>NC_142344.1:31908247-34620747 GCF_054954075.1 Amborella trichopoda
CTTAAGTGGGAAGGTCCCTTTACAGTAAAAAAGGTCTTGCCCAACGGAGCTTACATATTCACTCATTCCGATGGAGAAGAGGCAATGCCCCTATCAACGGGCAATACTTAAAGAAGTATTATTATGATGTGTGGGACTCAACGTGAAAACAAGCAAGATAGTCCAAACAAAATGCTAACTCTTTTTATTTTTATTGTAGTAAAAATGAGTTACTAGTTACAAAAACCCATTGTTAGGGACGTTACAAGTCTCTTGCATTTGAGGATAAGAGGATGGTTACAAACCAAAACTCTTGCTTTTGCGCTTACATCTGAAAGTAAGTGGATGATTACAGGCTAAAACAAATGCTTATCCCATGAGAAAGAAGCAAACCCACGAAAGGAAGGATCTCCCCAGGAAGAAGAAGCGAAAGCACTTGGAAGAGTTAGCTTTAATTCATCTAATGAATAAGATGATGGTTACATGCCAAAAGACAAAGTAGAACCACTCTAAGAAGTTAACCTCAGTCCATCCGACATGTATGTCAAACATACAAGCCAGCTACTTCATCTGACGTGTATGTCGAACATATGATGTAGGATCCATTCGACGTGTATATCAAACATACAAGAGGGACTACCTTGCCAAGGAGTTAGCCTACGACGAAAAGCATACCCTGTTCACAGTGGATGCCCTTCCACAGAACAACATGGACCTCACTGTTATTCTGGAGGATTTGGCTTCCAATAGGTACCACAAGCCATGCCCCATCCTTTGCCACTTTTTGCTGGCCCATGAACATCGCCGTACGTAGCTCATCGCCGAGCGCTGTGAACCGCACATGTGACTTATCGCCATATGCGAGCGTCTTTCTTCCCATCGTGATAAGCCATATGTGCTGACGAGCGATGACTGAAGCCAATGTTGGTTGTGTTCTCCAAAGTCCAACGTCAGTTGTGCTCATAGCCCTAAGCGTCGGTTGCCTTTCTTGAGGTTCAGTGCCGGTTGTGTCGAAACTCCAGACCATCAGTGTAGGTTGCCTTAGTGCTAGTTGCACTTCCTTTAGCGTCAGCTATGTCGTGACTGTTCGTCTCCCGAGACTCCTTGATTCTCAAAACTTAAGTTTTTGCACCTCCTTAATGGTCACACAATTCCAAGGACAAAGGCCAACTGTCACCACGTCTTCAGCAACCGTACGACTTCTCCATGATGGTCCACCTCCTGTGACCGTTCATCTTCCACCGAAACTTCTGTTACACAAGCTGAAACTCACAGGAAAACCTTCTCGCCTATCTTTTTAGCCTCGACTTCAGTAGAACCTCATCGGGAAACCCTTGAGACACCACTAACAGGGTCAAAAAGTGGAGATAACCCCGATAAACCTCTTGAAAGTGCTCGGAGACTTCTGTAACACCACGAGCAGTGCCAAAACACTTCTACAACCACCAGGAAACCCCTTAAAAATCCCTGGAAAATTCCTAGGATGTGCGAAAATTCTCACTACTGTGTTTCCCGCCTTTTCTACCATAAAGGAAAACGGCATCCAAAATTCCTTCCCTTTCACCGAAAGCATCCCGGAGGACTCTCCTTTCCCTGCTACTCTCTCTGCAACTTCCCCAAATTCTTGGCAAAGTCCACATGCCAAAGGTGTTCTCTGCAAAACCCTTATCAGAATCCTAATGCCTACTGAAGAGCCTTCCCTGCTTAGACTATTGCTGAAGCCCCACTGTTCACTGGAAACTTCAACCGAGCGCTCTTTCCTCATAGTTAAAGAAAACTGTCGCTTAAGTTTTTACCCTTGGTGAAAAATAAGGGAAAACGGGATTTTTAACCCCTTATATAGACTATGCTGCCCTCAGATGCCCCTCACAAACTCGAAATTCCAGTTCCATCAAAGGGAAGCCAAGCAACAACGAGTTGGGTCGGGCCTCAACATGAGGCCCGAGGTAACTCTCATCCCCATCGCCGATTGACTTAGCACCGGGTGTAAATTTCAAGACGACCCTAGCGTCGGTTGACACAGTGCTTGGTGAATTTCCAAACAACCCTAGTGTTGGTTGACTTAGCGTCGGGTGTGTTTCCAAATACAACCTTAGCGCCTGGTGTGTCTCCAAAATGATCCCAGTGCCGGTTAACTAAATGTTGGTTGGCTTCAGATAATACCATGGGTCATTCACAATGCCAGTTGAAAAGCATCAGTTGTGTTGTGAGAACTCAACGCTGGTTGAATATTCGCAATAAACCATTAGCGCTACACATGACGCCGGTCATATTTCAAGCAGTGTATGGCCTACCACTATGCATAGTGGAGTTGTGTACCCAAGTCAGGACGTGTCATCCCTAGTGGACTTGCACCCAGGCTGTTGCACCTAAACTGTGACTTCCCCAATGGAGTCAGGAGCTATCCTCATCCTCCATTGGGAGTCACACCCATATTGCGACCCATCATCCCCAGTGAAGTTGGGATCATTCTTACTTCCTCAATCCCCAGTGGGTTAGCTTCACACTAAGCTACCTTACCCCCAAGGAGTTGGGTTACCTGTTGTAGAGACTCATCTTTCACCCAGAGAGTACGCTTGCCACCTTTAAAACCACAACGAGGTCCACTTTTGCTGATCATCCTTCATCAGGCCACCATTTCCATGTGAGCCCTTAGTTTGTGAATAGTCTTAGCCATTTTATCCTTAGGGAGTCGGATTACCATCCACAGACCTATTCCCTATGAAGCACCACCTACATGGTGACCTACACAACGATCCATGTTGCATGACCCTAAACTGCACAGCCTCAGTCCATACTGCATGACCCTAAATTGCTCAGCCTCGGTCCATACTGCATGACCCTAAACTGCTCTTCCTCGGCCCATGCTGCACGACCCTAAATTGCGTAGCCTCGGCCCATATTCCATGACCCTAAACTGCTCAACCATAGTCCATACTGCATGACCCTAAACTGCTCAGCCTCGATCCATGTTGCATGACCCAAAACTGTATAGGCTCGGTCCATGCTTCACGACCCTAAACTGCACAGCCTATGGTCTAGATGCACGACCCTAAACTCCATGGTCCAAACAATATGACCTTAAACTGTAGTTGCGGTCCATACTGCATGACCCTAAACTGCTCAGCCTCGGTCCTTGCTGCACGACACTAAACTGCACAGCCATGATGTAGATGCATGACTCTAAACCCCATGGACCTTAAACTATAGCTGCAGTCCATACCGCATGACCCTAAAGAGTTCAACCTCTGTCCATACTGCAAGACCCTAAACAGCTAAGCCTCGGTCCATACTGCATGACCCTAAACTGCTCAGCCTCGGTCCATACTGCATGACCCTAAACTGCTCAGCCTCGGTCCATACTGCATGACCTTAAACTGCTCAGCCTCGGTCCATACTGCATGACCCTAAACTTCTCAGCCTTGGTCCATACTGCATGACCCTGAACTACTCATCCTCGGTCCATACTGCATGACCTAAACTGGTCAGCCTCGGTCCATACTGCATGACCCTAAACTTGTCAGCCTCAATCCATACTGCATGACCCTAAACTGCTTAGCCTTGGTCTAGTTGCAGAACCTTAAACTGCTCTATCCATACTGCATGACCCTAAACTTCTCAACCACGGTCCATACTGCATGATCCTAAATTGCTCAGCCTCGGTCCATACTGCATGACCCTAAACTGCGTAGCCATGGTCTAGTTGCACGACCCTAAATTGCTCGGGCCATACTGCATGAACCTGAACTGTGTAACCTCGGTCTATACTGCATGACCCTAAACTGCTCAGCCACGATCCATACTGTATGACCCTAAACTGCTCATCCATGGTCTAGATGCACGACCATAAACTCCATGGTCCAAACTATATGACCTTAAACTGTAGCTGTGGTCCACATTGCATGACCTTAAACTGTTCAGCCTCGGTCCATACAGCATGACCCTAAATTGCTCAGCCTTGGTCCATGCTGCACGACCTTAAACTGCTCAGCCTCGGTCTATACTGCATGACCCTAAACTGTTGAGCCTCGGTCCATACTGCATGACTCTAAACTGCTTTGCCACGGTCCCCCTAAACTGCTCAGTTTTGATCCATATTGCATGACCTTAAATTGCTAAATAGTTGCACCACCCTAAACTACTCTGTCCATACTGCATGACCCTAAACTACTCAGCCATCAACTGCTCGGTCCATACTGCATGACCCTAAACTGCTCAGCCTCGGTCAATACTACATGACCCAAAACTGCTCAGCCTTGGTCCATACTGCATGAACCTAAACTGCTCAGCCTTGGTCCATGCTGAATGACCCTAAACTGCTCAGCCTCGGTCCATACTGCATGACTTTAAACTACTCAGCCTCGGTCCATACTGCATGACCCTAAAATGCTATGCCACGGTCCATACTCCATGACCCTAAACTGCTCAGTTTCGATCGATACTGCATGACCCTAAACTGCTCAGCCTCTGTCCATACTGCATGACCCTAAACTGCTCAGCCTCGGTCCATACTTTATGACCCTAAACTCCTCAGCGTCGGTCCATATCGCATACCCAAAACTGCTCAACCTCGGTCCATACTGCATGACCATAAACTGCTCAGCCTTGGTCCATCCTATATGACTCTAAACTGTTCAGCCTCGGTCCATAATGCATGACCCTAAACTGCTCAACCTCGGTCCATACTGCATGACCCTAAACTCCTCAGCGTCGATCCATACTGCGGACCCTAAACTGCTCAGCCTCGGTCCATACTGCATGACCATAAACTGCTCAGCCTCGATCCATCCTACATGACTCTGAACTGCTCAACCTGTGTCTATACTGCATGACCCTAAATTGCTCAGCTTCAGTCCATACTGCATGACCCTAAATTGCTCAGCCTTTGTCGATTATGCATAACCCTAACCTGCTCAGTACCATGGTTCGAACTATATGACCTTAAACTGTAACGGAAGTCTAATTGCACGACCTTAAACTGTATGGTCCTAGTTGTATGACTTTAAACTGTATAACCATGGTTCATCTATATGACCTTAAACCGTAGTACACATCCTAGCTGCATGACGATCAAAGGCTCAGCACCATGGTCCCAACTATATGACCTTAAACTGTAGCGGAGGTCTAGTTGTACGAACTTAAACTGCATGGTCCTAGTTGTATGACTTTAAACTGCATAACCACGGTGCAACTGTATGACCTTAAACCGTAGTGCACGTCTTGGCTGCATGACGCTAAATTTGTTTGCTCAGGTCACGGCGGCATGACCATAAACTCGCCACCACATACGTGCACATGTCTTTTCGTGCACTTTCACACATGCCTTCTCTAACCTACCTGTTAGTGTGCATGCACCACCTTCATTACCTCCCTAGTGAGTTCAATCCTTTCATCGTCTTACATCATTCCCCTGTGAGTCTCACCCATGCTTACAAAACGACGAACCATTCTGCCATACATACTCGTTGTAAGTTAGAGGACCACCATTATCCACTCACATTTCATACATCGTCCATATCTCATAGGTAGCCGCAAGCTATCTCTCTAAGTGAGCCGAACCACCACCATACTCACTCCGTGGCCTTCATAGACTGCCATCCATCACCATTATGGTCAAGTTGTATGACCTTAAAACATAGTGCACGTCTAGGCCACATGACGTTAAACTGTTTTGCACAGTTTAATGTCCCGGAGGCATGACCTTTAACATGTCCTCACAAAAAAATAAATTGTTTTGCACAGTTTTGCACGTTAAATAGTTTTTCACAGCTTAAGGTCCCGGAGGCATGACCTTAAACAGTTTTGCACAATTTAGGGTCCCGGAGGCATGACCTTAAATAGTTTTGCGTAGTTTAAGGTCCCGGAGGTAAACACATCCTCACAAAAAAAAAAAAAAAACAGTTTTGCACAGTTTAAGGTCCCGGAGGCATGACCTTAAACACGTCCTCACAAAAAAATAAAATAAAGGAATAACGGGCTTGGTGTATACCTGAACAAGGGAATGCTATGAGTAAAAATGACGGACAGACATGGTCACGAAACCATGAGTAAAAGAGTTTCGTGAATAAAAACTGGGCACGGTGAAATTCAAAAGGGCATCATAAGCAAAAATGGACAAAAAGGGTGGACATGGCCTAAAAGGTCATGAGTAAAAGAGCCCCAAATAAAAAGAAGTTGGTGAAAACTGTTGCTACGGCTTCGCTTCCCATGTTCAAGAGAAAATTCGTAAAGGATGCTTGGACCAATAAAGGGGTTGATGCAGCACTCGCCTCAACAGGCAGCTTCAACCCTCATTCGAAGGAAGAAAATCCCTAAAGGCATAAAATCAGGGATCCAAAAATATGAGCTTCAAGGAAAAGATTCTGACAGTCTAAGTCTAGTTGAAAAAAGGACTTGAAAGGCAGAAGACTCGCAAATATGGCAAGACAATTCTCATGACAAAGAGAATCATTCTCACAAGGTCATCAACATACTTTAAAAAATGTTGAAGACGCCCTAAGGAAGTTAAGTCAGTTATGACCTTGGACCGGCAATCGGGGTGATTGTCTTAGCTGCACAGCAGTGGGTAGAGGTGGTTGTACCCAAAGCTGGTCACCTCAACAAATTGAGGTACCCTACACTCCAAGGAATAACAGGTCTGTCAGACTTTGGACGGCAATCGGGGTGATTGTCCTAGTTGCACAGCAGTGGGTAGGGGTGGTTGTACCCAGAGCTGATCACCTTGATAAACTGAGGTACCCTACTCGCCAAAGAATGACTAATTCGCAAAGCAAACGGTGCTAATGCAATTTCCTTCAGCACACCACTTATCCTCAAAACGTGGATGCAAGCAAACCCTGACCAAATGGGAACAATGCTCTTAGACATGACACTCAATTGCCAGATGGGCCTGATTCTGACTGACGAGGTTTGTATAAAATTCTCAGATTCATAATCACAAATAGTTCGCATGAGGGTGAGGATGTCGACAAGATCCCTCAAAAATTTCTCTTCTCCCCCACAAACATCCCTACGTTTGAGCAGCTTAGTTACACCATTACATGAATCTCCTTGACATTCACGTGGTCCTGTGGCTAGGAAGAAAAAAAGTAAAAGCTGAAGGAAACGTTTTGAATGATTGTCCTTATCGCTTCATTTGAAGCACAACATTGGGTGGGGCATGTTGTTCGAATGTATTTTTCATCACCTTGGTCCTTGGTACGAAGCAAGTCAATAAATAAAGCCTACAAAATAGTGAAAATTTTTTATAGTCTCAGAATAGAACTAGAATTGGTCAAGATCATCATCAACACTCCAAAATACCACCTGTAAAGTTTCGTCACATTCCGACATGTTTAAGGCAGTGAACACAAGGGAATAATTTTAAGAAAAATAGCCTCTAGCACCCCTGAAACGGACCCTACAACTAGAACTACATTTTTGGAGCCTCAAATCACTATGGGATCATCGCCATTAGATTCGGCATGGTCGAAAACCCCTGCAGGCCAAGTTTTGGCTTAATCAGACACTCCATAACAAAGATATGAGCAAAATATTGAAACAGGAAGGGCAGCACACTATTCCCGTGTGGCCTCACTGCACCAAAGCACCATTAAAGGTGGTTGTTTTTACAGCCACGGGTAGTTACTTTCGGGGCCCATAACTCACTCGTTCCAAGTGGGATCATTTCCAAATTTGGTGAGTGTATTTGTGTCATCAAGATGAACAATTCGATATGTGCCACGCCTCGAGACGATGTCCGAGCAGGGAGAAAAGCTAAAGAAAAATTGTTGATCCATGAAGAAGTTGCAAAAAATTCAGTAGCGACATGTCTCTCTTAATAAACTAAATCACGATGCTCACATAACGGATCGACACGAAACCAATTTCATTGTGTGCGTAAGGTCCAGGGCTATCATTTGTTCGAACCCTGTACATGATGAACGGTCAAATTTAACACACGAAGTCGATGAAATGATTGAAATTCCGGCCACCATATTCCAAATTTTAGTCAAAACTCAAAATTGCGAAATCTTTGCTCGAGCTCCAAATCACGTTCCGTTTGTTTCCACGTGATCGTGATGGCATGCTCAGTGAACTACGATGAAGAAATGAAAGGAAAACATTTAGGAATGACAGCCCTATCAATCCGAAGTTTCCAATATTCAAACAAATTTCAAGTCACGTGATCATGGCTCCAAAACATGATTCATGGCTCGAAGTTGGTATCAAAACGATCGCCATGTCGAGCCCGAAAATAAAACAATAATCTTTCAATTAAACGAGCATCAAAACACCCTCAGGTCAGCCATGGAGGATCACGCAAGATCTCGGGCAGCAACAGGGACTGTTATGGAATTCCACACTTTGTTAGGCAGGGGCAAAATAGTCCTTTTGCACCCTTTTTTAGAATTTCTTTTAATTCAATTAAATCTTAATTTTCAGCAATTAGGTCTAATTTTGATCAATCCACCTATGTTTGGGCACAATTCTATATAAACAGGCACAACCTCATTGTAAAGGGGACACTAGAAGCTCGATTCATTCTTTAAAGATTCAATAAAATTTTGATTCCTTGCTTGAGCTTGTGAGTACAACTTGGAGAGAGAGAGAGAGAGAGGAGAGAGAAGAAAATGGTCGGCACCTTTCGAGTAAGCAACTTTCTCTCATCTCCTCTCTCTCTTTCTCTCTCTCTCTTCTCTCTTTTCTCTTTCTCTCTCTTCTCTCTTTTCTCTTTCTCTCTCTTCTCTCTCTCTTCACCCTTTATCTCTCTTCTCTCTCTTTCTTCTTCTGTCAACTGGCAAGACCTAGCAGCGATTGCTCTATCTTCTTCTATCAATTAGCGAGACCTAGCGCCAGTTGGTCCTCTCTATCTTCTTCTATCAGTCGGCGAGACCTAGCATCAGTTGATCTTCTCTCTCTTTTTCTATCAGTCGACGAGACCTAGCATCAGTTGGTCTTCTCTCTATTCTTCTATCAGTCAGCAAGACTTAGCACCGATTGGTCTTCTCTCTCTACTTCTATCAGTCGGTGAGGCATAGCACCGGTTGGTCTTCTCTCTCTTCTTCTATCAGTAGGCAATACTTGGCACCGCTTGGTCTTCTCTCTCTTCTTCTGTCAATCGGTGAGACCTAGCGCCTGTTGGTCTTCTCTTTCTTCTACTAGCATTCGGCGAGACCTAGCACCAGCTGGTTTTCCCTCTCTTCTCTTGTCAGTTGGTGAGACTTAGCGCCAGTTGGTTCTCTTCGTCTCTTCTCATCTGACACAGTTGGCGAAGCCTAGCTCCGGCTGCATCTCCTCTTCCTTCTTCTCCCTCCTCTCTCCCTTCTTCTCTCTCCTTCCATCCATTCCCTTCTTCTCTTTAACCATTCCTCTACTACTCTTTCATTCGACCAAGAGAGATTGTGATTAGCATCTCATGGCAATCCTATCATCTAACCGTAATGTTGTTGCACCAGGTTCGCTTCGCCCGCTTTACTGCCACGACAGACTGGCCATCGTGCTTAGCTAGTCGCTATTGGTAATAGCGTCTAGTAGCAATCCCATGAGCCGGTGTCAGTTATCGAGCCCATTTCGCTACCACGCTACGTCAATTATCCACCAGCCTAGTCACTGCTCTAATCCTCTCGCTTGGTCTAATTCTTCTCTTCCCCTCGTCTTTCTTTCTTCTTTTTAAATACTCATGCTTGCGTATGATCATCAAAGAGGAAAAGGGTGAGGTCTGACCCACGTGTCCCATAACCTTTGCTGTATATGTGTGTGATTGCAGGAAAGCAGAAAACAAGAAGAATACGAGCCAAGCGAGGCTATTCAAAACTAGTTTTATTATTGGAGGGCTTTCTTCGTGATCTAAGAAGGCGCCCACACAAGTCAGCCCGAGTAAGTCCCGAACCCACCTTTAAATTCTTCTCTCACCAGTTGGTAACACTTGCCCCCGTTTTCGAATGAGGTTCCCGAGAGAGCGATCTCACAAATGTCTCGGGTCTCCCCCCAAACCCGAGACGTGCGCCACCCGATCCTCCAGATATTCAGAGGGCGAGATCGAGGCACCTAACCAACATCCACATTCCATTTGACTCGCTTGTTTGAAGAAGAGGCATCATCTTCTCGAGAAGACACAAGACCCTGAGTAGGAGCAGAAGGTTTGCCATGGAATCTTGAAGATCTGGGGCATAGTAGAAGAGGGTAGGCACCTCCCCACCAAGTATCACAGTTGGAAGTGTTCGTGGGCTTGTCTTGCTTGACCAACCCCTGACCAGAAGAAGACATTTTTCCCTTCCACGACAAACCCGCCTTGACCAGAAGGGTTGAAGAGTGTCGGCGAAGTGGAAAGATAGGGCGACGATCGATCGCTTCCCTAGGAGAAGTGTAATTCTGAGTATGGAGAAATTGGCAAAGCACCCTTTTAGGGAAGTACCCCTCTATGAAGAATTGCCCTGCTAAAATAAGACATGAACATCCCATAGCAGGCCAAAACAGGGGCACATTCTCAAGACCCCTGATCACCTAATCGAATGACGACAACTCGTCAAGAATCCTGTGATAATGGTTGACATCATGAGGCCGGGTGTGTCATTGACATATGCCAGTCCCAGAGCAGCAGATACAGCTGTCGTTGATCGAAGAGGAGGGACAACGACAATGTGTTCATAGGCCCAAATCTACAAAAAATAGAACCCAAAATCACCCGAATAGGTCACAAGACAGAAGCCTAGGATCCCGGAACCATCCGGGGCAAAGTGACTAGGGCGACACTAGTGGTGTCGCCTAGCTTGTGTGGGTGACACCACCAATGTCGCCTAACTGAAACCTTCCCGGATCGATCTGGGCTTTTTTTAGAAAATTCCTACGGAAACAATATGATTTCCAGGGACAAAAACCAAAAGAAAAACAGAGTTGCAGGAGGAAAAATAAAATAAAATTGAGTTTGAAAATATACTTGCAAAATCAAGATATTGCCCTCAATGAGTCGGTCACCTCGAGTGACCCGGCTGTGAAGACCCCGGTAAATGCCTGCCAACACGGCCAGAACAATGGTGTAACCTGCTCGCTCCTAGAAGGCATGGGCCAAAGGAATAAGGGAACTTCGAACTGTCTTATGATTGCATGGAAAAAGGAGGGATCCTAACAGCACAAAGCGAAAAATATAGATATGTTCGGCAGCTCGAGACTGCTTTCGATTCCAGACCAGCAACTCCATATCAACCCACTGACCATGTGAAGAGTAGGCAGCCCCCAACAGTCGCGCACCCATGATGGAATGATCGTTGGTGGCAGTAGAAGGTTGATATGCACTCCCGACCAAGCTCTAGCCAGAAACCCTGGCAACTTCCTCCAAAGTTGACGTTGTCTCGCTCGTAGGAAGGAATAAGGTGTTCGTTTGATGGTTGAGCCTCTCAGCAAGAGCCTTGAGGAGCGAAAAGTTCACATGGCAAGAGGCCATGTTCAAGATGCCTATCATCGAAATTAAAGCCAAAAAGGCCATGAGCTCGGGCCACTGCTAAGCAAAAAGAAATCAATCCCTGAACCAAGGCCCGGTGATAGGAAAGCCATTGACACGTCGAGGAACTTCACCCGATCGAAAGCCCTGCGAGATATGGGAGGGCAGACCTTCAGGAAAGTGCCTAACTCTAAGAAAAAGAGCTGAAGCCTCCTCCTCTCTCCCATTATCAGCTTGCTCAGTAACCTTCCCCTTGCCCTTGGAGATCGCATTGTCCTTCTTAGAAGCCATGAAAGCCTAAGGATGAGTGCAAGAAACATCAGTAAGATCAGAGGGAAGTTGATGAAGAAGGGAGAAGATGAAGATGCGAAGAAGAAAGAAGAGATTGAAAGATGAGAGAAGAATGGGAAGGAGGTGGATTTTTATATAGAAAATAGGGAATCCAACCCAAAACGCATCCTGTAGATTTCCACTTCGGCCAACATAAGGTATAGATAACTCTAAAACCTTCCAAAATGATAAAAGCAAAATTTGGTGGTCGGTGGTCTGGGCGACACTTCTGGTGCCCCCCAACTCTGTACTCAAGCTGGGCGACACCACCCGTGTCACCCACAAAACATTGAAAAAAGACCCTTTTTTCATCCCGTTGTCCAAAAATAAAAATAATTTTTTTTTTTTTTTTGTTGAGCGACACGCCTAGTGTCACCCAGCCTATGAGGGCGACACTCCTCGTGTCGCCAGGGAGATACCACTGGTGTCGCTCAAATATTTTTTACAAAACTCTTTTTTTACAGTCCTAAACTTTCCACATAAAAATAAATATATATATAAATATATTCTATGGGTGACACTCCTAGTGTCACCCAGCTTGGGGCCGACACCACGTGTGTCACCCAAATCTTTTGCCCAAAACCGTTTTTTTTCAATCCCCAGATGTTTCCACTTAATAAACTTTTCAATCACTCCTCGATGGCACAAGCCTAAACTACCAACCAATTTTCCAAATTTTGAAAAAATAAAAATAAAAAAGAAAATGCTCCTCGATGGCATGAGCCTAAACTGCCAACCAAAGTCCAATTCAGAAAATGTCAAACTCGAGCTACGTAAAAGAGCCGAGACAGGTACCGTCTAACCCCGTATGACGTAAAAGGTCGGGTGATCCAGTTTAACATCAAACTTTTGCGACTTAAAGAGCCTAGACAGGTACCATCTAACCCCGTATGACGTGAAAGGTCGGGTGTATCCAGTTCAACGTCAAACTCGTCCGACATAAAAGAGTCGAGGCAGGTAACATCTAGCCTCGTATGACGTGAAAGGTCGGGTGTATTCCGTCTAGCCCCGTATGACATAAAAGGTCGGCTATATTCCCTCTATCCCCGTATGACGTAAAAGGGTTTGGTGTATTCTGTCTATCCCCGTATTGATGTAAAAGGGTCGAGTGTATGGTCCATCGCTGCATGATGCTAAACTGCTTAGAGGGTTCTACGACTGCAGCAATTAAAAATGCTAACCAACCTTGTTTTTTGAAATATCTTTCTATTTACAAAATTTTCACTATATGTCTTGTGTTTTCAAAAACTTTAATTTCTTTATTAAAATCGTAACATGTCCTTGCTCAGGGTTCTATTTCAAATTTCCCCCTACTCTCGAAATTTCTAAAATGGATTTTAAAACAAGGGAGTTTGGACACCGGTATATAATGATTATCGCATTGCTGCGATTACTGAATTGCTGCCTCGTCTCTCTCTTCAAAATCAACCAGACAAGTCTCTTCTTATAGAAAGCCTTTTCCTATAGACAGCCTTAGGAAACCTTAAGGAAATCAAAGAAAATGCCAGGGTTAAAATTTCCAAACTAAGAAACCCCTGAAGTTAAGTGGCATGGCGAGAAAGTCCAACTCAAGTTTCAAGCTTGTGTAACTCACCGACATCTCATGCTGAAAACCCTAAGAGGAAAAATGCCCTAGGTGGGTAAGCTCGGTGAGCACAATGACTTGGAGGGATTAGTTGGTGTGCCCTCTGACCACGTGACCTCAAGACAAAATTTAAAATTTCTACATTATCTTTGATGTTCAACTGCCCCTCGAAGGACAGAGAATGCCAAATTTTCTACTTTTTTGCCACTCACCTGTTCCTCGAAGGATAGGGAGTGCCAAAGAGGGGAAAATGTAGACACTCCATTTTAAATCTGACAAATTCTATGGTTTCCTAGACCTTTAGGACCACATTATTCTAGTGAACCCAAAATCCATAGTTCACACAGCCTACCCTGTGACTCGGAACCAATCTGCCTACCTGGAACACTGTAGAAACCCTGTTTTGACTCAGAATCTTGTAAACGGCCTGTTTTACCAAAACAATCATTAAAAATAGTAAAAAAATCAGTTTTGACCCAAAGTTTCTCTAGAAGGTTCATAAGAGGCTGAGGAACACACCAGAAGTGAAAAATCTCAATTTGGACCAAGTTTGACTTGAACGACATTGGCAGCGTCGCCCAGCCTAGACTGAGCGACATGCCTAGTGTCGCCTAGATTTGGGTCCCAGACCATTTTGGCCCAAATTGGAAAATTTCCCCCCGAGTGATTTTCTTAAATTTTTTGGAGGTTTTTACCAAATTTTTTTGGGGCGATACCACCAGTATCGCCCAGATCCATACCCCCAAAATTAACTTTTTTTTCATAGGGATTGGTTGGTTACGGGAGTATATCCGTTTCAACAGATCCTTCACCCTATAAATTCTCTTTTTTTCATGCCATTCAAAGGGATCTCTAGATGGCTTGAGAAGAAAATTGAAACCCTATAGCCTCCTGCAACCCTAACCTTAAGCCAAAAAAACCTAGACCTAGGGCACAACAACTTAGTTATAAATCCATCTCCAAGGCACAACAACCCGTTTTACACCAGAGACTTTCTGGTCAACATTCGAATCAGAGAGGCAAAGAGGACGCCGGTTCTGATACGGGTGAGCCTTAGAAGGCTCGGGAGTCCCAGGCCATCAGGCCAGGATTGGTATTTTTTCTTCCTTTTTCTTTTTTCTTCTTTTTACTGTTTTCATTTTATTTTGATCTTACTTTGATTAGTTTGCTTTAAAAATCATGATTTGATGCTCTAGATCATACTGGCTCTGTCATAGATCTAAGAGCAAATCTGCTCGTTTTCGGGCAGATCTGGCCTCAGATCTGAATTCGATTTGTCCCACTTTCTCTAGCACTTCAGTTTCAACAAGTTTAAGGTGTTAAGATACGAGAGATCTTCGTCGAAGGATCAATTAGATTTTCATGGAAAACAACATGGCCCGAGCCGGGAGAAATCGAAGAGAGAAGTTTGCCGAAAAAACCCAAAAGCTGCAAGGAAATTCCAACCACATGTCTCGCCGATCAAACTCCCATATCACAACGCTCGCACATCGGATCAACTTCAAACCAGACCCATTACGAGCACG
This sequence comes from Amborella trichopoda, assembly GCF_054954075.1. Taxonomy (NCBI): domain Eukaryota; kingdom Viridiplantae; phylum Streptophyta; class Magnoliopsida; order Amborellales; family Amborellaceae; genus Amborella; species Amborella trichopoda. The sequence goes on from NC_142344.1 coordinate 31,923,087, forward strand.
AGGTCAGAGGATTCATCTAAGTCGAACCTAGCACATGATGGATTGTTAGATTTGATGCTTGATGAGTTCGAATTTGCTGTAATTCTGGCCACCGGAATCCAAACTTTGACCAAAGTTTCCCAATTTGGAAAACAGTCATTTGGGCATTAAATCGAGCCATTTGTTTTGTAGAACGATCAAGGAAATTTTCTCGCTACACTACAATTAAGAAATCAACGAAAAAACACTAAGAAACGGGCTTAATCTTAAAATTAAGATTGCATGTTTTTTCATGTTTCACCACGTCATGATCATGGTTCGAAACTTAGACCCATGACCCGAAATTGGTACCAAACTAATCATCTTCTCGAGATCATCAAGAAAATAATAATATTTTTGTTGGAAGGTGACTGGAACAGCCCCAAATTAGCCGTAGAAAGTTCACACGATTGAACAGCCATTACAGGGATTGGAATTACTCAGATTGTTGGTGCAGGGTAAAATCGTCATTTTGTCCCATTGTCTTAGATTTTATTTAATTCTTTTAATACCTAATTTTCACCAATTAGGTCAAAAGTTGATTGTACACCCATGTTTGGGTCCCACTTCTATATAAGCATCATACTATCATCATGTAACAGGGCTTCTCCGATCAATAAAAGTTTTTTTGTTTGAGTCTTGGGTCATGGCTTAAAGAGAGAGAGAGAGAGAGAGGAGAAAGAAAATTTGGATGTGTATCCCTAAGTAACTTTCTCTCTTCTCTCTTCTCTCTTCCCTCCTCTCTTCTTCACTCTCTCCCTTCTTTCTCTCTTCTTCCTTTTTTCTCTTCACTCTCCTCTCTCTTTCTCTCTCTTCTTTCTCTCTCCACTCTTTCTCTCTCCTTCCTCTCTCTTTTTCTCTCTCTTTCTTCTTTCTCTCTTTTGTCTCGCACGACAGTGCTCACTGCCGAGCGTGGTCTACTTTCTCTCCTTCCTCTCTCTTCTTTCTCTCTTTCTTCTTTCTCTTCTTTCTCTCCTCTCTCTTTCTCTTTCTCTCTCTATTTTCTCTCTCCTTTGTCTCTCACAGCAGTGCTCACTGTCGAGCTTGATCTCTTTTCTCTCTTTCCTTTCTCTCTTTTATTTTCTCTCTCATCTTTCTCTCTCTCTTCTTCCTCTCCTCTGTCTCGCACGGCAATGCTCACTGCCGAGCGTGATCACTTTTCTCTCTTTCCTTTCCTCTCTTTTATTTTCTCTCTCATCTTTCTCTCTCTTCTTCCTTTTCTCTGCTTTCTTTTCTTTTCCCTTCTTTCTCTTTCTTCTTTCTCTCTTTCCTTTCTTCTCTTTCCTTCATTTTTTCTCTTTCTTTTTAGCCACGCACGATTGGGAGCACTGCTGCGTGCTGAGTGTGACCCTCTCTCTCATATCTTTTCTTTCTGCTTTGCATGGCAGTGTACGCTGTCGAGCATAGTTTTCTCTCTTCTTTTTCGTCTTTCCTTTCTCTCTCTTCCTTTCCTTCTTCTCTTTCTTCCTCTTTCCTTTCTTTCTCTTTCTTTCCTTCTTTTCTTTCTCCCTCTTTCCTTTATCTCTCTTTCTTTCTTTCTTCTCTTTCTTCCTCTTTCCTTTCTCTCTCTTTCTTTCCTTTCCTTATTCTTCCTCTTCCTTTCTTTCCCTTGATTTCTTTCTTCTCTTTCTTCTTTTTTCTCTCTCTCTTGTTTTCTTTATCTCTACTTCTTCTCTTTCTCTTTCTTCTTCTTCCCTTTCTCTCTCTTCCTCTTTTTTTTCACTCTCCTCTCCTTTCCTTTTCTCTCTCATCTCTTTCCTTTTTTTCTGTCATGTATGGCAATGAACACTACCGAGCATGACTTCCTCTCTCTTTCTTCTAAGTCTCGCACGGTAGTGAATACTATCGAGCATGACCCTCTCTTTCTTCTCTCTCCTTTTTGTCTTGCACGGTAGCGAGTGCTGCCGAGCATGATCCTCTTTTTCTCACCTTTTTGTCTCGCACAACAGTGAATGCGGTCGAGCGTGATTCTCTCCTTTCCTTCTTCCTTCTTCCTTCTGTCTCACACGTCATTGGATGCTGTCAAGTGGGACCTTTCGTCATTCCTTCTTTCTATCATGTGCGGCAGCACACATTGTCGGGCATTATCTTTTTTTCTCCTTTTCTGTTTTTCATGGCAGTGCATATCACCGAGCATGATTTCTCCTTTTTCCCCCTTTTTCTTTGTTTGATCAAAGGGTAAGCTGAGCCTTGTACCACCATGTTAGTCTCGACAACGACCTACCTAGCCATCATGCCAGTCTAGTTACCAAGCCCATCTAACTGTCATGTCGGATCAGCCGTTGCGCTAGACCAACCACAGCGGTAGTCTTGTTGTCGAGCAGCCTAGTCGTCATTCCGGTATGATTACCAAGCTCATCTATCTGTCGCGCCTGACTAACCTCCGTGTCAGTCTTGCCATTGTGCCAGTCTAGCTGCCTGATTAAACTTCTTCCTTCTTTTTTAGCCTCACTCATCTGCTTGTTTATATCCCACTCAGTTCTCATTTTTATTATTGTAAAATATGTACTAAGGGTCCTTTGCCAAGGAGACACCAGAAGGCTGTCAAATTGATACGAACTCAATCATATCTTTTTTCCATTTTTCTTTGAGAACACACACTTGTGTGCGCTCACCCTATGACAAGGTGGGGTCCTCAGTGTTACAACCTCGCCTCCTGCCCCTCTTTTGTGGTTTTACTAGCGGAAGGGCAACAGGGTGAGGGACTGTGAACATGAGGTTGCGAACACCACTCAGGTCGGAGTGGTTCTATAAAACGGTAATCAGTGCAAACCATGAAATAAAGCAAAACACCAAATACATACAACCACTCAAAAAGCCGAACAATTAAATCCAAACAGTCATTAAATCTCCAAGGTATAACAAAAGTGTCCAAGGCTCCTACGACTCAAAAACATTACATAACATCAAAATCCTAACAACTATATGGCCAAACTGCCAACAAAACATACAATCAGAAAAGGCTTCCTCGTCAAGCTCAGGGCTCCAACCGTCAACTGTACTCACCAAACCGCTCACCTTCTATCTGCGAGCTATCACTCTACATAGATAGAAAAATAAAGGAATGACATATAAAGCCCACTAAGTAGATCAAAGCACCATGCATACTTGCCTACGTACAATAACTCATACTCATAATCCAGATTTATGCAAGCCTAAGTAACCTGAAACCATGAATAACATTTTATTTGGCAATGTATCATAAGTGATTCCTTTCATGGTGGAACAATCACAATTCAGATATTAGATATCCTATGAATTATCAGTTCAGCGAACCTTTCCTTTATGAGTATCATCACAATTCATCATAACTATGCATTTCTCAGTATCACACATTCATTTATAACTGACCATGTCTTACTACATGCAACCTTATCACAACGAAGCATACTTTCACTTCATAATAGAGCATACTTTCATTCCACAGCAATCATATGGTCAAGCCAAACAATACACCCAAAGCATGCACCTCACTGGTATCGATCACATAGTCCGGCTTGTAATACTCTCAAAGAAGGCACCTCACTAGTATCGATCACCTCACTAGTATCGATCACATCGTCAGGCTCTACAATACTCTCAAAGCATGCCAAGGAATCATTTGGCACTTATCACATTTCACATGTCACTACAATGGGTGTCCCATTGCATAGTGCCTCATATCACATATCATACCACATCGCATCACACTACCAATGGATAACCCATTGCATAGTGCCACTTATCACATAGAACATACACATTTTAGATTAACTTTCATTTCAAGGCATCCTTTCATTTCATAAGCATGTCCTATTACAACATGCACATTCAATATTTCATAAACATTCACTATTTTATAGGCACTCACTAGCTCATAAGCATGTCGTATCGCAATTATGCACAATTAATATTTCTTAAACATTCACTGTTTCGTAAACATTCATTGCATCACAAGCACATCTTAATACAACCATGCACATTTACTAGTTCATAAATATGTCTTATCACATTATGATTACACATTATATCACACATCGTGTGGAAAGTCCATGCTCACACATCATATCTCATCATGCTTACACATTATATCATATTATGCTTACACATTATATGGCATTATGTGGCAAGTCCATGCTCACATATGAAATCACAATACTTATCACATATCAAGTTACATATATCTTATCAAAGGAATAAATCTCAAACCATGAAGAATTTCACTCTACAACCAAAAGCAACCTTGAAAAGAACTCACCTATCTGTCATTTGAATCAAATTTTAACTCATTTGGACATATAAAAGTCTATGAAAAGTACAAAACACAGAGAGTGTGGTTTTCTTGAAAATCTCATAATTTCAGGTGACACTCTTTTGGAATATGTAGCCTATCTCCCAATTCATAACGAATCACACTCTGCAACCTTATGAAAACTTGAATACAAATCACTCATCTATCATTTGAATCAAATTTGAATTCATTTGGACATGTAAAAGTTGGTTAAAAGTGCAATGCAAAGAGAGTGTGGTTTTCTGAAAAATCTCAGAATTTCAGGTGACACTCTTTTGGAAAATGTAGCCTATCTCCTAATTCATAAAGAATCTCAGTCTACAACCTTAAGGAAAATTGAAGAGGACTCACCCATATTTCATTTGAATCAAGTTTTAACTCATTTAGAAATATAAAATTTGGTGAAACGTGTAATGTACCTTATATCCAAATTCATAATGAATCTCACTTTAAAACCTAAAGAACAATTGAATAGAACTCACCCATCTTTCATATGAATTAAATTTGAACCCATTTTGACATATAAAAGTCAGTAAAAAGTGCAATGCATGGAGAGTGTGGTTTTATGGAAAATCTAAGATTTCCAGGTGACACTCTTTTGGAAAATGTAGCCTATCTCTCAATTCATAAATAATCTAACGCTGCAACCTTAAGAAAAATTGAAAGAACTCACCTATATTTTATTTGAATCAAATTTTAACCTATTTTGATATATAAAATTCCATAAAAAGTGCAATGCACAGAGAGTATGGTTTTTTGGAAAATGTAGCCTATATCCCAATTCATAAATAATCTTACTCTGCAACCTCAAGAAAAATTTAAGAGAACTCATCCATCCTTCATTTGAATCAAATTTTATTTCATTTTGACATATAAAAGTCTGTGAAAAGTGCAATGCATAGAGAGTATGGTTTTCTAGAATATCATAGAATTTTAGGTGACCCTCTTTTGGAAAATGTAACCTATCTCTTAATTCATGAAGAATCTCACTCTGCAACCTTAAGAAAAATTGAAGAGAACTCACCCATATTTCATTTGAATCAAATTTTAACTCATTTCAATATATAAAAGTTGGTAGAAAGTACAATTTACAGAGAATACAGATTTATGGAAAATTGCAGGGATTCTTAACCAAAGTTAGACAACATAACTCCACCCCCATTTTCACAAGCATATGCATAATCACACTTCAATTTCATGTTCTTACCAACAAATCAAGCATGCATTAATAACAAAACATAAATCAATTTCATACGTTAGTAATAGATTGAACATACATCTCACAAGGCATGAAAGCATATGGAAGATCCTACTTACCTGCACCATGGGATTCCAACTCCCTTCCCTTGTCAAGCTCCTTAGAGTGGCTTCAGTGCCTAAGGTTCTATAGTCTAAAGGAAAAAACATGGGTGAGAGAGAGCAAAAGGTGAATGACCTGGGGGAGGGCCTTTTATAAATTAAAAGGGGAGAGAGAGAGAGGGCTTGCATGCAAATAGAGAGAGAGAGAGTTAGTGACCACATGCATGAGCTAATGTGCCACACATGCATGGGGTAAGGTGGCAATGAGGTGGCAACGCATGGTTGAGGTGGCATGAGTGACGAAATGAAGGGGGAAAAAACTAAGAGGAAGTCCCCCTTGGACCACCCTATTCAACCGCACATCGCGGTAAAACGTTACACATGGCGGCTGGACAGAACATGCACGGCACCAGGAAAACACAAACTTAGTGGTTACATCGGTCAGAAATTTACACACATAGAGAAGTCAAGAATTATGCATGGGATGGTCAGGCAAGAATTACACACACGATAGTTAGGAAATACATGCAGAAGAGTCTGGGCCCTTACATCATCCCCCCTCTTAAATTTGATTTTGTCCCTAAGATCATACATACAGAATCAAACAATCGAGGGAGGGATACCTATACACTTACTGTTGCCTGATTCAACTGCCTATAGCCTCTAAATAATATCTCATGGCGATACTCAGAGTGTTATGCACTAACAAATCCGATACCATATCAATCCAACATGCAAACCTTAACAGGCTAACATAAGTAGATATGTAGATCAAGCCATTCAACCATAAGCAATCTCAACATATCAACAACTACTAGCTAACTCACTGGTATTAATCTCTAAGTCAAGTCTGGTCATACTCACAAAATAGGCACCTTACAAGCATCAATCACCAAGTCAAGCCCTACAATACGCTCAAAGAAAACACCTCACTGGTATCAATCACAAAGTTAGGCCCTTCAATATGCTCAAAGCAAGCACCTCACTGATATCAATTACCAAGTCAGGCCTTGCAATACACTCAAAGCAGGCACCTCACTGGTATCAATCTCAAAGTCAGACCCTGCAATACGCTCAAAGCAGGCACCTCACTTATGTCAATTATAGCCATGCAATACGTTCAAAGTATGTACTACATAACCACAAAGTCAGGCCCTGTAATACGCTCAAAGTAGGCACCTCACTGATATCAATTACCAAGTCAAGCCTTGTAATATGCTCAAAGCAGGAGCCTCACTGGTAGCAATCACAAAGTCAGGCCTTGCAATGCTCAAAGCAGGCACCTAACTGATATCAATTATGGTCATGCAATACTCTCAAAGCATGCACCACCAAATCACAAAGTCATGCCCGACAATATGCTCAAAGCAGGCACCTCACTGATTAATTACCAAGTCAGGCCCTGCAATACGTTCAAAGAAGGCACCTCACTGGTATCAATCACAAAGTCAGGCCCTGCAATACGCTCAAATCAGACAGCTCACTAATATCAATTATGGTCATGCAATACGCTCAAAGCATGCACCACAGAATTACAAAGTCAGGCCCTGCAATATGCTCAAAGCAGGCACCTCACTAATATCAATTACCAAGCTAGGCCCTACAATACGCTCAAAGCAGATACGTCACTGGTATAAATCTCAAAGTCAGACCCTGCAATACGCTCAAAGTAGGCCAAAGAAATCACGTAGCACTTGTTACATTCATATCACATTTCACTTATCACAAGGTTGACCACACAAGTCATATCATATACTGCTTATCACTTCAATCACATGACACTTATTAGTTCCTAAACAAATGGAGCAGGACATACCCCTCAAGCAAAGCCCCAAACAGTTAACATACTAGAACAGTCTCCATAGAATCCCCCATCGATTTGCACACAACTAAAGCGCAGTCAAGCAATGAAGGTACCCAACCTCAACTTCTTCTCATCTGAGCACTGTAAGACTCCAAAGGTCTTTTCAACTTGCATCAGCCACCTCGCGGCTCTCTCAACTCCGCCATGCCTTGCCAAGGCTGGGGCCCAAACCTCTTAAACTTCTCTATTAGACAACTATTATTATGGCCTAGGCCAAGGGCAGCCGGGGCCAACATATGGTCCTTCATTATCTGAGTCATGGCTCCTAAGGTCTTGATGAATTCCCTCACTGCCTCGGTGTTCCCATTACTAGGACTCGCATCAGTGACACGATTTCTTATCATCTTAACCTAAGACAGGAACACCCAACTACTTACCCAAACAAGAGCTATTCAAAGGAAACTTCGAAGACTCTCTTGGTCAAGAATCCTAGCATGGCTGCTCTGATACCATAACTGTCACGATCCTGCCTCCTGCCCCACATTTTGTTTTTTTTACTAGCCGGAGGGCAATAAGGTGTGGGACCATGATCATGAGGTTGCGAATGCCACTCAGGTCGAAGTGGCTCAACGCTTTATAAAACGGTAATCAGTGCAAACCACAAAAGAAAGCAAAATACTAAACACATACAACACCCAAAAAGCCAGACAATTAATTCCAAACAAGCATTAAAGCTCCAAGCTATAACAAAAGTGTTCAAGGCTCCTACGGCCCAAAAACAATATATAACATCAAAATCCTAACAACTATATGTTTAAACTGGCAACACAACATACAATCAGAAAAGGCGTTCTCATCAAGCTCAGGTCTCCACCCATCAACTGTACTCACCAAACCGCTCGCCTTCCATCTTTGAGCTATCACTCTACATAGAAAAATAAAGGAATGAGCTATAAAGCCCAGTAAGTAAAGCAAAGCACTATGCATAGCTGCCTACATACAATAACTCATATTCATACTCCAGATTTATGCAAGTCTAAGTAACTTGAAACCATGTATAACATTTTATTTGGCAATTTATCATAAGTGATTCCTTTCATGGTGGAACAATTACAATTCAGATATCAGATATCAGATATCATATGAATTAGCAGTTCAGCGAACCTTTCCTTTATGAGTATCATCACAATTCATCATAACTATGCATTTCTTATTCATTTATAACTGAGCAATTCTTATAACATGCATCCTTATCACAACGGAGCATACTTTCACTTCATAATAGAGCATACTTTCATTCCACAGCAATCACAAGTTCAGGTCATACAATACACCCAAAGCATGCACCTCACTAGTATCGATCACATAGTCAGGCTTGCAATACTCTCAAAGAAGGCACCTCACTAGTATCGATCACATCGTCGGGCCCTACATCACTCTCAAAGCATGCACCTCACTAATATCAGTCATGGTCATGTGATACAAACAAAGCATGCCAAAGAAATCACATAGCACTCATCACTTCACTTACACTACCAATGGGTGTCCCATTGTGTAGTGCTTTATACCACAATAGCACTTATCACCCGGACAAACACATCCCATCACATATCACATCAGGTGGCAAGTCCATGCTCACCCATCAACACCACATTATGCTTACCATGTCAAAAAGGAGCAGGTCTCATAATCATGCATGCATATCATAGTTGAACAAAGCATGCCAAGGAATCATTTGGCACTTATCATATTTCACATCTCACTACCAATTGGTGTCCCATTGCATAATGCCTCATATCACGTATCATACCACATCGCATCACACTACCAATGGATAACCCATTGCATAGTGCCCCTTATCACATAACACATACATATTTCAGATCATACTTTCGTTTCAGGGCATACTTTCATTTCATACACATGTGCTATTACAACATGCACATTCAATATATCATAATAAACATTCACTATTTTATAAGCACTCACTAGCTCATAAGCATGCCTTATCGTAATTATGCACATTTAATTTTTCATAAATATTCACTGTTTTGTAAACATTCATTGCATCACAAGCACATCTTAATACAACTACATTTACTAGTTCATAAACATATCTTATCACATTATGATTACACATTATATCACACATCGTGCGGCAAGTCCATGCTGACACATCACATCTCATCATGCTTACACCTTCATCATATTATGCTTACACAATATATCATATTATTTGGCAAGTCCATGCCCACATATAAAATCATAGTACTTATCACATACCACTAATCACTTATCACATATCACATTACATATATCATATCAGTGGCATAAATCTCAAACCATGAAGAATTTCACTCTACAACCAAAGGAAACCTTGAAGAGGACTCACCTATAATTCATTTGAATAAAATTTTAGCTCAATTTGATATATAAAAGTCTGTGGAAAGTGCAATGCATAGAGAGTGTGGTTTTCTAAAAAGTCTCATAATTTCAGGTGACACTCTTTTGGAAAATGTAGCCTCTCTCCCAATTATAAAGAATCTCTGTAACAATCCTAAACTTTCAAAAATATATATATATATAATAATAATAATAATAATAATATTAATATTGTTAACAGAAATAAATACAAAAAAAAATAAAAATATATAAATAAAATAAAATAAAATAAAATAAAATAAAATAAAATAAAATAAATAAATAAATAAATAAAATAATAAGTATATATTAGTAATGACAATAATAATAATAATACTAATATACCGTTAGGATATTGTTGCTTTTATATTAACAATAAATAAAAGATATTATTGTTAATATATTTGAAGGTCCAATTTTACTTGGGTGGACCTTAGGTCCACCACCTTAAAGGTTTATAAGAACACTCATTTAAACGACACCTTGCGTTGAGGTGTTCCTTTTTTATACTGTCTTTTTCTCTCTCTCTCCTATGCACATCTCTTTTAAAAAAAAAAAAGCCCAACCTTTTCGCAAGTTTCAAAAGAGGAGAGCAGAGAATTAGGGTTGGGGTTAGGGTTTTAGTAGAGGCCACGATTGTGGAGTTAACGAAGCGAGAGGATTAAGGTTAGGGCTACCAGAACTTTTTCTTTTGTGGAGTGAGCTCGTGGATTTGCAGAGAGAATTACAGAGAGTTTTGGATCTAGGGTTTGCTAAATTTGTAGAGGGAGGGAGAGAGAGATGAATGAGAAGGTATCGTGCAGTTATCCAACTACGTTCTCTACCTCTGCTAACCATATAAAAGGAAATCCAAAAGCTTCTCAGTTACGGACTCCTCGCTCTTGTTTCTCTCTCTAGACTTCTCCTTGAAGCTTGACTGCTCCTCATCTTCTTCTTTGTAAGTGACATCGTTTTCCTGAAAAATAGTCTATTTTTAATAAATAGTGATATTTCCGTCTAGGATCTTTATTTTATCAGTTGTATGTGTAAGTGACCTCATTGTCTCGAAAAATAATCCATCCTTTTTAAAAATAAAATGAAATAATTATTTCTGCTTATTATCATGAATTTTAGGTGCGATAAATTTTATGCGCACGTGACCTCATTATCTTGAAAAATAATCTTTTTAATAAAAATTGTGATATTTTATCTATGTTAGAAATTTTGAATGCTGTAAATTAAAAAAATAAATTTATTTATTTTTCTTGTCTATTGTTAGAAATAAATGTGATATTTCTGCTTTTCGTAAAATTGTGATATTTCTTTCTATTGTTTTGAATATTTAGACATTGTAAAATTCATGTGCAAATGACTGCCTTATTATTTAAAAATTGACATTTTTGAAATTGATTATAGTATTGTTGTAAAATGTTTATTTGTGGATTGATATCCCATAAATTGTGATAATTCCGTATTCTTGAATTTCTATAAGAGTTTTTTTTTCTATACATATTAAATTGGCAATTATGCTAGAATGCCTTTACAAACTGCTACCTTTCTAAATTTGAGCCCAAAATATTTGATTGGTTATTTTTGAAATGTTACAGAGAGTGACTGTTATTAATGGTTTAAGTGAAATTCATATGAATGATTTCAGTGATATGTTGAGTATATGATATTGCTGCTTTCGAATGTTTAAAGAGATTTAGAAATAATTTAAGTATGCAAGTGGACTCATCCGGTTCGCCGGTGAGGTATAAGTGGACCTATATGGGACGCCGCTAGGGATTAAGTGGACTCATCCGGTACGTCGGTGTGGTATAAGTGGACCTGTAGGGATTAAGTGGACCTATCTGGGACGCCGATAGGGATTAAGTGGACCCATTAGCACGCTGATGGGGTATATAGGTGACCTACTTGGGACGCCAGTAGGGTATTTTGTGAAATCCTTTGAATTATGCACTACCGTTAAAAGTGTTATAAGCATTTCAATTACTCGCATTATACTTAATTATGCATTTATTGAAAGTGAAGCTGTTGATGCATTTCTGTTAATAGATCTCATTTTGGAAAATATTGATATCTTTCAATCATGATTATTTTTAGGATTATGTTGATCACTTACTGAGTAGCCAAACTCATCAAACTATGGTAAACATTTTTTTCAGGATAACTGCGGATTCATTTTGAGTGCTAGTCAAGATCAACCTTGGAAGATATTGTTGTTGTGCTAACTTTCTTTATTTACTTTATAAGACCTCGCCACTGTAAATTTGTCTTATCAATAGATGTATATATGTTTTGTCTGTCACATCTCAAGAATAACAGTATTGTAAATTCTTGGGGTGTGACAATTATGGTATCAGAGCCAGGTTAAAGATCCTTAGGAAATTTAAAAAGAATGTACTTAAAATCACATTTATTGTGTGTACAGACCGGGGTAAAGTTAAGATCCAGAATAGCTGAAGCCAATATGGAAGGAATTCACAAAGCCTTGGAAAATATGGTTGCTCTAATGCAACATCAGATGGAAAACAACAATCCACCCAAGCAGTCAGTTACAGGAAATGGTGGGAGCAATATCGAACAATTTAAGAAATTAAACCCACCTTCTTTTAAGGGTGTTGTAAACCCACTGGAAGCCGAGGGATGGATTATGCAATTGGAAAAAATATTCGAGGTTATGAAATGTCCTGATGATAGGAAGGTGGCCTTGGCAGTTTTTATGTTAGAAGGTGAGGCACAACACTGGTGGAGAATGGCAAAAGGAGTATTGGTCAAAGAAAATAAAACCTTGACTTGGGAAGTATTTCTAGAGGCATTTAATAAAAAATATTTCCCAGATTTTATTCGAGACCAAAAAGAAATGGAATTTCTAGAATTAATCCAAGGAAATATGACAGTAGCACAGTACGAGGCCAAGTTTACTGAATTGGCCAGGTTTGCACCACATATGATTAACAATGAGGCAAGAAAGGTGAAGAAATTTGAAAGGGGTCTCAGGCCAGCTATTAGAAGCAGAATATCAGCCTTGAAATTAAGAACTTATGCTGAAATAGTGGATCGTGCCCAAATTGTCGAAAAACATTTTGAAGATTACCAAAAGACGAAAAATCAGAACAGTCATGTTAGACCTACATCATCTAATCGACAACAGTTTGAAAGGCCAAATAAGAAGCCAAGGCCCTCGTCATTTCAAAACCCAATAGAACCATGTAGAAAATGTGGGAAAAATCATGGATCAAGCCCTTGTTATTGGAATACCGGAGCCTGTTTTAAGTGTGGAAAATTGGGACACCAGATTAAACAATGTCCTTGCTTACAGACACAACAGCTTCCAAAGCAGGGAGAGATAGCTCCAAAGCCTCAGATGAAGGGAAGAGTATTTGCGATTACCGAGCAAGACGCTCAGGCCTCAAAATCAGTGATCCAAGGTACTCTTACTATCTTCCAAAAAGTAGCTCATGTTTTGATTGATCCTGGATCTACTCATTCATTTGTGTCACAACACTTTGCATGCCACTTAAAGGTAGAACCAGAACAATTAGAATACATTCTAGAGGTAGCCACACCGATGGGAGATTCAATTAACACCAATATAATGTACAAATCATGTGTAATAAAGATAGAAGAAAAGGAACTGTTGGTTGATTTAATACTCCTGGAAATTCAAGATTTTGATGTAATCTTAGGCATGGATTGGCTTTCTGCATACCATGCAAGTATTGATTGTTATAAGAAAATTGTTACCTTTAGTATTCCGAATCAACCAGTATTTTACTTCAATGGTGTCAAAGAAGACTCCCCATCATATTTAATCTCTTGTATTCGAGCTAATCGCCTCCTTCGAAAAGGGTGTCAAGGCTTTCTTGCCTATATCAAAGAAGATAGGAAGGAAGAAATAAATTTGGATACCACTCCGGTTATCCGAGAATTCCCGACGTTTTTCCTGAAGAATTGCCAGGATTACCACCGGACAGGGAAATTGAATTCTCCATTGAATTAGTGCCAGGGGTAGCACCAATTTCTAAGGCACCTTACAGAATGGCTCCTGCAGAACTTAAAGAACTAAAACAACAATTGGAAGAATTATTAGATAAAGGTTTTATCAGGCCCAGTGTGTCACCTTGGGGTGCTCCAGTACTGTTTGTCAAAAAGAGAGATGGGACTATGAGATTGTGTATTGATTATAGACAGTTGAGCCAAGTGACAGTGAAAAATAAGTATCCATTACCTAGAATTGATGATTTATTTGATCAATTACAAGGATCACAAGTGTTTTCAAAAATTGATCTTAGATCTGGATACCATCAGCTTAAGATTAAAAGTGAAGATGTACTCAAGACAGCTTTCAGAACAAGGTATGGCCATTATGAATTTTTAGTCATGCCTTTTGGATTAACCAATGCACCAGCTGCATTTATGGATTTGATGAATCGGATCTTTAAGCCCTTTTTGGATAAATTTATTGTGGTATTCATCGATGATATTTTAATTTATTCCAAGAATCAGAAGGAACATGAGCAGCATGTAAAAATAGTATTGCAAATATTAAGAGAGAAGAAATTGTATGCCAAACTTAGTAAATGTGAATTTTGGCTTGAACAAGTGACATTTTTAGGACATGTCATATCAAAAGAAGGTCTATCAGTTGATCCTTCAAAGGTTGAAGCCGTTGTTAATTGGAAACAACCAAGCAATGTGACTGAAGTTCGAAACTTTTTGGGATTGGCAGGATATTACAGAAAATTTGTAGAAGGATTTTCTCGAATCGCAACCCCATTGACTCGATTGACACAGAAAAATGTCAAATTTGAATGGACAAGTGAATGTGAGGAGAGTTTTCAAGAACTAAAAGTTCGATTAACTTCAGCACCTATTTTAACTATTCCTGAGGGGAGTGGGGGATTTGTGATTTATAGTGATGCTTCACATAAAGGTTTGGGCTGTGTTTTAATGCAATATGGGAAAGTAGTGGCATATGCATCCAGACAGTTAAAAGAATATGAGAAAAAATATCCAATTCATGATTTGGAGCTAGCTGCAATAGTATTCGCTTTGAAAATATGGAGGCATTATCTATATGGTGAGCAATTCGTAATATACACGGATCATAAGAGTTTGAAATACCTTTTCTCTCAGAAGGATTTAAATATGCGGCAGATAAGATGGATGGATTTCTTAAAAGATTATGATTGTACAATCCATTATCATTCAGGAAAAGCTAACGTTGTGGCCGACGCTCTAAGTAGAAAATCTACGGGAGTCTTAGCTCATCTAATGATCCAAGAAATGCGATTGTTAGAGGAAATAGTGGATTGGCATCCAACTCCGTCCATTAATGGTGTGGTAAGTATGATTGCCAACATTAAGGCGGAACCCCAAGTAAGCCAACAGATTCGATTGGCACAAAAGGAAGACCCTCAGCTTATAACAATTATAGAAGAGGTGAAGCAAGGAAAGAGAGATGAATTCTCTATATGTAGTGAGGATTTGCTAAGATTCAAAGGTCGGGTTTGTGTCCCGAATGATGAGAGTGTAAAGAAAGCTATCTTAGAAGAAGCACATCATTCTCGTTATACAATACATCCCGAAAGTATTAAAATGTATCAGGACCTGAAGAAAACCTTTTGGTGGAATAATATGAAAAAGAGGTAGCACTATTTGTGTCTAAATGCCTAACATGCCAGCAAGTAAAAGCTGAACATCAAAGGCCCGCTGGGTTGTTGCAGCCTTTACCGGTGCCAGAATGGAAGTGGGAGCACATCTCTATGGATTTTGTCTCTGGCTTGCCTAGAACAAATTCAGGACATGATAGCATTTGGGTCATTGTGGACCGGTTAACCAAAGCTGCCCACTTTCTACCGATTCGCACGATGTACAGTTTGGATCGACTGGCTCAGTTGTACATTAAGGAAATAGTGCGGTTGCATGGAGTTCCTGTCAGTATTGTATCGGACAGGGATACTCGGTTTACTTCTAAATTTTGGGCTAGACTACAGTCAGCCATGGGGACGAGACTCACCTTTAGTACTGCCTTTCACCCCCAAACTGATGGACAATCGGAGAGGACCATCCAAACCTTGGAAGATATGCTGAGGGCTTGTGTTATTGACCTTACAGGAAGCTGGGATGACCATTTACCCCTGATTGAGTTTGCTTATAATAATAGCTTCCAAGCCAGTATTCAGATGGCACCATATGAAGCCCTGTATGGAAAGAAATGTAGGTCACCCATATGTTGGGACGAGGTTGGTGAAAGAAAGCTTTTGGGGCCAGAAATTGTCCAGATAACCACAGATAAAATAACATTAATTCGTGAAAGGCTCAGGACAGCTCAGTGTCGAGAAAAGAGTTATGCCGATAACCGAAGGAGAGATCTTGAATTTGAGAAAAGTGATCGAGTTTTCCTAAAAATCTCACCAATAAATGGCATTATGAGATTCGGCAAGAAAGGAAAGTTGAGCCCACGTTACATCGGACCATTTGAAATCTTAGAAAGAATCGGAGGTGTCGCTTATAGACTTGCCTTATCACCCGAATTAGCAAACGTCCATAATGTCTTTCATGTATCTTCACTACGAAAATATCAGCCCGACCCATCCCATATCTTAAAATATGAACCTTTACCGATCAGGAAGGACCTATCCTTCATTGAGCAGCCAATTTTGATACTGGATAGAAGGGTGCAAGTGTTGCGTAACAAGGAGATTCCTTGGTCCGTGTATTATGGCAGTACTATTCAACAGAAGAGTCGACTTGGGAACGTGAAGACGAAATCAGAGAGAAATACCCCTATCTTTTTCAGTAATCAGGTACACAAATTTAGAGGACTAAATTTCTTTAAGGGGGGAAGAATGTAACAATCCTAAACTTTCAAATATATATATATATATAATAATAATAATAATATTAATGTTGTTAACAGAAATAAATACAAAAAAAAATAAAAATAAATAAATAAATAAAAATAAAATAAAATAAAATAAAATAAAATTAATAAATAAATAAATAAAATAATAAGTATATATTAGTAATGGTAATAATAATAATAATACTAATATACCGTTAGGATATTGTTGCTTTTATATTAACAATAAATAAAAGATATTATTTTTAATATATTTGAAGGTCCAATTTTACTTGGGTGGACCTTAGGTCCACCACCTTAAAGGTTTATAAGAACACTCATTTAAACGACACCTTGCATTGAGGTGTTCCTTTTTTATACGTCTTTTTCTCTCTCTCTCCTATGCACATCTCTTTTAAAAAAAAAAAGCCCAACCTTTTCGCAAGTTTCAGAAGAGGAGAGCAGAGAATTAGGGTTGGGGTTACGGTTTTAGTAGAGGCCACGATTGTGGAGTTAACGAAGTGAGGGGATTAAGGTTAGGGCTACCAGACCTTTTTCTTTGGTGGAGTGAGCTCGTGGATTTGCAGAGAGAATTACAGAGAGTTTTGGATCTAGGGTTTGCTAAATTTGTAGACGGAGGGATAGAGAGATGAATGAGAAGGTATCGTGCAGTTATCCAACTACCTTCTCTACGTCTGCTAACCATATAAAAGGAAATCCAAAAGCTTCTCAGTTGTGGACTCCTCGCTCTTGTTTCTCTCTCTAAACTTCTCCTTGAAGCTTGACTCCTCCTCATCTTCTTCTTTGTAAGTGACATCGTTTTCCTGAAAAATAGTCTATTTTTAATAAATAGTGATATTTCCATCTAGGATCTTTATTTTATCAGTTTTATGTGTAAGTGACCTCATATTCTCGAAAAATAATCCATTCTTTTAAAAAATAAAATGAAATAATTATTTCTGCTTATTATCATGAATTTTAGGTGCGATAAATTTTATGCGCACGTGACCTCATTATCTTGAAAAATAATCTTTTTAATAAAAATTGTGATATTTTATCTATGTTAGAAATTTTGAATGCTGTAAATTAAAAAAATAAATTTATTTATTTTTCTTGTCTATTGTTAGAAATAAATGTGATATTTCTGCTTTTAGTAAAATTGTGATATTTCTTTTTATTGTTTTGAGTATTTAGACATTGTAAAATTCATGTGCAAATGACTGCCTTATTATTTAAAAATTGAGAGTTTTGCAATTGATTATTGTATTGTTGTGAAATGTTTATTTGTGGATTGATATCCCATAAATTGTGATAATTCCGTATTCTTGAATTTCTATAAGATTTTTTTTTCTATACATATTAAATTGGCAATTATGCTAGAATGCCTTTACAAACTGCTACCTTTCTAAATTTGAGCCCAAAATATTTGATTGGTTATTTTTGAAATGTTACAGAGAGTGACTGTTATTAATGGTTTAAGTGAAATTCATATGAATGATTTCAGTGATATGTTGAGTACATGATATTGCTGCTTTCGAATGTTTAAAGAGATTTAGAAATAATTTAAGTATGCAAGTGGACTCATCCGGTTCGCCGGTGAGGTATAAGTGGACCTATCTGGGACGCCGGTAGGGATTTAGTGGACTCATCCGGTACGTCGGTGAGGTATAAGTGGACCTGCAGGGATTAAGTGGACCTATCTGGGACGCCGATAGGGATTAAGTGGACCCATCAGGACGCTGATGGGGTATATAGGTGACCTACTTGGGACGCCAGTAGGGTATTTTGTGAAATCCTTTGAATTATGCACTGCCGTTAAAAGTGTTATAAGCATTTCAATTACTCGCATTATACTTAATTATGCATTTATTGAAAGTGAAGCTGTTGATGCATTTCTGTTAATTGATCTCATTTTGGAAAATACTGATATCTTTCAATCATGATTATTTTTAGGATTATGATGATCACTTACTGAGTAGCCAAACTCATCAAACTACGGTAAACATTTTTTTCAGGATAACTGCGGATTCTTTTTGAGTGCTAGTCAAGATCAACCTTGGAAGATATTGTTGTTGTGCTAGCTTTCTTTATTTACTTTGTAAGACCTCGCCACTGTAAATTTGTCCTATCAATAGATGTATATATGTTTTGTCTGTCATATCTCAAGAATAACAGTATTGTAAATTCTTGGGGTGTGACAATCTCACTCTGAAATCTTAAGAACAATTGAATATAACTCACCCACATTTCATTTAAATCAAATTTGACTTCATTTGGGCATATAAAATTTGGTTAAAAGTGCAGTGCACAGAGAGTGTGGTTTTCTAGAAAATCTCAGAATTTCAGGTGACACTCTTTTGGAAAATGTAGGCTATCTCCCAATTCAAAAAACATCTCACTTTACAACCTTAAGATCAATTGAAGCGGACTCACCCATATTTCGTTTGAATCAAAATTTAACTCATTTGGACATATAAAATTTGGTGAAAAGTGTAATGCACAAAGAGTGTGGTATTCTGGAAAATCTCTAAATTTCAAGTGACACTCTTTTGGAAAATATAGCTTATCTCCAAATTCATAAAGAATCTCACTCTACAACCTTAATAACAATTGAATAGAAATCACCCATATTTCATTTGAATCAAATTTTAACCCATTTGGACGTATAAAATTTTTCAAAAAGTGCAATGCACTGAGATTGTGGTCTTCTTGAAAATCTCAAAATATCAGGTGACACTCTTTTGGAAAATGTAGCATATCTCCCAATTCATAAAATTTATAACTCTGCAACCTTAAGAATAATTGAAGATGACTCAACCATATTTCATTTGAATCAAAATTTAACTCATTTGGACGTATAAAATTTGATGAAAAGTGTAATGCATAGAGAGTGTGGTTTTCTGGAAAATCTCCGAATTTCAGGTGACACTCTTTTGGAGAATGTAGCTTATCTCCCAATTCATAAAGAATCTCACTATACAACCTTAAAAACAATTGAATAGAAGTCACCCATATTTCATTTGAATCAAACTTTAACTCATTTTTATGTATAAAATTTGGTAAAAAGTACAATGCACTGAGAATGTGGTTTTCTTGAAAATCTCATAATTTCAGGTGACACTCTTTTGGAAAATATAGCCTATATCCAGATTTATAAATAATCGCACTCTGTAATCTTAAGAACAATTCCATATGACTCACCCATATTTAATTTTAATCAAAATTTAACCCATTTTGATATATAAAAGTCAGTAAAAAGTGCAATAGAGAGAGTATGGTTTTCTTGAAAATCTCATAATTTCAGGTGACACTCTTTTGGGAAATGTAACCTATCTCCCAATTCATAAATAATCTTACTCTGAAACCTTAATAACAATTGAATAGAACTCACCCATATTTCATTTTAATCCAATTTAAACTCATTTGGACATATAAAAGTCAATTAAAAGTTCCATGCACTGAGAGTGTGGTTTTCTGGAAAAATCTGAGAATTTCAGGTGACACTCTTTTCGAAAATTTAGCCTATCTCCCAAATCATAAAGAATCTCACTCTAAAACCTTAAGAAAAATTGAATAGAACTTACCCATATTTAATTTGAATCAAATTTTACTCATTTAAACATATAAAAGTTGGTGAAAGTACAATTGGCTGAGAATACGGATTCTTAAAAATTGCAGGAATTCTTAACCAAACTTAGACATCATAACTCCACCCCCATTTTCACAAGCATATGCATAATCACACTTCAATTTCATGTTCTTACCAACAAATCAAGCATGCATTAATAACAAAACATAAATCAATTTTATACGTTAGCAATAGATTGAACACACATCTCACAAGGCATGAAAGCATGGGGAAGATCCTACTTACCTGCACCATGGGATTCCAACTCCCTTCCCTTGTCAAGCTCCTTAGAGTTGCTTCAGTGCCTAAAGTTCTAAAGTCTAAAAGGGAAAACGCGGGTGATAGAGAGAGAGAGCAAAAAGTGAATGAGCTAGGGGAGGACCTTTTATAAATTAAGGGGGGGGGGGAGGGAGAGAGGGCTGCATGCAAGGCCAAGTGGCTTGCATGCAAAAAGAGAGAGAGAGAGAGAAAGTGGCCACATGCATGATCTGATGTGGCACACAAACATGGGGTAAGGTGGCTATGAGGTGGCAGAACATGGGTGAGGAAAAGAAGGGGGAGAAAAATAAGAGGAAGTCCCCCCTGGACCACCCTATTCAACTGTACAGCGCGATAAAATGTTACGCATGGCAGCTGAACAAAACATGCATGATGCCAGGAAAACACACACACAGTGGTCACGTCGGTCAGGAATTTACACACACATAGAGGTCAAGAATTACACATGGGGCGGTCAGGCAAAAATTGTACACACGACAGTTAGGAATTCCATGCAGAAGAGTCTGGGCCCTTAAACTCAGACCCACTTGTTTATGCTCTAATGTGTGTGTGTGAATCTAGGAAAATAAGAAATTAGCTAAAGAAGGCGATTTTGAACCGGTTATAAGTCCGGGGGGCATTCCAACATGATATAAGAGGGTGCCCACGTGAGTCAGCCCGAATGCGTCACGGACCCAGGTGAGGTAAGTTCCATCACATACCTTAATTCCTCTCTCATCAGTTGATATTCCTGCATGTGTCTTCCTCACACGGTTCACGAGAGAGCGGTCTTAGGTCCCGGGTCCATATCGAACCTAGAGCCAAGTCTTCAGGTCACCTCGATGCGAGGGCGAGATCGAGGCATCTAACCAGTTAATATACTTTGATGAGCACTTTCATGTGTATTCTCTCTCTCTCTCTCTCTCTCTCTCTCTCTCTCTCTCTTTGTATCTCTTTTACTTGATTATTGATTGTACTTTTGTGATATGCATTTGATATCTCATCTCTCTCTCTATCTTGTCTCTTCTCTATGTGGTTTCGGTTTTTTAAAAAATATTGGCTTCTACATTGATATTGAATTTTTTGAGCATTTGATATCTCATCTTCACTTTCTTAACTCATATCTCTTTTTTTTGTTTTTTTTTGTATTGAAAACCTCTTTAGCGTTTAGGTTTTATTTTTTCAAGGGTGATGATGTTATGGATATGGAAAGCATTGCTTTATAGTACGAAGTTATAACCGTTCTTGACCTTATTATATAAGTACATCTTTGACTAAGTCTATGGAGAGAAGGAAAGACATATAAAGAGAGTGGAATGGTGTGTGTGTCTATGTGTGTGTGTGATAGAGAGAGAGGCCTAGTGAGATAAGGTAAAGATGAAAGCTAGGAAGAGGTATTGAGAGATGGGATTAATAAATAACGAGAATTGTTAATATTCTTGTGTCGATATATAGTAATATTCTCTTGTCTAGGTGCAACGTATCTCTTTTTGTAATAATATGGAACCAGATGATATCCTTCAATATTTTGGAGGGGATAATAGGACTGTAGAAGATGAAGAGATTGATGAACCCTCATGAACGCCTTTGTGGCATTATATCACTTTAGTTGGTGGTGATACAAAATTGTGAGGCGGGAGGAGGAAATGGAAATGTAATTTCAGCTGTAGAGATGTCCCTTTCACAGGTTCTTACGTACATGTACATGCTCATTTATTAGGCCTTTCACATGGGGAGAATTCTAAGGGGATAATTCTTTGCCCAAAAATATCAAAAGACGAACGAGATGCGTTGATGCTAGAAAATTCTTAGGCTAAATGTTTGTTTGGTTCGAGTCGAAAAGACAATATGGGGTCACTTGATCAAACTGTATTCACATCATTATCACAACATTCAGGGGTGACACAAAATGCTACAAGTTCAAATAAAAGAGCTAGGGGTAATATAGCTCATATGTTTGATGCCCATGCGAGGGAGGATGTCGATGTTGCTTTTGCTCGATGTTTTTATGTTCATGTAATCCCTTTTAATGTTGTGAAGGGTCCTCGATTTCAATAAATGATACATGCAATAAACAATGCTCCCAAGGGTTATGTGCACCCTAAATATGAGAGATTTAGGACAAGTTTGCTAGATAAAGAGAGGAACCAGATTGACCACGAGCTAGGTGCACTGAGAAGTGAATGGCCAACTTATGGGGTTTCTATTATTTATGATGGATGGAGTAATGTGAAGAATCAATCCTTGATAAACATAATGGATGAATCAAGGGGTAAGGCTATGTTTTTGAATGACTATGATTGTTCTGAAATTGAGCATACTAGTCAGAATATTGCTGATATACTCTTGAAAGCCATTGACAATATTGGACCTTATAATGTCATTCAAGTCATGTTTGACTATGCATCGAATTGTAATGGAGCTGGTTCAATAATTCAACGTCATCATCCCCATATTTTTTGGTCAGGCTGCTTAGCTCACAAGTTGAGCCTTCCCATGAAGGATATTGTGTATAAAAAGAAAAGGCACCTAACATTTGCTTTTGTTAGGGATTGTAAAGAGGGTAAAAGGGTAGTGACATTTATACATAACCACACAAGGTATTTGTACATATTTCAAACTATTCTGAATCTTGAGCTTCTAAAAGCTAAGAAGACCAGATTCAATTATCACTACATCATGTTAAGGGGCCTTAAGGAAGTGGGGCTCGCCTTGATGTCGGTCGTCTTGGGTGACCATTGGGAAGGACTCAGATGTGGCTCGGGAGATGCGAATGGTTAGGTGACTTGATATCGCCCTTCGGATCCCTGAGGGATCGGGCGGCTCACGTCTCAGGTTTCGAGGAAGACCCAGGATGTTTGTGAGATCACTCTCTAGGGAAACTCGTTCGAAAACAGGGGCAGGTGTTACCAACCGGTGAGAGAGGAATTTAAAAGGAGGGTTCGGGACTTACTCTGGCTAACTCGCATGAGCGCCTCTTTGATCACGAAGAAATCCCTCTAGTAATGAAACTGGTTTGAAATCACCTCCCTTAGCTTGTATTCTTCTTATTTTCTGCTTTTTGCAATCACACACATATATGGCAAAGGTTATGGGACAGGTGGGTCAGACCTTACCCTTTTCCTCTTTGATGAGCGCACACAAGCATGCATATTCAAGAAGAAGAAAGAAAGATGGGAGGAGAGAAGAATTCGACCAAGCGAGAAGGTCAGGGCAGTGACTTGACTGGTGGATAATTAACAACGTGGTGGTGAAATGGCTTGATAACTGAGACCGGCTCACGGGATCACTACTAGACGTTATTGCAGATATCGACTAGCTAGGAATGATGGTCAGTCTGTCGTGGTAGTAAAGCAGACCACGCGAACCTGACATGACAACATTACGGCTAGACGATAGGACTGTCATGAGATGCTAACCTCAATCACTCTTGGTCGAACGAGAGAGCAGTAGAGGAATGGTTAAGGAGAGGAAGGGGATAGACGGAAAGAGAGAGAAAAAGGAAGAGGAGATGCATTCGGCGCTAGACATCACTGACTATTTCAGGAGATAGGAGAGAGAAGAAGCAATTGGCAATAAGCTTCACTAATTGTGTCAGATGAAAAGAGAGAAAGGGAGCCAACTGACGCTTAGTCTCGCCAACTGACAAAAGAAGAGAGGGAAAACCAGTTGGCACTAGGCCTTGCTGATTGATAGAAGAAGAGGGAGAAGACCCACTCGACGCTAGGCCTAGCTGATTGGTAGAGAGAGAAAAGAAAACTGGCGTTAGGTCTCGTCAATTGATAGACGAAAAGAAAGGAGACCAACTGGCGCTAGGTCTCGTCGATTGATAGACGAAAAGAGAGGAGACCAACCGGCGCTAGGATTCACCGACTAGTAGAGAGAGGAAATACAACCAGCGTTAGGTCTCACCGATTGATAGACAAAGAGAGAGGAGACCAACCGGTGCTAGGTCTTGCCCACTGATAGATAAAGAGAGAGGACACCAACCGGCGTTAGCTCTCGCCAACTGATAGGCGAAGAGAGAGGAGACCAATCGTCGTTAAGTCTCATCAACTGATAGATAAAGAAAGAGAAAGTCAACCCGCTCTAGGTCTCGTCAGTTGATAGAAGAAGAGTGAGAAAGCCAACTGACACTAGATCTCACTTGTTGACAGAAGAAGAGAGAAAGCCAACCGGCACTAGATCTTGCCAGTTGACAGAAGGAGAGAGAGAAAGCCAACCGACGCTAAGACTAACCAGTTGACAAAAGAAGAGAGAGAAAGCCAACCGACATTAGGTCTCATCAGTTGAAAGGGAGAGAAGAGATAGAGAGAGATAGAGAGAAAGAAAGAGAGAGGGGAGGAGAGAGAAAGTAGCATGTTCAAAGGGTATCGACCCTTTTCGTCTCTCTCCTCTTTCTCTCTCCAAGACATACTCATAGGCTCAAGAAAGGAATTAAAATTTTATTGAATCTTCAAAGAATTCACTCAATAATGAGGGGTGGTGGGGGGTTTGCATGCCGCCCTTCTACAATGAGGCAGTGCTTGTTTATAAAGAGTTGTGCTTAAACATTAGTGGATTGATCAAAATTAAACCTAATTGTTGAAAATTAAGATTAATTGAATTAAAAGAAATTCTAAAAATGGATGCAAAAAGATTGTTTTGCCCATGTCTAACAATGTGTGGAATTCCAAAACAGTCCTTGTGGCTGTTCGAGAATTGGCATGATCTTCCATAGCTAACCGGGGGTTGTTCTGATGCTCGCTTGATCGAAAGATTGTTCTTTTCTTGTAGGGCTTGACATGGCGATTGTTTTGATACCAACTTCGAGTCATGAATCAATTTTTTTGAGTCATTACCATGAAACTTGAAATTTGTTTGAATCTTGGAAACTTCGGATCGATAGTGCGGTCTTTCCTTAATGTTTTTTTATGATTTCTTCATCGTAATGCACTAAGCATGTTATCACGATCGCGTGGAAATAATTGGAACGCGATTTGGAGCTCGAACGAAGATTTCGTAGCTTTTGAGTTTTGGCCAGAATTTAGAATTCGGCGTCCAAAATTTCAGTAACTTCGTTGGCTTCGTGCATGTATGTGGTTCGGTCCAATGATAACCCTGAACCTTACACACACAATGGAATTAGTTTTACGTCGATCCGTTGTGCGAGCGTCATGATTTGGTTCATAAATGAGGCATGTTGCTGCTGAATTTTCTGTAATTTCTTCACGGATGGACAACTTCTCTCTAGCTTTTCTCCTTGCTCGGATATTGTTTCAGAGCATGCAACATATCAAATTGTTCGTCTTGATGAGACGAATACACTCATCAAATTTGGGAGCGATCCGACTTGGAACGAGTAAGTTACAGGCCTCGAAAGTGACTGCCCGTAACTGTAAAAACAGCCACCTTTAATGGTGTTTTGGTGCAGTGAGGCCATACGGGAATAGTGTGTGGCCTCTTTTATTTCAATGTTTTGTTCATATCTTTATTCTGGAGTGTCTGATCAAGCCGAAACATGGCCGATAGGGGTTTTCAACCGTGTCGAATCCAATGGTGGTTGTCTCACAATAATTTGAGATATCAAAAATGAAGTTCCAGTTGTAGGGTCCATTTCAGGGTGCTAGAGGCCAATTTTCTGAAAATTGTTTCTTTGTGTTCACTGCCTTAGACATGTCTGATCATGATGAAACTTGGCAGGTGGTCTTTTGAAGTGCTGATGATGATCTTGATCAATTCTGGGGCCATTCTAAGACTGTCAGGAATTTTCCACTGTTTCGTAGACTTTATTGACCTGCTTCCTACCAGGGACCAAGGTGATGAAAAATGCATTCAAACAGCTTGTCCCGCCGAATGTTGTACTTCAAGAGAAGCGAGAAGGACAATCATTTGGAAATTTTCCTTCGACTTTTACTTTTTCCTTCCTAACCACGAGACCACGTGAACACCGAGGAGATTCACATAATGGTGTAACTAGGCTGCTCAAACGTATGGATGCATTGTTCATGGTTCCGTTCGTGGAGACTTTAAGGAGAGGAGAGACTTTTTAGCGACATTTTTTTGCTGCTATGTTAGGTTTTCTTAGAGTACCACTATTAGTTTCGTCTACCAAGTCTAGTCAGGGGCAGGTTTTATTAGCCGATCTTGAAGGTCTGATCATGCTGGCTAGGCTAGCTGAAGTCTTCGGTAGGTTCTGCCTTAGCTTTGTCAGCTTCTACCTTGAAGGGATGATGACTGGGCTACTTTGTAACCTAGCCTCATGGAGAGAGGGGTCTATAGGAGAAGGAGAAGGCATGCACACTCCATGCATGGGGAGGGGGTCTATAAGAGAAGGAGAAGGCATGCACACTCCGTGCATAAGGAGGAGGTCTTGTAAGAGAAGGAGAAGGCATGCACACTCCATGCATGGGGAGGAGGTCATGTAATAGAAGGAGAAGGCGTGCATACTCAATGCAAGGGGAGGAGGTCTTGTCAGAGAACGAGAAGTCATGCACACTCCCTGGACAGAGCTCCCTATAATGGTATACTGTGCATGGGGAGGAGGTCTTGTAAGAGAAGGAGAAGGCATGCACACTTCGTGCATGGGGAGGAGGTCTTGTAAGATAAGGAGTAGGCATGCATACCCCATGTATGGGGAGGAGGTCTTGTTAGAGAAGGAGAAGGCATGAACACTCCGTGCATGGGGAGGAGGTCTTGTAAGAAAAGGAGAAGGCATGTACACTTTGTGCATGGGGAGAAGGTCTTATAAGAGAAGGAGAAGGCATGCATACTCCATGCATGGGGAGGAGGTCTTGTAAGAAAAGGAGAACGCATGCACACTCTGTGCATGGGGAGGAGGTCTTGTAGGAGAAGGAGAAGGCATGCACACTCCATCCATAGGGAGGAGGTCTTGTAAGAGAAGGAGAAGGCATGCATACTCCATGCATGGGGAGGAGGTCTTGCAAGAGAAGGAGAAGGCATGCACACTCCGTGCATGGGGAGGAGGTCCATGAAGAAGGGATAATGATTGTGCTACGTTGTCACCCAGTTTTGAAGAAGGATGTCGACTGGGCTACCTTTTCACTCAAGACTGGAGAAGGATGTCGACTGGGCTACCTATTCACCCAAGACTAAAAAAGGCTGTCGACTAGGCTACCTCTTCACCTAGGACTGGAGTAGGACGTTGACCGGGCTACCTATTCACCCAAGACTGAAGAAGGACATCGAATGGGCTACCTATTCACCTAGGACTGGAGGAGGAAGTCGTCCGGGCTCCCAATTCACCAGGATTGAAGAAGGATGTCGGCTGGGCTACCTTCTCACCCAGAATTGGAGGAGGATGTCAACTGGGCTACCTGCTCAGGACTGGTGAAGGACGTCGACTGGGCTACTTATTCACCCAGGACTAAAGAAGGAATATCCAAGGATGATTTTAACATCTGCACCTTGTTGGATGTCTTGACGATGAAGGGAGTGCTGGCTGAAGTTACCGGTGGAAGCAAATGTTGCACAAACCTATTTATTGGTCCAAGCATCATTTGCAGATTTTTGCTTGAACTTGAGAAGCGATGCCATAGACGGTTTTCACCAACTTTTGTTTTTTTATTTTGGGGCTCTTTTACCCATGAACTTTCGGCCATATCCACACTTTTTGTCTGTTTTTACTCGCAATGCCCTTTCGGGTTTTCACCGTGCCCGATTTTATTCACAGAACTCTTTTACTAATGGTTTTGTGACCATGCCCCGTCCGTCATTTTTACTCATAGCGTTCCCTTATTCAGGTATACACACCAAGCCCACTATTTCTTTTCTTTTCTCTTTTTTTTTTTTGGGAGGGTGTGTTTAAGGTCATGCCTCCTGGACCCGTGCAAAACAACTTAACGTCATGTGGCCTAGACGTGTGCTATGGTTTAAGGTCATACAGCTAGACCTTAATGGTGATGGATGGGAGTCTATGAAGGCCATGGAGTGAGTATGGTGGTGGTTTAGCTCACTTGGGGAGATGGCTCGAGGCTATCCATGAGAGATGGGTGATGTATGAAAGGTGAGTGGACGATGGTAACCCACTAAGTTACAACGAGTATGGATGATGGGATGGTTCTTAATTTTGTGAGTATGGGTGAGACTCACTGGGGAATGATGTAGGGTGATGAACTCGTGGGGACGTAATGAAGGTAATTCGCGCACACTACCAGGTAGGTTAGGAAAGGCATGCGTGAAAGTGCACGTATGTGGGGGCACGTTTATGGTCATGCCTCCTGGACCTGGGCAAAGCAGTTTATCGTTATGTGGCCAGGACAAGTACTATGGTTTAAGGTCATATAGTTGGACCGTGGTTATGCAGTTTTAAAGTCATACAACTAGGACTATGCAGTTTAAGGTCGTCCAACTTGACCTCCGCCATAGTTTAAAGTCATATAGTTTGAAACATGGTGTTGTGCAGTTTAACGTCGTGTGACCGGGACGTAGACTATGGTTTAATGACATATAGTTTGGACCATGCAGTTTAGGGTCGTGCTACTAGACCTCCGCCACAATTTAAGGTCATATAGTTCGGACCATAGTTATACCATTTAAAGTCATACAACTAGGACCATGCAGTTTAAGGTCGTGCAACTTGACCTTCGTTATAGTTTAAGTGCGCATAGTTTGAGCTGCGGAATTTAGGGCCATGCGCCTAGACCAGGGCTGTGCAGTTTAGGGTCATGCAACATGGACCACGGAATTTACAGTTGTGCGTCTAGACCAGGGCTGCATAGTTTAGGGTCATACAGCACGAACCATGGTGTTTAGGGTCGTGCGTCTAGACCAGGGCTGTGTAGTTACCGCGAAAGTTTAGGGTCGTGCGTCTAGACCAGGGCTGTGTAATTTAGAGTCATGCAGCACGAACCGCAGAGTTTAGGGTCGTGCATCTAGACCAGGGCTGTGCGGTTTAGGGTCATACAGAGCGGACTGCAGAGTTTAGGGTCGTGTGTCTAGACCAAGGCTGTGCAATTTAGGGTCATACAGCACAAACCACAGAGTTTAGGGTCGTGCGTCTAGACCAGAGTTATGCAGTTTAGGGTCATGCAGCATGGATCGCGGAGTTTAGGGTCATATGTCTAAACTAGGGCTATGCAGTTTAGGGTCATGCAGCACGGACAACGAAGTTTAGGGTCCTAGGTCTAGACCAAGGCTGTACAATTTAGGGTCATGCAACACGGACCGCAGGGCTTAGGGTCGTGCGTCTACACAAGAGTTGTGCAGTTTATGGTCATGCAGCACGGACCGCGGAGTTTAGGGTCATGCGTCTAGACCAAGGATGTGCAGTTTAAGGTCATGCATCAAGGACCGTGGAGTTTAGAGTCGTGCGTCTAAACTAGGACTGTGTAGTTTTGGGTCGTACAACACGTACCGCAGAGTTTGGGTTCGTGTGTATAGACTAGAGCTGTGCAGTTTAGGGTCATGTAGCATGGATTGCAGAGTTTAGGGTCATGCGTCTTGACCAGGGTTGTGCAGTTTAGGGTCATGCAGTACGAACCACGGAGTTTAGGGTCATGTAGTACTTACCGTTGTGTGGATCGCCATGTAGGTGGAGCTCTATGGTGAGTAGGCCTAATGATGGTAATCTGACTCCCTGGGATAACATGGCTGAGACCACTCACAAATTGAGGGTTAGGTGGAAATGGTGACCTGATGAAGGATGACCAGCAGAAGTAGACTTTGTTGTTGTTTTTAAGGGGGTAAGGTACTCTCTGGGGTGAAAGATGAGACTTTATGACCGGTAACCCGACTCCTTGGGGATAAGGTAGCTTAGTGTGAAGCTAACCCAGTGGGTATTGGGGAGGTAAGAATGACCCTATCTTCATTGAGGATGATGGGTTGCAATATGGGTGTGACTCCTAGTGGGGGATGAGGAATAGCTCCTGACTTCAATGTGGAAGTCACAGTTTAGGTGCAACGGCCTGGGTGCAAGTCCACTAAGAATGACATGTCTTGGCTTGGGTATACAACTCCACTAGGGATAGTGGTAGGGCATACACTGCTTGAAATACAGCCAGCACCAGATGTAGCGCTGACGATTTATGGCAAATATTCAACCGACGCTGAGTTCTCACAACACAACTGACGTTGAGTTCTCACAACACAACCGGCGCTGAGTTCTCACAACACAACCAACGTTGAGTTCAAGCACAACCGACACTGTTCAGATGGCATTGTGAATGACTCGTGATATCATCTGAAATCAACTGGCGCTGAGTTAACCGATGCTAGGGTCGTTTCAGAGACACACCCAGTGCTAAGTCAACCGGTGCTAGGGTTGCATTTGAAAACACACCCGGTGCTAAGTCAACTGACGCTAGGTTGTATTTGAAAATACACCTAGCGTTATGTCAACTGGTGCTAGGTTTGTTTAGAAATTTACCCTACGCTGCATCAACCGGTGTTGGGGATGGATTAATGAGAGTTCCTTGGGCCTCATGTCGAAGCCCAACCCTGCTTGTTGTCACTTGGCTTCCTTTGGACGTAATTGGTATTTCGAGTTTGTGAAGGGCTTTTGACGGCAGTGTAGTCTATATAAGGGATAAAACCCCATTTTTCCCTTATTTTTCACCAAAAGTAAAAACTTAAGCAAGTTTTCTTTAACTATGAGGAGAGAGTGCTCGGTTGAAATTTCTAATGAGCAGTGGCACTTTAGCAACAATCTCTGCAGAGCAGCTTCTTCGGTAAGCAGCAGGATTCCTACAAGGGTTTTGCTAAGAAGACCTTCGGCGTGTGTACTTTGCCTAAAATTTGGTGAAGTTGCAGAGAGAGTAGTAGGGAAAGGAGAGATTTTTTAGAATCTTTTCAGGCAGCAGAGGAGGCTCCGGTTGTCATTTTTCTTTCGGGAAGAGGGGGGAAACACATCAGCGAGTATTTCAGCACGTCTTGAGGGCTTTCTAGGGGTTTTTAAGGGGTTTCCCGGTTGAAGTTTTTCTGCACTTTCATGGTGTCGCAGAGGTTTCCCAATGACGTTCTGGTGAAGTCCAGACCAAAACGATAGGCGAGAAAGTTTTCTGTGAGTTTCCGACCATGCGGGAGAAATTCCAGCGAAAGACAAACGGTCACCGTAGGTGGGCCGTACGGCTGCAGAAGGTGAAATGTCATGGGGAAGGCATACGATTACCGAAGACGTGGTGACTATTGGCCTTCATCCTTGGAAAGTGTATGGTAATCAGTCACACGTGTGTGAGGAGGCACCGAAGGACGTGGCGACGGTTGTCAGTCAGCGCGATTGATTTCGAGAGATAAGCTAAACCGACACTGAGGTGTTGACATTCAACCAGCGCTGAGTGGTGAAAGACTCAACTGGTGTTAGTTTTTGACATTCAACTGACGCTGGGTATTGAGAAGCTCTATCAGCACTAAGTGTTTGACAAACTCACCAGGCAATGATCGTCAATACTCAACCATCGCTGAGCATTGAGAAATTCACCCCGACGCTAAGTGTTTTGAGAGGATCAGCCGACATTGAGTGTTGGACAGATTCAACCGGTGTTGTTCTAGTGCCTTAGCAACTTTTTAAGAGGGAACAACTGAGTCCTTCGTAATGGCTGGTTCTTCTTACCAAATCCCCGATGTGAAGAGGCTCCGAAGGGAAGGGGAAATCGGTGCCCATGATTTTACGAGTGAAGTTTTATCAAGAGGCGAGCCCATTTGGTTGACCCCGCCAGTGTATGAGCCAGAGTGGCCTCTTAGCGTCACTTTCATTATTGACCCCATATGCTTTGAAGTGTAGGAGGGAAATGATGGCAATGTCCGTATTGAAGAAGGGATTGCACTTCTTCACTGTATACATCGAAACATAGCTTCTAGGGAGAACTTGCCCACCTTGGGGCAGGGAATGGTCCAGGCGAAGGGATTACTGAGGTGGTCGGCAAATGGCCTCCGAATTTAGGGAGAGCACCAATATTTGAAGGAATACACTTCTTGGACTGTCAAGGTATTGGCTTCGTATGGAAGCGTTATTGAGTGTGCTTCACTATTAGCGGCGGTCCACTATTTGGGCAACTACTACGATTGTTGCTCTAATACAGTAAAGGTATTGCTGGAGACATGGATCCATGTGAGCAATACTTGACTTCTTGGTCATGGCGAAGTGGGAATCTCCTTAATGGATCTTCACTTTATTTGGAGGTCTCTAGATGCTCAGGGCTATGTATGACGAGTTTGTGCCATCAAACTCAATCATCTTTGGTGGTTTTCACTTGGGGGGTGAAGAGCCACCAGGCAGTCTTCCCAAGATCTTTGAGTCGTATCAGTCAATTGTCGGTCGATCTAGAAATGGTAGGGTCACCTTCATAGATTGGGTTAAATTCTTTTGCGAGGACTATTCTGAGGGCGGTCAGGGTACTCCAAAGGGGAAAGAAAAGGCAATTGCGAAGGAGACGCCCCCTGCCCCCTATATATCAGCTCGAGGGTGATGATGACCGTGCCTTCATGGCTGCCTACCTAGCCTTATTCTTGTGCAAGTTCATGCTTCCCGACTAGGGGGACGACATTCGCCCAGGAGTACTATATGTGGCATGCGACATGACCAGAGGGCATGAGTACGCCCCTGCTCAACCAGTCCTGTGCAACATATACCATGGCTTGGGGGCCATCTCCCATGGAAAGGATTATAAGGGCAAGGAGGGAGGGAACGACATCATAAAAGGAGAAGCTTTTCCTAGGGACTTTAAAACCCCATTCCCTGTGCATTACATGTACAGGTGGCTAGGGGCTTATTTTCTTGACACCTACGTAAAGCATCAGTGCTCAGGAAATAAGTTGTGGCCCTTCTTGATGGAGATAGCGAACTAGAGGGTCATCTTCCATACCCCAGAGGAAGCTCGGGGTCTATTCAAAAATGATTCTTTGAACGTGATCAGAGTCCCTTTTCCAGTCGGGAGCTTCAGCGACCGTGTTTTTGTCGATGAGTTGGGGAAGGAGCTGGACGGTGCCCCAACAACGATTAAGGAACTCATGTTCATGCTGAGCATCAGAGGGGGAGTCTTACCTTATCAAACTCCACATAGTGCCTGGCCAGGGGGATATTTCCCCCACCGCTTTGCTCATCAGCATAGGCTTGACCAAAGCTACCCCTTCTCGGTAGTCTTCGAGAAGCATCAGAGTAAGGTGTATAAGGGGAGGGCGTAGGAGCTTGGAAATTTTCGGGAGTATTGGCTGCCGGAACATATACGAACTGCTTGGTCCATGTGTCTTGAAATGACAGAGACTAGCAAATATACCTCACTTCGGTAGGAGAGTCCGAACAACCAAGGCATATACGAACTGGTGGAGAATCACCAGTAAGGGCTATTGGGAGAAGGACCACCCTTGGAAAGGAGTGAATGGCAACTGGCGCTAGGACACCCGGCAAAGGAGGCTGGCGGATGCTCCTGCTCTTGGTGAGGTATTCGTCTTGGACTCTCTGTCCAACTGGCAGGGTTTAGGGCTTCCACGCAAGATAGCAGTTGACGAGGCCTTGCCAGAGTTCCTTGCAATGAAGACGATGACTGGGAGTGTCTTCGACAATCTTAGCTCAATCTTTGAATGGGATGAGGGGCGACAGGTCCATGGTTACGAGAAGCGCCCACCACATGACCTGAACAACCTAATCAAGAGCGATCCTCACAGCAAATTGGCTGGAGGGCCTCCTCAAAGGGGTGGATCTAAGGCGACAGCTCCTACTCCGGCAGGGGGAAAGAAAAGAAAGTGCCCAACTACTGCGGACACCTGTGTAGCATCTTCTGGTAGTGGGCGTACTCGAAGGAGGAAGAGTGACAAGCTCCCTGTGGTGTCAGAACCAGGAGGTAGCCCTTCCTCTTCAGATATTTTAAGAATTCTTCTAGTATCCCCCTTTGTGCTTTCTGAAACATCTTTTGCTTTTGCTAAAATGTTTTCTTTTTCTTCAGAAACCGAGGCAGACGATTCCGAGAGCTCTGAGCCTATTGACATTGCTTCTGATTGGGAGGAGACTCCGGATCTTAGGGAGGAGCCCTCGAGTCCAGGGGCAGCTCCTGATTCAGAGGTGATTAGGATGGAGACTGAGGAGGATGAAAGACCTCGAGTCCAGAGGCAGCTCGAGGAGCCCTCGAGTCCAGGGGCAGCTCCTGATTCAGAGGTGACTAGGATGGAGACTGAGGAAGATGAAAGCCCTGAAGCAACTACTCTAGATAAGGGCTCAGATGTCGATGTGGCCTCCATGCATGAGGGTTTAGTGCCTCGACCGAGGTAAGGGCTGCGGCTCAAGAACAAGAGCCTGAAGTTGATGACATGCCCGAACATCAAGAGGTTGTTGTTCCTATGGTCCAGAGTCAGAAAGATGAGGGGGTGAAGCTTTTGTGGCCGAAGTTCTGGTTGTTGAAGGAGAGGGCCAAGTAGAGGAAGCTATTGCCAGGGGTGAGTCGGCTGGCGAAGGCCAAAGAGAAGGGGCAATTCCTGAACTTGGGGATGCTGAGGTGACAGTTCAGGAGAGTGAAGAGTAAAGGGAATAGGTTCCTCTCCAGGCTGTTGAGACAGAAGTGGAGAATTGGCAGTTGGGAGTGCTGCATCGCGAGGAAGAAACAAGAAGGGTAGCCTCCTTGGAAGAGTTAATCTTGCACAGTCGCGAGAAGATAGATGCTTGTATTGAGAAGAAGGCCCTGATAGCTGGCCGCCAGCAGGACCTCAAGAAGGAGGCGCAAGGAAGCTTTAGAAGAATGATTGAAGTTCGGGAGGCAATGCGAATACTGAAGGAAGAATTCACGAGCCTTGAGACGGAGATGGCTCAAAGGAAGGCCTTGGAGGCCTCTTTGATCACAGATTTGTCTGAACTCGATGGCATGATTGAGTCAAAACCTATGGTGATGACAGAAGCGACTCAAACAGTGGCGGAGTTGAAGGCACGTGTTCAAGGCACTGATACTTCTCATGAAGCATGCAGCTCTGAGATCAATAGGATGATTGATCATTTCTGAGCGCGTCACTCTCCCCTTTTTTTTCTTTATCACCTGTAAAACTTTTGACTGATGAATAAAGTGCTTCTCTTTTTGATTGACTTTACTGGACGGTTTCATTCTCTCTTTACTTTTACTGTGCTTCTTGTGATTCTTTTGAATGCCTCTCGATACTTCCATTGTCTCAAGAGACTAATACCTTAGGCCTCGTTTTGCCCCATGGCGGGCTATCGCGGCTTGGATAGCTTCGAAATAGGGGGTTGTTGCTTTTTGTCCTTTCAATGTTTGATTGGCCAAAGGTTCATAGTTCATTTTCCTCATGATTTGGTGAGCCTAATTGCTATAGATAGTGCACCAGGGAGGGAGGGTCTTCGGCCTCCATTAGTAGCACGTTTACTTCAAGCTCATCATAGCTTTTAGTCTTTGGCACGAATTCTTTGAGATGCTTTAAAGCGATATGCATGACCTCCAATTGGCTCTGGAGGCTACAGACTTCGGTTCTCAAGTTTGCAAGAGGATCCTACCCTTGAGGGGAAGGAAGTTTCCCTTCTCCAAACTTCTCTCCTGAGAGGTAGGAGAAAAGAAAAAACTTTGGCTGGACAACAGTCTGAAGAACATCCTCTAAACTTATAGCAACCAGATTTTGAAAGACTTTTCGTGGCGGTTGACGCGCTACTTCGGCTTTCAAGACTGCAATGGGGATATGCATGACTTTCTGATGGTTTGGCGTATAGGTGACCCTTGGAGTCGAGAATTTTACCCCCATGGCTTGCTCGATCTCAAGAATGACTTCTAGTTCATTTTCTCGCCAAAGTGGTTCAGAACTGAGGGTAGAGGTTAAGGACTCTTTTTCAAACAAAGAAGGAGTTTCTTAGGGGATGATAGTTGAGATGTTGGAATGAAGAGTAGTTAGGGGTAAAATTCCGCCCTGCCTTTCTTCTTCCTTGAACATGTTCACCAATGTCCTCTCAACATCCTCAACATCTTCATGAAACAAGGACACAGTCTTGCTTGTAGACTCATAACCTTCTCTCATCTTCTGAGGAGACGTCAGATCTGTGAAGTAATATTCTGCATTTTCATGATGAGTTTCGGCTACAAGGAATGGTCTTTTGTCAGCATAGACTGTATGTTGTCTCCCATCTCGACTATACTTGAAACATTGGTGTAATGTTGATGGAACCACCCCCTGATCATGGACCCATGGCCGACCAAGGAGAATATTGTAAGAAGTGTCGGTGTTGATTACATGAAAATGGGAGTAATCGTTCAACTCACCGATCTTAAAACGAAGGCGTATTGTGTCAGCCAGTTTCTCTCCTAATTGGTTAAACCCCTGAACTGTGATGTGGGTCGGGGTAAGGTCTTTGCACCCCAACCCTAATCCAGTAAGGATCCTTCTTGGAATGACGTTGACTGTCGAACCTCCATCTAACATGATTCGGTTGATGGGGCATGCATGTAATTCGCCAGCAACAAAGAGAGGGTGATTATGAAACCTTTCCCCTAGCTGCAGATCGTCCTAGGAAAAGGTGATTAGCATACATCCTTGTAGAATTGTTGGGTCCACCTCGATAGGTTCTACTTCGGTCTCGTACACTTCTGGGTCAAAGAGAGATTGAACCAAATCCATCTGGTAATCCTTTGAAAGCATGAGGGCATCGTAGACACTGAGAAGGGCTGGAAGCTTCCGTAGATGCCCTATCTTACCATATTTCACCTTATCTTGATCAAGGCCTTGTGCTCCAGAGAAGGTTTGGGTAGAGAGGGTTTATTTTGGCCTGTTGGCTGACTTAATTACACAGCGGGCTTGGCTTGAGTGATGGAAGTTTGAGGCTTTGGGAGAGATGAGTGCATGGGGTCAAAGGAGTCTTAGGGAATTGGAGAATAGGTGTATTGGGATTAGGAAGGTGCCCAGGGAGCCATAGGATAGGAAGACTAGTTTTTAGATTAGGGTGCAGTGGCGGACTAGGGAAGTTCAAGGTGTTCAACTTTTGTGGTAGAGGCTGCAGCATCCTCCCTGATCTGAGATTTTTCTTCCCCATGGTGGGTATTGCTCCTGAAATTTGCACCATGTGGCAAGGCCCTTGAGAATAAAAGTTTTGCCCTCTAGTTTCTCTCAATCTCTGCTCGAAGTCAGGCTCAAGGGGCCACTGGGGCTTCTTTGACTTTGACTTATTGTGCTTCTTTGATGAAGGTGGCTCTGCCTTGGCTTTAGCTGCCAGGGCATCAACAACTGTTAAGAATCCTTCTACTTGTGCCAGGGTCTTTCTCCATCTCTTCCGCTGCGTCCTGCTTATATGGATTCCTTCAATTTCCCGGTCGAGAGCCTCGAAGTCTGGGCACATCAAGGTTGTATCTCCAGAAGACATAAGAGAATGAGAAGCGGGAAAAGAAGGTGGAGAAGGGTTGGAAAGTGGGGGACTTTGAAGGTCATTCGCCTCATCAAATCGATCTAAGTAGCTTTTTACGTCATCACCAAGATTGGACGGTTGCAGGGGATCTTTTAGGTCTTTCCCTTGCTCAGACCGTTGGGGATTGCTTTTAACGTCGACACCCTCATCAGACGTTTGCTGAGTGGAAGATGAGATGGGGGCTTCTTCTTGACAGGACGTAGAAGGAAAAAGATCATGGCGGGGACGAAGTCCAACAAAGTTGGCAATGGAGGAAGGGGCCTGGGAAATTCCTGCTCGACTATGG
Organism: Amborella trichopoda; assembly: GCF_054954075.1. NCBI lineage: Eukaryota > Viridiplantae > Streptophyta > Magnoliopsida > Amborellales > Amborellaceae > Amborella > Amborella trichopoda. The sequence goes on from NC_142344.1 coordinate 31,961,214, forward strand.
GTTGAGCAGTCTTATTTCTTCGATGAGCATCCCTTGGTGCCCGTCTCTTTCTGGTTCTCTAACATGATGTCTGATTCGTCTCGCTGAGAGCTGGCTTGGCGAACGGCTTCTCGCCTCAAAGAGTTGAGTCTGCTTCGGTCAGGGTAGATCATCCATTACTGGGAAGTTGAGGGTTCCGTAGGGTCTGAGTCATTGATGGGAAGGTCCTGCCTTGTGAAATCTTCTTGCCTCGATGAGGGAATGATTTGAGGATCACTTACGGGAAGATTGCAAAATTCTTGATACTCCTGCATCTTCCTTACGAATATGTCAAGGAAAGTTGTGCATTCTGAAAAGTAATAACCTCTTATCTGATGGTATGGACACCAACAATCTTCGGTCCCATTAACAAGGCGAAGGGGTTGCCTTGCCTACTTCGAGGTGATTATGCCTTTCTATAGCATTATAATGAAGAAGGTGTAGAGAATTCCAGGCACTCCATCCTCCTCCTGGATGGTTACAACATGGGACGCCTCAGCTGCCCCGAAGGCCTTCTTTAAGTCTTTGAGCTTTATCTGACCCTTCTAAATCAAGGCCTCAATGATGTCCTTCAGCGTGTAGCAGTCATCTGTAGGGTGATTAATCCTCCGATGGTAAGCATAATAATTCACCTGATCGCCAAGGCCAGATTGCTCGGGGAACTTGATTTTTTCTAGAAGCTGGATCATATTCTGCTCCAATAATAACTGGAACGACGCAGGGACCCATTCCTTCTCGAAGGGATAGATCTTATTCCTATGCCAAGAGAGAGAATCCTTCTGATCAAAGTTTGCTGGTGGAGGTACCCTATTATACGACGGTTGTTGCTTGCCAACCTTGGGTGTTACTGCTGCTGCGGTTACCCCTTTAGAGAGGTCCATGGTTTGGGGGAAAGCCTTCTTTGAATCAATGATCATGACGGCTGCACTGATTACCCCTTTCTTTTAGCTGCCCCGTGTGCTATTCCGAGAGCTACCATTGCCTCGATTATTCACTGAACTTGTAGATGGTTGTCGTATCGCACCATGATGGTGTGATAAACGTTCTATGCAAATTGACTTAGAGATCAACTCTGCCATGGAGGTCAGATTGGACTCCTCGACATCTAGAGCTATTTCAGGTCGCATAATCCGCTCGCAAGTTTGGACTACTTCCTTCTTAGGCATAAGATTAGGATCGCAGGAAGCTAAGTTTCTCCATCTTGATATGATCTGATCTATAGGCTAATCGGGGTCTTGAGTCAGGATGAGAAGCTCGTTGGTTTGAACCTCTCTTTTGACCTCATAAAAGAGTTGATAAAACAATTTCTCCATCTCATCCCATTTAGGCACTGTGTTTGGAGGAAGTCGGGCATACATTGAAATGCTGGGCCATCAAGGGTTTCGACAAACTGGCGGAAAAGAAGTCTCCCGCCAGCTGCTGTTTCCCGACATGCTGCCTATAAGTGGGCGATATGCTGGTTTGGGGAGGTGGTTCCACTGAATAAAGGAAACTTCACTCTCTTATAGTCTAAGGGGAACGGGACTTGATCAATATAGGAGGGGTATAGTCTTTGATAAGGCCTCGCCCCTGTATGCCTGGAATTTTTCTATTCTTTAGGCTATGGGTGACCATAGCGTCAATATCAGACTGAGAGACCGGATGAGGGACAGAATTCTCCTGCGAGATAGATGGATGAGGCTACCATGGAGGTATACCATCAGAGTGATGGGAATTGACCTCATGGCTAACCGACTGGCGTGCAGCATCAATATGGTCTATCTTTTCCATTATCGCGGGCATCATATCCTCAAACTTGTTCATGCGATCCTCCTGCACATCACCAGGCTCACTTACAACCATTACGCTGACTGTTTCTCTAGGGAGGTCAATGTTAGTGGCAGCTGAAGGCTTGCGAGCTTGACGGGTCGTACATGGTAGGTCAGTCAGTAACATGCCTTGACTGAACTCGACTTTTGTATGCAAATCACGTTTGGATCGATTCTCGATGGTCTTGGGACCGTGGTTGGGGAGCTGGTTCACGACGATCTTGGGATCATGGTTGTTGAGTCGTTGGGTCTTCTTTTGTGACAGTAACCACAACACAGGGCTCATAGAGCTCTTCTTCAGGCTTCATGGTCTGAAGAGGGTAGAAGGGATTTAGGTGAAGAGGAGTTGTTAAAATTGGCTGTTTTGACTGCCTTGGTCACTTCCTTAGTCAAAATTTGTAGACCTCTATCACGTTTAGCCTTGAGGTTTGATGGACCTCTTACCAAAACTGCGATCTAGGTCGCGGTTGGTCAACTCTTCTTACACATGAGAGAGTAGTCTCCATCAAGTGTGGCAAAGGATGAGGGCCAAGAACTGGAGTCATCTTGGGCCGGGGAGGATGAAGAACTCGATCTTCTGTGAGGTCCATGCCCCGAGCTCTCTTATGAGCTCCAGAGGCATGACCAAAGTATTGGGGCTAGTTCAGGATGGTACTCTTGAGGAAAACCTTCGAGTACCATGGCTGAAGGTGCTTGCTTGATGAAGAAGGAGCGAGCGGGAGTAGGGTTGACTCATAAGGAGGCTTGAGTCGAGGACGAGGGGAGGCCTGAGATGGCGACGCATGTGCACCCCTTGAAGAAGGATCTTGGGGGACTTGGGGGTCCACCCAGTTTCGTGCAGGTGGGCTGGCCCTAAGAGGCCGAGAACTACGAGCAGGTGTCTGTAAGAGAATGTGTGCAGGCCTGCTCGGTGCGCTTGTATGTTCATAGGAGGAGGACGAGGAGGTCATCTCTTGTGTACTCAGGTTGGCACAAGAATGGCGTTGCCCCAAGTAGTGAGATGCACATGACTGGCGTGTGGAGGATCTGGCCTTGGAAGGTTCGATCCTAGACACGGACTCGAGGTAACAGAAGGGTTGCCTCGAAGTGTGACTCGAGTGGGTGACCCACGAGTCTTGTGGTGTGTGTAAGGGGTAGAGACCATGGGGTTTCCACCTCTCAGTGTTAAGCCTCTAGGGATAGAGACCTTTGGTGTAGGAATGTGGGGGGGTTAGCCTTATGGAGACCCACAGAAGCAATGGCAACTCACTTGCCTTTTGCAGAAAGGGACTGGGCAGCCTTCTGGTGCACCTCAGAAACATGACTTGTAAGTGAGTCACCGGTGGTTGGGTGCATGCTGTGTGGGGCAGCATAAGTGCCGCCCATGCAAGGCTCCTTGGTAGAATTTTCACCAGAGCAAAGAGATGGGGAGTGAGGGACCTTCAAGTCTCTCCTCACACCGGTCCAGGTTAAGACCTGGGAGCTAGACAAAGGGTCTTTGCTTAAAAGGATGGACGGGAACAAAGTCAAAAGACCTTGTTCCCTAGGGACACTCTAGAACAAGGGGATAAGAAAATCCCCGATCCGAATAAATGGGTTATAGAATCCAACATACATAAGCGAATGTGATAAGATGATGAAACTAGCAAAACAAGAACGATCCGACTATGGGGTAGTAAGTCCCCAGTGGCGTCGCCAAGCTAAATAGGTGTCTCGATCTCACCCTCTAGATCCTTGGAGGATCGGGCGGCTCACGTCTCGGGTTTCGGGAAAGACCCGAGATAGTCATGAGATCGCTCTTTCAGGAACCTCGTTCGAAAACAGGGGTAGGTGTTACCAACCGATGAGAGGGGAATTTAAAAGGTGGGTTCAGGAGTTACTCGGGCTGACTCACGTGGGCACCCTCTTAGATCACGAAGAAAGCCTCCCAGTAATGAAACTGGTTCAGAAACACCTCCCTTAGCTAGTATTCTTCTTATTTTCTACTTTCTGCAATCACACACATATATGGCAAAGGTTATGGGACAGGTGGGTCAGACCTCACCCTTCTCCTCTCTGATGAGCATACACAAGCATGCGTATTCAAGAAAAAGAAAGAAATATGGGGGGAGAGAAGAATTCGACCAAGCGAAAAGGTCACGACAGTGACTAGATAGGTGGATAATTGACATAACGTGGTGGTGAAACGGGCTCGATAACTGAGACCAGCTCACGGGATTGCTACTAGACGTTATTGTCGATATCGAATAGCTAGGCACGATGGTTGGTCTGTCGTGGCAGTAAAGCAGGACAAGCGAACCTGGCGTGACAATATTACGGCTAGACGACAAGACTTCCATGAGATTCTAACCTCAATCCCTCTTGGTTGAACGAGAGTGCAGTAGAGAAATGGTTAAAGAGAGGAAGGGGATAGACGGCAAGAGAGACAAGAAAGAAGAGGAGATGCAGTCAGTGCTAGACATCTCTGACTATTTTAGTCGATAGGAGAGAGAGGAAGAAGTCAGCAGTAAGCTTCACCGACTGTGTCAGATGAGAAGAGAGGAAGGGAGCCAACTGGCCCTTAGTCTTGCCAACTGACAAAAGAAGAGAGGGAAAACCAGTTGGCGCTAGGCCTTGTCAACTGATAGAAGAAGAGGGAGAAGACCCACCTGGAGCTAGGCCTCACCTACTGGTAGAGAGAGAAAAGACAACCGATGTTAGGTCTCACCGATTGATAGTCGAAAAGAGAGGAGACCAACCAACGTTTGGCCTCGCTAACTTGTAGGGAGAGAAAAGACAACCGGTGCTAAGCCTCGTCGATTGATAGATGAAGAGAGAGGAGACAAATCAGTGCTAGGTCTTGCCGACTGATAGACGAAGAGAGAGGAGAACAACCAGCGCTAGGTCTCGCTGACTGATAGACGAAGAGAGAGGAGACCAACCAGCGCTAGATCTCATCAACTGATAGATGAAGAGAGAGAAATCCAACTAACTGTTGGTCTTGCCAATTGATAGAAGAAGAGGGAGAAAGCCAACCGACGCTAGATCTCACCAATTGACAGAAGAAGAGAGAAATCCAACCAGCACTAGATCTCACTAGTTGATAAAAGAAGAGAGAGAAAGCCAACAGGCGTTAGGTCTAGCCAGTTGATAGAAGAAGAGAGAGAAAGCAAACTGGTGTTAGGTCTCACGAGTTGACAGGGAGAGAAGAGAGAGAATAGAGAGAGAGGAGAGAGATAAAGAGAGAGAAAGAAAGAAAGAGAGAGGGGAGGAGAGAGAAAGTTCTCCATATGACGGTATCGACCCTTTTTTTCTCTCTCCTCTCTCTCTCTCTAAGACGTACTCACAAGCTCAAGTAAGGAATCAAAATTATATTGAATCTTGAAAGAATTCACTCAAGACCAAGCAGTGGTGGAGGGTTTGTGACGTTCTTTTACAATGAGGCAGTGCCTGTTTATATAGAGTTGTGCCCAACCATGGTTGGATTGATCAAAATTAAACCTAATTGTTGAAAATTAAGATTTAATTGAATTAAAAGAAATTCTAAATGGGTGCAAAATGGCTATTTTGCCCCTACTAAAAATGTGTGAAGTCCTAGAACAATCCCTATGGTTGCCCCGAGAACTTGCGTGATCTTTCGTGGCTGACTCGGGGTTGTTCTTATGCTTAATTGATCAAAAAAAAATATTTTCTTGTAGGGCTCGACATGACGATTGTTTTGATACCAACTTCGAGCCATGAATCATGTTTTTGAGTCATGATCACGAGACTTGAAATTTGTTTGAATCTTGGAAACTTCGGATTGATAGTGCAGTCTTTCCTCAATGTTTTTCCATGATTTCTTCATCGTAGTGTACTAAACATGTCATCACGATATCGTGGCAACAATCGGAACGTGATTTGGCGCCCGAACGAAGATTTTGCAACTTTCGAGTTTTTACCAGAATCTAGAATCCGGTAACCGAAATTTCAGTAACTTCGTCGATTTTGTGCATGAAATCTGACCATCCATCTTGTACGTGGTTCGGTCCAATGATATCCTGAACCTTACGCACACAATGGAATTTTTTTTGCATCAATCTGTTGTGTGAGCATCATGATTTGGTTCATCGAGCGAGGCATGTCGCTGTTGAATTTTCTGCAATATCTTCACGAATTGGAAAATTCTATCTAGCTTTTCTCCCTGCTCAGATATCGTCTCAGGACGTGTCACATTTCGAATTGATCGTCTTGATGAGACGAATACGTTCATAAAATTTGGGAGCGATCTGACTTGGAACGAGTAAGTTACGGGCCCCGAAACTGATTGCCCGTGATTGTAAAAACAACCACCTTTAATGGTGTTTTGTTCATATCTTTGTTCTAGAGTGTCTGATCAAGCCGAAACTTGGGCCATTTCAACCGTGTTGAATCCAATGGCATTGGTCCCACAGTAATTTGAGAAACCAAAAATGTAGCTCCAGTTTTAGGGTCCGTCTAGAGGCCAATTTTCTGAAAACTGTTTCTTTGTGTTCACTGCCTTAGAAATGTCTGATCGTGGCAAAACTTGGCAGGCGGTCTTTTGAAGTGTTGATGACGATCTTAAGCAATTATGGGGCCATTCTGAGACTGTAAGGAATTTTCCATTGTTTCGTAGGCTTTATTGACCTGCTTCCTACCAGGGACCAAGGTGATGAAAAATACATTCAAACAGCGGAGCATGGTGAGGTTCACGAATAGTGATGGATGATAATTTTTTAGCAACAAACAAAAAAATATTAGGGTTCACAAGGCTAATATAGAAGATGATAAAGTTTGCAGATAGTGATAAGGCTGTAATTGGATATGCATGAGAGCATATGAATACCATGTTGAGAGAAATATCAAAGTTTCTCTATATGATGATCAAGTGTTACTTCAAAAGGTCAGGGACTTAGCGGTAACAAGATGAAACACGGCTAACCTTCCACTTCATTGTCTTGCTTTTCTTCTTAGCACTAAACACTATTCTCGTGAATGATTGTCTATACCTACACCTAGTGGGGATAGGAGGGTGAAGCCCCATCATGATATTAAGGTGTCTGCGTGCTACCATGATGCTCTTGTTGTGGCAGTAAGGGATGAGGCTGAGCGGAGCAGGGTACGACAACAAATAAGTGATTTTGTGGTAGAAGGGGGAGTTTCTCACTGCTGGCGTCCATAACTGATAAAGGTACTCATCAGTGTCGTGGTGGGACTTGTATGGTGGTGGGGCCCCAGTGGTGTATTCAGTTGCAGTTAAGGTGTTGTCCCAAAGCGTTAACTTTTCATGCATCGAGAGATGTTGGAGTACATATAGTTACATCCATAGTGTCAAGCGTAATCGACTAAATGTTGATCAATCTGAATCGTTGGTATACATTCACTACAATGATAGGCTATTGAGCAGATTGAGGACTAATTACGAGACCAACTACAAGAACTGTGATGCTCATCCTAAAGATGACCACCTTGTTGATGACATAGATGCCTTAGCTACGATGGATGAGCATTTCGAAGCCGATGATGATTTGACTTCTGCCCCACCACGTACTAGACCTGCCCTTCCCCTGCCTACTATAGAAGAGCATGACAGCCCCTTAGATCTCCATTATGACCACAGTTCACAACCCCATACTCCAGTACAATCTTCGATTGTGACCCCACCCACTCGAGGTGAAGCTTCACCTTCGACGACTGTCGCGCAGAGACTGCAAATTGTTCGGAGGGCTCCCAACATGATGAATCTCTAGTTGTGTTTCTCTCTCTCTCTCTTTCTCTCTCTCTCACTCTCTCTCTCTCTCTCTCTCTCTCTCTCTCTCTCTCTCTCTCTCTCTCTCTCTCTCTCTCTCTCTCTCTCTCTCTCTCTCTCTCTCTCTCTCTCTCTCTCTCTCTCTCTTGCCCCCTCCCTCCCCCCCTCCCCCCCCATCTCATATCTTGGGTCTATGTAACCTTTGAATGAATTTGTACCCAAATGAGATTGACGGTTTTCTCTCTCACACACTCTCTATGGATTTTTTGATGATTGTTACTTCTTTATTGTGATGTCATTGTATATTATAAGAACATTTATTATTTACATTCTGTGTGTATGTCAGAGTAAGTGGGAATGAAATGAGATTACTAAAAATTTACTAAGATTTCCCGTACATGCGTGTATTTCAATTTGCGATGAGAGGGAGTGTAAATGGATTACACCATGTGGTGGGTAAACTTACCTCAAGTGGGAGCAAAATGGTCATTAAGTATAGCACATGTAGCAAAATTTGAAATATTCCCTTACCTGGCAATAGAAAATAGATCACACATTGAGTAGTCGAGTGCGCCCGCTCCCATGTTCCATCAAGGTATACCCTAATATACTAAACTTGAAATTTATTTTTTTTGAATTTTATATATCCTTGGGTGTGGTTTCTATAAAGTTATAACCTTAAACAATCCAATTAAGACTCCCCACCAAATTTTATTATGTCATGTAATTTTGGTGTAAAAAATTCTTATGATTATCTGAAAATCTATTTTCATATCTAATTAAAATCTTTTAAACTCCAAAAATAGTTAAAATCAAGTAGATCTATAAACATATGAAAATTCTTAAAATAGACAGTGTAGATAATATTTTGCAAGATGCATAATTTCTGGCACTCCAAATATTTTATTTTTTCATACACATAATCTTGATGTAGAGATGATCAAGTAGAGACTTTTCAACATTAAAACAATCGTTTCTGATGGATTTTTGGGGGGCATCCTTAATTCTACAAATTATGGTTGCAACCTTATATAAACCTTTTCCTATACCTTTGATTTTATAAAATACTATATACATTCTCAAATAAGTTCCCAAGTTTGGATTAAAATAAAGTGGCTTGACTTGCCCTTTAACAACGTAACTTTACATTAGTTGCTCTAAGGTACTACTTATATATATATATATATATATTAAAATTACCTTTATTTCAATGGCAATAATTTTTTTGAAATTTTGAATAAATTTATTTTTACCATTTCATAACTTTCTAAATGAGACTTCTGAAATAAAAATAACTTTTAAATATAAAAGTTAATATTTTTTGGAAAATTTTTATATAGTTATTTCAACCAAAAAATAATGGTGATGCATTTCCCTAATTTAAGCCTAACAGTAACCATCGTTGATATCATTGAAAGTCTTTAATTGATACTAGATTAATGTGATTTAAGACATCCAGGATTGGTTGTGCTTGGATCTAACTGCATGGGCCATTGCTGGATAGAACAATGGTTTTTAAATTTAACCAAATCGAGATCGCATTTGTATGGGAAACGGGTTGTCGTGCTTAGTGGGTGCACGAATCCATGTGTAATAGAATTAGTTTCTTCATACAAGTGGAATTCTGCAATGGGGGTGTGGACCACTATTGTCCGGAATGAGATCTTACAATGAATGGAGCTCGATCCTAGCCAAATAGGATTGTGGTATTTTTTAGATGGGGACGAGACTCAACATTAAATGGGATCACTTTCTTGTTGTCGATGGGAGTGCGATCTTAAAAGACATGGGACCACGATCCCATTTTACATGGAACATGTTCCCGTTAAATAGGTATCTCGATCCCAATGTATCAGAATCTCGCTCTTCAAAGGGATCCCACTTCCTATTCAAATGGGATCTCGGTCCGTAACTACATGAAAATTCCTATTAAATAGGGATCTCGATCCCAATATATCGGGATCTTGATCTCAATGTATCGGAATCTCTCTCCCTGTGCAAATGGGATCTCAATACTTCTACCCTTGCCTGAACTCGATCCCTGAGCTCTGGAGCTTTGCGCAACTATCAATTTGACTCTCCCGCTCCTAGAACCGAAGTCGTGCTCACTCCCTCTCCCGGTAACTATGGTGTAGACACCCCCCCTTCCCCAATAAATTATGGCTAATAGGATTCTTAAAAGCCTTAGATTTAGGTCTTAAGGATGACACTAAGCCTAGAGAACCATAGTGAATTTAAACACATTATAATTGTCCCAAAGTCACCCAGAATCCATTCTAAATGCCAATATTATTATCTTAGATACCCATGAGACTAATGAAGATAGAAAACTGACCCGAATACCAATTCGACACCCAAAACCTAAAATTGAGACCTTGAAGTCCTAACCTTGTAGACCTCTCAAAAGTAACTCAAATTTGACCAAATTGAAGTCCTAGCCTTCTAGGCCTCTGAAAAGTAACTCAAAAGTAATTCAAATTTGTAAGCCTTGGATGATTTTATTAACCAAAAGTAACTCAAAACCTAAAACTGAACTAAGGATTTCTTTTTGCTGAGGGTGTTCAATACATAACTGTGAGAACAATTCAAATACGTACAATATGAGTGAGGACATTAACAGTACCCCAAAACAATCTAACAAAGGTGAAGACTCTAAAATCACCCCTCGACGGTCTATGGAGGGTAAAGACCTTAAAGATCCCCTGCAATCATCCAACAGGGGTTATGACATTAAAAGATCCTCGATTACATCAAATGAGAGTGAAGATGTTAAAAGCCTCTTTGAGTCCAAATCATGTGATGACCCCAAAAGCTACCTGGCTTGGTCCAATTTAAGTGATGACCCTAAAAGCTCTTTCCCTTCTACTATCCCCGATCCTTCTCTCTCAAAATCTTTCTCTGAACTCACCTTGGAGTGTCCTGATTTTTAGTCTCTTGATGAAGAGCTCAAACTCTGATTTTGAGTCTCTTGATGAACCCCTCTTCAAATTATGAAGCATTCCATATGCTGGTGTTTCATGAAGGAAGATCGGCAGCCTCAGTTGACCAAATGACGGTGAGGTCAGGAAGGAGGCTCAAGCCAATCCAGAGACTGGCTCAACCCAAGCTCCTAAAATACCCCAAGCCACCACTGGTTCCTTATCTAAACTCACCTACTCCCATTCAAACACCACCTCCTCTCTTAAAATGCTCATGACCACCTTTGGTCCCCTACTCAAACCCTTTGCTTCCTTCTCTAAAACCCCTATTTTACCCATACCAACTCAGGTTGTGCAACTCAACCAACCTACCCTTCCTCCTCTCACAACTACAATGGACCCTTCCCTAGCAGTTGTAGCAAATTCTACCTCTCAAAAAATCAACCCATCACCATCTGTCCCTCCAAAACTAATGGTGAACCAAAGAGTTGTCCTTCCCAAAATCGACGAAGTCAAGTATGATGTAGTTGGACATTTGAAGAAGCTTCCACCTCTCTTGAGTATCAATGAAGCTCTCATGATTTCACAGAACTTTCGTACAACCCTTATACAAGCTCTCTCTCGATCTGAAGTGTATGAAACTAAGATCAGGCGAGTGGAGGTAGACCCTGCAATACTCAATAGTTGCATGGCTATCCCATTCTTCGATGATGACCTTCAGCTGGGTGAGAGGTTTCATAACCAGCCCCTCTTTGTCTCTGGCAACTTACGTGCTTACCAAAACAACCAAATCATGTTGGATGGGGGATCAGCAGTGAACCTCACGCCGATAAGGATTCTCACATAAATTGGGATAGGCGTTGAACAACTTGAGCCTACGAACTTCACAGTTCAACGATTTAACAAGTTGAGGGAGAGACCTGCCGATGTAATTTGCCTCAAGCTCAAAATTGAGGATTTGAATTTTTCCACTCTATTCCATGTCATTGACAAAGATACTTCTTACAATATTGTTTTGGGTTGTCCCTGGTTACATGACCATGGGGATGGAAGGAAACACACGGTCTATGCTGATAAGATGTCATTTCACATTGCTGACTCACACTATGTTGATGCCAAGTATTACTTTACAGACCTAATACGCTGTTAAGAGCTCATGTTTCCTGTGAAGTGCTTCGCAATCCCAAAGTTGAGAGAGACAGGAGAAACCTCTCACGAAGATGTGGATGACATAGCGGGAACGCTTAACAACATGTTTCAAGAAGAAAAGAGTTATGGAAAAGTGATCCCCTAAGCGGCAAAAAGAAAGTTTCATCTCCTATCTTGCATTCCCCAGAGTCCACTATGGTGGTAGCCTAGGTTGAATGAATTAAAAAGGCAGTAGTTGATTCAAACCCCCTAACACCGACAGCCACTTGTGATTGTAGCGTCGTGAAGGTTCTACATATTCCTATTCCCTTCTCAGAAGCCGAGACTGCACGATAGGCTACGATAGACCAGAAGGTTGATCAGAAGGTCTTGCACATTCCGATCTCTCTAAGAGATGATAATGATGTTTATCTTATCCCTCAAGCCAGCGATCCCCCAAATAAGTAAAAGGTATTGCAAATACTTAAGGTCCTGCATATTGAAAATGACAGTTCTTGCTTCATACCCCAACCCCCTATCATCAAGATTCCCCCAAAGTCTCTCAAATCCCTGAGGTTTTGCATATCTCAGTCCCCGAAAGGAAGGAAAGTCATGATTACCTTGCTTCTTCACCTCCTTATCAGCAAGACTCTCCCAAAGTCTTACAAGTCCTCGAGATTTTGCATATCCCAGTGGTCGGGGCCGGGTCTTCACTTTGGTCCTCGTGCGCATGATGTTATGCACGTAAAGGGTAAAAGACCCTCTCTCAAACAACTGCGACGATCCGTGCATGCTGACACCTGTGGGTGCGTGTGTGCGGGCTCTCCATTGCACAGATAGGAACCAACAATGAGAGTGATTTTACGGTAGGGGTGCACTCAAACGCTTGCCTCGCCATTTGGAGTTTGTGGGACACGCCCAGGCGGTTCGCCCTCTTAAAAAAATCGCGAAGCCCTCCAACTGTCATCCAATGTGGTTTGGACGAGGACTCTCTTCATGTCGTTAAAAGGTCTCTCCTCTCTCTCTCTCTCTCTTACATGCAATTACACTAGAGCTCGATTATCCCTCCCTGCGACGGTTCTCACTTGGAGGGGATGATTGGCTGGCGGAAGGGTGCGAGAGAACCCGAGGATTGGGGCTCGCGGGTTCACTCGAGACTACGCATCTCTAGCAGACCCGGGCTGCTGCCTGGAACAGACAACGTGTGGAGAAGAAGAAAGAGAGGGCTCGGGATGTGACCAAGCTTGAGAGAGAAAGAGAATGGGTTCGTGCACTTGGAGATGTTTTCTCTCTCCGAGAAGGAACAAAACTGCGCACTCAGGGGTATTTTCTCCCTTTGGAAAATTTTTATCACTCCTCTCGGTGGGATTAAGTTCAAAAGAAAAAGACGAGTGAAAACAAGCATTATGCCTCTATTTAATGATGAATAATGCTCAATAATCAGTCTTTTAACAAGTGACTTAAGCTTGCTTATATGGAGGACTCATCGAATAGGGGTGAATTCTCAAAAACAAAGATTACAATTAAAGAAATTAAAATAAAATCTCCAAATTAGGTGCCATGACAAAAATTCCCCTAAGACCTTTTATGCTAATGATGAAACCATCCCTGCTTGAGGGTCCTATCGCCATTTCCAGATCTTGGAAGATTTTTCGTGGACTTGTAGCAATGGTTCAGCCGATTTGTCGTTATATCCTCAGTGTTCGTTCGATTCTGAGTATTTTGATGTCCTTTCGTCTTGTTGAGGTGGCCTTTTCCCACGTGGTGGAAGTCCGACCAAATTCATGAACTTTTCATCGCTAATGCCATTCAATCTGTGATGCTCTGAGTTTTTGTTTTGCTTACATATGAAAAAGAGGAGATTGTCACAGTCATTTTCTACCAAGCATGGTCTTTTTGGTCTCATTTGTGGCATTTCCTAATTTGGGAGGTCACCTGGAAAAGGGATTCTGGGGATCGAGCAGGCTTGCTTTTCCAGCGAGCTTGGGATTTGTGCTTATCGGGCCTTGGATCAGGTACAATAGTTATGCCATTTTGCAGCTCTTCGTGAGGTGGTTGCATTGAACTTGTCTTCGCGATGATCCGATGTGCGGATTTCGAGCTGTGCTTCATGAGGTTCGAGGTGTCTTCTTCTTAAAACACTGATTTTTCTGGTTTTGCAGTCACCTTCTTTTTAGAAGAAGTTTGACTCTGGCTCACACCACAGTGCGTGCCCTAGGTCAAAATGACGAGGATGGTGCGGTCTAGAACATGTCCAAATATGAACTTTTTCTGGTTCTAAACATAGGTGTTGTGGTTCTTGGAGCCCCTCTCAAGATGCAATGCTGCAGTATCCATGCTTGGAAACGGGTTCAGTGAAGCCACACCGTGATAGTGTAAAACCTACTCGTTTTGAGGCAATATGAGCATAGACCCCTTTTGGTCCTCGAGGGTTTTTTAATGTTTTGAGTGCAATGGCTATGGTCCGGTTTTGAAGCTAATAGCATAGGGCTATAATTGTAAGGTCTTTCCTTGGCACAATAGGATTCTTCCCAGACTGCCTGGTTCGAGACCTATTTCGGGGCACAACTTTGGTCTGTCAGTTTTTTAACTACCAACAGGACCAAGCTGTTGCTGGCTCTCTCCTTATTTGTGTGGGAGTTGTAAGTACATAAAAAATGACGTTTAACAACTTGCCCCTACGGATGTTGCGCTTCGAGAGAATAGAGAAGTGCAACATTTGGAATGAAAACTTTATTGTCAAAGTTCATCTTTTGAATCCTCACTAAGACATGTTTATTTCCTCTCAACGGATGCTTTTCTTCTTGGTCATCAGCGTAAGCACAATCCTCTAGATTTTGCTGAGCCTTTCCTTGGGGGGTGACCAAAGTTGTCTCTAGGAGACTGGGGCCATGCTTGGGGGCTTTCTCCAAGTTCTGCTGGAGTTCTCCAAGTCCTGCTGGAGTCCATTTTTTTTTTGAAAAGTGGGCTAATAGGCTTCCTTGTGGAGGGTTTATCATTCCATACCAACGGACTTCCTTATGGCTCAGCTAGCGGGTGCCCTTTTGTGGGTGTTGGTCCCAATTTAGCTGGTAAGAAAAGAAAATTTGTTTTGGCCCTTTGGCTAGAGATTTGTTTTGGCCATTTGGCCAGAGATTTGTTTTGACCCTTTGGCCTGAGCCAGAGATTTTTCGACATTGGGGCTGGAGTTTTGTTGGCACTGGGGCCGGAGATTTGTTTTGGCCCTTTGGCTGGAGTTTAATTAGCACTGGGGCTAGATGATTTTGTCTTGACCACTTGGCTAGAATTTTGTTTTGGCCCTTTGGCCAGCGATTTGTGTTGGCCCTTTGGCCGAAGATTTGTTGGCACTGGGGCCAGAGTTTTGATTTGACCCTTTTGACTAAAGTTTTGTAGATATTGGGGCCAGAGATTTGTTTGGCCCTTTGGCCAAATTTTTGCTGGCACTGAGGCTGGATGATTTTGTTTGGCCATTTGGCCGAAATTTTGTTTTGGCCCTTTGGCTAGAGATTTGTTGGCGTTGGGGCCGGAGATTTGTTGGTGTTGGGGCCAGAGTTTTGTTGGCAATAGGGCCGGAGTTTTTTGGCAATGGGGCCGGAGATTTGTTTTGGCCCTTTGGTTAGAGTTTTGTTGGCATTGGGGCCGAAGGTTTGTTTTGGCCCTTTGGTTGGAATTCGTTGGCGCTGGGGTTGGAGATTTGTTGGTGCTGGGGCTGGGGATTGTTTTGTCCCTTTGACTGGAGTTTTTTTGGCACTGCGGGGATGATTTTGTTTTTGGTTGAAATTTTGTTTTGACCCTTTGGCAGGAGTTTTGTTAGCACTGGGACCGAATATTTGTTTTGGCCCTTTGGCTGGAGCTTTGTTGCCATTGGGGCCGGAGTTTTGTTTGCACTGGGGTCGGAGTTTTGTTAGCACTGAGGCCAGAGTTTTGTTTTGGCCCTTCGGCCAATGTTTTGTTGGCACTGGGGCCGGAGATTTGTTTTGGCCCTTTGGCTAGTATTTGTTAGTGCTGGGGCTAGAGATTTATTAGCACTAAGAACGGAATTTTGTTTCCTCAAGCGCCTTTGCAGGTTTTCAGTTGAATCAGGTGGAAGTGGTGCCATGAGGGTGGTTTTCACCAAGTCCTTTTGCTGAGGCATTTTTACCTGTGACTTCGAGATCACATCCGCCTGTTGATATCCATATTTACTCATGACGCTCTTGCGGATTTTTGTCATGCCTGATTTTCTTGTTTTCAGGACACTATTACTCATGGCTTCGTGGCCATGCCCAACTGCCATTTTTACTCATGGTGCCCTTGCGGGTTTTCACCATGCCCATTTTTTTATTATTTTGACGATTTTACCCATAGCCTTGGTGGCTATGTCCATCTAAATCTCGTTTTCTTTTACTCATGATGGTTTTTCATGCTCTTCTTCTTCTTCTTCGGAGGCTTACTGGAGCAGCGATCCTCGTGGTTGACATGTTGGTGCAGGTGAGCACGGCTTGGTCACTCTCTCGTTGTAGGTGCATGGAGTGCTTGTCTTTGCTGGTCGTTGATTGTTGTGAACGGCCTTCGGAGGAAGAGGAATGCATCCACTTTGAGGTACCTTGAAGCTGGGAAAGAAGGCCGTTCTGACGACTGGCCTGTATTCAAGGGGGATGTAGCCCGAAAAGTTTGTTTGCCCAGAGATTAATGCGCAAAGACGGTGCTCTGATGATAACGCGTCCGTAGAGTGAAAGTGGTCAAAGAAAGTGATGCCTGGGAGGCAAAGCGGTGGGAGATCTGTCTTGTGCCATGTTGATGATGACGCTTGAGAGGCGAAGTGGTTAAAGATTTGACCAAGGATGCTTCGAAAGTGGTGCCTGGGAGGCGAGGCGCCAGAAGACTTAAATGGCAGTCAAACGAGGCACCCTTGCGATGACACGCATCCATGTGGTTGGACGAGGATTTGCTCACGAAGCGAGTTGCTTCGATGACGGACCTATAAGAAGGAGACACGGAGAGTGGGGAAACAGTTCCTCCTGTTGTTTTGAGAAACTTTGCTTTCCCTTTCTCTTGTATAGAGAGAAGAGACCTCTCCTTTTTGAAGCATCCTTTCGAGAGGCGATGTCCTTTGCTGAGGCTAGCTCTCGAGTCCCAGATCCTATAATGAATCCAAGTGTTGGGCTTTTAGGTGAAGGTGTTCGACCCTGTAGAAGCGTTGACAAACTCATGCTAGATGATGGGCTGTTGCCTTCAGGTCTCTTCTGCTTGCTTGGGCTCCAGAGCGCAAGGTCCAAAGCTATGTGTAAGATGTTGAGCGCCAACCACCCTGAATCCCATCGCATCCATCTAAATATGATGGTAAATTGTGATTGCTGGCCTGTGATCTTTTTCACAATGGCCAACCAATGGGGTGATTTGGTCGACTTGTTAGTTTAGCACTTGGGTGGACTATTGGTATGCAGAGCAAGGCCCTTCTTGCTCGGGTTTTGCTTGTTGCTGCTTGGGTAACCAACTTCTGGCTCTTTGCCTTCACCAGAGGACATGCAGGAGGAAGAGGTGCTCCTCATTCTTTTCAAGCCTTGCTTGAAGAGAAGGATACCGCCTCTTAGAAGTCACTACCACTGTGAGAAGGCGGTGGGGCTCTTGAAGGGGATGGATTTACTTTAGAACGGATGTACTTTTAGGAATTACATAGTTGTTGTAACAACCATGTTGCAATCCCTTTTGATCACGAAATAAATCTCCGTTTGCATTTAATTCTTCTTCATTGCTCTGAGTTCTCACTTGGCCCATGGTTTGCTTCGTCTTCTTTTTCCTTGGCTCAGAAAGAAGAAACACAAGCCACGAAGCAAAGAAAGTGAAGATTTCATTTCATAAACAAGAAGGGTTACAATACTGTGGTTACAATTATTAGTATCTACATAGAAGGATCTCTTCTTGTTGAATCTTCAACTGATGGATGTGGCAGCCAATACACCACCTCCTTCTTCCAAAACTGTGACCTCCTCAAGAGAGGCAGTATCTTTCTTTTCAAAGTGAGATTGAAAAGAATGAAAGATACTCCTTTCTTCTTCTTGCCACTGGTTCATGATAAAGAAGCACATGGTAGTTAAATAGCAACAACAAGCGAAGATCCAACCAGATGATCGTCTGCTAGATATATTGGCAGTTCACCCAAGTGCTGAACATTGGGGTTGCCCAAATTACAAAAATAAGCAACCACCATGATGAAGATTACAAGCCAACAAGAATAACCATACAAAGTTACTTTATCAAGACCTTGATAGCCTATTATCATGTTCTGATGGATGAGAATGGGTTCAGGCCTGATGACCTTCAAAACCTTATGCACAGCCTTAGACTTTGTCTGCACTTCTGAATGACAAGCTTCCCAAAGATCTGGAGGCTTGGGTTTGTCATTGATCACAGGGTCATCATCAACTCCTTCATCCACATAGGTGATGCTTGGATAAGCTGCAGAACCAGAAATGATGCAGAAAAATTCCGAATGATCAAGAGATATTCATGACACTGAGTCATATATCAAAGATCGATGTATTCTACAAATTTGAGATCAAATGTTCTTGATAAACAGAACTCAGTTGCAAACAACTCTGCCATTGCTCACATGGCAGAACAGTAGTATGAATCAAAAACAGGGGAAGAGATGACCGAAAATAGTAGTGTTCATGCTCAATGAAACTTGGAAGCAAAGGGGTTGTTTGTAATGACTGTCGGCAATCATGATGCTCATGCAAAAGGCTCGAAATGTTGTCCTATAAAAACTGTGACAGTTAGTCATTGAGGCAACACTGTGGGCGACAGTACCTTTTACCAAGTGCAAGCGCTAAGACGAAGAAGAGGTCAAAAAGTACCTTTTGGGGCCTGAGTAATAGTGCTAGCTGAGGCCATAACTTCACAAAAGAATGCTTCAAAAGGGGGAGCTATCTTTCTCTCTCTACAGTGGAAAAGGCGGAAAAGGAATTGAGTTTTTGACTCAATGAAATCTCGAAGGTAAAAACCCCTCTCTCTCTATCTCCCCTTTCAATAAAACCTCAAACCGGGGGTCAGTTCAAGAAGTGTTTCGCCTCCCTGGCATCGCTCTATCAGACCGCGGGTTTGTCCCAGCAGCATTTCGCTCTGTCAGACCGCGGGTTTGTCCCAGCAGCATTTCGCTCTGTCAGACCGCGGGTTTGTCCCAGCAGCGTTTCACCTCCTTGGCATTGCTCTGTCAGACTGTGGGTTTGTCCCAGCAGTGTTTTACCTCCCTGGCATTGCTTCGTCAAACCGCGGGTTTGTCCCAACAACGTTTCGCCTCCCTAATGTCGCTTTAGTTAAACCTCGGGTCTATCTCAGCAGCGTTTCACCTCCCTGGTGTGGCTTTGGCTACACCGCGGGTCTGGTATACAAGCATTTCGCCTCCCTGGCATCGTTTCATCAAACCATGGGTTTGTTCCAAAATATCTCATCTCTCTGGCGTCGCTTCCTCCAAACCCTGGGTCTTTCCCAAAGCGTTTTGCCTCCTTGGTACCGTTTCGTCAAACAGCGGGACTCATTATTGTGCCCTTTTCTCATTGCTTTAAACCCACACCTAACCACGGGTTTTGTCATTTCCACTTCTTCTACTCTTCAAATATTCTAGATTCGCGTCAAAGCTCGGGTCCGTACAACTTTGTACTCCTTTCTCTCTCACTCATCAAATTGAATTCTAAGATTGCGTTTAAACGCAAGTGTATCAACTTTGCTACACCACTCTTCTCAAAATCCCCCAGCCTACATCAAGGCACGGGAACAATTTCTCACTTCTCATTTCTCACACAAACCCATGATTTAACGATGAGCTCAACACACACTTGTGCACATTTTTACACAAGGTGAACAAAAGGTTTATTCCCTTCCTTCCACCTACACACACTAGCACCTCTGAGGGCAACCCTAGGCTAGATGAAGCCCAGACCTTTGAGCCTAACAGCACCATTTTTAAAACCGACTCATCATGAGCCATGAATTCATCAATTCAGTATGACCCTGGATTCGATTCAATAAACTTTTGAGATCTAAGGGTAATTTGGATCCTTAATGATTTCCAATCCCTAGAGGAGTTATACCCTTGATATACAGGAGCCCCATTGGGAATATATTGGGATATACCCTTACACTCAAAATGAAAAATCAAACTCAAGCCTACCATTGAGACCAAATAACCCTTGTTCATTTGGGCTTCGATTTTAAAACTCCATTATTCCCATGGAGCTACACCCAAACATGCCCTGCTACTATATGATCCTAGATGGTGCTTAATCTCTCAAAGGGACCATCACTCCTATGGCCCATCTTCCCTAGTGGGTTCCTATTCTTGAAGAACTAGCGTCCCTAAGGAATCACTATTTTTCAATGGTTTAACAATCCTCAAATGGACTGTCCACCTCAACATCTTAACAACCCTAGTGGACTATAATCCATTTATCTCCAATGGGTCGTTATGCTTAATGGACCAATCCCCCAATAGGCCACAACTTCCTTCCATCTCAATAAACCAAGAAACAATACTAACATTTCCAATAAACAAACAAACCACCCTCCCAAGTTGATTACCCCCCAGTAGGTCACTATTACCAATAAAACTATCATCCCAAAGGACTGATGTTTCATTCCCCAAGTGGTAAGTCACCTTCGTCAGCAAGGTCACTACCCCAATGGTGCAAATCCACAATTGTTATCCCCATGGAGTTTTCATGCATCAGCTAAACTACTAATCCATCTAAAACCTCCATACCCAGCAAGTATGAATCATTCATCACCTTGCGCAACCTAGTACTATCTATGTCACCGAATAAAAGCCTCACCTATGGTATTTGTTACCCCAGTGAGCCCTATCCAAACATAACCCCTTTGTCATATGCCTTGTCAAGGAAGGGAGTTTCTCTAAAAAAAAAAGAGATCGGGCATGATGAGCATCCGATGAGGATCGTCATGAGTAAAAATGAGAGCTTTAGGTGGACATAGCCATGAAACCATGGTAAAATTTTCCAAAAATAAAATTGGGAATGGTGAAAATCCGAAAGGTCACAATGAGTAAAAAAGACAGATAGGCATGGCCATGAAGCCATGAGTAAAAGAGTTCTGAAAACAAGAAACCGGGCATGATGAAAAATCAAAAGGGCACCATGAGTAAAAATGTAAATAAAAGGATGGACGTCACCTCGAAGTCACGGATAAAAGAGCCTTGATAAAAATAAGAAGTTGGTGAAAACCATTTTTATGGTACCACTTCTGTCTATTTTAGGTGAAAACCCGAAAGGGCTTGAACTAATAAAAAGGTTGATGCAGTTCTTCACCAAAGATGACCTCAACCAATTTCAGTAAAAGTCTAAAAGAATTGAAAAGTACTGGGTGAAAATCAAACCAGCCCTTTCTCACAAAGAAGATCCAACCACAATAAGATAAAGTCCTTTGGGGACACTCATCTGTTGCGTCAAGAAGTTTTCTAATATGGGCGAAAGCCCCTAAAGAGGCACTCTCTTAGAGCCAAAGAAAGTTTTCTAATGTGGAAGAAATCCCCCGAAAAGGAACTCACTTAGAGCCAAAGAAATTTTTTAATGTGGGAGAAAGCTCTTGAAAAGGTGCTCACTTAGAGAAAAAGAAGAAGTTTCAGCCGCAGTAAGATAAAGTCCTTCGGGAGCACTCAACTGTTGCGTCAAATAAATTTTTTTAATGTGAGGAAAGCCTCTGAAAAGGCACTCACTTAGAGAAAAAGAAGAAGTTCCAGCTATAGTGGGATAAAGTCCTTCGAGGACACTCAGCTGTTGTGTCAAAGAAAGTTTTCTAATGTGAGAGAAAGCCCCTGAAAAGGCACTCACTTAGATAAAAAGAAGAAGTTCCAGCTGCAGTGGGATAAAGTCCTTCAGGGACATTCAGCTGTTGCACCAAATAAAGTTTTCTAATGTGGGAGAAAGCCCCTGAAAAGGCACTCACTTAGAGAAAAAGAAGAAGTTTCAGGCACAGTGGAATAGAGTCCTTCGAAGAGCTGTTGCGCCAAATAAATTTTACTAATGTGGGTGAAAGTCCCTGAAAAGGCACTCACTTCGAGAAAAATAAGAAGTTCTAATCACAGTGGGAAAAAGTCCTTTGGGGACACTCAGCTGTTACGCCAAAACAAAATTTCTAATGTGGGAGAAAGCCCCTGAAAAGGAACATACTTAGAGAAAAAGAAGAAATTCTAGCCATAGTGGGATAAAGTCCTTCGGGGACACTCAGTAGTTGCGCTAAAGAAAATTTTCTAATGTGGGAGAAAGCCCCTGAAACGGCACTCACTTAGAGAAAAAGAAGAAGTTCCAGCTGCAGTGGGATAAAGTCCTTCGAGGACACTCAACTATTGCGCCAAAGAAAGTTTTCTAATGTGGGAGAAAGCCCCTGAAAAGGCACTCACTTAGAGAAAAAGAAGAAGTTCTAGCCACAGTGGGATAAAGCCCTTCAGAGATACTCAGTTGTTGCACCAAAGAAAGTTTTTCTAATGTGGGAGAACGCTCGTAAAAAGGTACTCACTTAGAGCAGAAGAAAGCCTTCTAATGTGGAAGCAAGCCCTTAAAAAAGGCACTCACTTAGGGATGAAAAATTGGAAGGTACTAGGTGAAAATCAGACTCACAAAAAAATAGTTCTCGCCACACTGGGATAAAGTCCTTCGGGGATACTCAGCTGGTGCAATAAGAAGAGGTCTTCTAATGAGGGAGCAAGCATTTGAAAAGGCACTCATGCAGAGACAGAGGTATATCACACCACTGGATTGGGAGCAAGCCCCCAAGGGCACCCACTAGCCGTATTATTAGGAAATATTGTTGAGGACGGCACAGTAAGCCCTTCTACAATGCCCACGGTTAGCACACTCCCCAGAGAACAAACTCTAGTGGCATTGGGAAAAACGCCCTCAAACAAGGTCCCCCAGGTTGCTAGAGTTCACTTCGGTCATCGCTCAAGGAAGAAGCTTAGCATGGTCTACCCCTCAAAGATCATGTTGACACCGATGATCAAGAAGAAAAATATTGTTGAGAGGAATCAATAAAAGCATCTTAGTAAGGATTCGAAAGATGAACTTCGACGAAAATTTTGTTCTAAATGTTACACTTCTCGCTTCTCTCAAAGAGCAGCATTCGGCGGGGCAAGTTATTAAATGTCATTCTAACATACCTGTATCCTCAAAGTGAAAACTGCAACATGGTCCCGCCGGTACCCAAGACACAATTTGACCATAGGAACACTGCAAGAATAAACTTAAAACTGTGCAGCCTCTAAAGAAGTATTGTAACAGCTTCAAAATGCATGAAAAATGTAGTTTGGCATACCTGAAGAGCATTCGCAAAGTTTCATAACATTCTGATAAGTTTTGATATGATCATAATGAAACTCAGTTTTCAAGTTTAACTTCTATCATGCTGAAAGTAGACCCTAAAACTACAGCCCTATTTTTTGGGTCTCAAAACAATATCAAACCATTGCTATTGAATTCGAAACGTCAAAAAAACCCCCCAAGTACCAAATTTTGGCTCAATCGGACCCTCCGAGACCATTTTGGACCTAACTTTCCATAAAATGGTTAGTTTTACACTATGGCGGTGTGGCTTCAGCAAACTAGTTTCCATAAATGAAAACTGTGTCTTCTCCTTTGGAGTAAATTTTTAAATGATTATATTTTTCTCGTTTTTAGTCCGATCAAGCTCAAATTTAGACAAGAGCTAGATCTTAACGGGCCAATCATTTTGGTATAAGATACGCTTCTTAGCAAGACCTAAAGTGAGAGAATTTCTAAAGAGAAGATGTGCTCAGAAATGTACGAATTCATAAGAAAACACATAATTCTTTGGAAGGCCATAACTCAAGATTATGATGACGGATCATCGCAAAAATGGGTTAGTTGTGACCGTGTGTCGAAGAGCTACAGTTTGGAACAAGTTTTATACATAATTGGAAGTCGGATGATGCAAATTTTGAGGATGAAGAAAGGCACGGTTTTCTGTTGCCGGAAACCCGTTGTCTACAGGGATGCCTGGGCATCAGTAACAATCGAAGATCGTTCAAAGAAAACTCAGAGTAAGGGATCGATCGAGGGAGTCTTTAGTAGAAACTAGTCTCCTTTCCTCAAGGATCTCCTTAGCCTGATTAGTCATTTCAAACACTTTCTTACCGAGGCGTTCGGTGCCTAGCATGCTAAACACAACTAAACACCTTTTCACGGCTCTCATAAGAAAGAGGAGCCTACACAAGTCATCGACAGACATGCGAGCCATACAATGGTAGATTACCTTAAGGATCTCACCATCGGTCTCAATATCCTGAAAATCAGAGCTTCAAAAATCAAAACTCTAGACAGGGGGGGTAAGGTCTGTTCATCGTGACCATCATCACCAGAAGACCCCTCAAACCACTGATTCGGAGAATCGGCACCACGACAAGATGACACTAGGGGAGGACACAAATAGAAAAACAACACAAAACCAAAGATACCCGAGATTTTCGTGACCACTATCCTTGGAAATTCCCCTTAGGCCTACATGGTCCGCCAATATATAGCCATGCATGAAAACAGGGATTTGTTAGTGACAATGTCGGCAGCACCACTGTTAATAGCGCCATAGATTGCAACTAGTCATTTCAAAGTGAAAGCCTAAGAGATCAGAGTACTCTACATCAATCTAAAACGTCTATTCTCTAACAAAATTACGATTCTCTTCAAGTTAGGTGTCATCAAAATGACTAAAATACCCCTAATGGTCTGAGCCAGTTGGAATGACTCCAATGCAGTGGGAAATGGTGTCAAAGAATTAGAACCCACCAACTAACCCAGATCCGATTCGGACGGATACTAAGCCCCATGTATGATAGAATTATCAACCTAAGATTGATAATCAACCTGCCCCAACAGGATTTTGACAATAACTGTTTGGGGCAACCAATAAGATCATCAAGCAACTACAAGACATTAAGTGTCGTCCACCAATAGCATGACTTTAAACTGCCTTGTAGGGGCCCCAATTCGATTAAACCGGACCACTCATGACAGTGGAGAGAGAGAAGGAAGTCGAGAAAAATGGAAGCGCACGCTCGGTGCTAAGGGCGAGGATTAACGCCGTCTAGGTGACTTGGCCTAGTGTCGTCCATGTAGAAAAAGCTGACGCCTCGCGCGAAAGGCGTAAGGATTATCGCCATGCATGAAAGGTGTAAGAAGTATCGCCACGCGTAAGCATCGCTGCGAGCGTATCGCCGTTTGGTGCATTGCAATGAGCATGTCACCCGTGGGCATATTGCCTCCTGAAAATGTAGCGCCGGCTGAGTAAGAGGAAAACGTGGCGCTGGCTGAGTAAGAGGAAAACGTAGCGCTGGCTGAGTAAGAGGAAAACATAGTGCCGGCTGAGTAAGAAGAAAACGTGGTGCCGACTGAGTAAGAGGAAAATGTAGCACCGGCTGAGTAAGAGGAAAACATAGCGCCGACTGAGTAAGAGGAAAACGTAGCTTCGGCTGAGTAAAAGGAAAACCTAGCATCAACTAAGTAAGAGAAAAACATGGCACCGACTGAGTAAGAGGAAAATGTAGTGCCAGTTGTGTAAGAAGAGGAAGCATCGCTAGCTGTGTAAGAGAACCCATCCCCGTCTATGAATGCGAGGCCTAGTGCCTGCTGTGATCTAGCGCCGACTGGAAAAGAGAAGCAAGAACGAGAAGCATCGGGAGTGTCTTGGTCAAACATACAGCCTCCGTACATGTCAGCACCGCTCTGTACGTGTCAGAGCTGCTCTGTACATGTCAGAGCAATGAGTGATTGCGTCAGCCATAGTGAATCCCACCAATCGTGAGCACTTAAGCCCTTTGACAACCAGTTTTCTTCATTCTACTCCATCTCTCCCCCTAAGGAGTTCACTGTTGTCCCTTGAAGATAACCCACTGGTGGAGCTTAAGGAAAATCCGTTGAGGCTATGAGTGAGGATTTGAGATACCGTGAAAAGTCAAGGTAAGTGGGTTTAGTTTCTATGCATCCATAGTTATGTAAAGAGTAAATATTTAAAATGGATAAGATGAAAAAATGGAAATGTGAAGAATGAATGGGTTAACATGAGGTTGAAATTTCAGTTTTTGTGCTTCTCAATGCCATGACTGTTTTTACCACATATAGGATATTTTTATTTATGGACACTCATGAAATTCCTCACTGTGAGACTCCTTATCATGAATAAGGTTCCAAGCCCAATGTGTAGCTTGGAAATATTAAGTGTTCTTTAAACGCATGTTATCTTAAGCATTTGAATTTCCAGAACTGTGACTGTTTTGCATCAACGTGTTTGACGACCAAATGGCATCCAAATGGGACCAAACCTATCTCAAATGAAAGTAATGTATGTCTAATTTAAGTCTACTTTTTATGTCATGATGAAATTTCGCCTGGAAGAAAAGATATCGCCTAAAATGTCAAGGCATGACACTACTCACAGTCGTTGCTAATTCCAGCAGCTGTGGCCCTCCTTAGGCAATACTTTTGACCTATCAAATGGTTTCTAAAAGCTTAAAACTTCCACCATTGGAAAGGTTTATGAATTTACTCAAAGTTACATGTTTTGAGGTTTTTAAAATTTCCCTTGGATTTTGAATTATGACTTGAAATGCGCGAGTATGTCACTGCACACTATTGCAGGGAAGATTTCCATCAACTAATGCTCACCTTGTACTGAGCTATTGACCCATCAAATGGCTCCCAAATTCTTTCAAATTAATATCTTTGTAAAGGTCTGTGTATTAGCTCAAAGTTTCATGTTTAAGGCATCCTAAAACTCCCCTTAAATCGGGAGCTACACCCTTGCAAGAGGGACATGTCACTGTTACTTGTCACTGCATCATTTTACGACCATGCGGTGCTAAGTTATCTTGATATATGATAAATGTAAATGCCATATGATAAATTCCTTAAGAATGCCGTAAAGATAAGTGAATGATGCCGTGTAAACTGCACTTTGTGAGAAAGATGGGCCACAAGTGCGGTAGTGTAATAATTCTAAAATTTTAAAAAAAAAAAAAAAGTTAAAAATATAAAAAAATAAATAAATAAATAAAAATAAAAAAGAAGGAAAGAAACTCTTAATAAGTGATGGTCTATATGAGCATGATGGTCCTTAGGGACCATCACTATTTTCAAAATCTTTTGGTTAAGTTTCTTTTGTTTGCTCCTGCCTTGCCACGTCAAGTGGACGTGAGCTTTAAGCATATAAGGGGTATTGTAACGGTTACACCTCGTTTATGAGGTGTCACTTAATAAAATATTATAATAAGGTGTCGTAAGAGTTTAAATACGAGAGGCGAGGACTCCCACCCTAGAAAACTTTTGAAATCTTTCCCTTTCTGGTCAAAACACAGTGAGCTCCTCTCCCTAGCCGAATTTTTATCGGAAGCTCCCTCTCAAATATTTTAGGTAAGTGACATCGTCTTCCTGAAAAATAGTCTATTTCTAATAAATAGTGATATTTCCGTCTAGGATCTTTATTTTATAAGTTTTGTGTGTAAGTGACATCGTTTTCCTGAAAAATAGTATGTTTTTAATAAATAGTGATATTTCCATCTAGGATATTTATTTTATAAGTTTTGTGTGTAAGTGACCTCATTGTCTCGAAAAATGATCCATTCTTTTTAAAAAATAAAATGAAATAATTATTTCAACTTATTATCATGAATTTTAGGCGCGATAAATTTTATGCGCACGTGACCTCATTATCTTGAAAAATAATCTTTTTAATAAAAATTGTGATAGTTTATCTATGTTAGAAATTTTGAATGCTGTAAATTAGAAAAATAAATTTATTTATTTTTCTTGTCTATTGTTAGAAATAAATGCGATATTTTTGCTTTTAGTAAAATTGTGATATTTCTTTCTACTGTTTTGAATATTTAGACATTGTAAAATTCATGTGCAAATGACTGCCTTATTATTTAAAAATTGACATTTTTGCAATCGATTATAGTATTGTTGTGAAATGTTTATTTGTGGATTGATATCCCATAAATTGTGATAATTCCGTATTCTTGAATTTCTATAAGAGTTTTTCTATACATATTAAATTGGCAATTATGCTAGAATGCCTTTACAAACTGCTACCTTTCTAAATTTGAGCCCAAAATATTTGATTGGTTATTTTTGAAATGTTATTGAAAGTGAATGTTATTAATGGTTTCAGTGAGATTCATATTAATGATTCCAGTGATATGTTGAGTACATGATATTGCTGCTTTCGAATGTTTAAAGAGATTTAGAAATAATTTAAGTATGCAAGTGGACTCATCCGGTTCGCCGGTGAGGTATAAGTGGACCTATCTGGGACGCCGGTAGGGTTTAAGTGGACTCATCCGGTATGCCGGTGAGGTATAAGTGGACCTGCAGGGATTAAGTGGACTTATGTGGGACGCCAATAGGGATTAAGTGGACCCATCAGGACGCTGATGGGGTATATAGGTGACCTACTTGGGACGCCAGTAGGGTATTTTGTGAAATCCTTTGAATTATGCACTACCGTTAAAGTGTTATATGCATTTCAATTATTCGGATTATTCTTAATTATGCATTTATTGAAAGTGAAACTGTTGATGCATTTCTGTTAATATGTCTCCTTTTGGAAAATATTGATATCTTTCAACCATGATTATTTTTAGGATTATGATGATCACTTACTGAGTAGCCAAACTCATCAAACTATGGTAAACATTTTTCAGGATAACTGCGGCTTCATTTTGAGTACTCGTCAAGGGCAACTTTGGAAGATATTGTAGTTGTGTCTAAGCTTTTTTTTTTTTTTTTTGTAAGAATTCGTCAGTGTAAATTTGTCCTATCAAGAGATGTATATATGTTTTGACTGTCACATCTCAGGAATATCAGTATTGTAAATTCTTGGGGTGTGACAGGTAGTGATGAAATGAATTCATGATGAATGTCAAATGCCACTGAGAGGGCTTATGTGTAAATGCCATGTGAAAGCTTATGAAATGCATATCTTTTACTTAATACTATGATGTTATGATGAAATATGACTCATCTGTATGAGACATTCATTTATGAGAATGTGATTCATCTATTATGAGGCATTGTATTGGTCACTACGCAGTGGGACACTCATTGGGAGTAAGGAAAGAGATGTCAACATATCCCCTAACTTGCATTATGATAAAAATGGGTTAAGGGAGAGAATAGAGGGTCGCACCCTAGATTTATGAAATGAAATGATTGATGCCTTGCAAGGTAAGGGTCTATCAAACCCCAATACGCGTTGGGGACTATGTGTGTGTGTTGAGGGCATTACAAAGTGGATTAACCCACTTTTCATTACCCTCCCTCATGTACGATGATAGAGGTCTTAAGCAATGGGATTGGCTTAGCCTGATGGATAGGGCCTCTACTGCAGGAGTAGGTGATTTGGGGAGTGACTGGACAAGAATTGATTTTCTGTATATTTAGTATTTCAATGATTGGATGATTAATGATTTCACTAACTAAATTCTTATGATCACACCGATTCAAAGGTAACTGTCATTTAAATGACATGTTCATATTCACTGCCTTGACTTGATATGCATATATGTTAAACTATGACTTCATATTGATGAACTGTACTGTTTTCACACATGGATAGAACCACTACATATGCATGACACTAGACCTGCTTATTGGGATGTATAGCTCATCCCATTATTTCTCCTCTCCTTGTATATTAATAGCGACAGGTGCAGGGCTGGAAGTTCGTGTTTGGCAGCTGGAAGACGAAGCAAATATTCTTGAAGAAGGTGCTTAGACCTTGTTTATGTCTGGGCTGTTTGGCCCTGGTTTTGTTTTGTTCTTGGTGGATATGTGTAATATTGGACCTATGTGCCCCTAACTGAATGTAATATTTTGGAAGATTTTTATATTATGAATTTTGGTATGTGGAGTTTTTCCTAATTTTGGTATGTAGAGTTTTTCCTTACTCTCCTGCTAGTTGAGTTTTTGTTCTAGTTCTTTTCCATGGTTTGCTCAATTATTGAAAATGAAGGCGTTGAGTCTACTCCTACCTGAGTGACAAACGTTGGTTGGGGGCAGGGTCGTGACATGCCTGGTTTCGTCCATCACTGCATGACGTTAAACTGTCCAATCGGCTCCTCAGTCACATGAGCTTAAACTTTGCGACCACCCTTATTTCTATAAAAATCATTTCGAAATATAGCCCCACGATGGCGCATAGCCCCATGGTGGCGCATAGCCCTAGCCCCCCAATGGTGCATAGCTCCACGATGATGCAAATATCATTAGCCGGTCCTGAACTTTCGGCATGCTCAGGGGAGTGCGTGGGGAAAACCCTTTTTTCTTAAGAACCTGTGGTGTCTTTCCGGATCTCAGAGAGTAGGAGAATAAAAGAAAAAGAAAAGGTGAGTGTGTGTCATGGCCCCCCCTTTTTGGGTTCATGCACGTGTGTCGTGGAGGTGACCCCAGTGCCCACAAGGATAAGGGTCGAGCAGTGCTGTAGGTGTAGATCGAACCAACAAAAGAAGTAAAAGTGCGAGGTAAGGCCTACCTCGCATGTTTGGGGTCGGGACACGAGTTGAGCCTTCTTAAATCATTTCGAAAGCCCCACGACCTCTTTGGCTCGATTTGGCTGTAGCTCCCTTGCAACTTTACATAGCTTCACGTACCCACTTGATAAATGGCTTAAAATTTTGTCCCTTGGCTCGCCCTTTCGTAATACGATTTAAAGGGTTTTGGGGGATGGGAGTTTAAGAAATGAAGATGGACAAAGGGGAGATGGAATATAGAAATATAAGACAAGACAAAAGAGAGCTAGGAGTCACTCAAGAATCGGATAGCCTTCGGGCGTCACCTCCCTAAGGAGGTATTTGTCTAAAAACAACCGAAATGGTATTGAGCACGAGACTCAGATACCCGAGGGATTCATAAGACACTATACTGGTCCGTAAAATTTGACCAGGATGTGTCTCGGAAGAGCGTCCTAAGAGTGACCTAAGAATAGTAGCATAATCAAATGGAAGACAAAAGAAAAGATAAGAAGATAAGGTGAGAACACAAAGGAGCTCGAGGGTGAGTCGAAGGTGGTAGCCCTCACAAAGAGGGTTTAACCAAGAGCACAACCCCTCCTAAGGAGCGAGATGAAATAAGAAGAGGAGAAGAAGAGAAGTAGAGGGAAAGGGAGAGAAAATGAGCAACCTCATGGCATTGCCTCCCTAATGAGGTATTTACCAGAAGACAACTGAAAAGTTACTAGGCTTGGAGCCTAAGTACCCTGAGGATTCACAAGAAATTATAATGGTGGGACGAGCCTGACAAGGATGCGTCTCATAAGAGCTTCCCAAAAGTGCTTTGAGTGGGATGAGAGGTAAAGAATGAAGAGGGAAAGTTAGAATAAAAGAGAAGAGAGTGAAGAAAATAAAAAGAGCAAAGAACCAACCCCAGAGGTTTCTTAAGGTCAAGGGAATGAGCCAAGTCTGGCATGACCTCAGAAGAGCCTCACACAAAAGGATGGTCCAACTTAGAGGATTGAAGTGAGAGGTGAGAAAAGAGGATGATGAAGTGGGTAGAAGAGCGAAATAGAGTGAGGGAAAAGAAAGGGGAGAAGAGAGGAAGAAGATGAGGAAAAGAGGAAGAGAAAGAGAATGAAATGGAGAGATTAAGATAGAATAGAAAGAGTGAGAGAGTGAGAAGAAAGGAGAATGAGAGAGGAGAAGAGAGGGGGACGAGAAAGATAAAGAGAGATGGAGGCAGCGACTAAGTTGCTAGATCGAGTGGAGAGAGAGAGAGAGATTAGCGGCAACACCTTAGCTGCTGGCTCAAGGAAGAGAGAGAATGAGAGGGAGAGAGAGGTTGGGAGCAATGGTCTAGCCACTAGCCCAAGATATATATATATATATATATATATATATATATATATATATATATATATATATATATATATATATATATATATATATATCTTTGTGTGTGTGTGTGTGTGTTGGGAGCAGCGGTCTAGCCGTTGGCCTAAAAAGGGGGGGAGAGAGGGGAGAGTGAGGGAGAGAAAGCGGGGGAGAGAGAGAGAGATTGGGGGAGCAGCCTAGTTGCTTGCCCAAAGGAGAGAGAGAGAGAGAGAGAGAGAGAGAGAGAGAGAGAGAAAGAGGAGACATGAGATAGAAAGAAAGAGAGGGGGATAGAAGAATAGAGAAAGTGAACATACCTGAGAGAGAAAGAAAGAGAAGGAGAGAGAGAGAAGGAGAAGAAGAACAAGAAGAGAGAAAGAAGATGAAGAAAGAGAGAGAAAGAAAGAGAGGGAGAGATAATGAAGTTAGCTCTGGGTATCTATGTTACGAGCCAAGGGGCTTGATCTCGAAAGACTATGCTTGGTCCTAGTGCTCTTTGAGATGTCCTTGTAGGGGAGAAAGGTCACGGAAGGCTAAGGGATGTGTTCAAAGGGGTGTGGTTTATGGTAGGGCTAGGCTAGTGTGTATGGTTTGTATGGGTTGGGTAAGGTTAGGGTGTATAATCGGTTTGGATTGGATAAGCTAAGGTGATCTAAGGGCTACGATTTAAGATGGATTATTGTTTACGGTTGAGGTAACCTAAGGCATAAGGCTAAGGTAGTCTATAGTTCAGGGTTATGAGAGTATGGAGTATGGTTGGGAAAGTATGGGCAGTATGAACTGTAGTTAAGGGAGTATGGACTATGGTTGGAGTGGTCTAGGGTTAGGGTAGTATGGGTAGTGTGGTCCAAGGTTGGGGTAGGGTAGTCCAAGGGTATACTCTCACAAGCAAAATATTTCTCTCTCCTCTCTCTTGAAGTGAAGAATGAAGGAACAATACAAGAAAACTCAAGCTATGGCACATTGTTTTCAACTTATGTTCAACTTAGGGTTACAAATAAGAAAAACAACTTATATAAAGTCATCCCATAACAAGGGTGGGTGCTCAAAAGACAACAAAATTGCTTAAACATAACATTTAAGTGAATAAAATAAAAAATCCCATTTTTGTGCAAAATGGCAATTTAGCCCTAGCTAAAATCTTGCAAATGACAAAACCATCCCTCCAAAAGGGGCCTCTTGCCATAGCATGCCTTGGGGACTTTTTCGATGCTTTACAATGACATTTGAGTGATTCGACATCATAGAAATTATGGTTGTCTTGAGATGATCGATTTGATATCTATTATTAAGCTTGAATCAAATTTTTGAGGCTGAACCAAAAATCCAGCCAAACCCATATACTTGAAAACTTCGATCATTGATGTAGCTTGATTTGTCGTGTTCTTCGTCGATTTCTTTATCACAAATCAAAAGGGAAGTTGTTGGGATCGTTTTGCAATGAAAAATCCCCGAATTGAGTGTTGATTGATCATTTTCCTAATTTGGATTATTGTCAAAAAATGAAATTTCTTCGTCAGAAAATGGAATTCCGACATCGAAAAATCATGCTTTGCTTCGATCTTAAGTAAGGTTTCTTCCCTCCCTTAATCTTAGACAAATTGTACCTTAAATCGAAGCCCTTTGAGTCACGGTCGCAACGGATCTACTCTTGAGGCCATTCAATGTCGAGGCTTCGAGAAACAGCCATGGGAGTGAATTGATATCTCACTTTAAATATTCTGCAATTTGTTCTTTTTTTCGAACTTCTCTCTAATATTTCTTCTATTTCAAGTATCATCTCGGGCCATGCCATACGTCAAAATGTGCGTCTTGGTGAGACGAACAACGTACAAAAATTTGGGCTTGATTGGTCTTAAAAAAAAGAAGTCATGAACTCTCAAAGAATTTCCTTTTTCAAAAAATACAGTTTTCATAAATGGAAACTGATTCACCGAGGCTATATAGGAATAATATAAAACCTACCTAGTTTAGGAAAGTTGGGCCTAGAAGAGTCCAGAAAAATCCAAATGAGCTAAAGTTTGGTATTCAATGGTTTTTTAGCCTTTTGAATCTATTGGTGGTGGTCTTGGCAATAGTTATAAGGCATATTTTAGCATGCTAGGAAGCAACATTGTAAATGAAATTTCGTCTTTATCCTTGTGAGATCGAGATGAAACTTAGAGGACATCCTTGGGACATCGAATGCTACCCTTTCATAGTTTTGAGGTCAAAATGAAACCTTTTCGAATTATTCCAAAATTAGGCTTATTTGATCAGGGGCTCCCATAGTCCCTAGGCATTTTCATACCTGTGGGCCTAGGTCGCCATTAGCTTCTCCATTATTCATATTGGGGATACAAGTATATCAAAAATACCCTACAACAACTTGCTCCACCGAATGTTACTCTTCAAGAGGAGCAAGAAGTGTAATATTCAGAACAAAACTTGTCTCTCAATTTTCATTTTTCTTCCCAATCACTGGCATCGACATGACTTTTGAGAGGAAATCATACCAAGCTTCTCCCTTGGGGGATGAATGAAGTTGTTTTTGGTTCGAACGACTAGGGGTCTTGTTTAAGGGCTTGAAAACCCAATAATGCTAGAACTTTTGAGGGAGACTGGTGGCTGGGGCCTTGCTTAAGGGCTTAAGACCCAACTCATCAATACTCCAATTTATCTACTGGTGAGGGTCTTGCTTAAGGGCTTCCTTCCTACTTTAATAGGTATTTTTGTTCCAACAATCGGAAGTCTTGTTTAAGGGCTTGTGACCCAGTCATGTCAAAGTCGAGATTTGTTTAGCAGTTGAGGGCATTCCTTAAGGGCTTCCTTCCCACTTCAGTAAATTTGCCTTGGCGGGTACACGAGCAACTACACCAGGACTCAAACTGGTTGACATGTGGGTGCCTCTTTGGGGCTTGAACCCCATCTTACCGTATTTAGTCAGGGGCTTTTTAGTAGCTATCTCGAAATTCTAAACCTTTAGCAACTGGGAACCTTAATAAGATGGCCTCTATGGGGCTTGCACACCAATCTATTGGGATTAGTCGAGGGCCTTTTAGTGGCCATCCCGAAAATCTAAACCTTCAGCAATTGGAAACTTAATAAAATGACTACCCTATATGTCGGGTACTGATCCGGCATGGCAATCAATATCCCAAGTTATCTTCATGACTTTGCTATGATTGACTTTTTGAGGAGGAAATATTTCGGGCATACAACTGATCTGATTTACCATCTTTGTGATTCTTTTTATCTTAAGGAGCCCTTTAGAGGTTGGCCCTAGTTGTTGAAGATTTTTCTTAAGCTCTTTTTGGTTCCAGTAGTAGGGTATTAATCCCACGCTACCAAACTTTTGCATAGTGAGTAGGCTGAAGTCACCTATGAAGACAAGCGCTGCATCAACCTACTTATTAGTCCAGGCACCTTTTTGGTTTTTCGCTTAAACTGGGTGGAAGTAGTGCCACATTATAATTTTCACCAACTCCTTTTTTTACCCGTGACTTCATGATCACGTTTATCTTTATTTTCATTTATACTCACGGTCCCCTTTTAGGTTTTGACGATATCCGATTTCTTTTTCTTTTTGGCTCTTTTACCTATAGCTTCATGGTTACGTCCGCCTTTATTTCGACTTTAACTCATGGTGCCCTATCAGATTTTTACCATGTCCAGTTTCTTTCATTTTGGGCTCTTTTACTCCTAACTTCATGGCCACGCCCGTGTTTATTTTTCACTTTTCTGATAACATGGTGGTGGAGTGCATTATGAATGACAGGAAGTTCCCTTATTGGTGATGGGGATGGGGAGATGGGTTTAATAGTGAGTGTGAGACTCGGGGAGACCCTTGGCTTGAATGAGGCTTCAATGGGGATGAAGTGGTTAATATGAGCACTCATTCGTGATTTCGAATGATGCTCGGTGGGGTTTGAGGATATTGAGTCATTTTCGGGGTAGGAAGTGTTTGGATGTAGAAATGACGACTCAGAAGGTTGAGGAGTGATGCTGTTGATGAGGGTACTCATTCGTGAAATTTGAATGATGCCTGATGGAAGGTGGGGGTATTGAGTCGTCTAGGGAAGGTGGGGGTATTGAGTCGTCTTGGGGGTATGAAGAGATCGAATAGA
Organism: Amborella trichopoda; assembly: GCF_054954075.1. NCBI lineage: Eukaryota > Viridiplantae > Streptophyta > Magnoliopsida > Amborellales > Amborellaceae > Amborella > Amborella trichopoda. The sequence continues at coordinate 31,996,763 of NC_142344.1, forward strand.
AGCGCGGCCAGGAGGCTAACGACTCACCTGGGGAGCGATGTGGTTGAATGAGGCAAACACTCACGGACTTTGTATGCGGTTGAATGACCAACTACTTACGGACTTGTATGGAAAGAGCACTTGGATTTATGAAAAGGTTGTTTGGATTTATCCATGATTTATCCGATCTCCAAACTCACATTTTACACTTGGATTTATGAAAAGGTTGTTTGGATTTATCTATGATTTATCCTATCTCCAAACTCACATTTTATTTCTTCATTCATCTTGATCCGCCCAAAATAGGGTTTGGTTTATTCATATATGATTTGCTTATATAGAATGTCATTTCTTCTTCTTTCTTTGAATGTTGGTATACATTCTATCTATTTCTTTATCTCCAAGAGAATTGTTTGCTTGGAACAATAAGGATAGAATTTCTTCAATGGCAATCGAGTATGTGTATTGTATTGATTCCTTTTTAGTAATATATTTGAAAATACAGTGATTCCTTCTTAGCATCAGCAACACTTCGAGCACGACTGTACATTCCAAAATAACTATTACTCTAGCATTTTACCTTTAGCCAAGAACCTTCTTGATTTTGAATTCACTCTTAACTCTTCTATTTTTTATCAAAAGAAATAGAAGGAACAAAAAAGAAAGAAGTAGGAATAAATATATTTTATCTCTCAAAGGTCACCAATTACTTGTCTCTTGGCGTGTCCCTTCATATGTGTTGTACATAAAGAAGAATTTGATTATTCGTTCACTTGAATCAAAAGTGAAGATTATGTGTGAACAGGGATCCTATAAAAACATCTTTGGAGGATTGGGCCAGACCCGGCCATTTCTCAAGGGCAACAACTAAAGGCCCACTTCTACCACTTAGAGTCTAGGGTCTAGGTCCTACATACTGATGGTCACAATTTCAATAACCATACCAATGATTTGGGGGAGATTTTGAAGTATTTAGTGCTCATTTCAGTCAATTATCTATCATCTTTCTTTGGTTGTGGTATGTACTTCCATCATGCCCATTTTTCCAATTATGAAACCCGATTGCATGATCCTACTCACATCACACTCAGTGCCAAGTGCTTTGGCCAATAATTGGTCAAGAAATCTTGAATGGCTATTTAGGTGAAATTTTCTTAGGAATACAAATAATCTCTAGTTTTTTTTTTCAGCTTTGGTAAGCATATGCATGTGTTATATATATATATATATATAGAGAGAGAGAGAGAGAGAGAGAGAGTGAGAGCCACAATCTAGACCTCTTGCCCCAATACATAGGATTACTTTTTGATGTCCAATTTTTTGGCTGGTTGGTTTTTGGCTAGTTGAGTGGTTTCTAGCAAAAGATTTTAACTCGGGTCTCTCTTCGAAATTTTAAATTTTTGCGGTTCCCAATGATCAGCGATTTCCAGACAATATTTATAATTCTCAGCCCAACATCAGCGATTTCCAGACAATAAACGTCTTATCTTTGCCTGAAATCGAAGTTAAATAGAAGTCTTCCCGGCCTAGAGCAAACATTATTCCCGCCAAAAGGACACTTCACAAAAAGCTAATTGCTCATTTAAGAAGAGGATATCAAGACATTAGACCACAAATTTCGGGCACAAAATAATTATTTCATTACTGAGAGAGAGGTGGGGGCAGGTTCAGATTGGGGCACAGAGACAATTGGAAATAGAGAGTGAAGAGGAAGGTGGAAGAGAGAGAGAGACAGAGAGACCGAGAGAGGAAGGTTTTAGAGGCCGCCTGCTGGTGCTCTGGAGGTTTGGTGTTTTAAAACTTGATTTGGGCAGGGTGAAGAACTATATTCTCAAAAAATAAATCACTGCAAACATTTCAAATGACATTCTTGCATGTTTCTCAAGAATGATAATGGATCTGCATGCAAATGAACATTGATCCACCTAAAAATAGCCCAAAGGAGTCCAATCCTCACAATCCTCATGTTTTATGAGTTTGGATCCACCAAATTGATGAGCGGTCTGATCCAATTAATATGGTCTTGAACACCAATCGAACTGATTGGATTAGGTTTTAAAAAAAATAAAAAAATTGTAATAATAATTTAATATTACAAAATATATTTAAAAATAGTCGAACAAATTTATTAACCAATCTAACTAATCAAAACCAATCCGCTCAATCGGTAAAAGCTGAACAAACATTAATTTTGACCGGTTTTCTATGAAACCCCATTCTTTTGCTTTTGACTAGAATGGCCACATCACCAGATGGCAATCTGATTTGATTGGACCAGCCAGTCTGATCAGGTGTTGATAACTATGATATATACCACGCAAATAGATTCGAGCCTTCAAGAAAGTGGTCAACAATGGAAACATGAGTAAATCGACAAAATTGCAAATTTATGCATTTCAACTGTCAAAACTGATTACATGGCTGAGCTCTTAGAATCACCACTTCTCTAACATGTAAAGAGAAGTCATCTCAAAGCCTTACAGCTACAAAATTGTTCCGAGCTCTTAGAATCACCACTTCTCTAACATGTTAAGAGAAGTCATCTCAAAGCTTTACAGCTACAAAATTGATGGGCCGAAACAATGCTGAAAAGTTCCACAGGAGGTTGATAAACAACACCGGCCATTAATGAGCCCAGGTAAGATATAATTATGTGATAGAGTTGAAAGCCATCTGTAAGATATAATTGACAGAGCAGATTTCCCAGCTCTTAATGCACAGCTACTCCCCATCTGATAAAGACATCACTGGGATACCCTTAGTCGAAAAGCTTGAGCATTTGACCAGAAGCTCCTCTCCAATTTCAAAGTCCCTCTTGGAACAGGCCTGAATAAGAAAAGCCAAAGCATTTAGTTCAATGGCAATGGTGAGAGAACCTTTGTTTCTTGGAATGCACATTACTTTCAATAAGGCAACAATTACCAGAGCAAGTACAACCAAAAGGCAAGAAATATTTTCATAAAATTTGGCTTTAGTCTTTCATTTGTTGACAAGAAATAAAATAGAAAATCGGGACGAACAGTCAGGCAGATCACAAAATTTTATGCACCTCAAAGAAAGAGCACGCAAAGTGTGACTCTTTTCCTCCAAAGGTCACTAAGAACTAAGACATTAAAAAAGTGTAAATGGCCATCAATATCTTTCCTCCACGAAATCAAGTCATCTCTAAGAACTAGGAGAATTTAAGAAAGTTTGAGCATCACTATCCCAAATAACACAACTCAACTAAAAGATCCCTTCTGCCAAACTACTAGAAATAAGGTTCCAAACTTCCAGTATTTCATTTGAATGTTAGTTAGCAGACACATATCCAGAATTAAAAATTTCGGTATCTGAATTGATGGAATAAGCAGGGTAAGATATTCACTAAAAACTCAAATACGAATTTTAACATACCTCAAACCTGTACATACCACGAATACCACTTTCCAACTGGAGAACAAGACCATGCACACGAATCTGTTGAACGGTAGCAATGCATTTATCTCCAAGCTTCAGTGAAGTTGCACCAGCACGAGTGCTACCCACTGGTTTTTGCTTGTCTCTGCTTATTTGCTGAACCCTAGAAGTAGTCTCTTCTTTATCGCGCTCCTGTGAAAGAGGTACTGATTTCTTTGTGTTTTTCACAGGTGAAGAGAGAATCCCACTTATATGCTGAAGTAGTGGAGAAGCCCTTGATTTGGGGCTGGTATCTTTCTCTTTCTTGTTTTTAGGAATGGAATTTGAACCCTTATTATTATTTGATTTCAGACGAGAAAGAGATTCTTGCCTATTGCACTCTTCGACACTTCGAATCAATACTGAAGGTGGGGAATACAACGTAGTAGGATCAGCCGCTTCATCGCCATCACTGCCAGATGATAAGGGACTGGGAATGACGTTCTCATTCTCTTGACATGGGCTCTTTTCACTTTCTAATGATGTAGAGCTTAGTGCACCGTTCACAGGAGGTGACTCAGGATCACCAAGTGGCAAATACTGAATTTGAGATGGGGAAGGTTGGTTAATAGCCTTTAGTGATAGTTTAATGTTTCCCCTGACATCTTGCCCAATGCACATTAATGATAGCTCTTGCCCTACAGAGACCGCATCAGAGACCCGAACTACCTGAAGCAAGGGTGATAAAAATATATATTGGGGCACAATTCACCACCAAAGCAAAATGAAAACGCTCGAATGCAGCTGTCCTACAGAAAATGAGAACAGGGCCTCAGTAGATGAGGAAATATGCCATACACATCCATTGTATATCATACACAGGTGGGCACCATATGTTTCCGAGATGGACAGTGCAGTTGAAACATAGTTCCAGGGTAAATTTCTGTCAATGTAACACAGCTCATCTCCACCACCTGCCATCAAGAACAAATGAAGGATGCCCCACCTCTGTATGACATATAATGCACAGGATGCATATGGCAACTTCCTCCTAGTAGAAAAGGGAATTTATGCTATTAGACCGTTTATAAGGTCACAAGAAATCTAGAAGTCAGATGTCAAATCTTAAAGCACATGATGTGTCACAACAATCAAGAATTTTCTTCTGAACATTGAGCTCCATCAATGGAACACCCCCAACCATCCGATTTCAAATCTAATGGCCACCTAATAATTGTAACTTCCTTGTATCAAAGGCAAATAGTCTTATTCCATACTTTGCCAATTCGCTGGCTCAGGATTTGATATTTTATTGACGGGCATCATCCATAGCATTGTCTAAGTGTTTAAAAACAACTGAAAAAACTAGTTGAACAAGTTAAAAAAGATTGTGTGACTTACGAAATTAAAACTAGAAAGGCATCAATAAAGCTTTACCATGTTTTAGGATAAATTTATTTAGAAGAGACTCGTTATGGATGGTTTACAGATAAAGCTCATTTCAAGATCCGGCAATGCATACAAAAGAGTCATGTACATAGTTTGCAACTCTGGTAAGTGTCAGGGTACACCTCAATAGCTGGACATGATAAAGCTTTAGGGGCCAAAAAGAAGAATATCATCGGCAATGCCATAATATGATTGGATGGGTGAAAAGGAAATTTTCCTCCCATTCAATTAACTAAGTTCTCCGCTGGCTAGTACAAAAAAGTCTTATTAACGCAAAATGGATACTTACTTCAATGGATAATGCTTCTATATAGAATGAACAAGATTTATTACTGGTGAAAGGATAAAACAAACAGCTATCTTCATGAACTGACTACTATAGATTTTTCATGTTACTGTAGCTTCCATAGCTACTAGTGACTGTACGCTCTATAGTTCATACTACAATAAAATCCAGGGAGGGAATTTATTATTTAAGGACATTTGTCATACAAATCCCACAATAACGACAGTTTAGAAAATAGAAAACGACGACTGTGTAAAATAACACATGCAAGCATCCATGAACATCATAGAAATGCATTGTCATTACGAATAGAGTGATATCATGTTTCATGCCTGCGCACTCATATCCTACATGAATATGGAATATTAAATCATAGCTATGTTTGTACATTCCTTTCATTCTATGTGCAAAGGCACAACTATTCGTAATGACACCTTTATTCGTAATACAAATACAAAAGGCACAACTATTTGCAGGTAAATGTAATGCTTTCCAATGAGTTAGTGATGTATAGAAGACTATACAAAGACAAGTGAGTTCCTGTAAAGACATATCTGAAGGCTACTAATATTATGAGAATACCTTAAATGTATTCTCCAATCATTAAAGGATTAAGGCAACCATGCCAATAAATATTTTTTTTTTTTTAAGACTTATAGTTTTCCATATTTCTACAAAGGCAACCAGAAGAAATAATCATTTAAAGTCTACAGGTGGGTAACAACAGATACAAAGATGTTGTAATAAAAAAAATTTCTCAGTGCTTAGGAATTTTTAAAAAGCATACAGCAACAAATAATCAAATGGAACATCAGTCCAAGTTCCTAATTGACGCCACCTCTAGTAACTCTAAAGATTAATCAACAGAGTAATACTAAATGATGCCAAAGAACAAGGTCAAATCAACTTATATCATTTACTATCATGAAGAACAAAAGATTTATATCAGCCCCAAAAGACAGAAATATCCATTTACTTTTGCTTACCGGCTCATGTGATAACTCAGAAATATGTAACAACCCTTGTTGGCCTCCATTAAACTCCACAAAAGCCCCATACTCTTTGATTGAAACTACAACACCTTTATAAATCCCACCAACCTCAATTTCGCGCCCAACAATGAAATCAACCTGAAAATGAAAAATGGTTAGTGACTGTTTTCAACAGTAAGCTACTAGTTACAGCATAAGATTGCTAGCACATGGCTAAGATATTTTAAACCATATCAGAAAGCAACGCCAGTTCCATTTAGCTGTGGCCATCCCCAACATTGGTCCAGGAAAATAGAGAGGAGTCCTAAATGTTTCAAGACTCGAAAGAACCAGACTGCAATGGCTTGAACAGGCTGGTCTATTCTTGTCTTACATGAGAACCAACAAAATCAAACTCCCAGTACTGAGGTGTCATTCCAGTGCTAATAACCTTTTTTCAGAAAAGTTCCAGTGCTTCAGACCTTATTTACATTAAGATGCAGCTAGAAAGAATAAGCATTTATATGGAGTAACATTTTATATGGAAGGTATACATAGGGTTGCCCTTCCTTGCAGGAGTTTAAACTTTGGATCACTTGAGGATACCTATTTTCACCTTGGTTAAAAAGTGCAGACCGTTTGATATGGTAGAAAAATATCCCTAAACATTTCTCTTCCATGCCTTCATTAAAAAACACTGCAAGATCTAATCTCTTCCGTATAAAAATTTGGATTATCAAATGAACAAGTTACAGATGTAAAGACATGATCATGTATCACAAGAGGAGAGTATAGAGTCATGAACTAAGATGGTCCAAAAAGATAGACTGATGGTGAAACATGTTATCTCATATAAGGTACACAAGTTGAGGCCCCAACTTTCCCTAAACTTCGAGTGTGGTGAAAGATTCAATTTCAAGCTTAGAGCATACGGGTTTCAAAGCCTACATGATGATAGTGCACCTCACAGTGTTAGTCTCAATCATAAGACTCCTTGTTCACACCAACTTCTTTTACAAAAAATTTTAATACATTGAGGCCCATGTCATCAACCCTCAAAAGAGTTCAGGCACAAGATATAGAGCAGAATGCATGGATATATAACTGCACCCATAGATGTGCAATTGCTAGGAAATCACTGAAGTAGTATCAAGGGAATCACACAAGGTATGAAAATTAAAAATTTTAAAACTTCTTACAGAAATATTTATTTCACTTTGGGAAAACCCTTGCTCACTACAAACTAGGTGAACAACAATGCCCTTATAAATTGATCATTGCTTTTTACAACTTGAATAAAGTGCAACAAAATAAAGACAAAAGAAACAAAGTGCATGAGCTTAAAGTATCGGATGGGAAGCCAATTTCCAAGAGATCACCGTGCGAATACCATAACGGTATAGATACAACCCTTGACTATCACTCAATATCGATAGCGCAAGAAAGGTCGGATTTTCGATCTAATCTTGGAAGCAAAATAAATCAACACATAATTGAATGTCTTTCACATAAAAGGAGATCAAAATAATGTTATCAAGGACTTGGGACCACCGAGACAAAATAGGTACAAAACCGGACTCCAGACGAGTTCCGAATGTAGTCTTGGTTCAAAACTTAGGTGCAAGGTTTCATACAACTATGGGGTCAAAGGGAGTGAACTATGTGTATGAAGCAAAGCTAGCGCTCACTGTTATGTACTATGTCTACGCAATTCCAGTAGCATAAATAGGCATAACAGTTTGCATTAAGTACTATGGGAAAAGCACCAACCAAATGCACAAGCTTGAAGGAATATTAAAGACTACTAACCAAATCAATACAAGAGATATGGAAGCATTAACCTCACTGTTGTTATTAATTTCCAGCAGCATAAGGAGTCAAAACAGTAGCTCCTAATAAATGAGAATGGCGTGGGAGAGTTATGATGGACACACTTTCAACTAGAGTGAAAGAGGTGCATCAAGGAAGGAGAGCTACTAACATAGGCAACAAAGAAGAGAGAGAGTTATGAAGTGGAGCGTGAGGGTTTTGAAAGGAAGAGATAGGTGGTTCAACACAAAGGCATTCAAGTCAAATTGAATTAGAGGGGGATCCTATTTATAGACATTTCATAAGGAGTCAAAACAGTAGCTCCTAATAAATGAGAATGGCATGGGAGAGTTATGATGGACACACTTTCAACTAGAGTGAAAGAGGTGCATCAAGGAAGGAGAGCTACTAACATGAAGGCAACAAAGAAGAGAGTTATGAAGTGGAGCGTGAGGGTTTTGAAAGGAAGCGATAGGTGGTTCAACACAAAGGCATTCAAGTCCAAATTGAATTAGAGGGGGATCCTATTTATAGACATTTCATAAGGAGTCAAAACAGTAGCTCCTAATAAATGAGAATGGCGTGGGAGAGTTATGATGGACACACTTTCAACTAGAGTGAAAGAGGTGCATCAAGGAAGGAGAGCTACTAACATGAAGGCAACAAAGAAGAGAGGAGTTATGAAGTGGAGCGTGAGGGTTTTGAAAGGAAGAGATAGGAGGTTCAACACAAAGGCATTCAAGTCCAATTTGAATTAGAGGGGGATCCTATTTATAGACATTTCATGGATGTAAAGATTAGATAAAATCTCACACACCCATAGAATGATCCAAGGGTTGAGAGAGGCTAAAAGCCTAGCCTAGTTAATCACCATTGATGGCTATCACATGGATAGTGTTTGGTGAATACACCCTTACCACCATACTCACATACCACCTTAACACATTTCCAATATTTTCACATGTGCCCTTTAACTTTAATTTTCAAAAAAAAAAAAAACATTCCATCTCAATTGATTTTATGATCATAAGATCTTCACCATCAATAGAATATCTTCATCAAGCTTAAATGGGGGCTGTGTGCCACCCATTTGGTTCATTAAAAATGAATGTTCATCCTCACTTAAGCCAAATGAATAGTCACTTTCAAAGGGGGGACATGACATCACTTTATGTCATGGCTTGTCCCGTTATCCCCTTCACAACAATGAGAACTCTTTATTTCAAATACTTAAAGGATAACCTAATCAAATAATTAAGTGACAATATTTAAGAAAAATGACATTTCTATATTCCCACATGTGAATCCCCACGTCCCCACATGTAATTCACGCATGCGCTATAAAACATATCACACAAGGGCCTCCACGCCTAGGTTTAGGGTTTGCACGTGATGCCCAGTGGGCAATGACATGGCCATCCCATTGGATGCACGTGTGACACACATTGGCCATTTGTGTGCCACACGCCACATATGTGTGTCCGTACTTGAAATTTACACACAACAAATTTGTTAAAGAATTTTTCCCATGAAATAAAATTTTCAAAAATCATTCAAAATCATGATAAATCATTTTTCATCATTTCTTATCAAAACATTAACGTTTGGCACATTAAATAAATTCAGGGTGGAAAAACCCAGTTCCACAGGTGGTCAGGTTGTATGGTACTCCACTGGGCTAAACCCAGAAACCCAATCCAATTTCTCAGACCAACCCAACATGCCCCTATGTGTCACAAACTTCGGTCCGGACATGAGTTCAAAGCTAACCGATGGTTGGACAGATTCCAAGGCATTCAATGGATTACAGGTGCCCCCCAAGGACATGCACTCTTGCGGATGCAAGGATCCTCTCTCAACACGCATGTACAGTTCTGATAGACAGATCTTACCTTATCAAAACGGCTTCCCAAAATGCAACTATTTGTGCACACGTTGTGAGCAAGCTACATATGTCAAGGATTTTCGCTTATGTCCTCATCTAGCCCAGCTATGCTCACACATGGCTTATTCACAACATAACTCAAACAAAACGGGGATCCACCAAGCCCCAAGCCCTGGCTTATACGACAAGAACTCAGTCAAACTGACCCTGACTAGAGGAACACCCTAAAACCTCTTGGTTCACAATGTGGTCCGAGAACCTCACCTTAGTCAAACTGGGTTATTTTGGCTTATCTGGATCCCAATACGCAAGGACATCGGCAGCCACCATGTTCCTGGTCACTCCCACTATGACTCTGAACTATGTTGGTCATTGCATATAAGGCCTTGAAAGGCCATATATCCAACAATCACGAAGTAATAAAAGTGGATGCCTAAACTCATATCATCGCAAGAAGTAGTTATCATAGGTCTTAGACAAGACAAACGCAGCCAATTCAAAGCCTGACTGGAGAAGTCAAGGGCTAGCACTTGGACTCCTACAAGGCACTAGTATGATCATTATGACAGTCAGATAGTGGCAAGCCCATGAATGGGGCACGTCCAACAAATCACTTGACCACTATAGAGGCAGGCTCAATAGTGAATTATTCAACTTAGCACTCATTCCATGTCTTTAAAAGCAATTTCTTAGTATGAACTTGCATCATGTATTTCAAAAAGTCCATGTTTTTTTTCTATTCAATAAGTAGGGTTCAAACCCTTAACCATCAAGTAGCAACATGTAACGAAGCCACAGGCATGAAGCCAACACAAGGCCTTTAAGTCATGAGTCAATCAACTATGCTTCAATTTAATGATGCCAAGAAAGATTATGATACATGGGTCTATGTACCTACACGCACCATATGATACCTTCTGATGTGGAGTAGAACATAAATGTGGATTAATTGCAAGTGGCACCCTTGCGAGTTGCTTTGATACCCTGCAAACATTAGAGGGGGGATCCACATCCTAAAGCCCGAGGTTGAGTTGTTTTACATCAGCAAAGGTAATAGAGTCATTATTTACATCAATAGAGGCAATCAGGTGCGAAGTGTTAGAGAGCTGTGAGAGGCAAGGGCTTGTAAGATAGGAGCAAGGAGAGAGGGCAGGTTGATAAACAAGCATTTGTGACCATAAAAAATGCTTTGGCTTCACATAAAGTACGTGAAATCATTCTAAACAATAAAAGGAACTCCCTTTGAAACTGACCTGTCTTCGAGAAAGACAGTTTAAGGTAACTTAGTGCACGGTGGTATGAGGACATCCATGTCAAAAACAGGCTCAGGGGTTCAATCCCAGCTCACCACTTTTAAGCTTTTGAAAGAAAGAAACAACATAAGGATCTTCTTGTTTAATACATGGAGCCAATTTGGATGCAGCAGGTAAGTCGCCACACCAAGCCACCTTGATGGGGATGGGGAAAAGGAAATATTTAGGGCACACTTTTGTTTTTGGGAAAATAATTGTCTAGAAAGTATTTTCCGAAAAAAGCACCTTTTTCGCATATGCATTTTCGAAGGAGGAGTTTTATTGTAGCTAATGGGAAACCCAACTCTCACAAAAACAATATAGCAACTAGGAAAAGTAGCTTAATGTTTGCGGCCTTTAATGGCCGTGAGAGCATGTAAATAAGAATTAATAGTGGATTATACACTTAAGTGAGAGTGTGTATGTTGGTGGACTGACCTAAGGTTAGGCAGTCCATGACCCTGGCCAAGGTCTAAAACTCTTACCCCTTGGCCTATGGTACTACCAAAGAGGGTTTGAAGAGGGTTATCCCTTGTTGAAGTTGGAGAGATGCCCAGGGATGTTTTTGTAGGCCAGGTGAGCATGGTCTCCTATGTGTAGTTGTAGGCTTGTGCAAACAAGGGCTAAATCATCAACAAACTTCCGCACACAATGTACAAATGACAACCACATTACTGAGAAGCAACTCTAAAAAGAGATACGTGTACATGTATATAGAGAGTCCCCCTTGCACTATAGTGATACATGTGTCTTGCTCTTAAGGGAGAACATGTAATCCACATTTCGAGACCATTGGTTCCACTATTTATTAGCTAGTTTTGACAAGCTAATCCTGAGGCCCTGCATGAAATTATAGGTTATGGGTCTCATTCGGTTGGTTTGAGAACATAGTTGAAGATCACAATTACTAAGACAGGTAGAGTGCCTTGACCCTCACTTATCTTGACCAATTAGAACTGATCCACTTCTAGATATCTTGTTTTCGATGTAAGACATATTTCTATGAATTTTTTAAAAAAATTCAAAATTTTAAAGTTAATTTCACAATTACTAAGACAGGTAGAGTTCCTTAAAAGGGTGCCTTAAAAGGGCATTTTGAAAATTCTAGAACTATAGAGGGGTGGAGCGTAAGACATTGGGGTCTTTGGATCCAGCCTGCATGCGTATCACACCTACATGGGGTGGGGCATGCAGCCCATAGGGTCCACACCTCACACATGGAGGTGTCACGCCTCTCTCCACTCTTCTCTATTCTTATATTTATTTTTTTGGAAAGTGTTTTGGGTGGGTAAGGAAATATTTTTTAAAAGATTATGTCCTTATTTTGTGGAGTTCAAGGTATTTTGTTTTCACTAAGAGCGTGTTTGATAACTGGAAGTTTCTGGAAGTGGGAGTTAAATGTCCCACTTCCATGTTTGATATTACTGCGTGGAAGTTGTAAAGTGGAAGAGCGACCTTCCATGCAGCTGTTTTTTTAGTGTTAAAATGGGTTCAGTTTTGGAAGACCTCTCTTCCATCAAAAATGATGGAAGAGGAGTCTTGCATAATTTGTGGGAGAGTCCCTTCCACTCCCAAAAAGTCCATGTATTAAACACGCCCTAAACCTTTTATCTTTTTGACTTCTGGCAAGTTTTGTGAAGGACAAAGGAAGTTCTATAAGATTATTTTAGATTGGTCTTATCCGAATTTGACTAGAAGTGGTTATGTATCAAAGATTCAAGCGATATAGGTTCTATAATTCCCCCCAAATCATGATGGTTCATTCATGAGATAGATGCCTCAAATTTATACCTCACATATTTCCTAAAATCCTAATGGCCATGATGAGTCACAATTTTGGATAGGCATACCTAGGGCGCTTCAGTCCTATATAAGGAGGGGAACCCCCCCTCATTCTCTACACTATTTTTCCAAGCCTCTCTCTCTCTCTCTCTCTCTCTCTCTCTCTCTCTCTCTCTCTTCATTCTCTGTCCTCCACATCCCTCTCTCTCTCTCTCTCTCTCTCTCTTCATTCTCTGTCCTCCACATCCCTCTCTCTCTCATCTCTCTAGCTTTCTTCTCTCTCTAGGTGGCACGCCAAGCCCATAAGAACATAGGGGTGGCACGCACCACCCTATAAGATTTGAGAGATAGGGGGCACAACAAGCTCTAGTCTAGGTTAAGGAGAGGTGCCACATAGTGGCATTCCCCAAAGGTTAAAAAAGGGCACCAGAAATCCTAATTGTGTTTATACTCTCAAAACCTTAGATTCGATAAGTATTGCCTTCGACGCTTACCAATTCAGAAAATTCAATAAGATCAATAGGATAAGAGTGCACCATCAGTTAGGAAATCGGTTGGGGGGGCGTACTAAGTCCTAAAGAGGTAACCCTAAGCAAATTCTAGCAAGTCTTCCCAGCTGTTTAGTTTTTATTTTTTCAGTCATCATTGCTTGTTTATTTGAATTTCCAGGAACATTCTTTTTAGTACTAAAATTAATAGTCAAAGCTTGTTTTTAATCTTGGATTGTGTTGATTATTTTGGGCAGTAAAAGGAAAGATCTTAGGTTGCATTTAGGGCTTTATTTCTTGTTTAAGGCAGTGTTATGTGCCACTTATAAGTAGAAGTTAGATTCATTAATAAAAAAAAATAGAGAAATTTTTTTATTTTACTCCCTTCAATTCCACATAGCACTTTCTCTCATTGGTATTGGTGTAGTTATATTTTACTGCCATAGTTTAGGAGTTGTCTTTTATTTTTTAGTCAAGAAAGAGGGCAGCTAAAAGTTTTATGCCTAAACTTATTATATCTGAAAAATTCAATGCGAAGAATTATGCAAGTTGGAAAAGGAAAATTGGCTTTGTCCTCTTCGAAGGAGTCAACTAAATGCTCACTGAGAATCCCCCACCCGCTCCAAGAAGGAATGTTTATGAAAGGCAGTCCATATGGGATGTGCTTATGTTCAGAGTACAAAAACACCATGGCTAAGCATCTCCTTCTTATGGCCATGGATGATATTAATGCCCTCAAGTACGAGCCTCTCAGGTCTACAAAAGATATCCATCAAAAACTCAAGGCTGATTATGCTACTCCTTCCCTCATTGGAAGAACCATGCCAATGAAGCAATACTCAGACCTAACAATGAAAGAGGGAGGAAAGCTGACCAAAAACATTCAAATTTTTAGAGCCCTGATCTGAGAACTCAAGACCGCCCAAATAAAGCCTGACATGCAAGTGTGCCACCAGCAGAATTTCATGATAAGCTCTTGGGAAGCCCTCATCTCAGCCCTCAATGCAAAAGAGAGCATGCAAGCGGGATGAGATAAATACCAAGCTCAAATCCGAAAAAAGAAAGAAGAATTGACTCATGATACTCCAGCTATTAATAAATCTCTGAACCTGGTAAATTTGAAACCTTGGTTCATTCAAGAAAAGACAAAGGCAAGGGCAAGAACAAGAATAAGGATAATGAGAATCAAAAGGGGTCTGACTGGCCTAAAAGAAGAGGGACTTGAAGAATACCCAATGCTATAACTCTAAGAAGTTTGGGCACATCGCAAAATACTGCGAAGCACCCAAAAATGTGATTTCCAAGGGCAATAGGGAGCATGCTTGGGTGGTTGTTGAGAACAAGCTAGTTTATACTAATGAAGGGTCATGGTGTTTTGACTCAAAGTCCACTGGCCATGTCTCTAACAGCGAGGATGGCTTCAGAAATTTCAACCATGTTGCCCCTCGGGATCAACACATCGTTGATTTTTTTTTATAGGAAAAGGTTAACTGTATAAATATAAATAGTAGTAAAATAGAAACCACAAAAGTGGCAAATAGGCATCTCACAGATAGGGCTGAGAATTTACCCGGTTTGAATCTGAAACCCAAAATTCGGATCCTATTCGAATCTGGGTATGGATCCAAGATTTGGATCCAAATTTCGGATCCAGATCTAATCCAAATTTCGGATCCAAATTTCTGATCCAAATCTAACCCGGATCCGAAATTTGAGTCCAAGAAACCCTAGCTCGAAGAGAGACTCACTCTCTAAACGGCCCCATTGCTTGCCCCTCCCACACCTCTCTATCTCTCTCTCTAGACGGACCCATAGCTTGTCCATCCTGCACCTCTGTGTGTGTGTGTAAACTGTAGTTTATTTTTGAGCTCTCTAAAACCCTGGAGGAAGAAGGATTGCCTACAAAACTTGTTTATCTTAGACTTTCCCGCAACACTTTAAGGAGTAAAAGTCCGTCATTGGTCAAAGAATCGGGTGTAGGGTGTACCATGTCCTGGTTGGGTAACTCCAGGTATCTTCTAGTAAGTCTTCCTATTAGTTTTTATTTATTTTTAGTTTTATTTTCTATTTTCCGCAAATTTTTAGGAAGTTTAAAGTTCCTGGATACTTTATATTTCTCTTGCCAGTAAAAATAAAGATCTTAGGTTGTATATGAGGCATCGTTTTAATTTTTCAGCAACATAATGTGGCCCATGTAAGTGGAATTCAGGTGTTTAGAGTAAAAGTAAAAAAAACACCAAAGTAGAATGGATTGTTAAGGTGGAGGTGCGGTTTGGTTACAGTCCTTTTATGAAAGGCTTTTTGAATTAGTTTTCTTTTTTAATGGATTGGAATATAAGTGTCGATCATGTCACCCTTGGGCATATGGCACTATTGAATAGGATTTTCAAAGCGTCATCCGCTGTTGAGATTGAAAAGATGCCCAGGGATGTTTTGTAAGCCAAGAGAGCTTTGTGCCTGTGAAAGCAATGATTAAATCCTCAACAAACTTATACACAGTATGTACACATGATAGCCACATTACTGGGAAGCAACCTTGGAAAAGCATACATGTACATGTGCATAAAGAGTGTCCCATGTTGATAGTGATGTGTGTGTATTTCTCTTAAGGAACTTGTAATCCACATTTTGTGGCCATGGTTCCACAATTTATTGCCCAGCTTTGACAATCCAATCATAGCCCCTCCATGAAATTGTAGGTCATATTTCTCGTTGGGTTGGTTTGGTAAGATAGTCGAGGATCACAAGTACTGGGTTAGGTGGAGAGCCTTAACAGTCACTTATCGCGAACCCTTGGTACCACTTCACTGATACTTATGTGAAATTCAGAAATTGTTTTCTAGAAATTTAAAATTAATTTCAGCAATAAAAACCCTTAGACGGCCTTTCGATCTAGCACGCGTGTGTGCCATACCCATATCGGTGGAACGTGAAGCCCATGGGGCCCACATCTCACACATGAAGGAGGCACGCCTCTCTCCACTTCTTTATTTCTTATTTCTATTTTTTAGAAAAGTATTTTGGTTGGTTAAGGAAATCGTTTTGAAAAGATTATCCTTATTTTGTGTGAGTTTAAATATTTTTTTCTAACTAAATATTGAACTTTTTTACTTCTTTGTGAGAGATAAGGGAAGTTCGAGAAGAGTACTTTAGATTAGTCTTATCCTAGTTTGACTAGAAGCGGATATGGGTCAAAAATTCAAGGGATACAATTTCTATGATGTATTTTGTATGAGTTTAAAATATTTTGTTCTAACTAAATCTTTAACTTTTTTACTTCTTTGTGAGAGATAAGGGAAGTTCGAGACGATTACTTTAGATTGGCCTTATCTTAGTTTGACTAGAAGTGGATATGGGTCAAAAATTCAAGGGATAAGATTTCTAAAATTCCTCTTTAAATTATGATGGGTGATTCATGGGATGGATGGCTCAGATTTAATCCTCTTTCACCTCACATATTTACTAAAATTATATTGGTTATAATGAGTCACAATTTGGATAAACAAACCTAAGGCCTTTGAGGCCTATATAAGGAGGGACATCCAAAAAAAAAAAGCTCTGCACACAATTTTTTGAACCTCACTCTCTCTCTCTCTCTCTCTCTCTCTCTCTCTTTTCATTTTCTCTCCACATCCACTCTCTCAGCTCTCTCTCCTCTCTCTCTCAAAAAAAAAAAAGGAAAAAAAAAAAAATAACCTCGAGTTAGTGAAGGTGCTCAAGAAAGCCGGAAATTGAGAAGAATGAACAAATCATCGTTCCATATCGAAGGAGGGAAGACAAGCCTCTTGCCATTTTCTACAAAAACATCTTTTGCTCTCACCATAGAGAGGAAAGAGTCCCAACCTCCCAAAGCAAAAGAGGTAGGGATTTTATCTTCCCCAAGTCTCAATCCTCTCTCCCATTTATTCAGATGAAACCTTTTTCCTGTTGTGTTCTCGCTCTATCTGCTTCAATTTCTCTCAGCAAACCCTAGTACCATATCTGAAACATTTTAACACCATCTCATTGTTCACTTTTTAAAAAAAATTTCTTGATTTTCTTATTTTGAATCTTAGTCCTTGTCCAAGAGAGAGTTCTGAATTTTCTCATAAGTTTATATTGTTACTGATTTTGATCCTACGACTACTAATTTTGATGGTGAATGACTTGATTCAGTTCCATGGATTTGTTTCTTTTCACTTTCATATTTTTTTATTATTTTGAACCCCTATTTATTTTTTTTATTTTTTTTGACGTTTTTGCTTGAATTGGTTATAGCCAGTACTTTCATTTAATTGCTCATCTTTATATTTCTTCATTGAGTCCATAAAATGATGCATATGGTCCAATACCTGAAGGAAAAGATGCTTTTATCTCTTGAATGTAATTGTATTTTACATCATTTACGCAATGAATTGATGATCATAGCATTTTAGCTCATCTTTTTTTAGAAACGATCTGATGAATTTTACTTCGTGAATGCCTTGAATATCATTTCCCTTTGTGATTTGCCGTGGTCTTTGGTTTTAATTGACAGGTTTTTCTTGTTGGGAATGCTGAACATTGGAAACGGAATTGTTGTATGACTGCAAACGTCATGAATTTGGTCCTATTCTCAATTTTTAAATTTTCACTTTTTTGTTGCGATTGTTTGGAATGATGAACCTATACAAGAAGCAGTAGTTCTGCATCAACACCTTCTAACTTCATTCAAAGCTTTTAGGAAGCTTGTGTCGAAAATGGTTATAAATCCTATTGTGGGCATTCAGTTCATGCAATATGGGCTACATTGATGACTTTTGCATCTTCTATTGGGTTTGCAGTTCGTTGAATTTTAAAGCAATTTGCTTTGTTTAGAATTTTGGTTTCTGCAAATGTGGATAAAATAAACAAATCCATATTGAATTTGATAAGGATCAGACCTGGAGCACCTAGTAACCACATGAAAATAGCAACCACTTCCAACTCAAGTGCATCTTCAATTTTTGGGATTGACACATTCAATAGAATATCATCCCAGCCTCTCTCTCTCAACTAAAATGCATGCAACTGGTGACTTTGATCAAATGCTCTTGGACAGTGGTTTGTTGTGATCAAGGCTGCAAAGAAATTATTCTCCTCTCCTTAAGCTCGTTTTATTGTGCAAAACAATGTTTTGCTCCAACGTCAAAATTGAGCAACTCATTACTTTAACTGCATTGCCAAATCTCTCACCTTCACAACCTGACTATATGTCAACAAGAACGTGAAGAGCCATTTTGGATCTATGTCTTCATGGAATGCCACTTTGTCTTGAAGCTAAAAGAGTGAAACAGAGTTTTGCACTGAGTGAATCTTCAGCACCTAATATTGTTTGAGATATTTTTTCTTCTTGTTTACCAAAGTTTTATATTGATTTACTTATAAAGCATTGGCAAAGAAATAGAAATGAAAAAAAAAAAAGGAATGGAAAAGGCCATGCATCATTTGTAATTTTGTGTCACATATGAATTTTATTAAGAATTATGTATAATTTTTCTTCATTTATGGAAGAAGGTATTAATTTACACCAATTTGTTAGAACGATTTAAGTATTTTTATTGTCTGGATTGATCATTCTTTTCTGCGCATTATCTTTGGCAAAAAATATAATGCATTTATGCATCACAATATATCCCAGTTATCTTTAGACCACCCAATTCCTATTTTTACCCAATTCCTATTTTAATGTGATGATGGCGCAAAGTTCACTCTTTCATTGAGGGTTACTAAACCCAGTCCTTATAGGAGTCTTCACTCTGATGATTTAATAGGGGACAGGTAGGGAGAGAGAGAGAGAGAGAGGAGAGAGAGAGAGAGAGAGATTTAAATAAATGCGCAATCGACTGCTATTTAGCAAAGATAGAGAAAGATTTAAATAAATGCTCATTTGAGTGTAAATGTTCATCAGGCAAGGAAGACAGCAATAGAGAGAGATTTACAGAGAGAATACCTGTTAAGAATAAATTAAGAAAGAGAGTGACCACTAAGACTAAATCAAGAACCTATAATCTGGAATGTTCATTTTGTGAGTCCTACTATGGATGGTTTAAAAAAATTCACCTCCATTGAACAGATATCAACATCTAATCAGTGAAATTTTTAAGGAACGGTAAAAAATAGGTTGCTTTCCAGATACCAGCAAAAGCAGTTACACAAACAGGTTACCAATCAAAAGACTTATGATTTCCCAAGGAATTCCAGACAAGTTACCAAACATGGGAAAAAACAAGGACTGAGAAAGCAGTTTCCTATTAATCTATGCTCCCAGGAAACTCAATTCAGGACAAAACGTTTCCTAAAAACAAATAAACCCCCAGCATCTCGCCCCAATCCCAATATGTTGGGGCTTAATTATAGGCAGAGCTGATTTGCTCTAGCACTCAGCCCCACAGCAAATCCCAAGCGTGTGATCTGCATGTATAAAGCTACCGAATCGGTGTCTTGTACACCATCCATAAAGGCTTCATTTACAAAGGCACATAATTGACAAGACAAAAGTTGCAGGACATTCTGTAAAGTAGAAAAAGTACCTTCAATCATATTTGGTGAGTTATTATTGAATGGCAACTTCTAACTTCAATATTGCACAACAAGAACAGTCAAAGCTCTTCGTGTGGTTGCTTATCTATTGGTTTATACAATTTTCATTTGTTATTTTAGTTTTTTTACTCAGTGGTGTTCAGTTAATGCACAGTAGCTCACACTCCAGTAAAATTCACCATCCATGTCATGCTCATGGAATTAAAAATGCATAAGCATACAATTTAGTAGAACAGATACCATCTTCATGGGAAGAAGAATGCTAACTACATGTTTCAATAAATCATAAAAATTAGAAAATAGTTCTATTGAAAACTTCCAAAATTAAAACTTAAAAAGAAATGGATAAACAAATGAGGTTGAATTAAATACCTTTTCCTGTGTCTTTTCCAAAGTCACTTGATTCTTCGCCAATATGGTAATTCCTCCATCAGTATTGACAGCGATCCGAGCACCTATATTAGCATCATCAAATGATACCACTCATTGATCAGAATGCCATGAAATTCTTAATGCCATGAAATTCTTACTCAAGAACAACAAATGCTATACATTAAAAGAAGTTATATAGTTATCAACAAAAGCAAGCACCTCACAACCAATCTATGCACGGTTTAAAAAAACCATTGGAATACTGATCCAAATACTAGCAATCTAATAAAAACACCTATATTTCACAAAGACAGAAATATCCTACGTAAAACAAGTTTCACACGAAAGCAACATAAATCCAAAAAGTTGCATTCAGAAAGTTAGCCTGAGCTGAATTCTCATACGTGAGACATACTAACTAGTAGGGGTCAAAACTTAAAAGTCTGAAAGTAGAAAAGTGGGAATGCTTCAGCCCAGTCAAACGCAACTTGCTCAGGAATTGAAAAATGGCACCAACTTTTGCAAGTCAGTAAGCATTTCTAAATCTCCAATTCTTGGGGAGAACCTGAAACTCCAAATAGTGATCTTCGGACCTATAAAAGCACACTGGATGAAGAGTTTGGCAGGGCTGAAGTTCATTTTATCCTTTCACCCACTGAACAACCACTTAATAAATAACTACCTCGTATGTTCAAAAGAAGCAACCCAGAAAAGGGAACCCTCCAAAAGAGCCAATCCAAACCTAATATAGTATAGAAACAGCATAAAAATAAAAAGGCGTTAATAAAAACCTGTTTCCTGCTCAATCTTTTTGAGTTGTGAACCTTGAGGACCAATCAATCGCCAAAGGGATTCCCGACTGAACTTCATAGTAACTGCAGTAGATTACAAGTTTGTTCCTTATTAGTAAGCAAGGACAAAGAGTATAGAACCTCTAACTGAAACATGATACAAATCATGAAGCCACCGATGATCGAACCTAAGCATGGACAATTTCCAGCTGAACGGTCACGTGGTTCGCTAGTCACCCTCTCCATGTGATTAATGATGTGGGTCCGAGCTTTAAGAGCAGGGTCTAAGCTTTCGCAGATGATATTTAAAGGGATTCCAGCAGGTTTTATGTCCAACTGTATAGCAGTCACACCTTTTCTTGTACCAGCAATTTTGAAGTCCATGTCACCCAGATGATCTTCTAGACCCTGTCATAATGCACCATTGAAAAGAAGCTGTTTCCATTTTCCAGAAAAGGCTAAATGATAAGAAGATATTTAGGCAACAATAACATCACAGGGCTGGGGTTGTGGGGGTAGCACCCCCTATACCTTAGTCGCACATCATGCTCTCCAATCCCACTTACAGCTTTGAAAACCTAACTATTTTGGAAAAAACAGGGTAGGGGGCCTGTATTCCCCACTGAATTTCCCTAAAAAAAAAAAAATTCAGATTTCATAGTTTATATTGCATACCAAAATATCAGTCAATATACGGTAATCCTTTATAGTTCCAGTAGACGAATCCACCTCACTAATAAGCCCCACAGAAACTCCTGCAACATGCTCCCTGAGTGGGACACCAGCATCCATCAAAGCTAGGCTGCCTGAAAATTTCAAGGACATGCAAGTCAGCAAAATGATATGCAGACTAAACTTATGACAAAGAAGTCACCAAGCACTCATGAAGAAATGATTGCTGAATCAGATAAAGCATATCAATGTCTGCTAATGATAATTGATGTTTTCGGAAACACTGAACATATTGGTCAAGAATTCAATTCATAGAACTGGGTAAACCAGACTAAATAGAGTAGCTCCTTTTGTCCTAAAAAGTTACTAAACAATTACTTAAGCACAGTAGTCAATTGCTCATCATTTTCAAGTAAGATGTAATCAAGTCAGCAAAATGATATGCATGCCAATCTTATGACAACGAAGTCACCAAGCAATCATGACGAAATGATTGCTGAATCAGATAAAGCAAATCAATGTCTACTAATGATCATTGATGTTTTCGGAAACACTAAACAGATTGGTCCAGAATTCAAATCATAGACCCGGGTAAACCAGACTAAATAGAGTAGCTCCATTTATCCTAGAAAGTTACCAAACGATGATTTAACCACGGTAGTCAATTCCTCATCATTTTCAAGTAAGTGTAATCAAATAAGATGGAATAAAATACACAATGTAAAACTAGAGCTAAAACATTTTGAATGAGGGCACAAGTGCAAGTTATTTCTTTTCCCGATAAGTAACAATTGCAGTGTTGTGAAACTAAATAATGTACTAGAGCGAAACAGATTAATACAGTAATGGAGATGGAGAGCTCGAAGGTTACAAGGGTCTCAAATTTTCCATTTTTTTTTTTTTTTTTGTTTCTTATTGTTTATTTATTCAATACATGGCATACTGGTAGGCCAAAGCAGGAGGTCTACAAGGCACAAGCATTCATCCACACAGCCAATATTACCCTTAAATGAAACCTATAGTAGTCAATTTCTGTGATAGTAAGTTTGTAGCAAGGGCCGCAGCCAGGAACCAAGAACTATATATTTCTGCCGAGAAATCACAATGCACTCAAACAGAAAACCTAATCTACACAAATGTAACAAGAATCAAATCTTCCATATCATTCCAAAATTCTAATATAATAATAAATTATTATCATCATCCGAGCGTCATCCCAACTATTTGAGGTCTGCTACATAAATCATATTTCATCATTCTGCTCTATCCAGGGTCATAACGCCAGTCAAACCATAAATCCCTAGATCTCTTCTCACTTTGGGCCTTCCCGCTGCCCTTTCAAAGCTTTCCTCTTAGAACCAAATCATCCCTCCAAACCGGTGTTGCTCTAGGCCAACACAGTGCATGGCCAAACCATCTAAGTCTACTTTCTCTCATCTTATCGCCTATTAGAGCTACCCCTATGTTCCCTCGGATGTATTCATTCAGACTACCATCCTTTCTTGTAATGCACTCCATCTCAACATCCTCATCTCAGTTACACTCATTCTATGGATATCTTATTTTTAGATCGCCAAACATTTTGTCTTATAAAGCATAGTTGGTCTTACAACCATCTTATAGAACTTCCCCTTCAATTTCATAGAATCTCCCAAAATTCTAATATAACAATCATTGAAGGCAAATCTTGGACTTTAATTTCAATTTCAGAAATTAACTTGAGCATGTAGAAACCATTACAAACAATACATTGTAATGTATATTTCTTTTTGTTGAGAAAGTTAACTTTGTATAACTATGAAGGGATAGATTACAGAGATAAGATGATCCGAGAGCACCCTCATGGTGTGTCTCTCGGTAAAAAATGCGTCAACCAGCCATGTACAAAAAATGGCGCCCGATTACAAAGATTTACAAGAAGTTCTCAAAAAATAAACCAAGGCTGATAGATTTGCCCGAATACAAAAAAGTCTATGTTGTGTGCCTGTGGTCCAGAAAAAAAAAAGAGTAGGACCGGGCATGTTCTTCTACTTGGATTCTAGCTCCGTCTTTCGCGATGAGATCTGCGAGCTTGTTGGATGTCCTCCAGATATGCTTTCAAGAGATGTCCATATCCCTGCAAATGTAAGCAATTTCATCAAAAATTGTGGCTAGGTACCATGGTGGTGGTGTCGTCCCAATTGCCCAAGAGAGAATATTTTGTGAGTCTCCTTCCACTAACAGGTGTGGACCCCAGGAACGGTTGAAGCCTTTCGGACCTAGTAGTAAGGCCATGGCTTTTGCGTAATGAGAATCATTATGGCCAAGATGCTCAGAGTAGGTAAAGAGGATTTGCGATGGTGGTCTCTAAAGACGCCCCAAGCTCCTGCCAGGCCAAGGTTCCCAAGGGAACAACCATCAAAATTGAGCTTGATGGTCCTTCTGGTGGTGGCAGCCACTTGTTAGGGTTTTTAGCCTTCGCGGTTGATGGTGGATGATGCTTTTCCATTGGCTGAGGAAGAAGTTCCCTGATATGCCCAAGAACACTTTGTGGTTTAAGGCCCAGAAGGTTGCCAAAGAAGTAGCCTTGTGGAAGAGTGCTGATATGTGGAGTTTGTGACCTTGAAAAATTCTGGTATTTCTTTCTACCCAGATTACCCATATGGACGCGGCTATGGTAGCCTTCCATAGGGTTCTTCCAGCCGTCGGCCAATGTGACGCAAGATCGTATGAAATCAGGGCCTTGACCGTTGGGGACATGGCCCATTCGATACCAAAGAGTTAAAACACTTGGCTCCAAAGTTCGTGAGTGAAATTGCAGAGAATAAAAAGGTGGGGATTGGATTCCTCCTCACATTGGCACAGGGCACATCTATTGGGGATTAAGATCCCTCCCTTTTGGAGTTGGTCCACTGTGAGTGCCCTTTGAGAACAAGCAATCCAATTGAAAGCGGCGATGGTGGACCAGACTTTCGACAGTACAAAGGTGGGATTTAGGGGAAAGGTAGGGGGTTGGGTAAGGCTCTTATAAAAGAAGGCTACCGTGAAGAAACCTGAAGGGGCTGAAGTCCAAACCATGGCATCTCTCCCATGTGTCGAAATGAAGATCAAGTGTAAGACTGTTGAGCGACTGGAAGTGGTTGGTTTCCTCTTAAGATAGGTCTCTTCTGAATGACGTGTTCCATACTCTTCGGCCTCCGAACAATACCATTTCCTCAACAATGGTAGAATCTTTGTTTGAGGTGAGTGTGTAGAGGGCTGGAAAGACTTCACAAGGTGGGGTGTGTCCCAACCATAGATCTGACCAGAAGCGCACTCTAGTACCTTCTCTTGGATGAAATCTGATGTACCTTTTGAATTGTGAGAGGAAGGAGGCAAAAGATTTCCATGCTCCTGAGGCTCTATGAAGCTGTCTCCTTTCTGGCACCCAGGCTCCTTCCGGGATCCTATATTTTCTACGTAAGACCTGAACCCAAAGAGAGTCTGGCTGAGTGGTTAGACACCACCACCATTCCCTAGGAGTGACAAATTGTGTTTTCTAAGGACCCGAATCCCTAGTCCTCCTTGGTGTTTGGGTAGGCAAATCTTATCCCACGATACTAGGTGAAATTTGATCTTTTCTACCAGCCCTGACCAGAGGAAGTTTCTTATGAGCTGATCCAAGCGATTGGCCACCAAAGATGGCATGTGGAATAGGGACATGAGATAAACCGGAGAATTTGCCAGGGTGGCTTTGATTAGGGTGGCTCTACCTGCCAAAGAGAGGTATCTACCTTTCCAACCTGCTAAACGCTTATCAACCCTGTCCATTACATGAGACCATTGTCTCTTTTTTGGCTTCCCCAATCTCAGTGGAAGACCTAGGTAGGTTGTGGGGAGATCCTCCAGTTTGCACTCCCAATTAAGAATGATCGCTCTTATTTCTGCATTCATTTGAGCAACTCCCAAAATTTTAGATTTTCCATGTTAACTTTGAACCCTGTCGCTACTTGGAATCATTTAAGAAAAAGCTTGAGGGTGTCAACTTCTCTAGGAGAGGTATCAAGGAACACCATGGTGTCATCTGCATATTGCAGGTGAGACACTGTTGGGCCATGGGGCTGCTCTTGAAGTCGGAGAGGATGCCTACCTGGTAAAGGCAGGAAATCGAACAGCTGAAGACTTCCGTTGTGATAGCGAACAAAAAGGGGGAGAGAGGGTCCCCTTGGGGAAGTCCCCTCGAGGAAGGAAAAAAGTCTTTTGGGGTTCCGTTGATGAGGATTGAGAAGTGAGGATGAGAGTAGCAACCTTTCATCCACTTCCTCCAACGGTTCAAGAAGCCCATTCTTTCCATTGACTCCTCCAGAATCGACTAGTCAATGTGATCGTATGCTTTCTCCCAGTCAATTTTGAAGATTAGACCTGGTTTCTTATATAAGTGCCTCGAGTGGATGCATTCGGGAGCCACTAAGGCCCCATCTAGAATCTGCCTATCTTTGATGAAGGCAATCTGAGATGATGAGATGATTAAAGGGAGGACTTGTTGTAGCCTTGAGGCCAGGACTTTGGCGAAAATTTTGTAAGAAGAGTTAAGTAGGATGAGCGGGCAGAAATCCTTGATTTCCTCTTCCCCTTCGACTTTGGGGACAAGGGCTATGTAGGTGGCATTGATGGCTTTATGAAGAGTTCCCCGGTGGAAGAATTCCTCAAAAACCTAGTGAAATCAAGACGGAAAGTATCCCAGAATACTTTAAAGGGTGCTATCGGAATCCATCTGGTCTGGGGGCTTTATCTTTGGCTAGGGCATCGATAGCGTGTATAATTTCTACTTCAGTGAAAGGTTGCTCTAGCCAAACAGCCCGGTCTTCTGGGAGGGTTAAGAAATCAAGGGTCATCATTCTTGGTCTTGGGCCAGAAGGAGCTGCATAGAGAGTCTGAAAGGACTCTAGGATTGCCAGCTCGATGTCTTCTGGTTGAACCAGGTAGCGACGGTTAGATTTGATCATCGAGATAGTATTGTCTCGTCTACTACAATTAGCTATCCGATGGAAGAAGGTTGTATTAAGGTCACCTGCTTTCGACCAATTTACTCTTGATCTCTAGAACCAGTAAAGTTCTTCTTTTTTGAGGGTTGAGAGGTATTCCAATTTAGTTTTGGTTCTAAGATCCAGCTCTGTGGCATTTCAAAGATCTGGATTCCTCGAGATGGTCAAGGTCTTTGATGGTTTTCAAAAGGGAAGATTTGATTTGAGTGTAGTTGCCGGGGACGAAGCTACTCCAGGTTTTGAGGGAGGTTTTGAGGAGATGGATTTTGGTCTGGAGTCTATAGCTTTCTCTACTCGTGACCTAAGAGGTGAAGGAGTTCCACAGGGTAAAGAGGACTCCTCTTGAAGCCAAGCTAATTCAAATCTGAAGGGTTTAGGGACTCTCCTTACTGCGAGGGTATCTAGAAGGATGGGGCAGTGGTCAGAGGTGGGTTTGGGTAAAGCCAAAGCATGAGATCTCGAAAAGTGTTCCTCCCAAAACAAGGATAGGAGGAATCTATCTAATTTAGAGAGGGAAGGTTTGGGAGCATGGTTGGACCACGTGTAACGACTGCCTTGAAGTGGGATGTCTAGGAGTTCATTTCGACTAATAAAGTCAGAGAAGTCCCTCATGTCCTGAGAGATTGTGGTCGAGGAGTTCCTCTCATGGGACCATCTGGTGACGTTAAAATCTCCTCTCATGCACCAAATTGGGTGGGGCAGGGATGCTACATGGTCCAATTCTGACCAAAGCCTGTGTCAGAGAGAGGCTGAATTGGGGCTGTAGATGGCCGTCAATTTCTAAGGGAAGCCGTCTGATGTACTTGAAAGGAGTATAGTGACGGAAAACTCTTATATATGGAAGGACTTAAGGGTGTGATCTGAAGGATGCCCCCTGATGCCCCATTCGCCGGCAGAGAGACCCACTAGAAGGGTGTTCTGCCCCACACCTGGCGTATGAGCTGGAAAGTGGGCTCTGGTTGTTTAGTTTCTATGAGAGCAAGAATCGCAAGGTGTTTTGAGGTAAAATCCTTGACAGCATCGCTTTTGGACGACTGTCCAGAACCTCTTACATTCCACGTAAGAATCTTCATAAGTAGAGGAGGAGGCCAATCTAGAAGACCTCCTCGGACGAGCGGTGGAAGAAGAGGGCGGGAGGCGGCTTGCAGACTGTCCCTCTTAGGAATTGGAGGAGAACAAGTTTAGTAGTTCTCTGTCCTTTGAATCACACCTTCAGTCGACTCTAGCGTCTGCGAGTAGAAACATGTGAGCCGGTCCTTCGGGGCCATCATGTCAAAACCCCATAATCCTATACATTTCTTTCATTTTGTCCTCCTCCCTGTTTATCCCATCCTCGTTGATCTCATCGATGTTGTCAAGGGCCGAAGAGGGAGAGATGGGTTCTCTTGGTGACTCGATCGACGCTACTTCAGGGTCAGCTAAAAGCGAGGTTGGGTTGATGGGGTAGAGATCTAAGGGCAGAGTAGGGAGAGGCTCTAGGAAGGCCGGGGCAGGCAGGGGGAGAAATGCAAAGCTAGGAGTAACCAAAGAGGAGGTGGAGGGGGAAGGGAGCGGTGCAATAGGAGGCAGTTCTGAGGGCGTAGGAGGGCAAGAGGTGAGCAGCCCCTGGGTCTGAATCGAAGGAGAAGAGGGCGGGGCGTAGGGGGGAGAGAAGAGGGGAGGAGGGTAGGGGAGGAGGGGTAGCTAGGGGAGGGGGTTCCATAAGAGAAAGAGGGGAGGAAGGTGAGAAAATGGTGGGCCTGGACAGAGGTAAAAAGGGGGTAATTCAACAGAGAGTGGGAAGGCAAGGCAAAATGCAGGGTGCAAACCCTACAGATATGGACCAAGTGGGGAGTATAAGAGAGGTGAGGGGCTAGCAAGGAGGAGATTAAAGCTAGGTCTGGGGGAGAGTGGTCCATGGAGTGAGTTGCTACAATGCCATAGGGGAGCAAGTGCCTGCCCATTTTTCCGTTTTGAGTTGGGCCATCCGACTGCTTGTGCGTCAGAGCTGGTTCCAAGAGTTCTTCTAAGTTGAGGGGGAGGAAAGTCAAGGAGAAAGGGGGGGGAGGGGAGCTAGTAAAGGACAAGGGTAGCAAGGCCAATAGAGAAAGGTTTAAAGAGGTGGAAAAGGAAGAGGGAAATGGGGCCAGAGGAAACGGTTCCAGGTTAGGGTTCGCCGAGGGTGGGGAGGTAGCAGAGAGGGCTTCGAGGTTTCTAGGGGTAAGGGAGAGAGTCTGAAGAATGGTAGCCTGGGGGTGACAGGGGGGAACGAAGGTGGAGAGCCGGGCAAGGTCAACAAAGGCTGAGGGTGAGGGTGAGGGAGAGGGAGGCATGGCCAGGTAACACCATCATGGGGAGAGAGACATGGGGGTGACTCTTCGAGAGGCGACACGTGGGAAGGCGTAGGTAGAGGGGGCGATTGATTCTAGAGGAAATGCAGCAAGGAGACGAAGGGGTTGGGCGGGAAAGGGTTTGAAGAAAAGGACGGAATGGGCGATGGGGACAGGTGTGCCAGAATGGGCGGCTGGGGCGACAGGTGGTCTAGGAGGGGCGGCGAAGGCGATTAGGTGTGTCAGGAGGGTCGGCTGAGGAAGACACGTGGCGGGCTAAACTGAAAGGGGGTATGGAGAGATTAAAGTGAAGGGCTCGGATGTCGAGGATGTGAGCGGGAAAGTGGGAAGGTTCGAGAAAGACGGGTCGGGTCACTCATGTTCATCTAGCGATAAAGATGAGGGAGAAGAGTCCGCCATAACTTCCTTCCCGAGTCGGCGAGGGTGGGAAGGGGAAACGGCAAGGGATGGCAGCGATGGGCCGGTGTGATCGCCACCTTCGGGGTTCGAGCCAATCAAGAGCAACAGGGTCGTAGGCTGCTTTGCCAGCACGGTGGCCCACCCCCTTTACTCGGACTGATTGAGGGAGTTGACACATGGGCACCAACTGGCAGCCCGTTGTGGGAGGGGGTTGGTGTCCCTGGTGGGGGCGGGGGGTCGCCGGCGGCGCCTATTGCAGTTGCACCCTTTCTTCGACACTGTGATCGAAGGTTGAGGGGCAATTTCCGATGAAGTATATTGATACATGCCAAATCAAATATACATTTAAATATCTATGCATTAATGTATCATATTATTATGATTGTGCAGTGGCTAAATTAGATGAAATGTGACCTATCAAAGAAAGGATGAGAAGTGGATCGGATCTGCAATGAAATTAAAAACAAATATCGATTACAACTTATCTTATTTTTTGTTTGTTGTTAATTATGTTATTGAAAATAAAAGAATCGCCAAGTCGACTCTCCCCGGTCGTCAATTGATTTTGTATCAATGTTACATCTTGAACTAGATTCTTTGCCCAATGATATAGAGAAAATGTTGATTGGAAAATCAACTAATAGAAAAATGATAGAATACAAGCAGTACAAATCAATAGGTGTCAACAACATCATAGCCAATGGAACCGGTAATCATAAGTAAACCAGTAATCATAAGTAGTTGGCTTAAGCCTACCTCCACAAACTGTGGCCATCGACGTTGATCCATCAGAAGCCATGACTTCAGAATTGATGCGTACACTGTATGGGAAATTATCCTCAGGAGGTAATAATGCAAGCAAAGCTTTCTCTGCTAGCGTGCCTTAAAAAAACGAAAGAACGTCATAAATATGGCAAGGGTATCATGCAGAAAATACAAAGACAGTGATTTCTAACATGTCCAATTGCATATTAAACAGCCTGGCTTGAATAATATGCTGAAAGCATGAACCCAAAGTGAAATGAGTAGTAGGTAAAAACTACAAGAACTACTGCTCAAAAAGTAAAAAACGTACGTAAAAACTACAAGAACTATTGCTCAGAAAGTCAAAAAAACTAACTTCCCATTTAAACAAAACAAATTATATCGGCTACCATAACCAACCAATGAATGTACCATAAGAAACTGACAAGTGAACTAGATCTCACAGCCAAACTCACCGTGGAAGAAGTAGTTCAAGCAAATTTATGAAAAGGAATCATATACATTATAATTAGAAGGGCCGAGATAGAAGCAGAATATGATTTAAAAGGAAATAACATGTTAAATCACATCAGATCAAACAATTTGGCAATAATGAGCAATTCAAATCAAATCGGATATAAATTGGCTTAATATTCTAATGATTTTTCCAACTCAGCTTATTTTTAGAGATCACTGCCAAGACCTGGCTGTATACATGTCTGTCCACGCTTTTTTTCCCTTATTTATTTTTGAGAGGATGTTCATTTTGGAGAAACCCAGAGATTTTTATATTAATTGGAATCAGAAGCCAATTTCACCCATATCTCTCATGGTTGAGCATTAATATACGAAATGGCCCCAGCACTTCACTTTTTTCGTTAATAAATTTTGTACTTTTGTTTTATTGTAAGTTTTGGAAAAGTTTTACGTTGACTACCTAACTAACACAACCAAACTCCTTTACCAGGGTAAATAACTAAGGCTATTTATGACATGAAATGGGTGCATCAAAAAGCCAATTCGATTTTATGCCGGGGAGGTCAATAACCGAGAGTAGTTTCCTACTTAGGCAACTGATTGAGAAGTTTAGGACGAAGGGAAAAGACCTCCACATGGTCTTTATTGATCTAGAGAAAGCTTATTACAGAGTACCTCGAGATTTGATTTGGTGGGTGTTTAAAACAAAAGGAGTCTCCTGACACTACATCGACTTAGTGAGAGATATGTACAATGGAGCGTTGTGTAGTGTACGAACAACTAGCGAAGAAATGAGTGAGTTTTCAATGACAATAGATCAACAATAGGGGTCAGCATTGAGCCCGTCCCTTTCTCTTAGTCACGGATAACTTAACTAGGCATCTACAAGATGAGGTACTATGGTGTATCTTATTCACATATGACATAGTTTTGATCGTTGAGACCCGAAACGGCGTCAGCACAAAGTTAGAACTTGGGAGGGATGCAAGATTTTAAAATTAGCCGAACTAAGACAGAGTATATGGAAAGCAAATTTAATAATAGGAGTAGAGATGGGGAAGTAGTGAAAATTGATGGCCAGGAAATATCAAAAAACGCACACTTTCGATATCGTGGGTCGATAATTCAGGAAAATTGAGAGATTGAGAAAAATGTTGCACACAAAATTAAAGATGAGTGGGTGAAGTGGAGATGTACAACTGGAATTTTATGTGATGGTCGTATATCAATGAAGCTAAAGGGCAAGTTTTATAAGACAACGGTGAGGCCAGTTTTGCTCTATGGGATAGAATGTAAAAACAATATACCCATAGAATGAGTGCAGCGAAGATGAGGATGTTGAGATGGATGAGTGGAAAGACAAGAAGGGATAGAATTCGAAATGAATACGTTAAGTAAAATTTAGGTGTGGTACCAATAGGTGATAAGATGAGAGAGTAGAGTTAGGTGGGCTGGCCATATGTGGCACAAATCCAGTAAAACACCTGTAAAGAGGTGCAAGTTAGTTCAAGTAGAAGGCTTAAAAATGGCAAGGGGTAGGCCCAAAAGTACATAGTTGGAAGTAGTGAAAAAATATATGGGGACTTATGGCCTCAATGAGAGTATTGCCCTTCATAGAGCAGAATGACATACTAGGATTTGTGTAGGCGACCCCAATTACTTGGGAAAAGGCTTTAACGACAACGACTTACTATTTTATCCATTTTCTCTTTAAAAGTTTCCCATTTCCTCTTTTCTAACTTTTATATCACCATAACAGAGAAATTTGTTCACATCGACCATTTATTGAGCTCCATAAATCAATCCGCTGATTTAACAAAGCTTCAAGTATCCAAGTAGGGCACCAATGAGATAGAACAAAATGCATTATGAAATCAAACTGGATCGTCAAGCATGAAGCAATCAAGAAAAATAAAGCAAAATCAATTCAATAGTCACACAATTTGTGTGAATAAGTGTCCAACTAATGCAGTAATGAAAATAGAAAGTATTAAAAATCCATTTTATTATTTTTATTTCTCTTATATTTAAGTTAATACGACCTATATGTCCTATTTCCAATTCATATAGGCAGTTTTGGCTTTCTCTAATTTTACTAATATAAAAGATATTTGAGAGGTGCGTGAAATTTATCGGAGAATCACATAACTCTCACTTCCTCTCCCTCTTTTCTTTTCATCTCTCCTGCGCCCCCCCACCACCTTCTTTCTTTAACATGATATCAGAATCATTTTCTTCCCTCTTGCTTTTGTTCTCTACCCTAAATATTTCCTCCATCGGGATTTTCTTGTCTATCTTATAAAAGGGTTACTTCCTACGCTGTTTGATCCAAACCATGGGGTTTTCTCCTTTTATTTATTTTTTCTTTTCTTTTCATTTTTGTGTGTGCAAAAACTCATGGGGTTGTGCGTTTAGTGTGGTGATGTTGTTGTTCATGTGATGATCGAGATAAAAGTTTGTAAGCAACCGTGAATGATTCGCCAAAGCTTCTCTCAAAAACCTGTTAAGGTGTTGCTCTAGTCTACTCAGAGAGTGGCAACATGTTGATGCTCAGATTTGGATGATGGGTTATTGCCTTAGTTTGGTCAAGTGTGAGAAAGTGACTATGCTCTGAGTAATAAGTCTCTCTCTCTCTCTCTCTCTCTCTCTCTCTCTCTCTCTCTCTCTCCCTTGAAAATTGTTAACTCAATATTAAGTGTAAAGGATTTACAGGTCACAAAAAATTGGTTACCCATAAAGAGAGCACTATAAGAATACCACCCCCCCAGTGGTAGTATCAAAAAATGCTAGACAAGCAAGTGATTATAAAAAAACAAGTCCCCAAGATGACAAAGACATGTGCGCTAAAGAGTCGCCTAAAGAGCCCCTTCTATGGTGGCGTCCACTCAACCAATAGGAGAGCGAACGAGAAGACGAAGGTGCCTTCATGGTTTCTGAAGATGGCCCCGATACACGCTGGGCCCGGGTTGCGAAGGGAGCAACCATCGAAGTTGCGCTTGACGTGGTCTGGGTCCGACAATCTCCAAAGGGAAGTGCAGGGTGGAGAATAGCTACCTAATTAAGATGGAAGTCAGAAGTGGAAAGGAGCTTGAAGCGGTTGTGGTTGATGGCCCAAAAGATGACCAAGGACCTGATACTATTAGTCGATGCCCTTGAGTTGGTGATCTGACCGCGAAAACTACGATGGTTGCGCTCTATCTAGATATTCCAAAGGGTGGCAGCAACCGAAGCTCTCTAAAGCATAGTGACTAATATGGGCCACGGGAGGAAGCGCATTTGGTGGAAGAGCTGGGGCAGACTTGGGTGTCACTTAGGTCTAATTGAACAACTTAAGAAGGTCAACGCACAGAAAAGTAGCAGATTTGTAGTGTAGGAAGAGGTACAAGTTGGTTTCCTCGTCTTCCAGACACATGCAACAGTGATTAGGGATCATCATGCCTCTCCTTTGGAGCTGATCGACTGCCAAGGCTCTCTCCGACAAGGTGATCCAATAGAAGACTTGAATCTTGGGGGGATGAAAGGGATCCAAGCTTTGGCAACAATAGAGTGTAGGTGTGAGGGGTCCCGCGAAAAGGCAATAAGTTTATAATAAAAGGAGGAAACAGAGAAAACTCTGGAAGGGGTAGGAGACGAGATGATTTTATCCTCGCCATGAGGGGGGAGATAGAAGGAACGAAGAAGAGCGGAGAGTTCCAGAAAGGCCAAGATTTTGTTGTCACGGAGATTTCTATGGAAGTTCGGATTCTAGGCTGTGGAGTTCCCTTCGATAGAAAGGAGTTTAGCAATTGAAGAATCTAGGGGTTTCTAACAAGGCGAAAAGGGTCATGAAAGCGAACCATGAGGGCATTATGGCCAATCCAAAGGTCTGACCAAAACCATATTCGATTGTCAGTTCTGGAGTTGGAAACAAATGTGAGACTTAAAATGGGTAGAGGCTGCAAAGCCATGATCTCCAAGCACCAGAGGAGTTAAGAGGCCCCACTTGGGAGCAGCCATGGAGAAGCGTAAGATGATATTTGTTGCAAAGGGCATGCTGGCACAGTTGACCATCTTGTATAGCTAGCTACCAGCACCATTTGCCAAGCAGCACCATTTGCCATGCTGGATGCGTATACTGAGACAACCGAGGGCATTAGGTTTGCAAATTTTGCTCAAAGAGATGAGATGATATTTCCTTGACTCCATGTTGCCAGACCAAAGGAAATTGCGATCAGATGTTCGAGATGTTGCGCCACTGAGACTAGCATGTGGAAAAGCAACATTTGAAAATTTGGGACATTAGATAGGGATCTCTATCTTCTTTTTTTTAAGAAAGAAAAATAGTTCCTGTCATTCCACTAGACTTGGTATAAGTGGTTGTCTTCAGATGACCCTAGTTGGTTCCTTTATCTTTTATTTCATACCAAATGACTAATGAAACTAAACTTGGAACCTTCCGTCTTTCCTGAATACGTGGGGATACAAATTACTTCAACAAAATTAAATAAGTCCAATTATACCGTATGAGCTCAATCTATTAAGGTATTCCATGGTGCTAGGGGGGAATTGAAGTACTTGACTGAAAACAATCCTAGTGAGTCCGATAGTAGATATGAAGAGTAGATGATAGAGAATTGCATAATCATGACTTGTTTGTGGAGTAGTATGGAGCTCAAATAAGTGCAAATGTGATGTTTCTTAATACTGCTAAAGAAATTTGGGACATTCTAAAACAAACACATTCATTAGATAAGAACATCTCTTCTGTATTTGAACTGTTCGAGAAAATGTTTCAATTGCAATAAGGCGATAAGAGTGTCAGTGAAAAATATAATGCTTTAAAGATATGTGGGAAGAGCTGAATGTTGATCAACCTACATATGGTGATGTAGAATTACAAAGAAAGCAACATGAAGAATTCGGAGTTGCCAAATTTTTATCAAGTCTTAACCTTGAGTACCATTCTCTGTTTATTGACAAATTTTGGCAACCAGTGAGTTGTCATCTCTTTAATAATATGCATGTGCATTCAACGTGTCAACATATCTGCCTCTTAATCTTTTTTTGACTTAGAATATTAGTGATGGATCACCATTGAATATGTTTGTGGGAAGAGGTGATGGAGGTAGAGGTAAGGGGTGTAGTCGTGACTGAGAAAAAAGGTCGTAGTAGAGGTGATGGAGGCAGGGGTCGTAGAACTCGAAAGCATAATCGTACAGTTGATAAGTGTTGGGATAAGATTATTAAACTTATTTGGGCAAATCAAGTTATAGATCTAAGAATGATGTTTATCTGAATGGACCTAGTGACAATAACTACAATCAAATTCCGCTGGTGGCTCTATTGTGTTTAGTATTTACAAAAGAAGAGTACAATAAATTTGTTAAATAAGTACGACAGCCTAGTATCCATCCTTCCACTTCCCATGCCATCCTTGCCGAAAGGAGGAATGAATGGGGAGGAGATCCAGTGTTCGTTGTTTTCGTCTCCACCCCCTCACCTGGAACAATATCTATGACATGTATCCTAAAACCTACCTTCCCCCACCACCACCCGTTAACCCTCCTACTTCTCCCCCTCGCCCTAAGCCCTCCTCATTGGATACATCCCAGCCCCAGATAACTGCCCACCCACATCCAAAGTGCACCTTGCTTGTTTCGCCTCACTCTCAAAAGTCTCTTTTGCACAAGCAGTTGCCTCAAACAAAACTCCTACCATTTCTCCTCCCACCATCCCTTCGCCCTTAAGAGGCCACTCTTCTTCCTCTGTTGGTTCTCCCTTCCTCCCTTCCTGCATCCACTCCCCTTCTAAAGAGACTTCGAAGAACAAATCTCAACTCCTAGCGTCGCTAGTAGGAAGTTTCCAACCTGCACGTGATGATCTAAGAGGGAGAGAAAATTGGGCCAGAAGACTTTGGAAGGAGCCAAACTTAACCTGCAGATGCCTATCTAGTGACGACTTCCTTTTCTCCTTTCCTTCACCAGATGAAGCCCAACATGCATTACAGGAAGCCACTTGCCCTTCCTTCAAAGGGGCCTCCTGTCTACTTCGGGCGTGGTCGCCTAAAGAAGGCTCTTTCAGAACACAAAGAGTATGGCTTACCCTAAATCACATCCCCCTTCATGCATGGGCCCTCGAAACTTTTCGGAGAGTGGCGGCTGCTTGTGGTTCTCTGGTATCCATTCACTGGATTTCACTGGAGACTCTTCCTCTGGGCTCCATTCGACTCCTCTTGGAAGTTTTAGATACTAGTCGGATCCCACAAACTGTTTGGCTCGAAATAGAAGAGCTCTACTACCCTGTCTCCGTTTCGTGGTCGTCGACCTCACACCCCCCACCCCATTTTCTTCAACAAGCAAGCAGTAACCCAGCATCGAAAACCTCCGCTCAACCCTGGACTCTGGTGACCAGAATAAAGAGACACCGCAAGAGGCCCCACCGGCGTCCTCCGGACCGGGCCCAACTCAAAGCGAGCAACCCGGGACAATTTCCACTGAGGAAGTTGTACTGGCGTCCACGTGTCCAATACCACGACCAATCCAGGTGAAAGGTACTGGACACCAAGCATTCAAAGCTTTCATCGAGCTCGCAGGCCTCAACTGACCCGAATTCCAATGCCTTGACCGGGTCACCTCTTTTTGTCAATCCCCCCTCACCCCATCGACCCAGGAGAGAAGTGGTGGAGGACTCTAACCCCTCCCCCCCCTCTTCGGGCCAACAGGGTCGACCCGGCCCATCCTCCTCTTTCCTCCCGCAGCCCGTCTCTTCGAATGCATTATGTCCTAAGCCACCATCATTATTACCCCCCTGCCACACTTCAGCCTCCCTTTCTACGTGTCCTCTCGAGCCCCCCCACCCTGCACACTCATCGCCTTCCCCCCCACCTGTCTTCGTCCGATGCCCACCTGTCGTTTTCGACACCCACCCCTCGCCTTCTACTGCAGCCGCCTTCACCCTCACACTTGTCTTTGACCGACGCCCACCTGTCGGTTGCACCGACTACGCCCCTACTCTTGTCCCTGACGGAGTCTGTGACCCCGGACCTTCTGATGACCGATGTTGCCAATCTGTCTCCATCACCGCCTCTTTCTGTTCCTCAGACTTTGTCACCCACCCCCTTTACCCCTCCAGCCTTTTCCCATCAATCCTCCAGCCTCTATCCTACCAAACCCACTAAGTGAGTCACCCCAACAGCACCCCGCCATTGATCGCTTTTCTCTAGAAGGTGACACATGGCTTAACTGCACCTCATTTCACGCAAAACCCCTGCCTCCCCTTAATGTTAACTTGACTTCCCCTCCCTTGGTTAACCCCCTCGGCTTCTCCTGTTCCCTCTCTTCCAACCCCAGCTCTGCCGCAAAACCTCTGGTTCCCTACGACCAGATCCCTCTTACCCTTCCCTTTCTCCCAACCCATCTGACCCATCCCAACCGCTAACCCTCCAACCCTCTCCTATTCCCTACTCCTCTTTGTTGGAAGGTATTTTTCATCAATATGCGGCGTCCACTCAAAAAAGGCTTAGCAAGTAGTGGAAATTCGGACATTCTCATAACAGCCCCAGAACTTGCCAAGATCTTCATGAGGTCTCTCAAGACTCTCCAGCCAAGTTTCACCGCATTCCAAAATGTTTAAAGCAATGCAGACTGAGAAACAGTTCCGGCAGAATCGGCCTCGAGCACCCTGAAACGGACTCCTATAACTAGAGCTACATTTTCAGCGTCTCAAATTGTTGTGGGACCACCACCATTGGATCCGTCACGGTTGAAAACCCCCAGGGGTAAAGTTTCAGCTCAAACGGACATTCCAGGAAGAAGTTACAGGCGAAAGAGTAAAACAAGAGAAGCCGCACGCTATTTCCGTGCGACCACCCTGCAACACTACACCATTGAAGGGACTTTCGACGCTCATATCTCACTCGTCCTAAGTCGGATCGCGCTCAAATTCGGTTAGCATGTTCGTCCAGTCAAGACGAGCAATTTGTTATGTGGCAACCCCCGTGATGATACCTGAGCGCGAAGAAAAGCTAGAGAGAAGTTGTTGATCCGTGAAGAAATATGCAGAAAAATCGACAGCATCATACCTCGCTCAACTGGCTAAATCACCCTGCTCGCGAGCCCGATCAACACGAGACCAATTCCATTGCGGGTGTAAGGTCTCGGGCCATCTCTGACCCGAACCCCGTACATGATTAACGGTCGGATTCTGCACACGAAGCCAACAAACAGACTGCAAATTCCGTCGCCCGAATCCTTGATTCCGGCCAAAATTCCAAACATGCAAAGTCTTCGTTAAGCAACGGAATCGAGCTGCGTTTGATGCCCCGTGATCGTAGTGGCATGCTCAGTGTGATTTAGTGAAGAAAACACAAAAAAACATCGAGGAACGAACACACTATTGATCCAAAGTTTCAAGATCTACTCAAATTTCAAGTCACATGATTGTGCACCAAAAACACGATCCATGGCTCGAAGTTGGTATCAAATCGATCGTCATCGCGAACCTTACAAGAAAACAATCATCTTACGATCAATCAGGTATCAGAACGACCCCGGATCAGCCATGCAAGATCACGCAAGTCTTAGGGCAACATAAGGACTGCTCTGGAATTCCACGACTTGTTAGGAATGGGCAAATCTGTCATTTTGTACCCTATTTTCTAATTTCTTTTAATTTAATTTAATGTTAATTTCCAGCAAATAGCGTTACTTTTGATCATCCATCCATGTTTGGGGGAATACTTCTATATATACATACCATCATTGTACGAAAAGAAGAGACAGAGGCATACACACACGAGAGAGTTTCACTTAATACAAGTTTCTCTTTCTTACCATTGTGTTGTCGCGTTTGAGAGAGTGAGGTGAGAGAAACTTTTTAACCGGTACCCCTATGGTTGAGGTAAACCTTCTCTCTTCTTTTTCTTTTCTTCTCTCTCTCTTCTCCCCTCTCTGTTCCCTCTTCTTTGTCTGAGTTCCTTGCAAAGGTCTTGCACGGCAGTGGCAGTGCCGTGCATGCCTCTCCCTTGGTCCCACAGGTTATGCATGGCGATGACAGCACCATGCACGAGTCCCCCTCCCCTTCTATTCGTCTGTCTCTTTCTTCCAGTGAAGTCTGTAGGCACTGCCTATCGCCGTCCACAGACATAGCTGTGAAGTCTCGACGAAGAACCCAGACGGCAGAGCTTGTTGCCGCCTGCAGGGGTCCTCTTATACTGCACGTCTAGCGGAGACGACGATACCTATCGCCACCCGCTAGAGGCTCTGGTGACACCCATCGCAGTCTGCGAGCTTCCTCCGCGCAACCGGCGCCCATCGCCATTCTCCCTGCGTCCCGTGCCTATCGTCGTGCAACCTAGGAGAAGCTTTCGCCGTGTGCCTCGTCAAGAGTTGACGCCGTCCACAAGGGATGCGTCGTCTCCTTACATTGCCCACCGCGATGCCTATTGACGTTCAGGCTTTCCCTTCTCTTTGTCGTCTGGTTCTCTCCTCTTCACCTCTTTCTCCTCTCACTTGATTGCGAGTAGACCTAGCCTATCACCGACACGCCAACCACGGTTTCGAGTAGTATTGCTGCCGTGCTGGTCCCGAGAACCATGTCCGTCTTGCTGCCACTCCGAGTCGGTAATTTCTGACTGTCATGCTAGTCTCACTCCTACGTCAAGCTCTCTTCTCTTTTCTATCTTTCACTGAACCTTGCACTTCATCGCCTTCTCATGTGAACGTGTACTGCCCTAAGACAAGCGCTTACAAATTAACCATAGAAGTGTTGTGAAGAAAAACAAGAGGATTACAGGTCAAGGGAAGCGATTCCAAACCAGCTCAAGCAGGTAGGGGGACTTTCTTCGTGATCTAAGACGCGCCCACACGAGCTAGCCCGAGTAAGTCCTGAACCCACCTAAAATTCCTCTCATTGGTTGGTATACCTGCCTTTGCCCTCGACAAGGTTCAAAGAGAGCGATCTAAAATCCCGAGTTCACTAGAAACCCGTGACATGTGCCGCCAGATCACTTAGATCCGAAGGGTGAGATTGAGGCACCTAACCAGCTTGGCGACTCCATTGGGGAACTTACTACCCCTTAGTCAGTTCGCTCTTGTTTGACCAACTTCTTTTTTTACTTTCTGCACCTATTTCTATGGCACCTGGGTTGTTCAACCCGTTGATCCGGGTCAGGAACTTCCTTATCCCTGCACTCGTGGCTATCCTAGGGAAGTGAGTCGCTCAAGCCTCCTTCCCTGCTCTACTTCTGAGTTAGGACTCACGATCCAGCATTCACTTTCCACAGCTCAAGGCAGGGCTAGCTCTATGCCACCTCGAGCACAGGAGGGTCGACTGTTCCGTCTTCCCTCCCGGCACACACAGCTTCACCTTGTGAGAGACAAGCTCCCGCCTCATCCCCCACAAACACAAGCTCGTGGGTCTCGACCTCCTCAGGTCGATCCCATTGACCGACGGCTAACCCTAAAGGTGCACACTCACCATCTTTGCAGATACCTATCGGATCCCGACTCAGGCGGAGTCACGAACCTGCTTCTTCCTTCGCCATGTCCCCGACGCCAAGCAAGCACCTCCAGCCTTGTTACTCAAAGGTCTTCCCTAAGAGTACCATCTTGAGCCAACCCCAGGTCAACCAAACACCCGAGCCTCACAAAGGAATTAGGGGCAACGGCTTGATGTCAGACAGAGGCCTCCGGCCTCCAAGACAGGAACCCAAGCTGCCCTCCATCCTTAGGACCCACTCCCTGCTCCAGCTCATAGACATGGCCCTCGCATGCTCAAAGAAAACGGGGCAATCCAGGTCTCAGCTCGGTTCTGGACTGAGGTCCACAGCCGCCTCAGGATCAAGCAGAAAAGAGGCTTACAGATCTTGACCAGGGAAACCACCAAGGCAGTCGAGGTTACCACCCCTAACGACCTCCTGCCTTGTAATCCCTTCTTCCCTCTTCAAACTCCAGAACCTGAGCAAGTCTAGAAATACTGTTCGGTGATCACCACCCAGAAGTCACGGTCCCAAGACCGTCAAGAACCGGTCCTCACAAGATCAGCAAACAAAGCCCGAGTTCAGTCGGGGCAAGTTGAGCCCCTCCAGACAGACGTGCCACGCACGACTCGCCAGTCTCGGCAGTCCGCTGCATCACCTGACTCTAACCTTCCAGAAGAAACGGTCAGTGTCATGGTGATCATTGACTCGAACGACACTCCGGAGGAGCGGATGAACAAGTTCGAGGAAATGATGCAAGCCATCCTCGGAAGATGGAGAGCCTAGAGGCCTTTAGGTCCCCTTCTTCGTCTGATTCCCCGACCGGTGAGGACATAGCTAATAGGCAAACTCCCCCTCCAATCTCCCAAGACAGCGCCTCTTCTCACAAGGTCTCCCAAACTGACATAGATACTATGGTGGCCCATAGCCTCAACAACAAGGTCCCGGGCATGTAGGAGATGCCACTCTACCAAAAGTCGTATCCTTCGTACGTTGACCAGGTGTCGTTTTCCCCGAACTACCAAAAAGGGAAACTCCCCCTGTTCAATGGTACCACGTCTCTCACCAGCATACAGCCCACTTCCCAGCGGCCTGCCGGGAGACAGCAACTAATGGACGTCCCCTCCTCCACCAGTTCGTCGAGACTCTCAAAGGACCATCCTTCCAATGGTATGCTCGGCTGCAGCCAAACTCGGTGTACACTTGACAAGAAATGGAGCAGTTGTTCTACTTCTACGAAGTCCAAAGGAATGTGGAAACCATCGAGCTCCTCACTTTGATGCAAGACCCTGGTGAGCCGGTTGACAAGTTCATCATCCGATGGAGAGAGCTAGCGACCTTTCACGCCACTCCCAAGATCGAGAAGGAAGCAGTCCACACCGGCATACGAAACATGCTTCCCGAGATCGCCCTACATGTCAAGGCATCCAATCTACCCTCCATGTCAGAGCTCATCTCTAAGGCAGTTCGTGTCGAGGGATTGTTCAAGCACCACGGCAACCCTCGTCAGCAATCTCCCGACTCAAACTCTCAGCACTTAAAGAAGTTTGTCCCTGAGACTAAAACTTATGATGAGTTCAAGACTAATGCACCTCGAATCGAAGGGGTGAGGAAGCCATGAATTATGAGTCCCTCTCCAATCAAACACTAAGGGGTGCGAAAGCCACTGCTCCCCCATTCGAGGTCATTGAAGCCACAGCAGGCTGCCACAAAACGAAGCAAGGAGTAGGCTATTCTCTCTCGTCTAAAACCATGAAAGAGCGGAAGCAATGAAATGAAGAAGAAAAAGAGGGAACAAAAGACATGCCATGCACAGGGAAGAGAAAACAGTCATTTCATTCATCAATCAAAGATGGTTACAAATATTAGCAAAAAGGCAAAAAGGGGGATTCTATCGCTATTTGGGTACAAAGAGCTATGAATAGAAATATCCGGTCAAATCTCAAAGCTAAGCCTATAATGGTCCTGTTGTGCCCACTTGATCCCGTCCTTCAAAGCTGCCGCCTGGAGGAGTGCAAACTTTCTAACCAAAGGAGGATATTCCCCATGCACCAACTGAGATGAAAATAGGTCCTTTCCCACCTCGCGGGCCACAATAATCAAGCTTTGCAAATCGCTGATGTTGCATTCACGAATCGTCATGTCATCCTCATTCTCAAAGCATGCGATTTCTTTAGCAATCGAGGGAACCTCTGAAGGCAAAATCTAGAAATCAGGATGAACGAACTGACGC
This sequence comes from Amborella trichopoda, assembly GCF_054954075.1. Taxonomy (NCBI): domain Eukaryota; kingdom Viridiplantae; phylum Streptophyta; class Magnoliopsida; order Amborellales; family Amborellaceae; genus Amborella; species Amborella trichopoda. The sequence goes on from NC_142344.1 coordinate 32,040,099, forward strand.
ATGAGCAGGCTGGTTCTAAGGTTACCCAAGTGTTCCACCACAGAATCTGTGACAGTTAAAGGCTCGAGAAAGAATCTAAGTAGTCTGATAGAGAGATACTCCTCAGTAGAAGCTGATTCTTCTAAATACAGAACTTCCCTAGCTTGATGAGCCATCTCAATCACTTTCACTTTGAACAAGTCTGCGCAAGGAACATCGAAGTCTAAGAGGTTGTCTATCAGCCTCTTCGCCAAAGAAGGGAACATGATCAGCTTGAAGAGAGAAGCCTGGCTGAAAAGTTGATAAGTGGCTCTAAGAAGATCACGGCTGTTGTCTGTAGAGACATTATGGCAATTAAGCCTGGTGACTTGTGCAGGAAAGGGCATCACAGCCTGCAATACAACAAAGCCTCCCCAGATGCGCCAGACAAGAGGGTGAATGACTTGCCCAGAAAAGGAGGTGACTACAAAGGCTGAACCTATGATTGGTTCCCTACGAGCAGAACGTGCACGACTCCCTCTCAAGGTGGCAAGAGGGATCGCCTTGTTGCCCATGATTACCAGGCTGTACTCGCACTCACCTCCGGAGACAAGATGTTGAGGAGAGGGATGCAGTTCATTCTCAGTAAAAAGGGGCTCTTCGTCCTCAAAGACGAGGCCCCTGTTTGAAGAGGCCTGCACCCTGAAAGCTTTAGAGACCTTAGCTGATCGTGGAGAAGGCATGTGTCAGAGGGCTTTTATCCAAAAGCATAAACTATTCACCCGGTCACGAAGAAACTGCACTCATCAGGCGGGACTATCGTCGTCTGCCCACTGAGATGCAATCATCGTCTCGCAGTCAAAGGCAAGACTATCACCACCAGGAGGGAATCGACGTCTCACGATCAGCCAAGGACTATCGACGTCTCGCGAACCAAGGCGTATTAATGCCTTGCTACAACTGTCACCACGTGCCGCACGTGCGACCCTTGAAATCCGGAAACGCCACCCGACACTTGCGGCATGGCCATCGCCGCGCGTGCGGAGGGTGACCGTTCGCCGCCCCACGACCCTCTGTCTTCGCGACTGTTACGGTCCCACGACCCTCCGGGTTCCCACCGGCGTTTCCCCTCTCCGTCGGGGAATCCACCCCTGTTCACCGGGAAAATCCTTCCCGCCTTCTGTTTGTTGCTGGAGTTGGCGAAAACCACCAGAAATCCCCGAAAGCTGCAACCCTACGGATTGCCCTTCTCCATCGTTTCCCACTTCAGCAGTTTGCCAAAGTCACCGGAATTCTACTAAGTTTCCGGTGAACTCAATGCAACCCCTTCTCCTTCTCCTTCAACAACCAGAGAGTTGACAAAGCCCTCTGAACTCCCTGCGACGTCCCCTTTAGCAGCAAAACGACCGGAGGAGCACTAGAACTCCGACACGGCACATCTGCAAATCCTGCTAAGGCCTCGAGAAGCCCTATTCCTTGCTCATAAAGCCTCGACACTTCCTAAAAAGGTTCGCAATCACGCTGCGAAGCTTCGCACCTCCAGAAGCTCACCAGAAAAATCCCTAAAGACCTATCCCTGCAAGTTTTGGCCAGGAAGTGCTCGTCAGAAAACCCTCACCAGAAAGCTTCTCTCTCTACGAAGTTTTCTACAGTTTTACCCTTCGTTAAAACAGTAAACTTTCTCCCCTTTTTATACCGCGTGGTACCGCGAACTGCCCCCGACAAACTCAGAATGACGCTCCATTCCCCAGCTCTTGATGGCGATAAGACCAAACCGGGGCGGGCCAAGCCCGAGACCAAGCATCATCGTCGCGGCCCTCGTAAAGACTTGCGTCGCATGCCTCATCAAAAGGCTAGTGTCCCACGCCCCATCAAGACTTTTACCGTGCGCCTCGACCACAGACTATCACCGCGCATCTCGTCCAGAGGTTATCGCCATGTGTCTCGTCCAGGAATCACTGTCGCGCGTCTCGTCCACAAATCACCGCCACACGAAACGTCAGAGCCTACTGCCGCGTGCTTCACGAAGGGACCTAACGCATCACCTAGGCTTAGTGATGCATGTGCCACTCCACACTTGGTGTCGCGCGCATGCCTTGGCACTCCCCTCTGGACCATTGTCCTGCCTCTTCAGGAAGTTCTTTCCCTGCGTCACAGTCTTACTCCTCAGGGAGTCCAGTCTCTGGTGACGGCCCTGTTCCCCATAGAGTCGCATGCCTTCATCACTTAATGGTCTACATTGCATGACCTTAAACTGCACAGCCATGGTTCGTATTGCATGACTCTAAACTGCACAGCCATGGTCCGCATTGCATGACCTTAAACTGCACAGCCATGGTCCGCATTGCATGACCTTAAACTGCATAAACATGGTCCGCATTGCATGACCTTAAACTGCACAGACATGGTCCGCATTGCATGACCTTAAACTGCTTAGCCATGGTCCGCATTGCATGACCTTAAACTGCACAGCCATGGTCCGCATTGCATGACCTTAAACTGCACTGCCACGGTCTATGATGCATGACCCTAAACTGAATAGCCATGGTCCAAACTATACAACCCTAAATTGTAACAGAAGTCTAATTGCACGACCTTAAACTGCACGGTCCTGGTTGCATGACCTAAAACTACATAACCACAGTCCAAGCTATATGACCTTAAACCATAGTGCGCGTCCTGGCCGCATGACGTTAAACTGCTTTGCCCAAGTCTAGGAGGCGCGACCTTAAAATATGCCCCGTTAGCAGCACACCCCTTACACGTGCATCTTCGCACACGCCTTCCCTAACCACTCATTTGTGTGCGCGTACCCTCTTCTCCCCAATGAACCTACGTAGGCGTGTACGCCCTTTATGTGCATCACCACGCACGTCTTCCTTAGCCAGCCCATTCGTGTGCGCGGGCCACCTTCACCATCTTTCATCATCCCCCAGTGAGTCTTACCCATGCTCACCAAACGGCAAGCCACCTTGGCATCCGTATTCGCCTCAGCTAGTGGGTTGCCACCTTTCACCTACCATCCAATCAACTCTTCACAGGCAACTTCATGCCATCCTCCCAAGTGAGTCAAAGTCATCACCAAACTCACTCTATGGCCTCTACAGACTGCCATTCCTTACTGCTACGGTCCAGCTGTATGACCCTAAACTATAGGCCGCAAGACGTTGAAAGGCTTCGCACAGGCCTTGAAGGCACGACCCTAAAACACGTCCTCTCAAAAAAACAAGGCATGGTGTACACCTGGACAAGGGAACGCCATGAGTAAAAAGGACAAACGGACATGGTTACAAAATCATGAGTAAGAGAGTTTCATGGAAAAACAAAAACCCAGGCACGGTGAACACCTCAAAAAGGCACCGTGGGCAAAATGGATGAAAAGGGTGGACAATGATCGCAAGGTCATGGGCAAAAGAGCCCAGAAATAACAGAAGTTAGTGAAAGCCGTCGTCACTGCACCACTTCTGTTAAAGTTAAAACCCGCGCCAGGGCGCATAAGATCTCCCCGGTTTCATGGCTCATCAGGGAGTGAGAGTCGCATAAGATCTCCCCAATTCAACAACAACAGGAGTCCTTGAGGGTGAAGACGATGACCAAAAGATCCCTCCAAAAATGTTAAGAGTCATCGCAAAGGCAAGAAACTGACGAAGCCAGGGTCTAACCAGCCTCAAGCTTCAGGGTAGTCTTCGCCAAACCCCTTAGCCTACATGGGACCAGACTTTCAGGTTGGGTCAGAGCCCCCAACTGGACCCCGTTAGACGAGACCTACAGGAGGTACCTTGAAGATCAAAAGGAAACCTAGTGTAGCAGCAAACAACGGCGAGCGAAGGTTCGTAGCATTGTTCCTTCAAAAAAAGGCGTGGTTTTGTGCGAGGAGGTCCTGACAAAAGCCTCATGCTCCAGAACCACGGATAGCCTCTTTAGGGTGCAGACTCTACAAAGATCCCTCAAACTTCTCGAATGATTGCACTTCTCGATTCTCTCGAAGCGCAACATTCGACGGGGCATGCTGTTGGAGATTATTTTTCATTAACATGGGGCCCCTGCATAATAAAGGCCTAGCAAGTAGTGAAAACTCAAACAGTCTCAAAACAGCCCCAGAACTTGCCAAGATCTTCATGAGGTATCTCAAGAGTCTACTGCCAAGTTTCGTCGCATTTGGACAAGTGTAAGCCAGTGCAGATTGAGAAACAATTCTAGCAGAATCGGCCTCTAGCACCCTGAAACGGATCCCTATAACTAGAGCTACATTTTCAACGTCTCAAATTGTTGTGGGACCACCACCATTGGATCTGGCACGGTTGAAAACCCCCAAGGGTCAAGTTTCACCTCAAATGGACATTCCAAGAAGAATTTATAGGCGAAAGAGTGAAACAGGAGAGTCACACGCTATTCCCGTGCGGCAACCCTGCAACACTACACCATTGAAGGAACAGCCGCGACCAGTGACTTTCGACGCTCATATCTCACTCGTCCTAAGCCGGATCGCGCTCAAATTTGGTGAGCATGTTCGTCTAGACAAGACGAGCGATTCAATATGTGGCATGCCCAATGACTCTACCCGAGCGCGAAGAAATGCTAGAGAGAAGTAGCTGATCCGTGAAGAAAAGTGCAGAAAATTCAATAGCGTCGTGCCTCGCTTGAGTGGCCAAATCACGCCGCTCGTGAGCCCAATCAACACGAGACCAATTCCATTGCGGGCATAAGCTCTCGGGCAATCTCTGACAAAGGTCTCGGGCCATCTCTGACCCGAACCTCGTACATGATTAACGGTCGGATTCTGCACACGAAGCCAACGAACAGACTGCAAATTCTGTCGCCCGAATCCTTGATTCCGGCCAAAATTCCAAACTTGCAAAATCTTCGTTCGGCCACGGAATGGAGTTGCGTTTGGTGCCCCGTGATTGTAGTAGCATTCTCAGTGTGATTCAACGAAGAAAATACATAAAACATCAAGGAAAGAGCACACTATCGATCCAAAGTTTCAAGATCTGCCTAATTTCAAGTCACATGATCGTGCACCAAAAACACAATCCATGGCTCGAAGTTGGTATCAAATCGATTGCTATCCCGAGCCCTACAAGAAAACAATCATCTTACGATGAACCAGGCATCAGAACGACCCCGGATCAGTCATGCAAGATCATGCAAGTCCTAGGGCAACATAGGGACTGTTCTGGAATTCCACAACTTGTTAGGACGGGGAAAAATCTGTCATTATGCATCCTATTTTCTAATTTCTTTTAATTCAATTTAATCTGAATTTCCAGCAATTAGGGTTACTTTTGATCATCCACCCATGTTTGCGGCATACTTCTTCTATATACACATACCATCATTGTACGAAAAGAAGAAGCAGAGGCATACAAACACAAGAGAGAGTTTTCACTTAATACAAGTTTCTCTTTCTTACCATTGTGGTGTCACATTGAGAGAAAGAGTGAGGTGAGAGAAACTTTTTGACCGGTACCCCTAGTGTTGAGGTAAACCTTCTCTCTTCTTTTTTCTTTTCTTCTCTCTCTTCTCCCCTCTCTGATCCCTCTTCTTTGTCTGAGTTCCTTGCAAAGGTCGTGCACGACAGTGGCAGTGTTGAGCATGCCCCTCCCTTGGTCCCACAGGTTTTGCATGGCGATAGCAGCGCCATGCACGAGTCCCCCTCCCCTTTTACTCGTCTGTCTCTTTCTTCTAATGAAGGTTGTAGACGACGCTGCTTATCGCCGCCCACAGACGTAGCCGTGACGTCTCGGTGAAGAACCCAGACAGCAAAGCTTGTTGTCGCCTGCAGGGATCCTCCTCTTCTGCGCGTCTAGCGGAGACGGCAATACCTATCGCCGCCCGCTAGAGGCTCTGACGACACCCATCGCCGTGAGCTTCCTCCACACGACCGACACCCATCGTCGTTCTCCCTGCGTCTCGTGCCTATCGTCGTGCGACCTAGGAGAAGTTATCGCCGTGTGCCTCATCAAGAGTTGGCGCCGTCCACAAGTGATGCGTTGTCTCCTTGCATTGCCCACCGCGATGCCTATTGACGTCCGGGCTTCCCCTTCTCTTTGCCGTCTCGTTCTCTCCTCTTCACCTCTTTCTTCTCTCACTTGATTGAGGGTAGACCTAGCCTATCACCTATGCGCCGACCTTGGTTTCGAGTAGTATTGTCGTCATGCTGGTCCTAAGAACCATGCCCGTCTTGCTACAACTCCGAGTCGGTAATTTTTGGTTGTCATGCTAGTGTCACCCCTACGTCAAGCTCTCTTCTCTTTTTTATCTTTCACAGAACATTGCACTTCTTCGCCTTCTCATGTGAACGTGTATTGCCGTAAGACAAGGGTAGGTCCCTTCGACCCACTTTTCTTACAAGTTAACCATAGAAGTGTTGTCCAAAAAAACAAAAGGATTACAGGTCAAGGAAGGCGATTCCGAGCCAGCTTAAGCAGCTGGGGGCCTTTCTTCGTGATCTAAGAGGGCGCCCACGCGAGCCAGCTCGAGTAAGGCCCGAACCCACCCAAAATTCCTCTCTTATTGGTTGGTATTCCTGCCCTTGCCCTTGAGCAAGGTTCCGAGAGAGCGATCTCAAATCCTGGGTTCACCAGAAACCCGAGACACGTGCCGCTAAATCACCTAGATTCGGAAGGCGGGATCAAGGCACCTAACCACTCTTCATTGCCCTTCTCCTTGACTTTCTTCCCCCTGAACCTTGAAGATTTTCTTCAACCGGTCAAGAAGATCAAGCCGTTGATCAGCCATATTCCCAACCTGATTACGAACAGAGACCTTATTCCCTAGGACATGGTTGCTGCTCACTCCATAGACCACTCTCCCCCTGACCCTGCTTCCATCTCTCTTCTGCTGGCCCCTCACCTGTCGTACACCCCGCACCTCGCCCTCATCCGCAGGGTTCAAACACTCCAGATTGCTTGGCCTTCCTCCTCCCCCGTGATGGTATCCAGTTACTCCTCCATCCAGACCCACCATTTCCTAACTTATCGCCCATCCTTTTCTGTCACTAACCCTCCGCTGCCCTTCCCCTTCCCTTATGATATCCCTTCTCCCCCCTCACCTTTCTTACCAAACCCTAACTTGGAGCCTAACCCCCAGCCGCTTCATACTTTGCCCCCTTTCTCCTCCCGTGCTCCTCCTACTCTCCCTAGCAACATCTCTACCCAGGTTCTTGCCTCAGACTCTTTAGTGCCCCAACCCCTTCTACCCCCTGACCTCTACCCCTCCAACCCACCCTCACCCATGGCAGAAGTTGAAACCGTGACACTTGACTTGACAGATTCTGAAATTGAGTCTGCCGAGGTACCTAAATCGGCAAAATCTGTTACTATACCCCTCGAAAACTCACAGGTACCCATCTCTCCTTCCCTAGCCTCCGTCGAGGCAGAGGAGGTCGACGGGGATGGGACAAACAGAGCTGAAGATAGAATGATAGAGATGTACAGAATTAAGGGGTTCGAGTATGATGGACATAAAGGACCGGCTCACAAGTTCCTCACAGCAGACGCGGAGCAGGATGCAAGTGAAATTCAAAGGACAGAGAGAGCTTTGCAACCTTTTCTCCTCCATCTCCTTTGTGGGACAGCCTGCAGACTGTCTCCCCTCTCCTTCCATTACAAACCATCCAAGGAGGTCCCTCAAACTGGCCTCCTCCTCCTTGCTCACCCCCAAAAGATGAAGTTGCTAGTTTGGAACGTTCGAGGGTTAGGACAGTCCTCCAAGAAGGACGTTGTCAAAGACTTCACCTCCAAACTCTCTCCTGTAGTTCTTGCCCCCATCGAAACCAAACAAACAGAGCCCAATGTCAAACTCATTCGCCAGGTCTGGGGAAGAAGACCTTGCCAGTGGGTCGCTCTTCCGGCGAATGGGGCTTCAGGAGGAATCTGGGCGGTATGGAACCCTTCAGAACATATCCTAAACTCCTCCTAGATAGGGGAGTTTTCAATTTCAATTCTTCTCTCTAGCACCTCAGACGAGGTCAAATGGAAATTCACGGCCGTTTATGGCCCAAACTCACCCACCCTCGGAAGCAGACTTTGGTCTAAGTTGGAACTTGTTGCGTCCCTACCACACCCCATTTGGTGCTTGGGAGAAGACTTTAATGTTACCCGATGGTCCTATGAGAGAAACTCCTCATCATCCATCTCTCAATATATGAGGGATGGCTCAGACTTTATCAGTCGGAATGAACTCTTTAGATATCTCTCTTCAAGGCTGCCGATATACGAGGTCCAACCACGCAACAAACGCCACCCTTTCTTAAAAAAATAACATGGAATTGCTGACAGGAAAAATCAATATTGACTTGAAGTACTTGCACTCTGCTAATTAATATGCATGTTCCAAAAGTTTATTGAGGAGATGCCTTGCTGACATCATGTTATTTAATTAATCAGACGCCCTCTTCAGCTTTGAAAGGAAAAACACCACTCTGTTCTCTTCCTTGATACTCCGATGTTTGTTGTTCCTCCATGAGTGTGTTTGCTTTGTTCCTCCAACAATGTGTTTTCTTGGTGTGTTTGCTTTGTTCCTCCATGAGTGTGCTTGCTGTGTTTGCTTTATGCATGTGTTGGGTACTAGTAATGATAAGTTAGATCCTTGAGTTTTTGAGTGCGTTTTTCATGGGTATTCACACTTTTGAAAGGTTATCGATCCTATCATCCTAGTTTACAAAAGAAATTTGTTTGCACTAATGTTAGTTTTTTCTACAACAATCCTTATTTTTTCAAAAAAGGGTCATGTTTGATGCACATTTTATTTTATCTTATTCCGGAAGAAGTCTCACAGTCCTCTTCTTCTATAATTCCTCTTCCTGGTCCTGTTGATATTTCTTATTCACCTCAGATACCTAGATCAGTTAAACTTACTACTCCTACACATCATAGTGCCCCTTAGGAGCCACCCATAAAGGTTTACATAAGAAGTAAAGTACAATGGAAACCCTCCACCAGATCACCAACTACTCAATCATCATCTTCACCGGTAGTCTACTGACAATAATGTACATATTGCCATCCATAAAAGTATAAGGTTCTGTACTCTAACATCTAATTGCACAATCTTTTTAACCTCGCAAAATATTCTCCATCCTATCATAGTTGTGCTTTAGCTCTTTCATATATTTCTATCCCTAAGTCATTTGAGGAAGGACTTTCTCCTACTAAGTGGAAGAAAGCAATGGAAGAGGAAATCGATGCACTCAATTTGAATGATACATGGGAGCACATGTTGTTACTAGCTGGAAAAAGAATTGTTGGATGTTGAATTTATGCAGTAAAATATTAGACTTAATGGCACCATCGAGAGATTAAAAGTTGCATTGGTTGCTCAAAGGATACATCTAAACCTTTAGCATTGACTACTTTGAAACTTTTGAGCTAGTTCAACATCATCATCATTTTAGCCTTGTCCCAATTAATCAGCGTCAGCTACATGAATTCAGGTTCTCCAATCTGCTCTATTAAAGGCTATATCCTCAGTGAGATCATAAGTCCCCATATCTTTTTGGACTACTTCCCACCGCATCCTTTTGGGCCTACCCGTTGACATTTTCAGTCCTCCACTTGAACTAATTCGCATCTCCTAACAAGCGTTGTACTTAGTGGGCATCACACATGGCCAGCCCACCTAAGTCTACTCTCTCTTATTTTATCACCTATTGGTGCCACGCCTAAATTCTCTCAAATAAATTCATTGCAAATTATATTCCTTCTTATCTTGCCACTCATCCATCTCAACATCCTCATCTCCGCTACACATTCTATAGTATATTGTTTTTGTCCGCCCAGCATTCTGCCCCATAGAGCAAAGCTGGTCTCACTGTTGTCCGATAGAACTTGCCTTTCAGCCTTATTGGTATGTGGCGATGACATAAAATTCCAGTTGCACATCTCCACTTTGCCCACCCAGATCTAATTTTGTGTGCGACATCTTCCTCGATCTCTCTATTTTCCTGAATTATCGCCCCAAGATATCAAAAGTGCGGTCATTTTTATACTTCATGGCCGTCAATCTTAACTACTTCCTCGGCTCTACTCCTATTATAACTAAATTTGCACTCCATCTTAGTCTGACTAATTTTAAAACCTTTGGACTCTAGAGCATCCCTCCAAAGTTATAACTTTGTGATGATGTCGTTTCGGGTCTCATCAATCAAAACTATATCATCTGCGAACAACATGCACTACGGTACCTCATCCTGTAGGTGCCTAGTTAGGTCGTCCATAACTAAGACAGAGGTATGGGCTCATTGCTGACCTTTGATGTAGGCCTATTGTCACTGAAAACTCACTCCTCTCTCCACTAGTTATTCATACACTAGTAACCGCTCCATCGTATCTCTCACCAAGTCGATGCAGTGTTTAGAGACTCCTTTCTTTTCCAACACCCGCTAAATCAAATCGTACTCTATCATAAGCATTCTTTAGATCAATAAAAATCATATTGAGGCCTTTTCCCTTCGTCCTAAACTTCTCAATCAGTTGCCTAAGTAGGAAAATAGCCTCAGTTGTTCACCTTCCTGGAATAAAACCAAATTGGTTTTTAGATATACTTGTTTCATGCCTTAGTCATTGCTCAATGACTCTTTCCCAAAGCTTCATAGTATGGCTCATAAGCTTGATCCCTCGATAGTTTCAACAATTCTGTATGTCTTCGCGAAATTGTTGTGGCACATGATTTCAACAAAACCATGCAATGATCAAGAAAGAATCAATCATCTAAAGAGGCACCTAAATCAATATGTTAAGACATAAAGATTTGGGCTAGCTAAGGTCTGTTTGACAAAACAAAATCTGAATATTCAAATTTTTAAAAATTTGAATAATGCCATTGCCGGACATTAGATATATTTGAATTAGATATTAACTTGATATATCATTTTTTGCTCTATGGAGCGAAATGTTAGGCAGACAAAAAACAGTATGCCCATAGAATGAGTGTAGGGGAGATGAGGATGTTGAGATGGATGAGTGACAAGACAAGAAAGGATATAATTCGAAATGAATCCATTCGAAAAAATCTAGGTGTGGCACCAATAAGGGGTAAAATGAGAGAGAGTAGACTCAGGTGGGCTGGCCATGTGTGCCGTCGATCTAGTACAACACCTTCTAGGAGGTACGAGTTAGTAAAAGTCGAAGGATTGAAAGAGGCAAGGGGTAGGCCCAACAGGACGTGGTTGGAAGTAGTTAGAAAAGATATGGCGACTTATGACCTCACTGAGGATATGGTCTTTAATATAGTATAATAGCTGATCAAAATTCGTGCAGCTGACCCCAATTAATTGGGAAAAGGCTATGATGATGATGATCATTTTTTGCACCTGTTTGACTTCTACCTGTATTTTAGAATTTTTTTCCTACCATTTCTCTTAGCTTTAATGGTAGGGCTGCCAATTGACAGGGCCGAGCCTCGGGCTTCTAGGACGGCCCAGCTAACGAGCCTCCGGCCGGGTAGGTCGAGCTATTGTGGATCTATATTGCTACCATGCCGGGTAGGGTAGAGCTATTGTGGATCTATATTGCTACCCAGCCAGCAGGGCCGAGCTATTGTGGATCTATATTGCTACCGAGCTAGGCTGGGCCAGGTTGAAAACAAGCCCGAAATGTAACTCCTTTGTCTCTATCTCTACATGCACCGACATTTAACTCTCAAAATTTTGCGAGGAGCAAATATCTCCACATTTAATTCCTCTATCTCTCTCTCATTAAAACTGCCCCCATCTCTGCGTCCTTCTATCTCTACATGCGTCCTTCTATCTCTACATGCGTCCTCCTCTGCGTACCAGCCCCACTAGAAATGGCGTTCTTTGCATCTTTCTCTCGTTCTTTCTCTCTTCGTCATCCTCTCTCCCCTCCCTTGATGGCGTTCTGTGTCCTCTGGCTCTTTCTCTCTCTTCGTCATCCTCTCTCCTCTCCCTTGATTTCTCTTCTGCTCTAAGGCTAGGAGGGAGGGCAGAGATCCCAAACGTGAAATCGAACACAAAGGTTTAGGACTTGGGCGAGTTTTGCGTGGAAACATACAACCAAGATCACCATCCTCAACTGGATTTCTCTGAGGTTGTTAAGGGAGGGAGAGAAACATGTGGTCTCTGGTATAAGTATTATCTTCTGATCAAGGCTAAAGACGGAGGTGTCTTGAAAAAATTCGAAGTTGTGGTCATTGTCCAGGCATGGCGCCACTATAAACATATGTTTTCCTTGTCCCCTTCTACTGATTAGGGTAATTTGCATGCAATTTTTTTTTTTAGTTTTGTTTTTATCTCTAGGGTTACTTTCTAAGGTATCTTTTCCCCTTCTACTAATTAGGGTAAATTTGCAAGTAATTTTTTTTAGTTTTCTTTTTATCACTAAGGTTTCTAGGTCTCTTTTCCCCTTCTACTAATTAGGGCAAATTTGCAGGTAATGGTTTTCATTTTCTTTTTATCGCTAGGGTTTCTTTCTAAGGTCTCTGGTTTCTAGGGTTTTTTCTGATTTTTGTAAGGATTTCTAGGGTTTTTTCTAAAGTTTGGAGAGGGATTTAAAAAGAAAAATCTAAATTGAGCTGGGCAAGGCCCAATAAGCCTAATGGGCTGGCCCGAGTTTTTGGTATAGTTCCAGGCCTTAATGGGTCGCGACAGGCTTCTGGGTTTTGACGAGCATAGATCGGGGCCGGGCCTCACCAGGTCAGGCTGAATCAGCCCCAGGCTTCTCCGGGCCGAGCCGGCCCAGGCCCTACCCATTGGCAGCCCCTATTTAACAGTGTAACAAAGGCTCTTGCTTTCTCCAACGAATTATTCAGAAGAGGCCATAACTACCTTTTTAGAACAACCAGTTCCTATTCATATCTTAGAGATGAAAGCCAAAGGAAACAACGGCTCTTCTCTTGTTCATGGCCAAATTTCAAGACTAGGCCTTTCCACTGTTGATATGGGCTCGACTATAGGCACCTCGATGACCATGCCTACGTTCACGCCTTCACCATCATGCCGAGTTCTAGTATAAACCCAGGAATTTGCGGCCATGCTTATACAAATTCTGGCAAAAACAGAGCAATTTTAGGCAACTCGAGCACGAATTTCTTCCAAAATAGAGAAATTTCTGGTGGGGGGTCACTTTCCCAGCAAGTCAAGTTTATTCTCCAACAAAGCGAATGATTTTTTCTGGGGAAGTGGATGACTTTTCCAGCAAGTTGGGTCAGTTTTCCAACAATTGCCTGAAACTTCAAGTAGTGAGGATCCCTTTTCCAGTAAGTTGGGTTAGTTTTCAGGCGATTTAAATACATTCTTCGACAAGGTGGGTCGCTTGTCCAGCAAATTGGGTGCATTTTCCACGGAGATAGATTGTCGAGAAATGGTGGGATGAGGAGAGAGAGAGAGAGAGAGTGAGAATAAAAGAGCGCGGTTGGAATGGATTTGCTGACAAGAAGAGATTATCTTGGGAGGAGGGGGGGAGAGAGAGAGAGAGAGAGAAAGCAAATTGCATCCCGTCAAGTGACGGAAAATAGCTGCCTGATACAATTTTTAGTATCCCGCAAATTTCAAGCCTGAGCTGAATTCTTGGGGATTGAGATATTAAGTGGTTATTAAGATATATTCTAGTACGATTTGATCTTATCAACCATGGTCCACTAACTTCAACTATTAGAGTTACATTTGATTATATAATATTCAGAAATATTATGATATTAGTGTGTTATCAATCAGACTCAGAGGTATTTTCTAGGAATTGAAGTAGCCAGATCAAAGTATGACATTTGCTTGTCTAAAAGAAAGTATGTGACTGATTTTGTGACAAAGACTGGAATATTGAGTGGTAAACCAGGTCATACTCCTATGGATTCAAATACAAAATTATTGGTTGATAAGGGGGAGTTGTTTGAAGGTCCAGGAATGCACAGAAGACTGGTAGGCAGGATGATTTATCTGACCATCACTAAGCCGGATATTGCTTTTGTAGCAAGTGTAGTGAGTCGATTTATGCACTCTCCAAGGATTCTTCACAAGGATGTTACTCATAGAATTTTGAGGTATCTGGGAAAACTAGGCCAAAATTCATGCAAGCACTGTCCAATATATTTCATATAAGTAACACTTGCTCTTTAATGATGAAATTTCTAACCTGTAACAGAAATACCAGCTACAGTCAATGCAAGCAATTCAGGAAGGTTCAACGTTGCAACAACAAGCTTACCATGCCCAACTTCACGTCTATTCAGGCCACTTTGTTTGCCGACCTCATTAATTGAGAATGATGGAAAACTATAATGAAGCATGAAGCGCTTGGTAGGAGGGCCAACCAGGGAATCCAATTTCTGGGCATCTCCAGGTGCTCCTAGCGTCACTGTGCACAGGACCTACTAGACAGAATAGGAATGCTCCATATTATGTGATCAAATGAAGTGCCTCTTAGTTGTTTTACAATTGACAATCAAAAAAGAGACCAAAAAATAGCATATTACCTGTGTTTCTCCACGTGAAAAGATCGAGGATCCATGCAAAGCTGGAAAAGAACCAGATTCACAGAACAAAGGCCTAACTTCATCCAAACTCCTCCCATCTACTCTAAGCCCTTTCTCAAAAATCCTTCTACGAACAGCCTGAAAAAAATGTAATGGAAAACCATAGCCTCTCTGGCCCAATACAAGAATTTGCAAGCATAGAAGACATTATTGCAGTACTATCGATGAAAAATATAGGACCAATATACACTATTCTAACAATGAAGTTCACCAACATCACGAGCACTACTCATCTCATCCTCTAGGAAAGTCCAGAATTTTCTGCACAACAAGGGATCATCCAATAAAGGAAAGCAATTCATTTAAAATGTGATCCTACGTATGAACTAGTATAAAATCAACAAACGGAATACCCACAACATATGTCTTCAGCATCTTTTAGTTGAAAGTATTGTGGTGATGGTTGTTGGCCATCTAATGAATTATGACACCGACCAAACAAATACATCTACTGGAGTTTGTGGCCTTTAAAGGCCTTGAGAACTTGTAAATAACACTTCAATGGGAGTGCGGTCCATGTGGGACCAGTATAGCATTTTTATTTTGTTAACTGACTCACCCAGCGTAAGTGGTCTAGGTCTAGTATTGAATCTAAAAGCCATATCCCTAGGCATATGGCATAATCGACAAGGTTTCAAAAAACAGTCCACCCAGCACCTAGGTGGGGCACCTAGGCACCCAAGACCCCTGAGACAGCACGCTTAGGCCTAGGCCCCCCGCTCTGGGCAGCTGAACCTGGGCAAGCGGACCAGGTAGGTGCCCAACACCCAGTTCTGGGCCGTGGGCCCTTTTACGAATATTAAGGTATAAATATGTTATGGGGGTCATTTTCAACCACGCAAAGTTAAAAAACACTTCCATGAGCCCTCAATCTCTTAGCTATACCTATTTTTGATAAGCAAAAGTATTTTTATGATTTGAAGAAGCTTTTTAATCTTTTCTTTTCTCATTGGAGTTATTTTTTAAGGTGTTATTGCAGGGTTTAGAAGACTTTTGAGGTGATTAGTAGCTCGATTGAGGTAACAAACATCGAATAGCAAAGATTTGGGCAAAAAAAGTCAGTTTGTAATCTTTATTTGAGTTTTATTTCCGCATTTGGAATGTCTTCTATAGGGTCTACTAGGTGTGGGGATCCGGGATGGAAGTATTGTGTCATCTGGATAAGAATGACAAAAATAAAAATTATGTGCAATTTTTGTGGACATATCTATAATAACGACATAAATAGATTCAAGAAACATATTCTTCGTTTGGACTTTAGACATTTGGATGTTAGATAGACTTCTCACCTTTTTAGACTTTTTTTTTTTTTGATAAAAGTTGACTCAACATGAAATAAAAGGAGTTACATCGGTACGGTGAGGTCCACCACGCGTAGACCTCAGCTGTGTCATGGTCCCTGAGTGGAGGACCAGACGAGACAGACACAACCACTGAGAGGGGCTTATCGATATGCCCAGTTACAAAAGCAGACAAAAGGAAAGCATAGAACCAAGTTACAAAAGCGGACAAAAGGAAAGCATAGTAGGGCTTGTAGTAATGGCCCTATACAAAGACTATTACGAAACGGACAAAAGAAAACTGCGTGGGGCTCATAGTTTTGCCCTTTCACCCACACTAACTGCATCCATTTAGGTATGTTGCCGGGCAGCTTCTTTAGCGAGTGCATCTGCAGTTGCGGTGCGGTCCATCGAGTGTGCTTCCAAGTGGCTTCCAAGTGACTTCCAAGTCCCTGCATAAGTGTTCAATTTCATGAAAAATATGTCTCAAATACCAAGGTGGATCGCTTATCCTAGAACCCTAGTTAATAATGTTTTTTGCATCTCCTTCAATCTGTAGTATTCTACCCCAAGAATGGTTAAAATTCTTGATTCCAATTAGAAGGGCTTTGGCTTCTGCTGTCTGTGAGTCCTTTATTCCTATGTATTCTGAATAGGTGAGAAGGACTCGTCCTTCATGATTTCTATACACCCCCCCTACGCCTGCCGAACCAAGGTTTCCCAGAGAGCATCCATCGAAGTTGAGCTTTAATTGATCCTCTGAAGGAACAGTCCATCGAGGGGTACTTTGATTCCTACGATGACTGACGTTTAAGGAGATTTTCCCATTCTCGCATAAGAAAGAGGCGGAGATACCCACAAATAGTTTATGATGGGAGGCCCAAAAAATAACAGAGGACGTTATTTTTTGGAACGTGATCTGGAATGTATTCTTAACTCCTCGAAAGATCCTAGAGTTTGTTTCCCCCATATGTGCCAAAGCGTAGCAGCAACATAGGCTTTCCATAGAATTTTCCCCGATTTCCTAAAATTGTCCTCATAGGTCTGTGTTAACATAGCCTGGACTGAAGGTGGAAGAACCCACGAGAGTCTAAATAACTGAATAAGTAGACTCCACAATGAGTATGCAAAGTCGCAATGTAATAACATATGTGATATTGTTTCTTCTTCATTAAGGCACATTATACATCTGTTAGAAAATTGAAATCCTCTTTTCTGAAGGTTGTCTATGGATAGGGGCCCACCTTGACTCGCTAACCACTAAAAGAGTTGAGCCCTTGGTGGGGCTATAGACTCCCATGCTCTATTTGATGAGTCGATTATGTTTGTTCCATCTACAAAGACCCTATAGAAGGAGGCTATTGTGAACCTCCCTGAGGGTGATGGGGTCTAAATCATGGAGTCCATGCCTGATTGCGATAAGAAAACTTCATAGAGTTCAAAGCTGAGTGTAGCAAATTGAAGGAGTTCTTCATTAGACAGAGACCTTCTAAAAGATGGGTTCCACGTCCTACTATTGCCAAAGAGAGTCATTGCGTCCACTATCATTGACTCTTTACAGTTGGAGATGGCAAAAAGGAAGGGGAATCTATCTTTCAGTGGTGAAAAGCCAATCCACAAATCCTCCCAAAATCTCACTCTATTTCTTTCTCTTGCATGAAAGCGAATATTAGTTCTGAACCGAGGGAGGATGGATACCAGAGTTTTCAAGATACCTGATCCTATGGAGTAGTAGTTGGCCTCTGGCAGCCACATTTGTGAGGAGATATTATATTTGCTTCTAATCACCTGCGTCCAAAGTTGGTTTTCATAATTTGCTAGCCTCCACCACCATTTCCCCAAAAGTGCCCAATTATGTTTCCTTAGGTCTCTTATCCCCAAACCTCCCTTCTTCTTGTGTGTGCAGATCTTGTTCCAAGATACTAGGTGTATTTTCTTTGTTTCTGCTGAACCCGACCATAGGAAATTCTTCAGAAGCTGTTCTATCCTTTTAGAGATTGAAGATGGAATTTGAAAGAACTACATGAAGTAAATCGAGGAATTGGCAAGGAAAGCTTGATGAGAGTACTTATGCCAGCCATATATAGATATCGCCCTATCCATCCTGCCAGTCTTCTATCTATTTTATCAATGACGTGGGCCCACAGCTGCTTATTGGGTTTTCCAAGGCCGAGGGGGAGCCCTAGGTAGAAGGTTGGGATTTCTTCCACTGCACACTCCCAATCCGAGATAAAGTTCCTGGTTAGGGAAGGATTTAGACCAACTCCAATCATTTTAGATTTCGCCATATTGACCTTAAAACCGCTAGCCAACTCAAAGCAAGCAAGGAAGATTTTTAAGTTCTGGACTTTGATCTTATTTGCATCAAGAAATACCAAGGCGCCATCTACATATTGCAAGTGTGACACACTTGGACTTGTTCTACTTGTTTTGAATCCAGAAAGTAAGCCAGCCTGGAAGATCCTGAAGATTGATTGGCTGAAGACCTCTCCCACTATGGTGAAACGAAAGGGGAGAGGGGGTCTCCTCGTCTTAAACCCCTAAACGAAGGGAAGAAGCCCTTAGGAGAACCGTTAACTAAGACGGAGAAATAAGGACTAGAGTACCAACCTCTCATCCACATTCTCCACCTCTTGCCGAATCCCATTTTGGATAGGGTTTGTTCTAGGATTGTCCAATCGACGTGGTCATACACCTTCTCCCAGTCAATTTTGAAGATAAGCCCCGGCTTTTTTTGTCTAAAGCGAGAGTGAATACATTCATGAGCTACCAGGACTCCATCCAATATTTGTTTGTTTTAATGAATGTTGACTGGGATGGGGATATGACCAAATTGAGGACCTTTTTTATCCTGGAAGGCAGGACTTTGGAAAGGATCTTATATGAGGAATTAAGGAGGCTGATAGGACGAATGTCTTTAATGTCCTTTCTCCTTCAAACTTTGGCACCATCACTATGAAGGTTGTATTCAAGGCTTTATTAAGCTTTCCACGCCTATAGAATTCCTCAAAAAACAAATTGAAATCTTCCTTAAAGGAGGTCCAGAATGTTTTGAAGAATGCCATGGGGAAACCGCCTAGACCAGGCACCTTGTCAGAGGCCAGGTCATTCACAGCCTTCTCGATTTTTTACTTAGAAAGGGTCGTTCTAGCCAGTCTGCTCTATGGGTGGGGAGGGTTTTGAATACTAGGTCTCCCATGGTAGGTCTAGGTAGGTTTTGAGCTGAGTAAAGGTTCCTGAAGTGGGAAATGATGGCTTCCTCAATTTCTGGTGCAGAATCAAACGATTCACCAACTTTGATGGTCTGAATCAAGTTAGCTCGGTGTCTGCTATTCGCAACTCTATGGAAGAACTTGGTATTTAGGTCCCCTGACTTAAGCCAAGATACACTGGACCGATACCAGTAAAGCTCTTCCTTTTTTAGTGCAGAAAGGTACCCCAGTTTAGTTGATTGTCTGAGGTTGGCCTCTGCAGGTGAGAGGGGTCTGGACTCCTCTATCCTATCAAGGTCTTGTATGATATCTAGTTGTGTTTTTTTGGAGGTTGTGAAGTTACCTTGTAGTGAAGAGCTCCAAGATTTAAGAGACGACTTTAGGATCTGTAGTTTTTTCTGTAGTCTTAACCCAACCCTTCCTGTGACTTGGTTAGAGGACGATTGCCACCATAAAGGGATGAGGGAGGCGAGGTCCTCCTCCTGAATCCAGGCTAATTCGAATCGAAAAGGTTTGGGTCCCCTAAGGATTGGTTGGGTACAAAGTAAAATTGGGCAGTGGTCTGAGGTGGGTTTTGAGAGAGTTCAGGCATGCGACCCTGGTAAGGATTCTTCCCAAGTAGGAGAGACCAGAAAGCGGTCCAAGTTAGATAGAGTGGGTTGGGCCCCGTGATCCGACCACATGAATTGATTCCCTAAGAGTGATTGAGATATGAGATCCGAGAACTCTATCATGCTCTTGGAAGTACTATTCGAGGAGTTTCTTTTGAAAGACCATCTGCTAATGTTGAAATCTCCACCCAAGCACTAATGGGATGAGGTAGGATAGCTATGTCGTCAAGTTCTTCCCATAATCTAGGTCTCAATGACAACCGGTTAGGACCATAGACAGCAGTGAACTTTCATTCTAGGTTATCTGAGTTCCGGGAGAGGACGGCGACCGTGAAATCACCAATATGATAGGAGATTAGAGAGTGTTCAGTAGGGTTCCAAACTACCCACATTCCTCTGGAGGTCCCTAAAGCTGGGCGAGAGATCCATTGACAAGGGGATCTACCCAAAACACTTCTGACTGAGATTAGGTCAGTCTCCTGTCATTTGGTTTCTACGAGTGCCAATATGGAAGGTTTGAACTCGGCAAAGAAATCTCTAACGGCTTTTTGTTTAGAGGCCTGTCCAAAACTCCTTATATTCCATGATATGATAGTCATCTTGGAATAGAAGAGGAGGTTGTTGCAGCCAATCTGGATGACCTCCTTGCCGAGGACCTTCCAATGGACAAGGAGGACTTAGTGGACAAATCTGAGGGGTAGAATTGTCCAGGGTTAATAGAGGAAAAGAGGTTAAGTAGCTCTCTATAACCTTTTTTCCTACGCTGCGATCTATCCCTTGTGGTAGAATCAAGAGAAAGGAGAAGCTGATGGTCTGAGTCCTCCAATTGAAATCCCATAAGTCTAAAGAAGTACTTAACCTTTCTTTGATGAGATCTGGGCTGTTCTCGATGACTCCTCTCTGGACGATGAAGCCTCCTGCAAGTTCTTTGACACTTGGGAAGAATGGCTAACGGGTGTAGGCCTTCAAAACCTGGCCGAGGAAAGCGAAGAGGGATGGAAGTAGGGAGGCACAAAGACAATCCAAACAGTGGAGGGGCAGGAAGACAGAGAAGAAAAGGGGGGGGAATGGGGGGCCTTGGTGGTTAGATTGGGAGATATTGAAAGCGATGATAATACCGTGGTCATTAGGAGAAGGGTAAGGTGGCGTAAGGTTAGGAGGGTGATAGAGGATTTGGCTATAGCAGTGTGGACCATCATAATGCCAATTGGGTAGTGGAACCAATCCATGTCTGGGAAGGCGTGGGAGAAGAAGGCAGGAGGAAAGGTAGGATGGTGCAAAGAGCAGGCTAGCAAATCGAGAGGGGGTTCGCTGGGAGGAATTTCCAATAAATCAGAGTGATCCTCAACTAGAGCCTTGTGCCTAAATTTTCCTGCTGCGACAGTCTCGAGGGGTAGCACCTCTTTGCGGGGATTCACCACCGACGTTACAGTCACAGAGGGGAGGAGATGAGGGATATGCTTCGACGGCTTTTGGGGGAGGGAAGACTGGGAACTAAAAGAGAGCACTCTTCTGTCATGGGTACCGTCTCTGCGTCAGATGGGGGAGACATGACCGCTGGGGTTACAAGACCTCTCTGGGCTAAGGACATAAGAGGGGAGATCAAGGGGTTGTCTCTCGAGGGGAGAAGAGGGGGACATGAGACGGATGGCAGTCCCGATCGCAAAGGAGTGGAGGCTGGGGTCACACGTGGCTGACTTTGGTAGGCGGCACAAGCGGCTGGGGCTGCTGAGGCGGCTGAGTTATTGTACCCGATGGCAGATAAAACGGCAAGGTACATTTTGCTTGGACACGTGGCGATGGTGTCTTGGGATTTGGGGGAGCGGGTGGTGGCATTAAGGCGGGATCTTGAGGAAGATCCTTAATAGAGGCGGCTCTGACAGGAGTGTCTGGCTCTTGTATAAGTGTATCCACAGATGGAGCTGAAACTAATGGTACGCTCGTTTGGGCACATGTATTGTTTTCTCCGTCTAGTGACACGTGTATTGCTTGAGGAACACACGTTGTTCTCCTGGAGGCGTTCGGTATAGACGACTGGGACCTAGATTTCCCGGTGACCTTAATCCACTGTTTCGACAAGGCCTTGTTCTTCGTTGTAGGTCTCTTCAACGAAGCCAAGGACCATCTAACAGTAATAGGAAAGAAGGAATCGTCTACCTTGATCCAGATCGTAGGAGGGATGAGGGAAGGGTTTATGGTCTCGAGCAACACTTGCATCGACCCCATGGGAAAGACCTCCAAGAATTTCCAGTTAATGAAAATTAGTTGGCCACACGCTTGGGCTAGTTTCCTAAGATGACTGGAGACCAAGCATGAAGAGGGATGTCATTAAATGTAACCCAATATTTGAGAGGTGACGAAGACCTTCCTTGGGGGACCAGGGTCGTAGGAACAGCTTTGCCCTTTTGAAGGTAAGGTCGGAATGGCTGTTGGCTACTTCCTGAATGGCTGTTGGCTACTTCCTAGGCCAAGGTCGGAGATGGGAAGGAGAAAAGAATACCTCCCCTAGAGATGGTTCTGCAAGTAATATTAGGTTCCCCCCATAGTTTCTGTGCCCATTTTTCTATGCCCCTGATGTCATTACGCTGAGGGACGAAGTAACCAACAAGCGCAGCTTGTAAATGGTCTAAAAGTGGGCAAGAGACTGATTTCGAAGTTTCTATCATCATAGGGTGAGCAAGGAAAGACGAGGCTATTGGGACCTCCGAGGGAGAGTGGGGGAGGAGCAGGGGGAGTAGGGGGAGTAGGGGGAGTAGGGGTTTTGGAGGCAACGACCTATGCGTAAGAGGTAGGACCAACAGGCAACCTTTTAAGGTAACTCGCAGAGGATGGGCGACGATCAAACGGGGGAGTGGAGATCGAGGGTAAAGGTTATAAATTACCTCCCAATTGAAAAAAGGAGAAGTAAACCTATGGTTCCTTCTGTGAAGATCTCTACTATAGGACCTCTGAGATATGCTCCTACCCAAGGCTCCACCACCTCCTTCTCTCTGTGCAGACGCAGAGCTATTCCTGGAAACACCTAAGCGACTGTCCATATCTTCCCATGAAATTCAGACTCTCTCTCTTTGGCACTCTCGCTCTTTAAAAGAAAAATTTCTTTTCATATTCATGTATTACGATGTCGAGATGATCAACTAGAGGACTTTTCAACATTAATAAATCTTTTTCGATGGATTTTTGAGGTGCATTTGTAATTTTACATTTTAAGGTAAGTTTGTTGAAGACTTGGAGAGTTGGAGACTTGGAGTCCATGTTATTTTGGAATATGGAGAATTGGAGAGTTGGAGACAATCAGACTATCACTATTACTATTACATAGCCTATTAGACTTTTAAATGTTTTGTATCCTTTGAATTTTGAAATTTAGAACAAGTTTATTCTCAACATGCGATATGTCATATGTTTGTATATAAAAAAGTGTGTTACAATATTTTCAAATGCAACAAATTGAGGATCTGGGCACATACATCAAACCGGCTGCTTAGCCATTTTTCAAACCTTGGCAATCGGAAAGGGTTTTACTATGGGGTGGTCATTCCTCGTTGAAATTGGAGAGATGCCTAGGGAAATGTTTGAGCCAAGAAGTGGGTGGTCTCCTGTATGCTGATGGAGGCTTGCAGGGGTAAGGGTTAAATCTTCAACAACCACCGCATGGCATGTATGCATGATTCCGCATTTTGGGAAGCAAACACCTCAAGGTTTGTGTGGATGTGCTGAAGAGAGGACACCCTACACGTTTGTGATACTATGAATTCATCTTTATGGAAATGACTTGTTCTTGGGGTGTCCACACACCAGATTCATGTTCCCACTATTTATTGGCCAACTTTGATGGGTCAATGATGAGCCCCTAGATTGACTATGGATCAAAGGACCTATTGTGTTGGTATGAGAAGATAGTTTGAGGGTCACCGGTTTTTAACATAGGTGGAGTGCCTTAGCGATTCGCATATTCCAGACATATTCAATCCAATCCTCTTCTTTATGTGTTATTTTGAATCACAAAAATGAATTTTTAAAAATGATTACATATTCCACTTACTAAAATACTTAAAGGGCATTAGAAAATGGTTTGGGGCACTAGAAAATTCTAGGATCCATGCGGCACCCAATGCACAAGTGCCCACGCATGGGAGCCCCATCTAGGTGAGGAATGTGAAGCGCACAAGGCTTCCATGGGCCCACACGCCCCTCTCTCTCCTCTTCTCAAATTAGGGATGACTATGTCAACCTTTGTTGTTACTTTGAAATTGGACTTGTATTTTACGAGATACGGTTTATTACAAGAAGGAATTTTTAGAACAACAGGATTATCTTGAATTAGATCTTTCTATAAAAATATGAGATAGGATAAAGCTTTAAGAGGGATATTAACTCTAATTCAAATATAATTCGCTAAACCTAATCTTATTAGAAGAAGAAGGGGATGAGAGTCAAGGAAGCTAGATAATGGTTCTAGATTCCATCCCTTCATCATGATGACTGATTAAGGGAATGGACAGCTGAGACTAAAGTCTCTCTTCATCCTACAAATCTCTATTGATTTTTGGTCAAAGCTAAATCTTAAGCTAATTAAGTAACACCCCAGAAAGTTCGATAAATAGTGGCTCAGAGCCCTCATTCTCAGCACCTAAAACCCTCTACCCACTCTCTCTCAGCTCTCTCTCTCTTCTCCACAAGGTCTCTCTCCTCCCTCTCTCTCTTCTCCACAAGGTCTCTCTCCTCCCTCACTCACTCTAAAGGTGGCACACAATAACCTAGAAGGAGCCTAGGGCAGCATGCACACCTAGGGACCCCTCAAGAGGGAGGCATGCCCTAGCCCATTAAGTAAGGGGAGGTGCCAATCCACGCCCTCTAGCAAACAGGGTTGAAAGGAAACCCCAATAGTTATAGAAGAGCTTGAAAAGAAACTCTATTTGCCTTGCTCTCTCTGCCTCGGCTATGCTCTCACATTACAGTTTGCCATAGCTCGCTTCCTATATGAAAAGGATTCAACAGGGACCTTACATCGGCGCAGCATCAGTATGGTGATCTGGAAAGGCATATATAAAGTCCTTTGAAGATGATCCTTAGGCATATCATATTCTTGTCAGTGGCTTCCCAGTTCTTGATTTATTTTCTCCTTGTAATTAATTCTTAGTTCATCAACAAAATTCATGCTTTAAATTCATCAAAAACATTCATGCTTTGGCAGTAATGAACGATGTGACTATGTGGAATTCAAGACTATAAAATAAAAAAAAAATTACTTTGTTAGTTATTGAAGCAGAATTCCGCTTGCAAGTGCCACAATACACTACAGTAAATAAAAAATAAAGCCTTTAAATACAACCGAGGACCTTTCCTTTTACTGCCAATAAATATAAACATAATCCAAGAATAAAAACCAAGCTTCTACTAAAAATTAAAGATTTTAAGTACATATAATGTTCCTGAAAATTCAGAATAAAAACGCAACTATAACAGAAAAATAAAACTAAATGGTCGGGAAGACTTATTGGATTATGCTTACGGTCACCCATACAAATTAATACATCCCACACCAGATTTCTTGACAGATAGCACACTTCGATCCTATTGGTCTTGTTGTGGAAGCTTCCTTAGGCAATATCTCTTTAACTGGGGTTTTAGAGAGCATGAAAAACAATTAAGGCTTTCTTGCCTCAAAGGCATCTCCCTTTTCAGGGCTAGGTCTGTCCTTCTCTCTTCAAACCTTGATTAGGGTTAGGCATGCCAGCCCCTCTTTATTTATTTTTGGGTGGCGAGCTACTAAGAGAGAGTGGCGTGTGGAGGAGAGAGAAGATCAAAAAGGGAGGGAGAGGCTAGAGAATTGTGTAGAGAATGAATAGGGGTCCCCTCCTTATATAGGCCTCAACATCCCCCCCCCCCCTCCAAAAAAAAAAGAAACGTATGCCTATCCAGTTATGACACACTTTAACCAATAGGTATTTAGGAAATCAGTGAGGTAAGAGAGTATTAAATATGAGCCACCCACCCCATAAATCATATAATTTAGGGAGGAATACTAAGAACTTTATCCCCTTAATATTTGAACCATATCCACTTCTAGTCTGATTAGATCAAACTAAAAACCTTCTAAACTTCCTTATTTATCTCTTTAAAATTGGAGGAAGTCATTATGAAATATTTTGGTCAATAAGATACTTTGCACTCTGTTGTGTGCTATATTTTGACCATAAATTAGTGAGATCTTTGGAGAAAACTAACTTCCCTATTGTGGTTCTGAGTCTAGTTTTAAAGAGAGAAAAAATGAGAGAGTCATTGTGGATTAGAAGAAACAATTATTCTCTTGAAGGATGCTCAACTTGTTTTTTCCTGCATTATTTTGGGGCTCCCACCGATTGAAAGGAGTGGTTATGTGGAACTCAAGGTATTAAATTCAAAAAAATTATTTTTCCTTTTATTCAATATACCTTAATTCCACTTATAGCCACTATATGTCACTATAAATTAAAATAATAGCCTAGAAACAACCTAGAATCTTTATTTTCATTGCTAAATAAATAGAAACTATCCAAGGGCTTTAAACAAACTTCCAATATAATTTTTAGCACAAAACAAGTTCTGGAAGATGCTTGGAGTTACCCTCATAGGTCTAGGTACACCCCACACCCAATTCCTTGATTGATAGCACACTTTTACCCCTTAAGGTTGCTGGAAATTCTAAGATAGGGAAGCTTTGTCAGCAATACTTCTTTTTCTAAAGTTCTAGAGAGCTCAAAAATCAACAAGGGTTTATAGAAACCTTATGGCAACAAACTAGGGCTGAGCTTGTGGGTTGAAACCCTCTTTCTAGACTGGACTTCTCCTTTTTTTTCTTCAAAATACAGCAAACCCTTATTTAGTTTCACTTACCCCCTCTTTTTTATTTTACTTTTAGCAAGCATAAGAGATTATGGGAGAGAGAGGTTGGTGTGAGAGAGAGAGAGAAAATACATGGCTTGAGAGAAAAAAAAACATTTTGGGGCATGAGAAAAGATATTTTGGCGTGATGGAGAGAGAGAAAACATGATGCGTAAGAGAGGGAGATCTTTGCATGGGAGAGAAAGATCTTGTTCGTATTGAAAGAGGTTCAAATAGGTCTTTAAATGGAATGAAATCTATCTCCTAATTTGAATAGGATTCCAATCTAAACATGCATTATCCAATTTCCAGCTTGACCTTTAGGAAAATTAGAAAATATGGGGTGCGAGAGATTTAATCAGAGTCATCCTTCCCACAAATCAGTTATCATGATTTAAGGTGAAAATATAGGAATTTTATCCCTTTAGATTTTAACTCAAAGTCCAACTCTTTTTTAAATTTAAAATACAATAAATTTTACCATTATTTAGATCACCCATAATTTAGAATAATCTATATTTTAAAACTCCCCAAAGACAGGAAACCAAATCTAATTTAAAATTAAAATATTTCCTCTCTTTAACTAATTTAAAACATATTTAGAAAATATGGAGCATGTCCCCTTTATCCAAAAAAAAATTACGTGCTACTTTTTTTGCATAAAAACTGGCGTGCCCCCCCTTTTGCATGAAAAGTGTCTTGTCCCTAGAAGGTCATGTGGGCCCCACATGGGTAGCAAACACATGTGGGGGCGGGATCCTTGGTCCCCACATGTGCCTTATCAAGTTCGGAAATTTTTAAAAATACCCTTTTAATGAATATTACAGCAGAAATAATATTTTGAAATTTTGAAAAATACATAAAAATCATAAAAACATTTTTAATACCAAAATAAAATGTACTAGGAGTAGACTAGTACCAATGGGTCAAAAATACCAAAAATAAGGGTACTCCAATCGCCCTAGAAATCATAATCCACAACTATTTTCTTATCCAACCTAACAAAGATCAATGACCCACAATCTCATCGCAGGGGCTCATGATTGACTAGTCAAAATTGGACAATAAACAATGGATAATATTAAGAGAGAAAATATTTGCGAATTGAGAGAAATAATTATTTTATTGAATAATACTCATCCTAAGTTTTCTGCGGCATGACCGGAATTGTAGCATGAAAGTCAACAATACATAATCCCATTGAACAGTATGATTTCAAGCCCGGCACAAGTTTTTCTATTATGTTTTTCGTGGTATATTTCAACAATAAATCAGTGAAAGCTTTGGGAGAAACTATCTTTCCCTATTGTGGTTCTGAGCCTAATTTTTAATAGAAAAAAAGGGAAAATTTCTCTGTGCATTTTTCTGTAGCCCTTATTTTTGGCACCCATTTCTCAGGGAACCCAAGATTTTATATTATTTCTGACAGCATTAAGTCTTTATCATTTCTATCTTTCAACCCCCTAGACTCCTTTGACCTTATATTATTGACCTAAATAATTTTTTAAATGACTCCCATTTATCAAAACCTAACATCCCATTAACCCCTCCGTCTCTATCTCTCAAAACTCAGTCTCTCTCTGTCTCTCAAAACTGCGTCTTTCTCTCTCGCCCCTCTCTCATACCCAAAGTCAATGGTTTCTACAACTCTCCCCATCGTCTCTCTCCTCTCTCTCTCTCTCAAAACTCCATCTCTGTTTGTCATTATGTGAGGCAAACAGCTCAAATTTCACCTACAAATTAGAAGTAATTAGGGAGAGGACGATCCACAGTTCCACCACCCTTGAAATAAAACCCTAGCTTTGGTAAGGTCAATTTCTCACCTTCCTTTGAAACATCAAAGCAAGGCCTCAGACAGCTCTTCTCCTCAATTCCTTTCTATCTCTTTAACCCAACTTGTGCCTCTAACTTCTCTGCAACTCTGTCAAAGATTTCTCTCTCCATAAATGTGAAGGTAGTACCAGAGTCTATGATACAACCGCCATTACCAGAGAGGGCTCAACCTTTAACAATTCATAAGGAATTTTCACCTTCTTTCCACCTACTGTCATCTTTGTAAGCCCCAAGTAATA
Organism: Amborella trichopoda; assembly: GCF_054954075.1. Taxonomy (NCBI): domain Eukaryota; kingdom Viridiplantae; phylum Streptophyta; class Magnoliopsida; order Amborellales; family Amborellaceae; genus Amborella; species Amborella trichopoda. The sequence goes on from NC_142344.1 coordinate 32,068,589, forward strand.
ATAAACCTAAAAAGCCCTTTTTTTTATATTGGGTTCTTCTAAAAAGGTGTGAATTCAGGGTTGCTCTCAACCAATGCACCAAGCTGCATTGTATAGCTCTTTTTTGTGTCATCAAACCTATGTGAAACTAAACAATAAGAGAATTTCTCCAAATTTAGTAGGTCTGGTACAGAAAGATTACCCCTTCCAAACTCAGCAATATCTGAGGGCTGCCTACTAGAACTTAGAGAGCAGCCCACCACAAAGCCTTTAAATTTAGAGCAGCTTGTTAAATTTAGAGTCTCATAAAGGAGAAGACTAGAGGTTGAACCAAACCCATATTGTATGATGTAAGGTGAGCAAACAGGGGATTTACAGAGAGAGAGAAAGGGGCGAAAGAGAGAGACAGAGTTTTGAGAGGGAGAGAGACGGAGTATTGAGAGAGAGAGAGAGAGAGAGAGACAATGGGGAGAGTTGTAGAAACCCACTGACTTTGGGTATGAGAGAGAGAGAGAGGGGGGCGAGAGAAAGATGGAGTTTTGAGAGAGGAGACGGAGTTTTGAAAGAGAGACAGGAAGTTAAGTTTTGATAAAAAGGAATCGTTTCCAAAATTGTTTAGATCAATAATATAAAGTCAAAAGAGTCTAAGGGGTTGGAAGATAGAAAAGATAAAGACTTAATGCCGCTAGAAATAGCATAAAATCCTGGGTCTCTTGAGAAATAGGTGTCAAAATAGGGGGTAAAGAGAAATTTTCCCAAAAAAAAATGAGACTCATTCTGGATTGGGAGAAAAAATCATTCTCTTGAAGGATGCTCAACCAATTTTTTCGTGCATTATTTAGGGGCTTCCACCAATTTGGTCGCGCATTGAACAACCTTCTTTGGGGCAAACACCAATTTTCCTATTGTGGCTCTAGTTTCAAACAAAAAAATTTGTGAGAGAATTTTTTTGGATTGGGGAAGAGAATTATTTTATTGAATGGTACTCATCCTGATTTTTCTGTGGCATGACCAGAATTGTGACGTGAAAGTCATCGATTCATAATCCCATTGAAGAGTAGGATTTCGAGCCCACTACATGTTTTTCTATAGTGTTTTCGTATTATATTTCAACCATAAATCAGTGAGATCTTTGAGGGAAACTATCTTTCCCTATTGTCGTTCTGAATCTAGTTTTAAAGAGAAAAAAAAAATTGAGAGACTCATTGTGGATTGGAAGAAACAATTATTCTCTTGAAGGATGCTGAACTAGTTTTTTCCTGCATTATTTCAGGGCTTCCAACAATTTGGTGGCTCATTGGACAGCATTATTTGGGTGCTCACACCAATTTTTCCTATTGTGGTTTTGAGTCTAGCTTCAAACAAAAAAATTTGAGTGAGAAAATCTTTGCAGATTGGGAGAAATAATTATTTTATTAAATGGTACTCATCCTGATTTTTCTGCTGCATGACCAAAATTGTGACGTGAAAGTCATCGATTCATAATCCCATTGAACAGTATGATTTCGAGCCCACCTTACATTTTCGAGTTCTAATGTTACCCCAAAAAATTTTAAGAGAGAAATTCCTTGTGCAAATTGTCATTTTAGTAGAGGGTGCTATCCTATTTTCTGCATCATAATTTGGGATGTCACCTTGTAAGTCACAGATTTGTCACACCCCTTGGACAACTTGATTTAGAGCTTATCCTAAGCTTTTATGTGGAATTTTTGCACCTAGTCTCATTACAAAAAAATTTGGGATAGAAACCCTTAAGGATTGCGAGAAACAGAGATTTTATTGGAGGATGCTCACCTTATTTTTCTGCTGTAAATTTAAATTGTGACATGCTAGGTCATCAATTCATACTGCACTTGCATGACTTCGTTTGGGAACTCACCCCAAGCTTTTCCCTATTGTGCTTTGCTCATATTTTCTGGAAGTACAAAAAGATAATAATAGTATTACTATTATTATCATTTTTTATTTTGTTTTCATTTTGAATGTTAATGGTAAGTATTATAATAGTAAGATTTTTTACAAAAGTAAGGGTCGAGGTAACCCACAAATTGGGTCTCTCAACCAAAAATTGGTCACTAGGGATCTAGAAGACTGGCTCTAACATCACCAGTGAGGCAAAATATAGGGGCTTATATAATCTGCCCGTTACAAGATAGAAGACTACAATCTAGAAAGAGGAGGCCTCCCCATCGTGTTAGCGATGTAAAACCCCCTGTTATGCACGTCTATACGTGTGCAAAAGACTAGTTCCCAGCCCCTTCCTTGGTGAGACAATATGCGAAGTTGTTGGACGTCCTCTAAATATGCGTCCATAAGACATTTATACCCCTCCAAGTGTGCTCAATTTCGTCAAAAATGTGTGCTAGGTACCTAGGAGAAGGGGCCTTTCTAACGGCCCAAAGTATTACATTTTTGGCATCTCCCTCTATGTGCAGGCGTAGACCCCAAGAAGGGTTAAATTTCTTAGTTCCCATCAATAGGGTCGTGGCCTCTACGAATTGTGAGTCTTTGTGGCCAAGGTGTTCTGAGAAGGATGCGATGACTTCACCATTATGGTCACGGAAGACTCCTCCCGCACCTGCTAAGCTTGGATTTCCCAAGGAGCATCCATCAAAATTGAACTTAATAACCAGTGGGGGAGTCCAATACGATACTCTTGGGTTGCGGTGAGGGGTTAGTTGAATAAGGTTCACCCAGTTGCGAAGAACACTAGCTGTCGAAATCCCAGTGAACAGGTTGTGAAAGATTACCATCGAAGTAACCTTGTGGAACAAAGTTGGGAGTTTGCTTTTGATACCACAGGAAATTCTCGAATTTCTTTCTGGCCAGATGGTCCACATCGTAGAAGCTAGAGCGGCTTTCCAGAGGATCCTGCCCGACTTCGACCACTTAGATTCGAAGGAACAAGAAGTTAGCGCCAGAATTGAAGGGGGGTTGACCAAGGATATTCCAAAAAGTTGGATAATTCTACTCCAAAATTGAAGGACAATCTGACAGTGAATGAACAAGTGGGGGTTTGTTTCTTCATCGTCTAGGCACATGACACACCTATTAAGAGTTTGGACACCTCTTCTCTAGAGTAAGTCTATAGTGAGTTCGAGTTCTGAACACGTAATCCAATGGAAGGCTTGTACTTTTGGGGGGCTATGAATGACAAAACTTTGGAAAGCACTGGGTTGGGGTTTAGGGGGAAAGAAAGCTGTAGGAGTTTCTTGTAAAAGGACGCCACCGTGAAGGAACCGGTAGGCGAGGGAGTCCAGACCAAGGTGTCTAAGAAGTGAGGAAGGTGGAGTGGAGGGAGTCCGAGAGGGACATAAACTCCAAGGTTTCTTCTTTTGTGAGGAGTCTCTTAAAGGATAGGTTCCAATCTCTGCGATTGCATGAAGGTACTATTTCCTCCAAGACCATGGAGGCTTTGTTAACTACCACAACGAATAAGGAGGGGAATCGTTCTCTTAACGAGGTGTGGCCTAACCATAGGTATGACCAAAATCGCACTCTTAGCGCTGGAATTGTTTAAACGGTCGGAGGGAGGAGAGTAACGATTTCATTACACCCGAGCCCCTAGTTGTTGGATAACCCTCAGGCAGCCAAAGGTCTAGTGGGATACTATACTTGCTTCGTACGACATGGGCCCACAGCTGGCAATTCTGAGTAGCCACTCTCCACCACCATTTACCTAAGAGCGTTAGGTTTATCATTATTATTATTATAGAGTATCCACTGAATGGGGTGCATGGTCCAATGTCACATTAAGGAGTTTGAAGAATCTGGGGCACACCAAGTTTGAAGTTATCTTTCAAGGGCAATTTTGAAAGTAATCGAGTAATTCTCCATGGCCTGTGTAGCCATTTCTCAAAAATGCAAGATCATCAGCAAGCAAGCAAGGATCAAAGGAACGTCGGTACCACACTGTGCGACTCTAGCAGACAAAAGGTATGAGATCTATTCCACTTTTGATGGAGGAAAATATTGTTCTTGTTCTTTATTTTTATTCAACTTTAAAGGATGTATATTATAGTTTGCTTTTACAGCTTATTTCTAAGGTTTTTAGTGTTTTACGGATTCTAGGGTTTCTATATTTTTTTGTTTATTTCATGAGAACTACTCACAAGTACTATTCATAGTTTGTAATTACGAAATTAAAGTTTGAGTAAGGATATATAGGTCCTTTTAATCGTTGTATGGATACGTAATGTCCTTGAACATTAAATTACAATATATAAGGTCTATGGGGCCTTGAAAGGGTCAATTACACATTGATTTTTAGAAATTCAAATAGAGAAAAACTTAGGCTTTTGGTACCCAAGCTTGGGTATGGCGAAGAAACCCCAGGTTTCTTCAAATTGTACTTGTGTTTGACTTGTTTCTAGTTGATTTTATTGTTCCCTTCAAAAAATTTTGAGTAATGGAATGATGGAAGAAAAAAATTGTACTCATTCTTTATTTTTATTAAACTTTAAAGGATGTATATTATAGTTTGCTTTTAGGGATTATTTCTAGGGTTTTTAGCATTTTAGGGATTCCAAGGTTTCTATATCTTTTTGTTTATTTCATGGGAACTATTCACAAATACTATTCATGACTACTATTCACCGATTCTATTCATTGGGGTAAATTTGTCATTACAAGATTTAAGTTTAAGCTCGGATATATAGGTCATTTTGATCATTGTATGGACATGTAATGTCGTCGAACAATGAATTATAACATATAAAGTATGTGGGGCCTTGCGAGAGTCAATTACACATGATTTTTAAAAATTCAAAGAGAGAAAAGCTTAAGCTTTTGGAACCCTAGCTTGGGGTATGGAGAAAAAACCTAGTGTGTTTGGCTTGTTTCTTGCTGATTTTATTGTTTCCCTCAAATTTACCTGCATCAAGTGGTATTAGAACCCGCGATTTACACAAAAGTTGTTGTAGCAAGTACGGAAGTTATTGTAGCATGTACGGAAGTTATTGTAGCATGTACGTAGTTATTGTAGCACCGCTTCTTTTGGTGCCCTAGGTCAACAAAAAAGAGGGGAAGTTATAGTGGAGCCTAGGGTTTGCTGATTTTGGCCAAAGATTTGCCAAAACAGCCTAGATCTTGTTGATTTTTTTGTGATTATTTGCCTAGGGTTTGTGATTTCGGCGAACCTATGACAGCGATAAGGGGCGATAGAAAGGGAGCTTTCGTAGATCCACTTCGTAATCCCATAGATGACAAAATTGAAGAACTTGAAAGGCAAGTACAGCAGCTGGTACAACAGTTCCTAAGCCTTAATAATAAGCAAGACGATGATCTTCCAGCCCAAGAGGATCTCGAGTACAAGTCTTTTCACTTTTGCGCTCCACATGTGGAGTCGAGTGATAAGGATAGCAAGATCTAGAAGTGGGGGACATCACTCTAGGGTTTTCGATTTGGAGGATGAGATTTTTTATTTTGACATAGATTGCATAGAAAGTCAGAAAATTGTAGAATGGGATTCATCACCAATCTTCGATATATACTTAGATGAACAACAAGATTTCTTAGGAGATTCGATTTATGATAAGGATCACGATGATAGTGAAGATATTTTGGCAGGGGGTGGAGTTGTTGGTTTAATCGCTGATCTCAAAGACACTCGTAGTGTATTCTAAAACTGAGCCTGAGCAAATTCAGCAGGGTTACATGGCTGAAGTGATGCAAATTCAACAAGTTTATGTGATTAGAAATATTCTATCAACATATAGTAACCCTTCCTCGAGGGTTTATCAGATTCAATGCATAATCATCGTGTTGTGATCAGGGCACTCACCCACAAGTCCCAGGATCATGTTTGCAATATTCAAGTTGAAGAATGTTGTCAGATTAACGCCAATTTCATCTTAGCACCCTTCAAAACTCGAAGACGAGTTTTCTCTAACTATAGGAGAATGATGGAGGGAAAAATTGTTCTTATTCTTTAGTTTCATTCAACTTTAAAGGATGTATATTATAGTTTAACTTTACGGCTTATTTCTATGGTTTTTAGTTTTTAAGGGATTCCAGGGTTTCTATATTTTTTTTATTTACTTCATGAAAACTATTCACAAATTCTATTCATGAGTACTATTCATGGGTACTATTCACAGGGGTAAATTTGTAATTATGAGTTTAAGTTTAAGTTAAGATATATAGGTGATTTTAATCATTGTATGAATATGCAAAGTCCTTGAACATTGAAATTTAATTATAAGGTGTTGGTGACTTGAGAGGATCAATTACACATGATTTTTAGAAATGCAAAGAGAGAAAAGCTTTGGCTTTTGAAACCCCAGCTTGGGGTATGGAGAAGAAACCCTAAGTTTCTTCGAATTGTGCTTGTGTTTGGCTTGATTCATGCTGATTTTATTTTATTTTTTAAATAGTTTATTTTTTTGGAAATAGATGTTGATTTTATTGTTTCCCTCAAATTTACTTGCATCAACTTTAAATTGTTAAGTCGAATGAGAAAAGAGGTTTCAATAACAAAAATACCACTATGAATCAAACCTGGCCCAAATCCTCTTATTTATTTATTTTTTCTTTAGAGGAATATCTTAGCTATTATTTGAGAATGTTAATATGGAGAGCAAGGATATAGTTGATAGGTGATGCAAACTTGAAGGAGCCAATTTGCATACCCATAGTTATGTAAAGACTCTAGGTCTATTACATTGCCCCACTCGCAAACACCAAAGAAGGGGAAAGGCTCATCCAGATGTTTAGCACATAGAAGTGATGTACAATTTTTTTTTTGTGAAGCCTCGATGAAGTTCTTGTTTTTTTGGTTGATTGTTCACCCGATGATGTTTATGATTCTAAAAAGAGATATGGTAAGATAAGAATTCCATCTTGGCCCCTCCAAGTTGCCCAGTTTAGTAAGTTGTGTCAGTTTTTAGAAGCCATTCAGCATTCTTTTGGGTCCCGCTTGTTTTTAAGCAAATTTATGGATGGGCTTAACGACCCATATTTAATATTAGGGACTTAATGGCTTTTGTATGGGAAATAAAAATATAACCTCTTAAAAAAAAATTAAAAGAAAAATTGAATGGGATGAATTGAGAACCACAGAAGTTGTAGAGACTAGATGGATAAATTAGTAAATTTCTTTTTTTTTCTCTTTTTTGACAGATCCAATAGTCTTGCAAGCTTGACTTATTTTGTGAAAACTTTAAACCTATAAGTCTTCACTCATGTTTTTTCAAAATTATACCAAGTCATAACACTTTTTCTAAAAAGGGGAAAACATTAAGTCAAGGAATTTTCTTGGGGCATTGACGATGCTAGGCATGTGTATATCATCACTAGTGTTTTTGAAGTTAACCAGCAACCCATTTATCTTTTAGAGGAAAATGTTATTGAGGATCTCAACTACTAGACCACCAACCTTATGCTATGTCTAGGGTGACCAATCTATTTGGTTTCCATGACATATGTTGAGTAGATAAAGATCACTTCGTTTGTAGTGAAATTCAACCAAAAGGCAAGTGTGGTTGAACCTTCAAAGTTAGAGAAAAGGTTTGTGATTGCAAACCGGGGCAAGAGCATTTCTTCGTGCGAGGCTTGCTGAGCAAGCATGTGGCATGGCCATGAAGCAATTAAGTGAGAGCATGTTTTGTGTTTTGTGTTGTCGATGTTACAATTGCATGAATTTGTTTGAGTGGGAGTGCTCGCATATCCCACAGTTATGTTTTGGTGGCCCAGATCTTTATAAAAAAAAGGTATTACTTTGCGAACTGCCAAGGGGACCCAAATCCAAATGATTCCATCAGTTTATGCTTGGTGGGGCAGCTGTGTCATGGTGCTCAAAGAAACTGATGAAGAGTTGCACTGTCCACCATAACATACAAATATGTAGCTTGTTGCTTGGCAGCACAAGAAGCTTTTGTGCGTGAGGGACTTCTGTGATGACCAGTCCGCATTTTGTATGGCCAAGAAGCTATGGTTTTGTTAAGAAGCCCAGGCACATCAAGATGGGCTACCACCACATTTGTCACAAGATCCGAGCATAAAGAGATCAAGGTCTTAAATCTCCCATAGAGGTCATGTTTATGGATCCTTTTATGATGGAAAGGATTGATGACGAATGTGCTTCATCGAATACGTTCATTGTATTGGGCTTGAGCGAATTTGTGACATGGGGCTTGAGAGAGGTTGTAATTAGGGGTGAGAGATTGTGAGGGAAATACTGTAAGGCCCCCAAAGGCTAAATGGGAGATGTAGGGGATTGTGGCCTTTAAAGGCCTTGAGAGCATGCAAAAAGTACTCCGGTGGGAGTGTGGTCCATGTAGGACCAGTATGGCATTTTTTTTTTGTCGGTTGACTCACTCGGGTTGAGTGGTCTAGGACTGGTATTGGGTCTAAAACCCTTAACCGTGGCCATGAGGCACAACTGGAGAGGGTTTTATCATAGGCTTTTCCCTCATTAAGGTTAGAGAGATAACCAGTGATGTGTTTGAGCCAGGAGGCATTTGTTCTCTTGTATGCCATAGGAAGCTTGCAAAGGAAAGGGCCAAATCCTCAACCTCCACCGCATGGCATGTACACATGATAGCCTCATTTTGGGAAGCAGACCCTTTGGGGTTCATGTGCATGTGCTGAAGAGAGGACGCCTTACGCAATTACTGTACTGTGGATTCATCCTTATGAATATGACTTGTCCTTAGAGAGGAACCTGAAATCCACATTAGATTCGTGTCCCACCGTTCATTAACCAACTTTGATGGGCTAATCATGAACCCCTGTGTTTAACTATAGGTAATGGGACCCATTGGGTTGGTTTGAGAAGATAGTCTAGGTCGCGGGTTTTAAGCAAAGGTGGATTACCTTAGCAAAATGTATGTTCCTGATCTGTTGGATCAAATCCTCGTCTATAAGTGTTTGTTTATCACAAAATTGAATTTTACAATTGATTACATATATTTTTGCCATTCGAATTTTAATTCCAAATTAAGTGATTTTAAGGTATTAAAAATTCAAACCAATTTCTAAAAATACTTAAGAGGCCATCATAAAATGGTTTGGGCACTAGAAAATTCTAGGACCCACATGGCACCTAATGCGCAAGGGTCCACATGCGAGAGCCCCATCTAGGTGTGGGACATGGAGTGCACAAGGCTTCCATGGGTCCACATGTGGGAGCCCCATCTAGGTGTGGGACATGGAGTGCACAAGGCTTCCATGGGCCCACACGCCCCTCTCTTCTTTTCTAATTAGGGATGACTATGTCAACCTTTATTTCGTTCATGGGAACTTACGTATTTTCCATGTATTCAGAGAATAAGAAACCTTCCGGCTCAGATCAATTGTAAACATATAATCAACACAGCATTTTCAAGTGATCTGGAGTACCCGGTTGATATGAATAAAAACCCAAATAAGGTGCAATTTTTTTTTGGGTGAATAAAGAGGGTTCATTTTGATCGTTTGATTCTTGAGTTCTTTGATTTATATCCTTAAAGGATTCAATTTCACAGCTACATGCACAAAAGCCCAAGAAAACAAATGCACACACACGCAAGGAAATATACGTAAGCATAATATGGCTGTCATATCTCACATCCATACCCATGTCTGTCTTTATGCTCAAGATCAAGGTTTTAAAAAACGGATTGGTGACCCGGATTGGCCACCCCAAAAACCGGGTTGGGTAGGTGCATCGGTGATCCGGATCGGTGAATAGGTAGGTTTCAGACAAAAAAATTTCAAAAACATACTAAAATTTCTTTAAAATTTGTTTCTTAGGTTTCCCAAAAAAATTGGGTAATTGAATTATGGATTTTCACTCAAATACATAAATACTGAGAACGAGTTTCATGTCTAAGTTTTTGCTCACCATTATACTCATGTGATAATCAAAACAAAATTTAAAATGCAACTCATTGCAATAAATAGATCTTTTTAACTCAATCATTTTTATTTAAACATTAACACTATTTTTATAATCTCAAATCCCTCTTGTGCTTGTAAAGATAGGGAATCTTGCCTACTAATTTCTTCTTTTTCCCCTTCTCCTCAAAATTAATTGATTAAATTAATTATTTCTATTCGTATATTTATTAAGGGTTATGTTAGGGTGCTCACACTATAGAATAATTTATCATTGTACTCAACAACATTTGGACACTTATATACCCTTTGTTTTATACATAGAGCTATTTTTTAATAAGGTTATTTTTTGCCATTAAAAGGATAAGACATCATCTACATGGGGTGTGACATCACCCACATGGAGCATTAAATGCCCCTAGTGTGCTCCATGTGGGTGATTTCATACCCCATGTGGATGATGTCACACCCCTCCTAATGACCAAAAATACCCTTACTAAAAAAAATGCTTCATGTACAAAACAAGGGTATGTAAGTGTCCAAAATTTATTGAGTACAATGATAAATTACTCTATAGTGTGAACACCCTAACATAACCCATTTATTAATATATTATTCTTATTCGTAATTAATTTAGGACTTTTAAGAGAAACACCTCAAAAGCTGAATTTTTTTTTTTTACGAGAACCACGAATGGGATACACGTTAAATGGAGAAGAGAGAGAAAGAGGTAGAGAGATAGAAAAGATATAGTCACAGGAGAAAGAAAGAACCAAAAGAGCAAAGCTTTAAATTGAAGAAAATGAGAGAGAGAGAGAACCCAAAGAGAATGAAGTTGCATGGATGGTGTGGACTTCTCTCTTATAATTAGTCCCACATCAGCTATGTTCAAACGCTTTAGGAGATGCATGTGCTATAAATATGGGTCATAGCATGGACAACCCACCCACATCTGGCTACCAATGAGTGTGTGGGCCCGGTCATAAACATTTCAAAATAAAAAGTTGAAGAGGCAGAAAGAATTTGGGAATTGGTGATCAGGCCAAGTGGGATTGGCAGCTCAAACTCGGCCGGTTCAATGATTAAAAACTTAAAAAAATTAAAAAAGAAGCGGTTCTTTGACAGAACCGCCCAAACTAGTACGAACCTGGTTGAACGAACCAGTTCTGGGGGGGGACGACCAGATCCTAATATATTACGAGATCCATAACTGCCAGAACAATTCCCGGTCCGAATCAGGCAATTCCGATCCGGATCGCTGATTTTTTAAGCACTGCTCAAGATACAAGGCATAAACATTGCCGTGTATCTCATAAACATATCACTTAATGGAATCTTCACTATAGAGCAACAAGAACAAGTTCCAAAACATGTAAACATATAGTCATTGGCACAACATTGGTACTATAGTTCAGTCACTTGAGTACATTGCCTAGAACATACAGCTACTAGATTGGCTTATTCACAACTAACTTCTAACCATTCAAGTTACAAAAGTCAGGGAAGTGGCATCCCTGTAACAGTTTTCTTTATCATTTTTATTGTTTTTGAAGAGTTTTCTTAACATTTTTTTCTCTTTTGAATAACAGTTTTCTTAACATATTCAACTTGATGAAATTGAAGATCAATTTAAACAGCTCTTATACACCAAAGGTTCGTAAAGAAGAAAGAATTTCAAGAGAGAAAAAAAACAAAACTAAATCTGATTACATGGATGATTACTTACCATTTTCCTGACTGTGTCAATGGCCTTCGGGAGCACTTTTAAGCTTTCCTCATCACACTCTTCTTCCAATATCTTTTTGACATCATCCGCAATTTTACTCAAGGCTTTCCCCCGTTCAAACTGTCACAAAAAAATCAGCCCTTAAAGAAGAACATAGTAGTTGACAATTACCACAAAGGGCACCTACCAATGTACATATGCTTACACAATGACACTTTGACTATTCCCCAAGAAGAAAGCATTATCATTGTTTTTAAGAAGAATTTTTCCTCAAAAAAAACACCAAAGGTCTGAAAGACACATGAGTAAAGCTTTCCCACAGAAGTTTCTGATGTTTGTAGCTTTCCATTAGTTTTCTGTTATCTTTTTACTTCCCCACCAATGCAATCATAGCATTAAAATATCCTCAATTTCATTACATTGACCAAAGCTTCCCATATATGTGACATCCTTGATAAGCAGTTCGAGTGCTATAGCATTTTCTAATAAAAATTTATGAAAGTTCTCTTTTTCTGTTCCAAAATGTGGCTATAAAATATCCATACTTTAAATAATTTGATCGCCCTCAAAAGAGAATACAATATTTCTGTTACATTTTTTTTTTAATCTAATATTTCCGTTACATTTTCATAAAACTATTGCTGAAGATCAACCAGAATACTATATTTACATCTGACAATGGTTAAAGTATCGCTCTTAAGAAATCAAATAACATTTAAGAAAACAATAAAAATACTTCTAATCTCAGGATAGTAATTACTAAATATTTCAATAATTAAATATTTAACTTATTTTAACAGTATGTGCTCTTGTTTTTTTTAGAATCGGTTAGCTTTATAAAAACAAGTACTTTACAGTTAAATAAATAATGAAGAGGCAGCCCACAAAATTGGGCGCTCAGAGTAAAAAATAGAGAGAGAAGATGAGAGAAGAGGTGGGGGTGATGAAGAGAGATGCTAACAAAAACCAGGAGTTAAGTAGAGAGGGAGATAAAAGACGGACTTCTACTAGAGACAGCCACTTTTAGGCAAGCCATGGACATCTTGCGAGGGATGGTAGCAGCACCAACAAAACAGAGCTACAGATTCAGCGCAACACAGTCTTCTTATGTGAGGCAGCAACATCACCATCTTTATGTAATAGCCGGCCCATCTGAAACTTGCAGAAGGGGCGCCGGCCAGAACACAGCCGAGAGAATTATGAAATAGAGAGATCATAGGGCTGACAAAGAAAAAGAAGAAAGGGAAAAGAGGAGAGGAGAACGAAGAGAAACAAGAGGTAGAATTAGGGTGAAGGGTAGAGGGTTTATAGAGCACGAAAGACCGAGAATGATAGGTGACTAGCAAATTACAGAGATAGAGAGGAGAGAAAGGAATCAAGAAAAAACACAGTTATCAAGCACACCTTATTCTATCCAATATTTTCTCACTCTTTTTTTTCTCTTCTATATTCCTTCGTTTTCTTTTTCTTTTCTCCTTTCTTTCTTCCTTTATTTTTCTACCTTCTTTCTTCTTTCCATATCATATTTTTGCGAAAGGATGAGGGCAAATAGAGAGTATCAGAGAGAGAGAAGCCGAGAGCGAAGAAAAAGAGAATTGAGGGAGACGAAGCAAGGGTGGGGGGAGGAAAAGAAAACGAAGTGGGGAAGAGGGGTGAAGGGGAGAATGGGGTGAAGGGGGAAAGGGACAAAGAGAGAAAGAGAGAGGAGGTGGGGGGGAAGAAGGAGAAAGAGAGCAAAAGGGGTTAGGGGCAGAGAGGAGAAGATGAGTGTGACAGGGTAGATGCTTCTACTTCTTTCTTTTTTTTCTCTTTTTTTTCTCTTTTTTTCCTTTTTTTTTCTCTTTTGTTTCTTTCTTCCTTTTTTTTATGCTTTTTTCCCAGTGATATGTCAGCTGGAGACAGAGAAGGGGGTAGGGGGAGAGAGAGATGGAGAGGGAGAGAGGCTAGATATGGGGGGTGGGGGGAAGGGAGGGGGAGCTTAAGAATATCGATTGTACCTGGATAAAGTGCTTAGCATTCACAATTTGTAGAGGCTGAAAAGCCGAAACCACTATGGCACCGAGAAGATGTCGTCGTAGGCAAGGGGGCGAGGCATGAACTCCAGGGTGTGGAAAGAATCTCGAGCACCTCCCTTAGCCCTAGCATCGGCTACAGAATTAGCACATCTAAGAATGTGGGAGACGGTCGGAGATGGGAGGTTGCTGCACAAATGGGAGATGAGGTCAAAAGTGGCCGCCAATCTCCAAGGGGGTTGTCCTTTCTTGGTAGCCTAAGAAATAACATTGCTTGAGTCGCATTCGATTACTAGTGCCGAGAAATGACAAGGGCCAACTTTGTAGCCTTCCAATAGAGCAGAAGCTTATGCAGCGTTAAAAGTCAGAAAAACCCAAGGGACCCAAGAAAAGAAGAAAAATGTCATTCCAGTTTGCTAGGGATCCTCTGTACCCAGAAGGACCCGGGTTGCCAAAACAAGCTCCATCAGTGTTGAGCTTAATCACTCCCAGAGGAGGGGGATACCACTGGCTCCTAAGGGAAAGGGAAGGCGAGGTCATGAAAAGGAGCTCATGCCAGCTATCTCAGAGATGGAAGATGAGAACATGAGAAAAAACAGGGATGCTAGTGGCCCAAAGAGAAACCAAGGAGATAATAAAGTCCAAGAAGGATGGTAATGGTTTGGCAAGACCTCTAAAGATTCTCGCATTTCTTTCAAGCCATATTGATCATAGAAAGGAAGCCATGGCTATAATCCAAAGTTTTCTACCATTTTTGGGGAAGGAGGGAGATCGAGTTGGCCAGGAAGAGGTCCATAACAGACCCTGGAGTAACCCATGGGATCCCAAATAATATTAGGAAATAAGACCAAACAGAGAAAGAGAAAAGACAATGGATGAAAAGGTAGAGAATAGACTCCTCGTCCTGAAGACAAAGGGTGCATCGATTTGGCATGAAAATGCCTCTTCTTTGCAGCTGGTAAAGGGTTAGAACTCTGCCTTGGATCAGAATCCACAAGCAGGCCTGAACCTTGTGAGGGGTGGTAAAGGACCAAACTTTATTGAGAGTCGGGGCAGGGGACAGATTCGAAAGGAGGTTAGAGAAGAAGGATGCAACCAAGAAGCAACCCGAAGGAAAAGGGGCCCAGACTAGGGAATCCTGAGTATCTAGCAAGGAGAGAACAGGGGATAAGAGGAGAACGAGAGAATTGAGGTAAGGATTTCGAAGTCATTTAGGTTCCTCCTAAAAATAGGGGTCCAGGAAAGAGATGAGCTAGAGCTTTGCACATAGTGCGCAATCAAAGCATCTGGATCCACTGCTAGACGGACAAGAGAGGGAAAGAGGAGGGCAAGAGGGAGAGAACCTACCCAAAGATCTTTCCAGAATCTGATTCTCTGGCCATCTCCTAATTCAAATCTGGAAGAGGCCTTAAAAGCAATTTTGGAGGAAGCTATGGATTTCCATGCCCCTGAAGCCCTAAAAATAGGGGTTCTAGGCAGCCAGCCATTCTCCTCAAACCCATATTAGGCCCAGATGATGTCCTTCCAAAGAAAGAGGTGGGGAGAGGAAAACCTCCACCATTTCCCAAGCAGTGCAGTGTAGCATTCATGATTTTAAGACTCTTGATACCTAGACCACCGAATTTCTTAGGAGTACAGCACTTCTTCCATGAAATTAGGTGAAACTTATGGTCCTCAGAGGCCCCACTCCACAGGACATTTCTCATTAGTTTTTCAAGACGGAGAATTATGGAGGGAATTTGAAACAGGGACATAAATAGATTGGGATGCTAGCCAAGGTAGAGTTTGTGAGAGTTATTCTGCTTCCTTAAGATAGAAATCTACCTTTCCAATTATCAAATTTCCAAGAGAACTTTTCTAAAAGATTGTCCCATAAATGCTTTCTGGGTTTGCCTATACAAAGGGGGAGGTCCAAATAATTCGAAGGAAGAGAGTCCGTGCCGCAACCAAGGTGAAAGGCAAGGGACGAGGTTTCAGCCTCAGAGAGTCTGATCCCCAACATATTAGTTTTAGACAGATTAAGTCTCATCCCAGAAGTAAGTTCAAAACATCTCAAGAATAACCAAAGGATCAAGTTGAGATAGATCAGCATCGCAGAAAATCAATGTGTCGCCTGCGTAAAGAATATGAGACACTGTCGGGCCAAAAAAGATGCTTCAAAACCTCTCAACAAACCCCTATCGAAAAGTCTAGTGAGAGATTTAGAGAAGAACTTACCATAAATAGTGAAAAGGAAAGTGGAATGAGGGTCACCCTATCTGAGACCTCTGGAAGCAGGGAAAAGATCTACAGGGGAACCGTTGATGAGGATAAAGATATAAGGATTAGAAGTGCACACTTTGATCCAAGATCTCCATCTTGCACCAAAACCCATGCGAGACTTAAGCTCAACTAACAAACCCCAATCTACTCTATCATCAGCCTTTTCCCGGTCTAATTTGATGACTCAATCTTGGGTCCCAGAGGAATACCTAGAGTGCATAGCTTCATGGACCTAAACTTTGTCTATTAGCAACAAAGCTGACTGAGAACGGGAGATGATGGAATCGAGGACAGATTGAAGACACTTGTAGGAGGAATTGAGGAGGCTGATAGGGAGAAAATCCCACATTTTTTGCGCCCCTTCTTTCTTAGGAATTAAGGTGATGAATGTGTAATTGATGGCAGAGTTGAGCCGGCTTCTCAAGAAAAATCATTAAAGAAAGCCATAATATCAGGTGCCAAAGTGTCCCCGAAATCCTGAAAAATGGAGTTTGGTGCGCCGTCGAGGCCAGGGGCTTTGTCTCTGCCTAGGTCTAGGACTGCCTTGTGAATTTCTTCCTCCGAGAAAGGTCTTTCCAACCAAAGGACATCTGAAGGGAAGAGTGAGGAAAAGGAGAGATCTCCTAGGGAGGGCTTAGATCTAAGCAGAGAACAGATTTTTGAAGTATCAGATAACAAGTTTGTTGACTTGCTCAGGGAGGGAGAAGGTGGAATGACCTACGGAAATCTGGGTTAACGCATTATTTCTTCTTCTGGCACTGGTAGTTTTATGGAAGAAGGCAGTGTTTCTGTCCCCTACCTTCAACCATTTGAATCTGAACCTTTGGTACCATTAAGTCTCCTCCCTTTTGAGGAGGAGGAGAGAGGTTTTTGCCTCAGATCTGGCAGCTAATTCATGGTTTGAAAGTGACCTGGAATCCTCCAGGGAGTCAAAAGAGAGGATTGAGCTACTACATGCACAGATTTGATCCCTAAAATTTCCAGGAAAGTTTCGACTCCAAAGCTTTAAAGACCCCTTCAAGGCTGAAGTTTTTTGGAAAGACAAAACCCAACCCAACCATGCACCGACTAGGATTTCTAGCAAGATATAAAGAAAGAAGGGAAGGAAGGTTCATCAAACCAGAATAATTCAAATCTAAAAGGTTTATTAGCCTGGGGAGTGGGGCTGGTGTCAAGAAGGATTGGTTTATGATCCGAGGTAGTTTCGGGCAGAGCATTTGAGCAAGAACCGGGGGAAACGGATTCCCAGGAATTAGAGACCAGAAACATTTCTATCTTGGTCATGACTGGCATGACAGCATGATTCGACCAGTTGAAAGAGGCTCCTAATAGGGGAATCTCCAAAAGAGGAATGGAGTCCATAAAGTCCGAGAAAGCTCTCATTGAGGCGTTGATACGACCGTCTAAGCTTTTCTCGTAAGCCCATCTAAAAACATTAAAATCTCCCCTAGGAACCAAGGGATATCATGGGAAGGTTTTTCGGAAAGGAGCTCAGGCCAAAGCAGTTGGCGCGTTTAGGACCATAGATTAGGGTCACTTGGAAAGAGAAGTTGTCCGAAAATCTTTGGAAGAGAATATTAATTGACAAGTCTCTAACCAAAGAGGAAATAACTTGACAAGCAGTAGGATTCCATAGAACCTAGATGCCTCCAAAGCCCCGATAGAATATTTGGCGATCCAATTACAAGGTCTCCTACCCCTAGTATCCCTAACAGGGTTAAGGTCAGAAAGGGCAGTGATATCAGGGTAGTGTAGGGATACAAGAGAACGAACGGCTCTACGCTTAGAGTGAGACCCAAGTCCCCTAATGTTTTTTTTTTTTTTATAACTGTTAACTTTTGTATTGATAGACGAGATAGATACAAAATGGTAAAAGTAAATCCCAGAGTACCTTAAGAACGCAGAACTCCTAGTAAAAAAAAATTAGGTCATCCGACCCTATACAAAATAGGGTTATAAAATAATCCCTTACACAATATTCAGGCAATGTAAAAAGAAAGTAGAGAGAAAAATGGGGTTATAAAATTATCCCCTTACATAGAATTCGAGAAATGTACAAAGACAATAGGAAGAGTAGATCACAAAAAATCCCAAGCCAAGAAAGAGGAGTATGTTCTGCAGCCGACCCGAATCCAACTGTGGTATGGCCTATTGTTCAACATGGGCTTTGGTTCCGTCCTTGGCCAGCGGGTCCGTGAACCCGTTCGACGTCCGCGAGATATGCGTCCATAAGATGGGCGTATACCTGCAAAGATGCTAATCTCATCATAAATGGACCCATGTTACTAGGGGGGAGTAGCTGTCCTAGAAACCCAAGAGATAATGTTTCTAGCGTCTCCCTCCACTAATAGTAACTGTACCCAAGATCAGTCAAAACTTTGTATGCCTCTGAGGAGAGCCATTGATTCAGTGTACTCTGAATCTTGGATGCCGAGATATTCAGAGAAGGTAAATAATATTAGATGAGGCCAATAAGAAACAGACAGAGTGCATATAAATGTAGAAGATTACAATCAAAATAAAGTGTCTACGGAGATGAACAGAGTAAGAGAGGCGGAAGATCAAAACATCATAAACAGCCTGAAAGAAACATACCAGAAAATGAGCATAAACACAAGCAAACTGGAAAGAAGAACTAAAGCACACCAAAGTAGTAAATCTAGACTGAGAGGCTCTAAGCAGCTCTCTTCACTAGTGGACCCTATGAACCCTAACAACGCGAGGGAAAAAGTCAGTGGAAGTGGAGAAATGAGCAAAGGAGGGAGACACTTGGTCCCAAAGGTAGGGGGAAGAGTTCATGAGGGAAGAAGGGTAGGAAGGACGAACCGAAGAGAAGAGAGAGGGATGGGCAGACCAGGTGGGGAGAGACCCAGGGGAAGTGCAAAGCAGGGGCAGGGAAAAAGGGGAGGCGAGAGAAGAAGGGACAGAGGAAGGGGAAGAAAAAAGAGGAGGATGCGAAGAGGTAAATGCCGGTTGCAGGCCGCCATCAGGAGAAGTCCACGCGTCAAACTAGGGGGAAGGCACGGGGGCAGGGGGAGGCTCAAGGCCAGGAGCAGGGCAAGCGAGTGGAGAGGGTGAGGAAGCCGAGACTGACAGAGAAGAGGAGGGACCAGGGGAACAAAATTCAGAGGGGATGGGGAGGGGGGGGGGGGGGTGGCAGGCGGCACAAGAAAAAAGACGCCAGCTGGCAGCGAGGCAAACCGAAGGGGGGATTTGGGTGGAAGGAACATAGAATCTTCATGAGGGGGAATTTGGGTGGAAGGAAAGCTTCTTCTAGTTCTACAATTCTTGGGGCTAAGGATTAAAGATTCTAAAAGCGAAACTTGGATAGGGGAATAAGAATGAGAATCATAATTAACTGAAGACTGGAGATTAACTAATTCTCTAATACCTTTAAAACTTTTGCGAGAGATAGTTACCTGGGCAGCTCCTATGTCCTATCTGAGGGAGTCCATGAACCATGATATCAGCTATGCTACCATCAAAAACCAAGCCCATGGCTTGAATCATATCACGCACATTAGGCTCTCCTCTGTTGATTCTTTGGAGTTTCTAAATTGTCCACCTCAATAGGAAATTGGATGTCTGAATCAAATCCTTCCAAGGAGGAGTGCCGACTCAAATGGGCCATGGGAGAGGAAGGGGGGGAGTGGAAGATAAGGTCCACGGAAACCGGGGATGAGGCAAACGCCATGATGTTAGCACCAAAAGAGGGATCAGAGGGAATTACTTGTAAAGGGATCAGGGAGGAGGGGTAAGCTTGCAGTTGGGGATGGGGGATGGGGGATGGAAGGGTGAAAGAAGTAGTTCAGGGGTAAGATAAAAGGGGGGATCCTACCTTGAGAGGACTGGTAAGCATTGAGGGCTAGCCTCATTTCCAACAGGAGAGGGACTAGGGAATCAGGTCAGATTGAGGCAGGCCTAAACCAACAGGTCTAGGGATAGGGATAGAAAAAGGGTTAGAGGGGGAGGGGGTGGGAGGGGAACGAGCAGGGTTTTTGATAGGAATAGCAAGAGAGTTAGAGCAAATGGAGGTGGAAGGGGAAGTTTCTGAGAAAAAATAAAGTGGGGAGAAATGAAGTCTGAGAGAGTAAGAAAGGGAGGGGAACCCAAAGCAGTGAAAATAAGAGGGAGAAGGGGATGCGAGGACCAGAGGGGTAGGTATGAATAGGGGCCAACAAAGTCTTGGGTTTCCACCATCTCCCGAGAAGGATCGGGCGATGTTTTTGCCTTCTCGGCATGAGAGTGGGAGGAGAAGAGGAAGAGAGCAGATGCGGTAGAGATAGAATAGAGGGTGAGAAAAGGAGTTGCAATAGGATGAGGAGAAAGGGTAGGAGGAATGGGATGAAGATTGGGGAAAGACATCAAGGAAAGGAGAAGAAAGAGAAACTGAAGGAAAATAGGGGGTAGCTAAACCAGATAGAAAGGGGGTGGCGTGATGGAAAGAGGTAATGATGCCAAGGGAGGATAACGAGGCCTGGGATTGAGGAAAACCAGGGGGAAGAGAGAGAGGGATAGGAAGAGGAAGGGCGGGAGGCTAGGTGGCAAGGGTGGAGCGGGAGTAGAGGTGACAAGGTAGCAAGGGATACTGATGACGAGAAATGAGGAATAAAGGAAGATGATGGGGAGGGGGAGGGGGAGGGGACAGAGAGGTCATTAATGAGGAAGACCTCGAGAGAAGGTAAAGAGATGAAGGTGACTGAACACTTTGGCTAGGATTGATTGACCGCATGTACGGGGAGACGAGACACATTGAAAGCAGAAGCTTTCTCAAGGACACATGGCGGAACATACACAGAGTAGGAAGATGAGCCAAAGGAAGACAAGACGAAAGGAAGACGGCCGGAGGATGAAGGGGCTGCAGGGGTAGGGGACACGAAGGACAGAGGCTGCAAGATCAAAGGGGCGGTGTCAAGCGCTAGGGAATGGGAATAGATCCCGGGGCCTGGGGAAGAACGAGAGAGAGAGGAGGGCGAAATTAATACACTCTCGAAAGTGGTATGCGAAAGCGGTGTCAGGTGGACTGCAATAATTGCATTGTCATGGACGAGACCAGAAGATCAGGGAGGTGGTGGGGTAAGGGGAAGGCTAGGATTAGGGGATTTAATGGGGTTCGTTGATGGAAAGATTCAGGAGCATCCCGAGGTATGATGACATTACCGATTGGAACATGCATCTGCTGGGGCTGGGGATGGACAAGATTACGATGGTTCCTAGGCAAGACCATACACCGGGGAGCAAGATTCTTAGAAGGCACAATAGTCCAGCCTTCGTGGTTTGTATGATGCCTACCATGGCAACCTGGGGTAGTAGACCCCTGAACAAAGATTTTGAGAGGGAAAACAAAGCCATTAAAATTTAAGAGAATAGAGGAGGGGATGAAGCCTATGCAGTAGATTCAACAAGGTTGATGATGCAACCAAAGGGGTGGGAGCCTAGGGATTTCCAATGGATAGATATGAAGCTACCACAGGAGTTTCAGATTGCTCTGAAAACAAAATGGGACCAAAGATAGACCAGGATACCATGGACAAGAAGCCATACTTTCAATTTTCGCTCAGCGTCAATAGACTCGGACCATTTCCTCAGAGCAAGGCGACCTCTAAAAAGAAGGCTATTGGGTCGAGCTTCAGAGGGAAGGGTGGGTGGCACCGTCCGGCCAAGAGATGAGATAATTACCGTTGTGCAATGGCCTACAGAAGATGTGGTTGTTCTTGAAAACGTGTTGAAACCATCTATAGATTCCTTTGAAGCGATTTCTCTACGGTGACAAAGAGGCTGTGAATGAATTTTTAAGGACAAGATTCGATCAAGAATCTCAGGGTTTTAGGGATCCAAATTTGAGGGACACCATTGGAGAGGGAAAAATGAGGCAAAGGGGGGGAAGCTAGGACCTTATATGGGGGGCAGGGGTGGGCAGGGGTGGAGGGGGTATAGGATGGGCAGAAGCAACTGGTAAGGGGGCTGAGGAAAGACCAGAATTCAGATTCACAATTTCCGCGTAAGATTAAAAAATTCTTCAGAGTAGAAATTTCAAGGACGGGTTGGGGGAAAATAGAAGAGGGGAGGGAGCATGCAGGATTGACGAATTGGCGGTAGAAGGGGTAGAGGGGGAGAGGTTGGGGAAGGGCATACATGGTTTTTACGAACACGTTCCCTCTTCTTAACTGTGGAACGCCCATCCTAGTTGCATACAGTATGTGCTCTTGTTTTTGCTGAGCAAAATTTGGCAATGTATGAAAAATGTACAAAGCTCCCCAAGAGGCAGAACAGAACCCAAAGAACTCTTAAGCAAAGTAAAAATTACAACATCTTGGGCTGCTTTGAATCCAAAGAAAATACATTTTTTTCAGTATGATATAACAAATTTCATAAAATGTGCATATTAGAGGGACAGTTAAAGAAAATATGAAAATGACAACTATTAACAATAAATTTAAAAAGAAGTGGCAGACAGTCTGACAGCTACTACAGAATGTTGAGACTCTGAGTGTTTATGGCTTATCCACGCTATCTTGATAAAAGACAAGAAAAAAAGCGAGGCAGAGGAAAATCTTGACATCACATAGAATGAGGCACATGCTATATGATAAGCACATACACACACGCCTGCCTGCCCGCCCGCCCGCATGCACCCACCGCAATGCGCACACACACACAGTCATAAGGTGACAGGATAAACATAAGAAGTTTGAAGTTTGAACGGTCAAGGGGAATGACCTTATTTGCCTGAAAATATCAATGCCTTATTTGCCCAAGAATTTTAAAACAGGTTATCTAGGGAGACATGCAAGCAGCAATACCTTACAGCAGGTCTTATTTTCATACAGCTGGCAGAGAAAATACTGTGAACTCAAAAAGCCACTTGCAAATCAAAAATAAAATAACACACACACACACAGTTACAATGTGATGGGAGCAACAAAAGAAGTTTGAAGTTTGAACGATCAAGAGGAATGACCTTATTTGCCTGAAAATATTAATATGTTACTCGCCCAAGAATTTAAAACAGGTTACCTAGGGAGGCATGCAAGCAGCAACACCTTACAGCAGTTCTTATTTTCATACAGCTGGCAGAGAAAATACTGTGAATTCAAAAAGCCACTTGCAAATCAAAAATAAAGTACCTTGCCATATGATGGATCTGAGAAGACAGTCTCAATCGAAGTTTCAGACAACTTCTTAATTTTCTCGAGTGTCCTATCCATTATAGTGAACAATTTAAAACTCTTTTTTTGATTCTTGACTTTTGCAGCAAGCTGTCTCTGAGGTTTAATCAGTTTGATGGCCTGGGCAATCAACACATCAATCATGTTAATATATGTCATCATAACAAAAGGAAGCCTAGAGCACAGTCCATATGCCTCACCTCAGCATGTGCTAAATGAAGAGCGTCAATCAAATCTGCATTTGATATCTCACGTGCTTGCATCTCTATCATTAAAGTCTTATCTAGTGCGCTGGAGTAGACTAAGTTCAGGTCACTTAAGCTAAGCTGCATCAAATAAAGCTTATCATTGAAAAATACCAGCAATATATAAAGAATGCATACCAGGACACATGCATAGACATGAATGCACACTAGTTTCCTGTATCTCAATAATTACAGTACTTACCATGAATGCAGTACAAAAGATTAGGTCATCGAAGCTAAGCTGCGAAAGTAAAAAAGAACTAAGGGTAAACTTGACATTGCTTTCACTCAGCTGCAGTGAAATAACAAGAGTTATTCGCAATTGAAGTGCACATATATGCACTACATACCATCATGCATATTCTTCCTTTTTCTTTTTCTTTTCTCCTTAATGAATACATTCACATACATTCTCACATGCAAGCTAAAGCCCAACCCTAATATCCAAGCCGGAAAAGCCGGAACAAGGAGGAAAAAGAAAAAAAACTTAGCAACACAGTCTGCTCCAGCTGAATAGGACTTCTTCAGATTCTTCAACTGATACAGATTCACTTGGTAGGTAAGAGGCGCATAACTAGACAAAATTTTTGATGGTGCAGCACAAAGACCAATACCAGAGCCTTCAGCCTTCGAAGTTCTGGGCCACAAACAGCAGTTTGAGCTCACATTGCAAGATAGTAACACAATGTTATAACACTCATATCCTAGTACTTGGATAGCCAAGGACCATGCCGACAACTGAATCGCCTATGAAGGACATATAAGTGATCCTTTGGCACTCAACTAGGTATTCTCAACCACAAGCTCCAGAGGCAAAAAGTCTATAAATACCATATATGGAAACAGCCCAAAATGTAATTAAGCTGAATTCTTAATTACTTTGAACACATAACAAAACGCATGTAAATGTATTATGCTCCTGGGGATTCACAGGGCATAAATCGGCAGAGGCAGGGTCCATCTAAGCCTGTTCACTTGAGAAGCACCATCATATTCTTAGATTGTACACCTTGAGTCAATAATTGCTTTTCCGATTCTTTTTTTTTTTGAGAGAGTTAACATTGTACTACTGAAAGAGATGAGTACAAGTATTGGTAAGTCCGAGTTTGTTCACCCGCTAGGGTTGGCTCGGTAAAAAAAAAAGCGTCAGCGTATCATATACAAAAGGGGCTGATCTTGCCAATTTATATCGTCAGCATATCATATACAAAAGGGGCTTATAGATTCCGCCCGAGTACAGGGCTTATAGATTCCGCCCGAATACCTTTCCTATTCTAACTTGAGGCAATTCATGGATTTTCATTTGAGGAACACCCAGTACTTCTTTGCACCGAGAAATGTTAGTCAGATTTGGTTGCATCCACCAAATCAAATAATCCAGGTTTAACACTGATATTTGCAAATATTTCAGATAAAATTTCCTGGCACAATTCCAAATGACCTAGGAAGAGTGTCAAAATGGTATTTTTCTGTCCATCAGACTGTCTTAAATGCCTCCTACCCTGAAATTATTTTGCATACAATTGACAAAAGGTTATGAAGATTCACATTGAGGATATTTGGATTAGTCCTGATTTTCTTAACTAATGGCAATTAGATAAGATTAACCACGAGAATTTACACAAGAACACAAAAGAAACAGAAAGGGTTTCAGGGAATAAACTGTGTACAAACTTTCCTTTATCAATAGCAAAAGAAATAAGGAACTCCTTTCTCAAAAAAAAGAAAAAAAGAAATAAGGAACTCAATTGCCAAAAATAGTTCTCTATAGCATTAGTACTGGAGCAAACCCCAGTATCTTCTTGTTGGGTATTCTTCTATACCATCAGATTCTTCAACCAGCCTTAAGGAACCATGATATGTGCCATACCTCCTAAAATCACATTAACATCATCCAAGCCAACAGAAAGATTGATCATCCTCTTAGCCCCATATGGAAACTAGAGGGAGCACAAATATTCCCTAAAGTTTACAAGACATACTAATTTACTGAATTGAACAAAATGAAAATGTGCAATTGTATGTAATGATAGATGAGGAAAAAATCCTTACTGAGCAACTAGAGTTAGCTTAGAGGAATAACAATCCCTATATAAAAATCGTAACACCTACCTCATCCATGTCAGGATTAACAACAAATTTTCCATCTATCCTTCCAATACGCACAACACCAATGGGACCATTCCATGGGATATCTGATATCATCAAGGCAGCAGATGAGGCATTTGCAGCCATCACATCAGGATCTTGCTCACCATCTGAAGAAAGAACATTTGCCATCACCTGTAAAAGGAAGAAAGGCATGATATAAGCATAAGATATGTTATAGTTAAGATCAAAGGAGATATCGACTTGGGCACAAGAATGCTACAAGTGATGTAAGGCATACACGAACCTGGACGTCATGAACAAAACCCTTGGGAAATAGTGGCCGGATGGACCGATCAATGACACGACCACATAAGAGCTCACGTTCCTTTGGAGCACCTTCCCTTCGCATAAATGTGTTAGGAATTTTTCCTTGGGCATATTGCTTTTCCCGATAATCAACCTTATGGCAATCAAAGCACATGCCCATTCAGGATCATTTAGATGTTACACCAAGGGTAGAGGATGGCCGATAACAAAAGACTAATTAGCAATAAAATAACATCAATAAAAAATTAGCAATACTATAATGTGGGATAAGTGGAGAAACCCAAATTAAATAAACTGAGCAACATTAAATTTTCTCAAAAATTCCACACACCAAGAAATAACTAGCTTTGGATGGTGACAAAGAAGCAGACGCGCATGACATTATTAAGAGACTGACAGGACTCAGGATATACAATTCAGTCAATATAGACTTTCCGAAATAAATTATGAAAATACACCTTGCTCAACTTTGAATTGGGAAAAGAGGGAGAAAGGCAAACTGCAAACAAAAACGAACTCCCCCAACTAGGTAAGGGTAGTACTATGACAACTCATTAACTGATAACATTATACTCGACTAAAGCGATTGCCAGTTCATAAAATGCATGCTATTTGATGCCACTTACATGCACTCATTCATGGAATCATTGCTGGCCAGCAGCAAATTAGAAGCGAATCATCAATGGTTATCATTTCTTGACTATAAACTAGAGAGATCGGTTATTCAAACAGAATGCAATTACTGTTAATCAAGGTAGCAAGTGAAAGGCCAAGGGAGGCCACCGAACAATCCCTAAATCACAAACTTACCTAGGTTAAATGAAATGGCAGCGCAGACCACCGGATTCTTGCTTGATTATAGCTTCCAAATATGAAGCAAGAAATAACACACAGTGCCAATTTCTCATGAATGTGATCAGGAAACTTCAACAAACACTACAATACACTTTGTAGGCATTCTGTGATTCCATAACGGGCTGATCAGTTACAGAAAAATCCCTTATTATTTGTCATCATCTTGCATTGAATTTAAAATAAAAAAGCAGAATCCAACTTTGCCACGGCAATTAAAAACCTGAAGATTCTTCCTAAAGTGCATAAAAGGGCACTCCGTATCTTTTACGGCTAGGATGGGCCCTCTAACCCATCTAATGAAACTCAAAGGGAATCCTCATGTGAATAATGGTCAAAAAAGTTCCATTATTGAAATACAAATCCATATAGGCTGCATATGCTGCAGTCTAAGTCGAATTCATCTTGAATAAAGAACCTGCATATCATCTCAAATGGTCCTATCAATTTCCATAATCATCCCTCAAATCCATCCAAAGTAAAATTACCTTTAACATATTTATCTAACTTAGCATGAGCAGGCCAAGAAAAGCTAAAATCCACTCAATTTGCAGACTGTTCATTTGTCAATGCTCCCCATCTGAAGGCCTCAAAAATATTTTTCTTTGAAGCCTTTAAATACATGGCTCTGCAACTCTCATAGCACCCTTTCCATTATAAATCTACTCTCATAGCACCCTTTCCATTATAAATCTACTCTCATAGCACCCTTTCCATTATCATTCTCTCGATTTATTACTTGAAAAATTCTATAACATCCTCTCAATCTGAGGAGACTGCCACACTTCTTACAGTGTGCCAAATCATCACATTGCTAAAAGTGTTCTAAATAGAAAAGAAAAACCTAAGCACAAATGTGATTTCGAGATTCATGACAAAGCAAGCTCATGGATTTCCCCAACTACAAGAATATCAGTTCAAACCTTGAAAAGGATAGGTAAACAACATGCAAGAAAACATTAAAGGAAGCAGAAAATCAGGACACCCACAAGACAGATGCCCGAGTTCAACAAAAACTCCCATGTCTACAAAAACTATTATAAAGCAAAATGAACAGCCTTAGGAACCAAGGAAGGAGACGAACACAAAGAGCCACATTAAAGAAATACCATGATTCTCCTCTCAATTGATAATATGTAAATGTGAAAAATATAAATGATATTGGCAATATGAAAGTTGAAAACGGCAATCACATCCAAATGCACATCCAGGGCATAATGGAAACTTACAGTCAGTGGCAAAAAGTCCCGAGCACCATCTCCCTCAGCTGAGACGACAGTGGAAAGCACTTTAGTGTCTTTAATTCCCAAGACAACAGCACCTGCAGCAAATCTCGCAAGCTTTCCAGTTTCAAAGGTTATTAAACGGGAGCCGACTTCAACTTCTTCAGAATAAACATCACCCATATCTGCAAATTGAATTGAGTGTTAAACATTAAACCATTATGCGGTTTGAGTGTTGAATGTAGTATGGGGTATCTTTGTCCTTTTTATGATCTTTAGGACATTAGGTTTTACTAAAGTACTTATCCAGTTATTATAAATAAAGTATAAGAGGTGCATGTGGGCTGTGCAATTAGTCTACATGCCTCTCTCTCTCTCTCTCTCTCTCTCTCTCTCTCTCTCTCTCTCTCTCTCTCTCTCTTTTCCTTCATCTTTTCTCTCCTCTCTTTCTTTTCTTCTTTTCCCTTTCTCTTTCTAGTTTTTACCGCTCGCAGCACTGTTCAGAGCACTGCTCATGGCACTGTTCATAGTACTGTTCACACAACAAAACACAAAAAATGAGCATAATGGTAGTTGTCACCATCAATGGTGCCATGAAACTCTTTGCTTTCAAAGTAAATGTGGCATAAACTTTTTCTTTTTTAATTAAATTGTGATGTAAGCATTTAAATACCATAATTTATAGAGATGACAACATGCAATCTACTCAACAGACCAAATAAGAGGTAAAGCAGGCTAAATTGAATTTTTCTACTAAACTATACAAGAGAGCCAGAGAGATTGACCAATAGAAAAAAATAACAAGAGAGAGCTAGAGAGGTAGAAAAGCAAACACACATGCATTCGAGTACAACCTTGCAGTGTATGCATTCATATGGAAAAAAGAAAAACTCCACACCAAAACTTCATAGAAAGGTCTATACCAAAACTTTATGCCCATATGTGGTTGCACCTGCAAAAAAATATATCAAGAAAAAAAACATGTGCACATACACGTGCAGCGCACACAGAAATATCAGTCATGTATGCCAACAAATAAGTGCAAGAAAAAAAGATGTCTACATTCAGGTGCTCCCAAGTTTGAACGCATACAACGTGCATGCAGAAAAATGTGCAAAGTCAGAGACGCAAATCCAGAATCACGTGCATGCACACATATAAAGTATGCAAAGCCCTCCTTTCTCACAAACCTAGAAATCACACATTTGTGTTTCAGAACATGATCACCAAATCTTGGACTCCCCTAAGTCGCTTGGACTAAGCAGGGTCCTGGTTCTCGTTCCAAAACCTTAAGACTTGCCCAAGTGTCACCTGTCAGACCCTACCATGTCAATTTCACAAAGACCTGGCCAAGTACCGAGTCCAACCAGCTGACAATGGTTCAAGACCCTAGCGAGTTAGAGCCTGATTCCATGTCTTTAATCACTGCTTTTAACCATTCATCCATCCCATCTTGTACATAAAAAATAAAAATAGACAGTTTGCCTTTTTCATACAGCACTTGAACCTGATGTACTAGATCTGTACAAATGATGTCAAGTGCTGGTGGCATAGACTGTGCACATATTGTACTCAAACCTAGAGTTCTCAGTCCACATAAGCCACTAACAGCAGAGACTATTTCACTCAATAAGATGGAAAATTTAAGTGCTGTATCCCACAATCCAAGGTTGCAACCCGGCATGCTTGTGAGTCTCAAATACCACATAATTGAGCATATCTGAAATTGTGACAATAAGGATCAAACATAGGAAAAATATATATTAAAAAAAGGAAAAGATTCAATAGGATTAACAACAGCAACAATTTCATGAAAGCCCAGAGCGGAAAGAGAGAACTTCCAAACAGTGATGCTTTTTCTTTTCTGGAAAATACTCAACCCTGAAAGTAAAAATTTCCTGAAAACTATTATATAAAAACCCAACAACCAATTAACCCTACATATTCACACTTCTCCCCCCCCCCCCCCCCCCCCCCCCCCGATGGAAGATATTTAAATAGGCATTGTTCACTCCAATGGCTTATACAATATACTAACTAGAGGAATTGCCACCTTCTAAATGTGGTTCACAACCTATAAAAAGGAACAAAGTACCCAAAATATTGTTTTACTGTGCTCTTTAAATTGTTTTAGGTCTTTGGTAGTCTGTTTTGTCCACATAACTGACAATGCCTGAAATAAGTTGGACCACAGCTAATGCACTTTTGTAAGGTACTCGAAAAAATGGTAAAAGTATGCTAACTTCAAAATAAAAAATAGTACACTTTCAAGAAAAAGAGAACAAACAAAGAAGATACTAAACTTTCAGGGGATATTACTTTTGATGTAATGAGCTTCTCCAATATTCAAGAGCCCGTAAAGGAAATTACGCAAAAAAAAGAGCCCATAAATGATACTTTTCAGGTGAGGAATTTAGGGTTAAGAGTTAACATCAACATCCAGACTTCAATTCGTTTGCTTATTACTCTCAGCAAATAAGAATCAATTTTACTCTGCTCTTGTGGTAGAGATTTCATGTTAAAAAAGATAAAATCATGAAATGATGTAGACAGCAATGAACGAAAAAACAGCTGCCTTGCCGCCTAGGCAGGTTTTTTTCAAAAATTCCTAGTCGAGGACTAGGCAGCCTGCTTAAGGTGGGTCCTTCAAGGCGCCACCCTGCCCAATGGTAGAAAAAAAAATCCGGCAATGGATAAAATCGCCATTTTACCCCCTATAAAGGGGGGAAAGGGTTTTGGAAGCCATTATTGCTCCCAAAAACATTGTTAGTGAAGTTTTTAGAGTGAGAAAAAGCTTGAAAAAAATAAGATTTTGAAGATTTGTAGAAAGATCAAAAAAATTTCGGCCTCCTCGGATGGTCACAAAATTAAAGGATATTCATCCCCAATCTCTTTGAGGCTTTTAGTGGTCGTAAAGAGGGTTTGAACCGATATCAATTCCTCTTCAAGAACGTTCATATATTTTAATAGCTTTTATTAGCTTATGTATTTGTTTTTTTCACAATACCTTATGATGTTATTCTTTGCTATTTGTATTTTTTTTTTTTTGTAATACTTTATGATATATATTTAATATGTTATTGACTATTTGCATTATTATTTTCCCATTTTGATATGTAGTTTGGGTCTTTGGGAAAGCATTCCAATAAAAAAATCCATTGACCCCAAATCGAATGAATATTGTTTTTTACCCCTTTTTTAAGTTTTTTTAATGTTGCTTTTTAGTTTTAACTATTTAATTTACAGTCTAAAGTTGTAAATGTTTATCTTTGATCTGTACGTAACTGATTTCTGCCTTCTAAACAATAGAGTATATCCAAAACTTAGTTATTAAACAAAAAATTCATTTCTATATACAATGAAATGGGGTAGGTGTGTGGGGGGGCAAAATCCGCAACGATCTACACTTTCATAGGATAACTGCAGTTGCTAAGTAGCAAGTAATACACTCTAGGATAGGGTAACATAGATAAAACACAATAAAAGAAGAAAACTAATCAAATAAGAGCTCTGTCATTCAACTCATCCAACAATTAAAAAATGATCAAATAAGAGAGAAACAATAAAGTTCACAGCTACGAAATAAAAATGAATATCAACATCACAACAGAGAAATAAAACTTCCATGCAACCAATAAATAAATATGATAACGAGAAGCCCGCGGAAAATGTCAAGGTAAATGAAAAAATGCAATAC
Organism: Amborella trichopoda; assembly: GCF_054954075.1. Taxonomy (NCBI): domain Eukaryota; kingdom Viridiplantae; phylum Streptophyta; class Magnoliopsida; order Amborellales; family Amborellaceae; genus Amborella; species Amborella trichopoda. The sequence goes on from NC_142344.1 coordinate 32,099,988, forward strand.
GAAAACACCCAAAATATCGACAAGTAGGATTTCTAGTAAACAATGGAATTACATATGAGTGATTCATTCCATGAAGAATGACTATGGAAATGAAATTATAACAAAAGAAAAAATGAAGCAGAGAATGGGCATCAACCTGGCAAGAGACGCCATGACGAAGGCTCATCCACTGATATACGCCTTACAGCCTCTGAAACACTACAAAAACCACAGCCCAAAGGCTTTCTTTGCCCTTCCCTGTAATGGCTGAGATGGCTCAATGTCCTCTGAAACTTAACCAGACGAGCCTGAGCCATTCCTTAACCAATATACCAATTTCTAGGATTTTTTATACTAAATATCCAGGATTTTTCTACTATAAATCTCTTAGCGTTTTGATTTGGGTAGAATCGAACCAGTGCACAGGCAATGGAACCCTCGAGCTCGAACATGTAGAGTGCTCCCTGTTAAGCTTGAAGGCGGCAGATAAAGGTAATCATGATGCCCCTCCATTACTCATAAATAACGCGTATAGCCTCAGGTCCGGGCTCAGAATGACCTGGTGGTGGCCCGTCGCCGCCTTTCATGGTCTTATGTAAACCCTCGACCCTACTTGGCCGTAGAACTTAAGCCATGGGAAAATTGATCATAACCCTTCCAAATTTAGCATTACAATTAGGGTACAGTTGGCATACGGATGCATAGTAGCCGTAGACGTAAGGTGCGCCTTCAAATTTTATCATTGTATATAATTGTGATGTAAACTATTGTTAAGATTATCTCAAAATCTATATTTATATCTAATTATAAAATTGTAAATTTAAAAAATAGTTAAATTCGAGTAGATCTATAAACATGTGAAAATCTTGAAAATAGACGGTGTAGATAATATGTTGTAAAATACACTATTTTGGAGACTTAAAATCTTTTTATTTTTCATGGTCATATATCTTGATGTCGAGATGATCAATCAAAGAGTTTTTCACATTGGCTCCTCCATTTCTTTTTCACATTAGGCCTCTAAATTAAACATTAGGAGACCCCTTTCCATACAAAAACTTCCCTTGGCTCCATCTGTTCTTTTTCACATTGGAATTTATTTAATTTCTCTAACCTCCCTAAAACCCATAAATGTATTTCCTTCTTTATCATTTCCTCACTCACTCCCTCTCTCTAAAACATTTCCCTCCCCATAAAACATTCAAACACCCATTTTCATGCAAACTTTTCTCATTATAAAAGTAAAATAATAATAATGATAATATTAAAGTCAAAAATACATTTTAGTTCTCAAGTTTCAAATGAGCCTGAAAATAGGCCCAGCCCGGAGGCCTCGAGGCTCAGCCCAGAGGCCCCAAGGCCCAGCCTGTCCATTGGCAGCCCTACATGGGGTATGATTTGTCACATTATCTATAGAGGTAATCTCCATCCTAAGGAATAATAATATCACAATACTAAATTCACAAATGAGGGATTAACCATGGCCTTTATGGCACACTCTTGGGATTTTCCATAATCCATAGTAGAAAGGTATGGAACGAAGAATGAATCATCGACAAAATTACATACCAATTTCATGATTAACATATAATAGATGTTGCATATAGTTACACATAGTGTTTCTAACCCTTGTAGTAATCTCACAACAAATATAAAATTATGGCATTTTAATTTTTCAGTGATTCAACAAAATTTGCTTGTAATATAATAAATATAAATCATATATAATAATATAATATTACTCTACGTAATATATTTAATATAATAAATATTATATATATATACATGTATATTAACAATATAAATATATAATATATATAACATTATATAATATATAATAAAATGTAATTTATATATTTTATTAACATATATTTGTATTATATGTTACTATTAAAAATACATTTTATTATATATTATATAATGTTATTATTAACAATAATATATATATATATATATATATATATATATATATATATATATATATATATTCCATGCATAAAACTACCAAAAGTCAATAGAATGGGGCCCATGTGTATATGCTTTTCTTTTTTTTCTTTTTTCTTTTTTATTGAGAATTGGTTTGATGATGAATGAATAGTATTTGTGAATGGTGTAGAAACGTCTTGTAAAATATTAGTTTCTGAATTTTGAGATTTTTCGTATTGAACATTCTGATATGCCATTTCAATCACTCTCAAATGAGCACGAGAACGTGAATTTCTACGTTGATCTTTGTACAAAGAACTCTTTATGAATTGAGTGGTTTTTAGGGTTACGACCCATATCCTGTTATTACATAGTTACTACGAATTTTGAATATGTATTGCATACTGATTCAGTAAATCATAACACAAATAAGATAGGAGTAGATACATAATGCACTACATAATAATGAACATATGCTATTAGATTTCATGGAAGTACAACATGAATGATAATAACAAAAAACAAAAAACAAAAAGAAAAGCATATAGAGATGGGGCCACTTCTATTAACTTTTGGTAGTTTTATAGGTGCATGCATGGACTATTATAAATTAAGCAATATTTATTATATTATATATAATATTTATATTATTATATAATAAATAATATATTTATTATATTAAATATACTATATATAAGGGTAAATTACGTAAATATCTATTTTAGTTTCTATTATTACCAAAAATACCGAACACTTTCCGTTATTACTGATATGTCCCGTTTTTTGTACTTAATAATAATTGGTTTTAAAAAAAACATGAAACTACTCATTTTCGGTTTTTTGAAAAACTGAAAATTTTGAATTTTAAATTGTTTTTCTCTCTTGTGGGTGCTCTACATATTCTTTCTCTACCTCTCTCTCTCTCTATGTTACACAGGTAAAAATGATTATTTTTTTTAACTCTTTCTCTCCCCTTTACCCAACGTCGTTTTTTTCGTGGTAAGTTTCACCTAGCATCTTGCGAGAGGAATTCGGTCTGGTCTGGATATTCCCATAGCTTGAGGAGCTTGATATGATGAGGGATCTCTTCTTGAAAGTAGGGAATCATGGGCTGGGTCATCAACACACTGAAGCTTTCCGCTCTCCTCTAATGCATACAAGCTAAAATTGAGTCATATTGAGAGGGCCTATCGAAACCAATCGAAGGTGAGAGCATAGAAGGCCTATAATGGCATTTTGCAACTGCGAATTCACCTTTGAAATAGGCCAAGAGAGCATTGTTGGGAGCAAAAGTGTCGGAAATTTGAGTTGGGGCAGGATTAAGTGGTTGCAAAAGTGTTGGGAGATTGAGTTGGGGCAGGATTGGGTGGTTGAGGAAGGGCATGAGTTCGATGATTAGTGCCATTAATGGAGGAGAGAGAGAGAGAGATAGGATTGGGGCGTGAGAGAGAGGAAGGGAAGTAATTAGATGTTCAAGTTGAGACCTCGTTTGCCCATCATAGATGCATGGAGAGAGAGAGAGGGGTTTCTTTTTTAATTCTAAATTTTCAATGGCGGAGGCTAGAAATTACATAAGGAGATGTCATTTCTACGTTTAGAGAGAAAAGTTAAGTAGTATGTTATTTTTGAAGATAGAGAGAGAAGCGTAGGGAATCCAGATCGTGTTGAAATATGTAGTTTTAATGTCATAAATTATCTCTGAAAATCTATCAGAAAATTTGAAAATTTGAGGGGCAAAATCTATGAGAGAGAGAGGAGAGAGAGAGGGGAAAAAAATTGAAAATTCGGGTTTTGAACTTGATTAGTCGATAGAGAGAGAGAACACGCAGAGGACCCACAAGAGAGAAAAAAAATTTGGCTATTCAAGAATTGAAAATTTTAAATTTTTGGTTTTTCAAAAACTGAAATTTCTTGTCATTTTTTAAAAAACAAAATATTATGAAGTCCAAAAAGCAGACATATCAGTAATAACAGAAAGTATTAGGTATTTGGGTAATAACATAAACTAAAACAGATATTTACATAATTTTCCATATATATAATAATATATTATTATTATATATGATATATATTTATTACATTATATATAATGTATACATATCTTATATTAAATTATAATAAATATTATATATAATACAAATATATAAATATTATATATAACAATATATTATTATTATAAGATATATATTTATATAATATATAAATCTATATACTATATCATATTATAATAAATAATATATTATAAGATATATATTTATATATTATATATAATATATAAATATATATATTATATCATATTATAATAAATAAATACAAATATATGTTTATAAAATATATAAAATACATTTTATTATATATAATATAATATTATATATAAAAGTTATTATATATTATATTAGTTTACAATATTATATATATATTATATACATTAATGTAGATATAAATATACTATATATATATATATATATAATTTATATTTAATAAATTATAAAAAAATTATGTTGTTTGAATCACTGAAAAATTAAAATGCCATAATTCTATAGTTGCCGTGAGATTATTGTAGGGGTTAGAAACACTATATGTAACTACATGTAGCATCTATTATATGTTAATCATAAAATTGGTGTGTAATTTTGTCGATGATTCATTCTCTATTGCATAACTTTCTACTATGGATTATGGAAAATCCCAAGAGTGTGCCATGAAAGCCAAGGTTAGTCCCTCAATTGTGAATTTAATATTGTGTAATTATTATCCCTTAAGACGAAGATTACCTCTGTGGATCAATAATCTGACAGATCATACCCCATGCCTTTGCTGCATGATTGCTTAGAGAGAGATTCTTGGATGAGCGAAAGAGCAAATATATTGGAGCTCATGGATTTGGAGAGTAGAGAGATAAAAGACCGAATCATACAGTCTTGAGGGTAGAGATGAGATTTTTTTATATATAATAGAGATAGGTTTTCTGATTTTGAATAACAATCTACCATCATCAATTAAAAAAACCACAAAAGGACAGATTATGAAAATAAATCCTACTATTCTCGCATCTATCTCATATGAAAATCAAATTTACAAAATTACAAAACCTTGACAAAAATATTGGAAGAAGGGTTCACTATACATCGGTATATTCATCTTAAATAACATTAATAGTTTCCCATAATAATACCATGTAAGCCGATGTCCATGCAGTTTCAGCTTTCAAACATAATGATACTATATAAAGTGACATGAGGCCCAAATATATAAAGCTGATGCCAAAAAAAATTAGATGTGTATCTCAATTTATCCATGAACAAAATCTTAAGATTCTTTTATCCAGAATTTCACTACCAAAAACCAAAAGAAGAACATGAAGAGCATGCAATATCCATCAAAAATCCTAATATACTTTGAAGGAAAGACTAATGCGATCTTGCCGAGGAATATATTTTTTTATTTTTCTTTTTTTCACCTATTTTCTTTATTTTATTTTTCTTTCCTTTTGGCAAAGATCACGTACAAGTAGTTTTATTACAATAACTCTTGCTTCAAATAAAATAAAACTAATAAGTCCAATATCTTAAAAACCTTGATGCCATTGAACCAATTTTCTTTAAACAAAGAAAATATCCACAATTCTTATGCTTGGGAATATAAAGACAATATAATTAAATATGGTAAAAAACAAAAGAAAGTGCCGAATATTACCTCAACCGGCTTAGTACACCCCACACCGAGTCTCCTCCATTTCCTAAATCTATGCCCATCAAATCTTTTAATAAAGAAAGTATATATCTTATTTTATAATTTAGTATATCCAATCTTTATTTATTGGATCAAGCAATCTTAATTCAAAGATTTATTAAATATTTCAAACATTCAACCTTATCATGTAAGTTGGCTATACGAAAAAGATAAGCCAACAAACAAGGGATAAACATTCTTCCCAAGAAGAATACATGAATGGGTGGGGCGTTCCACCCTTTTGGTGGCCATGTGTGGGCCCCACCTAATCTGCATCTTTTTAAATTTTGGGTTCCATATTTTATGGAGGCTCCATATATTTTTTAAAAATATTTGATTTCATATTTATAATTTTTCAATATTTTATTTTATTTAAAATATTAAAAAAATTAATTTTTCTTAATTTATAAATCCAAATGACAAAATATCATAAGGTTCACAAAAATTCAAATAAACATTCTAAACATCATAATATCATAAAATTACAATTAATTTTGATGGAAATCAGATCCGTTAGATCTAGGAATTTATCAATATACGGGAGCACTCCACCTTCAACTGCGAACCATGATCCACCTAGCTTTCTCAAACTGAACCAGCAATTCCCATGACCCACAGGCCACTGTAGGGGCTCATGATTCAACTACCAAAGTCAACCAATAGACTAAAGGAAGCAATCTCAGTTTATGGATTTCAGTTTATCCTTTAGAGACAAAAAATCATGGTCCTCCAGACCATGATGCAAGTATGATTCAACCTCATTAATGAATCTCAAAATGACTATCTATGTATATGTCGTGTGACGTTATAACGATGAGGTTTTGTCTCTATCTCTAAAGGCTATTCATCACACGCAATGGTCACACAGTCTATTGGCTCTCATCTGGGCATACTCCGACCTCGTCAAGGGTAAACCTATTAAGCCCTTCTCGGTAGATTCCCTATGCCTAGGTACCTTAGGTTTTTCTAAACTCGGCTGGCCTAGCACGTCGAGCATAGTCTGAGTATCTGTAAATCGCATTTTCTTAGTATGGTCCACAAGAAGAGCACACTCCTACTGAATTTATGCTCATACAAGCTTTCATAAGGCCTTCAAAGGTCACATAAACCCAACATACTTAACTCAACTTCTCACTTCAAATAGCCAAAACAATGATTAAAAAACTAAAAAGCCATCTATGACCAAAATCTTAAGATTCTTTTATTCAAAATTTCACTACAAAAAACTAGAAGAATAATATGAAAACCTTGCAATAACAATCAAAATTCCTATCATATATTTAACTCAACTTCTCACTTCAAATAGCCAAAACATTGATTAAAAACTAAAAATCCATAACTTCCTTAGTTCAAATAGCAAACTAAAAACCATAAATCAATAAATTTATGAAACTAAAATGCCATAACTTCCGTATTTCAAAAAACAAACTAAAAACCATAAATCAATACATTTATGAAACTCATGAATAGAGAGAGAGAGAGAGAGAGAGAGAGAGAGAAACAAATAACACATTGTTTTTGAGAGGTTGAGAGGGTAACGTGAAACTATTTTGGGAGGTTCGACTTCTATTTATAAGACTTCCAAGCTTAATTAGGATAGAAGTGTTAACATAGCGTTAGATATTAAATATCTCTCTCTTAGTATGCAAGAAATATTTTAGGAGAGAAAATAGTAACTAGGATTTTAAGACAGGTGAGATATAGATTGAGCTCTCTCTCTCTCTCCCCTTCCTCTTTCTTGCACATACTCTATCTCTCCTTCTCAAAATCTCTCTTAAAATCTTTCATTCTCTCTCTTGCACATACTCTCTCTCCTCAGAATTTATTTTAAAATCTCTCATTATCTCTCTCTTATGTATATTCTCTCAAATAAATCCTTCTAAAATCTTGAGTTCTTAAAATCTCTTATTCTCTCTCTCTCTTGCACGTACTCTTTTCTTATTCTCAAAATCTCTCCTAAAATATCTCATTATCTCTCTCTTTGGTGTATATTCTCTCTTTCACATACTCTATCTCCTTCTCAAAATCTCTTATAATCCCTCTCTTGTGCATATTCTCTCTAATAAATCCTACTAAAATGTAGATTTCTTAAAATCTTGTAGTAGAAGATTATCTCTTATACTCTTCCTAAAATAGATCCTTTTTGCGCATAAAATATTAGGAAATGGTAGAGATCCCCTTTTCTCTACTCTTCACATACAAATATTAGGAAATGGTTGGATAAAAAAAATCATCCCATTTCTCAGTAAGATATGGAAACAATATATCTCTCTTCCTAAAATCTCTACTTTCTCTCTCTCTCTCTCTTTTCTTAAAATCTTTATGATATAGCACAAAATTTTAGTCTCTTTTTATTGCTCTAAACATGGGGTATATGTCCTACAACCTCTTTAATATTAGGGTTCCTTCTAATTTCATGACACGTGTCTACCCCTTAACTCTTGCTTAATAACGTAGTATTGATAATATATATATATATATATATATAGGAAAAGTCTTCCCAATGCCTATAGGCGAAAATGAACAGTGATTTCGCCTACCCTCATCACCGTCCAAAGTTCATTGTACGGTTACAATTGAAAAGTATTCCCAATGCCTATAGGCGAAAATGAAGAGTGATTTTGTCAACCCTCATCACCATCTAAAGTTCATTGCACGGTCACGATTGTCCGATGGTGTGTCATTTTTCATTTTTTTTTTACAAATCGGAATGATCTGAAATTTGGAGCATGTATATATGGAAGATACTGCAAAACCCCTATAAGCGAAAATGAATAGTGATTTCGCCTACCCTCATCACCGTCTAAAGTTATATATATATATAAAAGATACTGCAAAATGCCTATAGGATAAAATGAACAGTGATTTCGCCTACCCCCATCACCGTCCAAAGTTCATCGTACGATCACATTTGTCTGATAGTGTTTCACTTTTCATTTTTTTTACTAATCAAAATGATCTGAAATTTGGAAAGTATGTACATCTTAGTGAGACCAACCTAATAAAAATATGGAAAAAAATAATTTGTTAAATATAAATGACCAAAATACTCCTGTAAACTTTTAGGTGCGTCTCACTAAGATTTACACTCAGTCCAAATTTCAAGTAATTTGGATTTGTAGAAATAAAATGAAAATTGAAACACTACTAGACAACTGTGACCGTGCGATGAAGTTTGGAGGTGATGAGGGTAGGCAAAATCACTATTTATTTTCGCCTATAGGCATTGGGAAGAGTTTTTTGAAAATACTGAGATTAACCCACTGGCTCATATGAACATATGTGTTCGTATGAGCCCAACGACCCAGATTAAATCTGGGCCGATTTGACAATCACGGCCTCATTTCATATTTGAATTTTAATGTTTTTTTCACGAATCCAAATAATTTAAAATTTTAGGCGTGTATTCTTTAAAAATATGATAATATCAAAAAAATGATTCACAATAAATAAATTGATTAAAATACCCCTGAAACGTTTCGCTCTCTCGCAACCTTTTAACCCAAAAAAAACCTAACCCTCTCTCTCTAAACCCTAACCCAAAAAAGAAAACCCTTGCTCTCTCTCCCTCTCGCCTCTACTATGTCTCACAAAACCCTCTCTCTCTAAACCCTAACCTAAAAAAGAAAACCCTCGCTCTCTCTCCCTCTCACCTCTACTGTGACTCACAAAGCCCTCTCTCTATGTAACCCCCCCCCTCTCTCTCTGTGTACATCCCCCCTCTATCTCCCATGGGCATGGAGGAGAGGGAAAATGTGTTCTTCTAAGAAGGGTAGAGACGATGAAGATGGAGTAGAATTTGGGGTTTTGCAGAGGCATGAGCGAGGAGCAAAGAGAAGGCTTTTCATACTTAACATGGCCCTGGATTTAAAGGCTCACTCCAAAAATACATAGATGGCAAAAAACAACGAATGGTGAAATTATTACACTAATAGGTACAGTGAGATAATTACATTAATGGGATTTGCTTTGGATTTAGAGAGAGTGGAATCATTCTACGATTACTAGAAGGAAAAGATGGAAGTTTCTGATGATACTGACATTTATGATGTTGTGTATTAGAAGGAAAAGTTGGAAGCATCTGATGATAATGATATTTATGTTGTAATTGTTTATTTGGTTTTTTAATGTTCTGGTCCTTCTTTGTTTATTTTGTTTCTTCAATTCAGTTTCTGTTTCATTTGGGTTTTCTCACTCTGCCCAATTCAGTGCTTGTGGTGTTCTAGTGCTCGAGAGAAGCGAGAAGTGTAACATTCGAAACAAAACCTGTTAGAGTTCATCTTTTGAATCATTACGAGACGCTTTTATTGTCTCTCAATAATTCTTTTTTCTCAATCACCAGCATCAACACGATCCTTGAGGGAGAGACCATGCCAAGCTTCTTCTTTAAAAGATGACCGAAGTGGATTCTAATGATTGGGGGCCTTGTTTAAGGGCTTAGTGAACCAAATACTGCTAGAATCCCGTTCTGGGGGAGCCTGATGACTGGGGGCTTGGCTTAAGGGCTTCCTTCCCAATTCAACAGTGCTTCAAACTGAGCCAACTAGTGGGTGCCTTCGGGGCTTGAATCCCAATCTGGTGGCATTTTTTGTTTCAATAAATGGGGGCCTTGTTTAAGGGCTTGGGACCTAGTATTATCAGAATCCAGATATGTTTGGCAGTCGGGGGTCTTGCTTGGAGACTTCATTGCTAATCCTTCAGATTATTTTTGAAAACCTAGTGGCGGGGACCTTGCTTTTGGGCTTCCTTCCCATTTTACAATGAACCTTCAATTTGTCTACTTTGATTTAGATAGACAATCAAGAGGAGCCCTTAATAAAGTGTATAGACTGTGTCACCAGGATTTGGACTGATGGCATAGGGGATGTCTCTTTGGGGGCTTACACCCAAAAAACACGGCTTAGTCAGGGGCTTTTTGGTAGCCATCCTGAAAGTCTAAACCTGCCGATAACTGGGGCCTTAATAAGACGGTCTCTTTCGAGCTTGAACCCCGACCATACTGGGCTTAGTCGAGGTATTTTTAGTGGCCATGCCCAAAGTCTAAACCTGTCAGTAGATTAATACCCCTCAGAACCGGGGTATCGATCCAAGCTAGGCAATCTATTGCCTTATGGGAACTTCTATCTCAAACTTTGAACATGCTCTTCTTATTCTTGACTGACGTTTTGAATTGGAGAATCTCTTCGACAAGTGGTCGTTCTGACTTGCCATCTTAATGATTCTTCTGATCTCCAGGAGCCCCTTGGAGGCTAACCCGAGTCATCGGATTTTCTTAATCTCTCTTTGGTGAGGTACCCTATGAAGGGTATTGATTCCTAAACCACTGAGCTTTTGCTATCTTTTAATTGGCTGAAGCCGCCTAGGAGGGCAAGCGCTGCATCAACCTGCTTTTTAGGCCAGGCGCCCTTTCAGGTTTTCACATGAATTGGATAAAAGTTTTGTCGCATAACGGTTTTCACTATCTTCTTCTTTTATTGAGGCTCTTTTACCTGTCACTTCGAGGTCACGTCCACCTTTTTATTTCCATTTTTATTCGTGACTCCCTTTCGGGTTTTCACCATGCCCGATTTTCTATTTTAGAACACTTTTACTCGTGGCTTTAAGGCCACGTCCGTCTTTCATTTTTACTCATGGTGCCCTTTCAGGTTTTCACCATGCCCAAGTTTCTTCTTTGCAATTTTACCCATAGCTTTGTGACTATGTCCTCTTGAAGCTCTCACTTTTACTTATGATGATCCTCATCGGATGCTCCTCATGCACAACTTTCTTTCTTTTTGGACAATCTTACCCACAACTTCATGGTTGTGTTCGTCTTTATAAAAGAGAAGGCCTTCTCCTTGATGATGAAGAAGATGGAGGGGTTATAGTTGTATAAAGCTCACTGGGGTAATGAATACCATGGGTAAGGCTTTTATTAGGAGGGTAAATACTACTGGGAATGTTTTGGGTTTTACAAGGCGATGGATGAGTCGCGCTTGCTGGGACACAGGGGTTTTAGGTGAACCATGAGATATCTGGTGTATAAAAACCCATTGGAGAAATATATGCCTTCATTTTCAAGGGTGAAGAAATGGTTACCTCCCAGGGGATTGAAAGGCTTCCTTGGGCGATGAAGGGGTAATATGTTTCATGTATTGATCATGGCATATTTGCACCACTGGGGATGATGAACCGTTAGGGATTATAGACCACTGAGGATTACGGACCACTGGGTGATGGACCACTGGGGTTGATGGACCTTTAAAGACTAGGGTCCATATGACTCTTTAGACATGGTTTTACTCATGGGGTCTTATGAAGGCTCAGATGAGTAGGGTATTTTGGGTATGGCTCCATGGGAATAATGGAGTTCTTAGATGAAGCCCAAGTGAAGGGGTTTTTAAGAGGGTTCATGAATTTCAATGGAAGAGGTAAATTCTTGATAAAAATGGTATTTAACTGACTCATGAAGATGATGGTTCAGGTTGGTATGGTGATTGAGGCTCCCATGATTTTTGTGACCCATCAGAATTCATGGTGGAAGCCATGCATCAGCCAATTGGTAGGCTTAACTGCATCTTTGGAGCTCATGTAAAGGTGTGCCTCCAGTGGTGCTTGAGCAGCAGTTTCCTAAAAATGCTTAGTGTGTCTACCCTGGGGATCAGGCATATTACATAAACATTTTTACTAATGTGATGACCTAGGTGAGGTGAACTATTTTTAGGAATATCTGAACCTAATGGGTTTTGAAGGTGGGTTTGAAAATGGGTCTTGGATGAGTAATATGGACCCATCAAAACTTAATACGCTGAACCCAGGGTTTTAATGAGTTAATAGGTTCAGAGTTTAAACCTAAAGGGTTTGAAAAAGGGGCCAATAAGCTTATGGTTTTGGGCTTCACATGGCTTGAATGGGTTACCCACTGAGGGGTCTATGTGTGCAAGTGGATCCAAAGGGTGTAACCCCCTTGACCACCTCTTGTCAAAGTGCACAAGTGTGTGTTAAGCTCATGGCTGATCTATGAGCTCATGTGGGTAGCTGAAGGATGAGAGGGAAATTTTGGACGAGAGGGTGAGCGAAATAAGAGAGAGTGTGGTGGACCCGTTCTTTGGTTGCGGGTTTAAACCCATCAAAAGAGAGAACAAAGAGAGATGAGAAGTGGATGGGGCAACTGTAGGCCCATATCTATGCAAACAAAGGAGAGGGGGTAAGAAGATGACTTAAGAGAGATGGTGATGGGCACACCCGCGGGAGATTTAATTAAGTAGGAGAGAGATAGCAAGGAAGAGTGGGTGAAAGAGAGACGGGCCCACGCCTAGGCTTGACGGTAGAGAAAGAGAGAAGATGGGCGGAAGAAGTGACTGGCCCACCGTAGGCATGGGCCCGTAAGTTTGACGATGGGGGGAAAGCAAGATGAGAGAAAGAGGGAGGAAGAAAGTGACAGGCCCGCGTCGAGCCCAAGTGTTTTGACGGGAGAGAGAGAGAGAGAGAGAGAGAGAGAGAGACCCTGGATGGTCTATCCAGGCCTTTATGGGCCTACAGCTCAGGCCAGGGGCCCAATTTTAGCTTGTAGTAGGCATACCTTAATAGTACCGAGCCCGAGCTTCACAACGAGCCCGGTCTCATCCTTTTCTGATGCCATTTGGTGTTTCAAATGTCCTCTTGAAGCTTTATAACCCTGGTGACAATTTTTGACCAAGGGTTGTGCAAGGGTAGTGGGTGTCTTTGTTCCCAATTCTTTGACTTAAAGGCCTCATTCTTTTTGTAAATTCCATCCTCTTTCCTTATGGACTTTGATGGGAATGAACATTTGTGAGGGCACGTGGGGAAATAGCTTTTGCTAGAGCTATATAAGGATGAGGAGGGCTTCATTTTCACTCATTCCTCATTCATTTTTTGCCTCCATAGAGAGAAAGTGAGAGAGACCCCTCTTAAAGTAAGAAATTGACTTTTTTAAAGGGGATTTTTGAGGCCATGGCTAGCTCTTCTAACCCTCAAGGTAACTATTTCTTGCCTTCTTCTTTTCCTTCCATGTTTTTTATGCTCTTTATCTCCTTTTGCTTCTCATTTCCATCTTTTACATGCTCCATGTCTAAAACTTGTGCATAAATGTTTCTTTTTTAGCATAAGCTTGATCACTGAGCATAGCCTTAATAACTGAGCATCCTTGATCCTCTTTAATCATTTCTTCAGCATGCTCGACCATATTTTGCACCTTCATTTAGCATCTTGTGCATACTTTGAGCCTCACGAATAATTTTTTAGCGTCACGAACATGTTTGAGCATCCGGAGTATTTCTCTGAACATCATGAACATTTTTATGAACATCACGAACATTTTTCTGAACACTTTTGAAGCACTTTTTATGTGACCCTTCATTTTCCCGTATACTTTCACGCTTTCTATAGTGTACTCCTATACCCATTTGCACTACCATATCTTCTTGTATTTTTAGGGCATCTTTGTACACCCCTTCATATTCCCATGTTCCTTCATGTATTCCTTACCATTCAAAGCATCCGTTTGGCATTTTCGTGTACCCCTTGCATAATAATGCATTTTTGCATCATGTCTTGACATTTTCAGCATATCAATGGCATAATTATGTATCTTTAAGCTCCATTAAGCACTTCTAAACATTGTCGTGCATTGTTATGCACTTTTTAATGTGGTTGAGCATGGTTAGGCATAGTTATGTACCATTATGAATCTTTTGAGCACTTCTATGCATAATCAGGCATTTTTTAGCGTAGCTCATTTTCATGCATAGTCATGCATTTTTGTGCAATCTTGAGCACTTTTATGCTAGAAAAGGGAGCTCTTCAAGGTCACTTTTCGTGATGTTCTTTGAGCCATGGACTTGTGATCTCTTAGGATCTCTTGAGTGTTTTGGATTAGCCAAAAACCTTTTTTATCGACTTCCTGCATATAGAGGAGATGCTGTCAAAATTTTACAAAATTCTTGATGCCTTATTTCCTTCTTCAACTTGAACACCATAACATATTGAACTGTCATTTTGCTCATCTCTTATTCTTCTTCTGTGCTTCTTATGCAGTAAAAATTGTTGATGTGAATCATTTACCACGCTTGAGGGAGTTGGGCACTGACTCCTACACGTGTGCTGCCTTCACGAGGGCTTCATCTCTCAATAGTGTCAACATTACCAAAAAATTAGAATGGTCTTTGAACGTCACCTATGTAGGTGAAGACACTTGATTATATCTTTATGAGAATGTGGATGGTGAACCCGTGATACAAGGTGATGGTATACCTATATATCATTCTCTTCATATGAACTATGACTCAAGTGTAGACCTTCCCACCTTTGGGAAAAGAATGATGGCAAAGAAGCGTCTTCATTGGTCATCTTGTGGGCTTCGATTCGAGGGAGAGCACTAATATATGAAGGGGTACAACACATGGACCTTTGATGTCCGTAAATCACATGCTAAGGATTTGGATTCATGTGCCCTAGCTGTAGCTTGTCAATGTTCGGCCGGGTATTATGACAGGTGTTCCAACACAATAAGAGCCCTATTGCAAACCTAGTGTTTCAATACCAATACCTGATTCCTTGATCGTAGCGAAGGGGAATCACTCTCCTTGACATGTATTTTAATGGTGGTTGCTTTTATTAGGATCCATATATGAGGAGTTCATCCCTAGTAATGGGGTGATTTTTGGAACCCAACTCATCAATGGCGAAGCACCTCTTCCCGAGCTGTTTGAAATCTACCAACTCTTGCTTTTAGAGAACAATAACAATATGGTACATTTCAATGCATGACGAGATTTCTTTCATGGGAATCATCAAGACAAGGAGGAACCCAATTCTAGTGCCGTATGGGATGACGTTATTCAAGAGGTGGTGACAGAGACCAAAGATCGTGATTCCTCTTAGAAGACTTGAAGTGGATCATGTACCTAACATCTTATCTCACTCTCTTCTTGTGCAAAATTGCACTCCCAGGGCCAAGGAGCAATGCCATCCGTCCCGAATGTTTCTTTGTAGCTTGCAAGATCGCCCAAGGATGTCAGTATGCCTTGGTTCAGCCAGTCCTTTGCAACTTATACCACGATCTCGGGGTAATTGCCCATGGTAAGGCAATGTCTAGTGATATCAAAAGTGAATCTTTTGGTAGGTAGGTTCTTCCTGGTCGCTTTACAACAAACTTCCTCGTTCACTATATTTTTGGCTGGCTCTCAGCTTACTTTCTAAAGAAAGATTCCCCTTATGCACCTAGAGTATACGAGATCAAGGAAGATCTGTCAAGGTATGCTTGCCCTCAGATGATGAGAATCACTGGAATGAAGGCCATATTCAGAGGACCAGGTGAGGCATGTCAATTCCTTGCTGATAGTTCTTTCTTCTCTCGTGGGAGCCCTTTCCCTATAGGGGGCCGCACTGACCATGTTTATACCGATGCCTTTGGTGAAGTCTTTGACGGACACACACTAAGACCCGGGATGCCATGTATCTTCTAAGTATTAGGGGATGCATTCTACTTTATAGGGGTGTTGGGGACAAGAAGTTTGAGGGTTAATTTTCGCATAGATTTGCATGCCCACACGACTTGGATCAAGGATGCACTTTCTCAATGCTCTTTGAGAAGAGATATGGGAAGAAAGGGTATTTGCAAGATCCTCATGCTCCAGGTGCAAAGCACGAATCGTGGACAGATAGTAATCTGCGAATGGCATGGGAAACTTGTCTTGCTCTTACTAGTTTGAGCAAGTTCGTCATCTCTCACTATGGTTGTGTCGGCCATGCTACTGAAGGCTATTGGCGGTGGTTGAACACCACTAACCGTTCTTATTGGAAGATGACACATGAGTGAAAGGTCATCAACTGTACAAAAAATGATACAAGGCATGGGAAACGTTTCACGCCTCCCATCTTTTTCAAAGTTTGTGAGCTTGATTACCCACTAAACTGGAAAGATCTTGGTATGCCTCAATCATTGATGGTAGATCATACTGACATTCGGTATCTTTCTCTTGAGGGTGAAACCAGGTCTCTTTTTGATCATCTTTTCTCTATCTTCAAATGGACCAAGGGTCATGCTATCTCTGGTCATGAGGGTCGCCCATGCAAGATCTCAATGCTTTGATAAGGAGTGGGTCACACTCAGCTCTAGGTACCAAATCTCGTTATGGACAACAGGCCAAGGGTTCTTCTTCAAAGTCAGGGGCTAAGGCAACTCCAAAGAAAGGGACAAAGAAAAAGACGAAGGCATCAGAGAGCTTTGAACCCAGTACCACTGCAGAACCTGAAGTTTGTTGAAAGAGCACTCGACTGAGTAAGAGGGCTTTATCAAGTCCAAATGCATCTCCTTTCGTGTAAACTGTCGCTAGTGAAGCAACTGGTTTATCTCCCAGGCCAAAGAAACGTGCAAAGAAAAAGGCTTCTTCTAGCCCAACTCTGCCATTGAAAGTGGTGCCTCCCATTCAAGAGCCAGTTATTGTAGCACCTGAAGGCATTATAGCTCGACCGACTTCATCTGGTCAAACTTCTTTCGGTTTGAGCTATCGCTTAGAGAGTGTTCCTTCCCCTGTGGTAGAGATAGAGACACCTATTGATGGTGACCCGATTGTGCCTGAAATAGTGTAATATGAGATAGTACAGTCTCTAACTCTCTCCCCATCAAGTCAAGGAGACTTTCCTTGCACTATTACTGAAGAAGAAAGTAATCTTGATGATGATACTGGAGCAATCAGTGTGGCCCTATATACAGAGATAATAGCTCCAGGAATACCAACTTCAGCTATCTCAGAGGCTGAGCCTAGACTTGAGCTAGATATCCCTTTGAGTAAGAATTTGGAACCTATGGTGGTTACAACTCCAGAGGTGCCCACTTCAGCGATTTCAGAGGTACAACCCCAATTCTAGCCAGATACTCCTTCTAGTGAGACCTTAGCTCTTGTCCCTCATGAACCATCTATCGTCGCTGAAGTTCCACTCCTTATTGTGGTTAACTCTTCATCTTTACCTTCTTCTGTATCAAGCACTCTATCAAATAATAAGGCTTCTTTGACAACAACCTTATTGCGAACGAGCCTTGAAGGGGTGCTCTCTTTTTTATCTCGAGCTTGAGATCATTACTGTTAGAGACTGTGCGACTGCCCTGAGAGGTATGAGCTTTAAGAAGGAGGCCTTTGACTGATTCGAAGGTCTTTTGAATGACCTTGAGTGGTGGAGAGTCTAGGCCTTGCAAAGTGAATCCAATGTTTAGGAACTATGTGGAACCTAGTTAACTTCCTTGGAAGATTCCCTGGTTCAACATTAGGACCTGATGGCGGACAATAATGAGAAGAAGGCCTCTCTCCTTGCTTATAAGGATTCCTTCAAAGGTGAAGACACACGATGTCTTGCAAAGATGAAGGCTATAGAAAAAGAAATAAACAGGCTGCATGCTTATCACAACAAATTGAAGACCCAGCTGGATCAGAGGTGAGTAGAGGCCCATAGCAAGTCCCAAGGGTTTCTAAGATAGCATCAACCAACTTATGGTCAAATCAAATCAGTAAAGCAATATCCACCCTCAAGGAATATATGAAGAGTACTGTAGAGCATTCAGAAGCATTGAAGATAAGGATTCAAGAAGCCCTTGACAATTTCTGGGGGCTCATGAACTCCTTACTCTTCTCCTCATTCCTTCTGTGGATTTTGATGATTGTGACCACAAATTTTTGTAACTTTCTTATACTGGGAATGAATGCTCTTTTCTTTCATATTTGACTTGTTTGCTTCTTTTGCTTTATAGCTTGCACTTTCTCTTATCTCTTGTGATCGATCCTTGTCTCCTTCAAAAGGGGGTAAAAGACGATATTGGAGGCTGCTTCATATGGAAGCATATTTGGTCTCCATTATGTGTGACTTGAACGCCTTTTTGGGTTTTCATTCAAGTCCTTAGGTTATGTATCATTTATGGTTTTCACAAAAATCCCGTCGGCACTTTTTTTGTGGCTCTTTTTCCCATAGTTTATACACCATGTCTTCTATTTTACATTTTTACTCACAATGCCCTTACGGGTTTTCAATTTGCCCTTTTTTATTTTTATTTTTGACATATTTTGCTCGTAATAGTTGATGATGCTATTATGCTCGTCATTTTTTTCTTTTTCTTTTATTTTCTTTTCTTTTGACTCTTTTACCCATGATGCCCTTGCGGGTTTTCGTCATGTCTGTCTTTTTGAGGAGGCAATTTTAAGGTCATGTCACCGTGACCATGGGGAGGTGTGTTTAAGGTCATGCCGCAGTGACTGTCGAGTTAGCGTATTTTAAGGTCATCCATCGAGACCTAATGGAGGCAACTTTAGGGTCATGCCTTCGAGATCGTAAAGTTGGTGTATTTTAAGGTCATTCACCAAGGCCCAATGGAGCCAATTTTAAGGTCGTGCCTTCGAGACCATATGTGATGCAATATAACGTCGTGCCATCCGGACGTGTGCTATAGTATATGGTCAAATAGCTTGGATTGGTGCCACACAGTTTAGGGTCGTGAGGCCTGGACTGTAGTCTATGAGATACTTTTTCAAGTATCTCCCATTAATTGGGGGCATAGCTTCCTCTCCTTCAGCATTGACTAGTACATAAGATCCATTTGTAAAAGCTTTCTTTACCACAAATGGCCTTTCCCATTTTGGCTCAAACCTCCCCTTTGTATGGCCATGGGTAATAATTGATCTTCTTACTGCCAAGACTAATTCTCCCTTAATGAATGATCTCACTTGTATGGATTTATCAAAAGCCAGCTGCATACGGTTTTTGTAAATCTCAAGACTTTGTTGTGCTTGTAATCTCTTTTCATCCAGTGCATCAAGCTCTTGATCACGGATAATAGCTCGTTCCTTATCCGTCATCCCATGATGAAGGGTTATCCTGAGTGATGGTAATTGAATTTTCAAAGGAAAAACAACCTCACCCCTACCAAAGAATAAGGTGTTAACTAAGTTGAACCTCGTGTTGTAATACGATAAGCTCATAAGATTTCAAGAAGTCTTCAATGTCAATCCCTCTTTGTTTCAGAAATGGACTTTCGTGAGGCATTACAAAGGGTTTTTATTAAAAGCTTCAGCCAGACCGTTAGCTCTAGGATAGTACATGGTCGAATATTTCCATTTAAACCCAAATTGATTGATCAAACGTTCTATTTGATGGCTTCAAAACTGAGGACCACTATCTGAGGTGATCCGGTCAGGCATTCCGAATCTATAAATGATATTGTGTCGCACAAAATTAGCCATTGTAAGCCCTTACTTTCTTAAGTGAGATGGCTTAGTCCATTTTGAGAAGTAATTGATGGCAGGTAGAATAAAAACATGCCCCAAAGAAGATGGTGGATCGATAAGACCCATGATATCCATACCCCACTGTTGGGTGAAGAGGCTCATAAGCTTGATGAATAAAGCTCGAATGAATCTAGCAAACCGGACAATTTCTTGCAATATGAGTGAATCAGTAATCATACTAGACTAGTAATAGCTTATCCTGGTGATTTTATTGTATAGCTTGAGGCCAGACTGGTGCATCCCACAAACTCCCTCATGGACTTAGTTGAGTGCATGATTTACTTCTTTTTTATCAATGAACCTGAGCAGCATGTCCTTGAAAGAGAGTCGGAACACACATATCGTGTGGCGGACCTCCAGATCTTATTACGCTCAATGGGATTGTTAAGAAGCCGATTGTCCTACAAATATTCCTTTATAGGGGTTTGTTAGTTTGTCACTTGCTCCACTTCCGCACATAAAGGGACCTGACTTTCTGACTCTTCTTCTTCTTCTTTGTCTTCAGTTCTAAGAGGTTTTTGCAAGATACTCAAAGCTTGCAGGGCCTTCTTAGCTGTAATTAGTGCCCCGAATGAATAAGGTGGACACTGTGTTTGAACATATTTTTCAACACCTTGGTCCATGATGCAGAATTAAGAGGAAGCCGGTCGATAAAGCCTGACAAAATAGTAGAAATTTTGACAGCCTCAGAATGGCTCCAAAACTGGTCAAGATCTTCATAAGTACTCCAAAAGGTCAACTACCAACTTTCGTTGCAATTCGACATGTCTAAGGTAGTGAACACAAAGAAATAATTGCATAAAAATGACCTTGAGCACCTTGAAACAAGCCCTTGGACTACTGCCATTGGATTCAGCACAATTAAAACCCCTACGGGTCAAGTTTTGGCTTAATCAGACCCTCCAAGACAAAGTTATGAACAAAACATTGAAACAAGAGGAGCTACACACTATTCCTGTGTGGCCACCCTGCACTAAAACATCATTAAAGATGACTGTTTTCATAGTTACAGGTAGTGACTTTCGAGGCCCATATCTCATCCATCCTGAGTCGGATCGCACTCAAATTTTGTGAGCGTGTTCGTCTCATCAAGACAAGCTTTTCAATATGTGGTGACGACAGCAGAGCAGGGAGAAAAGCTAGAAAGAAGTTGCCGATTCATGAAGAAGTTGTAGAAAATTCAGCAGCGACACGCCTCGCAACCAAATCACGGCGCTCGCGGATTGGATCGACGTGAAACCAATTCCATCGTGTGCGTAAGGTCCAGGGCTACCACTAGTCCAAACCCTGTACATGATGAACTGTTGGATTTGGCACACGAAAGTGACAAAGTGACTTTAAATTTCGGCTGTCGGATTCTAGATTCTGGCCAAAACCCAAAAGTTACAAAATCTTTGTTCGGGCATTAAATCATGTCCCGTTTGTTGCCACATGAGCGTGACGGCATGCTTAGTGCACTACAGTGAAGAAATCATGAAAAAAAAATCAAGGAACGAGCACACTATCGATCCGAAGTTTTCAATATTCTGGTAAATTTCAAGTCTCATGATCGTGGCCTAAAAATACGATTCATGGCTCGAAGTTGGTATCAAAGTGATCACCATGCCGAGCCCTACAAGAAAACAATCATCTTTCAATCAAATGGGCAATAAAGTAACTCCGGATTAGTCGTGAAAGATCGCGTAAGTTTTAGGGCAGCAGCATGGACTGTTTTGAAATTCTATCTATTGTTAGGCAGGAGCAAAACAATCCTTTTGCACCCTATTTTCTTAATTTGTTTTAGTTCAAAATAATTGTAATTATCATGAATTAGGCTAGTTTTTGGGCATCCACCCATGTTTGGACCCAATTCTATATAAGCATGCAAAACCTAATTATAAAGGACCTTCGATTCAAACCTTCATTCATTCAATAAAAATTTCACTTCTTGCTTGAGTTCGTGGGAGTATCTTGGAGAGAGAGAGAAGAGAGAGAAGAAAAGGGCCGGTACTCTTCGATAACATAATTTTCTCTCTCCTCTTTTTTCTCTTATCTCTCTCTCTCTCTCTCTCTCTCTCTTTTTCTCTCTCCTCTTTTCTCTCTCTTTCTCTCTCATCTCTTTCTTCCTCCTCTTTTCTCTCTCATCTCTATCTCTTACTTTCTCTCTCTTCTTTTCTGTCGTCTCCTCCTTCCTCTTTCTTACTTTTATCTTTATCTCTTCCTCTCTCTTCCTCCTCTGGTCTATCATGTCTCTCTTTCCCTACTCTTGTTTCTTTTCTCTATTCACCCATGGTGGACCTCTTGTCGGGTGTGATGTCTTCTTGTTTTTGGGACATAAACAGTGACCCGGGCCGGGCCTCTGTCAAAATTCTGTCCCTTCTCTTTTCTGTCACATACGGTGCAAGCCTATCGCCTCCTATGCTTTCTCTCTCTTTCTTCTCTTATTTCATAGATGGTGCAAGCCTATCATCACCTGTGCTTTCTCTCTCTTTCTTCTCTTTTGTCACAAATGGCGCAAGCCTATCGCCGCCTGTGTTTTTTCTCTTTCTTCTCTTATGTCACAGCCGGTGCAAGCCTAGTATCGCCTGTGTTTTTCATCCTTGTTCTTCTATCACAGACGGAGGAAACCTTTTGCCACCTGTGTTCTTTCCCTCTCCTCTTTCTTTTGACATAGCCGGTGCAAGCCTATTGCTGCCTGTGTTCCTTCTCTCTCTCTTCTGTCACAGACGGTGGAAGCATATCACCGCCTGTGCTCTTTTTCTATCTTCTCTCTTTATGTCATAGCCGGCAGAGGACCATCGCTACCTGAGTCTCATTCACCTCTTTCTCATGTCACGGTCGACATGTTTCCTCACTTTTCTTCCTCACGTCATAACTAGCGGAAGCCATCGCCATTTGAGTCTTCTCTCTCCCCATCTCATTGCCATCTGTGTCCTCCTTCTCCTTTCCTTCCTTTCTCTTTCTTCTTCTTCTCTCGTTGTTTTCTCTCTTACTTTGCTTCTTCTTCTCTTTTCTCTTCTTTTCTTATTCTTCTTCTCTTCTCTCTCTCTTTCTGTTCTTCTTCTTTCTTTCTCTTACCTTTTCGTTTGACCAAGAGAGGTGGAGACTAGTATTCCATGGTAGTCCAGCTGTCTAGCAGTAATGCCGGTCAGATTTACTATGCCCGCTTTACTGCCACTACACACTAACCATCGTGTCAAGCTAGTCGATGTTGGTTCTATCGTTTAGTAGTAATTTTGTTGAGCCAGTCTGAGTCACCGAGCCCATTTTACTGCCACGCTAGATCAATTACTTACTAGTTTAGTCACTGTGTCGGTCTCACCGTCTGGTCAAATTCTTCTAATCCTAATATTTCTTATCTCACTCTTCTCTTCTTTTTTTTTTTGAATGTGCACGCCTGTGTACGTTCACCCAAAGGCAAGCTGGGGTCCCTTGACCCACTTGTCGTGTAACATTTGCCATATGTGTGCAATTGCAAAAATAGGAGACTACAAGCCAAGGGAGGCGATTCCGAACCAGTTTTACGACTGGGGGGTTTCTTTGTGATTTAAGAGGGCACCCATGTGAACCAGCCCGAGTAAGTCCCGAACCAACCTTAAATTCCTCTCTCATTGGTTGGTGTACCTGCCCTTGTTTTTGAGCAAAGTCTCGAGTTCCCTTGAGACCCGTGACACATGCCGCTAGATCGTCTAGATCCGGAGGGCGAGATCGAGGCACCTAACCAGCTTGGCGACTCCACTAGGGACTTACTACACCTTAGTCGGATTGTACTTGTTTGGCTAGTTTCTCCTTTTATTTTCTGTTTTTCGCACTTATGTCTTCTGGGTTATGTAAGCCGTTTATCCGGATCGAGGACTTCCTTATCTTTGCATTCGTGAGTGTCCCCAGGGAACAAGTTCCTCCAACTTCATTCCCAACCTTCCTTTTGAGCAAAAACCCCCTGTCTAGCTCCCAGGTCCTAACCTGGATGGGTGTGAGGTGGGACTTAAAGGTCCCTCACTCCCCATCTCCTCGCTCTGGTCGAACCTCGACCAAGGCACCCTGCATAAGCGACACACACGCCACCATTAACAACATGCACCCTGTTACCAGCAAGTCACTTGTCGGTCATATTGTCGAGGTACGCCAGAAGGCTGCCCAGTCCCTCTTTGCAAAAGGCAAGCAAGTTGCCGTTGCTTCTGTGGGTCGTCGTAAGGTTACCCCCCACACTTCTGCACCACCACAAGTTTCTATCCTTAGAGGCTCGACACATCGAGGCGAAGACCCTGGGGCCTCCACCTCTCGCACACACCCTAAGTCTCATGGGCTCCCACTCAAGCCACAGCTCAGGGCAAACTCTCGTATTGCCTCAAGCCAGTGTCTAGAACCCGACCTCCTTGGGCTAGGTCCTCTACACGCTATGCATGCAGACCCCACCTCTTGGGGCAAAGCTGTCGCTGCGCCAACCCGAGTACACAGAGGGCGGCTTCCTTGGCCTCCTACTCATCACACACTAGTGCACCGTATAAGGGGCAGGCTTCCACATGTTTCCTTATAGACACCTGCTCGCAATTCTCGGCCTCCTAAGGCCAGTCAATTTGCTCGAGCTCGGGCTGACCCCAAAGTTGCATGTGATCCTTCTTCAAGGGGTGCACATGTGTCGCCTCCCTAAACTGTTGTTCCCCGCTCCCTACTCGGGCTTCATCGTGAGTTGATCATTCTACCGCCTGCCCCGTCTCTTTCGAGTAAGCACCTCAAACCTTGGTCCTCGAAGCCCTTCCCCAAGAGTACCATCTTAGACCAACCGTATTATCTCGATCATGCCCCTGGGGTCTATAAGAGAGCTCGGGACAAAGACCTCATGAGAGACCCCTTCCTTCTTCTCCCTCGAACTAGACTGACTTTAGTCCCTGACCCTCATCCTTTGCCGCACCTGATGGAAATAGCTCTCTCTTGCACGAGACCAGTTGACCGGTCGTAGTCCTGTTTGTAATTCTAGCATGAGATCCCTCAAAGTCTCAAAGCTAAGCGCGACAGGGGTTTGCGAATTACGAAGGGATTCTTGTGAAGAAGGGATACCTGACAACCTTCTTCACCAGAATCCCTTCTACCCTCTTCGGAAGATAAACCTTAAAGAAGAGGAACGAAAATCTTGCGCCGTGGTTAATGTCGTTGAAGATGACTCAGCCACCCAGCAGTCACGGTTCCAAGACCATCGAGAACCAGTCCTTACCCGCTAAGCATACAAGAGTCGGGTCCAGTCAGGGCATGCTGATCCACTACTGTCTGACTTGCCACGTGTGACCCATCAAGCACGAAAATCTTTGATTGCATCTAAGCCTGACCTCCCTGGAGAAATGGTCAGCGTCATGGTTATATATGAACACGACGACTCTCAGAAGGCCCGTATGGAAAGGTTTGAACATATGGTCCATGCTATGATGGACAAGATCGACTGTATGAAGGTCATCCGACACTCGGCTAACCATGAGGTCAATTCCCATCATTCGAAAGATGTACCTCCCAAGCAAACAGCGCCTACAAAAGGCCCTTCAGCACACCATTCCCAAAATCCTCGAAACATGGCTCAACACCAGACGATACAAACAAACCCAGATCAAATGGGAACAATGCCCTTTGACATGACACTCAATTGCCAGATGGGCTTGATTATGATGCATGAGGCCCGTACAAAATCCTCAGTTATCATAATCACAACTAGTCCCTTGAGGGTGAGGTCTTCGACATGATCCCTCAAAAAAGTCTCTTCTCTCTCCTAAAGTCTCCATGGACGGACCTATGAACAATGTATCCCAACATCTGAGCATCCTAGTTGCAGCATTGCGTGAATTTCCTCGACGTTCAAGTGGTCCTGTGGATAGGAAGAAAAAAAGTAATAAAGCCGAAGGAAATTTTTCAAATGTTGTCCTTTTTGCTTCCCTCGAAGCACAACATTATGTGGGGCAAGCTGTTTGAACACATTTTTCAACACCTTGGTCCTTGATGTGGAATAAAGAGGAAGCAAGTCAATAAAGCGTGACAAAATAGTGGAAATTTTGACAGTCTCAGAATGGCCCCAAAACTGGTCAAGATCTTCATAAGTACTCTAAAAGGTGATCTGCCAAGTTTCGTCGCAATCCAACATGTCTAAGGCAGTGAACAAAAAAAAACAATTTAAAAAAAATGGCCTCTAGCACCCTAAAATGAGACCTTACAACTAAACCTATATTTTTTGTGCATCAAACAGCTGTTGAACTACCACCATTGGATTCGATACGGTTAAAGACCCTTATGGGTCAAGTTTCGGCTTAATCAGACACTCCAGGACAAAGTTATGGGTAACACATTGAAACAGGTGGAGCCTCACACTATTTCCATGTGGCCACCTTGCACCAAAACACCATTAAATGTGACTATTTTCACAGTCACAGGTAGTGATTTTTGGGGCCCATATCTCACTTGTCCTGAGTCGGATCGCGCTAAAATTTTTTGAGCGTATTCGTCTCGTCAAGACGAGCTATTTGATATGCGGTATGCCCCGTGACGACACCCGAGCAGGGATAAAAACTAGAAAGAAGTTGTCGATTCGTGAAGAAGTTGTAGACACGCATCGCTCCAGCGACCAAATCCCGACGCTCGCGCATCGGATCGACACGAAACTAATTCCATTGTGTGCGTAAGGTTCTGGGCTGCCATTAAACATATATGATGAACGGTTGGATTGTGTACATGAAGGCGACAAAGTGACTGTAAATTCCGATCGTTGGATTCTTGATTTCGACAAAAAACCAAAAGTTGCGAAATCTTCATTCAAGCTCCAAATCGAGTCCCGTTTGTTGTCATGTGATCATGATGGTATGTTCAGTGCACCACAGTGAAGAAATCACAGAAAAACATTAAGGAACGAGCATACTATCCATATGAAGTTTTCAAGATTCATGCAAATTTCAAGTCTCATGATCGTGGCCTAAAAACATGATTCATGGTCAAGGTTAGTATCAAATTGATTGCCACGTCGAGCCTTACAAGAAAACAATAATTCTTTGGTTAAACGATCATCAAAGCAACCCCCGGATTAGTCACAAAAGATCACGCAAGTTCTAGGGCAGCAGCAGGGACTGTTTTGAAATTCCATCTATTGTTAGGCAGGGTAAAATAGTCCTTTTGCACCATATTTTCTTAATTTTCTTTAAATCAAAATAATTGTAATTATCATCAATTAGTCTAGTTTTTGGGTATCCACCCATGTTTGGGCCCAATACTATATAAACATGCAAAACCTAATTGTAAAGGACCTTCGGTTCAAACCTTCATCCATTCAATAAAAATTTTGCTTCTTGCTTGAGTTTGTGGGTGCATCTTGGAGAGAGAGAGAGAGAGAGGAGAGAGAAGAAAAGGGTCGGTACCCTTTAATAAGGTAATTTTCTCTCTCCTCCTCTTTTTTCATCTCTCTCTCTGTCTCTCTCCTCTTCTCTCTCTCATCTCTTTGTTCCTCCTCTTTTCTCTCTCATATTTAGCTCTCTTTTTCTCTCTTCTTTTCTCTCTCATCTCTTCCTTTCTCTTTTTTGCTTTCATCTTTTTCTCTTTGTCTCTCTTCCTCCTTTGGTCTATCATGTCTCTCTTTCCCTGCTCTTGTTTTTTTCTCTATTCTCCCATGGCGGACCTCTTGTCGGGTGTGAAGTCTTCCTATTTCTGAGACATAAACAGTGAGTCGGGCCTCAACCTGGATGGCAGGCCCGGCCTCTATAAATATTCTCTCCCTTATCTCTTCCGTCATAGACGGCGCAAGCCTATCGCCGCCTGTCCTTTCTCTCTTTTTCTTCTCTTATGTCACAGACGGTGCAAGCCTATCACTGCCTGTGCTTTCTCTCTTTCTTCTCCTCTGTCACAGATGACGCAAGCTTATCGTTGCCTGTGTTTTCTCTCTCTTTCTTCTCTTCTGCCACAACCGGCACAAGCCTAGCGCCGCCTGTGTTTTCCATCATTGGTCTTCTATCACAGGCGATGAAAACCTATCGCTGCTTGTGTTCTTACCCTCTCCTCTTTCTTCTGACACAACCGGCGTAAGTTTATTGCCGCTGTGTTCCTTCTCTCTTTAGCCTGTAATAAGCGCATGATATTCTACTTCGATATGATACTCTATCTCTTGGAGAGAACAACATTCGGCACCACCTCTTTCAGACTGAAAGGCCCCATAAAAAATCATCTTCCAATCACACGAAGCTTATGTGCGAAAGACTTCTTCATCTAGGAGCTCATCAGATTCTCATTTCTTAAAAATCTTTCTCTCTGAAGTGCTAGTTGAAATACATACTAGCCTTTCGTTTCTTTTTTCTTAAAAGCATTTTTCTTTACTTTCTTTCTGAAGAGCTAGTTGAAAGACATACTAGCCCTTCGTTTCTCTTTTTCTTAAAAAAATTTCTCTTACTTTCTTTCTGAAGAGATAGTATGAAAGACATACTAAATCTTCGTTTCGCTTCTCTTCACTCTATTTGGAAAACTAATTGAAAAGCACACTAGCCTTTCATTTCTTTTTAAAAATCTTCTCTCTACTCTCTTTCTAAAGGATTAGTTGAAAGACACACTGGCCCTTCATCTCTCTTTTCTATCTCTACTTTCTCCTCTGTCTTTCTGAAGAATCAGTGAAAGACAAACTGATATTCGTTCCTATTTTCTACTCTTTTCTTTTGCTGTCTTTCTTTGCCTGTCCTCATTTTCTTTATCTCACCCCCTTTTGCTTTCAATTTTCATTCGGAAAAGATGTCATGAAACTTTTGTTATGACGACGCTGGAAGGCTGTCCAATCGACATGGACTCGATAACATCATTTCTCCATTTTTCCTTTCGAATGTACATGCTCATGTGAATTCACCCAAAGACAAGGTGGAGTTTTCTGACCCACTTGTATGTATCCTAATGTGTGTGTATGTTTATAAGGAAGAAGAAATAAGCCAAGAGAGATGATTCTGAACCAGCCACAGGCCAGTGAGGTATTCCACCAAGTTAGCCCGAGTGCATCACAGACCCAGGTGAGGCAAGTCCCACCTCACGACTCAATTCCTCTCTCATCGGTTGGTATTCCTGCCTACGTCTTCTTTACGCGGTTCATGAGAGAGCGGTTTCAGGTCCTAGGTTCATCTAAAACCCGTAACCACACTATCAGATCATCCCGACCCGGAGGTGAGATTAAGGCATCTAAACAACTTGGCGACTCCACTAGGGACACACAACCCCATTGTCGGATCGTCCTTGTTTGGCTTGCCTTTCTTTTATTTCCTGTTCACTAACACATACATGTCTTCGGGTTGGTCAACTTCTTCACCTGAGTCAGGGATTTTCTGATCCCTGCACTTGTGAGTTTGCTTTGGGAATAGGTTCCCAGGACCTCGTTTCCGACCTTTCTTCAGAGTATTGATTCCTAGGTCTTGACCTGTATTAGTGCGAGGAGGGACCCAAATCTCCTAGTCTTGGTGGACCCTCCGCCAATGCACGTTGCATGGGTGGCACACTAGCCACCGCACACCCCATGCACCCTGCTACCGGCAATTCACCGACCGGTCCCTCTGCTCAGGGCAGCCAAAAGGCCGTCCCTCCCCTTCTTATGCATGGAAGTCCACCTGCCAATGCTCCTATGGGTCGCCGTAAGGCTACCCCCCATCTTCTGCCCCAATTACA
Source organism: Amborella trichopoda (assembly GCF_054954075.1). Taxonomy (NCBI): domain Eukaryota; kingdom Viridiplantae; phylum Streptophyta; class Magnoliopsida; order Amborellales; family Amborellaceae; genus Amborella; species Amborella trichopoda. The sequence goes on from NC_142344.1 coordinate 32,129,531, forward strand.
GGATGATTGACATGTTGAGAAGGAGGCCCTAAGGCCGACACCTCTCACACACAAATTAATGCTCGTGGTCCATCCACTCGAGCCACACCTCGGGCAACTCTCAGACTGCTTCGAACCACTGTCTAGGCTCAGGTCTTCTTAGACCCAGCCTTGCATACTTGTTGCATACATATTACACTACTTGGGGCAGCCCTCTTGTTGTGCTTAGCTGAGTACATGAGAGACGAGCCCCTTGTCGTCCCTCCCAACACATGTCTTCTCACTATGTGAGGGATGGTCACAAGGCCATTCCCTCACAAACACGTGCTCGCAATCCGTGGCATCCTAAGGTCCGACTTATTGCTCGAGCCCAGGTTGACCCTCTGGTCACTCGGAGCCCTTTTACAAGTGGCACACAAGTGCTACCCCCACGGACGACTCTTAACCGCTGGCTGAATGGTCACTGGTGGATGTCTCCTCTCCCGTTTGTCCCTTCTCCTCCCGACGAATCGCTCAAGGCCTGGTACTCAAAGGCCTTCCCCAAGAGTGCCATCTTGAAGTACCCTCTTCAAACTGGCCCTATCTTCGGTGCTCACAAAAGAGCTCGAGGCAAGGCACCCTTGAGTGATGAAGTCTTCCATCCCTCGTGTCTCCCCAAGCTTAAACAGAAGCCGAAGTTGACTCCTGTTTCTGGCCCACATCCCTTGCCTCACCTCATGGAGGTGGCCTAGTCATGTTTGAGGAAAGCAGACCATTCACAATCACGGTCCCAGTCCAGTTTTGGAAGGAGGTATACTAGAGCCTGAGAACTAAACATGACTAAGGCTTGCGAATTTTGTGGAAACAAGAGCCTAAGGCACTCGGAGCAAGCAAGCCTGCTGATCCTCTGGCCGACCATCATTTCGAAGAGGTAATCAACCCTTGCAGCACCATCATTTCGAAGAGGTTTGGAAGACGATCAGATGTACTTATTCTGGATGTAAAGTCTTCACTCGTTCTTCTCTTACTGTGACCACATGTGAAGCTTCAACTGTTTCGAGTGCTTTTCTAAGATTGTCCAAGTGAATCTGCTCTTTCTGAATTAGGGCTTCAATATGGTTCTTGAGATGGAAGCAATCCAAAATAGGATGACTCAACATCTGATGATAAGCACAATAATTCTTGTTTTTAGTGAGTCCCACCTGATCTAGTCTCTTAGGCCCGGGAAGAATTATCATGCCTTGTTCCAACAGCATTTTCAAAAGGACTGGTACCCAAGCTTCGTTAAAGCTGTACTGTTTGTTCACCCTCTACTCAAAGTAATTGGGTTGGTAAAGATTTGGTAGTGGAGGCACCCAGTTATATGCCTGAGGTTGTTGTTGCCATTGTTGGGGTTCCCCTTGACCCCTGAATTGTGCTATCCCCCTGTGAAGTATCCAATGTCTTAAGAGGTGCATTGACATTAGGAGGTTTTGAAAGAATGGGTGTAGCGATAACCGCTGCATTGACTGTATCTCTTTGTTGGCCAGTGCGAGGGTTAGACCGGTTATTAGTGAAGGTCCGACCTTGGCCTCCCCCTGAGGTTTTAGCCTGAGTCCCACCATGATGGTTAAGTATGCTTTCAATTTTCACGACCTTTGAGATCAGGTCTAAGAAAGTGGTAGGATTAGAAGTTTTGAAATGAAGGGAGATTTCCTTCTTCATGTTTCTGATACATGTTTGCATAACATTGATCTCTAGTATACCGCTAGGTCCCTCCACCTCTGGATGTATTCGTTCATGGGTTCGTTCACTCCTTGAGTCATAGTGAGAAGTTTTATGGCCTGAACTTCTCGCTCAATTTCATAAAAGCATTTGTAGAACAATTGTTCCACCTCTTACCAGGAGTGGACAGAATTCGGGGGCAGACACACATACCATTTAAAGGCAGGTTCAACTAGTGTTTCCACAAATTGTTGAAGAATCAGTCTGGGGTCGGAAGTTGACTCTTGGCATGCCAACACAAAGTGTGCGATATGCTGTTACAGTGAGTTGCTGCTGTCAAAGATAGGCAACCATCCCTTTTAGTAATCGGAGGGAAAAGGGACTTGATCACTGAAGGGTGAATAAGGCTTCTTGTAATGGGAATTTTCATGAACTTTTGGGTGGTCAGGGCCTGATTTTCCCTCTGGTGGTCTTCGCGTGGATGGGAGGTTCTTGCGGGGGGAGAAAATCATCTCTCAAATAACCGCGGAGGGACTGCGTGTATCACATGTTCATGGGTGTGAGAAACGCGAGCTCCCTTGGGCGCAGATAGGAACCCACAACAAGAGAGATTTTGACAACGGGGATACGTTTGGATGCTTACCTCACCGTTTGGGGTTCGGGGGAAACATCAAAGCCCTTTGGCTGTCTACCAGCGCAGTTTGAGCATGGACTCTCTTTAGGCCTTCAATAAATCGAAGCCCTCAAGCTGTTTGTGGTGATTCCCTCAAAGAGGTTGACTGGCTAGTGTGAAAGAACCCGAGGGCTGGAACTCTTGGGTTTGCTCGTGGCTGCACGTTCGCCACGAACGCGGGTTACTATGTGGAGCAGATAACAGGTAGAGAAGAAGAGAGAGAGTGCCTGGGGTGTGGCCTAGCTTAGTAAAGAAAGAGACTAGGATCATGCATTCAAGGGTATCTTCTCTCTATGAAAGTTTTCTCTCCTCTCGACGGGATTAAGGGTTTAGAAGCAAAAGGCTAGTGAAAACAAGCGTCTTTCCTCTGTTTTAGTAATGAATAATCCACCCTTTTACAATTGACCTAAGATTGTTTATATAGAGAACTCACCAAACCCGGGTGAATGCTAGAAAACTAAGCTTAATTACAATTAAGAGATTAGATAAAATCTTGAAATTAGGTACAATGACCAAAATGCCTCTAAAACCTTTTATGATAATGATGAAACCATCCCTCTCTGAGGGGCCTTCCACCATTGTCAGATCTTGGAAGCCTTTCCGAAACTTGCAGCGATGGTTCAGATGATTTGCCATTATATCTTCAATGCTTGTTCGATTCTGAGCATTTTGATGCCCTTTAATCGTGCTGAGGCAACATTTTCCTATGGGGTGAAGGTCTGACCTGATTCATTAACTTTGGTCATCAATTTTATTCAACTTGTGATGCTCTAAGTCTTTTTTTTTTTTGCAGATGAAAGAAGAGAATGTTGTTTGAAGGTATTTTTCAGCACCTTGGTCCCCGATAGGAAGCAGGTCAATAAAGCCTACAAAACAGTGGAAATTCCCGACAGTCTCAAAATGGCCCCAGAATTGGTCAAGATCTTCATCAGCAATTCAAAAGACCACCTACCAAGTTTCATCATGATCAGACATGTCTAAGGTAGACACAAAGAAACAATTTCAGCAAAATCAGTCTCTAACACCCTGAAATGGACCCTGTAACTAGAGTTATACTTTTGGTGCGTCAAACAGTTGTGGGACCATCGCCATTAGATCCGACATGGTCTAAAACCCTTTTGGATCAAGTTTCGGCTTAATCAGGTACTCCAAGACAAAGTTATGGGTGAAATACCGAAAAAGGGTAGGCTACACACTATTGCTGTGGCCTCACAATATCAAAACACCATTAAAGGTGGTTGTTTTTACAGTCACGGGTAGTCACTTTCGTGGCTTATATCTCACTCGTTCCAAGTCGAATCGATCCCAAGTGTAGTGAGCGTGTTCGTCTCATCAAGATGAGTAATTGGATATGTGGTACACCCAGTGACGACGCCCGATTAGAGAGAAAAATTAAATGCAAGTCGTTGATGCGTAAAGGAAGTTGTAGAAAATACAGTAGCAGCACGCCTCGTTCTAGCAGCCAGATCATGACTCTCGCATACTCGATCGGCACGAAACCCATTGCATTATGTGTGTGAGGTCCTAGGCTATCTCTGGTCTGAACCTCACATACAATGAACGATTGGATTTTTCACACAACAGCGTCAAAGCTACTGTAAATTTCGGGCGTCGAATTTTAAGATTCCGGTCAAAAACTCAATACGACAAAATCTTCATCCGGACACGAAATCTAGCTACGTATGTTGCAACATGATCATGATGACATGCTCAATGCGACTCAATGAAGAATTCGCGAAAAAACATCAAGGAACGAGCACACAATTGATTCGAAGTTTTCAAGATTCATCCAAAATTCAAGTATCATAATCTTGGCTCAAAAATGTGATTCATGGCTCGAAGTTGGTATCAAAATGATCGCCATGCCGAGCCTTATAAGAAAACAATAATCTTTTGATCAAACAGGTATCAGAACGACCTCGAGTTAGCCACGGAAGATCACGTAAGTACTTAGGTAGCAACAGGGACTGTTATGAAATTCCAGACATTGTTAGGCAAGGACAAAATAATCCTTTTTCACCCATATTTAGAATTTTTTTTAAATTCAATTAAATTGTATTTATCTTCAATTCTAGGTAGTTTTTGGGCGTACACACGTTTTAGCCCAATTCTATATAAACAGGCAATGCCTCACTGTACAATCAATAAAATTCTGAATTTTGCTTAAGGTTGTGCGTACGTCTTGGAGAGAGAGAGAAGAAAGGGGTTGATACCCTTTAAGCAGGTAACTTTCTCTCTCCTCCCCTCTTTCTCTCTCCTCCCATCTTTTTCTCTCTTCCCCTCTTTTTCTCTATCTCTTTCTCTCTCTTCTTCTCATCTATATATATTTTTCTCTCTTTTCTTCTCGTCTCTATCTCTTTCTCTCCTCTCTTTCTCATCTCTCTCTTTCTCTCTCATCTTCTCGTCTCTATCTCTTTCTCTCTCCTCCCCTCTTTCTCACTCTTCTTCTCATCTCTATCTTTCTCTCTATCCTTCTCTTCTGTTGCAGTCGGTGAAGCCTAGTGCTGACTGGATTTCTCTCTCTCCTCTCTTCTATTGCAGTCGGCGAAGCTTAGTGTCGGTTGGATTTCTCTCTTTCCTTTGTCTGTTGCAATCGGTGAAGCCTAGCGCGGCTGGATTTCTCTCTCTCCTTCTCTTTTGTGGCTGTCAGTGAATCCTAGTGCCGGCTGAATTTTTCTCTTTCCTTCTCTTCTGTTGCAGTCGGTGAAGCCTAACGTCGACTGGATTTCCCTCTCTCCATTTCTGTCACAGTCTACAAAGTTTAGTGTCAGTTCAATTTTCCTCTCTTCCTTTTCTTCTGTCACAATCGGTGCAAGCGTAGTGCAGGCTGGGATGCTCTCTCTCTCTCTCCTCTCTTCTGTCAAAGTTACGAAGCCTAGCATCGACTCAATCTCTCTCTCTCTCCTCTCTTCTGTCACAGTTGCGAAGCCTAACACCGACTCAATCTCTCTCTCTCTCTTGCTTTTCTTCCATCACAACCGGCGCAAACTTAGCACTGGTTGAGTTGCTCTCTTTCTTCTCTTCTGTCACAATCAGTGAAGCTAGCGCCGACTGCATCTTCTCTCTTTTCTTCTGACATAGTTGGCGAAGCCTAGCACCGACTGTGTTTTCTGTATGTTCTTCTAGCACAGTCGGCAAACCCTAGCACCAACTGTGTCTTCTCTCTCTTCTCCTATATATAACACAGTCGGTGAAGCCTAACGTCGGTTGCATTTTTTCTCCCTTCCTTCTAACACAGTCGGCAATGCCTAGCGCCGACTGTGTCTTCCTTCCCTTTCTCTCTTTTATTCTCTCCCCTTTCATACTCTTCTCTTCCTTTCTTCTCCCTCCTTCTTTCTGTTCCCTTCTTCTCTTATTTCATTTCTTATTCTTTCCTTATAACCATCATTCTGTTATTCTTTCATTTGACTAAGAGGGATTGAGGTTAGCCACCCATGGTAGTCCTGTCGTCTAGCCGTAATGTTGTTGTGCTAAGATTACTTGGCCCTCTTTATTGCCACGACAGATTAACCATTGTGCCTAGCTAGTCGGTACTAGTAATGATGTCTAATAGTAATTCATTGAGCCGTTCTTAGTTATTGAGCCCGTTTTGCTACCATGTCAGGCCAATTATTCACCAGCTTAGTCACCGCTCTGATACTCCCACTTAGTTGAATTCTTCTCTCCCCCATTTTTCTTCTCTTATCTTTCTCTCATTCTTTTTGAATGCGCATGCTTGTGTACGTTCGTCAAAGAGGAAAAGGGTGAGGTTTGACCCACCTATCTTATAACCTTTGCCATATGTGTGTTATTAGATAAAACAGAAGAATACAAGTCAATGGAGGCGATTCCGAACCTGTTTTATTACCGGGGGGCTTTCTTCATAAGAGGGTGCCCACGCGAGCCAGCTTGAGTAAGTCCTGAACCCACTTTAAATTTCTCCCTCACCGGTTGATAAAACCTACCCCCGTTCTCAAACGAGGTTCCCAAGAGAGAGATCTCAAAAACGTCTCGGGTCGTCTCTCGAAGCTCGAGAAGCATGCCGCCCGATCCTCAAAAGATCCGGAGGGCGAGATCGAGGCACCTAACTAGCTTGACGACTCCACTGGGGACTTACTACAGCTTAGTCGGATCGTTCTTGGTTGGCTAGTTTCTTCTTTTAATATTTGCTTTCATTATCTTTTCACATTTTATTTATGGCTTGCGGGTTTTGTAACCCATTTATCTGGATTGGGGATTTTTTTATCCCCACATTCGAGAGTGTCCCTAGGGAACAAGTTCCTTCGACTTGGTTCCCAACCATCCTCTAGAGCAAAGACCCATTGTCTAGCTCTCAAGTCTTAACCTAGACCGGTGTGAGGTAGGACTTAAAGGTCCCTCACTCCCCATCTCCTCGCTCAGGTGGAAACTCCATCAAGGCGCCCTGCATCGACAACACTTCTGTTGCCCCACACAGCATGCACCTAGCCGCCGGCAAGTCACTTGCCGGTTGTGTTTTTGAGGTACGTTGGAAGGCTACTCAGTCCCTTTCTGCAAAAGGCAAACAAGTTGCCATTGCTTCGGTGGGCCGCCATAAAGCTACCCCCACATTTCTGCATCATTGGTCTCTATTCCTAGAGGTTCAACACATCGAGGCGAAAACCCCACGGTCTCCACTCCTCACACACACCACAAGGCTCGTGGGTCACTCACTCGAGCCACATTTCGGGGCAACCCTTATGCTACCCAGAGTCGGCATCCAAGATCAGACCTTCTAAGGTCAGGTCTTGTGCACACTGATCACATGCATCTCACTGCTCGGGGCAACGCCGTCATTATGCCAACCTGAGTACACAGGAGACGACCTCCTCGTCTTTATATTCAGCCCACACAAGTGCACTCTGTAAGGGGTCAGCTTACACCTGTTCTCTTACAGACACCTGTTCTTGGTCTCTTTAGGCCATATCACTTGCACGAGCTCGGGCTGACCCCCAGGTCTCTCATAATCCTTCTTCAAGGGGCGCACACGTGTCGCCATCACAGACGTCCCCCGCCTTAGACTCGGGCCTTCTCATGACTCAATCCTACCCCGACCCACTCCTCCTTCTTCGAGCAAGCATCTTCAGCCTTGGCACTCGAAGGTTTTCCTCAAGAGTACCATTCTGAACCAGCCCCATCACTTTGGTCTTGCCTTTAGAGCTCAAGGCATTGATCTGATGGAAGATCGAGTCCTTCATCCTCCACGGCCCAAGATGACTCCAGTTCTTAGCTCTCATCCATTGCTGCACCTGATGGAGACAGTTCTCTCTTGTGCAAGAAGACTTGACCAACCGCGACTTAGATCACAGTTTTGGCATGTGGTCCATCAAAACCTCAAGGCTAAACACGATAAAGGTTTGCAAATTTTGATTAGGGAGGTGATCAAGACAGCCAAAACAACCAATTCTGATGACCCTCTTCACCTGAATCCCTTCTACCCCCTTCAGACGATGAAGCTTGAAGAAGAGCTCCATGAGCCCTGTGCTGTGGTTACTGTCGTAGAAGAAGACTCAGCAGTCATAGTCCTAAGACTGTCAAGAACCGGTCTTAATGCGATCAACATACAAGAGTCGAGTTCAGTCAGGGCATGCTGACCCCCTACTGATTGACCTACCACATACCACCCATCAAGGTCGCAAGCCCTCAGTTTCCACTAACGTTGACCTCCATAGAGAAACGGTCAACGTAATGGTTGTAAGTGAGCCCGGTGATGCGCAGGAAGAGCGCATGAACAAGTTTGAGCATATGGTGGGCGCGATGATGGAAAAGATCGATTGTATTGATGCCGCACGCCAATCGGCTAATCATGAGATCAATTCCCATCACTTTGATGGTGCACCTCCATGGCAGCCCCCTCCTTCTACCTCACAGGACAATTCTGCCCTCATCCCATCTCTCAAACAGACAATGACGCTATGGTCACCCATACCCTAAAGAACAGACAAATCTCGAGGATACAAGGTGTGACGCCTTATCAAAGGCCATGCCCCTTGTCCAATGATCAGGTCTCGTTTTCCTTAGATTATAAGAAAGGGAAGTTTCCCTCAGATTATTCAATGGAACCACGTCTCCAAGCCAGCATATTGCCCACTTTCAAGTAGCATTTCGAGAAACAGTGGCTGACAGGAGACTTCTTCTCCGACAGTTCGGTGAGACACTTGATGGCCCAGCATTCCAATGATATGTCTGACTTCCTCCAAACTCAGTGCATACATGGGAGGAGATGGGGAAACTATTTTATCAACACTTCTATGAGATCAAGAGAGAGGTTCAAAGCATCAGACTTCTCACATTGACTCAAGACCCCGATGAGCCTGTGGATCAGTTCATATCAAGATGGAGAAATTTGGCTTCCCACCATCCTAATCCTATGCCTGAGAAGGAAGCAATCCAAACTTGCGTGCGAAACATGCGACCCGAGATCTCTCTACATGTCGAAGCCTCTAATCCGACCTCCATGTTAGAGTTGATCTCTAAATCAGTTCGCATAGAAAGTTTATCACGCCACCATGGTGGGACACGACAACCATCTACAAGCTTAGCAAACAACCGGGGCAATGGTAGCTCTCGGAATAACACACGGGGCAGCCAATAGAAAGCAGTAATCAGTGCAGCTGTCAAGGTCACTAATTCAAAGAAGGCTCCCTCCCAAACTTTGGACCTCTTTAAAGGGGTAAGCATGGCAAAGGTAACATCCAGGCTGGTAAGCAACAAAAGTCGTACAATCGGGTACCCCCACCAGCCAACCTTGATCGGGGTGATTATTTCACCAAGCATAGGAACAAGGCCTATCCCTTCCAAAAGGAATGGGTCCCCGCGCTGTTTCGATTATTATTGGAATAAAATATGATTCAGCTTCCAGAAGCCAAGTTCCCTGAGCAACGTGGCCTGGACACTCAGGAGAATTTTTGGAATAAAATATGATCCAGCTTCCAGGGTCATATAAAGCTTGAAGACTTAAAGAAGGCCTTTAGGGCAGCCGAGGCCTCCCCTGCCGTAACCATCCAAGAGGAAGACAAAATGCCTGATATCCTTTACGCCTTCTTCATTATAATGCTTCAGAAAGGCATAATCACACTGAAGAAGGTAAGGAAACCCTGCCTTGCTAAGGGGACTGAAGATCGTTGGTTCTTGTACCATCAAATAAGAGGCCATTACCTGTCGGAATGCATAAATTTCCTTGATATATTTGCAAAGAAAATCTGACAGTGTCAGGAGTTTTACAATCTCCCCATAAGTGATCCTCAAGTCATTCCTCTATCGGGCAAGAAGAACTCACAAAGCAGGACCTTCCTATCAAGGACTCGGACTCCGCTGAATCCTTGACTTCCCAACCATGGATAGTCTACCATGGCCGAAGCAGACACACGTCCTTAAGGCAAGAAGCAGTTCGCCAAGCTAGAGCTGTTCACAAGCCCAGCGAGACGAATCAAACATCACCTCAAAAAACTAGAAAGAGACGAGCACCAAGGGCTACTCGTAGAAGAAACAAGACCGCTCAACCCATAGTCGAGCAGGAATTTCTCAGGCCCCTTCCTCCACAGCCAACTTTACTGGACTTCATCCCTGACACGATCCTTCTTCCTTCTTCATCCTATCAAGAAGATGTTCCCGTGCCATCTCCCACTCAACACACGTCCAATGAGGTTAACGACGTTAAAAGCACTCCCCAACGATTTAAGCAAGGAAAAGACCTAAAAGATCCTCTGCACCCGTCCAACCCTGTTGATGACATAGAAAGCTACCCAGATCAGTCTGTTGAGGGGAACGACCTTAAAAGTCCCCCACCTTCTAACCCTTCTCCTTCTTCTTCTCCTGCTTCTCATTCTCCCTCTTCTACATTCTCTGTAGGTACAACCTTGATATGCCTGGACTTTGAGGCTCTCGATAGAGAATTTGAAGGAATCAATATAAGCAGAATGAAACAGAAATGATTGAGAAGGACCCTGGCACAAGCAGTAAGATTCCTAACAATTACTGATGCCCTGATAGCTAAAGCCAAGGCAGAGCCACCTTCTTCAAAGAAGCACAAGAAGTCGAAGCCAAAGAAACCCCAGTGGCCCCTTGAGCCTGACTTTGAGCAGAGACTGCGAGAATCAAATGGGAAAAGCTCCTATTCTCAAGAAGCCACGTGGTGCAAATTTCAGAAGTAATACCCATGATAGGGCACATAAATCTCAGTTCAGAGAGGATGCTGCAGCCTCCACCGTAGAAGTCGGGCACCTTGAAGTTCCCCAGTTCGCCACTACCCTTAATCCAAAGACTAGTCTGTTTATCTTACAGCTCCCTGGGTTCCTTCCTAATCCCAATACTTCAAACAATCCACCACCTATTCTCCAATTCATTGGGACCCCTTTGATCCCATACACTCAATCTCTTTCAAAACCTCAAACTTCTGTCACTCGAACTAAGCCCGCTGTGCAATCAAGTCAGCCAGCCGGTCAAAATAAACCTTTTCTACCTAAACATGCTCCTCAACCCAACATACTACCCAAATTAGTGGCAAGACCTAGAGCACAAGGCCCTGATCAAGAAAAGGTGAAATATGATGTGATAGGGCATCTACGGAAACTTCTGGCTCTTCTTAGTATCTCTGACGTCCTCATGCTCTCGAAGGATCATCAGATGTCTTTGGTTGAAGCACTCTCTAACCCAGAAGTGTATGAAACTGAAGTAGAACTTATTGAGGTCGACTAGACAATTTTAGAAGGATGTATGCCAATCACCTTTTCCGAGGATGATCTGTAGCTGGGAGAAAAATTTCATAATCGCCATCTCTTTGTTACTGTCGAATTACATGCATGCCCCATCAACTGAATTACGTTAGATGGAGGGTCAGCAGTCAACCTTATTCTAAGGAGGATCATTAATCGATTAGGGTTGGGGTCCGAAGATCTTACCCGGACCCACGTCACAGTTCAACGGTTCAACCAATTAGGAGAGAAGCCAGCTGGTACAGTACGCCTTCGTTTTAAGATCGGTGAGCTAAACAACTATGCTCAGTTTCATGAAATCGACACTGACACTTCCTACAATATCTTCCTTGGTCGGGCATGGCTCCATGACCAAGGGGTGGTTCCATTAACATTACACCAATGTTTCAAGTATAGCTGAGACGGGAGACATCACACGGTCTATGCTAACAAAAGACCATTCCCTGTGGTCGAAACTCACAATTCCGATGCTAAATATTACTTCACGGATCTAGCGTTGCCCATGAAGCCAAATGATGGAGGTCACAAGTCTACAGTCAAGACATCATCTTTGTCTCATGAAGATGTTGAGGATGTTAGGAGAACATTGGTGAACACGTTCAAAGAGGAAGAAAGGCAGGGTAGAATTTTACCCTTAACCACCCTTCATCCTAACATCCCAGCCATCATCCCTCGATAAACTCCTTCTTCACTTGAAAAGGAGCCTTTGCCCACTGCCCTCAGTTTTAAGCCACCTTGGCCGGAAGATGAACCAGAGGTCATTCCTGAGATTAAGCAAGCCATGGGGATAGAATTCTTGGCTCCAGGGATCACTTATACCCTGGACCAGCAAAAAGTCATACTTATTCCCATTACGCTCTTTAAAGCCGAAGTGGCGCGATAACCGCCGTGAAATATTTTTCAAAATTCGGTTGCTATAAGTATAGAGGATGCTCCTCAGATCGGTGTCCGGCTGAAAGTTCTACTTTGCCCCGACCTCTCAAGAGGAGAGCAGTTCGATAAAAAACAACTTTCTTCCCCTCAAGTGTAGGAACCGAAGTACACAGTCTTCAAAGTCAGTTGGAGGTCATGCATATCGCTTCAAAACATCTCAAGGAGTTCATGTAGGAGACCAAACGCCATGATAAGCTTGAAGTAACACAAATGGAGGCCGAAGCCCCTCCTGACTGGACTATCTATAGCAACCAGGCTCACCAAATCACGAGAAAAATGAACTATGAGCCCTTTGTCAATCAGACATTAAGAGGAGAAAAAGCAACGACCCCCCATTTCCAAGCTATCCAAGCCACGACAAGCCCACCCTGGGGCTAAACAAGGCCTAGGGTATTAGCCTCTTGGGGCAATAAAAGTGTCGAGTGGCATTCAAAAAAAGAAATCACATGAGGTGCAGCAAAAGTAAGAAGAGAATGAAATCATGCAGTAAAGTCAATCAAAAGAGAGATGCACTTTATTCATCAGTTAAAAACTTTTACAAAGTACTTGCAAGAGGAAAGGACATGTTCAAAAACTATCGATCATCTTATTGATCTCTGTGCTGTGCGCTGCAAGAGAAGTCTCGGTACCCTGAACACACTCCTTCAGTCCCACCACCATTTGAGTCTCCTCTGCCGTCGCCATAGTTTCCGACTCAATTGTGCCATTGAGTTCGGACAAATCTTCAACCAATGAGCCCTCCATGGCCCTCCTCTGGACCATCTCCATCTCAAGGCCCACGAATTCCTGTCTCAGTATTCACATCTCTTCACTGATTTCGATCATTCTCTTGAAGCTGCCTTGCGCCTCCCTCCTGAGATCGTTCTAATAGCTAGTTATCGTGGCCTTCTTCTCAATGCAAGCATCTATCTCCCCATGATGGCGCGAGATCGACTCTTCTAAGCAGGATAGCTTGTTAGTTTCTTCCTCATGATGTAGCACCCCCAACCGCCAGCTCTCCAACTCGTTTAGAGTTGCATTAAAATGGGAAAGCACTTCTGGTGCACTCCCAATTGCGGTGGTAGTAGCAAGCTCCTTCAGTCTTGCCAAAGCTTTGCTAGCTCATTGGAAGGCAACTCCTTTGAGCCCTGAAGCATGCTTGTAATCATGGTAGAAACCTCGCTAAAAATGGGCCTAGATGGTGTTCTTGGGATTTCTACTTCTGAAGAAGCCTCAACCTGCTCGGGTTTTTTAGTGCCAGCCTCCCTGCCTTGACCTTCTCCCATAGGGACCTGTACTTTTGTCCCAGCAGGTTCTGAAGAAGCCTATTCCTCACTTCAGCATTAGCAGGTTTAGGAACCACCTCCTCTCCAGCCAACTCTAGCCACGACTACTTCCATTTGGTTTGCACCTTCAAAGGGCAGAACCTCAGCCACGAAGAGCTCAGTCCCCTCATCTTCATGACCTGGGACCATGGACGCAGCAAACCTCTTGGTGCTCGGGTGCATCATCAATTACGAGCTTTTATTCTTGAGTAATAGTCCCTACCTCGATCAGGGCATTGAGCTCCTGATGCATGGAGACCACATCAACATTAGATTCCCTTCTTAGAGAAGTTCCTTTGGGACTTGCAGCCTCATCAGTACCCTTCCGAGCTGCCTTCGACTCAGGGACTGCCCTGTATTTACCACCACAAGATCCGAAGTCACCTCCCGATCAAAAGCAATGACAACGGGCTCAGAGCAGTCAGAGTCATCTGCCTCAGTTTCTGAAGAGAAAGAAGACAATTCAGGAGAAGCAGGAGGTGGTCCAGGGAGTGCAGAGGGTGATACTAGGGGAGTTTCTAAAAGATCAGAAGAGGAAGAGCTACCTCCTGGTTTTGACATCATAGGAAGGTTGGCACTCTTGTGCCTGCGAGTATGCCCACTAATTGAAGACGGTGCACGAGTATCGACATCGGTCTAGTGTTTTCATTTCTTCCCCCCTGTCGGAGTAGGAGCGGCCGCTTCAGATCCACCTCCCTGGGAAGGTCCTCCAGCCAATTTACTGTGGGAACCACTCTCGACTAGGGTGTTCAAGTCATGTGGGGGACACTTTTCATAACCAGGGACTTGGCAACCCTCATCCCACTCGAAGAGGGAACTAAGATTATCGAAGACACTCTAAGTCCTTGTCTTCATTGCAAGAAATTCTGTTGAGCCCTCATCAACTGCTATCTCACGCGGAATCCCTATAGCTCGCCAGTTAGAGGGATAATCTAAGACAAATATTGCATCAGAAGTAAGAGCATTCGACAGTCTCCTTTGCCTGATATCTTGGCACCAGTTACCATTCACCCATTTCCAAGAGTGATCTTTATCCCAATATCCCTTGCTGGTGATTTTCCACCAGTTCACATAGGCCTTGGTGAGGTAATACATATTTGCTAGTTTATGTCATCTCTAGACACATAAACCAAGCGGTCTGTATAAGCTTTGGCAGCCAGCGCTCACGGAAAGTTCCAAAATCTTCCGTCTTCCTCTTATTCACCTTACTTCGGTACTTTTCGAAAAACACCGAGAAGGGGCAGCCTTGATCAAGCCTGTGCTGACAGGAGAAGCGGTGGGGGAAATACCCCTCTAACCTGACACTATGCGGAGTCTGATAAGGTAGAACTCCCTCTCTGGTGCTTAGGATGAACATGGCCTCCTTAATGGTTGTTGGAGCACCGTCTAGCTCATTCCCTAACTCATCAATGAAAGCACGGTCGATGAAGCTCCTTATCGGGAAGGGGACATGCCACATGTTCAAAGAGTCATTCCCAAATAGACCCTGAGCCTCCCATGGGGTATGAAAGATAGCCCTCTGGTTGGAAATCCTCATTAAGAAGGGCCACAATTTATTTCCTAAGCACTGATGCTTGACATAGGTGTTAGGGAAATAGGCCCCTAGCCACCTGCACACATAATGGATGGGGAATGGAGTTTTAAAATCCCTTCCCCCCCTCTTTGCCCTTGTAGGCCTTTCCATGGGAGATGGCCCCCAAGCCATGGTAAATGTTACACAAGACTGGTTGAGCAAGGGCATACTCACACCCTCTAGCCATATAGCATGCCACATACATTACACCTGGACGAATGTCGTCCCCCCAGCCAGGGAGTACGAATTTGCACAAAAATAGAGCCAAATACGTGGCCAAGAAGACACAGTCATTGTCGATCTCAAGTTGATATACACGAGGCATCTCCTTTGCAGCTGCCTTCCCTTCCCCCTTCGGTGTGCCCTGACCACCCTCGGGATAAACCCCACAAAAGAATTTCACCCATTACGTGAAGGTGATCCTGCCATTGCTTGACCGGGCGGCAATCGACTGGTAGGCCTCGAAGATCTTTTGAAAACTGGCAAGCGCCTCTTCATCCCCCAAGTTAGCACCACCGAAGATGACTGAGTTCGGGGGCACGAACTCGTCATACATAGCCCGGATCATCGGGGGAGACCTCCAATAAAAATGAAGATCTAGTAAAGAGATTCCGGCTTCTCCATGTCCAAGAAGCCAGGTATTACTAACATGGCTCCACGTCTCCAGTAACACCGTTACTATGTTGGAGGAATGGTCATAGTAGCTGCCCAAACACTGGACCACTGCTAATAGTGAAGCACATTCAAGAGTACTTCTGTACGACCCCAATACCTTCGTAGTTCAAGAAGAGTATCCCTTCAAGTATTGGTGCTCCCCTTGAATTTAGAGGCCTTTTGGTGACCACATTAGTAGTCCCTTTTCTTGTACAATTCATTTCCTTAAGGTAGGCAAGTTCTCTACAGAAGCTATGTTCCGATGCATACAGTGAAGAAGTGCCACTCCTTCAGTACTAACGTTGTCGTTATTACCGTCACGTACTTCGAAACAAATGGGGTCAGTAATGAAAGTGACACTGAGGGGCCACTTTGGTTCACATATTGGCTGGGTCAGTCAAATGGGCTCACCCCTTGATAAAACCTCACATGTGAAATCACATGCACCGATTTCTCCCTCCCTTGGAAGCCTCTTCACATCAGGAATTTGCTAAGAAGAACCAACCATTACAAAAGGTTTAATGGGGTACTCCAAAGAAAGTTGCTAAGACACCGATCAGTGCCGGCTGTGTCCGCTAATACTTAGCACCGGTTGCGTCTGCCAACCCTCAGTTCCGGTTGAGCTTATCAATGCCGAGCGTCGGTTGCAGGCCAATGGCTAGCGCCGACTGAGTCTGTCAACACTCAGCACCAGTTGAGATTGCCAAGGCCCAACACCGGTTGTGTCCTCCAAAGGCAGTGCCGACTGTGATTGGATCTCTCACACGTGCCATGCCTCGAACTCAGTTGAGCTGACTGACGACTATCTCCACGTCCTTTAGCGCCGCCTAACACACGAGCTAAGGCCAACCTTCACCATGTCTCCTGCAATCGCATGATTTCCATAGGTGACGGTTCACCTCCCACGATTGTTCACCTTCCCTACAACCGTTTTGTCCCTTTGATTTCCTGTCAGAACTTCTTCTACACGGCCTAAAAAACCCACAGAAAGACTTCCCCTGCCTACGTTTTTGGCTGGGAAGTCACCAAAACCTCTGAAAAATCACTACAACCCTTAGGAAACCCCTTAAAACTCCCCAAAAAATCCCCAAGACTTGTGGAAATGCCTACAACTGTACTTCCCGCCTTTTCCACCTTCAAAATGCCTATGTCGGAGTTCTTCTATTTCTCGAAAAGCCCCCTATGCTAACCATAAAACTCCTGTGAATCCCTGGTAGAGTCTTTCTTGCCAGACAACCTCTCCTGTAAAAACCTTTGCGAACTGAAAGCTTCCCTGAAAGGTTTCCCGAAACACTTGACCTCTTGCCAGAATCTCCCTTGCCACTTGCTGAAACTTCTACCGAGTACCCTTTACTCACAGTTTAAAATTTTCTCAAGTTTTTACCTTCGGTGAAAAGTGAGGGAAAATTGGGTCTTACCTCCTTATGTATCCTGCACTACCCTCGAACACCCCTCACAAAATGGGAATCCCAATCGCATCCAAGGGAAGCCAAACGACGATGAGCTGGGACGGGCTGTGACCCGAGGCCCGAGTCAACACTCATCGCCGCTTGTAAAATTCCAAAAAATGGGCCGGAACGGGTCAGGCTCGGGCCATGACTCAAGTATCAATCCATGCCCAGCGCCGGGTGAGTTTCAAATGGCCCTAGCGTCGGTCGACTTGGTCTCGGGTGATATCCAAACAACCTTAGTGCCAAATTACTTAGTGCTGGTTGTGTTCAAACAATGTCACGGCTCGTTCACAGCGTCAGCTGAGTTTTATCAACCAGCGTCGGTTGTGTTTTTGAAAACTCAGTGCCGGTTGAACACTCGCAAGAGACAATTATTGCTACACCTGGCGCCGGCAGTATTTCAAGCTGTCTATTGTCGCTTAGTTCCAGCCTTGTGTATCCTGTCATCCCCAGTGGAGTTGTACCCAAGGCGTTGCACCCAAGCTGTGGCCTATCATCCCCAACAGACATAGAAGCAGACCATTATTCCTCATCCTCGTAGAAGTCACACCCATACTGCAGGCCATTATCCCCAATGGAGTTAGGGTCATTCTTACCTCTTCAATTCCTGGGGGCTCTGTTTCACACCAAGCTATCTTATCCTCAGGGAGTCGGGTTACCTGTCATAAGCCAATTCTCCATAGAGTCTCATCTTTTACCCCAGGGAGCCACGCTTGCCCCCCTAAGCCCTAGTGACGTCCTCTTCTGTTGGACATCCTTCATCAGGTCACCATTTCCATCTGAGCCCTCAGTTTGTGAATGGTCTTAACCATTTTATCCCCAGGGAGTCGGATTGCCATCTACAGACCTATTCCCCATGAAGCTCCACCTACATGGCGACCCAGCCTCGGTCCGTGCTGCACGACCCTAAACTGCACAGCCTCGGTCTATGCTGCACGACCCTAAACTGCACAGCCTCGGTCCTTGCTGCATGACCCTAAACTTCACAGCCTCGATCCGTGTTGCATGACCCTAAA
This sequence comes from Amborella trichopoda, assembly GCF_054954075.1. NCBI lineage: Eukaryota > Viridiplantae > Streptophyta > Magnoliopsida > Amborellales > Amborellaceae > Amborella > Amborella trichopoda. The sequence goes on from NC_142344.1 coordinate 32,147,508, forward strand.
ACTGCATAGCTTCGGTCCAAACTATATGACATTAAACTGTAGCGGAGGTATAGTTGCACGATCTTAAACTGGACTATCTTAGTTGCATGACTTTAAACTGCTTAACTGGCCCAGCTATATGACCTTATACCATAGTGCACGTCCTAGCCACATGACGTTATCCAAACTATATGACCTTAAACTGTAGCGGAGGTCTAATTGCACGACCTTAAACTTCACGGTCCTAGTTGTATGAATTTAAACTGCATAATCATGGTCTCAACTATATGACCTTAAACTGTAGTGGAGGTCTTGTTGCACGACTTTAAACTGCACGGTCCTAGTTGTATGACTTTAAACTGCATAAACACGGTCCAGATGTATGACCTTAAACCATAGTGCACGTTCTAGCTGCGTACGTTAAAAGGACTTATCACTATGGTCCAAAGTATATGACCTTAAACTATAGCGGAGGTCTGGTTACACCTTAAACTGCACGGTCCTAGTTGTATGACTCTAAACTGCATAACCACGGTCCAGCTGTATGACCTTAAACCATAGTGAACATCCTGGCTGCATGACGATAAACAATTTTGCACAGGTCCTAGAGGTATGACCTTTAAAACTTGCCCCCACATATGCGCACATGCTTTTACGTGCACTTTCACACATGCCTTCCCTAACCTACCTGTTAGTGTGCGCCCGCCATCTTCATGACCTCCCCAGTGTGTCATCACCATACCTCATTCCATAGTGAGTCTCACCTGTGCTCACAAAACAACGAACCATCCCACCATCCATACTCGTTGTAAGTTAGTGGGTCACCATCATCCACTCACATTTCATACATCATCCATCTTTCATAGGTAGCTTAATGTCATTTCCCCAAGTGAGTCAAACCACCACCATACTCACTCCATGCCCTCCACAAACTGCCATTCATCACCACCATGGTCCAGCTGTATGACCTTAAACCATAGTGCACGTCCTGACCGCATGACATTAAACTGTTTCGCATAGGTCTCGAAGGCATGACCTTAAACACGCCTTCATAAAAAAAAATGATGATGAAATAACATGCATGGTGTATACCTTAACATGGGAACACTATGAGTAAAAATGACGGATGGGCATGGTTATAAAACCTTGAGTAAAATAGTTTCATGAATAAAAAAACCGTGAAAACCTGAAAGGGCATCGTGAATAAAAATAGATGAAAAGGGTGGACATGGCTGAAAGGTCATGGGTAAAAGAGCTCCAAAATAAAAAGAAGTTGATGAAAATCGTCTCTACGGTGCCGCTTACCAAGTTCAAGCAAAAATTCACAAAAGACACTTGGACCAATAAACAGGTTGATGCAACACTCCCCTCAATAGGCGACTTCAGCCCTCACAAAGGCAAGAAATTGACAAAGCCAGGGCGAAACTAGCCAGAGACTTCAGCTCGCCTAGCTGGTAGGCCCAAACCATCGAGATCGACTAATAAAACTGTCCTCGACTGGATCCAGTAGACGAGACCTACAGTGGGACTCTGATCGTTCAAAGCAAACCTGGTATAACAGTAAACAGTGCGGACCAATAGCAAACAAATGAACACAGACAAAATGGGAACAATGCCCTTCAACATGGTACTCAATTGTCAGACGGGCTTAATTCTGATTGACGAGGTCCGTACAAAATCGTCAGCTTCAGAATCACAAATGGTCCATCCGTGGAGACTTTACGTGAATCTCCTCGGTGTTCATGTGGTTCTGTGGCTAGGGAGAAAAAAAAGTAAAAGCCGAAGGAAATTTTCTGAATGATTGTCTTTCTCGCTTCTCTTAAAGCACAACATTAGGTGGGACAAGCTGTTTGAATGTATTTTTCAGCACCTAGGTGGTTAGGTGCCTCAATCTCGCCCTTCGGATCCCTGGAGGATCGGGCGGCACGCATCTTGGGTTTCGAGAGAGACCCGGGATGTTTGTGAGATCACTCTCTCGAGAACCTCGTTAAAAAAAGGGGGCAGGTGTTACCAACCGGTGAGAGAGGAATTTAAAGGTGGGTTTGGGACTTACTCGGGCTGACTCGTGTGGGCGCCGTCTGAGATCACGAAGATAGCCCCCAGTAATGAAACTGGTTAGGAATTGCCTCCCTTGGCTCGTATTCTTCTTATTTTCTACTTTCCTAGAATGATACATATATATGGCAAAGGTTATGAGACAGGTGGGTCAGACCTCACCCTTTTCCTCTTTGATGATCATACGCAAGCATGCGTATTCAAAAAGAAGAAAGAAAGACGGGGCGGGGGGGGAGAGAGAGGAATTCGACCAAGCGAGAAGATCAGAGCAGTGACTAGGCTGGTGGATAATTGGCGTAATGTGGTAGTGAAACGGGCTCGGTAACTGAGACCGGCTCAATGGATTACTACTAGATGCTATTGCCAATATCGACTAGCTAAGCACGATGGTCGGTCTGCAATGACAGTAAAGCGGGCCAAGCGAACCTGGCGCAATGACATTACGGCTAAATGACAGAACTGTCATGAGATGCTAACCTCAATCCCTCTTGGTCGAATGAAAGAGTAGCAGAAGAATGGTTAAGGAGAAGAAGGGAATGGACAGAAGGAGAGAGAAGAAGGAAGATATGAGGGAGAAGAAAGAAGAGGAGATGGAATCGGCGCTAGACATTGCCGACTGTCTCAGAAGATGGTAGTGAGAGGAAGCAGTTGGTGCTAGGCTTCACTGACTGTGTTATATGAGAAGAGAGGAAGAGAACCAACTAACACTAAGTCTCACCAACTGACAGAAGAAGAGAGGGAGAAATAGTCAGCACTAGGCCATGCCCACTGATAAAAGAGGAGAGAGAAGATCAACCGACGCCAAGTCTCTCCGACTGATAGAAGAAGAAAGAGAAGACCAACTGACGTTAGGTCTCACTAACTGACAGAAGAAGAGAGAGAAGACCAACCTGCGTCAAGTCTCACCAATTGATACAAGAAGAGAGAGAAGACCAACCGATGCTAGACCTCACCGACTGATAGAAAAAGAGAGAGAAGACCAACCGACGCTAGGTCTCATCGACTGATAGAAGAAGAGAGAGAAGGCCAATCGGCGCTAGGCCTCACCGACTCATAAAAGAAGAGAGAGGAGGCCAACCGGCGCTAGGCCTCGCCAGTTGACAGAAGAAGATAAAAAGGACCAATCGACTCTAGGTCTCGCCAATTAATAAAAGAAGATAGAGATGACCAACCGACGCTAAGTCTCGCTAGTTGACAGAAGAAGATAGAGAGGACCAACCAGCGCCGGTCTCGTCAGCTGATAGAAGGAGATAAAGAGGACCAACCGGTGCTAAGTCTCGCTAGTTGACAGAAGAAGATAAAGAGGACCAATTGATGCTAGGTCTCGCCAGTTGATCAAAGAAGAGAGAAGAGAGAGAGGAGAGAGAAGAGAGAGAAAGAGAGAGAAGAGAGAAAGAGAGAGAAGAGAGAGAAGAGAGAGAAGAGAGAGAAGGGAGAGAAGAGAGAGAAGAGAGAGAAAGAGAGAGAAGAGAGAGAAGAAAGAGAGGGTAGGAGAGAGAAAGTTGCCTACCCGAAGGGTATCAGCCCTTTTCTTCTCTATCCTCTCTCTCTCTCTTTCTCTAAGATGTACTCACAGGCTCAAGCAATGAATCGAAATTTTATTGAACCTTCTAAGAATCAACTGAAGGTCGAGGGGTTTGTTTACAATGAGGCAGTGCTTGTTTATATAGAATTGTGCCCAAACATGGGTGGGTTGATCAAAATTAGACCTAATTACTGAAAATTAAGATTTAATTGAATTAAAAGTAATTCTAAAAATTGGTGCAAAAGGACTGTTTTCCCCTACCTAACAATGTATGGAATTCTAGAATAGTCCATGCTGCTGCCCAAGATCTTGCGTGATCTTCCATGGCTGACTCGAGGGTGTTTTGATACCCATTTAATTAAAAGATTATTGTTTTCTTGTAGGGCTCGGCATGATGATCGTTTCGATACCAACTTCGAGCCATGAATCATGTCTTTGAGCCATGATCATGAGACATGAAATTTGTTTGAATCTTGAAAACTTCGGATCGATAGTGCGACCGTTCCTTAATATTTTTATGTGATTTCTTCGTCGTAGTGTATTGAGCATGTCATCACAATCATGTGGCAACAAACCAGCCCGAACGAAGATTTCACAACTTTTGAGTTTTGACCGGAATCTGGAATTCGACGGCCAGAATTTCAGTCACTTCATCGGCTTCGTATGTGAAATTTGACCGTTCATCATGTACGGGGTTAGAACTAATGATAGGCCTAGACCTTACGCACACCATGGAATTGGTTTCGCGTTGATCCGTTGCACCAGCATTGTGATTTGGTTTATCGAGTGAGGTGTGTCGCTGCTGAATTTTCTGTAACTTTCTAACAGATCGGTAACTTCTCTCTAGCAATTCTCCCTACGAGGATATCGCCACGGGGTGTACCACATATCGAATTGTTTATCTTGATGAGACGAATACACTCACCAAATTTGGGAGCGATCCGACTTGGAACAAATGAGTTATGGGACCCAAAAGTGACTTCCGTGACATTAAAAATAACCACCTTTAATGGTGTTTTGATGCAGTGAGGCCACACGGGAATAAAGTGAGGCCCCTGCTGTTTCATTGTTTTGCTCATATCTTTGTTCTGGAGTGTCTGATTAAGCCGAAACTTGGCCCATAGGCATTTTTTACTGTGTCGGATCTAATAGCGATGGTACCATTATAATTTGAGATACCAAAAATATAGTTCCAGTTGTAGGGTCTATTTCAGGATACTAGAGGCCATTTTTTATGAAAACTATTCCTCTGTTTTCACTACCTTAGACATGTCGGAATGCGATAAAACTTGGCAAGTGGTCTTTTGGAGTACTGATGACGATTTTGACCAATTATGGTGCCATTCTGAGATTGTCGAGAATTTTCACTGTTTTGTAGGCTTTATTGACCTGCTTCCTACCAGGGACCAAGGTGCTGAAAACTACGTTCAAACAGCTTGCCCCACCGAATTTTGTGCTTCAAGAGAAGCGAGAAGGAAAATAATTTAGAAAGTTTCCTTCAGCTTTTAATTTTTTCCTTCCTAGCCACAGGACCACGTGAACGTCGAGGAGATTCACGTAATGGTGTAACTAGGCGGCTCAGACGTAGGGATGCATTGTTTGCGGGTCCGTCCATAGAGACTTTAGGGGGAGAAGAGACTTTTGTTTTAGATCTTTTCGAAGTCCTCACCCACAAGCGGATTGTTTGCGATTCTGAATCTGAGGATTTTGTACGAACCTTGTCAATCAGAATTCGACCCATCTGGTAATTGAGTACCATGTCGAAGGACATTGTTCCCATTTGGTCTGGGTTTGGTTGCATCCTCTGGTGTTGAGCCATGTTTCGAGGATGAATGGTGTGCTGAAGGGCCTAGAGTCGGTGCCATCTGCTTTACGAATTAGTCGTTCTTTGGCAAGTAGTGTACCTCAGTTTGTCAAGGTGACCAGCTCTGGGTACAACCACCCCTACCCACTGCTGTGCAGCTAGGAAAATCACCCCGATTGTCGATCCAAATTCTGGCTTCCATGACCAGTAGGGTACCTCAGTTTGTCGAGGTGACTAGCTCTAGGTACAACCACCCCTACCCACTGCTGTGCAGCTAGGACAATCACCCCGATTGCCGGTCCAAGGTCATAGCTGACTTAGCTTCCTTGGGGTGTCTTCAACATTTTTGAAAGTATGTTGATGACCTTGTGAGAATGATAATCTTTGTCATGAGACTTGTCTTGCCGTCTTAATGAGTCTTCTGTCTTTCGAGTCCTTCTTGGTAAATGAACTCAGGCTGTCGGAATCCTTTCCTTGAAGCTCGTGCTCTTTTTTTTTTTTTTTTTCCTGATATTGTGACATCGGTGATTTTCTTCTTTTTGAGTGAGGGTTGAAGCCACCTATTGTGACGAGTGCTGCATCAACCTGTTTATTGATCCAAGTGTCCTTTATGTATTTTCACTTGAACCTGAGAAGCGGCATCGTAGAGAAGGTTTTCACAGACTTCTTTTCATTTTGGAGCTCTTTTACCTATGACCTTTAGGCCATGTCCACCCTTTTCGTCTATTTTTACTCACAATGCCCTTTCGGGTTTTCACCTTGTCCAGTTTTGTTTTATTCACGGAACTGTTTTACTCATGGTTTCGTGACATGCCTGCCCGTCATTTTTACTCATGACATTCCATTGTTCAGGTATACACCATGCCCGTTATTCCTTTAATTTTTTTTTCTGAGGGCATGTTTAAGGTCATGCCTCCGGAACCTGTGCGAAACAGTTTAACGCCATGCGGCCTGGACGTGCACTATGGTTTAAGGTCATACAACTGGACCGTAATGGTGATGGATGACAGTCTATGAAGGCCATGGAGTGAGTATGGTGGTGGTTTGGCTCACTTCGGGAGATGGCTCGAGGCTACCTACGAGAGATGGGCGATGTATGAAAAGTGAGTGGATGATGGTGACCCACTAACTTACAACGAGTATGGATGGCATGATGGTTCGCCATTTTGTGAGCATGGGTGAGACTCACTGGGGAATGATGTAGGATGATGAAAGGAATGAACTCACTGGGGAGGTAATGAAAGTGGTGCACGCACACTAATAGGTAGGTTAGAGAAGGCGTCAGTGAAAGTGCATGAAAAGGCTTGTGCGTGTATGTGATGGCGAGTTTATGGTCATGCCTCCGTGACCTAGGCGAAGCAGTTTATCGTCATGCGGCTAGGACTTACATTATGGTTTAAGGTCATACAGCTGAACTGTGGTTATGCAGATTTAAAGTCGTATAACTAGGACCATGCAATTTAAGGTCGTACAACTAGACCTCCGTTATAGTTTAAGGTCATATAGTTTGGACCATGGTGTTGAGCCTTTTATCGTCATGCGGCTAGGACGTGTGCTATGATTTAAGGTCATACAGCTGGACCGTGGTTATGTAGTTTAAAGTCGTACAACAAGGACCATGCAGTTTAAGGTCGTGCAACTAGACCTCCGCTACAGTTTAAGGTCATATAGTTCGAACCATGGTGTTGAGCCTTTCATCGTCATGCGGCTAGGACGTGTATTATGGACCGTGGTTATGCAGTTTAAGGCCATGCTGTATGGGCCGAGGCTGGGCAGTTTAGGGTCATGCAGTATGGACCAAGGCTGATTAGTTTAGGGTCATGCAGTATGAACTAAGACTAAGCAGTTTAGGGTCATGCAGTATGGACCGAGGCTAAGCAGTTTAGGGTCATGCAGTATGGACTGAGGCTGAGCAGTTTAGGGTCATGCAGTACGGACCGTGGTACAGAGCAGTTCAAGGTCATGCAGTACGGACCGAGGCTGAGCAGTTTAGGGTCATGCAGTATGGATCACTGCTACAGTTTAAGGTCATATAGTTTGGACCATGGAGTTTAGGGTCATGCATCTAGACCAAGGATGAGCAGTTTAGGGTCATGCAGTATGGACCGAGGCTGACTGGCTCGGCTTAGGGTCATGCAGTATTGACCGAGGCTGAGCAGTTTAGGGTCATGCAGTAAGGACCAAGCTGTTTAAGGTCGTGCAACTAGACATTAGGTTGTGCAGTTTAGGGTCATGCAGCATTGACCGAGGTTGTGCAGTTTGTGGTCATGCAGCATGGACCGAGGCTGAGAAGTTTAGGGTCATGCAGTATGGACCGAGCATTTTTGGGTCGTGCAACTAGACCATAGGCTGTGCAGTTTAGGATCATGAAACATGGATGGAGGCAGAGTAGTTTAGGGTCATGCTGTATGGACCGAGGCTAAGCAGTTTAGGGTCAAGCAGTATGGACCGCAGCTATAGTTTAGAGTCATATAGCTTGGACCATGGAGTTTAGGGTCATGCATCTAGACCTTGGCTGAGCAGTCTAGAGTGATGTAGTATGGATCGAGGCTGAGCAGTTTAGGGTCATGCAATATGGACAGTGGCTGAGCAGTTTAGGGTCATACAGTATAGATCGAGGCTGTGCAGTTTAGGATCATGCAGTAGGGACTAAGGCTGAGCAGTTTATGGTCATGTAGTATGGACCGAGCAATTTACGGTTGTGGAAATAGACCATAGGCTATGCAATTTAGGGTCGTGCAGTATGGACTAAGGCTGTGCAGTTTAGGGTCATGCAGCATGGCTCGAGGCTGAGCAGTTTTGGGTCATGCAGTATGGACCGAACAGTTTAGGGTCGTGCAACTAGACCAAGGCTGAGCAGTTTAGGGTCATGAAGTATAGACTGAGGCCGAGCAGTTTAGGGTCATGCATCTAGACCATTGTGTAGGTCGCCATGTAGGTGGAGCTTCATAAGAAATAGGTCTGTGGATGGTAATCCAAATCCTTGGGGATAAAATGGCTTAGACTATTCACAAACTGAGGGCTCATATGGAAATGGTGGCCTGATTGAGGATGACTAACAGAAGTGGACCTCGTTGTGGTTTTACAGGGGGTAAGCGTACTCTCTGGGTGAAAGATGAGTCTCTATACTAGGTAACCTAACTCCCTGGGGGTCAGGTAACTTCTTGTGAAGCTGACCCACTAGGGATTGGGGAAGTAAGAATGACCCTAACTTCACTGGGGATGTTGGGCTGCAGTATGGGTGTGACTTCTAATGAGGAATGAGGGATAACTCCTGACTCCATTGGGGAAGTCACAGTTAGGTGCAACGGCCTGGGTGCAAGTCCACTAGGACGACACGTCCTAATTTGGGTAACAACTCCACTAGGGATAGTGGTAGGGCATACACTGCATGAAATACGGTCGATGCCATGGGTAGTGCTGATGGTTTATTACGAATATTCAACCGGCACTGAGTTCTCACAACACAACCGACGCTGTACAGCTGACATTGTGAATCAACCGCGGTATTATCTGAAGACAACCGACGCTGAGTTAACCAGCGTTGAGGTTGTTTCTGGAAACACACCCAACGCTAAGTCAACCGCCACTAGGGTTGTATTTGGAAACTCAGTTGGCCCTAAGTCAACCGGCGTTGAGGTTGTATTTGGAAACACATCCGGTGCTAAGTCAACCGACGCTAAGGTTGTTTGGAAATTCACTCTGCGCAAAGTCAACCGGTGCTAGGGTTGTTTGGAAATTCACGCGACACTGTGTCAACCAGTGCTAGGGTTGTTTGGAAATTCAGCCGGCACTGCGTCAACTGGCGCTGTGGATGTATCGATGGGAGTTACCTCAGGCCTCTTGCCGAAGCTCGACCCTGCTCATTATCGCTTGGCTTCCCTTAGACACAACTGGAATTTTTAGTTTGTGAAGGGCTTTTGAGGGCAATGTAGTCTATATAAAGGGGTAAACTCTCGTTTTCCCTTAGTTTTCACCAAGGGTAAAAATTTAAGCAACAGTTTTCTTTAACAGTGAGGAGAGGGTGTGCCCGTTTGAAGATTTCAACAAGCAGTAAGACTTCAGCAGGAGTTTTGTAGGGAAGATTTTTTGACAAACAGCAGGATTCCTGCAAGGGTCTTGCAGAGAAAACCTTCGGCGTGTGGACTTTGCCAGAATTGGCGAAGTTTCAGAGAGAATAGCAGGGAGAGGAGAATCTTCTCGGAAGTTTTCCACGAAAGGGAAGGAATTCCGGCTGCCATTTTCCTTTCTGGTAGAAAAGGTGGGAAACACAGTAGTGAGCATTTTCACGGATGCTAGGAATTTTCCAAGGATTTTTAAGGGGTTTCCCAGCAGTTGTCGAAGTGTTCCGACACCACTCGTGGTGTTGCTGAAGTCTCCGGGCACTTTCAAGGGGTTTACAGGGGTTATCTCCACTTTTCGACACTGTTTAGTGGTGTCACAGAGGTTTCCCGGTGAGGTTTTGGTGAAGTCGAGACCAAAAAGGTAGGATGGAAGGTTTTCCTGTGAGTTTCTGACCATGTGGGAGTAATTTCGGCGGAAGACGAACAATCGTAGGAAGTGGATCATCGTGGGGGAAGGCGTACGGTTGCTGGAGGTGAACTGTCGTCCTTGGAAATCGTGTGCCCATCAAGGAGGTGCGAAAGCTTAAGTTTTGAAAAATGAGGAGTCTCGAGAGGTGAACAGTCGTGACAGAGACGGCACTAACAGAGGTGCAATTGACACTAAGGCAACCGACGTTGATGGTTTGGAGTGTCGACACAACCGGCGCTGGCTTCAGTCGGCGCTTGTCAGCACATGTGGCTTATCGTGATGCGAAGAAGGACGCTCGTGTATGACGGTAAGTCAAATGTGGGGTTCGCGACGCTCGACGATGAGCTACATGCAATAATGTTCATGGGTCGGCAAAAAGTGGTGAAGGATGGGGCATGGCTTGTGGTACCTGTTGGAAGCCAAATCCTCCAGGACAACAGTGACGTCTATGTTGTTCTATGGAAGGACCTTCATTGTGAATAAGGTGTGCTTCTCATCATAGGCCAGCTCCTTGTCAGGGCAGCCCCTCTTGTATGTTTGATACACATGTCGAATGGATCCTATGTCGTATGTTTGATTACATGTCAGATGAGGTATCTGGCTTATATGTTTGACATACACGTCGGATAGGCTAAGGCTATATTCCTGGAGTGGCTTTGCTTTGTCTTTTGGCCTCTAACCATCCTCTTACTCGTCAGATGAATTAAAGCCAACTCTCCGAGTGGTTTCACTTCTTCTTCTTGAGGAGGTCCTTCCTTTCGTGGGTTTGCTTCTTCCTCATGGGATAGGCATTTTTTTTGGCCTATAACCGTCCTCTTACTCTCAGATGCAAGAGTAAAAGCACAAGTTTTTGTTTGTAACCATCCTCTTATCTTCAAATGCAAGATACTTGTAACCTCCCTAGCTTGTAACGCATTTTTATTGCAATAAACATAAAAAGAGTTAGCATTTTGTTTGGACTATCTTGCTTGTTTTCACCTTGAGTCCCTTTCTGTTGAATACACATCATGGATAGTACTTCTTTAGGTATCACCTGTTGATAGAGGGCATTACCTCTTCTCCATCAGGATGTGCCAATATGTAGGCTCCGTTGGATGAGCCCGTTTTTACTGAAAAGGGACCTTTCCACTTAGACTCAAACTTCCTTTGCGCCGGCCATGCATGAGAATAAGCCTCCTGACAGCTAAGACTAGATCACCATAGGTGAATGAGTTCAAGTTTCTACTGAGCCTCTAGCCTCTTTCCGTCGAGTGCATCCAATTCTTGATATCGGAGAATGACTCTCTCATCTTCGGTTATTCATTGGTGAATAGCGACTCGTAATGAAGGGATTTGTATTTCTAGAGGTAAACCTACTTCACCCCCATAGACAAGAGAATAAGGAGTGGAATCGATATCATTTCGTGTAGTAGAACGATAAGCCCACAGTGCTTCGGGAAGCTTCTCATGCCAGTTCTTCCTTGTTTTTTATTACACAGTCTTATTAAAAGCCTCAGCTAATCCATTCGCCTGAGGGTGGTACATAGTCGAGGACCTCCATTCGAAACCGAATTGGTTGACTAATCGATCAATGTGATGACTCCTAAATTGAGGGCTGTTGTTAGATATGATCCAGTCACGCACTCCGAAGAGATGTATGATATGATGTTGAATAAAGTATGCCACCGCTGTCCTAGGAACTTGCTTTAGGGGGACCGCTTCAGCCCATTTAGAGAAATAACATGTTACAGCAGGATAAAAACATGGCCCATTTCAGAAAGAAGGTCAATAGGCTCTACGATGTACATACCCCATTGTGAGAAGGGCCATGATGCAACTGTAGGGTGTAAGGGCTCTAGAGGCTGGTGAACCAGGCTGGAATGTATTTGGCATACTTGGCACTTTTTAGCATAGCTTAAGGGATCGACTATCTTGGAAGGTCAATAGTATCCCAACCTGCGTATTCGTTCATAGAGCTTGGGACCCGACGGGTTTAGTCCACAGATTCATGAGTAGACTTCTTCTAACACCTTACTTGCCCCTTGGGTATCGATGCATCTAAGAAGAATGCCGTCAAACGACCGTCTGAAGAGAGCATCTCCTTCGATGAGGGTATACTTGGTGGATGTTCGACGTATGCTATTACATTTGGCACGATCTTCCAAGAGCTTACCATGTTTTAGGAAACTGGTGATGGGCTCTCTCCAATCTTCTACTTGCTCAATTTTTTCGCACATTGGGTTAAAGAATTATGGTCCCTGATTTTGACCCTTGGCTCCTTGCCTATGTGCTATTGCTTGTTTAGTTTTGATTACTTCTTTGGCCAATAGAAGTGCTCCAAATGGATAAGGGGGATACACGAGGAAGATATTTATCTCGTAATCCGCGTCGACCTTGGTTTTTAGTTCGATGTGTCTCCATTATGCCACCCAAACAAGCGTGGGCCCTGATTAGGACAACTAAATTGTAGTGCCGAGCTTTGCGAGTGCATCGGCCTGCTAATTTTTCCTCCTGGGGATGTGACTCAAGGATATGTCTTCAAACTGGGTGATATACGCTTTTACAGTATAATGATAAGGCTTGAGAGTGCCTTTTCTCACATCATAAATCCCTTTGAGTTGCCGGATAACCAACTCAGAGTCGCCGTAAATCTTAAGCTGCTTCAAGTCAAGATCGAAGGCTATCTCGAGTCCGATTAGAAGGGCCTGATATTTTCCCTCATTATGAGAACCGGCTTGAGCGAGGGAGAAAGAAAGTGGCAATACTCCTCCTCTTGGAGTCAGGAATAATACTCAGGCACCTCCTCAATATGATTGGAAAGCTTCGTCGAAGTATAATTCCCACGCATGAACAAGGTTAGCACATAATACTTCTTCATCGGGGAGGTCGCTTGATAAAGGAGATTCTGCTGGTATGGGGTGTGCCGCGAGAAAATCAGCCAAGGCCTGGCCTTGAATGCCTTCTGTGGGACATACATGATGTCGAACTCCATTAGTAATAGTGCCCACTTAGCCAGGCATCCCGACAAACATGGGTGTGTCATGAGAAACTTTACAGAATCAGCGTTCGATATAAGTTTCACTTCATGACCGAGCAAGTAATGGCAGAGTTTTTGTATTGTGAAGATCAGGGCCAGACACATCTTCTCAATAGGGGGATAATTCTTCTGAGCCCCTTGCATCCTGCGACTGAGGTAATATAATGTGATTTCTTGTCCTTCTTCATTGTTTTGTGCCAACAATGCTCCAAGGGACTCGTCTAAAGCAGTCACATATAGAATGAGGGGTCGTTCCAATACTGGTGTCGAGAGTACTGAAGGATTGAGTAAATAATGCTTGAAGTCATCAAGGGCTGCCTGACATGCTTCATCCCAGATGAATGATGTATCTTTCTTTAGCAGGAGTGTAAAGAGTTTACAGCAACCTGAGAGGTTGGAGATGAACCTGCGAGTGTAGACCAGTTGCCCTTGGAAGGAGGGCAGTTCTCGAAGCGTCGTTGGTGACGACATTTCTTGGATTGTTTTGATATTGACTCGCTCAATTTCAAGCCCTCGATGTCTGACGATGAATCCCAAGAACTTTCCTAAACGCACACCGAAAGAACATTTCAACAGATTCATCTTAAGTTGATCAAGACGGAGTCGCTCAAATACTTTTTCAAGGTCTTTTATATAAGCATCCTTCTCTTCAGATTTTACCACCAAGTCATCTACATAACACTCCACCTCTTTACACATCATGTCTTTGAAAATGGTGGTCATTGCTCTCTGGTATGTGGCGCCAACATTCTTTAATCTAAAAGGCATCGTTGTGTAATAGAAGACCCCATTTGGAGTTAAGAATGCAGTGGCTTCTTCATCTTCAGGTACCATTCTTATCTGATTATACCCGGAGTATCCATCCATGAAGGAAAAGATTTGATAATGAGCTGTGGAGTCGATGAGCATCTCAGTGAATGGCAACGAGAAGTCATCCTTGAGACAAGTGGTATTCAAATTGCGAAAGTCAATACAGACCCTGATTTGACCATTCGTCTTATTGACTGGAATGACATTTGCTAGCCATTTCGAGTACTTGACTTCAAGGATGAAACCTGTTTGTCTAAGTATAGTTATCTTAGCATCTTTTTGCATTTCAAGATCAGGCTTGAACCTTCTTGATTTCTGTTTGACAGGTTTGACAATCGGATCAATGCCGAGACGGTGAACTGTGACTTGAGGGTCTAAACCAGACATCTCATGGTAATGTCAAGCAAAGATGTCCCAGTTCGTTTTCAAGAAGGCAATGAACTCCTCTTTCTCATCTAGAGGAATTCTTGCTGAAATGAAGGTAGGTTTTGGGTCAGCTTCATCTCCAAGATTTATTTCTTCGAGTTTGTCAAGTGTGGCCTGACCACCTTCTTCCAATTCTTCTGGAGCGTCTTGCAACTCTTCATCGTTGTCTTCAGGGATCTTTTGATTGACCTCAAATGCAGAGATCCGTGATCTTGACATCTCTGCCTCCGATAGAGGCCCATAGTGGATTATAATTTCTGCATCTTTCCCCATTTGAGGAAGGAAGGGTTTTCCATAAACAGGGGTTGTTTCTCGGACTACAGGAGTTCGTCTTGGAGATCGCAAGGAATTTGGGATTCAACGATTGTAGTGCAAGAAGTTTTCCAGTGCGAATCACTCGTCCTTTAAGCAGCTATCTACAGTGTTTGGTCCACACGGGTTAGTGTTCACAAACTTGTATCATGTAGCAAGTTTCTTGAGAGTAGAAACTTTGCCCCCTTGACTCTCTTAATCTCTGCCCAAAGCCGGGCTCAGGGGGCCACCGGGTTTTCTTTGGCTTCGAATTCTTGCGCTTCTTTGAAGAAGGTGGCTCTGCCTTGCCTTTAGCTGCCAGGGCATCGGGAATTGTTAAGAATCATGCTGCCTGTGCCAGGGTTTTTTCTAATCATTTCCGCTACGTCCTGCTTATATTGACTCCTTCGAATTCCCGATCGAGAGCCTCGAAGTCTACGTACATCAAGGTCGTACCTGAAGAACACATAGGAGAAAGAGAATGAGAAGCAGGAGAAGAAGCTGTAGAAGGGTTAGAAAGTGGGGAACTTTTAAGGTCATTCCCCTCATCAGACCGATATAGACAGCTTTTTACATCATCATCAGAGTTGGACGGTTGCAGGGGGTCTTTTAAGTCTTTCCCTAACTTAGACTGATGGGGAGTGATTTTAAAGACGTCACCCTAATCGGACGTTTGCTGAGTGGCAGATGGCACAGGGACTTCTTCTTGACGGGATGAAGAAGGAAAAAAGATCGTGTCGGGGATGAAGTCCAACAAAGTTGGCAAAGGAGGAAGGGGCCTGAGAAATTCCTGCTCGACTGTGGGTTGAGCGGTCTTGTTTCTTCGGTGAGCAGCCCTTGGTGGCCATCTCTTTCTAGTTTTATGAAGTGATATCTGATTTGTTTTGCTGGGGTGGCTAACTGCTCTAGCTTGGAGAACCACTTCTCCTCTTAAGGACTTGAGTTTGCTTCGGCCATGGTAGATCATCCATGGCTGAGAAGTCGAGGGTTCTGCAGAGTCTAGGTCATTGATCGGAAGGTCCCCCCTTGTGAGATCTTCTTGCCCTTATGAGGAAGTGATTTGGGGATCACTTATCGGAAGGTTGTAAAATTCTTGATACTCCCGTATCTTCTCTGTGAATAGATCAAGGAAAGTTGTGCATTCTGACAAATAATGACCTCTTATCTGATGGAATAGGCACCAACGATCTCTAGTCCCCTTAGCAAGGCGGCGGGGTTGCCTTGGTTGCTTTAGTGTGATTATGCCTTCCTGAAGCATTACAATGAAGGTAGCATAGAGGATACCCGACATTTCGTCCTCCTCTTGAACGATTACGGCATGAGAGGCCTCAGTTGCCCCGAAGGCCTTCTTTAAATCTTCTAGCTTTATCTGACCTTTCAGAATCAAGGCCTTAATGGTATCCTTCAGCGTGTAGCAGTCATCTGTGGGATGATTGATCCTCCAATGGTAGGCACAATAATTTGGCCGATTGTCAAGGCCAGATTGCTCAGGGAACCTGGCTTTTGGAAGCTAGATCATATTCTGCTCCAATAATAATTGAAACAGTGCAGGGACCCATTCCTTCTCGAAGGGATAGACTTTATTTCTATACCTGGTGAAATAATCACTCCGATCAAAGTTGGCTGGTGGAAGTTCCCGATTGTACGACTGTTGCTGTTTGCCAGCTTAGGGTGTTACCTTCACCGGGCTTACCTCTTTAGAGAGGTCCAAAGTTTGAGAGGGAGCCTTCTTTGAATCAGTGACCATGACGGTAGCACTAATTACCCATTTTTGTTGGTTACCCTGTGTGTTATTCCGAGAGCCACCATTGCCTCAGTTGTTTGCTGAACTTGTAGATGGTTGTCGTGCCCTACCATGATGGCGTGAGAAACTTTCTATGCGAACTGATTTAGAGATCAACTCTGACATGGAGGTCAGATTAGAGGCCTCGACATGTAGAGCAATTTCAAGTCGCATGTTCCACACACAAGTTTGGACTGCTTCCTTCTCGGGCATAGGATTAGGATGGCGGGAAGCCAAGTTTCTCCATCTTAATATGAACTGATCTACAGGCTCATCAGGGTCTTGAGTCAAGGTGAGAAGCTCGATGGTTTGAACTTCTCTCTCGACCTCATAGAAGTGTTGATAGAATAGTTTCTCCATCTCCTCCCATGCATGCATCGAGAAGTTGGGCATACCATTGAAATGCTGGGCCATCAAGGATCTCAACGAACTGGCAGAGAAGAAGTCGCCCGTCAGCTATTGTTTCATGACATGTTGTCTGAAAGTGGGCGACATACTGGTTTGAGGAGGTGGTTCAGCTAAATAGAGGAAACTTCCCTTTATTATAGTCTGAGGGAAACGCGACCTGATCAATATAAGAAGGATATGGTCTTTGATAAGGCGTTGCACCCTGTATGCCCGAAATTTGTCTGTTCTTTACGCTATGGGTGACCACAGCGTCAATATCTGATTGAGAAACCAGGTGAGGGATAGAATTGTCCTGTGAGGTAGACGGAGAAGGCTGCCTTGGAGGTACACCATGAAAGTGATGGGCATTGACCTCATCGTGAACCAACTGGCGTGACACGTCAATACGATCGATCTTCTCCATCATCACGTTCACCATGTCCTCAAAGTTGTTCATACAATCCTCCTGTGCATCGCTAGGCTCTCTTACGACCATTATGCTAACGTTAGTGGCAACAGAGGGTTTGTGAGCTTGACGGGTCGTACATGGTTGGTCAGTCAGTAAGGGGTCAGCATGCCCTGACTGAATTCGGGTTTTGTACGCAGATCGCGTTTGGACTGGTTCTTGGCAGTCTTGAGCTCTTCTGCAGGTTTCATCATCTGAAGGGGATAGAAGGGATTCAAGTGATGAGGGTCGTCAAAATTGGTTGTTTTGACTGCCTTGGTCAGCTTCTTAGTCGAAATTTGCGGACCTCCATCGCGTTTAGCCTTGAGTTTTTGATGGACCTCACACTAAAACTGCGATCTAGATCGAAGAAGGTCAACTCTTCTCACACAGGAGAGAGCTGTCTCTATTAGGTGCGGCAATGGATGAGGGCCACGAACTGGAGTCATCTTGGGTCAGGGAGGATGAAGGACTTGATCTTCCGTGAGGTCCATGCCCCGAGCTCTCTTATGAGCTTTGTAGACTAGTGTTGGGTCTAGTTCAGGATGGTACTCTTGGGGAAAACCTTTGAGTACTAAGGTTTGAGGTGCTTGCTCGATGAAGGAGGAGCAGGCAGGAGCACGGTTCACTCATAAGGAGGCCTGAGTCGAGGACGAGGAAACGTCTGAGATGGCAACACATGTGCTCCCCTTGAAGAAGGATTACGGAGACCTGAGGGTCAACCCGGGCTCATGCTAGTGATCTGACCTTAGGAGGCGAAGAATTACGAGCTGGTGTCTGTAAGAGAACAAGTGTGCGCTTTTGTGTGCATAGGAGGAGGACGAGAAGGTTGTCTCCTGTGTACTCGGGTTAACACAATAATGGCGTCGCCACGAGCAGTGAGATGAACATGAGTGGTGTGCGCAGGATCTGACCTTGAAAGGTTCGATCTTGAACATGGTCTCGAGGTAACAAGAGGGTTGCCCCGAGGTGTGACTTGAGTGAGTGACCCACGAGCCTTATGATGTGCGTGAGGGGTGGAGACCATAGGGTTTCCACCTTGAAGTGTTGAGCCTTTAGGGATAGAGACCAATGGTGTAGGAATGTAGGAGGTAGCCTTATGGCGACCCATAGAAGCAATGACAACTTGCTTGCCTTCTGTAAAAGGGGACTGGGCAGCCTTTCGGCGTACCTCAGAAACATGACCGGGAAGTGACTTGTCAGTGGCTAGGTGCATGCTGTGTGGGGCAATATAAGTGTCACCCATGCAAGGCACCTTGGTGGACTTTCCACCATAGCGAAGAGATGGGGAGTGAGGGACCTTCAAGTCCCTCCTCACGTCGGTCCAGGTTAAGACCTGAGAGCCAGACAAGGGGTCTTTGCTCAAGAGGATGGTCGGGAATGAAGTCAAAGGACCTTGTTCCCTAGGGACACTCTCAAATAAGGGGATAAGAAAATCCCCGATCCAGATAAATGGGTTACAGAACCCAGCAGCCATAAGTGACTGCGAAAAGAAAATGAAAGCAGATAAAGAAGAAACTAGCCAAACAAGAACAATCCGACTAAGGGGTAATAAGTCCCCAGTGGAGTTGCCAAGATGGTTAGGTGTTTAGATCTAGCCCTCCGGATCCCTGGAGGATCGGGTGGCACATGTCTCGGGTTTCAGGAGAGACCCAGAACGTTTGTGAGATCGCTCTCTCGGGAACCTCGTTCGAAAACGGGGGCAGGTGTTACCAACCGGTGAGAGAGGATTTAAAGGTGGGTTCGGGACTTACTGGGGTTGACTTGTGTGGGCGCCCTCTTTGATCACAAAGAAAGCCCCCAATAATGAAACTGGTTCGGAATCATCTCCCTTAGCTCGTATTCTTCTAATTTTATGCTTTCCTAGAATCACACACATATATGGCAAAGGTTATGGGATAGGTGGGTTAGAGCTCACCCTTTTCCTCTTTGATGATCATACGCAAGCATGCGTATTCAAAAAGAAGAAAGAAAGATGGGGGGGAGAGAAGAATTTGACCAAGCGAGAAGATCAGAGCAGTGACTAGGCTGGTGGATAATTGGCGTAACGTGGTAGCGAAATGGGCTCGGTCGCTGAGACTGGCTCACGGGATTGCTACTAGATGCTATTGCCAATATCGACTAGCTAAGCATGATGGTTAGTCTGTCGTGGCAGTAAAGCGGGCCAACGAACCTGACGCAATGACATTACGGCTAGACGACAGGAATGCCATGAGATGCTAACCTCAATCCCTCTTGGTCGAATGAAAGAGTAGTAGAGGAATGGCTAAAGAGAAAAAGGGAATGGATGGAAGGAGAGGGAAGAAGGAAGAGAGGAGGGAGAAGAAGGAAGAGGAGATGTAGTCAATGCTAGACACTGTCGACTGTTTCAGAAGATGGGAGAGAGAGGAAGCAGTCGGCGCTAGGCTTCGCTGACTGTGTTAAATGAGAAGAGAGGAAGAGAACCAACTAACGCTAAGTCTCGCCAACTGATAGAAGAAGAGAGGGAAAAACATTCGTGCTAGGTATCATCGACTGATAGAAGAGGAGAGAGAAGAGCAATCGACGTCAAGTCTCGCAGACTAATAGAAGAAAAAAGAGAAGACCAACCAGTGCTAGGTCTCGCCGATTGATAGAAGAAGAGAGAGAAGACCAACTGGTGCTAAGTCTCACCGATTGATAGAAGAAGAGAGAGAAGACCAATCGATGCTAGCTCTCACCGATTGATAGAAGAAGAGAGAGAAGACCAATAGGTACTAGGTCTCACCGACTGATAGAAGAAGAGAGAGAAGGCCGGCGCTAGGCCTCACTGACTGATAGAATAAGAGAGAGGAGGCCAACCGATGCTAGGCCTCGCTAGTTGATAAAAGAAGATAAAAAGGACCAATCGGCGCTAGGTCTTACCAGTTGACAGAAGAAGATAGAGAGGACCAACCAGCACTAAGTCTTGTCAGTTGACAAAAGAAGATAGAGAGGACCAACCAACTCTAGGTCTCTCTAATTGACGAAAGGAGATAAAGAGGACCAACTGGCGCTAGGTCTCGTCAGTTTACAAAAGAAGATAGAGAGGACCAACCAGCGCTAGGTCTCATCAGTTGAGAGAGAGAGAGAGAGAGAGAGAGAGAGAGAGAGAGAGGATAGAGAGAGAGAAGAGAGAAGGGAGGAGAGAGAAAGAGAATAGTGTGCGGCCCCTCTAGTTTCAATGTGTTACTCATATCTTTGTTCTGGAGTGTCCGATTAAGCCAAAACTTGGCCCATAGGGGTTTTCGACTGTGCCGGATCTAATGGCGATTGTCCCACAATAATTTGAGACACCAAAAATGTAGTTCCAGTGATAGGGTCTGTTTCAGGGTGCTAGAGGCCATTATTTTCGAGAACTGTTCCTTTGTGTTCACTGCCTTAGACATGTCAGAATCCGACGAAACTTGGAAGGTAGTCTTTTGGAGTGCTGATGACGATCTTGACCAATTCTGGTGTCATTTTGAGGCGGTCAATAAATTCCACTATTTTGTAGGCTTTATTGACATGCTTCCTACCATAGACTAAGGTGTTGAAAAATACGTTCAAACACTTGGTCCCTGATAGGAAGCCGGTCAATAAAGCCTACAAAATAGTGGAAATTCCTGACAGTCTCAGAAGGCCCTAGATTTGGTCAAGATCTTCATCAGCATTTCAAAAGACCACCTGTCAAGTTTCATCACGAGCATACATGTCTACGGTAGTGAACACAAAGAAACAATTTCAGCAAAATCGGTCTCTAGCACCTTGAAATGGACCTTGTAACTAGAGCCATACTTTTGGTATGTTAAACAGTTGTGGGATCACCGTCATTTGATCCGACAAAGTTGAAAACCCTTATGGGTCAAGTTTTCGGCTTAATCAGGCACTCTATGACAAAGTTATAGGTGAAATATCGAAAAGGGGTAGACCGCACACTATTCCCGTGTGGCCTCATTGCATCAAAACACCATTAAAGGTGGTTGTTTTTACAGTCACGAGCAGTCACTTTTGAGGCCTATATCTCATTCGTTCCAAGTCAGATCGTCCCAAATTTGGTGAGTCGTCTCATCAAGATGAGCAATTCGGTATGTGGTACGCCACGTGACGTCGCCCGAGCAGAGAGAAAAATAAATGAAAGGCACTGATCCGTGAAGGAAGTTTTAGAAAATTCAGCAGCAACAAGCCTCATTCGAGCAGCTAGATCACAATGCTTGCGTACCCGATCGGCATGAAACCATTTGCATTATGTGCATGAGGTCCGAGGCTATCTCTGGTCCGAACGTCACGTACGATGAACGGTTGGATTTTGCACACAAAGGTGTCAAAGCTACTGTAAATTTTGACACTGGATTTCAGGATTCCAGTTAAAAACTCAAGACGACAAAATCTTCATCCGGACAAGAAATCAAGCTACGTTTGTTGCAATATGATTATGACGGCATGCGCAGTGTGATTCAATGAAGAAGTCATGAAGAAACATCAAGGCACGAGCACACAATCGATCTAAAGTTTTCAAGATTCATCCAAAATTCAAGTCTCATTATCATGGCTAAAAAACATGATTCATCGCTCGAAGTTGGTATCAAAATGATCGCCATGCCAAGCCCTACAGGAAAAAAATAATCTTTCGATCAAACAGGCATCAGAACGACCCCGAGTCAGCCACGGAAGATCAGATAAGTTCTCGGGCAGCAACATGAACTATTTTGAAATTTCACACATTATTAGGTAGGGGAAAATAGTCATTTTGTACCCATTTTTAAACTTTTTTAAATTCAATTAAATTGTAATTATCTTCAATTCTAGGTAGTTTTTGGGCGTACACCCATGTTTTAGCCCAATTCTATATAAATAGGCAATGCCTCACTATACATAGGGGATTCATTCTTCTTGGATCAATCAATAAAATTCTGAATTTTGCTTAAGCTTGTGGGTACTTTTTGGAGAGAGAAAAAAGGGGTCAATACCCTTTGGGAAGGTAACTTTCTCTCTTCTCCCCTCTTTCTCTCTATATCTCTTTCTCTCTCTTCTCATTTCTATCTCTTTCTCTCCCCTCTTTCTTGTCTCTATCTTTTTCTCTCTCTTTTTCTCATCTCTATCTCTTACTCGCTCTTCTTCTCATCTCTATCTCTTTCTCTCGCCTCTTTCTCGTCTCTAACTCTCTCACTCTTCTTCTCATCTCTATCTCTTTCTCTTTCCTCCCCTCTTTCTCTCTCCTCCCCTCTTTCTCTCTCTTCTTCTCATCTCTATCTTTTTCTCTCTCCTTCTCTTCTATTGCAGTCGGTGAAGCCTAGCGTCGGCTAGATTTCTCTCTCTCATATTTTCTATTGCAGTTGGTGAAGCCTAGTACTGACTGGATTCTCTCTTTCCATCGTCTGTTGTAGTCAGCAAAGCCTAACGCCATATGGATATCTCTCTCCTTCTCTTCTGTGGCATTCGGTGAAGCCTAACGTCTGCTGGATTTCCCTCTTTCCTTCTCTTCTATTGCAGTCCGCGAAGCCTAGCACCGACTGGATTTCCCTCTCTCCATTTCTATCACAGTCGGTAAAGCTTAGCGCCGGTTTGATTTTCCTCTCTTCCTTTTCTTCCATTACAACCGACACAAGCCTAGCGCCAACTGGGTTGCTCTCTCTCTCTTCTCTTCTGTCACAGTCGATGAAGCTTAACGCCGACTCGATCTCTCTCTTGCTTCTCTTCCATCACAACTGGCACAAGCCTAACGTTGGCTGGGTTGCTCTCTTTCTTCTCTTCTGTCACAGTTGGCGAAGCCTAGCACCGACTGCATCTTCTCTCTTTTCTCCTGACACAAACGGTGAAGCTTAGCGCCGATTGGTTTTTCTCTCTCTTCTTCTGGCACAGTCGATGAAGCCTAACATCGATTGCATCTTCTCTCTCTTCTCCTCTATACAACATAGTCGATGAAGCCTAACGTCAACTGTGTTTTCTCTCCCTTCCTTGTAACACAGTCGGTAATGCCTAACGCCGACTGCATCTTCCTTCCCTCTCTCCTTTTATTCTCTCGCCTGTCGTACTCTTCTCTTCCTTTTTCCTCCCTTCCTCCTTTTTGTTCCCTTCTTCTCTTATTTCATTTCTTATTCTTTCCTTATAATCATCATTCTGTTATTCTTTCATCGACTAAGAGGGATTGACGTTAGCCTCTCATGGTAGTTCTATCGTCTAGTCGTAATGTTGTTGTGCTAGAATTACTTGGCCTGCTTTATTGCCACAACAGACTAACCATTGTGCCTAGCTAGTCGGTACTCATAATGACATCTAGTAGTAATCCTGTGAGCCGGTCTTAATTACCGAGCCCGTTTTGCTACCACGTCAAGTTAATTATTCACCAGCTTAGTCACCGCTCTGATCCTCCTGCTCAGTCGAATTCTTCTCTCCCTCATCTTTCTTCTCTTATCTTTCTCACCTTCTTTTTGAATGCGCATGCTTGTATATGTTCGTCAAAGAGGAAAAGGGTGAGGTCTGACCCACTTGTCTTATAACCTTTGCCATATGTGTGTGATTGTAGAAAACAAAAGAATAAAAGCCAAGGGAGGTGATTCCGAACCTGTTTTATTACTAGGGGCTTTCTTCGTGATCTAAGTAGGCGCCCATGCCAGCCAGCCCGAGTATGTCCCGAACCCACCTTAAATTCCTCTCTCATCAGTTGGTAACACCTGCCCTCGCTTTTGAACGAGGTTTCTAAGAGAGCGATCTCAAAAATGTCCGGGGTCTTCCCTCGAAACTCGAGACGCTTGTCGCTCGATCCTCACAGGATTCGGAGGGCGAGGTCAAGGCACCTAACCAACTGTCACAGTCGTTTTGCACCAAGTTTGGTCTGTTTTGGTCTTCATTTGTGGCATTTCCTAATTTTAGAGGTCACTGGAAAAAGGGATTTCGACGACTGAGCGGACCTGCTTTATCTATAACCTTGGGGTTTGTGCTTATCTGACCTTGGATCAAGTACAACAGTTATACCAGTTTGCAACTCTTTACGAGGTAGTCGCATTGAACTTGGTTTCGCGATGCTTCGATGCGCGAATCTTGAGCTATGCTTCACGAGGTTCGAGGTATCTTCTTCTTAAAACCTTGATGTTTCTGGTTTCGTGCTCACCTTCTTTCTAGCAAAGGTTTGACTCTGGGTCATGCCATGGTGCATGCCCTAGGTCAAAACTGTGATCTAGAACATATCCAGATTTGAGATTTTCCCGATTTCAGAGGAAGGTTCTATAGGATATTGAAATCCATCTCGAAACGTGAAGTCGCAACCTCCATGATTAGGGACTGGTTTAATGAGGCTGCATCACGATAGTGTAAAACCTACCCGTTTTGAGGTAATTTGGGTGTATGGATGGTTCGATTGAGCCCAAATTTAGTCCTCGGGGGTTTTTCATTCTAAATGCAACGACAGTGGTCTAGTACTGTTCTGAAGCCACTGGTACATGGCTACAGTTGTAAGGTCTTTTCTTAGCATGATACTACTCTTCCCAGGTTATCTAATTTGAGGTCTATTTCACAGCACAACTTTGGTCTGATAGTGTCTTGAGTATCAGCAGGACCAAGTTATGTCACGACTTCACCCCCTTGTCCCCTACCATACTTGCCAGAGGGCATCAGGGTGAGAGACCATGGTCATAGGGTAGCGAGTGCCACTCAGGTGGGAGCGCGCTCAATGCTTTAGAAAGACAGAATCAAAGCAAACCACAAAAGAAAGCAAAAACTCCATATCACACACACATTCACCAAAAGCTAGATAACCCAATCCCCAAACTATAAATACACTGTACATAAATTTTCAAAGTATTACAAAGGAGTCCTGACATCAAAGGCCCAAATCATTACATAACTTCAAAATTAGACAAAAACTATGGTCAAACTACCATCAGAAACAATAGAAATAAACTTCTGCAAGTAATAAAGGGCTCCAACCGCCAGCCGCAATTTTCGAATCGTTCGTCCTCAACCTACGGCTATCGCTCTATAGGGATGGAAGCTAAAGGAATGAGCTATAAAGCCCAGTAAGTAGATATAGATGCCATGCGTCACAATTATATTTAGCAATATGCCATGAATGATTCTTTTTAGGGATAAGAAATTACAATGCAGATATCATATGAAT
Organism: Amborella trichopoda; assembly: GCF_054954075.1. Classification (NCBI taxonomy): domain Eukaryota; kingdom Viridiplantae; phylum Streptophyta; class Magnoliopsida; order Amborellales; family Amborellaceae; genus Amborella; species Amborella trichopoda. The sequence goes on from NC_142344.1 coordinate 32,172,654, forward strand.
TAGTAATTTATCAAAGCTTTCCATCACGTGCATCATAACAATCATCATAACTATAACTCAACAAGCATAAAAAGTATAAACGACATTAACAGGCATTAACAACTCACTCCTTAATTTACCTACTCCCGAAGTAGAATCCTTATTCATCAGGCCAAGCCAATCCCATTCTTTAAGACTTCTACCTTCACTTAGGAGGGAAGACAATGACAAATGAGTGACCGACTTCCTAATGCCTTTACACGCACACACACAGTCCCAACGCGCTTTGGGACTTTTAATAGGCACTAGCCTTGCAAGACATGACCCTCTCATGTGTCCTTCTAACGAGAGAGCGTTACACTGCCAAAGGGGGTCCCAATTGATAGTGCCTCATACAGAAATTTAGGGGACGTGACCCATCCCAACACACATAATCATTCCTAGCTCCTATCCTATCATAGGGAGTTAGGGAAATATCTCAATTGTACATTACACTACCAACGGATGACCCGGTGCATAGTGCCACTTATCAGAGCACATTTTTATCAGATCACATTCTTATCAAAGCACATTATGACTATGCAATACGCTCAAAGCATTTCGACAAAAATCACATATCACTTAGCTTGTCTCAGAATCATGCACACATATCACTTACATAACATTTATCTCAGAGTTATGCACACATATTACTTCGGAAAGTGTATCATAGTCATGTACACATATCATAACAAGGCCTATCTTACAACATGCTTTTATATCATAACCGAGCCCATCTCATTATTAGGCATTCTTACCACCACAGAGCATACTTTAATGCACATATGAATGTCCAAAGCAAAACAAAAATCATAAGGGTCATTAAAAACATTTTCGAATTATTTGCTGGTTTGAGAAGTGAACACAATCCACCTTTAAGAGCATAATTTCCAAATCATAGAAAATTTCATTTTGATCCAGAATCCATTTTTAAAGTATACTCAATCATCTTTCATGTAAAAGTGGTTTGAACTCATTTTGACATAATGGTTAGTGAACAATCTTATACAAAAACATATAATAGTTCTGGAAAAGTTTCTGTATTCACAACAGTGATATCTTCATAGAAAAAGGGGCATAATTTCCAAACCATAGGGAATTTCATTTTGATTCCATAACTATATTTAAATTAGACTCACTCATATTTCATTTACAATTTGTTTGAGCTCATTCTGACATCATTTAGTCCGTAAACTGTTCAGTACAAAAACATGTAAAGTTTCTGAAAAATTTCTCGTCATCACTACAGTGACATCTTCATAGGAAAAGGGGCTTAATTTCCAAACCACAGGGAATTTTGTTTTGATTCCGAGATCATATTTAAAATAGACTCACTCATATTCATACAAAGTGTTTTGAGCTCATTTAGACATAGTAAACCTTTCAATACAAAGACATATAAAGTTTCTGGAATTTCTTTTCACAATTTTGGCATGTTCTAGAAAATGGCTCATAACTTCCAATCAAAAGGGATATTAATATGGGGTATTTTACCTCTTAAAAATAGACTCAAGGGGGTACTTCGTCACAATATTTCATAATCAATAGAGATAATTTCAGTGCTTAAACAATTACTAAAACGAGAGTCACAATCCTAGAAAAACAGAGTGCATACTTAACAAAATTTCAGAAGCATCTTTCCACAATCACATCCATATCCCTACTCAATTTTCATACTCTAACAAACAAGTTGAACATGCTGGTTAGGTGCCTCGATCTCGCCCTCTGGATTTAGGTGATCGGGTGGCACGTGTCTCAAGTCTTTGGTGGACTCAGAATTCGAGATCTCTCTCTCAGAACCTTACTCGAGGGCAAGGGTAGATATACCAACTAATGAGAGAGGATTTTTAGATGGGTTCGGGACTTACTAGGGCTGGCTCATGTAGGTGACCTCTTAGATCATGAAGAAGGCCCCCCAGCTACTTGAGCTGGTCCGGAATCACTTCCCTTGACCTGTAATCCTCCTGTTTTTCTATACAACACTTCTATAGTTAATTTGTAAGACAAGTGGGTGGAAAAGGACCCACCCTTGTCTTGGGGGTAATGCACGTTCATGGGAGAAGGCGATGAAGTGCAAGGTTAGATGAAAGGTAGAAAGGAGAAGAGAACTTGACGGAAGGGCGAGACTAGCATGACTACCAGAAGTTGCCGACTCGGAGTGATAAAAAGACAGGCACGGTTCAAGGACCAGCATGATGGCACTACTACTTGAAATCGAGGTCGGTGTGTCGGCTCTAGGCTACGCCTACCCCCAATCAAGTGAGAAGAGAAAGAGGTGGAGAGGAAAGAACGAGACGGTGAAGAGAAGGGGAAAGCTGGATGTTGATAGACATCACGGTGGGCAATACAAGGAGGCGGTGCATCCCTTGTTGACGACGTTCGCTCTTGACAAGGCACATGACGATGGTTTCACCTAGGTCACACGACGATAGGTGTGGGACGCGGGGGGAACGGCAATGGGCACCGGAAGCATGGAGGAATCTCATAGACGGTGATGGGTATTTCCAAGACCTCTAGTAGGCGGCGATAGGTATCACCGTCTATGCTAGATGAGCAGTAGATGAAGACTACTGCAGGTGGAAACATACTTCACCGTCTAAGTTCTTCACCGAGACATCAAGCTACGTCTGTAGGCGGCGATAGGCAGCGCCATCTATAGACTTCACTAAGATAAAGAAACAGACGAGAAAGAGGGGAGGGAGACACGCACATGGTGCTGTCATCGCCATGTGCGACCTGTGAGGCCAAGGCAGAGGCATGCATGGCACTGCTACTGTCGTGCAGGCCTCCGTGAGGGGTTCAGACGAAGAAGAAGGAGAAGAGAGGGGAGAAGGGGGAAAGAAGAAGAAAAGAAAACGAAGAAAGAAGATTTATCTCAACCTTAGGGGTACCGATCGATTGTTTCTCTCACCTCACCCTCTCTCTTAGGCGTAACACCACAATGGTAAGAGAGAGAAACTCGTGTTAAGTGAAAACTCTCTCTTGTGCATGTATGTGTATGCCTTCTCTCTTCTGCATACAATGGTGGTACATATATATAGAAGTATGCCTCAAACATGGGTGGATGATCAAAAGTAACCCTAATTTATGGAAATTAAGATTAATTTGATTTAAAAGAAATTAGAAAATAGGGTGAAAAATGACAGATTTGCTCCTTCCCCTTCCTAACAAGTTGTGGAATTCCAAAACAGTCCCTGTGTTGGCGTAAGACTTGCGTGTTCTTGCATGGATGATCCGGGGTCGTTATGATGACCTATTGATTGTAAGATGATCGTTTTCTTATAGGGCTTGGCATGGCGATCAATTTGATACCAACTTCGAGCCATGGATCGTGTTTTTGGTGCACGATCATTTGACTTGAATTTTGAGTAGATCTTGAAAGTTCAAATCGATAGTGTGTTCGTTCCTTGATATTTTCCTAAGTGTTCTTCACTGAATCACACAAAGCATGCAACTACGATCACATGGCACCAAACGCAGCTTAATTCCGTGGCCGAATGAAGATTTTGCAAGTTTGAAATTTTGGCCACAATCAAGGATTTTGACGACGGAATTTGTAATCTGTTCGTCGGGTGAAGAATCCGACCATTCATCCTGTACAGAGTTCGGGTCAGAGATGGCCCGAGACCTTATGCCCACAATGGAATTAGTCTCGCATCGATCAGGCTCATGAGCGGCATAATTTGGCCACTCGAGCGAGGCACGACGCTGCTGAATTTTCTGTACTTTCTTCACGGATCAACAATTTCTCTCTAGCTTTTCTTTACGGTCAAGTATCGTCATGGGGCGTGCCACATATCGAATCGTTCGTCTTGACTAGATGAACATGCTCACCAAATTTGACCATGATCCGACATGGGATGGCCGAGATATGAGTGTAAAAAATAACTTGTTGTGACTGTCCCTTTAATGGTGTAGTGTTGCAGGGTGGCTGCACGGGAATAGTGTGCGACTCCTCTTGTTTCACTCTTTCACCAATAATGTCTTCTTGGAGTGTTCGTTTGGGCTAAAACTTGACCCCTGGGTTCAACCTTGTCGGATCCAATGGTGGTGGTCTCACATCAATTTGAGATGCTACAAATGTAGCTCTAGTTAATGGGGACAGTTTCCGGTTGCAAGAGGTCGATTCTTCCGGAACATTTTCTCAGTTTGCACTGCCTTCAACATGTTGGAATATGAAAAAACTTGGCAAGAGACTTTTGAGAGACCTCATGAAGATCTTGGCCACTTCTGGGGCTGTTCTGAGACTGTCGATTTCCACTACTTGCTGGGCCTTTATTGAGCGGGGGCCTCATGTTGATGAGAAATACCTTCCAATAGCATTCCCTGCCGAATGTTGTGCTTCAAGAGAATCGAGAAGTGCAATCATTCTGGAAGTTTGAGGGATCTTCCTAGAGTCCACACCCTCAAGGGACTATCTGTGGTTTTGGAGCATGAGGCCTTTGTCAAGACCTCCTCGTACAGAACCAAGCCTTTTTTGAAGGCCAAATGCTACGAACCTCTAGTTGGCACTGCTGATACACCAGCTTTTCCTTTGATGTGTAGTGTATCCTTGTAGGTCCCGTCTAACAGAGTCCAGTCGGGAGCTTCTGGCCGGCCCGAAAGTCTGGTCCCCTGCTGGCTAGAGGGCTTTGGAGAGACGTACCCTGAATCCTGTGGAAACCCTAGCCTTGTCAGTCTCTTGCCTTCGTAATGGCCCTTAACATTTCTAGAGGGATCTTTTCATCATCGTCCTCACCCTCAAGGACTCTTTGTGGTTTTAGAGCATGAGGCCTTTGTCAGGACCTCCTCATACAGAACCAAGCCTTTTTTAAAGGCCAAATGCTACGAACCTCTTGTCGGCACTGTTGCTACACCAGATTTGCCTTTGATGTGCAGGGTATTCCTGTAGGTCCCGTCTAGCTGAGTCCATTCAAAGTCTGGTCCCCTGCTGGCTAGAGGGCTTTGGTGAGACGTACCCTGAATACTGTGACAACCTTGGCCTTCTCAGTCTCTTGCCTTCGTAATGGCCCCTAGCATTTCTAGAGGGATCTTTTCGTCATCGTCCTCACCCTCAAGGACTCTTTATGGTTTTGGAGCATGAGGCCTTTATCAGGACCTCCTCGTACAGAAGCAAGCCTTTTTGAAGGCCAAATTCTACGAACCTTTGGTCGGCACTAATGTTACAACAGGTTTTCCTTTGATGTGCAGGGTATCCCTGTAGGTCCCATCTAGCGGAGTCTAGTCGTGGGCTTCTGCCACGCCCGAAAGTTTGGTCCCCTGCTGGCTAGCGGGCTTTGGGGAGACGTACCCTGAATCCTGTGGCAACCCTGGCCTTGTTAGTCTCTTGCCTTCATAATGGCCTTTAGCATTTATGGAGGGATCTTTTCGTCATCATCCTCACCCTCAAGGACTCTCGTTGTTACTGAACTAGGGAGATCTTATGAGGCTCTCATTGCCTGACGAGCCATTGAAACTGGGGAGATCTTGTGGGGCTCTCACTCCCTGACGAGCTGTGGAAACTGGGGAGATCTTGTGAGGCTCTCACTCCCTGACGAGACACGGAAACTGGGGAGATCTTATGAGGCTCTCACTTCCTAATGAGCCATGATTGCTGGGGAGATTTTATAAGGCTCTCACTCCTTGACGAGCCGTGGAAACTGGGGAGATCTTATGAGGCTCTCACTCCCTGACGAGTCATGATTGCTGGGGAGATCTTATGAGGCTCTCACTCCTTGTCGAGCCGTGGAAGCTGGGGTGTCGGCTGAGACTGTGGAAGTGCATCAACCCGCTTTGCCAGTCCAAGTTCCCTTTCATGGGTTTTCACTTGAACAGGGAAAGTGGCATCGTGAAGATGGTTTTCACCAACTTTCATTATTTTCAGGCTCTTTTACCCATGACTTTGTGGTCATGTCCGCCCTTTTTATCCATTTTTTCTCACGGTTCCCTTTGGGGTTTTCACCATGCCTGGGTTTATTTTCCATGGAATTCTCTTACTCATGGTTCCGTAACCATACCCGTCCTTCATTTTTACTCATGGTGTTCCCTTGTGCAGGTGTACACCATGCCCATTTTTTTGAGAGAAGGCGTGTTTTAGGGTCGTGCCTTCGAGACCTATGCGAAGCCTTTTAACGTCATTCGACCAGGATGTGAACTATAGTTTTAGGGTCATATAGCTGGACCGTAGAGGTAATGAATGAGAGTCTATAGGGGCCATAGAGTGAGTCTAGGGGTGACTTTGACTCACTTGGGAAGGTGGCATGAAGTTGCATATAGAGACTTGATTGGATGGTAGGTGAAAGGTGGTGGCCTACTAGCTGGCAGCGAGATGTCTTGCCATTTGGTGAGCATGGGTAAGGCTTACGGGGAATGAGATGAAAGGTGGTGAAGGTGACTTGCGCACATGAATGGGCCGATTAGGGAAAACATGTGTGGCGATGCACGTAAAGGGTGTGTGCGCGTACGTAGACTCATTGGGGAGAGGAAGAAGAGGGTATAGGTGGCCTGTGCACACGAATGGGTCGGTTGGGGAAGACGTGCGTGGTGATGCATGTAAAGGGCATGTAGGCTTAGGTAAGCTTAATGGAGAGAAGAAGAAGACAATAAGCACGCACCAATGGGCTGGTTAGAGAAGACGTGCGTGACGATGCACACAAAAAGGGAGGTGTGCTTGCACATGGGGCATCATTAAGGTCATGCCTCCTGGACCTGGGTGAAGCAGTTTAACGTCATATGGCCAAGACGTGCACTATGGTATAAGGTCACATAGGTTGGACCGTGGTTATGCAATTTAAAGTCATGCAACTAGGACCGTTCAGTTTAAGGTTGTGCAACTAGACCTCTGCTACAATTTATGGTCATAGTTTGGACCATGGCTATGCAGTTTAAGGTCATGCAGCATGGATCATGATTACGCAGTTTAAATTCATGCAACTGGGACCGTTTTCTCGGTCGCCATGTGGATGAAGGTCCATGGGGGATAGGTCTATGGATAGCAATCTGACTCCCTGGGGATAAAATAGTTAAGGCTATTCACAAGCGGAGAGCTTTAGATGAAGATGGTGGCCCTACGAAGAGTGGCAAGTGGAAGCGAATCTTCACTGGGGATTAGGAGGGCCAGTGTGACTCTACGGGGATAATGATGGGCTCCATGTAACTCCACTAGGGATGAAAGACCGGAGGACAAGCGTAACCCCATTGGGGCTAGTGGTGGAACATGCTCGACGGTAACAGGGTTTAGCATAAGGGCATGCATGATAAGAAGTGAGGTCATGGGTAGTTAAGGTGCATGATGGAGGATTAAGGGGGTTATGAGTGGTGTGACTCAACTGGAAAAATGGAGACCATGAGAGTCTTGAGGTAATGGTGATGCGTGGAATGTGTACAATGGGTGGTAAAAGTGCCCTAGGTGAGACTGCAGTACGCCTCTTTGAGATATGGCTTTATAGAGGCGGGCACATGCCTTGCATGCTTTGCTTTGAAGCCTCACAGTCGAAACTATGGTACGCCTCTAAGAGACGAGCGCATGCTTTGATGATTACATGCTTTGCTTTGAAGCCTCACAATCAGAACTGTTATACACCTCTTTGTGATATGGCTTTGTAGAGGCGAGCACATGCTTTGATGGTTGCATGCTATGCTTTGAAGCCTCGCAGTCATGACTGTGGTACACCTCTTTATGATATGGCTTTATAGATGCTGGCACAAGCTTTGACAGTTGCATGCTATGCTTTGAAGCCTCGCAGTTACGACTGAGATACACCTAGATTTGGGAGGACACCTCGAAGGGGTGGTGTCTTTTCACTGGGGGGCTTCTAAGAAGGATTTAATAGGGGATGTGTAGGAGGGCATCATGCGGTAACCCCATGGAGACATGTAGGAACAGGAAGCAGTTTATAGTCATGCGAATGGACTATATGTCGTGCAGTTTAACGTCTTGCTACAGGGATGTTTGACATTTTTACTCGTGATGATCCATAGGGGAGGATCAACACACCCGTCATTTGAGAGTGAGTGCCCCGAAGGGTTTTCACCACACTCCCTTTATTTTGACTATCTTGCCCATAGTGCCCTTGCAGATTTTCACTTTGCTCGTCTTTTTTTTTTTTTTTTGACATTTTTACCAATGACGCCCTTGCACGTTTTCGTCATGTTCTTCTTCTTCTTCTTCTTCTTTTTTTGTGGAAGCGTGTTTAAGGTCATGCCACCGTGACCATCAATTTGACGTTTTTTAAGGTCATCCACCGGGACCTGAGGCCATGTTTATGGTCTTGCCTCCGAGACCGTATGTTGTGTAGTTTAACATCGTGCCACTAGGATGTGTGCTATAGTTTAGGGTCATATAGCTTGGATTGTGGCTGTGCAGTTTAGGGTCATGCGACATGGATCACGACTGTGCAGTTTAAGGTCATTCAACGCGGACCGTGACTGTGCGACTCCATGAGGAATAGAGCCATTACCAGAACTGGGCTGGCCGAGGGGTGAGATTGTAGTGTAGGGAATGAACTTCCTGAGGGTATGGCCCGATGGTCTGAAGGGGAGCGCCAAGGCCTATGTATGATGCTAAGTGTAGCATTAGACCTGGATGATGGCATCATATCCTTTAGGGAAGCGTGCGGCAGTAGCCCTTGGCCAGATGCAGGGTGATAACTCCTTGACGAGGTGCACGACAATAGCCTCTTGTCGAAGCGCTTGGTGGTAGCCCCTAGACGAGATGCGCGGCGACAAGCTTTTAAACGAAGCTTGCGGCGCTAGTCCCCTAGATGAAGTCTTGACGAGGTGCGTGGCGATGCTGCTTTGGGTCTCAGGCTTTCACCCCGGCCTGGCCTTATCGCCATCAAGAACTGGGAACTAGAGCTTCATTCTGAGTTTATCGGGGCAGTCTCCGGTACTACGGGGTATAAAAGGGGGAGAAACCCTACATTACTGTTTTATCGAAGGGTAAAATAGTAGAAGGGCTTTTTAGATAGAGAGAGAGAGAGTCAAAGCTCTTGACGAGGGTTTTTCGGTAAGTACTTCCTTGCCAGAACTTGCAGAGAAAGGTCCTTGGGGATTTTCTGGGGAACTTCAGAAGGTGTGAAGCTTTGCAATGTACTTGCGAATAGTTTTTAGTCTGTATCAAAGCTTTCTGAGCAAGGAAGAGGATCTCTCGGGGCCGTGGTAAAATTTATAGAGGTGCCCTGCCAGAGTTCGAGTGCTTCTCCGATCATTCTGCTGCTGCGAGGGAGATCGCAGAGAGCTCAGAGGGCTCTATCAGCTCTCTAGTCATCGGAGGAGAAGGAGAAGGGGCTGCATTGAGTTCACCAGAATTTTAGTAGAATTCTAATGAGCTTTGGTTGACCACTGAAGTGGGAAACCAGGGAGAAGGACAATCTGCAAGGTCACAGGGAAGCTTTCAAGGATTTTCGGTAGTTTTCTCCAACTCCAGCTACAAGCAGGAGGCGGGAGAGGATTTTCCCGATGGGTAGCAAAAGAAGGTGCTGGTGGGAAACCGAAGGGTTGGGAGACCGTAATTGTCGAGGAGGTGAGGGGTCATGGGATGACGATCGGTCACCCTCTGCACACACGGTGACAGGCCACGCAGCAATTGTTAAGCAACGTGTCTGAATTTCAAGGGCCGCACGTGCGACGTGTGTTAACAGCTGAAGCGAGATGTTAATGCACCTTGGTTCGTAGGACGTCAACGGTCCATGATTGATCACGAGACGGCGATTCCCTCCTGTTGGCAGATGGCGATAGTCTTGCCTTTGACTGCGAGACGGCGATAGCATCTTAGTGGGCAGACGACGATAGTCCTTCCCTAGTGAGTGCAATTTCTTTGTGGCCGTCTAGTGCCCTTTGCTTTTGTTTCGATGGCGGAGTCGTCGGAGGCCATTCCAGATGTGATGAATCTCTCGTGAGAAGGGGAACTCGGTATTGATACCGTCACCAGCAAAATCTTGGTGAGAGGTGAGCCGATCTAGCTTACCCGAGGCTAGTGTGAGCCCAGGTGTCCTTTAAGCGTCACCTTGGTGGGCGCCCCCGTCCATATGGTGGCGAGGGAAAATAATGATGGAAACATAAGCATAGAGGAAGGGGTAGGCCTTCTGCATTGCTTACATCGAAATGTAGCCTCTAACGCCAACCTGCTGACTCTAAGCAAGCGAATGGAGGAGACCCCGGGCATGAGATGGTCCTCTTTTGGTTTGTAGGTGCAAGGGGAGCACCGGTACCTAAAGGGATATTCCTCTTGGACCTTGAAAGTGTTGCGGGACTTCATGGATATTTTGAGGCTGACTTCTTTACCTGCTGCCCTCCAATGCTCGGTGGGCTATTACAACCGCTGTTCAAACAAGGTCAAAGTGTTATTGGAGACTTGGAGCCATGCTAGCAACACATGGCTACTTGGTCACGGAGAGATAGGGATTTCCCTGATGGAACCGCACTTTGTCTGTGGGCTGCCGCTCCTTGGCACCATGTATGACGAGTTTATTCCCCAAACTCATTCATTTTTGGAGGGGAGAAAGTGAGTAACAAAGCCCCACCGACCGAGCTTCGGGAATTATTTGAAGTCTATTAGCGGCTTTATGACGAGCCCAAAAAGGGGCGAGTTTCCTTTGCCAAGTGGGTAAAATTCTTCTTCGGCACCTGTTTAAATGAGGATGGCTCATCGCCGAAGAAGGGGGAGAAGGAAATCCCACCAGTTTTTGAGCTGCGGAGGAAGAATGAGCACATCTTCCTAACGATTTACTTGGCACTCCTTTGTAAATTTGGCCTTCTCGGGGGGTCAGACGACATTCGTCCCAGCACCTTTTATATGGCCTGTGACATGGTGCGGGGGAGAGAATACGCACTCACACAGCCTGTACTGTGCAGCATTTATCATGACATGGGGGCCATCTCCAGGGGAAGACCGTATAAAGGGGAAGAAGGAGGGAACGACATAGAGTATGGTGAGGCCTTCCAGGGATATTTCAAGACCGCTTTCCCGATTCATTATGTGTACGACTGGCTTGGAGCTTACTTTCGGGACACATACCATAAAACCAGAGAGCTGGAGGATAGCATGTGCCCATTTTTTCTTAAGATTGCCAATCAAAAGACAATTTTCCATCCCCGAAGCTATATGCGCAGCCTATTTTTAAACGACCACCTCCATATGACCTGGGTGGCATTTCCAGTTGGAAGCCTCATAGACTGCGCATATGTTGATGAGCTGCGTCACCACCTGAATGGTGACTTCACTAGCCCGAAAGAATTGATGTATATACAGAGTGTTACAACATTCTTACCTATCACACTATCCATGGTGCGAAGCTTGAGGTTTATTTTCCTCACCGGTTTGGTCTGCAGCATGAGCTGGATTGGGGCTGTTCGTTCTTGGTGTTCTTCGAGAAAAGGCATAGTAAGGCTGCTTGTTGAAAGACGGACGAGTTGGGAACTCGCAATGAGACTTGGCATCCGAGGCACATCCGTACTGCTTGGGCCACATGCTTGGAGGCCACTACGGTCAATAAGTATGTGCTTCCCCATTTCGACAGGATGACACAGGCGATCAAGGCCCACGAGAATTGGTGGAGAATTACGAACAAGGGGTACTGGGACACGAACGCTCCCTGGAAAGGTGAGGATAGCCGTTGGAGCCAAGATACCAGGCAGCAGAAACTGGCTTAGGCACCTCCTTTAGATGAAATCTTTACCCTAGGCTTCCCTTATGACTGGCGTATACTCGGGCAGCCTCGCCAAATTGCCGTGGACCAATTTGTGTCGCGGTTCCTCAATATGGAGAAGGGGTCAGAGAGTATCTTTGACCAACTCTCTGCCATCATCAAATGGAAAGAAAGCCATAAATTCCTAGGGTATGAAGAGCGTCCAGCCCAAGATTTAAATGAAATGATAAGGAGCGTCCCTCATAGTAGGCTGGCTGCTAGTTCCTCCAAGTCTGGGACCTTGAAGGGTGGTGCGCCTAAACAGGCGAAAGGGAAGAAGAGAAAGCTGGCTGCTGCACCCGAGATGGCAAAGAAGAAGAGGTAAGCTGCTGCGCCTGAGCCAGCGGAAGGAAGGAAGAGAAGGTAGGCCGCCGAGCCCGAACTGGCAAAAAAGAAAAGGCAGGCTATTGAGCCCGAGCTGGTGCAAGGGAAAAAGAGAAAGTTGGTTGCAGCACCTGAGCCGGCGAAGGGGAAGAAAGAAGGGCAGGTTGTTGAGTCCAAGCCGAAGAAGGGGGAGAAGGAAAAGCAGGTTTTCCGAGCAACTCTCTGTACCCCAGCCAAGAAGGGAATCAAGACTTCATGGTGCAAAGGGCCCAGTGTCCCAGTGACTCGTGAGTCAGGAGATGGCTCTTCACTCATAGCTTCCTTAGAGGGTTGTGTGTCTCATGATATTTCCCCGTCGCCTTCTGCTATCAAGGCCTCACCTTCTCCTTCGTCTGAATCTTCTCCTGGCTTCTCTGAGACTCGAGCTGATGTCCCAAAGCCTACTGTCCCGATTGAAATTGCTTTAGATCAGGAAGCGACACCTGAGGCTGAGGAGGGGGCTCGGTCCTAATGGTGGTAGACAAGGATGGTGGGATTGCTCATGACGAGGCGGTGGAGGTGGAGAGGGCCCTTGGAGTGCCGACAGCAGTCGAGCTTGCTGAGGAAAGGGAACTCTTGGTAGAGCTCGTGGTAATAGAAGAGATCGGGGCCCCAAAAATCGAAGAAGGGCCATCCGAGCAGCAAGAGGTAGCTGCCTCAAGTGGTGCATCTACGGGGAGCATGGAAGTAGGATGCCTTGAGGGGCTACGCTTGGAGGGTCCAAGGGTGGCACCCCTGACCGTAGAGGAGGCAGGCTCCGTGGGGGAGCCTACTACTAAAATGATTGCCGCGAAATACAAGGGCGAGGAAGAAGAGGGAGAAGATGTTGAACCTCTCGAGGTGGGGATGGTCCGAGAAAAGGGACCACGGGGAGTGGTCGTCACCTTAGAGGAGGAATCTATTATGGGGCTTCATGAGATCGAGGTCATAGCACCAGGCGAGGAAGCCGACCTCATGCCAACTGTGGTTGCTGAGCTTGCAAGGGTCGAGGCGACGGTGTCTAGTCATGAAAGGATTGAGCCTGACGCGATCATGACCGGGGGCCAGAGTGAGGAAGACGTTGTCCAGGCATCAGAGCGGCATGAGGTTTTTCTTGAATCTAGGGAGTCTGAGGCTTTGGCTACAGCTGAAGCTCTCCTGCTGTGGTTGCTCCTGGCATGCTACTCAGGCCCACTTTCAGTGGAATGTCCGGCGTCTTCTTCGAGATGTTGCGGGCGGGTTTTTAGAAGTTGAAAGAGTTGCCCCTTGAAGAGATTGGCACAAAGCTTTTGTGATTGAGGGGGGTGGCCGTAGGAAATGTGCCTGAGGTGGTCCCCTATTTTGACAACATTGTCAACGAGTTGGAAGGATGGAGGGAGAAGGCCCTGTGAGAAGAAGCAACTGCACAATGACTAGAAAGCTCGTAGTTGCCGTCTTTGGAGTTTTCTCTTCTGCACTACCGTGAATTGGTAAAAAATCAGTCACAGCAGCTGGATGCCATAGACTCCTGGAGATCAAAACTTGCTATGGGGGCCATCACCCACCACCATAAGGTGGTGGCTTTGAAAGCGAAGATATTAGAGCTAACGCAAAAGCTTGACAAGCTAGAGAAGGAGACTGCGGATTGGGAAGGACAAGGCACTTCTTGATGATGTTTTGGCCCTCCAGTATTACTTGAAAGAAGTGAACCCCTGATGGAGCATGAGGCAGGGTTGGTGGCAGGGCTGAAGAACGAGGTTCAGCGGGAGAAGACATCGGATGCAGCATACAGAGGAAAGATCGATGAAGCAATCAATCGATTTTGATGATGCCCCCTGTTGGTTCTTCTTTTCGTTGTAAATAAAAGAAGCTTGTAACACTCTCTTGATTTGTGAATGAAACATTGTTTTGACTTTTCTTTCTATTTTATTGCTTTCGCCTTTTCTTGGTTTGAGATGAAGAAGAATAGCCCACCCCTTGTTTCATCTTGTGGCAGCCTGGTGTGGCTTCAATGACCTCGAACGGGGGAGCAGTTGCTTCCTCACCTCTGAGTGTTTGATTGGAGAGGGGCTCATAATTCATGGTTTTCATGATTTGATGAGCCTGATCATTGTAAATGCTCTAGTCTGGAGGAGCTTTGGCTTCGATTGGAGGTACATTGCTTTTGATCTCGTCGTAAGTCTTGGTCTCGAGGACAAACTCCCTTAAGTGTTTTGAAGCAACATGCATAGCCTTCAATTGATTCTGGAGGCTACACACCTTGCTTCTCAACACTGCCATGGGGTCTTGTTCGTGAGAGCCGGAAGGCTGACTCTTTTCCACTTGTACTTCTTGGACAACCCTAGAGAAGTGTAAGACCTTCTTTTGGCTACCGGCTATCCCCTTTTTCATGGAAGTCAAAAACTGGAGCACCTTCCATGGCGGTTGGTGCGCCAGCTCTGTTTCTAGAAGGGCGATGGGGACATGTCGAAAGTTTTGCTGGTCTGACGTGTAGGTGACCCTAGGTGTTGGCAGGTTCACCTTTAGGGCTTCCTCAAGCTCAAGGGCAACTTCTGACTCGTCGTTTTTTTCTGGCAAATTAAAAGTAGAGGAGAAGCTTTGCCTTATGTTTATGATGAAAATCAAACAGATCTTCCGATGAAGATCAATCGATTTTAACACCTTAAACAAAATGAAAATGCAACAAATAAAATGGTAAATAAAGTGGGACAAATCGAATTCAGATCTGAGGCCAGATCTGCCCAGAAACGAGCAGATCTGCTCTCAGATCTGTGGCAGGCCCAGTATGATCCAGAGCATCCAAAACACGATTTTAAAGAAAATAAGCAGATCAAAATGGAATTAAAACAGTAAAGAAGAATAAAAAAGAAGAAAGGAAAATGATACCAAATAGGGCCGGAAGGGCAGGGATTCTTGAGCCTTTTAGGGCTAGCCCATATTAGAACCGGTCTTCTTTTGTCTATTTGAGTAGGATGTTTATCAATAAATCTTGATTGAATAGGGTGGTTGTGCCCTGGAAATGGCTTAGAACTAGGGTTCTCAAGCTTAGGTTAGATAGGGTTTTCTCTCTGAGTTTTTCTCTTAGATCTCTATCTCCTGCAGCACTTTAGGGTTTTTCATCTCTATCTTTAGTTTTTCTGTCTCCAAGGGTTTCTATCTCTGAAGCCTCCTCCCATTTCTCTCTTCGCCCCTTAAGGTTTCTATCTCTAGCGTTTTATTTTTCTGAAGTCTCTTCGCGTTTCTCTCTCCGTCACCCTCTAAGTGGTCCCTAAAAGATGCTAAAAAGGGGGCCAAAATTGTTGGGGAGAATATCTTCCCGCAACAAACAAAACAAACAAATCCCTCAGTCAAAGATCCACCTTTTGGGAGTCACGGATTTGTGCGATAAGGGCCATATCTCCCAGGCAACACACCTAGTGTCGCCCTAGGAAAGGTAAAAAAAAACATCTAAAAAGCCAAAAATTCTGGTTCGGGACAAAATGGTCTAGCCCGTGTAGTTGAAATAAAATTTGGTCAAAATTGAATTTTTTATTTTTTTTACTTTTTAGTGAATTCCCCATCCTCTTGTGAAGCTACCAAAAACAAATTGGGTCAAAACCTATTTTTTACTATTTTTAATGATTGTTTTGGTAAAACATGACATTTACCAGAATGACTTGGGCGACACTAGCAGTGTCTCTCAGGCCAGGCTGGGCGACACGGCTAGCATCGCCCAACTCAAAACTTGCCCAAATTTCCTTGTTTTTCACTTTGGATTTTTTCCTTAAACTCTTATGAAGCTCTCAAAGAAAATTTGGATCAAAATGCACTTATTTACTATTTTTAATGATTTTTTTGGTAAAATAGGGTATTTACAAAAATCTTGGTCAAAACAGGGTTCTGCAGCGTTCTGGGCAAGCAGACTGGTAACTATGGATTTTGGGTTTACTAGGATAATGTGGTCCTAAAGGTTCAGAAATCGTAGAATTTTCCAGTTTTAAAATGGGGCGTCTATACGTTCGGGAGAGGATACCATGACCTCGAAGAGGTGGCAAGGTATACTTGGGTGAATGGGAGTCAAAGGGAGGATCTGGCCTTGCCTTTCCTCTTCTTTGAACATGTCTGTAATCATTCCCCTCAGATCCTCAACGTCGTCATGAGACGAAGGTCCCGTCTCTCTCACAGACTTCGAAACATCATCCTTTGAATTTTTTGGTGTGAGAAGGTCTGTGAAATAGTACTTGGCGTCGGTGTAGTGAGTCTCAGCTACGGGGAACGGTCTTTTGTCAGCATAGACCGTGTGTTGTCTTCCATCTCGGTTGTACTTGAAACATTGGTGCAGCATGGAAGGAACCATCCCCTGATCATGAAGCCAAGGACGACCAAGTAGAATGTTGCAAGAGGTATCGGCGTCGATTATGTGAAACTAGGCGTAATCATTGAGGTCACCGATCTTGAGGTGAAGGTGCACTATGCCAGCTGGTTTTTCTCCTGACTGGTTGAACCCTTGCATGGTGATGTGGGTAGGAGTGAGGTCGTCAGACCTTAATCCTAGTTGAGGGAGAATCCTTCTTAGAATTAGGTTAACTGCTGATCCTCCGTCTAGCATGATCCCATTGAGAGTGTAAGCGTGCAGTTCACCATTCACGACGAGGGGGTGATTATGGAATTTGCCTCCAAGCTGAAGGTCATTTTCGAAAAAGGAGATTGTCAGGCACCCGCTTAGAATGGCTGAGTCGACCTTGATGGGTACACCTCTAGGTTAGAGAGTTCTTGGACCAAAGCCATGCGGTAGTCTCAAGACAATAGGAGGGCAACATAGATGCTCAAAAGGGCTGGAAGCTTTCTCAAGTGCCCAATTACATCTTATTTTACTTTATCCTCATTTTTCTTCTGTGTTCCTGATCTAGTAATTGATGTAGGTGGTAGGGTGGGCTTAGGAACAGGTTTTGGTTGAGTCTTGGTTTGTGACACTGGCTAACTTTGTTGTTCAGTTGGCGTGGTCTAGGTTGATGGGGCAGTAATAGGAATTTGTACTAGGGATGTAGAGGTTTGAGGTTTAGGCTTAGGAGAAAGTGAAGGATCAGAGAATTTGAGGACCTTGAACTTTTGAGGTGTGGGTTGTAGCTTCCTTCCCATACTTAGACCCATTTGCCCCGTGCTGGATGGTATTTCCAAGATTTGCACCATGTGGGAGGCTTCATGGGAGCAGGGGCTCAGAGATGGCTTAGTTTTAGCTTGGGTAGCCAGGGCGTTGGCGGCTGTCAAGAATCCTATTGCTTGGGCCAACATTTCTTTGAGGTGTTCTTGTTGGGCATGGTGAGGCTAATGTCTCCAAACTCCCTATTCAAAGAGTCGAAGTCTGGGCATCGCTGAGTGGTACCTGTAGAAGAAATAGAGGAGAGGGAAGGAGAAGAAGGAACATTCCGAGTAGATTTTTACGTCACCGCCAGAGTTGGATGTTTGCAAGGGGTATTTAAGGTGTTGCCCAGGCTTTGACCATTGTGGGGTTCTTTTAACTTTGTCACCCATTTTGGCCAGCTCCTGAGATATTGATGACTGAGGGCCGTTTGCTTGATTGGACGATAAGATGAGGCGAGTTGTGCCTGGGATGAAGTCCCGCAAGGTCGGCAGCGGAGGAAGGGGTTTGAGGAATTCTTCCTTGACCGGTGGCTGAGGAAGATGATCCCTTCAGTGGGCCGACCTAGATATTTTCCGTCCCCTTTGGGATCCCCGAGGGGGTGTTTGGAACGCCCTATCAGGCCGATGAGAGGCGGTAGCCTGACAATAGTCTGGCGGACTGCCTCCCATCTCAGGGACTTGAGCCTGCTTCATCCATGAAAGACTTCCTAGGGCTGAGAGGTCGAAGGCCCTGAGGAGTCCAATGCATACTCATGAGGGGCCTGTAGCGTGGCTTCTCCTTGAACGGGAGCGAGGGCTTGGACGTGTTATGGAAGAATCCCCGAGTCGATGCGACCTTGCTAGACTTTCTCTACGATTATGGCCTCGAACCCGGAGCAATCATTGAGTTCATGGCACCACACTTAGTGATAGGGGCACCAGAGTTTTTTCATGCCTCGGGTGAGGCGTCTCGACTACGTGGCAGACTTGGGAGTGACAAGACCTTGGTGGAGCATCGCTTCAAAGACGGCCTGGAGAGAATCTTTCTTGGCACTTCCCTGGGCTTGCGTCGGGAGGTCTTCTTGAGCAGGAGGGAGGGGGACTCGAGGGTGTCTTGTCAGGTCGCTCTGAACTTCCTGGCACTGCTGCATCTATTTGGTCAAGAGCTTATGAAAGCCGATGCACTCACTGATGTCGTGCCGTCGTATCCGGTGATATGCGTAACAGAGGTTCTTGGTCCCTAGAGGCGGGAACTTAGGCTGCCTTGTCGACTTTGGGGTGACGATTCCTTCTTTGAGCATTATGGAGAA
Source organism: Amborella trichopoda (assembly GCF_054954075.1). Taxonomy (NCBI): domain Eukaryota; kingdom Viridiplantae; phylum Streptophyta; class Magnoliopsida; order Amborellales; family Amborellaceae; genus Amborella; species Amborella trichopoda. The sequence continues at coordinate 32,191,069 of NC_142344.1, forward strand.
GATTGCACGAAGGATAGCGGGTGCCCCGTCATCTTCTTGGTTTGTGATTATGTGAGAAGCCTCAGCTGCCTCGAATGCCTTTTTCAACTATTCGAGCTTTATATGTCCCTTGTTCATAAGGGCTTCGGTGATGTCATTGAGCTTATAGCAGTTATGAGTGGGGTGGCAGACCGTTCTGTGATAGGCGTAGTACTTCTCATTTTCTTCCTGCCCAGTCAACTCCACAGTATTAGCCTCCGGCAACTGTATCATGTTTTGTTCTAGCAGCAGTCAAAGTAGTGTAGGTGTCCACTTCGTGTCGAAGGGGTAAACCTCATTCTGGTGCTGTGCCAAGTAGTCACTTCGCCTAGAGTTTTTTAGTGACAGGACGCTGTTGTAGGCCTGCTGCTTGCCCCTGGCTAGAGACGCCTGTGCCTTGGAGAGGTCTAGGGTTTGAGAAGCAGAACCTTTGGTGTTAGCCATGGTGATGGCCACGATGATTACAGCCTTCTGATTGCCCCAATCGTTGGGGCGTGAGTTTGAGCTGGCAGGTTGCTAATGAGTGTTGTCATGCTTGAACAATCCCTCAATACGGTCTGCCTTAGAGATGAGCTTTGACATGGAGGGTGGATTGGATGCCTCAACATGTAGGGCGATCTCAAAAAGCATGTTCCGTATGCAGGTCTGGACTGCTTCCTTCTCAGTCATGGGAGTGGCATGAAAGGTCTCCAACTCTCTCCATCAGGTGATGAATTTATCAACTGGCTCACCAGGGTCTTGCATCAAGGTGAGGAGCTCGATGGTTTCCACGTTCATTTGGACTTCGTAGAAGCGTTGGTAGAACAACTGCTCCATTTCTTGTCAAGTGTTTACCGAGTTCGGCAGCAACCGAGCCTACCACTAGAAGGCTGATCCTTTGAGAGTTTCGACGAACTGGCAGAGGAGAAGATGTCCGTTGGTTGCCATCTCCCGGCAGGCCGCTTGGATGTGGTTCGTATGCTGGTAAGGAGACGTGGTACCATTGAACAGGGGGAGTTTTCCTTTTGTGGTAATTTGGTAATTTAGGGGAAACGACACCTGCTCAATGTACGAAGGATACGGCTTTTGGTAGAGTGGCGTTTCTTGCATGCCCAGGACCTTGTTCGTGAGGCTATGGGCCACCATAGCATCTATGTCGGTTTGAGAGACCCCATGAGAAGAGGAGCTGTCTTGAGAGACTGGTGGGGGAGCCTTCTTAGGAGCTGTGTCCTCACCAATCGGGGAGTCAGACGTAGAAGGGGCCCTGGAGGCCTCTAGGTGCTTCATATTTCTAAGGATGGCTTGCATCATTTCCTCGAACTTGTTCATTCGCTTCTCCTGAGCATCGTTCGGGTTATTGATCACCATGACATTGACCATTTCCTTTGGGAGGTTAGAGTCACGCCCGACAAGTCAGTCTGGAGGGGCTCAGCTTGCCCGACTGGACTAGGGCTTTGTATGCCCATCTTGTGAGGACCGGTTCTTGACGGTTTTGGGACTGTGGCTTCTGGGTGGTGAACACCGAACAGTACTCCTAAACTGGGTTAGGCTCCGGAGTTTAAAGAGGGAAAAATGGATTACAAGGCAGGAGGTCTTCAAGAGTGGTGACTACGACTTCCTTGGAGGCATCTCTGGTCAGGATTTGTAGGCCTCTCTTCTGCTTGATTTTGAGGAGGCTGTGGACCTCATTCCAAAACCGAGCATGAGACCTGGACTGCCCCATTTCTTTGAACAGGTGAGGTCCATGTCTATGAGCTGGAGCAGGGGGGCCTAAAGATGGAGCGTAGCTTGGGTTCTTGTTTTAGAGGCTGGAGGCCTCTGTCCGACATCGAGCCTTTGCCCCGAGTTCCCTTGTGAGGCCAAGGTGTTCGGATGACCCAGGGCTGGCTCAAGATGGTTCTCTTAGGAAAGACCTTTGAGTACGACTTGAGGTGCTTGCCTGGCGTCAGGAGAGTGGCAAAGGAAAGAGGGGCCGGCTCGTGACTCCGCCTGAGCTTGGCTCCGAAAGGGGCTGCGAAGATGGTGCGTGTGCACCTTTAAGGCTAGTCGTCCGGGTGACTTGGGGTTCAGCCCAGTCCCGGTCAATAGGTTCGACTTATTGAGGCCGAGACCCACGAGCTTGTGTTTGTGAGGGACGAGGTGGGAGCTTGTCTCTCACAGAGTGAAGCTGTGTATGCCGGGAGGGAAGACGGAGCAGTCGACCTTGCTGTGCTCGAGGTGGCATAGAGCTAGCGCTACCCCGAGCTATGGAAAGTGAATACATGGCCTATGCAGGGTTTGGCCTGTGAAGGCTTAGTCCAGGATGCGAGCTCAAGGCAACACGAGGGTCGCCCTAAGGTGTGGCTCTGGTGGATAGACCACAAGCCTTTGAGTGTGTGTGAGGGGTGAAGACCTCAGGGGCTCTGCCTTTGTGTACCGACCCTCCAGGTGTGGGGGCTCGAAGTAGTGAAAGAGCACAGGGGTTTGACTTACAGCGAACCTCATGAGTGACAGAAGTTTGTTTACCTTCCGCAGGGATGGATGGGGCAGCCTTATGGCGTACCACAGCAGTATGACTGACAGGAGACTTGCCAGTAGCAGGGTGCGCAGTAGCAGAAGTATTGCTCATGCAAGAGGCCTTGGTGGAGGGTATGTCAAGGCGAGAAAGTGGGGAGGCAGGGACCTTTAAATCCCCTCTCGCACCGACCTAGGTGAGAACCTAAGAGCCAGACCGTGAGCCTAACTCAAAAGAAGAGTAGGGAAGGAGGCTTGAGCAGCTCGCTTCCCAAGGACAACCACGAGAGCAGGGATAAGGAAATCCCCGACTCGGATGAACAGGTTGAACAACCCAGGTGCCATAGAAATGAGTGTAGAAGTAAAGAAGGAAACTGGTCAAACAAGCGCGAATAGACTAAGGGGTAATATATCCCCTGTGGAGTTGCCAAGTTGGTTAGGTGCCTCGATCTCGCCCACCGGATCCATGTGATCTGGTGGCACGTGTCTCGAGTCTTTGGTGGACCCGAGACTTGAGATCACTCTCTCCAAACCTTGCTCGAGGGCAAGGGTAGGTATACCAATCAATGATAGAGGAATTTTAGGTGGCTTCGAGACTTACTCGGGCTGGCTCACGTGGGTGCCCTCTTAGATCACGAAGAAGGCCCCCTAGCTTCTTGAGCTGGTTCAGAATCACCTCCCTTGACCTATAATCCTCTTATTTTTCTGCATAACACTTCTACGATTAATTTGCAATACAAGTGGGTCGAAAAGGACCTACCCTTGTCTTGGGGTAATGCACGTTCATACGAGAAGGCGAAGAAGTGCAAGCTTAGATGAAAGGTAGAAAGGAGAAGAGAACTTGACGGAAGGGTGAGACTAGCATGACGGTCAGAAGTTACCGACTCAGAGCAGTAGCAAAACGAGCATTGTTCAAGGACCAGCACTGCGGTAATACTACTCAGAACAGAGATCGGCGTGTCGGTGCTAGGCTAGGCCTACCCCCTATCGAGTGAGAAGAGAAAGAGGTGGATAGGAAAGAATGAGACGGCGAAGAGAAGGGACAGCCAGACGTCGATAGACATCGCGGTGGGCAATACAAGGAGGCAGCTCATCCCTTGTGGATGACGCTGGCTCTTGACAAGGCACATGGCGATGGTTTCTCGTAGGTCGCACGATGATAGGCGTGAGACTCGAGGGGAACGACAATGGGCACGGGACGCACGGAGGAATCTCGTAGACGGCGATGGGTATTGTTAGGGCCTCTAGCGGGCGGCGATATGTATCGCCGTCTACGCTAGATGCGCAACAGAGGAAGACTCCTATAGGCGGCAACACACTTCGCCGTCTAGGTTCTTCACCAAGACATCGAAGCTACGTCTGTAGGCGGTGATGGACAGCGCCGTCTACAGACTTCACTGAGAGAAAGAGACAGACGAGAAAGAGGGGAGGGAGACTCGTGCATGGTGCTGCCATCGCCATGCGTGACATGTGAGGATAAGGGAGAGGCATGCATGACACTGCTACTACCGTGCAGGTCTCCGCGAGGGGCTCAGACGAAGAAGAGGGAGAAGAGAGGGGATAAGGGGGAGAGAAGAATAAAAGAAAAAGAAGAGAGAGAAGATTTACCTCAACCCTAAGGGTATAAATCAAAAGTTTCTCTCACCTCACCCTCTCTCTCAGGTGTAACACCACAATGGTAAGAAAGAGAAACTTGTATTAAGTGAAAACTCTCTCTTGTGTGTGTATGTGTATGCCTTCGCTCTTCTGCGTATAATGATGGTACGTATATATAGAAGTGTGGCACAAACATTGGTGGATGATCAAAAGTAACACTAATTGCTGGAAATTAAATTTAAATTGATTGAAAAGAAATTAGAAAATAAGCTGCAAAATGAGAGATGTGCCCCTTCCTAACAAGTTTTAAAATTTCTTAACAGTCCCTGTGTTGCCCTAGGACTTGCGTGTTCTTGCATGTCTGATACGGGGTCGTTCTGATTCCCAGTTGATCGTAAGATGATTGTTTTCATGTAGGGCTCGACATGGCGATGGATTTGATACCAACTTTGAGTGCACGGTCATGTGACTTGAATTTTGAGTAGATCTTGAAACTTCGAATCGATAGTGTGTTCGTTCCTTGATGTTTTCCTATGTTTTCTTCACTAAATCACACTGAGCATGCCGTTACAATCACGAGGCACCAAACGCAGCTCGATTCTGTGGCCGAACGAAGATTTTGCAAGTTTGGAATTTTGGCCTCAATCAAGGATTATGACGACAGAATTTTCAGTCTGTTCGTCGGCTTTGTGTGCAGAATCCGACCGTTCATCATGGCAGGGTTTGGGTCAGAGATGGCCCGAGACCTTATACCCGCAATGGAATTAATCTCACGTCAATCGGGCTTGCGAGCGGTGTGATTTGGCTGCTCAAGCGAGGTACGACGCTGCTGAATTTTCTACACTTCTTCACGGATCAGCAACTTCTCTCGAGCTTTTCTTCGCGCTCGAGTATCGTCACTGGGGCGTGCCACATATCGAATCGCTCATCTTGACTAGACAAACATGCTCACGAAATTTGAGCATGATCCGACATGGGATGGCCGAGATATGAGTGTCAAAATTCACTGGTCGTGACTGTTCCTTTAATGGTGTAGTGTTGCAAGGGTGGCCGCATGGGAATAGTATGCGGCTCCTCCTGTTTCACTCTTTCACCTATAACTTCTTCTTGAAGTGTCCGTTTGGACTGAAACTTGACCCCTGGGGGTTTTCAGCCTTGTCGAATCTAATGGCGGTGGTCCCCATAGCAATTTAAGATACTGTAAATGTAGCTCTAGTTATAGGGGTTCGTTTCAGGGTGCAAGAGGCCGATTCTGTTGGAACTATTTCCCAGTCTGCACTACCTTAGACATGTCAGAATACAACGAAACTTGGCAGGAGACTTTTGAGAGACCTCATGAAGATTCTGTCCAGTTCTGGGGTTGTTCTGAGACTGTCAAAATTTCCACTACTTGCTAGGCCTTTATTGAGCGGGGGCCTCATGTTGATGAAAAAATACCTTGCAACACATGCATTAAACAAGGCATGAAACATGGGATCTTAGATCCACTTACAGTACTAAAAGAACTACAATTTCATTCTAAAAGGCCAAGCTCCAAGGATGGGTTAAGGGTGTCAAGTCCTTAAGGCTAAGGAGGGTGGGTGTGAGTGAGAGAGAGAGAAAAGACTTAAAGAAAGGTGAGAAGGGGTTTAAATAGGCCAAAGGGAGGAGGTTGTAGCATGCAAAAGCCAAGTGGCATAAAAGATACATGTAGGTGCTACTTGGAACACGAGAAGAATGCAAACAATCATGGGAGAAAGATTCCTCTGCGCTCGGCTGCACCATTGTCTTCTGTGCACAGCGGCATCCTCGTGCACGATGGTGTCCTCACCCACGTCGGTGACCTCTCTGCTACACAAGGTGGTGTCCTCTGCTCTCTGATGCACACGGTGGTGTCCTCTGCTCTCTATTGTGCTTGGCGGCGTCCTCTGCTTTTTGTTACACAGGACTGTATCGTCATGCACGGCGGTGTCCTCTGCTTTCTTTTACACATGGCGGTGACCTCTTTGCTGCGCATGACAGTGTCCTTTATGATCTGCTACACATGACGGTGTCCTCTGTTCTCTACTCTGCACGGCAGCGTCTGCTACTCTCTGTTGTGCATGACGGTGTCCTCTGCATTTTGTTGTACACGGCGGTGTCCTCTACTCTCTGCTACACACGGTGATGACCTCTATATTGCGCATGGTGGTGTTCTCTGCTCTCTATTGTGAACAACGATGTCCTCTGCTCTTTGATGTGTACGACAACGTCCTCTGCTCTCTACTATGCATGGCGGTGTCCTATGCTTTCTGCTGCGTATGGTGGTGTCCTCTGCTCTTTACTGCACACAGCGGTGACCTATCTGCTATGCACAGTGGTGTTCTCTGCTCTCTGCTACGCACGGTGGTTGTCACATTCCTGCACTCATGACGGTGTACCTAGCCACTATCACTCGAGAAAGTCTCAGTCCTTACAAGTTGTCACTGGATCTCTCCTTATTCGTGTGAGGGATGTGAGTATGTCAAAAATGACGCATGACATAGGGATCTGCAAGCCTTGAATTCTTCTATTGTTTTTGAGTGGCTTCATCTGTGACCACTAGAGAAATAGCCTGGGACACTACGGTAGATCAGATATCAGGAAAAATTTGAGGAACTAGAGGTCATGAGGTTTGACCTATGGGAGGAGGTGGTGGTCTTCGTTCTTCTTCCTCAAACTGAGGTGCAAGAGGGGAATTTGCTTCATGGTGGGAAGATGCCTCGATTGGTCGAGCATTTTCTAGCTCTTTGAACCTTTCAGAGATCTGGTTTGGGGTTTCATTAAAACGTGCCATCGAATCTTGACTGATCATTACATTGGCTCATTCTTCAAGGCCGAGTGGTTCTTGGAAAGTAGTAGTCCTAGTCTGCATTGTGCCCGATCTAGTAATTCAGGCAACAGGGGCTCAGAATGCCCTGATTGGATCTAAGATTGTCTTGATGATTGGGTAATTACCGGCTCTTGACGGTCTTGGGGCGGTAACTTAGGCATCCTGTCTGATGGACTTGCCTTAAAGAGACTAAGGCAAAGTGAATCAATTCAGGCAAGGCATGATGCCCCGAGAGTAGGGAGCTCGGGGTCGCCCTTGGAAGCTTGGTTTTGTTCAACATAGGGAGGGGATGTTCCATCAGCCTTAGAGGCATGATTTTTTCTTGAAGCTAGCCTCGAGGATCAATGCAGACATGTTAAGTAGAGGGAGTTGACAAGAATATACTTGAAAGGAATTTCTTCGAGTATCAGGTCATCATGGGTTTGGAGGTAGAAGATGGCATGTACTACTAGCCCTTCCCCTTAAAGCCAGAGACAACATTGGACTTGCATGATTGTGCGCAATCCATAAAAGTGTTGGGGGTGGCTTGAGAGCCAATCCTTAGTGAAGCAAGAGGTCTAGCATTTGGAATACCGACCTTTGCAGTTGGAGTGGTCTTAGAACCACTTTGGTTTATATTTGTTTAGGACCTACGACTGAGTCACGGGTCGTGTTCTCTTTGGGGTGAAATATTGGGATTGCTCAGAGCTAGATAAGTATTATGCAATGCAGTGTGAGTGGCTTGAGAACCACTTTTGATAGAGGGTCCGGGTCCCAAGAGACCCTATGCATGTGAGGTGGTTGGGGTTAGCTTTTGCTTACTCTGATTTATCACTGTAATGGTTGAGCCATTCGTAGTGATGTGAGTGAGGATGTGTCAAATGGCTTTGGAGCCCTTCGAGTTAGATGGTCTAGTGATTGATTCGCTAGCATGAAATGTGTGAGGCGTCACACCAAGATGAGCAGTGCCCATGTGGAGTGGAGATGGGGTGACCTTGGGGTTCCCCACTGAAGTGGCGGCCTTAGAAGAGCCGAACATAAGAGAAGAGGGAGTTGTATTAGAACCACTCTTGAGCTTAAGACTGGTGGAGAGTCCATCAGTAATAGTGTGGGCATGAGGTGCAACGTTTTTAGAACATCTCATGTAGTTGACAACAATGGACTCGCCATTGATGCCAGTAGAGAGGGAGCAAGGGATTTGGGGTTCGTTTCTCGAGTTTTCCTGGGCTTGAGCCCGGCCGTGAAGATCTAAGTGACCTCGCAAAAGATAAACGGGAGCAGTGGGTTGAAGAAGCTTCCCATGGGTGAATTCATAAATGTGGGGATGATAAAATCCTCAATCTGGATGAGAGGAGTGAGCGGAGTCCATAACAGTTTTTAGGTGAGAGTGAAGTGACATGCCGGTTTGACACCGGACCGAACCAACTATAGGATGGAGCATCTCCGGTAGAGTTGCTAATTGGTCAGGCCTGGATTTACTGTCGCTAGAGCTCTCTTGGGGACCTGGGCTCGATGAACCCCCTCTCGGACAACCGCTCAACCCGCCCGTGCATGTGTGCTCGCGTGCTGCATGCGAATAGGTATTCCAATAGTGAGAGGATTTTAAAGTAGTAAAGAGGTTGAAACGAACACCTACCTCACCATGATTGAGTTCAAGGGATGCGTCCGAGTCGTATCCCTCTAAGATCAATTATGAAAGCCCTCAGGTTGTCCAGTAGTGCGGTTTGAATTCTCCCCCTCTCAAAAATCAATATCTCACTTGGACTCTCACTTAAAAGATAGCTGATAGAATCTACTTATGATGACCTCCTCTTAATGCACGTATGGGATAGTGGTTCTAGTCTTAAAGGCTAAAGTGATGAAGAAGAAGGAAAGATTGATAAGAAAGAGAAGAATACGATTGAATAGATGGAGGGGCTTAGTTTAGAGATGAGAAGAATTAGTAGAATAAAAAGTATAAGAAGAGATGGATGACTCGAGATCGGGCAGCCTCCCAGTGTAACCTCTCTTAAGAGGTGTTACGGGGCACAAGTAAAAGTACTAAGCTTGAAGCCTTGGTACCCGGAAGGTTCGGGAAGTGGAATCGCGAGACCTCGCCTATGATTATGTTAAAGAGCCTCATAAAAGTGATCCAAGGAGAGAAGAGAAGAGAGTAAAAGAGAATGAAAGAGATAGAAATCTCTCACAGCCCGAAAACTATGTAACCCGATGGTTAGAGTAGTTCAAGGGTTAAAACTCAAGAGGACACCAGCCCGAGTGATCGAGCACAAGAGAATCTAATTCTCTTACGACCCAAACACTATGTGGACTGATGGTTAGAGCAACAACCAAGAGTTAGAACCTAAGAAGCTATCTCAGGAGGACCCTAGCTAAAGCGACTGAGTGTAAGAGAAGAGATGAGTGAAGAGAGTATAAAGAACTAATGAAATGAAGGTGAGTGAATGAGAGGTGAGAGAAAGAGAGAATGGATGAGATAGAGTAGATAAGGATGTGAGTTAGAGAAAGTGGAGTGAGAGAGGGGGGGCGGACCCACCTATGCGTGGTGGTCACTCTAAAATGTGGATGCGTTAAAAAATAAGGAATGTTTAAACAAACATTAGACTCCATAGAAAACCATAGGACATCACAATAGGGGCCAAATTCACTCATGCATTTCATATCAGAAACACATGATTTATTATTTATATTGGGTACTAAGTAATTCCAGAGGTTTAATCTTCTGTTACATTTTACACCGACTTGAAGAATTAAAATAAGCCGAACACTTTGATTCTAGCTTTGAAACCTATACATTAATTTTTAAAGAAGAAAATACAGGCATATTAAAAGGAAAATATAACGTCGAGGGTATATAGGCCCATATACCTATAAATATAAGCAGGGATTTGTTATCCTTCGAATCTGGTCTTCTTAGGAGAACGGTATCAAATGAGTCGTAGGAAACGCTTATCTCTCTCTTCATGTCTTGAATGTCACTCTCTTTTCTACTCTTGGTTCTTACCGAGGTACAACCTCTAAGAACTCTTTATCTCTACTTGATTGTGTCTATAAAAAATGTGACCTTCTCTTTAATCGAGAAGCACCCCCTTTTTATAGTTCTAAACTAAGATTGTTCAAAGGATAATCATGCATTTCCCATCTTCGAATCTTCACCCTCCATCTTCATCTTGAGTTTATCTACTCATTTGAATCACAGATCTTACAGGGTGCGATCTTTATCTTCATAATGTAGTTTACTTCTTGTATTTATCTTTTCACGTTGTTGATTTCTCTGTTGGCTTGTTATCGCAGTTACAATCACATGCGCTTGTCTTTCAAATTTCAAATCTTTGAACCTCATAATCTCACTGGAGCAAAATCAGAGATTCATTATTATCAACATCATTGTTGTCATTGAGCTGTAACCAACTCAATCCATGCTAGCTTTTTAAGGGTGATAAAGTAAGGAGGCCAGAGTTCAATGGTGTTGATTAGATGAAAGAATTCTTTGTTTCAAATAAATAATTCCCCTTATGTGGTAACCAATTGGTCGTACAATCCGTAAAGATTTTAAGGCTTTAACTACCAGACAATGATACTGACGATGGGTTAAGCCATCGTTGGGCAGTTCAAGACTTTTGTAGAATTAGATAGATTAATCCATCTCTGGGCAGCTTTAGACTGTTCTTGAGACTGAGATTGGTTAAGCCATCTCTGGGCAGCTTTAGACTGTCCTTGAGACTGAGATGAGCTAAGCCATCTCTGAGCAGCTTTAGACTATTGTTGAGACTGAGATGACTTAAGTCATCTCTGGGCAGCTTTAGACTGCTGTTGAGACTGAGATGGGTTAAGTCATCTCTGAGCAGCTTTAGACTGCCGTTGAGACTGAGATGGGTTAAGCCATCTCTGAGCAGCTTTAGACTGCCATTGAGACTCATTAGTCTAATAGACTAGGCTATACTTGAACATGGTCAATTGGAGCTCACTTAAATGACTTTAATAAGAACCATACTTATCCACCGTATGTTTGTTGCATGCCTTCAAGTGGTTTATTCTTACTGTTATCGGGAGTAAGTGCTTATACTTTCCAAGGGTAAAGTATGAGCCATTAGTAACTTGATCAATGTATTTGGTCTTGTTTATGATAAAAGTATACTAAAAAAAGCCACCCTGGAAGCTTTACTCATGAAAGAACCTCGAAAGGGATGTAACATTTGGCCAATCTCGAGTGGACTCATTAACATCATACGTCGTACACCTTCTCCGTTAAGGCAATTCATGCACACCTTTTCCCAGCCATCTTAATTAAACACATGAATGAATAACCATCTCATCTGTCACTTCATCATACAACCGTCATCATTTATGGGAAAAAGACCCCTCAACTTCTTTACAGGGCTCTATATATCCATCAGCTACCCTAGCTGTCAATCCATCTTACCAGCGGTATTGGACTCTTCATCTTCATCTTTAAAATGTCTTCCCTATTCTTCCCAGGCATCTCTCCATTTATTTAGACCCAGTGCTTACTGTCGCTATCCATGGCAATAAGGTGAGCGAGAGCGCACTACTAATACCCTACGGCTGCTGATCTGGTCAAGGGCGAATGGGAGTACCCCACAACTTTTATTGTTTTGGGCTTGGGTTCTTCTTCTGAGGAGGTTATTGCTGAAAATATCGTCATGTCCCTGAAGAGCAACTAGAGGCTGGGATGTTGCTGGACCCGAATTCCATCGCAATCCTTAGAGAAATGGTGGTCCATCTCTGAGAAAGCTAACTACGGTTAGTAGGGCAATCCTCCTTGGGGAATAATGCCCCAAGGCATAGGCAAGCGAAGCTTCTCCTTCTTCTTCTTTCTCTTTTCTTTTTTCCTTTTTTTTTCTCAATATGTAACTGCTAAGTTCCCCCCTTTTTGCTATCAATGAAGCTTCTTAAGTTTGAATCCATGCATTCTGCAATATTTCTGCATCTTCCAGATATGCATGTATTTTCGTATGTCGCCGGTTTATCTTCCTACCTTCTTGCCTATTCGATGCAAGATGAATTCGATTTCAAAAATTAAAACTTTTACCCTTTCATATCAAACAATGCCAAGGGCAATTGGGTAATACGATAATACGACAAAATGAATTTTCGCATTCCATGAGGGGTACTTTGATAAAACATCCATATGCCATCATTATCCTGCCATCAGGACTTTTCGGTTTTCGAGATGAGGGGGGCCAAGTGTCATATCATTGTTTAAAACACCATCCCTTCGCATCATTTCATCTTCAACCTCTGCTTTGGAAATCTTCTTCCTCAAGCAACAATTTCTAGCATCTTTCCTATTTCCTTTATGGCGAATCTTCTTTGTCAGAGAATACTTCTGCATCTTCTTCAAAGAGAACCTTCTTCCTTTGTATCTTGAGGAAATCCTTCTACATCTTCTTTGACTTTCAGAGAGTTCTTAGGCTTCGTTCTTTGATTTTTTGAGAAGTTTTTGGATTTTGATTCAAACAAAATTTTGATTATTCAAATCATTCATGGTGAGTCTTCCTTCCTTTTTCTTTTCTCCCCTGTTTTCTTTATTTGTCCTGCTTGTAATCCTTTTCCTTAAGCACATGCTTATACTGGAAAGAAGATTTAGTATCTCCAGGATTAATCCCCTTTTTAATTTGGGTTTGATGCTTCTAAGAGCATGATTTGACCTTCGATATTTTGGTCTTAAGGATCTGTCTCCCTGGTTAACAATACTTATTAGAGAGATTTCATCGGACACTGTTCAACTCTTATTGGTGTTCTTTTAGACTAGGGCTAAACCTTCCCTAAGGTGTTGATCTGGGAGTCAAAAACATCTATTGAGTCCCTTTGATAGACTTTGACACTAAGGCCGAATGTTTTAAAGCATCTAGTCAGCAGGCCCTAGATCTATGCCTGTGATGCTTTTGGTTACCTCTACTCGTTAGTTTGATAGGAGCGTTGGTTGTCTTCTGAGTTCAAGACTTCAGACCTCGTCTTGAGCCATGAAGGCATCGGGCATAGGTTTTAAAATCTCGAACCCTATGTTGGATGATTGTGACCAAAGGTCGAACCTAGATCTGAGTCATAAAGGCATCGACATTATGCTTGGAACTTTGAGTCATATCTTCAATCATTCAGTCATATGACCTTTGTTCTTTCTTCTTTTCTTCAGACATCATGTACACCATACCTTTATAAGGGAAGATGAAATCTAGAAGAAAAAATGCACTGGCATCTCAGTATCACGAAACTCTCCTGTATGTCAATTCGATGGAAAGTTTCCAACACATCTTTCATGGCCTGAAGATATCGACTCCGTGGTGAACCAGGTTCAGTGCAGGGAATTCACGTCTAGCTCCTTCCATGGCCTCCCTCGATGGAATCTCTTGTTTCATTTCGCTCATGCAAATACTACCGGGCCTAAGACCTTTCCAATCTTGGGGCCTAAAATCTATGATTATAAGGCTGCCTGGTAAAAAACGGGTGTCAGATGTGAAGGCAAGAGCGAGTTCATCTGGGGTTACTATTCTTGGACCCAGGAAGTATGCGAGCAATTTTCTACAGCTCTTAAAAGTGCAAGGCTTCTTGGTGCATGTGCGTGCTTGGCCTTTTTGTATGACCATTGTTCAATTGTCATGCGAGCCTTCCTAGAAACTTGGTGTGCCGAAACAAACACCACTTTCTTTGGCGATTACGAGAGAAACATGTCCCTCTTGGAGTTGCACTTTATTGGTGGCATTTCCCTCCTGGGAGAGCGCTACGAGGAATTCACTCATGATAATGAGATCATCTTCGGGAATGGTACTTACTTTGGGCTTCGCAAGCCTAGTTGTTTAAGAAGCGTATTCAAAGAATACATGAAACTGACTTATATGAGCAAGAGCAAAGATATCCCTTTTCAAATTTGGATTAACCATTTCTTTGACCTAGAGAAGGCTAAATGGGAGCCAAAGAATCCCCCTTTAATGGCTCTGAAACTCCTCCCCTTTTAACTGTGAGGATGCTTCGTCGTCCTCATGTTTAGGACTGGCCAACGTATTTGGCGTCCTACATCACTTTATTCTTGTGCCTCTTTACACTTTCACACTCTAGAGGCCATGTGGTCAAGCCTGAGTGCTTCTATCTTGCCTGCAATATGGTCGAAGGCCATATATATGCTCTAGCACAACCCATGCTATGTTGCATCTACAGCGGGCTAACTTCTGCAATGAATTCTGAGAAAGTTCTTGGGGATTCCAGAACTCCTTTCTCCATCCACTAAGTTTATGGATGGCTTAGTACGCATTTTTTTGGCACATATAAATATTCTTTGACCTCCAATGTCGACACCTTCCCCTTCTTGCTTCGCTTAATGGGTTGCAGGGCAGTCTTTCACTCTCTTGTCCAAGCACGGCGATTGTTCTGGGAAGATAACTTCTTTTGATTAAGATCTAACCCCATTGGGGGCACCCAAGATGGACTCTTTATAGATGAATATGCTCTTGGGATTAATAAGAGGACTCCTCAAGTACTGATTGGGAGATCATGTCCCTTATAAACATTCGAGGTCTCTGCTTCCTTTGAGGGTAGGAACCATAGGTTAATCGAGCCCTATAACCCTCATCACTTTGCAAGGCAGCATCGGATGGACCAAGGTTGTTCTATCTTTCATGACTTTACTAGGCATGGGTCCTGGTCAAATCTTCATTTGACATGAGCGTGGGTCTTTTGCACATTGTTGGGTCAGTCTTGCAGGTTTATCGTCCCTAGCAGTTGTCGAGAAGTCTGCATGACACGCAGCTACTACGCTTGGTATCAAGAATATCAACGGCACTTCTTTCATGAACCTATCGATGGCATGCCTAAGTTTTGAGAAGATGGAACCTCTCGAACTCACTTCAAGACGCGATTCAATAGAGTTTTGTCAAGGTGAGCACCCGGGTTGCGCTTCGTTGAAGGCTGGAACATAATAAGCGACAACCATCCACAGGGTGAGATTGTTCCAAAAGGGGTAATTGGGGAGACTCGCGCCTCATTCTATCATCATCTCGATGATTTGCTGGCTCCTAAGTCGAAAACCTCGAGGCGATCTCATCAATCTCAGGACTACGAGAAGTTAAGGGGATCTGGCGAGTCTCATCAGGCCCCTACTTTAATAGTTGACCCATGCAGAGGTCAGGTTGCTTCATCAAGGGAACTTCCATCTGAGTAGAGAAAGAGAAAGGAAGATGAATTGAGCCCTCCTTATGCTAGTGGAAGCTTGATGGTGAGAAAAATAGGGAAGGGATATTCTCCCTCTCCCACTAGTCTGAAAGAAACCAATGGGGCTCGTGATTCGAGCTGGAAATCAAAAGATCATGGGTCGACCGTCGTTCGTGATATTGCCCCTTCGGCAAAAAACACATCAAATATACTATTGTGGAAGGCATTGAAGTTTGCTAATACAGAATCTCAAGAGAAGAGGACACCAGACGATTCTTCCCCTTTGAAGAGGTCTTTAAAGAAGGAAAAAGTTCAAACCTTTTTGAAGAAGCCAAGGAAACATCTGCTACTCCTCCGCCATTGACTACTTTAGCCTTGGTCGTCCCTAGTAGAATCACATGGAGTTCTGTGGCTAGAGTGGCTCCTTCTAGGCTGGGGCTTCATCAAAAGGTGACGACCAGAAAATCCACAAAATCAGAAGTTATTAAGATAGACTCTTTCTCCTCTCCAGACTCTCTGGCTCTAGACTCAGAGGTGCTTGGAGAAAATTTTCCAGTTGCTGACGAGAGAATGGAGACTTTAGTTGATCGAGAAGAGGGGATCATCGATTCTTTGAAAGGGCTTGACCCTTCCCCGAAGCCAAGTGAAAGCTATTCTTCTTATCATAGTAGAATAGAATGTCCTGCTCCAAAGGCTGAAGCTGCGGTGAATGAATTGAGGAAAGCAAAAGGAAAAGCCCGCATCATGGAGAAAGATCCTCCAGCGGTTGACTCATCTACTGTAGTTGCTATGTTGGCAGTGGGCTCATCAGGTGAGTCATTCCTCACCTAGGCCAACTTGAATGCATGGCTTACCATTGTTTACGACATATTAGATAGAGGCGAGTTCTCCTATGCTGACCCATCCGGGCTTCCACCTCCACTGGTCATGATTGATAGGACCAAATTTTCAAGTATTCGAAACGCTTCTTGTTCTTTGAAAGGGACCTAATCAGTTCAGTTTTTGTTTCTCATTTTCCATGCGATTTCAAGTTCAATCCTTACTCAGACTACAAATGAGGCTTTGATCCATGTTCAGGCTACTCAAGCTTCTCCTGATAATGTGGTGCCGTAAGGAGGTCAGAAGGATGATGCTACTGCGACTATGGCAGGTATTGAAGTCGTGGCTTCCGCTCCTTACCCCTTGGCTACTGAGTCTGAAAGAGCTGGGACGGAGGTTCCTAAAATATCAAGCACTGCCGAAAATCCATGTGGTGCCAGAGCATGATCCCCTAGAGGACTTAGCTGCTCTTGCCAAGGATCCCGAGGGCCTTATAGAGTCGGTGCTCAAAGATCCTTCTTTGATTCATAAAATTCAAAGGCAAAAGAGTGTCGGTATGGTGAGGATGATCTTTAGAGCGATTGGGAATAGCTCCATGTCCGTCCTCCAAGAGATTTAGTTAACAATCTCCTAAATGATATCATGGGCCGAGTTAATGAGCGCCGATGAAGAGAAACTCTGGCAGTTAATCGACCTTGTCATTCAAGAAAACTAAGTGAAGGGGTGGAAGTGTATGTCAGGCTGGAGAAAGTAGATGTGATAGTGAGGCAGGGCTTGGAGGTTGTTCAAGGCCTGGTCGAGGATCTCCACAACCAATATGATCGAGCGAAGGCTCATAAGGTTATAATTCTGAATTTAATTAAAAAGACCGAGACCCTACTAGTGGCACAAAAGAGGAACTTAAGAGAGTCATGGCCCATTCGTGCCATCTCTATGAAAGGGTGCACATCTCCTTCCCTAAGCTTAATAATTAGCTACGTTGGTTAGATGCGGTGACATCTGCAGTCCTTGCAGCTCAAGTGGGCCTTGCACAGATGATGGCCAACATAGAAACAACCAAGCAACTCAAGGAAGAGAAGACTCGCAAGCTGGAGAAACTTTTGAAGTGTCTTCTATCTTTTCTTTTCTTTAACTTTTTGTGGTTGTTTGGGGATGATGTAAAATAATTATGCTTCTTCTTATGATGCATATTTCCTTTCTCTTTAACTTCTAAACTCAACAAACATATCTGATGCTTTTTTAGATTTTAAAGGAACTTTCGCAGCATCCTGGCAACAAGCACGTGTTCTTGCATACTTCAAACATAGGATTTGAGAAGGCATGCCATAGTTTCTCATATCCCCTTCTTGTGAAGAGATATGGGTGGCCTGGTACCCTGTAACTCTAGGAACCTTTGGAGGAACACCGTAGTTTAACATCATTCATGAAGACCATATGAAAAGAAAAAAGGGTATGGGTGGTTAATGCTTAGAGTCCTAAGACTCGAAGGAGTTCTATAGTTTAGAGTCGTACAGGGAGGACAATCTAGAAAATCCTTCCTAACCCTTTATAAAAAAAGGCAAGGGTGACCAATACTTAGAGTCCTAAGACTCTAAGGAGTATTGTAGTTTAGTGTCATGCGTGGAGGATTATCTGGCGATGTTTTGGGTCATACACCGTGGACATATTGATGGGCCTTTTAGGTTCATGCATCTCAGACCTTGACCTAGTTTATAGTCATAAGTAAGAACTATGTGGAGGATGTTATATAACATTAAGGCCTGATCTTTTAAAAGAGACCTACCATGTGCTAGATAGTTTAAAAGTCTTGCAGCTCGGACTATATGATAGGTAGTTTAAATTCATACATCATGGATTATAACTTGATATTTTAAGGATAATATTTCTTCAAATACCTCTTGTTGACTGGGGGCATGATATCTTCTCTTGTCTCGATACATAGGAGACTAGATATGGTTCATCCCATTTGGACTGAAACTTAACTGAGGTGCGTCGATAAACTTCTAGCTTTTGCAAAAGCTTACGGCCAGAACCAAGTCGCCTGGTTTGAAAGATTGTATCCTCACCTTCTTGTGACAAGCTTGACTTATTCTTGCTTGGTAAACTTCTAGATTTTGCTGAGCTACCAACCATTTTTCTTCCAGTGCATTTAACTCATTGCGTCGAAGTTTGACTCGCTTGTCATTGGTTAGCCCATAATGGACTATCACCCTTAGAGAGGGTATCTGAACTTCCAAAGGTAACACTGCCTTTACCCCATAAACCAATGAATATGAGGTTGCTGAGGTGGCATTCTTTCTTGTCATACGATAGGCCCAAAGTGCCTCGAGGAGTCTTTCGTGCCAATCATGTTGGCCTTTCTTCATGGTCTTTTTCAATACCATGCAACAACTTTTGTTAAAGGATTCATTTTGTCCATTTGCCCTTGGGTTGTAAACGGACGAATACCTTCATTATTGACCGGTCAATTGATGAATGTGATCGTTCTTTAACAGAGAGCCTTGTCGGATATAATCCTATCTGGTACCCCGAATCGATACACAATATGGTGGCGAATGAAATCGGCCGCTATCTTGCCAGTTACTCTTCTTAGTGAGATGGATTTAGCCCATTTAGAGAAGTAGTCTGTAGCTGCTAATATATATAAATGGCAATTTACTGAGGCTGAAGTAATGGGTCCCACAATATCCATTCTCCATTGAGAAAAGGGCCAAGTCATGAGAGTGGGATGCAACGGCTCTGGCGAGTGGTGAATGTAGTCAGCGTGTATTTCACACTCATGGCATTTATTTTCATATTTAAA
Organism: Amborella trichopoda; assembly: GCF_054954075.1. Lineage (NCBI taxonomy): Eukaryota > Viridiplantae > Streptophyta > Magnoliopsida > Amborellales > Amborellaceae > Amborella > Amborella trichopoda. Next base: position 32,209,749 of record NC_142344.1, read on the forward strand.
TGCATCATTCACCATAGTGGCCAAAAATACCCCATCTAATGTAAGTGACGGTATAACTTGGGTCTAGATTGGTGAATGCTGCATACCCCATCATGCACATCCTTTAACACTACTAGTCCTCTCTCATACGAAAGGCATCTTAACAACATTCCATCATATGACCTTCTATATAGTTAGTCATTGAGGAGGATAAATCTCATGGCTCGCCTTTTGAGGGCTAGCCTTTCTTTCCTGAACTCAAGGAGTTGGACATGGACTAAGTACTCTAGGAAAGGTTGACACCAATCTGGCCAGGGTTCTTTTGCTACCACAACGATATCATCGGGAACAGGTTCCTCCACCAATTTCCTCATGGCTCCTTGAGGGTATGGGGGAAACTTTGCCCATAGGTTTTCTTCGTCTTTAGATTTACCTTTTCTATCATAAGGATGGATTTCCATTCTTGTACAAGGATCTGAAGCTATACCCTAGGCTCGATGATCATGGCGGCTTCCAGCTTAGCTAATGCATCGTCCTAAACATTTGATCCTCGGGGAATATGGTTTAGAGTGGCCTCATACATCTTCCTTAAGAGGTACCTTGCGATGTTATAATACATCTTGAGTTCAACCTTGTGGACCTCATATATCCCCTTTAACTGTTAGACGATTAGTTGGGAATCACCAAAGATGTTAAGGGACCCTAGGTCCAGTTCCAATGTCATGTCTAGACCGATAATCAACGCCTGATATTCTGCCTCATTGTCTGAATACTTCTCATTCAATGAGAAAACATAAGGAAAGAGTCTTTTATCTTGCATGACAAATATTATGCCGGCTCCAATGCGTTTTGCTTGCGATGCACCGTCAAAGAACATTTGTCTTGAGGCAAGCCTTTTGCACCCATGACTTCCTTATCAGGCAGGTCTTCATTCAAAGGGACCCCTTCAGGCAATGGATAAGCAATCAAGAAGTCAGCCAATGCTTGCCATTTAATAGCTTTTTGTGGGACATAGGTGATGTCAAACTCCATAAGGAGTAAGGTCCACTTAACCAGTTGACCAGAAAGGACTGGTCTCGTTGTGAAGTATCTAATTGGATTAGCTCAAGAAATCAATTGCACTGTGAGCGAGCAAGTAATGTCATAGATTTTGGGCTACGAATACTAATGCCATGCACATTTTCTCGAAGGGATAGTAATTATACTTGGCCGGCATCATGGTGTGGCTCAAATAATATAATGCTACTTCCTTTCCTTACTCGTTGTGCTAGACTAGAAGGACATCCATTATCCCTCCAAGGCCGTCACATATAAAATGAGTGGTTTGCCGGGTACAGGCACTGTGAGAACCGACGGGTTCAATAGATAGTCCTTGATGTTCTAGAAGGCATTCTGGCATGACTCATCCCATTCAAAGGAGACGTCTTTCTTCATAAGCTTGGAAAAAGGCTTGCATCGCCCCGAAAGGTTGGATATAAACCTTTGAATGTATGCTAATAGACCTTGGAGAGATTTCAACTCCCTCAGGTTCCTTGGCGAATGCATCTCTTGAATAGCACATATTTTGGTTGGGTATATCACGATTCCCCGGTGCATTACAATGAAACCTAAGAATTTCACCGATCTCACCTCGAAGGCGCACTTGACCACGATTTCCAGATCCGTGGGGTGAGTAGATCGATAATTTGAATTGACCACCAGATCATCAACATAGTGTTCCATGACATCATGGAGTACGTCTTCAAATATAATCATCATGACATGCTGATAAGTGGCGTTAGCATTCTTTAATCTAAAGGTCATCAACTTATAATAATATATCTTTTATGTGGTCTTGAACGGTGTCAATTCCTCATCTTCAGGGGCCATCTTGATTTGATTATAGCCGGAATACCCATCCATAAATGAGAAGGTTTCGCATGCTACAATCAAATCAATCACAATTTCAGTGAGAGGCAAAGGAAAGTTGTATTTGGGGAAAGCCCAGTTGAGATTGCGAAAATCAATGCACACTCTTATCTGCCCATTCTTCTTCTTGACTAGTATGATATTAACAAGACATTTAGGGTATAAGACCTCCCTAATGAACCTGGCCTTAACTAATTTATTAACCTCGGCCTCAATCTGGGGCGCTATATTTGAATGAAACTTCCTTTGAGTCTTCTTCACAGTTTACACAACGAACTTGTGAGTCGCCACAATGGGGTTCAACCCGAGCATCTCATGGTAATTCCATGCAAATATGTATCAGTTAAGATAAAGGAAATCGATATATTGTCCGCTTTCCTTTGAGTCTAGTGACGAACTAAAAAATGTGGGTTTGTGATCTCCTTCTCCACCCAAATCGACTTCTATCAGCTTGTCAACTATGGCCTGGCCTCCATTTTCCAGTTGTCGTGGGGCAGGCTCCATCTCATCTTCTGAATCTTGGCCATAGTGGCTGCTTAGAGACGCCATGGCACATTGGACTGTCCATTTCCTTTTGTGCACATTCTTTGAGCTAGTCCTAAAAGTCAAGGTATACCTGAGTCCCTGAGTATTGAACTTCTTTCGGGATACACTTTTGACTGCCTGAAAACGTGATATCATCCCTTTCCTCCATTTAAGCCTTGATTGGTAGATGGTTCATATTCATACTTCTCATGATTCTGTGAGCCTGGGGGCTATACAGGGACCATTGTGGTTTTGAAGCTCCATATTTCAAGGGACGACGCTTATACTCTTCATGCTGCCCTTTTTTGAATTGTCTTCAAGGGAGAATTGATTATACCGTCTGTGACCTGGTACGACATCTTTGGGTCGACACTCATCGGGACAATGGTAGTGAGCGGCTTGGTTCCTTCTTCAACATTTAGGCCTTCGAAGGCTTTGATTAATGCTTGCCCAATCCTGTAATCTTCATCAGAATCACTCATGCTCTCTAATTCCTCAATGGAGTGAGAGTCTGAATTTTTTAGGTTGTAAAATTTGGCATATGAATAATGGAACTCTACTTTGGTGAAGGACCCTCAATCGCCATAAGCCGTACTATTTCCCTTCAAGGAAATATTTGAAGCATTGATGCAGAGTCGAGGGGATAACACTTTTGTCATGTAACCACATGCGACCTAATAACACATTGTAGGACGCCTTGGTTTCAATGACTTGAAATGTCACATAGGCCTCTAGCTCGCTAGTTCTGAGCTTCAATGTAATGCTCCCAACAGCCTGTTGGGTAGCCTGGTTGAAACCTTGTATCACCGTATGCCCTTCCTGCAAATTTTGAACATTCATCCCTATAGATTTCAATGTTCTTAGAGGAAGTAGATTTACAGCTGATCCACAATCGATCATTATCCGATTGGTGTGCATGTCATGTAAGATCCCATCCAGCATCAAATGGCGATTATGGGGCTTCATCCTTTGTCGTAGATCTGTGTCAGAAAAGGTAACTGACATAGTGTCAGGTAGAACTACTGGGTCAAGTTCAACCTAGTCGACTTCGACCTAGAATTCTTCAAGAGATGAAAGAGCTTGTATCAAAGCGGCCAGAAATTCTTTTGAAAGCAAAAGGGTGTCATAGACACTTATGACAGTAAGTGAGAGGCCACATTGTAGTCACCAATCTTTCCGTCTACTGGCTATTTTGACTATCTAGCAACGTTAGATGCTTTGGCCCATACTTCTGCCACATGTGTCACTTTCTTAGAGGAGCAACTTTGGCCGGTTTGATCTTTGCAATCTTCTTACTAGATCTCAACTCCAACTGCATGGTTTGGGGCTTGGACTCAGCCTCAACTACCCAAGTCACAGTGGAAGTCATTCCCGAAAGGGCCATGAAGACCGCTCATCATCAAGGGTCTGAGCATGAAATCTTTCAAACAATTGTTTCCTATTTTATTTTTCTTTCATCATCAAGGGTCTGAGCATGAACAATTGTTAGAAACTAGGAAACAATTGTTGAAAGAAAAATTCTTTTGAAAGGAAATCTTTCATCATCAAGGGTCTGAGCATGAACAATTGTTACGAAAGTGCAAATCCACCTATGTTTGGGTATAACTCTATATATATCACGTACTACCATTGTACGATGACCCTTTGTCAAAGAGAAGTTCTGTCTAATAAAATTCCCATTCCTTCTTATTGTTGGGTCACGTTTGGAGAGAGAGAGGAAGGAGAGATAAACTTTTGGATCGGTATCCCTAGGCTCAAGGTAAATATTTTCTCTCTTTTGTTCTTCTCTTTCTCCCTTTTCCCTCTTCTTTGCTTTCTTCTTCTTTTTCTTCATCTGAGCTTCTCTTAGAGGTCATGCACGACAGTGGCAGTGCTGTGCATGCCTCTTTCTTTCTTTCCCCCTCTTGTGACTTCATAGGTCGTGCATGGTGAGGGCAGCGCCATGTGCAAGTTTCTTTCTCTTCCTCTTCATTCGTCTCTGCCTCTCTGCGAGAAGCACAGACGGCGATGCCTATTGCCGCCCTCAGGGGTCTTCCCTTGTTGCACGCCTATTGCAGACGACGATGCCTATCGTCACCCGCGAAGGGTCGCGGCAACACCTATCGTCGTCTGCAAGCTCCTTTCATGCACTCGACACCTATCACCGACCGCAAGCTTCCTTCGCGTGCTCAGTGCTTATCGTTTTCCATGAGCTTCCTTCGTGCGCTCAATGCTTATCGTCGTCCACAGGTTTCTCTTGCGTCCCATGCTTATCGTCGTGTGCCTAGAAGGAATTATAGCTGCACGCATCACAAGTGGCTATCGCCGCGCACTTCACAAGAGGCTATCGCCGCCCGAGAAGGGGTGTGATGCCTTCTCGTGTTGCTAAAGGCCATGCCTAGCGCCATCTATAGTTCATTGCTCACCCTCCAGCCTTGAGCAGTAGTGTCTAGCACTGTCCAAGGGCCATGACACTGCTACTCCACGGCTGTGAATGGCGAAGCCCTAAACACCGTTGGGACCCCGTATCTTCTCTTCTCACTTGACTGAGGGTAGACTCAACCTAGCATTACCATAGTGGTCTTGCTGTCGAGCGACAGTGTTGTCGTGCTGGTCCTAAGTATCATGCCTGTCCTGCTGCCACATCAGATTAGGATAGTTATATTAGCCTCGGTTTCGAGTAGTATTGTCATCATGCTGGTCCTAAGTACCATGCTCATTTTGCTACCACTCCGAGTTGGTCATTGTACTGGTCCAGCTATCATGCTAGTCTCGTCCCCTTACCAAGTTCTCTTCTCTTTTCTACCTTCATTCAAATCTTCCACTTCATCACCCTCACTTATGAATGTGCATTACCCTAAGACAAGGGCGAGTCCTTCGACCCACTTATCTTACAAGTTAACCATGATAATGTTGTGCAAAAAACAAGGAGATTGCAGGTCAAGGGAGGTAATTCCGAACCAGCTGAAGCAGCTGGGGGGCTCTCCGTCAAGATATAAGAGGGCACTTGCGCAAGTCAGCCTAAGTCATGGACCCAAGTGAGGTTGGTCCCCACCTCACGTTAAAATTCCTCTCTCACAAGTTGGACACCTGCCCTTGTTATGTGAACGAGGTTCTCGAGAGAGAGATCTCAAGTCCTAGGTTTTTCCAACCCGAGACACATGTCATCTGATTACCTAGATCCGGGGAGGCGAGATCGAGGCACTCCACCAGCTTGACAACTCCACTGGGGACTTATTATCCCTTCCTCGGTTCGCTCTTGTTTGATCAATATCACCTTTTACTTTCTGCACTACATTCTATGACGTTTGGGTTATTCAAGCCGTTCACCTAAGTTGGGGATTTTCTCATCCCTACACTCGTGACTATCCCAAAGAAACGGACTGCTCAAGCATCCATCCCTACACTCCTTCTAAGTCAGGACTCATGGTCCGGTTCCCCAGTTCTTTCCTGGATTAGTGCGAGAAGGGACTTAAAATTCCCTGACTCCCTCTTCCTCGCCCTGGTAGACCCTCCACCAAGGCCCCTTGCATTAGTAGCACATTTTCTACAGCACACAGCATGCACCCTCCTATTGGCAAATGCCTTGCCGGTCATATTGCTGAGGTACGTCGGAAGGCTGTCCTATCTACTTTCACGAAAGGCAAAAGGTTGGCATCGCTCCTAAGGGTTGCTGTAAGGCAACCCCCCATACTCCTTCACCACCCCGAACCTCTACACCCAGAGGCTCGGCTCACAGAGGTGGAGATCCAGGGGTCTCTTACCCCTCGCACACACGTAAAGGCTCGTGGTCCATCCACTCGGACCACACCTCAAGGCAACTTTCATACTGCCTTGAGCTCACGTCCAAGGCTAGGCCTTTTAGGGCCGAACCCTGAACGCGTCATGCACCTGCATCCCACAGCTCAAGGCAGTGCCAGTTCTGCGCCAGCTCAAGCACACAAGGGCCGATCGCTCTGTCCTCCCTCTCAGCACACACAGCTTCACTGTGTCAGAGATATGCTCTCGATCTATCCCTCACAGACACAAGCTCATGGGTCTCGACTTCCTAAGGTCGAACCAGCTGACCTAGCCTGGGCTGACCCTCAAGTCACCTGGAAGGCTAACCCTAAAGGTGCACATACACCAACGTTGCAGGTTCCTCCCCGATCCCGACTCAGGCGGAGTCATGAACCAGCTCCTTCTTCTGTCACTTTCCTTCACCAAGAAAGCACCTCGAGACCTGGTACTCAAAGGTTTTCTTTAAGAGTACCATCTTGAGTCAGCCACCTCAGTTCAAGCATGCACCCGGGCCTCACAAGGGAATTCGAGGCAATGGCCCGATGTCAGACAGAAGCCTGCAGCCTCCAAGGCAGCAACCCAGGTTTCCCACTATCCTTGGACCCCACTCTCGACTCCAACTAATAGACACAACCCTGACATGCTCAAGAAAGGCGTGGCAGTTCAAATCTCAGGCTCGGTTCTGGAGTGAAGTCTAGAACAGCCTCAAGATTAAGCAAAAGAGAGGCATGTAGATCCTGACTAAAGAGGCCCCTAAGGCAGTTGAGGTTACCACCCTTGGTGGCCTTCTGCCACACAATCCCTTCTTCCTTCTTCGAACTTTAGAACTTGAGCAAGTCTGGGAATATTTCTTCGCGATTACTTCCAAGAAGCCACGATCCCAAGACCGTCAAGAACCGGTCCTCACGTGATCAATATACAGGGCTCCAGTCCATTCGGGGCATGCTAAGCCCTTGCAGACCGACTTGCCTCGTACAACTCGCCAACCCCGACAGTCCACTACTCCACCAGGCACTGACCTTCTAGAAGAAACTGTCAGCATCATGGCGTTCAATGAGCTGGACGACGCTCAAGAAGAGTGGATGAATAGGTTCGAGGTGATAATGTAGTCCATCCTCGTAAAGATGGATCACCTAGAAGCCTTCAGGTCCCCTTCTTCTCACCATGAGACTGATTCCCCGTCTGGTGAAGACACAGTTCCCAAGCAAACTCCCCCACCGGTCTCCCAAGACAGCTCTGCTTCCCGCATGGTTTTGCAAGCGGATATAGATGCTATGGTGACCCACAGTCTCAAGAACAAGGTCCCTGATATGCAAGAGGCACCACTTTACCAGAAGTCATACCCCTCGTATATCGACCAGGAGTCGTTTCCCTCAAACTATCAAAAAGGGAAGATCCCCCTGTTCAATGGTACTACATCCCCTCACCAGCATACTGCTCACTTCCAAGTGGCTTGTCGAGAGACGGCGAATGACGAGCGACTCCTCCTTTGTCAGTTCGTCGAGACTCTCAAAGGGTCAGTCTTCCAATGGTATGTTCCACTGCTTCCAAACTCAATACAAAAATGGCAAGAAATGGAGCAGTTGTTTTTCCAATGCTTCTATGAAGCCCAAAGAAACATGGAAACCATTGAGCTCCTCACTTTGACTCAAGACCCTGATGAGTCAGTTGACAAGTTCATCGCCCGATGGAGAGAGTTGGCAACCTTTCATGCCACTCCCATGTCTGAAAAAGAAGCAGTTCAGACCTGTATACGAAATATGTTGCCCGAGATCACCCTGCATGTCGAGGCCTCCAATCCACCCTCCATATCAAAGCACATCTCTAAAACAGATCGTATAGAAGGTCTATCTAAGCACCATGGTGGATCTCATCAGCAACCCTCTAGCTCGAATTCCCGCTCCAACAGTCGGGGCAACCAGCAAAAAGTGTGGCTGTCACCATGACTGACACTAAGAACGTTGCCCCTCAAACCTCAGACCTCTTCAAGGCACAGACGCCTCAGACCCGAGGCAAGCAACAGTCCTACAATAGGGTCCCGCCCCCTAAAAATATCAATTGAAGCGACTAATGGATCCAGCATCATAACAAGGTGTACCCTTCGAGAGGGAGTGGGTTCCTAGACTGCTTCGGTTACTACCAGAGCAGAACATGAACCAGCTGCCAAAGGTCAAAACCCCAAAGCTGGTCGGGCAGGAGACACACGAGAGGTACTGCTCCTATCACCAAGGAGGAGGCCACTCCACTCAAGACTGCTATACACTCAAAGACATTATCGAAACCCCCATTAACAAGGGTCAGATAAATCTCAAAGAGTTAAAGAAAGCATTCAGGACAACTAAGGCTGCCCACATGTGACAATTCAAGAGGATGACGAAGCACCCGCTATCCTTCGTGCACTATTCTTCATAATGCTCGAAGAAGGACTCGTCACTCCAAAGCCGACAAGGCAGCCCAAGTTCTTGCCCCTGGAACTGAGAAACTTTGATGCTCTTATCACCTGATACGAGGCCATGACTTAAGTGAATGCACTGGCTTCCATGAGCTCTTGGCAAAGAAGGTTCAGTAATGTCAGGAAGTTCATGATAACCTAGAAGAACACCCCCGAGTCCGTCTTCCACTAGTGCAAGAATAACTCCCAACACAAGCCCAGGGAAGTGCTAAGCCAAATCCTCTGCAAACCCTTTTCGAGGCAATGCTCCAACAGGGCCTCGTCATTCCCAAGCCTGCCAAGCAGCCTAAGTGTCTTGCTAAGGGTACGGAAAACCTCTGGTGCCCATATCATCAAGTATGAGGCCACGAGCTGAAAGAATGCTCTGGGTTCGAAGCTATAGTCGTGGAGAAAGTCCAAGAAGGCCACATTATTTGGGTTGTCCTTTCAGAACGCTTCCAAGCCATCTCTCCCATTCAAGAGGAAGCCCCACTACAGGTCCCCTATGAGCATATACTGGACCCTTCAGACCTCTCGACTTATCAGCCCTGGGAAATCCACCATGAGCGAAGTAGGCTCAAGTCCCTGAAACATGAGGCAGTTCACTAAGCAAGGACTACTCATCAGCACAATAAGGCAGACTAAACACCTCCTCAAGGATCCAAAAGGAGACGAGCACGCAGGTCAGCCCGCCGAAGGAACCACATCCCTCAGCCACCAATAGAGGAAGAATTTCTCATGCCTCTTCCCCCACTGTAGACCTTGGGGATTTCATCCCAGGCACCTCTCCTTATCCCATTGGCCGATCATGTGGACATCACTGAGTCATCAACTGTTCGGGACTCATCTAATACGAGTGACAACGCTAAAAGCACCCCCAATGGTTAGAGACGGGGCAAGACCTAAAATACCCCCTGCACACGTCCAATTCTGGCGACGACGTAAAACGCTACCCAAAACATTCTGACTCCATTTCTTCTTCTTCTCCTCCCTCCTCTTCTATTTCTTCCACAGGTGCAGTTCGGCAATGCCTAGACTTCGACACTCTAAACAGGGAGCTCAGAGGCAGCAGCCTCAGCAGGTCGCAGTGGAAGCACCTAAGAACAATGCTGGCCCAAGCGGCTAGATTCTTGACAGTCCTGATGCCCTGGTAGCTCAAGCCAAGACTAAGTCATCTCCGAGATCCTATTCCCACGAGGACTGTCACATGAGTCAAGTCCGAAGCGTCACCCAGTTTGGGGCAAGTACCAAGTGACCCTAGTCACGAGGCCACAGACCCCTCGTTCAAAGTTGACCCTTTCTTTTCCCTGTCTGGCCAGGGACCAAGAATCGTTTCCCACACTTGGCCCCTTCTAGAAGCAAAAATGTCAGGATCGTGGGTCTCTACACTTGAGATTAATGAGAAACATCCTGGAACCCTAGATGAAGAGTTGCAAGAGGCTCTGGAAGAGTGAGAAGAAGGTGGTCAGGCCACAGCTGATGAGCTTGAAGCGATAAATTTAGGGGATGAGGCAGACCTAAGGCAAACTTTCATCTCGGTAAAACTGTCCCCAGAAGAGAAAGAAAGTTATATCTCCCTTTTTCAAGCAAACCAAGACGTCTTTGCCTATCATTATCATGAGATGCTCGGACCCTCAAATTGCTCCCCATTGTCTCGTCATTGATCCGTTAATCAAACCCATAAAACAAAATCAAGAAGGTTTAGACCCGAACTCGAGATGCAGATCGATGCTGAGGTGATAAGCTCAGGCAAGCTGGATTCACACGTGAAGTCAAATATTCGAGATGGCTGGCAAATGTTCTCCCAATCAAGAAGAAAAATGGCCAAATCAGGGTCTATATTGACTTTCACGACTTGAACATTGCCTGCCCCAAGGACGACTTCCCCTTGTCATTCACCGATATACTTGTCGATTCCAGGGCTCATTGCCAAATCTTCTCCTTTATGGATGGGTATTCTGGTTATAATTAGATCATAATGGCACCAAAGGATGAAGAGACCATTGTATTTTTTACCCCAAAAGGTGTCTTTTGCTACACTGTGATGCCTTTCGGGTTAAAGAACGCTGGTGCCATGTACCAGCGAGCCATGATGACCATCTTCAAGGATATGATCCACAAGGAGGTCAAGTGCTATGTGCATGACTTAGTGGTGAAATCTGAAACAAAGGACGCTCACATACAAGACCTTAAAAAGGTATTTGAACGGCTGCGGCGTCACCAACTCAAGATGAACACCTTGAAATGCACCTTTGGTGTATGCTAAAGAAAATATTTAAGGTACATTGTGAGGTACTGTGGGCTGGAGATGGAGCCAGTCTAAATCAAGGCAATTCAGGATATGCCACTGCCTACAACCCTACATGAACTGTGGTCTCTCCAAGGATAGCTGGCCTACATTTGAAGGTACATCTCAAACCTTTCAGGACGATGCGTGCCATTTTCATGCCTACTGAAGAAGGACACTGCCTTTATACGGGATGAGATATGCCAAGCTGCACTTGATGACATCAAGCAGTACTTGTTGAATCTTCCAGTGCTTTCTACGCCAATGTTAGGAAGACCTCTCATCTTATACATGACCGCCCTTGATGAGTCATTCGAGGCACTCCTAGCATAGAACAATGATGGGGGAAGGAAATAGCGCTCCTTTATCTCAGCCGCAAGATACAGGGAGCCGAGAAGAATTACCCTCCCATCGAAAAGATGTGCCTAGCCTTGATCTTTGCGATACAGAAGCTCCGCCATTACTTTCTTGGTCACGTGGTCAAGCTATTCTCAAAGGCAGACCCGGTCAAGTTCCTTATAACCCGACCATGCTTGTCAAAATGCTTGGCCAAGTGGGCATTATTGCTGATGGAGTTCGACATCACCTATGTACCACAGAAAGCAGTCAAAGGTCAAGCGTTAGCAGAATTTCACGTGGCTCACCCAGTCCCTTTGGAATCTCCCCTGTCAAGTGATCTCTCGGATGAAGAAGTTTTCTATACGGTGCTAACTCGACTGCGGGAGATGTACTTTGACGAAGCATTCCAGTCTGATAGAGGAGGTGCCGGAGTTGTGTTCCTGACTCCCAATGATGAAATGATTCCTCTATGCTTCTCACTTGCAGAGGCATTTTCTCATAATGAAGCTGAATATCAAGCCCTCATAATCGGATTGGAGATTGCCCAGGAGCTAGATCTGGAGCAGCTAAACATCTTCGACGATTTTGAGCTAGTCATCCGGTAGCTTAAGGGGATTTATGACGTAAGGAAGGATACTCTCAAATCTTATCATGATATGATGCTAAACTCGCAGGCCGATGCGCTCTCAAAGCTCGGGGCCACCACTTAACTGTCTTCATCAGAGCCCATGCCTATCTGGGTAACAGAATGGAGACATGTTGACTTGAGAACCGAAGTTGACGCAGATGATGAGAGGGATGTCTTCCCTAAATGCTCGCCTTATCCATTCGGAACACTCCTTACGGCCAAAGATGTCATTAAAGCAGAGCAGGAAATGTCTCGAAGTAAAGAATCCAAGACTGAGAAGAAAGAACATGAATTCTTTGACCTATGTGTGCAGAGGTTGAATAGGTGGAAGATTGGAGGGAGCCCATCATGAACTTCATAAAACATGGAAGGCTGCCTGAGCATCGGGCGGAACGCAATGGTAATACAGATGTCTACCAAGTACACCCTTCTTGATGGGGATGTTCTCTTTCGTCGATCTTTTGAGATGCGTCGAGACACATGAAGCAAGCAAAGTTCTTGAAGAAGTGCATTCAGGTATCTATGGGCTGCATCAATCCGACCCTAAACTCTATGAACCCATACGCAGACTCGAGTATTATTGGCCTTCAATGGTGGCTGACGCCCAAAATTATGCCAAAAGATGCCAAGTGTGCTAAATTCACTCAAGCCTCATTCATCAGCCCTCGGAGCCTCTCCATCCTATAGTGACATCATTGGCCTTTTCCCAGTGGGGTATGGATATTGTAGACTCATCGACCCTCCTTCTACCTTGGGTCATGCCTTCATTCTAATAGCGACAGATTACTTTTCCAAGTGGGCTGAAGCGGTCCCTCTCAAGCAAGTTCCAGGGACCACTATGGCCAACTTTGTGTGTCACCATATCATATACCGGTTCGAGATCCCAGACAGAATAATCTATGATAACGGCCCTTAGTTTAGAAGCCATCATGTTGATCGCCTAGTTAACCAGTTCAATTCTGAGTGGAAGTACTCGACCATGTACTACCCTCAAGCTAATGGTTTCGCTGAGGCATTCAATAAAACCCTGTGCGAGGTGCTCCGGAAGTCAGTTTCAAAGTCAAAGAAGAATTGACATGAGAGACTTCCTGAAGCTCTGTGGGCTTATCGCACAACTACTCGGAATGCTACAAACTCTACTCCTTACTCCCTGGCCTATGAAGGTGAGGCAGTTTTACCCCTCGAGGTTCAAATACCCTCACTCTGTGTCGCTATACATCAGGGACTGACCGAAGATGAGAGGGTCAAGCTCTGTTATCAAGAGTTGGATGCTCTTGATGAAAAGTGGCTAGAGGCTCAGCAAAACCTTGAGCTCAATCAGGGGAGAATGAAGAGAGCCTTTGATAAGTCTGTCAAGGTTAACTCATTCGCCCGTGGAGATCTAGTCTTAGCAGTCAAGAGACCGATTGTCATGTATGGGCACCGCAAAGGAAAGTTTGAACCCAAGTGGGAAGGTCCATTCATAGTAAAAAAGGTCACACCAAACGGGGCCTCTATACTGGTAAACTCTGATGAAGAAGAGGCAATGCCCCCTATTAATGGGTGATACTTAAAGAAGTATTATCCCTGATATGTTGTTAAAACGCAGTGCGTGCAATAAAAAGAAGTACCCTCATCATAAAGAAGAAGCCAACCATTTCTGAGTCAACTTCAATTCGTCTGACATACAAAGCAGACTTCCCCGACAAGGAACCAACGCATGATGGATTCCCTTCCTACAAAACAACATGGACTTCATTGTTGTGCTAGAGGACTTGGCTTCCAACAGACCACAGTGGCTGGGCCTTCTCATTTTTCATCACTCTTGGCTCTCACAAGGCATCGTCGTCCATGGTCATCACCGCCCGCAACTCAACGCCGCGAGTGATCATTGCCATGCGCAACTCAATGCAGCGCGTGATCATTGTCACGTGCTTCACCAATAGGCTATCGTCGTGCACCTTACCAAGAGGCTATCGTCGTGTGCCTCACCAAGAGGCTATTGCCGTGTGCCTCACCAGAGGCTAATGCCGTGCGCATTATTCACAAGGGCCTAACGCTGCATGCGCTTCATCAGGGCTAACACCGCGTATGCCATCCAAGACCTATTGTCGTGCATGTGCTATGACACTCCCATCTGGACCATCGTTTTTCCTCCTCAAGGAAGTTTATTCCCTGCACCACGGTCTCACTCTTCAGGAAGTCGAGTCTCCGGTGACAGCTCTTCACCTCAAGGAAGTTCACTCCCTACACCACGGTCTCACTCTTCAGGGAGTCAAGTCTCGAGTGACGGCTCTTCACCCCAAGGAACCTTAAACTGTACAGCCATGGTCTAGATGCACGACCCTAAATTGCATGGTCCAAACTATATGACCCTAAACTGTAATGGAGGTCTAGTTGCATGACCTTAAACTGCATGGTCCTCGTTGCATGACTCTAAACTGCATAACCATGTCCAGCTGTATGACCTTAAACCATAGCGCATGTCCTAGCAGCATGACGTTATAAGGCTTAGCACCATGGTCCAAACTACATGACCTTAAACTATAGTGAAGGTCTAGTTGCACGACCTTCAACTGCATGATCCTAGCTGCATGACTTTAAAATGGATAGCCACGGTTCAAGCTATAAGACCTTAAAATTGTAACGCAAGGCGCGACAAATAGTCCATATGCATGACTTTAACTGTGAGATGGACCACCTCGTCGCTAGGTGTACTTCATCAACATCCCCCAATGGAGATAGGTGTATCCAAAAGAAAAAGGGGGTCGTGCTTACCCCTTCAATCCCCAGTAGGAATCACATCCTATTGCGACTCATTATGCCTAGGGAGTTAGGGTCATTCTTATCATTTCAACCCCCAATGGGGTTGCACCTGTGCTCTGGCCTGTCATTCTCAACAGAGTTACATGCAGACCATTACTCATTATCCCTTGGGAGTCACACTTGCCTTCTTAATCTCCAGTGAAGTTCGCCTCCGATTGCCACTCCTCGTAGGGCCACCATCTTCATCTATAGCTCTCTGCTTGTGTATAGCCTTAGTTATTTTTATCCCCATGGAGTCAAATTGATGTCGACAAACCTATCCCCATACAGCTTCACCTACATGGCGACCCACACAATGGTCTGTGTTGCACAACCTTAAACTGCTTAAACTGCACAGCCATGGTCTAAGTGCAGAACCCTAAACTACATGGTCCAAACTATATGACCTTAAACTGTAACAAAGGTCTAGTTGCACGACCCTAAATTGCATGGTCCTAACCGTAGGACTTTAAACTACATAGCCACGTCCAAGCTATCTAAACCATAGTGCACGTCCTGCCCGTATGACGTTAAACTGCTTTGCATAGGTCCAAAAGGCGTGACCTTAAACACGCCATCACATATGCATACAGCCCGTTACGTGCATCTTCACGCACGCCTTCCCTAACCGACCCATTCGTGTGCGCACACCACCTTCATAAATTCCATAGTGAATCCATTCACTTCGCCATTGCTACTCATCATTCCCTAGTGAGTCTCACCCTTGCTCACAAAATAGCGAACCATCCCACCGTCCATACTTGTCATAAGCTAGTGGGTCACCACTGTTCACCCACCACACATACATCATCCATCTTTCATAGGTAGCCTCGTGCCATCTCCTCAACGTGAGTCAAATCACCACGATACTCACTCCATGTCCTCCACAAATTGCCATTCGTAACCATGGTCAAGCTGTATGATCCTAAACTACAGTGCACATCTTGGTCGCATGATGTTAAAAGGCTCCGCATAGGTCTCAAAGGCCTGACCCTAAACACGCCTTCACAAAAAAAAAAAAATAATAACGGGCATAATGTACACCTAAACAAGGGAATGGCATGAGTAACAATAACAGACGGGCATGGTCACCAAACCATGAATAAAAGAGTTCCATGAAAATAAAAACTCAGGTACAGTGAAAACCCCAAAAGGGCACCGTGAGTAAAATGGATGAAAATGGTGGACATGACCCAAGGTCATGGCTAAAAGAGCCCAAAGGAAGTTGGCAAAAATCATCTCTATGGAGCCGCTCCCCAAGTTCAAGTAAAAATCTGCAAAGGATGCTTGGATCAACAAAAAGCAGGTTGACGTAGCATCACAGCCGTAGCCGGCACCCAATTGCCAAACAGGCGCAATTCTAGTTAATGGGGTCCAAAAAAAATCCTCAACTGCCAGCATCCAATCACAACACAAATGGCTCACCCAGGAGTGAGAGCCTCATAAGATCTCCCACATTTCACCTCCAAAACCAAGAAGAGTCCTTAAGGGTGAGGACGATAACCAAAAGATCCCTCCAAAATGCTAAAGACCCTATGAAGGCAAGAAACTGACAAAGCCAGGACCCAACCTGCCAGAGACTTCAGGGTGATGCCTCGTCATGACATCACCTTGTTAAAAACCTTCCTTAGCCGACAAGCTCAGACCTTAGGGACAGGCCAATAAAAAGCCCCCGAACCTGACAGGATGAGGCCCATGAGGTCGCCTCTCAAAAATTTCCCCCAGTCGACAGGCACAGGCCTTCGGGACAGATCGACAAAAAGCCCTCGACTAGACCCCGCCAAATGGGACCCATAGAGGTACCCTGATCATCAAAAGCAAACCTGGTGTAGCAGAAAGCAATGTCGACCAAAGGTTCATAGCACTTGGCCACCAGATAGGCCCGATTCTGGCAACGAGGTCCACAAAATCCTTAGCTGTCAGAATCGCAAATAGTCTCTTGAGGGTGCGGACTTTGAAAAATCCCTCAAAAGTCTCTTCTCCCCCTAAATTCTCCATGAATGGACCTATACATTACATCCAAATGTTTGAGCATCCTAGTTACAACATTGTGTGGATCTCCTCGACGTTCACGTAGTCCTACGGATAGGAAAAAAAAAAAATAAAGCCAAAAGAAATTTTCCGAATGATTGTCCTTCTCACTTCTCTCAAATCACAACATTCAGTGGGGCATGCTATTGGAAGACATTTTTCATCATCATGGGTCCCCGATGCGGAATAAAAGGGAGAAGTAGGTCAATAAAGCTTAACAAACAGTGGAAATTTTGATAGTCTCAAAATGGCCCCAGAACTGGTTTTGATCTTCATAAGCACTTCAAAAGCTAGCCTTCCAAGTTTCGTCACAATTCAACATATCTAAGGCAGTGCAGACAAAGAAACAATTTTGGTAGAATCAGCCTCTAGCACCCTAAAACGGACCCTATAACTAGAAATATATTTTTGATGCATCAAATAGCTATGGGACCACCTCCAATAGAATCTTCACAGTTGAAAACTCTTGAAGGTCAAATTTCAGCTTAAACGGACATTTCAAGAAGAAGTTATAGGTAAAAGATCAAAACATGAGGAGCCGCACACTATTCCCGTGCGACCACCCTGCAATTAAACTCCATTAAAGTAGCAGCCATGAATAGTGACTTTTGATGCTCATATCTCAGCCGTCTCAAGACAAATCATGCTCAAATTTTGTGAACATGTTCATCTCGTCAAGACGAGCGCTTCTATATGCGGCACATCCCGTGACAAAGCCCGAGCACGAAGAAAAACTAGAGAGAAGTTGTTGATCTGTGAAGAAAGTTGCAGGAAAATCAACAGCTTCGAGCCTCGCTCGAGCAGCCAAATCATGGGGCTCGCAAACCTGATCGACGGGAAACAAGTCGCATCGCGTGCATATCGTCCATGGCTAGTATTGGTCCGAACCCCAAACATGATGAACGGTCGGACTCCACACATGAAGACGATGAAGTGACTATAAATTCCGACGCTAGAATTCCAAATTCTGACCAAAACTTCAAACTTGCAAAATCCTCATTTGGACACGAAATTGAGCTATGGTTGTTGCCACGCGATCGTGGTGGCATGCTTAGTGTGATTCAGCGAAGAAATCACAAAAAAACACCAAGAAATGAGCACACTATCGATCCAAAGTTTCCTCATTCTGTGGCTTCACAGGTTATGCATGGTAAGGGCAGTGCCATGTGCGAGTTGCTTTCTCTTTCTCTTCATTCGTCTCTTCCTCTCAATTAGAAGCACAGATGGCGATGCTTATTTTTGCTCGTAGGGGTCTTCCCTTGTTGTGTGCCTATCGCATACGGTAATGCCTATCGCCACCCGCGAAGGGTCGTGACAACACCTATCACAGTACGCAAGCTCCTTTCATGCGCTCGGCGCCTATCGCCGACTGCGACCTTCCTTCGCACACTCAGTGCCTATCGTCGTCCATGAGCTTCCTTCGTGTGCTCAGTGCTTATCGTCATCTGCAGGTTTCTCTTGTGTCCCACGCCTATCACCGTGCCCTTAGAAGGAACAATCACCGCGCACTTCATAAGTGGCTATTGCCACGCGCTTCACAAGAGGCTATCGCCACCCGCGAAGGGATGTGCTGCCGTCTCATGTTGCCAAAGGCGATGCCTAACGCCACCTGTAGTTCATTGCTCACCCTCCAGTCGTGAGCAGTAGTGTCTAGCGCCGTCCAAGGGCAGTGACACTGCTACTCCATGGCTGTGAATGGCTATGCCTAAATGCTGTCGGGACCCCATCTCTTCGCCATCTCACGCTTCCTCCTCATTCTCTTCTCTTCTCACTTGACTGAGGGTAGACTCAACTTAGCATTGCCATAGCGGTCTGGCTATCGAGAAGTATTGTTGTCTTGCTGGTCCTGAGTAACATGCCCATCTTGCTGTCACACCAGATTAGGACAGCCATATCAGCCTCGGTTTCAAGTAGTATTGCCACTGTACTGGTCCTGAGTACCATGTCTGTCTTGCTACCACTCCGAGTCGGTCATTATACTGGTTCAGCTATCATGCTAGTCTTGTCCCCTTAGTAAGTTCTCTTCTCTTTTCTACCTTCATTCGAATCTTCCACTTCATCACCCTCACTTATGAATGTGCATTGCCCTAAGACAAGGGTGAGTCCTTTGACCCACTTGTCTTGCAAGTTAACCACAATAATGTTGTGTAGAAAATAAGGAGATTACAGGTCAAGCGAGGTAATTCCGAACCTGTTGAAGCAGGTGGGGGGATTTTTGTCATTATCTAAAAGGGCACCTACACGAGTCAGCTCGAGTAAGTCATGGATCCAGGTGAGGTTGGTCCCCGCCTCACGTTAAAATTCCTCTCTCACTAGTTGGGCACCTACCCTTGTTCTGCGGATGAGGTTCCCGAGAGGGTGATCTCAAGTCCTAGGTTTTTCCAACCTGAGACACGTGTCACCCGATCACCTAGATCCGAGGAGGCGAGATCGAGGCACCTAACCAATAGTGTCATCTCCAGGTCCTTCAAACCGGTTCTTTTCAGAGCTTCGATTTGCATATGCTTCTTCTCGCTGCGACTTACATAAGTAGTCTAGCCGTGCTCCTAAACCTCCTCGGTATCAATTGAAGAGTTGAGAGTCCTAGAGTATTCCGTACATAGCACGAATAGTTTTGGGTAAGGACAACCTTCGACCTTTTCCAATACGGGGACCTGGTGGGTCCAACATTCGGGAGGGATAGGTCAATGACTATGGTCCCCTCCTTTATATATTCTTGTATCAAATCCTTTACTGACCAATAGTCCTCCAACCCATGGGTACGGGAACAGTAGTATCGACAGTAAGGAACTCCTTTCGGGGCAAGCCTTCTTTTTTATGCTTTCCACCTTTTTGCATGGGCTATAATTCCCATGATGAGGAGATGATCATATATGTTTGGTATCATGGCCTTATCAAAATTGTAAGGCCCCTGATATGGGTGGCTCTCAGCTACCCATGGGGTTTTAGCTTCATTAGTTACAAAGGAATCCATTTTGGCCGCCACAGTATCAGCCTCCAATGTTTATTTCTCTGCACACTTGCACTTTCTATCCTTGATGAGGTTCTTGATGATATTCTTTAAGGGATAGCAATCTTTTATCACATGTCCTCCCAATCGATGATACGGGCAATAGTCGATTCGATTTGTTTGACCGACCTGCTTGGGGTGTCTTGGTGGGGGTGATCATTTTTCACAATCATGTGCACCTCCTAATCCTCAGGGAGCAGAGTACTGTGCCCTATGCTGATATTTCACCATCGAGTGATATATTATTGCACATGCTCATGATCATTTTCCTTCACATTGAGAAGTTCAGCCGAGTGGACCACTCTTTCTGTGTTGTGAAATCTCTCCAAGAATGCTTCTTGCATTTTGCTTCATTGTAAATATGGTCTCAGGAGGTAGTCACGAATACCAAGAGAAAGTTGGGCCGGATAATGACTGTACAACTTGTCACATCAGGAGGTTCTTGTTACTAGCTGAGTCCACACATATGGACACGAAATGTGCCAAGTGTTGATGAGGGGAGCCTTACTCATCAAACTTCAGGAATTTGGGCCGCTGGAATCCTAAAGGATATAGTACTTTTATGCTGAGTATCATTTCTGATAGGTGTCGAAGGTTTCTGCCCTGAAACGTGGAGTGCTCGCAGCTTCTCCATTACTAAATTATGCACCATCTTTTCCGTCAAGGCAGTGTGAGTTGCATGCAGCGATTGATGCAGCATAGGCTCAGGGGTTGATTGGTTCTCCACGACTGAATTTGAGGACTACTTCCCTGAAGGGCCACTAGGATTAAGAGGTGCTCTAGCGGCCCTTAATGCATCAAGCTCGGTTGTCTGCGCTTGAAATTCTACTTCTTTTTGGGCTAGCTCCTCCCTAAGGCTCTATTTCTTCGGCGTCATGCAACCCCTTCCCCATTCCAACCATCATCACGCTTACAACAAGGTCTCATTCAATTGTCTTAGACTCATTATCCGAGACTGGAGTGGTGAATTCTGGGAAGTTGAGAGGGAAAGACAATGCAGGCACAATGGGCTCCTTCCGGGGCTTGGACATGCTGCTAGTGATATGCGAATTTTTTATGGTTTGATGACATCTTGTCGTCTTTGCAGGAGGTTTGGTAGGTGGAGGCTCCTCATTTGACGAGAGGGATGAGATGTCATCAAAACCCAAGGCCATCCTGCCCTTTGAGGTCTCCTCATATTCATCGGGATGCTAGGTTGTCACCCCGATCATATTATAAGGCCATATTTCAAGAAATTCATCTCCTAGATCTTGCGAAACTTGCCTCTATATCGATCCAGGTTACCGGCCTTATTGTGGTCATGTACTGTTCATACAATGCTGATCTGCTCGAATAACTTCCCATGCTCTATCTAGGATGTACTAAGGGAGAACTTTATGTGCATGCCTGAGAAATATCTTAATGTGCGCCTTATGGGCTTGATTGTACTTCTTGGACTCTGCCTTGGGAACACGAGGAGGCTTGTGATCACCTTGCCTCAAATCACATTCTATTTTGGCAATCTGTGAACGAACAGTACGAGGTGATTTGGGTGGCTTGTCCTTGCGGGAGCTTCTAGCCACTAGACAATGAGTATCATGCGAATCAGGTGAGTTAGCGTTACGAAAATGTCTAACCACTAGCCCTGCATATGGCTATCTAAGCAGATTAGGCTCATGGGGAAATCTAACCGCCAGCCAATGAGTGTCACATGAGTCGGGGTGAGTTAGCACCGTGGAAACGTCTAACCGACGACCTATGGGCTGCGTATAGCGAGGATTTCTAACCACCAGCTGATGAGTGTCATGTGAATCAAGCGACTTAGAATCACAGAAACATCTAACTGCTGCCTTGTGGGCTGTGTACGGCGATCTAAGCAGATTAGAATCCCGATTATTTCTAACCGACAGTCGATGGGCTGTCAAATGAGTCGGGTGAGTTATAGCTGTGGAAACATCTAACTGTCGGCTTGTGGGCTGCGTATAGTGATCTAGGAATATTAGCATTGCAAGGACTTCTAACTGCTAGTGGATGGGTTTCACGTGAGTTGGTGAGTTAGTGCCATGGAAACATCTAACTGCTGGCCTGTGAGAGTCCTTGACACCTGAGAGTGGAACTTGTATGATTAAAGGCAAGAAACAGGAGCCCTGAGGTACAAGACTGGAGGACCGAGACAATGAGGATCATGGCTTAGGCCTCACAGGAATAGCTCGTCCCCTATCCTTTTGTGCAATAATAAATGAGTTCGCAGAATGTAGCAGTCACGTTTGTCTTGAGACATTGTGAACAACAACACCATTGTCGGCTTTTACCTGCAAGCGTTGGTTGGGATAAGTCAAAATCACCCTCAATGGTCTACTACCTGGGACCAAGTCCACTTGAGGGCGAGATTTCCTCATCATCTTAAACTTTGAAGTTCGTGGTTTGGCTCTATGTCCTTCGATTGCTACCTTTCTAGTAAGTGGGCTAAACGAGGCTTTAGGGAAAGCGAGTCAACACCTGATTAGGGAGGGGCGAGTGGAACTTTCATGATTCCCACTTGGAACGATGTCGTTATAGCAGCTATGGTTACCTCTGACGACCTGTGATTCACACAAATGTTCACTTGTTAGGGTAAATAAAGAAGAAACGAGAGTTGTGTGAAAAAGATCATGAATCAAGACATATTCATACAGAGAGATTCGACTTCTTAGGCTCTATTAGAGATGAAAGGTGAATTATTCCCTAGTGGAGTCGCCAGAGATTTGGTCGCTCTGAAATGTGGATGTGTTAAGAAATGCATAATGTTTAGATAAGCATTAGACTCCATATAGAAAACTAAAGGACATCACATTTGGGGTCAAATTCACCCTTACACTTCATATCATAAACACATGTGTTATTATTTATAGTAGGTACTAAGAAATTTCAAATGTCTAATCCTCTATTACATTTTACACCGAATTGAAGAATTAAAATACGTCGAAACACTTTTAATTTTGGCTTTGAAACCTATACATTCGTTTCTAAATAAGAAAATACGACATGTTCAAAGGAAAGGATAACATCAATGGCATATCAGCCCATATACCTATAAATATAAGTAGGAACTTCAAATTTGGTCTAATCTCAAATGAATTGTAGGAAAAAATTATCTCTCTATTCATGTCTTGAATGCCACTATCTTTTCTACTCTTGGTTCTTACCTAGGTACAACATCTGAAGAACTCTTTATCTCTATTTGGCTATGTCTATCAAAAGTGAGACCTTCTCTTTAATTGAGATGTACCCCTTTTTTATAGTGCTAAACTATGGTTGTTCAAGGGATAGTTAAGCATTTCACTTCATCGAATTTTCACCCTCCATATTCATCTTGAGTTTATCTACTCATTTGAATCAAAAACCTTGCAGGGTACGATCGTTATCTTCATAATGAGGTTTACCTCTTGAATTTATTTTTTCACGTTGTTGATCTCTCTGTTAGGTTGGTCTTTCATATACAATCGTTGACGCTTGTCTTTCAAATTTCAAATCTTCGAACCTCATCATCTAATGGGAGTAGAATCGGATATTCATAATTACCATCATCGTTGTTGTCATTGGGCTGTAACCACTTTCGTTGTTCAACTCAATCCATGCTAACGTTTTAAGGGTGATAAAGCAAGGAGGCCAAAGTTCAACAGTGCTAATTTGATCAAAGTATTCTTTGTTTCGAAGAAACAATTCCCCTTTTGCGATAACTGATTGTCCATATAAATTGTAAAGCTTCTCAAGCTTTAACTGCCGGACAATAATACTGACGATGGGTTAAGCCATCGTTGGGCCGTTCAAGACTATTGTAGAATGAGATGGGTTAAGCCATCTCTGAGTTAAGCCATCTCAGGGCCTCTTTAGACTGTCCTTGAGAATGAGATGGGTTAAGCCATATCTGGGCAGCTTTACACTATCGTTGAGACAAATATGGGTTAAGCCATCTCTGAGCAGCTTTAGACTGCCGTTGAGACTGAGATGGGTTAAGCCATCTCTGGGCAGCTTTAGACTGTTGTTGAGATTGAGATGGGTTAAGCCATCTCTTAGCAGCTTTAGACTGTCGTTGACACTTCTTAGTCTAATCTGAAAATCCATAGACTAGGCCATGCTTGAACATGGTCAAACGGGTAAATGACTAGAAGGTAGAGGGAGAGAGTGTGAGCAAAGAGAGAGAGAGTAGGAGTAAAGAGAGAGAGTGTGTGTGAGCAAAGAGAGAGAGCGAGAGCTCAAACCCGCTCTGGGTCCGAGTGGAGAGAGAGAGAGAAAATAGAGAGAGTGAGAGTAAAGAGAGAGAGGGAGAGTGAGAGCTCATACTACCCTCGAGTCTGAGTGGGGAGAGAGAGTAAGAGCAAAGAGAGAAAGAGAGAGTGTAAGTAAAAAGAGAGAGACAGTGAGAGCTCGGACCCACCTTGGGTCCGAGTGGAAAAAGAGAGAGAGTCAGTGTGAGAGCAAAGAGAGAGTGAGTGAGAGCAAAGAGAGAGAGGGAGAGTGAGAGCAAAGAGAGTGAAGGAGAGTGAGAACAAAGAGAGACGACGAGAGAGAACAAAGAGAGAGGAAGAGGGAGGGCTCGAACCCGCCCTAGGTCCGAGTGGAAGAGAGAGAACAAAAAGAGAGGAAGAGGGAGCGCTCAGACCTACCTTGGGTCTGAGTGGAAGAAAGAGGGCTCAGACCCGCCTGGGTTGAGTGGAAGAAAGAGAGGAGAGAGAGTAGACTTAAAGTGGACTCGGGCCTACGTTCACCTTCAAGGGTCCCTTGGATGCACCTTAGAGAGAGGTCTTAGTCTTTGTAGGTTAAGGCTAGGGTCTAGGTTCTAGGTGTTTGGAGTTAGGTGGGTTGGTATAAGGTAAGGTGTATGGAAGTTAGGGTGTATGGATTAAGATAAAGTATATGGAAGGTTTAGTGTGTATGATAGACTAGGGTGTATAGAGTAGGGTAAGGTGTATGGAATCAGCTAGGGTGTATAGATTAGGCTAGGGTGTATGGAGTAGGGTAAGGTGTATGGAAGCTAGGGTCTATGGGGTAGGGAGTAAGGTGTTGGGAGGAAATGGGAAATTTAGAGTTCTAAGGAGTGATGGGTACCAATGGTAGTTTCTCTCTCTAACAATTATTTCTCTCTCCTCTCTTTTTGCGTTTGGATTTGGAATTAAAGCAAGAGAAGAAGCTTAAGCTCTTTGAATTATCAAGATTTTTCTCATGACAAATAACTTAACTTGCTTATATATAGTAACCCCAAAACATTGGTGGATACTAAAAAATCACTAGAATTGCAATAAATTACACATTTAATGGAATAAAATAATAATTCTGTTTTTTGAAATAATGATCAAATTACCCTGATGCACTTTTCATGAAATGATAAAACCATCCCTCCTTGAGGAGCCTCTTGCCATTGCTAGGCCTTAGGCGCTTTTTCAGACGTTTTCGGCAGCAATTCGAGCGATCAAACATCGTAGAATTGATGCTTGCATTATATGCATGTTTTGATACCTATTGATCATCTTGAAACAGAGTTTTAAGGAAGAACCCAAAATCCAGTTAACTCCATAAACTTTTGATTCTTCGACCACCAATTTGGCACGATCCTTGATGTTTCAAGACTTCATTTTGATCACAAATTGAAGAGGATACTATCACGATCGTTTTGTGATAAATTTTATCCATTTTGACCTCCATTTGAGCGCATTCCACATTGGGGGAGGTTGCCAAAAAATGGGATTCCAACAACCAAAAAATGTGCCTTCTTTGACCTCAAAATTCAGTGTTATTCGGCCTCAATATGCACCAAAACTATATCAAATTGAAGCCTTTCGAAGCACAGTCGCAACGGACCCATGCTTGTGACGATCTATCATCGAGATCTCAAGTTATATTCTCTAAAAGAATGAGATGTCTCTACTTGTTTAAATCTGAGATTTCAAGTTTTGAGCCTATCTTCTCTCTACAAATTATCTCGTTCCGAGTCACGCCATTATGCGTGCCATATGTCAAAACAAGTGTGTCGATGAGATCTAGCTCATGTTAGAATTTTAACGTAATTGGACTCAAAATGAACAAGTTATGAGAATTTAAAATTCATACAAGAATGAGAAAATACAGTTTCCATAAATGGAAACTATTTCACTGAAGTTGCACATCAATAGTGTAAACCCACCCTTTTTTGATAAGTTAGGCTCAAAATGGTCTCAGAGGGTCTGATTGAGCTGAAATTTGGTATCTGAGATTTTTTCGACATTATGAATTCAATGGAAATAGTATGATACTCTTTTGAAGCCCATAAAATAGGGCTATAGTTATATGGTCCATTTTTTGCATGATAGGAAGTGGATTTGAAAATTGCGCTTCTTCTTGATCAGCTCAAAACTTGTCAGAACGCGACAAAAATTTATGGGTGTCTTTAGGGCATCCAAAGATATCATATTATGCAATTTGAGGCCATTCTGATACTTCTCTTGAGGTCACCCTATGTTAGGTTTATTTCTATAGTGTTCTTGTGGTTTGACTAGCGTTTTTTACCCCAGCGGGACCAGGTTACTACCGGCTCTCTCCTTATGCACCTCGGAGATACATGTATGTTCAAAATAATGTATAACAAGAACTACTACCATCGTCATCAATAGCAAGCTCTAATCGATTATCTACTTTCTGATTTGCAATTGGGAACCTACTACAATAGATCTTATGAAGATGTTCATAGAATCTACAAAGTCAAGGGGTTGTGGATCAATGGATTCGCCATGGGGGTTCATCACCATGATTAAACCCTTGCAATGTTTCCATGGATGGATCACATAAACCTTCACTCATGGCTGCTCACTCAAGCATGCACTGTCACCTTGCTTTGATGAGAGCAACACAATTCATGACTTTGCACTCCTCCATGAAGCTTTAATCATGTCCAATATAATTTAAACTTGAAAAAGCAGCAGTTGGAGAGTCAACTAAGGACTATAACCCTATTGATTATCCAACCAATGTGTGGTTGGTGGAAGTTACACAATCAATAATCAACAACGTGATATTTATTAAACTGTGTTGAAATCGTGAAATAGAAAGAATTTCAAATATGAGATTCCCGGATCTATCATTATAAAACTAGTTAATTAAACTTTGATATAGATATCGTGGGCATGGTCAAATTATGATTTAAAGACTAATTAACTTTGAATAGCCAATTTCCCTTCAAATCATTGGCAATGCCAACATAATGTTTTCAAAAAAATAAAGGAAATCTATTGTAAAATTAAGTCTACCTAAAAATAATCAGAATAACTAGAAATCAAAGAAGGAAAAGAAAAAAAATTTACTTGCCCAGGTGGTTGGCCCGGGACGCACGAAGTTGGTCGTGCCGCCCATATCAAGGCTGCATATTGATTACACATCTTGTCTTCAATTTTTTGTTTTGAAATTGGTTGAATTCCCCTTTGAGATTTGCTGGAAATATTGGGTATGGATGGTTGAGAGATGTTAAAATTGAATCAAGGGTTTTGTAGTTTAGATCCAAGGTCATGGCTTCTAGGGTCTAAGGCTTGAAGGCTAAAGCTTTGGGCTAAGGTTAAGAGGATCTCGGCTAGGGTTTTATTCTCTGGAATTTGATTTAGAAAACTAAGTTTTCAAGTATCTTAAGGGTTAGGCTTCTTAATTCTAGGTTTTCTCTAGATATTAGTGTTTGAACACATTTTTAAGCACCTTGGTTCCTAATGCGAAATCAAGACGAAGCAGGTCAATAAAGCCTCAACATACAGTGGAAATTTCGACAGTCTCAGAATGGTCCCAAAACTGATCAAGATCTTCATAATCACTTCAAAACGCCACCTGCCCAGTTTCATCGCAATCAAACATATCTAAGGCAGTGAACACAGAAACAATTTTGGTAAAATTGGCCTTTAGCACCTGAAATGGACTATGTAACTAGAACTATATTTTTGGTACATCAAACAGTAGTGGGACCACCCTCATTGGATCTGTCATGGTCGAAAGCCCCTATGGGTCAAGTTTCGGCTTAATCGGGGGCTCCAAGACAATTATGAGTAAAATACCAAAAAAAGGGTAGGTCGCATACTATTCCCATGTGGCCACGCTGCACCAAAACACCATTAAAGGTGGTTGTTTTCACAGTCATGAGTAGTGACTTTCGAGGCCTATATCTCACTCGTTCCAAGTTGGATCACGCTCAAATTTTATGACCATGTTCGTCTCATCAAGACGGGCATTGGTACGCCCCGTGATGATGCCCGAGCAGGGAAAAAAACTAGAGAGAAGTTGCTGATCCATGAAGAAAATTGTAGGAAAATCAACAGCAGTACTCCTCATTTGAGAAGCCAAATCACGACGCTCATGTACCCGATTGATGTGAGACCATTTGCATTATGTGCGTAAGGTTCGAGGCCATCTTTGGTCTGAGCACCGCATACAATGAATGGTTAGATTTCACACACGGAGGTTTTGAAGCTGCTGTAAATTCTGGACGTCGAATTTCAAGATTTCGGCCAAAAACCCAAGGCGTCAAAATCTTCGTCCGGAAACAAAATCGAGCTGCATTTGTTGCAACGTGATTGTGGCGGCATGCTCAGTATGACTCAGCAAAGAAATCATGAAAAAACATCAAGAAACAAGCACACTATCGATCCAAAGTTTTCAAGATTCAAACAAATTTCTAGTCTCTTGATCATGGCTTAAAAGCATGATTCATGGCTCGAAGTTGGTGTCAAACCGATCGTCATGTCGAGCCCTATAAGAAAAAAATCATCTTTCGATCAAACAGGCATCAGAATAACTTCAGATCATCCATGAAAGATCACGCAAGTTCTCGAGTAGTAGCAGGGACTGTTCTGGAATTTCAAACATTTCTAGGCAGGGGCAAAATAGTCTTTTTGCACTCATTTTTCGAATTTCTTTTAATTCAATTAAATTTGAGTTATCTTCAATTTTAGGTAGTTTTTTAGCATCCACCCATGTTTGGGCCCAATTCTATATAAACATGCAATGCTTAATTGTAAAGCACCTTGGGAAAAACCTTCGGTTCATTCTTCAGTATTCAATAAAGACTTCAATTCTTACTTGAGTTCGTGGGTGCATCTTGGAGAGAGAAGAGAGAGAAGAAAAGGGTTTGTACCCCTTGATAAGGTAACTTTCTCTCTCCTCGTCCATGCTCTCTCCTCTTTTCTCTCTCTTCTCCTTTTTTCTCTCTCCTCTTCTTTTCTCTCTCCTCTTTTCTCATCTTTATATCTCTTTCTCTCTCCTTCATCTCATCTCTATCTCTCTTTCTCTCTCCTCTCCTCTCATCTCTATGTCTCTTTCTCCCTCCTCTTTTCTCATCTATATCTCTCTCTTTCTCTCTCTTCTTCTTTCTTCCTCCTTTAGATTATCATGTTTCTCTCTCCTTAATCCTCTCTCTTTCTCATTCACGCATGGCGGACTCATCATCTGGCATGATACCTTCCCGCTCATGCGACCTAAACAGTGAGTCGAGCCTTAACCCGAATGGTGGGCCGGGCCCTTGTCAAAATTATCTCCCTTCTCTCTTCTATCATAGCTGGTGTAAGCCTAGCGCTGCCTATGTTTTTACTCTCTTTCTTCACTTCTATCATAAATGGCAAACCTATTGCCGCTTGTGTTTTCTCTCTCTTTCTTTTCGGTCACAAACAACTCAAACCTATTACCGCCTGTATTTTCTCTTTCTTCTTTACGGTCACAGACAGCTCAAACGTATTGCCGCTTGTGTTTTCTCTCTTTTTCTTCTTTTTTGTCACAGATGTTACAAGTCTATTGCCGCCTGTGTTCTCACTTTCTTCCTGCTCTTCCAACACAACCGGTGCAAGCCTATTGCAGCCTATGTCTTCTCTCTCTTCTCTCTTCTTGTACAGTCGACGGAAGCACAACGTCGCCTATTTCTTCTCTCTCTTCTCCATTCTGTCATAGACGGCGAAAACACATTGTTGTCTGTGTTTACTCCTTCCTCTTCTATCACGGACGGGGGAAGCTCATTGTCGTCTGAGTCTTCTCTCTTCACATTCCATCGCCATCTGTGTCTTTCTTCCTCTTCCTTCTCCTTTTTTACTTATCCTTGCTTTTCCCATCTCTTCTTCCTCTTCCTCTTTCATTCCCCACTATCCTCTTTTATGCTCTTCTTTTTCTTTCTGATGTATTTTCTTTCTTCTACTCTTTCGTTTGATCAAGAGGGGTTGAGAATAGTGTCTCATGGTAATTCTATCGTCTATTAGTAGCGTCGTTGTGCCAGTCAGAGTTACTGTGCCCGCCTCACTGTCATGACAAACTCGCTATCGTGTCAAGCAGGTTGGTATTGATACTGTCGTCTAGTAGTAATTCTGTCGAATCGGTCTGAGTTACCGAGCCTATTTTAATACCATGCTTGGTCAATTACACTAGTTTAGTCACTCTCACCGCCTGGTCAAATTCCTCTCATCCCAATCTTAATTCTCTCATTCTTCTTTTCTTCTTTTTTTGAATGTGCATGCCTGTGTATGTTCTCCCAAAGGCAAGGTGGGGTCCCTTGACTGACTTGTCTTATAACATTTGCCATATGTGTGTGATTGCGGAAACATGAGATTACAGCCCAAGGGAGGTGATTCCAAACTAGTTTTACGATTGGGGGGCTTTCTTCACGATCTAAGGGGGCACCCAAGCGAGCCAGCCCAAGTAAGTCCCGAACCCACCTTAAATTCCTCTCTCATCGGTTGGTCCACTAGCCCTTGTTCTTGAGCAAGGTTCCCGAGAGAGCGATCTCATGCCCCGGGTTCCCCTGAAACTCGAGACGCATGCCGCTCGATCATTCAGATTCGGAGGGCAAGATCGAGGCACCTAACCAGCTGCGTGACTCCATTGGGGACTTACTATCCCTTTGTCAGATCATGCTTGTTTGGCTAAGTTTCTCCTTTTATTTTCTGTATCTGCACTTATGGCTTCTGGGTTCTGTAACCCATTCATCCGGATAGGGAATTTTCTTATCCCAGCATTCGCGAGTGTCCTCAGGGAACAAGTCTCTCGAACTTAGTTCTCAACCCTCCTTTTGAGCAAAGACCACGAGTCTAGCTCCCAGGTCTTAACCTGAATTGGTGTGAGGAGGGACTTAAAGGTCCCTGACTCCCCGTTTCCTAGCTCTGGTGGAATTTTTGCCAATGCCCTTTGTGTCAGCAGCACATTGGTTGCCGCACACTGCACGGACCTTGCCACCGACAAGTCACTTGTCGGTCGTATTGTCGAGTTACACCGAAAGGCTGCCCAATGCCTTTTTGTAAAAGGCAAACAAGTTGTTATTGCTTCGGTGGGTCGTTGCAAGGCTACCCCCCACATTCTTACACCACCATGAGAGTTTATCCCTAGAGGCTCGACACATTGAGCCAGAGACCCTGGGGCCTCCACCTCTCATACACACTATAAGGCTCGTGGGTCATCCACTTGAGCCACACCTCGGGGCAACCCTTATGTTACTTCGAGTCAGCGTACAGGATCAGACCTCCCGAGGCTAGGTACTGCACACGTATTCATATACATCCCACTGCTCGAGGCAATGTCATCATTGCACCAACCCGAGTACACAGGAGACAACCTCCTCGTCCTCCTACTCAGCACACAATAGCACACCTAGTAAGAGGCAGGCCCCCACCTGTTCTCTTACAGATACCCGCTCGCAGTTTTCGACCTCCTACATACCACTTACTAGAGCCCGGGCTGACCCCCAAGTCCCCCATGATCCTTCTTCAAGAGGTGCACACGTGTCGCCGTCATAGATAGCCCCTCACCCTCGACTCAGGCATTCTCATGAGTCAACCCTGCTCTTGTCGGCTCCTCCTTCTTCGAGCAAGCACCTCCAACCTTGGTACTCCAAGACCTTCCCCAAGAGTACCATCCTAAACCAGCCTTGTCATTTCGGTCATGTCTCTGGAGCTCATAAGAGAGCTCGGGGCAAAGACCTGGTGGAAGATCGAGTCCTTCATCCTCCTCGGCCCAGGATGACTCCATTCCCTAGCCCTCATCCTTTGCCGCACTTGATGGAGACAGCCCTATCTTGTGCAAGAAGGGTTGATCAGCCGCAGTCCCAATCATAGTTTTGGCGCGAGGTCCATCAAAACCACAAAGCTAAACGCGCTAGAGGTCTGTGAATTCGAACCAAGAAAGTGACTACGGCGGTCGGGGCAACCAGCTTTGATGACCCTCTTCACCAAAATCTCTTCTACCTTCTTCAGATGACGAAGCCTGAAGAAGTGCATGATCCTTGCACTGTGGTTAGCGTTGCAGAAGATGACTCAGCCACTCAGCAGCCACGGTCCCAAGACCGTTGAGATCCAATCCTCATGCGATCGGCATATAAGAATCGAGTCCAGTCGGGGCATGCTGACCCTCTACCGACCGATCTACCGCGCATGACCCCTCAAGTTCCCAAGCCCTCAACTGCAATTAAGGTTGACATCCCTGGAGAAACAGTCAGTGTAATGGTCATAAAGGAACCTGACTTGCAGGAAGACCGCATGAACAAGTTCGAAGATATGAAGGGTGCAATGACGGAGAAGATAGATCGTATAGATGCTGCACGACAATCAGCTAATCATGAGGTCAATTCCCACCACTCAGATGGTGCACCACCAAGGCAGCCCCTTCCCTCTGCCTCACAGGACAATTTTGTCCCTCACCCCATCTCACAGGCAGACATCGATGCTACGGTTACCCATAGCTTAAAGAATAGACAAATTTCGGGGACACAGGGTGCAACACCTTATCAAAGGTTGTACCCTTCATACATTGACCATGTGTCATTTCCTTCAGATTACAAGAAAGGGAAGTTTCTCCTATTCAACGGAACCACGTCACCGAATTAGCATATCACCCACTTCCAAGTAGCGTGCCGAGAAATAACGACTAATGAGAGACTCTTTCTCTGTCAGTTTGTTGAAACCCATGACGGCCCAGCTTTTCAATGGTATGCTCGACTTCCCCCAAACTCAGTGCATACTTAGGAGGAAATGGAGAAATTGTTCCACTAGCGCTTCTACGAGGTCGAGAGAGAGGTTCAACCATTGAGCTTGTCACCCTGACCCAAGACCCTGATGAGCCGGTGAACCAGTTCATATCAAGATGGAGAAATCTAGTTGCTCGCCATCCAATTCCCATGCCTGAGAAGGAAGCAGTTCAAACTTGTGTACGAAACATGCGACCCAAAATTGCTCTACATGTTAAGGCCTCCAATCTAACATCCATATCAAAGTTGATCTCTAAATCGGTCCACATAGAAAGCCTATCACTCCACTATGGCAGGTCACGACAACCATCTGCAAGCTCGGGAAACAATCAAGGAAATGGTAACTCTCAAACTAACACCCAGGTCAACTAACAAAAAGGAGTGACCAATGCAGCTGTCACGGTCACTGATCCAAAGAAGGCTCTCTCCCAAACTTTAGACCTTTCCAAGGGTGTGAGTACAACAAAGACATCACCTCAGGCAGGCAAGCAACAACAGTCGTACAGTCGATACCCCCACCTGCGAATCTTAATCGGGATGACTGTTGGACCAAGCATAGGAACAAGGTCTACCCCTTTGAGAAGGAATGGGTCTCTGCATTATTTCGATTATTAGTGGAACAGAACATGATAGAGCATCTAGAGGCCAAGTTCCCTGAGCAAGTTGGACTTGATACTCAAGCGAATTATTGTGCTTACCATCGAAGGGTCAGCCAGCCAACAGATGGCTGCTTCAAGCTAAAGGACATTATCGAGGCCTTGATTCAGAAGGGTCAAATCAACCTTGAAGAGCTAAAAAAGGCATTCGGGGCAGCAGAAGCCTCCCATGAAGTGATGATCCAAGAGGAAAACGAGGCCCCTGGTATCCTTCATGCCTTTTTTGTTATAATGCTTCAGGAAGGCCTAATCTCACCGAAACCGACAAGGTAGCCCCGACGCCTTGCCCAGGGAACTGAGGACTGTTGGTGCCCATACCACAAGATATGGGGCCATTACCTGTGTGAATGTACCAGTTTCCAAGAATGTCAAGAGTCTTACAACATTCCAGTAAGTGATCCCCAAGTAACTACTCCACTGGTACGACAAGACCTTCCAACTCAAGACCTGGGTAAAGATGACTCAGATCTTGCTGACCCTCAACTTCCCAGCCATGGATAGTCCACCATGAGCGAAGCAGACTCAAGTCTTTAAGGCGAGACGCAGTTCGCCAAGCTAGGGTTGTTCACAAGTTTAGCGAGACGAATCAAACACCACCTCAGAAAACCAGAAGGAGACGGGCACCAAGGGTTGCTCGCTAGAGAAACAAGACGGCTCAACCGCCAGTTGAGTAGGAATTTCTCAGGCCCCTTCACCCATTGCCAACTTTACTGGACTTTATCCCCGGCACGATCCTCCTTCCTTCCCCATCCCATCAAGAGGACATCCCCGAATCATTTTCTCCTCAGATCACGTCCAATGAGCATGACGATGTTAAAAGCACCCCCCAATGGTCTACGTAGGGGAAAGACCTAAAAGATTCCCTGCACACGTCCAACCCTGGTGATGACGTAAAAAGCTGCCCAGATCAGTCCGATGAGGGGAATGACCTTAAAAGTCCCCCACCTTCTGACCCTTCTCCTTCTTCTTCTTATGCTTCTCATCCTTCTTCCTCAATGTCTCATGTAGGTACAACCATGAAATGTCCAGACTTCGAGGCTCCCGACAGAGAATTTGAAGGAATCAATACAAGCAGGACGTAACGAGAGTGGTTGGAAAGGACTCTGGCCCAAGCAGCTGGACTCTTAATAGTTGCTGACGCCCTGGCAGCTCAAGCCAAAGCATAGCCACCTTCTTCAAAGAAGCACAAAAAGTCAAAACCAAAGAAACCCCAGTGGCCCTCTAGGACCGACTTTGAGCAAAGACTGAGAGAATCAAGGGGGCAGAGCTTTTATTCTTAGGAGGCTTGTCATATGGTGCAAATCTCAGGAGCATCACCTAACACGGGGCAAATGAGCCTCAGATCGGGGAAGACGTTGCAACCTCCATCACAGAAGTCAGGCACTTTGATGTTTCTCAGTTCGCCACTCCTCTTAAATCCAAATACTAATTTGCCTATCCTCCAGCTCCGTGGGCTCCTTCCTAACCCAAATACCCCAAACAATCCACATATTCATCAATTCCCTGGGATACCTCTTACTAAATCGCTTCCAAAACCTCTAACCTCCATCACCCAAACTAAGCCTGTTGTGCAGTCAAGTCAGCCAGCAGGCCAAAATAAACCTCTTCCACCCAAACTTGATCCTGAACCCAACATGCCACCGAAACCAGTGGCAGGATTAGGAGCACAAAGTATTGACCAAGAAAGGTGAAATATGATGTGATAGGGCATTTGAGGACGCTTCCAAACCTTCACAACATCTATGATGCCCTCATGCTCTCAAATGATTACTGAATGGCTTTGGTTCAGGCTCTCTCTAACCCAGAGGTGTACGAGACCAAAGTAGAACCCATTGAGGTGGAGCATTAGGAAGATGTATGTCGATCACCTTTTCAGAGGACGATCTGCAATTGAGAGAAAAGTTTCACAATTGCTCTCTTTGTGACTGGCGAATTACATGTATGCCCCATTAATTGAATTATGTTCGGCAGTCAACCTTATCCCAACGAGGATCATTACTCGATTGGGATTAGGGTCTGAAGATTTTACTCTGACCCACGTCACAATTCAAGCGTTACACCAGTCACGAGAGAAGCCATCATGCACAGTTCACCTTTGTCTTAAGAACGATGAGCTAAATAATTACGCTCAGTTTCATGTAATCAACACTGGCACTTCTTACAACATTCTCCTCAGTCGGCCATGGCATGACCAGGGAGTGGTTCCATCGACATTGCACCAGTGACTCAAGTATAGTCGAGATGGGAGACAACATACAGTCTATGCAAACAAAAGACCATTTCTTGTTGCCGAAACTCACTACACAGATGCTAAGTATTACTTCATAAATCCGATGTCACCTCAGACGCTGAATGATGGTGATCACAAGTCTACAATGAAGACACGATCTTCACCTCATGAAGATGTTGAGGATGTGGGGAGAACATTGGTAAACATGTTTCAAGAAGAAGAAAAGCAAGGCTGAATTCTCACTCTAACCCCTATTCATTCTAGCATCCCCACAATTATCCTTAAAGAAACTTCGTCTTCACTTGAAAAGGAGTCCCCGCCCTCTGCCCCCAGTTCTGAGCCACCTTGGCCAGAAGATGAACCAGAGGTCATTCCTGAGATTGACCAAGTCATGGGGATTGAATTCTCAGCTCCAAATATTACCTATACATCAGACATCGCAAAGTCCTACATATCCCAATTGCACTCTTGAAAGCAGAAGTGGCACGCCAATCGCTGCGAAAGCTTTTTCAAAATCCGGTTGCTATAAGCATAGAAGATACTCCTCATCCCACAACAAGGTTAGTATAGGCCAATGACCAGCCACAAGTTTTGCACTTCTCTGGTTTCACGGGAGGAGAACAGCTTGAGAAAGGACAGTCTACTTCCCCTCAAGAGCAAGATCCCCTAGCAGAGTTAAGAAGCGAAGTTCGCAGTCTCTAGAGCCAATTAGAGGTTATGTGTATTGCTTCAAAACATCTCAAGGAGTTCATGCCTGAGACCAAAAGTTATGATGGGTTTGAAGTGAATACACCACTAATAGAGGCCAAAGCCCCTCCTGATTGGACTATCTTTAGTGAACAGGCTTACCAAATGATGAAAAAAATGAATTATGAGCCCTTGGCCGATCAAACGTTAAGAGGAGAAAAAGCAATAACTCCTAATTTCGAAGTCATCAAAGCCACAACAGCCCGTCACGAGACTAAACAAGGTCTAAGGTATTAGCCCCTTTAGACAAAAAACATTTCGAGAGGCATTCAAGCCCAAACAGAGCACATGAGGTACAGCAAAGTAAGAGGAGAATGAAATCATGCAGCAAAGTCGGCCAGAATAGAAAATGAAGCATTTTATTCATGAGTTCAAACTTTTTACAAGTGATGGCAAAAGAAAAGATATTTTAAAAAATGATCAATTATCTTATTGATCTTTGCTCTGCATGCTGCAGAAACTCAGTGTCCGAGACATGTTCTTTTAGTTCAGCCACCATTTGAGTCTCCTCCTCCATCGCCACAGCTTCAGACTCAATCATGCGAGTGAGTTCGGATAAATTCGCAATCAAAGAGGCCTCCATGGCCCTTCTCTAAATCATCTCCTTCTTAAGTTCAGTGAATTCTTGCCTTAATATTCGCATCTACTCTCTTATTTCAACCATCCACTTGAAGCAAGCTTGAGCCTCTCTCTTAAGATCCAACTGACGGCTAGTCATAGTGGCTTTCTTCTTAGTGCAGGAATCTATCTCCTCGCGACGACGCAAGATTGACTCCTCTAAGGAGGCTAGCCTACTAGTTTCCGCCTCATGATGTAGTATTCCCGGCCGTCAGCTCTCCAACTCATTTAGGGTTACAACAAAATGAGAAAGGATTTCTGGCGCACTCCCAACAATAGTAGTTGCGGCAGCAAATTCCCTAAGCTTGGCGAAAGCCTCACCCAGCTCATTGAAAGGCAGCTCCCTTAAGCCTTGAAGGCCTACACGAAGCATGCCTACAATTATAACTGAAACCCTACTAAAAATGGGCCTAGATGATGCTGCTGGCATTGCTACAACTGAAGAGACTTCGGCTTCAAGGACTGGGCCTACAGAAGTGATATCCACTGAAATGATGGCAAAGTCTAGAGATTCTTGCGCCTTAGATCCAGAGGCAGCCCCAGCCTCAACCTGCCTGGATTGTTCAATACCAGCCTCGTCGGCTTGACCCTCGCCTATGAGGGCTACCACTTATGTTTCAGCATTCTCTAAAGAAGCCTCCTCCCCTTGTTTCTCATCGTCTTGAACTGCCACATCAGCGTTAGCAAGTTCAGGATCTGCCTCTTCCATTTGGCCTTCGTCGATCACCGATTTAGCCTCAACCATGGTTCCTTCCATATGGCATGCGCCCTCAACAGCTAGAACCTCGGCCACAAAAAGCTCAACCCCTTCATCTTCACGATTTGTTCCCTTAGAGGTAGCAACCTCTTGACATTCATGGGCATCATGAATCATAGACCCTTCCTCTTGAATCACCATCCCTGCCTCAGTCGGGGCACTAAACCCCTGAAGAACAGAGGCCACATCATTATCAGATTCCCTTCCTAGAGCAATCGCTCCAGGGCCTTCAGCCTCGTTGGTCTCTATGGGAGTTGGATCTGACTCAAGAATTACCCTTGGATTTAGGGGTGCCTCCCCAAGTTCTACAGTCATTTCCCGGTCAGAAGCAATAACAATGGGCTCGAAACGGCCAGAGTCGTTTACCTCAGTCTCTAAAGAAGAAGAAGACAATTCAGGAGAGACATAAGATGGTGGAGAAAGCGAAGAAGGTGACACTGAGGGAGTTGTTAAATAATCAGAGGAGGAAGAGTTACCTCCTGTTTTCGAGATCACAGGAAGTTTGGCACCCCTACGTCTTCGAGTACGCCCACCAACTTGAGTCATTGAACAAGTGCCGGTAGGGGTAGATCGTTTCCTTTTCTTTCCCTTGCAAAAGGAGGAGCAGTGGCTTCAGAACTCCCTCCTTGAGAAGGGCCTCTTGCCAGTCTACTATGAGGACCACTCCCAATCAGTGCGTTCAAGTCTTGAATGGAACGCCCCTCATGACCTGAGACCTTTCGGCTCTCACTCCATTCTAATATGGAGCTAAGTTTATCAAAGATTCTCTCAGTTCTCTATTTCATGGCGAGAAATTGTGGCGAGGTGTCATCGGCCGCTATCTCTCGAGTAATCTCTAAAGCTTGCCAGTTCGAGGGATATCCCAAAACAAAGACCTCGCTTGGCGCAGGAGGATCCACCACTCTCCTCTGTCTAGTCTTATGGCGCCAATTGTCGTTCTCTCCCTTCCAGGGGTGATCAGAATCCCAGTATCCTAAACTGATGATTCTCCACCAGTTTGCGTAGGCTTCGGTCACTCGGACCCTTCTGCCAAAGTGAGGTATCACATAATTGCTTATCTCTGTCATCTCTAGACATGTGGACCAAGCAAATCTGTATGTGTCTAGGCAACCAGCACTCTCAAAGAGTCCCAAGCTCTTCTGTCTTCCCCTTGTTTATTCTACCACAACCCTTTTCGGAAAACACGGAGAAAGGGCAGCTCTGATCAAGCCCATGCTGACGGGCAAAGTGATGAGGGAAATACCCTTCCAATCTGGCACTATGCGGGGTCCGATAAGGTAAAACTCCCCCTCTAATGCTCAATATGAACGTCAGCTCCCTGATGGTGGTAGGAGCACCATCTAGCTCCTTCCCCAACTCATTAATAAAAGCACGATCGGTGAAGCTTCCAACATGGAATGGGACCCGACGCATATTTAAGGAGTCATTCCCAAAAAAACTTTGAGCCTCTCTTGGGCTATGAAAGATAGCCTTTTGGCCAGCAATTCTCATCAAGAAGGGGCATATCTTATCTCTTGAGCTCTGGCTTTTGACATAAGTGGCAGGGAAATAGGCCCCTAGCCATCCATATACATAATGGATGGGGAATGGAGTCTTAAAGTCCCCAGGGAAAGCTTCTCCTCCGACAACGCCATTCCCTCCCTCTTTGCATTTGCAAGCCTTTCCATGGGAAATGGCCCCCAAGCCATGGTAAATATTGCATAAAACCGGTTGGGTAAGGGCATACTCATGCCCTCTTACCATGTCATAGGCCACATAGAAGATGCCTGGACAAATGTCATCCGCCCCTCCAGGGAGCACGAACTTGCATAAAAATAAGGCCAAATATGTGGTCAAGAAGACGCAGTCATCACTAGTCTCAAATTGATACATGGGAGGCGTCCCCTTTGCAATTGCCTACCCATTTCCTCTTGGAGTACCTCGAGCACCTTCAGGGTAGTCCCCACAAAAGAATTTCCCCCATTCGGTGAAAGTTACCTAACCATTGCTTGACTTTCCATGGAGCAATTGGTAGACCTCGAAAACCTTTCAAAGAATAGTAGGTGGCTCTTCTCTCCCCAACCTAGCACCACCAATATGATAGAGTTATGCAGTACAAACGTGTCATACATGGCCCCGATCAGCGGAAGGCTGTCAATAAAATGAAGATCTAGCAAAGAGATTCCTGCTTCCCCATGTCCGAAGAGCCAGGTATTGCTAACATGGCTCCATGTCTCGAGAAGTACCTTGACAGTATTGGAGCATCGATCATAGTAGCAGGCCGAGCACTGAACCGCTGCTAGAAAAGAAGTTCGCGCAAGAAGGCTTCTATATGACACTAATACTCTAGTCGTCTAAGAAGAGTATCCCTTTGAATATTGGTGCTCCCCTTCTATTCGAAGGCCTTTGCCAGACCATATTAGCCCCTTTGTTTGCACCATTTGTTTTCCTAGGGTGGGCAAGTTCTCCCCATAAGCTATATTCCTGTGCATACAATGAAGGAGCGCCACCCCATCTTCCATACAGACATTTCTGTCATTGTCCTCTCGAACTTCAAAATGAACCGGGTCAGTGATAAAAGTGACACTCAAAGGCCACTCTAGCTTACATACTAGCTCTATCAGCCAAATGAGCTCGCTCCTTACTAAATCCTCACCGGTAAATTCATAGGTACCGACCTCTCCTTCCCTGGGAAGGTTCTTCATGTCAGGAAGTAGGCAAAGAGACTTATCCATTATAAAGAGCTCAAGGATTCACCCCCAAATGAAAATTGTTAAAGGCACAGGATAAGTGTCGGTTGTGTCTTCCATGGCTAACGTGCTAGCTATATTGTCAGAGGTCTAGCACTGGCTATGTTTCCAGAAGCCTAGCACCGATTGCATTTACGAAGGTCTAGCACCGGCCGCGATTTTAGAAGCTTAGCGTTGGCTTTGTTGTCAGGAACCCAGTGCCGGTTGTGCACTCAAAACTTAGCACCAGCTGTGTCAGCTAAACGCTTAGTGCCGGCTGTGTTTATCTTTACCAACGCCTACCACCTACTGTGTTCGTCAATGTTTAGCGCCGACTATGTTTGCCAATGTCTAATGTCGGTTGTGTCTTCAAAAGACAATTGTTGCTCGGGTTTAAATCTCTCGCATGTGCTATAGATTCTGCATGCGCCCCTTTGTGCCACCTGACAACTACCACCACGTCCTGGCCTCACACATGTGGAATGATGATTGTTCACCTTCCCACAACCGTCCACCTTTAACGACGGTTTGTTTCCTCGCACCCTTCGGATTCCCATCGGAAACTCCCTTTCGCAGTCGGAAATCCTCTTCAACTTCCTTCAAGTTGCTGGGAAACCACTCGCACCCACTGAAAAACAACTAAAAGCAGCCAAGAAAAGTTGAGCTGCCCTCTGTTGCAATCTTTTCCCTCTCTTCCCTTCGCCAACTCACAAAACCATGGCCAAAGTTCCCCCGTTCCCCAGAAAACCCCCATGTATTGGCCGAGAAACTCCTGCAACTCCAATGAAATCTTGCCTTGTTTCCCGCGGGCATCTCCTTGCTCGATCGGAACCTCCCCTGCTTGCTGGCAAACCTCCTTCTAACGCTTGCCAGAACACCCTGTGTTTACCGAAGCTCTTGCCGAAAATCTCTTTCTCATTGTTAAAACCAAATTCACCTTAAGTCTTTTTACCCTTCAGTGACAATGGTGGGTTTACCCCCCTTTTATAGTCGATGCTTTCCTCAAATCCCCCTCACAAACTGGGAATCCCAGTCATGTCCAAGAAGGCCAAACGTCAATGGGCCAGACAGGGTCGGGTTCTGACCTGAGGCCCAAACAAGTTTCACCGTCTCCCATGAAATCCCATGCAACAGAGGCCATAACAGGGTCGGGCTAGTGTTAGAGCCCGAACACTAACCCACACCCAGTGCCGGCTATGTTGTCAAAACTACCTAGCGCCGGTTGTGTTTGCAGTAACCCCAGCGTCAGTTGTGTTCTCAGCGACTCAGCTCCAGCTGTGTTCAAAAGATGGCACGGGCTGTCCTCAGTGCCGGTTGTGTGTCCAAGAAATAACGTTCACTGTGCTTAGTGTCAGTTGTGTTCTAAACAGTGCATTGTCACGCGCCCCATGCTAAAAGCCATGTGTGTCTTATTATTGTCATCCCCAGTAAAGTTGTACCTTGACTGTGACCTATTATCCCCAGCGAAGTGGTACCCAAGTTGTTCTACTCAGGCCACGACTTCTCATCCCCAGTAGGAGTCATACTCGTACTGCAGCTCATTATCCCCAATGGAGTTATGATCATTTTTACCATTGCACCCCCAGTGGGTTTGCCTCACACCTAGGAGTCGGGTACCATTTTGCACTTGTAAGGGACCCACACCTGTTCAAATTACCCCCAATGAAGTCGGTCATCCCATCTGAACCCCTTATGAAGTCGGTCTTCCCATCTGACCCCTTGTTAGCCTTAACCATTTTATCCCTAGGGAGTCAAATTGATGTCTACAAGACCAATTCCCATGCAGCTTC
Source organism: Amborella trichopoda (assembly GCF_054954075.1). Classification (NCBI taxonomy): domain Eukaryota; kingdom Viridiplantae; phylum Streptophyta; class Magnoliopsida; order Amborellales; family Amborellaceae; genus Amborella; species Amborella trichopoda. The sequence goes on from NC_142344.1 coordinate 32,251,897, forward strand.
ACATACATGGTGACCCACATCGTGGTCCTGGATGTATGACCTTAACCTATACAACATTGATCCAGGTGCATGACCCTAAACTGCATGAGCCAAACTATACGACCTTAAACTGTAACGGAGGTATAGCTGTACGACCCTAAACTGCACGGTCCAAACTATATGACCTTAAACTATAGTGCACATCCTAGTCGCATGACGATAAAAGGCTCAACACCATGGTCCAAACTATATGACCTTAAATTGTAGCAGAGGTCTAATTGCATGACCTTAAACCGCACAATCCTAGTTGCATGACTCTAAATTGCATAACCTCGATCCAGTTGTATGACCTTAAACCATAGTGCACGTCTTGGCAGCATGACATTAACCTGCTTTATATAGTTCCAAGAGGAATGACCTTAAACTCGCCCCCATATACACGCACATACCTTTTACGTGCATTTCCATGCACGTCTTCCCTAATCAACTCATTTGTGTTTACACACCTTCTTCATTATCTCCCTAGTAAGCCCAGTTACTTCATCATCATTCATCATTCCCCAGTGACTCTAACCTGTGCTCACAAAACAGCGAACCATCCCGCCACCCATACTCGTCATAAGCTAATGGGTCACCATTTTTCACCCACCTTTCGTACATCATCATCTTTCATAGGTAGCCTCGTGTCATCTCCCCAAATTGAGCGGAAACCATCACCCAACTCAATCCATGGCCTCCATAGACTGTCATTCATCTCTACACGATCCAGTTGTATGACCTTAAACTGTAGTGCACGTCTTGACCGCATGACATTAAAAGGTTTTGTGCAGGTCCCGAAGGTGTAACCTTAAACACTCCTTCACGAAAAAGGAAAAAAATAATAACGGGCATGGCGTATACCTGGTCAAGGGAATGCCATGAGTAACAACGACGGACGGGCATGATCATGAATCCATGAGTAAAAGAGTTTCGTAAGAATAAAAACCCGAGAACGGTGAAAACCTGAAAGCGCATCGTGAGCAAAAATGGAAGAATAAGGCTGGACATGGCCGAAAGGTCGTGGGTAAAAGAGCCCAAAATAAAAGAGAAGTTGGTGAAAAGCGTCTCTACGACGCTGCTTCCCAAATCCAAGTGAAAATCTGCAAAAGACGCTTAGGACCTATAAATAGGTTGATGCAGTGTTCATCTCAACAAGAGGCTTCAACCCACACTCAAAGACAAAAATCCCTGGTGTCACAATATCAAGACCCAAAAATACGAGCTTCAAGGAAAAGATTCCAATAGCCTGCATCCATTCGCAAAAACGATTTGAAGAACAGAAAACTTGCCAAAAAGGTAAGACAAGCCTCATGAGGAAGAGCACTATTCCCAAGAGGTCACAAACACACTAAAAAATGCTAAAGATGCCCACGAAGGCAAGAAACTGACAAAGTCAGGGCAGAACTTGCCAGAGACTTCAGGGTGACGCCTCACCATGAGGCTGCCTCGCCAAAATCCCTCCCAAGTCGGCAAGCCGAGACTTTCGGGACAGGTCAACAAAAAGCCCCTGATTGGACTCGACAGGAAAGGGACCACAGAGGTACCCTGCTTGTTAAAAAGCAAACCTGGTGTAGCAGCAAACAACGCCAACCAAAGGCTCTTTTGTTGTTGGTTGTCAATCCAAAAACAAAAGAAACCTAGACCAAATGGGAACAATACCCTTCACCATGGCACTCAATTGCCAAACGGGTCTAACTTTGACTAACGGGGTCCGTACAAAATCCTCAGCTTCAAAATACAAACAGTCCATGCGAGGTTGAGGACTTCGACAAGATTCCTCAAAAAAAAAGTCTCTTCTCCCCCTAAAGTCTCCACGGATGGACTTGTACATTGCATCCAAACGTCTAAGCATCCTAGTTGCAGCATTGCGTGAATCTCCTCAACATTCACGTGGTCCTGTAGCTACGAAATAAAAAAGTAATAAAGCCAATGGAAATTTTTTTAATGTTGTCCTTCTAGATTCTCTCAAAGCACAAAATTCGGTGGGGCAAGCTGTTTGAACACATTTTTCAAGACCTTGGTCTCTGATGCGAAATAAAGGGGAAGCAGGTCAATAAAGCCTCAACATATAATGGAAATTTCAACAATCTTAAAATGGCCCCAGAATTGTTCAAGATCTTCATAAGCATTTCAAAAGGCCACCTACCAAGTTTCATCGCAATCAGAAATATCTACGGAAGTGAACACAGAAAATATTTCGAAAAAATCGGCCCCTAGCATCCTGAAATGACCTCGTAACCAGAACTATATTTTTGATGCATCAAAAAGCAATACCATCGCCATTGGATTTGGCATGGTTGAAAACTCATATGGGTCAATTTTTAGCTTTATCGGGCACTCCAGGACAAAGTTATTGGTAAAATACCAAAAAAAAAGGGTAAGCCGCACACTATTCCCATGTGGCCACCTTGCACCAAAACACCATAAAAGGTGGTTGTTTTCACAATCAAGGGCAGTAACTTTTAAAGCCTATATCTCACTCGTTCCAAGCCGGATCGTGCTCAAATTTTGTGAGCATGTTTGTCTCATCAAGATGAGTATTTTGATAGGTCGTCCCGTGATGATGCTCGAGCAGGGAGAAAAACCAGAGAGAAGTTGCTGATCCGTGAAGAAAATTACAGAAAAATCAACAGAAGCACGCCTCATTCGAGCGGCCAAATCACAACGCTCGCGTACCTAATCAACGTGAGACCAATTGCATTACGTGCGTAAGGTCCGAGGCCATCTTTGGTCCGAACCCTGTGTACGATGAATGGTTGGATTTCATACACAGAGGCGTCAAAGCTGCTATAAATTCCAACTGCTAGATTTCAAAATTTTGACCGTCAGATTTCAAGATTCCGATTGTAAAATTTCAAGATTCCGGCCAAAAACCCAAGATGTCAAAATCTTCGTCCGTACATGAAATCGAGCTGCATTTGTTGCAATGTGATCGTGATGCTCAATATGACTCAGTGAAGAAATCATGCAAAAATATCAAGAAATTAGCACCTTATCGATCCAAAGTTTTCAAGATTCAAGCAAATTTCAAGTCTCATGATCATGGCTTAAAAACATGATTCATAGCTCGAAGTTGGTATCAAATCGATCGTCATGTCGAGCCCTATAAGAAATTAATCATCTTTTGATCAAACTGGCATCAGAACAACTTCAGATCATCCATGAAAGATCACGCAAGTTCTCGAGCAGTAGCAGGGACTATTACAGAATTCTTTTGCACCCATTTTTAGAATTTCTTTTAATTCAATTAAATTGTAATTATCTTCAATTTTAGGTAGTTTTTAGGCATCCACCCATGTTTGGGCCCAATTCTATATAAACACGTAATGTCTAATTGTAAAGTACCTCGGGAAAAAACCTTCTGTTCATTCTTCAATATTCAATAAAGACTTCAATTATTGCTTGAGTTCGTGGGTGCATCTTAGAGAGAGAGAGGAGAGAGAAGAAAAGGGTCGGTACCCCTCGATAAGGTACCTTCTCTCTCCTTCCTATCTCTCTCTTCCTATTTTCTCTCTCCTCATCTTTTCTCTCTCCTCTTCTTTTCTCTCTCTTCTTTTCTCATCTCTATCTCTCTTTCTCTCCTCCCATCTCATCTCTATCTCTCTTTCTCTCTCCTCATGTCTCATATTTATCTCTCTTTCTCCCTCCTATTTTCTCATCTATATCTCTCTCTTCCTCTTTCTTCCTCCTCTGGTTTATCATCCTTCTCTCTCCCTGCTCCTCTCTCTTTCTCCATTCACACATGGAGAACCTACTGTCTAGCGTGATACCTTCTTGCTCATGAGACCTAAACAATGAGCCGGGCCTTAACCCAGATGGCGAGTCGGCCCTTTGTCAAAATTCTCCCCCTTCTCTCTTCTATCATAACTGACGCAAGCCTAGCGTCACCTATGTTTTCGCACTCTTTCTTCTCTTCTACCATAGCTGGCAAACCTATTGCTGCCTGTATTTTCTCTCTCTTTCTTTTCAGTCACAAACGGTGCAAACCTATTACCACACTTCTTTATGGTCACAGATGGTGCAACCTATTGCCGCCTGTGTCTTCTCTCTCTTTCTTCTTTTCGGTCACATACGGCGCAAACCTATTGTCACCTGTGTTCTTTATATCTTCTTGTTCTTCTTACACGACCGGTGCCAGCCTATTGCCGCATGTGTCTTCTCTCTCTTCTCTCTTCTTGTACAACCGGTGGAATCACAACACCGCCATGTCTACTCTCTCTTCTCCCTTCTATCATAGACGGTGGAAACACATCGCTGCCTGTACTACTCCTTCCCCTTCTGTCGTAGAAGCCCATTGCCGTCTAAGTCTTCTCTCTTTACATCCCATCGCCGTCTACGCCTTTCTTCCTCTTCCTTCTCTTTTTTTACTTCTCCTTAATTTTCCCCTCTCTTCTTCCTCTTCATCTTTCTTTCCCCTCTATCCTCTTTTATGCTCTTCTTTTTCTTTCTTATCTCTTTTCTTTCTTCTACTCTTTCGTTTGATCAAGAGGGGTTGAGACTAGCGTCTCATGGTAATTTTGTTGTCTAATAGTAGCACCGTTGTACCAGTCAGAGTTACTGTGCCCACTTTACTGTCACGACAGACTAGCTATCATATCAAGCTGGTTGGTATTGATATTGTCATCTAGTAGTAATTATGTTGAGCCACTCTGAGTTACCGAGCTTGTTTTACTACCACGCTGAGTATTAACTTCTAGTTTTGTCACTCTCACCACCTGGTCAAACTCCTCTCATCCCAATCTTAATTCTCTCATTCTTCTTTTCTTTTCTTTTTTAATGTGCACGCCTGTGTACATTAGCCCAGAGGCAAGGTGGGGTCCCATGACCCACTTGTTGTATAACATTTTCCATGTGTGTGTGATTGCAGAAACAGGAGAATATAGGCCAAGGGAGGCGATTTCGAACCAGTTTTTCTAGAATATAGGCCAAGGGAGTCTCATGCCAGCTAGCCCGAGTAAATCCTGAACACGCCTTAAATTCCTCGCTCATTGGTTGGTCCACCTGCCCTTGTTCTTGAGCAAGGTTCCCGAGAGAGCAATCTCAAGTCCCGGGTTCCCCTGAAACCCGAGACGCGTGCCACCTAATCATCAGGATCCAGAGGGTGAGATCAAGGTACCTAACCAATTAGGTCTCTTGATTTAAGGCTTTGTGTTGGCCCCTTAAATGACCCAATATAAAATCCTTATGTAGGCTTCAAAGGTCGGTTCTAAGTTGGTTGGAAATGATTTCTATTGGATTTTTACAGAAAATTTGAATTGACTAGGTCAAAAAATTTGGACACCACGATATCTAGTGTTTTCATAAAAATTGTCAACACCACAAAAATGGGTGTCAAGGAGTTTCCTTGTAAAAACTATGTGGGAGTAGATTTTGCAAGGCCTATGATTTAGACATTACAAAAATTGGCACTTTTGTACTTTTGGCCCATATACCACGAATACTGGTGTTTAAAACACGGTCGGCTGATTTTCTGGGATTTCACTGATCTTCTTGATCTTGATCTAAATTCTGTATTTTTTTTATCATACTTATCTCGAAAATCTAAAAATACATTCTAAATACTAGAAACTAGGAAAACAAAAAAATACGAAATAATTATGATCAATAAAATAGAAAAGTTGGTTTTCCTATTTTCTAGTGTTTAGAATGACTTTCTAGATTTTAGGATGGTTTCCTGGGGTTTCAAGATTATCTTGGAGATTCTCTACGAAGTTCTTAAAGACTTTGTCCATGGTTTAACGGATTATATACCATAAAAAAAGGGTAGACTATGGTGTATTTGGGTAGGATGGTCCCTAAGGGTCTACTGGGTATTTCCAAGACATTTTTAGGGATTTAAAATTTAAAAAATAAGGAGAAAGGGAGAAAAATAGCTAAATTCAGAATGTGGTATCCACAAAATGATACATGAAGAGAAAGGAGAATATGAGTGCCGACAAGCATAATTCCAATGGAACTAACTAGAGGATAAATCATTATCCAAGTAATTTGAAAGATATGTGCATTAGATACCTTTAGAGTATGAATGGGGGAGGAGGATGGTGGCGAGGATGATTTTTAGGTGACCCAATCCCAACATAAAGTACAGCCCAAGCTGAAATATCATAAGGGCGGGGCAAGCACAAGCGATGGACTGGCCTTGGGGATTTCACCCGAGGAGAGGATATTGTAGTCAAGTACAATAAGCCGAATTCCCTATTTTCCAAACCTAATATTACTCATCAACCAAAATATGATGGTTGAGACCAAGGAGGTCGGATCCGTACGAGTTATCATGTTGTATCTTTTAGTATTATATTGTATATTTTGACTCATATAAATATAATTTTATTAACATTTGATTGATATTGTAAATGACATCATTGATATTTAATGCATTTTAGATTATGAAAATGACTATCTGACACTAAAAAATGTACTAACTTATTGGTATTCATACATATTTGATAATTTCAACAAAATATTTTAATTAGTATTTTTTAAAATATGAATTTGATATTATTTTTTTAAAAAATAAATTATCAAAGATTTGAACTAGCTAAGCTAATCTGACTCAGTCGGTTCAACTCAGTGTTGGAAAAAATAGCCGGTTCAAACTGGAACTGACCGGTAAGAATAGAACCGGTACCTTATCGATTCTGGTTATCCTCGGTCTAATAACTATTGTTTGAAGGCATTTTTCAGCACCTTGGATCCCCGATGCGGAATAAAAGAGAAGGCGGTCAATAAAGCCCTGATTTACAGTGGAATTCTTGACAGTCTCAGAATTCCCCAGAAAGGATGAAAATGTTCCTAAAGACTTCAAAAGGCCACCTGTCAAGTTTCGCCGCAATCCGACATGTCTAAGGCAATGCAAACAAAGACACTATTTCGGAAAATCAGCCTCTAGTACCCTGAAACGGACCCTATAACTAGAACCCTATTTTCAGAATGTCAAATGACTGTGAAACCAGTGCCGTTGGATCCAACATGGTCGTAAACCCCAAGGGGTAAAAGACAGAAAAAGGGTAGGCCGCACGTTATTCATGTGCCCTCCCTGCACCAAGTTACCATTAATGGTAACTGTTTTCACAGTTTGAGGCAGTGACTTTCGGAAGCCATATCTTCACCTCTCCTAGTCGGATTGTGCTCGAATTTTGCGAGCATGTTTGCCTCATCAAGACGAGCGTTTTGTATGTGGCATGCCCTGTGATGACACCCGAACAACGAGAAAAGCTAGAGAGAAGTTGGCAATTCGTGAAGACAGTTGCAAGAAATTCAACAGCGACACGTCTCACTCGAGCAGCCATATCACGACGCTCGCACATCAGATTGACGTGAGACCAGCTTCGTCGCGTGCGTAAGGTATGAGGCTACATCTTGGCCAAGCCTCATGTGTGATGAACGGTCGTGACTCGAAATGGGTATTAAATTGATCACCATTCTGAGCTCAACAAGAAAACAATCAGCTTTTGGTCGGATGATCGTTGGGGCAACCCCGAATCGGCCTAGGAAAATTGCACACATTCCATGGGTGCAATAGGGACTGAAGTGGAATTTTGTGAATTATCGGGTAGGGGAAAAATCATCATTTTGTCCCCATTTTTACAGTTTCTTTTAATTCAGTTAAATTGTAATTTTCAGTGCCCATCTTGCTGCCACGTCAGACTAGCCATCGTATCAGGCTGGTCGGTGTTGATTTTGTCATCGAGTAGTATTACTACTGTGCCGATCATAGTTACCGTGCCCGTCTTGCTACCACGTCAAGTCAATCACCGTACCGGTCTAGCCACTGTGCCAGCCTAGCCGCCCGGTCGAACTTCTTCTCTCATTTTCACTTCTTTTATCTCTCTTTAGCAAGGTGTTGTCCTATGACCCACACCTTTGTATTTTTTATGTGTGTGTATTTGAAAGAAAGGAGAAACAGGTCAAGGGAGACGATTCCAAACCAGCCACAGGTCAGGGGGCATTCCGACATGATCTAAGAGGGCATCCACGCAAGCTAGCACGAGCGTGTCACGGACCCACGTGATGTAAGTCCCACCTCACGACCCTAATTCCTCTCTTACCGGTTGGTAGTCCTGCCCACGTCTCCTTTACGTGGTTTTCAAGAGAGCGATCTCAGGTCCCGGGTCCATCTCGAACCCAGAACCACGCCACCAGGTCATCCCAACCCGGGGGTGAGATCGAGGTACTTAACCAACTTAACGACTCCATTGGGGACACGCAACCCTATCATTGGATCGTTCTTGTTTGGCCTTCCTTTCTTTTTCTTCTTACTCACTATATACACACTTCTTTGGGGTTGCTTAACCCCTTCATCCGAGTCAAGGGTTTCATAATCCCCGCACTCATGAGTCTTTATCGAGAATAGGTTCCATAAACCTCGTTCCCGACCTTCTCCTGATCATCGACCCTGTGTCACTCTCTTAGGTGGTTGGATGCCTTGATCTCGCCCCCCCTGATCTAGATGATCGGGTGACACGTGTCTCGGGTTCAGAAGAACCGGGACCTGAGACCACTCTCTCGGGAACCTTATTCACAAAAAAAAGGCAGGTGCCCAACTGGTGAGAGAGGAATTTTATTCTTGAGGTGAGGACCAACCTCACCTGGGTCCATTACTTACTCGAGCTGACTCGCGTGGGCACCCTCTTAGATCACGACAGAAGTCTCCCAGCTACTTCAACTGGTTCAGAATCTCCTTTTTTTATGCAAAGCACTAACATGGTTAATTTGCAAGACAAGTGGGTCGAGGGACCCACCCTTGTCTTGGGGAGAACATGCATAGATGTGCATGTTCATATGGTAGAGAAGATGAGAAGTTAGGGTGATGAAGACGAGGATTTGAATAAGGAGGAGAACAAATAAGAGGACTTGATAATGGAACGAGACTAGCATAATAGCTGGACCAGTATAATGACCGACTCGGAGTGGAAGCAAGATGGGCACGGTAACTCAGACAGGTGCGACGACAATACTTTTCAAAACCAAGGCTGATATGATTGTCCTAATTTGGTGTGGCAACAAGACGGGCATGGTACTCTGGATCAGCACGATGGCAATACTGCCCGACAGCCAGATCGCTAGACAGAGTCTATCCTTTAGTCAAGCAAGAATGGAAGAAGAAAGGAGAAGAGAAGAGAGCGTAGAGAAGACGCGAGACAAAGGAATAAGAAGGTCTCAGTGGCATTACACATCACTGCCCACAGCAAGGGAGTAACAGTGTTGTGGCCCCTGGATGGCATTGGGCACTGCTGTTTGCAACAGAGGGGGGAGCAGTGAACTGTAGACTGTGTTGGCCATCACCGTCGATGACACGAGAAGGCAATAGCGACCCTTCCCGGGCAGCGACAAGTATCGTCGTCTGTGATAGGCACAAAGCGTAAAAGAGAGGCTCGCAGGCAGTGATAAGAATCACTGTCTGCGATAGACATGAAGCACGATTGAGATCCCCGTGAGCAGCGATAAGCATCGCCGTCTGCGATAGGCACAGGGCACCGAAGACATTCCACGGATGGCAATAACAATCGTCGTCTACGCTTGTGCAGGACACCCAAGACACGCCTGCGAACGGCGATAAGCAGCATCGTCTACGACCCGTGAGATGAAAGAAATATAGTTCACGCTCGGCAATACATCACCGCGCATGACACCAATCTTGGAACCGAAACAGGAGCCCGACTCGCTGCTTGAGTACGGCTCGGCTCACTGTGTGCTCCTTCAGATGGCATCACGCGTAGCAACGACTAATGTCGTGCATGAACTATGTTGAGGGAAAGAGAAGAACGAAGAGAGAAGGAAGAAAGAGGCATGCACAACATTGCCACTTTCATGCATGGCCTCTGATAAAAACTCAGCTGAGAAGAGAAATACAGACGAAGAAGAAGAGAGAGAAGAAGGGAGAAAACGAAAACTGAAGAAAGAGAAGAAGGGAAGAGAGAGAAAATACCTTGAAGATAAGAGGGGTACTGCTCTAAAATTTCTCTCTCCTCTCTCTCTCCAAGACATGCTCAAGAGAACTGAAGAAGAAAACCTTAATTTTTATTAATCAAAAGTTGAATCCTTACACAACGATCTTCATCCCCCCCCCCCCCCCCCCCTCTATAAGAGGTAGCGTCTATTTATAGACTAGGGAAAAAACGTGCATGGATTACCCAAAAATAATCCTAATTGATGATAACTAAGTTTTATTTGAATTTAAAAAAATAAGAAAATCGGATGCAAAATGACTGATTTGCCCTTACTAACAATTGGTAAACTTCCAAAACAATCCCTGCTAAGAACTAGGGACGTTCTTAATTCTTCTCGGCCAATCCATTGACGATACGACATCCGAATGAACAAAAGATGATTTCCATCGCATAGGGCTCGATGCTACGATCATTATGATAATAGATTTAAGCCATGAATCACACTACAAACGCATGATCACGTAACTTAAAATTTGAATAGATCTTGAAAACTTTTGATTGATAGTGCGTCTTCATCTTGATTTTTTTTTTCTTCGATGAATTGCACTAAGCATGTCACCACGATCGCGTTGCAACAAACGGGATGCGATTTGGTGCTCAAATGACGATTTGACAACCTTGAACTTTTGGCCAAAATTTAGAATTGTGGCTGCCAGAATCTTCAGTGACTTCAACTAAATCTTGTGTGAAATCCGACCATTCATCACAAGCGAGATTTGGACCATCGATAGCCACGGAACTTACGCACACGATACAACTGGTCTCATGTCGATCGGGCTCGCGGGCGCTGTGATATGATCGCTTGAGTGAGTGCAGGTCCTGCTGATTTTCTGCAACTTGCGACTTCGAATCACGAACTTCTCTCTAGCTTTTCTCCCTGCTCCGACATCGTCACGAGATGTACCACAGATCAAAATGATCATTTCGACGAGACGAACATGCTTCAACAAGTTTGATGCGATCTGATCTCAGACAAGGGAAATATGGATGTCACAAGTTTACTGTTCATGATTGTGCTTTAATGGAGTTTAGTTGCAGGGTGGCCACACGAGAATAATGTCGGCTCCTTCTATTTTAATGTTTTTCCCATAACTTCTTCCTGGAGTGTTTGTTTAAGCTGAAATTTGACCCCTAGGGGTCTTCAACTGTGCCGGTTCCAATGGCAGTAGTCCCACAACCTTTTGATGCTCTAAAAGTGGGGTCTCAATTATAGGGGTCCATTTCAGGGTGCTAGAGGCTAGTTTTGCTCAAATTGTTTCTCAATTTGCACTACCCTAGACATCTCGGAATGTGACGAAACATGGCAGGAGACTTTCGAGAGTCCTTATCAAGATATCACTCTGAGACTATCAAAATTTCCACTGTTTTTCAAGCTTTATTGACCGGCTTCTCTCTTTAATTCCACATCGGGGACCCATGGTGCTGAAAAATATCTTCAAAGTGCATACCCCGCCAAATGTTGAGCTTCGAGAGCAGCGAGAAGGATAACATTCGAAAAATTTCCTTTGGCTTTATTTCCTTTTTCTTTCTAACCATAGGGCCACGTGAACGCAGAGGAGAAATTCACACAATGTTGTAACTAGGATGCTCAGATGTTTGGACGCATTTGTCGCAGATCCATTTGTGGAGACTTTGGGGGGGAAGAGACTTTGAGGAATCTTGTCGCAGTCATCACCCTCATGGGACCATAGGGGTTATTTTTTAATATCTTCACCCTATCAGACAAGTTTGCGACATGGAGAGATTGGTATTTACAATCCTCACCCTATTAGAGGGCCATTTTGTGTTTTTGAGGGATCTTATGGTCATCATCCTCACCCTAGGGACTCTTTTTTATTTTGAGGGATATTTTATTCATCGTCCTCACCCTCAAGGACTCTTTTTCTTTTTTAGGGATCTTTTGTTCATCGTCCTCACCCTCGGGGACTCTTTTTATATTTTGAAGGACCTTTTGGTCATCGTCCTCACCCTTGGGGACTCCTTTTGTTTTTGGAGGGATCTTTCGGTCATCGTCCTCACTCTCGGGGACTCTTTTTATTTTTGGAGGGATCTTTCAGTCATCATCCGCACCCTCAATGACTCTTTTTTTATTTTGAGGGATTTTGTTCATCGTCCTCACCCCCAAGGACTCTTTTTGTTTTTGAAGTTTGGGAGATCTTGTGAGGCTCTCACTCCCGGGTGAGCCATCTTGTGTTGCGATTGGATCCTGACAGATGAGGATTTTATGTGGACCTCATTAGCTAGAATTAAGCATGTTTGGCAATTGGGTGCCGGCTGAGGCTGTGATGCTGCGTCAACCTGCTTTATCGGTCCAAGCGCCATTTTCGGGTTTTCACCTAGACTGGGGAAGTGGCGGTTTTCACCAACCTCTTTTATTTTTGGGTTCTTTTACTAATGACCTTGCAGCCATGTCCACCCTTTTTATCTGTTTTTGCTCAGGGCGCCCTTTCGGGTTTTTACCGTGCCCGAGTTTTATTTTTGGTCTTTTTTACTCACGGTTTCTTGACCGTACCCATCCACTTTTTAATCCTTTTTTTTTGACATTTTTACTCATGACGCCCTTGTGGGTTTTTGTCGTGTCTGTCTCCTCTTTTCTTTTTTTGTGGGGGAGTGTTTAAGGTCATGCCTCCATGACCTTCTGGAAACAGTTTAACATCGCATAACCTGGACGTGTACTATATATAGTTTAGGGTCATACAGCTAGACCACGGTAGAAATGGATGATGTTGGCATGGATGGTGGATAGTGGTGACCCATAGGCTAGTAGCGAGTATGGGTTGTGGAATAATTTTCCATTTTGTGAGCATGGTTGAAACCCATGGGGAATGGTGAACGTTGTAGAGGAAAATGGATCCACTAGGGATTTGGTTATGTGTGGAAGCATGTTTAAAGTCTGCCTCTTGTACGTGACTATAGTTTTGAGTCATACACTTGGACCATGTAGTTTAAGGTCGTGCAACTAGACCTCCGCTACAGTTTAAGGTCATATAGTTTGGATCGTTAATGATGGGAGTCCTCTGAGGATTATTTGGGTCAATATAACTCCACGGGGATAATGAGCAATGGTATGTATGTAACTCCGCTGAGAAGGACAGGGTGGAACACAGGTGCAACCCCACTGGGGATAGTGATGGAATACACCTAGTGAAGAGATGCGTCTATTTCACAGTTTAAAGTCATGCGAATGGATTATTTGTCACGTCGTTTAACGTCTTGCTACAGGGACGTGCGCTACAGTTTTAAGGTCTTGTAGCTCGGACCATGTAGTTTAAAGTCATGCGGCTTGGACCATGCAGTTTAAGGTCGTGCAACTAGACCTCCGCTACAGTTTAAGGCCATATAGTTTGGACCATGACTATAAAGTTTAAAGTCATGCTGCTAGGACCATGCAATTTAAGGTCATGCAACTAGACCTCCACTAAGGTTTAAGGTCATATAGTTTGGACCATGGCTATGCAGTTTAAAGTCATGCGGCTAGGACCTCCACTACAGTTTAAGGTCATATAGTTTGGACCATGTAGTTTAGGGCCGCGTACCTAGACCATAATGTGGTAAGGAAATGTGACTCCATGGGGAATAGAGTCGTAATTGGAGACTTGACTCCTTGAGGATATGATGGCTATGGTGCAAGGGATGGACTCCCTGAGGACACAGAATGGTTGTCATGTCATAATATTTGGGTGTAGCTCCACTGTAATAATGAGAGAAATCCACATACGATAGTGTCATAGCACTCTCACAAAGCTAGGTTTTGAATGACACATGCGGCGTTAGGCCTAGATAATGTGCACGGCGTTAGGACTATGGATGATGCGCACGGCGTTAGGCCTTTGGTGAAGTGCATAGCGTCTACATGAGTAAGGCACGTGGCGCTAAGCATTAAGAATTGCAAACAGTGCTAGGCTTAACAATGCGCACGACGTTGGTATCTGAAAGACGCGTGCGGCATTGAGGCATAGCAATAGCAACAGACAACAGCAGTTTCATGAGGCACAGGCGGCAGCGACTCACATTTGGGCCTCGGGTTTGACCTGCCCCAACCTAGTCTCATAACCGTTTGGAGACGAGGACTAGAGCAGCATTTCGAGCTTTTGGGGGCCACATTATATAACCCTTGTCTATAAAAGGGGGTAAGGTGAAACAGTGAAGAGAGTTTCAGAGAACGAGAGCTTTCATCAGGAGACTTTTGGTGAGAAACCTTTGGCCACGCCACAGTGCACAGTCATTCAGAAGCTCTCTAGCAAACTTCAGCAAATCGTGAACCTTCGTAGAGTTCTTGCGAATGTTTTGAGAGTGTGTCAATGCCCCTCGAGCAAGGAACAGGGGGTTCTTGCGAAGAAGAAGGGAGCCTGGCGAAGTTGCAGGCATTGCAGAGGAGCTTTAACGAGCTCCAGGGCACTGCAAAGGAGGAGTGAGGCAAACCAGGGGTCACCGACTAATCTCGAGAACCCTCATTGATTTCTTTGTAGTCTCGTGGTTGCCGACAGGACACCAGGAAGGTGGGAGAGGAGAAAGCAGGGACTACTGACACTTGCACATGGGTTTTTGGTGATCTCCCGATGACCTTATGATTACTGTCAAGGAGAACGGAAGTTGAACAGTGGTTCTGCCAGAAGCTCTGCAATTTTTTGGCGAATAAGGGAGTGCAAAGAAGGGAGAAGGAAACTAGCAGGGTCATAGGGGAGCTTTTACGGAGATTTCGGTGGTTTTTCGGTATTCCCGGCTGCCGGTGAGGGGAAAGAATAGGGTCAGAAGGGGGTTCCCGATGGATGGAGGAGAGTTTCCAGTGGAAAGAAGAAACGCTGATAGGAATCCAAAGATTTGCGAAGACCGTAGCTGTCTGGCGGTGGAAAGTCGAGGGACGGCGATCAGTCACCTTCCACACGCGTGGTGTCAGGCCACGTCGCAGGTGGCAGGCGGGGTGCCCGAATTTTGAGGGTAGTGGGGTTGTACGTGTAGCACGTACAAAAGTTTACAGCTGGCGCTAGATGCGGACATCGTTATTCCCCTACAGCATACAGCGATAGCCTCTCAGTTGGGCAAACGACAATAACCACTTGATCTTTACATGGCGTCATTCACTCTAGCTAGCAGACGGCAATATCCTTTTACAAGCACAGTCAGCACTAAGCCTTAAGCACTCAGCCGGTGATACACCCTCACGAATGCAGCCGGGGCTGGGACTTAGTGTTTTGTAGACAGCCTTACGCAGTCGACGATAGCCTTGCCTTTTGCACACGGCGGTAACACTGCCCCACAGTGACTTGCATGCAGCAGTAAACCCTTTGCTCTAGCTTCATGCCCCAATCTTCAGGCATCATTCCAGATGTGAAGAATCACCCAAGGGTAGGAGAACTCGGCACCGACTCATTCGCAGGTGAAAGTTTGGTGAGGGGTGAGCCCATATGACTCACCCAGGCTCTGTGTGAACCAAGGTGGCCTTTGAGCATCACCTTTATCAGTGACCCCGTCCACTTTGAGATCATAGAAGACAGCAATGGAAATATGAGGGTGAAGGAAGGGGTAGGGCTCCTCCATTGTTTGCACAGGAATATAGCCTCAGGCGAGGGCTTGCTGACCCTATGCAAGAGGATGGTGAAGACCCCAAGCCTAAAGTGGTCTTCTACTGGCCTCTGGGTGCAAGGGGAGCACCAGTACCTGAAAGGTACTCTTCCTAGACTGTAAGGGTGCTGAGCCGATATCGGAGCATTCTAAAGCGTGTTTCCCTACTAGCCGCCACTTAGTGCTCGGCAGGATACTATGACCGTTGCTCGAACAGGGTCAAGGTGCTATTGGAAACCTAGAGCCATGTCAATAACACATGGCTGCTTGGTCATAAGAAAGCATGGATGTCTTTGCTAGATCTACACTTCATCGGTGGGCTCCCACTCATCAGTGCTATGTATGACAAGTTCGTGCCCCCGAACTCGGTCATTTTTTAAGGTGAACGGGTCAAGAAAGAAGACCCACAAGCTGGACTACAAGGGTTATTTGGGATTTACCAGTTGCTGTGCTCTGAGTCCAAGAATGGACACGTCTCCTTCACCCAATGGGTGCCATTCTTCTATGGAGATTGTATTGATGAGGCTGGCTCAAGCCCAAGAAGAAAGAAGAAGGCATCCATGAAGGGAAGCCCTCCAGTATTTGAATTGCACAGCGGGAATGACCACATCTTCCTGGCGGCGTACCTTATACTCTTCCTGTGCAAGTTTGCTTGCCCCCGAGGACTAGATATTATAAATCCAGGCACGTTCTATGTAGCCTGCGACATAGTGCGGGGACGAGAGAACGCACTCATACAGCCGGTCCTATGAAACATCTACTATAGCTTGGGAGCCGTGTTTAGGGAGAAAGCCTATCAGGGCGATGAAGGAGGCAACGGCACAGTGGATGGTGAAGCCTTCCCAGGGCACTTCAAAATGCCTTTCCCCATCCACTACGTGTACGGCTGGCTCGAGGCTTATCTCCCTAACACCTACCTCAGAAATAGGGTGTTGGTGTTGGAGGAAACAATGTGTCCGTTTCTCCTGAGGATTGCTTGGCAGAAAGCAGTCTTCCATACTCCTGATCATGCACGTAGCTTATTCTACAATGACCACCTTCACATGAGTAGGCCCACCTTCCCGGTCGGAAACCTCACGGATCGCGCTTTTTTCGACCACTTAGGAAAGAACCTGGATGGTGCTCCTACTACTCATAAGGAGCTCATGTACATGTTGAGTGTCAGAGGCGGGGTTCTAGAAGAGAGGGAGTAGGAAAAAGACACCGCCTCGGAAGAGGAGGCTACCGTGGTGCACCATGATACTGAGGCAGTAAATCTAAGAGGGAAGGTCACCCTTGCCCCGACTAAGGCTGCGGAGCCTACAGAGGGCGACACTGTAGCACCTGAACATGAGAGGGTCAATCCCGAATAGGTCATGAGAGGCGATTTGAGCAAGAGGGCTATTGCTAAGATACTAGGGCAGCCTGAGGTTGCCCTTGAATCTGAGAGCCTGAGGCCTTAGGTTTTGTGGTCGCTAACGGAGACGCAAGTGACCCATCTGGCCATTGTTCCTGCTAGTCCCGTGGCTGCAGCTGTGGATTCTCCTGCTGTAGTCACGCCTACTACGCCGCCTAGGCCCATCCTCAGTGGAATGCCTGAAATTATCATGGAGATTCTTTGGGTAGGCATTCAAAAGCTGAAGGAGCTACCCCTGGTCGAGCTTGGCGATGCGTTCATGCAACTGAGGCAACTTGCCCTGGGGGCGCAACAGAGGCCATCCCATATTTTGACAGCATCATGAATGAACTAGAGGGACGGAGGGTGAAGGATTTATAAGAGGAAGAGACTACAGCGCGACTAGAGGGCTCCCAGTTAGAGTCCTTGGAAGCCTCACTGGCACACAACCGTGAACTGGCGAAGGCCCAACTACAAGAGAGGGAGGCTATTGTCTCTCATAGGTCCGCCCTTACTGAGAAAGCTATAACACGCCAAAACAGGGTAAAGGCTCTGAAGGTAAAATAGCCAAGTGGGCAAGGGAACTTGAAAAACCGGAGAAGGAGACGGTAGCTTAGGGGGCTGAGGATAAGGAGCTAGGTCAGAAGCAGCTTGACCTCGAATACTCCTTGGGCACAAGTTGACCTTGGTGGAGTATGAGGCCGGGCTGGTGGCCGAACTGAGAGTAGACATCCAGCGAGCGAAGGCATTGGCCGAAGGCAGTGCCTTCTTTCTCTTCTTCTTCTCATTTCTTCTATTGTAAAGGAAATGACATTTGTAATGCCCCCTTGATTTATGAATGAAATAGCTCTTTCCTCTTTCTATGTGATACATGTCTTTTACTCTTCCTTCTCTTTCTGCTTCATTGTCTCCACCCTTTCATAGTGTGAGATGAAAAAGAATAGCCCACTCCTTGCTTTGTCTAATGACAGCTTGTTGTGGCTTCAATGACCTCGAATGGGGGAGCAGTTGCTTCTTCACCCCTTAGTATTTGATTAGACAGTAGCTTATAATTCATGGTTCTCATGATTTGGTGAGCATGTTTGCTGTAAATACTCCAATCTGGGGGAGCCTTGGCTTCGGTTCGGGGTGCATTGCTCTTGAACGGATCACAGGTATTAGTCTTAGGGACGACCTCATTTAAGTTCTTTGAAGCAACGCGCATAACCTCCAACTGATTCGGGAGACTGCGAACCTTACTTCTCAACTCTGCCATGGGGTCTAGTTCCTGAGAGCCAGAGGGCTTATCTGCCTATCCTTCTCTGAGAGCATCTGAGAAGTGTAAGGCCTTCTTTTGGTTGCTGATGATCTCCTTGTTCAAGAAGGATGGGATTTGGAGTACCTTCTTGGTGGTTGATATGCCAGTTTAGCTTCTAAGAGAGCAATGGGGACATGCAGGACTTTTTGCTGGTCCAATGTGTAGGTGACCCTCGGTGCTGGAAGGTCTACCCGTAGGGCTTTCTCAGCCTCAAGGGTTGCTCCTAGCTCATTATTTTGTTCTAACGAATTAGAAGTGGAGGTAGAGGGGGAAGCTTCGTCTTCGGGGGATGACACCATGACCTCAAATATGTGCCAAGGTATACTTGGGTAAATAAGAGTCAAGGGGAGGATCTTGCCTTGTCTTTCGTCCTCTTTGAACATGTCCGTAATCATTCGCCTAAGGTCCTCGATGCCATCATGAGACAGCTTCTAAGGTGTGGGTTGTAGCTTCTTCCCTGATCTTAGGCTCATTTCCCCTGTGCTGGATGATACTTTCTAGATCTGCACCATATGGGAGGCATCCTTGGAACAGGAGCTTGAAGATGGCTCGGCCTTGGCTTGAGTTGTCAGGGCATCGACGATGGTTAAGAATCTTGCCGCCTGGGCCAGCATCTTTCTTAGGAGCCTCCGATGCGACCTGCTGATGTTGGTGCCTTCGAGTTCTCTATTTACAGCATCGAAGTTTGGGCACTGTCGAGCTGCACCTGTGAAAGAGATAGAAGAAAAGGGAGGAGAAGAAGAAGAGGCGGAGTTAGAGTGTTCTGAGTAGCTTTTTACTTCGTCACCAGAATTGGATGTGTGCAGGGGGTATTTTAGGTCTTGCCCCAGCTCTAATTGTTGGGGGATGCTTTTAACATCGTCACCCGTATTAGGCGAGTCCCAAGCAGTTGATGACTCAGGCACGTCCACCTGATTAAACGAAGGGATGAGGCAAGTTGCGCCTTAGATGAAGTCCTGTAAGATCGGTAGTGGAGGAAGGAGCTTGAGGAATTACTCCTCAACTGGTGGCTGAGAGATATGGTTCCTTCGGCGAGTTGATCTGGGCTCTCATCTCTTTCTGAATCCATTGGGAGGTGTTTGGTCCGACCTATCGAGTTGATGAGCAGCCCTAGATTCGCGGACTGCCTCACGCTTCAAGGACTTGAGCCTACTTCGTCTACGATAGATTTTCTACGGCTTAGAAGTCAAGGGCTCTGAAGGATCTAGTGTATGCTCATAGGGGACCTGTAGTGGGATTTCCTCTTGGATGGCAGTGATGGCTTGGAAGCGTTCCGGGGGAATGGTGCAAATAATGTGGCCTTTTTGTACCTTCACCACGACTACAGCTTCGAACCCAGAGAATTCCCTCAGCTCATGGCCCCATACCTGGTGATATGAGCACTAGAGATTTTTCGTACCCTGGGCAAGACGCCTAAGTTGTCTGGTGGGCTTGGGAGTGACAAGACCCCGTTGGAGCATCGCCTCGAAGAGGGCCTGCAAAGGGTCTAGCACACTTTCCTGGGCTTGTGTCACGAGGTCTTCTTACACTAGTGGAGCATGGACTTGAGGTTGTTCTTATGGGTTACAATGAACTTCTTGGTGCTATTGCATCTTCTTTGCCAAGAGCTTGTGGAAGCCAGTGCATTTGCTCAGGTCATGGCCTCGTATCAAATGATATGGATACCAGAGGTTCTCAGTTCCTGGAGGCAAGAACTTGGGCTATCTTGTCGGCTTCAGCGTGATGAGATGCTCCTCGAGCATTATGGAGAATATTGCACGAAGTACGGTAGGTACCTCGTCATCCTCTTGGATTGTCGCTACATGGGAAGCCTCAGTTGCCCCAAATGCTTTATTTGGCTCTTTGAGATTTATCTACCCCTTGTTAATATGGGCTTCGATAATGTCTTTGAGCGTATAACACTCTTGAGTGGGGTGGCCTACTCTCCTGTGATATGCGTAATATCTCTCGTGTGTCTCCTGTCTAGCCTGCTCTGGGGATTTGACCTCCGGCAGATAGATCATGTTTTGCTCTAGTTGTAACCGAAGCAGTGCAGGAACCCACTCCTTCTCAAAGGGGTACACCTTGTTCTAGTGTTGGATCCAGTAGTCACTTTGATTTATATTTTTTGGGGGGCGAGATCTTGTTATAAGACTGTTGTTGCTTGCCTCTAGCCTGTGGTGTTGTTTGTGCCTTGGTTGTGACTACCCCTTTGGAGAGGTCCAAGGTTTGAGGGGTGGCTTTCTTAGTGTTAGTCACGGTGACAGCTGCGTTAATCACCTCTTTTTGCTGGTTGCCCCGATTATTAGAGCGACAATTACTATTGCCCCAGTCGTTTCCCGAGCTATAGGGCGATTGACGAGATCCACCATGGTGCTTGGACAAACCTTCTATACGAACCGCTTTAAAGATGAGCTCTGACATGGAGGCTGGATTGGAAGCCTCAACATGCAGGGAAATCTCGGGTAACATATTTCATATGCAGGTCTGAACTGCCTCTCTTTCAGTCATGGGAGTGGCATGACAGGTTGCCAGCTCTCTCCATCAGGTGATGAACATATCGACTAGCACACCAGCCTCTTGAGTCAGAGTGAGGAGCTTGATGGTTTCCACATTTCTCTGGACTTTATAGAAGCACTGGTAAAACAATTGCTTCATTTCTTACCATGTGTGTACCAAGCTTGAAGGTAGCCTAGCATACCACTGGAAAGCTGGCCATTCGAGAGTCTCGATGAATTGACGGAGGAGGCGTCGCCCGTCAGCTGCTGTCTCTCAACAAGCTGCTTGGAAGTGAGTGATATGCTGGTGCGGGGATGTAGTACCATTGAAAAGGGGGAGCTTCCCTTTTTTATAATCTGGGGGAAATGCCACGTGTTCGATATACGAGGGGTATGCCTTTTAATAAAGCGGTGCCCCTTGCATGCTCGAGATCTTACTCTTGAGACTGTGGGTCACCACGGAATCTATATCAGCTTGTGAAACCATGCGGGAGCTGTCTTGGGAGGTCGGTGGGGGAGTTTAGTTGGGAGTTGTGTCCTCTCCAGACAGGGAGTTGACCTCATGGTGAAAAGAAGGGGGTCTGGAGGCTTCCAAATAATCCATCTTTTCGAGAATGGACTGCATCATCACCTCGAACCTGTTCATCCGCTCTTCTTGGGCGTCACTCGGCTCATTGATCACCATGATGCTGACCATTTCTTCTGGAGGGTCAGAGTCAGGTGGAGTAGTGAACTGCCGAGGTTGGCAAGTTGTACGCGGCAAGTCGGTCGGTAGGGGCTCAGCATGCCCCGACTGGACTCGAGTCTTGCATGCCGACCATGTGAGGACCGATTCTTAATGGTCTTGGGACCTTGATTTCTTGACAGCTCGGTCTTTTCCTGTGACAGTAACCACCAAGCAATATTCTTGAACTTCTTGCTCAGATTCTGGAATCCAAAGAGAAAATAAGGAATTATGGGAAAGGAGGTCATTGAGAGTGATAACCTCAACTTCCCTAGGGGCCTTTCTAATTAAGAGTTGCAGACTTCTCTTCTGCTTGATCTTGAGGCTGCAATAGACCTCACTCCAGAATTGAGTCTGGGATCTGGACTGCCCCGTCTTTCTTGAGCATGTGAGGGTTGTGTCCATCAGCTGGAGCAGAGAGTGAGGTCCAAGGATAGAAGGCAATATGGGCTGCTGCCTTGGAGGATGTAGGCTTCTATCTGCCATCAGGCCTTTGCCCCGAATTCCCTTGTGAGGTTCGGGTGCATGCCTGACCTGAAGTGGTTGACTCAAGATGGTACTCTTAGGGAAAAACTTCGAGTTCCAGGTCTCTAGGTGTTTGCCTGGCAAATGAAAGGTGACAAAAGAATGAACTAGCTCACGATTCGACCTGAGTCAAGATCGGGGAGGAACCTATGAAGCTGGTGCGTGTGCACCTTTGGAGGCAGCCCTCTGGGTGACTTGAGGGTCAGCCCGAGCTCGATCAGCTGGTTCAACCTTAGGAGGCTGAGACATACAAGATCGTGTCTGTGAGGACTCGGTAGGAACTTATCTCTCATAGGGTGAAGCCGTGTGTACTGAGAGGGGCGACGAAGTGGTCGACCGCCTTATGCTCAAGTTGGCGCTGCCTGAGCTGTGGGATGCAGATGCATCGCGCGTGCAGGATCGGCCTGAGAAGGCCTAGCCTTGGACGCGAGCTCAAGGCAGCATGAAAGTTGCCCCGAGGTGTGGCTCCAGTGGACGGACCATGGGCCTTTAGGTATGTGCGAGAGGTGGAGGCCCTAGGTTCTCATCCTCGGTGTGTCGAGCCTCTAGGCATAGAGGTTTGGGGTGGTGAAGGAGTATGGGGGGTGGCCTTATGGCGACCCTCAGGAGTGATGGCAACCTGCTTGCCTTTCGCAAAAGCGGACAGGGCAGCCTTTCGACGTACCTTAGCAATGTGACTTGCAAGGGACTTCTCAGTAGCATGGTGCAAGCTGCGGGAGGTAGCAAGCGTGCTACCAATGCGAAGGGCCTTGGTGGAGGGTCCACCAGAACTAGAAAGTGGGGAGGTAGGGACCTTCACGTCCCTTCTCGCACCAATCCAAGAAAGAACCTGGGAGCCGGAGTATGAGTTTCGACTCAAGAGGAGTGTAGGGAACGAGCCTTGAGAAACTCGCTTCCTCGGGACGATCACGAGTGCGGAGATGAGAAAATCCCTAACTCATATGAACGGGTTGAATAACCCAGATGCCATGGAATGCAGTGCAGAAAGTAACAGGTGATGCCGATCAAGCAAGAGTGAATGGACAAAGGGGTAGTAAGTCCCCAGTGGAGTCGCCAAACTGCTAAGATGCTTGGATCTCGCCCAGCGCCCCCCCCTCAGATCTAGATGATATGATGACACCTGTCTCAGGCTCAAAAGACCCAAGACCTGAGATTACTCTCTTAGTAACCTTGTTCACAAAACAAGGGCTGGTGCCCAACCAGTGAGAGATTAATTTTATTCGTGAGGTGGGGACCAACTTCACCTGGGTCTGTGACTTACTCAGGCTGACTCGCGCAAGCGCCCTCTTAGATCTCGATGGAAAACCCCCTAGCTGCTTCAGTTGGTTCGAAATTGCTTCCCTTGACCTGCAATCTCCTTGTTTTCTGCAAAGCACTAACATGGTTAATTTGCAAGACAAGTGGGTCGAGAGACCCATCCTTGTCTTGGGGTGAACATGCATAGATGTGCATGTTCATATGGCAGAGAAGATGAGAACTTAGGGTGATGAAGAGGAGGATTTGAATAAGGAGGAGAAGCGACAAGAGGACTTGACAAGGGAACGAGATTAAGGCTAAAACGTGGGTGGATTACCCAAACGTGACCCTAATTGATGATAATTAAGGTTTATTTGAATTAAAAAAATAAGAAAATAGGGTGCAAAATGATTGATTTGGCCCAGCCTAATAATTGGGGAAATTTCAAAACAGTCCCTGCTGAGAACTATGGATGTTCTTGATTCTTCTTTATCGATCCATTGACAATCCGGCATCCAAATGAACAAAAGCTGATTGTCATCACGTAGAGCTCGACGTTACGATCATTTTGATAATAAACTTAAGCCATGAACCACACTGTAGAGGCATGATCACGTAACTTGAAATTTGAATAGATTTTAAAATTTTTTGATTGATAGTGTGTCTTCATCTTGATGTTTTTTCTTCGATTTCTTCAATGAATTGCACTAAGGATGTCACCACGATCGCGTTGCAACAAATGGGATGCGATTTGGTGCCCAAACGAAGATTTGACAACCTTGAACTTTTGGCCAGAATTTAGAATTATATCTGCCAGAATCTACAGTGACTTCAACTAAATATTGTGTAAAATCTGACGGTTCATCACGCTCGGGGTTCGGACCAACGATAGCCACGGACTTAAGCATGTGATCGGGTTTGCAGGCGCTGTGATATGGCTGCCCGAGTGAGTGGAGGTCCTGCTGATTTTCTGCAACTTGCGGCTTTGAATCACGAACTTCTCTCTAGTGTTTCTCCCTGCTACGACATCGTCACGGGACGTGCCATATATCAAAACATTCGTTTCGACGAGACGAATACGTTTCAATAAGATTAAGTACGATCCAATCTCGAACGAGGGAGATATTGATGTTGTAGGTTTACTATTCGTGATTGTGCTTTAATGGAGTTTAGTTGCAGGGTGGCCACACGGGAATAGTGTGGCTCCTCCTATTTTAATGTTTAGCCCATTACTTCTTCCTGAAGTGTCTATTTAAGCCGAAATTTGACCCCCTAGAGCTTTTCAACCATACCGGATCAAATGGAGGTGGTCCCATGGCCTTTTGATGCTCCGAAAGTAGGGTTCTAGTTATAGGGGTCCATTTCAAGGTGCTAGAGGCCTATTCTGTCGAAACTGTTTCTCAGTATGCACTACTCTAGACATGTCAGAATACGACAAAACATGGCCAACAACTTTCAGGAGTCCTTATGAAGATCTTGACCAATTCTGGGGCCATTCTGAGACTGTTTAAATTTCCACTCTTTGTCAAGCTTTATTGATTGGCTTCTCTCTTTTATTTCGCATAGGGGACCCATGGTGCTGAAAAATGTCTTCAAACACGAGGTCTTCACCTGGATAGAGGCGAAGATGGACCAACAAGTCCCTCACTCCCTACATCCATGCATTGACAGACCTCCGTCAACGCACTTTGCATTGGGCACACACACCAGCACACAGCTTGCACCCCGCTACCAGCGAGTCACTTGCTGGTCCCATTGCTTGGGGTAGCCCAAAAGCCTCCCCTCCCTCTCCCGCGACTGGAAATTCATCTGCTATTGCTCCTGTGGGATGCCGCAAGGCTACCCCCCATTCTCTATCACTGCGGGCCCCTATAACAATATGCTCGACACCAAGATGAGGCGGCTCTGAAGCTGCCACCTCACACACACTTACTAAAACTAGTGGACTACCCATTCTAGCTACACCTCGGGGCAACCTTCAGTTTACCTCGGGACACTGTCAGTCCTTCTTAGACTTGGCCCTGCACATCCTTTGTACGTACAACACACCACTCGGGGCAACCTTCATGTTACCTCAGGACACTATCAGGGCTCTTCTTAGACCTAGCCATGCACACCCCTTGCATATGAACTGCATGCTCGGGGCACATTGCTACTGTGTTGGCTTGAGCACACAAGGGGGAACGTCCTAGCCCCCCCTCCCAGCACATGTCTACTCACTCAGTGAGGGATGGTCGCGCAGCCATTCCGTCACACACACATGCTCACGACACCGGGCCTCTTAAGACCGGACACACTACTCGAGCTTGGGTTGACCACTAGGTTACCTGAAGTCCTTCTGCAGAGGGCGCACACGCGTCAATCCCCCCGCCCACCTGGAGCACACCTGTGCAACGTGCACACATGCACAAATCCAAAACTTCCCCAGGTTCTGTAGGCAAAGTAGAGGACATCATGAGAGACTTCTCTGCCGAGGACTAGAGCCCTTCCTTTTCCTTAACTCCCCTCAATGCAGATGATGCTGGAAAAGCATCGAATGAGGAGAACACCAAAACGATTACTCTGGGCATGATGAAGCTGGTTATTTATGAAGATCGAAGTCCCACTTGGGGCAAGGACAAGCCTACGAACAGGGTAAAGAGCCAGACTGACCCAAGTGACCCCATCAATCCTGAGCCAATGGCATCATCACTCGATCAGACACCCGAACCCATTTCGGGCTAGGGCACCAAGAGCAATGGCTTCTTCGAGCAGATTGAGCTCGGGGCAGCTCGTGGGTCTGAATCAATTTCCCCTAAACTCTTGTTAAGCCCAAAGACACCGCTCCAAGGCAGCCCCGATTCCTCAAGTGTAATGGAAGCTGAACCCACCGAGGGCATTGTCCACAACCCCTTTGTGGTGGAGAGATTGATCTATGAAGAGACAAGTTCCCTTCCCATAATGCAAGAGAATGATTCATCATCTCCCCTCAAAGTCTTCCTTGACATCCTGGCTCCCCAAGATAAAGCTGAAGAGAAAACTGATACTGTTGAACCACTGCAAGGGCTTGAGAAACCCATTGTCAAGATCGATCTTCAGAACAAGAAGGGGACCCTGCCATTGGCCACTTTCCTTCCGTCTTTTCAAGGATTCATCATTGAATCTTGAACACGTGATGAACAACCATCCACTCTCGTTGGTTTTAATGATACTACTTCCCTTACTTGCTTCCCTGCCCCCCCCTCCCAAACATTCCTACCTCTGATGAGAACTCCTCACTCTCATCCAAGGAAAGTTGCTCCCTACTACAAGATGAAACGAGCTCTGCTTCCCCTGATGCTAGCTCTATTCAAGTGGCTCCTCCATACCCTGAGAATGCCACGACTCCCTGCAAAGCCAATTGTCTGCTCTCCTCATGTCATGAATGCCTGATGTATCCTCTCGAGGATGACGATGGAGGGTTGCCGTCCTATGAGAAGTTCAGGTTCTCTCTTAATTGTAAGGAGCCCTCAAGTACGGCTAGTATCGAAACCGTTGTGATCGGTGAAGTATCAAAAGCTTATGAAGACGAGATTACATAGCTTAAGGTCACATTAAAGCAGTTACAGGCCGAGATGAGGTCGAAAGATGAAATGATAGAAACCTTGCATCAACTGGTACTAGAATCTCATAAGCTTGAGCATACCCACCAAGCCCTATTTACTGTCTCTCAAGCACCGCTCTTGGTCATCGAAACAAGGCCATCAAATGATGAACTACTCCCACCCTCACCTCCCTCACTGCCAGTCCCATCTCCATCTTTTCTTCAGATTGAGAACGAAGGACTAGTAAAATGCATGGTAGCCAAAGCATCAAAAAGATGTGATAACTTAGTGACAAAGAAGCCGAATCGCTATCAGAAACCCCGCCCAGCTTATGTTGATCAAACTTTACTGCCACAAGGAAGCCGAAGACTCGACTTCACCATGCCAAATACCATGCATTTCTTAAGCAGAAGCCGACACGAGAGTTATTCCTTTGACAAGTGCATGATTCCCCAAGTTGCTTGAAACTCTCTTATCTAAAGGAATGATCAAGCTACTTAAAGTAAAACGACCGGATGAAGTCAGGAGAGATGACGAGCTCAATTATTGCCAATATCATAGGATGCTTGGTCACAAGATTGAGGAATGTCATACCATCGGAGACATCATCTAGAACCGCATAGACAGTGGGAAAATTGAACTAGCGGTATAATTTCATGCGCGATTCAGTGCCACATTATGGTCCGAGCTACAAGACCCTAAACTACATAGCCATGGTCCAAGCTATATGACCTTAAAACTATAGCACAAGTCCTAGTGGCACGACATTAAATTGCACAACATACAGTCTCGAAGGCAAGACCTTAAACATGCCCTCAAATCTCGGCAGATGACCTTAAAATACACCAAATTGATGGTCATGGTGGCATGACCTTAAACATGCTTCCGCAAAAAAAAAAAAAAGAATAAGGAGACGGACATGATGAAAACCCGCAAGGGCATCATGGGTAAAAATGTCAAAAAATAAAACAAAAAATGAAATGATGGATACGGTGTGCATCCCAAAGGCCACAATGGGTAAAATAAGTCAAGAAAAAGAAAAGAAAGAAAAAGACGGGCATAGTGAAAACCCACAAGGGCACTATGGGCAAGAGTGTCAAAATAAAAGGGATGTAGTGAAAACCCTTTGGGGCACTCCCTCTCAAATGACGGGCGTGCTAACTTTGCCTTATGGGACAACACGAGAAAAAATGTCCCACGTCCCTATAGCAAGAGGTTAAACTGCGCAACATATAGTCCATTCACACGACTATAAATTGCTTCCCATTCCTACATGTCTCCATGGTCCCCTACTACATCCTCTTTCACAAGCCCCCGGTGAAAGAACACCACCCCTTCGAGGTGTCCTCCCTAATCAAGGTGTATCTCAGTTTCAACTGTGAGGCTTCAAAGCAAACCATGCAAGTCATGCGCCTACCTCCACAAAGCCAACATCCTAAAGAGGGGTACCGCAGTCTGCACCGTGTACCCCCACACCTGATAGGGCACTTTCACCACCCATTACCTCAAGACTCTCCGGGCCACTATTTTCCCAATTGAGTCACATCACTCATAGCCCCCTTAAGCCCCCGTCATACACCTCAATCACCCATGATCTCACTTCTTGTCATGCGTGACCCTACCTCTACAACGGTCTAAAGTGGGTGAAGACCTTAAACTTTCCCTCAACACGCCTAGCAAGGGTGAGGACTTTTGAAAGCATCCCTTGGGGGCACAAGACCTTAAAAGACCTTTCCCCATGAGGCCGGGTTGATCGGGGCAGTACCTCCTAAGCTCAAGCCCGAGGTCCTTCACAAGCCGTTGCTCGTACGCATCTCTCGCGCACACGTCCCCTCAACCACCGCGCGTGTTCCTTCTTCACCGCCGCACGTGTTCCTTCTTCACCGTCGGGTGTGTTCCTTATCGCTGCGCGTGCTTCTTCTTCATCACCGTGCATGAAGTTGTTGCCCATGCTAGAGTCGCCCATGCTAGCATCGAGCACGTCACTGATAAGCATGTCATCGTCGCACATGCTACCGTCGTCCATGCTCCAGTGTCGAACATGCCACTAAAGACAAACGCCAATGGGCTGGATCGGGTCGGGCACAGGCTCGAGGCCCGAACTCAGACCAATGCCGCGCGCGACCAATGATCTGCGTAACCAATGTTGATTGTGACTAACATTGCGCACAACCAACGCTAAGGACTGCTCAACACCTTTCGTGCAACTGTCGCCCGTGCTAGCGCCGTGTGTGTCAATGCTACTGCCGCCCATGACCACAATCACGTGTGTTACTCCCGCACATGCTTGTGTCGTGCATGTTTGAACCTGGTCAATGCTACTGCCGCCCATGGCTAGCGTCACGCATGTTTGAGCCTGGTCACCGCCGTGAGTGTTTTATCATCATCCCCAATAGGAGTCACACATGTGCCGCAGCCCATCATCCCTAATAGGAGTCACACCTGTGCCGCAGCCCATCATCCCCAATGGAGTTAGGTGTATGCTAAAAAAAAGAGGCATGCTTACCTCTTCAATCCTCAGTGGGTCTGTTTCGCACCAAGTTATCTTATCCCTAGGGAGTCGGATCACCTTTCATAAACCTATTCTCCATGGAGTCTCATCTTTCACCCCCAAAGATTGAGTCTCATCTTTCACCCCTGGAGATTCACACTTGCCCCCTTAATCCCCAATGAAGTCCGCTTCCATTTGCCACTCCTCATAGGGCAACCATCTCCATCTAGGCCCTCTGCTTGTATATAGCCTTAACCATTTTATCCTCAGGGAGTCGGATTGTTATCCATGCTTCTATTCCCCATGGAGTTTCAACTACATAGCAACCCACACAACGGTCTAGATGCACAACCCTAAACTGCATGGTCCAAACTATACAACCTTAAACTATAGCGGAGGTCTAGTTGCACGACCTTAAACTGCATGGTCCTAGCTGCAGGACTTTAAACTGCATAGCCATGGTCCAGCTGTATGACCTTAAACTATAGTGCACGCCCTGGCCGCATGACGTTAAAAGGCTTACCAGTATGGTCCAAACTATATGCCCTTAAATTGTGGTGACGGTCCAAACTATATGACCTTAAACTGTAGCGGAGGTCTAGTTGTACAACCTTAAACTGCATGGTCCTAGCTGCATGACTCTAAGCTGCACAGCCACCGTCCAAACTATATGACCTTAAACTGTAGCAAAGGTCTAATTACACGACCTTAAATTACATGGTCCTAGCTGCATGACTCTAAACTGCACAGCCATGGTCCGAGTTATATGACCTTAAACTATAGTGCACGTCCTGACCGCATGACGTTAAACTCTTTTGCATAGGTCCCGGAGGCAAGACCTTAAAACACGCCCCCACATATGCGCATATGCCCTCTACATGCGTCTTCATGCATGTCTTCCCTAACCTACATGTCCGTGTGCGCACATCACCTTCATTAACTCCCCAGAAAATCCATCTTCGTTCATTTCCATTTATCATTCCCCAGTGAGTCTCACTCGCACTCACCAACGGCGAGCCATTCCATCACCCATACTCGCTGTCAACTAGTGGGTCACCACTTTCCATCTTCCACCCATATGTCATTCGTCCCTTATAGGCAGCCTCGTGCCATCATCCCAAAGTCAGTCAAACCACCACCATACTCACTATGTGGCCTCCAAAGACTGTCATTCATCACCACCATGGTCCAGCTGTACTACCTTAAATTATAGTGCATGTTTTGGCCGCATGACATTAAAAGGCTTCGCATAGGTCCCAAAGGCATGACCCTAAACACGCCTTCCTTCAAAATAATAATAATAATAATAATAACGAGAATGGTGTTTACCTGGACAAGGGAACGCCAAGAGTAAAAATGACGGACGGGCGTGGTCACGAAACCATGAGTAAGAGAGTTCCGTTAAAAGAAAAACCCGGGCACGGTGAAAACCCCAAAGGGCATCGTGAGTAAAAATGAAAGAATAAGGGTGGACATGGTTGAAAGGTCATGGGTAAAAGAGCCCCAAATATAAGAAAGTTGGTGAAAACCGTTTCTACGACGTCATACAAGTGAAAATCCAAAAAGGACGCTTGGACCAATAAGTAGGTTGATGTGGACCAATAAGCAGGTTGATGCAGCACACGTCTCATAGGTGGCTTTAGCCACTATGCAAGAAGAAAAATCCTTGGTGTCAGAATACCCTAATACCAAGGCCCAAAAAGATGAGCATCAAGGAAATATTCCGACAGATTGAGTCCGTTCTCAAAAGAACTCGAAGAACAGAAGACTCGCCAAGAAGGCAAGACAAGTCTCATGAAGAAGAGCACCATTCTCAGGAGGTCACTAACGCACTCCAAGATGTTGAAGGTGCCCCAAGAAAGCTAAGTCAGTCAGACCTTGGACTTGTTATGCAGCAATCAGGATTGAGCCCCAAGGGTCGCCTCGGGCAAAGAAGAGAGGTATCATGATTGTCGAAATTGCTAGCAGTAAGCAAGGTTGTGCCCACAGCTGGTCACCTCAACAAAATGAGGTACCCTGCGTGCCAAGGAAAATCTAGTGCGAAAAGTAGATGGCTGCCAACAGAAGGCCCTTCAGCAGACCATCAAGAACAAACAACAAAACAAAGAAACCCATATTAAATGGGAAAATTTCCCTTAAGCATGACACTTTACCGCCAGACGGGCTTAATTCTGACCAACGAGGTCCGTACAAAATCCTCAATTGTCAGAATCACAAATAGTCCCTTGAGGGTGAGGACTTCGACAAGATCCCTCAAAAGTCTCTTCTCCCCCAAAGTCTCCACAGATGGACCATCACAAAGCATCCAAAAATCTGAGCATCCTAGTTACAACATTGTGTGGATATCTCTTCAGCGTTCACGTGGTCCTGTGGCTAAGAATAAAAAAGTAATAAAGCCGAAGGAAATTTTCCAAATGTTGTGTTTCAAGCGCGCTTCTTTCCAAGCACAACATTCGGTGGGACAAGCTATTTGAAGGAATTTTTAAGCACATTGGATCCCTGATGCGGAATAAAGGAGAAGCTGGTCAATAAAGCACAGTGGAATTCTTGACAGTCTCATAATTGCCCTAGAATAGGTGAAAATTCTTCTAAAGACTTCAAAAGGCCACCACCATTAGATCCGGCAAGGTCGAAAACCCCTTGGGCTTAAGTTTTGACTTAAAAAAACATTCCAAGACAAAGTTCAAGGGGAAAGACTGAAAAAGGGTAGGCCGCATGCTATTCCTGTGCGTCCTCCCTGCACCAAGTCACCATTAGTGGTGACTGTGTTCACAGTTTCGGGCAGCGATTTTTCGGAGCCATATCTCCTTCGTTACGAGTTGGAATGTGCTCAAATTTTGCCAACGTGTTCATCCCATTAAGACGAGCTTTTTGATATGTGGCACGCCCCGTGACGATGCTCGACAAGGGAGAAAACCTAGAGAGAAGTTGGCGATTCGTGAAGACAGTTGCAGGAAATTCAACAGCGACATGTCTCGCTCGAGCAGCCATATCACGACGCTTGAGAATCGGATTGACACGAGACTAGCTCCATCGCATGCGTAACGTAGAAGGCTATATCTGGGCCGAACCTCACGTGGGATGAACGGTTGGATTTCACGCACGAAGCTAATAAAATTGCTATAAATTTTGGCCGCCGGATTCCAGATTCTGGCCAAAACCCAAAGACTGTAAAATCTTCGTCCAGACACGAAATCAAGCTGCGTTGTTGCAACGCAATTGTGGCAGCATGCTCAGTGAAATATAGTGAAGAATCACAGAAAAACATCAAGAAATGAGCGCACTATCAATCAGAAGTTTTTAAGATCCATACAAATTTCGCGTCGTATGATCATAGCCTAAAAACGTGATCCGCGACTCGAAATGGGTATAAAATTGATCGCCATTCTGAGCTCAACGAGAAAACAATAACCTTTGCGTCGGATAATCTCTGAAGCAACCCCGAATCCTCCTAAAAAATCGCACACGTTCCATGGGTGCAATAGGGACTGAAGTGGAATTTCATGAATTATCGGGTAGGAGCAAAATCATCATTTCAGTTAAATTGTATTTTTCAACAATTAGGGTAGATTTTGATTAATCCACCCACGTTTGGGCAAAAGTCTATATATATCACATGATATCATTGTACAAGGGACCCTACTTTGGCTTAATAAAATTGTTATTTTTCTTCATTATGGGTCACGTTCTTTGAGAGAAAGGAAGGAGAGAGAAATTTTTGGATCGATGCCCCTGGGCTTAAAGTAACTTTCCTCTTTCTCTCTTGTCTCTCCTTTTCTCTCTTTCTCTCTCTTCTCTCTTCTCTCTCTTCTCTTCTGTCTCTTTTTCTCTCCTCTCTCTTCTCTTTCTTTCTCTTCTTTTTCTCTCTCTTTTCTCTCTCCTCTCTCTTCTCTTTCTCTCACTATCTCTCATCTCTTCTCTCTCTCTTCTCTTTCTCTCTTCTCTCTTTCTCTCTTCTCTTCTCTCTCTTTCTCTCTCTTCTCTTTCTCTCTCTTCTCTTTCTCCCTCTTTCTCTCTCATCTTTCATGGATGGCGGAACCCATTGATGTCCATGTTTCACTCTTTCTCCTTCTCTTCTTCTCTCTTTCCTTCCCTTGTGGTCTCGCATGACAACAATGCTCCTCTTCTCTCTTCCCTGTGGTCCCTCACGACCACAACCTCTCTTTCTCTTTCCCTCCCTGTGGTCTCGCATGACCACAATTTTTCTCTCTCTTCCCTATGGTCCCTCACGACCACAACCTTTCTCTCTCCCTCCCTGTGGTCTGGCATGACCACAATTTTTCTCTTTTTTTTTTCTTTACCCCTGTACGTCCGCTTGCTCCCTGTACACCCTCGGGTCCACTTTCTTCTTTTTTTTTCTGGTAGTTCCTCGTGTCCACCGCCCTTTTTCTTCTTTTTCAGTGTTCCCTCACATCACCCCCGTTGTGCACCTTCATGTGTCCTTTCTCTCCCTCACAATCAGTGGTCCCGCACGACCACTGTTTCCCAAACTTTTCTTCCGTATCGCCCGTTTGCAAGCAATCTTTCCTATCGCCGTTTGCAACCTACCTTATCCGCGCGTGAACTCCACCCTAACGTCGCGCGTGAATCCAGCTCCTAATGCCGTGCGTGAGCCAACCCGTAACGTCGCGCGTGAACCAACCATCGCCGCGGGTGAACCACAACCATCGTTGTGCGCTTCTTTCAGCCACCCCACTGCTGCCTCCCCTTTTTTCTCACTGCTGCACCACTTTACACTCTCCACCTGCTACTGCCCCTTCTCTCTCCACCTGTTACCACTCCCTCTCTCTCCCATCCTCTCGTTGTTCTCTCTTTAAAAAAAACGCATCTCCACCTCTCGCTCACTCCTCTTTGCTTCCCAATCGTCCGCAACCACCATCAGTTGCCATCCACCAACAGCTACTTACCTGTCATCCCAATCTCCGCTACCATTCCCACTCTGCTTCAGCTGCCACTTGCAACTAAGCTCTTCCCATGTTCCGTCGCCTACAACCTTGTATCCCCTGTCCTTCTATTCACCTACCCAGGCGGCAGCACAACTGCCATCTCCGCCACCTTTCCCCAGCTGTCGCACCCCCTCGTCCACGCCCAAGCCATCTCAGCCATCTTGCCATCCGCTTCCACCCATATGTTTTCTGTCGTCCTCTCTCTCAGCCGTTCGTTATTCATGTCCTCTTTTGCTCTTCAGCGCCTCCCGTTCACCTTTCCATCTCGCTACCATTTCTCTTCCCTGCAACCTCATCGTTCTCTCTCTCTTAAAACCCAAAAGCGAAACCTATTTCCCTTTTTTGCAATTTTTTTTTTTTTTCGTTTCATTAACACCGAAACTTTCGTGCCTCTTTCCCTCTCCAAACCCAACGCCAAACCCCCACCTCCTTTTTCGTTTAATTTTATTTCGCTAAGTTTCATTCAACTCCTTCGTACCCTTCCCTTCATTTTCATCTAACCCTCTCATCAATAACACCCAATGATAAGTTCTCTCCCTCTCTTACCAACCTACCTTTTTTTTTTAATTTAATCTCACCCACTTCATGTTACCTTAGTTTGTTTTCTTTTATTCTATTTATTTTATTTTATTTTATGTTCCCTCACCTTATCTTATTTACTTCATTTTTTTAATTTGAATCTTTATTTCCTTTATTTTATTCATCCTATTTATTTTATTTTACTTTGCTTTATTTTATTTACCTCATTTATTTTATTTTATTCCACTTCATTTTATTTACCCCTTTTATATTATTCCCATTACCTCATCCTATTTTATTTTAATTATTTGTTTCACTTTATTTCATTTACCTCTTTTATTTTATTTACCCTATTTTATTTTATTTCTTTTTCTTTTATCCCTTTTATTTTATTTTCCTTTACTTCATTTTATTTTAATTTATTCATTTTTATGTCGTTCCATCTTCTAATCTTATTTTATTTTAATTCGTCTCTCTCATTTTTATTTCACCTCATTTTCCATCATCCTTATTTCATCATCAGTTTTATTTCACCTTCGTCTCTTTTGGAAGATCTAGCGAGAGTCAAGTTAGTCTTCACTTCCCCTCTTTCTCTTCTTTGCTTGTTTGACCAGAGGGCAGGCTAAACCTTGTGCTGCCATGTCAGTCTTGTCGTTGAGTAGTTTAGTCGCCGTGCCAGTCTGAGTTACCATGTCCATCTAACTGCCGCGTCTAACTAGCCGTTACGCCAGACTAGCTGTCGTGTCAGTCTTGTCGTCGAGCAGTATTGCCGCCATGCCGATCTGAGTTACCGTACCAGTCTTGCTGCCACATCAGACTAGCCATCGTGCTAGGCTGGTGTTGGTTATGTCATCAAGTAGTATTGCTGCCGTGCCGTTCTGAGTTACTGTGCCCGTCTTCCTACCACGTCAAATCAGTCACCATACTGGTCTAGCCACTGTGCCAGCCTAGCCGTCCGGTCGAACTTCTTCTCTCATTTTCACTTCTTTTATCTCTTTATAGCAAGGTGGGGTCCTATGACCCACATCTCTATATTTTTTATATGTGTGTGTTTGCAGGAAAGGAGAAACAGGTCAAGGGAGGCAATTCCAAACCGGCCACAAGCTAGGGGGCATTTTGATGTGATCTATGAGGGCGCCCACGTGAGCTAGCCCGAGCGTGTCACAGACCCACATGAGGTAAGTCCCGCCTCATGACCCTAATTCCTCTCTCACTGGTTGGTACTCCTGCCCACATCTCCTTTATGTAGTTCCTGAGGGAGCGATCTCAGGTCCTAGGTGCATCTTGAACTCGGAACCATGCCACCATGTCATCCTGACCTGGGGGCGAGATCGAGGCACCTAACCAGCTATATGTAACACCCCAAAAAAATTTTGGTATAAAACCGGTCAGAATATACACGAACCGGTTGTTTTTCAAGCTAACTAGGCCGCTTTTACCTAACTGGACCGGTTTCTTCAAAAATGCTCAAATAATGTTAAAACATTTAAAATAACACATGTTATTTAACGGTATGCAGTTATTTATATCAGTGACTTTTATAATACGTATAAACCTTGAGTTTTTATTGGATTCCTTTTTTATTAGACTTTTTTTTTATTTTTTTAGCCTTTTTCCTTATTTTTTAGTCAATTATAGATTGAAATTATTGATATAATACTATAAAATGAAGGAATTCAATCGGAAACACACCAAAATTTGATGTTTTTTTGCCGTTATTTTCGCGTTCTTCGTGTTTTCAAATAAATCCGCCATGGTGCATGTTGTGGCCTCGTTTTTGGATTTTTATCAACAAAAACATATAGCTTTTGTTGATAATAGAGTCCATAAGTATATTCTATTGCCAATTTCATTTAAAATCAGAGAATTGGACCTCGATTTGGCTATTAGGGCTTCTACTCAGTTTTTCAAAATTGATTTCAAAAAATCCGCCATACTGCAGATTTGGCTTTGTTTTTTTAATTTTATCAATCAAAATGCGTGGTTTTTGTAGATAATAGAGTTAGTAAGTAGATTTTACTCTTAATTTCATTGAAAATATGAGATATGGGGCTCGATTTGGAGTGATTAGGGTAGCGACTCAGTTTTTTTGAACAAAGTTGAAAAAATCCGCCATACTCCAGATTATTGATTTGTTTTTTGTTTTTTATGAATCAAAATCTATGGCTTTTGTAAATAATGGAGTTAATCAAAATATTCAAGTCCTAATTTCATTGAAAAACCGAGATATGGTGCTCAATTTTGAAAGATTAGGGCATTGACTCAGTTTTTTTGAATTGTGCTAAAAAACATCCAACAATCGCTCGATTTTGTACTTGATTTGGTGACTAATTTTTACAGTTGAGATCACATGTATGAATTTCATGCGACTTGTCAGTTAGTATTTTTTTTAATATGAACTTTGAGTTGCTCAAGTATTTATTTACCACTTTATTTTGCGAAAAAAAAAATTATGCAAAAAGGTATTTTTTAAATTTGAAATAACACACTCAAAATGCATTATTTGTATATGTGATATGTTAATTAATGTGGTTATTAAAATTATTATTTGGATAAAATTATTTTTTAATAAAATTATATTTTTAATAAATATGGAAGGGTTTTTCTATTTTGTTTAATAAAATTATTTTTTGATAAAATTATTTGTTCTATTGTTCTTATATGGAAATGTAGAACAATAGCATCATCCTATCTAGATTATGGCCTCAAAGGATGCTACTTTAGTTTGCATTGTTGTAGAATAAATATTCATTGTCCTATTGTTTCCTTAACTTATTGTTATATTTTCGATCAAAAAGATCTGAAACCCTCTAATTTTAAGTTTTGGATTTGATAGCGGGCTCGAGAAAAGTGGTTATTGATACACTTTGGTCATCTACAAGTTTTTTTTCTTAAGATAAATGTAATTAATAAAATAATATACACTAAATTTATATTTTTTATTTTCTTATTTTTTGGGAATTTTTGGTCTATATATATGTAAATTTTTTTTGTCAAAGCAGTTAGTTTGATTAATCACTCGGTTAGTCAGGTTCCGATTCTAACCGCTCCAGGCCCCTCATCCGATTGACCTTTCCGATTAGATTTTGCGAACACCCGTTCAACTTGATACGACAAATAACAACCGAGATGCAGCAGAAAATTAGATTTCAACGAAGATTGTAGCCGAGATACAGCAGAAAATTAGACTCTAACCGAGATGTCTACAAAATTTATTAGAAATCAACCGAAACGTCAAAACCGAAATTTCGTCCGAAATTCAAATCGGCATTCACGTGCAAGTTCCGGACGACGTCGTCGCTCCTCCCGAGCCGAGTGTCTAACTGGATCCAAACCGGAGAAAAACCACCCTTAATCATGTTCCCAGGTTCGGAGTGGGCTAGGAGCGAGATGAGACAGGAGAGAGAAAATAACCGAGTGAGTGGATAAAATGGAGGTCGAGAGAGAGCGATTAAAACGACGCTAATTGCCTCGCGCTTTCATCTCTGTGTTTCTCTCTCTTCACTCTCCGTCTTCCGGTGGCGCTGAACCAATTTCAATGGCGTCTGCATGTTCGCTGAAAGCTTCTCAATCAGGTTAGAGTCTAATTTACTCGAGCTTCTTGTGCAGTGTTTTCTTCTAGGGCTTGGCTTTTATGGCCAGTTTTTTCATAATATTTGGACTATAAAATGATCGCCTTTTTGTTCTCCTGTTGATACACTGTAAGTGTTTCTGCTTCCCTCTTAACTCGCTTCAGTAGCAGGGCACCTACTTTATTTCTAGGGTTTGATTTCCATGACTTTGTGCTTCTTTCTTAGCCAATTTCATTGCAGGTACCTGCTTTTTTCTAGGGTTTGGTTTTCATGAGCTTTAACTTCTGTATTAGTTCATTTCAATAGTAGGCTCCTGCTTTTTCCTAGGGTTTGGTTTCTATTATCTCTTGCTTTTTTTGTTTTTTATTGGACGCATTACTATAGCAGGCACCTGCTTTTTTCTGGGGTTCGGTGGGCATGTTCTTTTGCTCTATCGAGTCATTTCAATTCCAGGCACCTTCTATTTTTCGGGGTTTGATTGCCATCCCCTTTTGCTTCATTATCATGATATTTAGGTAGCGGGCTACTGCTCTTTTCCAGGTCTTAGTTTGCATGACCTGTTTGTTTCTTCCCCCTTATTAATAACAGGCACATGGTCTCCTCTGGGATTCGGGTTCCACAAGTTTTTACCTCTATCGTAACTCATTTCAATTTCTAGCACCTGATCTTTCAAAGGGTTCTATGACCTTTTGCTTTTTTCTCAATTCACTTCAATACTAGGAACACCTACATATCACCCTAAGATCCTGCTCAAAAGCCTCGTTTTCATGAGATATCCAGTCACTTTCTCTCTCATAATCCTTGACCGTACATTATGTTCAAGTGTTTTCTTTCATGATCTGGCACTAGAATTTTGAACTTTGAGGCAAAAGCCATGAAGAGTCGATCCCATAGGCTGGTTAGTGCAGAGCAGGAGGACTGGGGTGATGGGTCATGGACTGTTGATTGTGTATGTGGCGTAAACTTTGATGATGGAGATGAGATGGTGGACTGTGATGAGTGTGGTGTATGGGTCCACACTCGATGCTCCCGCTTTGTAAAGGGTGAGACTTCATTCACCTGTGACAAATGCAAGGGCCAGAAAAATCGGAAGGAAACAGAGGAGACTGAGGTTGCTCAGCTTCTCGTTGAGCTCCCAACAAAGACAATGGGGATCGAGCCAAATTATAATCGTTCCCCTCCCTCTCGCCTATGGGTTGAGACC
This sequence comes from Amborella trichopoda, assembly GCF_054954075.1. Taxonomy (NCBI): domain Eukaryota; kingdom Viridiplantae; phylum Streptophyta; class Magnoliopsida; order Amborellales; family Amborellaceae; genus Amborella; species Amborella trichopoda. The sequence continues at coordinate 32,291,356 of NC_142344.1, forward strand.
CCACTTGAGCAAAAGGTCCATGTACAAGGGGTACCTGGAGGTGACCCTGAGCTATTACGAGGCCTCTCTTCGGTGTTTACTTCGGAGCTTTGGAAGTGTACCGGCTATGTACCCAAAAAGTTTAATTTTCAGTATAAGGAGTTTACTTGTTGGGAAGATGGGCGTGAGCCTGATACTTTACCAGCATTTGGGTCTCAGTTAGGGTTACAATTGGGGTCCCAATTGGTTGTGAAAAAAACTGAAACCCTAAACGTGGAGGAGGATAATGAGAATCCAGTCGATAGAGGGGCAGATGTGTTGTTTTCACTCTCAAAAGAGGGGTTGGCATCTGAGAATTCAGGTAGAGAGAAGGCTTCTTCTCCAAAGGAAGTGGAGGGGGTGGATGTAAGTAGAGATTTAAAAATTTTTGTGAAGGGTGATAGGAGCAAACGTGGGCATTCATTGGGAAAGCGGCGAAGGGATGAGTTTGGAGGCTTTAAGGATGGCGGAGGCAAGAAGAAGGGGAAAGGGTTGGATGGAGAACGGGAGAACAAGAGCGCTTGCTTGCTGGAAAGAGGCACTCCATTAAGAGGTATCTTTTTTTTCTTTTGAAATTACAGATTGGGTTATTTGTTTGAATTGTGTATAGTTTTTTTCACCGTAAACATCCCCATCCCAGGGTACTGAACTAGGTGGCACAAGCTTGTTGGCTGTTTGTCGATCTCTCCAAGCACATTTTGAGCTTATTTCATGTTTTTCCTTTAGTTGTCGCTTTTAATTTTTGTTATTTAATATTTGTCCCATATAATTCTTGTATAGTTTGAAGTTTAGTTATCTGATCTCAAGTAATGCGGTTGCATGCGCAAGTACAAATTTTTATTATCAGGGATGATTATCATTTCCTGTGGTGTTTGCTCTGTATATCTATACATTTTTTTGTCTCCATAGATCTTTATGGTGAATTTTGTTGATTGGCAATCTCACACAAGTTATAGTTCAAGAATGCAAAGTGATTTTTTGAATTTTTACGAAGAGAATAAATTCAGAACAATTTTATAACCCCACAAAACACTAGGTTCAGTGATTATTGATGAAAAATAAACCACTTGGTTCGATGATCATAACCCTTGTTTATCAAAAAAGTAATCATATATCTGTGTTTATAAAAAAAAATGTAATCCTCGGTTTTGCAAAGCGACTTTCTGCTATCATACTGGCACCAGCAATTACCTTTGACCTTGAATCACTTGACAATAAATTTTTGGATGTAGTGCGATCCAAATATCTGAATGTAAATGTGGACTATAAATGCAAATTAATTTAGAATAACTGAAGTAGCTTGATTAGAAAACGAGACTTCTGGTTTAATGCATAAGCCTGAATGTCACGCTTTATGAGTGTTAGAACACCGCTTTGAGATCGGGCATTGGTATGTATACATATGTGTGCATGCATGCATGCATGCCTGCGTATGTGTGGTGAGACTGGGTATAATTATATTTTTAAATGTGAAAGGTGAGAAGAAAAACAAGAACTTTGAGCTGGGGGGCTTAGAATGAAAAAATTGTGGGGTTTTTTGGATTGACGCAAGCCTTATGTTAGCCCTAAGTAGGAGAAGAGAAATACTCTATTTCCCATCCTATCCTTAATAATTGCACTTCAAACAGGATTCTTTCGTGAACTGAAGAAGGTTATTGGAGACTCTGCTTTGTTCATTTCTATTTACTTCCGGTAGAATAAGGCTCCTAGCAGCTTGGGCTTGTTTAGTTGCTTAATGATAGTCAGTGTCATGTTTGGTAACCTTCCTTCGGTTTTGGCTGACACCATTCTTTTCACTGATGCTGATTCTAACCAACTAGAAAACATGAAGCTCATCTTGTGGTGTTTTGAGCTGTTGTAGAGACAACATGTCAATGAGTGTCTTCAAACTTGTTGTGTTGACTTGGGAATCACTTCATTCTTCTCATCTCATGGCTTGTCACAAGACTCACTTGAGTCTCACTAATTTAAGTTGACAGAGTCGATTCAGTATGATTCAGCTCCAGACCTGGCCGAGTTTCAAGATGACATATAGTTTTAAATCATTAACATTGACTCTTTTCGCAGTTTCATTATTGGAATTGGGATTCTCATGTGATGGTTAGAATCTCTCGCTTCAGTGACAGGTTACATGGCAGATTATCTGCGATCTTATATATTGGCCTTTCCTATGCATGGGAGATTCTAATGAGAATATGCGAGATTTATTGATTGAAAGATTTGGCAGTAAGATGAGCCCATAGCATGGCTTCTCTAAAGTTTTGAGAGGGCGCTTTTTTTTTCCCACATGCAATGAACTCATTAAGCTGAATAATGGTCCATTATAAAGATAATATTTTGTAGTTCTGAGCAAATGATGAAAGATATTCTGGTGACATCTTAATCTGCAACATTACTTCCCTCCACCCAAAATTCACTTTCTCTGTTGCTCTATCAGTATAAAAATGGATGAAGTACCAGAATATTCTTATAAATGTCAATATCCACCTCTATGAAGTTTACTTGTCCCCATTGGGCATTCAGTAATGACATCCTGCCTTACCCAGTTGATGGCATTAAGCACCCAGAAAAATGGTCGAATGTGCAAATGGCCTTGACTCGAGGCCTAAAAGCAAAGCTCTAGCTATGGCATCCATTGTGTTGCAAGTCCTCAGAGGGTCTACTTGATGAAGGTGTGGGACTTGTAGGAAGGTCAGTTTAGTTGGGGCCCTTTCGTCTTTGTGGGTGGTACCGATGGAGAAGTTGTTGTTGGTGATGAGTTCTGTTAATAATCATTGTTTGGAAATGTAATTCGAGTTCTCTTAAGGGCAGTGGGTACTGAAAATGCATCTCTTGGAGAAGATTCGTTACCTGAGTGATGTATCTCTTAGATGATGCATTACCTGCTAGATGAGTGAATGTTGATTGGGTAGCATCTGGATGCAACCTGGAATATACATTTCCACTGTCTGGCATGTCTGGAAGATACATTTTTTAGAATTTCTTTCTATTCAGTTTTATATTTTTACTTACTGTTGTCCTCAATCTTGTTGAGGTAATTTTCTTATTTTTTAATCAAATTATTCTCATGTGATCTTATTGTCCCTTTTTTTTAAGATCTATTTTGATGTATTTAATATGAATTTCTTTGAATTTCTCATTTATTACATTCCAGAAAAAAATAAATAACAAGTAGAATGCAAATATAATAAGCACATACTATGATCATGTTGTAGATTTTTGATATGGTTTAATAGACAGTTTCAATCTATTATCATGTCGTAGATTTTTGATATGGTTTCTTAGACAGATGCAATCTCTATTCTATAAATCATATATATAGTCATAAGTTTCAAAGAATACAAAAGAGCACCAACAGATTATATTCTTCCTTTTCACGTTTTTCTCTTCTTTCTAGAGGAAATTTTAGGTTTCTTAGAACTGGATTGTTTTCTGAAACTAGATTATTGCAGCCTAGAACATGACCAATTATCAGGAAAATGCCATGGTAACAACTTAGATCAATGGAAAGCATTTCACTATGGTAATATCAAATGACTAGTTCCAAAGATTACATATACACATTATTTTTATTGTAAAAGCTTATCAAATCAAACATATCAGATGAAATCATTGCCCATGAATCCATGGATACAAAGAAATGAGGGAATATATTCAATTTTTTATATTAAAAACAAATCAAGCAAGTTTGAGGGAGGGAGGAATGGAGGAAGCGTGAGAGGGAGGGAGATTGATTGATTTATTTCTTCATGGGCAAACAAGTAAAGTAAATCTACCTCAAGCAATGACAGTCACTGCAAGACAAAAAGAATAAAAAAATCCAGCTGCCTAAATGCCTCAATTTTGCAGTTTATCTTCTTCCTCCTCATATATGGAAGTGTTCATTGCTGCAAGAACCCTAAACCAAACAACAACAGTCTCTGCAAAACAAATTTAATAAACCAATAGAATTAGAAAAAGAAAAATATAAATAAATGTGTAATACAGTGGACGCAATTAGGAATTAGAACCAGTACATGTATTAGTTAACCAGCAAGAAATAAAGGTAAGAAAAAAGAAGAGCAGAGTATATGTAGTCATGAACCATGGAAAAAAAACTATTGCAAGAAAATAACCTAAAATGGCCGGTAAGTCAGCACAAAAACTGTCTAACAGATAACCAGCAAAAGAAAATACTTATAGCTTGTTGGCTGTGTTCTTTGAGCTGATGTCTGAAAATAGCCTGTCAAAGCAATGTCTGAAAACCCTAACTGGGTAAGGTTTCGGGTGTGAGGGAGGGAGGGAGGGTTACGGGTGTGAGAGAGTTAGAGACAGAATGGTTGAGAGGGTTTTAGGTGTGTGAGAGAATGGTTGAGAAGGTTATTATTATTAGTTATTATTATTATATTGTTGTTGTTATTATTAGTTATTATATTGTTGTTGTTCTTATTATTATTATTGTTGTTGTTGTTATTATTAATCCTTTTTAAGTTTCACATGAACTTTATTTTTTCTGGTATTTGGGCTCCTTTTCGGAGCAACAGAATTTTCTCTGTAGATGCAGTCTTTTGGCAAACCTTGTGAACTGTGGATGGGTTGTAGCATTATATCAATCTTCTTGTTTGGTTGCATATTATGTACGAGGCTATAGGGGTGAGAGTGGAGGCCCAATGTGCGAATGGTTGGCCGGTCGGAGGCCTACTGATGGAATGAAAGTCCATAATAACATGTAGTGAAGCTTTTCAGTGTTAGGGAAGTTTGGAGGTTTCTTACAATGTGCATGTTTACGATTTAATTTGGGATGAACTCCATTTTGGAACCTGAGTGTGGCTCTTGTGATTGGTCATAACTAGTTTTGGGTTTAGTGCAACAGAATATGCATTGGTGCGATCAATATGAAGTGATGAAGCAGATGATAGGGGTCTTCTGTGTAGGATTAGGGCTACAGTAGATTTCTTATGTTAACCTAGTGGGATATCCGCTTTTCTGCAACAACGTTCAAACAAGCTAGTAGAGTCCTGAGATGTCTGCTCGCAATGTACATAGAGATAGACATAGAATTGCTTCCCGGTGTGGGTATTGATTGGGTTAATCTTCTGTTTATGTAAGTTGGTCCTTGTATTGTGTCCATTGTATTCCTTTGTAATTTGGCATTGGAAGCTCCTTATTGCAATAACAACCCAGTTTTATGACATCAAATTTCTGTAGTTATTTCTTCTCTGAAGATTACATAATACCTACATGTAACCTTTTTCTCATTAGCTAAAAAGGTTCTTGATGTGTGCTAATGATACATTAGGGACTTCAAACACTGGCAGAGATAGAATGTTCTTCTTTGTTTTCAAGTAATCATGGCTACAACTGAAGTTAATTATCCTCGTAAGTTTACTGGTGTTTCAACAAGGACTTACATTTACCCCACTCTCCAGTACCCCTCTCCTCTCTCTCCCTTCCTCTTCTCCTCTGTCTCCCTAACCCCCTTGGCTCTTCTCCTTCTTCTGCGCCCCACAAGCGTTTTCTTTCTCTTTTCTCCCCTTTCCCTCCCTTTACCCCTTCCTCCCCTTCATCCATTTCCCACCTCTTTTCTCCCCTTCACCCATTTTCCCACCTCTTTTCTCCCCTCCACACCTTCCCCACACCCTCACTTCCTCTTTTCTTCGCTCTCTGTCCCTCTCACTCTTTTGGAAAAGTATAAAGAAAAAAAGAAAAAGGAATATAGGAAAAAGGTGAGAACAAAAATTTTTTTTTTGAGAGAGGAAATGTTGGATGTGCTTGATAACTGTGCTTTCTCTCCATCCCTTTCTTTCCTTCTTTTTCTTATCGCTCCATCCCCTCTACCAAAACTCTCCCTCTTGTTTCTCTTTTTATTTCTCTCTTCCCTTCCCTCTTTCTGCTTTTCCTTCGTCTGCCCTTCACCCTAATTCTACCTCTTGTTTCCTGAAAGAGTGTACAGCCATTAGGTTTCCTTTGCTCTTGGCCTCTTTTCGAGTTAACTCACCATTTAATGGTGTGGTTGTTGGCTGGAAATTTGATGGCGTTATGGTGGAGCCACAATATATCAAAGTTCCGATATATAGGTCAAACATATCTTTTGAAGTTAATTGTACTTCTCAATAAGGCCTGTGCATAGTTATACTAAAAACATAAGGCCTGTGCATAGTTATGCTCTATTGGAGCAATACCGTGTTTTTCTTGAGTTTTCATGTTTGAATATGCTTTATTGGAGTGACAGAGCAGTTCCGTGGATATTTCATGCTATCTGGCTTCTTGATTATTTTTGTATGTCAATTGCTAAACTTCATGAAAACGTAGATATTTGATAATTTTTTCTTTACCTTTTTTTTTCTTCTTAAAATAATGTCAACGTAACGTCCTAGACTCCCTTCCCACTGTTAACACTTCCATTAAAAATAAATAAAATCTTTACCTTATGTTTTTCTTTCTTTAATTAAGTTTTTTCCAAATATTCTTAGCCTCAGGTTCTACCCCTATTCATAGCTCACAGAAACAGGAGTTATGTACTGGAGATTTCGAGGTTGCAAAATTGGAGCTCCAAGACTCAAGGAGTGAAATAAAGCAAGAAATGGATGTATTGGAGCCTGATAAAGATGGTGTTCACGGCAATCGTGTGCCGCAAGAGACAGTCAATAAGCCTAAACACATTTTAGTTATTAAGTCAGTTCCTGCAGGCTTCCCTAATGAAATGGATGACCAGAGCCATGCATCAGAACCGCCTTTAAATTTGGAGGCTGCCCCTACGAATAATGCTCCCATCGCAGTGCAATTATACAAACATGATTCTACAGTAGGTTCAATGAAAGAAGAGGTATGCTTTTGTGTAAATGCAGTTTTTTTTTTTCTTTTCTGAAATGTTTACTTCATTTTAGCTTTTGGAATTTGCTCTTTCTATTTTTTTTAAAATTGTTTTACTCTTTCTGTATTCTTTAAGTGGACAGATAGTGTTTTGTGCTTTGACAGCTCTTGTAAATTTTACGTTCTTGAATGCTTTGACAAAACTTGTCAGAGAAAATAAAGAGTAACAACTTTTGCAAGGAAATAGGATGGTTACATTGAAAGTGATCGTGAGTCTCTTTGTTTCTTTTTTTTTGGGGGAGAATTAAAGTAAGTTAAAGACAAGAAAAACAATCCGAGCAATTGCTATGTGATTGCCTACACGGTTTTGGTGACCACATTTAGATAAAAGGAGAAGCAGCAAACTTTGGCATGACAGTCGAATGTAGACCATTAATGTAACTGATTTGTGATTGGACAAAAGACCAGCACTTTTCTCTCTACACACATATAATGTAACAGTTGAGTTTCTTGGAATTGTACTCCTTATAGTAGACACATGCATTTCCTTGTGATATTTACTCAATAAGGTACTTAAAGAAGATTGAGTTATGCATTATAAAGGGCTAGTTTGAAATAAATAAATTCTAGAAAGTAGGTCGACAATATGATTTGTGATCTTATGAAATCTCTTTGGCAGATCAGGCCTTTGGCTTGAGTTGTGGTCCACCAATTCGAGTGACCAGTGAAAAAAATTTATGACAATGAACAAATTTTATAGAATTTATGACAAGTAAAAATATATGAAGAACTATTTTAAAAGATAAAATTTAAATGTACTGATACATTTTGTGAATGTGGATTTTTGTTCTTTTTGCTTCCAAGTTTTCCTCGTATCATTATTATTCAATTAATGTAATCATGAATATTAGTTGTATGTGTGCAACATGCTCAATTGTGAGTTCGGAAGATGTTGGTTGGGCTAAAAGGATGCTTTAAGAAGAATTATTTGTCCTGGTTGACCTGCAATCTGAGCCACTTCTGAAACCAGTTCCTCTAGTTGATTGATGCAAGTACATGAAACCAGTGAATCACCAAGAAAAATATAACACCTGTAGTTGATATGTGAGCTTTCAGACAACCGGCAGTCCGATTCAGCAAATGCAACTAGCTAAAGATAAAGAGGATGATTAGATTAAGTTGACATGACCAGGTGTGCATTAGATATATTGAATGATGTGATGAACAACAACCATAGAGCTAGGCGAGGAGATTTAACAAACTAGCTAAAAGATTGGACTGCATAACTGATATTTGGCCCGGTAATAGTGAGATAGCACTCCACGAACCAACTCCTGGTATGGAATTGGATCAGATAATGGGTTTCCATCTAGTGTAGATAGCTGAATGTTAATTTTTGTTGGGGCCTCTAACAACTTGGAGTCAGCAAGATGGGATCAAGGGAGAAGATAACCAGAATATTGCGTGATCCTTCGAGCATAGCGAGTAATCTCAAACCAAGAAAATACAGTGAATGTCCCATGTCTGTCAGCTGAAACTGCTGCTTTAAATGTCCAATATGAAAAATTGTGTGTCCTCACTTGTGAGAACACTGTCATTAGCATTGGGCATATTTGGGTGGCATTTAATTCACAGATGCATGATTTTATATGCTGGGCCCACTTAAAAGAGTGTTTGTTGTGGGGGCCGATATTGCATCTTATGAAACAACACGAGTTATAGTAAAGTTTGATAATGAGAGCAATTATTTTACTGTACCTTTGTGTGGCTTTTAGCTACAAGCCAAGCTTTATATCTCTGATGCTTTCATCTGGTAAAGTTACGATTGTAATTATACTTAGAGACAATGGCATTCTTCTCAGACATCCATAGCATGCTTCCGATAGTTGAGTTTCACGACTTCTTTATAATTACTATGTTAAAAATATAATATAAGTAGACATTTCAAAAAACATATAATATAAGTAGACATTTCAAAAAAAATATAATATAAGTAGCAGCACCAAAAAAGATAAAAATAATATAAGTAGTACCTGTTGCATGATAACAAAGAGTTGTGGACATAAAATCATAAAGCACGTATTCTACTAGACTTGAGAACGAGATAGTTAGAACTTAGAAGGAACAGAAACCTTTTGTCGATGTCGCCACTCACTAGTCCCAATCATAGAGTTTAATACAAGAACTAGAGACATGAGGGGTTGGAGGTTCAGGAAACTGAAATGAATGACTGAGTTGGAAACCTTTGAATACTTCAAGGAAAAGATTCCTTCAAAGAGAGAAACTGCCTTGGAATATACAATTTATCAGATTTTGGATCATAGTGACTCTTTGGGTAGTGCCATATCCTAGGAAAACCCATTGAAAGTGTTGATCTCTGAGTTTGTTTCTTGCTAAATAACTCAACTGATAACAATGCTAGGCTTGAAGCCAAAACCATATTTCATTATGTTTTATCAATGAATCTCTAGCAAATACAGTCAAATATGCATCTTTGGAATTGATACACTGCTGGCGATCCATCTTACTATAAAATAAAGATCGGTTTTTGTTCACCATTTAAATCTCTAGATCGAAGAAGCAAGAATATTGATTATGCATTACGAGCCAGAGTATCATTTACCGTAGCAGTCTGAACTGTTAATATAGAAGTCATTTTCGAAGTTTCTGTAGCAGTCTCTGTAGCTGTTAATGTAGGGATTACTGCTGCACACAGTACATGCGTTTGTACAGTCATACAGTCACCCAAAACCCTAAATTTCTTGAAGGTTTCTACTTCTTCTTGAATCTGACAACATTTTGTTTTGGGGCATTTAAAGGAGATTATAGTTCCAATATGAAACAACTTTATGAGTCTATCTCAACCACGATGACCTAGACACCTATCTCGGAGATGCCATGCATGGAGAGAGTGAGGTGTTACAGCTGCAAGTGATGAAGTACTAACGGGATCCAAAAGTAATTTAGGGAGAAGAATTCACCCACTCTATGGTAGAATATGATTCGTGTAACTGACTGCAAATAGTTGGGATAAGACTCGGATAATGATGATGATTAGCTGTGATTGACTGCAAATAGTTGGGACAAGTGCTTGGAGAACTTGCTGAAGTGCCTCAATTTATAGAGGCCAAGATGTGAGAAATAATGTGGATCCTTCACTGAATATGGTGCACCTTGGATAATCTAATGGTATAACTCCTCAGGGTTCTTACCATTTGGTTTAACTATAGGAATTTCAGATGATTCCATGTTTTTAATGCCAAAACAAACTTAGTTTATGCCTTGAACCATGGAAATAAATTGATTTATAATTTATGGATATTCGGGAGTCTGGATTTTGGTATGTAAAGCCCAGATTTTTGTGAAATTCCTTCAATTTTTCAATGGTAACTCTTTCATTGCTTTTGTCAAAATTGGTAAGTTCAATATTGTCATTGGCATAATTGATCCTATTTATGTTAAACTACAAATATGTCCTCATTACTAGAACCAACTAACTACTAATGATGGTTTTGAGCTTCCTTCCATTCTAGTATGTCTGCGTCATTGGAGGGACTTTCTCCATGAGTGCAATATTGTCGATTGGAGCTTACTCGACCTCTTCCAAATGTCATTGAAGATTAGGGGTGGTAGCAGGTTGGGCCCGCCTTGGCCCTAGTCCCAAGGCTAGCTCGGGCCAGAGATTAGGGTTGGCAATGGACTAGGCCACAGAGGTCTTGGCCCTGTCAAGGCTGGGTCAAGGCTCGGCAGGCAAAGCCAAATACAATCCAAGGAAAAAGTATAATGGAAGAAGAGGTAGGAATAAAGGGCCGGGGTGGCCCTGTCGTGGCCCTCGCATAGGCTTGACTTGGCTTGGCCCTTGAGCCGTGGTAGCCTGATCCTTGGGCCACGTCTTGTGGCCAAGTCCTAGTCTTTTAGGTTCGGGCTGCTTGGCCAACATGTCTATTGAAGATGTTGATTACATGCTAAGGGCAGGAGATGCCTTTTTACGCAAGGGCTCAAAATGCATTGTGTTAAGGGGGGAGGGAGGCTCGCATCCTAGTGATTCCAGTTTGGAATCACGATTCCATGTTTCTGTGATGAATTGCTACAAATATACCGGCAACATTGGAGGGAGTTGTCAAGGTTCCTTAATGAAAAAGTGGTAAAGGAAGACCGACCCAACAACTATAGATGCCCTACCTTCTACCTGAACCGGCTACCCGACCCTAAGACTAACACAACTTTTAGAGCTGCGATGGAGAGAGAAGGCATGCAACTGGAAGTTGCTGACGACACTACTTGTCTTTTTGAACATCCAGAAGAATGAAGAAGAGGGGCCTCCACCGAGTTGGATCAGGAGAAGAGGAATTCAAACCCTTAAATTGTGGTTTTGGAGATCATTGTTCTACCATTGGAATTGTGATTCGACATTGTTTGGATATTGTTCCAATGTCTTTGGACTCTAGGGTCCACCTTACCAAATTTTGCAATAGATAGGTATCCACAATTGTGTTCAACGAATATGAGAACTTGCATCCACTTTTAGGAATAGCTTGGAAATTTTGAAACTGGCATGAATCTCAATTCCACATACGTCAGAAACTGGATTCCAGATATGTTGGAATCTCGATTCCAAACTTGTGTGAATATCGGTTCCACATATGTTGGAAACTCGATTCCTAAGATTTCAAATCTCGATTCCTTGGGGGTGGATTCCAAGGAGGTCGGAATCTTAATTCTAAAGACGTTAGAATCTTGATTCCATATGTGGCGGAATCTCAATTCCATTTTGGTCACTTCTTGATTCCCAAAAAATAGGAATCTTACTCCCTGCGTTTCCTATTGTATGGATGTTGATTACGAAAACAAGAATCTTCTAGCCAGTTGCGATTCCGCGATTTCGATTCCTAAAGCGATTCGGGTTCCTATAGCCTTTTCCAATAACTATGGGATAGATGCTTACTTGAGTCCCCTGCTTGGAGGCCAAATTCATGGGTACACACTCTTGCACCCTCCCAAAACCCACCTCGGACCCTAAACCTATTATGTTAGACACCAATTGCTTACTCATACCCAATAAACCTTTTAGATTTGAGTTATATTGGTTGGAGGAAGCCAAATTCTCACAGAAATTTCAATAATGGTGGTCTTTCTATATTCTCCGTGGGTAGGTGGGTTCCGGTTGACCAAAAAACTTCAACTCCTGAAAGCCTCCTCAAACAACGGGAAAAAAAAAAACCTTGCCAGGCAACTATAGAGGTCTCATCCTATCCCATAAATACAATTTCAAACTCTGGAGTATGCTAAGAAAGAGAATCTGCGAGAGCAAACTTTCTAACTGTCTATAATCAAGAAGAAATTTACTGGTTCAGAGCTCTAGGGTCAAATGGATCAAGGTAGGAGACAGGAACATGGCTTTCTTATAGAAGATCACTAGCTCTTGAAGGAGTGGAGACTCTAACACAACAGTGGGGATCATACCTTTACACCCAATAGTCATACTTAAAGAGGAAAGAGAAGAGTTATGAGGTTGGAGAGAGAGAGAGAGAGAGAGAGAGAGATTTGCAGAGGAGAGAAGAGACATCAATGTTGAGAGGGGGAGAGAGGAGGAGAGAGGAACAATATCGAGAGAGGAGAGAGGGAGGGAAGATATTGAGAGGCAGTCCTGGTGTTTCAGCTTTGGGTGGTTGAGATGGGCAACTACCTGATTTGATCATCTTAGGGTGAAGCCATCACTTTGATGACAAGGATGAGTAGATATGGAGTGTAGTTTGCTGAGATCTTGTGGGATGACCATTGATGGGGTAAATTTGTGGAGACCATCCAAAACAGTGTGTGATGGATCTCTGCATATCATGGTAACCCTGGATCATCAGGTAGATCCACTTTTGATTGTCCACTTACAAGGTTCTTTAGAGCATCTCGGCCGTTGACTATGTTGGGGATGGAGGTTGAAAATTGGGGCTTCAGCAACAGTTAAGGGCAGCTTCTGGAATAGTGCAACTCCTTGGGGTTAAATGAGGTTATTGATTCAGACAGTGGGACTTATGCGGCATGTGCATGGCGGAGGATGAGTTCATGGTGGGAGTTGGACAAATATTAGAGGCCCTTGTAGACTTGGACATATCCCCACCTTGAAAAGACATGGTCTGGAATGGGCTACACTAGGGGCTGACATCTAAGCCGTTCATCGAGTTGTGCGGTGTGGGGAACTTCTACACTGATTTGAAATATGAATTATGTGACCTGGCTCCACCTGGAAAATGGATGGAGGAGACTTATTAACAGCTGATTGTGTGGCATCGAATATGGCATGATGGACCGTTGGATTAGGATTGTCTTGGATTAGTGTTCGGGATGAGTTCACTGCCAAACCTGGGTCTGTTGAGGTTTAGAGGTAGGATCCCTAGTTTTCGAAACAAGATTGCCAGATGTTTTATGGTGGGAACCATCGATCTCTTTACTTGACAGTTGATGGGATCTTTGTCCCTGTGTGCATTACTTGATTGTGGGGGATAGAGATGGGTAGTTTTGATATTAGGGCGAGATATTTGGTTCCAAACATCATACTCAATATGAGTGTGGCTTATGGTGAGAGGTTTGTCATGCTTGACTAGGGTCTATCACTTAGTAGCATCAACAAATTGATTGTGGGGATGATTCCTTTTTGGCTTTCCCGGCCGACTGTGTGCTCCCTCGATTATGTTTCCTGCTGACTAAGCCTTTCACCCCTCCAGACTAACTTTGCCTTTGTTAGTGTAATCCTGACCTTTATCCACATCTGTATGCTCCATATCAAGCTCCCTAACATGGCAATACTTCTAGCTCCTGTGGCCTCCATATCCAGGGAGCCCTTTTCTTCAATAATGATCCTTGCCAGGAAATAGGCTCTCCACACCATGATGTATATCAGCAGCAAGTTTGGAGACAATTTCCAACAAGGATATGGATAGTTCCCAAGGGGAAAGTTCCAAGAGCATTCCAGTTACTTCTGATGAAACTGTTACCCATGTCTTCGATCTCCTCCAACAATTTTGTGTGTCAGGCTGCTGGGGAAAACCTTTAACCTGAATCCAGAGGCGATATTTTTTGACAGCTCCTGAGCTTGGATTCCATTGAGAAATTTTTTTAGCTGCACCTCTGAATCTTTCTCGTGTCTGTTGTAAGGCATTTCTGGCTCTGTCTTGTGATGGAAATGAGAATAAGAACTTGTCATGTCAACAGCATTGCATTTGGGATATTTCCAAATAGCTTTACCCCATTCCGTGATTCCGCACACAGGTGTCTTGGGGGAAAGAACTTGCCCACTAGGCAGTCTTGGAATTGTGCTCTCATTTCAGCTGTTACAGCCATATCAACACTAATGTACCAGGTTCTTCTCTCTCTCTCTCGCTCTCTCTCTTCTCTCTTTGTTTTTTGGGGTGGTGGGGTGGGGCGTGTGGTTGGGTTGGGGGGTGAATATGAGGGCATGTGGCTAGGCTAGACTGGAAGTAAGCTCCAGTTGATTTGGACCAGGCATCCTTCTGGATTTTTGTGGGGCTTTTCTGAGCCAATATGTGACCTGGGGTGGTGGAGCTATTGGATGGAGTTTGTTTGTTATATCTTTAGAATTAAAACCAATCCTAGAGTAAGATGGGCTCATGCAAGGATTTCTGGTTAGAGATGGACTCAGCTTTTGGAATCATAAAAATGGAAAAAATTTGGGGTGCTCAGGTGTGCCCATACGCATGAATAAAGTTCTCATGTTTGCATTTCAGTCTCTGTATTCATCCACTCTCTGATGATCAAATTGCCTACGGTTATTTTATTGTTGCAAATCTTAGATCACATGTAGATCTATTTAGGCAAAGTTTTTGATAAACAAAGTTATATTTAGGAGTGTACCTGCAGATTTAGGCTCTTACAAACGTGTTTTTAAAAACTTAATGTGCGTGTGATTCTTTCACTTGTGTGGGTCAATCTAATGATACTTACCATCCATGTAGCATGAGTGCACATTTTTTTGGAGAGAAAAATATCTTGTTCCATATTTCTTAAATGCATTTAATTATGAAAGCCATTTATCTTGAGGCACTAGATGTTGCTGCATTTCTCTGAGTATGTGAAATTATCGTGGCCTATAATCGTGATGTAGTTAGCAGATGAGCCCTTCAGTTATCACATCCTTATTTGTAAGGTAATTCTTTTGCATGTTTGCCAGGATATGAAGCCAGCTGTTGATAGTTTAGACCCACTTGTATACAAAATTCATCATAACAGGTGCTCAAATAAAGATTTTTCTAATAGTGATTCTTCCAATGTTCAAATCGATTCTCAGACATCGACACCTTCTTTTGAAGGTCAAGTAATGACTGTCCCTCATGGGCCAATGATACTTGTGCCTCAAGACTCTAATGGAGTTGTTGCTGTTGGTTCTCTTAGTAAAGCTGAGAATGACCAATCTACAAAGATGCCACCATCACCTTCTTCCAATTGTGAGATAAAGCTGGAAGAACACTCCAAAACAATGTTTCAGAAGCCTAGCGAGACTGCAGGGTCTGTGATTCAGAACCTACCCACCATCGTTTATGGTGCTGAAAACTTGACTGCTAAGTTCTCGCCTGACCATTTAAACCCTCCTAAGGGACCTCTTGGGTTGGCAATGGAAAACCTTAGCATGACCTCTGCAAGCAGGTTACCTGAAGATAGGAAGCTTGAAGATGTTTCAATAGAGGTTCAAGCAGTGGGTCAAGGCCAAAAATCTCCAGATAGGGCACTGTCTACACCTATTGAAGCCCACCCACCCCGACAAGAATCTGAAGAACCATTGGGGTTGATACGCTCACAGTCGCCAACACTGCAAGAGAACTCTTCACAACATAGAGACAGTGCAAAATCAGTATTGGGGTTGATTCACTCGCAATCCTCTACACCGCATGATAGCTTAATACAACATAGATATCGTGCACAACATGATGCAGGTTCATCCAAGTTGGTGCGGTTGAAGTCAAGTCCTCCTGCCCCTAGTTCTCACAATAAGCCAGTTGGGGGTGTCGCAAAGAACTTAGTTTCTGGTCCCACTTCCAAATCTTCTTTGGGTGCATCCAAAGTAAGGGTTTCCAATAAATCTTCTCCATCAGGTACTTTTAGATCATCAGACGGGCCTGCACCGTTATCAAAACCACCTCATTTGTCCAAGCTACGAGCGAGATTGATCTCGTCAGATGTGCCCAAGGATGATGACAACAGGCAATCTCCAATAGCAGCTACAAAACAGGTAGCCAAAAATGCTGAGTATATGACATCACATACAAAACCTGGGGCTTATGCCTCAGCTTCTGGGTGCAATCTGGATGGAAAGGAGCAGGTCAGCTCTTCATCTTATAAAGCATCTACACAGAATGCTTCTACATCTTCAGGCTCTGGGGAGCTTGCTGTTGCATCCCCATCTCAGAATTCTACATCACAATGTGACAAGCAGGTGAGTTCGGCTTCATATCAGAAAGGCGAAAAGCCAAATCAACCGGGTTCTCAGACAATAACGAAGGCATCAAACCCCTTGCCACCGATGCATCCTCCCCCTCCTGCCGGTGTCATTGCAGCATTAAGTGATGAAGAGGTAATTTACTCAGGAAAAACACAAAACAATTCTTGTGTGTGTGTGCGTGTTTAGAGGAGTGGGGAGATGGGATTAGGTATGGTAATACATTTCAATAAATTAATAGGAAAATCATAGTCCATTGGTTCATCACCATCGCTAACTATTGAAAATTTTAAATGATAAATGATAACGAAAAGGGACTGAGCCACCATGGGATCATGTCCTGTTCAGTGTGTCACACTCTTTCTGCATCCCATGTCCATTTCAATTGACAGTGATGGCCCAATGGATTATGATTCTTCTCATATCGAAAAAGGTAGGTGAATTGTAGCAACATGATTCATTGGATTATTTTTTCTTTCTGAATAGGATGCATTTGATTTTATTGTTTGTAAATGAACTTTTGGCAGCTTGCTTTACTGTTGCATCAAGAACTGAATAGCTCGCCTAGAGTTCCTCGGGTGCCACGTATGCGCCATGGAGGTGGTATTCCACAGTTGGCTTCTCAAACTACTACTTCAGGCATGTCTGTTAAAAGACATTCTACGTCTGCACCTTCCACTTCTAATGCAATGAAGGACCAAACTTCGGTAATTAGTCTCATTGTTTTATTGGGAAATACCAAGATGTACCTGGAACACCTGCATAGATCATGTAGATGTCTCAGAAACTTGCATCATCATCGGCACAGTACCTAGACATATGAATGTTTAAGGACTATCTTACCCCTGCTACCTTTTTTTCTCTCGCTTTTCTGATCTTTGAAACACTGAGTTGGCATAAAATAGTAGCTTGTCTTGCTGTTTCAAGTGCTTGTATGTACTCATCAAATACATCAAGTTTCTAGACCCTATGCATTATGTTCTATGCCGGTGTTGGAATTACGTTCATATTCTATATTGCTTTGTCCATAAACAGACTTTAAATGAGCTTTGCCTTCGTATTCAAGTTTACCATAGGCTTCAGGTGACGCTTCTGTTTCAGGCATTTAGGAGAAGAGGCAAAGAAGACACAAGCAAAGATAGCTCTCGCAACATTCGTGAGCCATTAGAGGAAATAAAAAGGACAGATAAGTTACCACCTGATGAAAGAAGACATGACCCAGGCATTAAAACAGAGGATACAAAGAGGAGGGAATCACCCACTGCTTCATCCACTTGCCACTCATCCTCTATCGATGCAAATGACCAAAGTCATCCTTCTATTTGTAGCGTGCCTGGGGACTTCTCTGATGATAATGTCAGTGCACTTGTGGGGAACAAAGCTCACGCCCTACCAGGTAAACCCAGATGAGATATTTCTACAGCAGGTCCCTGTATATTTGATTAAGCGGTCCGTCCTTTTCAGGCATAAGCGATGGAATCCTGAATAAGACTACACGCATTTCATATGAAGACATCTGCAATGCGGCCCTCACGGTATGCTCAAACCCATTTAAAGGGAGAAGTTGGCATTGTTCTGATTATTAGGTTGGTTAGGATCGTGTTTTAATTCGTTGATAGGGGCAGTTTTGTCATTTTTGAGGGGCTACGGTGTAACTGATAAGAGCTGACATACTGTTGGCATATGACCCAAATTTCTTTGATGCTTTGATGCCAGTTGGGCCGATGTCTAGTATAACAGCCTTTTTCTGTCCCTGACTCTAGAAAATGTTGAATGACTCGAAACAATAATTTGATTTGAAATGAAAAGACAGGGCCCCTCCTATTCCTAAAATGGTATTCACAATAATAGGGTTATCATGTAGTGAACATCCTAACAAGCTAATTATCCCTTAAAACACACACACACACACATTTATAGAGGGAATGATTAGGTAGAACTGATTATAGACCCCAGATCAGCACCTTTCAATCCATGGATTAATAGTTTGGAAGAAGATAGGGATGTCAGACATGTGTCAAATCATGTTCTGGTGGGTCCCACCCTCCAACATTATACATCCATAGGTCGTGAGGGATTTACTGTAACCTAATAGGATCCTGTTTACCTAACATTTCTACACAAAAGAGTGAGAGAGAGAGAGAGAGAGAGAGAGAGAGAGCTGGGGGTGCCCTAAACTGATGAACTCCCCCAAACTGATGAACTCTTTTCAGACAAATTTGACCAGGAAGAAGCGTAAAGTTTACTCCTCTACAATTGGATCTGATAATGAAGAATGCGAGGGGCACAGGGTTTTAAATCTTCGTGATGACAAGCATGAACACAAGCTACCTGGGACTCACACACGAAATGTCCCCAGAGGTAAGCGCCGGCAGAGTGGGCGACTGATTCGCCGAGGCAAAGGCCTTTTGAAGACTGGACACTCAAACAAGACAAGCACAACAGATGAGGAATATGAACCATTTTGTCCTTCAAGCGAGGCAACTGAAAGCATGTCCAATGAGGAGAATGTTGGGGGTATTGCAAGCAGTGCTATGTCTTGTTCAGATGAGATTGAGTCTTGATATGGTTCTCATGGTGATATCCGAATGTCTCCTTTTAGTGTGATTTGCTTAGTGCAATGGAGTTTCAAAGACCCATCTAACTATGGATCCTGGACATGAATTGAGATATCAGTGCATGAAGCTTTGAGCATATAAACCGTTGCAAGGTCCTTCGAAGGTTATGATCACAAGGTTCAACTTGTGGTGCTCTTAGGAACTCTCTAAGGCAACATGATGACATGAGTGTATTTGTTGGAGCGTATCTGTAACCTCCTACCACTTCATTGGTTGTGTTTGTTGCTCAAAAGCAAGAGTTATGGCTTGGATGGGCAACGTGAGTTGAATGGGAGTTGTCGGAGTTGATTTGAGGGATCATGCTGTAAAATAGTTGTATAGTAGTTCAAAATAAAAAAGTAAAGTTGCTTTAGTGTGATTACAATGAAAAAATATAGAGCACGTTTCGTCATTCAATGGCAAATTTGAGCTCATTCATAAATGCTTGTAACTGGTGTTTATGTTGCCTTAGTTTTTTTTGTGTTAGCGGGCCATTCGGTCATTAACCTAGTTAAACCCATCATAAAACAGAAATAAAAACTGATGAATTTCTTTGGAACTTGGGGGTTGATCAAAGAAGCTGTAAGGACTGTCATATGATGGTACAAGAGAACCTGGGATGTCCTTGTTTATTTCTTGAAAAATACATGAAGTCAAGCGTGTCTGCCAACACATGAGACCTCTCTCTCTCTCTCACACATACACAAAAGTACACAAAAGTGTGTGCACGTGCCGTGCATGTGTATGCATGTGTGCGTGTTTTGCCTTCTTCATCTACCCAGCTTCAGTTAGTGACAGGCTCAATCGATATAGTGCCTGCAACATCTCAGCTGCTTGTGGATGTGATCTGTCTGAGGAAAGGAAGACATCAACTCTGTGCCTGATCTCAATCCAACTACATCCAGGCTCCTTCTTCATCTGCTTTCTCTTAGTTCTCTCTCTAGTTTGGAAGATCTCATTCCATTTTCCCGCCTTGGCTTTGATGTATGATACAAGAACTGTGTAGTCGCTGTAATTCCTGAGGTCCAGTTCAAGAAGTCTTTTGGCTGCAATTTCACCAAGTTGAGCTTCACCATACCAATTACAAGCACTAAGAAAAGAAGCCCACATAGAAGCACACGGTTTTATGGGCATCTCTTCCATGAATTCATAAGCTTCAGAAAGGAAGCCATTTCTACCGAGGAGATCAACCATACAAGCATAGTGCTCTGGTTCTACTCTCACAGAATGCTCTAGAAACATAGACTTGAAATAGTGCCGACCTTGATTAACCAGTCCACCATGACTACATGCTGATAATAGAGCCATGTATGTGATCCCATCAGGTTTCATTCCCACGCCAATCATCTCTTTGAACATGTGAAGAACTTCTCTAACATGCCCATGTCTTCCATATGCGTTGATCATGGTGGTCCATAGAATCTCATCTTTATCAGGTATCTCTTCGAAGATAAGCTTTGCCAGTTCAATACAACCACACTTGGCATACATATCAACCAGAGAGTTTCCAATAACCAGATCAGACTGAAATCCTAATTTAAGCACCAATGCGTGAATCTGATACCCATGTGTCATTGAAGCCATACTTGCACAAACACGAGCACATATAGCACAAGAGAAATTATCAGGCTTAATGCCTTGAGAACCCATCAGGCAGAGAAGCTTCAACGCCTCTTCTCCGCACTCACACTGAACACAAGCTGAAATCATCGCATTCCAAGAGATTAGGCCTCTAAATGGCATGCCATTGAAAACTCGACATGCATCATACATGCTCCGACATGTCCCATACATGCCGAGGATGCCATTACTTAATGTCAGATTATCAGACAGACCCAATACTATAATTTGGGCATGAACTTGTTTGCCTGGTTTGAGAGCCATCAAACCAGAGCAAGCCGATAAAAGACCAGAATAAGTATAACTATTGCCGCGGGCATTGCCTTTGTTCATTTTTTGAAACAATTTGAGAGCCATGTTGTGCTTGCTTTGATGGACATGACCCACTATAAGTGATGTCCATGAAACCACATCTCTCTCGGGCATCTCTTCAAAAATTTGGCAAGCAGCAGCTAAATCACTGCATTTGACATGTAGATCTAAAAGAGTTGTGACCAAAAGCATGAACTGAGAAAACCCACTTTTTGTTACGAGTGTTTGTATTTGTTTTCCATAGCTGAGTAGCTTTAAGCTCGCAGCTGCCTTAAGAACAATGGAAAGTGTGTATTCGTCTATATTTTTGCCTTCTTGTACCATGGTCTTGAAGCGTGTTAGGGTTAAACGGGGGTTAGTTTTGGAAAGTGACGAGAGAATGGTGTTTTGGGAGCGAAGGTCTCTTTGAGTGGTTGGGTCGAACAGTTTGTGGTGGTTCGGTGGTGGGACAGAGAGGTTAAGGAATTGGGGATCAGTAGCCATGGGAGAACGGGTGGTGGTGGGATAAGTGCTTTCGATTTCTACTCAAAAAAAAAAAAAAAAGCGGCCAAGCGTGGGTGGCATCAACTTCTTCTTGAGAGGAGACCAAGCGTGGGTGGCATCAACTTCTTCTTGAGAGGAGAGAGAGAGAGGGCTAAATGAAACAACTATTTCAAAGGCGCTCCAACTCCAAAAGGCCAGACATGCAAGTAATAAAACGATTAGAGAGAAGTAGAATGCTTGAGTTTAACTATGTTATTAGGGTTTCTCTTTGACTCTGTAATTAAGTGCGATCAGAGAAAAGTAGAATGCTTAGGAAGAGCAAATTAAAAAGTGGGGATTTTGAGAGGATGTGCGGTTGAAGGGAGATTCGTCAAGGAATGATGAGAGTTTTTTGAGGAAAGTTTTGCCCTATAAGTTACATTCCAACTTTTCGGAAAGAGCATCTCTCTCTCTCTTTCATACTTGGATCTAAACAAGTACTACCAGGGAATGTTGGGCAAATCAAATGTCCTCAAAACAAATATTATTCAATTTAGTGGCTTTGGATTCCTTTACTCGTCCTTTTGGTGCCAAAACATCTCTCATCTTACAACTCCACCACCAGTACAGCAGTATCCAAGCGTTAGATGGCCCAAGTTCCTCACCCCCTCAATCCTCTCCACACTCATCACTCACCAAAGAAACCCTCTTCTCTCTCTACAAATCTTCAACCAAGCCAAAACCAGGTACCCTAATTACAACCACAACTTCCCTGTCTATGCAACCATGGCCACCCTCTTAGCCAACTCGGGCCATTTCTCTCGCGTCAAAGCTCTTTTACATCAGCTTCAAAACGATCGATGCCAATGCCGAGACTCTTTTTTCTCCTTCATCATAGCCACCTATGCAAAATCCGGATTGCTTCAAGATGCAGTTGATCTCTTCCACTCCATACCCCAATTCAACTGTATCAGCTGGGCCAAGTCTTTTAACACCCTCTTGGAGATTTTGCTATCAGAAGGTCATCTAGACAGAGCCCACGATCTCTACCTCAATTTTCCACAACTGGGTGTAAACCCAACAACTGAAACCTTCAATTCCCTTATTGATTCTCTCTGTAAAAATACCCGATCTGATCTCGCACTGAATCTCTTGCAAGAGATGCCTGAACAATGTTGTAGACCTGATGGTAACACTTGCCGAATTCTGATGAATGGGTTGTGTATGGATGGGAGAATACATGAGGCCACCCACTTGTTGTATTCCATGTTCAAGAACATCTCTCAAAAGGGGTGTGGAACTGATGTAGTTGTTTATAGAAGATTTTTAGAAGCTCTCTGTGATGAGGGTAAATTTTCGGAAGCTGTTCAGATTTTTGGGAAGGTTTTGAAGAAGGGGTTGCGAGCTCCAAAGAAACGACGAGCTCATAGTATCAGTAAGATCGAAGCCAAAGCTCACGAACTATCAGCTGATGAAGTTAAGGTTCTTTTGAACCAGCTGCTTGTGAAGAATGGGGTTCCAAGCAATTCCTGTTACAGTTCAATTTTGAAGGATTTCTTCAAAGACGGTAAGTTTAGAGAGGCGCAGAAAGTATTTGATGAAATGTGCCATAGAGGGTTTAGGCCCACATTGAAAGATTTCAATGCCAAGATAAATGCCTTATGCAAAAGAGGGAGAACTAAAGAAGGGGAGACTGTTTTGGAGGAGATGAGAGACAAAGGAATTGTTCCAAATGTTGAGACATATAATGCTTTGATTTCTGGTTTATGTGAGGGAGGAGAGGCAAAACAAGCAGTTGTGTATTTGCAAAAAATGTTTGGGCAATTGGGTTGTGAGCCAAATAGAGAGAGTTATGAGATGATGGTTGATGGGTTATGCAATGAGGGGCTTTTGACTGAGACAACATGGGTTGTTGAGAAGATGTTAGATAGAGGGCATGGGTTATCAGCTGATGGTTATAACAAGTTGGTTTTGGGCCTTTGCTTGAGCGAGAGTACTTTTGAGGCAGTTTTGTTCCTTGAGGAAATGGTTAGTGAGGGAAAAGCACCTAAAGTTGAGGTTTGGAATGCTTTGGTTACTGCATTTTGTAGCAGGGATGAAGGTGAGGGTAGAAGTCATCTATTTCTTGATGGTTTGTTGCGGATTTTAGTTATTTGTTAAAGGATGGAGTCACTCTGTTTATATTGCAAGTTTTACTCGAGGAAAATTGTTTCATGCAGCATTTCTACATCTGCGGTCCTCGAGGTATAAGTATCCATCTTAAAGATGAATGCAAATAGGTTGTCCATCTAAAAACAATTGAAACTAATGGTTCAAATGTTTTCTTAATAGAATTATTATTTTTAATTTTTAAAATTTATTTATTTTTTCATATTCATGATCTCTGCATTAGAGATTACATGTCCTTTAAAATTAAGTCCAAAAATCCATCTCAAAAATAGATTTTTAAGAGGTGACTCATTTCTATATGGATTCAAAGAAACAGTGTCCTTTACTCAATGTCCATGTTTTCTCAATACGTACACTTCTGCTCTTAAGCACAATGAAAGAAAAGCAATGCACATGATACAACCTAATATCATCCCAATTTTTTTTCTCCTTTTTTTTTAATATTGAATACATTCTCAGGGATGAGACTCGGATGATGACGATATGGATAGTCTCAGGGACCTTTAGACACCTTGTTAATTTAAATATGAAAATAGATTGTTCAATTAATTACAAGGCATAATTCACGAGGGACATGAGCCCACAAGTCACTTATAAGCCATACCAGCCATTAGCCATCAAAGGCATGAATCATACCAAGCATAAGCGATGCTTATTATCATGTGATGCAAAAACCACCCAAACAAGTGCTCCTCCAAATGTCACACATTAGGATGAATTCACAAACATGTGACATTTGGTAATATTTTGGGGCAATTTTAAGACTTAAGCTTTGAAAATAAGGAAGGTATCCTTCTTTATCAGCCAAGAAACAACTACTTGAAGATGGTTGTATTCTTGCTGACATGTTCACCTTGGGCTACGACTCACACGGGAGCACAAATCCTTGTGAATTCCTCAACTGGAGAGGTTGTCCCACATGGTTCAAGGCGTGTTGGAACATAACCCTTTTCTTTAAAAGGGAAGGGTGTTATCATATGAGAAAGTGTATATCTTGTGATCTCTTGATTAGGTGTGGGTATATCTTGTGATCTCTTGATTAGCTGTGTGTATATCTTGTGATCTCTTGATTAGGTGTCCTATATTTATAATGGTGTTATATTCTATGATACGTCAATATATTCACAGTTCTCTGCCGATATTCTAAGATTCTATCAGAGGGTTCATTTGGAAGTATTTTATTTTGGGTATTTGTGGATGACATGGTGATATCCCTTAAAGCAGGATATATTGGGGTACCAAGGAGTCTTGAAGCCACATACAATGGCAAACTTGGTTACTCTGATACATGTTTGCCCTTGGTTCAAGAGCTACGAAAGGCTCTTGAGATTATGGACAATATGATTGACGGTTAACTTGCTTAAAGATGGTGGAAGAAATTAGACATTGCAGCACAGGATTTTTAAGCGTATGCAGGCCTGCATAATTGAAGGAGGGAGCCACTAACTTCCTCAAACTGCAATCTCCTTATGATCATAGCTGTAGAGCCCTTCTTATGAGCATAAACTTATGCTTTGATTTAATTTCCTATATGCATAGATTGATGTTTTTCATAACAAAGATTTTGATCGTGTTAACTTTGTAAACACACTCTTCATTAAATAGTAGAGAAGCTATTGCTTTGTTTTAATTTTATATTTTAGATTATGACCTTCTTCATAATAAAGATTTCAGTTGTATTGATTTCATAAACACTCTTTCATTAAATGGTAGAGAATACACATATGGCTTTCGGAGTCATGATAGTCGGATATGCCATTAAAAATAGATGCACATATGCTTCATCACACATTATCTCTTTCCTGGAAGAAAGGGTTTGAACTTAACCTCTCATGCAATTATTAACATTCCTTCATTACTCTTGATCGCCCCAATATGTATCATTTCCAGAATATCAAAGAGAAGAGGTGAACTCCAATAAACAACCAGAGGAGACATAAAATGGGGAAACATATTCGTTTTCCTTTATTGAATGTGTATGTGTTCGTGAGGAGTTTTATTTATTTTTTGAATGCTTATCGTCTCTTTGCATACTTATTGATAAAATTCAGTACATTTTTTTTTTTTTTGGTAATTCAATGGGGAAGATAGGCCCTACCCATTGTTTTTCATATAGATTAGGGAGTTAGCTTTTTTGAAGGTGTCAATGGGTGGTGTCAGCAGGATTCGAAACCACAATGTGGTAACTAGGTATAGGAGTGCTACCACCACGAGCAGCCCCTTTCTTGGGTTTGTGAGGAGTTCTTAGTGAAAAAAAGACCTATTTGATCTTTTATCTGGGAATCATATAAATTTTTTTTTTTACCCTTTTTGTTTTAGCGAAAGATCATTTACAAGTGGTCTTATTACAATAAGACAAGTTTTAAAATAAAATCAACATAACAATAAAACCAAGATCTTAAAACTTGATGCCATTGAAATAACTATGCACTATGCTTGAGAATATAAAGATAAGATTGTAAATTATAAAAGTGAAGAATGCCGAAAATTACCTCAATGATGAACCTTCCATCTCAACTGGGAAAACAAGTTTAGGTCAAGCCACACCAATAGAGCATGAACCCTTTTGATCACAAACTTAAACCCTAGGTGAATTCTCTTAGCAACTTAGTTTGAAAGAGATGAATTCTCTTTGTGCTACACCTTAAAACCCTTAGCCACAAATCTATAGTTGAGAGATGGGAGAGCGAAGACCCCATGGCCTAAACCCTTAGCTCTTTTTTACAATGTAGGAGAGAGAAATATATAAAAAATGGGAGAGTGGGACGTGCCCCTTTTTGGGCTTTCATGAGGGAGAGAAACTTTTATTAAGAGAAAGACAAAAATTCTAAGTGGGGCTTGCCCCTTTGTGGGATATGAGAGAGAAAGATGTGAATAAGGTACAAGAGATAAAGTGTTGAGGTTTTTGGGTAGAGACAATCCCTTTTTATAGGCTTTGAATAAGATTATGGTTTTTTAGGGTTTTCTTTGACTCGCTTCTTCTTGTGAGATTGAATATGAACCATTGAAATTGGGTAACTTGTGGGGTGAGAGATTTGAGTCATCCATTCCATAGATGGGCCATCAACATTATGGAAGATACATGAACCATTATCTCACTTTCCTAAATCATTTTCCCATCAATAGATATTAAATAAATTAAATCTAATCAAAATATTGTGCATACCATAAAATAACATAAGTCTATTCAATCTTTCCACAAAATCTTTCAAAGATATATCAAGTCAATATCTTCCAACCATATGGCTACATGTCATATCACTAAAAAATAGGAAAGAGAATAAAGGGTGGGGCGTGCCACCCACTCATGGGCCCCACCTTCAAGAAATATGGTGGGTCCATGTGCACAATGGGCCCCCATGATATTTTTATATATTTAAAATTAATAAAAAAAATTTAGAATATTATTTGAATATTTAAATTATTATAAAATCAATATCTTTAATTTTATAAATCCAAAAATTATAAATAAAATATCCAGTGTTTCATAAAAATTCAAATAATAATTCAAAAATAATTTTTATCATAAAACAAACATAATTAAATTAATTTAATGAGAAAATGATCCATATGGTTTAGGAATTGAATTAACAATCATGGGGTACTCCAATTTCAACTATGGACTACAGACTATACTTGCTTTATCAGACCGACCCAATGTTTTTTATGACCCACAGTCCAAGCATGAGCTCATTAATGGGTTCCCAAAGTTTGGTCCATGAGCTAAAGAGTCGCAATCCCACTCTGTGGATTATAAGCTCTCCCCTATAGACGAGTCCATGTTACCTAGATCTGATGCAACCACATCTCTATGGTGCATAGAAGTATCTCTTGCACATGTATACGCTTCACCCTGAAAGGTGACTTACTTGTTTTTCCAAACGATCTATCAATATGCATGTCGTGTGATGGTACATAGATGAGGCTTTGGTCCCCGCCTCTGTAGGCCCACATCACACACAAGGGTCACACAGTCCCTCGGCTCACTCATCCTCGCATATGCTCCGACCTCATCAAGGGATGACCCCATTAGAACCCTTCTCAGGTTGTTTTCTATGCTCAGATAACATGAGCTTTTTCCAATCGACTGGCTTAAATCGTCAAGCACAGTCCGGTATCTGCAAACATCATTTGCATAGTATGGTCCACGAGGGACCACACTCTCATTGAGTTCATGTTCCACTATATTCTTTTATTTTACAAGCACTCATAAGGCCTTTAAAGGCCATATAAAACCAACATCTCCCACTTGGCCTTTGAAGGCCTTACAGTCTCTCTTTCTCACTTTCTATCATCCCCATCTCTCTCTCTCCTAATTATAATATCTCTCAAGCATTTTTTCTTATTCTCTCTCAATACATTAATCATGACTTTCATCATCAATCATTTTACAAAAAGACTTTTAGAGGCAACACCTTTTTTTTTTTCTATTTGCTGCTCGGATCTTGTCTCAAAAGTGGTCATAGCCCATCTTTCATATTGCATCACGAATCACAGAGTTGTTGTCGCATAAGACCATCATGTACCCTCATTGTATGGAGTCGTCTGTTCATGGGCTTGAAGGAGTTCTTCAAATAAGTTGCTCCCTTCTGTAGCCAAACAACTCGCGTCACACATTTGAGTTCCATTGGTGAACAACATTATAGTCTGTTGTTTCATCTGGCATGTTAAATACTAGCAGGTGCTCCCACTAGAATATTTAGTTTATTTAGATCTCTATCTTTCTCAATCTCACCTCATTCTTCACGTGATAGAAACATGGTTTTATATGCTTGGAGTTCTTATGGAATCGTACTCTTTTGACACGCATATCCAAGAAACTGCACCTCCTCCAAGCATGAACATATATCTAGATGTAGACTTCGCATTATCTAGATCCGTAAGATAGCTTGCTGTCACACCCCAAGAATTTACAGTACTGTTATTCCTGGGATGTGATAGACAAAACATATATACATCTATTGATAGGACAAATTTACAGTGGCGAGGTCTTACATAGTAAATAAAGAAAGCTAGCACAACAACAGTATCTTCCGAGGTTGATCTTGACTAGCACTCAAAATGAATCCGTAGTTATCCTGAAAAATGTTTACCATAGTTTGATGAGTTTGGCTACTCAGTAAGTGATCATCATAATCTTAAAAATAATCATGATTGAAAGATATCAATATTTTCCAAAATGAGATCTATTAACAGAAATGCATCAACAATTTCACTTTCAATAAATGCATAATTAAGTATAATCCGAGTAATTGAAATGCTTATAACACTTTTAACGGCAGTACATAATTCAAAGGATTTCACAAAATACCCTACTGGTGTCCCAAGTAGGTCACTTATATACCCCATCAGCGTCCTGA
Organism: Amborella trichopoda; assembly: GCF_054954075.1. Classification (NCBI taxonomy): domain Eukaryota; kingdom Viridiplantae; phylum Streptophyta; class Magnoliopsida; order Amborellales; family Amborellaceae; genus Amborella; species Amborella trichopoda. The sequence continues at coordinate 32,320,131 of NC_142344.1, forward strand.
TGGGTCCACTTAATCCCTATCGGCGTCCCAGATAGGTCCACTTAATCCCTGCAGGTCCACTTATACCTCACCGACGTACCGGATGAGTCCACTTAATCCCTACCGGCGTCCCAGACAGGTCCACTTATACCTCACCGGCGAACTGGATGAGTCCACTTGCATACTTAAATTATTTCTAAATCTCTTTAAACATTCGAAAGCAGCAATATCATGTACTCAACATATCACTGAAATCATTAATATGAATTTCACTTAAACCATTAATAACAGTCACTCTATATAACATTTCAAAAATAACCAATCAAATATTTTGGGCTTTGTAAATGCATTCTAGCATAATTGCCAATTTAATATGTATAGAAAAACTCTTATAAAAATTCAAGAATACGGAATTATCACAATTTATGGGATATCAATCCACAAATAAACATTTCACAACAATACTATAATCAATTGCAAAAATGTCAATTTTTTTAAATAATAAGGCAGTCATTTGCACATGAATTTTACAATCTCTAAATATTCAAAACAGTAGAAAGAAATATCACAATTTTACTAAAAGCAAAAATATCACATTTATTTCTAACAATAAACAAGAAAAATAAATAAATTTATTTTTCTAATTTACAGCATTCAAAATTTCTAACATAGATAAAATATCACAATTTTTATCAAAAAGATTATTTTTCAAGATAATGAGGTCACGTGCGCATAAAATTTATCACGCCTAAAATTCATGATAATAAGCAGAAATAATTATTTCATTTTATTTTTAAAAAGAATGGATTATTTTTCGAGACCATGAGGTCACTTACACATAAAACTGATAAAATAAAGATCCTAGACGAAAATATCACTATTTATTACAAATAAACTATTTTTCGGGAAGACGATGTCACTTACCCACAAATGTTTGAGAGGGAGCTTCCGATAAAAATTCGGTTCGAGTGAGGAGTTCACTGTGTTTCGACCAGAGAGAGAGATCTCAAAATTTTTTAGGGTGGGAGTGCTCACCTCCCTTATTTAAATTCTTATAACGTATTATTAGAATATTTTATTACACTCTACCTCATACCTGAGGTGTCGCGTTAAGCGTCTACTTTTAACATACGAAAACCACGTCCGCTAAAGGACGTTGCCAGTTGCAAGCAGCAACTGCAAAGGCTGCAAACAAAAGCAGCAGCAAAAGTTTAAACAAAGTAAAAATTTTTGAAAATAGTGATGGTCCCCAAGGACCATCATACTCAATCAGACCATCACCTATTTAAAAGCATATTTTCTCCTTTTTCTTTGTTTTTTTTTTTTTTTTTTTGAAATTTTTAGAATTGTTACACTTGCACTTGTATATTTGAATATCCAAGTAGCTAAAAAAACATGGGACTGTAGCAGCTCCCATTCAATTATTGCATACAAAACATATACATTCTTAGCATTCTTATGTAATAAGTAATTCAATACCCATTAGTTTCACAATATGTAAAACTTTCATAAACCATAAAGATTCAACAACACTAGTCATCTTGGTAGTAAATCCATAAAAACTACTAATCAACACAACATGTGTCAAGGAAGCCTAGCAAGATGGCCTTCCTTCAACATAGTGTTTTCTTCTGTAATAAAAAAAATATTGACTTGGTATATATATATATATATATATATATATATATATATATATATGCATTCACTAGCAATAGTTATATAATAGTATGACAGTTTAAAATAATTTTCATAAAGACTTAGTGGACATTGCAAGACAATGTAGTTTTCTCAAAACCATATTCATAGACTTAGGTTTTTATCAAATCATTCAATTTTAATTTTAAAATACATGCTTAGCCTTCATAAATCATTTTGCCGCATTCACTTTTAATTTCCTACCAAGTCAAGTTCATGGCCACAAAAACAAATCATAAATACCATAGTATAATTTTATCCAAAATAAAACATGACTAAAGAGTGTCTATTAAAGCCTTGACAAAATACTTCTTTTTTGGCAAATATAGAGAATTTATCAAGAGATCATCATCACATGCAACACATCATATTATAGATATTATTGAGAGGATGTTCACTACGACCGAGTTTAATCAGAACACTCGTTTCGTACTAGCATATTTGAATGAACTGCACCCATCTCTCGTGTTTCATCATTAAGGCTCAAGGCCCTTGATCAAATCATATATCCAAGTGTATTACTACCTTAAGTAGTTCATACTCTTGCACAATGAGGCATTAAAATACATGATATTAAAAATTCGGCTCTTTCAAATTTGTTAGCACCTATCATTTAATGTCCATACACTCTATACATATTCATAAATAAAAAAATAGCCAAAATATAACCAAAGCATATAAAAAAAAGTTACTGAATCATCTTTCCGTATATAATCTTACTATGTAATGTGAGATAGATTTCATACCTCAAAACCATGTAGTGTGGTACCTGGGTTTTTTTTATTCATTGTTTTTATTTGTTTGACAAGTTTTTGTGATATTGAAAGAGCACGCAACTTATGAAGAATATATTGGTCATCGGTTTCACATATCACGAAGTGTCCATCTCTTCGGCACTTGGATTCTCTCTATCTCACATCGTGAAGAAACAATCTTCTTCATTCCATCATTTCAAATGTCATAATTTCGATTCTCCTACTGATATTTAACGTTTTTATGCTACCACAAAGTCTCTCTATATATCCTTTCACTTCGAAGAAACCAAGATGCTTTTATAGGTATTGTGTTTCTTCTTCTTTCTGCTATTCCCAAATCAAACATTCTTCATATTGAGTATCTTCTCTCGCCAACTCTGTATTATCTCTCTCTGAAGTTTTACTATAATAAACCATATTCATGGCACATTATAAAACCTTTTCAAATGAGCACTAAAAAGGTCTTAATAGTTAGTAATCTTTTAATTTATTGCAGAATAGAACATAAGGATCCCATAAAAATATGATATCTCTCAACTTATAAAGAGTTTATCTTCGAATCTTTTTTTTTTTTTAAAATACACTAAAAAATATAACATAATGCTCAGTTCCATTCCTAAATCATACCAATTATTGAGTTTTCATTTTAGTGATATTTACGTCAAAATGCAATTTTCTCAACAGAAAATCAGATTGAGCACCTCTCAATAAAAAAAATTTGTTTCTCTCAATCCTCAAAGAATTTCTTCCTGAAATCTTTTGTGTTGAAAACTAGACTCAAACCCAAATCATACTATCATAGTGTGAATCCTAAATAATGCTTTTCTTTAGATAAATAAATAAGTGACATTCACATTACAAAACATATCATACTGCAGAATTTCAAGATGAACACTATCTAGTAAAATTGTCTTTTTATCTCTACCCTCATGGAGTTTTCCTTTCAAACTAATTTTGTTTGAAAGTAGACACATAATAGTAACACATATATTTCCACCAGCCTTATATCACCTGATTAAGTAGGTTTGATAAATATAGATATTTATGTCCCAATAAAGCACACACCAAATTGTAGAAAATTCTAGATGACCTCTCTTCAAAAATTTTATTCATCTCTTCCCATAGATATTTTTCTCTCAAATAAATTTGATTAGAAACTTGACTTAGAATGGAAGTTTAAAAACTTAGTGTGGGTCATAAAACATTCCCTTAAGAATAAAAATAAAATCATGACTTCCAAGTCATGGATATAATTTTCATTGCAAAAAACAACACTTGCGTACCCTTCAATAATTTGATCATATCTTTCAAACCACAAGGACTTTCTTGATGAAACCTTTTTTGCTTGAAAGTAGACTCAATTGTATGAGTCATAATAATATTTCAACAAGAAATAAAATCATATGGCTGGTGGGAAAAATCACAAAACTTAATGGGCAGTTCCTGGATTTTGCAAGGTCAGGACTGACACCCTTTATTGATAATTCCATAACTCTCAATTCCCTTAGGATCTCCCACTAAAATTTAACAGGTAGATCTTAATCTCAAATACACACAATATAACTGAAGTATACAATATAAAAATACATCATTATCTTATTCATATATCTTATCCAAAATAGTTCATAATATCCATTATGCAGAGTGCCTTTTTGATGTTTGAATATTCCAATAATTATTTAACCGGGGTATATTACTTGAGCACAATGTCATTAGCTTTCTTTTATCTCATTCCAATGCTTGATCTAGACTCAATAAAAAAAAAGGACAACTAATAGCATCAAGTATCAATAACTCTGATAACAATGACAGAAAGACACATGTGATCTTTTACCGGGGAATCATATAAATTTTTTTTTTTTACCCCTTTTGTTTTAGCAAAAGATCACCTACAAGTGGTCTTATTACAATAACATATGCTTTAAAATAAAAGCAATATAACAATTAAACCAAGATATTAAAACTTGATGTCATTAAAATAACTATGCACTATGCTTGAGAATATAAAGATGAGATGACAAGAAATAAAAGTGAATAGTACCAGAAATTACCTCAACCGGGCTTATTTACACCTCACACTGAGTCACCACCATTCGATGGCACAGGATCAATGATCTACCTTCAATCTCAACCAGGAAAGCAAGTTTAAGTAAAGCCACACCAATAGAACATGAACATCTTTGATCACAAACTCAAACCCTAGATGAATTCCCTTAACAACCTAGTTTGAGAGAGATGGATTCTCTTTTTGCTATACCTTAAAAACCTTACCCACAAATCTATAGTTGAGAGATGGGAGAGAGAAGAACCCCATAACATAAACCCTTAGCCCCTTTTTACAATGTGGGAGAGAAAAAGATCTCAAAGATGGGAGAGTGGGACGTGCCCCTTTTTGGGCTTTCTTGAGAGAGATAAACTTTTCTTGAGAGAGAGAGAGAGAGAGAGAGAGAGAGAGAGATTCTAAGTGGAGCGTGCCCCTTGGTGAGATATGAGAGAAAATATAAGAATTAGGTACAAGAGATAAGGTGTTGAGATTTTTTTAGTAGACACAATCATTTTTTATAGACTTTGAATAATATTAGGGTTTCCTTAGCTTGCCTCTTCTTGTGAGATTGAATATGAACCAATGATATTGGATGCTTGTAGGGTAAGAGATTTGAGCTATCCATTTGATAGATGGGCCATTAATATTATGGAAGGTGCATGAACCATTATCCCCCTTTCCTAAACTATTTTCCCATCAATAACAATTAAATAAATTAAATCTAATCAAAATATTGTGTATACCATAAAATAGCACATGTCTACTCAATCTTTCAACAAAAACTTTCAAAGATATATCAAGTCAATATCTTCCAACCATATGGCCACATGCCATATCACTAAAAAATAGGAAAAAGAATAAAGGGTGGGGCGTACCACCTACTCATGGGCCCCACCTTTTAAAAATATGGTGGGTCCATGTACACAATGGGCTCCCATGATATTTTTATATATTTAAAATTAATAAAAAGATTTTAGAATATTATTTGAATATATTTAAACTATTATAAAATCAATATCTTTAATTTTATGAATCAAAAAATTATAAATAAAATATCAAGTGGTTCATAAAAATTCAAATAATAATTCTAAAATAATTTATGTCATAAAACTTACTCAATTAAATTAATTTGATGAGAAATGATCCATATGGTATATGGATCAAGAATTGAATCAACAATCATGGGGCACTCCACCTTCAACTGTAGACTACAGACCACACTTGCTTTATAAGACCAATCCAGTATTTCCCATGACCCACAGTCTAAGCAGGGGCTCATTAGTGGTTCACCAAAGTCTGGCCGATGAGCCAAGGGGACACTATCCCAGTCTATGGATTACAAGTCCTCCCCTAGAGACGAGTCAAGGTCACCTAGACTTGATGCGACCGCAGCTCTATAGCGCATAGGGGTATCTCTCACACATACATACGCTTCACCCTGAAATGTGGCTTACTTGCTTTCCCGAATAATTTATCAATATGCATGCCGTGTGATGACACATGGATCTTCTGCTCACTCATCTGGGCATATGCTCCGAGCTCATCAAGGGATGACCCATTAGAACCCTTCTCGGTTTGATCTCTATGCTCAAGTAACATAGGTTTTTTCCATCCAACTGGCCTAGATCTTCAAGCACAGTTTGGTATCTGCAAACATCGTTGGCATATTATGGTCCACGAGAAACCACACTCCCAATGAGTTCATGTTCCACTATATTATTTCATTTTACAAGCATTCATAAGGCCTTTAAAAGCCACATAAACCAACACTTAGCGCTTGCAAATACACTTGTTTCATTTACATCCAAACTCATTTAGGTCGGTGTTTATGCTTGAACTTTAAGTGAGATCAACTCAAATATCTTGTGGAATGAGTTAGTTTTTTTAGAGATCAGTAGAGAGAGTGGGGTCACTCAAATTGATGGTTTAAGGACTCAAATTGATGGTTTAACTCAAATAAATTGACGGTTCTCATCTAAACTTATTGGCAGCTCCCAGCTCCATAATCTATTTATAAAACTTTAAAAAACTTATTGTTTTCACTAAATCTAAGAAATGAATAAGTAGCCAGAAAAAATAAAGAATAGAACAAAAAAATAAATAAGTTAAGAGACATAAAGATTGCATACGTAGAAACCCTGGAGTTGGGGCCTATATCAGGATTGTGAGTTGATTTACACCTTTGGATCCCTTCTCATGCTTTTATGAAGCATGACTCTAAGTATTTAGATCTAGGAGAACTTGAAACACATTTTTTAACATTTTTGGGCCTTGGATGTTTAAGGTGATCACATAGACTCCCTCCATTTGAGCTTTCTGGAATTGAGATGCTTGTATTGACTATCAATTACTGAGAAATTCAACGCCCCCATATTGTTGTGTGGCCATTAAAGGCCTTATGAGTGATTGTAGTGAAACATTTGATATAACGGATCACAAACTCAGTAGAAGTATGGTCCCTCATGGACCATACTATGCAAACAGTTTTTACAGATACCAGACTGTGCTTGACGGTCTAGGCCAGTCGGTTGGAAAAAACCCATGTTACCTAGGCATAAAATATCAATCGATAACGGTTCTAATGGGTCACCCCTTGATGTGGTCAGAGTATGCCCGGATGAGTGAGCCGAGGGACTGTGTGACCCTTGTATGTGATGATGGCTTTTAGAGACATGAGCCAAAGCCTCATCCATGTACCATCACACGACATGCATATTGATAGACCATTTCAGGAAAGCAAGCCACCTTTCAAGATGAATCGTATGCATGTGCGCGAGATACCCCTATGCACCATAGGAGCTGTGGTCGCATCAGGTCTAGGTGACCATGACTCGTCATTATGGGAGTATCTGAAATCCACAGATTGGGATTCCGACCTCTTGGCTCATCGGTTAGACTTTGGTAATTTGGTAATGAGCCACTGCTTGGACTGTGGGGCATGAAAAATACTAGGTCGGTTTGATAAAACAAGTGTGGTCTGTAGTCCACAATTGAAGGTGGAGTGCCTCATGATTGTTGATTTAATTCCTAAGCCATATGGATTTATTTCCCATCAAATTAATTTAATTATGTTTGTTTTAATATTGAAAGTATTTTAGAATTATTATTTGAATTTTTATGAACGTTTGAATATTTTATTTATGAAAATTGGATTCGAAAGTAAGGATATTGAATTTACAATGGTTTAAATATTCAAATAAATATTCTAAAATTATTTTTATTATTTTTAAATATAAAATAAAATTTCATGGGGGTCAATTGTGCACATCGACCCGCCATGTTTTAGAAGGTGGGGCCCATGCATGCCTTCCTTAGGTGGCACGCCCCACCCCTTATTCTCTCTTATCTTGTTTCTATTTTGATAAGATATGATATGAGGTCAATGGAATCTTGAGGTTGGAAAATATTTAACTAAATATTGACTTGATATGTTTTAAAAGATTTTGTGGAAAGATTGAGTAGACTTGATGGTATGCATAATATTTGATTAGATTTTATTTATTTAATTTCTATTGATGGGAAAATGGTTTAGGAAAATGGGATACTGGTTCATATACCTTCCATAATGTTGATGACTCATCTATGAAATGGATGACTCAGATATCTCATCCTACAAGTCACCCTTAATCGACAGTCAATATTCAATCTCACTTAAGAGGCAAACTATGGAAATCTTAAATCTAATTTTACACTATAAATAGGGGTGTACCCCCTATTTTCTATACATAATCTCTCTTCTCTCTCCTCTCTCTCTCTAAGGGGCACATCCCACTCTCTCTCCTCCCCTAAAGCCTCTCTCTCTCTCTAGACCTCTCTCTCCTAGCCTATCTCTAGAGGGGCACACCCCAACCCTAGGCCACCTCCTAAGTCTCTCTTTCATCTTAGATAGCCTAAGGGTTGGGTGGTATGGGATATGCCAAAATAAGTCTTGGGGTTAGGATCTGGGTTTGAAAAATTCTAAAAGGGTTCCATAGAATTAGTTTGGCCTAAACTTGCTTTCCTGGATTGAGATTGAAGCTAGATCGTTCATCCCCCCCCATCGAATGATGGTGACTCAGTGTGGGGTGTAATAAGTCCGATTGAAGTAATCTCTGACACTCTTCTCATTTACTTCTTGCAATCTTATCTTTATATTATCAAGCATAAGGAATAGTTATTTCAATGGCATTAAGTTTTAAGATCTTGGTTTTATTGTTTTGTTGATTTTATTTTGAAGTATATGTTATTGTTATAAGACCACTTGTAAGTGATCTTTTACCAAAGCAAAAGGGGTGAAAAAAAAAAAATTCTTCCCCGATAAAAGATCACATAGATCTTTCTTTTATTGGTATCAGAGCACAATTACTTGATTGCCATTAGGAGTTTTTTTCTAATATTTGCTTGAGAATAAAACATATGGTTGCTCGTACCTTCATATCAGATATCCTAAAAACCAAAAGGTTTGATGAGACCAATTATACCTCTTGGAAAAGAATGATTCGATATGTTCTTTATGAGGAAAACTTGCATGAGATGCTCTATGAGGATCATCCTCGTCGTCCAAGTGACAACTCATCACAAAATATTAAAAATGAGTATACCACTTGAAAGAGGAGGAACTTGAGATGTAAGCACATTCTTTTGTGTGTCATGACTAACTCATATGCTTCTGAGTCTGAGTCATTATCTAATGCAAGTGGAATCTTTGATAAACTTCAGAGAGAGTATGTTGAACCTTCTCTCATGAAACAAACCATGCCCATGAAGAGGTATAATGAGCTAAGGATGGCAGAGGGTACTGAGTTCGCAAATCATGTGCACACCTTTCGTGCACTAGTCAGAGAGATGGAAGACACCGGCATGAAACCTTCTGAACCCATTCAAATGATTTATCTCATGAATTCACTTCCAAACTCATGGGAAACTTTTGTGTCCTCACTCTCGGCTAGAAGAAATGCACCAAAACTAGAGGAGCTCATCACGACGATTAAAGCAGAAGAAGAAAGATGAACTCGAGGTATTCATTGACTACAACTCCGAGGAAAGCCTTACACATAGTAAAATCTTCACCCTCTTTTAAAAATCTAAGAAAGGGAAGGGTAGAATTAATTTTGGAAAGAGAGGAAACTTGCAAAAAGAGAGATTTTGGTAACAAAGGAGAAAAGAGAGAAACTAGGACTTGTTTTATCTACAAGAAGGTAAGCCACACAGCCAAGAAATGTCGGTTCAACAAAATTGGAGGGACCAACAAGGAACTGGTTTGTGTGGTCTTTGAGACGTTGCTGGCTGACCCAAAGGAAACTTCTTGGTGTTTTGACTCAGAAGCTACGGCTCATGTCACAACTAGCAAGGAAGGCTTTCGTTCTTTTACTCTCATGGGTCAAGACAACAACATATCTATATGGGAGGAAATCATAAAACTGATGTTCTTGGAGTTGGAGATTTCGAGCTGAAGTTGAAGAGTGTGAGTGTCTTGATCCTACAACAAGCACTTTATGCTTATGATATGAAGAAATGCTTGGTTTCGATTTTCAAGATGTCTATGGATGGATTCACGACCACTTTTATTAGAGAGAAGTTAGTGGTAAAGAAGGGGAATAATGTTGTCATGACCAGACGTCTTCTAGATGGCTTATTTACTATTGAAATAAAAGAGAAAGTTCCTTATGTCTCGTCCCCTAATGAATTAGATGCCACCCTGTGGCATATCAGGTTAGGACACATTAATTTCAAAAGAATGGAAAAATTGAATAATGACGATATTCTTCAAAATTATAAAGGAGATTTATCGAAAGTGTGTGCGTCTTGTGTGCTAGGAAAAATACTAAGGAAAAATACCACCAGGGCAAAAAGAGCTATTAACGTTTTAGAAATCATTCATAGTGACATATGTGGACCTATGAATGTAGCTACCAAAAGCGATATGAGATATTTCATCACTTTTATAGATGACCACTCGTGATATGGATATTCATATCTTGTTCACACAAAATCTGAAGCCCTAGAAAAATTTAAAGTATATAAAGCCGACGTAGATAATCAAACCAACTTGAGAATCGATGTCCTTAAAACTGATAAAGGGGGGGAATATTCAGCTGAACTTTTCAAAGAACTATGTATTGAGAATGGGATCAACCATCAGTACTCCATGCCATATACTCCTAAACAAAATGGTGTTGCGGCGAGATGAAATAAGACATGGTTGAAATTGTAAGGAGTATGATGGGGTATGCTAGTCTTTCCCTAGAATTTTGGGGAGAAGCCGTGTTGACGGCATGTTATATCCTTAATCGGATTCCCACAAAAGCTGCCCCACTTACTCCTCATGAAATATTCACAGGTCGTGCTCCCTCCCTTAATCCCTTGAAAGTTTAGGGTTGCTCAGCCCATGTTCTTATCCCACACCAAAATAAGACCAAACTTCAACCCAAAACTGTTAAGACCATTTTCATTGGCTAGCCAAACCATGGTAAGGGGTATCGATTATGCAGCCTTGAAACGGGGGCTGCCATTGAGAGCCTCGACGCTCACTTCTTGAAAGAAGAATTTCTTGAAGCAAGAATAAGACAATAACAAGCCGACTTCTTTGAGGAGGCAAGAAACAAGATTATGCTTCGAGAACCCGAACATGAAATTTCCAATAGACATGAGCTTGAAATTGAACTCTCAAATCACAATATTGTTGAACTCGATCCCACAAAAGAACCTGAACCCGAACCAAGACGAAGTAACAGAATAAGTAGACCTCCTTTTTACTTAGAACACTTTGTCTACCTAGGGGGACACTATGATAGGGTTGGGGAAGGTTCAGATTCTGAACCTAAAACTTACCATGAAGCTTTGTCTTGTCCTGAAAAGGAATACTGGGTAGAAGCTATGAAAGATGAGTTCACTTCCATTAACCAAAATCATGTATGGGAATTAGTACCTCTGCCTCGGAAACACAAGGCCATTGGTTGTAACTGGATTTTTAAGAAAAAAGATGAATTCAGAAGAGAAAATAAAAAAAATACAAAGTTAGGCTAGATGCAAAGGGTTTTACTAAAAAAGAACGGATAAATTATAAAGAGAAATTTTCTCCTGTTACCAAATTCTCATCTATCTGAATTCTTATATAGCTATAGCAACCCATTTTGATTTTGAGGTTCATCAGATGGATGTCAAAACAACCTTTCTAAATAGAGATTTAGAAGAAGAAATTTACATGATCTAACCCGAGGGATTTGAGGAAAAAAGGAAGGAGAACCTAATGTGTAAACTAAATAAATCCCTCTATGGCCTAAAACAAGCATCGCGTCAGTGGTACATAAAATTTCAAGAGACCCTGACTCTTACAATGTTCTCTACAAATAATGAGGACTACTATATCTATCAAAAGGTTAGTAAGAATGATGTGGTTTTTATTTCCTTATATGTTAATTGTTAGCAGCTCGAATGCCCTAGTAATAGAGAGAAAAACTTTCCTTGTACAACACTTCGATATGAAGGATCTTGGAGAAGCTTCATATGTGTTACCATCAAGATAATAAGAAACATAATAGAGAAAACTATCCAACTTTCCCAGGCAACCTACTGCAAGAAGATACTGGAAAAGTTTGATATGAGTACGTATAAGCCCATGACTACCCCAATAGACAAAAAGACGAAGCTAGGTAATAAAATGTGTCATATTGAAAACATGGATATAAGAGCCATGGAGAAAGTGCCTTATAGGAGAGTAGTTGGGTCCCTTATGTATGTTATGACGGGAACAAGGTCAGGCTTGTCCTCGTCATGAGCTTGGTCAGCTGATTCCAAAGCAATCCTGGATAGGAGCATTGGAAAGCGGGCAAGAGAATCCTCAGATATTTAAAAGGGACCATGAACTATGCGTTAACATATAAATGGGGAACTAAAATAGCAATAGAAGGGTACTCAGATGCAAGTTATCTCACGGATCTAGATGATGCGAAGTCTACATCTAGATATGTCTTTATGCTTGGAGGGGGTACAATTTCTTGGAAGTCAAAGAAACAAGATATAATGCATTATCCACCATGGAAGCTAAATATGTGGCATGTTCTCTAGTGGTTAAGGAGGCCGTATGGATTAAGAAGTTTCTTAATCTTCTCAGCTTTCATCCCGTACATTATGAGGTACTGTGGATTTTTTGTGACAACACGACAGCAATTTGCATTTTAAGGAGCCTCATTTTAACAAAAACTCCAAGCATATTAACCATATTTCTATCACCTGAGGAATGAGGTGAGATTGAGAGACTTCGAGATTAGCTACATATCCACAGATCTGATGATTGCAGATCCTCTGACTAAATGGTTGTCTGTAATGTTTTTGTAAGATATGTGAGAGAGATGGGGATGAGAGAAAGTGAGAAAGAGAGATTGTAAGGCCTTCAAAGGCTAAGTAGGAGATGTTAGGTTTGTGTGGCCATTAAAGGCCTTATGAGTGATTGTAATGAAACATTTGATATAGTTGATCACAAACTTAGTGGGAGTGTGGTTCCTCGTGGACCATGCTATGTAAATAGTGTTTGCAAATAACAAACTGTATTTGACGGTCTAGGCCAGCCGGTTGGGAAAAACCCATGTTACTTAGACATAGAATATCAACCGATAAGGGTTATAATGAGTTACCTCTTGATGAGGTTGGAGTATGACAGGATGGGTGAGCCGATGGATTGTGTGGCCCTTGTGGGTGATGGTGGTTTTCAAAGATGGGAGCCAAAGCCTCAACCATGTACCATCACACGATATGCATATCGATAGATTGTTTCGGGAAAGCAAGCCACCTTTCAGGGTGAAACGTATGCATGTTCGAGTTATACCCCTATGCACCCTAGGAGTTGCGGTCACATCTGGTTTACGTGATCTTGACTCGTATCTGGGGGAGGACTTGAAATCCATAGACTGCGATTGCGACCCCTTGGCTCATCGGCCAGAATTTGGTAACACGCTAATGAGCCCTTGCTTGGACTGTGGGTCATGGAAAACATTGGGTCAGTTTGACAGAGCAAGTGTGGTCTATAGTCCAAAGTTGAAAGTAGAGTGCCCCATGATTGTTGATATAATTCCTAAGCCATATGGATCCATTTTCCATCAAATTAATTTAATTATTTTTTTAAGATAGAAATTATTTTAGAATTATTATTTGAATTTTTATGAATGTCTGAATATTTTATTATAAAATTTAGATTTGTAAAATTAAAGAGATTGAATTTACAATGGTTTAAATATTCAAATAATTATTCTAAAATTATTTTTATTATTTTTAAATATAAAATAAAATTTCATGGGGGCCCATTGTGCATATGGGCCGGCCATGTTCTAGAAGGTGGGGCCCATGCATGCCTTCCTTGGGTGGCACGGCTCATCCCTTATTCTCTCTTAGCTTGTTTCTATTTTGATAAGATATGATATGAGGTCAAATGGAATCTTGAGGATGAAAAATATTTGACTAAATACTGACTTGATATGTTTTGAAAGATTTTGTGGAAAGACTGAGTACATTTATGCTAAATTTATGGTATGTACAATATTTGATTAGATTTAATTTATTGAATTTCTATTGATGGGAAAATGGTTTAGAAAATGGGGATAATGATTTATGTACTTTCCATAATGTTGATGGCCCAAATGGATGGCTCAGATCTCTTACCCCACAAGTCACCCTTGATCGACGGTCCATATTCAATCTCACTTAAGAGGTAAACTATGAGAAACCCTAAACCTAAGTTTGCACTATAAATAGGGGTGTACCCCTATTCTCTACGCACAATCTCTCTTCTCTCTCTAAGGGGCACGCCCCACTGTCTCTCCTCCCCCTCTAAGCTTTCTCTCTCCTCCCCTAAAGGCTCTCTCTCTATCTCTATAGACCTCTCTCTCCTAGCCTATCTCTAGAGGGGCACGCCCCAACCCTAGGCCACCTCCTAAGTCTCTCTCTCATCTTGAATAGCCTAAGGGTTGGGTGGTATGGGATATGCCAAAATAAGTCTTAGGGTTAGGATCTGGGTCTGAAAAACTCTAAAACGGTTCCATAGAATTAGTTTGGCCTAAACTTGCTTTCCCAAATTGAGATTGAAGCTAAGATCTTCAATCCCGTGTCATTGGATGGTGGTGACTCAGTGTGGGGTGTAATATGCCCGGTTGAGGTAATCTTCGGCACTCTTCTCTTTTATTTTATGCAATCTTATATTTATATTCTTAAGCATAGTGTATGGTTATTTCAATGACATCAAGTTTTAAGATCTTGGTTTTATTGTTGTGTTGATTTTATTGTGAAGTATATGTTATTGTAATAAGACTACTTGTAAGTGATCTTTTGCCAAAATAAAAAGGATAAATAAAAAAAAATATATATATATTATTCCCCAATAAAAGATCACATAGGTTTTCTTTTTCACATACCGCCGCTATCCATCAACATCAACTACAAAACTAAGGAGAATGTCCAATGGATGAAAATTTTTAGGAGATTGGAACATGGCCGAATATGTGCTGTGAGGTAAAAGAGTTGGTCAGGCATCTTGAATGAAGCTAGAGAGAGGAAACACTAATGGATATTTCATGCTAATCCATTTGGAAACCTTATGTCTGGGTTGTTTTCTTTTGCCATATGTTTTCATGCTTTGTTCTGCTTCACAAAATGTTAGATCACCTTTTGTAAGCTGAACATCCTTCGTTTCTTTTTTTTCTTAAATTTCATCGGACCCGATTTGCAGCTTGTGTGGTATTCATTGAGCCCAAATATAGTTGATGCAGGTGGATATCTCAGGCTAATCCTGGGAGGCTAAACCTTTTCTAAATGGAGCTTGAAACTTATTAGAAAGTATTATGCTTGGCACGTTCGATAGAGACTTATCAGGTTAAGATCAAGTATCAGCAAAGCATAAGAAGATTAACGACCAACTGATTTCTTCAAGTTAGTTACATCAATCTTTGATTTTCTTCTCCTTTTGTATTGTATATAAACTTTATTTTATGAATGAAAGAAATTTCTTCTTGATGAATAAAGTTTATATTATTTCTTTTCCTTTCATTTTTGTTTTCTTTTTTATTTTATTTTTCTTTGTTCGAAACTTCCTATATAATGAAGTCCTCTTGGTTGAAATGAACATATCTTACTTTCTAATAAATTATGTATGTGCACATAGATGGTCAAAGTTTCACGGCAAAATTTTTCCTGTGTTTTACCCTAAGACCTAGAACACTTTTTTGTAAAATCCCAATGGTTAAAACCATTACATATTTACATCTTAAGAACTTCAATAATGAAACCAATGGAAACACATTCTAAGTCGTTCCAAGTCTCAAGTGATTTTAAAAAGGGTTTCATTCTTGAGAATTAGCACGAAAGTCAGTGTTCAGTGGGCCCTTAAGATGTAATGTGTCTTCATTGGGATTTATTAAAAAGGTTCTACCCCTCAAAAAAAAAAAAGAAAAAGAAAGAGAGGAGCAAAACCATTAAAGTGATTGTGTTTCTCTCTCTCTCTCTCCTTTAGTTCAAAGAGTGATTTACGGATCCTAAAATTTTAAGTCAAAAACAAAATGTTTTATTTCATAAACGTAAATTACAAAGAAGGTATGGCAACCCACATTTTTTTATTTTTAAAATTGCTCATTGGTCTACCTTTGAATTTTGAATTTTTTTTTAGTTTGTTTTGGATTTTTTTATTAGTAAGGCACTGCCTAAAAGCTTGGGGTATTGTCCTACTAACGTAAAAACCAAGATTAAAAAAAATGGATCGGCGACCCAGATCGTTCACCCTAAAAACTGTGTTGGATTGGTGGATCAGCATGTTAGATCGGAAAATCGGCCGAATCGACAAGTTTTGTCCCAAATTTTTTTTAAAAAATTACTGTAAAACTCTAAAAATAGTATTTTCTTAGCTTCTAAAAGAAATTAAGAGTAGTACATTATGTACTTCCATTACTTTGAAAAAATAGGTGAATATTGAGATATTAATTTCCGATTTAGATATCTGTATATTTAGTTATTTATTAGTTATAATATAGTATTATAATATTACATCAAAATAATTTAAAAATATTATAAAACACTTCCATATTAAAAGATTAAAAAATAAGTTTCTATATAAAGTGAAATTAGTATCACATCAAAGTATCAACTATTTATTAATTTGCTTTATTCATCTAAAATTAACACAATCTAATTAATTATAATATTATATACTGAAATTGGAATTGAAATTGTTGTTTTATATTTTATAATTATTTTATTATACAAATAAGAACAAATCTAAAATGCCTTATAATATCATCTGATTTAAAAAATCTTATTTACAACCATAAGAAAAATAATACATTACATAATGTATAGTATAAATAAATTAATAATAAAATACAAGATTTGATTATCAATGTATAATGGTTAATTATAATATTATAATAAACATGATTAAAAAAAGATTAAAAACCGCTTCCATATTATATGATTAAAAACAAAACTAAAATATCCTATAAATTTTAATATTATGTCATAAAATTTTTTTTAAAAAAAATTACCCTAAAAAATGGAAAAATAAAGATATCAAAATAAAAAAAATAAAAAAACGACCTCAAGGTAACACGCACGGCAGCTAAAAAAATTAATATGTAAAAACCTAAGGATGTCGAGGAGAGAGATGGATGCCAAGGGGAGAGAAACTCACAATAAAATGTGTGAATTCCATAATATTACAAAAAGATGCTGCCAGTGTGGTAAGCCGTGATGTGCAAGGATGAGGTAAGTGTGATGGCACACTGGTGTAAGTAAGGTTAGCTGCGCTCACCATGGTACCTTTTTTTGTTAGAAAATCAATGAAAAAACTGGTTCATTAGAACAGAATTGGGATGGCTGCACCGATTTGGATTGGGTGAATTCATCGGATCATGTTTTTTAATCAGCATGGGGATGGCTCCACCGATCTAGATTGAGTGAATCCAAATTGAATCGGAATTTTTTTTAAACTTCAAAAAACTTAGAAAAAAAAATCAAGATTTGAGTTGATCAAAGGGGCATTTTTTGAAAAAAGAAAAAAGAAAAAAGAAAGTGAATAGACCGACCTTTGTAATTTCCACCTATAAATTGTGCATTTTGTATTTTACTTAAAATTTTAAGATCCATATGCAAATTACTCTTGGTTCAAATTATGAGAACTCAGTGCCCTCGAGTTATGAAGAATCTCCTGAGAAGGAGGGACACGAAGATCTTGGTTTTCAGGAACACCATAGCAAAGTAGAACAAAAGCATCCGACACCTCAAGCAAAAATGTAAGATTGCTTTGAATGAGATAAAGTGCACGACAGAATTGGCTCAAACTGCCTACAATGGAATCAGTGGTTTTCTTAGACCTAGCGGTCTTCCTGGAGCTAATCACGAATACTTTTGAAGCAACTAGATTTTGATACGTATCTCATGATCCAATCCCACATCCTCCACTATGGCTATAGTAGATGAGGTGATCTCAACCTTCATAGATGGATCGAATTTCATATAATTTTGCATCCACTTAATGAAAAAGAAATTAAGCCATTTCCTAATCATTTTAAAAACTCATTTCACTGTAACCAAGGTTCATAAAATAGTTGTGCCTATCCGGATTCGCCCTATCCGGATCGTATATCATTGGAGCCATCTCGGATTTGCGAATGAAATGGGATCTGGCGGTGTCATTGTAGAGAATCGCGTGCCACGATGTCATGGATTGGATCTAACATCATTGAACCGGTTTCTGATGTCTTTGAATCTGTTTGAAATAGGTTTTTTTTTTCATTTTGAGATATCCAAATTTTTTTTTCTATAAATAGGCCCCACAAACAATAATTGGCCCCAACCGCTCCTACTCAAACATGAACAATAAAAGCCATGGCCTTAAGTCTTTTATAGAGCTTCACACTCAGTAAAATAGTCGAAGTGAGACAATTCTCCTACTTATTACTTAATGCGTGCAAAGAGAGAGCATTTACGCACAAGGTGTCCATTAAATGCACACATTCAAAATGCGCAAGACATTCAATATATTTGTGCTAAGAAACTTTGAGCCCTAAAAAATTGTGCACAAAGAGAGCGTTTGAGCCGTACAACAAATCATTGCTGATTAAAATAAAGTACAAGACATTAATTTTTCTTACAAACGAGTAAATAAAATGAAATAAACTACAAGCTATTAATTTTTCCTACAAATGAGCAAATAAAATGGCAAAGGAAAAAAAAAAGGAAAAAAAAATTAAATAGTGAATTTTATCCTTGAGAAAAAACATCATGAAAAATTGGTCTAAATTATATTTTTAAAAGAACTTTTGATTTTTACTTGAGATCAAAATCAACCTTCTTATAAAATTATTCAAAATCTATTTAAAATGAAACTTCTTACGAAATCAAATTATTGTATCGTTTTAATGATTTTGATCCAATTTATTTTTCAAAAATATGATGAAGCTTCTTTGTTCGTACAAAATAACTTTTATATTCAAGATGTCAAAAGAATGCATTCTTTATATATTTTTAAAAATTTGAATTGATTCAGATGATATGAGAAATAATTTCAGTATTGAATTGGGCTTTTATTGGCACATATTTCTTTATCCATTTAAATCAAGGTTTTAAAAAAAATAAATTGTGATAATTTTGGATAAGTATAATGAATTAATAAATGTTTGATACTTTGATGTGATATTAATTTCACTTTATATGAAAAATTATTATTTTTAATATTATAATGTGGAAGTGTTTTCTAATATTTTAAATTATTTTGATACAATATTATAATATTATATTATAATTAATAATTATACAGATGTCTAGACAGGAAAATAGCGTCTCGATATTCATTTATTTTTACAAAATAATGAAAATACAAAATGCATCACTCATAATTTATTTTAGAAACTAATAGAATATTATTTTTAGAGATTTATAGTGCTTTTTTAAAAATAATTTGAGATAAAACTTATCGATTCGGCCTATTAGACACACCAAAGCATTGATCCGACACAGTTTTGGTGTAGAGGATCCATGTTGCTGATCCGGATTTTTAAACCTTGACTGCAACCACTAATTGGTATCCTGTCAATTTCATCCAAAAGCCTGACCAGGCTTCGGCTTTGTAGTCTCCAATCCAGAAGACTATTAAGATAACGCAACTCCGAGATTTCTTTGAAGAGTGTGCCTAATTTTTTTCTTGCATCACAAGGTCTCTCTATGTTGAGGGCATGACAATGTGAGCATCCGTGACTCTTGGTAAGTCCAAATATGGTTGAAATTGTTTTTGAAAACTCAGTATTCTTCTAAACATAGTTTTTGTTATTTTGTTTGGCGAGAGACTCAGTGTTGCTCTTGATACCACTGTTTCAATGAAAGCTTTCTATACTTCATCTATTGTTCATCTATTGTATAGAAGGTATATACTTCCTCTGCCATCCACCCATCGAATTTAGATGAAGTGAGCCACTAACTGTTTGATCTAGATCTGATGCCTTATATAATTTTATTTCTGAAGTCTTTTACAAATCTTATAATATGAATTTGGTTTGTGCTATCATCTCTATGGGGCACACCTAAAAATAATAAAAAAATCTTCTAATAAAATAAAATGACAAAAAATACCCCTAAAAATTTTAGACGTATTTTTGTCATTTTATTTTATCAAAAATATTTTTTTATGTTTTTTGTAGGTGCGAGTTCAAGAAAGGAGTGGATGTCCAAAAATTGGTGCCAAAATATTCTGTAGAAAAAAATAAAAATAAAATATTATAAAGACATGACAATGTGATTGGGTCCATCTCAACCGTCCATTTATATCGGATGGTTGGATAGGCGAAACTACAAAACTTTTATATAGTAGGGGAGATATAGAAAGTTTTTCCGATATTAGATTGGCAAGCAAAGCTTGTTGAGGGTGATTTTTACTCAATAAAAACTCCCTCCACTTTTTTATTTTTGAGTGATTTTACGTACATATACTGTTTGGGGGGGGGGGGGGGGGGGGGGGGGGTGTGATGGTGTTTATTATTAATTGATATTTTTTACCGTTTGGGGTTATTACCAAGCAATGGTTTTTTTGCCTCAAATTAAGAAGAACCTTCCCTAGAGGCTTTGTTTCCTTTAAGTTGGCCTCCAGTTTGGCAATGACAATGTTGGATAGGGGGGCCTAGTATTTTTGCAAAGCATTGGTTCTATCCGGCATTCGTATTATCGAACAACTAGCATACGCTATCTGATGTTCGTATTATCGGACAACGCTCTGGAATGCCCCAAAACCCCTTCCGTCCTTTCTTCCTGTCATTTTGTCTTTTCTCTCTCGCGCACTCTCTTTCCACTCTCTTTCTCTGTCCAGAGCTCCCTCTCTCCGCGGAGTAGCGGTCTTAAGTTCCACAATTGCAAACATTTGGCCATCTATCAGGTGCTAATTAGGTAGGTTTAACATCCACATCATTTTTTATTCATTTTATTATTATTTTTAATGGGGTTTCCATCATTTTTTATCGTACTGAAGTAACTCTAGGGCTTTGATAGTTGGTCCAATCATCAAGAAAATCTCACAAGTGCGTAATGGTTATGTGTACTTCGGGGAAAAATACGAGTAATGGCAGATTGAGGTTTGGGGGCTAAAAAAACCTAATATTTGGATGATAAAACCACTTTAATGATAAAATATTTCTACATTTCAATAGGACTTTGCTAGTGGGATGAATTACGAGTATTTTGGAACAAATTTACAGTTTTTGTATTGAGATTTGAAGTAGAACAAGAAAGGATGGAGGATTGGGGCATGTGAAATTTCAATCCAATAGTTGGCTAATATTTTGTCATTGTTTTAGATGATAAAGTAAGTATTAATTTAAGAATGAGATCAACTCATGAAATTTGACCAATGTCCATAGCCTAGCTTCCTTATTTGCACTCTTACTATAATTAACGTGGATACCAGAATAATTGTATGAATTGATGTCTAATTGAAAATTTATATATTGCAGTAAATGATCTCTTGTACATGTATTGAACATGTTGATTATTTTTCTTAATATTATTTTTTTGAATGAACATTTGATATGAAGTAAGAAATCTCTACTAATTATATGGCCCTTGTTGATGTTTTACTCCTCACCAGATTGATTCATGGCTACTCGTGGAGTGAGATTGTTGGTTCGCCATGGTGGTTATTTTGAGCGTAACCAAAATGATAAATGAACCTATTACAAAGAAGGTTACTTAAAAGCCACACTATATAATGGGGACAACTCACTACAACAACTGAAGACTCATATGAGGTCCATATTTAAAGAAAATTTTGCATATAAGGTTGCAACCTTAAAATGTAGAACTACGGATGCACCTCAAAAATCCATCGGAAAATGTTATTTTAATATATAAAAACCCTTTAATTGAGCATCTCGTTATCAACTCAGAGTGGTAACAAGACGGGCATGGTCCTCAGGACCAGCACGACGGCAATATTACTCAAAATCGAGACCGAGATGGCGGTGCTAAGCTAAATCTACCCTCAGTCAAGTTAAAAGAGAAAAGGATGAAAAGAAGAGAAAGAGACGACAGAGGGAGGAAAAATCCAGATGGTAAGGAGCATCGTCGTTGGTAGCACGAGGAGGCGGCATGTCCCTAGTGAACAGTGATGGCTCCTAACGAGGCGCACGACGATAACTTCTCATAAGTCTCGAGGCGATTACTTCTCGTAGGGCGCAGGGAAGCACGGAAGAGGCCAGCGTGCGGCGATGAGTATTGCCTCGACCCTTAGCTTACGGCGATGGGTATTACCGTCTGCAACGGTCACGCGACATGGTGAAGCCCTTGCGGGCGGCGATAGGCTTCGTTACCCACGTCCTTCGCTGAGGCGCTTAGGATACGTCTGCAGACGGTGATGAGCATCGCCGTCTGTATGCCTCACAAAAGAGATAGAACAGAGGGAGACAGAGACATGTGCATGGAACTGCCATCACCATGCATGACCTGTGAGAGTACCAAAGAGGCATGCATGACACTGCCACTGCCGTGCATGGCCTCTGAGGAGAGCTTAGACAGGGAAGAAGAAGAAGAAAGAGAAGAAGAGAGAAAAGAGGAGAGAGAAAAGAAAAGAAAAAGAAGAGAGAGAAGGTTTACCTCGAACCTAGGGGTACCGGTCAAAAGTTTCTCTCACCTCCCTCTCTCTTGCAAGCGTGACACAACAGTGGAAAGAAAGAGAAACTATATTCAGTAAAAGCTCTCTCTTTTGCAAGGAGATGGATCCTATGTGTGTGTCCTTTTCTGCATATAATGCTGGTATGTATATATAGAATTTGCCCCAAACATGGGTGAATGATCAAAAGTAACCTTAATTCTTGGAAATTAAGATTAAATTGAATTAAAAGAAATTAGAAAATAGTGTGTAAAATGACAAATTTGCCCATGCCTAACAATTCATTGAATTCCATAACAATCCATGTGTTGCCCTAGAACTTGTGTGGTCTTGCATGGATGATTCGGGGTCGTTCTATTGCTCGGTTGATCATAAGATGATTGTTTTCATTATGCCGGTTCCAATGGTGATAGTCTCACAGAAAATTGAGACACCAAAAATGTAAAGTTATAGGGTCCGTTTCAGGGTGCTAGAGGACGATTTTGCTGGAACTGTTTCTCAGTCTCCACTTCCTTAGACATATCGAAATGTGAGAAAACTTGGCAAGAGACATTTGAGAGACCTCATGAAGATCTTGGCTAGTTCTGGGGCTATTATGAGACTGTCATAATTTCCACTGTTTGCTAGGCCTTTATTGAGCGGGGGCCCATGTTGATGAAAAATACCTTCCAACAACATACCCCACCGAAGGTTGTGCTTCGAGAGAGTTAAGAACTGCAATCATTCAGGAATTTTGAGGGATCTTGTCGAAGTCCTCAACCTCAAGGGACTATCAGGCCCTTTTTTTTACGGCCAAATGCTACGAACCTTTGGTCAGCATTGTTCGCTGATACACCAAAGTTAGTTTTTGATGCTCAGGGTATCTCCGTAGGTCCTGTCTAGCAGGGTCCAGCCTGGGGCTTCTGTCCCATCCTGAAATTCTGGTCCCATGTAGGCTAGGGTGTTTTAGCGAGTTGTACCCTGAAGCGTGTGGCAGGTTAGACCTTGGCTTTTTTAGTTTCTTACCTTCGTGATGGTCCTTAGCATTTTCGAAGTGATGTTTTAGTCATCGTCCTCACCCTCAAGGATTCTTGTTGTTGTTGAACTGGGGAGATCTTATGTGGCTCTCACTCCCTGATGAGCCATGTTAAAACGTAGGGGATCTTATACGGCTTTCACTCCCTGATGAGCCATGATGAAACTTGGGGATCTATTGCGGCTCTCACCCCCTGATGAGCCATGATTGATGGGAGATATTATGTGGCTCACACTTCCTGATGAGCCATGTTGAAACGTGGGGGATCTTATGGAGCTCTCACGCCTTGATGAGCCATATTATTGGGAGATCTTATGCGGCTCTCACTCCCTGACGAGCCATCTAGTGTTGCGATTATTTGCTGGCTTTTGAGGATTTTAGGCAGACCTCATTAGCCAGCATCTTGATTGTTTGGAAACTGAACGTTTGCTGAGGCGACAACCGTGTGTCATCCTGTCTTGTCGATCGAAGCGCCCGTTTATGGGTTTTCACTTGAATAGGGGAAGTGGCTCCGTGAAGACGATTTTCGTCAACTCCTGTTATTTTTTAGCTCTTTTACCCATGACCTACGGTCATGTCCACCCTTTTCATCCTTTTTTACTCACGATGCGCTTTCGGGGTTTTCACCATGCCTGGATTTTGTTTTCCACAGAACTCTCTTACTTATGGTTTCGTGACCATGCCCATCTGTCATTTTTACTCATGGCGTTCCCTTGTCTAGGTGTACACCATGCCCTTTTTATTTGAGAAGGCGTGTTTAGGGTCGTGCCTTCGAGGCCTGTGCGAAGCTTTTTAACGTCATGCGGCCAGGGCGTGCACTATAGTTTAGGGTCATACAGCTGGATCGTAGTGATGAATGGCAGTTTGTGGAGGCCATATAGTAAGCTTGGTGATGACTTTTGACTCACTCGGGAAGATGGCATGAAGCCTTGTGAAGAGTTGATGATGGCAGGATGGTGGGTGAGCAATGGTGACCCACTAGTTGATGGCAAGTATAGCTTGCAGAAGGGTTTACCGTTTGGTGAGCATGGGTAAGACTCACTGGGGGAAAGGACGGTAATGATGGTGAAGGTGGTGCGCGCACACAAATGGGATGGCGAGGAAAGACGTGCATGAAGATGCACATAGAAGGCATGTGTGTGTGTATGTAGACTCACCGGGAGGAAATGGAGGTGGAGTGCGCACACGAAAGGGTCGGTTAGGGAAGATGTGCACGAAGATGCACGTAAAAGGTGTGTGCACATATGTGGGGCCGTCTTTAAGGTCATGCCTCCTGGACCTTGGCAAATCAGTTTAATGTCATGCGGCCAGGACAAGCACGATGGTTTAAGGTCATGTAGCTTGGACCATGGTTATGCAGTTGAAAGTCATGCAACTAGGATCATGCAGTTTAAGGTCGTGCAGCGAGGCCTTCGCTATAGTTTAAGGTCATATAGTTCGGACTATGGCTGTGCAGTTTAAGGTCATGCAGCACGGACCATAGCTGTACAGTTTAAGGTCATGCAGCATGGACCAGTGTGTGGGTTGTCATGTAGGTAAAGCTACATGGGGGATGAGTTGTGGATAACCATCTGACTTCTAGGGATAAAGGTGGTTAAGGCTATACACAAGAAGAGAGGTTTTAGATGGAGATGGCAGCACTCGAGGAGTGGCAGACAGAAGAGATTTCACTGGGGGTTAGGAGAGCCAGTATGACTCCACAAGGATAATGAGCAATGGGGTGTAAGTAATTTCGCTGAGGATGACAAGCCAGAGCACAGATGAACCTCATTGAGGGTTGAAGGGATAAGGATGGCCCTAACTCCGTAGGGATAGCGGGTCGCAGTAGGATGTGACCCTTACTGGGATGTTGGTGCGGAACACACCCATTGGGAGTTAAGGGGGTAGGTACGACGCCTACGTGCATCTAAGTCCATTGGGGATGTCGCTGAGATACCCTTTTAGTGAAGGAGTGGTCTATCACTCGGCTGAAGTTGTGCGCATGGGCCATTTGTCGTGCCGTGCGATATAGTTTAAAATCATGCAGTTAGGACTATGTAATTTAAGGTCGTGCAACCAGACCTTCGCTATAGTTTAAGGTCATGTAGTTTGAACCGTCATGCTAAACCTTTTAACGTCATGCGGCCAGGACATGCACTATGGTTTAAGGTCACACAGCTGGACCATAGTCATACAGTTTTGAGTCATGAACCAAGGACTATAGAGTTTAAGGTCGTACAACTAGACCACCGCTACAGTTTAAGGTCATATAATTTGGACCATACAGTTTAAGGTCGTGCAACTAGACCTTCCCTACAGTTTAGAGTCATGAAACGAGGACTGTGCAGTTTAAGGTCGTGCAACTAGACCACTGCTACAGTTTAAGGTCATATAGTTTGGACCTTGCAGTTTAAGGTCGTGCAACTAGACCTCGGCTGTACAGTTTAAGGTCATGCAGCATGGACCATAACGTGGTGAGAGAATGTGACTCCATGGGGAGTAGAGCCATCACCGGAGGTTGGACTCCCTGAGGAGTGAGGCTATGGTGCAGGGGATGAACTTCTTGAGAGACCAGGATGATGGTCTGGTTGAGAGTGCCATGGCATGTGCGTGGCACTAAGTGTCGGATGGCGCACGGGCATTAGGCTCCTTAGTTAAGCACGCGACGGTAGCTTTCGACGAAACGCATGGTGAAGACTTCTTAAAGAGGCATGAGTGATGACCCCTTGACGAGGCGTGCAGCGATGACCCCTTGACGAGGTGTGCGACAATAGCCTCCAGACAAGGCGCGCGACGATAGTCGTCTGACGGAGCACATAGCGCGGACCTTTTAATGAAGCTTGCAGTGATGACCTTTTCGGGTCTTGGGCTTGTCCCGATCTGGCCTTGTCTTATTGCCCTCAGGAACTGGGGATGGGAATGTCATTTCATGTTTATCGAGGGCAGTTTGCGGCATCACTGGGTATAAAAGGGGGAAAACCCCATTCACTGTTTTATTGAAGGGTAAAACAGTTTTGAGAGCGAGAGAGCTAAAGCCTTTGGCAAGGGATTTTTGGGCATAAAATTTTAGGCCAAAACTTGCAGAGACAGACCCTTAGGAGTTTTCTGGCGAGCTTCAGGAAGTGCAAAGCTTAGCAGGGTGATTGTAAACACTTTTCAACAAGCATCGAAGCTTTCCGAGTAAGGAAGATGACTTCTCAGGGCCTTAGCAAGATTTATAGAGGTGCCCTGCTGGGGTTTGAATGCTCCTCTGGTCGTTCTACTGCTGAGGAGGTCACAGAGAGTTCAGAGGGCTATGTCTGTCCTCTAGTTGTTGGAGGAGAAAGAGAAGGGGCTGCATTGAGCTCACCGAAAACTCAGTGGAATTCCGGTGAGCTTTGGTGAACTATTGAAGTGGGAAACTAAGGAGAAGCGAAGACCCGTAGGGTTGCAGGGAAGTCTTCTGGGGACTTCTGGTGGTTTTCGCTAACTCCAGTAACCAATAGAAGGCCGGGAAGGGTTTTCCAATGGTTGGGAGTGGATTCTCAGTGGAGAGAAGAAACGCTGGTAGGGGAAAGAACAGGGTCAGACGGGATTTTTTGGCTGACGGAGGAGTGTTTTCAGCTAAATTCGAAGGGATGAATGGTTGCAAGAAGGTGGATGGTCCTTGCGGGAAGGTAGCTGAGGAAACCGAGGAAGCACAAGGGTTAATGCCTTCTGAGAATTGGGGATGGTCGGAACCAGTCGTGATAAGGACATTCGTGACATTAAATCGTATGTGGCACCGCCTTCGCGTGTCCCTAGATCACGTATGGCCATAGCCGTGTTCAGGAGTATGCTGGTCACGGTGATGGTTTTCTCGTGGTGATGGTAGAACGTGGAATTGTGTTGCGCACGATGATGACTGCGCTCCATGTTGAGTTGCGCGTCGCAATAACCATGGACGGTGATGTCTCACAGGGGTCAAGAGTGATGGAAACCGAGGAGACCCTTCCGTTGTGGTCTATTGGAGGCCAAGTCCTCCAACACAACCGTGAAGTCCATGTTGTTCTATGGAAGGGCGTCCACTGTGAACAAGGTTATGCTCTCCCTCATAGGCCAATTCCTTGCCAGAGAAGTCTGCCTTATATGTTTGACATACTCGTCAGATGAATTAAAGCTGACTTCTCTGGGAGGTCTTGCGTCTTCTTCTGACCTGTAACCATCCTCTTCGGTGGTGATGAAGCCAACTTCTCCAAGTGGTTTTGCTTCTTCTTCATGAGGAGAGCCTTTCTTTAGTGGGTTTGCTTCTTCTTCATGAGGAAGACATTTCTTTCGTGGGTTCGCTTCTTCTTCATAAGGAGAGTGTTTCTTTTTTGTCTGTAGCCGTTCTATTATCCTCAAACGCACTTTGTAACTTCCCTAGTAATGGGCCTTTGATTGTAACTTGTAACTCTTTTTTAATGCAATGAAAAAAACAAACTTCTTTGAAACGGCTTGGTGTTCTTTTTTTTTCATTTCCCTCTTTTTTTGCTGCACATACCGCCCTTTTAGGGATGCATTAAGGATAATACTTCTTTAGGTATTGTCCATTGATAGGGGGCATCGCCTCTCCTCCATCTGAGTTTGTCAGTACATTGGCCCAGTTTGGCGTAACCTTTTTTACTATGAACGGCGCTTCCCATTTGGGCTCGAGTTTTTCTTTGCAGCACCCGTGCATGACAATCGATCTCTTGACTGCTAGGACTAGATCCCCACGAGCGAATAAGGGAACCTTGATAGATTTCTAAAAGGCTCTCTTCATTCTTCCTTGATTGAGCTCGTGCTTCTGCTGGGCCTCTAGTCGCTTTTCATCAAGGGCATCCAACTCTTGGTAATGGAGTTTGACTCTCTCGTCTTCGGTTAGTCCTTGATGAGCGACACGAATGAGGGTATTTGAACCTCGACGGGTAAGATTACCTCACCTCCGTAGACCAGGGAATAAGGAGTGGAGTTTGTAGCATTCTTAGTAGTGGTGCGATAAGCCCACAGAGCTTCAGACAGTTTCTCGTACCAATTCTTCTTTGATTTCGAAACTGACTTTCGGAGTACCTCGCACAGAGTTTTGTTGAACTCCTCAGCCAATCCGTTGGCTCGAGGGTAGTACATAATCGAGTACTTCCACTTGAAGCCAAAGTGGTTGACCAGGCGATCAACATGATGGCTTCTGAACTGGGGGCCATTATCAGAGATTATTTAGTCCAAAATTCCAAGTCGGTATATGATGTGATGACGCACGAAGTTGGCTACCGCGGTCCTTGGAACTTGCTTGAGAGGGATCGCTTTAGCCCACTTGGAAAAGTAGTCTGTCGCTGCCAAAATGAAGGCTGACCCAAGGCAAAAGGGGATCGATGGGTCCTATAATGTCCATACCCCATTGGAAAAAGGGCCACGATGTCACTGTAGGGTGGAGAGGCTCTGGGGGCTGATGAATGAGGCTTGAGTGGATCTGGCACACCTGGCATCTTTTGGCATAGTTTTGGACGTCAGCCACCATGGAAGGCCAGTAATAGCCGAGTCTGCGTATGCGCTCGTAGAGCTTAGGGCTGGACTGATGTAGCCCATAGATACCCGAGTGCACTTCTTCGAGTACTTTGCTTGCCTCTTGTGTATCAACGCATCTGAGGAGAATTCCGTCAAATGACCGATGAAAGAGGACATCTTCTTCGAGAAGGGTGTACTTGGTGGACATTAGTCATATGTCGTTGTGTTCTGCTCGATCCTGAGGTAGCCTTCCATGCTTTATGAAGTCCATGATAAGCTCCCTCTAATCCTCTATTTGTTCAACCTCCGTACACATTGGGTCGAAGAATTCGGGCTCCCACTTTTTGTCCTTGGATCGTTTTCCTTGGGACATTTCTTGCTCTACCTCAACGACATCCTTAGCTGCGAGGAGTGCCCTAAATGGGTAAGGCGGGCATTCAATGAAGATATCCCTCTCGTCATATGCGTCAACTTCGACTCTTAAGTCAACTTGTCTCCATTACGTTACCCAGACTGGAGTGGGACCTAATGAAGACAATTGAAAGGTGGCAATAAGCTTTGAGAGTGCATCAGCCTGCGAGTTTAGCCTTCTAAGGATATGACTCAGGGAGTAATCATCAAACCGGGCTATGTAGGATTTGGTCGTGTCATGATAAGGCTTGAGGGTATCTTTCCTTACATCATAGATCCCCTTAAGCTGTCAGATGACCAGCTCAAAGTCGCTGAAGATGTTCAGGTGTTCCAGGTCTAGCTCTTGAGTGATTTCCAGTCCGATTATGAGGGCTTAATACTCGGCTTTGTTATGAGAAAACGCCTCTGCAAGTGAGAAGGATAGAGGGATCATTCTGCCATCGGGAGTTAAGAACACAACTTCAGCTCCCCCTCTATTAGACTAGAATGCTCCATCAAAGTACATTTCCCATGGTTGAGTTAGCACCGTATATAAACCTTCTTCATCTGGGAGGTCTCTTGACAGAGGAGATTCTGAGGGAACTGGGTGAGCCGCGAGGAAGTCTGCTAGGGCTTGACCTTTGACTACCTTTTATGGTACATAAGTTATGTCGAACTCCATCAACAATAATGCCCACTTGGTCAAATGTCCTAACAAGCATGGCCGGGTCATAAGGAACTTGACCGGATCCACCTTAAAGATTAACCTGACTTCGTGACCAAGCAAATAATAATGGAGTCTCTGTACCACAAAGATCAAGGCTAGGTACATCTTCTCGATGGGAGGCTAATTCTTCTCGGCCCCTTGCATTCTACAGCTATGAAAATAGAGCGCTGTCTCTTTGCCTCCATCATTGTTTTGCGCTAGGTGTGCCCCAAGTGACTCATATCCAAATCTGTAATGATAAAACAGATAGCAGTTCTAATAGTGAATCCAGTAAAAGCTCCTTCCTTGGAAATATAGAAGATGAAGAATTCATTCTTTGTGCCTCTGCAGAAGAGTCAAACGAGGACATGAAAGATTGTGCCTGCAACACATTGACAAATGAGGAAAACTTAATTATAAAAATAATAGATAAAATTTCAGATCCAGAGGAAAGAAAAGGAGTAATTGCTCAATATCTTAAAATAGCTAAGACAAAAAATAAGCCCAGTCCTTTAATAAAAACTCCAAATGAATATAGCTTTTCCCAAAATATTAAAAAGAGTAAATAAAAGAGATATGAATCATAGAGAGCCTACCATTTCAGAACTAAGACATGAAGTGAATGAAGTAAAATTAGAAGTTCAGCAACTCAAAAATTGAATAAGAACTTTAGAATTACAAAATATACTTTCAGAAAATGGTATAGAAGAAAATGAAGAATTAGAATTTGATCAACTAATCAACTCTCATAAACTTAAACCTGATACACCATAATCTTCTAATACAAAGGAAATAGAAAATAATAATTCCTTAAATTTGATTAATAGAATAATTAATCAAAAATGGTTTACATTAATAAGGATAGTATTCAAAGATGAATATAGTTTTCAATCCCTAGCATTAATAGACTCAGGGGCAGATCTAAATTGTATTAATGAAGGATTAGTACCTTCTAGATGTACCAAATGCTTTTTGGGAAAGAAAAAAGCGTATAGTCAATTTACTATATGAACAAGATTTTAATGATAGTCAAATCCCTACTAGAGCAAGACCTATTCAAATGAATATAAGGTTATTGGAAATTTGTAAAAAAGAAATAGAAGAATTACTCAGTAAAAAGCTAATAAGACAAAGTTCTTTTCCATGGAGTTGCTCTGTATTTTATGTGGAAAATGCACCTGAAAAAGAACGAGGAGTTCCAAGGCTTGTAATAAATTATAAACCTTTGAATAAAGCACTTAAATGGATACGATACCCAATTCCAAATAAAAAGGACTTACTTGACAGATAAGTAAAGGCATGCGTTTTTTCAAAATTTGATTTGAAATCTGGCTATTGGCAGATCTAGATAGCCGAAAATGATAAATATAAAACATCCTTCAATGTTCCATTTGGTCAATACAAATGGAATGTAATGCCTTTTGGGTTAAAAAATGCCCCATCAGAATTCCAACGAATTATGAATGATGTATTTAATCCATATTTTAAATTTGTGATAGTTTATATTAATTCATCAATTAAATCCTTATGATCATCTTTAATATTGAATTTATTTTTATTTAACTCAGGAGGTGGTTTAAATAATGCTGCCTTTTTCTTTTCCTCAATCTTTTCGTGAGGTTGTCGGATAAGGTTTTCTATTCTAGTAGTCTGATGTCCTATAGATTTTAAATATAAGTTCGTCTAATTATTTTGTTCAATCATATGAGGTAGTAATTCTATCCTAAGTGTACTATCACTTGAAGTCATTTTGTATGGAGTGGCTTTGGTTTTTGAAGTAACTATTTCTTCTGCATCGTTTTGGGAAGTTCCTTTTATTACTATACTTTTCTCATGAGGTTGGATGCTAGTTGTCTGTCCTCCTTCAACCAAATTATATGTTTTTTATTGTTTTTCAAGGGCATTTATCCCAAAATTTGGGACTTTAATACCTTTATCTTTTAGTATCGTAATAAGCCAATAAAAAAATCCAATATTTTGTTTTTCTTTCTTTAAGAATCTATTATATTTTTTATGGAACATACCTAATAATTCTTTTGAAAATTCTTTTAGAGACCAATTTCTTATTTCTGTATTATGATTAGCTAAGTAATCATTTTTTAAATATTCTAAATCTATTTCTTCTTTTTTTTTCAGGGTCAAATTTGAAAATCAACTTCATAGAAATTTTGATCGTTATCAATCCGAGTACATTGGGGTATTTGTATATTACTAGAGGTTCTGGATAAACCCTGTAATCTAAATTCAGGTCTTATGGAAGAAGTAGAACTACGAGAGGGTTCAGGATTACGCCTCTGTGGGGTTATGATAGAATCATCTTTAGTTTCTAGTCTTATTCTTCTGCTATTAAATTGAACTTCAATATCCCCAGATGGATGTTCAAGAATATGATCAGGATTTTTTATTACTTGGAGTTTGATAATGTTGGTTCTCATTATATGTAGACCAAGTTTCTCGTAAACTTATCTGAGACCATTCTATTGTCTTAGGAATAATTGCATTAGATTTTTCTATATTAGATTGAAAAAATATTGTTTTTCCTTTAGTATCATTTTGTACAACATTTGGACATAAAGTATTCATGACTTTGTAACATATTCTATAAACTAGGGCTATATTCTGAGATCCAGGATTCATATCGAACCTTTAGGTTTTAAGGTTAAGAGTTAATAATTTTTAATATATTCGGATCACTGAGTGCGACAGAATAATTTGGGAAACAATTGAAATATACTGGTCCACTGCACAAGCTGGACTCTACTATTCCTAATAATGAATCTGAAAATTTATTGTGTCTATTGTCTGTCAGGCATAATAATATTGAATTATTTAATCCTAATCTAGTAAGTGGTTTAATTGCTATTTGAATTAACCCTATATGTAAGTATTTGTATTCTTTAGTTATATGAGATTGTATTATCTTATTCGATAATAACTGAAAATCTTCCAATTCCTGGTTAACAGATATCGTTTCTCTATTGTTTTTATAGCATATCCAGTTTTTAGTTCAAATGATCCTTTTTTATAAACAGCAGTTATGGGTACCTTTGGAATCTTCCAATTTTCAATCTGTTTTTCAATATTTTCTATTAATATTTCTTCTTTATTTTTTATTCTCACAGAGTTACTGGACGAAGGTAATATCCTATTAGACAGATTCCTAATAAAAGTTTTCATGTATAAAGTTGCAGATGATAGGCTTTAGTCAACCTCTTACGTCTCTGATGACC
The DNA here is from genome assembly GCF_054954075.1 of Amborella trichopoda. Classification (NCBI taxonomy): domain Eukaryota; kingdom Viridiplantae; phylum Streptophyta; class Magnoliopsida; order Amborellales; family Amborellaceae; genus Amborella; species Amborella trichopoda. The sequence continues at coordinate 32,353,511 of NC_142344.1, forward strand.
TCAGCGGCTCTTCTTGGCCTTAACAGTCTTATGGACTGGGCGGCAACACCTTCAACTCTCGGACCAACTTTCTTATACTGGGAAATTTAATTAGGTTTCCAGCTATTAAGATATTATCTTAATCTCTTAACAATTGTAGAATAAAGTTAACCTGGCTCTGATACCAAAAGAACCAACACCTAACAAATTTAACAATTTTAAACTTTATTCTAATGACTGAAAACGGGGCAATAACAACTAAAATCCAGGTGGTATAGGTTGTCTGATATAGCTTAATATTAAAGATTAATTTTAACTGCATTATAGATAAACAAACTGTTTCATTATAAATAAACTGTCAAACTCATACACAAACTCTTAAACAAACTGTCTTATAGAATAGGTAAACAAACTGTCAAACCTTACAAACTTCAAAACAAACTATCAAACCCTACAAACTTTTAAACAAACTGTAAACAAATTACACTTATAGATGACAAATACAGAAGCTTATAAAGATCTTCCACTCTGATGGACAATAACTCGGAAGTCTATTTAGATTACAATCGTACATCCAAGAAACTGAGAGAAAGAGAGAGAGAGAGAGAGAGAGAGAGAGAGAGAGAGGGAGAGAGAGAGTAAGAAGGCTTTGATATAGGGAATAAGGGATTTTCGAGATATCTCAAATGCTTGCTTCCTTCTCCTTTTATAACTGGCGGATCTCAAATGCTTATGAACTGAGGTTTATTTTCCTTTACAGGTGGCAGTAGACGGCTGGAGGTCTTCTTAGTGGAATACAGGTGGCAATATTCTTTTGTAGTGGAGGCCAGAAGGAGTTGCTTTTATGCCAAGTGCTTTTATGCTATCGAAACTTTACTGTAGATAGATCTTGTCTCTTGTACATCTAGGCTGGTTACTGTTACTTCCTTTAGAGAGTGGGAATCTTCCTTTACACCTGGGTTGGTTCATCTAGCTATCTTTTAGATAGTGAGGAATCTTTATGTCTGTGATAGGTAATTTGGGCAAGATGTTAGGCCTGGACCATATTTCGGGTCTAGTATAATGTTTGTTTTTGTCAACAGTCATGGAGAGTCTTTTCTTCATCTTCTTCTGCTTTTGGATTTTGAGAACTAGCTGCCTCTGCTTCTCCTTCAAATATTTGGAGTAGTTGTTTCTCTAAGTCTTCTTTTGCAGCCTTTGGGTTGCGCTTTCTCATCTGTTTAATTTAGTCTGACAGGCTATTTGGGTTATCGTAAGAAAGGATCCAAGGGCTGTAGGTATTTTCTTTATTTTTATATGGTCTGGCTTCAATTTTTCATAGACAAAAATGTCCCACCTTTTCACAGCTATTTTCTTCCCGATTTTTGGTATATATTCATAGTCATATTCATTCGGAATTCTTTCTGATATAGCATATTGCCACTTCATTATCCAAGGGATTTGATAAAGGGCCATAAAGTACAGATGGTAGTCAATATTTGGGTCTTTACCATTATGTTCTATAAACTTGGCCTGAGATATCTGGAGATCTTCTGGTAGGATTTGGTATCCAGATCCCCAGACTGAGAACCAACTCCTGAACCAGTTGGGGAATGGCTCAGTTACAGGTAGTTTGAACTTGATAAACCAAGTGTAAGAATGGTAACTATTTTGGACAGATAGGGCTTTATGCCTAGCTTCAACATATTTTGCAAATCGATAATACTTATTTGGGAAATTTGGGTTTTGCAACTTTTTTGCTCTTGCTGGGTCTGATCCCCAATCAGTATATGATAATATTTTTTTAATCTGTATTTTTGAATATGCTATATTATTGGCATAAACTTATCTTTTTTGAGGAGACAACTAATCCTGGTTGTTTAATGACCTTTTGAAAGATATTTATATGCTTAAAATGCTAATCCAGAGTTTGATAAATTTAAAATATGGATTAAATACATCCTTCATAATTTGTTGGAACTCTGATGGGGCATTCATATCTTTTTTATTTACTCTTTTTAATACTTCAGAAAAGCTATATTCATCTGGAGTTTTTATTAAAGGACTGAGCTTATTTTTTGTCTTAGCTATTTTAAGATATTGAGCAATTACTCCTTTTCTTTCCTCTGGATCTAAAGTTTTATCTATTATTTCTATAATTAAGTTTTCCTCATTTGTCAATGTGTTGCAGGCACAATCTTTCATGTCCTCGCCTGACTCTTCTGCAATGGTATTAAGAATGCATTCTTCATCTTCTATATTTCCAAGTAAGGAGCTTTCACTGGATTCACTATCAGAACTGCTATTTGTTTTATCATTCCAAATTTGGATAATATTATATATCTTATTTCTGATATTTTCATCTAAGATTATATTATCAATTTTTCTTTTTATTTTGCAATTACTTTTGTAATGTCCAACCTTTCCACATTTATAACAAATGGGTATTTTCTTTTTGCCACTTTCGTTTTTGTATTTAGGCGAAAATCTTTTTATAATTTTTTCTTTACTATTAAATTTAATTTCAATATCCCCAGATGGATGTTCAACAATATGATCATGATTTTTATTACTTGGAGTATGATAATGTTGGCTCTCATTGTATATAGACCAAGTTTCTGGTAAACTTATTTGAGACCATTCTATTGTCTTAGGAATAATTGTATTAGATTTTTTTAAATTAGTTTGGAAAAATATTGTTTTTCCTTTAGTATTCTTTTGTACAACATTTGGACATAAAGTATTCATGACTTTGTAACATATTCTATAAACTAGGGTTATATTCTAAGATCCAGGATTCATATTGAACCCTTGAGTTTTAAGGTTAAGAGTTAATACTTTTAATATATTCGGATCACTGAGTGAGACATAATAATTTAGGAAACAATTGAAATGGTCCACTGCACAAGCTGGACTCTACTACTCCTAGTAATGAATCTGAAAATTTATTGTGTCTATATTCTCTTAGGCATAATAATATTGAATTATTTAATCCTAATCTAGTAAGAGGTTTAATTGCTATTTGAATTAACCCTATATGTAAGTATTTGTATTCTTTAGTTATATGAGATTGTATTATCTTATTTGATAATAACTGAAAATCTTCCTATTCCTGGTTAACAGAAATCGTTTCTTCTACTGTTTTTATAGCATATCCAGTTTTTAGTTCAAATGATCATTTTTTATAAACAGCAGTTATAGGTACCTTTGGAATATTCCAATTTTCAATATGTTTTTTAATATTTTCTATTAATATTTCTTCTTTATTTTTTATTCTCAAAGAGTTACTAAATGAAGGTAATATCTTATTAGACAGATTCCTAATATAATTTTCCATGTATAAAGTTGCTAGTGATAGGCTTTAGTCAACCTCTTACATCTCTGATGACCTCAGCGGCTCTTCTTGGCCTTAACGGTCTTATGGACTGAGCGGCAACACCTTCAACTCTTGGACCAACTTTCTTATACTGGGAAATTTAATTAGGTTTCCAGCTATTAAGATATTATCTTAATCGCTTAACAATTTTAGAATAAAGTTCCTATGGCTCTGATACCAAAACAACCAAAACCTAACAAATTCAACAATTTTAAACTTTATTCTAAACAGAAGGATTATTTAATAAAACATTCTAACATATCCAAAATAAATTAAAACAGATAATATCACAATGACAGAAAACAAGGCAATATCAACTAAAATCCAGGTGGTATAGGTTGTCCGATATAGCTTAATACTAAAGATTAATTTTAACTGCATTATAGATGAACACACTATTTCATTACATATAAACTGTCAAACTCATATACAAACTCTTAAACAAACTGTCTTATAGAATAGGTAAACAAACTGTCAAACCTTACAAACTTTTAAACAAACTGTCAAACCTTACAAACTTTTAAACAAACTGTCAAACCTTACAAACTTTTAAACAATTTGTAAACAAACTGTCAAACCTTACAAACTTGTAAACAAACTGTCAAACCTTACAAACTTTTAAAGAAACTGTAATCAAACTGTCAAACCTTACAAACTTTTAAAGAAACTGTAAACAAACTGTCAAACATTACAAACTTTTAAACAAACTGTAAACAATTTACACTTACAGATGACAAATACAGAGGCTTGTAAAGATCTTCCACTCTGATGGACAATAACTTTGAAGTCTATTTAGATTACAATCACATATCCAAGAAACTGAGAGAAAGAGAGAGAGAGAGAGAGAGAGAGAGAGAGAGAGAGAGAGAGTAAGAAGGCTCTGATATAGGGCGTAAGGGATTTTCGAGATATCTAAAATGCTTGCTTCCTTCTCCTTTTATAACTGGCGGATCTCAAGTGCTTATGAACTGAGGTTTATTTTCCTTTACAGGCGGCAGTAGACGGCTGGAGGTCTTCTTAGTGGAATACAGGTGGCAATATTCTTTTGTAGTGGAGGCCAGATGGAGTTGCTTTTCTGCCAGGTGCTTTTATGTTGTCGAATCTTTACTGTAGAAAGATCTTGTATCTTGTACATCTGGGCTGGTTACTGTTACTTCCTTTAGATTGTGGGAATCTTCCTTTACACCTGGGTTGGTTACTGTAGCTATCTTTTAGATAGTGGGGAATCTTTCTGTCGGTGATAGGTAATTTGGGCTAGATGTTGGGCCTGGACAGTATAATGTATGTTTTTGTGAACAGTCATGGAGAGACCTTTCTTCATCTTCTTTTACTTTTGGATTTTGAGAACTAGTTGCCTCTGCTTCTTTTTCAAATATTTGGAGCAATTGTTTCTCTAATTCTTCTTTTGCAGCCTTTGGGTTGCGCTTTCTCATCTGTTTAATATAGTCTGACAGGCTATTTGGGTTATCGTAAGAAAAGGATCCAAGGGCTCTAAGTATTTTCTTTATTTTTATATGGCCTGGCTTCAAATTTTTATACACAAAAATGTCCCACCATTTCATTGCTATTTTCTTCCCGATTTTTGGTATATATTCATATTCACATTCATTCGGATTTCTTTCTGATATGGCATATTGCCACTTCATTATCCAAGGGATTTGATGAAGGGCCATAAAGTACAGATGGTAGTCAATATTTGGGTCTTTACCATTATGTTCTATATACTTGGCCTGAGATATCTGAAGATCTTCTGGTAGGATTTGGGATCCAGATCCCCAGACTGAGAACCAATTCCTGGACCAGTTGGGGAATGGCTCAGTTACAGGTAGTTTGAACTGAATAAACCAACTGTGAGAATGGTAACTATTTTGGACAGATAAGGCTTTATGTCAGGCTTCAACATATTCTGCAAATCGATAATACTTATTCGGGAAATTTGGGTTTTGCAACTTTTTTGCTCTTGCTGGGTCAGATCCCCAATCAGTATATGATAATATTTTCCTAATCTGTATTTTTGGATATGCTATATTATTGGCATCTTTTGCATAGTAATGCGTAACCGAGACTGAGCCTGTTTCTAAAAGTACTGCCTCATACCACTCCCTAGTTTTGATACCATGAGAAGGGTTAAGGTTATTATGTAAATATAATTTAGCAACTTGCACAGGATTTTCCATGGCATGAAGATCTTCAATTACTGAATCAGTCTAAATGGTTGTTTCTTCATATTGGTCTTTTCCAGCAGGAGATAATTTTCTTGGGATAGGTGAATGTATAAAAGTTGGTATTTCGGAGAATGATTGCTGGCTTCAATGTTCTTGATAATCAATCATTGGGCTATTTGAAGTAGATGGTGGAAGGGTAATTATTGGTAAAGCTGGAATTGTTGAAGCTGGATTGTCAATTGGAATAATATCCATAAGACGTTTTCCTTTATTCTGAATATTTCTATTATTCATATTGATATTGAACAGCTGTAATTGTAAAGGTAACTCTTCTTCTTTAAAGACATCTCGGCCCTCCCTGCAAAAATTCTCGGGATAAAAAGTCAGGAAGGGAATTTGTAGTTCCTTTCAAATGTTCAATCTGGAAATCAAAAGAAGACAAGAAAGCTGACCAATGGGCAAATATTTGTTTGGAAACTAAGTTTTGCACATCTTAGAGTAATATATCACGAGCAGCTTTGCAGTCTGTGCGGATTAAAAAGGGCATATTAAGAACATCACTTTGAAATTTCGTTACACAATGTACAATGGCTAAGATTTCCTTTTTAACAGTGGAATAATTTTTCTGGGTAATATTCCAAGCTTTTGAAGTGAATCTCACTAAATATTATGTGTTATCTATTCTTGGTTTAAGAATGCCTCCCATGCCATTATCAGATGCATCACATTCTATAATTTTATATGCATTAGGATCAGATAAAGATAAGCAAGGTATTTCTTTGGCTTTAATTTTAAGCCTTTTAACAACTGTAGTATGTTCTTCTGTCCATTTAGGTGGGTTCTTTTTCAGTTTGTCATAAAGGTGTTTTGCATATATAGCTAGATTTTCATAAAAGTCAGATATATAATTTAAGCAACCTAGAAATCGTTGTAATTTTCTTTTGTTAATAATTATATCAGGAAATTTATCAGCAAATTGAATAGCTCGATCAATAGGAATAATAGTTCCTTGATGGATATTATGGCCTAAAAATCTGATTTTTGTTTGGCATAAACTTATCTTTTTTGAGGAGACAACTAATCCTGCTTGTTTAATGACCTTTTGAAAGATATTTATATGCTTAAAATGCTGGTCTAGAGTTTCAAAGAAAATTAATACATCATCAATATAAACTATCACAAATTTAAAATATGGATTAAATACATCATTCATAATTCGTTGGAATTCTGATGGGGCATTTTTTAACCCAAAAGGCATTACATTCTATTCGTATTGACCAAATGGGACATTGAAGGCTGTTTTATATTTATCATTTTCGACTATTTGGATCTGCCAATAGCCAGATTTCAAATCAAATTTTGAAAAAATGCATGCTTTTACTAATCTATCAAGTAAGTCTTTTTTATTTGGAATTGGGTATCGTATCCATTAAAGTGCTTTATTCAAAGGGTTATAATTTGTTGCAAGCCTCGGGACTCCTCGTTCCTTTTCAGCTGCTTTTTCTACATAAAATGCAGAGCAGCTCCATGGAGAAGAACTGTGCTTTATTAGCTTTTTAGTAAGTAATTATTCTATTTCTTTTTTACAAATTTTCAATAACCTTATATTCATTTGAATTGGTCTAGCTTTAGTAGGGATTTGACTATCCTCAAAATCTTGTTCATATGGTAAACTGACTATAAGCTTCTTTCTTTCCCAAAAAGCATTTGGTAAATCGCTACATAGTTCCTTACCTATTTGTTGTTTAATTATATCTATTTTTCTATGATTTATAGCCAAACTTAAATCCTTTTTAATTGTTTTCTATGTTATTTCTGCTTTAAGATGGCACAAGAATATTTTTTTTTTTTCTAAATTACTCTTTACACTGTTTATTTCTTTTATCTTAGGTTTATCAATAAATTATAATGTCAATTTATATCCATCTATGGTTGATTCTATGCATGTTGCATCATGGTTAGTGGGTATAGTAAATTTAAGACTGGTGTCCCAAGGATAACTGCTTGGCTTAATCCCTTAACCATGATAAAAGGTGTGGTTAGACAATTACCGTTGTTGCAAATAACAGAATCATAAAGTTTATAATTAATAATTAATCTACTACCATCAGCAGTATTAAGTATTTGAGTTGTTTTTTCAAAATATTTAGATGGTACTAATCCTTCATTAATACAATTTAGATCTGCCCCTAAGTCTATTAATGCTAGGGATTGAAAACTATTTTCACCTTTGACTACTATCCTTATTAATGTAAATCATTTTTGATTAGTTGTTCTATTGATCAAATTTAAGGAATTATTATTTTCTATTTCCTTTGTAGTAGAAGATTCTGGTGTATTAGGTTGAAGTTTTTGAGAGTTGATTAGTTGATCAAATTCTAATTCTTCATTTTCTTCTATACCATTTTCTGAAAGTATATTTTGTAATTCTAAAGTTCTTATTCTATTTTTTAGTTGCTGAACTTCTAATTTTACTTCATTCACTTCATGTCTTAGTTCTGAAATGGTAGGCTCTTTATGATTCATATCCCTTTTATTTACTCTTTTTAATATTTCGGACAAGCTATATTCATCTGGAGTTTTTATTAAAGGACTGGGCTTATTTTTTGTCGTAGCTATTTTAAGATATTGAGTAATTACTCCTTTTCTTTCCTCTGGATCTGAAATTTTATCTATTATTTCTACAATTAAGCTTTCCTCTTTTGTCAATGTGTTGCAGGCACACTCTTTCATGTCCTCGACTGACTCTTCTGCAGAGGTACTAAGAATGAATTCTTCATCTTCTATATTTCCAAGTAAGGAGCTTTCACTGGATTCACTATCAGAACTGCTATTTGTTTTATCATTATAGATTTGGATAATATTATATATCTTATTTCTGATATTTTCATTTAAGAATATATTATCAATTTTTCTTTTTATTTTGCAATTACTTTTATAATGTCCAAGCTTTCCACATTTATAACAAATGGGTATTTTCTTTTTACCACTTTTGTGTTTGTATTTAGGCGAAAATATTTTTCTAAATTTTTCTTTACTATTTTTTTTATAATTTCTTTTTTCCCTATTTTCATTTTTATATTTTTTTCTTTTTATATTCTTATCAGGGATAAATTTACACTATAACCAAACTGTTCGCAAAATTCTCCTAATTCTCTTTTTCCCGTCATTCTCTGTTTATCTATTTGTTTTTTCAATTTTAAGTCAGTACAGAGAGCCAGTCCTTCTGGACATATCTCGGTAGATAATTCACTTAAAGTATAAGAGGAATATGGGATAATACCCGCATTTTTTTTTTTAAGTCTGGTTTTAACTTTTTCAGCAAATAAAGATGGTAAGACGGCTATGAATTTTTCTTTCCAATGATAGCTAATACTGTCTTCTTTCTAATCTCTCAGATGTCCTACTCGATCTCATTATAAGTGGTATAAAGATGTATTTTTCTCTAGATTATCAATACGAGAAGATTGAAATAACGATCATTGGAAAGAAAAATTCATAGCCTGCTTACCATCTTTATTTGCTGAAAAAGTTAAAACCAGACTAAAAAATAAAAATGCGGGTATTATCCCATATTCCTCTTGTACTTTAGGTGAATTATCTGCCGCGATATGTGCAGTAGGACTGGCGCTCTGTACTGACTTAAAATTGAAAAAACAATTAGATAAAAAGAGAAAGACGGGGAAAAGAAAATTAGGAGATTTTTGCGAACAGTTTGGTTATAGTGTCAATTTATCCCCTGATAAGAAATAAAAAAAGAAAAAATATAAAAATGAAAATAGGGAAAAAAGAAAATATAAAAAGAATAGTAAAGAAAACTTTATAAAAATATTTTCGCCTAAATACAAAAACAAAAAGGGTAAAAATAAAATACCCATTTGTTATAAATGTGGAAAGGCTGGACATTATAAAAGTAATTGCAAAATAAAAAGAAAAATTGATAATATAATCGTAGATGAAAATATCAGAAATAAGATATATAATATTATCCAAATGTATAATGATAAAATAGGTAGCAGTTCTGATAGTGAATCCAATGAAAGTTCTATACTTGGAAATATAGAAGATGAAGAATTCATTCTTAGTACCTCTGCAAAAGAGTCAGACGAGGACATGAAAGATTTTGCCTGCAACACATTGACAAATGAGAAAAACTTAATAATAGAAATAATAGATAAAATTTCAGATCCAAAGGAAAGAAAAGGAGTAATTGCTCAATATCTTAAAATAGCTATGACAAAAAATAAGCCCAGTCCTTTAATAAAAACTCCAGATGGAATATAGCTTGTCCGAAATATTAAAAAGAGTAAATAAAAGAGATATGAATCATAGAGAGCCTTCCATTTCAGAGCTAAGACATGAAGTGAATGAAGTAAAATTAGAAGTTCAGCAACTCAAAAATAGAATAACAACTTTAGAATTAAAAAATATACTTTCAGAAAATGGTATAGAAGAAAATGAAGAATTAGAATTTGATGTACTAATCTACTCTCATAAACTTAAACCTAATACACCAGAATCTTCTACTACAAAGGAAATAGAAAATAATAATTCCTTAAATTTGATGAATAGATTAAACAAAAATGGTTTACATTAATAAGGATAGTAGTCAAAGATGAATATAGTTTTCAATCCCTAGCATTAATAGACTCAAGGGCAGATCTAAATTGTATTAATGAAGGATTAGTACCACCTAAATATTTTGAAAAAACAACTCAAATATTTAATACTGCTGATGGTAGTAGATTAATGATTAATTATAAACTTTCGGATTCTGTTATCTGCAACAACGGTAATTGTCTAACCACACCTTTTTTCATGGTTAAGGGATTAAGCCAAGCAGTCTTGGGACACCATTCCTAAGTTTACTATACCCACTAACCATAGATGCCACAGGAATAGAATCAACCATAGATGGAGATAAATTGAAATTTGAATTTATTGATAAACCTAAGATAAAAGAAATAAACAGTGTAAAGAGTAATTTAAAAAGCAAAGAAAAATTCTTGTGCCATCTTAAAGCAGAAATAACATACAAAACAATTGAAAAGGATTTAAGTTTGGCTATAGATCAAAGAAAAATAGGAATAATTAAACAACAAATAGATAAGGAACTATGTAGTGATTTACCAAATGCTTTTTGGGAAAGAAAGAAGCATTTAGTCAGTTTACCATATGAACAAGATTTTGAGGATGGTCAAATCCCTACTAAAGCTAGACCAATTCAAATGAATATAAGGTTATTGGAAATTTGTAAAAAAGAAATAGAAGAATTACTTAATAAAAAGCTAATGAGGCAAAGTTCTTCTTCATGGAGCTGCTCTGCATTTTATGTAGAAAAAGCAGCTAAAAAGGAATGAGGAGTTCTGAGGCTTGTAACAAATTATAAACCTTTGAATAAAGCACTTAAATGGATACGATACCCAATTCCAAATAAAAAAGACTTACTTGATAGATTAGTAAAGGCATGCATTTTTTCAAAATTTGATTTGAAATCTGGCTATTGGCAGATCCAGATAGCCGAAAATGATAATTATAAAACAGCCTTCAAGGTCCCATTTGGTCAATACGAATGGAATGTACTGCCTTCTGGGTTAAAAAATGCCCCATCAGAATTCCAAAGAATTATTAATGATGTATTTAATCCATATTTTAAATTTATGATAGTTTATATTGATGGTGTATTAATTTTCTCTGAAACTCTTGACCAGCATTTTAAGCATATAAAAATCTTTAAAAAGGTAATTAAACAAGCAGGATTAGTTGTTTCCTCAAAAAAGTTAAGTTTATGCCAAAAAAAAATCCGATTTTTAGGCCATAATATCCATTAAGGAACTATTATTCCTATTGATCGAGCTATTCAATTTGATGATAAATTTCCTGATATAATTCTTAATTAAAAAGAATTACAACGATTTCTAGGTTGCTTAAATTATATATTTGACTTTTATGAAAATCTAGTTATATATGCAAAACCCCTTTTTGATAGACTGAAAGAGAACCCACCTAAATGGACAGAAGAACATACTACAACTGTTAAAAGGCTTAAAATTAAAGCCAAAGAAATACCTTGTTTATCTTTATCTGATCTTAATGCATATAAAATTATAGAATGTGATGCATCTGATAATGGCATGGGAAGCATTCTTAAACAAAGAATAGATAACACATAATATTTAGTGAGATTCACTTCAAAAGCTTGGAATATTACCCAGAAAAATTATTTTAATTACACGAATTTATATTTAAAATCTATAGGACATCAGACTATTAGAATAGAAAACCTTATCCAACAACCTCACGAAAAGATTGAGGAAAAGAAAAAGGCAGTATTATTTAAACCACCTCCTGAGTTAAATAAAAATAAATTCAATATCAAAGATAATCATAAGGATTTAATTGATGAATTAATATCAAAATTATCCAATCTAGAATTAAATGACAAAAACGGGAAAAGTCCAATGATAGAATCACAAGTCCTAACTCTTGAAGAACCAATTATTGAAGATACAATTGATAATATGGAAATTGCTTTCAAAGATGAACATACTCAAGATATCCATAAAATTTAATATGGAGCAAAATGGAGACCTGTAGCTCCAGCTAGAATGTATCACACGAGACCTACGCCTGTAGATTCAAATACTTGATACCATGAAACATATGACTATGTATGCCTCAGCCTGTAAAATAACAGGGAACCATGACCAGGAAGTAGTCAAGGCTATTGTACGTAGATTTACTGGCTGGTGGGATTTTTACATGAATGACATAACTAAAAATCAAATATTATCTACTACAAGACAATGGGTAGTAAAAAATGAGCATAACTAAGATATTATCCAAAGTGAAAGTGATGCGGTTAATACTCTTATATATACAATAACATTACATTTTGTAGGTAATACAACCTTACTAAAAGCTACATCGGAGGATCTTCTTTCTAATCTCAGATGTCTTACTCTATCTCATTATAAGTGGTATAAAGATGTATTTTTCTCTAGATTATTAATACAAGAAGACAGTAATAGCGATCATTGGAAAGAAAACTTCATAGCCGGCTTACCATCTTTATTGGCTAAAAAAGTTAAAACCAGACTAAAAAATAAAAATGCAGGTAATATCCCATATTCCTCTTATACTTTAGGTAAATTATCTGCCGAGATATGTGCAGAAGGATTGGCTCTCTGTATTGATTTAAAATTGAAAAAACAATTAGATAAATAGAGAATGACAGAACAAAGAGAATTAGGAGATTTTTGCGAATAGTTTGGTTATAGTGTCAATTTATCCCCTGATAAGAAATATAAAAAGAAAAAATATAAAAATGAAAATAGGGAAAAAAGAAATTATAAAAAGAATAGTAAAGAAAAATTTATAAAAAGATTTTCGCCTAAATACAAAAACAAAAGGGGTAAAAAGAAAATACCCGTTTGTTATAAGTGTGGAAAGGTTGGACATTATAAAACTAATTGCAAAATAAAAAGAAAAATTTATAATATAATCTTAGATGAAAATATCAAAAATAAGATATTTAATATTATCCAAATCTATAATGATAAAACAGATAGCAGTTCTGATAGTGAATCCAGTGAAAGCTCCTCACTTGGAAATATAGAAGATGAAGAATTCATTCTTAGTACCTCTGCAGAAGAGTCAGGCGAGGACATGAAAGATTGTGTTAAGATAATTTCTCAATAGTTGTAAACCTAATTAAATTTCCCAGTCTAAGAAAGTTGGTCCAAGAGTTGAATGTGTTGCCGCCGAGTCCATAAGACCGTTAAGGCCATGAAGAGCCGCTGAGGTCATCAGAGACGTAAGAGGTTGACTATAGCCTATCATCCGCAACTTTATACATGGAAAATTTTATTAGGAATCTGTCTAATAGGATATTACCTTCGTCTAGTAACTCTTTGAGAATAAATAATATAGAAGAAATATTAATATAAAATATGGAAAAAACAGATTGAAAATTGGAATATTCCAAACGTACCCATAACTACTGTTTATAAAAAGGGATCATTCGAACTAAAAAACTGGATATGCTATAAAAACAGTAGAACAAACGATATCTGTTAACCAAGAACAGGAAGATTTTCAATTATTATCAAATAAGATAATACAATCTCATATAACTAAAGAATACAAATACTTACATATAGGGTTAATTCAAATAGCAATTAAACCACTTACTAGATTAGGATTAAATAATTCAATATTATTGTGTCTAAGAGACAATAGACACAATAAATTTTCAGATTCATTATTAGGAATAGTAGAGTCCAGCTTCTGCAGTGGACCAGTATATTTCAATTGTTTCCCAAATTATTCTATCTCACTCAGTGATCCGAATATATTCAAAGTATTAACTCTTAACCTTAAAACCCAAGGGTTCGATATGAATCCTGGATCTCTTAATATAGCTCTGGTTTATAGAATATGTTACAAAGTCATGAATATTTTATGTCCAAATGTTGTACAAAAGGATACTTAAGGAAAAACAATATTTTTTCAAACTAATATAGAAAAATCTAATACAATTATTCCTAAGACAATAGAATGGTCTCACATAAGTTTACCAGAAACTTGGTCTATATATAATGAGAACCAACATTATCAAACTCCAAGTAATAAAAATTCAGATCATATTGTTGAACATCCATCTGGGGATATTGAAATTCAATTTAATAGCAGAAGAATAAGATTAGAAACTAAAGATGATTCTGTCATAACCCCACAGAGGCGTAATCCTGAACCCTCTCGTAGTTCTACGTCTTCCATATGACCTGAATCTAGATTACAGGGTCTAACCAGAACCTCTAGTAATATACAAATACCCCATTATACTCGTATTGATAAGGATCAAAATTTCTCTAAAGTAGATTTTCAAATTTTGACCTCAGAAGAAAAAGAAGAAATAGATTTAGAATATTTAAAAATGATTACTTAGCTAATCATAATACAGAAATAAGAAATTGGTATCTAAAAGAATTTTCAAAAGAATTATTAGGTATGTTCCATAAAAAATATAATAAATTCTTAAAGAAAGAAAAACGAAATATTGGGTTTTTTAATTGGCTTATTACTATACTAAAAGATAAAGATATTAAAGTCCCAAATTTTGAGATAAATGCCCATGAAAAACAATATCAAACATATAATTTGGTTGAAGGAGGACAGACAACTAGCATCCATCCTCCTGAGAAAAGTATAGAATAAAAAGAACTTCTCAAAAGGATGCAGAAGAAATAGTTACTTCAGAAACCAAAGCCACTCTATACAAAATGACTTCAGGTGATAGTACACTTAGGATAGAATTACTACCTCATAAGATTGAACAAAATAATTACACGAACTTATATTTAAAATTTATAGGACATCAGACTACTAGAATAGAAAACATTATCCGACAACCTCACGAAAAGATTGAGGAAAAAAAAAAGGCAGTATTATTTAAACCACCTCCTGAGTTAAATTAAAATAAATTCAATATCAAAGATAATCATAAGGATTTAATTGATGAATTAATATTAAAATTATCCAATCTAGAATTAAAAGATAAAAAGGGGAAAAGTCCAATGATAGAATCACAAGTCCTAACTCTTGAAGAACCAATTATTGAAGATACAATTGATAATATCGAAATTGCTTTCAAAGATGATCATATTCAAGATATCCATAAAATTTCATATGTAGCTCCAGCTAGAATGTGTCACACAAGACCTACCCCTGTAGATATTAAATTTGATGAAGACCTTATCTCCCATACAACTTCATATTCAGGAAGGACTATAATCAATTGGAATATAGATGGACTTTCCGAACACCAAATACTTGATACCATAAAACATATGACTATGTATGCCTCAGGCCTGTAAAATAACAGGAAACCATGGCCAGGAAGTAGCCAAGGCTATTGTATGTATATTTACTGACTGGTTAAGAGGCTGGTGGGATTTTTACATGAATGATATTACTAAAAATCAAATATTATCTACTACAAGACAATGGGTAGTAAAAAATGAGGATAACCAAGATATTATCCAAACTGAAAGTGATGTGGTTAATACTCTCATATATACAATAACTTTACATTTTGTAGGTAATACAGTCTTACTAGAAGCTAGATCAGAGGATCTTCTTTCTAATCTCAGATGTCCTACTCTATCTCATTATAAGTGGTATAAAGATATATTTTTCTCTAGATTATTAATACAAGAAGACAGTAATAGCGATCATTGGAAAGAAAACTTCATAGCCGGCTTACCATCTTTATTTGCTAAAAAAGTTAAAACCAGACTAAAAAATAAAAATGCAGGTATTATCCCATATTCCTCTTATACTTTAAGTGAATTATCTGCCGAGATATGTGCAGAAGGATTGGCTCTCTGTACTGACTTAAAATTGAAAAAACAATTAGATAAACAGAGAATGACAGGAAAAGAGAATTAGGAGATTTTTGCGAACAGTTTGGTTATAGTGTCAATTTATCCCCTGATAAGAAATATAAAAAGAAAAAATATAAAAATGAAAATAGGGAAAAAAGAAATTATAAAAAGAATAGTAAAGAAAAATTTATAAAAATATTTTCGCCTAAATACAAAATCAAAGGGGGTAAAAAGAAAATACCCGTTTGTTATAAATGTGGAAAGGTTGGACATTATAAAAATAATTGCAAAATAAAAAGAAAAATTGATAATATAATCTTAGATGAAAATATCAGAAATAAGATATTTAATATTATCCAAATCTATAATGATGAAACAGATAGCAGTTCTGATAGTGAATCCAGTGAAAGCTCCTCACTTGGAAATATAGAAGATGAAGAATTCATTCTCAGTACCTCTGCCGAAGAATCAAGCGAGGACAGGAAAGATTGTGCCTGCAACACATTGACAAATGAGCAAAACTTAATTATATAAATAATAGATAAAATTTCATATCCAGAGGAAAGAAAAGGAGTAATTGCTCAATATCTTAAAATAGCTAAGACAAAAAATAAGCCCAGTCCTTTAATAAAAACTCCAGATGAATATAGCTTTTTCGAAATATTAAAAAGAGTAAATAAAAGACACATGAATCATAAAGAGCCTACCATTTCTGAACTAAGACATTACGTGAATGAAGTAAAATTAGAAGTTCAGCAACTCAAAAACAGAATAAGAACTTTAGAATTATAGAATATACTTTCAGAAAATGGTATAGAAGGAAATGAAAAATTAGAATTTGATCAACTAATCAACTCTCATATACTTAAACCTGATACACCAGAATCTTCAAATACATAGGAAATAGAAAACAATAATTCCTTAAATTTGATCAATAGAATAATTAATCAAAAATAGTTTACATTAATAAGGATAGTAGTCAAAGATGAATATAGTTTTCAATCCTTAGCATTAATAGACTTAGGGGCAGATCTAAAATGTATTAATGAAGGATTAGTACCATCTAAATATTTTGAAAAAACAACTCAAATACTTAATACTGCTGATGGTATTAGATTACTGATTAATTATAAACTTTTTGATTCTGTTATCTGCAACAATGGTAATTGTCTAACCACACTTTCTATCATGGTTAAGGGATTAAGCCAAGCAGTTATCCTTGGGACACCATTCCTAAGTTTACTATACCCACTAACCATAGATGCAACAGGAATAGAATCAACTAAAGATGGACATCAATTGAAATTTGAATTTATTTATAAACCTAAGATAAAAGAAATAAACAATGTAAAGAGTAATATAGAAAACAAAGAAAAATTGTTGTGCCATCTTAAAGCAGAAATAACATACAAAACATTTGAAAAGGATTTAAGTTTGGCTATAAATCAAAGAAAAATAGAAATAAACAACAGATAGAAAAGGAACTATGTAGTGATTTACCAAATACTTTTTGGGAAAGAAAGAAGCATTTAGTCAGTTTACCATATGAACAAGATTTTGAGGATAGTCAAATCCCTACTAAACCTAGAACAATTCAAATGAATATAAGGTTATTGGAAAAAGCAGCCGAAAAGGAACGAGGAGTCCCGAGGCTTGTAATAAATTATAAACCTTTGAATAAAGCACTTAAATGGATGCGATACCCAATTTCAAATAGAAAGGACTTACTTGATAGATTAGTAAAGGCATGCATTTTTTCAAAATTTGATTTGTAATCTGGCTGTTGGCATATCCAGATAGCCTAAAATGAAAAATATAAAACAGCCTTCAATGTCCCATTTGGTCAATACGAATGGACTGTAATGCCTTTTGGGTTAAAAAATGCTTCATCAGAATTCCAACGAATTATGAATAATGTATTTAATCCATATTTTAAATTTATGATAGTTTATATTGATGATGTATTAATTTTCTTTGAAACTCTAGACCAGCATTTTAAGCATATAAATATATTTCAAAAGGTCATTAAACAAGCAGGATTAGTTGTCTCCTCAAAAAAGATAAGTTTATGCCAAACAAAAATCAGATTTTTAGGCCATAATATCAATCAAGGAACTATTATTCCTATTGATCGAGCTATTCAATTTCCTGATAAATTTCTTGATATAATTCTTAACAAAACAAAATTACAATGATTTCTAGTTTGCTTAAATTATATATCTGACTTTTAGGAAAAATCTAGCTATATATGCAAAACCCATTTATGATAGACTGAAAAAGAACCCACCTAAATGGACAGAAGAACATACTACAGTTGTTAAAAGGCTTAAAATTAAAGCCAAAGAAATACTTTGCT
Organism: Amborella trichopoda; assembly: GCF_054954075.1. Classification (NCBI taxonomy): domain Eukaryota; kingdom Viridiplantae; phylum Streptophyta; class Magnoliopsida; order Amborellales; family Amborellaceae; genus Amborella; species Amborella trichopoda. The sequence goes on from NC_142344.1 coordinate 32,371,754, forward strand.
TATCTTTATCTAATCCTAATGCATATAAAATTATAGAATGTGATGCATCTGATAATGGCATGGGAGGCATTCTTAAACAAAGAATAGATAACACAGAATATTTAGTGAGATTCACTTCAAAAGCTTGGAATATTACCCAGAAAAATTATTCCACTATTAAAAAGGAAATCTTAGCCATTGTACATTGTGTAACGAAATTTCAAAGTGATGTTTTTAATATGCCCGTTTTAATTCGCACAGACTGCAACGCTGCTCGTGATATATTACTCAAAGATGTGCAAAACTTAGTTTCCAAATAAAAATTTGCCCGTTGGCGAGCTACCTTGTCCTCTTTTGATTTCCAGATTAAACATTTGAAAGGAACTACAAATTCCTTCCTGACTTTTTATGCCGAGAATTTTTGCAGGGAGGGCCGAGAGGTCTTTGAAGAAGAAGAGCTACCTTTACAATTACAGTTGTTCAATATCATTATGAATAATAGAAATATTCAGAATAAAGGAAAAAGTCCTACGGATATTATTCCAATTGACACTCCAGCTTCACCAATTCCAGCTTTACCAATAATAACCCTTCCACCATCTAGTCCAAATAGCCCAATGACTGATTATCCCGAACATTCAAGCCAGCAATCATTCTCCCAAATACCAACTTTTATACACTCACCTTTCCCAAGAAAATTACCTCCAGCTGGAAAAGCCCAATATGAAGAAACAAACTTTTTGACTGATTAAGTAACTGAAGATCATCATGCCATGGAAAATCCTGTGCAAGTTGCTAAACTATATTTACATAATAACCTTAACCCTTCTCATGGTATCAAAACCAGGGAGTGGTATGAGGCAATACTTTTAGAAACAGGCTCAGTCTCTATTATGCATTACTACGCAAAAGATGCCAATAATATAGCATATTCAAAAATATAGATTAAAAAAATATTATCATATACTGATTGGGGATCAGACCTAGCAAGAGCAAAAAAGTTGCAAAACCCAAATTTCCCAAATAAGTATTATCGATTTGCAGAATATGTTGAAGCCTGGCATAAAGCCTTATATGTCCAAATAGTTATCATTCTCACACTTGGTTTATCCAGTTCAAACTACCTGTAACTGAGCCATTCCCCAACTGGCTTGGTTCTCAGTCTGGGGATCTGGATCCCAAATCCTACCAGAAGATCTCCAGATATCTCAGGCCAAGTTTATAGAACATAATGGTAAAGACCCAAATATTGACTACCATCTGTACTTTATGGCCCTTTATCAAATCCCTTGAATAATGAAGTGGCCATATGCCATATCAGAAAGAAATCCGAATGAATGTGAATATGGATATATACCAAAAATCGGGAAGAAAATAGCTGTGAAATGGTGGGACATTTTTGTGTATGAAAATTTGAAACCAGATTATATAAAAATAAAAAAAATACCTACAACCCTTGGATCCTTTTCTTACAATAACCCAAATAGCCTGTCAGACTATATTAAACAAATGAGAAAGCGCAACCCAAAGGTTGCAAAAGAAGAATTAGAGAAACAACTGCTCCAAATATTTGAAGAAGAAGCAGAGGCAGCTAGTTCTCAAAATCCAAAAGCAGAAGAAGATGAACAAAGGACCCTCCATTACTGTTCACAAAAACAAACACTATATTAGACCCGAAATATGGTCCGAGCCCAACATATAGCCCGAATTACCTACTACCGACAGAAAGATTCCCCACTATCTAAAAGATAGCCACAGTAACCAACTAGGTGTAAAGAAAGATTCCCACTATCTAAAGAAAGTAACAGTAACCAGCCCAGGTGTACAAGAAGACAAGATCCATCTACAGCAAAGATTCCGACAACCTAAAAGCACCAGTCAGAAAAGCAACTCCAGTTGGCCACCACTACAATCCATCTATATTATATTGCCACATGTATTCCACCAAGCGGACCTCCAGCCATCTATTGCCACCTGTAAAGGACAACAAACCTTAGTTCATAAGCATTTGAGATCCGCCAGTTATAAAAGGAGAAGGAAGCAAGCATTTTAGGGGAGGTCGAAGATTTCTTACTCTTGGCATTAGAGCCTCCTTACCCTCTCTCTCTCTCTCTCTCGCTCTCTCTCTCTCTTTGATGTGCGATTATAATCTAACAAGACTTCCAAGTTATTGTCCATCAGAGTGGAAGATCTTTACAAGCTTCTGTATTTGTCATCTGTAAGTGTGATTTACTTTTTTTGGTTTGTTTGCAAGACAGTTTGTTTATTTGTTTGTAAGGCTTGACAGTTGGTCTGAAAGTTTGTTTGTAAGGCTTGACAGTTTGTTTGAAAGTTTGTTTGTAAGGCTTGATAGTTTTTTTGAAAGTTTGTTTGTAAGGCTTGACAGTTTATATATAATAAACAGTTTGTTTATCTATAAAGTAGTTAAAACTAATCTTCAGCATTAAGCAATATCAGACGACTTATACTACCTAGATTTTAATTGATATTGCTCCGTTTTCTGTTATTGTGATATTATATGTCTTAATTTATTTTGGATATGTTAGAATGTTTTATTAAACCATCCTTACAGTTAGAATAAAGTATAAAAGTGCTATATATATATATATATATATATATATATATATATATATATAGAGAGAGAGAGAGAGAGAGGCTGCAGTTTATGTAGAGCTTACCTTCAAATAGTTTATATAAAAGGTTGCAACCTTATATAAATGTTTTTCTAGTTATATATATATATAACATTGCAACCTTGCACCCTTAAAATGTAGAATTACAGATGCACCTATTGGAGAGGTTGTTTTAATATTGAAAAACCCTCTAATTGATCATCTCGACCTTAAGATGTATGAATATGAAAAAAAAAAGGTTTTTGAGTTCCATAAATAGTGCATCTTGCAACGCATTATCTAGACCGTTCATTTTTAAGATTTTTATATGTTCATAGATCTACTTGATTTTAACCATTTTTGGAGTTTTAAATTTTTTAATTAGATATGAAAATAGATTTTCAGATAATCCTAAGAATTTTTTACAACAAAATTACATGTTATGATAAAATTTGAAGGTGCGCCTTAAATGGATTGTTTAAGGTTGCAACCTTATAGAAACCACTATATATATATATATATATATATATATATATATATATATATAAATATATATTAGGGAGACAGTGCGAACGCACATGGGGCATTTTGGTCATTTTTGCTGCCCCTAGATACAAGAAACACTATCATGCAGTACCAACCCAAAATAAATAACCTTGAGCAGCACAAGATATATCTCAACTTTCCTGATACATTGTGTTGCCCCAAAAAAAAAGAGTGAGTGAGGCGCTTTTGTCGCCTAACCCAAATAGAGCGACACAAAGTGTGTCTCCCAAAAATACCAATCGTTGTGCTGGCACAAAAAAAATAAAAAAAAATACAACCCAAAGTGTGTCGTACAAAAAATTACCAAAAAAAAATTAAAAAATTCTACAAAAACTGCGTCGCACAAAAAAATTATTTGCATTTTTTTTAAAAAAAATGGCATCAAGTGTGTCGCAGAAAAAAAAAAAAGTGTCACACAAAAAAAAGAAATAAAAAGAAAACCATCTTCATATGTTTCATTTGGCTCAAAAACCTCATTCCACCATTCAAAGGCTTCAGAGGAACAACTATCTTCTTTCAAAAAAGGTTGATTTGTGACTTGAATGAACTTCAAAAAAGATTTTCAGAAAATGCTCTTTGGTGGCACGAGTCTAAACCGCTAACCACTTTCACATGAACAATCATTTCCATCCAAAACGTCTAGCCTTGTATGACGTTAAAATTCGGACGCATTTTAGAAACCTCTAGCCCTATATGACGTAAAAAGTCTGGTGTATTTTCAGAAAATGTCTATCCCCATTCAACATTAAATTGGCGGGTGCATTTCAGGAAACGTCCGCCACACATGACGTTAAATTTGTTGAGTTAATTACGTCTATCGATGCATGATGTTAAACTGCTTAGAAGGCTCCATGGTTGCATGAATTAGAACTATTGACTACAATTTGTTTTTCAAAAATATCTTCACCTTTTCAATTCTTTTTATATGTATTGTGTTTTAAAAATCTTAATTCCTTTGTTAAAACGGTACACCCCCCTAAACTTCTAGTTTTGTTTAAAAAATTCTTTCTGTTTTCAAAATTTCTTTAAAATATTTTCTAAAATAAGAAAATTGGGCACTCGTACATGATGTTATCGCGTTGCTGCTTCATTTATTCTCTCTAAAATTGATCGAGAAAACCTTTAGGGTAAGCTTTCCTAGTAGGTAAAGCCTTTTTCAAAACCTAGAAAGTCTTGAAGGAAAATCAAGAAAAATGCCAAGTTCATAAATTTGAAATACAAATCAGAACTCCTGAAATTAAGTGGCATGAATACAAAATCCAGTTTGAAGTCCAGGCTAGCTTGAGATAAACATCTCGAGAAAAACTCAGGTCGAAAAGCTTAGGGGCGAACTTGCACTAGATAGATGAGTGGGATGAAAGTGATGTCTCTTGTTATAGCCCTAGAAAAAATAATTGGTGTGTCCTCTGACAATGTGATATCATGATAAAGTCTTAAATGTCGACAGTGTCTATTTATTTGCATCTCACATGTCCCTCGAAGGATAGGGAGTGCCAAAGAGGGGTAACAATAGACATCCCATTTTGAATTTGACAAATTTTATTATTTTCCTGATTCTAGGGATACATAGATAACCCTTAGGACCATATTATTCCAAAGCACCTTTTGACCACACAACACCATAGTCTATAATCTTTATTCCATGATCGCTAATCCCTTTAAAGCCTTATCCAATTTCGAAAGTGATCCCAAAATAGGATAAAAATCGAGTTTAATTTTGAAAATAAGATGATAATTATCCAAAAAGTGCGTGAAATTTATTGAGAAAATCTGCGGATCTAAGACACTTTGATCCACACGACACAAAGCCCAGGCCACACAAAGTGTCGCCTAGTGCAAGACAGAGTTTGTCACCTCGTGCGACACAAAGTGTGTCGCCTAGTGTTCGCCCAGGTTATTTTGGGCCAGTTCATTGAATTTGGTCAATTTTTTCTCCAGCGACATGATCTATGTTGATTGGTCACGTTTGACTAGAGCAACTCACTTTGTGTTGCCAAAGCATTGACCATCAGATTTTTGAAATTTTAACTCTAACTGATTCGACAAGCTTCACAATCCAATTCCCAACCCCTCAAAGGTGTATAAAAGGACTTGAGTCTGACCATTTAAAGGTTATCCATTTAAAGGTTGGTCAATCAAGTCCTGATTGGAGTGTTTGAGTGCAAATAAACCCTTAACCTTCTAGATCCATCTTTCAACCATTTTGAGAAAACCTAAACTCAATCTTCAACCTGTAGCTCAGCAACCCACAACCCTATTTCAACCAAAGCCAAGCCAAGCCAAAGTCAAGCCACGAACAACGTAAACTCAACTGCAGTCCTGATACGGGCGAAACTCCAAAGCTTTGGGTGTCTCGGGCCAACTGGACCGGTTAGGCAAATCCTCTTTCTTGCATTTTCAATCATTTTAAGCTCTTAGTTAGATTCATTTGATAATATTTCTTTAAGTCATTTGTGTAAGGATTAATGCCTGCTCTGCCAATGATCTAAGTGAGGATCTATTCATATTTGAATAGATCAACCCCCACTTCTCTGTTATTCTAAATAACAAGTTTGTAGTGACAAATATAAGGATATTCATTTGGAGATCTCTCTGATTTTGTGTTGTAAATAATTTGCATCATAAATGTTACAATATTTGCATCACATACACAATTAGAGAGGAGGAGAAATCGGTTTAGAGGTATAGCGAGGGAGATAATGTAAAAGTTACTCACATATGCTTAAGCAACTGAAAAAACATTTCTAACTTTTATCCACTTTTTTTCTTTTTTCTAAAGATATGAAACAATTTTAATTTTAATTGGGTGAAGATACTGAGAAAATTTAACTGCATGAAGACCTGCATAATATAAAAACTTAATAAAAAGAAAAGGGTTATAAAGAATATCTTTATTTTTCTTGTAAATGCAAAAGAATACTCAAATTTTTTAAAATCTACATCCATATATATTTTTTTGCCCTATTTGGTCATCATCATCATCAAACATCATATCATCAAAGTATTTTTTTAACTATTTGGGGTTGGTCGCATGAATCCCGGTATGTCATTCTGCTCTATCAAGAGTAATACCCTTAGTGAGGTCATGATGCTTTATTACGAAGCTCCTATTCCTCACTCTCTTGGTCGTCTGGGTCATAAAAGGACCATCGCAGTCCTAATAGGACCATGATGGTCAAAGGGCTTATTCATGGACTGTCACAGTCTTATCAAAACCCTGATGGTCCTTTGAAACACAATGCACCATCATACTCTATGCGAGCATCATAGAGCCATGATGTTTCTTTGTATTTTAAAGGACCAACACGGTTATGTTAAGATGGTCTAATAAAAACACATTCCCCGCCCCCCCCCTCCTCTCTTTCTCAATATGCATCCCAGCCCACTCAAGCAGCTGAAATAAGAGGAAGATAATAGATGGAAGAATTTGATAAGTAGCTGAAATAGGTGGGGAAGATAACAACATGTATAATTGGTAAGAGATTCATGGATCAAATCCTCATAACTGAGAGAGAGTGTGTGTGAGAGAAAGAGATTACTTAACTTGTTAATTATTGATTATTATCCACAATTTGGGGACCATTCTATAGTGAAATTTTTTACCATCATTGATCATTGTCTCGTTTACACTTGTTTTAAATGAGAATAATATGATAAATGATAAATGTTTTAAGCAATGTTATCATCATCGATTAGGAACATTTATTATCATCTATCATTCACTTTAATGTGGCTTCACAAAATCCAGATTTTTCATATAAAAAGAGTGAGATTCTTTACTTTTTTTTATTCTCTAAATTTTTCATATTGTAAGCAAGCAAGCTTCTCAACGGGACATTTATCATCGTTGGTCATTCATAATTATAAGGCTTCAGATTTTTCATAACAAAAGGAAGCAAGATTCGTAAACCGGCATTAAATTTCAATATGATCCATACTTCAAGCGCAAATCAATAAAAAGCTTGCCATCACCTGTCAATCTATTGAGAACTTCTTTCCAAACTTTTCCATTTCCTTACTACTATATCTGAAAGCTCTTAATTTACTTTGCAACAAAGCTTTTGAATTGAATCTGAAAGGCCATTGTTGGCAAGTCGAGATTGTGTAGGTGAAGTTGATCAACTTGTGTTAAAAGCAATGGAATCATCTCTTCTCAGTAGTAACTCACTTGAAAACAAAAATTATAATATTTAGTTAATTATGTCCAAAACTCCTACACTCCTTCTATAGAATGATTTTTGGTGTCTTACATGTGACGGGCGATAATTTTACAAAACTGGGGTTTCCCTTTGGTAATGATTCAAAATAGTGTATTACTTTCTCTCTAGTACTTCATTAAAAGTCTTAAGTGACTAAAGCTGACATGTTTCTTGATTATCCACTAAGTTGAGATTCTTTATTTTGACAATTCTATTGATTGCATCCTTAAAATTAATCAAAGTAGATTCCTTATAATTAACCAGAATTGATATTTCTCTTACTTTTCTCTTAAATTTTTAATAATTTTATGATTTTGTAAACAATGAAGCTGATTAGATTTAAGCTACCTTGGACCACGTACTAGAAAAAAAATTTACATTGGATTGAGCTACCTTGGAAGTGTGCTATATAGCTGAAAACTCTGGTGGCAGTTTTCACCAAATATATAAATATCTCTCCTACGCTCATAACTTATTGGTTTTCAAAATATCTTGCCTCAGTCCAGAAAGAATTGTGGTAATAGGAAGCATAAGAGTCGTATTCATGATTTTCGCCATAGCAACCATATCACAAATATAAAATTTAACAAAAATTATATATATATATATATATACCGTTTAAAGTTTATCGCACGATCACAATTATCCCATAGTGTTTTATTTTTCATTTTTTTCTTACAAATCGGAATGATCTGAAATTTGGAGCATGTATACATCTTAGTGAGGTGCACTTAATAAAAATATAAAAATAATAATTCGATAAAAATTATTGATCAAAATACCCTCAAAACTTTTTAGGGGTATTTTGGTCAATTTTTTAATATAAAATATTTTTTTGATATTTTTTCGTAAATTCACCTATTTTTTATGAACACAAGCACCAAATTTATTGTCATTCAGATTTGTAGAAAATAAAAATGAAAAATGAAACACTACCGGACAATCGTGCCCGTACAATGAATTTGGACGGTGATGAGGGTAGGTGAAATAACTGTTCATTGTCGCCTATAGGCGTTGGGAAGAGTTATATATATATATATATATATATATATATATATATATATATATATATATATATATATATATATATATATATATATATATATATATATATATATATATATATATATATGAAGATACTACAAAACGCTTATAAGCGAAAATGAACAGTGATTTCGTCTATCCTCATCACCGTCCAAACTTCATCGCACAGTCACGATTGTCTGGTAGTATTTTATTTTTCATTTTGTTTTTACACATTAGAATGAATTGAAATTTTGAGCGTGTCTACATCTTAGTGAGACGCATCTAATAAAAATATAAAAACAATAATTCATGAAAACAATATTGACCAAAATACCCCAAAACTTTTCAAGGGTATTTTGGTCAAGTTTTTCATATAAAATGTTGTTTTTATATTTTTCATAGATTCGCTTATTTTTTATGAACACACGTTTCAAATCAGCTCATTCTGATTTGTAGAAAAAATATGAAAAATAAAACAATACCAGACAATCATGACCGTACAATGAACTTTGGATGGTAATGATGGTAGGTGAAATCACTGTTCATTTTCGCCTATAGACATTTTGTAGCATATATATATATATATATATATATATATATGGAAAAAGATGGGATTAGCCCACTTGCTCATACGAACATATGAGCCCAATGGCCCAGATTAAATCTGAGCCGATATAATGATCACAGATGCCTGGTAGTACTTGAATTTTAGTTTGTTTTTCTACAAATCCAAACCACTTAAAAATTTAGGAATGTGTTCTTCTCATCAAGACGCACCTAATAAAAATATAAAAAAAATTATTCGTAAACCAAAATAACAAAAATACCCTCCAAACCTTTTCAGGGGTATTTTGATCAATTTATTTTATGTAAAATACTTTTTTGATATTTTTCAAAGATTCACTTATATTTTATGAACACAAGCCTAAAATTTTAACTGATTTGAATTTGTAGAAAAAAAACTAAAATTCAAAAACTACCGGACATCTATGATTGTCAGATCGGCCTAGATTCAATCTGGGCCGTTAGGCTCATATATTCATATGAGCTAGTGGGCTAATCCCATCTTTTCCCTATATATATATATATATATATATATATATATATATATATATATATATATATATATATATATATATATATATATATATATATAAAATTTGACGTAGGCCCACTAACCTACAACTACATATGGCCCAACGGCTCAGATTCAATCTAGGCTGATCTGACAGTCACAACCTCATTTTGTATTTTAATTTTAATTTTTTGTTACAAGTTCAAATCACATGAAATTTTAGGCGTCTATTCTTTTCATGGCGCCTAGTTATAGGATTTTTGTCTTGTCGCACGTACATATAGGAGACGGGCTTGCCTCAGTTTTGCCTTAGGGTATCTTGTCTAGACAGATAAAGCTTCAAAACTAGCCAATGTCATCATTGGCAAGGCTCACCGATCCCCGATATGTGCCAGTTGAAAGTTATACCTCCTAATAAGCATGGGAAGTTGGTTTCGAAGCGAGGCAAGATTGACCAACGGTTTAACCTCTTGTAGTGATGGACGGAATCCTATTTCTTTTCAAAAAAGGATTTTGTAAAATGATGACTTTTTTATGAGAAAATAAAATGCTACTTCGAAAACTATTTTCAAAAGAGGGACGGGCTGGACAGTTGTTGCCACTTGTGGCTCCTTTGGTGATCATTTTCTTCATTTCCTTTTATTACTTAGTGAAGATGATGAAATGAATTCCTTTGTGAGGTCACAAGGGCCTGAAAAATTTGAAGTTTCCCTTATAGTCTTTGGAACTCTTTATTCTTTGTTTTTCAAAGTCGAGGAGTTATCTAGGTTTCTGCCGGACTTTCTTCTTAAAGAGGGTTCGACATTCTCCTTAGCATATGTCCAAAATGCTCTGGATCACCAAATTATGTTATTTTCCCATATCTTCCCATGGTTGCTTTTTTTAGGAACGTGTAGGGACTTTCATTAGGATGAGCCTTCATCCTCAAAGTTTGCTTATGCAGTATTGTTGTGGTTAGCAAACATCTATTTTGTACATAACCTTTTGGAGGTTTTCCTTTCATTTCAATTTTTTTTTTTTTTTACCAGTGACGCTTTTTTTGGGTTTTCACCACGTCCATTATTCTCCTTCTTCTTTTTTCTTTACCTGTGATACCCTTTTCGGGTTTTCACCACTTCCTTTTTCTTCTTTTTTTTAAATCCTATTACAGGTAGTACTTTTTGAGATATTAATGGGCTCATTGGTTCACACCCCTCCTTATTTTTTTTCTTATAAAAATTGCATGCATGCACTTGGGTTACCACGAATGGTCCCTCCCAAATAGGCTTGAATTTGCCCAATGGGTATGGATTTTCCATATTATAGAAAATTTTCTCGAAATATCATGTCCTATTCTCTGAATTGTTGGGAAACAACCTTCCTTTGATATGCTTTCTTAATTCTACGGTGGTAAACTACAATATTTTGTTCTGCCCATAACCATCGTTCATCTAGAGTATCGAGGGCAGTAACTCACGCTTCAGCTTTTTGTTTTAGGTCTACTTCTTTATGAACAAGCACTCAAGTATCTCGATTTCGATGGGTAGTAGGGCATCCATACCATAGACTAATGAGTACAAGGTCATGCCAATAGGAGTCTTTTTAGTTGTTTGATAGGACTATAGCTCATCATTTAGCGTCTCATGTCAATCTTTACCTCCTTCACTTATTTTGCCTATGATTTTCAGGAGCCCTCTGTTTGTGGCCTCAGCTTATATGTTTCCTTGAGGCCAGCTTTTCATTTTTACAATTGGTCCTATTGTCAGTGATGATTAACTCTGGAATGTCGAATCTGAACACAATATTATTCTTTATGAAATGGGAGACACGTTGAACTTCAAATTTGGCAAATGACATAGCCTCCACCCATTTTGTGAAGCATTCCGCAACTATTAATATATAACAGTGTCCATTTGAATATTTTAGCAAAATCATGAGGATGATATCAAGACCCCATATGGCAAAAGACCACACAGGCGGTCTTGAGTTAAGTGGTACAAATGGGGCATGGATGAGGTCCCCATAGAACTGACGTTTAGGATACTTCTTAACAAATTTCCAACAGTCTTTAGCCATGGTGGTCCAATAGTAACCTTGACGTCTAATTTTCTGAGCTAGAGCAATTGCTCCAGTGTGTCCTCCCTTATTGTGCAGTTCTGTTAAAACTTGGTCAATTCTGGCTGGTCGATACACCTAGGATGATGCCATCAAAGGATTTTCTAAAAAGATAGTAATCTCTTTTCAAAAAGCCCATGGAAAACCTTCAAAGGGCTTTTTTATCCTTTTTAGTGGCTCCATCGGGGTATGATCCTTTTTTTTAGCAGGAATAACACATCATGGAACGACTGCTTTGCTTTGACAGGCATCTGAAGCCACAACGGCCACTTCCCCATTGCTCTCACTATTTTGTTATATTTCCTTTTTCGATTTTTGGTGGGGATGGATCGCTTTTGTACTTGATGTAAAAAGGTTGCATGGTGACTTCTAAGGAAATGTCGACCATTGAAGCAAGGGTTGCTAGGGTATCGGCAAACCGATTATTTTCCCTAGTTACATGTTGGAAGGATATTTGTTTAAAATATTTGATCATGTTATCCACCTTCTCTTGATATGGTTTAAGCTTTTCATGTTTGACCTTCCAATTCCCTTGAACTTCGTTTATGACAAAGAGGGAGTCGCTAATGACTCGTATCTACGGCATTCATAGTTTCAGAGAGTTTTCGAGCCCAGCTATCATGGCCTCATATTCAACAATGTTGTTAGTGCATGGGAAATTCAATCTGACGGTTGTTAGCATCATAATCTTTTCGAGTGAGCTTAGTATGACACCTATACTTGCCCCATATTCATTCTATACACCGTCAGAGTATAACTCCCACGTTGGTCCTCAATTGTGAAGAAATTATCATCAAGGAGATCTGTATCAATGGGAGTATTATCTGGCATAGCGTGTTCAGCTAAGTGGTCAGTTATGGCTTATCCTTTGACTGACTTTTGAATAACATATTCGATTTCGAACTCGCTTAATAGCATTCCCCACTTTGCTAATCATATGCTAAGGACAAGTCTTTCCAATATATACTTAAGTGGGTTTCTTTTTTAGATGAGCCTGACTGTAGGAGACAAGGCGTAATGTCTACAAGTGTCAGATTATACCTCAATTCATAATCGCCATAGTTTTACTAATGTAATACATGGTTTGTTCTTTGCCTTGGTCATCATATTGTCCCAACATTGCCCCTATAGTTTTGTCTTTTACAGCAATGTACAGAAAGAAGGGTTTGTCGGGGCTAGGAGGACTAAGGATGGGAGGTTTGGTAAGGTATTCATTGATTTGATCAAATGCATTTTTTGACATTCGTTGTCCCATACAACGGGGCATCTTTTTTAAGGAGCCTATTGAAGTGTACACACATGTGTACCAGTTGTGAGATAAAACGCCTTACGGCCTGTATGTGACTTTGAAGCCCACAAATTTCTCTGATATTCCGAGGAGGGGGCATCTCAGCGATAGCTCATATTTTTAACGGGTTTACCTCAATGCCTCTTTGGCTTACTATAAAGCCTAGTAATTTGTCAGATTCAACTCCGAATGCAGATTTCTGTAGATTTGAGTTTGAGTTGACGTTTTCAGAGTCTTTCAAAAAATTATTCTGAGGTTAGTGAGATGGTTGGACCTGGCTTTTGACTTGACCAAAATGACATCAAAGTAATCTTCCATGATAGTGTGCATTACGTCGTGGAAGATATTAGTCATTGCCCACTGATAGGTTGCCCCTGCGTTTTTTAAGCCGAAGGGCATGAAACGGTAACAGCAGGTTCCACATTGTGTTATGAAAGATGTCTTGGTTTGATCTTCTTCCGCCATGAGGATCTGGTTGTATCCCGAGAAGTCATCCATGAATGGCAGCATCTCATGGGCCCGCAATATTATCAATTAAGGCATCTTTATTTGGTAGAGGGAATTTGTTTCTAGAGCATGCCTTGTTTAGTCTCTGTGGTCGACACACATTCGGATCCTCGTGCCTTTTTTAGGTATGACCACTACGTTGGCCAACTAATCAGAGTAATTGACGGGGGTGATGAATTTTTCATTGAGTAGTTTATCGATTTCTTCTTTTATTTTAAGCTCAAGGTGAGTCTTCTGACATCAGAGCTTTTGCTTACTGGCTTCGCCCCTTCCTGGAATACTAGGTGATTTTGCATCAAGTTAAGATCTAATCCTGGCAAATCATCGTATAATCAGGTAAAGACATCACGATATTCCACAAAGAAGGAAATCAAGTTCTCCCATTCCTCGAGTGATAGGGAGGTTCCAATCTTGATTAACCTTGGATCCTTCTCGGTTCTCAAGTTGACGTCGATCGTCTCTTCAACAATAACCGTTGGGATACCATCGAATCGCCTCCTGAACTGATCAACATGGGAAGTGAGTTCTTCAGGTTGGGGGATTTCTTCAAACTCTTGGTCATCTTGTTTTTCATCTGGGTTATCTAATTCATCTTAAATGTTTTGCACCGTTAATGGGCTATCACGTATATTTGTTGGTTTTGAAACTTCTTCTTTTTTATCATGTTTATCATATTCTGAATTTTCACCGGCTTTTGTGTTGTTGCAAGAGGTATCTCTTATGGGACTCACAAGAGGTATGTTAGGGACCGGACGCGCAAGGTAGTTTGGTGGCCACCCCGCGCCTATCTGCCAATTGATCATTAACTCAAATAGAAAGTTGTCTGTAACTAACAAAGGCTATTAATTTCTCATCATCATCATCATCCAAACCTTATTCCAATTATTTAGGGTCGTCTATATAAATTATGTTATTTCATTCTTCTATATCAAAGGCCATACCCTCAATAAGACCAAAAGTAATCATATCTTTTTTTACTACTTGTATCTATGTTCTTTTAGGCCTTCACCTTACCCTTATATATCCTTCCATTTGAATCAAATCGTGCCCTTATATAGAGCTACGTTGCACATGGCTAGCCCACTTAAGTCTATTTTTCCTCGTCTTGTCACCTATTGAAGCCATATGTAAATTACCTTCAATGTATTCATTTTAAATTCTATCCTTCAAAGACTATTGATTTTTATTAAATTGCAATTAAAAACAAACATCACCAAGCAACATTTATCACGAAATTTTCTATTCGTACTAGGTGACCAAAAGATGGTGTGCCGCCCACCTCAAAACTAGTACTCTAGGTTGTTGAAGAAACCCAAAAAGGCTCCAAATCACTTTCCTCCATTAAAGAAGCATCCAAAAACAGCAACAATAGCTCCATAACGCCCCAACTGTAGTAAACGCTCCAACCATATCGCTACTCCATAATTACATTTAAGCCCATCTATTTGATTTGAGTAGAGGACCTACTAAGGGTTTTGGACCCAAAAAACCTCCAAATGACTTTTCTCCCATTCAGAAACATTCCCATCAACAACAGCAGCCATAACAACTCATAGACACTCTAACCATATTGCCACTCCTCAGTAACATCTAAGTCATCCATTTGAATAGATGGTGAATAAAGGGGTCAGATCTTTTTCAAGAGTAGCTTTGATTTGGAATTAATTTGATGCTTTGTCCCTGATCCGCCTTGGAAACCATCTTTTTGAGGGAATTCGGTTTCCAAACACCATCCGCCAAGCAGATTTTGACGTATTTTCAGTACGAATGGTTTACATCAACCATCATGTGTCATGATTTATATTACTTGCAGCGTACAAAACAATCCGCTACAAGTATCAGGGATCAAGTTCTGATTCAACAAAGGACAAACATTTTCCCGGAACGGCATCATGCATCATGATATATTTCCGTTTCAAAATAGATTCTTAACAAAAAAAAAGTTTATATAGAGTCAAGGCTCTAAACAATCAAATTAGAGCCCACCTCCAAGAATTCACTAAAAGTGACCCAATATCCTCAAATTGATCATCTCGACATCAAGATATATGGAGATGAGAAAATATATTTTTAAAACTATCACAAAGATATCTAGCATTGAAACCACATTTCTTGACACTATTTCAAAATGTGCTTAGAGCCCCAGCTCTATACAAACCGCACCCTTTTAACTAACCGTGTTCTCTGCTTTATATGCAAGTATAAAGTTCGTGTTGTGTGCTCAAAGGGGCTTGGTTAGCAAACCCTTGAACCCCTCAAGTGGAAATGGGATGCAAATAATTTCGTCAACGTGGAACTTTGGGACTGCCATTTGGAAAACACACGTAATTTTGTAAATTTCTTTAATATGTTCTAAGGTTTTGAAAGATTTTCATGATTCCAACCACTTTGATGTTTATTTGAACTGGACAAGTTATTTTTTGGTTCCAGTTCAATTTTGTTAACATATTTCAGAATTCAGATAATGGAAATCATGGAGGCAACGGGCTATTTCCATTTTAAAAGTACCGACTGGGATATTCAAAAAAAATGGCATTAACGCAAGTACTGGAACATGACTCAACAACCACACATATTGCAAATTAGGGAAAATGCTAAAAAATTTGAAGACAAGAACAAATCAGCAAAAACCATGGGAGCATTGAATGGTAAATCGACCCTACCATTGAACAAGACCAATATTTTATAGAACAGTATTAAATAAGACCGCTTATTTTTGGCAAAAGGAGGTACCTAATTACCATTGACCATTAGATATGAAATCAAGCGCAGTGGGAATGATTGGCACAAAATCAAAATAAAATTTTTCAAACTGTGACACACCTTGCTGTCAGATTTCACATCTGTTGGTTAAGTATGTTTGTGACCTTGTAATTATAGTCTAAAATCCCATTTTCTCAAAAAAAAAAAAAAAGTCTAATCCCATATTTTACATCAATGGCCATGCTATGCAACTCACCCTACCATGGGTGACATTACCAATATATACCATCCAGGAACGAGCCTGTGATTATCAACAGCATAAAACATGTACTTCACCAATTATTTAGAGGCTCTCTGAGGGAAATCAAAATTTTCAACACAACCAAAGCCTAAACGAGAAGAAAGCACAGATAGCCATAATAACCAAGTAAACATGTACAGGTCGGGCGAAACATTCTCAAAAGACTAGCTAAATGAGAACTTTTAATATATTTACCCATTAGGAAATCCCTAAGGAATCCTCTCCATCTAAACATGCTTTAACTTAAGCAGCATAAACTGAAACCCAACACAGTTATCTCTGCCAACAATTCCAACCATCTTAATCTTAATATTCATCAGTCCAAAGCCTCGAAGTTCCAACCGACTCTAGGTGCCTAACACAAAAATTCAGTGTCCTATAGGTTAACAAGTGATAGACTCCTTAAGGAAAATATAAATTGAACGAGGGAGAGAGAGGACAAGGGATGGGGGGGCAGGTGTAGAAGGTTGTTAACTTACAATATATTTATGTATGTACTGATGTACCGATTAAGTTACGTGCTGCAGCTCAGTGCATCGATGGACGGGGAGCACGTGGTCTCACTGGTGTCTTTGATGGGCTTACCCTAAACAAATAACAAACTGCACCTCATCAGAACTCGACGCCCATACTGATAATGAGCTTCATTTTTCAAGCAAAAACATATGCAGAAGTACTGCTAGATTTGCGAAGATCTCACTTGATATCACAAGGATAAATAATATATGTTCAAATGGATGAAGCATTTAGGAGAGCGCACACGCATGCACTCACCCACAGGCACACACACATCCACACACACAAGCACGAAAGCACAGACACAAAATATAGCCTAATGCACAGGG
The DNA here is from genome assembly GCF_054954075.1 of Amborella trichopoda. Taxonomy (NCBI): domain Eukaryota; kingdom Viridiplantae; phylum Streptophyta; class Magnoliopsida; order Amborellales; family Amborellaceae; genus Amborella; species Amborella trichopoda. The sequence goes on from NC_142344.1 coordinate 32,388,929, forward strand.
CCATGGAAATCACAATCATATACTCACCTTATGGGCAAAGCTCCCAAGACAGCACCACTACAGTTCAAAGCAGCAATTGCACTTTCTGCCTGAAAGAATAAAAATTTCGCATGGCTGAATATTGAAATGATGACTGATAATAAGTGCCAGGTAATAACAAATACCAATGATTCGTTGATACCATTGGATGTCGGATAATGAATTAATCCAATAAAAGAACAACAATGTCGGCAAATGCAAGCCTATTGGCCTTCTCACATTCTTTTTATGTACAACCCAATGCCTACAATCTGTTAGTAATCATCAGTCTTAAAATACGTCTTTCTATGACCACATATATCCATTAGGAAACCCAACTATAAATGAACACTTGAGAGACCAGCTTTAAATAGTCAATATGAGCACAAAATTTGAGTGCAAAGATGCATATGACTACTATATTCTTTGCAATGTTCGGCTACAATGTCACTTTTGTACGAGGCTTTCCATGATAAAATTTTATGCATTCTTACTCTTTGATTGCCAATTCCAACACAAACATATTACTATTGCTGCCATTTGTTAGAATGTAAGGCAGCACAATGATATTCATACTAGGCCTTCCAATGTCGGATACAGATTCACGCTTCTCTCTCCAAATTATATGCTGATTATAATTCCTTTCGAAATTAATACCAATACAAAAACCAATAACATCAACTCTACAGTGGATTATTGAAAAGAACCTATCCCTAGATCATTACAAAATGGGGATTCCTTCTTTTTGTTGATAACTAACTCCTTGTATTAAATGGCAAAAATGAGGGGTGTGTGTGTCATGCATAAAATTGGTACTAGAAATGGCTATGTGCCTATACAAAAACTGGTACCTAGGGATGATGGTCGATTCACCCCTTCCCTTTTTCTTTTTCTTTTTTTTTCTTTTTTAGGTAGTTTAGCCGTAGAAATCGAACTTGAGATGTATCACAGCTAAATGCCAGCAGCTAACCACACAAGCCCAAGTGTAATTAAGTGATCACTAGCTATCGATCACTAGTTCACCCTTTCCCTAGCTAGGCAATCAACTATTGATCACTTAGCTTCTTGCCAGGTGTAATAAATGAGACCAAGAGATTCTCGCAGCGAGGGGGATTTGTTGGCCCAGGCTATGACATTTTGAGAGTCACCCTCAATGTTGATTGATGGGCCCAATTTCGATTCCAAAATGATGATTTATCTGTATTCTGAAATCCCACCCCGTATTGACTGCCACTCATATACTCAACATAGCCAGTGGTAATCGATTTCAATCTATATCTATTCTATTAAAAGCCAAGATAGAATTCAGCACTTGAATTTATTTTTCACTCACCACCTAAATTTACCGGTCATGACTCACCAGGAACACACAGAAGCACATCACAAGTTATTCTCAATGTTCTTTTCCTGAATTCTTTTTTGGTTCATATGGAAGAGTATCGGATCTTTTATTGACTCCCATAAGAAGCAGACCATGAGATGATTGCCTTTTTTAATACAGCACCTTTAAATTGAACTGCGCAGATCTTCATAGAACTAGACTGCCATTGTTTTTTCTCAATCTTTTGCCCAGTTTCCAAGATCAAGAGCTACTTTGGATCAATTGTTAATAAGAAACATTATTATCAGCTTTAAGTCAGTATTCAATCAAATTTAAGGAAATTTTTAGGCCCCATTGTTGACTCTTTTGTGATCCTTTTATCAGACAAATAGTTGCGGGAACTTTGGGGGTAAAGCCACAATCCCACCTTGGGAACTCGATCCCGCGGATCCTATAAGGATCTTAGAGGGAGTTGGCTTTAGAGAAATAGAGATCTCACTCCGTATAAAATGGGATCTCGATCTACATGCTTGTAGGATCCTTCAGAGGAGATGAGCTTTACTATTAACTGAATTATTGGCCCGCTCGTGGATATTATGGATTTATTTCTTTAGAATATGTTGACTTATGGAATATGTTAACTTATGGTGCATATCACCGTGGTACACTAGAAATATGGTATTAAGAAACTAGAGCTTAATATCATAGTAAGCCAATTTATGATATTATTAAATTGATTTATTGTAGTAAATTGGAGTACTATGACTATGGCATTCATAGGAAAATAAGGTGTACGATAGCGGATTGAGCGGTATTGCTTTGATCCTAATTTTATCATATAATATTAATTGATCTTGTTTTATGCATAGTGGAGCTTAAATCCCTTGAAGTCAAGACCTCAATCCCAGTGTCATGGAATCTCGCTCCCCAATATCCCAGGATTTAGCTACTTAATTTGTTGAATGTAGGGACACCAATCCTAACCCCAGGGAGCTTCCACCCTATGGCGTTGTGGCGTTTCCCGAGCCAATCCCGCTTCCAAACCCACTGCCACCTCAAACAACTATGATCAGACCCATGTACCGAAGATAATTGTAGCAATATTTGGCACCATTAGATGTCAAGTAGATTGGATAGCTACTTCTTCCACATTTCTCAAAGTTCTTTTCTGGTGCATTTTGATGGCTGCTCAATTTGTGTCTGCCAAGAATACCATATTCCCACCAATTAAAAGATACACAAACTCCAAACCATATGGGGGCTTCTTTTACATTAGTCAATGCCCAAAACTGTAGAAGTGTTACTTATTGTCAGTGGAATCGTACTGCGACTTATAAAACTGGATCCTTTAGTTGAAACCAATCAATGCTAAATGTTTGACGAAGAGATGATTGCCTTTTTTAATACATAGCCTTTTTTAATACATAGATACCTAAGGACCTAATTTCTGTTGGCAATGTGCAATCGATCAAACTTCTTTCATCAAATCACCATGGCAGACAGATCTACGAGACATCATGTAAAAAAGGTAATCATGTGCTCAGACTGTCCCACATGGAACGCTAAAGGGAAATTCAGTGAAAGTAAGGAAAGCCTACTCTTAACAATGTTTCGAAAGAAGTCAAAAAGGAAAATTCTCATCAGCCTAAAAGAGGAATAATATCTTTAAATATAAATCATACAAGCAGTCCTTATGGGCTTTGTCCACTGCAACCTATCAAAAAGGATAAGTACCTAAGTCTAGAGCCCTATTGGCCATCTCACAGGGCATTACAAGAGAGAGAGATCAGATCAGGTAACAACCGTTACTATGTTAATGAGCACGAGTTTAAGGAATGGGTGAGAGACTAAACAATTTCTTGGATCCTAATACTGGAAAAATTGAAAGGATTTAGAGCTCGTGCCCTGATAGAAAGTGGAACGCAACAATTCAAGTAAGATATAGAAATCCAAGCCATGTGCAAAGTATGGTAAGCCGCCAACGAGCAATCCAACATAAACTTTGATGGAATTTGAGGAATATTATGGTAAGCCACGAGCAACATGACTCCTTGATGTAAGCTCATCAAGAAGTCCAGAATTGGCACGAGTTTGAGGATTAGTAAGAGATTGCCAAGGAAGAGACCTTGTAAGGTATGTGAGAATTTTCCACTTTACCATGGTGAACTCAAAAACTCATCAAACATGCAATCGCATATGATGGATTTTAATATTTTGGATGAAAAAGAAAGGGAGTAGCAGTTGACAAGCCTATTGTTAGGGCTTGCCAAAGGCTTCACTGGGTTAAGGGGTATTTGTACAGGTAAGTCATGGGCATATATAAAAGCAGCAATCCATGTATCTTTCCTAATCTTAACAAGAACATTGGCATGCATAGTTTGTTTATATATTACTTATTTGTTTGGATTAAAACAAAATTGTCAAGAACTCTGACAATCACCTATGCAAGCACCTAGGATTACGAGGGAGGTGGAGTAGATGATGACCCAATAACTTGAATTACATCAATGACTAACTTCCCCAATGTGCACAACGAGCCTTAACTGCAACCACACATGTTAGCTAACACAAAAAAAAAACACAAGAAGATTATTTGCAGGATAAGATCCAAGAGCTTATGAAGCAAAGTTGAGCATAATGTTGACACATTTAGCTTCCAATGCAATTCACTTTGGGGTTAAATATCAGTTTTGGGTGATCCAATGCTCAGTTGAAGGTCTCATAAAACATCTACAACTGCTATTTCTATGGTCTTTCCACATTTAGGATTGGTTATTGTATTCTCTTCGCATTTGCATTTGCATTTGCATTTGCTTTTGCAGTTAGGAGTTGGATTCCCCATATTACTCCCTAAATTTATTAGGTTTCCTTAAATTTGGTTTCCTTTTTATAAGAGAAGCTTGGTCAAGTTATCGGTTTGCTTAACCTGCAAAAGGAAAGGATTACAAGTTGAGAATTACTATAAATACATGTAAGAGGCCTATGGCTGGAAATTGTTTTCTAGAGAGCTTTAATGGTACCGATTCTATCTTCTTTGCGTTGTCAATTCCAGAGGCCACATGAGATTCTATGAAACCCGGGTACTTTTTTCTTTTCTTTTTTATAATGTTAACATTGTATTACTATATAAAAAGAAAGGAATACAACAGATAGAGGGAGGAGAGGACCGAGAATACCCACGAGCGAGGTATCTCAGTCAAAATATTTAAGCCATAAACCCTATACAACCTATATCCTTTTGAAGTGGCTGTAACCAAAAGACTGAGGTCACAAAAAATTGGGCTTATAAGCACACCCTGTTACAAAAAACAAGAACCAAAAAATCTAGGTGTCCTAGAAGACCTCGAGGGTCCAGTGCAAAAAAGGACGTGGACCATTCATTGTCTTCCATGTGTGGTCGCATCGCACACCATCTTTAGCGAGGAGGTCGGCGAACTAGTTCGACGTCCGCCAAGTATGCGTCCAACCGACATTGGTATCCCTGCATAAGTGGTAAATTTCATCAAAAATTCTAGAAAGGTATCAAGGAGGGGTAGTGGTGCCTGCTGCCCATGATAGAATGTTTTTTGCGTCTCCTTCCACCACAAAAGATTGGCCCCAAGATGGATTAAAAAATTTCAGGCCCATTAAGAGTGCCAATGCTTCGGCAACTTGTGAATCTCCATGTCTGACATATTTTGAGTATGTCATGAGAACATTTCGATTGTGGTCACGGAAAACACCCCCTACTCCTGAAGGGCCCGGGTTACCCAAGGAACAACATCTAAGATAAGCTTTATGGCATTTTCTGGAGGAGGTAACCAGTTGTGAGGTCGTTGTAGCTTGAAAGGCTGGAGTCGAATAATATTGTCCCATTGCCTAAGAAAAGAACTCATAGGAATCCCACCAAAGATACTGTGGGTGGAAGCCCAAAAAGTTACGAGTGATGTAACCTTATGAAACAGCCCTGAAACTTCATTGTTGTGTCCTTGAAAGACCCTCTCATAAGCCACACTGCATTGTAGAAAAAGGTGGGGGTTTGACTCCTCTTTCAAGCACATAACACACCTGTTAGGGCGTGGCAGGCCTCTTGTTTGGAGCTGATCAAGTGTGAGGGGCCGTTGACAGCCAGCTATCCAATTGAACGACTGAACTTTTAGAGGAGCCATTGTGTTCCACACTTTGGAGAGAGGAGAGATGGGGTTTAAAGGGAAAGTAGGAGATTGGATAAGTTTCTTATAGAAAGATGCTACTGAAAACTTACCAGATGGGGAATAGTTTCCATACCAAAGAATCACTCCCTGATGGAGGTAAGAACACCGGGTGAAGAGCAGCCGTAAGAGTGGTGAAAGCTAATGTTTCCTCTTCAGAAAGATTCCTTCGAAACATGGGGTTCCAAGTTCTACCCCCCCTGCCAAGACCATTTCATCTTCAATACTGGACTCCTTGTCGGAAGCAAGTTGAAACAGGCAAATAAGTCCCTCAAGGGAGCATGTCCAATCCACATATCAGACCAAAAGCAAACTCTATTTCCTTGTTTTGGATGAAAACGAAGAGCTTTCTTGAACTGAGCAAGAGAAGAGGGGAGAGATTTCCAAACTCCTGAAGCCCTACTTCGTGATGGCCTCTCAAGTACCCAATTGTGATCCGGAATGTTATATTTATTCCAAATAACCTGTGCCTAGAAAGAGTTTGGTTGGGTGGCCAATCTCCACCACCACTTCCCCAACAGAGCGAGATTATGCTTTCTTAGATCTCTGATACCTAAACCACCATGGGGTTTGGGCCATCGGACTCTATCCCAAGAGATTAGATGATGTCTCGATTTTCGGCTTGGCCAGACCACAGAAAGTTCCTCATCAATTGATCCAGTCTATTAGCCACCGACATTGACATATGGAAGATGGACATTAAGTAAATAGGGGAGTTTGCCAGTGTAGCCTTAACCAAAGTAGAACGACCGGCTAGGGAAAGGAATCTTCCTTTCCAACAGCTAGACGCTTATCAACTCTATCAATCACTTGGGCCCAATGTCTCTTTTTTCGTTTCCCTAAACCTAAAGGGATCCCCAGATAAGTGGTAGGGAGGTCCTCAACTTTACAATCCCAAGAAGGAATCAGGGATCTGATTTCTTGAAGTGTGAGGCCCACTCCCATCATCTTTGATTTTCCATATTTACTTTGAAACCAGTGGCCTTCACAAAGCATTTGAGGAAGATTATGAGGTTCTCGATTTCTGAGGAACCGCATCTAGGAAGACTAGGGTATCATCTGCGTATTGCAAGTGTGATACCAAAGGACCTTGTGAGCTACAGAGGAAAGCCGAAAGTAGTCCTTCCTCGTAGAGGCGAGAGATAGACCTGCTGAAAACCTCAGCTATTATTGTAATAAGAAAGGGAGATAGAGGGTCCCCTTGACAGAGGCCCCTCGAAGCAGCAAATAATCCTTTAGGGCTACCATTTATAAGGACCGAAAAATGGGGGGTAGAAATCAACCATTAATCCATTTTCTCCATCGAGGACCAAAATTCATTCTAGCCATCGCCTCATCCTGTAATGACTAGTCCACGTGGTCATATGCTTTCTCCCAAATGGTTTTGAAAATCAAGCCTGGTTTCTTGGACAGATGCCTAGAGTGGATACACTCATGAGCAACCAACGCACCATCCAGGATCAACCTTTCTTGGATGAAAGCTGATTGGGACTGCAAGATGATGAAAGGAAGGACCTGCTTGAGTCTTGAAGCCAATACCTTTGCCAAAATTTTGTATGAAGAGTTGAGTAAGCTGATTGGACGAAAGTCCTTAAGCTCTTCAGCACCTTCTTTCTTGGGGACAAGGGCTATAAAGGTGGCATTGATAGCTTTGCTGAGGATCCCCCTATGATAGAATTCTTCAAGAAGCTCCTGAAATTAGGTAGGAAAGTACCCAGGAAAGATTTAAAGGGGGCCATGGGAAAACCATCCAGCCCCGGAGCATTGTCTTTAGCTAATTGGTCAATGGCGATTGAGATTTCCTCAACTGTAAACGGTCTTTCCAACTCGCTGGACCAATGATCAGGAACAGTAAGGAAATCCAAAGTGGTCATCCTTGGCCTGTGTCCCACAGGGGCAGTACAGAGGGACATGAAGAAATTTAGGATGGAATTTTCGTTTTCATCTGGCTGGGTAAGAAAACTGGTATCTACCTTAATTGTGGATATCAGATTCTCTCTCCTTCTACAGTTGGCTATACGATGAAAGAAGGCAGTGTTTTGGTCCCGTGATTTTAACCATTAGACCTCGGATCTCTGGTACCAAAAAAGCTCTTCTTTCTTGAGTGTAGAAAGGTATTCCAGCTTGGATTGGGTTCAAACCTGTACTTCAGAGTTTGAAAGGGGCATAACTTCCTCAATTTTATCAAGGGCATAACTTCCTCAATTTTATCAAGGTCTTGGATACAGTTGAGCCAAGAGCTTTTTAACTGAGAATAATTCCTTGGCCGAGACTGGCTCCAATTTTTTAGCAATTGGATTTTGGTTTGTAGCTTGAATCCCTCTCTACCCGAGACTTGGGAAGAGAAAGAATTCCACCAATTGGGGATGAGAGTCGCAAGGGACAGCTCTTCCAACCAAGCCAATTCAAACCGAAATGGTTTTGGCCCCCTACCAATCGCTTGTGTAGCAAGAAGAATGGGGCGATGATCTGAGGTAGGTTTAGGTAGGGTAAGTGCATGTGAACCAAGAAAAGCAACTTCCCAATCCAGGGACAGAAGGAAACGATCTAGGGAGGGTTGAGCAGAGTGATTGGACCAGGTAAAGGCATTCCCTTGAATTGGAATGTCTACAAATTCATGTCGAGAGATGAAGTTAGAGAAATCCAACATTCCCTAGGAAATATTGGTGTTGAAGTTTCTCTCATGAGACCATCGGGTGATATTGAAATCACCACCCAGGCACCATGCAAAATGTGGTAAGGCAGAGAATTTAAGCAGCGCACCATCGGTTGTTTTAGAGAGAATGAAGGAGATCGAGAATTCTCCTATGTGAGACGAGAGGAGATTAAACTTAGTTGGGTTCCAAATTACCCAAATCCCGCCAGAAGCCCCCGTCGCCGGTAATGATTCCCATTGACACGGCGTTCTGCCCCATACGTTGCGGATGGATTGCAGAGTAGGCTCTGGTTGTTTAGCCTCTATCAAGGCAAGGATCGATGGGGAAAGTTTTAAAGAAAAGTCTCTCACCGAATCCCTTTTGGACTTCTGTCCCAACCCTCTACTATTCCAAGAGAGTATCTTCATAAGTTATGAGGAGAAGCAGGGGTGGAGGCAGTCATGGGCGATCGCCTTGGAGTGGGGTAGGTTTGGGCAGTGGTGGGAGGAGGCTTGACATCAGTTGCGATTTGTCATAATCAATAAAAGAAAAAAGGTTAAGCAATTCGCGATGTCCTTTGAGATTCACCTTGAACCTGCTTTGGGCGTCCACCTCCAAGAACCAATGTGCCGGGCCTTCGGGTCCAAGTTGTTCAAATCCCATTACCCTGTACATCTCTTCATCCTGTCAACTTCTCGAGTGTTATCTTTCCCACCAGCTCTCTCTAGATCGCCTTCTACCGAAAGAGAAGAAGAGGATTGGCTAGGGGAAACAGGAGCAATCCCAAAAAATTCAGTGGAGTAGGAGAACTGGCTAGGGGAAACAGGGGGATGCAGGACAGACGGCATGGACACTGGTTCACCAAGGCTAAGAAAATGAGGATATAGTTTCTTCCTACCTGATTACCTCAGGTTTACAACATAAAGAAAATGGTGTTATGGAATGGCACAAGGAGAGATTTATTTTACTCATACTTTCTCAAAATAAAGGTATTGTTGAATTTCTGTCATTGAAAAAAAAAAATTATCAAGTGATCATCAACCCCAAGACAAAAATGGCATCCATGAGGACCATCTTCTCCCCAAGTGAAACAGATCAAGACATCTAGGTTCTCAACATTGCAGCCATACGTTTTTCTTTCATGGAACATCTGAAGCATGTATGCAAGTTAATGAAAAACTATACAATGTAAAGCAGGTACCAAGGCCTTCATACAGTCAAATTGCTCAATAAGTATGGTTTTCTAGCTGTAAAATTCAAGTTTCAGTTGTTTAATCTTGTCATCTATGTTTGCGTCATGGATATGTGTGTCAACTGCTAACACAAACACGTGTGTTAGAATGCCAATATCGAAATTGACCTTTTAAACGTAATACGTCCTTGCGGTATTAAGAATGGGGAAAGTCCGATATTGGGTCAGCATTTCTACAGTGGGATTTCAAGAAGAAATGTTGAGGTGCCTAGGCCTCTAAAGTGTCAAACGAGGATGTCACATCATTAGTGTGTCAACACATGCAAAAACATATACAAAGGAGTGTCCATTGTTTAAAACATAATTTGACAACTTGCCCAAGTTGACTCGGACTTTGGGCTTGTCACTCAGGTTCGGCAGCCTGCTGGGCCCGGAAAAGGCACCTAGGGGTAACTTGTACTACTCACAAGCGTAGCATACACTTTTAAAAAATAGAACGGGATGGAACCCCAAAATTGGTTGAGTTTCTGGTTTGGATTATCTAAACGAAGCTTTGTCAAGGATTGAAGGCATCAATTCGCAGTAAACGCAAAGACTAGTTGATTGGCCCCAACGCTTCAGGTAAATTAACTACTATATACTTTGGGATTATCTACAAAGAGACCATTTATCTTTGGTACATGGAGGTCACAATCATTTCCAATCGTTAGATATCAAATTAGATGGCTTGGGGTATCACGAAGTCCGAGAATTTTCTTTTTGGAACTTTGTGTCTATTCAATGACACTCTTACAGCCGCCCATTTTCAAATTTAAGGGACAAAAATGATTGTGACCTCCATGTACAAAAGATAAATGGTCTCTTTGTAGACAACCCCATATACTTTTATGTTTAACAATTTTTTAAAATATTTCTACTTTTTCTTAATTTTTCCTATATTTTTGGATTTTTACTACTGCTTTTCAAGACAATAAAATCAATTTTTCATATTTCATGGTTTATAAGTTTTTTTATTTTGTACATTTTTTATATGTTTACCATTTTTTTCAGATTTTTAGGGATTTGTCAGAAAATTTCCATTTTTTTGGTCTTTTCAAGCCCTTTGCCTTGGCTTGAGCGTGATTTGTCACCCAAGTAACTTGTCTTGGGCAGGGGCCGCGTCCGCTACCCAAGCAGGGTTTTAGAACATTGATTTGAAAACATCAAGTGATTTTATTACATATCAATATCCCATATCTCAAAAATTTATTACATAGCAGAAGTGCTACAATTTCAAGGGAAATTTTGATTAAGCTAGGTACGATTTATCAGTAGCTAGCCATTCACATCAAAATACTGGATTTAGGGAAAGCTCCTTACTTCAAGGATTACAATTAATGTTGCCACAGAACAATTTGGCATGGAGTGTAACCCATGTTAATACCCATATTGAACAAAATAATAAGCTCCAAATGATAAACCACCGATATGAAGATCACTAATTTAGCTCAGCTAACTCAATCTAGAATACACTTACAAAAAACACAAACCCAAACAGACCAAGTGATGCATGGCCCAAAAAAGAAAGAGGCTAATGTTGGTCGAGTGCTCAAAGAGTGAGTGCAGCCATGTGCGCATGCAAGTGTGCACACACGGCCACACAGAGTCCCCAATGGATGTCAAGCAACAGTGAGGGAGGAGCCACATGTGCAAGTGTGCATAAGAGAGAGAGAGAGAGTAGAGGCATCATCTGATGCATTCAAGGATGCAAGTCTCGACCCAAGTGCATTCAATTTGGGTGCATACAATGATTTTTTTCTGGAAAAAAGTTAGAACAAGCAACTTTTTTTGGCATGGGAAATTTATCAAAATACACCTAATATTTGATTATCTAACATTTTAGCCTAGGTGTAGTTTGATGAAAATTTATCAGAAAGTATACGTAAGATGTAAACAGGTCAAATCTCAAGTGTAGCTAATAAATTTAAATTTTGGCATTCAAATGCTTTCTCTTTCTTTTATTTTTGTTTAACATGTTCTTGCATATCTGATGCATTTAGAGACATCAAACCCCATCAAAACACATTCGAATTGAGTGTTAACAACGATTTATTTTCAATAAAAGCTGGAAATGAGCAATTTTTTAGGCATTGAAATGCTCTTTTTTTTATATATGCGGGTTCAGGTGGTAAGACAACTGAGTCACAAATTACTAGTTGGTATAAATTTCAAGCTTTAAGGAAGTCGCAAGCAAAAGAGGACTTTGACTTGGGGTATTTTCAAGCAAGAAAATGAACAGAAATGGGTTTTGGGGGGCATTTCCCTCCCATTACCCCCCACCCCCCCAAAATAAAAAAATAAAAAACACCCAAAACCACCAAATAAACAAAAAAGGTGTCGAGGAGTTTCGAGGCCCAACTCGAACCTGGATGGAGGGCAAATCAAGAGGATATGTACAGCTAGCAGAGTAGTAAATAGGGGAGGTTTATAGGCAAGGGGTCAAAATGGGCTAGCTCGAGCAGCGTGTGGGGAGGTTTGGAGGTGGGGGGTCCTCAGAGGCTAGCTCGAGCCACGTTAATAATGATATAACACATGAGGTTTGTTCAGGTCTACGAGCATGACGTAGAAGGGTGGGGCGAGAAGCATAGATTGGACAACCTCCTCAGCCCGCTCAACCCACCTGAAGCACATGGCCTGCACGCAAGTCAACTTTGACCCAATCCTTTTGAAGACATCATCATAAATAAGGACTTAGCATGTCCAGTTTCACTCAGAATCTAAGGATGCACACGAAGAAGGTTTTTGCAACGTTCTTCTATGATGCTGCCACTTTTTTTAAAATGCAAACAGTAAAAACTACGAGCCCATAATATCCATGAGAGCTAATGCAGGGCCTGGGATCAAGTACCCCCACTGCATATGAACCTAATTGGCCCTGCTTAAGTGAGGAGGTCGTTAACATTGACCTCTCCATTGATGATTATAAGCAAATCTGAGGAAAAACACCAGTGACCATCATGTCAGATGTCTGGAATGACATAAACTTGAGGACATTGATTAATTTCTGTGTATATTGTCCACTAAGGACAAATATCCTTAGCAGTCAAGATGATGTAGATAAAGCTGTTCAGTAGGAGTACATAGTCCAAATTTAGAACTGACAATGCCAAGAACTAACCAATGCAAGACAAGAATTTCATTTTGAATCTGTCTAGTCACTGCATTGACCTGATGCTTGAAGATAGTAGGAAACTTAGGAATGTTAGGACTATGTTGAGAAGAGGAAGACCATTACCAAATTCATATAGAATCATTCATGGATTCTAAATTTGAGGAGGCAATACAGTGAGGACAGCAATGTTGAAAAATCCAGCCGCTCGGCCGTCTAGGCGGGCCAGTTCGTAGACAACACCCACACGCTTGCTTTAAGTTGGGCGCCTAGGGGATGCCTAGAAGCAACTCGGCCAGGGGAAGAAAAAAATCCTGAGCCAAGCTCAAGAAAGAACTTTTTCCCTGCTAGAAAGGGAGAAAACTGTTTCCCCCCCCCCACCCCCTGGGAGTGCAGGGGGGGAACCACATATGCACCTAGTGCAATCCCTTAAAAGGAAAAAGGAAAAGAAATAAAGAAAAACATAAATCTCCTTTAAAAAAACAAAAAACGTTAAGGCCAATACAAATGGTTAAGGCCCTATTCTCTCTCGCTTACAGGCCCATGTGCTCCCTCTTTCTCTCCATATAAGAAGAACAAGAAAAAGAAAGATGGTCTCCAAGTGTTCGATGCGAGGCCCCTCTCTGTCTCACACACATAAGCCCATATGCTTTCTCTCTACATATAATAGGAAATAAAAGAAGAAGATGACCTCCAAGTGTTCGATATGAGGCCTCCCCTCTCACAAACTCATATTCTCTCTCTCTCTACATATAAGAAGAAAAAGATGACCACGTCCTCCAAGTGTTCAATGTGAGACCTCTCTCTCACACACACGGGCCGATATGTTCTCTCACACTCTATATATAAGATGAGTAAAGAGACAAGAAAAAAGAAGATGAACTTGAAGTACTGGATGCAAGGCCTCACGCACACGCACACGCACACGCACACGCACACGCACACACTATACGTGATTAGGACCCCTGGCTGCCTAAGGAGCGTCTTTGCTTTTTGGAACATTGGAGGGAAGGAAGCCAATTAGGTTAGCCATCACACAATTCGGTACCATGTCTTCTCCATTGATTTGATAATGAGGTCACAAGTTGAGCTTGAAACAAAATGGTTGCCTCAAAGGAATGGATAAATGCCCCTATCTCAAGGACTCAAGCTAAAAGAGAAGTTGAAGGGGTCATAAATAGCAAGAGGCTTTAGGATAGGGTGAGCAAATTGTAGTAGCTACAAAACCTTTAGTGCTAGTTTCAAAATGGTCAACTCGACGAGAAGCCTGTTATGGGTTCTTGTATGAAACAATTGATTGTGCAAAGCAAAGCTAGTGAAGCCACAAGCACATTGCATCAGAAAATCTAGGAGATAACAAGTGAGTAATGTAAGAAGAAGTTGCATTGCAAGATACATGTAGCAGATAGATGGTTTAACATTTAAAAAATTTAATTGTTATATCCATTTGGGTTTTGGAATTTGGAATTTGGATTTTGGATTATGGTTTAAGGTTCATGAAATTAATCATGGGTTCTTGTCTTAAATGTGTGTGTTATCTAAGAGTCTTCTTCAACACAGCATATTTTAAGCCCTAGAAAATCAAATCATCATGTGATCATGGAGGTGGAGAAATATTGCATCCAAGGATTGGAGCGAGATGGAAAAGTTGTAGCATGGAGCTCTGAATGATATACGAACGACTTTTCTTTTTTGAAAATTTTTCCCAACTTAGGGCAGTTATTGTTGGGGTTTGTGTCCTCTAAAGCCTATGAAAGCATGTAAATAAAAAAATTAATGTTAATACACTTCAGTGGGAGTGTGTGTGTTGGTTGACTGACATATTGTTAGGCGGACAGTGGCCCCAGTCATGTCCAACGACCCTTACCCCGACACTTACCCCTAGGCATATGGCACCACCATTGCGGGTTTTCCAAATGTCATCCCTTGTTGAGGTCGGAGAGATGCCCAGGGATGTTTATGTTTTTTGGTCAAGAGAGTTTTGTGGTCTCCTGTGTGCAATAAGAGGCATACAAAGAGTAAGGGCTAAATCCTCAACAAACTTCCGCACAGTGTGTACACATGACAGTCGCATTCTAAGAAGCAACCCTGCAAACGGATACATGTACATGTGCATAAAGAATCCCCCTTGCACTATAGTGATATGTGTAAGCACTTCTTCCTCAGGAAACGACTCGAGCGGATTTGAAGGCTCAGTCGCTTCCACAAGAACATGCTTCTTGCGCTCGTAATACCGCTAAAAACTGGATACATGCGCATATGCACAAAGAATTCCCCTAGCACTATAGTGATATGTGTATGTGACTTGCTCTTAAGGAAAGAATCTATAATCCATATTCTAGGACTATGGTTTTATTATTTATTGATTATTGTGACAAATCAATCATGAGCCCCTATGTGAGATTGTGGGTCATGGGTCTTATTGGGATGTTTTAAGAAAATAGTCAAGGATCATGGTTAACGAGTTGGGAGGATGCCCTGACAGTTAATTTTCTTGACCTATTGATACCAATCTACTTCTTGAAATTTTGTTTTCAACTTAAGAAATGGTTTTCTGCTTTCTAGACATTTTTTGGAATTTTTAAAATGATTTTCAGCAATAAAAAAAAACCCTAAAAAGGCATTTTCACAATTTCTATTTCTGTTGGGGCTCTGTGAGACCCACATGGGGGGGATGTGAGGCACACTAGGGCCACACGCCCCAGATGGTGATCACATTCCTCCTTTACTTCAAGATTGTGTTATTTTCTCTTTTAATAAAAAACAAAGAACAAAAAAAAAAAACACAAAAAAAGGAGAGAGATTATGAGGACAGCTTTGAAAAAGAATTGTGAGCGTATTTTGTGGGAGCAAGAGTAAAGAATGTTTTGTGTTTGGAAAATATTCTTTCAATCTTTGAATTTAACCAAATCTTTTTGACTTGAATTCCTACAAACGTTTTGTGAGAGAGAGGAAAATCTAATTAAAATCGAATATGAGATTTTAATAGTCTTATCTTAGGTTGACTAAAAGTGGATGTGAGTCAAAAGATTCATGGGATAAGGTTCCTAGATTCCTCCCTCAATCATGATGGTTGACTTTTGGGATGGATGGCTCAAATTTGTTTCTCACCTCACATATTACCTAGGAGTCCTATGGCCATGAGTACTAATTGAAATCGGCATACCTAGACCATTTGAAAGCTATAAATAAAGAGTAGCCCTCCTCATTCTAACCACCTGATTTCTTAGCCTCTGCATCTCCTTCTCTCCCCTCCACATCTCTCTCTCTCTCTCTCTCTCTCTCTCTCTCTCTCTCTCACACACACACACACACAGGGGTGGCGCGCACCACCCTAGCAAACTTGAAGTAGCACACCCACCTAAAACTAAGAGAGAGGGGCACCCCTTACCCACTTTGCAAAAGGCTGGTACCACTAAGGTGGAATGCAGGTTATTAAAAAATCCAGATCTAGACTATGCTCACTAAACCTCAGATCTGAAAAGGTCTTCCCAAAGGAGCTTCAAAGAATTCAGCATGGCCAAAACGATCAGAGTGTCTTCGGTCAAGTAATTGGGTATAGGGTATAGCAAGTCTTAAGGGAGTTACCCTAGGCAAAAGTCGAGTAAGTCTTCCTGGTTGTTCATGGTTTATTTTCAGTTATTATTGCTTAATTTATCGCCATTTCCAGGAACACTATATGCGTTAGAATCCATAGTTAAAGTTTGTATTCAGCCCTTGGATTGAGTTATATTTATCTTGCATTAAACTGAAAGATCCTAAGTTGTACAGTGTCGAGTTATATTTATCTGGCAGTAAAATGAAAGATCCTAAGTCGTATGTAGTGTTGATTTTCTTATTTACAGCATTGCTTTGTGGTACTTGTAAGTGGAATTCAGTTATATTAATAAAAGTAGAGAGAAATTTTTTATTTTATTCCCTAGAATTCCACATTGTCACTTCTTTCAGCTATGAGTTATGCAAGCCACATGTAAACAACCAAACCTCGGTTTTATTCCTCAACTTTAAAGTTTGCAACAAACCTCCTAGAAGATCTCGCACTCAGCTAGATCCCGATCATCTTTCAAGCTCCTATGGACCTATATTATAATTCCTTCTTTTTTTTTAAGAAGAAGAACTGGTGACCAAATATTAGTACATAATATGTCTTTTTACAAAAACCCACAAGGTTTGGGCATAGGCACCCACATGCCAGGTGCAAAACAAAATGTCAATCCAAAAGTCATGTAACACACCTTGAGTCTCAGAAATCATGGGCATAGAAGGTGGTTTGGAAATAGAAAGAGGTGAGAGTAGGAGAGCGAGAGCGTATAGAAGTAGATCTACAAAAGCATAGAGAAATTGGTTAGGGAAGAAAGAGATATACAGGAGACGGGGAGGAAGAGAGAAAGGCAGAAAGAGGAAAGACATAGAAGTGGTGAGGTAGAAGAAGAGGGAAAAAGAAGAAGTGGGAGAGGAGAGACAGGGAGGAAGATGTACGACCTGCGATTATCGTGGAGGAGCAAAGAGAAGCCTATAAAGAGAGAGACACCAAGAGAGAGAGAGAGAGAGAGATCATTAAATTAGGCATTCCACATATTAGGGTCTTTACTAAAAACACCAAGAAATAAAAGACAAAAAATATCCAGAAGTCATAGCTAGAAAGATGAGGTTTCAAGGGCGACTTCGTATTTCACGAGCAAATAAGCTATTGAGTTTGCCGCCCACCAAGTACGACAGAAATCAACTCACGGTGGCCTGCATAAATGAGCAATGTGATAAAAAATATGGGTTAGTTGCCAAGGAGATTGTAAAGTGCAAGATGCCCAAAAAGTAACCTTTTTGATGTCTGCTTCCACAAGCAAGTGGCTGCCCCAACATGGATTGAATCTCTAGAAAGTTTTAAGAATGGCATTTGCTTCATCCCAACGAGAATCGCCGAAACCAATTTGGGTGGAAAAAGAGTGTAAGACGGTCCCTTATGAGTCTCCAAAAATTCCACCAACATCACATAGACCCAGGTTCCCCATGGCTCATCCATCCATGTTGACCTTTATGACCTCTTGAAGGTCGTTTTTTTTCTTTAAGCCAAGAGGGGGTGGGGGGGGGGGGAAGGGGAAGTCCATAGTTCCATACCATGGACCATGACTGGTTGGTTGATTTGGATTGAAGCATGTCTCTCTAGTTGGATTTGAAATTTGTTTTGGAGAAGCCCTTGAGAAGCTTGCAATGTTGGCCAAAGGATCATGAGATCTCTAGCCCTACCTCTCTAACTACTTTTGGCTTCTCGGAAAGACAGGTTTATTTCCTCCCAAATGGACTAAGGGATTGATTAGATAGAGGCTCTCCAAAGATATAAACCTGCTGAGTTTTGGAAGAGGAGAAGAAGAGAGAGAGAGACAGAGAGAGGGGGGAGGCGGGGGCTGTGCGGGAATAGGAGGAGAAAAGGTATTTGATGGACCCTGGGGTGACCCATTGCCAATGGAAGACTTTGAAATGTTTGGCCCATAGTGGGGTTCCTTTTCCTCTCTGTAAATTCGGCATCTTTTTGAAAAGTTGAATGCTCTCCTCTGTAGCTCGTCTAAAGTTCCAGTTAGAGATAACAAGCTAGGCAAAGGGTTAGATTTTTGAGGGACTTTGAGTGAGCCAGGCTTTATAGTGAGCGGACAAAGGGTGGAGGCCGGGTCAAGTGCTTTATAGGAGGGCACTGAGAGAACCCCAGCCTTAGCCCATATTACACTTTCACACCCAAAACCCTTGATGAAAAGCGAGGCAAGATGGCTATGGAGAGGTATTAGGTCATCTCATTCATGGTCTTGGAGTGCTCTTCTAAAGGTGGGGGTCCAGGTCTGGCTACTGTCGTTGTAATGGAAATAATGGACAAAAGTGGTATCGGGGTTTATAGCAATAGCAAAGAGATTTGGCCAAGTTTCTTTGGGTGGTGGATTGCCTATCCAAATGTGGTTCCAAAAGAGAACTCTTTCTCTAGAATTTACTTTAAACCATACAAAAGGCCTGAAAAGCTCTTATTCAAAAAAAAAGGCCTGAAAAGCTCGCAAAAACTGTGAAAGTTTTAGAAAAATTCAAAGGAGGCTGCAGGCCTTGGGTTCCTCTCAGGAAACCAGCCCAGCAAATCAGTGCCTTATTTCTGAAGGAGTACTTGGCACCATAAAAGGTTATGATTTGTGGTGAAGCGCCACTACCATTTGCCAATAGGGGCTGAATTCATTAGCTTGGGACTCCTTTTTGGGCATGCAAACCTTATCCCAAGCAATTAGGTGGATTTTGTTAGTGGAGGTAATGCCAGACCAAAGGAAATTCCTCATTAGCCTTTCGAGATAGTTGTTGATGGTGGCAAGCATCTTGAAGAGCGACATAGCATAGATTGGCATATTGGACAAGGTAGCTTTGATGAGGGTCATCCTCCCTCCAATAGAAAGGCAAGTATTTTCTGGAATATTTCTGCAATGGGGTCCCATAAGGCCGTTCTAGGATTGCCCAAACACAGGAAGGACTACATACTTGGCCGGGAATTGGTCATTACCGCAGCCCCATCTACTGGCCTGAAACACAGGTTGATTTTCATACCAATGCCAGTCCATAGCATCTGGAAAAGAGCCAGTCCATAGCATCTAGATATGCTGATTTTCATATCTGGAAAAAAGCCAGTCCATAGTATCTAAAGGAAATTCCTCATTAACCTTTAGATATGCTGATTTTCAAACCAATGCCAATCCATAGCATCTGGAAAAATGCCAGAAGAATCAAATTAGTCGGAGTTGGCATCACAAAAGACCACGACGTCATCTATATATTGGAGATGCCAGATTAGCCCTAGAAAGTTTGAAAACAGAGAGAGTGCCCATGTTGTGCAGTCTGGAAATAGATCTACGAAAGATTTCATCCAAGGCAATGAGGAAAGCAGAAAAAGTGTCCCCTTATCGTAAACCTGTAGAGGAGAAAAAATGCTCTCCAGAAGAACCATTAACAAGTATAGAGAGAGGTGGAAGAAATGCATCCATGGAGATATTTTCTCCATGTTTGGCCAAAACATTTTTTCAGGAGGACTTGGTCAAGAATTGACAAGTCGAAATGGTCATCAGCCTTTTCCCAGTCTGGTTTCAACATAAGTTCAGGCTTTCAATCTGATGCCTCGAATGTACGGCTTCATGAGCAACAAGGGCACCATCAAGGATCTGTCTATTATTAACAAAACAATGGTTTTGGGAAAATAACTTGACCCAGGATAGTTCTAAGCCTCGCGGCAAGGACCTTTCAGATGATTTTACAGTTGGAGTTGAGGAGACTTGTGGGTCTGAAATCTTTAAGGTCAATAGCTCCCTCAATTTTGGGGATGAGGGCAATGAAAATGGCAGTCATTTCTTTGTTGATGATGCCTCTAGGGTTAAATTCATCAGAAAAGACCAACATATCAAGAGAAAATGGATTCCACAATCAAGAGAAAATGGCAACCAAGAGGCCATCAGCGGTCAGTGCCTTGTCTTCACCAATGTTGGAGATGGCTTGTGAGATTTCCTCCACTTGTAAATTGCCTTCAAAGCCACAAAGCAGAGATGGAGTTTAATGTAGGGAAAGGGAGGTCAGCAAAGTGAGAACAAGGCACTGATTTGGCCGAGAACAAACTTTAGGAAAACAAAACATTGGTAGCATCCATCACATTAGGTTCAGCAAACAAGCTTTAAGTAAATAGATATTTGGGTAACGCAGTGACTCATTGCCTAGAGCTAGTCATCTCATGGAAGAAAGCAGTATTTTTGTGGCCCACCACTAGTCACTTAACCCCAGATCTTTGACACCAGTAAGTCTGTTCCTTTTTGACAGTTTGGAGGAACTCAGAATTGGCATCCTTTCTCCTTTGAGTCTCGACAGCGGAGAGATTTCTGGTCTCTCCAAAAGAGTCAAGATCCTCAAGTTCCGTGAGAGGGGAGGTCTCTTTAGAAGAGTCAAAATCCTATAATGTTGCGAAGTCTTTTATAGTCATTTATGACTTTCTCCTCCTTTTTTCAAAGATTGGTTGGACTACATGGGACTGTGGAGCTCCCCACCAGCAAAGAATTGTGATCAAGGTGTTAAGTCAAACCTGTCCTGCAACAGGATGTAACCACTAGCCATATGCTAAAGAGAAATAGTTTGACTGCAGCCAAGCTTCAAAACCTGGTTTATAGCAATCACAACTGAAACCTCTAAAAGCGATAGTTGAGGGAAGTTGACTATGAATCTATCACATCATTGCAGAGGATGCAAAAGAGGAGTGGTTGGTAGAAGTGGAGAAGCTAGTTTTCAATAAGAGGGTGTGGGAAACAGAGTTCAGGCCAATCATGGAGGAAGAAGAGGAAGGTGGGAAAAGAGCTGTACAAGTTGGGAAGCAAGGAGATCATGACACCAATGCAGCAGGAACAAGGAACAAAGTTTAAGGATAAAACTAGCCTTGGAGACTTTGGCTTAGGAGAGGCTACACAAGTTACCGAACCATCATAGTCATTTTGGACCATTTAGGAGAGAGTTGGGATGACTATGATCCTCCCCATCATTCATATTGTATTGGTTGTAGTTCAAGCCATTCATAATCGTTGTTTTTTGAGTCGCTTTGGATATATATTTGTGATTTGGTGCGCTCCTATGAATGTGATTGTTGCTGTATAGTCCAACTCAAACCTTTGAATTTATGCTCAATAGTAACAACCTAAAAACTATTTAAAGGCCACAATAGCTTCAAGTTATTCTCTTCTTCTTTTTTTCCATTTTATCAATTTTCACATTTTTGAAATTTTCCTATTTTTCCTTATTTTTATGGGGAATCAAGAAGACATATAGAGCCGACTCAAACTTGGACCTACTCGAGTCTTGACCCGGTTCCAAGTTTTCAAACATTGTTCCCAACTATCTTCTTAACCTAATGGTGGCAATAGATGAATGCTTCCATTGAGATGCTTCATTTTCATTGATGATTAAAGTACTCCTAAAAGGTTTTACTGGAGTGAAGCGCTCCAAATATAGCACCATTTTCTCCTCTAACCATTGCAGCTAATCACTAAGGGAAGCTTCAAGAAACTCGTTTTATGAACAAAATGATGGAAACTAGAATAATGTGAATATAGTGAATGAGCATTGAAGAAAGTGAATATAGGGAACTTTCTTTGGGGGGTGGGTTGGTTAGCATTGAAGAAAGTGAATACAGGGGAACTTTTTTTTTTTTTTTTTTGTTGTTGTTGTTGGGGGGGGGGCGTGGGGTAGTGTTGCAATAGAAGCCACCTATCTCGGAAAGGCGGAAGACTATTTCTTATTCTGTAATTAACTTCTAGAGCATTGAAGAAATAGCGAAGAGGTTCAGAAAAAGTGAAGTCCTCTCGTTTTAGACAAAGAATACCAAAGGCACTTCATCCCCCTTACTAGAGTACCATATGTCTCTTATCAAGAAGTTCAATGGAGATTTTGGAGAAAATTTAAGGGCTTCCTATTGATTAACAGTACAATGCAATGCAGGGGATTTGATAATCTTCATGACATAAAAAACATAATGGTAAAAGAAGGTTTTGGTCGGCGATCCTTTCTGGGATCTCAAGTCTAAGGCCTCGGGAACCGATCTTCCAAGGATTACATTTTTTCTTGGAATTTGGGATCTCGATCCCTTTTTCAAGGGAATGAGTTCCTTTAATCATGTCATTCTGTTCCCGGCTTCTATCGGATCTATTTCCTCAGGACCAAGAGTCGTGGACCAAATTCCATTACAAGTTAGAAAGTATAAATGTTTAGAATCCAAAGTTCCTAGCTCACCTTGTTAGTCACTACAATAACTTATGCATTATTGCTTTCTTAAGGGCAATATTTCTTAAGTAAATAACTTGTGATAATTTAGAGTTTTACACACCTCATGAATAATCCACCCCATGATCCTCCATAACAAATAATCCAACCCATTATTTCATAAGCAATAACAAAAAGCAAGTTATTTCATATATATATAGTTTTGGGCTAAAAGATGGCGACACAAGGTTTCGTACATTACAAGAATCAACATTTAAACTACACAAACTATAGAAGACATAATTTACTAAATGAATTGATTTATTTAACATACTTATATAATTAACTAAGGAGAAATTTAAAGTTTCTTATTTTAAGGGAAATTTATCAAAATACCTATAAGAGATGCATTATTTGGCATTTTACACAATGGCAACTATCATCATCTTTACTTTCATTAGTATTTTGAAATAAAATCAAACAATATGGGTAAAATGTTAAATAATTTGTATCTTAAGAGAATTTTGATAAATTTCTCTCTATTTAATAAAAATGCAACATTACATATTATTAATTCAAGAACGTTGGCAACTATGTTGTAGAGCCAAGGAGCCCTATTTAAACTTACATGAGGACCTCATTTTTCAACTAAACGGCTCCTATAAAATTTATCGCTTGGTCCATAATATGTTGGATCATTTTTTGTATTACGCTCCACCAGTTGAGGATGTCAAAAACATGTGTTGGGGAACTTTGGATCTTAATCAAAGGATCTTGCCCCCCTATATAATAACACTCGATCCGATCTTATCTAATTAAGGAACTTCATCCCTAATACGCATGGGTTGTGTTCCTTAAGTTTGAGGTTGTCCATACATTGATCCCCAACATAGGGATCTTCTACGTAGCCTCGATCCGTCGATCCTGCCCCCAATCACATTCCCAACAACTATAAACAATACTAGTATACTACCAAGTAATTCTAGGCAAGCATAGTGAAGTGAAGAAACTCCATAGAGGAATCAAATTCATTGTGGGTGATGACAGAAGGTGAAAGTTTAAGAGGAGGTTATGGCAATCAAAAATTGGCTAGATACCTTCCTTTGGCCACATGGCTAGTGAATAATGACATTAGGAGGATGTCGCAATCAAAAATTGAAGAGATACCTTCTTTTGGCCCCTTGGCTAGTGAATAGTGACATTACCAAAGGGTAGAGAAATCCTAAGATAACTGAATACTTTTCCATTATTATATATTGGTGCCAATATGATACAAAAAAATAGTATCAGTATGGAAACTTATATAATATCATTGTAATTAACATATGCAATGTAATCACACTGCATACGGTGAACATAATAATCCATGTATCATATAAACTAGCTCACACACACGCAAGCGAATGCTCGCACAAACGTCTCAAATATGATACCCCTATCCATAATTCCATGTCTGCGATCTAGATTTAGCCCAAGTTGGGCAAAGCCCAACTAGCCAAACTGACCCATACTTTCAATATACCTAAGAGACAACCAATGAACCACAATCTAGAGCTACATCGCCCTGTATGTGTGGTTCACATCATGCATGTGGCACATACCCTTAATAGGAGAGAAACAATAAGTTCCCACTGCATCAATCAGAAAAGAAAATTTTAGGTTATGACATGCAACTCAAGTGCAATGCACAAATTATGCTATTATAGAACAATTCAGGAAGATGAGAAACAAAAACAGAAGAAGCAAAGATTAAAGTAAACCAAAATCACCCAAGAAAACACTCTGACCAGTACTTCCCCAAGAGATGCCACACAAACCCTAGGTTGATTTGAACCATAATTTTAACATGTGAATGCTACCTAAAAAAGGGAAAAAAAGGGAGAGAATACCTGTACAAATTCCACGAAGGCAATCCGGGTAGAATGATGATAATCTCCTAACAGTCTTAAGCGAAAAACCTGGAAGCAGTGTGGCAGAGATCAGTTTTTATTTTGCTCACTTCAGCATCTTGCAAAGGAACCATAACTTCGACCTCATTAGAAGAAAGTCAAAATTAAATACTACTGACCTCTCCACAAAATGTCTCAAAAAAAAGTTTAACTTCTGCCTGAGAAACCTATACACAAGGGGAACAAAGGAATTCAACAAGATAATTTTTTTTTGGATTGACTCATCAAGATTATGTTTCATGAAAATTGACACAATATCAGCTCTTATTACAGCATTCCAACATGTCCCAAGGTGGGTTACCTTCTTATCAATATTTGTACAGTAAATGGTTCTTGCACACATCTCCCTTTCATCCTCAGACTGCAAAACATGGACCAGTGAGAAGCAAATGACAAAAAAAAGAATCTAAGGACCTATGGAGGCCTAAGGCTGAATATTAGAGATAAACAAGAGCATTAAGATCTTTATTTTATGTACATTAAACCCGGGTGCCTATTTTGATAAGTTAGTATGTTGCAAGTCCATCTCACCTTCGGCAAAAACATTGGGTTAACCGGTGCAATTGCGGTTTTTGAAGGCAGCACTCGAACTGGGTAATAACCAAGCATGGTGCCAGCAAGACTTAATGCAGCCCTTGCTCCTTCTGGAGTTTCAGTAACAACGGTACATTACTATGTATGTCAAGGAGTTCATATATGTGCTCATTGCGAAGCAGATCAATGCTGACACATATCTGGTTAGGAAGATACAGATATGTGTGTGCCATATGTCCCATTAAAGTAATTTTGTAGTGAGATTTCAATGACTATGGTTAAAAGAAAAAGCCTAAGTTTCTATTGAGTCATATATAGCATCCTTATCTGACATTATAGAGAAGAAAATCTTACCCTCATCCGTAAATTCTACAAATGCAAACCGAAGCACAGAATTTGGATCACCACATACACGGCAGTCAACAACCTAAAGTCAAAAAGAACAATTTCTAGCCCATCATTCAAATGCATATTTCAAGGGACTACAAATCAATTAACAAGGAAATAATGAAAGAAAATATGGACCAACCAGATTTAGGAGGGATAATAATAAGTCATGGTGGTTAGACACTTAATCCCAAGATAGATATTACCTGTCCACAATTAACGAAAAGAGCAGCCAACCTCTCTTCTGTGACCTACATAACAGGGAAACAAAATGAAACCTTGGACATGATAGACACATAGTAGAAGAGGACACTATATGAAGCATAGCTAGATTCAAATTCAGCTTTACAGAAGATGAAGAAGCCTTACGAAACATTACCAGCTAATTTACCGTAACTGATGGAAAATAACAACTGAAAGCGAAGGAAATAGGCTAAGCAAGCATTACCATATTGATATATACTTATAACAAGAATATAAATCAGCTTCCCAGAAGATGAAGATGCCTTAAGAAACATAAACATCATTTAACATGAATAACAGAAAATAGCAATTGAGAGCCAATAAAAACAGCAAAAATAAGTATTACTGGATCAATATGGATTTCCAAAAAGAATAAAAGTAAGCTAGGTAAAATAATGGCATATAACAACTGAAAGCCAAACTAATCAAACAATATAAGCATTACCATGCCTATATAGATTTCGATCAAGAAAGGCAGTAGATAATTTAACATAAACAATGGAATGTAACAACTGCATGATAAGAAAATAGCTAAGTAAGCATTACCATATAAATATAGATACAAAATAAGAGGGTGCCTCAAGAAAAATTAGTGAAATTAGTGGGCAGTGTAACATAAACACTAGAAAAACTCAACAGGAACATAATAGAATATATTTACAGGAAGCGTCAGTCCAATAGATTTATTCTACAAAATGATAAAATTTAAGCCACCAGACAAACTACATATTTTCTTCAGCTTGATGACAGCTAACCTGATGATCAATGTCAGAAACATATACAGTTCTTCTAATCGAGTCCTCTCGCTGAGCCATACTTGTCCGACTATTTATCCTCCTTTTCCCTTGATTATAACTGCTGTTCTTCTTCTGAAAATACCCATTTATGAATACATGGAAATAGCAACAAAGAAAAATTACAGTGTCAAAAATCAACGAGGAGGATGAAAGGTTTTATAGTACCCTTCTTCCATTTCCATTTACATTATGAGCCTGCATCATATAATTGTTGGCAAAAGGATATGTATGGTTCACTAGCGAAGGAGGAACAAACTCCTCAGCCATTGGGTTAAGCTTAGACAGAAGATCTTCGAGCTCCCTCATATCTCTCTTAAACCCTTCCTGTAATCCCCCTGATACATCACCATTTTGACCACCATGCATACCGACGCCATTGATCCTCCTTGGTTTCATCATCCCCTGCAAACTTTGCAGTCCTGTGTGATCCAATTTTTGAGAAACCGGAACCTTGTGATTACCACTGTGCATGTGTTGTTGTAAATTAAACTGGTTGCTCGAAAAAGTTTGCTGGTTCTGAGAAAAATGCTGGTGATTTTGTTGATCAGGATCATCCAAACCATGAGAATCAGAAGTAGTCGTTGATTCATATCTGGTTCCTTGCAACTCCTCTTTACCGAAATTTCTACTTGATGAACCAACATTCAACCCTAAATCCGCACTGGAACTATCCACCACCGCCATGATCAATCACTAAGAATGATTTTTTTTCTTTGATATTTTCTCTTTATCGATGATCCTATTTCGACCCAAAAACAACTCAGCCAAGAAACCAACCACACACTCTTCTCCAATGGAGCATACCTCAAGTATCAGACAGACATGGCCCCGTCTTTCTCTCTCTAACCGTCAAACCCTAAAAATGGCCGAGAGAAACAAGAGAAAAACCCTAAAGTGCACACATAGTACACAGAGCTTTAGAGAGAGAGAGAAAAGAGTTTTAGAGCGAGAAAGGGAAAGCTCTGCAAAAGAGGAAGAAGACGGGTGAAGAGTGGAGGGCCATTGGATCGTCCGTTTCTTCTCTCTCCGCCCTTTTGGACCTTCTTCCTCAACGTCCTAAAATGGAAATGCCATGCCAATGGCCTTGCACCCATGCGCCCGTATACGTGGCGCCCATCCGAAGATCCCGCGGTCGCATGTGCATGCCTTCTTACTAATTTCAGCACAGTGAGAAGAGATCCACGATTTTGACGCGTGTCGCCTCCGCCAATGAGGGCCAATCGATGCCTGGTTTTTAAGCCGTCTCTATCCATTGCAGGAGAGAGAGAGTGGGGTTTCTCCTCGGGCGTTGAAATTGGACAATATAGAGCACTGAGGTTTAAGTGACTAAAACGGATTAGGGAGTAGGGGTGGCAGCGGGACGGGCCAGCCTTAGCCCTGGTCTAGCCTTGTTCCCGGGCCTTGTCCCACGGCTCCACCCCTGGCCCAGCTCGGCAAATGAAGAAAAAAAAAAGACAAAGGGCTCAGGCAGGCACTTAGGGTTGGCCCGGGCAGGGCTGCCTAGCCCATTGCCAGCCCTATTTTGTGTAATATATGTTCCGAGAGATGGAGATGCATTAGTATATGTCTCTTTGAGTGACTCGGTGAACTAATGACGGCTCGAAATTAGTGGTTTAGATGGATGGAGTGGATCCCCCACTTATCTAGATCAGAAAAAATAATAATAATAAAGAAATAATAAAATTGGCACCCATTGATTTTGGTCCAAATTGGTGGGGGATCGGCTTGGGGACTCAATAGGGAATTCGGATTGGGGACCAGGATCGCTACCCATCGTTTTCGATTTACATGGATGATTTCTAATACGGATCGCTATTGAAACACTCATTTACTAAAATTGAATTGGTGTGCTAAAATTCGGAAAATTTTTAACTCTATTAAAGAGCGTGACTTTCTTAATTAGCTTAAATTGGGTTGCTCTATAATGATGCTATCCAAGTGAGATGTTAGTGTCGGTTTCTTGAGTAATTAGAATACGTATTAATTTGCTTTAGCACATTAAGGGGTCGTTTGGGTACCTAAAAATCTATTACAGGGAAATATATAAAATATAAGATTTACCATGTTTTGGTACACTTCAACAATAAGAAAATGAAAATAAATTACATAAGATTTCTTCACAATAGGTGAAATCTATTACGTGTAGGATGGCTGGGAAATCCATTATGCGCTTAATCTAAGTATAGGCGTATCTTGCCGAAAAAAATCCTCTTTCTCTCGCCATTCAAAAAAATCATCTATCTCCCGCCATTCTCCCCTCTCTTATGCAAATCCATTCGCCCGTCATTCCTTCTTTGTGTTGCATATATCTATTTTTACTTTTTCTCTCTAAACTCTATTTTTACTTTCTCTCTCTAAACTCCACTTATAAGTGTTTGCACATGCTTCACACATCCACTTCTACACTCTCCTATGAACACATCCATTTTTACACTCTCATGTGAACATCCATTTCTACATCCCTCTATCCCAGATAAATTATTACTAAATCTTATAAAGAACAGAAAGGATTTTTTTAGGATTAGGGTTTATATCAAAACAAAAAAATTGATAAATTATATTTCATTTAAATTATAATGATTAGTCTTTTGAAGAAAAAAAATGATTTTTTGAGATTAGGATTTAGATACAGATAAAAGAAATGATAAATTATTTACAATATATTAGCTTATTCTTTTTTTCACATTGGCCTCCTTCAATATCTCAATCTAATTTTTAAAATACTTTACCATTTCACAATAATTTTTTTTAAAATACATCACTATTTACTATTTAAACGACAAATTAACGATATTTAAAGGTTGTGACTGAAATAGTTCACTCAATGTTTATGACCAATATTAATTCACACTAAGTTATTATTCTTTGAGGCATGACAAGCCTGGTATAGTCATGCTATCTATACATATGCATTGAATATTAAATAGGAATGTCTACAAAGAGACTATTATCTTTTGTGAATGGAGATCACAATCATTCTCAAATATTAGATGTCAAATTGGATAGCTTGAGGTGAGTCATGAAGTGATTTTTTTTAAAAAAAAAATTGTATTTATTTAATTACACTAATACAACCACCCATTTTGAAATTTAAAGCACAAAAATGATTGTGCGCACAAAATATAAATGGTGTCTTTGTAGACAATTCCATATTAAAGCTCTATGTCAGTAAGAGCAATGTAAGAGCAAATTTCCCATATTTTTTCCAGACATAGCCAAACAGTAACAATGTATTTCTCAAGTTGCATCTAAATACATCCCAAACAATAACAATTCACTTGCATATAATGTATTAAGCTAGTAATATATTTCAAAGACAATATATTTCCAGGTATCCAAACAATCCCTAAGGTAAATTAATATGCTAAAGTATAAGTGTGTAAGAGCTCATTTGCCTCCATGTATTAACAAACCTATGTCTTGAATCAAAATCTTATTATGTCAAACATTGGATATGTTAGAGTATGGTTACTCAAGTAGGACTTGTTTGGATGGCTCTGAATGGTACCGAGGTTATGCAAATCTTATGTTTGGATCATCTTTGTTGTATAACCTGGTTTGTTATTGCATACAGATAGATAACACATCAAACTTGAAATTTTGTGGTAGTTTCTCTCTCCAAAAATTTTGAGACAGATTCTCTCTCTAAAATTTGAAATTTCATATCTTGAAAATTTCTCTTTCCAACAATTTTGAGATAGTATCTATCGCTAAAATTTTCATGTAGTCTCTCTAAAATTGATTTAGTTTCTCTAACTAAAATTTCAAGCTACTTTCCATCTCTAAAACTTAAAATTTGATATAGTTTCTCTAAAATCTCTTTCTCTCTCTAAAAAAGTATAGGTCATTTCTCTTGTTAAAATTTGATATAGTTTAATTTTAAGGTACTTTCTCTCTCTAAAACTAGAAATTTAGTATAGTTTATCTCTCTAAAAATTTTGAGATAGTTCTCTCACTAAAAAGTTTCAGATATTTTTTCTCTATAAATGTTGATATAGTTTCTCTTTCTGAAACTTAAAATTTGATATAATTTCTCCCACTAAAAAAATTGAGATTATTTCTCTCTAAACAAAAATTAGATAATTTCTCTCTCTAAAATTTGATATAGTTTGTCTCTCTAAAAATTTAAAATGCTCTCTCACTAAATCTTGAAATTTAAGATAGTTTCTCTCTCTAAAAAAATTGCAATAATTTATCTCTTTAATTTTTTTTAGACAGTTTTTCTCTCTAAAATTGGACATAGTTTATCTTTCTAAAATGTTAAGATATTTTCTCTATCTAATACTTGAAATTTTGATATAGTTTCTCTCTATAAAATTTGATATAATTTCACTGTCTAACATTTTAAAATACTTTTTGTCACGATCCCGCCCCATATCATACTCGCAAGCTAAAATCGCGTTCGCCGAAGGACAGTAGGGTGTGGGACCACGACCACATGTAGGGAAAGCCATTCAGGTGTAGTGCGCTTAACGCTTTGAAAAGAAGGAATCAGAGCCAACCACGAAAGAAAACAAAGCACGAAGTACATTGGTTAGGTGCCTCGATCTCGCATTCCAGGTCGGGTTGATCTGATGGCTTGGTTTCCAGGTTCGAGATGACTCAGGACCTGAGATCGCTATCTCGGGAACCACGTAAAGAAGACGCAGGCATGGGTACCAACCGATGAGAGAGGAATTAGGATCGTAAGGTGAGACTTACATCACGTGGGTCCGTGACACACTCGGGCTGGCTCGCGTGGGTGCCCTCTTAGATCACGTTGGAAAGCCCCCTGGCCTATGGCCTGTTTGGAATCACCTCCCTTGACCTATTTCTCCTTTCTTGCAAACACACACACACACACATTAGAAGTATAAACGAATGGGGCATAGGTACCTTGTTACAGGGTGAAGTGAAAGTGAGAGAAAAAGTTTGACTAGGCGGCTAGACTAACGCAGTGGCTAGACCAGTAGGTGATTGACACTGCATGGTAGCAAGGCGGGAACGGTAACCCTTACTGGCACAACAACATTACTACTAGATGATGGAACCAACACCGACCAATCTGGCACGATGGCTAGTCTGTCATAGCAGTAAGACGGGTATGGTAACTCAATCCGGCACAACCGCATTAAGGCTAGACGATAGAACTAGCATGACAACACGAGGCTCAGCCTGCCCTATAGTCAAACAAGCGATGGAGAGAAATAGTGAAAGTGAAGACTAGCTTGACTCTCGCTAGGTCTTCTAAAAGAGACGAAAGTGAAAATAAAAGTGACGGTGAGATAAAAAGGTTGGAAAATGAGATGAAATGAGAGAGATGAATTAAAAATGAAAATAAAATAGAATTAGCAAATGAAAAAGGAACTAAACTAAAATAAAATGAAATAAAGTAAAATAAATTAAGAGGGACAGAAGAAAATAAAATGAAATAATTAATGAATGAAATAAAGTAAGGTATGGTGGTGATAAAATAGGTGAAGATGAAATGAAATAAAATAAAATAAAATAAATGGGGTAAATAAAATAAAGAAAAATAAGATAAACTAAAATAAATAACTAAATAATAAAAAAAATGAATGAAGTAAATAAAATAAGATAAGGGAGTATAAGACAAAATAAATGGCATAAAATAAAAATAGCATTGAATAAATTAAAGTAAAATAAAATAAAATAAGTGGGATTATGTAAAATAAAATAATAAAAAAATAAAAAGTTGGTAAGAGAGGGAGAGAACTCGTTTATTATGTTATTTAGGTGAGAAAGTGAGTGAAGTTGGCTATTGGGTTTTTGTTAAGGTGGGTTTAGACGAGGCATACAAAAGGAACAAAAAGGGGCAGGTGAAACGAAAAGACTAGAAACGAAAAGCAACGAACGAAAGAAAGAAAGCCGGGTATTTCGTTGGTGTGGGGCGTGGGCCTGGGCGGCAGGCGTGGGCGTGGGCGTGGGCGGGGGACGTTGGTGTGGAGCGTGGGAGGGCGTGGGCGCGGAGGGGGGGGGGGGGGGGGGGGGGGGCACGGAGCAAACTACCACAGTGGGAGATGACTAAGAACAGGTGGTGACAAGTGGACAACAGAGAACATGGTGGCAGGGAGCAGGCGGAGAGAGAGTAGGTGTCATTTTTTTTAGAGAGAGAGAACATCACATTGGCAGAAAGAAGCGAATGTTTGGATCATGTTTTTAGGGCACGATCATGCATCTTGAAATTTGGATGAATCTTGAAACTTCAGATCGATAGTATGGTCGGTCCTTGATGTTTTTCTAGGATTTCTTTACTGGATCACACTGGTCTTGTCATCACGATCGTGTGGCAACAAATGCAACCCGATTCCGTGTCCAGACGAAGATTTTGCAACTTTGGAGTTTTGGCTAGAATTTAGAATTTCGGTGTCGAAATTTACAGTCACTTCATCGACTTCGTGTGCAGAATCCGACTGTTCATCATGTACGGGGTTCAGACTAGAGATAGCCCTAGGCCTTACGCAGGTGATAGAACTAGTTTCACATCGATCGGGCTCACGAGCTGCGTGATTTGGCCGCTCGAGCGAGGTGCGACGCTACTGATTTTCTTGCAACTTTCTTCACAGATCAGCAAATTCTCTCTAGCTTTTTTTCGTGCTCGGGCATCATCACGGGGAGTACCACATATCAAAATGCTCGTCTCTATGGAACAAACATGCTCACAAAATTTGAGCACGATCTGACTTGAGAAGGGTGAGATATGGGCGTCAAAAGTCATTGTTCGTGACCTGCCCCTATAATAGAGTTTAGTTGGGGGTGGTCGTAAGGGAATAATGTGTCTCTTCCTATTTCGATCTTTCTCCTATAACATTTTCTTGGAGGGGGGGGGGCACGGAGCAAACTACCACAGAGGGAGATGACTAAGAACAGGTGGTGATAAGTGGACAACAGAGAACATGGTGGCAGGGAGCAGGCGGAGAGAGAGTAGGTGTCATTTTTTTTAGAGAGAGAGAACATCACATTGGCAGAAAGAAGCGAATGTTTGGATCGTGTTTTTAGGGCACGATCATGCATCTTGAAATTTGGATGAATCTTGAAACTTCAGATCAATAGTATGGTCGGTCCTTGATGTTTTTCTACGATTTCTTTACTGGATCACACTGGTCTTGTCATCACGATCGTGTGGCAACAAATGCAACCCGATTCCGTGTCCAGACGAAGATTTTGCAACTTTGGAGTTTTGGCTAGAATTTAGAATTTCGGTGTCGGAATTTACAGTCACTTCATCGACTTCGTGTGCAGAATCCGACTGTTCATCATGTACGGGGTTCAGACTAGAGATAGCCCTAGGCCTTACGCAGGTGATAGAACTAGTTTCACATCGATCGGGCTCACGAGCTGCGTGATTTGGCCGCTCGAGCGAGGTGCGACGCTACTGATTTTCTTGCAACTTTCTTCACAGATCAGCAAATTCTCTCTAGCTTTTTTTCGTGCTCGGGCATCATCACGGGGAGTACCACATATCAAAACGCTCGTCTCTATGGAACAAACATGCTCACAAAATTTGAGCACGATCTGACTTGAGAAGGGTGAGATATGGGCGTCAAAAGTCATTGTTCGTGACCTGCCCCTATAATAGAGTTTAGTTGGGGGTGGTCAAAAGGGAATAATGTGTCTCTTCCTATTTCGATCTTTCTCCTATAACATTTTCTTGGAGGGGGGGGGGGGGGGGGGGGGGGGGCACGGAGCAAACTACCACAGAGGGAGATGACTAAGAACAGGTGGTGACAAGTGGACAACAGAGAACATGGTGGCAGGGAGCAGGCGGAGAGAGAGTAGGTGTCATTTTTTTTAGAGAGAGAGAACATCACATTGGCAGAAAGAAGCGAATGTTTGGATCGTGTTTTTAGGGCACGATCATGCATCTTGAAATTTGGATGAATCTTGAAACTTCAGATCGATAGTATGGTCGGTCCTTGATGTTTTTCTATGATTTCTTTACTGGATCACACTGGTCCTGTCATCACGATCGTGTGGCAACAAATGCAACCCGATTCCGTGTCCAGACGAAGATTTTGCAACTTTGGAGTTTTGGCTAGAATCTAAAATTTCGGTGTCGGAATTTACAGTCACTTCATCGACTTCTTGTGCAGAATCCGACTGTTCATCATGTACGGGGTTCAGACTAGAGATAGCCCTAGGCCTTACGCAGGTGATAGAACTAGTTTCACATCGATCGGGCTCACGAGCTGCGTGATTTGGCCGCTCGAGCGAGGTGCGACGCTACTGATTTTCTTGCAACTTTCTTCACAGATCAGCAAATTCTCTCTAGCTTTTTTTCGTGCTCGGGCATCATCACGGGGAGTACCACATATCAAAACGCTCGTCTCTATGGAACAAACGTGCTCACAAAATTTGAGCACGATCTGACTTGAGAAGGGTGAGATATGGGCGTCAAAAGTCATTGTTCGTGACTGCCCCTATAATAGAGTTTAGCTGGGGGTGGTCGTACGGGAATAATGTGTCTCTTCCTATTTCGATCTTTCTCCTATAACATTTTCTTGGAGTTTACTGTCGTACAGTTTAATGTCTTGCTACAAGGACGTTTGACATTTTTACTCGTGATGACCAATAGGGGAGGATCAACAAGCCTGTCATTTGAGAGTGAATACCCTGAAGGTTTTCACCACATCCCTTTTATTTTGACAATCTTGCCCATAGTGCCCTTGCGGGTTTTCACTATGCCCGTCTTTTTTTCTTTTTGACTTATTTTGCCCATGGCGGCCTTTTGGGGTGCACACCATGTCCGTCATTCATTTTTGTTTTTTTTTATATTTCTACCCATGACGCGCTTGCGGGTTTTCGTCATGTCCATCTTCTTCTTCTTCTTCTTTTTTTTTGTGCGGAAGTGTGTTTAAGGTCTTGCCACCATGATCATCAATTTGGTGTGTTTTAAGGTCATCCGCCGAGACTTGAGGCCATGTTTAAGGTCTTGCCTTCGAGAACATATGTTGTGCAGTTTAACATCATGCCATTAGGACGTGTGCTATAGTTTAGGGTCGTATAGCTTGGACCGTGCAGTTTAGGGTCGTGTAAATAGAGCTCCATTATAGTTTAAGGTTGTATAGTTTGGACCATGCGGTTTAGGGTCGTGCATCTAGACCATGATGTTTGAGCAAACCTTCAATTTGAACTGCCTTGTCGACCACTTTGGCAAATGTATTGGGCCATGATGAAGTGACTTAACGAGCCAATTCTAGGTGCATCCCGTCGATGCAGTACTTTATCTCTTGTGGCTCACCTATCAGTGTGGCGTGGCTAGATTGAGCCACCTTTCGATGTACTCGATCACTGGCTCATGTGGCTTTTGTTTCACCTCAAAGAGTTCAAAGAGTTGCACTTTCTTTTATATGTCCCAGAAGCGCTTGAGGAACTCTTCCTCCATTTGTGCCCATGATGAGATTGACCCTGGTAATAACAGAGAGTACCATTTGGATGCTGCTCGTGTAAGGTTCCCACAAATTGCTGAAGTAGTAGGTGCTCATTATTCGTTGTATTGCCACATGTTGCAATGAAATGGGCTATGTGTTGCCGCGATGAGCCAGTGTCGTCAAACTTGGGGAAGTCGAGTCTTTGATAGCCTGGTGGAAATGGAGTTGGTCAACATACGCTAAGTAAGGCTTTTGATAGCGATTCAGCACTTCCATCACTAGGATACTATACTTTTTTCATGCCCCAAGGGGGTATGGGACACCAATACCTCTTGGCACAAAGTTTCCATTGTTTCATCTTTTGACCTCATCTCTGCATGTAATCGCCTTAATGTGGCATTGAATTGTTCAATATCGTCTCCGTAGGATTTTAATACTTCGTTGATCACTATAGCTTCAATAGCTGCCATAGTTGAGGACTCTTCTTCTATTTGCCCGTTACATGCCTCAAAGCTTACAATATTGGATTCAACTGTTGTTGCTTCAACAACATCATTGGCGAGGGTCATTGGGCCTTCCCTCAGGCCTACTTCATTTTGCAAGACTTGGGTATCCTCTTCATCTAATAAGAATGTGAAACTCTCATAAGACGATGAGATCACATCATCATCATTGAGGGAGGATTTTTCAAGATATCGGAAGAACATGCGATCGTCCTCATAATAAGCCACGACACTTTCAAGACATACAACCCATATGTGGTCAGCCTCATAAAGAATCATGACATCTTCGGGATCTGGAGGTGCTAGAAGGGAATGTTGACCATCTCATCCTCCATTAGGGAATGATTTTCCGTCAATGAGAGTGATGAGCTCTCGTCAGAGGTAGGATTCATTGAGTGGATGAGAATGAGGGATGTCGCCCTATTAGAATTGAGCTCTTCATCAGCTAACAGGAATGTGAAAGCCTGATAGAACAAGGCTTTATTGTCATCATCAAGAGTGCACATGTAGCACACATGAGATGGGAGAAGCATGCAGCTGGCTTTGTGGGGAATCATGGTGCCTTCAAAGTATGGAGGAGCCATTTAAGTGGGGCTGCCAGCTGGGGAAGTGCAACTCATCCCATCCAGTACTGGGGAGTGGCTTCGAATGAGAGTGGCAAACACTCATCAAAGGTAAAAATATCTGGATGAGAGAGGGTGAGGGAGGCCACATCATTAGAACCATCCAGAGGGGACTGGAGTCCATCCCTTCTTTGAGATTCTAGGGCGAATCCCGATGAAGGCCGGGAGAGGGTGAACGACAGCAAAGTCCCATTCTTGTTTATGAGATCAATCTCAACAATGAGCTTTTCAGCCCTTTGAAGAAGCTCAACAGTATTGGTTCTCTTTTCAGTTCCCTCTCGGGGAGTTGGGATGTTGAGGCAAACTTTGGGTGGAGCTGGTGGACAACTTTCTTGCATCATGGGAGGAAGACCGGTCCCTTCATAATTCGAACTTTCCACCACCAAGGGGCCATGGGCAACACCCTCGATGAGTGTTCGGCTTCCGTCTCACTCGAGTCACCGAGATTGCCCCACGGCAGTGCCATCCGGCTCGTCAAGAGTCTAGGGGAAACTGATTCGGGTCTATGAGCTGCCCCGAGTTCAGTCTGCTCGAAGAAGGCTTTGCTCTCTGTGCCCCTACTTGAGAGAGGCTTGGGAGTTTGATCAGGTGATGGCTCAACTGGCTTAGGGTCACTAGCTCTACTCGCCTTTGCCCAGAGTCAAGCTTGGATCTTCATAGATAACCGGCTTCATCATTCCCCGATAAATTATTTTAGTGTTCATCTCATGTCAGGCTTTTCCAACATCATCCGCATCAAGGGGAATGAGAGGGGGAAAAGGGCTCGCATCTTTGAGAGGGAATTATTCAATCACTTTTTCTTCTTTGCCCCTGAGCTGGGCTTTTAATGTCTTGGTCTCCCGGCCCTATTTATGGGCTTGACCATGATTTCCCTTCTTCATGACCAGGTAGTAATGCCTTTGAGCAAAGGCGAACTGTTCTTCCAACCCATTGACATGATTACCCTTGGAACCAGCAGGAATGCTAGATCCATGCGTGCGTGCACAGTGTGAAGATGTGCTCTGGGTGGGCGGGGGGAGTGACATGTGTACGCCCTCTTCAGAAGGACTTCGGGTGACCTAATGGTAAGCCCGGGCTTGAGTAGCGTGTACAACCTTAAGAGACCTGGTGTCGTGAGCATGTGCATGTGATAGAATGGCCGTGTGGCCATCCCTCACATAGTGAGCAAGCATGTGCTGGGAAGGGGTACTAGGAGGTTTCCCTTCGTATGCTCGGGTAGACGCAGCAACCAGGCTGCCCCAAGTGGTGTAGTGCATATGCAAGGGGTGTGCAAGGCCAGTCCGAAAAAGGGTGGAACCCTGATGGTGTCCAGAGGTAACCTGAAGGTTGCCCCGAGGGTGTGCAGGCCAAGTTCAAGAAGACCCGAACCATGACAGTATCCAGAGGTAACCTAAGGATTGCCCTGAGTGGTGCAATGTGCATGAAAAGAGGTGCAGGGCTAAGTCCAAGAAGACCTGAACCCTGATAGTGTCCCGAGGTAGGTGTAGCTATAATGGATGATCCACTAGCTCTCGTGGGTGTGTGTGAGGTGGTGGCTTCAGAGACGCCTCCTCCTGGTGTGGAGCATCCTGTTACAGAGGCCTAAAGTGATGGAGAATGGGGGGTCACGTCCTGGTGACCCGCAGGAGCAATGACAGAACTGTCAGTCGCAGGAGAGGGAGGGGCGGCTTTTGGACTGCCCTGAGAAGTGGGACCAGCACGTGAGTAGCCAGTAGCAGGGTGCATGCTGTGTGTGGTGGCATATGTGCCACCAATGCAAGGTGCGTTGGCAGCATGTCCACCATTGCAAGGAGGTAGAGAATGAGGAACTTGTTGGTCCATCCTCGCCTTTATCCAGGTGATAACCTGAGAGCGAGACACAAGGCTGCTGCTCAAGAGAAGGGCGGGAACAAGGTTCGCGGAACCTGTTCCTGATGAAGACTCATGAGTGTGGGGATTATGAAACCCCCGATTCGGATGAAGGGGTTAAGCAACCCTGAAGACAGATGTGTGTATAGTGAGCATTAATAAAAAAGAAAGGAAGGTCAAACAAGAACGATCTAACGATAGGGTAGCGTATCCTCAGTGGAGTCGCCAAGCTGGTTAGGTGTCTCGATCTCGTCTTCCGAGTCAGGTTGACCTGATAGCTTAGTTCTGGGTTTGAGATGAACCCAGGACTTGAGATTGCTCTCTCGGGACCACGTAAAGATGACGTGGGCAAGAGTATCAACTGATGAGAGAGGAATTAGGGTCGTGAGGCGGGACTTACCTCACGTGGGTCCATGACACACTTGGCCTGGCTCACGTGGGTGCCCTCTTAGATCACGTTGGAAAGCCCTCTTGGTCTATGGCCGGTTTGGATTCACCTCCCTTGTCCTGTTTCTCCTTTCTTGCAAACACACACACATAGACACACATTCGAAGTACAAACGAATGGGGCATAGGTCCCCACCTTGTTATAGGGTGAAGTGAAAGTGAGAGAAGAAGTTTGACCAGGCGGCTAGACTAATACAGTGGCTAGACCACTAGATGATTGATCCGAAGTGGTAGCAAGGCGGGCACGGTAACTCTGACCAGCACAACGACATTACTACTAGACGATGGAACCAACACCGACCAACCTATCATGATGGCTAGTCTGTCGTGGCAGTAAGACGGGCACGGTAACTCAGATCGGCACAACGACATAATGGGTGGACGACAAAACCAACATGATAGCACGATACTCAGCCTTCCCTCTAGTCAAACAAGCTATGCAGAGAAAGAGTGAAAGTGAAGACTAGCTCGACCCTCGCTAAGTCTTCTAAAAGAGACGAGAGTGAAAATAAAAGTGACGGCAAGATAAAATGGTTGGAAAATGAGATGAAATGAGAGAGATGAATTAAAAACGAAAATAAAATAGAATTAGAAAATGAAAAAGGGAGTAAACTAAAATAAAATGAAATAAAGTAAAATAAATTACCAGGGACGAAAGAAAATAAATAATGAATGAAATAAAGTAAGGTATGGTGGCGATAAAATAGGTGAAGAAAAATAAATAGAATAAGATAGAATAAAGAGAAATAAAATAAAATAAGTGAGATGAGAAAAATAAAATAAAATAAATAAAGTAAAGTAAATAAAATAAATAAGATAAAGATAAATTAAAATAAAATAAGTGGAGTAAATAGAATAAGGTAAAGGAATATACGACAAAAGAGGTAAATAAAATGAAATGAAATAAAATAAAATAAATGAGGTAAATAAAATAAAGAAAAATAAGATAAACTAAAATAAATAACTAAATAATAAAAAAAAGAATGAAGTAAATAAAATAAGATAAGGGAGTATAAGACAAAATAAATGGCAAAAACGAAAAATGGCATGAAATAAATTAAAGTAAAATAAAATAAAATAAGTAAGATTATGTAAAATAAAATAATAAAAAAATGGAAAGTTGGTAAGAGAGGGAGAGAACTCGTTTATTATGTTATTTAGGTGAGAGAGTGAGTGAATTTTGCTATTGGATTTTATTTAAGGTGGGTTTGGACGAGGCATAAAAACGGAATGAAAAGGGGCAGGTGAAACGAAAAGAACAGAAACAAAAAAACAACGAACGAAGAAAGAAAGCTGGGTGTTTCGTTGGGGTGCACGGTGATAGGTTGGAGGGTCGCACGAGACGGCGATAAGAAGGGAGATTTGGGAGATGGTGGTCACACGGGACCACAGATTGTGAGAGTGAATAAGGGAACATGAGTGTACACCAAAAAGAGGTGAGGTGAGGGTGCGTAGAAAAAGAGAAGAGAGAAAGGCGTACGAGGGACTACCAAGAAAAGGAGAGGCAAGTGAACCCGAGGGTGCACAGGATGAAAGTAGTCATGGAGGGGTAAAAGGAAAAGGAAAGTAAGTTAGTGGTCATGTGGGACCATGAGAGGGAATGAGAG
Source organism: Amborella trichopoda (assembly GCF_054954075.1). NCBI lineage: Eukaryota > Viridiplantae > Streptophyta > Magnoliopsida > Amborellales > Amborellaceae > Amborella > Amborella trichopoda. Next base: position 32,429,487 of record NC_142344.1, read on the forward strand.
AAAAAGATAGGAAGAAAGAGTGAAGCATAGATGGTGATAGGTTTCAGCCGTCTGTGAAAGAGGATAGAGAAAGAGAGGAGAGAGAAAGAGAAAAATGTTAAGCCCAAGGGTACCAACCCAAAAGTTTTTCTCTCCTTCCTCTCTCCCCCAAGATGTGACCCAACAGTAGGCAAGATAAAATTTTTATTAAGTAAGTGAAGGGCCTGCATACAATGGTAGTACGTGGTATATATTGAATTTGTCCCAAACATGGGTGGATTCTGCATACAATGGTAGTACGTGGTATATATTTAATTTGTCCCAAACATGGGTGGATTGATCAAAATTAAACCTAATTACTGAAAATTAAGATTTAACTGAATTAAAAGAAATTAGAAAATAGGGTGAAAAATGAAAGATTTACCCGTTCCTAACAATTTGTGGAATTTCAAAACAGTCCCTGTGCTGCCTTAGAACGTACGTGATTTTCGTGGATGATCCGAGGTTGTCCTAATGCCCATTTGATCAAAAGATGATTGTTTTCTTGTAGGTGTCCACATGGCGATCGATTTGATATCAACTTTGAGCCATGGATTTGGCCTGATCTTGCGTATTGAAATTTGGATAAATATTGAAACTTCGGATCGATAGTATGGTCGTTCCTTGATGTTTTTCTATGATTTCTTCGCTGGATTACACTAATCATGTCGTCACGATCGCGTGGGCACTAAACGCAGCTCGATTCCGTGTCCGGACGAAGAGTTTGCAACTTTGGAGTTTTGGTCAGAATCTGGAATTTCGACGCCGGAATTTGCAATCACTTCACCGGCTTCATGTGCAGAATCAAACCGTTCATGTACGAGGTTCCGACTAGAGATTGCCCTAGGTCTTACGCATGCGATGGAACTAGTTTCACATTGAGCGAGCTCGCAAGTAGCGTGATTTGGCTGCTCGAGCGAGGTGTGACGCTGCTGATTTTTCTGCAATTTTCTTCACGGATCAACAACTTCTCTCTAGCTTTTCTTTGCGCTTGGCCGTCGTCGCGGGGCGTGCCACATATCAAAACGCTCGTCTCGATGAGATGAACATGCTCAAAAAATTCGAGTGCGATCCGACTCAAAATAGGTGAGATATGGGTGTTGAAAGTTATTGTTCGTGACTGCCCCTTTAATGGAGTTTAGTCGCTGAGTGGCAGCACGAGAATAGTGTGCGGCTCCTCTTATTTCGATCTTTTGCCTATAACTTTTTCATGGAGTGTCTGTTTAAGCTGAAATTTGACTCTTAAGGATTTTCAACCATGTCGGATCTAATGGCTACTATCCCACAGCAATTTGATGCACCGAAAATATAGTTCTAGTTATAGGGTCCCTATCAGGGTGCTAGAGGCTAATTTTGCGAATTCGTTTCTTTGTCTGCACTGCCTTAGACATGTTGGAATGCGATGAAACTTGACAGGAGACTTTTGAGAGTCCTTATGAAGATCTTGACTAGTTCGAGGACCACATGGGCCTTTATCACATAGTATATCTCAAAATCATGCACACATATCACTAACCATATGAGACTTTATCACATAGCATGTCTCAAAATCATACACACATATCACAACAGAACATGTATCATAATTGTGTACACATATCATAATAGAGCATGTCTTACTACATGTATAACAGAGCATGTCATACTACATGCATTCATATCATAACTGAGCATGTCTTTTTACATGCATTCATATCACAATAGAACAAATCTCATTATCATGCATTCATGTAATACAAACTGAGCATAAATCATTATCATGCATTCATATCATAACAGAACATGTCTCACTATGATGCATTCATATCATAACATAACATGTCTCATTATCATTCATTCATATCATAACAAACTGAGCATATCTCATTATCATGCATTGATATCATACAAACTGAGCATAACTCATTATCATCCATTCATATCATAACAGAGCATGTCTCATTATCATGCATTCATATCATAACAAATTGAGCATAACTCATTATCATGCATTGACACATGTCTCATTATCATGCATTCATATCATAACAAAACATGTCTCATTATCATGTATGCATATCATAACAAAACATGTCTCATTATCATGCATTCATATCATAATAAACTAAACATATCTCATTATCATGCATTCATATCATACAAACTGAGCATAACTCATTATCATGCATTCAGATCATAACAGAGCGTGCATTCAATTCATAACAAATTGAGCATATCTCATTATCATGCATTCACTTCATAACAAACTGAGCATAACTCATTATCATGCATTCATATCATAACAGAGCCTGCATTCACTTCATAACAGAGCTTGCATTCATTATAGCGCACATAGTTCTCATTAGCAACAGGTTAACATGCTCACAGAAACATGTCCACATGAAACATCAATATGTCCAAAGCATGTTATGCATGTTATCATATCATTAGACTCATTAGCTCAAAAGACCTCATCATGTCATTTTTTTGGGTTTTTTCACACTGAACCAGTTCATGTAAGGACCGAGATTTTTCCCGGCTTGATGGAGTGTGCGCGCGGTGGAGTGCGAGCGATGGTAAGAAGAGAGAGGCACGGGTGGTGGTAAGAAAAAAGAGAGACGCGCAGCGGTAAGAAGAGAGAGACACGCACGATGGTAAGAAGAGAGAGACACGTGTGGTAGAGTGCGTTCACGGTGGAGTGCGTGCGCAATGGTAAGAAGAGAGAGACACTCACGACAGAGTGCATGCATGGCGGTAAGAAGAGAGAGACGTGGACGGCGGTAAGAAGAGAGAGACATGTGCGGCAGAGTGCGCGTGAGGTGGTAAGAAGAGAGAGATGCGTGCGGTGGTAAGAAGAGAGAGACACACGTGGTGGAGTACACATGCGGTGGTAAGAAGAAGCAAAAAGAGTGCCGCCTTGCACAACATCACCGTGGGTAACACCGTCGAGCCTGTGCATGCCACTTGCCTGCTGCATGTTACCACACCCACCACTTGTCCCATTTGCATGAAAGCATGAGTGCTACCTGGTTAACCCTAGCTGCCACCTCACACTTTTGGAGTACATAAGCCTCTTTTTCTTTCCCTCACGCCATGTTCTCACTCTTACAAACCAAAACACTCAAGCATTTTTAGCCTCCTTTCTAGCCTTTGTTAGAGCCTAAATTGAGAAGCTGGAAGAGTGAGTTGTGGGAGGAAATTGAGAACACCAATGCACTTAAGGTAAGTGGGTCACTACCTTGTAGGTCCTTAGTCATGAAAGCATGAATTAAGAATGAATCAGGCATGAATCAAGCATGGAGTTGAGCATGAGCATATGCATAAACAATGGCTGCATGTGTACCCTGTTATGCCATGTTTTTCAAAAATTTAGGCTGTTATTGCATGTCAAAATGAGCATTGAAATCCTTCTTGATTGCCATGAGAATTTGTGGAAGGATGTTCTTATGCATCGAATGTCTAATGCAAAAATGGTTTATGCTGAAATCTAGCATGATTTGGGGAATTATTGACTGATCTTTGGGTCATGTTTTGACCACATTGTGAAATTCCAAGGAGATTTCATGTTTTTACAACATACTTTCGACTAAGCAAATGACATCCAAATGACTCCAAATCACCCCCATTTGAAAGATACATGTGTCTACTATGATTTTTGTATTTAAATTCTTTATAAATGGGGAGCTATACGTCAATTTGTGAAGCATGTCACTGTTAGCAGATTTCACTGAAATTTAGAACTGTTGCCTCTGTTGCCATGAGCTTTTGACTGACCAAATGGAGTCCAAACGCTTTCAAACTGCTTTTATTGGAAAGATATGTGTTTCTACTTGAACTTTGATTTTGAAACCATCTTAAAATTTCCAATAACTTGGGGGTTATACTCCGGTTGGTGTGGCATGTCATTGTCATAAATTGTCAAAAACTGGTGCTCTAGTTTTGTTGAGCTTTAACCGGCCAAATGAGATCTAATTGCTTTCAAACCACTTCCATTTAAAAGATATGTGTGTCCAATTTGAAATGTATTTTGAAACCATATCAAAATTTCATATAGATTGGAAGTTACGCCTCTGTTTATGGAACATGCCACTGTAAGGATTGACAGAAATTTCAGAACTATGATCTATTTTATACTGAGCTCTTGACCAATCAAATGATGTTCAAATAGCTTCACATTTTCTTTGATTGAAAGATATACATCTCTTTTTTAAGTGATGACTAAAATTGTGATGAAATTCCTCATGAATTGGATGCTATGCCTCATTTCGTATAGGCATATTACTGATGGAAATGGTAGAAATTCCCAAACTATTATATGAATCACACAAACACTATTCACTGATGTTTTTAAATATAGTTTAATCCCTTCATAATGAGATTGAAATTATCTGTCATGAGATACTGAAAAATGCAAGCTTATGATACTATGAATGTTCTTAAATTCTTGAAATGGCAAAGCATGAGCAAATGAATGCTTGCGCATGTATGTACGCAATGCAACTAAATGTGATGCACTGTGATACTGACCACTACGCAATGGGTCATCCATTAGTAGTGGGATACTGTTATCCTGTGATTGTGATATACTGTGATACTAACCAATACTCAAAGGGTCACTCATTGCTAGTGGGATAATATTATACTATTATTGTGATATACTGTGATATTGACCACTACGCAATGGGTCACCCATTGGCAGTGGGATATTGTGATGCCGACAATCATTAACTATGCTCCCACTTCAATGATAGGAATGGGGTTGGGAGGTGAAATTGAATAATAGGGAGGATCGCGCCCCCCTGAATTTAAATAGGCACTATGCGTTGGGTCATCCAATGGTAGTGTAATGCCCTTTCGCTTAAAGGCATTAGGAGAGGATCGTGTCTTGCAAGGGCACTACCTAACAAAAACCCCAAGCGTGCTAGAGATTGTGTGCGTGAGTAAGGACATTATGAAATGGGACACCCATTTGTCATTGTCCTCCCTCCTGAATGAGGGTAGAAGTTCCAAGTTACGGGATTGACTTAGCCTGATCGATGTGACTTCTACTTTGAGAGTTGACAACTCTAGACTTTGCCTGTGTGCTTTGTGTGTTCTTTATGGGTACTGACCTATTACTGTGATAAGAGGTAAAATAATTGTTAGTTCATACAATATGTACTGCCTTTATATTTGAATCATATTTCGTTTTACACTGCTAATGAATTGTGATGCATGACTCCACTTTGTGATTCTTGTATAAATTGTGGGCCATATCATTATATCATTACATATGTACAGGTCGGAATGCAATGGTATTGTTCTACTTACTAGGGTTTTAGCTCATTCCATATACTTTTCCATCTATAGAGAGTGATAACCGACCATCCGAGAGTGGACAACTGGATAGTGGTGGCAAGCAGTTAAAGCTTGGGACTTGGTAGGGGAAACCTTTTGATAGTAGGTGTCTGGTGGAAGTGCCATATAGTTGTTTCAATGTAATATTGAAATTTTGTTGTCAGCCTGTAGCGCCTTGAACAGAATTGTAAAGAAATTTTTGGAGAATGCATATGTATGAAATGGTTTATTTTGTCCAGTTTTTGGAGCATGATGTTTGAGTTTTTATTTTCTTTTATGGTTTGCTTTGATTCCTCATTTCTAAATACGTTGAGCCACTCCCACTTGAGTGACGTTCACGACCTCTGGTCGCAATCCCGCACTCTATCGCCCTCCAAAAAGTATGGTTAGGGTCAGGGGCGAAGGCGTTACAGTTATGGTATCAGAGCAGCCAGGATTGGATTCATGACCTAGAGAGTCTTAGGAGTGTATCTAGAATAGTGTTGAGTAGGTTGGTAATTGGGCTCTCCTGTTTTTAGGTCAAAGATGCTGAGGACTCGTGCAAATAATGCGACCTCCAGCAATGAGAATTCCCCGCCCTCGGTATGCCGGCCCCAACTACCCTTGCCCTAGAACTGACTGACAGTGGGTTAATATAAAGATTTAGGAGGCTAGCACTTCTGACGTTCTTGGGGCATGGGGGAGTAGAGAAAGTTGAAAACATTTTTGATGTGTTGCACTGTACTAATAAGTAGAAGGTCAAGCTGGGAACCTTCATGTTAGAAGGAGATGCTGAGCAGTGGTGGGGCTCAATGAAGCAATCTTAGGAAAGGACAGGGATAGAAGTAGCTTGAGAGAACTTTTTGGAAGCATTTAATGAGAAGTATTTCCCTGACTCAGTGCAGGAGAGGAAGGAAGTAGAGTTTATTGAGTTGCAACAAGTCAGTGGAGCAATATACGACCAAATTCGCCGAGCTATCAAGGTATGCGCCGCACATCATTAACGCGGAGGGGCAAAAGGTGAATAAGTTTGAGAGAGGCCTCAAGCCAGAAATAAGGGGGAAGGGTGATATCGGCACCTCAAGACCTTCTCCCCTTTAGTGGACCTTGCCATGAAAATTGAGGGGGACTGCGAAGAGTCCCTGTTAAGAAAGGAGGGAAGAATGGGGCTAGCCCAATTTGGGAGCCTTGGAAGGAAGATTTGACCACCTCCAAGGAAACATTTCGGGGGAAGGAATAATCAAGGAAATATGAAGCTTTATAAGACCTTCCTGGGCGACTTAAGGGATATGGGTTGAATAACCATTTGGTGGCTGAGTGCTACAGGAAAGCACAGTCATGTTTCAGATGTGGCAAGCCTGGCCACCTAGTCAAAGACTGCCCGGTTAAGGGACCTGAGAACCGACAGAAGACTCAAGGTCGGGTATTTGCTTTTACAGAACAAGAAGCCAAGGCTTCTGCCTCCGTTATCCAAGGTACGCTCTCTGTTCGTGGCATGGATGCAAAAAATCTGATTGACCTTGGGTCTTCTCACTCTTTTGTTGCACCTCACTTTGCATGCCATATAAATGTTAGACCTTCATTCCTTGACTGGACATTGATAGTATGCACACCTATGGGGGAATCTATATAAGCTGATATTGTTTATAAACATTGTGGAATTTTGCTTGAAGGGTGTGTTCTATCTATAGACTTGATATTGTTAGACATTCAAGATTTTGATGTTATTTTGGGCATGGACTGGTTGTCCGCACATCATGCTACAATAAATTACTATGATAAAACTGTAACCTTTAGACCCCCAAATCAGTCTGAGTTGAACTTTGTTGGCATTAAGGATATTTCCCGTCTACACGTTATCTCTGCCCTGCGGGCTTCTTACTTTTTAGCCAAAAAGTGTGTAGGGTACTTGGCCTATGTAGTAGAGAATCGGGACGTCCAATCCAAGCTAAAGGAGATACCAGTGGTAAAAGAATGCTCAAAAGTTTTTCCTGAGGAGTTGACCTCTTTGCCTCTAGTCAAGGAGATAGAGTTTGAGATAGAGGTGGTCTCAGGTATTACTCCCATCTCTAAAGCCCCTAATAGGATGGCGACGGCCGAATTAAAGGAGTTGAAAGAGCAACTGCAAAAATTGTTGGAGAAGGGGTTCATTCGACCTAGTGTGTCACCATGGGGTGCACCGGTCCTATTTGTAAAAAAGAAAGATAGATCTTTAAGGCTTTGTATAGACTATAGACAATTGAATCAGGTCACTGTAAAGAACATATACCACTTGCCTAGAATTGATGACCTTTTTGACCAGCTTCAAGGGGCCCAAGTATTTTCTAAGATTGATATTTAGACAGGCTATCATCAACTATGGGTGGAAGAAAATGTCCCTAAGACCGCATTCAGGACCTGATATGACCATTATGAGTTCTTGGGGATGCCGTTTGGATTGACCAATGCCCTAGCTGTCTTTATGGACCTGATGAATTGAGTTTTTAGACCTTTTTTGGATGGTTTTGTGGTGGTCTTTATAGATGATATTTTGGTATATTCAAGGAACCTGGAAGAGCATGAGCATCACCTAAGAATGGTCCTCCAGACTTTAAAGTCAGAAACGTTGTATGCTAATTTGGGTAAGAGTGAGTTTTGGCTTCCTAATGTGGCCTTCCATGGGCACGTTGTATCTAAGGATGGGGTAGCAGTTGGCCCTTGTAAAATTGAAGCCGTACTTAAGTGGGGAAGACCGACAAATGTGACAGACGTCCGTAGTTTTATGAGACTGACAGGTTATTATAGATGCTTTATAGAAGGATATTCAAAGATAGCGCTCCCCTTCACTAGCTTAACCCAGAAGGAAGTGAAATTTGTGTGGTCAGATGAGTGTGAGAAAAGTTTTCAAGAACTGAAAGAGAGACTGACTACGGCCCCGATACTGACCTTACTTAAGGGAAATGAGGATTTTGTTATTTACACTGATGCCTCTCACAAAGGGCTTGAGTGCATGCTGATGCATCGAGGGAAAGTCATAGCTTATGCCTCCAGACAGTTAAATCCGTACGAACAAAATTACGCAACTCATGACTTAGAACTCGCGGCGGTAGTATTTGCCTTGAAAATATGGAGACATTACCTCTATAGGGGCCAATTTAAGGTGTTTACAGATCATAAGAGCCTCAAGTATCTATTTTCTCAGAAGAAGTTGAACATGAGGCAAAGAAGATGGATGTATCTATTGAATTATTATGAATGTACCATCAATTATCACCCGAGCAAGACTAATGTGATAGCTGATGCTTTAAGCAGGAAGCCTATGGTATCAATGGCACTCATATTGTTTCAAGAGATGAAACTGTTGGAGGATGCAGTAGAGTGGTACCTAACTCTGCCCCTTAGTGATGGGGTAGGAATGACTGCTTGTATAAGGGTGGAGCCCCAGCTCTTCCAACAATCCCGAATGGCACAAAAGGAAGATCCTCAACTCATGAAAATTCTTGAAGAAATAAAGTTGGGAGAAAAGAAAATTTCTCCACTAGTAGTGATGATCTCTTAAGGTTTAAAGATCGAGTATGTGTTCCAAATGATGAGACTATAAAGAGGGCTATTTTAGAAGAGGCACACCACTCCCGTTATACTGTACACCCAAGGAGTACTAAAATGTATCAGAACTTGAAAAAGACGTTCTGGTGGAATGACATGAAAAAGAAAGTGGTATAAATTATCTCTAAGTGCTTGATATGTTAGCAAGTGAAAGCGGAATATCAAAAACCCGTCAGACTGTTACAACCATTGCTAATGCCAGAATGGAAGTGAGAACACATCACTATGGATTTTGTCTCTGGCCTATCAAGAATGGGTGCTGGATATGATAATATTTAGATCATTGTGGATTGACTGACCAAAGCTGCTCATTTCTTGCCGATCCACACAACTTATTCTTTGGACAAATTGGCCCAGTTATACATTAAAGAGTTAGTGAGGTTGCATGGAATACCAGTCAGCATCGTGTTTGACAGGGACACTAGATTTACCTGAAGATTTTGGAATAGTCTGCAGTCTGCTTTAGGGACAAAACTTACCTTTAGCACTGCTTTTCACCCCCAGACAGATGGGTAGTCAGAAAGGACCATTCAGACCTTGGAAGATGTGTTAAGGGCATGTGTTACTAATTTTAAGGGAAACTGGGATGACCATCTGCCTCTGATAGAATTTGCCTATAATAACAGCTTTCAAGCCAGTATTCAGATGACACCTTTTGAAGCCTTGTATGGGAGGAAGTGCAGATCACCTATCTGTTGGGATGAGGTTGGCGAAAGGAGACTCTTGAGGTCAGAAATTATTCAAGCGACCTCAGAAAAGACTTCCTTGATTCGAGAGAGGCTCAAGACAACCCAGAGTTAGCAAAAGAGTTTCACCGATAATCGAAGGAGAGACCTCAAGTTTGAGGTTGGTGACCGGGTTTTCTTGAAGGTATCACCAAATAAAGGCATTGTGAGATTCGACAAGAAGGGGAAATTGGGCCCACACTTTATTGGTCCCTTTGAGATTCTGGAAAAAGTTGAATGCATGGCAAATAGACTCGCCTTACCACCCGAGTTGGCCAACAATCATGATGTTTTTCATGTGTCACTGTTAAGGTAGTACCAGCTTGACCCGTCCCATGTTTTGAAGTATGAACCAATTCCCATCAGAGAAGATTTGACCTATATTGAGCAACCAATTGAAATACTGGATAGAAGGGTGCAAGTGTTGCATAATAAAGAAATTCCTCGGGTTTGTGTTCTGTGACAAATCATTCGTAGGAAGAGTCGATGTGGGAACAAGTAGACGAAATCCAAGATACATACCCCCATTTATTCGATTAGCTGAGGCACGATTTTGGGACATTCCTTTAAAGGGGGGGGGGGGGATAATGTAAGAATCAAGATTTTTCCTGGCTTGATGGAGTGCGCGTGTTGCGGAGTGCGTGCGACAGTAAGAAGAGAGAGACACGCGTGGCGATAAGAAAAGAGAGAGACGCATGCAGTGGTAAGAAGAGAGAGATGTACGTGGTGGAGTGCGTGTGTGATGGTAAGAAGAGAGAGATGTGCACGGTGGAGTGCACGTGCGACGGTACGAAGAGAGAGACGCGTGCGGTGGAGTGCACACATGAAGGTAAGAAGAGAGAGTTGCGAGCGGTGGAGTGCGCATGGCGGTAAGAAGAGAGAGGCGCCCACGACAGTAAGAAGAGAGAGGCGCCCACGACGGTAAGAAGAAGCATAAAGAGTGCAGCTGTGCGCAACACCACTGAGCCTGTGCATGCCACCTGCCTGCCACATGTTGCCACACCAGCTACTTGTCCCATTTGCATGAAAGCATGAGTGCCACTTGGCCAACCCTAGTTGCTACCTCACACTTTTGGATTACATAAGCCTCTCTCTCTTTCCCTCACACCATGTTCTCACTCTTACAAACCAAAACACAACGCATTTTTAGCCCCATTTCTAGCCTTTGTTGGAGCCTAAAATGAGAAGCTTGAAGAGTGAGTTGTGGAAGGAAATTGAGAACACCATTGCACTTAAGGTAAGTGGGTCACTACCTTGTAGGTCCTTAGTCATGAAAGCATGAATTAAGCATGAATTAGGCATGAATCAAGCATGGAGTTGAGCATGAGCATATACATAAACAATGGCTGCATGTGTACCCTGTTATGCCATGTTTTCTAGAAATTTAGGCTATTATTGCATGTCAAAATGAGCATTGAAATCCTTCTTGATTGCCATGAGAATTTTTGGAAGGATGTTCTTATGCATCTAATGTATAATGTAAAAAGGTTTTATACTGAAATCTAGCATGATTTGGGGGATTATTGACTGATCTTTGGGTCATGTTGTGACCACACAGTGATATTCCAAAGAGGTTTTATGTTTTTGCAACATACGTTTGACTAAGCAAATGACATCCAAATGACTCCAAATCACCCTCATTTGAAAGATACATGTGCCCATTTTTGTTGTTAAACTCAGTTTAAGGGCTTTATAAATGGGAAGCTATGCTTCAATTTGTGAAAGCATGTCACTGTTAGCAGATTTCACTGAAATTCAGAACTATTGCCACCGTTGCCATGTGCTTTTGACTGACCAAATGGAGTTCAAATGCTTTCAAACCACTTTCGTTGGAACGATACGTGTTTCTACTAGAAATGTGATTTTGAAACTATCCTAAAATTTTCAATAATTTAGGGGTTATACTCCAGTTGGTGTAGCATGTCACTATCATAAATACATACAATTTTTTGAATCTATTGCTCTAGTTGTGTTGAACTTTTAACTGGCCAAATGAGATCCAATTGCTTTCTAATCAATTCCATTTGAAAGATATGTGTGTCCACTTTGAAATGTGTTTTGAAACCATATCAAACTTCCGTATAGATTGGATGTTACGCCTCTATTTATGGGACATGCCACCTTTAGGAATGATAGAAATTTCAGAACTGTGATATATTTTGTATTGAGCACTTGACCGATCAAATGATGCTCAAATAGCTTCGAATTTTCTTTGATTGAAAGATATAAATCTCTATTTTAAGTGATGATTGAAATTATGTTGAAACTCCTCATGAATTGGATGCCATGATTCATTTCGTATATGCATATTACAGATAGAAATGGTAGAAATTCCCAAACTGTTATATGAATCAAACGTTATACACTGATGTTTTTGAATATAGCTTAATCCCTTCTTAAGGAGATTGAAATTATTTGTCGTGAGATACTTAAAAATGCATGCTTATGGTAGTATGAATGTTCTTAAATTCTTGAAATGACAAAGCATGGGCAAATGAATGCTTGAGCATGCATGTATGAAATGCAACTAAATGTGATGCACTGTGATACTGATCACTATGTAATGGGTCACCCATTGGTTGTGGGATACTGTTATACTGTGACTGTGATATACTGTGATACTGACCACTACGAAATGGGTCACCCATTGGTAGTGGGATACTGTTATATTGTTATTGTGATATACTATGATACTAACCACTATGCAATGGGTCACCCATTGGTAGTGGGATACTGTTATACTTGTTTGAAGATATTTTTCAGCAACTTGGTCCCTGATGCGAAATAAAAGAGGAAGCCGGTTAATAAAGCCTCAATGTACATTGAAATTCCCAACTGTCTCAAAATTGCTCCAAAATGGGTCAGAATCTTCCTAAGCACTCCAAAGGGCCACTTGCCAAGTTTCGTCGCAATCCAACATGTCTAAGGCGGTGCAAACAAAGAAACAATTTCAGAAAAATCAGCCTCTAGCACTCTGAAATGGACCCCGTAATTAGAATTATATTTTTGGTGTGTCAAACAGTTGCGGGACCATTGCTATTGGATCCGACATGGTCAAAATCCCCTATGGGTCAAGATTCAGCTTAATCGGGCACTCTAGGACAAAGTTATGTGTAAAAGACCAAAAAGGGGTAGGCCGCACACTATTCCCGTGCGCCCTCCGTGCACCAAATCCCCATTAAAGGTGACTATTTTTACAACCTCGGGTAGTGACTTTTGGAGTCCATAACTCACTCGTTTTGAGTTGGATTGCTCTCAATTTTTGTGAGCGTGTTCTTCTTATCAAGACGAGCGTTTTGATATGTGGCACGGCCCGTGGCGATACCCGAGTAGGGAGAAAAACTAGAAAGAAGTTGATGATTCGTGAAGATAGTTGCATAAAATTTAGCAGTAGCACACCTCACTCGAGTGGCCAAATCAAGGCGCTCACATACTTGATCGACATGAAATTAATTGAATTATGTGCATAAGTTCATGGCTATCTCTGGTCCGAACCCCACGTACGATGAATGGTTGGATTTCACACATGGAGCCGTCGAAGCTACTGTAAATTCTGGCCGTCAGATTTTTAGATTCTGGCCAAAAACTCAAAACGATAAAATCTTCGTCTGGATACAAAATCGAGCTGCGTTTGTTGCAATGTGATCGTAAGGGCCTACTTAGTATGATCCAGTAAAGAAATCATGGAAAAACATCAAGTCAAAAGCACACTATTGATCCAAAGTTTTCAAGATTGATCCAAATTTCAAGCCGCATGATCGTGGCCCAAAAACACGATTTATGGCTCGAAGTTGGTATCAAATCGATCGTCATACCGAACCTGGTAAGAAAGTAATCATCTTTCAGCCAAATGTACGTCGGAGCAACCCTGAATTATCTATGGAAGATCACACAAGTTCTAGGGCAGCAGTAGGGACTGTATTGGAATTTTATGTATTATTGGGCTGGGTCAAAACAATCCTTTTCCACCCAATTTTAGAATTTATTTTAATTCAATTAAATTGTAATTATCATCAATTTAGGTAGTTTTTTGGCGTACGCCCATGTTTGGGTCAAATTCTATAAGTACATGTTAAACACAATTATCAAAGGACGCTTGATTTTTCAATACACATCAATAAAATTTGAGAGTTTTCACATTCAAATTGTGGGCACGTCTTATAGAGAGAGAGGAGAGAGAAGAAATGGTCTGGTACCCTTTAGTGAAGGTAACTTTCACTCTCCTCCTTGCATCTCTCTTTCTCTCTCCTCCTCTCATCTCTCTTTTTTTGTCTCCTCCTCTCATCTCTCACTTTCTCTCTCCTCTCGTCTATATCTTTCTTTCCTATTTCTTCTCTGATCTTCTTTATCCACTTTCCTTCTTTCTTTTTATCTTTCTTTTCTCTTTCTTCACTGATCTTCTTTATCCACTTTCCTTCTTTTTCTTTATCTTTGCTTTCTCTTTCTTCTCTTTCCTACTCTCTTTATTTTCTCTCCTTCCTCTATGTTCATGCATGGCAGAGTCCATCGCTTGGCATGATGTCTTTTTGCTTTAGGGACATGAACAATGAGCCGATCCTTAACTCGAGTGGCGGGCCGACCTCTGTCAAACTCTCCTTGTCTTCCCTTCTATCATGGACGACGGAAGCACATCACCGTCCATGTTCTCTCTCTTTTCTTAATCTTCTATCATGGATGACGGAAGCACATCGCCGCCCATGTTTTCTCTCCCTTCTCATTCCCCTGTCATGGACGATGGAAGCACATCACCATCCATGTTCTCTCTCTTCTTTATTCTCTATCATGGATAGCGGAAACAAATTGCCACCCATATTTTCTTTCTCATATTAATCTTGTGTTATGGACAGCGAAAGCACTTCACCGTCAATTATTTCTCTCTCCTCTCATTCCTATGTCATGGACGGCGGAAGCTCAATGCTGTCTATATCTTCTCTCTCTTCTCTCACTCGCCTGTCATGGATGGCGGATGCTCATCGCCGTCCATGTTCTCTCTTTCTCATTAATCATCTGTCATGAACGGTGAAAGCTCATCGCCGTCCATGTATTCTCTCTCTTCTTTCATTCCTTTATCGTGGATGGCGGAAGCTCATCGTCGTCTATGTTTTGTCTCTCTTCTTGATTGTCTGTTATGCATGGCGAAAGCTCATCGCTGTCCATGTCTTCTCTCTCTTCTCATTCCTCTGTCATGGACGGTAAAAGCTCATCGTTGTCTATGTCTTCTCTCTCTTCTTATTCCTCTCTCATGGGCGGTGGAGGCTCATTGCCGCCCATGTTTTCTCTCTCTTCTTACCGTTCTGTCATGGACGGCGGGAGCTCATCGCCATCCATGTTCTTTCCTATCTTTTCTCTCATCACCGCCCATGTTCCCTTGCACTCTTCTCTTTCTTTCTTCTTCATTCTTTTCCTTCTCTTTTTCCTCTCTCCCTTTTTCCTTTTCTCGGTCATTGCTCATCTCGTGTTTTTCTCACATGCACGACATTAGTAATACTGTGCATGTCTCTCTTTCTCTCTCTTCTTTCTTCTCTCTCTTTCTTGTTTGACCAAGAGAGGCTGAGACAAACATTGCCATGATAGTCTTGTCGTCTAGAAGTATTGTCACTGAGCCGATCTTAGTTACCTTGGCTGCCTTACTACCACGATAAGCTAGCCATTGTGCCAGGCTGATCGATGATAGTTCTGACATCTAGTAGTATTTCTGTTGTGCCGGTCTAATTACCGTGCCCATCTTGCTACCGTGCCAGGTCAATCACTTGCTAATCTAGCTGTTGTGTTAGTCTCTCCACCTAGCCAAAATTCCTCTGATCTACCCCTTTCTTCTTCTCTCACTTATCCTCTAATGAGATGTGCCACATATCAAAACGCTCGCCTTGACGAGACGAACATGGTCCAAAACGTTTGGGGTTGATCCGACTTTAAATGAGTGAGATATGAGTCTCTGAAGTTGCTACTCATGACTATGCAAACCAATCTCCTTTATTGGAGATTGGTGCAGGGAGGCCACACGGGAATAGCGTGTGGCCTACCCCTTTTTAATGTTTCACTTATGGAATGTTTGTTTCAGCGTAAACTCAACCTTTAGGGGTTTTTGACCGTGCCGGATCCAATGATAGTGGTCCCACATCCATTTGACATCTTAAAAATAGAGTTATAGTTATGGGGTACATTTTAGTGTGTTAGAGACCAATTTTTCTAAAACTGTTTCTTCGTCTGCACTGCCTTAGACATGTAGAATTTGAGATGAAACTTGGCAGGTGGCCTTTTGAAGTGCTTAAGAATATTTTCATCCATTCTGGGTCAACTATGAGCTTGTCGAAAATTCCATTGTAAGTCAAGGGTTTATTGACCAGCTTCTCTTTTATTCTGTATCAGGGACCCAAGGTATTGAAAAATGTCTTCAAACAGGCCCGACCATGCAAAATGGGCTAATCATTCCTCTTACTGTTCTTTCCACTTGATGTTGGGATACCTCATCAAAGACTACTTTCAGTTGAGGAATTGCATCGAGGCGCTGGTTCGAAAAGGGCAGATCGATTTTGAGGACATTGGAAAAGCTTTCGAGACACCTAGATCCTGCCCTATGGCCACGCTCCGCAAAGAGCCGGACAACGAACTCCCCAGGACTGACTTTCTATGCTAGCCTTCACCCTCATCTCCTTGACCTACAATGCACGACTTCATCCCAAGGTAGACCCTGTTCGCCAAGGGGAGTTGGTGCATCACCACAGGGTTCTTCCTACGCGGGCGTGAGGACCTAAAGGCACTCACTATTGTTAGTCCCAAGGGCGGACTTTAAGTAAGCCCTATTGCAGTCGTGGGGGTACGACTCTAAAACCACCTTCTAAACAACACAGCCGCGCACTGGTAGGAGTCTGCGGCACCTCGGGAAGGCAAGCAAATACCCTCCTGATAAGCATCTAAATTCTCGCCAATCACTCCCCCTTTCCTAGAAAGGGGGGAAATCTGAGATTCAAAACAAAAGGCATAAATAAAAAAGAAACCCCAAACACAAGAGAATAAGGAAAGAAAAATCATTGTCTTATTCACATGCAAATGAGGTTATAAAATCTTGGTGGGCCGTTGAAGCCCACGAAGAAAAAGGGAGGAAGAAAAAAAAAAAAAGGGAAGGCAAGAGATGTCAAAAGCGGTAGAGCGTCTCCCACATCCTCGCCTTAAGTTCATGTGCTCTCCTCCTCAGTACGAGTGATCTCTGCGGCGACCGACTTAAACATAATGGTGACCACCGTAATGTCTGAACCTAATTGCTCTAAGCGGGGGGAGTTTGTAGCCATCACCTCCTGATAGCGCTGCAGTCGGCCCCTCAAGTCAGCCACACGGGTCTGTAATAGAGCGATCTCGTCTACAGTGCTCTGGATCTCTTCTTTCATCTCCGCCTCCTCCCTCACAGGACAGGCATGTCGAGAGGCAATTTTTTCTCCTCTCCTCATGAACATGAGAGCTTGTTGAGTCACTAGCTTCATCTTCAACGAGGTCAGACACATTGAGCAAGATGTTCGTGCCGAAGTCTCCACTAAGTGAGCCTCAGCTCCCGAATCTAAGAGGTTCTGCAGCAGCTCTTGTACCCAGTTGAAAGTGTCTGCATCCAGGCCTATGGCCTTCAGGCTGGTCGCACAGGCCCAGACACCCTCGATCCTCTCTTGGAGGTCCGGAAGGGGGCATTCCTTGAGGCTCTTAAGGCCTGTCTGGAGCATGCGCCGCACAGTGTGTGCCCTAAAGCCCAACTCCGACGCAACTAAAGCTGAGGAGCTCACTAAAGCAACTGGGGCCACGCCAAGGACTGGTCCCTTGATCACAAGGGCTAAAGACTCGGAAGGAGCAGTGGGACGTTCTCACGACGGCCCACCAGCTCCCCGCTAACTCTCGGCAAGGGATGCCTTAGGGGACGAAGCTGAGGCCTCATCAACCACAAACCTCACATGTTTATCTGTTGTCAAAAAAAAAAAAAAAAAGATCAAAAGGGTCAGATAAAAAATGATGCACTAACCACATGACCAGACCCAAGCAAGCAACATTACCTGAAGGAGGAGCAAAACTCTTGCCGGCCATGGCCCTTGCTCGAAAGAGCTGCTTCGAAAAGAGGCGAGCGTCGAACAGGAGGCCTCAACGAAAGGCACAAAGGATGTTTGCTCTTACTAGGGATGCTGACCATGGGTAAGAGCCAAAAGAAAACACCCCTCCGTTTATAATGTTCGACGGCAAAAGAGCCAATCAGTGGGCGACCCTCGCACTAATTGCAGAAGAATGCCGACGATACGCGAAGTGAAGCATCAGAGGTCGGGCACCAAAGCGCCGTCAGCATATGAATCGAATCATCATAAGAGCGAGCACCTCACGTCTCGAAGGTACGGTCGTACGAACAACACACGAGGAGACATGCCACATGTGTGAAAGGTTACACTCAATCCCAAAGAGACACTAACGGCACATAATCGAATCGTCATACGACATCGACGCCGCATCTCCTGCCCAACATTAACTGCTTTGCATGCACAAAACAGCCCATCGAAAATGGTGCGCCCATCGTTGTCCAAGCGCCACTCATGCATGTAATCCAACCCCACTCGACCTGCCTACGACATGGGTCCACTTAGAGCTCCTAGGGCATGCCCCTGCACCACTCTCCTTCACGGGCAAGTGAACCTTGTTCCTTGTCTCACCCACATATGGGAACCTCTGTGGCCGCCCCACCTTAACCAAAAAAAAAATTAAACATCTCGGACCTGCGAAAATCAACAATGACGCATTCCTCAAGGGTTGGGATGAAAACTCGCAAGAGCATCCCAATCATCACACAACAAGCAGCAACTGACACTTCATCAGCCATTCTTTACCCCCATCATTAGCAGGGAAAAGGACTGCACTGGCCCAAAAAAAAAGAGAGCACCGCATAACGGTGCAAAGCAAGGACGGAGAATTCACTGCAAAGGGAAATTTCGTTTCATGAGTAAAAAGGATTACATGTTTTCTATAATGCACTTTGTGACACAAAAACGTGTATGGTTAGATGCCTCGATCTCACCCCTGGGTTGGGATGACCTGGTGGTACGGGTCTCGGGTTTCAAGTAGAACCCGAGACTTGAGATCGCTCTTTTGGGAACCTTGTTTAAAACAAGGGCAGGTATACCAACAGGTGAGAGGAATTTAATGTGAGGCGGGACACACCTCACTTGGGTTCGTGACTCACTCGGGCTGACTCACGCAGGCGCACTCTTAGATCGCGACAGAAAGTTCCCCAATCCTACAACTGGTCCTAAATCACCTCCCTTGACCTGTACTCTCTTGTTTTTGCAATCACACACACACGGTTAATTTTACAAGACAAGTGGGCCAAGGGACCCCACCTTGTCTTTAGGTGAATGTAAACATATGCGCACATTCAAAAGAAGAAAGTGAAGAATATGAGGATAAAGGTTGGGGTGATGAAAGGATAATAGAATAGAGCGAAGAGAAGAGAAGACGGAGAAATTTGATCGGGTGCCTAGACTGACAAAGTGGTTAGATCAGTATGGTGATTGACCTGACATGGTAGTAAGATGGGTACAATAACGCAGATCGACATGGCGCCAATTCTAGTCAACGATAGAACCAGCACCAATCCGCTTGACACGATGGTGAGTCTGACGTGGCAACAAGATAGGCACGGTAACTCAAACCGATACAACGGTAATACTGCTCGATGACGAGACTATCATGACAGTGCAAGACTTAACCTGTCTCTTGGTCAAACGAGAGGGGAAGAAAAAAGAAGAGGGAAAAGAAAGAGAGACAAAAGAGAGAAGAGAGAAGTGAGGAAAAAGAAGAACAGAGAGGAAGAAAGAGGGAAGAAGAAGAAAAGATGAGAATAAAAGATGAGAGGAGAAGAAGAAGATAAGAAGAGAATAGAAGAGAAGAGCAGAGAGGAGAGGGGAGAGAGGAGACAAGAGAAAGGAAGAGAAATGAAAATGAAGATAAAAGAGAAGAACAAAGAGAGAGAATAAGAAGTGAGGAAAGTAGAATAAAAGAGAGAAGAAAAGGAAGAAGAGAAGAGAAGGAAGGAGAAGAGAAGAGAGAAGAAAGAAGAGAGAAAAGAGAGAAGAAAGAAGAGAGGGAAGAGAGAAGAAAGAGGATAGAAGAGAGAAGAAACACGAAAGAGAAGAGAGATGAGAGAAAAAAGAGGAAAGAAGACAGAAAAGAGAGATGAAAGAAGAGAGAGAAAAGAAAAGAGAAGACAGAAAAAAAGAGGAAAAAAGAGAAACATGAACAGTAATGGGCTCTGCCATCCATGACAAAGGAGAGAGAAAGGGGAGAGAAGCATGGACGGTGATGAGATTCCACCATCCATAACAAAGGAGAGAGAAAGGGGAGATAAGCATGGACGACGATGGGGTTCTACCATCCATGTCGGAGGAGAGAGAAAGGCAAAAGAAGCATGGACAACGATAGGCTCCGCCGTCCATGCCAAAAGAGAAAGTAAGAGAGAACATGGAAGGTGATAGGTTCTACCATCAATGATAAGAGTGAGATAGAAAGAGAGAACATGGATGCGATAGGCTCTGTCGTTCATGACGAGAGAGAGATAAAGAGAAAACATGGACGACGATAGGTTCTGCCGTCCATGACGAGAGAGAGAAAGAGAAAACACGGATGGTGATTGATTCTGCCCTCCATGACGAGAGAGAGAAAACATGGACGATAATAGGCTCCACCGTCCATGAAGAGAGAGAGAGAAAGAGAAAGTATGGATGGTGATGGGTTTCGCTGTCCATGACAAGAGGGGGGAGTCAAGCGAGATAAAAGAAAAGACACACGCGGTAATAGGCATCACTTTGCGTGCCAGAAAGGACTTAGACATGACTTGGCCTGTAACTTGGGAAAGGGCTCAGTTCAATGTCCTTGTCAAGGAATAGGGGAAGAAATGTCGCACGCGGTGATGAGCATTATCGTGCACCTCAGGAGGGAGGAGGAACTCAAACAGAGGCTCGGCATGTTCCAAGAGATAGGAAAGAAGAAAATGTCATGCTTGGCGATGAGCATCGTCGTGCATGACTAGAGAGGAGAGTGAAAGGAAAGAATAGGGAGAGAGAACGACAGATAGAGAAGAGAGAAGAGAAAGAGACTGAGAAGAGAGAGAAAGAGAGGGAAGAGAGGAAAGCATAGAGAGTGATCAGGAAAGGGAACAGGGAAAGAAGAAGGGAAAGTAGAGAGAGAAAGACAGAGGATAATAGGAAAGAGGGAGAATAGATTAGGAAAGAGAGGCAATGAGAGAGGAAAGAGAACAGAGGGAAAATAGTAAAGAAGGGGAAGAGAGGCATGCACGGTAGTGCCTAATGCCGTGTATGTTAAGAGTGAAGAGAGAGGCAGAGGGAGTAAGAGAGAAAGACAAAAGAAGAGAGAGAAAGAGAGAGACACAGATGGTGATTGTTATTGTCGTGCATATTTGAGGCAGAGAGGAGAGAGAAAGAGAGAAGAGAAGAGAGAAAGAATGAAGAAGGAAGAAAGAAAGAAGAGGAGAAAGAAAGAAAGAAGAGAAGACAAAAAAGAGGAGAGAGAATTACCTTCACTTAAGGGTACCAAAATTTCTTCTCTCCTTTCTCTTCTGAACTTGCCACAATCTCAAGACTAAAAACTCTCAATTTTTATTCATGAAGTTTTTGCAATGAGACATAACATGTATTTATAGGGTTGAGTCCAAAACATGGGTGGATGCCCACAATTTACCCTAATTGATGAAAATTACAATTTATTTGAATTAAAATAAAATCTAAAAATTGGTGCTAAATAACAATTTTTCCCTTGCACAACAATTTATGAAATTCCACTTCAGTCCTTATTGCTGGCATAAAACTCGAGCGATTTTCCTAAGTCGATTCAAGGCTGCTTCGACGCTAGTTTGGCCAAAATATGATTACTTTCTTGTTGGGCTCATCATGACGATCGATTTGGTATCAACTTTGAACCACGGACCACGTTTTTAGGTTAAGATCATGCGACTCGAAATTTATTAGAAACTTGTAAACTTCGTATCGATAGTGTACTCATTCATTAATGTATTTCTTTGATTTCTTTGCTGAATAACACTGAGCTTGCTGTCGCGATCGTGTTGCAAGAAATTACCATCTTGGGTTTTTTACCGGAATTTGGATTTTGACAGCTGGAATTCTGTCGAAACTTTAAGGCCTTTGTACGCCAAATCTAATCATTCATCACTGACGGGGTTTAGACCTGACATATCCCTGAACCTTACGCACACAATGAAACTAGTTTCGCGTTGATCGGGTATGCGAGCATCATGATATGGCTGCTCGAGTAGGTCGTGCTACTGTTGATTTTCCTACAACCTAGATCACGAATCATCATCTTCTCTCTAGCTTTTCTCCCTGCTCGGGCATCGTTACGAGATGTGCCACATATCAAAACACTCGTCTTGACGAGATGAATAAGCTCACAAAATTTCAGCATGATTCGACTTGAAATGAGGAGGATATGAGTCTTGAAAATTGCTGTTCATGACTGTGAAAACTTGTCTCCTTTAATGGAGATTGGTGCATGGAGGGGGCACGGAAATAGCGTGCGGCCTACCCCTTTTTCAGTTTTTTTTCCATAACTCAGTCTTGGAGTGTCCGATTAAGCCGAAACTTGATCCATAAAGTTTTCAATCATGCTAGATCCAATGGTGATGGTACCATGACCATTTGATGCTCCAAAAATGGGGTTCCAGTTATGGGGTCCGTTTCAGGGTACTAGGCTGATTTTTTTGAAATTGTTTCTTTGTTTACACTTCCTTAGACATATCGGATTGCGATGAAACTAGACAGGGGGCCATTTGAAGTGCTTAAGGTTTTATTGACCGGCTAGATGAGTAAAAAGCGAGATAGAGAAAAAAAGAAATAGAAAGTTTTGAGGGATCCTAATGAAGTCCTCACCCTTGCGTGGAATATTTTGTTTGTTTGATGGATTCTATCAAAGTCTTCACCCTCGTTGTTTGAAGACATTTTTCGACACCTTGGTCACCGATGCGGAATAAAAGGGAAGCTGGTCAATAAAGCCCTGATTTACAGTGGAATTCCCGACAGTCTCGGCATTACTCTAGAACAGGTGAGAATATTCATATATACTCCAAAGGGCGACCTGCCAAGTTTCGTCACAATCCAATGTCTAAGGCACTGCTGATAAAGAAACAGTTTCAAAAAAATTGACCTCTAGCTCCCTGAAACGAACCCTGTAACTAGAACACTTTTTTTAATGTGTGAAATAGTTGTGGGACTACCACCATTGGATCTGGCATGGTCGAAAACCCTTGGGGGTCAAGTTTTGGCTTAAACAGATGTTACAAGACAAAGTTATGGGTAAAACATTAAAAGGGGTAGGCCGCATGCTATTCCCTTGCGGTCATCAACCTCCATTAAAGGAGACTGGTTCGCACAGTTATGAGCAGCAACTTTGAAGACTCGTATCCCCCTCGTTTGAAAGATCCTGCTCAAATTTTACAAGCGTGTTTGTCTCGGGGAGACGAGCGTTTTAATATGTGACACGACCCGTGACGATACCTGAGCAAAGAGAAAAGCTAGAGAGAAGATGACGATTCGTGACAAAAGTTGTGGAAACTTCAGCAGCTACGCGTCTCACTCGGGCAGCTGTATCACGAAGCTCGCACAACGGATCGATGGGAGACCAGTTACATTGCATGCGTAAGGTTTGAAGCTACATCTGGTCCGGACCTCGTACATGATGAACGGTCAGATTTTACACACAAAGACGATAAAGTTGCTAAAGATTCCAGTCGCTGGAATTCTAGATTCTGGCAAAAAACCCAAGATGGCAAAATCTTCGTCCGGGCACGAAATTGAATTGCTTTTGTTGCAACGTGATCGTGACGGCATGCTCAGTATAATTCAACAAAGAAATCAAAGAAATACATCAAGAAACGAGCGCACTATCGATCTAAAGTTTCCACGATTCATGCAAATTTTGAGTCACATGATCATGGCCTAAAAACACGCTCAGTGGCTCGAAGTTGGTACCAAATTGATCGTCATGCCAAGCCCAATGAGAGAGTAATCATCTCTTTGTAAAATGAGCACCGGAGCAATCCCGAATCATCCACGAAAGATCACGCACGTTCTAAGGTAGCAATAGGGACTATTTTGGTATTTTATGAATTATTGGGTAGGGGCAAAATCGTCATTTTACCCCTATTTTTTAAATATTTTTTAATTCAAATAAATTGTGATTATCATAAATTGGGCTAGATTTTGGGCATCCACTCATATTTGGGCCCAATTCTATAAATACATGCTAAACCTAAATGTAAAAAGGCTTCCCTTAGTTTTCAATCTCATGAATAAAATTTGAGAGTTTCACATTGAAATTGTGGGCACATCTTGGAGAAAGAGAGAGGAGAGAGAAGAAAAATTCTGGTAGCCTTTAATGAAGGTAACTTTTTCTCTCCTTCTGTCTTCTCTTTATTTCTTTCTCCTCTCTTCTCTCTCTTTTTATCTCCTCTTTTCTCTCTCTTTCTCTCTCCTCCTCTCTTCTCTCTCTTTCTCTCTCCTCCTCTCTTCTCTCTCTTTCTCTCTCCTCCTCTCTTCTCTCTTTTTCTCTCTCCTTCTCTTTTCTCTCTTTCTCTCTCTTCCTCTCTTTTCTCTCTTCTCCTTTTTTCTCTCTTTCTCTCTCCTCTCTTTTCTCTCTTCTCTCTCCTTCTCTCTTCTCTCTCTTCCTCTTCTTTCTTTCTATTTCCTCTTTTTCTTCTCTCTATTTGTCTTTCTCTTTGATCTTTCCTTTCTCTCTTCTCTCCAGTCATGCATGGCAGTGTCCATTGGCAAGTATGACATCCTCTTTCTTCTCTTAATCTCCTGGAACATATACAGTGAGCTAGGCCTTAACCCGAGTAGCAGGTAGGCCCTCTGTCCAAGTTCCCCTATCTCCATGTCATGCATGGCGATGCTCATCACTGCAGATGGCATTTCTCCCTCTGTTCTCTGACAGGTACATTCAACTAGGCCCTTTCCCAAAGTGGTGGGTTAGGTCGTGCCATGTCTGAGTCCCTTCTGACACGCACGACGATGCCTATCTCCCTGAGTGTCTTCTCTTTACTCTTTCCTGTTTCTTTCCCTCTGCCATGGACGGTGGAACCTCGTAACCGTCCATCTTTTCTTTTCCTTTCTCTCTCATTTGTCATGGACGACAGAACCCCATCGTCGTTCATGTTTTCTTCTCCTTTCTCTCTCCTTTGTCATGGATGGTAGAACCCCATCACCGTTCATGTTTTTTTCTCCTTTCTCTTTCCTCTGTTATGGACGATAGAACCTCATTCTGGTCCGTATTTTCTACTCCTTTCTCTCTCCTTGTCATGGACGGCGGAACCTCATCGTCGTCCATGTTTTCTTCTCCTTTCCCTTTCCTCAGTCATGGATGGCGGAACCTCATCGCCGTCCATGTTTTTTTCTTTCTCTCTCGTCTGTCATGGATGACAGAACCTCATCGCCATCCATGTTTCCTTCTCCTCTATCATGGATGGCAGAACCTCATCACCATCCATGTTTCCTTCTCCTTTCCCTCTCCTCTGGCATGGATGGTGGAACCTCATCGTCGTTCATGTTTTATTCTTTCTCTTTCATCTATCCTTTATCATGGGTAACATAATCTCATCACCGTCCATGTTTTCTTTTCCTTTATCTCTCCTCTATCATGGACGATGGAACCCCATCGCCGTCCATGTTTTATTCTCCTTTCCCTCTCCTCTGTCATGGATGGTAGAACTTCATTGTCGTTTTTGTTTTCTTTTACTTTCTCTCTCCTTTGTCATGAACGACATAACCTCATCACCGTCCGTATTTTTTTTTCCTTTCTCTCTCCTCTGTCATGGATGGTGGAGCCTCATTGCTATCCATATTTTCTTCTCCTTTCTCTCTCCTCTATCATGGATGGTGGAACCCCATCGTCATCCATGTTTCTTATCTTTTCTGTCTCTTTTGTAATAGACCTATTATCGTCCATGCTTTCTTTTCTCTTCTCACTCTCTGTCAGGGACGATGACACCCCATCACTGTCCATGCTTTCTTTTCTCTTCTCAATCTCTGTCACGAGCGACAGAACTTCATCACCATCCATACCTCACTCCTTTTCTCTCCCCTCTGTCATGGACGGTAGTGATTAGGTTCCTCGATCTCGCCCTCCTGATATGGATGATCTGATGGCACGTGTCTCAAGTTTCGAGGGAACCGAGGACTTTGAGATTACTCTCTCAGGAACCTTACTCAGGAGCAAGAGCAGGTATACGAACCGATGAGAGAGGGACTTAAGGTGGGTTCGGGACTTACTCGGGCTGGCTCCTATGGGTGCCGTCTTAGATCACGAAGAAAGCCCCCAGTTCTACAACTGGTTTAGAATCTCCTTCCTTGGCCTATATTCTTCTATTTTTATAATCACACACACAAGGTTAATTTTACAAGACAAGTGGGCCGAGGGACCCCACCTTTTCTTTGGGTGAATGTACACAAGGTGTGCACATTCAAAGGAGAAAAGAAAAGAAATGATGAGATGAGGGTTGAGAGAAGGAAGAAGAGAGAAGAAAAGAAAAGAAAGAGACATTTGACCAGGTGACTAGCCTAACATAGTGGCTAGATTGACATGATGATTGACCTGACATGGTAGCAAGATGGGAACGGTAATGGGGACCGGCATAGTGGAAATACTACTCGATGACAAAACACTAGCACCGACCAGCCTGGCATAATGGCTAGTTAAACGTGGCAGCAAGAAGAGCACAGTAACTTAGATCGGCACGACAGCAATACTACTCGATGATGAGACTACTGTGACAGTGCTAGACTTGTCCCTTAGTCAATTGAGAGAGAAAGAAGAAGAAGAAAGAGAAAGAAAAGAGATAAGAAGAGAGAAAAAGAAGAGAGAAAAGAAGAGAAGAGAAGAGAGGGAAATAATAGAACAGGGAGAAAAGAAGAGAGATACGAAGAGAGAAAAGAATGGACGGTGGTGGACTTCCATCATCCATGATAGAGAAAGAGGAGAGAGAAAGCACATAGATGGTGATGGACTTCCACCATCCATGATAGAGTGAAGATGAGAGAGAAATAACATGGACGGTGATGGACTTCTGTCATCTATGATAGAGAAATCAGGAGAGAGAAAGAACATGGACAACGATGGACTTCCACCGTCCATGATAGAGAGAGAGACAGGAATGAGAAATGAATGTCTTGCACAACGATGAGCATGGTTGTGCACCACAGGAGAAAGGGGAAATTTGGATAGAGGCCCGCCCTGCCACTTCGGTTAAGGCCCGACTCACTGTTCATAGTTCTAAAAGATAAAGGAAGGCTGAGAACGCCATATCCGGTGATGAGCATCACCGTGCACGACTGGAGGGGAGAGAGAAAAGAAATCAGAGTGAAGGCAAGAAAGATAGGGAGGAGAAAAGAGGATTTTAAGAAAGAGGAAGAGGAAAGGAAAGTAGAAAGGGAAGAAAGGAAAGAAAGGAAAGAAGAGAGGGCAAAAGGAAAGTGAGGGGAGAAATTGGGAAAGAGCCGGAGAAGAAAGAAGGAAAGAGAGAGAAAGAGATCAAGAAAGAGAAAGATATCAAGAAAGAGAAAAGAGAATAAAGAAAGAAAAGAGGAAAGAGGTACACACGACGCTGCCACCGCCGTGGGTGTTAGAGAGAGAAAAAAACAAAAAGGGAGATTCATGCACGGCGTTGCCGTTACTGTGCATGTTCAAACAGAGAGAGACAGAGAGAAAGATAGAGTAGAGAGAGAATAAATAAAGAAGGAGAAGAGGAAGAAGAAGAAGAGAAAGAAGAAAATGCACACGACGTTCCATTGCCTTGTGTGTGAGATAGAGAAAATAAAAAAGAGTGAGGGGTTCGTGCATGGCGCTGCCATCGCCATGAACATTCAGTCAAAGAGAAACAAAGAGAAAGATTGAAAAGATGAAGAAATCGAAGAAGAAGAAAAAGAGAGAATGAGACACACACAAAACTGCCATCACCGTATAGGTTAGAGAAAGAGAAGGAAGAAGATGACATGAATAATTCGTGGCACTTATTGAATAACATTCTCATACATTACTTGTATATCACATAACATTCAATAAAGAGCATTCTCACTCATCACTTTAATATCACATAGCATTCAATAAATAGCATTCCCACTCATTACTCTAATATCACATAACATTCAATAAATAACATTCTCATTCATTACTTTACTATGCACAACTTCTGGAAAGTTCTACCCATAGTGATGTGTTTTAACATTTAGCCATGAAACTTTCAATTTAGGAAGAATTTCAATAAGTTCTATGCATGTGATTTCAAGCTCCCCCACAAATCTTTAAAATGATTGTGGTTTGGAAGAAAATAAGCAACATTTGGTCGTTTAAAATGCATGACCACAGAAACATCAACTCTGCAATTTATTATAGCTGTCCACAGTGACCTACTACATAATTGAGAATATAGCTTATTTTTCATGAAAAATTTGGACATTGTTTTAACATGAGCATTATAGTGAATACATACACCGTTCAAATGGCAGTAGTTTGAACGAATTTGAACACTGGTTGGTCATTCAAAAGTTTGGTTCAAGGTGGATGACAGTGGCTTGAAATCTGCTGTCTGTGAAACAGTGACATATCCTTACGTTTTAAAGTATAAATCTCAACATGTTTAAAATCTCATAATTTCATAAGAATAAAAGTTGTAGTAAACACACATATATTTCATTCAAGACCAATTTGAGTTCAATTAGACTTCGTTTGGTCACTGAACCGTTTGTTACAAAAACAACTATAGCTCCTGGAAATTTCATTTTTCCCCTTTTCTTTATTAAACTCTTCATATAGGCATAAGCACAAACCATTCACAGTCATGACTTTCGAGTCACAGTTGCTAAAGAATCACCATCTACTCTATTTATACTAAAAATCATAAGAATATTGCCAAGCATCATCTCTGTTCATAAAGATTACACACCCATGATTTCTAACATACAACTTCAAGGATTTCAAATTCAATCTTACACATGCATACATCCAAACCCTATGCACAAAACATTCATGATGCACAATTCTAAATCCCCTTACCTTAGATGCACACAACCTTAAATTCCTTCTCCTACAAAAGCTCTTCCACTGCCATACCTTGCTGCTACCACTTGTGAGGTAAGAGAACCTCCTCAAGCCCTTCACTTGTCTTGCCTTAGAGGGGGAGAGAGAGAGAGTGATGCTTTAAGGACGTAAAGGTGGAAATTATACAGAGAGAGGAGGGAATGTTAAAACAGAGAGAGAGAAAAGGGTAGAGAGTTATATGGTGACTTCCATGTACGAAAGAGAGAGAGAGAGAGTACTTTTGTGACACCTCACTAAGAAGTGTCATTAGAAAATCAAAACGAGTGTTGACTTGTCATGAGAGAGAGTATAGCATGGGAGAGGGACGTTTTAAAGTTTATACCTCATAAAAAAAAAATGTCTTCACATAAGTTTTGCCACGTAAGGTATGCAAAATAAACTAATCCCCTCATGAAAATATTACAAGCAAAGAGTAGTGGACCAAAACTCCATACTAGCGAAATGGACCATCACCATTTTATTATTACTATTTTATCTGTCCTAAAAATTAGGGTCATTACATCGTGACTGTCCGTTCAATGGTGTGGAGTTGCAAGGTGGCCGCACGGGATTAGTGTGCGGCTCCTCCTGTTTCATTCTTTTGCCTATAACTTGTTCTTGGAGTGTTGGTTCAGGCTGAAATTTGACCTCTGGGGGTTTTCAATCGTGCCGGATCCAATGGCAGTGATCCCATAGAAAATTGAGATATTTAAAATATATCTCTAGTTATAGGGTCCATTTCAGGGTGTTGGAGGCCGATTTTGTCGGAACTGTTTCTCAATCTGTACTACTTTAGACATATCAGAATGCAACAAAACTTGTCAAGAGTCTTTTGAGATTCCTCATGGAGATCTTGGCCAGTTTTGGGGCTATTCTGAGACTGTCAGGATTTCCACTGTTTGCTAGGCTTTTATTAGGCAAGGGCTCCATGATGATGAAAAATATCTTAAAACAGCATGCCTCGCCAAATGTTGTGCTTTGAGAGAATCGAGAAGTGCAATAATTTGAGAAGTTTGAGGGATCCCATAGAAGTCCTCACCCTTGAGGAACTATCTGTGATTCTGAAGCGTGAGGCCTTTGTAGGGACCTCCTCTGACAGAATCAGGCCTATCTAAAGGCCAACTACTATGAAACTTTGGTTGAAATTATTCACTGATGCACCAGGTTTACTTTTGATGTTTAGGGTATCTCTGTAGGTCTCATCTAGCGGGGTCCAGTCCGGGGCTTTTGACCTGCTCGAAAGGCTGAGCCCATGTTGGTTAGGGGATTTTGGCGAGGAATACCCTGAAGTCTCTGGCAGGTTAGACCCTGGCTTTGTCAGTTTCTTTCTTTCGTGATGCTATTTAGCATTCCAGAGGGGTCTTTTGTTCATCGTCCTCACCCTCAAGGACTCTTGTTATTGTTGATGTTAAAATGTGGGAGATCTTATGCGGCTCTTACTCCATGATGAGCCAATTTGTGTTGTGACTGGATGCTGGAATTTGAGAATTTTAGGTAGACCTCATTACCAAGGCTTGTGACTGTTTGGAAATTGAGTGTCAGCTGAGGCGGCGGTAGTGTGTCAACTTATTTTGTCGGTCCAAGCACCCTTTCGCGGGTTTTCACTTGAACATGGGAAGTGGAGCTTTAAAGACGGTTTTCACCAACTTTTGTTATTTCTAGAATCTTTTACAGGGCAAATGAGTAATGGTATGGATGTAACTCTACTGAGAATGACAGGCCATAGCACAGATGAACCTTACTGAGGGTTGAAGGGATAAGAATGGCCCTGACTCCTTGGGGATTGTGGGTCGCAGTAAGATGTGACTCTCAGTGGAATGTTGGTGCAAAACAAACCTATTGAGGATTAGAGGGGCATGCATCTAACTCCCATCTCTCGGATGGAGTTATGCGTATGGACTATTTGTCGTGCCGTGTGTTACAGTTTTAGGGTCTTGTAGCTTGGATCATGGCTATTCGATTTTAAGTCATGTGGTTAGGACCACATAGTTTAAGGTCGTGTGACTAGAACTATGCTACAGTTTAAGGTCATGTAGTTTGAACCATGTCGCTAAGCCTTTTAACGTCATGTGGCCAAGATGTGCACTATGGTTTAAGGTCACATAGCTATACACGTGCTGCCTGATCATCCAGATTCGGTGGGCGAGATCGAGGCACCTAACCAGCCGGCTGTGTCCGTTAACCCTTAGCACCTACTATGTCGCTAAACTTTAGCACTAACTGAGAACTCAAACATTAGCGTGGGCTGTGTCTGGCAAAGCTTAGCGCCGGTTGTGCTTGCCAATTCCTAGTGCTAGCTGATTTTGCCAACGTCTAGTGTTGGCTGTGTTCAAATCTCTCACACGTTCCATAGATTCTATGTGTGAGACCTAGAGACTTGCTATGCCACCTCACAACCGTCGCCATGTCCTTCAGCACACTAGCGAATGACAACCTTCGCCTTCCCTGCAACCTTTCGGCTTCAGCGACAATCC
The DNA here is from genome assembly GCF_054954075.1 of Amborella trichopoda. NCBI lineage: Eukaryota > Viridiplantae > Streptophyta > Magnoliopsida > Amborellales > Amborellaceae > Amborella > Amborella trichopoda. Next base: position 32,460,703 of record NC_142344.1, read on the forward strand.
GTTTTCTCTGTGCCCTTTGTTCTTTCATCGGAAACCCACTATGAGACTTTCCCTGTCAGCGTCTTGGTTGGAAAGTCACCAAAACAGCCGAAAAATAACTATAACTCCTCCAAGTTGCCAAAAACGCCACGTTCTCTTGTTGGAAAACTGCTAGAGCCGACAGAAAGCCACACACAACCCGCTACTGCAACTCTCATCTCCCTTTTCCTTCGCCTCTTCTACTTTCAAAAACCACGATGAAACTCCCTGATAGCTTCGATGTGCCCACTGTAAGTCCATGTAACTTCACAAATTCTAGTAAAATCCCTGTTAGACTTGCCGAAACCATCCTTGTTTGACTGCACAACTCCTGCAAACCCTTGGATGGAATCCCTATTTGCCTGCTTCTCACCTTCAAAAAGGTTTACCCCAAGTTTTTTTTAACCTCCGATGAAAAAATGGGAAAAATGGGTTTTACCCCCTTTCTATAGCCGAGGTTTCCCTCAAAATGTCCATCACAAATGAGGAATTCCATCCATGTCCAAGAAGGCGAAACATTTATGGGTCAGACTAGGTTGGGTTTTGACCCGAGGTCCGAGCAAAGTCTCATTCCCACCTCATTAAATTGCCACGCAACATAGACCAGGATCAAGTCGGGCTTGGGTCATGGCTCGAATATTAATTCATACTTAGCGCCGGCTACACGGTCAAAGTCAACTAGCACCGACTGTGTGTTCTTGATGGGCACCGACCATGTCTTCAGGAAGTCTAGCGCCTACTATGTCTATCAACACCTACTGCCGGCTATGTTTCCCAATGCTTAGCACCGGCTACGTTTCAACAACCTTAGCGACGGTTGTGTGCTCAGCAACTTAGTACGGGCTGTGTTCATGTGATAGCACGGGTCGTCCTTCACCGTGTGTTTTTAACAAATTCAGTGTCGGCTGGGTTAGTGTTGGTTGTTTTCAGCGTCGATTGCATTTTCGAAGGCTCATCACTGGCTTAGCACTCAAAAGAAGTAATGGTCACTGTGCCTTGCACCAACTGCATTCTAAATAGTCTATTGTCACACACCCCATGCAAAAGCCATGTGTGTCTTATTATTATTATCCTTAGTAAAGTGGTTCCTAGGTCATTCAAACTCAGTTCATGACTTCTCATCCCCAGTAATCATACTCATATTACAGTTTGTTATTCCCAGTGGAGTTAGGGTCATTTTCGCTACTGCAACCCCCAGTGGTGCCTCACACTTATTTATTCTAGCGTCAAGGATATAAAAGACTCATATTTGTCCCCTTATCCCCAACGAGGTTGGCATTCCTATCTAATCCCCTTGCTGGTCTTACCTATTTTTCCCCCAGCGTGTCAGATTGTCTTCCACAAACCTATTCCCATGGAGTCTCACCTACATGACGACCCAAGCCACGGTCCGCGCTGCATGACCTTAAACTGCACGGACGAGGTCCGCGCTGGATGATCTAAAACTGCACGGCCACGATCCACGCTGCATGACCTTAACCTGCATGGCCACGTTCTGTGCTGCACGACTTTAAACTGCATGGTCCAAACTATATGACCTTAAACTGTAGTGGAGGTCTAGTTGCACGACCTTAAACTATATAGTCCAAGCCGTGAGGCTCTAAACTGCATAACCTTAGTCTACGCTGCATGACCTTAAACTGCACGGCCATGGTCCGCACTGCGTGACCTTAAAACTGCATAGCCATGGTCCATGCTGCATGACCTTAAAACTGCGCAGCCTGCTCTAGCTGCACGACCATAAACTACATGGTCCAAGCTATAATACTTTAAACTATAGTACACGTCTTAGCCTCATGACCTTAAAAGGCTCAGTACCACGGTCCAAACTATATGACCATAAACTGTAGCAGAGGTCTAGTTGCACGACCTTAAACTGCATGGTTCTAGTTGCATGACTTTAAACTGCATAACCACGGTCCAAGTTATATGACCCTAAACCATCGTGCACATCTTGGCTGCAAGATGATAAACTATTTGCATAGGTCTCGGAGGTATGATCATAAACTCGCCCCCACATACACGCGCACACCTTTTTACATGCATCTTCATGCACGTCTTCCTTAACCGACCCATGCGTGTGCACTACCTCCCCAGTGAGTCCATTCACTTCATCATCCTTCATCATTCCTTTGTGAGTCTCACCCGCTCTCACAAAACGGCAAACCACTTTGCCACCTATACCTGTCGTAAGCTAGTGGGTCACCATTTTTCACCTACCTTTCATACATCATCCATCTTTCATAGGTAGCCTCGTGCAATCTCCCCAAAAGCGAGTAAAAACTACTACCATATTCACTTCATGGCCTCCACAGACTGTCATTCATCTCCACCACGGTCCAGCTGTATGACTCTAAACTGGAGTGCAGTTCCTGACCGCATGACGTTAAAAGGCTTTGCACAGGTCCCGAAGGCATGACTTTAAACACGCCTTCACAAAAATGATGGGCATAGAGTATACCTTAACAAGGGAAAGCCATGAGTAAAAATGATGGACGGGCATGGTCAAATTTCATGAGTAAAAGATTTTCGTGAAAATAAAAACCGAGGCACAGTGAAAACCCAAAAGGGCATCTTGAGTAAAAATGGAAGAATAAGGGTGGACATGGTAAAAAAGTCATCGGCAAAAGAGCCCTCAAATAAAAGGAAGTTGGTGAAAACCATCTCTACGGTGCCACTTCCCAAGTTCAAGTGAAAATTCGTGAAGGACGCTTGGACCCATGAACAAGTTGATGCAGCACTCGCATCAACAGGCGGCTTCAGCCCACACTCAACCAGAAAAATCCCTGGTGTCACAATACCAGGACCCAAAAAATCCTCAGCTCCAGAATCGTAAACAGTCTGCACAAAGGTGAGGACTTCAATAAGATCCCTAAAAAATGTATCTTCTCCCCTTAATGTCTCCACGGACGGACCTGTGAACAATGCATCCCTACATCTGAGCATCTTAGTTGCACCATTGCGTTCATCTCCTCAATGTTCACGTGGTCCTATGACTAGAAAGAAAAAAGTGATAAAGGCCAAGGAAATTTTCTGAATGTTATCCTTCTCACTTCTCTCGAAGCACAACATTTGGCAGGGCAAGCTGTTTGAACACATTTTTCAGCGCCTTGGTCCCTGATGCGGAATAAAGAGGAAGCAGGTCAATAAAGCCTAAAAAAACAGTGGAAATTTCAACAATCTCAGAATTCTTCCAGAACTGGTCAAGATCTTCATTAACATTCCAAAAGGCCACCTGCGAAGTTTTATCGCAATCTGACATGTCTAAAGTAGTGAACACAAGGAAACAATTTCAGCAAAATCGGCCTCTAGCACCCTGAAATAGACCCTTTAACGAGAACGATATTTTTGGTGTGTAAAAATCTGTGGGACCACCTCCATTAGATCCGGCATGGTCGAAAACCCCTATGGCTCAAGTTTCGGCTTACTCGGGCACCCTAGGAAAAAGTCATGGGTAAAACATTGAAAAGGGGTAGGCTGCACACCATTCCCGTGTGGCCACCGTACACCAGAACACCATTAAAGGTGGTTGTTTTCACAGTATTGGACAGTGACTTTTGGAGCATATATCTTACTTGTTCCAAGTCGGATCGCTCTCAAATTTTGTGAGTATGTTCGTATCATCGAGATGAGCATTTCAATAGGTGGTACGCCCCATGATGATGCCCAAGCAGGGAGAAAAAATAGAAAGAAGTTGCTAACCAATGAAGAAAATTGCAAAAAATTCAGCAGCAGCACACCTCACTCGAGCGGCCAAATCATGACCACATGAAACCAATTGAATTATGTGCGTAAGGTCCATTACTATATTTGGTCCAAACCTCACATACGATGAATGGTTGGAAGTCACACATGAAGGCATCGAAGCTGGATTAGATCCAAAGTTTTCAAGATTCATCCAAAATTCAAGTCTCATAATCATGGCTCAAAAACATGATTCATGGCTCGAAGTTGGTATCAAAACGATCGTCTTGCCGAGCCCTACAAGAAAATAATTATCTTTCGATCAAACGAGCATAAGTGCAACCCCGGATCAGTCATGGATGATCACGCAAGTTCTCGGGCAGTAGCGGGGACTGTTCTCGAATTCCACATATTGTTAAGTAGGGGCAAAACAGTCCTTTTGTAGCCATTTTTTAAATTTATTTTAATTCAATTCAATTGAAATTATCTTCAATTTTAGGTAAGTTTTGGCGTCTACCCATGTTTGGGCCAAAGTTTATATAAACATGCAAAGCCAAATTGTAAAAGGGTGTTCGGTTCATTTCATAGAAACATCAATAAAGTTTCAATTTCTTCTTGCGTTCGTGGGTGTCTTGGAGAGAGAGAGGAGAGAGAAGAAAAGGGTTGGTACCATTTGATAAGGTAACTTTCTCTCTCCTCCCCTCTTTATCTCTCCTATCTCTTCTTCTCATCTCTATCTCTCTCTTCTTCTCATCTCTATCTCTCTCTTCTTCTCATCTCTATCTCTCTCTTCTTCTCATCTCTATCTCTCTCTTCTTCTCATCTCTATCTCTCTCTCTTCTTCTCATATTTACTTCTCTTCCTCTCTCTTCTTCTCATCTTTATCTTTTTTTCTCTCTCTTCTTCTCATCTTTATCTTTTTTCTCTCTCCCTTCTTCCCATCCTCTATCCCCTTCTTTTGACACAATCGACAAAGCTCAGTGCCGATTGTGTCCCCTCTCTCTCCTCTATCTAGCCCTGTCGATGAAGCTCAGCACCGACTGTGTCCCCTCTCTCTTCTCTATCTAGCAAAGTCGGTGAAGCTCAGTGCCGACTACGTCTTTTGTCTCCTTTCTGTCTAAACCAGTCGATGAAGCTCAGCGCCGACTGCATCCCCTCTCTCTTCTTTATTTAGCTTAGTCGATGAAGCTCAACATCAACTGCAACTTCTCTCCCCTCTCTATTTAGCACAATCGATGAAGCTCAGTGTTGACCGCGTCCCTCTCTTCTTTGTCTAGCCCAATCGATGAAGCTCAACGTCCGCTGCGTCTTCTCTCTCTTCTCTGTCTAGCCCAGCCAGCAAAGCTCAACATTGACTATGTCCCCTCTCTCTCCTTTGTCTAGCTCAGTCGGTGAAGCTCAACACTGATTGCATTTTCTCTCTCCTCTCTATCTAGCACAGTCGATGAAGCTCAGCACTGATTGTGTCCTTTCTCCCTACTTCTTCCAACACAGCAGGCGATGCCTAACATCGATTGTGTCTTTCTCTCTCTTCTTTTAACACAATCAAGATACCCAGCGTCGACTGTGTCTTTCTTTCTATTCTTCTTAAACACAGCCGGCGATGTCTAGCATCGACTGTGTCTTTCTTTCTCTTCTTCTTCCAACACAGTCGGTGATGCTTAACGCTGACTATGTCTTTCTTTCTCTTCTTCCATCACAGTCGGTGATGCTTAACGCTAACTGGGTCCTTCTCCCTCCTCTCTCCTTCTTTCTCTCTTTTCTCACACTCTTCTCCTTCTTTCTTTCTCTTCCTCTCTTTCTTTCTCTTCTCTTCTTATTCTCTTACTTCTTATTCTCTCTTTATGATTTCCATTCTTTATATTATTCTTTTGTTTGATTAAGAGGGGTTGAGATTAGCCTTTCATGGTAGTCCTGTCGTCTAGTCGTAATGTTGTTGTGTTGGAATTTCTGTGCCCGCTTTATTGCCACGACAGACTAAGCATTATGTCTAGCTAGTCAGTATCAGTATTGATGTCTAGTAGTAATTCTGTTGAGCCGGTCTGAGTTATCGAGCCCGTTTTACTACCACGTCTGATCAATTACCCACCAGCTTAGTCATTGTGTTGATGTCCCCACCTGGTTAAATTCTTCTCTCGCTCATCTTCCTCCTCTCATTCTTCTCTTCTTATTATGAATGTACACGCCTGCATGCGTTCACCAAAGAGACAAGGTGAGGTCTGTTGACTCACCTATCTTATAACATTTGCCATATATGTGTGATTGTAGAAAACAGGACAAGAGAGGTGATTCCAAACCAGTTATACGACTAAGGGGATTTCTTCGTGATCTGAGAGGGCACCCATGTGAGCCAACACTAGTAAGTCCCAAACCTGCCTTAAATTCCTCTCTCATCGATTGGTAATCCCTGTCCTTGTTCTCGAATGAGGTTCCGGAGAGAGCGATCTCAAAAGGCCTGGGTGTCCCCTAAAACCTGAGATGCGTGCCGCCCGATCATTCTGATCCAGAGGGCGAGATCGAGGCACTTAACCAATGACATTCCCTTATCAAGGTATACACCATGCCCATTAGTTTTTTATTTTTTTTGTGAAGGCATGTTTAGGATCATGCCTTCGGGACCTGTGCGAAGCCTTTTATCATCATGCGGCAAGGATGTGTACTACAGTTTAGGGTCATACAGCTGAACCATAGTGGGGATGAATGACAATCTGTGGAGGCCATGCAGTGAGTATGGTGGTGGTTTTGACTCACCTTGGGGAGATAACACGAGGCTACCTATGAAAGATTGATGATGTATGTGTGGAAGGTGAAAAATGATGACCCACTAGCTTATGACGAGTATGGATGGCGGGATGGTTCTCCATTTTGTGAGCATGGGTGAGACTCACTGAGGAATGATGGATGATGGTAGTAAAGTGAATGGGTTCACTGAGGAAGCAATGAAGGTGGTGCATGCACACGAATGGGTCGGTTAGGGAAAGCGTGCTTGAAAATGCACGTGAAAGGGTTGTGCGCATATGTGGGGGCATGTTTAAGGTCATGCCTCTGGGACCTAGGCAAAGCAGTTGAACGTCATACGACCAGAATGTGCACTATGAATTAAGGTCATATAGCTTGGATTGTGGTTATGCAGTTTAAAGTCATGCAACTAGGACCATACAGTTTAAGGTCGTGCAATTAGACCTTTGCTACAGTTTACGTCATATAGTTTGGACCATGCAGTTTAGGATCATGCACCTAGACGGCTTTAAGTGGGTTGCCATACAGGTGAAGCTTTATGGGGAATAGGTCTGTGGATAGCGATTCTACTCCCTTGGGGATAATGATGGTTAAAACTAACAAGAGGTTTTGATGGAGAAGCAGACTTCACTAGGGATTAGGGGACAAGTATGACTCCCTAACGTGAAAGATGGAACTCCATGGCTAATGGAAAAGTAACTCAACTCCTAGGGATAGGATGGCTTGCTGTGCGACAGACCGAAGGGGATTTAAAGAGGTAAGCATGACTCCACGGGGATAATGAGCAATAGTATGCATGTAACTCTACTAAGAATGACAGTCCGGAGCACAGGTGCAACCCCACTAGGGATTGAAGAGATAAGAATGACCCTAATTCTACTGAGGATAATGAGCTTCGATACGGATGTGACTCCGATTGGGGAAGAGGGATGTGCATCCGGATTAAATTCATGTGCATTGACTATTTGTCATGCCATTTTAACATCTTGCTATAGGGACGTGCACTATAGTTTTAAGATCTTGTCACCTGGACCATGGCTATGCAGTTTAAAGTCCTGCAGTTAGGACCATGCAGTAAGGTCGTGCAATTAGACCTTTGCTACAGTTTAAGGTCGTATAGTTTGGACCATGGCGTTAAGACTTTAATTTTATGCGGCCAGGATGTGCACTACAGTTTTAGGTCATACAGCTGGACCATGGTTATGCAGTTTAGAGTCATGCAACAAGGACTATGCAGTTTAAAGTCGCCCGACTAGACCTCTACTACAGTTTAAGGTCATATAGTTTGGACCATGCAGTTTAGGGTCGTTCACCTAAACCACTGCAGTGGCAAGGGAATGTGCCTCCACAGGGCCGTAACTGGAGACTTGACTCCCTGGGGATGCAAAGTGGTGGCCTGCTTGTGGGGATGACAGGTCATGATCTGGGAAAAGTGGGAAAAATCTACAGTCGGCAACACTATAGCATGCGCACGAAGCTATGTTTTAGATGATGCACATGGTGTTAGGCCTAGATGACGCTCGCACGGTGTTAGGCCTTGGTAAAGCGCGCAACGATAACACTTTCTGAAGCACACGATGTTAGCTTCTTGGTGAATTGCACGACAATAGCTTCTTAAGCACGAAGTCATAGCCCTTTGTGAAGCGTGCGACGATAGCCCTTTGTGAAGCACGCAACGATAGCCCCTTGGTGAAGCGCAGGACGATAGCTTCTGAAATGCGTGGCCATAGCACTTTGTGAAGTGCCTGACAATAGCACTTTGTGAAGCGCATGACAATAGCCCTTTGTGAAGCATGTGGCGATAAGGCATAGCGATAGAAGCAAATTCATGAGGCACAAGCTGCAATGACTTGCATTCAGGCCTCGGGCTTGACCCGCCTTGGCCAGGACTTATCGCCATCTGAGACGAGGACTGGAGCATCATTTCGAACTTGTAAGGGGCACTTCGTGGCACTGTTGAGTATAAAAGGGGGAAGAACAACATTTTACTATTTTACTGAAAGGTAAAATAGTGAAGTTTTTAGATAGAGAGATGAAGCTTTCATCAAGAAACCTCCGACAAGAGTTTCCAGGTGAAAAACTCGCAGTATGCAGGTGTTTAAGAGAATTTGGGGAACTTGAGTAGGTGGCAAACCTTTGCACATGCTTGTGGACATTTTATGAGAGTGTTGATATCTTATGAGCACAGAACAGGGAGCTTCTCAAGGCTTCATCGTGACTCTGGTGAAACTGCAAGAGTCACAGCGGTACTCTGCCAGAATTCCAGTGATCTTTCGATAGTTCTGTGGTTGTCGGGATTGCAGAGAGGCCAGGGGATCTTGACGATCTTTTAGTTATCAGGAGAGAAGAAGGAGGAGTAGCAGTGAACTCATCGGAAACACAGTGAAATTTTGGTGAGTTATGGAGTACGAAGAATGGAGAAGGGAAACCTGTAGGGTCACAGGGGAGCTTTGGTAGGAATTCCAGTGGTTTTCGTTAGCTTTGGTCACCGGTTGAAGAGAGGGAATAGACAGGGAAGGGTTTCCCGGTGAGTAGGAGCGAATTCCTAGTGAGGAGAAGAAACGCCGATAAGGGAAAGAACAGGGTTAGAAGTAGGCTCTTGGTGGTCGGAGAAGTGTTTTTGGCGAGGGGAGGAAACACCGGTAGGGGAAAGAATAGGGTTAGACGAGCGTTCTCGGTGGACGGAGGTGGCTTTCGAATGAAACTCGAAGGATTGCGAGGGAGATGAAAGGTCACGAGAAGGTTGACCGTCACCAAGGGGAAATAGTTGGGGAAACTGAAGAGGCGTAAGGGTTAATGCCCCTTAGGAATTGGGGACGGTGGCAACCAAAACATGACAAGGGCATGTGTGACATTAAGTCTCATTCAGTGCTGCCTTCGCACGATGTTAAGCTTCTCGCAGTGATGCCATGCTTGGTAGCATGCCGATGGTCACACGTGGGGTTTGCCTGCCCTCAGTGATGGTGAAACATGTCATTGAGTTGTGCATGGTGTTGGGTTGCGTGTGACGATGGTTGTGCGTAGTGTTGAGTAGCACGAGACGATGACCATGGATGGCGATGTCTCGTGGGGGCCAAGAGTGATGGAAAATGAGAAAGCCCGGTCAATGTGGTCTCTTGGAAGACAAGTCCTCTATCACAACAGTGAAGTCCATGTTGTTTTGGAGGAAGGGAATCCATCATAAGCCAGCTCCTTGCCAAGGAAGTCCGCTTTGTATGTCTGATAGACTCTATTAGAGTACTTCTTCCCTCTCTTGGAAACCAATAGTACTTCATCAGGTGAATTGAAGCTGACTCGGAAATGGTTGGTCTTCCTTGGAAGTAAGAGTAACACTTCATCATGAACATCCTCTTTCTCTCTGAAGCAAGAGCAACTGTTGATACTATATCTGTAACGATAATGGGTTTTTGAAATAAAAGAAATGAATTATTTTGTGTTGGGTTATTATTTTTCTTTTCTATTGCTTTCTTTTTACTGCATGCACTGCATTTTGAGAGCACATCAGGGATAATATTTCTTTCGGTATTGCCCATTGATAGAGGGCATTGCCTCTTCTCCATCAGAGTTTGCCAGTATATAAGCCCTGTTTGGCGTGACCTTTTTGATTGTGAAGGGACCTTTCCAGTTAGGTTCGAACTTTCCTTTGTGGCATCCATGCATGACAATCGGTCTCTTGACTTCTAAGACTAGATCCCCAAGAGCGAATGAGAAAACCTTGATAGATTTGTCAAAGTCTCTCTTCATTCTCCCCTGATTGAGCTCAAGGTTTTGCTAGGCCTCTAGCCTCTTTTCGTCAAGGGCATCCAACTCCTGATAACGGAGCTTGACCCTCTCATCTTCAGTCAGTCTCTGATGTACAGCGACATGGAGTGAGGGTATTTGAACCTCAAGGGGTAAAACTGCCTCACCTCCATAAACCAGGGAATAAGGAGTAGAGTTTGTAGCATTCCGAGTGGTGGTGAGATAGGCCCACAGAGCTTCAGACAGCCTCTCATGCCAATTCTTCTTTGACTTCGGGACCGATTTCCGGAGCACCCCACACGGAATTTTATTGAATGCCTCAGCTAAACCATTGGCTCGACGGTGGTACATTATCGAGTACCTCCACTCAAAACCGAACTGGTTAACTAAGCGATCAACGTGATGGCTTCTGAACTGAGGGCCATTGTCCGAGATTATTCAATCTGGAACCCCGAATTGGTATATGATGTGGTGACGCACGAAGTTGACTGTAGTGGCTTGGGGAACCTTCTTGAGCGGGACTGCTTCAGCCCACTTGGAGAAGTAATCCGTCGCTGCTAGGATGAAGACATGACTCCAGGCAGAACGAGGGTTGATGGGTCCTACAATGTCCATACCCCACTGGGAAAAGGGCCATGATGTTAGTGTAGGATGGAGAGGCTCTAGGGGCTGATGAATGAGGCTTAAGTGCATTTAGTACACCTGGCACCTTCTAGCATAGTTTTGGGCATTAGCCACCATTGAAGGCCATTAATAGATGAGTTTGCGTAAGTGTTCATAGAGCTTAGGGCTGGATTGGTGTAGCCCGCATATACCTGAATGCACTTCTTCCAATACTTTATTTGTTTCTTATATATTGACACATCTGAGGAGAATTCCATTAAATGATCGACGATAGAGAAGGATGTACTTGGTTGACATCTGTAGTATACCATTCCATTCTGCCCGTTCTTCAAGCAGCCTTCCGTGCTTTATGAAGTTCATGATTGGTTCCCTCCGGTCTTTCACTTGTTCAACCTCTGGGCATATCGGCTCGAAGAATCCCGGCTCCTGTTCCTCAACCTTGGGTTCTTTACCTTGAGACATTTCTTGCTCTGCCTTAATGACATCCTTGGCTGTAAGGTCTGCTCTGAATGGATAAGGCAGACATTCAGGGAAGACATGTCTCTCATTATCTGTATCAACTTTGGTTTGCAAGTTGACATGTCTCCATTCCATTACCCAAACAGGCGTGGACTCTGATGTAGACAGTTGAATGGTAGCACCAAGCTTTGAGAGTGCATTGGCCTGTGAGTTTAGCCTTCTAGGGACATGGCTTAGGGAGAAATCATCGAATTTGGCCATATAAGATTTGACCGTGTCATGATAAGGCTTGAGAGTATCCTTCCTTATGTCGTCAATTCCCTTAAGCTGCAGGATGACGAGCTCAGAGTCGTCGAAGATGTTCAGCTGCTCTAAGTCTATCACTTGAGAAATCTCTAATCCGATTATGAGGGCTTGATATTTAGCTTCGTTATGAGAAAATGCCTCTGCGAGTAAGAAGGATAGAGGAATCATTCCACCATTGGGAGTTAGGAACATGACTCCAGCACCATGTCTATCAGACTTGAATGCTCCGTCAAAGTACATTTTGTACGGCCAAGTTAGCATCGTACAAAAGACTTCTTCATCCAGGAGGTTACTTGACAAGGGAGATCCTGAAGGGACTGGGTGAGCCAAGAGAAAGTCTGCTAAGGCTTGACCCTTGACAGCCCTCTGTGGTACATATGTGATGTCGAACTCCATTAGCAATAATGCCCATTTGGCAAAGAGTCCTGACAGGCATGGCCGAGTCATAAGGGAATTGACCGAGTCCACCTTTGTGATTAGCTTGACCTCATGACCAAGCAAGTAATGACGGAGCTTTTGTACCACAAAGATCAAGGCTAGGCACATCTTTTCGATGGGAGGGTAATTTTTCTCGGCACCATTTACCCTACGGCAGAGATAATAGAGTGTCGTTTCTTTCCCCCCATCATTTTTCTGTGTTAGGAGTGCTCCTAACGACTCATCAAGAGTGGTCACGTATAGGATGAGAGGCCTTCCTAACACTGGCGTGGATAATATCAGAGGATTCAACAAGTATTGCTTGATACCATCGAGTGCAGCTTGGCACGTCTCATCCCATATGAAGGGAGTGTTTTTCTTTAGCAGGTGTGAAAAGGGCCTGCATCATACTGAGAGGTTCGAGATGAATCTTCAAATGTAGGCTAGCTGCCCCTAGAGTGACCAAAGCTCACGTAGGTTTGTAGGCGTGGCATGTCCTGAGTCACCTTGATTTTGACTGGCTCGATCTCCAACCCACGATACCTCACGATGAACCCTAAGAACTTTCTTGAGAGTATGCCGAAGGCACATTTCAAGGGGTTCATCTTGAGTTGGTGACGCCATAGCCGCTCAAATACCTTTTTAAGGTCCTCCATGTGAGCACCTTTTTCTTCAGACTTCACCGCTAAGTCATCCACATAGCACTCAACCTCCTTGTGCATTATGGCCCCGAAGATGGTCGTCATGGCTAGCTGGTACGTGGCGCCCGAATTCCTTAACCCAAAAGGCATCACAATGTAGGACAAGACACCCTTTGGGGTCAAGAATGCAGTGGCCTCTTCATCATCTGATGCCTTCCTGGTCTGATTATAACCAGAATATCCATCCATGAAGGAGAATATTTAGCAATGAGTAGTGGAATCGACAAGAATCTCAATGAATGGTAGGGGGAAGTAGTCCTTTGGGCACACTGTGTTCAGGTTGCAAAAGTCAATACAGACCCTTAATTGGGACAACATTTGCCAGCCATCTAGGGTATTTGACTTCACATATGAATCCAGCCTACCTGAGCTTGTTCACCTCAGCATCGATCTTCATCTCGAGGTCGGGTCTAAACCTTCCAGATTTCTACTTCATAGGTTTGATGGACGGGTCGATATCAAGATAATGGACAATGATTTGAGGTTTTAGACCGGGCATCTCATGATAATGCCAGGCGAAGACGTCCCGGTTTGCTTGAAGGATGGAAATATAACTTTCTTTCTCTACTGGGGATAGTTTTGCCGAGATGAAAGTTGGCCTTAAGTCGGTCTCATCCCCTAAGTTTATCTCTTCAAGCTCATTAGTCGTGGCCTGACCATGTCTTCCCACTCTTTCGGAGCTTCCTATAACTCTTCGTCAGGGGATTCAGGATGCTTCGTATCATTCTCGAATGCAGAGACCCATGATCCTAACATTTAGACTTTGAAGAGGGTCCCAACGTGGGAGATGATTTGTGGTTCTTGACAAGACCAAGCAATCAAAGGGTCAATTTCAAACATGGAGTCCATGGCATCGTGCTTGGAGACACTCGGTACTTGCCCCAAGCTGGGTGGTGCTTCATGAACTTGACTCATGTGACAAACCTCATGGGAAAAGGAGCTCGAAGATGACTTGGACTTGGCTTGGGCTATCAAGGTGTCAGTGATTGACAAGAATCCAGCCGCCTGGGCTAGCATCTTTCTTAGGCGCTTTCGCTGCGACCTGCTGATGTTGGTGCCTTCGAGCTCTTTATTTGAAGTGTTGAAGTTTGGGCACTACCAAATTGCACCTATGAAAGAAATAGAAGATGAGAGAGGGAAGAAAAAAGAGTGGAGTAAGAATGTCATAGGCTGTTTTTTATGTCGTCGTCAGAATTGGACGTGTGCTGGGGGTGTTTCAAGTCTTGCCCTAACTTTGACCGTTGGGGGGTGCTTTTAGTGTCGTCACCCATAATGGACGAGTCTCGAGCAGCTGATGACTCAAGGATGTCCACTTGATCGGACGAAGGGATAAGGCTAGTTGTGCCTGGGATGAAGTCCCGTAAGGTCGACAGTGGAGGAAGGGGCCTTAGGAATTCTTCTTCGACTGGTGGCTGAGGAATATGATTCCTTCGACGAGCTGACCTAGGTGCTCGTCTCTTTTGGGATCCCTTGGGAGGTGTTTTGTCTGTCCTATTGAGTTGATGAGTAACCCTAGCTTGGTGGACTGCCTCACATTTCAGGGACTTGAGCCTACTTCGTACATGGTAGACTTCCCAGGGCTGAGAAGTCGAGGGTTCTGAAAGGGTCTAGTGTCGGCTCATGGGAACCCATAGTGGGATGTCCTCTTGGATGGGAGTGATGGCTTGGAAGAGTTCAGGGAGAAAGACACAGACAATGTGGCCTTCCCGTGCCTTCTCCATGACTACAGCTTCGAAACCAGAGCGTTCTTTCGGCTCATGGCCCCATACCTAGTGATATGGGCATCAGAGATTTTCTGTACCTTGAGCAAGATGCCTAGAATGTTTCGAGGGGCTGGGAGTGATGAGACCCTATTGGAGCATTGCCTCGAAGAGGACCTGTAGAGGGTCTAGTGCACTTTGCTGGGCTTGTGTCGGGAGGTCTTATTGCACTGGTGGAGGAGGGACTTGAGGGTGTCTAGCTAGGTTACCATGAACTTCTTGGTGCTGATGCATCTTCTTTGCCAAGAGCTCGTGGAAGCCAGTGCATTTGCTCAGGTCATGGCCTTGTATAAGACGATACGAACACCAGAGATTCTCAGTTCTTGGGGGTAGGAATTTTAGCTTCCTTGTCGGCTTTGGTGTGATGAGACCTTCTTCAAGCATTACTGAGAATAGTGCACGGAGGATAGCGGGTGCCTCGTCATCCTCTTGGATTGTCACCATGTAGGAAGCCTCGGTTGCCCCGAATGCTTTCTTTAGCTCTTCGAGCTTTATGTGGCCCTTGTTAATAAGGGCTTCGATAATTTCTTTGCGAGTATAACACTCTTGAGTGGGTGGTCTACTCTCCTGTGATAGGCGCAATACCTCTCCTGTGTCTCCTGTCCAGCTTGTTTTGGGGTGTTGACCTCCGGCAATTGAATCAAGTTTTGCTCTAGTAGTAGTCCAAGCAGCGCTGGAACCCACTCCTTCTCGAAGGGGTACACCTTGTTTTGGTGCTGGATCTAGTAGTCACTTTGATTTATATTTTTAGGGGGCAGGACCCTAATATAAGACTGTTGCTGCTTGCCTCCAGCTTGAGGTATTTGTGCCTTGGAGAGGTCCAAAGTTTGAGGGGCGGCTTTCTTAGTGTCAATCATAGTGACGGCCGTATTAATCACCGCTTTTTGCTGGTTGCTCCGATTGTTGAAGCGAGAATTGCCATTACCTCGATTGTTTCACGAGCTAAAGGGTTGTTGGTGAGATCTGCCATGGTG
This sequence comes from Amborella trichopoda, assembly GCF_054954075.1. NCBI lineage: Eukaryota > Viridiplantae > Streptophyta > Magnoliopsida > Amborellales > Amborellaceae > Amborella > Amborella trichopoda. The sequence continues at coordinate 32,476,126 of NC_142344.1, forward strand.
CTTGCACAGGCCTTCTATACGAACCGCTTTAGGGAAGAGCTCTGACATGGAGGGTGGATTGGAGGCCTCAACATGCAGGATGATCTCGGGCAGCATATTTTATATGCAGGTCTGAACTACTTCTCTTTCAGTCATGGGAGTGGCATGATAGGTTGCCAACTCTCTCCATCGGGTGATGAACTTATCGACCGACTCACCAGGGTGTTGAGTCAGAGTGAGGAGCTCGATGTTTTCTACATTTCTTTGGACTTACATAGAAGCGCTGGTAAAACAACTGCTCCATTTCTTACCATGTTTGCACTAAGCTTGGAGGTAGCCGAGCATACCACTGGAAGGTTGGCCCTTTGAGAGTTTTGACGAATTGACGAAGGAGGAGTCACCCATTAGTTTCCATCTCCTGACAAGTAGCTTGGAAGTGAGCAGTATGCTGGTGAGGGATCATTATACCATTGAACGAGGGGAGCTTCCCTTTTTTATAGTTTGGGGGAAACGATACCTGGTCGATGTACGAGGGATACGACTTTTAGTAAAGCAGCGTCTCTTGCATGCCTGGGACCTTATTCTTGAGACTGTGGGTCAGCATGGCATCTAAGTCGATTTGCGAAACCATGCGGGGAGCAGAGCTGTCTTGGGAGACCAGTGGGGGGGTTTTCTCGAGAGCTGTGTCCTCTCCAGGCTGGGAGTTGGCCTCATGGTGAGGAGAAGAAGCAGGGGGCCTGGAGGCCTCCAGGCGATCCATCTTTTTGAGGATGGACTGCATCATCAGCTCGAACCTGTGCATCTACTCTGGTTGAGAGTCATCTGGCTCGTTGATCACCATGATGATAACCGTTTCTTTTGGAGGGTCAGGGCCAGGTGGAGTAGTGGACTGCAGGGGTTGGCGAGTCATATGTGGCAAGTTAGTTTGTAGGGGCTCAACGTGCTCCGATTGGACTCAAACCTTGTATGCCGACCTTCTGAGGACTGGTTATTGACGGTCTTGGGACCGTGATTTCTTGGCAGCTCGGTCTTTTGCTATGGCGGTGACCACCGAGCAATCTTGAACTTCTCGCTCAAGTTCTAGAATCTGAAGAGGGAAGAAGGGATTATTAGGCAGGAGGTCATCAAAATTGGTAACCTCAACTGCCTTAGGAGTCTCTCTGATCAGGAGCTGTAGGCCTCTCTTCTATTTGATCCAGAGATTGCAATAGATTTCAATCCTGAATCGAGCTTGAGACTTGGACTGCCCTGTCTTTCTTGAGCACACAAGGGCTGTGTCTATCAGTTGGAGCAGAGAATGAGGCCCCAGGATAGAGGGCAATCCGGGTTATTATCTTGGATACTGAAAGCTTCTATCTGTAGTCAAGACTTTGCCCCGAATTCCTTTGTGAGGTCCGAGTGCATGACTGACTGGGGTGGCTGACTCAAGATCATACTTTTAGGGAAAACCTTTGTGTACCAGGTCTCGAGGTGCTTGCCTGGCGAAGGAAGAGCGACAAAAGAAGGATCTAGCTCGTGACTCTGCCTGAGTTGGCAGTGGGGAGGAACCTACAAAGTTGGTGTGTGTGCATCATAGAGTTAGCCGTCCGGGTGGCTTGGGGGTCAGCCCGAGCTCGGTCTATTGGTTCGACCTTCGGAGGTTGAGACCTACAGGCATGTGTTTGTGAGGGATTCAGTGGGAGCTCATCTCTCATAGGGTGGAGCTGTGTGTGCTGAGAGGGAGGACGATGTGGTCGACCCTCGTGTGCTCGAGCTGACGCAGCACTTGCGTTGTCCCAAGCTATGGGATGCAGATGCATGACAGTGTAGGGCTTGGCCTGAGAGGGCCTAGCCTTGGATTCGCGCTCAAGGTAGCATGAAAGTTTCCCCGAGGTGTGGCTCGAGTTGTCGGACCACTAGCCTTTTGGTGTGTGCAAGAGGTGGAGGCCACAGGTCCTTGTGTCGAGCCTCTAGGAATAGAGGTTCAGGGTGGTGAAGAGTATGGGAAGTGGCCTTGTGGTGACTCTTAAGAGCGATGACAACCTGCTTGCCTTTCTCGAAAGTGAACAGGGCAGCCTTTCGGCGTGCCTCAGCAATATGACAAGAAAGGGACTTGCCAATAGCAGGGTGCGTGTTGTGTGTGGTGGCATGTGTGCCACCAATGCGAAGGGCCTTGGTGTAGGGTCAACCAGGGCTAGAAAGTGGGGAGTTAGGGGCCTTCAAGTCCCTTCTCTCACCAACCCAGGAGAGAACCTGGAAGCCGAACTGTGAGTTCTGACTCAAGAGGAGTGTAGGGAACGAGGCTTGAGAAGCTCGTATCCCTGGGACGGTCATGAGTGAGGGGATGAGAAAATCCCCAACTCGGATGAACAGGTTGAGTAACCCAGATGCCACGAAATGTAGTGCAGAAAGTAAAAGGTGATGCTAATCAAGTAACAGTGAACCGACGAAGGGGTAATAAGTCTTTAGTGGAGTCGCCAAACTGGTTGGATGCCTCGATCTTGCCTACCAGGATTTAGGTGTTCTGGTGACATGTGTCTCGGGTTCGAAAGACCCAGGACTGAGATCTGAACCTTGTTCACAGAATAAGGGCAGGTGCCCAATTAGTGAGAGAGGAATTTGATATGTGAGGTGGGGACCAACCTCACCTTGGTTTGCGACTTATTCGGGTTGACTTATGTGGGGGCCCTCTTAAATCACAATAGAAAGGCCCCCAACTACTTCAGCTAGTTCGGAATCACCTCCCTTGACTTGCAATCTCCTTGTTTTCTGCACAACACTATCATGGTTAACTTGAAAGACAAGTGGGCCAGAGGACCCACCCTTGTCTTAGGGCAACGCACATTCATATGGCAGAGAAGGTGCAAAATTAGGGTGATGAAGAAGAAGATTTAAATAAAGAAAGAAAAGAGAAGAGAACTTGACAAGGGGACGAGACTAGCATGATAGCTAGACCAGTACAATGACCGACTCAGAGTGGTAGCAACACGAGCATGGTAACTTAGAACGGCATGACGACAATACTACTTGAAACCAAGGTATGGCAGGCATGACGAGCATAGTACTTAGGACCAGCATGATGGCAATACTGCTCGATAGCCAGACCACTATGATAGTGCTAAACTGAATCTACCCTTCAGTCAAGCGAGAATGAGGAGAGAAAAAGAAGAAAAGAGAATGAAGAAAAGGCACGAGACGACAAAGAGGGAGGGGTCCCGATGGCGTTGAGCATTGCCACCCACAGCTGTGGAGTAAGAGTGTCGCGACCCCTGAATGGCACTGGACACTGTTGCTCATGGAGAAAGGGGCAGGCAGTGAACGTTAGATGGCGTTAGGAATCGTCGTCGGCAACATGATAAGGCAGCACGTCCCTTGCGGGCGGCGATAGCTTTGGTAAGGCCTACAATGATAGCTTCTCGTGAAGCGCACAACGATAGCTTCTCGTGAAGCGCACTACAATAGCTTCTCGTGAAGCAGACGGCGATAGGCATGGGGCACAAGAGAAGCATGTGGACAGCGATAGGCACCGAATGCATGAAAGAATCCTGCACACGACAATAGGCACTGATTACACGCAAAGAAGGCAGTGACTCACATGGATTTGCAAATGATGAGACCTTGGGCTTCACAATTTCTCGAGAAGAGCCTGTGACTCACATGGATATCATCCCTTCAAGCCCCTCCATTGAGACTAACTCTCTTTCTATTGCGGTGGCCCCAGCAGCATCGTTCAGGCCTAATTCATTGGGATGTCTGGTATAATCATGGATATGCTTCGTCTCGGCATGCAGAGACTGAAGGATCTGCCTCTTACTAAACTTGATAATGCAATCCAGAAGCTAAGGCAGATCACCCTTCTAGGGGGTGCACAGAGGTCGTCCCATATTTCAAAGGCGCCATGAACATCCTGGAAGGGTGGAGAGTAAGGGCTTTGAAGGAAGAAGTAACTGCACAGTGACTAGAGAGTTTGCTATTTCCCTCTTTGGAGTCCTCACTTTATAAACGATCACAAACTGATAGAAGCTCAATTACAAGAAAAGGACACTATGGTTTCCTAAAGATCCGACCATGCTGAGGAGGCCATCACTCACCACAACAAGATAATGAGCCTGAAGGTGGTGATAGTACAGCTGACGCGAGAGCTTGATACGTTGGAGGAGGAGACCGCAGTTTGGGAAGCAAAGGAAAAGGTGCTCGTCAATAATATTTTGACCCTTGAGTTCTCCTTGGAGGAAGGGACTGCCTTGATGGAGCATGAGGTTGAGATGGTGGCAGAGTTGAAGGGACGCATTCAATAGGCTAAGATATCAGCTGCAACATATAGGGGAAAGATCAATGAAGTGATTGATCGATTTTGAAAGTGTTGTCTTATTTTTTGTTTCTTTTTCTCCTTTTTTTTTTTTTTTTTCGACACTTGTAATATTCCCTTGCTTTATGAATAAAATTCTATTTTTTCTTCAGTGTGATGTGTTTTTTTTTTTTTTCCATTTGCTTCTCTGCATTCTCTCTCTTGCTCTTGTTCATTGCTTCTGCCCCTTCATGGAATGGGACGTAGAGGAATACCCTACACCTTGTTATGTTTTATGACAAGCCATTGTAGCTCCAATTACCTCTAATTGAGGAGCAGTTACTTCTTCTCTCCTTAATGTTTGATTAAACATGGGCTCATAATTTATTGTTCTCATAATGTGTTTGTTTGAATGCATTTTTCAGCACCTTGCTCCTTGATGTGGAATAAAGAGGAAGCAGGTCAATAAAGCCTACAAAATAAGTGCAAATTTCGACAGTCTCAGAATTGCCCCAGGATTGGTCAAAGATCTTCCTCAATACTCCAAAAGGCCACTTGCCATGTTTCATCATAATCAGACATATTTAAGGCAGTGAAAACAAATAAATAATTTTGGAAAAATTGGCCTTTAGAATCCTGAATGGATCCCTGTAACTATAACTATCTTTTTTGTGTATCAAACAGTTGTGCGACCATCGGTATTGGATCTGACAAGGTTGAAAACCCCTGTGGGTCAAGTTTCAGCTTAATTAGGCACTCCAAGTCAAAGTTATGGGTAAAATACCATAAAGAGGTAGGCCGCACACTATTCCTATGTGGCCACCTTGCACAAAAACACCATTAAAGGTGGTTGTTTTCATAGTCACAGGTAGTGACTTTGAAGGCTTATATCTCACTTGTTCCAGGTCGGATCATGCTCAAATTTTGTGAGCATATTCGTCTCATCAAGACGAGCATTTCGATATGTGGTACGCCTTGTGACGATGCTCGAACAGGGAGAAAAACTAGATAGAATTTGCTGATCTGTGATTAAGTTGCAAAACATTCAACAGCAGTGCGTCCCACTCCGACGACTAAATCACGATGCTCGAATACCTGATCAGCAGGAAAACAATTGCATTATGTGCATAAGGTTGGTGGCTATCTTTGGCCCGAACCCTACGTACGATGAACGGTTGGGTTTCACACATGGAGGAGTCGAAGTTGCTGTAAATTTCAAACGTCGAATTTCAAGATTTCAGCCAAATTCTCAAGACGACAAAATCTTCATCCGGACACGAAATCGAGCTGCGTTTATTGAAACGTGATCAAAACGGCATCCTCATTGTGATTCAATGAAGAAACTGAAGAAAAACATCAAGGACTGAGCACACTATCGATCCAAAGTTTTCAAGATTTATTCAAAATTTAAGTCTCATGGTCGTGGCTCAAAAACATGATCCATGGCTCAAAGTTGGTATCTAATCGATCGCCATGCCAAGCCCCATAAGAAAACAATCGTCTCTCAATCAAACAGGCATCAGAAGAACCCCGGATCAGTCATAGAAGATCACACAAGTTCTCTGGCAGTAGTAAGGACTGTTTTGGAATTCCACACATTGTTAGGCAGGGGCAAAACAGTCCTTTTACACCCATTTTTAAAATTTCTTTTAATTCAATTAAAGTGTAATTATCTTCAATTGTAGATAATTTTTTGGCATTCACTCATGTTTGGGCCCAATTCTATAGAACCATACAAAGCTAAATTGTAAAAGACGCTTTATTCATTTCTTTAATCAATCAATAAAGACTTCATTTTTGCTTAAGCTCGTGGGTGTGTCATAAAGAGAGAGAGAGATGTGAGAGAAGAAAAGTTGGTACCTTTCGATAAGGCAATTTTCTCTCTCCTCCCCTCTTTCTCTCTCCTCCCCTCTTTTCTCATTTCTCTATTCTTCTTATGATCTCTCTCTCCCTTTTTCTCTCCTCTTTCTCATCTCTCTATTTCTCTCTCTTATTCTCGTCTATCTCTCTCCCCACTCTCCTTCTAAACACAGTCGGCGATGCTAGCACCGACTGTGTCTTCTTTCTTCTCTTCCTCTAAACACAATTGGTGAAGCTTAGTGCTGGCTGCATCTTATCTCTCTTCTCTGTCTAATACAGTCGGTGAAGCATAGCACCGACTGCATCTTCTCTCTCTTCTCTGTCTAATATAGTCGGTGAAGCCCAGCGTCGACTGTATCTTCTCTCTCTTCTCTGTCTAATACAGTCGACGAAGCTAAAGCCGACTACATCTTCTCTCTTCTATGTCTAATACAGTCGGTGAAACCTAATGCCGACTGCATCTTCTCTCTTCTCTCTTCTTAAACATAGCTGACGAAATCTAACACCGACTGTGTCATATTTTCTCTTCTCATTCCAACCCAGCTAGCACTGCCCAGCGCCGACTATGTCTTCTCTCTCCTCATTTCTTAAAGACAACCGATGAAACCTAGGGCCTACTACATCTGTCTCTCTCTTCTCTTTCCAACCCAGCTGGCGATGCCTAGTGCCGACTGTATCTTTCCTTCTCTTCCTCTTCCAACACAGCCGGTGATGCCTAGTGCCAACTATGTCTTTCACCCTCTTTTCTCATTCTTTCTCTCTTCTCTTATACTCTTCTCCTTCTTTCTTTCTTTTCCTATCTCTTTTTCTCTCTTTCTTATTTTCTTACTTCTTATTCTCTCTTTATGATTTTCATTCTTTCTGTTATCCTTTCATTTAATTAAGAAGGGTTGAGATTAGCCTCTTAAGGTAGTCTTGTCGTCTAGCCGTAATATTGTTATGCCAAAATTACTGCGCTTGCTTTATCGCCACGATAGACTAGCCATCGTGTCTAGCTAGTCAGTATAGGTATTGACATCTAGTAGTAATCCTGTTGAGCTGGTTTGAGTTACCGAGCCCGTTTTACTACCACATCAGGCCAATTACTCACCAGCTTAGTCACTTTGTTGATTTCCCAACCTAGTCAAATTTTTCTTTCCCTCATCTTTCTTCTCTCATTCTTTCCTTCTTCTTTTGAATGTACACGCCTGTGTATGTTTACCCAAAAGGCTAGGTGAGGTTCACTAACCCACCTGTCTCATAACCTTTGCCATACATGTGTGATTGCAGAAAACAGGAGAATACAAGCCAAGGTAGGCGATTCTGAACCAGTTTTATTACTGGGGGGTTTGCTTCATGATCTAAGAGGGTGCCCACGTGAGCCATCCCGAGTAAGTTCTGAACCCACCTTAAAATTTCTCTCTATCGGTTGATAATACCTGCCCTTGCTTTAGAACGAGGTTCTCGAGAGAGTGATCTCAAATGTCCCGGGTCTCCCCTGAAACCCGAAACGTTTGCCGCTCAATCATCCAGATCTGGTGGGGCAAGATTGAGGCACCTAACCAGCTTGACAACTCCACTGAGGACTTACTAACTCTTAGTCAGATCGTTCTTGTTTGGCTAGTTTCTTCTTTTATTATCTGCTTTTATCTTTTAACAGTTCACTTATGGCTTGCGGGTTCTGTAACCCATACATCCGGATCGGGGATTTTCTTATCCCTGCATTCGTTAGTGTCCCTAAGGAACAAGTTCCTTCAACTTCATTCCCAACCATCCTTTTGAGCAAAGACCCATTGTCTAACTCCCAGGTCTTAACCTGGACCGGTGTGAGGTGGGACTTAAAAGTCCCTCACTCCCCATCTCCTCCTCGGGTGGAAATTCCACCAAGGTACCCTGCATCGAAGCACTTCTGTTGCCACACACAACATGCACCCAACCACTGGCAAGTCACTTGCTGACCGTACTGCCGAGGTACGCCGAGAGGCTGCTCAGCCCCTTTCTCTAAAAGGCAAGCAAGTTGTCATTGCTTCTGTGGGTCGCTGCAAGACTACACCTCACATTCTTGAACCACCACGAGTCTCTATCCTTAAGGGCTTGACACATAGAGACAGAGGCCTTGTGGCCTTAACCTTTTACACACACAACAAGGCTCGAGGGTTACCCACTCGAGCCACACCTTGGGGAAACCCTTGTGCTACCTCGAGTCAGCATCCATAATCAAACCTCGCAAGACTAGGTCCGGCACACGCTGCTCACATGCATCTCACTGCTCGAGGCAATGGTGTCATTGCAACAAATTGAGTACACAGGAGACGACCTCCTCGTCCTCCTACTCAGCACACACAAGCACACCCTGTAAGGGGCAGGCCTCCACTTGTTCCCTTATAGACACCCGCTCGCAGTTCTCGGCCTCTTAAGGCCAAACCACTTGCTCGAGCCTGGGCTAACCCCCAAGTCACCAGTGATCCTTCTTCAAGGGGTGCACACGCGTCGCCATTTCAGACAAACCCTCGCCCCTGACCCAGGCGTTCTCATGAGTCAACCCTGCTTGTGCTTGCTCCTCCTTCTTCGGGCAAGCACCTTCAGCCATGATACTCAAAGATCTTTCTTAAAAGCACCATCTCGAACCAGCCCCATCACTTCGATCTCGTCATTGGAGCCCACAAGAGAGCTCGGGGCAAAGACCAGATGGAAGATCGAGTCCTTCATCCACGCCGGCCCAAGATGACCCCAGTCCCTGACCCTCATTCCTTGCCGCACCTGATGGAGACGACTCTCTCTTGTGCAAGAAGAGCCGATCAGCCGTAGTCCCAATCATAGTTTTTGCATGAGGTCCATCAAAGTCTCAAAGCTAAACGTGATAGAGGTCTGCAAATTTTGACTAAGGAAGTGACCAAGGCAATCAAAACAATCAGTTCTGATGACCCTCTTCACCTGAAGCCGTTCTACCCTCTTCAGACGATGAAGCTTGAAGAAGAGCTCCATGGAGCCCTACACTGTGGTTAGTGTCATAGAAGATGACCTAACCACTCAATAGCAACAGCCCCAAGACCATCGAGAATCGGTCCTAATGCGATCGGCATAAAAGAGTCGAGTTTCGTCAGGGCATGCTGGCCCCCTACTGACCGATCTACCATGCACGAGCCATCAAGTTCGGAAGCCCTCAGTTGCAACTAACTTTGATCTCCATAGAGAAACAGTGGGCGTAATGGTCGTAAGCGAGCCTGGTGACGCGCATGAACAAGTTTGAGGATATGGGGCGCATGATGATGGAAAAGATCAATCGTATAGACGCCTCACGACAATCAGCTGACCATGAGGTCAATTCCCATCACTCAGATGGTGCACCTCCAAGGTAGCCCTCTCCCTCTGCTTCACAAGACAATTCTGTCCCTAAACCCGTCTCTCAGGCAGACATTGATGCTATGGTGACCCATAGCCTAAAGAACAGACAAATCCCTAGGATACAGGGTGCAACGCCTTATCAAAGGTCGTACCCCTCATACATTGACCAGGTCCCGTTTCCCTCAGATTACAAGAAAGGGAAGTTTCCTCAATTTAACAGAACCACATCCCCGAACTAGCATATTTCCCACTTTCAGGCAGCATGTCGAGAAACAACGGCTGACCAGAGACTTCTTCTCTGTCAATTTGTTGAAAACCTTGACGACCCAGCTTTTTAGTGGTATTCTCGACTCCTTCCAAACTCAGTACATACATGGGAGGCAATGGAGAAACTATTCTATTAACACTTTTATGAGGTCGAGAGAGAGGTCCAAACCATTGAACTTCTCACGTTGACTCAAGACCCCGATGAGCCCATGGAGCGGTTCATATCGAGATGGACAAATTTGGCTGCTCGCCATCCTAATCTTATGCCCAAGAAGGAAGCAGTCCAAACTTATGTGCGGAACATGCGACCTGAAATTGCTCTACACGTCGAGGCTTCAAATCTTACTTCCATGTCAAAGCTGATCTCTAAATTAGTTTGCATAGAAAGTCTATCAAGCCACCACAGTGAGTCACAACAACAGCCTGCAAGCTTTGGGAACAACCGGGGCAATGTTAGCTCTCGAAACAACACACGGGGCAACCAACAAAAAGGAGTAATCAATGCAGCCGTCACTGTTAATGATCCGAAGAAGGCTCCCTCGATCTCTCCAAAGGGGTGAGCACAGCAAAGACATCTCCCTAGGTAGGTAAGCAACAACAGTCGTACAACTGCGTACCCCCGCTGGTCAACCTTGAACAGGGTGATTATTTCACCCGGCATAGGAACAAGGTCTACCCCTTCGAGAATGAATGGGTCCCTACACTGTTTCAGTTATTATTGGAACAAAATATGATTTAGCTTCCAAAAGCCAAGTTCCCTGAGCAAGCTGGCCTTGACACTTAAGGCAAATTATTGCGCTTGTTATAGAAGGATTAATCATCCTACAGATGACTGCTACACTCTAAAAGATATTATCGAGGCCCTGATTCAGGAGGGTTAGATAAAGTTCGAAGACTTATAGAAGGCCTTCGGGGCAGCAGAAGCCTCCCATGCAATAACCATCTAGAAAGAAGACTAAGCCCCTGGTATCCTTCACACCTTCTTCGTTATAATGCTTCATGAAGGCATAATCACACCAAAGCCTACAAGGCAACCTCGACGCCATGTTCAAGGGATTGAAGATCATTTGTACCCGTATCATCAGGTATGGGGCCACTACCCTATGGGAATGCACCAGTTTCCATGATATATTCACAAAGAAAATGTGAGAATGTCAGGAGTTTTACAATGTTCCAATACGTGATCCCCAAGCCACTCCTCCATCAGTGTAAGAGGAGGACCTCCCAACACAAGACCTTCTTAATAATCATTCAGACTCTGCTGAACCCTCGAGTTCCCATCCATGGATAGGTCACCCTGCGCGAAGCAGACTCAAGCCTTTAAGGTGAGAAGCAGTTCTCCAAGCTAGGGTTGTTCACAAGCCTAGCAATGCGAATCAAGTACCACCTTAGAAAACCAAAAGGAGATGGGCACCAAGGGCTGCTCGTTGAAGAAACAAGATGACTCAACCACTAGTCGAGCAGGAATTTCTCAGGCCCCTTCCCCCATTGCCAACCTTACTGGATTTTATCCCTAGTACGATCCTCCTTCCTTCTCATCAAGAGGATGTCCTTGCGCCATCTTCCACTCAGAGCACGTCCAATGAGGGTGATATAAAAGCACTCCCCAACGGTTTAGGCAAGGGAAAGACCAAAAAGACCCCTTGCAATCGTCCAACCTTGGCAATGACATAAAAAGCTGCCTAGAATGGTCTAATGAGGGGAATGACCTTAAAATTCCCCCACTTTCTGACCCTTCTCCTTATTCTTCTTTTGCTTCTCATTCTTCCTCTTCTATGTCTCTTATAGGTACAACCGTGATATGTTTAGACTTCGAGGCTCTTGACAGAGAACTTGAGGGATCAAACATAACTAAAGCGTAATCAAGGCGGTTGAAAAAGACGCAGGCTCAGGCAGAAGGACTCTTAACAGTTGTTGATGCCCTGGCAGCTACAACCAAGGCAGAGCCACCTTCTTTAAAGAAGCACAAAAAGTTGAAGCCAAAGAAACCCCAGTGGCCCCCTGAGCCCATCCTTGAGCATAAATTGAGAGAATCAACAGCGCAAAGCTTCTACTCTCAGGAAGCTTCCCACATGGTGCTAATCTCAGGAGCATCACGCATTATGGGGCAGATAAATCTCAAATTGGGGAGGACGCTGCAACCTCCACCACAGAAGTCAGGCACCTTAAATTATCCTAGTCCGCCATTGCCCCCTAATCTAAAGACTAATCAACCTATCTTACAGCTCCCTGGGCTCCTTCCCAATCCCAATACTTCAAACAATCCACTTATTCTCCAATTCCCTAGGATGCCTCTGATGCCATATACTCAACCACTTTCAAAACCTCAAACCACCATCACTCGAACTAAGCCCGCTGTGCAATCAAGTCAGCCAGAAATAAACCTCTTCCACCCAAACCTGTTCCTCAACTCAACATACTACCGAAACCATTGGCAGGACTAGGAGCATGAGGCCTTGATCAAGAAAAGGTGAAATATGGTGTGATAGGGCATCTACGAAAGCTTCCAGCTCTCCTCAGAATCTATGACACCCTCATGCTCTCGAAGGATTACTAGATGGCTTTGATTCAGGCTCTCTCTAACCCGGAGGTGTACGGGATTGAAGTAGAACCCATTGAGGTGGACCCGACAATATGCCAATCACTTTTTAAGAGGATGATATACAGCTGGGGGAAAAGTTACATAATCTCCCTCTCGTTTTCACTAGCGAATTACATGCATGCCCCATCAATCGAATTATGTTAGATGGAGGGTTGGAAGTCAACCTTATTCCAAGGAGGATCCTTACTGCATTGGGATTAGGGTTCGAGGATCTTACTTCTACCCATGTCACGGTTCAAGGGTTCAAGAAATCACGAAAGAAGCCAGCTGGCATAGTTCGCCTTTGTTTTAAGATCGGTGAGCTGAACGACTATGCCTAGTTTCATGTAATTGACACCAACACTTCCTACAACATTCTCCTAGGTCGGTCATGGCTCCATGACCAAGGAGTGGTTCTATCAACGTTGCATCAGTGCTTCAAGTATAATAAAGATGGGAGACATCATACAGTCTATGCTGACAAAAGACCATTTCCTGTAGCCAAAACTTACTATGCTAAGGCTAAATATTTTTGCACAGATCTGGTGTCACCTCAGAAGCTGAATGAGGAGGATCACAAGTCTACATTGAAGACCGGATCTTCGCCTCATGAGAATGTTGAGGATGTGGGGAGAACATTGGTAAACATGTTCAAGGAAGAGGTGAGGCAAGGAAAAACTCTTCCTTTAACAACTATTCATTCTAGCATCCCCGCAATCATCCCTGAAGAAACCCCTTCTTCACTTCAAGAGGAGTCCTTGTCCTCTGCCCCCAAGTTTGGACCACCTTGGCCAGAAGTTGAACCATAGGTCATCTCTGAGATTGAGCAAGTTATGGAGATAGAATTCCCAGCTCCAAAGATCACCTATACACCATACCATCAAAACGTTCTGCACATCCCCATCACACTCTTGAAAGTAGGAGTGGCACACGAACCGTCGTGAAATATTTTTCAAACCCTGGTTGCTATAAGCATAGAGGATGCTCCTTGGATCATCGACCAGCCACAAGTTTTATACTTTTCGGGTATGATGGGAGGAGAGCAGGTTGAGAAAGGACAGTCTTCTTCCCCTCAAGAGCAAGATCCCCTAGCTGAGTTAAGGAGCAAAGTGCGCAGTCTTCAGAGCCAATTGGAGGTCATGCACGTTGCTTCAAAACATCTCAAGGAGTTCGTGCCTGAGACCAAAAGGTATGATGAGTTTGAAGTAAATGCACCACTAATGGAGGCCAAAGCCCCTCAAGATTGGACTATTTACAGCGAACAGGCTCGTCAAATAATGAGGAAAATGAATTATGAACCCTTAGCCAATCAAACTTTAAAAGGAGGACGACTCCCCATTTTGAAGTCATTGAAAGCACAGCAGCACTTCATGGGGCTAAACAAGGCTTAGGGTATTAGCCTCTTGAGACGATGAAACCATACAACAAAGATATCCAGGAGAGAAAAAGAAGCATTTTATTAATGAGTGCAAATGTTTCACAAAGTGTTGGCAAAAGAAAAGGCATATTAAAAAATGATTAATTATCCTTTTGATCTCTGCCCTGCATGCTGTGGGAGAAGTCTTGGTGGTCTGGATACGCTCCTTCAGTTCGACCACCATCTGGGTCTCCTCCTCCATCGCCACAGTTTTGAACTCAAGGATGCGCTTGAGTTCAGACAATTCTGTAACCAGAGAAGCCTCCATGACCTCCTCTGGATCATCTCCATCTCAAGACCAGCGAATTCCTACCTTAATATTTAGCATCTCCTCCCTTATCACGACGATCCTCTTATAGCTGCCTCATGCCTCCCACTTGAGATGCTGCAGATGGCCAGTTATAGTGGTCTTCTTCTCAGTGCAGGAATTTATCTCCTCGTGATGATGCAAGATGGACTCCTCTAAGGAGGTTAACCTACTGGTCTCCGCTTCATGATGCAGTATTCTCGATTGCCAGCTCTCCAGCTTATTTAGCGTTGAATCAAAATGAGAAAGGACTTCGGGTGCACTCCCAATCACAACGATCGCAACAAATTCCCTCAGTTTAGCCATAGCCTCGTCCAAATCATTGAATGGCAGTGCCCTTAACCCCTGAAGGCGTGCTCGAAGCATGCCTCCAATCATACTAGAAACCCCGCTAAAGATGGGCCTAGATGATGTTGTTGGGATTACTACAACTGAAGAGACTTCGGCTTCGAGGACCGGGCTAGTCGAAGTAATAGTCATCTAAGCCTCCTCTAAAACAATGGCAAAGTCCAGAGCTTCTTGTACCTCAGACTCAGAGGCAACCCCTGTCTCAACCTGCCTGGGTTCTTCAACACCAGTCTCGTAGCCTTGACCCTCATTTATGGAGGCCTCCACTTCTGTCTCAGCAGGATCTGAAGAAACCTGATCCCCTTGCTCTTCACCCTCCTGAACTGTCACTTTAGCATTGGAAAGTTCAGGACCATCCTCTTCGCCTTGACCCTCGCCTACGGGGACCTCTACTTCTGTAAGCATAGGTTTCGTAGAAAATTGTTCCTCTTGCTCCTCGCCCTCTTGAACTGCCACTTCAGCGTTGGCAAGTTCAGGAACTTCCTCTTCCCTCTGGCCTTCTCCAAATGATTCAGCTTCAGCCATCATTTCTTCCATTTGACCTATGCCCCCATGGCTAAGACCTTCACCACAAAAAGCTCAACTCCCTCATCTCCACGATATGTGCCCTCAGGAGCCGCAACCTCTTGGTGCTCAGGGGCATCATTAACTATGGGCCCTTCTTCTTGGGTCATAACCCTTGCCTCAGTTAGGGCACTAAAGTTCTGAGGTACGGAGGCCACATCAACATCAGAGCCCCTTCTTGGAGCAGTTGCTTTGGGGCCTTCTGCCTCGTCAGTCTACATCCAAGCTGGCTCTGACTCAGAAACTACCCTCGGACTTCGAGCCGCTTCCCCAAGATCCGTAGTCACTTCCCGATCAGAAGCAATAATAATGAGCTCAGAAGGGCCGGAGTTGTCACTTCAATCTTTGAAGGAGAAGAAAATAATTCAGGAGAGACAAAAAATGGCAAAAAAAGCGCAAAAGATGATTATAGGGGAGTTGCTAAAAGATCAAAGGAGGAGGAGCTACCTCTTGGTTCTGAGAACATAGGAAGTTTCGCACCCCACGTTTTCGAGTACGCCCACTAAGTGAAGACGGTGAATGAGTGTCGATGGCAGTCGAGCGTTTCCTTTTCTTTTCCTTTGTCAAAGAAGGATCAGTCACTTCAAAACTCCCTCCTTGAGAGGGACCCTCAACCAGTTTACTGTGGGGACCACTCCCTACCAGTGCGTTCAAATCCTGAATGGGACGCTTCTCATAACTTGGGACTCTATGTCCCTCATCCCACTCAAAGATGGAACTAAGATTATCAAAGATGCTCCAGTCCTCGCCTTCATCGCAAGAAGTCCGGTGGGGCTTCATCAGCTGCCATCTCGCGTGAAAACCTAAGGCTTGCTAGTTAGAGGGATATTCTAAGATAAACACCGCGCCAAGAGTAGGGGTATCCACATGTCTCCTCTACCTGGCATCCTAGCACTAGTTACTATTCTCCCTTTCTAGGGGTGATAATCATTCCAATATCCTTTGCTGGTAATCCTCCACCAGTTTGCACAAACCTCAGTCATTCGAACCCCTGCCAAAGTGAGGCAATGATTTCTGTCATTTCGAGACATGTGGATCACATAGTCTGTATATGTTCTAGCGATCAGCGCTTGCCGAGAGTCCCAAGCTCTTCCGGTTTCCCTACTTACACTTTGCCCCGACGCTTTTCAAAAAACACAGAGAAGGGGCAACTCTGATCAAGCCCGTGTTGACGGGCGAAGCGGTGAAGGAAATACCCCTCTAGTCTGGCATTGCGTGGAGTCCGATAAGGTAGAACTCCTCCTCTGATGCTCAGGATGAACATGAGCTCCCTAATGGTTGTTAGAGTGCCATCTAGCTCCTTCCCTAATTCTTTAATGAAAGCATGATCGATGAAGCTCCCGACCACGAATGAGACTCACCGCATGTTTAAGGAGTCATTCCCAAATAAACTCCGAGCTCGCCCTGGGGTATGAAAGATAGCCTTTTGGTTGGCAATCCTCATCAAGAAGGCCACAGTTTACCTCCTGAGCCTTGGTGCCTAACATAGGTGTCAAGGAAATAGGCCCCTAGCCACCCGTACACGTAATGGATGGGGAATGGAGTTTTAAAATCCCCAGGAAATGCCTCTCCTCCTACAATTCCCTCCCTCTTTTCCTTTGTAAGCCTTTACACGGGAGATGGCCCCTAAGCCATGGTAAATATTACATAAAGCTGGCTGATCAAGGGCATGCTCACGCCCTCTTGCCTTGTCGCAAGCCACATATAATACGCTTGGATGAATGTCCTCTACCCATCCAGGGAGCATGAATTTGCACAAAAATACGGCCAACTATGCAGCTAAAAAGGCGTAGTCATCGCTGGTCTCGAATTGATACACGGGAGGCGTCCCCTTCACAACTGCCTTCCCTTTCCCATTCGAAGTACCTCCACTACCTTCGGGATAATCCTCACAGAAGAATTTCACCCATTTGGTAAAGGTCACCCAATCGTTACTAGACTTGGCAGTGAACAATTGGTAAGCCTCGAAAATATTTTGAAGACTGGTGGGCGGCTCTTCACTCCCCAAGCTAGCACCACAAAAAATGACCAAGTTCTGGGGCACGAACTCATCATACATGGCCCCGATTATCGGAAGGGCCCCAGTAAAATGAAGATCTAGCAAAGATATTCCTGCTTCCCTTGCTCAAGAAGCCAGGTATTGCTAACATGCCTCCATGTCTCTAGTAATACTGTCACAGTATTGAAGCACCGATCATAGTAGCGGCCCGAACACTGGACCATTGCTAATAAAGAAGCACGTTCAAGAGTGCTTCTATGCGACACCAACACCTTGGCAGTCCAGGAAGAGTATCCCTTCAAGTGTTGGTGCTCCCCCTGAATTTAGAGGCCTTTTGCTTACCACATTAGTAGCCCCTTTGCCTGTACCATTTGTTTCCCTTGGATGAGCAAGTTCTCCCTAGAGGCTATGTCCCTTTACATGCAATGAAGTAGTGTCATCCCTTCTTCAATACTGTCACTTCCATCATTACCCTCATGAACTTCAAAATGAACGGGGTCGGTAATGAAGGTGACACTGAGAGGCCGGTAAAATCCTGAGTGCCGACCTCTCCCTCTCTTGAAAGCTTCGTTATGTCAGAAATTCGGTAAGAAAGGTCAGCCATTGTAAAATGGCTCAACGATTCAAATCGAAAATTACTAAGGCACTATATCAGCGCCAGCTGGACACTCAAACCTTAGCGCTGGCTGCGTTTCCTAATGCCTAGCGCCGGCTGCGTTTGCCAATGCCTAGCGTCGGTTGTGTCTGACAACACTTAGCACCGTTTGCGTTTACCAATGCCTAACGTTGGTTGTTTTTTATAACACTTAGCACTAGTTGTGTATGCTAACCCTTAGGGCCAATCGAGTCTTCCAACACCTAGTGTCGGCTATGTTTTCTCATACCTAGCACTGGCCGCATTTACCAATGCCTAGTGCCGGTTTCGTTTGACAACGTCTAGCGTTGGCTATGTTCAGATCTCTCATACGTGCCATGGACTCCATGGGTGATGCCTCCAACCCTGCTGTGTCTCCTGACAGCCGTCGCCACATCCTTCTATGTCGTCTGACACACGTCTCACATGTGCGAATAGAAACTGCCTGTCTTCCCTACAACGGTTCACTTCCTGTGACTGTCCACGTCCACGTCCTGCAACGGTTCACCTTCCTTGCGACAGTCCACCTTCAGCGATCGTTCTGTTTCCCTTGGCCCTTCGGTGTCTCACTAAAACTTCTCCTACATGGCTGGAAACTCATTGAAAGACTTTTCCATGCCTGCGTCTTGGTTGGGAAGTCACCAAAACTCCATCGGAAACCGTCTGCAACTTTTCCTAAGTTATAGGGAAACCCTCGGTAAACTCCCCCTTAGCTCCCGAAAAACTTCCCAAAACTTGTGAAAATGCCAACTATTGTACATTTTGCCTCTTTTACCGTTGAAGATCGCAGCCGGAGTTCTCCTGCTTCCTGAAAAACCTGCTGTGTTAATCGAGAAACTCCTACAACTCTTCCGTTTCTGATAATCCCTTGACAATCTTGGTGAAACCTTCCCTGTAAGGCTTGCTGGAACGCTTGATCTCTTGTCGAAATCCCTCTGCTTGCTGGAGATTTCACCCGAAAATCCTCTACACATTGTTAAAAAAATGTTATTTAAGTTTCTTATCTTCGGTGAAAAGTGAAGGAAATGGGGTTTTACCTCCTTATATAGCAAACACTACCCTCAAACGCCCCTCACAAACTGGGAATCTCAGTTGCATTCAAGGAAACCCAAACGATGATGAGCCGGGTCGGGCTTTGACCCAAGGCCCAAGGCAACTCTCATCGTAACATGTAAAATGAAAAAAAATAGGCTGGACTGGGTCAAGTTTGGCCTGAGGCCCAGGAAAAGTTTCATTTATCAGCTCATCAAGGCCGGGTTGAGCTGGAGCTACTGCAGCGCCGGCTATGCGATCAAAGTGACCTAGCGCTGGTTGAGTTTCAACAGCCCTAGCCGGTCGTGTTCAAATGATAGCACGGGCCGCCCTCAGTGTCGGTTGTGTTTTTAATAACCTAACACATGCTATGCGGTCAAAGTGACCTAGTGCCCGTTGTGTTTCAACAAACCTAGCACCGGTTGTGTGCTCGGTAACTCAGCGCCAATGGTGGCTCATGTCGTCCTCATCACAACCTAGAGTCAGCTGATTGGTTAAGAGGCAGTGTTGGACGACTTCAGCTCGGGTGTATTTTCAAAGACTTAGTGCCGGCTAAGTGCTCAACAAGTAATTGTTGCTGCACCTTACGCTGGTTGTATTTTACGCAACCTAGGCCAAAGCTGTGCGTAAGCTATCACCCCTAATAGAGTCAGGAGCAGGCCACTGTCGCTCATCATAAGTGCGGGTCAACACCCGTACTGCAGCCCATTATCCCCAGTGGAGTTAGGGCCATTCTTATCTCTTCAATCCCCAGTGGGTTTGTTTCACACAAAGTCACTACTCCTTTGCTATATTATCCTCAGGGAGTTGGCTTAACTATTCTCCATGAAGTCTCATCTTTCACCTCCCGGGAGTCGTACTCACACCCTAATCCCCAGTGAAGTCTGCTTCCATTTGTCATCCCTCGTAGGGCCACTATCTCCATTTGAACCCTCTGCTTGTGTATGACATTAACCACTTTATCCCCAGGGAGTCAAATTGTCATTGACAGACCTATTCCCTATGGAGTCTCACCTACATGGTGACCCAGACCATAGTCCATGCTGCATGACCTTAAACTGCACAGCTTGGTCTAGATGCATGACCCTAAACTACATGGTCCAAACTATATGACCTTAAATTGTAGTGGAGATCTAGTTGCACGACCTCAAACTGCACGGTCCTCGTTGTATGACTCTAAACAGCATAACCATGGTCCAAACTATATTTCCTTACATTGTAGCGGAGGTCTAGTTGCACCACCTTAAACTAAACGGTTCTAGTTACATGACTCTAAACAACATAACCATGGTCCAATCTATATGACCTTAAATTGTAGCGGAGGTCTAATTACACGACCTTAAACTACACGGTCCTTGTTGCATGACTTTGAACTGCATAACCATGGTCCAAACTATACGACCTTAAATAGTAGCGAAGGTCTAGTTGCACGATTTTAAACTGCATGGTCCTAGTTACATGACTCTTAACTGCATAAACACAGTCCAGCTGTATGACCATAAACCATAGTGCACTCTACACAGTTCCTGGAGTCATGACCATAAAACTCGCCCCCTCATACCCGTACACATCTTTTACGTGCATCCACACGCACGTCTTCTCTAACCGACCCGATCGTGTGTGCACACCACCTTCACTACCTACCCAGTGAGTCCATTCACTTCATTATCCTCCATCACTCCTCAATGAGTCTCACCCGTGCTCAAAAAAATGGTGAACCATTCCGCCACCTATATTCGTCATAAGCTAGTGCGTAACCACTTTCCACCTTCCTTCATACATCATCCATCTTTCACGAGTAGCCTCGTGCCATCTCCCCAACCGTGAGCTAAATCACTACCATACTCATTTCATGGCCCCTATAGACTACTATCCATCCCCATTATGGTCTAGCTGTACGACCTTAAATTGTAGTGCACGTCCGGGTTGTATAACCTTAAATTGTAGTGCACGTCCTGGCTGCATGACATTAAAAGGCTTCACATAGGTCCTGAGGGCATGACTTTAAACATGCCTTCATAAAAAAAAATGAGAAAATAATGGGCATGGTGTATACCTTAATAAGGGAACGCCATGAGTAAAAATGATGGACGGGCATGGTCGCGAAACCATGAGTAAAAGAGTCCTGGGCATGGTGAAAACCCGAAAGGGCATCGTGAGTAAAAATGGATGAAAAGGGGTGGACATGGTCGAAAGGTCATGAGTGAAAGAGCCCCAAATAAAAAGGAAGTTGGTGAAAACCATCTCTATATCAACGCTTCCCAAGTTCAAGTGAAAATCCACAAAGGATGCTTGGACCAATAAATAGGTTGATGCAACACTCGCCTCAACAGATGGCTTTAGCCCTCACTCAAAAAGAAAAAATCCCTGGTGACACATACCAGGATCCAAAAATACGAGCCTCAAGGGAAAGATTCTGACAGCCTGAGTCCATTTATAAAAAAGGACTCAAAAGATAGAAGATTTACCAAGAAGGCAAGACAAGTCTCATGACAAAGAGCATCATTCTCACAAGGTCACCAACATACTTCCAAGATGTTGAAGATGCCTTAAGGAAGCTAAGTAAACCATGACTTTGGAGCGGTTAGATGATTGTCGTAGCTACAAAGCAGTGGGTAGGGGTGGTTGTACCTAGAGCGGGTCACCTCGATAAATTGAGCTACCCTACTCACCAAGGAATAACTGGTAAGTCATGAATTTGGAGCTGTAATCAGATGATTTTCGTAGCTGCAAAGTAGTGGGTAGGGTAGTTGTACCCAGAGCTGGTCACCTCCACAAACTGAGGTACCCTACTCGCTAAGGAATGACTGATTCACGAACCAGATGATGCCGACGCAAGGACTTTCAGCATACCATTCACGTAATCCTCAAAATGTGGCTCAACACAAGTGAATATACACAAACCCAGATCAAATGGGAACAATTCCTTTCGACATGGCACTCAAATTGCCATACGGGCTTGATTCTCACTGGCGAGGTCCGTACAAAATCCTCACCTTCAGAATCACAAATAGTCCGCACGAGGGTGAGGACTTCGACAAGATCCTTAAAAAAAGTCTCTTCTTCCCCTAAAGTCTCCATGGACAGACCCGTGAACAATTCATCCCTACGTTTGAGCATCCTAGTTGCACCATGGCATGAATCTCCTCGGCATTCATGTGGTCCTATGGAAAGGAAGAAAAAAGTAATAAAGTTGAAGAAAATTTTTCGAATGTTGTCCTTCTCCCTTATCTTGAAACGCAACATTCTATGGGGCAAGCTGTTTGAACGCATTTTTTAGCACATTGTTCCCTGAGTGGAATAAAGAGGAAGCAGGTTAATAAAGCCTACAAAATAAGTGGAAATTTCGACAGTCTCATAATTACCCCAGGATTGATCAAAGATCTTCATCAATACTCCAAAAGGCCACCTGACAAGTTTCATCACTATCAGACATATTTAAGGCAGTGAACACAAATAAATAATTTCGACAAAATTTGCCTCTAGCACCCTGAAATAGACCTTATAACTAGAACTATCTTTTTGGTGCATCAAACAGTTGTGGAACCACCACCATTAGATTCAGCACGGTTGAAAGTCCCTTTGGGTCATGTTTCAGCTTAATCGGGCACTCCAGGATAATGTTATGGGTAAAATACCGAAAAGGGTTAGGCCGCACACTATTCCCGTGTGGCTACCTTGCACCAAACACCATTCAATGTGGCTGTTTGCACAGTCACGGGCAGCGAATTTGGGGGCCTATATCTCACTCTTTCCAAGTCGGATCGTGCTCAGGTGAGCATGTTCGTCTCATCAAGATGAGTGTTTCGATAGGTGGTACGCCTCGTGACAATGCCCAAGCAGGGGGAAGTTATTGATCCATGAAGAAAGTTGTAGAAAATTCAGCAACAGCGCATCCCACTCCGGCAACCAAATCACGACACTCGAATACCCGATCAGCATAAAACCAATTGCATTAGGTGCGTAAGATCCGTGACTATCTCTGACCCAAACCCCGCATATGATGAACTGTTGCATTTGACACACGGAGGTGTCAAAGCTTCTATAAATTCTAGCCGTCAGAATTCAAGATTTCGGCTAAAAACTCAAGACAACGAAGTCTTCATTCGTACACAAAATCGAGTGCGTTTGTTGCAACAAGATCAAGAAGGCATGCTCAGTGTGATTCAGCGAAGAAACTAAAGAAAAAAATCAAAGAATGAGCACACTAGCGATCCAACGTTTTCAAGATTCATCCAAAATTCAAGTCTTATGGTCATGGCTTAAAACCATGATCCATGGCTCGAAGTTGGTATCAAACAGATCGCTAAGCCGAGCTCCACAAGAAAACAATCATCTTTCGATCAAACGGGCATTAGAACAACCCCGGATCAGTTATGAAAGATCACGTAAGTTCTCGAGAAACAGCAGGGACTGTTCTGAAATTCCACAGAGTCTTCTTAGTTGTCTGGTAGGCCCATAGCATGTCATTTAGCTTTTCGTACCAATCTCTGCCACCTTCTATTATTCTGTCTATAACTTTGAGAAGTCCTTTATTCGTGGTCTTTGCTTGTCCATTTCCTTGAGGGTAGTATGGGGTGGAAAATTTTTTCATTGTCCCGAACTTTTTACATACCTTAGTGACCTTTTCATTTTTGAAATTGGATCCATTGTCAGTAATGATTGACTCAGAAACATCGAATCTGAATATAATGTTGTTCTTTATGGAAGGCCCCTCAATTTTTACAACAGATGCGATCTCTACCCATTTTGTGAAGTACTCTGTAGCCATTAATATAAAACGGTAGCCATTTGAGGCTTTTGGTGAGATCATTCTGATGATATCAAGACCCCACATGGCAAAGAGCCATAGGGTTGGTGTTGAGTTGAGTGGTATGGATGGTGCATGGATGAGGTCTCCTTAAAGTTGACATTTGGGACACCTCTTAACGAACTTCCAACAATCTTCATCCATGGTGGTCCAGTAATAGCCTTGACACCTGATTTTTTGAGTTAAAGCGGCTACCCCAAAATGACTTCCTTCATTGTGTAACTTTGTTGGTACTTGGTCAATTTCTTGCTGATCGAGACATTGTAGAATGATGCCATCAAAGGATTTCTTGAACAGGAGATCACCTCTTACTAAGAATCCCATAGAAAACCTTCGAAGGGCTTCTTTATCCTTTTTGGTGGCTCCTTCGAGGTATAGCCCATCTTTCAGTAGGGACAAAACATCATAGAACCATGGTTTTGCCTAAACTAGTGCATTTGAAGCCACGAGAGACACTTCCCCATCGTTCTCATTTTCTTGCTCTATTTCTTTTTCGATCCTTGGTGGGGAAGGGTTATGTTTGTTCCTGATGTAGAATGGGAGCGTGGTGATTTCTAAAGGAATATTAACCATTGAAGCAAGGGTATCGACGAACCGATTATTTTCCCCAGTTATGTACTGAAAGGAGATTTTCTTAAAATATGGGATTATCTTTTTCACCTTTTATTGATAGGGTTTGAGCTTTTCTCTTTTCACCTTCCAAATCCCTTGAGCTTGGTTTATGACAAGTAAGGAGCCACCAATCACTTGTATTTGCTGGATTGTCATTCCCATAGAGTTCTCGAGCCCGGCTATCAAGGCTTCATATTCAGCAATGTTATTGGTACATGGGAAATTCAATCTGATGGCTATTGGCATTAAAATATTCTCAGGTGAGCATAGTACGATACTTACACCTGACCCGTATTCATTCCTTGCTCCGTCGAAGTATACCTCCCAAATTGAGTCCTCGATTATGAAGAGATCCTCATTAGGGAGATCCGTGTTAATAGAAGTGTTATCTGGCAGTGCTTGTTCAGCTAAGTGGTCAGCAATGGCATGTCCTTTGATCTGTTTTTGAGTGACATATTCGATCTCGAACTTGATCAATAATATTCTCCATTTTACCAAATGCCCATTAAGGACTGGTCTTTCCAATAGGTACTTGAGTGGGTCAATTTTTTAGATGAGATTGACTGTATGAGATAAGAAATAGTGTCTAAACTTCTACATTTGGCATGAGCCCATACTCATTAGTGTATGGTATGGAAGCAGTGCTACCCATTGAAGTTGAGATAGCGTCTCTCCAAGTGCTTATTCACAAAAATTCAGATGAGGAACAAAAGAGCGAAGCACGAATCGCTGCCCTCGTTACTTTGCATGAAAGACGGCTACGAGCAACACAAAATATCATTTCTTACTAGTGTAGAATCGAGAGGGCATACCAAAGAAAAGTTGTTCCTCGACAGTTCAGAGAAGGGGACATAGTACTCAAGAAAATCTTCCACACTCTTGCAAATCCATCCCCTTAGGCAAGTTCAAACCTAATTGGGAGGGCCCATTCATGGTTACCCGAGTGCACGCAAGAAACTCTTATAAGATCAAAAATTAGGAGGGTACGAACTCAATGATCCCATTAATGTGATGTGTCTCAAAAAATACTACCCGTAACGGTCTCAAAAGCATGATGAAAACCTGAAAAGTTATCACAAAAAAAAAAAAAAAAAAAAAGGACCTGGTGAAAACTTGAAATGGCATCACGGGTAAAAAAAAAAAAAAAACGAACAAAAAATCTCCAAGAAGGAGCTTCCAATTCAAAACCTCAAGTACAAACAAGGATCTGCGAGTTACAACTGTATTGCACCAGCAAAACACTCAAGTACAAACAAGTACTTGCAAGTTCCAACAATAATGCACAAGCAGACCCTGAGGACGAAGACCCCTTCTAAATCCTGCAGGTTCTCAACAAAGCCAACTCAAAAAGATGTGGGAGGGTGACATGAAAGAAAAACCGAAGTGCCTTCGACGAACCTTGGAAGAACATCGAGACTTCTCCAAGATGGAAGCCCGGCAAGAATCTAGAGAACTCTTCACGGACCCGCGAAGCACGGGATGAAAGCTCCAAAGGTACAAGGACAACTTTGAGACTTTTGAGTTCTCACAACCCCCCAAGGAAATCCTTTAATCATCTTTGAGTAAAACATAATAAAGAAAATGACCACCAAAGGGGCCACAGGTGGCAAAACTGTAAGGCCTGTCCCTTTTGAAAATGATTTTTCAATTTGATTGTTAAAACTGTCCATTTTCAAAACCCTTTTAGAAAGGACTTCCTCCATTACTACAAGAGGTTAAGTTGTTAATCATCTGGCCTCGTTCTCGAAGCCAACTTCCTACGCCTGTTATAAGGCTTGAAACTAGTCAAGCACTTCATGGTTGTATGAGTATAACTACCAACTACCACATATCGGAGATGAGTGAACCTCGTCAATGATGATATTGGCTAGTCTGGGAGCATTTTTCTCTCGACAAGATCCCCTGAGGCAAGCTCATCCCTGTGTGTGCATACGATGACTCAATAGCCAGGAATTCGAGACAAAAACCCTACAACTAGGGGACTGAATGTGTAGGAAATCAGTTTGAAAAGTGCGTTCAAAGAAAGTGTTCCACTATGCTTCGGTGAATTAAATCACACACTTATTAATGAGCAAGAACCCCCCAACATGGGCAAGTTGAACAAGGACACCCCAATAGGGGCAATAAAGCAAAAAGGTTTTCGGACTCCCCATAACAGGGGCAAGTTGAAAAAGGCCTCCCAACATGGGCAACAACAAGGAGAAAAAAAAAAAACAGGATTCCATGATCACAAGATCAACTTTTTCATGCCAAAAATAAAACAGAAGAAGAAGAGTAAAACTCATTAGATATTCAGACTTCAGCTTCGGATCAACATCCTTTTGCTTGAGTTCCACCACGAAGGCCACCCATAGGGCCAATTCAACTTTAGCATCTTCCAAACTGATGTCAGAAACATCCTCATTCTATTGAACCCGCTTATTTGAATAAGAGGCATCATCTTCTTGAGAAGACACGTGATCCCAAGCAGGGGCAGAACGTTCATCACGGAGTCTCGAGAACTTTGGGCACAGAGGAAGTGGGGAAGCGCGATCCCACCAAGAATCGTAGTTGGAGGTGGTCATGGGCTTGTCTTACTTAACCAACCCCTGACTAGAAGAAGACTTCTTCCCCTTCCACGACAAACCCACCTTGATCAGAAGGGTGGAAGAGAGTCGTCGAAGAGGAAAAATAGGGCGGCGATCGATCGCCTCTCCAGGAGAAGTATAATACTGAATATGGTGAAACTGGCGAAGTACCCTTTGAGGGAAATACCCCTCTGTGAAGTACTACCCCACCAGAATAAGACATGAATGCCCCATAGAAGGCAGAAACAGGGGCACATTCTCAAGACCCTTGATCACCCAATCAGAAGACGACAACTCCTCCAAAACCAGACGATAATAATTGACTTCTCTAGGTCAGGTGGAGTCATTGACATACGTCAGTCCCAGAGCAGCAGATACATCCATTGTTGATCGAGGAGGACGGGCAATGGCAATGTGTTCATAGGCCCAAATATGAAGGAAAGCAAAAGAAAAAGCACCCCAACAGGTCATAAAACAACAACTCAGAACCCCGGAACCACTCGGGGCAAGATGACTTGGGCGACATTGCTGGTGTCCCCCAGACTATGTGGGAAACACCACCAATGCTGCCCAAGCAGCGCCACTAGTGTTGCCCAAAAACCTGTTCTAAAAAATGTCCCTGCTCAACTATTGGAGCCTTCTAAGGGTCAAGTTTGTTTTTCTCATGCATTTTTTCTTTCAAAGTTTCTAACTGTTTAATTTAAAAAAATTTCATATGCTCCTTGGTGGCGTGAGCCTAAACTGTCAACCAACTTCAAATATTCAAAAAGAAATGCTCCTCAGTGGCACGAGCATGAACTACCAACCAAAGTCCAATTCAGAAAATGTCAAACTCGTGCAATGTAAAAGGCCGAGACAGGGAAAACATCAAACTCGTGCGACATAAAAGAGCCGACACAGGAAAAACATCGTGCGACATAAAAGAGATGAGACAGGAAAAACGTCAAACTCATGCGAAGTAAAAGAGTTGAGACAGGAAAAATGTCAAACTCGTGTGATGTAAATGAGCTGAGGTAGGTAACGCCTAGCCCCATATGACGTAAAAGATCGCGTGTATTCCGTCTGGCCCCATATGATGTAAAATGTCGGGTGTATTCTGTCTAGCCCCTTATGACGTAAAAGGTCAGGTGTATCTAGTTCAAACATCAAACTCGTGCGATGCAAAAGAGCTACGGCAAGTAACGTCTATCCCCATATGATGTAAAAGGTCAGGTGTATCCAGTTCAAACGTCAAACTCGTTCAACGTAAAAGAGCCAGGCAGGTAACGTCTATCCCCGTATGACGTAAAAGGTTGGGTGATCCAGTTCAATGTCAAACTCATGTGACGTAAAAGAGCCGAGGCAGGTAACATCTAGCCCCATATGACGTAAACTTTCGGGTGTATTCCGTCTAGCCCCGTATGCCGAGCATATTCCATCTAGCCTCGTATGATGTAAAAGGGTCGGATGTATGGTCCATCGCTGCATGACGCAAAACTTCTTAGAGGGCTCTATGGTTGCAGGTGTTAAAACGGCTAACCAACCTTGTTTTTTGAAATATCTTTCTCTTTTCAAAATTTTCGTCTTGTGTTTTCAAAAACTTTGATTTCATTGTTAAAATCGTGACCTGTCCTAGCTCTGGGTTCTATTTCAAATATCCCTCTTTTCAAATCTCTAAAACATCTTCTAAAACGAAGGAGCTTGGACACCCGTATATGATGATTATCGTGTTGTTGCCTCATCTCTATCTTCGAAATTGACCAAAGAAGTATCTTTCTATAGAAAGCCTTTTCCTATAAAAAGCCTAAGGAGACCTTAAGGAAATCAAAGAAGATGCCAGGGTTAAAAAATTTCAAACTGCAAAACCCCTGAAGTTAAGTGGCATGGCTAGAAAATCCAACTCGAGTTTCAAGCTTTTGTAACTCACCGATATCTCACACCAAAAACCTTAGGAGGAAATGCCCTAGGCGGGTGAGCTCGGTGAGTGTAATGACTTGGAGGGCTTAGTTAGTTTTCCCTCTGACCACGTGACATCAGGAAGAAATTTAAAAGGTCAACATTATATTTGATGTTCACCTGCCCCTCGAAGGATAGGGAACACCAAAGTGTCTACTTCTTTGCCACTCACCTGTCCCTCAAAGGACATGGAGTGCTAAAGAGGGGCAATAGTAGACACCCCATTTTAAATCTGGAAAATTTTGTGGTTTCCTGAACTCTTAGGATCACACTATCCTAGTAAACCCAAATCCATAGCCCGTATAGTCTACCCAATGATCCAGAACCATTCTGCCTACCCAGAACCTGGTAGATACCCTGTTTTGATCTAGAATCCTACAGAAACCCTGTTTTACCAAAAAAATCATTAAAAATCTTGGAAAACTCCTTTTTGAACCAAATTTTCTCTGAGAGCCTCACAAGAAGCTCTCAAACATACCTGAAGTGGAAAATGTTTGTTTATACCAACTTTGGATTGGACGACACCTGACGAATCTCCTAGCTTAGACTGAGTGACAGGAGTGGTGCCGCCCAGCAGACTAGGGCGACACTAGGCAAAGAGGATGGCGATTCTAATACGGGCAAGCCCTCGAAGGCTCGAGAGTCTCGAGCCATCCAACCCAGTTTGGTATTGTTCTCTTACCCTTTCCTTCTTCTTCTTCTTATTGTTTTATTTATTTATGATCTATTTGCTGCTTTGAACTCTTAATTTAATGATTTAGATCATGCTGGCTTTGTCAATGATCTGAGAGCGGATCAGCTCGTTTCTAGACAAATCCGACCTCAGATCTGAATATGATTTGTCCTACTTTCTCTACCACATTATTTTTATCAGTTTAGGGTGTCACAATCTGAGAGATCTTTGTCGGAAGGTCTGTCCGATTTTCATCGTAAACACTTATTCATTTCGAGGATACATGTACGTCAAAAATGATGTATAACAAGGTGTTAAAAAATACCTTGCTCATTTAGAAGGTATTGCATTTTCCTATCCCCATAGGAAAATTGCTCCCATTTAAATTTTCACCTTTAATGAGATTCGTGATCACATTTTCAGAAGCCATTCTAAGTCAAAACAACAAAATTTCACTCAATAATATGGATGTCTGATGGTTTGTTTGATCCATGATTGCACTTAGATTATCAATTTTACGCTTATTAATTGTCTAGTTATTTGGAGAAACTTTACCCTTAAAAGTCTAGATATGAAATTTTTACGTGGCCACATTAAGCTCTTACTTGTAATCAATATCAAGTTTATTTCTTGGACCTAGCATCTCAAATACCTCACAATTTGCAAGCGATGCACCTTCCTAAATGCACTCCCACTAAAATAAAATATATGCAACCATGAATGGCTTAATATTTGATGGCTATAAAAATCAAGTAGCCATGGTGCTCATGGTCTAGGAGGCATCAACTTGCTGAGCCCATACATAAGGTTGGCAACTCCTCCGTTTGTAAGGTCTGCATGACTATGTGGTCGGTATATAAAGTTACATAGTGAACATGCTCATAGTTTTAATATAACCATCATGTGCACTTTGCAACATTATAAGCTAATCATAACCGAGCCTTAAAAAAAAAAAGGTGGAAAAGATAATGCGGGCACAATCGGGAACCCAATTCTACAATGACTCTGATACCAATGTTAGAATAAACGGTAAAAGCAGAAGCAAAATAATCAATCGGGGACCGAGTATCATACTTGAGTGCTTGAAAAATAGTTTTGGTGAATGAATGTGGAGAGGAATGATCAACTCACGTAAGCACGTCGAACAACTACTAGAGCTATTGAAATCTGTTCCACACTGCAAATTCTGAGTGAGGTAGAAGTTCACGAATACTCTAACAAATACGGTATGAGGAGTAGTCTGAGCTTAAATCTCAATCACAACTCTATTTCTTAGGGTTGAGTCTCTTCTTAGAACTCAAATGGCGAGGGATTGTACACACACTCTCTCTCTCTCACTTTCACTCTCTCTTAAGAGGAACTCTCACACTTTGCTGTATGTGTTGTGGTTTGTATAGAGACTTCCACCCCTCCCCTTTTTATAATAAGAGAAAGGACCCTCTCATTCATGTAGGAGTAACCTCCTCATGAATGGGTATCCTTGTGGTGCATGATGTATGTCATTCCTGGAGGGGAAACCCCCTCATGAAGAGGTGCAACCTCTCCCCACCTCGCTTCATTTAGTAATGTAAGTCAAATATGAAGAGGGTGTGGTCCACTTGGGTGTACCCTAATACTAGGGATGCCCCCTCATGTCTACACCTAAAAAATCTAACCCTTTGCACCAATCTTCTCTCTCTCTCTGCACTAGCTCTAGTGGTAGCTTGAAGCATGTTGGTGATAATTCATGTGCTTTTATGATCTACCAAAATGCAAAGTTGGGTTTATTAGTCCTTAGAAGGAAGTGATAAAGATTGCAAAGAGAGAAAGGGCGTAAGTGGCATTAAATAATTAGTTTAGGGCACTTAATGAAGAGTAAATGTAGATACTCCTTCAAAATTATAGCCCAGGGAATTTCTAAAACCTTGATTATGAGTCCAAAAGACCACATAAAATTAGTAGACCATAGATGCAGTAGAAATATTCCAAAACTACCGATACATATCCCGACTGTAGTAGACCTCGAGATCTTCCCAATGTTTCAAGAACCGCCCGAATCGGATGTACGGATCAAAAGTTATAAGCCTTGGAAATTTTAGGGACCAAAATTATCAAATTTCCCTTGGAACTTTGCCGGAGCGACCCGCACGACGTGCCGCGTCTCAGGTCAGGTCGTGCGACGCTCCGTGCATTGCCCAATGTGTTGGGCCATGCGTTGCACGATCCAATGAGCTCAAACATGGCCCATTGACCCAAGATGCAGTTTTTATCAGGAATTTGATCAAGAAAAGGGCTGAAAATTTTTTGAAAAAATACAAAAAAAAGCATAATCTTAATCTTAATTGAACTAGGAGATTAAATCATCTAATTTCAACCCTAACTCTATTTCAAATCTTTAAATATCCTCTCCAAAATTCATTACATAGAAAATCCATAATAATCCTTAGGAAATTTGAAATTAGAAAAATACCCAATAAATACCCAAAAATAGGAAAAGCGCTTAGAAAATTTCTAGAAAATTAGGAAATATAGGAAAAAGTTCTCATAAATCCCAAAAAATCCAGAAATTCGAATTTGAGCTTAGGACATCCCAAAAACGTTTGAAAGTTAACGAAGACCTCCTCCTAACCTTAAAGTAAAACACCCAAGTAGACGCTACCTAAGAAGCCCTAGCCATCTCCAAAACCTTAGGAACTATAGATCTATATGAAAGACCCTTAGATTTATCAATTTCAGCAAGCAAGAGGCATCCAAAAGGAGTTGTTGATGTAAGAAGAGCAGTCTGATTCAAGTCTGAAACTTCGAAATTTTGGGTCCCTAAAGGTAAGTATCTCCTTCCCTATTTAATTTCGTTTATTTTTCTTCATTAATTAGCATATTTTCCTATAATTTGATGTTGTTTATTAGTTAGTAAAATTTAGAAGTGTTTTAAAATCAATATACAAAGATTGTTAAGCTGGTGCTACCAGAGGAAAGAATCAGATCTGAATAGATCTATGCTATTTTTGAGCCAATAATTTGAGGAATCCTAATTTCTCTGATTTTTCATATATTTTACGACGATTTAAGTTGATCTCTTCCAGAGATAAGCGCAATCGGAGCGTAAACAGTAAACAAATATGAAGAAAGAAATGATGATAGAAACATTTGAAGGTGTTCGAATGGTATATTTATAAAATACTATTGGTAAGGGATAAAAGGTCGAGGGATATCACAACATAAGTCAGAGCTTATATGGGTTATAATAATAGTTTTTTTAAAAAAAAGAGAATGAAAAAGAAGCATAAATCCAATAGTGGCTATCTACTTTATTTCCTGCTTATTTGAACCGTTTAACATTTAAGCTAGCTTGTAACATCTTCTTTCAACATATATAAGGGATTGTTCACAAAGAGACCATTAATCTTTTGTACATGGAGGTCACAATTATTCTTGTCCCTTAAATTTCAAAATGGGTGGTTCTAAGAGTGTCAGTAAATAGACACAAAGTTCAAAAAAAATAAATTCTCAGACTTTATGGCTCACTACCCAGGCCATCCAATTTGACATCTAATGAGTAGAAATGAATGTGACTTCTACGTATAAAGGATAGAAATGAATGTGACTTCTATGTATAAAGGATAAATGGTCTCTTTGTAGACAATCCCCATATATAATACACATAAAAAGTTTATATAACTGTTTTTCAACATTAAAACTACCTTTTCCGATAGATTTTTAAGGGGCATTCGTAGTTCTACATTATAAGGTAGCATCCTTATAAGGGCTCCTGCTACAAAAGATTGTTGAGAGAGAGTTGGCTCACTGAATTGAGCCCATTTGCTGAGAAAATAAAGCAAACCTCACCGAAAACAAGCTTTTCATCTGCTTTCAAGACTGATATCTGGCGCGTTCTTAAGATTCCATCCACCGGAGAAACTATATGGCCAGGAATTTCAAGAATGATTTCTGCGATTTTCTTGCGTTCGAGCACTTGGCTGATATTTCCCCCTAAATCAATGATTGTTGGAGGGGTTTTTCGTGAGGGAGAGTAGCGAGAAGGCTTGAAGGTGCAATTTCCCATAACTCAAAAAACCAAGTTTTGCAAACTTTCATGATAAAGAAAAATAGCGATTTCTTTAGCTCAGTCGTTAATAATTGAAGAACTAGGGTTCTGGTTTTTTCTTAGAGGAAATTGGGCAAGTGGAAGCATATATATAGGTTTTTTTTTGGAGAAAGAGATGTCTGGTGATTCTGGAGATGGAGAGGATGACGGTTTTGAGGCACCAGTGGTCTCACTCCGGTATGATCTGCCTGGTGGACTGCTTTCGGATGCTCATTTTGCAATTGTGGGATCGTTCTCTACCATTAAATGATATCTTTGGTTTGAGTGATTGGGACAAAAGGGGTTGGGGATTATCATATGCTCCATAGGTCAAAGTTTTGGGAGAAAATAAGATTGTCTTTCTCTTGCTTTCTAAAGAATATGCTATGAAGGCTTTAGCAAATCATTTGTTAGAATCCGGGTAAAACTCTTATCTTTAGATTTGTGGAAGCCCTCTTCCCATTTATTGTACTTAACGAAGGAGAGTTTGTGGATTAGATTGTCAGGTATTCCACTCCATGCTTGATTGATGGATACTTGTCGAAAATTGGCCAATGGTTGTGGTGAATTTATTGACATTGATAAGGCTTCCTTTCATGGGGTTGATTTTAGTGTTGTTCGAGTCCATATTTGGAAGTGGATTGGGGCCTCAATTCCAACAATGGTTAGACTTTTAGGGCCAAGAATATATCTCTATTAAAGTTTTGATAGACGTAAAGAAGGTTTGGCCTCAACTGTCTGTGACTAAGGTTGCTGGGCCACTAATGTGATAATGGGGGATGGCAAGAGGTTACTTGCCCTCCATCTGTTAAGCTAGGTCTTGATCAAGCTTCTCCAACGAGCCTTAACAATTATTTCGAGAAGAAGGAAACACCACAATTCCAAGGAGAAGATGAGGGGGTCTTGTAATTTGAAAATAAAAAAAGTCTAGATCCCTGTGGGTCGTTTCATAGATCTTTCGGCGTATGTGAAGCCAACCGTTACTGATAAGGATGAGGGTGTACGTGATAGTGTAGTCCGTTTGGCCTCACCTATCACCTTTTCTTTGTGAGAAAGGATTGGAGGCATATCTTTGCCCTGTATTGAGGCACCACCCCCAGGGAAGGTTTTGGAAGATGTGGTGGCCTCCCCGGCTTTCATGACGACTTTTGTTTTGGGACCGGAGTCCATTCATTCCCTGTATATCGTCCCGGTGGAAGGTCAGATGACAGTCTCCGCTGATCGCAAAAACAAGAAGTTCAGCTGGTTTTTCTGGTTCGCTGCTCTAATTGTGGCTAGTCATAGGCAATGTTCTTCTTTAGCCCTCAATCTGGTGCTGCTCTCGGTGACTAAGATGTTTCCCCTCTTCCATTGTCGTGCTGCTAAGAAGCCACGTTCTTCACCTAAGTCTGCCTTTGACCCTTTGGTGGTCAACCCTTTGGCAATGGTGGTGCTTGATGAGGGAGATGCGTATTGGGATTTAGAGGATGGGGAATTTGTTCCTAAGCTGATGGAACAAGACCTCCAAGTTGATATTGATGATGAGCCTTGGGCTCAAAACCCTGATCTTGCGATGGTGGAAGTGGTTGCACCCAATCCCCTCAATGTTTTACGGCAAGAGGAGAGGCCTCTATTATTG
Organism: Amborella trichopoda; assembly: GCF_054954075.1. Taxonomy (NCBI): domain Eukaryota; kingdom Viridiplantae; phylum Streptophyta; class Magnoliopsida; order Amborellales; family Amborellaceae; genus Amborella; species Amborella trichopoda. The sequence goes on from NC_142344.1 coordinate 32,510,983, forward strand.
CATCTGGCTACTGCTCTTCCTGCTGATGAAACCCTTAACTCTTCTTATCCAGAAATTCAGTCTGAGGGTTTGATGAAGTCCCAAAGTATTATAGAAGAGAAGGTTTCTTCCATCGTCTCTGATTGTGGAATGGACTTTGATGTTCCAGCTGGGGAAATTTTTAAGGAAATTATTTCGAAGAAGAAGGCAGAAAAGACAGAAAAGACAGAAAAGACAGAAAAGAAAGGAGCTAGGAATAAGAAGGTGGTGGATGCGGGTATGACTCCTACTGTAGGGGGTAATGTTTGAAGAAATTTTTCAACACCTTGGTCCCTGATGCGAAATAAAGAGGAAGCCAGTCAATAAAGCCTTAACATACAGTGAAATTCCCAAAAATTTCATAATTTCCCTAGAATGGGTCAGAATCTTCTTAAGCACTCCAAAAGGCCGCCGACCAAGTTTTGTCTCAATATGACATGTCTAAGGCAATGCAGACAAAGAAACAATTTCGAAAAAATCAGCCTCTAGCATTCAGGAAAGGACCTGTAATTAGAGCTATAGTCTCTGTGCATCCAGCAACTATGGAACCACCGCCATTGGATCTGGCATGGTCGAAAACCCCTATGGGTCAAGTTTCGGCTTAATCGGGCATTCCAGGACAAAGTTATAAGTAAAAGACCAAAAAAGGGTAGATTGTATGATATTCCCGCACGACCTCCCTACATCAATCTCCATTAAAGGAGGCTAATGTGCACAATCCTGAGCAGTAACTTCAAATGCTCGTATCACACTCTTCCTAACACAGAGCGTTCTTAAATTTGGTGAGCGTGTTCATCTCATCTAGACGAGCATTTTGATACGACCAGTGACGATACCCGAGCAGAAAGAAAAACTAGTTAGAAGTTAATATTCGTGAAGATAGTTGCAGAAAATTCCACAGCAACATGCCTCGCTCAAACGGTCAAATCACGACGCTCACGTACCCAATCAATGCGAAACCAATTGCATTATGTGCGTAAGGTTCGAGGCTATCTCTGGTCTGAACCCCCCGTATGATGAGTAGTTGGCTTTCACACACGAAGGCATCGAAATTGCTGTAAATTTTGGCTGTCGGATTCCAAATTTTGGCAAAAAACTCAAGTCGACAAAATCTTCGTCAGGACGCAAAATCGAGTTGCGTTTATCGAAACATGATCGTGACGACATTCTCAGTGTGATTCAGAGAAGAAACTAAAGACAAATATCAAGAAACAAGCACACTATCAGCCGAAGTATATAAGATTCATCCAAATTTTGAGTCACATGATTGTGGCCTAAAACAACGATCTATGGCTCGAAGTTGGTATCAAATCGATCGTCATGCCGAGCCCCACAAGAAAACAATAATATTTCGATCAAATGGGAACTAGAGCAACCCCAGATCATCTACGGAAGATCACGTAAGTTCTAAGGCAGCAACATGAACTGTTTTGGAATTTCACACATTATTGAGTAGGGGCAAAACAGTCCCTTTGCACCCAACTTTAAAATTTCTTTTAATTCAATTAAATTATAATTATCATCAGTTTTTTGGCATCCACCCGTATTTGGGCCCAATTTTATATGTACATGCTAAACACAATTGCAAAAGACCCTTTTGATTATTCAAGACTCATCAATAAAATTTGTGAGTTTTCACCTTCAAAGTGTGCATACGTCTTGGAGAGAGAGAGAGAAAAAAAGGGTCAGTACCCTTCAGTAAGGTAATTTTCTCTCTCCTCCTCTCTTTCTCTCTTTTCTCTCTCTTTCTCTCTCCTCCTCTTTCTCTCTTTCTCTCTCCTCTTTTCTCTCCTTTTCTCTCTCCTCTTTTCTCTCTCCTTGTCTCTCCTCTTTTCTCTCTCTCTTTCTCCTCATCTATATCTTTCTTTCCTATTTCTTCTCTGAGCTTCTTTATCTATTTTCCTTCATTTTCTTTGTCTTTCCTTTCTCTTTCAGCTCTTTTCAATTATCTTTCTTTTCTCTCTCTCCTTCCTCTCTGTTCATGCATGGTAGAGTCCATAGCCTAGAATGATGTCTTCTTGCTTCATGGACATGAACAGTGAGTCGGGCCTTAACCCGAGTGGCGGGCCGAGCCTCTGTCAAAGTCCCATTCTTCTTCATCTGATGCGAATGATGGACGTACATTGCCGCCCATGTCTCCTCTCTCTTCTTCATTTGACATGGACGGTGGAAGCAAATCGCCATCCATGTCTTCTCTTTCTTCTTCTTCATCTGACACGGACAACGTAGGCACATCCCCGCCCATGTCTTCTCTCTCTTCTTCCTCATCCGACACACACGGCAAAAGCACATCACCGCTCATGTCTTCGCTCTCTTCTTCCTCATCTGACATGAACAGCGAAAGCAAAACATCGCCCATGTCTTCTCTCTCTTCTTTTTCATCTGACACGAACGGCAGAAGCACATTGCCGCCCATGTCTTCTCCCTCTTCTTCTTCATCTGACATGGACGGCATAAACACATCGTTGCCCATGTCTTTTCTCTCTTCTTCTGTATTAGACACGGACAGCGGAAGCACATCGTCTCCCATGTCTTTTCTCTCTACTTCTTCATCTGATATGGACGGTAAAAGCACATCGCCGCCCATGTCTTCTCTCTCTTCTTCAACATTTGACACTGACGGCATAAACTCATCGCCATCCATGTTCTTTCCTATCTTTTCTCTCAACTCCGCCCATGATCCCTTGCTCATTTCTCTTTCTTTCTTCCTCATGCTTTCCCTTCTCTCTTTTGTCTCTCCCTTTTTCCTTTCTCTCTCATCGCTCATCTCGTCTTCTTCTCACTCATCTCGTCTTCTTCTCACATGCATGACATCGGTAGTACTGTGCATGTCTTTCTGTCTCTTTTCTCTCTCTGTCTCTCTCTCTCCTATTTGACCAAGAGGAGCTGAGACAAACATCGCCATGGTAGTCTCGTCATCTAGTAGTATTATCGTTGAGCCGGTCGTAGTTACTGTGCCTGCCTTACTGCCACGATAGGCCAGCCATTGTGTCAGGTCAGCCGATGATCGTTTTGGCATTTAGTAGCACTTTGTTATGCTGATCTAGTTATCATGCCCATCTTGCTACCACACCGAGACAACCACTTGTTGATCTAGCTGCTGTGTTAATCTCGTCACCTAGTCAAAATTCCTCTGATCTACACTTTTCTTCTTATTTTAATTACCCTCTTACCCTTTTTCTTCTTTTATATGTGCACGACCTTGTACAATAGCTCAAAGACAAGGTGGGGTCTCTTGCGACCCACTTGTCTCATAAAACTAACCATGTGTGTGTGATTGTAGAAATAGGAGAATACAAGGCAAGGGAGGTGATTTCGAGCTAGTTTTACGACTAGGGGACTTTCTTTGTAATCTAAGAGGGCACCCACATGAGTCAGCCCAAGTAAGTCCCGAACCCACCTTAAATTCCTCTCTCATCGGTTGGTACACCTGCCCTCACTTCTGAGCGAGGTTCTCGTGAGAGCAATCTCAAAGTCTCGGGTTCCCATGAAACCCAAGAAGCTTGCCGCCCGATCATCCAGATCTAGAGGGCGAGATTGAAACACCCAACCAGCTTGGCGACTCCACTGGGGACTTACTACCCCTTCATTGGGTATTTCTTATTTGACTAGTTTTTCGTTTTCTTTTTCACACACCACATGGCCGCTGGGTTTCTTAACCCATTTATCTGGATCGGGGATTTTCTAATCCCTACATTCGCGAGCATTCCCGATAACAAGTTCCTCGAACTTCATTCCCAACCTTTCTTTTGAGTAAAGACCCAGTGTCTAGCTCCCAGGTCTTAACCTGGATAAGCGTGAGGAGGCAGTTAAAGGTCCCTAACTCCCCATCTCCTAGCTTTGGTGGAACCTCCACCAAGGCACCCTACATCGGGAGCACTTTTGCTACTACTCACAACATGCACCCTATCACTGGGAAGTCACTTGTCAGTCTTATTGCCAAGGTACACCGAAAAGCTGCCCAGTCCATTGCTGTAAAAGGCAAAGAAGTTGTCATTGCCTCAGTGGGTCGCCACAAGGTTACCCCCCACATTCCTGCACCACCACGAGTCTCTAACCTTAAAGGCTCAACACATTGAGGTGGAGACCCTGGGACCTCCACTCTTGCACACACTATAAGGCTCGTGGGTGATCCACTAGAGCCACACCTTGGGGCAGCTTTAATGTTACCACGAGTTAACGTCCAGGATCAGGCCTCCCAAGGCCAAGTCTTACACACATTGTGCATTTGCATTCCACCACTCGAGGCAATGCCAACGCTGTGTCAACCCAAGTACACGAAAGATGACCCCCCCGTCCTCCTCCTCAGCACACACTTACGCACCCTGTAAGGGGCAGGCTTCTATCTATTCTCTAACAAACACCCACTTGCAGTTCTCAGCCTCCTAAGGCCAGACCACTTACTCAAGCCTGGGCTGACCCCAAAGTCACCCCCCAAGTCACTTGTGATCCTTCTTCAAAGGATGCACATGCGTCGCGATCACAGATAGCCCCTCGGCCCCAACTCAGGCATCCTTATGAGTCAACCCTACTTTTGCTTGCTCCTCCCTCTTTGAGCAAGCACCTTCAACCTTGGTACTTGAAGACCTTCCCCAAGACCACCATCTTGAACCAACCCTGTCATCTCGGTCATGTCTCTGAAGCCTATAAGAGAGCTCGGGGCAATGACCTGGTGGGAGACCAAGGCCTTCTTCTTCCACAGTCTAGATTGACTCTAGTCCCTGGCCCTCATCCTTTGTCTCACGTGATGGAGACAGCCCTTTCTTATGCAAGAAGGTCCAACCAGCAGCAGTCTCGATCGCAGTTCTGACATGAGGTTCATCAAAACCTCAAAGCTAAACACGATAGGGGTCTACAAATTCTAACTAGGGAAGAAACCAAGACGGTCGAGGCAATTAGCTCAGGTGCGTGCAATGATGGAGAAGATTGATCGCAAGGATGTCGCATGACAATCAGCTAATCATGAGGTTGATTCCCATCACTCAGATGATACACCTCCAAGGCAGCCACTTCCCTCTTCCTCATAGGAAGACCTTAAGGCTATGGTGACCCATAGCTTAAAGAACAGACAAATCCTTATCAAATCCGTACCCTTCATACATTGACCAGGTGTTATTTCTCTTAGATTACAAGAAAGGGAATTTTCCCTTGTTTAATGGAACCATTTCCCCAAACTAGCATATTGCTCACTTCCAAGCAGCATGTTGAGAGACAGCGGCTGATGGTAGACTCCTTCTTCATCAGTTTGTTGAAACCCTTGATGGACCGACTGTCCAGTGGTATGCTCGACTTCCCCCAAACTCAGTACATACTTGGGTGGAAATGGAGAAACTGTTCCACCAGTGTTTCTATGAGGTTGAGAGAGAGGTCCAAACCATCTAACTTCTCACCTTGACCCAAGATCCAAATAAGCCTATGGATAAATTCATATCGAGGTGGAGATATTGACCGCTCGCCATCCCAATCCCATGCTTGAGAAGTAAAGCAGTGCAAACCTGTGTGCGGAGCATGAGACCGGAGATCGCTCTACATGTTGAGGCCTCTAATCCGACATCCATGTCAGAGCTGATCTCCAAATCAGTCTGCATAGAAAGTCTGTCATGCCACCACGGCGGATCAGGACACCAGTCTGCAAGCTCAGGGAACAGTCGGGGCAATGGTAACGCTCGGACTAAGATCCGGGGAAGCCAACTAAAAGGAGTGATCAGCGCAGCCGTCACTATAAGCGATCCAAAAAAGACTCCCTCCCAAACTTTGGATCTCTCCAAAGGGCTAAACACAACGAAATCTCCTCAAACATGCATGTTGGAAGATATTTTTCATCTTCAAGCAAAATCAACCGCTAGCACCCTGAAATGGATCCCTATAACGAGAGCTACATTTTCAGTGTCTCAATTTTCTATGGGATTACCGCCATTGGATCCGACACAGTTGAAAACCCCCATGGATCAAATTTCAGCTTAAACAGACACTCTAGGAAGAAGTTGTAGGTAAAAGAGCAGAATATGAGGAGCCATACGCTATTCCCGTGCGACCACCCTACAACTCCACACCATTAAAGGGAGACGCTCATATCTCACCCGTCCCAAGTTAGATTGTGCTAAAATTTGGAGAGCATGTTCATCTCGTCAAGACGAGCATTTCGATATGTGGCACACCCCGCGACGACTCTTGAGCACGAAGAAAAGCTAGAGATAAGTTGCTGATCCGTGAAGAAAGTGCAAAAAATTCAACAGCATCGTGCCTCGCTCGAATGGCCACAACATGTAGTTCCCAAGCCCCATTGGCGTGAAACCAATTCCATCACATGCGTAAGGTCTCGAGCTATCTCGGACCCGAACCTCGTACATGATGAACGGTCGGATTATGCATACGAACCCAATGAAGTGACAGCAAACTCGAGGAAAATTTCCAAAGTTGCAAAATCTTCGTACGGGCACGGAATCGAGCTGCATTTTTTACCCCACGATTGTGACGGCATGCTCAATATGATCTAGAGAAATCAGAGAAAAACATCAAGGAACGAGCACACTATCGATCCAAAGTTTCAAGATTCATTCAAATTTCAAGTCACATGATTGTGACCTAAAAACCCCATCCATGGCTCTAAGTTGGTATCAAATAGATCGCCATGTCGAGCCCTACAAGAAAACAATCATCTTTCGATCTACCGGACATTAGAACGACCCCGGATCATTCATGAAATGTCATGCACGTTCTAGGGCAACGTAGGCACTGTTTTGAAATTCCACAAATTGTTAAGAAGGGGCAAATCTATCATTTTGCACCTTATTTTCTAATTTCTTTTAATTCAATTAAATGTTAATTTTTAGCAATTAGGTTTAATTTTGATCAACCCACCCATGTTTGGGGCAAATTCTATATATACCACGTGCCATCATTATACACAGGAGGACTCAACCCTTTACAAAAGAGAGAGTTTTACTGAATAAAGTTTCTCTTTCTTCTCATTGTTGGGTCACGATTGGAGACGGAGAGTAAGGTGAGAGAAACTTTTGGACCGGTACCCCTAGGCTCAAGGTAAATCTTCCCTCTATTCCTTTATCTTTTCTTCTTCTCTCTTCGTCTCTTTCTTCTTCCTCTTCTCCATTTGGGCCGCTCTCACAAGCCATGCACGGCAGTGGAAGTGCCATGCATGCCTCTCCAGTAGTTCCACAGGTCGCGCATGGCAATGGCAGCACCATGCGTGTGTTTCTTTCTCCTTCTGTTCATCCATTCTCTCTCCCAGCGAGGCTTGCAGATGGCGCTGCTCATCGCAGTCTGCAGGCATATCCTCGACATCTCAATGAAGGGCATAGATGGCGAAACTTGTTGCCACCCACAGGGGCCTCCCCTATCGTGTGCCTATCGCAGATGACGATGCTTATCGCCACCCGCGACAGGTCTCGACAACACCTATCGCCTTCTGTGAGCTTCCCTTGCGTGTGAGGTGCCTATCGTCATCTGCAAGCTTCCCTCAAGAGCGCGACGCCCTTCACTGTCTGTGAGCCTCCTTCGTGCGTTCAGTGATCATCGCCATTCCCCCTGTGTCGCACGCCTATCACCATGCGCGTCATGAGAACTATCGTCGCGCGCTTCACAAATGGCTATCACCGCACGCTTCACTTGAGGCTAACACCGCCCATGCAAGGGTGCACTGCCTTATTGTGTTGCCAACAGTGAAGCCTAACGTCGTCCGTAGTTCATTGCCCACCCTCTAGCTATGAGCAGTAGTGTCTAGCGCCTTCGACACTGCTACTCCAAGGTAGTAGGAGGCAATGCCTATCATCATTGAGACCCTATCTCTTCACCATCTCATGCCTTCTTTTCATTCTCTTTTCTTCCCACTTGACTAGGGTTGACTCAGTCTAGCACCACCATATCAGCCTCGGTTTCGAGTAGTATTGCCGTCTTGCTGGTCCTGAGTACCATGCCCATCTTGCTCCCACTCTGAGTCGATGATTGTCCGGCTATCATGCTAGACTCGTCCCTTCATCAAGTGTTTTTTTCTTTTCGACCTTCTTTTGAGCCTTCCACTTGATCCCCCTAACTTCTCACATTCCTAAATGTGCATTGCCCTAAGACAAGGGTGGGGCCTTCGGCCCACTTATCTTGCAAATTAACCATAGTAGTGTTGTGCAGCAAAATAAGGAGATTGTAGGTCAAGGGAGGTGATGCCAAACCAGCTAAAGCAGTTAGGGGGCTTTCCGTCATGATCTAAGAGGGTGCCCACATGAGTTAGCCCTAGTAAGTCACGAACCCAGGTGAGGTTGGTCCCACCTCACATCCAAAATTCCTCTCTCACTAGTTGGATACCTGCCCTTGTTCTTAAACAAGGTTCTCGAGAGAGAAATCTCAACTCCCCAGTTTTTCGAACCCGAGACATTATCACCGAAGAGGTGAGATCGAGGCACCTAACTAGCTTGGCGACTCCACTGGGGACTTATTACCCCTTCGTCGGTTCGCTCTTGTTTGATAAATATATTCTTTCACTTTCTACATTACTTTCTATGGCATTTGGGTTGTTCAACCCATTCATCCAAGTCGGGGACTTTCTTATCACCACACTTGTGACTGTCCCAGGGATGAAAACTACTCCAATTTCCTTCCCTACTCTCCTTCTGAGTCGTAACTCATAGTCCGGATCCCTGGTTCTTTCCTGGGTTGGTGTGAGAAGGGACTTAAAAGTCCCTGACTCCCCGCTTCATCGCCCTAGTGGACCCTCCACCAAGGCCCCTTGCATTGGTAGCGCAACTGCTACCACCCACAGCACATACCCCGCTGCTAGTAAGTCACTTGCCAGTCATATTTCTGAGGTTTGCCACAAGGTCACCCCTCAAACTCCTTTACTATCCCGAACCTCTACACCTGGAGGCTCGGCACACTGAGTTGGAAATCCTGGGGTCTCCACCCCACGCACGCACCTAAGAGCTTCTGGTCCAACAATTCGAGCCACACCTCGGGGCAACTTTCATGCTGCCTCGAACTCGTGTTCAGAGCTAAGGCTGCTCGGGTCCAACCCAGTGCACGTCATGCATCCCACACCTCGGGGCAACACTAGCTCTATGCCAACTCGAACACATGAGGGTTGACCACTTCGTCCTCCCTTCCAGCACACGCAGCTTCACCCTTTGAGAGATGGGCTCTTACCCGGTCCCTCATAAAAACAAGCTAGCAGGTCTTAGCCTCCTCAGGTCGAACCTGTTGATCGAGCCTAGGCTGACGCCTAAGTCACTCGGACGGCTAACCCTAAAGGTGCACACGCACCAACTTTACAGGTTCCTCCTCGCTCCCGACTCAAGCGGAGTCATGAACCAACTCCTTCTTCTGCCACTCTTCCCTCGTTGGGCAAGCACCTCGAGACTTGGTACTAAAAGGCTTTCCCTAAGTTCCAACTTGAGCCAGCCTCAGGTCAGTAGTGCACCAGGGCCTCACAAAGGGACCCGGAGCAGCAGCCTGATGACTGACAGAAGCCTCCAGCCTCCAAAACAGAAGCCGAGGTTGTCTTCTATCCTTGGACCCCACTCCTACTCCTGCTCATAGACACGACCCTTGCGTGCTCAAAGAAGGCGGGGCTGTCCAAACCTTAGGCTCAATTCTGGAGTGTAGTCCACAACAGCCTCAGAATTAAGCAGAGGAGAGTCCTCCAAGGCCGCTGAGGTCACTACTCTCGGTGACCTCCTACCTCGTAATCCCATTTTTCCTCTCCAAACTCCAGAACCCGAGCAAATCTAAGAGAATTGCTCGGTGATCACCACCCAGAAACCACGGTCCCAAGACCATCGAGAACCAGTCCTCACAAGATTGACATACAAGGCTCGAGTCCAGTAGGGGCAAACTGAGTCCCTACAGACTGACTTACCTTGCATGACTCGCCAACCTTGGCAGTCCACTGCACCACCTGGCTCTGACCTTCCAGAAGAGACGGTCAGTGCCATGGTGATCAATAATCCAGATGACGCCCAAGAAGAGCAGATGAACCGGTTCAAGGTAATGATGCAATCCATCCTCGAGAAGATGGAACGCCTAAAAGCCTCCAGGTCCCCTTCTTCACATCATGAGACCGATTCCCCTATTGGTGAGGACACAGTTCAATGGCAAACTCCCCCACTGGCTTCTCAAGATAGCTATGCCTCCTGCGGGGTCTCCCAAATCGACATAAATGTCATGGTGGCCCATAGCCTCAAGAATAAGGTCCCAAGCATGCAAGAGGCCCCGCTTTATCAAAAGTCGTGCCCTTCGTACATTGACCAGGTGTCGTTTCCCGCAAACTATCAAAAATGGATGCTCTCACTGTTCAATGGTACTACGTCTCCGCACCAGCATGCTGCCTACTTCCAAGTGGCTTGTAGGGAGATAAAAACTGATGGATGACTTCTCCTCCATCAGTTCATCGAGACTCTCGAAGGATCAGCCTTCCAGTGGTATGCTGGACTGTCCCCAAACTCGTTGCACACATGGCAATAAATGGAGCAATTGTTTTACCAACAGTCTACGAAGTCTAAAGGAACATGGAAACCATCGAGCTCCTCATGTTGACTCAAGACCCTGGTGAGCCGGTTGACAAATTCATCGCCCGATGGAGGGAGCTGGCAACCTTTCATGCCACTCCCATGACCGAAAAAGAAGCCGTCCAGACTTGCATACGAAACATGCTTCCCAAGATTGCCCTGCATGTTGAGGCCTCCAATCCACTCTCCATGTCAGAGCTCATCTCTAAGACAGTTTGTATCGAGGGATTGTCCAAGCACCATGGTGGCCCTCATTAGCAACCCCCTAGTTCCAACTCTTGCTCCAACAATCGGGCAACCAACAAAAAACAATGATTAGTGCGGCAGTCCCCATGACGGACACCGAGAATGCCATCCCTCAATCCCTGGACCTCTCCAAGGCACAAACATCTCGGGCCAAGGGCAAGCACCAGTCTTACAATAAGGTCTCGCCTCCTAAGAAATCGAAGTGACTTTTGGACTCAGCACTAGAACAAGGTTTACCCCTTTGACAAGTAGTGGACTTCTACATTGCTTCGACTACTGCTGGAGCAGATCCACCTGCCAGACGTCAACACCACAGAGCCGGCTGGGCAGGAGACGAATGAGAGGTACTGCACCTAGCACATGAAAGTAGGCCACCCCACCCATGACTGCTATAAGCTCAATGACACTATTGAAGCCCTTATTAACAAGGTTCAGATAAAGCTCGAAGAGTTAAAGATAGTGCTCGGGACAACTAAGGCCTCCCACATAGTGACGATCAATGATGATGAGGGAGCACCCGCTATCCTCCACGAACTAATTTCCATAATGCTCGAAGACGGATACATCACACGAAAGCTGACAAGGCATCTTAAGTTCTTACCTCCAAGAACTGAGTACCTCTGGTGCTCATATCACTTGATACGAGGCCATGACATGAGAGAATGCACTAACTTCCACGAACTCTTGGCAAAGAAGATGCAACAATGCCAGAAAGCTCATTGCAGCCCAGAAGGGTGCCCTCACTTCCCTCTTCCAACAGTGCAAGAAGAACTCCCAACACAAGCTCGGGAAGCACTGAGCCAGACCCTTTGCTGACCCTCTTTGAGGCAATGGTCCAATAGGGTCTCATCACTCCCAAGCCCTCCATGCAGCCTAAGTGCCTTGCCCAAGGCATAGAAGACCTCTGGTGCCCATATCGCCAAGTATGGGACCACAAGCTGAAGGAATGCTCTGGGTTCGAAGCTATAGTCACAAAGAAGGTCTAGGAAGGCCACATCATTTGTGCGTTCCTTCCAAAACACTTCCAAGCCATTGCTCCCGTTTGAAAGGAACCCCCACTACAGGTCGCTCATGAGCATATACCAGACCTTTTAGAGCCCTCGACCTCTTAGCCTTGGAAAGTTTACCATGACCGAAGTAGGCTCAAATCCTTGAAGCGTGAGGTAGTCCACCAGGCTAGGACTACTCACCAACCCAATGGGGTAAACCTAACACTTCCCTAGGTGTCCAGAAGGAGACGACGAGCACCCAAGTCTACTCACCGAAGGAATCCCATCTCTCAACCACCAGTTGAGGAAGAATTCCTCAGGCCCCTTCCTCCATTGCCAACTTTACAGGATTTCATTCTAGGCATAGCTCGTCTTATCCTGTCCTCCAACCAGATGGACGTCCCTGAGTCATCAATAGCTCGGGAGTCCTCCAATATGGGTGACGATGCTAAAAGCACCCCACAATGGTCAAAGTCAGGGCAAGAACTAAAATACCCCCCCTCACACGTCCAATTCCAGCGACGATGTAAAAAGCTGCCCAGACCATACTAACTCTTCTTCTCCTTCCTCCTATTTTATTTCCTCCACAGTTACCACTTGACAATGTCCAGACTTCAGTGCTTTAGACAGCAAGCTCGGAGGCACCAGCCTCAGTAGGTCATAGTAAAAGTGCCTCAGAGAGATGCTAGCTCGGGCGACTGGATTCTCGACAGACGTTGACGCCCGAGTTAGGACCGAACCATCATTAGGCTCCTCTTTCAAAGAGGCCTCCCACAAGGTGAAAATCTTGGAGGTGCCACTCAGTACAGGGAAAATGAACCTGAGATCGGGGAGGAAGCTACAGCCCACACCTCAAAATCTCAAGGTCCTCAAATTTCTTGATGCTTTACTTTTTACTAAGCCTAAACCTCAAACCTCTACCTCTCTAATACAAATCCCTTTTACTTCCCCATCAACCCAGACCACACCTGCTGAACAACAAAGTCAGCCAGTGTTACAAACCAAAACCCAACCGAATCTTATTCGTAAACTTACCCTACCACCTACACTAATGGAACATAGAAGGCTAATTGGGATAAAGTGAAATACGACGTAATTGGGCATTTGAGAATGCTTCCATCCCTTGTAAGTATCTATGATTCCCTCCTGTTGTTTACAGACTATCGTATGGATCAGGTTCAAGCCCTTCCAACCCAAAGGTGTACGAGACTGAAGTGGAGCCTATTGAGGTTGACGCAGCCATCCTGAGTGGGTGGTTGGCAATCTCCTTTTCTGAAGACGACCTTCAATTGGGAGGCAAATTCCACAACCGCCCCCTCTTTGTGAATGGTGAGCTGCACGCCTACTCTATCAACCGGATCATGCTGGATGGAGGGTCAGTAGTCAACCTAATCCCAAGAAGCATCACTCGACTGGGATTAGGGTCTGATGACCTCACTCCCACCCACATCACCGTGTGAGGGTTCAATCAATCAAGAGAGAAGCCAGCCGGTACGGTGTGCCTTCGTCTCAAGATCGGTGACCTCAATGATTACACTCAGTTCCAGGTAATCGATACTGACACCTCTTACAACATCCTGCTCGGTCGCCCTTGGCTTCACGATCAGGGGGTGGTTCCTTCCATTCTCCATCAATGCTTCATGTACAGCCGATATGAAAGACCACACTCGGTCTATGCTGATAAAAGGCTATTTCTGACAGCAGAGACTCACTATGCCGACACTAAGTACTATTTCACAGACCTTCCAGTGCCAGAAAAATCAAAAGATGATGATTCGAAGCCTGTGAGAGAAACAGGGCCCTCATCTCATGAAGATGTTGAAGATCTGGGGTAGATGATTACAGACATGTTCAAAGACGAAGAAAGACAAGGCAAGATCCTCCCTTTGACTCCCATATACCCAAATATACCTTCCCACCTCTCCGAAGTCAAGGTGTCTTCCCCTAGAGACGATCGTCCCCCTCTACTTCTAATTCGTTATAATAAAATGTCGAGTTAGAAGCGACTCCTGAGCCCGAAAAAGCCTTAGAAGTGGACCTTCTAGCACCGAGGGTCATCTATACACTGGACCAGCAAAAGGTCCTGCATCCCCATTGCTCTTCTAGAAGCAGAACTGGCATCCCAACCACCAAGAAAGGTACTCCAAATTCCATCCTCCTTTAATAAGGAGACCATCGGCAGCCAAAAGAAGGTCTTACACTTCTCAGGGGTTATCGAAGAAGTAAAGGCGGACAAGAGTCAGCCCTCCGGTTCTCAAAAGCATGACCCAATGGCAGAGCTGAGAAGTGAGGTTCGTAGCCTACAGAATCAGTTGGAGGTTGTCCACGTCGCTTGGGGTGGTGAATCAGTCTGACGCTCAACATAAACATCAATTCTTTTGGGCTGGTGAAGTCACCATCTAGGTGATGTCCCAACTCGTCAACAAACGTACGCTCTGTGAGGCTTCCAACTGGGATTGCCACCAGGGTTATGTGGAGGTGATCGTTGTAGAACAAGCTGCGTGCATGGCTTGGGGTATGGAAAATTGCCTTTTTCTTGGCAATCTTCAGCAAAAATGGACACATGGTTTCCTCCAACTCTCTAGTTTTGAGATATGTGTCCAAAAAATAAGCCCCAAGCCAACCATACACATAATGGACTGGGAAAGTGTTCTTGAAATCTTCTGGGAAAGCCTCGCCATCTACTATGTCATTCCCTCCTTCATCCCCTTGGTACTGTCTTCGCCAGGAATGGCTCCCAGACCATGAGAAATACTGCACATAACAGGTTGTGCAAGTGCGTACTCCTTCCCGTGCATCATGTCACAAGCCACATAGAATGTGTCGGGACGAATGATGTCTGCCCCTCTAGGCAGGGCAAATTTACATAAGAAGAGTAGCCACTAGGAAGATACACTCATTCTCCTTTCGCATCTTGAAAACTGGTGGGGTTTCCTTTCCCCCTTTTCTTGGCGATGGATCAGCTTCATCTATATAGTCACTATAGAAGAATGTTATCCACTTGGCGAAGTGACTTGCCCACTTTGGGCTCATCATAGAGTTGTTCGTAGATCCCGAACAATTCCTGAAGCCCAGCCGGTGGGGCTTCTTTGCCTACCTTTTCCCCTCCAAAAATGACTGAGTTCGGGGCAATAAATTTGTCATACATGACACCAAGAAGTGGCAACCAACTAACGAAGTGCAGGTCCATCAGCAATATCCTTGCCTCCCCATGACCAAGCAGTCATGTGTTGCTAACATGGCTCCAAGTTTCCAACAACACTTCAACCGTATTTGAGCAATGACCATAGTAGCCCACCGAGCACTGAAGGGCGGCCGGCAAGGAAGCCCGTCTTAAAGTATATTTGAAACACCACAGCACTTTCATGGTCCATGAGGAGTACCCCTTTAGGCACTGGTGCTCTCCTTGTAGCCGTAGGCCAACAGAAGACCATTTCATGTCAGAAGTTCGTACCATTCACTTGCCGAGAGTCGGCAAGTTCCCATTAGAGGCTATGTTTTGGTCCAGGCAATGCGGGAGGCCTACCCCTTCCTCTACACTAACATTGTCATCATTATCTTCCCTCGTCACCAACAGGATATGGTCACTAACAAAGGTGATGCTCAAGGGCCATCTCAGTTCACATAAGCTGTTGGTGAGCTAGATTGGCTCATCTCTCACCAGACTATCGCCGGTGAATTCATCGGTACCAAGCTCCCCTACTAATGGGAGGTTCTTCACGTCTTAAATAGCACCTAAAGACTGTGCCATTAGATCAAAAGTTTCACTGCCAAGGGATGCTAAGCAGGCCATGAAGAAATGCGCTCACAAAGGTGTATCACCGACTGGTCACTCAGGGCGTAATGATGGCAAGCTATCATCGTCTCGTAGTAAAGGGCAGGACTGTCGTCATTTGCCCACTGAGATGGTATCGTCGTACACAGAGGGTAGGGCTATCATTGTCTACCCACTGTGACTCTACCGTCGTCTCGCAACCAAAATTGGGTATCGTCGTCCACGACCAAGGGACTATCAGAAACGCCCATGCGCCAGCAATTTGCATGTGCCACACTCTCAACACACCATGTCCCTCAGAGTCCGGGCACGCCGCCTGACACTCATAGTGTGGCTTGTTACCATGTGTGCAGGGGATGACCAATCGCTGTCTCGCAACCCTTCACCTCCCGACCATTGCAGGTTTGCGACACCTCAGGTTCTCACCAGTGCTTCCTCTTCTCGTCGGGATTTCACTCCTACTAGCTGGGAAACCTTTTCGCTAGTAACTAAAGTTAGTCGAGAACCACTAGATATCCCAAAAAAGCTTCCCTGTAACCCGGCAGGTTTCCCTTCCCCCTGTTTTCACACTTCAGCAGTTCGTCACAAACTCACTGGAATTCCACTGTGTTTTCGGTGAGCCCACTGCTACAACTCCTCCTTCCCTTTTGATAGCTAGGGGACTGTTAGACTTCCCTGACTTTTCTGCAATCTCCCTTCAGCCATGGGACTATTGAAAATGGCACTAGAACTCTGGCAGAGGACCTCTGCAAATGTTGCTAAGGACTCGAGGAACCCCATTCCTTGCTCAGAAAGCCTTGGCACTCTTCAAAAGTATCCGCAAGCACAGTACGAAGCTTCAGGACCTGCCCAAGTTCATCAGAAAGCTCCTGAAGGCCTGTCTACTGTAAACTTTAGCAGCAAAACTTTCGTCTGAAGTCTCTTCTAAGAAGCTCAAGCTCTCTCTCCCTAGAAACTCTTTAACTAATTTACCCTTTGTTAAAACAGTAAAAAGGGGTTTTCCCCCTTTTATACTAGGCAGTACCACAAACTGCAGTCCCCAACTCTTAATGGCAATAAGACCAGGATGGGACGAGTCAAGCCCGAGACTTGAAAAGGCTACCGCCATGTGCCTCACCCAAAGACTATCGATGCGCACTTTGTCAGGGAGCTATCACAGTGTGCCTCACGCATGCTTTGTTAAGGGGTTATCGCCATGTGCCTCGTTAAGGAGCTATCGCCACACGCTTCCTCAAGAGGTTATCATTGAGCGCCTCTTCAGAGGACTATCGCTGTGTGTGCATCATCTAAGCCTAATGCCGTGTGCACCATCCCACACTTAGTGTTGTGCGCATGCCAGGGCACTCTCATCTGGACCATCGTCCTGTATCCTTAGGAAGTTCATTCCCTCACCACCATCTCAGTCCCCAGGGAGTCCAGTCTCCAGTGATGACTTTGTTCCCCATGGATTCGCAATCCCTACCTACACAACAGTCTATGCTAGATGACCTTAAACTACAGAGCCACAATCTGTGCTGCATGACCGTAAACTACACAGCCACGGTCCGTGCTGCATGACCTTAAACTGCACAGCCACAATCTATGCTACATGACCTTAAACTGCACAGCCACGGTCTGTGCTGCATGACCTTAAACTGTACATTCATGGTCCGTGCTGCATGACCTTAAACTGCACTGCCTCAGTCCGTGCTGCATGAACTTAAACTGCACAGCCACAGTCTGTGCCGCATGACCTTAAACTGCACACCCTTCGTCTGTGCTGCATGACCTTAAACTAAACAGCTGTGGTCCAAACTATATGACCTTAAATTGTAGTGGAGGTCTAGTTGCATGACCTTAAACTGCATGGTCTTAGTTGTATGACTTTAAACTGCATAGCCACAGTCCAAGCAATACGACCCTAAACTATAGCACACGTCCTAGTGGCATGACGTTAAACTGCACAACATACGGTCTCGGAGGCAAAGACCTTAAACATGTGCTAAGGTCTCAGTGGATGACCTTAAAACACGCCAAATTGATGATCCCGGTGGCATGACCTTAAACACGCTTCCACAAAAGAAAAGAATGAAGGACATGGTGTGCACCTCCAAAGGCCACCATGGGCAAAATATGTCAAAAAGAAAAAGATGGGAATAGTGAAAACCTGCAAGGGCACTATGGGCAAGATTGTCAAATAAAGGGAGTGTATTGAAAACCCCTTGAGGCACTCACTCTCAAATGACGGCCGTGTTGATCCTACCCTACAGGTCATCATGAGTAAAAATGTCAAATGTCCCTATAGCAAGACGTTAAACTGCACAACATATAGTCCATTTGCTCAACTATAAGCTGCTTCTTGTTCCTACATGTCTGCATGTGGTTATCGCATGACGCCCTCCAATACAACCTCTACTACATTCTTCTTCACAAGCCCCCAGTGTAAGGACACCACCTCTTTTACATGTCCTCCCTAATCAAGGTGTACCTCAGTTTCGACTATGAGGCTTTAAAGCAAAGCATAGAAGGCATGTGTCTGCCTCTACAAAGCCATTTCACAAAGAGGTGTACCACAGTTCTGACTGTGAGGCTTCAAAGCATGCACTTACCTATACAAATGCATATAGTAAAGAGGTGTACCACAATTTTGACTATGAGGCTTCAAAGCAAAGCATGCAAGGCATGTTCATGTACCCACCTCTACAAAGCCATCTATTAAAGAGGTGTACCACAGTTTTGACTGTGAGGCTTTAAAGCAAAGCATGCAAGGCATGCGCCCACCTCTACAAAGCCATATATTAAAGAAGTGTACCACAGTTTCAACTTTGAGGCTTCAAAGCAAAGCATGCAAGGCACGCACCCGCCTCTACAAAGGAATATCTCAAAGAGGCATACTGCAGTCTCAACCGTATACCCTTACACCCGTGCCCACTTGCTAGACCTCATCACCACCGAGCATATACTACCACTATCCCCAGTAGGGTTACACCTATGCTCTGGCCTGTCATCCCCAGTGGAGTTAGGTGTATGCAAAATAAAAAGGGGGTCATGCTTACCTCTTCAGTCCCCAGTGGGTCTGTTTCACACCAACATCCTCAATAGGAGTCACATCCTATTGTGACCCACTATCCCCAGGGAGGTAGGGTATTTCTTATCCTTTCAACCCCCAGTAGGGTTGCATGCTCTATGTTGAGATGTATGCATACCATTACCCATCCTAGGGAGTCATACTTGTCCCCCTAATCCCCAGCAGAGTTCACTTCTGCTTGCCACTCCTCGTAGGGCCATCATCTTCATCTAAAGCCCTCTACTTGTGTATACCCTTCACTATTTCCCTAGGGAGTCAGATTTCTATTCACAAACCTATCCCCCATGCAGTTTCACCTACATGGCGACCCACACATTGGTCCGTGCTGCATGACCTTAAAATGCACAACCATGGTCCGTGCTGCATGACCTTAAACTGTACAGTCATGGTCTAAATGAACAACCTTAACCTTCATGGTCCAAACTATATGGCGTTAAAACTGTAGCGGAGGTCTAGTTGTACGCCCTTAAACTGCATGGTCCTAGTTGCATGACTTTAAACTGCATAACCACGGTCCAAACCATAGTGCACATCCATGCCGCATGACATTAAACTGCTTGGCCCAGGTCTAAGAGGCATGACCTTAAAGATGCCCCCACATACGTGCATGCCCTTCACGTTCTTCTTCACGCACATCTTCCCAGACTGATCTGTTCATGTGCGCACACCACCTTAAAGATGCCCCCACATACGCGCACACGCTCTTTATGTGCATCTTCACACACGTCTTCCCAAACTGGCTCATTTGTGTGAGCACACCACCTTCATTACCTCCCTAGTGAGTCCACATACACATATACCCCTTTACATGCATCTTCATGCACGTCTTCCCAAACTGACCCATTCGTGTGCACACACCACCTTCATTACCTCCCCAGTGAGTCCACATACGTGCACATGCCCTTTACATGCATCTTCACACACGCCTTCCCTAACCGACCTATTGATGCGCACAGACCATCCATCATTCCCCAGTGAGTCTCACCCATGCTAACAAAATGGCGAGCCATCTCGCCACCATACTCGTCGTCAGCTAGTGGGTCACCACTCTTCACTCACCATTCTTCCTTCATAGGTAGCCTCATGCTTCTACCCAAAAGTCGTCAAAACCATTGCCATACTAACTCCGTGGCCCCTACAGACTGCCGTTCATTATAACTACGATCCAGCTGTATGACCCTAAAACAATAGTGCACGTCCTAGCCACATGACATTAAAAGGTTTCGCATAGGTCTCAAAGGAAGGACCTTAAACATGCCTTCACAAAAAATGGGCATGGTGTACACCTTGATAAGGGAATGCCATGAGTAAAAATGACGGACGGGCATGGTCACAAAACTATAAGTAAAAGAGTTTTCTGAAAAGAAAAACCCAGGCATGGTGAAAACCCCAAAAGGGTACTGTGAGCAAAAACGGATGAAAAGGGTGGACATGACTGCTAGATCATGGGTAAAAGTGCCCAAAAACAAAGGAAGTTGGTGAAAACCATCTCTACGGCACCATTTGCCCCTATTCAAGTGAAAACCCACAAAAGGGCTCTTGGACCGACAAAAGAGGTTGACGCACTATCATAGCATCAGCCGGCACTCAATTGTCAAACATGCATAATTCCATTAAGGTCTACCTAAAACCCTCAACTGCTAGCATCCAATCACACCACAAAATGGCTCATCCAGTCAGTGAGAGCTGCATAAGATCTCCCACACTTCAACATCAACAAACAACAAGAGTCCTTGAAGGTGAGGACGACGACCAAAAGATCCCCCAAAAAGCTAAAAACTATCACGAAGGCAAGAAACTGATGAAGCCAAGGCCTAACCTATCAAAGACTACAAGGTTATTCCTCGCCATGAGATCACCTCACCTTAAACCTTCCCTAGCTGACAGGCCTAGACCTTCTAGACCCAGCAGGACCACAAGGCCGCCTAGCCAAAATTCCCCTAGTCGACAAGCCTAAACTTCCGTGATAGGTTAGAAGCCCTCGACTGAACCCCACTAGACGGGACCTACAGAGATACCTTGAAAATCAAAAGCAAAGCAGGTGTAGCAACGAATAATTCCGACCAAAGGTTCATAGCACTTGGCCTCCAGATATGCCCAATTCTGGCCAATGAGGTCCCTACAAAATCCTCAAGTTGTCAAAATTACAAATAGTCCCTTGAGGGTGAGGACTTTGACTGGATTCCTCAAAGGTTATTCTTCCCCTAAAGTATCCATGGATGGACCCGTACATTTCATCCAAGCGTCCGAGCATCCTTGTCACGACATTGCATGGACCTCCTCAGCATTCGTGTAGTCCTTGGCTAGCCTGGGAGGAATTTCCCAAATGATTACACTTCTTGATTCTCTAGAAGCACAACATTCGGTGGGGCATGCTGTTGGAAGATATTTTTCATCATCATGGGGCTCCCGCTCATTAGAAGCCTAGTAAATAGTGGAAATCTCAATAATCCTAGAATGTACCCAGAACTGGTCATGGTCTTCATGAGGACTCTCTAAAGTCCCTTGCCAAGTTTCATCACATTCTGACATGTCTAAAGCAATGCAGACCGAGAAACAGTTCCGACATAATCAGTCTCTAGCTCCTTGAAATGGACCCCTATAACTAGAGGTACATTTTTGGTGTCTCAATTTGTTGTGATACCATAGCCATTTGATCTGACACCGTTGAAACTCAGGGGTCAGATTTCAGCTAAAACAGACACTCCAAGAAGATGTTATAGGCAAAAGAGAGAAACAAGAGGAGCCAAACACTATTCCCGTACGACCACCTTACAACTCCACACCATTAAAGGGGCAGTCACGAAATGTGACATTCGACAGTCATATCTTGCCCGTCTCAAGTAGAATCACGCTCAAATTTGGTGAGCATTTTTTCTCGTCAAGACGAGTACGGCGCCTAAGCATGAAGAAAAATTAGAGAGAAATTGATGATCCGTGAAGAAAGAGCAGAAAATTCAACAGCGTTCTGCCTCACTCGAGTGGCCAAATCATGCCGCTCGCAAGCCCGATGAATATGAAACCAACTTCATCGCGTGCATAAGGTCTCCGGCTATCTCAGATCCGTACATCGTTCATGATGAACGGTCGGATTCTACACACAAACCCGATGAAGTGACTACAAATTTTGTCGCTGAAATTTCAGACTGTGGCCAAAATTCCAAAGTTGCAAAATCTTCGTCCGGGCACGTAATCAAGCTACGTTTGTTGCCCCGTGATCGTGATAGCATGCTCAGTGCGATCCAGTGAATAAATCACAGAAAAACATCAAGGAACGAGCACGCTATCTATTCGAAGTTTCAAGATTCATCCAAATTTCAAGTCACATGATCATGCTCTAAAAACACAATTCATGGCTCGAAGTTGATATCAAATCGATCGCCATGTCGAGCCCTACAAGGTAAAAAATGATCTTTCAATCAACCGGGCATCAGAATGACCCCGGATCATCCGTGAAAAATCATGCATGTTCTAGGGCAACATAGGGACTGTTCTGAAATTTCACAAATTGTTAGGAAAGGGAAAATTTGTCATTTTTCACCCTATTTTCTAATTTATTTTAATTATTAAATCTTAATTTCTAGAAATTAGGTTTAATTTTGATCAATCCACCCATGTTTAGGGCAAATTCTACATATACCACGTATCAACATTGTACATAAGAGGACTCAACCCTTTATAAAAGAGAGAGTTTTTACTGAATAAAGTTTCGCTTTCTTCTCATTATTGGGTCACGATTGGAGAGGGAGAGTAAGGTGAGAGAAACTTTTGTATCGGTACCTATAAGCTCAAGGTAAATCTTCTCTCTCTTTCACTTTCTTTTCTTCTTCTCTCTCTTCGTCTCTTTCTTCTTTCTCTTCTCCATTTGGGCTCCTCTCAGAGGCCATGTGTGGCAGTGGCACTGCCGTGCATGCCTCTCTTGTAGCTCCACAGGTCGCGCATGGCGATGCGGCGATGCCAGCGCCATGCATGAGTTTCTTTCTCCTTATGTTCATCCATTTCTCTCTCCCAGCAAAGCTTGCAGACGGTGCTGCTCATCACCGTCCGCAGGCATATCCTCGATGTCTCAGTGAAGAACACAGGCGGTGAAACCCGTTGCCGCCTACAGGGGTCTCTCATGTCGCACTCCTATCGCAAACAGTGATGCTTATCACCGCCCGTGAGAGCTCTCGGCAACACCTATCGCCTTCCGCGAGCTTCCCTCTCACGTGCGGTGCCTATCGCCATCCACAGGCTTCCCTCGCGCACGCGATGCCCATTACTGTCTGTGAGCCTCCTTTGTGTGTTGGGTTCACATTGTTGTTCCGCATGTGTCCCACGCCTATCGTCATGCGCTTCATGAGAACTCTCACCGCATGCGCCTCACAAATGCCTGTCGTCGTGCGCTTCATGAGAGGACATTGTCCCCCATGCAAGGGCACGCTGCCTTCTTGTGTTGCCAACGACGAAGCCTAGAGCCATCTGTAAGGACCAAGTAGCGTCGACTGGGACCTGGAAGGCGTAGCGTCGGCTGGGACCTAGAAGGCGTAGCTCCGGCTGGGATAAGAAGAGAACCCAGCGCCGGCTAGGAAGAAGAGAGCCCAAGGCCGGTTGAGAAGAAGAGAACCCAGCGCTGGTTGCGGAGAAGAAAGCTGAATGCCAATTGAGAAGAAGAGAGCCCAGCATTGGTTTAGAAGAAGAGAAGTCAGTGCCAGTTGGGTAGAAGAAAGCTTAGCGCAGGTTGAGATGAGAGTCCAGCGCCGGCTGAGTTCTAGCATGCATGGTTTGAGAGTGCCACTTGTTAGATGCATGCTGATGTAAGTGCCACTTTTCCAAATTTTAAGCCCTTTGATGACACTCGGACCACCATCCCCGAAGCTTTGAGTACTTAAGCCACTCCTCTCCCATGTTACTCACTTCTCCCCCATTTCCCTCTCTCTCTAAGACACAAGTGAAGAGGTGACTATGGAGGCTGCCCACTGTTGGGTGGGTGAGAAAGCTGTGAGCTAAGGATTGGAAAAGGCCTTTGTTATTTTAGGTAAGTGGATCCATTACCCTCATAGGGTAGTCATGAGAATGCATGAAATTGTAAGCATGTAGTTTGAGCAATGTGAATGTATATGATGTAGAAAAACCTTACACTTTTTTCACTAGAATTTGAGGAGTTTTGCTTTATAATTATGGTGAATGTAAATGAATGTATGATTCTTAGATACTGTGAATATGACTCTGGGATTCTTATATATGAATAATTCTGACTCTATTATATGAGAATTATTATTCTGTGATTTTTTACCACTACGCAATAAGTCTTCCATTAGTAGTAGATATTGTGATTCTGTTATATTAAGACTGTTATACATGCCATGACTACTACGCAATGGGTCCTACATTTGTAGTGGATACTCAAAATTATGTCATATGCATTCTGTTATATGTGACTTCTGGCCACTACGTAATGGGTCCTCCATTGGTAGTGGATATTCTGATTTTGTTATCTGATTCTGTTATTTTGTGAATTCTGTGACCTCTACGCAATGGGTCCTCCATTGGTAGTCGGGTCCTCTGTACCTCGACTCCTATGACAGGAGTGGAGTCAAGAGATAACTATAAATAACAGGGTGGGTCACGCCCCCCAACTTTCATAGGCACTAAGCATTGGGTCCTTCAATGGTAGTGTAACGCCCTCTCGTCTAAGGCTTAAATGGGGTCGCGTCTTGCAAGGCCGCAGTCTATTGAAAACCCCAAAGCGTGCTGGGGATTGTGTACATGAGTGAGGACATTACCAAGTAGGGTCTCTACTTATCATTGTCCTCCCTCCTGAATGAGGGTAGAAGTCCCAAGTTCAGGACTGGCTTAGCATGATCATTGTGACTTTTACTTCGGGAGCAATATTAAAATGTTCTGTTTGTCTGAATTATGTACTCTGTAAGAATATCTGACTATAACTGTGATTTGCATAAAGGTAGATGTCACCTTGAAAGCAAATAATGCTCTAACTCCTGAGTTTTACCATACAACATTTATATGCATTCTGCTATGTGACCGTATAATGTGAGACAAATGTTTTCTTATTAAACCCTAAGCATGTCATTATATGTATACTGATAGTTCGGGGTGCAAGGGTAGTGATCTTATATGCATTCTTACTGGGCTTTTAGCTCATTCCATCTTAATTTTATAACTGTAGATTGAAAGGGGGGGGTGGCAGATTGAGAGTGAGAAGCCTGAAATCAAGAAGTGAGAAGACGTCTTCCAAAGACTTCTATATTAGGTTTTGATTGTCAATAGCATGATGAATGCTTCATTTTGTGTTTTTTTTTTAAGTAAGAAGTACCTTCAAGAATTGTAAAGACTTTTGATGTTGAAGAAATGAAATGGTTGTATCTTTGGGTTTGATTTTTGGGCTTGATGGATGGATTTATTTTAAGTTTTCTTTCGTGGTTTGCTCTCGATACCGTATTATTATGCGTTGAGCCACTCCCACTTGAGCGAGGTTCACGACCTCCTCTCTCAATCCCACGCTCTGTTGCCCTCCGGCGGGGGTCAGGGGGTGGGGTCGTGACACCGTCTGTAGTTCATTGCCCACCCTCTAGCCGTGAGCAGTAGTGTCTAGCGCCGTCCAAGAGCCGTGACACAGCTAGTCCACGGTTGTAAGTGGTAATGCCTATCGCCGTTGGGACCCTATCTCTTCGTCGGCTCATGCCTTCTTTTCATTCTCTTTTCTTCTCACTTGACTAGAGTTGACTTAGTCTAGCAGTGCCATATTAGCCTCGGTTTCAAGTATTATTGTCGTCATGCTGGTCCTGAGTACCATGCCCGTCTTGCTACCACTCCAAGTCGATCACTGTCCTGCTATCATGCTATTCTCGTCCCTTCATCAAGTGTTCTTTTTCTTTTCCACCTTCTTTCGAACCTTCCACTTCATCCCCTTAACTTCTCACATTCGTAATCACACGAATGTGCATTTCCCTAAGACAACGGCGGGCCCTTCAGCCTACTTGTCCTGCAAATTAACCATAGTAGTGTTGTGCAGAAAAACAAGGAGATTACAGGTCAAGGGAGGCGATCCGAACCAACTAAAGCAGCTAGGGGGCTTTCCGTGGTGATCTAAGAGGGCACCCGAGTAAGTTACGAACCCAGGTGAGGTTGATCCCCACCTCACATTCAAAATTCCTCTCTCACTAGTTAGATACCTGCCCTTGTTCTTAAACAAGGTTCCCGAGAGAGTGATCTCAATTCTCGGGTTTTTTGATCCCAAGACGTTGTCACACGATCACCTAGATCCGGAGAGGTGAGATTGAGGCACCTAACCAAGGCAAGCAATAACAGTCATACAACCAGGTACCTCCACTTGCAAACCTTAATCGAGATGATTATTGGGCCAAGCATAGGAATAAAGTCTACCCCTTTGAGAAGGAATGAGTCCTTGCACTATTTGGATTATTGCTTGAGCAAAACATGATTGAGCTTCCAGAGATCAAGTTCCCTGACCAAGCCGGACTCGATACCCAGGTGAATTATTGTGCTTACCATCGAAGGATTAACCATCGTACGAATGATTGCTACATGTTGAAGGACATTATCAAGGCCCTAACTCAGAAGGGACAGATAAAACGTGAAGAGCTAAAGAAGGCATTCAGGACGGTAGAAGCCTCCCACACAATAACAGTCCAAGTGGAAGACAAAGCGCCTGACCTTCTTCGCGCCTTGTTTGTCATGATGCTTCAAGAAGGCGTCATCACACCAAAGCCGGCAAGGCAGCCCCGACACCTTGCTCATGGAACCGAGAACCATTGGTGCCTGTACCATCAGATATGGGCCACGACTTGAGCGAAAGCTCCAGTTTCCATGATATAATCGCAAAGGAAATACAGGGATGCCAAGAGTCTTACAACGTTCCAGAGAAAGATCCCTGAACCACTGCTCCACCAGTACGAGGGGACCTCCTGACACCAGTCCTGGGTGAAGATGACTCAGATCCTACTGAGCCCTCACATCTCAACCATGAATAGTCCATCATGGGCAGCACAGACTCAAATCCTGAAGGTGAGAAACAAATCATCAAGCTAGGGTTGTCCATAAACCTAGTGAGATGGATCAACCGCTGCCAATGAAAATCAAGAGAAGACGAGCATCAAGGGCTGCTCGCCTGAGAAACAAGACTGCTCAACTGTCAACTGAGCAGAAATTTCTCAGTCCTCCTCCCCCATTGTTGTCCTTGTAGGACTTCACGCTCGGCAAGATCTTTCTTAGTTCCTTACCTCATCAAGAGTATGCACCCGAGCCATCTTCTACTCGGGATACGTCCAATGAGGTTGATGACGTTAAAAGCACTCCCCAACGGTCTAGGTAGGGAAAGACCTAAAAGACTTCCTGCACACGTCCAATTCTGGTGATGATGTAAAAAGCTGCCCAGATCGGTCTGATGAGGGGAACGACCTTTAAAGTCCCTCACTTACTGACCGTTCTCCTTCTTCTTCTTCTGCTTGTCATCCTTTCTCTTTTATGTCACCTGTAGGTACAACCTTGAAGTGTCCAGACTTCGAGGCCCTTGACAAAGAATTTAAAGAAACCAATATAAGCAGGACGTACAGGAGGTGGTTGAAAAAGATGCTGGCCCAGGCAACTCGATTCTTAAAAGTTGCTGATGCCCTGGCTGCTCAAGCCAAAGTAGAGCCATCTTCTTCAAAGAATCACAAGAAGTCAAAATCAAAGAAATCCCAATGGCCCGCTGAGCCTGACTTTGAATAGAGACTGAGAGAATCAAGGGGGCAGAGATTTTATGCTCAGGAAGCTTGCCACATAATACAAGCCTATGAAGTATTAGCTAACACGCAGCAAACGCTGTAGGCACCCATGCAAAGACCGAGCAATTCATATAAGGATGCTCTTGGCCCCACGATTGCTGAATCCCAATTTCCTTGTAACTTTCAAGTGAAACTCCTGCAACCTGATATGCTATCAATGTTTGAGTGTTCCCCTTTTGTCCCTCAGTTCAAGAAAGGTGTAGAAATCATGACCTACCTCGGAACTCTATTAGTAGCAGAGATGTCAAGATCATCATTCTCTACACCTGAGGTTAATGAGAAGACCTCTGAGGCCAATGATGTAGAGTTGCAAGAGGCCCCGGAAGAATGGGAAGAAGGTGGTCAAGCCACAGCCAATGAGCTCAAAGAGATAAATCTTGGAGACGAAACCGATCCCAGGCTAACTTTCATCTCAACGAATATGTCTCCAAAAGAGAAGGAGAACTTTACCGCCTTCTTGCAAGCAAACCAAAATGTCTTTGCTAGGCATTACCATGAGATGTCTGGTTTAAATCCTCAAGTTGCAGTTCAGCGCCTTGGCATTGACCCAACCATCAAACCTATCAAGCAGAAATCAATGAGGTTCAGGCCTGGCCTCTTTAGAAACCCAATTTTAAATCATGAAAATTCTATGGTTTCTGAAACCTTAGGACCACATTATCCTAGTCAACCCAAATCCATAGTTCACACAGCCTACCCTGTGACTCAGAACCAATTCGCTTGCCCGAAACCCTAGAGAAGTCCTGTTTTGACCCGAAATCCTGCAAAAGCTCTGTTTTACCAAAAAACTCTTTAAAATAGTAAAAACTCCATTTTGACCCAAATTTTATTTGATTTATTCACAAGAGGTTGACGAATACACCCAAAGTGAAAGACATCAATTTTGACAAGTTTTGGTTTGGGCGACACCAGTGGTGTCGCCCAAGCGACATTGACAATGTCACCCAAGTCATCTTATGAATGCCCTATTTTACCAAAAAAATAATAATAAATAGAAAAAAAAAAAATTTGACCCAAATATTGTTTGGTAGCTTCAAAAGACGGTAAGGAACACACTTGAAAATAAAATTTTCAATTTGGAGCATTTTTTGTTTGGGCGACACTGACAGTGTTGCCCAGCTTAGACTAGGCGACATACCTGGTGTTGCCTGGATTTGGGCGACCCTACCAGTTTTTCCCAACCCCTTTGCCCCAAATTCATTTTTTTATTATTTTAGGTCAGTTTTCTAATGATTTTTTTGGGCACCACTAGGCGTGTTGCCCAAATCCATACCCTTTTTTTTATATGTTTGACTCGGGATTTGTTGGTTATGGATGTATATCCTTTCCAACTCCCGGGCCCTTGTATATCCCTTTTTCTTGGCTACTTAGGGAAAGATGAAGTTAGAAATGGGGGATAGATAGACTTCTCCTAGAAAGGCTGAAAACCCTAAGAAAGAGTTAGCTATAGAAACCCTAGCCTCCTGAAACCTAACCTTAAGCCAAAATCCTAGAACTCTAGGGCACAAAAATCCTAGAACTCTAGGGCACAAAAATCCTAGTTCTAAAACCATTTCCAGGGCACATAACTCTTTTACATTAGAGACTTGCTGGTCAACATTTGAATTAGAGAGGCAAAGTGGACGCCGGTGCTGATACGGGCGAGCCCTAGAAAGCTCGGGAGTCCCGGGCCTTCCGACCTGGTTTGGTATTCTTTCTTTTTCTTTCTTTCTTCTTCTTTTACTGTTTTGATTCTATTTTATTTATTTTGTTTTGTTAATTTTCTCGGAAATCATGTTTTGATGCTCGGGATCATGCTTGCTCTGCCACAGATCTGAGAGTAGATCTGCTCGTTTTTTGGCAGATTTGGCCTCAGATCTGAATTCGATATGTCCCAGTTTCTCTACCACTTTATTTACTTCTTTTTATAAGTTTAAGGTTTCAAGATCCGAGAGATCTTCATCGGAGGATCTGTCAGATTTTCATCGTAAACAGTTTAGCGCCCGCCATGGGGCAATTCGAGCTTGATCCAAGCCTCAAATGTATTTTTTTATTCAATATTTTTCACTGATTTCAGTCACAAAAGGTCCCAAACATCAGCTTTGATCAAGATCTAGGGTTTCGGTGCTACGAAACCCAACTTTTTCTGAGCGACACTAGCAGTGTCGCCTAGGCGACACCACTAGTGCCGCCTAGATTCAAGGCGACACTTCCCATTTCACCCAAGTTCAAAAGGTTTAGAATCTTTTGAAAGTTTTTAGATCCTCTCTAGGGTCTCTCTTTTATCTGCACAGAAAATTTTCAGATAAAAATAAAATTTTTAAAAATACTAAAAAAATATTTTACTTGATACAGATCTCTTTTATCTATAGTGTTCTGCTTTACGCTGTTTTCACTTTTTTCATCATAAATATTTTTTTTCCTGCTTCTTCCAACTTCATTGTGGCCTTATTTCCTCAATCTAAACAATATAAAAATAAAAAATAATAATTGTTTTGGGCGACACCGCAAATGCGACACCACCCATGTTGCCCAACTGCAAGTGTCCCAAAAAAAAAAAAAAGGAACCCAACAGGCCTATTCTAGATCCTTTCGGCTTCTTGTCCACCAAATTTTGGCTCAAAATAAAATTTTTAAAAATATAAAAAAAATATTTTGCTTCAGATAGGTCTATGTTGTTTCTGACTTTTTTATTTTATTTTAGTTTGTTAATTTTGACTGAAACCATGTTTTCCCTTCTTTCACCATGCTCTATTTAAATGTGTTTCATCAAAGTTAAAAAGATAAAAAAAATTTTAAAAAAAAATACATTGAGGGTTTGTTACACCCTCCCTGAACTGTGTCCCATTCGACTCGAGCCACCCTCGACTAGAGCCACACTCGACTTAGCACGGATTGTGCCTGGTCTCACTGTTCTGACTGTACCTTCTTAAGGGTTGCTTACCCCTCGATCTATATTGTGCTTCAAGCGAGTTTTACCTCGAAGTGTGTATCGCGAGGCTCGATCAGTGCCGAGCGCTCACTTATTTTCTTTATTGCTTTGTGTGCCTGCATGCTTGAAAATTATTTTTGATTACTTGCTTCATTACACACTCCAGCACACACCATACCGAGAATGCCCGGGAAACTAACAAATAAATATTTCAAAAACTCCCAAAATCCACGTTAACAGCATGAGAGGAACCTAGCTTTGAGAGTCAAGGCGGTTGGGATTCTCGTAACTTTAACTGTGAGCATCCCTCCATAATCCTTTGCCTCAAAGCAAGTCTGTGTATGGTAGGACCTAGTGAACATCCTATAACAGGAGGCTTGGACCTATGTGAGGATCTATATCAGCCTTGTCGCATTTCAATAGTTAGGAGCCGTCTCACAAGTCAATTCTACTTATAATACTAGGTCAAAAGTTTTCATGTGCTTTTCTTGCTCCTTTTTGTTGGTTAATCTTAGATCTCAGTCTAGACCCGCTTTTGGTTCGAGCTGAACTCTCTGAGTCTGAGTCTCGGCTTGTACCCAGCCTAGCCCAGGTTCACACCTTGGTCCGAACCTAGGCTCCCTCTCGGTCTTAGCCGAAGGCTAGTTCTTAGCTCATCTGTGATCCAGTCCAGGACGACACCCGATTTGAGTTTCACAACCCTCTTGGTCCAAGCCCAATCTTATACCCAGGTCTGAATCAGGATCACACTCAAGTTGGTATTTAGACCCACTCTTGGTCCGAGCCGAGACTCGTACCTATCTTAATCTAGGTTCTAGCATATGTATAAGCTTAGAGTTGCCTCTAGAGCTAGACTAGGCTTACCCTAGTTCAGGGTCCGAACCCAAAACCCATTGAATCTAGCAAGTCTAAGTTTCAGTCTAGTCTTATCCTAGATCTTAGTTAAAGTTTTGCCCCTAGAGTCTGGCCAGGTCGGCCCTAGGTCGTCGAGTCTAGCTCTTACCTAAGTCTAGTTTCTAGAACCCCAAAGAGAGTCACCATGTCTGTTACTCAAGGTGACCATGATGATTGCTCCACGGCCGACCCTAGAGACCAATATGCCACGATCCCTTGGGATTATCGATAGACCTCTGGTCAATCCATTATCCAACACCTAGGTCTTCAATTAAAGGTAGAATCCCATGGGTCCAACCCTAATCTTGAAATCTGTATGGCCTAAAAATTCGGTTCCTCCCCGAAAAACTTTGAATAGTCAGGGAGCCCGATCTGGTGTCATCCTACAGGGGCTTTTAGGCAACCAAAGTAGAAGTCGAGTGAGGGAAGAAATTCATGATGCATCTAACGCCAATTCCCATAACTCGAACAAAGATAACCCCGAGGGGAAGCGATCTCAAAACCGAGACCCACCTAGGTCTATGGGGATCTAACCCAACCTCAAGTCGCCATAGTACAGCACATGATGCCCTGAACATCGTATGAAGCAGAGGTGAGAGATGGGCATCCAAGCTGGCCTCAAAAGTCTAGTTGACCTAGGTTACACTGTTCATGCCCCAGCTTACTGGTCGAACCCAAACCAAGTTAGTGGTATAGGTCAACCCTTAGCACAATCGAGTCCACTGATTCTTCAATCGGTCCCTCTAGTTCATTCGGTCCAACAACCGTGCAATTTCTGCAACCACTGGTGGCACTTGGGGGTCGGTACTCCCCTCAGGCACAAATGCATCAAACTACCCCGGTGACTGCAGCTCCTCAATCTCAGGCCCATGCAAGCCAACATGCACCCCAAATCTCAACTCACCAGTCTATGCTTGGGATCCCATCGACCAATGGGCCTACTGTCATGCTAAATACCCAACAAGAAGGAACCCTAAAAGCAATGTAGGATATGCTAGTAAGAATGGGCATGCATGAATTTCTACCCCCGAAGGCCTATGTTCATGAGATCCTTAGAGGCATGGAAGACCTTCCCCTAGGATTTTTCATCCCAGAATTTAGAAACAAGTTCAATGGAAAGAGCGAACCAGATTCTCACGTCAATGCGTACCTCCTCTCCGTTCAAGCTTTACGAGACAGGCCTAACCAGCTGAAGGCCATATTTTCACAAACATTGACTGGCGAGGCCTTGAACTAGCATCAGAGAACATTGTCCGCTCAACCACACATCACTCCAGGTGACATGTTCAACTTATTCGTCTCTCACTATCGTGGTTCGACTCCAAGATCTCTCTTCATGGGCGAGCTCAGTGCAACAAAGAAAAATCCAGGAGAATCCTTCAAGGATTTTATCTGTCAATTCCACAAGGTGGCAATTCGGGTCATAGAATGCCCACTGACAAACCCAACCACAATCTCTATGGCCTCGGAGAATGTTGCTCCTGAATACATGACCTTTTTCAGCCAAGACCTTATTTCCCATTCCTTTGACTCCATGATTGAGATGGGTGGCACAACATGAAAAGGCAAGAGAGACACCCCTCAGCATCAGACCCGATAACAAACCGATAACGACTCCCCAAAATTAGAACAAAAACAAGAACAAGGGGAATGCCTCTGGTCGGTTAATGAGATTGTCGTAAACGGACCGGCTCAAGGTTCATCCATTCAGTACATCAATCAGAACCAAAACCAAAGGGGTTAGCCTAGAGCCAACGCTCAATATAATAATGAAAGGTGAGAGGATAATTTCACCCCTCTCAAATACCCATTAGAAAAAGTGCTGGAATTACTCCTGGCTAGAAACATGGTGTATCTCCCGCCACCAACTGAACCACCATTTCAAGTCACGGATCAGAGCAGATGGTGTAAATGGCATCAAAACGATGCTCATGATACTCTAAACTGCATATATTTGAAACATGTTATTCAAGGGTTAATCAATAGAGGAGACATCATTGTCGCACCTAGAAATCAACCTGTCAAAGGACCTAATCAAAAGATGGGTATCTTCATAAATCCTCTCCCTAAAAATATGGAAACAATGACCGAAAAGTCAGGAGCTCAAAGCAACTCAAAAGGGAACGTTGTCATTCACATGGTTGAGAGTGGAGACGAAGAAGAAGACGAACATAGTCAATTCATATTGGCTTATGACAATCACTTTCAAGATCTTGAAGAAGATCTCTTGAGCATTCTAAGAGGAAGCCCTTCGTCTACAAACCTCGATAACCTTCCCAAATGGGACCAATATGGCGAAGATGATACGCTAGAAATTGATATGGTCAGAACCAATGAAAAGGCGTCATCTTTCAAACAAGGGGCCAACACCCCAAAGTCTCTCATTACACTTGCTAAAGCTGAACCTATCGAGCTTTAGGCTGGCGAGTTTGAATCCCTAACCCGAATAGGCCAAGTGTTCAAACCCATCTAATTAATGGCTGACACGCTTGATGAAAGAATGGGAAACAACTCAAAAGCCAAGCAACCAGTAGGGGTCTCAGATCAACAGCCGAATAAAGAAAGTCAAGGATCTGCAACCACTTACGATCTACCAGCTCATCATGGGAAGATCCAAGCTCAGATCTCCATCTTGGAGCTACTCGCCAACTCACCATCACACAGAGCCCAGATCGAACGGGTTCTTGCTAAGACACACATCCCGAGCAACACACAGCGAGATGAGTTGTGTGGAATGATCAACTAACTGATGCACCAACACCAATTGTGTTCACGGACAATGATATCCCGACCAGTATCAACCGCTTTCATGTCCAACCTCTGCACATCAACTTTTTCATGCAAGGATATGAGATGCGAAGAGTGCTCGTTGATAATGGGGCATCCTTAAACATATGCCTTATGAAAATAGTGAAGCAAATAGGCAAAAGCCCAGATGACTTCGAGCCATGTCAACTAATTATCGCTGCATATGACGGGACCAAGCGACAAGCTAAAGGCATATTGCCTCTCACACTTAAGAT
Source organism: Amborella trichopoda (assembly GCF_054954075.1). Taxonomy (NCBI): domain Eukaryota; kingdom Viridiplantae; phylum Streptophyta; class Magnoliopsida; order Amborellales; family Amborellaceae; genus Amborella; species Amborella trichopoda. The sequence continues at coordinate 32,545,206 of NC_142344.1, forward strand.
CGGCCCCACCATTCAAGTGATAAAGTTTTACGTCTTGGACATAAAACCTTCATTCAACATGCTACTAGGAGGAACATGGCTGCATGAAAACCTCGTGGTCGCCTCTACGCTCCATCAATGCCTCAAATTTCCAACTAAAAACTACGTCGCTAAGGTATGTGCTGAACCCCCTGCTTTTCTCAATCCTAGTATACATAATGGGAAGCTAGCCATAGAGGTCGAGCTAGGAGAAATCCCACTCGCTTCCTTCGAGCAAGCCGATTGTGCCACCTTATTCCTACAGGTCGGCGACCCTGTTCCTCAAATTTTGCAAACTTTCGCATCGATGGATGACATCATCCAATGTCAACATCGATATGGTTTTGGGTCCCTCGAGGCTTGGCACATGCTCTTCTCCTAAGGCTTCCAACTAGGCCAAGGCATGAGGAATCAAGGGCAAGGCATAACAAAATTCTAAATCACTCCAAGCCAAAACTGAAAAATGGGGATTGACGAGTTCTCAAGTGTTTTCTCACCTTATTTCAAAGCCAGATGAAGCCTTTAAGCTATTCAGGATTTGTATCTAGAGGCATTCAAAGCCTCGGTCATCTCGATGCCCGTCCTTCAAAACAGCCTAAGGCGATCCTTGAATTCCCACTGGGGAATAATTCTTCTTCCGCAGCTCAGCACACATAACAACTGGGAATTAAAGACCTTTTTGCTGACCTGGATTTGAAGGTATGCACAATCGGCTCGAACACAGCCAAGCATGCTCATTCGCCTATCCAAACCTAGGAATAGAATTGGTCGATCATTCCTCTATCTCAAGAATCGTTGGAAACATACCAGCGGCACCTTCAAGCCCTGGTGCCAAAAAAATAATAAGCGCAGGGTGGCCAGATTGCCACCCTACGCATTCAGTCCTCAACATTTCTTTCGCGAGTCCCATAAGGGACACTTATTGTGTTATTTCAAAATCCGTTGAAAACTCAAAACATGATAAAATTGAAAACAATGAAAAAGAATTTTCAAAAATGGTAAGCACTCAAGATAGCCCAATAGCGATGCACAATACCCAAGACGATGAATTAGGCGATCAAGACGAAGATCAAGATAGTCAAGAGTCTGAAGATATCTCAACCTGAGGAACTCACTTCTTATGTCGAGCAAATCAAGAAGAGGTTCGATGGTGACCCAACAGCTATCATCGAAAAGACGATCAACATAAACCTAGGAATTGAGAAGGACCCAAAGTTATCCAAGATTGAAACCTCCCTATGTCCTGAGGAGTGGGAAAATATGATTTCCTTTCTCAAGGAGTATCGCGATGTCTTCGCCTGGTCATACGATGATATGTCAGGATTAGATCCCACATTGGTGCAACATCACATCATATTCAATGAAGGGGAAAGGCCTGTAAGGTAAAAAATCTGACGTCAAAAGACCAACCTATTTGAATACATTTTTCAGCACCTTGGTCTCTAATGCGAAATAAAGAGGAAGCAGGTCAATAAAGCCCAAAAAAACAATCGAAATTTCGACGGGCATAGAATTATCCTAGAACTGGTCAATATCGTCATTATCACTCCAAAAGGCTACTTGCCAAGTTTTATCGCAATCCGACATGTTTACGGCAATGAACACAGAAATAATTTCGGCAAAATTGGCCTCTACCACCCTGAAATGGATCCCATAACTAGAACTATATTTTTGGTGCGTTAAATAGTTGTGAAACCACTGCCATTGGATCCAACACGGTCAAAAATCCGTATGGGTCAAGTTTCGGCTTAATCGGGCACTCCAAGACAAAGTTATGGGTAAAATATCGGAAAAGGGTAGGCCGCACACTATTCCTGTGTGGCCACCCTACACCAAAACAAGTAAATGTGACTGTTCTCATAGTTATGAGCAATGACTTTCAAGGACTATATCTCACTCGTTCCAAGTCAGTTAGCTCTCAAATTTTGTGAGTATGTTCGTCTCATTGAGACGAGCGTTTTGATGTACGCCCTGTGACGATGCCCGACCAGGGAGAAAAACTAGAAAGAAGTTGCTGATCTATGAAGAAAATTACAAAAAATTTACCAGCAGCATGCCTCACTCGAGCGGCCAAATCAAGGCGCTCACGTACCCGATCGACATGAAACCAATTACATTATGTGTGTAACGTCCGTGGCTAGCTCTGGTCTGAACCTTGCATACGATGAATGGTTGGATTTCACACACAGAGGGGTCAAAGCTACTATAAATTTTGGCCGCCAGGTTTCAAGATTCCCACAAAAAACCAAGATGATAAAATCTTCATTCGGACATGAAATCGAGCCACGCTTGTTGCAACGTGATCATAACGGAAAAATCAGTGTGATTCGGTGAAGAAACTAAAGAAAAACATTACGGAACGAGCGCACGATCGATCTAAAGTTTCAATATTCATCGAAAATTCAAGTCTCATAATCATGGCTCAAAAGCATGATTCATGGCTTGAAGTTGGTAACAAACGATCGCCATACCGAGCCTTATAAGAAAACAATCATCTTTCAATCAAACGGGCATCAGAGCAACCCCGGATCAGTCATGAAAGATCATGCAAGTTCTCGAGCAGCAGCAGGGACTATTTTAAAATTCCACACATTGTTAGGCAGGGGCAAAACAATCCTTTTGCACCCATTTTTAGAATTTCTTTTAATTCAATTAAATTGTAATTATCTTCAATTTTAAGTAGTTTTTGAGCGTCCACCGATGTTTGGGCCCAATTATATATAAACATATAAAGCCAAATTGTAAAAGGGCTTCGATTCATTTCATAGAAACATCAATAAAGTTTCAATTTCTTCTTGAGTTCTTGGGCACATCTTGCAGATAGAGAGAGGAGAGAGAAAAAAGGGTCAGTAGCCTTCTGTAAGGTAACTTTCCATATCCTCCCCTCTTTCTCTCTTCCCTCTCTTTCTCTCTCCTCCTCACTTTCTCTCACCTCTCTCTTCTTCTCATTTCTATCTCTCTCTTATTCTCATCTCTATCTCTCACTCTTCTTCTCATCTTTATCTCTCTTTCTCTCTCTTCTTCTCATCTTTATCTTTTTTATTTCTCTCTCTTCTTCCCATCCTCTATCCCGATGAAACTCAGCACTGACTACATCCCCTTTCTCTCCTCTGTCTAGCCCAATTGATAAAGCTCAGCGCCAATTGCGTCCCCTCTCTCTTCTCTGTCTGGCCCAGTCGGTGAAGCTCAGCACCGACTGTGTCTGCTCTCTCCTCTCTGTCTAGCACGGTCGGTGAAGCTCAACAACGCCGACTGCATGCTCTCCCTTCTTCTTCCAACACAGCCAACGATGCCTAACGTCAACTGTGTCTTTCCATCTCTTCTGTTCTGAAACACAAACAGTGATGCCCCAACGACGACTGTGCCTTTCTTTCTCTTCTTCTTAAACACAGTCGGCGATGCCTAGCGCCAACTGTGTCTTTCTTTCTATTCTTCATCCAACACAGTCGGCGATGCCTAGCCCCGACTGTGTCTTTCTCCCTCCTCTCTGCTTCCTTCTCTCTTCTCTCACACTCATATCCTTCTTTCTTTCTCTTTCTCTCTTTCTTTCACTTCTCTTCTTATTCTCTTACTTATTATTCTCTCTTTATGATTTCCATTCTTTCTATTATTCTTTTGTTTGATTAAGAGGGGTCAAGATTAGCCTTTCATGGTAGTCCTGTTGTCTAGTCGTAATGCTATTGTGTCAGAATCTATGTGCTTGCCTCATTGCCACGACAGATTAACCATTGTGTCTAGCTAGTCAGTATCGATATTGACACCTAGTAGTAATTATGTTGAGCCTGTCTGAGTTACTAAGCCCCTTTTAATACCACGTCAGGCCAATTACCCACCAGCTTAGTCATTGTGCTGATCACCCCACCTGATTAAATTCTTCTCTCCCCCATCTTCCTCCTCTCATTCTTCTCTTCTTATTATGAATGTACATGCCTGCGTATGTTCACCAGAGAGACCAGGCGAGGTTTGTTGGCCCACCTGTCTTATAACATTTGCCATATATGCGTGATTGCATAAAACAGGAGAATACAAGCCAAGGGAGGCGATTTCAAGCCAGTTTTACGATTGGGGGACTTTCTTCTTGATCTAAGACGGCGCCCACGTGAGCCAGCCTGAGTAAGTCCCAAACCCACCTTAAATTTCTCTCTCATCGGTTGGTAATACCTGCCCTTGTTCTTAAACGAGGTTTCTGAAAGAGCGATCTCAAAAGTCTCGGGTCTTCCCAGAAACCCGAGATGCGTTCCGCCCGATCATCCTGATCTGGAGGGCGAGATTGAGGCACCTAACCAGCTTGGCGACTCCACTGGGGACTTACTACCCCTTAGTCGAGTCGTACTTGTTTGGTTAAGTTTCTCTTTTTTATTTTCTGTATTCACACATCACTTATGGCAACTGGGTTTTGTAACCCATTCATCCGGTTGGGGATTTTCTCATCCCCGCATTTGCGAGTGTCCTCAGGGAACAAGCTCCTCTAACTCCATTCCCAACCCTTCTTTTAAGCAAAGACCCTGGGTCTAGCTTCCAGGTCTTAACCTGGATTGGCATGAGGAAGGACCTAAAAGTCCTTAACTCCCATCTCCTCGCTCTAGTGGAACCTCCACCAAGGCACCTTGCATCGGCAACACATCTGTTGCCACACACAGCATGCACCCTGCCACCGGCAAGTCACTTGTCGATCGTATTGCTGAGGTACGCCGAAATGCTTCACAGTCCCTCTCTGCAAAAGGCCAACAAGTTATCATTGCTCATGTGGGTCGCCACAAGGATACCCCCCACATTCTTGCACCACCACGAGTCTCTATCCCTAGAGGCTCAACACCTCGAGGCGGAGACCTTATGGCCTCCACCCCTCTCACACACCATAAGGCTCGTGGGTCACCCACTCGAGCCACACCTTGGGTTAACCCCTACATTACCTCGAGTCAGCATCCAGGATTAGACCTCTCAGGGCTAGGTCTTGTACACGCTGCTCATATGCATCTCACTGCTTAAGGCAATGCCATTCCTGCGCCAACCTGAGTATACAACAGACGACCTTCTCATCCTCCTACTCAACACACACAAGCACACCCTGTAAGAGGGAGGCCTCCACCTGTTCTCTTGCAGACACTTGCTCGCAGTTCTCGGCCTCCTAAGGCTATACCACTTGCTCGAACCCCGGCTGACCCCCAGATCGACCGTGATCTTTCTTCAAGGAGTGAACACGCATCGTCGTCACAAATAGCCCCTCGCCCTCGACTCAGGCATTCTCATGAGTCAACCTGTTCTTGCTTGCTCCTCCTTCTTCGAGCAAGCACTTCTAGCCATGGTACTCAAAGACCTTCCCCATGGGTGCCATCCGGAACCAGCCCCGTCATTTCGGTCTTGCCTCTGTAGCCCACAAGAGAGCTCAAGGAAAAGATCTGATGGAAGATCGAATCCTTCATCCTCCTCGGCCCAGGACGACTTTAGCCCCTGGCCCTCATCCTTTGCCGCACCTGATTGAGACAGCCCTCTCTTGTGCAAGAAGAGCCGACCAGCCGCAGTCCCAATTACAGTTTTGGCGTGAGTCCATAAAAAACTCAAGGCTAAACGCGATAGGGGTCAACGAATTCTCACCAAGCAAGTCAACGAGGCGGTCGGGGTAACCAGCTCTGATGACCCTCTTTGCCTAAACCCCTTCTATCGTCTTCAGATGACAAAGCCTGAAAAGAGCTTCATCAGCCCTACATTATGGTAAACGTTGTAAAAAACGATCCAACCACTCATTGGCCACGGTCCCAAGACTATCGACAACCGGTCCTCACGCGATCGGCATACAAAAGTTGATTTCAGTCAGGGCATGTTGGCCCCTACTGACTAATATGCCGTGTGTGACCCATCAAGTTCATAAGCCCTCGATTGCAATTAAGGCTAACCTCCCAAGAGAAACAGTCAACGTAATGGTTATAAACGAACGTGACTCCCAAGAAGACCGAATGAATAAGTTTGAAGACATGGTGCGCGCGATAATGGAGAAGATTGATCGTATAGATGCCGCACGACAATCAGCTAACCATGAGGTCAATTCCCACCACTTAGATGGTGCACCTCGAAGCCACCCCCTTCCCTCTGCCTCACAGGAAAACTATGTCCCTAACCCTGTCTCACAGGCAGACATAGATGCTATGGTGGCCCATAGCCTAAAGAGCAGGAAAATTCCAGAGCTACAGGGTGCAATGCCTTATCAAAGATCGTACCCTTCATATATTGACCTAGTCCGGTTTCCCTCTGATTACAAGAAAGGGAAGTTTCACCTATTCAACGGGACCACATCCCCGAACCAGCATATCTCCCACTTTCAGGCAGCATGTTGAGAAATAGCGACTGATGGGAGACTCCTTATCCATCAGTTTGTTGAAACCCTTGATGGCCCAACTTTTCAATGTTATGTACAACTCCCTCCAAACTCATTACATGGGAGGAAATGGAGAAGTTGTTCCACCAGCGGTTCTATGAGGTCGAGAGAGAGGTCCAAACCATTGAACTTCTCACCCTGACTCAAGATCTCGATGAGCCCGTGGACCAGTGCATATCAAGATGGAGAAATTTGGCTGCTCGCCATCCCAATCCTATGCTCGAGAAGGAAGTAGTCCAAACTTGAATATGGAACATGTGATCTAAGATTTCTCTACCTCTAATCCAACTTCCATGTTAGAGCTGATCTCCAAATTAGTCCGCATAGAAAGTCTATCATGCCACCACGGCAGTTCAAGGAACAAAAGGGGTAATGGTAGCTCTCGGACTAACACCTGGGGCTGCTAACAGAAAGGAGTGATCAGTGTAGCTATCACGGCCACTGATCCAAAGAAAGATCCCTCCCAAACTTTGGACCTTTCTAGAGGTGTGAGCATGACAAAGATAACTGTCCAAGTAGGCAAGCAACAACAGTCGTATAACTGAGTACCCCCGCCAACGAATCTTAATCGGAATGATTAGTTCACCAGGCATACGAACAAAGTCTACCCCTTTGAGAAAGAATGGGTTCCTGCATTGTTTCGGTTATTGTTGGAACATCCAGAAGCCAAGTTCTTTGAGCAAGCCAAGCTTGACACCCAGGCAAATTATTGTGCCTACCATTGAAGGATAAATCACCCCACAGATGACTGCTACACACTAAAAGATATTATCGAGTCCCTGAACCAGAACAGATAAAACTCGTAGACTTAAAGAAGGCATTCGGGGCATCAGAAGCCTCCCATGTAGTAATCGTCTAAGAGGAAGATGAAGCCCCTGGTATCCTTCTTTCCTTCTTTGTTATAATTCTTCAGGAAGGCCTAATCACACAGAAACAGGCAAGGCAACTCCGATGCCTCGCTAAGGGGACTGAAGACCGTTGGTGCCCGTATTACGAGGTATTGGGTCACTACCTGTGGGAATGCACTAGTTTTCATGATATATTCAAAAAGAAAATGAGGGAATGTCAAGAGTTTTACAATGTCTCAGTAAGTGATTCCCAAGCTACTACTTCGCTGATACAAGAGGATCTCCCAACACAAGACCTTCCTAATAATGAGTCAGATTCTGCTGAACCCTCGACTTCCCAGCCATGGATAGTCCACCATGGGCGAAGCAGACTCAAGTCCTTAAGACGAGAAGCAGTTCGGTAAGCTAGGGCTGTTCAAAAGCCTAGCAAGACGAATCAAGCACCACCTCAGAAAACTAAAAGAAGACGAACACCAAGGGTTATTCGTCAAAGAAACAAGACAACTCAACCTCTAGTTGAGCAGGAATTTCTCAGGCCCCTTCCCCCAGTGCCAACTTTGCTGGACTTTAATCCTTGGCATGATCTGTCTTCCTTCTCCATCTCGCCAAGAAGATGTATGTGAGTCATCTTCTCCTCAGAACACGTCAAATGAGGGTGACGACGTTAAGAGAACTCCCCAACGATCTAAGTGAGGGAAAGACTTAAAAGATTCCCTGCACATGTCCAATGAGGGTGATGACGTTAAAAGAACTCCCCAGTGGTCTAAGCAAGGGAAAGACCTAAAATATTCCCTGCACAAGTCCAACCCTAGTGATGACGTAAAAATCAACCTATATCGGTCAGATGAGGGGAATGACCTTAAAAGTTCCCCACTTTCTAACCCTTCTCCTTCTTTTTCTTCTACTTCTCATCGTTCTTCTCTTATGTCTCCTGTAGGTACAACCTTGAAATGTCCGGACTTCGAGGCTCTTGACAGAGAATTTGAAGGGATCAACATAAGCAGAATGCAATGGAAATGATTGAGAAAGACCCTAACACAGTCAACATGATTCCTAACAATTGCTGATGCTCTAGAAGATAAAGCTAAGGCAAAGCCACCTTCTTTAAAGAAGCACAAAAAGTGGAAGCCAAAGAAACCCCAGTGCCCTTCTTTTAGCAGAGACTAAGAGAATCAAGAGGAAAAATTCCAACTCTCAAGAAGTTTGCCACATGGTGCACATCTCAGGAGCATCACCCATCACGGGGTAGATAAATCTCAGATGGGGGAGGACGCTGCAACCTCCATCGCAGAAGTCGGGCACCTTGAAGTTTCCTAGTCCACCACTGCCCCCTAATTCAAAGACTAATCTGGCTATCTTACAGCTCCCTGAGCTCCTTCCCAATCCCAATACCTCAAACAATCCACCTATTCTCCAATTCCCTGGGACACCTCTGATCCCATATACCCAATCACTTCCGAAACCTCAAACCTTCATCACCCGAACTAAGCCCGTTGTGCAATCGAGTCATCCAACAGGCCAAAATAAACCTCTTCTACCCAAACCTGCTCTTCAACCCATCATACCACCTAAATCAATGGCAGAACTAGGAGCACAAGGCCTTGATCAAAAAGGTGAAATATGATGTGATAGGGCATCTACGGAAGCTTTCAGCTCTCCTCAGTATCTATGATGCCCTCATGCTCTCAAAGGATTACCGGATGGCTTTAGTTCCGGCTCTCTCTAACTCAGAGGTGTACGAGACCGAAGTAGAATCTATTGAAGTGGATCCAATGATTTTAGAAGGATGTATGCCAATCACCTTTTCAGAGGATGATATGCAGCTGGGAGAAAAGTTTCACAATCGCCCTGTCTTTGTCACTGGCGAATTACATGCATGCCCCATCAACCGAATTATGTTAGATGGAGGGTCGACAGTCAACCTTATTCCATGGAAGAACCTTACTCAATTAGGGTTAGGGTCCGAAGATCTTACTCCAACCCATGTCACCGTTCAAGGGTTCAACCAGTCAGGAGAGAAGCCATCTTGCACAGTTTGCCTTCGTTTTAAGATCGGTGAGCTGAACGATTACGCCTAGTTTCATGTAATCGACACCGACACTTCTTACAACATTCTCCTTGGTCGGGCATGGCTCCATGACTAGGGGGTGGTTCCATCGACGTTGCACTAATGCTTGAAGTATAGCCGAGATGGGAGACAACATACGGTCTGTGCTGACAAAAGACCATTCCCTATAGTCGAAACTCACTACGTCGATGATAAATATTACTTTATAGATCTGATGTCGCCTCAGTAGCTGAATGATGGAGGTCACAAGTCTACAATGAAGACAACATCTTCGCCTCATGAAGATGTTGAGCATGTTGGGAGAACATTGGTGAACATGTTCAAAGAGGAAAAAGGCATGGCAAAATTTTACCTCTATCCCCTATTCATTCTAAAGCTCCAACCATCATCCCTGAAGAAACTATTTCTTCACTTGAAAAGGAGTCTTCGTCAGAAGATGAGCCAGAGTCGCCTTGGCCAGAAGATGAGCCAGAGTTCATTTCTGAGATCGAGCAAGTCATGGGGATAGAATTCCTGACTCCAAAGATCACCTATACGTCGGACCATCAGAAAGTCCTGCATATCCCCAGCGCGCCAACCGCCGCGAATAATTTTCAAAATCCGGTTGCTATCAGTATAGAGTATGCTCCTTGGATCAGTGACCAGCCACAAGTTCTACAATTTCTTTGTTTGATGGGAGGAGAGAAGTTTGAGAAAGGGCAATATTCTTCCCCTCAAGGGCAGGATCCCCTAGCAAACTTAAGAAGCAAAGTTTGCAGTCTCTAGAGTCAATTGGAGGTCATGCGTATCGCTTCAAAACATCTCAAGGAGTTCGTGCCTGAGACCAAAAGCTATGATGGGTTTGAAGTGAATGCACCACTAATGGAGGCCGAAGCCCCACCTGACTGGACTATTTATAGTGAGCATGCTCACCAAATGATGAGAAAAATGAACTATGAGCCCTTGGTCAATCAAACATTAAGAACTGAATCCCCATTTCGAAGCTATACAAGCCACGACAGCCCGTCAAGGGGCTAAACAAGGCCTAGGGTATTAATATATCGAGAGGCGTTTAAAAAAAAAAAAATCACATGAAGTCAACTAGAAAAGGAAAAAAAAAAAAGCCCTTTATTCATCAGTTAAAACTTTTACAAGTGCCGATAAAAGAAAAGACATTTTAAAAAATGATCAATTATCCTATTGATCTCTGCGTTGCATGCCGCAGAAGAAGTCTCGGTGCCTTGGACACGCTCTTTCAGTTCGGCCACCATTTGGGTCTCCTCCTCCTTCGCCACAGTTTCGGACTCAATGGTGCAAGCAAGTTCGGACAAATCTATAACTAAAGAGGCCTCCATGGCCCTCCTCTGGATCATCTCCATCTCAAGACCAACGAATTTCTGCCTTAATATTTTCATTTCCTCTCTTATTTCAGTCATTTTCTTGTAGCTACCTTGCACCTCCCTCTTGAGATCCTACTGATGGCCAGTCATCGTAGCCTTCTTCTCAGTGCAAGAATCTATCTTCTTGCGACAACGGAAGATTGACCCCTCCAAGGAGGCTAGCTTTCTGATTTCCACCTCATGATGTAGTATTCTCGACCGCCAACCTTCCAACTCATTCAGGGTTGCATCAAAATGGGAAAGGACTTTTTTGGTGCACTCCCAATCGCAGCGGTCGCAACAAATTCCCTCAGTTTGGCCAAAGCCTCACCTAGCTCATTGAAAGGTAGCTCTCTTAAAACCTTAAGGCCTGCTCCAAGCATGCCTGCAATCATACTAGAAACCCTAGGCCTAGATGGTACTGCTAAGATTATGACTACTAAAGAGGCTTCAGCTTCAAGGACCGAGCTTGTCGAAGTGATAGTCAACTGAGCCACTGGCTCCTCTGGAACGATGCCAAAGTCTAGAGCTTCTTGCCCCTCAGACTCAAAAGCAGCCCTAGCCTCAACATGCCTGGGTTCTTCAATACCAGCCTCACTGCCTTGACCCTCGCTTATGGGTGCCTCCACTTCTATCTCAGTGGCCTCCAAAGAAACCTGTTCCCCATGCTTCTCACCCTCCTGAACTACCACGTCAACATTGGCATGTTCAGAACATGCCTCTTCCCTTGGGCATTCGCCAATCGCCGATTCAACCCCATGCATGGTTTCTTCTATCTGGCCTGCACCCTCAGCAGTCAGAACCTCAGCCACAAAAATTTCAACCCCTTCATCTTCATGATTTGTGCCCTTGGGGGTAGCGGCCTCTTGGTACTGAGGGGCATCATTAACTATAGGACCTTCTTCTTGAATCATAGCCCCTGCCTTAGTCGGGGCATTAAACCCCTGAAGCACAGAGGCCACATCGGGATCAGATTCCCTTCCTTGAGTAGTTGCTTCGGGACCTTGAGCCTTTTCAGTCTCCATCAAAGCCGGCTCTGACTCAGGAACGGCCCTTGGACTCAGAGGCGCCTCCCTAAGATCCGAAGTCCCTTCCCGGTCGTATGGAATAATCATAAGGGATGGAGTTGTTTGCTTCAGTCTCTGAAGAAGAAGAATACAATTCAAGAGAGATAGAAGATGGTGGAGAAAGTTCAGAAGGTGACACAGGTAGAGTTGCTAAATGATCAAAGGAGGAAGAGCTACCTCTTAGTTCTCATATCACAGGAAGATTGACGGCGCTACGCCTCTGAGTACGCCCACTAACTGGAGACAGCACACGAATATTAGTAGCAGTGGAGTGTTTTCTTTTCTTCCCCCTGCCAGAGAAGGAGCGGCCACTTCCTAATTCCCCTCTAAAGAGGGGCCTTCAGCCAGTCTACTATGAGGACCACTCCCAATCAGTGCGTTCAGGTCCTGTATCGGACGCTTCTCATAACCGGGGACCTGTCGGCCCTAATCCCATTCAAATATGGAATTGAGTTTATCAAAGGCACTCCCAGTTCTCTGTTTCATGGCTAGAAATTCCGGCGAGATGTCATTAGCTTGGACGATTGTCGTCTGCCCACCCGAGGAGCATGAACTTGCACAAAAATAAGGCCAAATATTTAGCCAAAAAGACATAGTCATCGCTGGTCTCAGATTGATACACGGGAGGTGTCCCCTTCACAACTGCCTTCCCTTTTCCTTTCAGAATACCCAGACCGCCTTCGGGATAGTCCCCACAAAAGAATTTCACCCATTCGGTGAAGGTAACTTGACCATTGCTAGACTTATCATGAACTAATTGGTAAGCCTCGAAGATCGTTTGAATTCTAGCAGGAGGATCTTCATCCCCCAAGCTGGCACCACCAAACATGACCGAGTTCGGAGGAACAAACTCGTCATACATGGCCCCGATCATCGGAAGGTCCCCCAATAAAATGAAGATATAACAAAGAGATTCCTGCTTCCCCACGCCCAAGAAGCCAGGTATTGTTAATGTGACTCCAGGTCTCCATTAATACTATGATAGTATTAGAGCATCGATCATAGTACCTGCCCGAACACTGGATCGCTACTAGCAGAGAAGCACGTTCAATAATGCTTCTGTGTGATATTAACACCTTGGCAGTCCAGGAAGAGTATCGCTTCAAATATTGGTGCTCTCCCTCTATTCAAAGGCCTCTTCCTGACCACAGTAGTAGCCCTTTTTCCTATACCATTCGTTTTCCTAAGGTAGGCAAGTTCTGCCCAGAAACTATGTTCTTATGCATACAATGAAGGAGTGCCCCCCTTCTTCAATACTAACATTGTCGTTGTTACCCTCATGGACTTCAAAACAAACTAGGTCAGTAATAAAAGTGACACTAAGAGGCCAATCTGGTTTGCATACGAACCTTGTTAAAATAATGGGCTTCCCTCTTGCTAAAGTCTCACTAGTAAAGTTATCAGTACCGACCTCTCCTCCTCTCTGAAAACTCTTCACATCAAAAATTTGGTTAGAAGAACTAGCCATTATAAAAGGGCTTAGTGGTTTACTCCCAAATTAAAATTGTTAAGGCACTGGATCAGCGCCAGCCCTACACTCAAATCTTAGCGCCGACTGTGTCCCTTAAAGAATAACGCCGACTGTGTCCATTAACCCTTAGCGCCGGCTGTGTCGGCCAACGCTTAGCACCGGTTGTTCTTACTAATTCCTAGCACCGGCTGTGTTTGCCAACGTCTAGCACCAATTTTGTTCAAATCTCTCACATGTGCCACAGATTCTCTGTGTGACACCTCGAGCCCTGCTACGTCGCCTCACAGCCTTCGTCACATCCTTCTACACCACCTGACACACAAGCAAATGGCAACCATCGCCTTCCCTACAACCGTCCGGCTTTAGCGACTGTCTGTTTTCCCTGTGCCCTTCGTTCTTCCTCCATAAACCCACTATTAGAATTGTCCATGCTTGCGTCTTAGCCGACAAGTCACCAAAACCGCTTGAAAATCTCTTCAACCCCCCCAAGTTGTCGAGAAAACCACATTCTTCCGCTGGAAAACCGCTAGAGTCTGCGAAAAGCCCCACACAACTTGCTATTGTAACTCTTGTCTCCCTCTTCCTTTGCCTCTTCTAGTCTCGAAAACCACGGCAAAACTTTCTGATAGCTTCGCTACGCCAAGTGCAAGTCCCTATAACTTCACAAATTTTGACAGAATCCCTGTTAGACATGCCGGAACCTTCCCTGTTTGCAGGTAAAACTCTTGCAAACCCTCAGTCGGAATCCCTTGTTGCCTGCTTCTCACTGCTAAAAATCTTGACGCCAATTATTTTTTTAACCTCCAGTGAAAAAATGGGAAAAATGGGGTTTTACCCCCTTTATATAGCCGAGGTTTCCTTCAAAATGTCCCTCACAAACGGGGCATTCCAACCATGTCCAGGAAGGCCAAAAATGGATGGGCCGGACAGGGTCGGGTTTTGACCCAAGGCCCAAGCAAAGTCTCATTTCCACCTCATTAAAATGTCATGCAACACAGACCAGGATCGGTCAGGCTCGAGTCATGGCCCGAATATTAGTCCATACTTAGCAGTGGCTACATGGTCGAATTCATCTAGCGCCGGCTGTGTGTTCTTGGTGTGCACCGGCCTTGTCTTCAGGAAGTCTAGTGCCGACTGTGTCTACCAACCCCTACCACCGGCTATGTTCACCAATGCTTAGCACCAGCTCAATTTTAACATAGCGTCGGCTGTGTGCTCAGCAACTTAACGCCGGCTGTGTTCACATGATAGCACGGGCCATCCTCAGTGCCGACTATGTTTTTAACAAATTTAGCATCGGCTGGGTTGTTGAGAAGCAGTGTTGGTTATTTTCAACACCAGTTGCATTTTCGAAGACTCATCGTCGACTTAGCACTGAAAAGAAGTAATGGTCGCTATGCCCAGCGTCGACTACGTTCTAAACAGTCTATTGTCACACACCCCATGTAGAAGCCATGTGTGTCTTATTATTATTATCCCTAGTAAAATGGTACCTGGGTCATTCAAACTCAGGTCATGACTTCTCATCCCCAATAGGAGAATCATACTCATATTACTGCTTGTTATCTCCATTGGAGTTAGGGTCATTTTTGCTGCTGCAACACCTAGTGGTGCCTCACACTTATTTATTCTGTCCTTAAGGATATAGAAGACCCATATTTGTCCCCTTGTCCCCAACGAGGTCTGCATTCCTATCTGATTCCCTTACTGATCTTACCTATTTTTCCCCCAATGGGTCAAATTGTCATCCACAAACCTATTCCCATGGAGTCTAACCTACGTGACAACCCAAGCCACGGTTTGCACTGCATGACCTTAAATTGCACAGCCACGGTCCACGCTACATGACCTTAAACTGCACAACCACGGTTTGTGCTGCATGACCTTAAACTGCACAGCGACGGTCCATGCTGCATGACCTTAAACTGCATGGTCCAAACTATATGACCTTAAACTGTAGTGGAGGTCTAGTTGCATGACCTTAAACTGCATAGTCCAAGCCGCAGGACTCTAAACCGTATAACCTTGATCCGTGTTGCATGACCTTAAACTGCACGATTTTAAGGTCATGCTGTGAAGTTTTAAGCACAGACCATGGCTGTGAAGTTTTAAGGTCATGCAGGTCCCGAAGGCATGACCTCAAACTCACCTTCACAAAAAATGACGAGTATGGAGTATACCTTAACAAGGGAACGCCATGAGTAAAAATGATGGACGGGCATGGTCATGAAACCATGAGTAAAAGAGTTTCGTGAAAATAAAAAGCCGGGCATGGTGAAAACCCAAAAAGGGCATTGTGAGTAAAAATAGAAGAATAAGGGTGGACATGGTCAAAAGGTCATGGGTTAAAGAGCCCCCAAAAAAAAGGAGGTTGGTGAAAGCTGTCTCTACGACATCGCTTTTCCAGTTTAAGTGAAGACCCGCAAAGGACGCTTGGACCCATGAACAGGTTGATGCGGCACTCACCTCAATAAGTGGCTTCAGCCCACACTCAAAAAGAAAAATCCTTGG
This sequence comes from Amborella trichopoda, assembly GCF_054954075.1. NCBI lineage: Eukaryota > Viridiplantae > Streptophyta > Magnoliopsida > Amborellales > Amborellaceae > Amborella > Amborella trichopoda. The sequence continues at coordinate 32,560,920 of NC_142344.1, forward strand.
TGTCACAATACCAAGACCCAAAAAATACAAACTTCAAGGAAAAAACTATGACAGCCTGAGCCCAGTTGCAAAAAGGACTCAAAGGATAAAAGATTCATCAAGAAAGAAAGACAAGTCTCATGAAGAAGAGCATCATTTCCAGGAGGTTACGAATGTACTCTAAGATGTCGGAGACGCCTTGAGAAGGCTAAGTCAGCCATGACTTTGGACCTACTATGTAACGACATGCACATCAGTGGGTAGGGGTTATACCCAAAGCTGGTCACCTCGATAAACTGAGGTATCCTACCCTCCAAGAAACAACTGGTGCACAACGCAGACAAGCACCGACAAAAGGCTCTTCAGCAGAACAAACAAACAAGACAGTTATTCTGACAAACCAAAGACGCCCACGAAGGCAAGAAACTGACAAAGCCAAGGCCAAACTTGCCAAAGATGTTAGGGTGACACCTCGCTATGAGGCCGGCTCTCCAAAATCCCTCCCTAGCCGATAGGCCCATATACTAGACTGGCTAACCCCAACTGGACCCCACAGGATGGGACCCACAAAGGTACTCTGCTTGTCAAAAGCAAACCTGGTGTAGGAGCAAACAGCACTAACTAAAGGCCCTTTGGTGGTCTATCCAAAGACAATCAAACCCAGACCAAGTGGGAACAACGCCCTTCGACATGCTACTCAATTGCTAAACGGATCTGATTCTGTCTGACGCGGTCCGTACAAATTCCTCAGCTTCAGAATCACAAACAGTCCACACGAGGGTGAGGACTAAGATAAGATCCCCAAAAATGTCTCTTCTCCCCCTAAACTCTCCACGGTCGGACCTGCGAGCAATGCATCCCTACGTCTGAGCATCCTAGTTGCACCATTGCGTGAATCTCCTCAACGTTCATGTGGTCTTGTCGCTCGGAAGAAAAAAGTAATAATGCTGAAAAAAGGTTTTCGAATGTTTTCTTTCTCACTTCTCTCGAAGCACAACATTTCGTGGGGTAAGCTGTTTGAACTCATTTTTCAGCACCTTGGTCCCTGATGCGAAATTAAGAGGAAGCAGGTCAATGAAGCCTAAAAAAATCGTGAAAATTTTGATGCTCTCAGAATTTTCCCAGAATTGGCCAAGATCTTCATTTGCACTCCAAATAGGCCAACTACCATGTTTCATCGCAATCCGACATGTCTACGATAGTGAAAACAAAGAAACAATTTCGGTAAAATTGGCCTTTAGCACTCCGAAATGGACCTTGTAACTAGAACTATATTTTTGGTAAGTCAAACAGCTATGTGACCACTATCATTGGATTCGGCACGGTCGAAAACCCCTATGGGTCAAGTTTCGGCTTAATCGGGCACTCCAGGACAAAGTTATGAGTAAAATATCGAAAACGGGTAAGCCGTACACTATTCCCGTGTCGCCAACCTACACCAAAACACCATTAAAGGTGGTTGTTTTCATTGTCACAAGCTGTGACATTCAGAGGCTATATCTCACTCATTTCAAGTCGGATCGCTCTCAATTTTTTGGGCACGTTCGTCTCATCGAGACGAGCATTTTGATAGGTGGTACGCCCTATGACGATGCCCGACCAGAAACTAGAAAGAAGTTGCTGATCCGTAAAAAATATTGTTGAAAATTCAGCAATAGCACACCTCACTCGAGTGGCCAAATCATGGCGCTCGCGTACCCGATCGACATGAAACTAATTGCATTATGTGCGTAAGGTCTGTGGCAATCTCTGGTCCGAACCTTATGTACGATGAATGGTTGGATTTCACACACGGAAGCATTGAAGCTGTTGTAAATTCTGGCCGTCGAATTTCAAGATTCCGTCCAAAACCTCAAGGCGACAAAATCTTCATCCGAACATGAAATAGAGCCGCGCTTGTTGCAACATGATCGTGATGGCATGCTCAGTGTGATTCAATGAAGAAACAAAAGAAAAAAAATCAAGGAATGAATGCACTATCGATCAGAAGTTTTCAAGATTCATAAAAAATTCAAGTCTCATAATCATGGCTCAAAAACATGATTTGTGGCTCAAAGGTGGTATCAAAACGATCGCCATGCTGAGTCCTATAAGAAAACAATCATCATTCGATCAAATAGATATTAGAGCAACCCAGATCAGTTATGGAAGATCACGCAAGTTCTCGAGCAGTAGTAGGTATTGTTCTAGAATTCCACACATTGTTAGACAGGAGCAAAACTGTCGTTTTGCACTCATTTTTAGAATTTCTTTTAATTCAATTAAATTGTAATTATCTTCAACTTTTGGTAGTTTTGGGGCGTGCACCCATGTTTGGGCTCAATTCTATATAAACATGCAAATACAAATTGTAAAAGGGCTTCGGATCATTTCATAAAAACATCAATAAAGTTTCGATTTCTTCTTGAGTTAGTGGGTGAGTCTTGGAGAGAGAGAGAGGAGAGAGAAAAAAAGGGTTGGTACCCTTCGATAAGGTAAATTTCTCTTTCCTCCCCTCTTTCTCTCTCCCTTCTTTCTCTCTCCTTCTCTCTTTCTCTCTCCTCTCTCTTCTTCTCATCTTTATCTCTCTCTCTTTTTCTCATCTCATCTCTCTCTTATTCTCATCTATATCTCTCTTTCTCTCTCTTCTTTTCATCTTTACCTTTTTTTTTCTCTCTTTTCTTCCCATCCTCGATTCCCTTCTTTTGACACAATCGACGAAGCTGAGCGTCGATTGTGTCCCCTCTCTCTCCTCTGTCCAACCCAGTTGTTGAAGCTCAGCGCTAACTGCATCCCCTCTCTCTTCTCTATCTAGCCCAGTCAGTGAAGCTCAGCACCAACTGCATCCTATCTCTCTTCTCTATCTAGCCCAATCAGTGAAGCTCAGCACGAACTACATCCCCTCTCTCTCCTATGTCTAGCCCAGTTGACAAAACTCAGTGCCGGCTGCATCTTCTCTTTCCTCTCTATCTAGCACAATCAGCGAAGCTCAATGCCTACTGCATCCTCTCTCCCTTCTTCTTCCAACACAGCTGGCGATGCCTAGCATAATTGTGTCTTTCTCTCTCTTCTGTTCTTAAACACAATTGGTGATGCCTAGCGTTGACTGTGTCTTTCTTTCTCTTCTTCTTAAACACAGTTGGCGATGCCTAGCACCAACTGTGTCTTTCTTTCTCTTCTTCTTCCAACGCAGTCCGCGATGCCTAGTGCCGACTGTGTCTTTCTCCCTCCTCTCTCCTTCCTTCTCTCTTCTCTCACACTCTTCTCCTTCTTTCTTTCTCTTACTCTCTTTCTTTCTCTTTTCTTCTTATCTCTTACTTTTTACTCTCTTTATGATTTTCATTCTTTCTGTTATTCTTTCGTTTCATTTAGAGGGGTCAAGATTAGCCTTTCATGATAGTCCTATTGTCTAGCCGTAATGTTGTTGCACCAAAATTTCTGTGCCCTCTTTATTGTCATGACAGACTAACCATTGTGTCTAGCTAGTCAGTATCGGTATTGACGTCTACTAGTAATTATGTTGAGCCAGTCTGAGTTACTGAAATCGTTTTACTACCTCGTCAGCCCAATTACCCACCAGCTTAGTCACAGTGCTGATCTCCCCACCTGGTTAAATTCTTCTCTCCCCATTTTCCTCCTCTCATTCTTCTCTTCTTGTTATGAATGTACACTCCTGGATGCGTTCACCAGAGAGACAAGGTGAGGTTTGTTGACCCACTTGTCTTATAACATTTGTCATATATGTGTGATTGCAGAAAACAAGAGAATACAATCTAAGGGAGATGATTCTGAACCAGTTTTAAGACTGGGGGTCTTTCTTCGTGATCTAAGAGGGCGCCCACACGAGCCAACCCGAGTAAGTCCCGAACCCACCTTAAATTCCTCTCTGATTGTTGGTAATACCTGCCCTTGTTCTCGAATGAGGTTTTCGAGAGAGCGATCTCAAAAGTCCTGGGTCTCCCTTAAAACCCGAGACGCACGCCGCCCAATCATCATGATCCAGAGGGTGAGATCGAGGCACCTTACCACCACCTTGAGCTCAAAATTAAGGAAGAAATTGATAAACTGCTCAAAGTGAAGTTCATTACCCGTCGATTACTTAGAATGGTCGGCCAACATAGTGGTCGTACCCAAGAAAGAAGAGAGGATCTGAGTGTGTGTCGACTACCGAGACCTCAACAAGGCATGTCCAAAAGACAATTTCCCATTACCAAATATAGATGCCTTGGTCGCCAACACTGCAGGGCACGAGAAGTTGTCATTCATGGACAGTTTCTCAGGATATAACCAGATCCTCATGTTTGAAGAAGACCAAGCAAAGACTTTGTTCATAACGCAATTGGGAACCTACTGCTACTATGTCATGCCCTTTAGCCTAAAAAACGCAAGAGCAACTTATTAGTGGGCAATGACTGGCATCTTCCTCGACTTGATGCACACCATCATTGAAGACTATGTTGACGACATTCTAGTCAAGTCGAAGACCAGGTCTGATCATCTCACCAACCTGAGAACCATTTTCAAAATACTCTAGAAACATCAACTCAAATTTAATCCACAGAAATGTGCCTTTTGAGTTGAATCCGGCAAATTACTAGGCTTTATAGTAATTCAACGAGGCATTGAAGTGCCTGTCCAAAATATGAGCCATCACTGAAATGCCTCCTCCCCAAAACATTAGAGAAATCTGTGGGCTTCAAGGTCGCATACAAGCCATAAGGCATTTTATTTTACAACTGGCAAACAAGTGCATGCCGCTCAATAGGCTCCTTAAGAAAGATACTCCATTCATATGGGATAATGAATGCCAAGAAGCGTTCAACCAAATCCATGAGTACCTCACAAAACCTCCCATCCGTAATCCTCCTAATCTAGATAAACCCATGTTCCTATACATATAAGTGAAAGACAAGACCATGGAGGCAATGTTAGGACAATACGATGACCATGGAAAAGAACAAATGATATAGTACATCAGCAAAACCATGGTCAACTATGAGACAAGATACACGGACGTGGAGAAGCATTGCTTAACACTTGTGTGGTCTATACAAAAGTTAAGACACTATGTCTTATCTTATTCAATCAAGCTCATATAAAAAATAGACCCACTCAAGTACCTATTGGAAAAACTAGTCCTTAATGGACGTTTGGCGAAGTGGAGAATGCTATTGAGTTAGTTTGAGATCAAATATGTCACTCAAAAATAGGTCAAAGGATAATCCATTGTTGATCACTTAGCGAAACACGCACTACTAGATAACAATGTCGTCAACACAGATCTCCCTGATGAAACCGAAATTGGCTAGTTTGGGGCGTTTTTCTCTCAATTGGATCCCCTGAGGCAAAATTTGGCAAGCTCATCCCCGTGTGTGCGTATGATGACCAAATAGCCAGAAATTAGGGACAAAAACCCTACAACTAGGGGGCTAAGTTTGTAAAAATTCAATTTGAAAAGTGTGTGCAAGCAAAGTGTTCTGTTATGCTTCAATGAAGCAAATGCACACGTAGAGTTGAACAAAGACCCCTCAACAGGGGCAATAAATAAATAAATAAAAATTCAAACTTCCCATAACAGGGGCAAGTTGAAAAAATACCTCCCAACAGATGCAGAATTTCGATATAAAAAATAAATAAATTGTATGGGTGACGTGAGTAGTGTCGCCCAGCCTATGAGGACGACACTCCTCGTGTCGCCCGGGTGACACCACTAGTGTTGCCCCAAGCGACATCACTGATGTCACCCAAATTTTCTATGGTTTTCTTTACTTTCAGAAAAATACATAACAAAAAAGAAGTTATATGGGCGACACAAGCCGTGTCGTAAAGACCTGGGCGACACGCCTAGTGTCACTCAAAACTTCTTTTCCCAAAATGCCCCCACTTAATTTTAGGGTCTTCCAAGGATCAAACTTGGTTTGTGATGGTTTTTATGGCTATTTTCAAACATTTTAATCAATTTTCAAAAATTTCAAATATTTTCATTAATTTTCAAAAATTTCATATTCTCCTTGGTGGCATGAGCCTAAACTACCAACCAGTTTTACAAAAAAATAAAAATTTCAAAATATTCAATAAAAAAAAAATAATACGCTCCTTGGTGGAATGAGCCTAACTGCCAACCAATTTTATAGAAAATTAAAAATTTCAATAAATTCAAAATGAAAATGCTCCTCAGTGGCATGAGCCTAAACTGCCAACCAAATTTCAAAAAATTTCAAAAATAAAATAAAAATCAAAAAGAAAATGCTCCTAGGTGGCACGAGCCTAAACTAGCAACTAAAGTCCAATTCAAAAAATGTCAAACTTGTGTGACGTAAAAGAGCCAAGACAGGTAGCGTCTAGCCCTGTATGACACAAAAGGTCAGGTGTATCCAGGGCACAACCATCTTGTTCAATGAAAGATGTCAAACTCATGCGACGTAAAAAAGCTGAGGCGGATAACATCTAGCCCCGTATGATGCAAAAGGTTGGGTGTATCCAGGGCACAACCACCCTATTCAATGAAAGATGCCTGACATAAAAAAGCCGAGACAGGTATCGCCAAGCCCTATATGACGTAAAAGGTCTGGTATATCCAGTGCATAACCACCCTATTCAATGAAAGATGTCAAACTCGTGCGACGTAAATAGTCAAGGAAGGTACCATCTATCCCCGTATGATGTAAAAGGGTCGAGTGTATTCCATCTATCCCCATATGACATAAAAGGGTCGGGTGTATTCCGTCTATCTCCGTATGACGTAAAAGGGTCGGATGTATTCTGTCTATCCCCGTATTGATGTAAAAGGGTCTGGTGTATGGTCCATCGCTGCATGGCGCCAAACTGCTTAGAGGGCTCTATGGTTACAAGAGTTAAAACTGCTAACCAACCTTGCTTTTCGAAATATCTTCCTCCTTTCAAAATTTCACTATATGTCTTGTGTTTTCAAAAAACTTTAATTCTTTTGTTAAAATCGTAACCTGTCCTTGCTCCAGGTTCTATTTCAAATCTCCCCCTATCTTCAAAATTTCTAAAAAGAATTTTAAAAATGAAGGAGCTTGGACACCCGTATATGATGATTACCGCGTTGCCGCGATTGTTGCATTGCTGCCTTGTCTCTCTCTTCAGATTCGACCGGACAGGTATCTTTCTATAAAAAGCCTTCAGAAACTCTAAGGAAATCAAAGAAGATGCCAGAGTTAAAGATTCAAACTGAAAAACCCCTGAAGTCAAGTAGCTTGGCCAGAAAATCCAACTCGAGTTTCAAGCTTGTGTAACTCATTGACATCTCACATCAAAAACCCTAGGAGGAAAAATGCCCTAGGTGGGTGAGCTCGATGAGTGCAATGACTTGGAGGGATTAGTTGGTGTGCCCTATGACCACGTGACCTTAGGACGAAATTTAAAACATCTATATTGTTTTTGATGTTCACCTACCCCCCTCTCGAAGGATAGGAACGCGAAAGTGTATACTTCTTTGCCACTCACCTGTCCCTCGAAGGACAGGGAGTGCCAAAGAGGGGCAACTATAGACACCCCATTTTAAGTCTGGCAAATTCTATGGCTTCTGAACCCTTAGGACCACATTATCTTAGTAAAACCATAGTTCACAGAGCCTACCCTGTGACCCAGAACCAGTTCGCTTACCCGGAACCCTGCAGAAGTCCTGTTTTGACCCGAAATCTTACAAACACCCTGTTTCACCAAACAAATCATTAAAAATAGTAACAAAATGCATTTTAACCCAAATTTTATCTAAGATATTCAAAAGAGGCTGAGGAATATATTCAAAGTGAAAAATATTAATTTGGAAAAGTTTTGGTTTGGGCGACACCAGTGGTGTCACCCGAGCGACACTGGCAGTGTCGCCCAAGTCATCTTGTAAATGCCCTATTTTACCAAAAACATCATTAAAAATAGTAAATAAAACATTTTTTAACCAAATTTTTTCTGGTAGCTTCAATAGATGCTAAGGAACACACCTAAAAACAAAATTTTCAATTTGGAGCATTGATGGTTTGGACAGTGTCTAGACTGGGCAACATGCCTGTTGTCGCTCAGATTTGAGTGACACTACCAGTGTTGCCTAGCCCCTTTTCCCCAAATTCATTTTTTTCTATTTAGGTCAGTTTTTTAATGATTTTTTGGGTGACACTTAGGCTTGTCGCCCAAATCTCTACCTTTTTTTTTTATATGTTTGACTCGGGATTTGTTGGTTATGGATATATTTCCTTTCCAACAGGTCCTGGGCCCTTGTATATCCCATTTTCATTGCTACTTAAGGGCAGATGAAGTTAGAAATGGGGGATAGACAAACTTCTCCTGAAAAGGATGTAAACCCTAGGAAAGAGTTAGCTTTAGAAACCCTAGCCTCCTGAAACCCTAACCTAAAGCCAAAAGCCTAGAACTCTGGGGCACAATAATCCTAGTTCTAAAACCATTTCTAGGGCACAACAACCCTTTTACACTAGAGGCTTTTTGATCAACATTCGAATAAGAGAGGCAAAGAGGACATCGGTGCTGATACGGGCGAGCCCTAGAAAGCTCGGGAGTCCCGGGCCATCCAGCCTAGTTTGGTATTGTTTCGTTTTCTTTATTTCTTCTTCTTTTACTGTTTTGATTCTATTTTATTTATTTTAAACTGTTAATTTGCTTTAAAACCATGTTTTGATGCTCTGGATCATTTTGGCTCTGCCACATATCAGAGAGTAGATCTGCTCGTTTCCAGGCAGATTTAACCTCAGATCTGAATTTGATTTGTCCCACTTTCTCTACCACTTTATTTACTTATTTTTATAAGTTTAAGGTGTCAAGATCCGAGAGATCTTCATCGGGGGATCTGTTAGATTTTCATCGTAAACAACCTCGAAATGCAAATAGATGCTGAAGTGACCAAGCTCAGGCAAGCAAGTTTTATTTGTGAAATCAAGTATTCAAAGTGGCTGGCAAATATTGTCCTAGTTAAGAAGAAGAATGACTAAATTAGAGTTTGCATTGACTTCCGTCACTTGAATACAGCCTGTCCCAAGGATGACTTCTCATTGTCATTCATCGAGATGTTCATTGACTCTACGACTCACTGTCAAATATTTTCATTCATGGATGGATACTCTGGGTATAATCAGATACGAATGGCACCACAAGATGAGGAAGTCACCGCGTTCTTGACTCCAAAAGCAGACTTTTGCTACATAATGATGCCTTTTTTATTGAAGAATGTTGGTGCCACATATCAGAGGGCAAAGACAACCATCTTCAAGGATATGATGCACAAGCAGGTTGAATGTTATGTAAATGACTTGGTGGTAAAATCTGAAGAGAAAGACGCTCATATGAGAGACCTCGAAAAGGTGTTTGATCAGTTATGCCTTCATCAGCTTAAAATGAACCCGTTGAAATGAGCTTTTGGTGTGCATTCAAGAAAGTTCTTGGGGTTCATTGTTAGACACTGCGGGTTGGAAGTTGAGCCAGTCAAGATCAAGGCAATCCAAGAAATGCCGTTGCCAAGTACATTATGAGAGCTGCACTCTCTTCAAGGGCAGCTGGCGTACATCCGCAGGTTCATCTCCAACCTCTCTGGTCGCTGTAAACCCTCTATGCACCTGATAAAGAAAGATACCTTGTTCATCTGGGTTGAAGCATGTCAGTCCGCCCTCGATGACATCAAGCATTATTTACTCAATCCTCCAGTGCTCTCTACACCGATATTAGGAAGACCTCTCATCCTGTATGTGACCGCTTTGGACGAGTCACTCGAGGCATTGTTGGCACATAATAATGAGGAAGGAAAGAAACAACACCGTACTATCTCAGTAGCAGGATGCAAGGGGCCGAGAAGAATTATCCCCCTATAGAGAAGATGTGCTTGGCCCTGATCTTCACAATGAAAAATCTCTGCCACTACTTGCTCGGTCTTGAAGTAAATCTCATATCGAAGGCAGATCTAGTAAAGTTCCTCATGACACGTCCATGCTTGTCAGGACGCCTTACTAAGTGAGCATCATTGCTGATGGAATTTGGCATCACATATGTCCCACAAAAGGCCATCAAGAGCCAAGCCTTGGCTGATTTTCTTGCATCACATCCTATACCAGCCGAATCTCCCTTATCAAGTGACCTGCCTGATGAAGAAGTATTATGTGCAGAGCTTGCTCACATGTGTATTTCAATGAAGCCTTCCAATCGAACCGATGAGGCACCGGAGTAGTATTTCTAACTCTGAAAGGAGGAGTATTGTCTCTTTCTTTCTCTTTTACCGAAGCCAGTTCTCATAATGAGGTAGAATATCAGGCCCTTATAATTGGATTGGAGTTGGCCTTTGATCTAGACTTGGAGCAGCTCAAGATCTATGGCAAAACTGAGTTGGTTATCTGGCAGCTCAAAGGGATCTACGACATAAGAAAAGACACTCTCAAACCTTATCATGATACTGCAAAGTCGTATATGGCCCCGTTTGAGGATGTATCCTTGAGTCACATCCCTAGGAGGCTAAACTCACAGGCTAATGCACTTGCAATTCAATTGTCCTCACCAGGAGCCTATCTGGGTGGCAGAGTGGAGACACATTGAACTAAGAACTGAGGTGGACTTGGATGATGAGAGAAATCTCTTCTCCGAGTGCCCACCTTATCCATTTGGAGCACTTCTATCAGCCAAAGAAATTATCAAGTCTTATCAGGAAGCTAAGGTTCAAAACCAAGAATCAGAGTTCTTCGACCTAATGTGCATCGAAGTCAAGAAAGCAAAAGATTGGAGAGAGCCCATCACTAATTTTCTAAGACATGGTAGACTCTCGGAGGATCGTGCCGAGAGTAATAGTGTACGTTGAATGTCTACCAAGTTTACCCTCCTTGAAGGAGATGCTCTCTTCAAATGGTCATTTGACGGTATTCTTCTTAGATGTGTGGACATGTAAGAATTAAATAAGGTGCTCGAAGAAGTACACTCGAGCATCTGTGGATTGTACCATTTCAGCCCTAAGCTATATGAACGGATATGCAGATTGGGGTACTATTGGCCTTCGATGATTGTTGATTCCTTAAACTATGCTAAAAAGTGCCAAGTATGTCAAATACACTCGAGCCTTGTTCATCAACCTCCATAGCCCTTAAGCCCAACAGTGACATCATGACCCTTTTCACAATGGGGTATGGACATTGTAGGGCCTATTGACCCTCCTTCGACAATGAGTCATGTCTTTATTCTAGCTGCAATATATTATTTCTCCAAGTGGGCTGAAACAGTCCCCCTTAAGAAAGTTCCTGGGATCCTGGTGGCCAATTTCGTACGAGATCACATCATATATTGGTTCGAAGTGCCTGACCGGATTAGATCTGACAATGGTCCCCAGTTTAGGAGTCAGCACATCGATCGCTTGGTTAATTAGTTTAGCTTCGAATGGAGGTACTCAACTATGTATCACCCTCGAGCAAACGGGTTAGCTATGTGCAATGTTTTAAGGAAATCGCTATCAAAGACAAAGAAGAACTTGCATGAGAAACTATCTGAAGCCTTGTGGGCCTATCGCACTACCACAAGAAATGCCGCCGATTCCACTCCTTACTCCCTAGTCTATGGGGGTGAAGCAGTTTTACCTCTTGAAATTCAAATCTCTTCGCTATGTGTCGTTGTACATCAAGGGCTAACCGAAGATGAGAGAGTCAAACTTCGATATCAAGAATTGGATGCACTCGATGAAAAGAGGTTGGAGGCTCAGTAGAACCGTGAACTCAACCAGGGAAGAATGAAGAGGGCCTTTGACAAGTCAGTCAAAGTCCTCTCATTCGCCTGTGAGAATCTGGTTCTAGCCATTAAGAGGCCAATTATTAAGCATGGGAGGCGCAAAGGGAAGTTTGAACCCAAGTGGGAGGGTCCCTTTATAGTAAAAAAAGTCTCGCCAAATGGAGCTTACATCCTTGCACACCCTGATGGAGACGAGGCAATGCCCCCTATCAATGGGTGATACCTAAAGAAATACTACCCATAATCATACTAAAAAAGACTCAATACGCGACAACGAAGAATCAAAAGGATGGTAAAAAGAAAGCAAGAAAGAAAGTCCAAACAAGGTTTTACTCTTTTTATTGCATCAAAAGAAGTTACAGGTTACAATCAAAAGACCATTATTAGGGGGGTTACAAATCTCTTGCATTTAAGGAAAAGAAAAAAGTTTACACCAAAGCATTGCTCTTGCATTTGAGGATGAGAGGATGGTTACATGCCAAAAAGAAATGCCCTCATCAAAAAGAAGAAGTAAAACCACTTGCGAGTCAGCTTCAATTCATCTGTTGGGTGTTCTCAAATAGGATGGTTATAGGCCAAAAGAAGAAGCTAACCATTATCAAGTTAGCTTCAATTCATCTGACGAGTATAGCAAACATACAAAGTAGACTTCTCTAGTAAGGAACTGGCCTATGATGGAGAGCATACCTAGTTCACAGTAGGTGCCCTTCCACATAACAACATGGACTTCACTATTGTGTTGGAGGACTTGGCTTCCAACAGGCATCATAAGTCGGGCTTTACCATGGGTTACCGCCCTTCGCTGACCCCAGTCATCGACATGCACCATCACAGCAAAACACGACTCACCATCATTCATCAGAGGATCGAACAAGTAATAGCCAAGCTCATCATGTTACTAGCCACGTGCGACAAAGGCACTGACTAGCACCGGTTGACTTTTGGAGACTCAACACCGGCTGCGTATCTAAAAAAAAAAAACCTAATTTCGGTTGTGTTTTTTAATCCCAGTGTTGATTGCGTGTCCTAACGCCAACGCCGACTATGTTCCTAAGAACCAGCACCGGCTAAGTATTCGAAGTCAGCGTCGGTTGTGGCCCCTTCCTACTATGACTGTTCACCTCCTGGTGACTCTTCGTTTTCCCCACACACACCTTTTCGAGGACCCTCGTTTTCCTACAAGCAACCCTTTGTCTCCCCAATGATTGTACACCTTCCCGCGGCCCCTCGTTTTTCTCCTGTGACCTTTGAGTTTCCACCGGAAAACCCCCTCTTCCACCAGAAGCCCACTGGGAGACTTTCCCCTTCCTGCACACTGCGAGACTTTCCCCTCCCTACACACTGTCGAAAAATCACAGAAACAAGATGGAAATCCCAAGGCAGCCCCCTGCTACAACTTCCTCCCTTTTCCCTTCTTCAGAGCACCCTAAACTAAGGCCGGAGTCTCTGGAAAATCCGGCAAACTCTCTGCTTGTCCCACTATACCAATCAGCAAAATCCTACAACTTCACGAAGGCCCAGTGTTCTCTTTGATACTCTCTCCTGTTTGCCAGAAAACTTCGATAGAATCCTACTCGAAGTACCCTGTGTGCTATCGAAAAATCTCACTGAGAGTTCTCTCACTCTTACCACTCAAAAACCATAGCCGTTTTACCTTAAGTGAAACGGTGAAAATGGGTTTTACCCCCTTATATAGGCAAAGTTTCCCTGGAGTGTCCCCAACAAACCAGGAATACTAGTCATGTCCTAGAAGGCCAAACGACGGTGGGCTGGATCTGGGCGGGCTCAGACCAGAGGCCCGAATGAAAGACTACCGCCGACCATGAAAGCTCAAAACCAAGAGCGGGTTGGGCTTAGACTGAAGGCCCAGACACTAGCCTATGACCAATGTCGGATGTGTTCTCCTTTGACTAATGTCGGCTGTGTTCTTTTATGACCAACGCCAACTGTGCTCTCAATGACCCAGTGTCAGCTGTGTTCTTCTATGACCAGCGATGCCTATGTTCCCAAGCTTATCGCCACATGTGTTCCCACTATGCACGCTAGCACCGCTTGTGTTGGCTCCACCCGTGCTAAACTCCGTGTACGTGTCAACACTTCTACTTCTCAAATCTGTTGACGTGTGTGTTACACTCTTCAAACTAGCACCATGACGTTAACTGCTTTGCGTAGGTCTAGGAGGCATGACCTTAAATTTTCCCTCACCATATGCGCACAGGCCCTTTACATGCATCTTCATGCACGCCTTCCCCAACCGATTCGTTCGCGCGCATACCACCTTCATTACCATCCCATTGAATCCCTTCACTATCATCCATCATTCCTCAGTGAATCTCACCCACGCTCACCTAACGGTGAATCATCCCGCCTTTCATACTTGTCGTAAGCTAGTGGGTCACCACTTTTCACCTTTCATTCATCAATCTTCCACTTTTCATAGGTAGCCTCATGCCATCCCCCAAAAAGTGTCAAAACTACCACCATACTCACTCCATGGTCTCTATAGATTGCTATTCATCACCTCCATGGTCCAGCCGTGTGACCTTAAACTGTAGTGCATGTCCTAGCCGCATGACAATAAAAGGCTTCACACAGGTCCCGAAGGCATGACCTTAAACACGCTTTCAAAAAAAAAATAAAAAAAGAAAAGAAAAAATAATGGGCATGGCGTACACTGGACAAGGGAACGCCATGAGTAAAAATAACGTACGAGCATGGTCACGAAACCATAAGTAAAAACGTTCCGTGAAAATGAAAACCCAGGCACGGTGAAAACCCCGAAAGGGCACCGTGAGTAAAAATGGAAGAATAAGGGTGGACATGGCCCAAAGGTCATGAGTAAAAGAGCCCCATATAAAAGGGAGTTGGTGAAAATCGTATCTACAGTGCCGCTTCCCAAGTTCAAGTAAAAATCCACAAAGAGAAAAATCCCTGGTGTCACAATACCAGGACTCCAAAAATATGAGCTTCAAGGAAAAGATTCCAACAATCTAAGTCCATTCGCAAAAAGGACTCGAAGAACAGAAAACTCGCCAAAAAGGCAAGTCAAGTCTCATGAAGAAGAGTATTATTCCCACAAGGTCGCTAACATACTTCAAAGATGTTGAAGAAGCCCCAAGAAAGCTAAGTCAGTCATGACTTTGGACTTGTGTCACGACCCCGCCCCCGACCTCCTTGCCTTACGCGGCGACAGGCGATCGAGAGCGGGTTCGTGAATCCAATGTAACGTTTGTCACTCAAGAAGGAGTGGACTCAATGCTTTTATTTTTGGTAATCGAGCAAACGATGGAAAAGAATTGAAACAATAACTTAACTAGCAGATGAGAAAAGAAAATCCCAAATACCAAAATTCATAATATAAAAATCTTCCAAAATATTACATTCAGTTCGGGGCATCTAGGCCCAAAATTACATGTGTCAACAAAGAACAAAAACCCAGGGTCAAACATCCCAGACATAAAAAAGATCTAAGCACCCCCTTTACGAAAACTATCTTCGTCTTCCAGCCGTAAAACACGAATTCCTAGCCCTGCACCTATTGCTATCAATCTACAAGGAGAGGAGAGATAATGGGATGAGTTATACAACCCCATAAGTAGGCTTAGTGTTATGCATCTATAGTGATTCTGTCCGTGTGATAACAGTTCAATCCATCAATATAAAATCATAATGTGGCTTATATGAATATCAGGTCAAGACAGCGAGCATGAACATTTCATTTACATGGCAATTGTCACTAAATCAGTGTGATCATGAGCATTAAATCAGTGAAATCATTAACATTCAATCAGTGAGATCCTAAACATCTCTTATTCCGAAATTCGATCATTTCCCACTCACTCCCTAAATTACCTACTCCCATATTAGAGGCCCTATCCATCAGGCTAAGCCAATCCCATTGCTTAAGACCTCTACCATTATATAGGAGGGAGGCTAATGACAAGTAGGGTAACTCACACAATCTCCATCTCGTATTGGGTTTTGATAGGCATTTACCTTGCAAGGCATCAATC
This sequence comes from Amborella trichopoda, assembly GCF_054954075.1. Taxonomy (NCBI): domain Eukaryota; kingdom Viridiplantae; phylum Streptophyta; class Magnoliopsida; order Amborellales; family Amborellaceae; genus Amborella; species Amborella trichopoda. The sequence goes on from NC_142344.1 coordinate 32,576,615, forward strand.
ATTTTATTTTATTTCATAAATCTAGGGTGCGACCCTCTATCGATTCCCATAACCCGATCCTATCATTATGCAGGTTAGGGGATATGTCGGCATCACTTTCCTTACGACCGATGAGTGTCCCATCGCATAGCAGGTGATGTCATAAAAGTATCCACTACCCGTGAGTGTCCTACCACGTAATGGTCAATATCAATATAAGCAATGGTCATCCATCACAATATCATAATAGTATCCACTACCAGTGAGTGTCCCACCACGTAATGGCCAATTCAATGCCTCATAGCAGATGAATCATATTTCATCATAACATCATAGCATTCAGCGAAAGACATTTATTTCATAAGCTTTCATACGGCATAGGTCTTCGCAGTCGCATTTGCCATTCATTATGAATTTAATTCATCACTATTGCGCTTGTGACCCCGTTTTCCCATGCAAATGCAGTTATATGACATCATTCACATATCTTTATAGCATTTGCATGAAATTTATCATATGGCATTCACATTTGTCATATATCAAGATAACTTAGTGTCGCAAGGTCATAAAATTGATGCAATAACAAGTAACAGTGACAGGCCCCTCTTTGTGAGGGCGTAGCTCCCTATTTAGGGGGAGTTCCAGAATATCTTAAACATAAAACTTTTAGCTAATACACAGATATCTACAAAAAAAGTGATTTGAAAGAATTTGGGTGCCATTTGATGGGTCAATAGCTCAGTACGAGACGAGCATTAGTTGCTGGAAATGTTTCCTGCAACAATGTGCAGAGACATATTCACGCACTTCGAGTCATAGCTCAAAATCCGTTAGGAATTTTGAAAAATTCAAAACTTGTAACTTTAAACACATTCAGAGACCTTTCCAATGGTGGAAATTTTAAGGCTTTTGGACACCTTTTTCTGGGTCAAACACATTGCCCAAGGAGGGCCACAGTTGCTGGAATTAGCAGCGATTGTGAGCAGTGTCATATCTTGACATCAATGGCCATATCTCTTAGTCCATGCACAATTTTATCGTGACATAAAAAGTAAACTTGGAGTAGACATATGTGTCTTTCATTTGGGGCTGATTCGGTCCCATTTGGATCCCTTTTGGCCCTTGAAAACTTTAATGTAAAAACGGTCAAAATTCTGGAAATTCTTATCAAGCTTTTAAGGAACACTTAATATCTCATGGTCAAGGTCCACTTTGGGCATGGAACCTTGTTCATGTTGACAAGCCTCACCATGAGCAATTTCGTGAGTATTCATGAATAACAAAATCATATACATATGGTTAAAGAAGTCATAACATTGAGAAGTACAACTCTGAAATTTCCAACCTCATGCCAACCCATTCACATTTCACGTTTTCCATTCTATCATCTCACCTATTTTCAACATTACTACAAGAATCATGAATGCATGAAAGCTAAACCCACTTACCTTGACTCTCACGGTGTCTTCAATCTCCTTTAGTAGCTTTCTCTAGCCTCCTCCACCCTCACCCGTTGGCTGTCTTCAAGGGGTGACAATGAGCTCCTTAAAGAGAGAGCGAGAGTAAGGTAAAATGAGGGGACTGGTCGTCAAAGGAGAGGTGGAGGGCTTAAGTACCCACGATCGATGGGATTCACTATGGGTAACGTAATTACATGTGACTTTGATGCGTACGGGGCGGTGCTGACACGGGCAGTGGCCTTATGTTTGACCAAGATGCTCCTGGTGTTGTTCCTTCTTTCTCTCATCTCTCAGACGGCGCTGGGTTACAATCGGTGCTTGGCCTTGAATTCATGGTCGGCGATGGGCTCCCAAATGCAGCCGGCGATACGTCTTTCTTACATAGTCAGCGCTACCTCTTCTCTTACATAGCCAGCACTGTGTTTCCTCTTACACAGTCAGCGCTGTGTTTTCCTCTTACACAGCCGGCGCTTTTCCTCTTACTCTTACACAGCCGGCACTACATTTCCTCTTACACAGCTGGCACTACATTTTCCTCTTACACAGCTGGCACTGCGTTTTCCTCTTACACAGCTGGCGCTGTGTTTTCCTCTTACATAGTCGGCGCTGTGTTTTCCACTTACACAGCCGACGCTGCGTTTTCCTCTTACACAACAGGTGTTGTATTTTCCTCTTACACAACCAGTGCTAGGCTCCTAAACATGCATGGTGATGCTCCAAATGGCGTTAGGTCTCTTTCTTACCCTCCATTGTCGTGCGCGTCACTAGTCTGGAAGAAAATTGTGGTTCTTATAGCCTGTGATATAGAAATTAGGATTGAATCCTCAGGGGTCACCTCGAAAGAAGGAGAGATGTATCTTGATTGTTGAAACTTCAAAGCAGTGGGTAGGGGTTATACCCAAAGCCGGTCACCTCGATAAACTGAGGTACCCTGCCTGCCAAGGAATATCTAGTGTGCAATGTAGATGGACGCCAATCAAAGGCCCTCCAGCATTTAGAATGAACAAACAAAAAATCCTTGAAATGTGGATCAACACGAGAGGATACAAAAACCAGACTAATGGGAAAAATGCCCTTCAACATGGCACTCGACTGCCAGACAGGCTTGATTCTAACTAATGAGGTTCGTACAAATCCTCAGCTTCAGAATCATAATTAGTCCCTTGAGGGTGAGTACTTCGATATAATCCCTCAAAAAAGTCTCTTTTCCCCTTAAAGTCTCCACGGATGGACCTGTACATTGCATCCAAATGTATGAGCATCCTAATTTCAGCATTGCGTGAATCTCTTCGACGTTCACGTGGTCCTGTGGCTAGGAAGAAAAATGTAATAAAGCCGAAGGAAATTTTTTGAATGTTGTCCTTCTCACTTCTCTCGAAGCATAAAAATTCAGTGGGGCAAGTTGTTTGACGACATTTTTCAACACCTTGGTCCCTGTTGTGGAACAAAGAGGAAGCCAGTCAATAAAGCCTTAACATACAGTGAAATTCCCAACAGTCTCATAATTTCCTCAGAATCAGAATCTTCCTAAGTACTCCAAAAGGCCACCTACCAAGTTTTATCACAATTGACATATCTAAGGCAGCACAGACAAAGAAACAATTTCAAAAAAATCAGCCTCTAGTACCCCGAAATGGATCCCGTAACTAGAGCTATATTCTCGGTATGTCAAACAATTGTGGGGACCATTGCCATTGGATCCGACATTGTCAAAACCCCTATGGGTCAAGTTTCAGCTTAATGGGGCATTCTAGGACAAAGTTATGAGTAAAAGACCAAAAAGGGGTAGGCCACACGCTATTCCCGTGTGGCCTCTGTACAATCTCCATTAAAGGAGGCTGATGTGCACAGTTCCGAGCAGCAACTTCAAAGGCTCGTATCTCACTTGTCCTGAGCCTGATCGCTCAAAAACTTGGTGAGCGTGTTCGTCTCATTAAGACAAGCATTTTGATATGTGACACGACACGTGACGATACTCGAGCAGGAAGAAAAATTAGAGAGAAGTTGATGATTTGTGAAGATAGTTACAGAAAATTCAGCAACAGCACGCCTCGCTCGAGCGGCCAAATCACGACGCTCACGTACCCAATTGACACAAAACCGATTGCGTTATGTGTTTAAGGTTCAAGGCTATTTCTGGTCTGAACCCTGCGTACAATGAACAATTGGATTTCACACACAGAGGCATCGAAGCTGCTGTAAATTCCGACCGTCAGATTTTCAAATTCCAGCAAAAAACTCAAGTCGATAAAATCTTCATCTGGGCATGAAATCGAGTTGCGCTTGTCGCAACGTGATTGTGACGATATGCTCAGTGTGATTCAGTGAAGAAACTAAAGAAAAATTTCAAGAAACAAGCACACTATCGAGTCGAAGTTTGCAAGATTCATCCAAATTTTGAGTCGCATGATCATGGCCTAAAAACATGATCCATGGCTCGAAGTTGGTATCAAATTGATCGCCATGATGAGCCCTACAAGAAAACAATAATCTTTCGGTCAAACGGGCACCAGAGCAACCCCAGATCATCCATTGAAGATCATGCAAGTTGTAGGGCAGCAACAACGACTATTTTGGAATTTTACACATTGTTGAGCAGGGGCAAAACAGTCCTTTTGTACCCAATTTTAGATTTTATTTTAATTCAATTAAATTGTAATTATCATCAATTTAGGTAGTTTTTTGGCATACACCCATGTTTGGGTCCAATTCTATAAGTACATGCTAAACACAATCGTAAAATACCCTTTTGATTATTCAAGACTCATCAATAAAATTTGAGAGTTTTCACATTCAAATTGTGGGTACATCTTGGAGAGAGAGAGCGGAGAGAGAAGAAAAGGGCCGATACCTTTCGGTAAGGTAATTTTATCTCTCTTCCTCTTTTCTCTCTCTTTCTCTCCTCCTCTTTTCTCTCTCTTTTTCTCTCCTCTTCTCCCTCTCCCTCTCTCTTTCTCCTCATCTTTATCCATTTTCCTTCCTTTTCTTTATCTTTCTTTCCTATTTCTGCTCTTTCATATTCTCTCTCTGTTCTCCCTCCTTCCTCTCTGTTCATCCATGGCGGAGTCCAACGCCTAACATGATGTCTTTTTTCTTCAAGGATAGGAACAGTGTGCCAGGCCTTAACCCTAGTGGCGGGTCAGGCCTCTATCAAAGTCCCCTTTTTCTTCATCCGACATGGACGACAGAAGCACATTGCCTCCCATGTCTCCTCTCTCTTCTTCTTCATCTAATACAGATGGTGGAAGCATATCACCGCCCATGTCTTCTCTCTCTTCTTCTCCATCTGATACAGACGGCGTAAGCACATCGCCACCCATGTCTTCTCTCTCTTCTTCCTCATCTGACATGGACGGTGGAAGCATATCGTCGCCCATGTCTTCTCTCTCTTCTTCCTCATCTGACACGGATGGTAGAAGCACATCACTTCCCATGTCTTCTCTCTCTTCTTCTTTATCTAACACAGACGATGGAAGTGCATCGCCGCCCATGTCTTCTCTCTCTTCTTCTTCATCTGACATGGATGGCATAAGCACATCGCCGCCCATGTCTTTTCTCTCTTCTTCTTCATTAGACACGGACAGTGGAAGCACATCACCGCTCATGCCTTCTCTCTCTTCTTCCTCATCTGACACGAACGGTGGAATCACATCACTGCCCATGTCTTCTCTCTCTTCTTCTCCATCTAACACAAACGGTGTAAGCTCATCGCCGTCCATGTTCTTTCCTATCTTCTCTCTCAACGCCACCCATGATCCACTGCTCATGTCTCTCTCTTTCTTCCTCATGTTTTTCCTTCTCTCTTTCGTCTCTCCCTTTTTCCTTTCTCCCTAATTGCTCATCTAGTCTTCTTCTCACATGCATGACATCGGTAGTACTGTGCATGTTTCTCTGTCTGTTTTTTCTCTCTCTCTCCTGTTTGACCAAGAGGGGCTGAGATAAACATTGCCATGGTAGTCTTGTGGTCTAGCAGTATTGTCGCTGAGCCGGTCTTAGTTGTGCCCACCTTATTGCCACGATAGGCTAGCCATAGTGCCCGGCCCGCCGATGATCGTTTTGAAGTCTAGTAGCATTTATGTTGTGCCGATCTAGTTATGGTGCCCGTCTTGCTACCATGCCGAGACAATGACTTGCTGATCTAGCTGCTGCGTTAGTCTCACCACCTAGTCAAAATTCCTTTGATCTACCCCTTTCTTCTTCTTTTACTTACCCTCTTACCCTTTTTCTTCTTTTGGATGTGCACGATCGTGTACATTCGCTCAAAGATAAGGTGGGGTCTCTTTCGACCCACTTGTCTCGTAAAACTAACCATGTGTATGTGATTGTAGAAACAAGGGATTAAAGCTAAGAGAGGCGATTTCGAACTACTTTCACAACTGGGGGGACTTTCTTCATGATCTAAGAGGGCACTCACGCGAGCCAGCCTGAGTAAGTCCTGAACTTACCTTAAACTCCTCTCTCATCGGTTGGTACACCTGCCCTCGCTCCTGAGCGAGGTTCCCGAGAGAGCGATCTCAAAGTCCTGGGTTCCCCTGAAACCCGAGACGCATGCCGCTCAATCATCTAGATCCAGAGGGTGAGATCAAGGCACCTAACCAGGTAAATCTAAAGCCAAAGGAAAATCTCAGGTGAAGGGTACTAGGTCCTCAACGAAGTTGTAGGCTCGAGGAATTTCGCATGCTACTTCGGCTTCTAAAGGCATTGTTATATCTGATGAACAGGTCATTGAAGTCAGCTCTGGTATGTCATCGGATGAGGAAGAGATCTGGGACAATGCTATGAAGGAAGCTTTGATCCTTGAGGAGGTCTTCTTCGGTGCGAGCAAGGACGGTTCAGGTTCCTCCTCTGCTAACCCTTCCTTATGAATTTAATTTCATGGAATGTACGAGGTTTGGATGACCTCAATCGTAAGAAAGACGCCTGGTTTTTGGTTTCTCACTTTAACCCTATTATACTTACTCTGTAAGGAACTAAACTTCTTAGCCCCACCGTTGTTGGTGTCAGGGAAGTTTGGGGACTTAGGTCAATAGATTTCTTGGGGATTGACTCTGTGGGTGCGTCAGGTGGGTTATGGATTATGTGGGATCCTACTGTTTTGAAGTATTTTTTCTTTGATAAAAAAGAACAACTTTTGATGGTTGGTTTTGTGGGGTCTGTATCTGACTTTCAGTGGGGCTTATTGAATGTTTATGGTCACCGAGGTTTGGCTCAAAAAGAAAACTTTATTAATGATTTGTCTGTTTACATTAATAATTTCAATCACCCAATCTGTTTTGGTGGGAACTTTAACTTTATTAGATGGCATGATGAGAGTACCTATGGTGGACCATTATGACAGCTATGCATATGTTTAATAGATTTATTGAGTCCCATGCCTTGTTAGATTTACCAATTTCAGACACAATCTTTACTTGGTCAAATGGTAGATTTTTAAATTTATCCATGTCTAAACTTGATAGATTTTTTGTTTCTGACAATTGGTTTGAATTCTTCTCCCTTGGTTCAGTCAAGGCTTTACCCAGACTCTCCTCTGACCATACTCCCATTTTACTGTGCTCTAAAGTTATTTTTGAAGGTCCTAAACCATTTAGGTTTGAAGTTGGTTGGCTTGCTGAGAATGAGATGGTTGACCTTATAAAAAATGCTTGAGAAAATTCTATTTCCTTTGGCTCTTTGGATTTTCAACTCCATAAAAAGCTTTCGAGCGTGAAGCATGAGCTTATTGCTTGGAAAAGTGATAGGGGATTTAATGTGAAAAGGAAAATTGATGAAGTGCTTAGTTGCTTAATAGAAGTGGATTTGTTGGTTCAAAATGTTGGAGTTATGTCCAATGAGATGATTCTGGAGAGCAACTCTAAGTTAAATGAGTTACATGAGCTTAGAAGGATAGAGGAGGTGTATTGGAAGCAAAGATTCTAGGTCAAATGGCTAAAGGAAGGGGATTCAAATACAATTTTCTTTCATGCCATTGCAAATGCTTGGAGACACCAGAATGATGTCTCTAAGATTTTGATACAAGGAGTTGACCCTGAAGATGCAAATGGGATGTCTAATGATGTCATTAGTCATGTCAAAAAAGCATTCTCAACGGTGGTAAAGGCTACACCTCGATTAACCAGAGTGGGCTTTAAATGTCTTCCGTCAAATCTGACTTGAGAAAGATGTTTCTATAGAAAAGCTGAAAAAAGCTATATATGGCCTTCCTGGTGATAAGGCACCTGGGCCTGACTATTTTCCACTCTTATTTTTTCACAAGTTTTGAAATTTGGTATGCTGTGAGTAGTTGGAGATGGTGCGTGGTTTCCTGTGTAGAGGTGAGCTCTTTGGAGTTGTTAATTCCACTTATATAGCCCTCATTCCCAAAACATTTGTGATTTCGATCCTTAGTGATATTAGGCCCATTTTTTTTGAGTCTCTATAAAATTATCGCTAAGGTACTGACTGATAGACTTAAAGCAGTTTTACCGGATATTATCATTGGGCCCTAATCTGCTTTCATCAAGGACAGAATGATTACTAATAGTGTTTTGGTTGCACAAGAGTGCATTCACTCAAGAATAATGAGTGGTAGTGCTAGGATTGTGATCAAATTGGACATGGGAAAAGCTTATGACATGGTTGAATGAAGTATTCTTTTAGAAATTATGAAAAATATGGGCTTTGGTGAGAAGTGGAGGAGTTGGATTTATGGATGTTTATCCTTTGCCCATTTTCTATATTGTTCAAAGGAAGCCCATCTAGTTTTTTTGGAGCCTCGCGGGGGCTTCGCCAAGGTGATCCATTGTCCCTTTTCTTGTTTACCATTTGTGCCAAGTGCTTTAGTTGTTTTGTACGAAATGTTGAAGCTAAAGGCCATTTTATGGGCTTTCATATGCCTAATGATGGTCCTTGTATTTCGCATCTACAATATGCGGATGATACATTGCTTTTTGGTGAGGCTATAGGTGACCATGTTAAAAATATTGCTATGTCTTGAATTGTTGTGAAGTGACCTTCGGACTTAAGGTAAATTTTGGAAAATTAGCAGTGATTGGTATTAATTGTAATGACTCTTTGGTCGGTGAAATTGTTGGGATTTTGGGCTGTAAGGTGGACGCTTTTCCAATTATGTATCTGGGTATGCTAATTTCAGATGAAGATTACCTATGGCTATTTGGGACAAGGTGATCCAGAGGATATAAGTTAAGCTTGATTTGTGGTAGTATAAATACCCCTTGTTGGGAGGTAGGATTACCTTGGTAAAGGCATGCCTATCAAACCTACCAATTTACCATATATCTTTATTGCAGATTCCTCCTCGAGTCGCCAAGAAAATTGAGTCTTTGATGAGGAACTTCCTCTGGGGTTCTTATGAGGACTCCAAAAAGTACCATCTTTTTCGATGGGATAAGGTGTGCACACCTAGGAATGAATGAGGATTGGGAATAAGGAAGATTAAACTTGTGAATTAGGCCTGACTTTGTAAATGGTGGTAGAGAAGCTTAAACATCAAAGACCAGCTGTGGTATCAAGTGATTTCTGCTAAGTATGGAGATGATAGATTTAAAATGTGGGTTGGAATGAGAAATAACACAAGACAAATGTCCTATTGTTGGAGATCCATTAATTCATGTAAATCTTTGATACATAGGGACATTTGGTGGACTTTAGGAGATGGTTGCAATATCTACTTTTGGCATCATAAATGGATAGGTTCTTCTCTGCTGAAATATGTATTCCCATTACTTTTTCAGCACATGGATAACCCTACAGCCTTAATTTTCTGATATATTTGAAATTAGGAGTAATAAGGTGGCTTGGAATATTGTTCTCCCCTATAATAGAATTTCGGATCAGATATTTCAGGAATATGTTGGACTGTTAGCACTTTTAGGAAGTGTATATTCCGTAAATTGCTTCTGATCAAGTTGTGTGGGAGATTGACTCAGATGGCTTATATTCGGTGAAGTCTATGTATAAGTTATTGTTCCATGACCGTTGGAGATGTACTTTGCTTGAAATAGTCATTATTTGGAAGTGGTTATTGCCGCTTAAGATTCAAGCATTCGTATGGCTTGCAGTGCAAGATAAGGTTCTCATTGTTGATAATCTTATTAAGAGATGTAAGATTTTGCCTAATATTTACTTGTTGTATAAGAATGATGCTGAAACAGGGGCTCGTATGTTTCTCCATTGTTCTCTTACGTTTCAAAATTTGGCACTGCTTTTTTGACCAACTTGGGGTTGCTATGGTTATGCCTTTGAAAGTCAAGAGGATTATTTCAAACTTAGCAGTATCTATGCTTCCATAAACAGGAGTGATGATCTAACAAATTGCGAGAGGTCTGATTTTATGGGAAGTTTGGAAGGAAAGAAATAGAAGAGTGTTTGATGGGATTTGCATGCATGTGGAGAGAATTATGGAGAATATTTTACATTCCGGAGAAAATTTTACATTCCATTTGGCTCTCATGTTCAGTTGCAAAAGCTGGGAAACATTTTCTAGAAGTGGATGTTAGGAGAAACTTATCAATTCTTTCCAGTTAAGCTCTTTTACGTGTTGGCCTAAGAGGAGATAGGTTCCCCCATTAGGAGGGTTTTTAAACTTAATTTTGAGGTAGCTCATTGAGAAACCCCGGTCTTGCTAGTTTTGGAGGAGTTGTGAGGGATTGGAACAGATCTATTATCTTTTCTTATGCAGACCCTTTGGGAGAGAAAACTGCAAACTGTGCAGAACTTATGCCTCTTTTCAATGGTTTAAAACTTTTCGTGGTAAGGAACTTGAGGTGTTACTGTGTTGTGGAAGGAGATTTTTTGAATGTCATTAAGTGGTGCAATAAGGAGCAAAAATCGCCTTGAGAATTTCAATCCATTCTACTACAAATTTAGGATTTGTTTAGGTCTTTTCTGTTCTTTTTTGTGCATGTGTTTCGTGAGGCCAATATGTTGGTGGATTTCTTTGTCAAAGGTGGAACTTCTTTAACTGAGACCTTGGTCTCGGTTTTTAATTTCTTTTTAATCGTGATTAATAAAGTACTGAATTTCTATAAAAAAAAAATAAAAAAGTTTATATAAGGTTGCAACCTTCTGTTGTAGAATTAAGTTGCACCTAAAAAATCTATCGTAAAAAGTTGTTTCGAAGTTGACACTAAAATTATAACTTATGATAAAATTTGGCGTACACCTTAGTTTATTTTGATGGTTTGAAAGTTACAGCCTTGACAAACACAACCACACAAAGGGGTTAGGTCTAATATGGACCTGAATACGAAAGAGAATTGCGTGTGGAAAGGCCCCCCGTTTCCGTTCCCATTGTCTGCCTACGTCGAGGTGGGTCTTGCAAACTACATACATGATGCGATAATGAGCCCTCGTGCGCGAGGTGAAGGTACCATTGACGGTGGGGAGAACGTGTGCTAGCATGCCGCTCCTGTAGGCAATTCGAACATGTGGGCTTTTTGCAGTCACGGCTGACTGTGACAATGGGCTGGTCCACCTTAGCCTAGCTCGGCCCTTGTCCCCATGGGGCTGGCTCATATCCGGTGCTAGCACTGTTAGGTCATGCCAGTTGGGCTGAGTGGCTCCAAAAACAAATGTAGAAAAATAAAGGAGAAAAAAAGAAATTGGCAAGAAAAATATGAGAGTGATTTATGTAGGGATTTAATTTAATTTTTTTTTAAATATGCAACATTCTATTTATAGGCAGAAATTACAAAGAAGTTAAGTCAACCATCTTTTTTTTTTTTCAAAATAACCCTTAAATTTAAGGATAGAATTCTCAATCCAAATTTTATTTTATTTATTTTTAGTTTTTTATTAGTAGGGCTGTGCTTCAAGTTTTAAGGCACTGTCATATTAATGAAAAAGCAAAAAAATCGGTCTCAAGATATCTTCATACTCACAGGGATAATTTTGAAAAAAAAAAACAAATAGACTTTCTTCGTAATTTTCACCTATATAAATAAAGCATTTCATATTTTAGGATAATTTTTAGAGTCCATACATAAACAGTAAAAACATAGAAAAGAAAAAAGAAAAAAAATCAGGCCGGGCTCGCACTTGCATTCAGTTCTGAGGCCACCATTCATAGTCTCGGCCCTACTTCTTTAGGGTCGGACCAGGCCCGATCCACTACCTGCTCTAGAAAATGGGGTGGAGAGAGGATTAGGCATAGGCAAAGATGTAGGAAAGGCAAAGAGAGAGAAGCAGGTTTGACCGATGTTGGTAGTCTAAGCCCTTGGGTGGCAGCGACACTCATGTTTCGCTTTCGCCCTACTATTATTATTGTGTTTTAATAATCAAAAACCTAAAAGGAAGAGAGAGAATGCGAGAGGGTGGCGTTAATTGACTCACGCTAACCCAAATTAAGCATTGAAGACGCCACTCAATGCGCAATTACCCACCCCCTAGAGAGAGAAAAGCGAGCAACGACATCGCAGCCTCTCAACTGTCTCCCCTCACTGCCTCTCTCTTTCTCTCTCTCTAAAACAACAACTCTTTTTCTCTCTCAACTGTCACCTCCATCAAATACTTTGTCATTCGTATCATATTAAGCCCTTTCTCTCTCTTCGTTTGAGCCCACCCAGCCGGTGATTGGAGCTTGGGCCTGGCGTGCTGTACATTTTTTGGTTATATACTCAGAATTGTTGCAGAGTTGAATAATAGGATTGAGATGAGAGAGAAAGAGAGAACGGTCAAGGGATCTTCAGCCCCACCCACAATTAAATACGTTGAAGAAAATAGAAGGTTGAAGACAGCGAAGCAGATGTCCGCTGTCATATAAGTATGGAAAGTGGTGATAAAAAGAAGGAAAAACACTGTTGATTCATCGGAGGACCCCCTATGCTCGCACTGGAGCCTACTGCTCCCCCCTCCATATTTTATTTCTATATTTTCTCTCTCTACATTGGGCTTCTTTCTCTCTCCTTTCCCGTAGCCCTAGAGATCTGCAACTCCTTTCTCTATCTCTTTCTGGAGCTGATCTGTAAGGACTCCTGTTTTTTTCTCTCTCTCTAGAGATGTGTAGGTGATGAGAGTGGGGGTTTGAGATCGGAGAATTAGGTTTTGGATGTCTCAGCAAAGGCAATCACAAATGGCAGGTAACAATGGAGCGAAATTTGGGGACACCACTTATACCAAGATTTTTGTTGGAGGGCTGGCATGGGAGACACAGAGAGAGACCATGAGGCGTTATTTTGAGCAGTTTGGAGAGATCCAAGAGGCCGTGGTGATCACTGATAAAAATACAGGCAGATCCAAAGGCTATGGCTTCGTAAGAGTTGTTCGTCTTTTGGGGTTTGTTTAATGGGATGAGAGAGAAAGTGATGGGTTTTTTCAGAGAAGAGAGAGAAACTCAGTAGTTGAGGTTTTTGCAGGTTACGTTCAAGGATGCCGATGCTGCCATGAGGGCATGCCTCGATCCTTCACCGGTGATCGACGGCCGGAGGGCGAACTGCAACCTTGCATCGATGGGCGTGACTCGATCCCGACCGTCCACTCCCCAACACGGTTTTTCACCCATTTTTGGTCCCATTCTCTCTCTCTATACATTACATTGGTTGGGGGGTGGGTTTTCTGAAATGAAGCAAAGTGGCAATGGCAGAGATCCCTTAATAAAAAACAGTTCTTCGTTAATATTAGGAGTGACCACATACAAGTTCAGATCATGAAGCATTAAAAAAAATGGATGATTCTTTCTCTCTCTAGATCTGGGTCATTTCTATAATTTCCTTCTAATTTTTCTTAAATGTCTCCTCCTGATCCTGTTATTTTCTCCCTCTGTTTTCAGATTTATTGAAATCTTGTGCATTGAAGATGTTATTGGAACATAATCTCTCTCTGATTCATTTGAAAAATCTATTGCATTGGTTACAGGCGGAGGAGGAAGGTTTAGAGGGGCGGCAGGATCAGCCCCTCCGGCCTATCACGGCTCTGCAGCTGCTTATCCCCACCCAAGCCAATATGCTTTACAGCATGGCTTTCCTTATCAGACTTATGGGTAAGCTTGATATACCAATGCCCCATTTCTCCTTCTTCTTCTTCTTCTCTCTCTAGGATTATCACATACCTCTCTTCTCATTCTTTCTTCTCCTCCAGCTATACAGGTTATTCTCAGGAGAGCATGTACCCCATGGTTGGTATCTTGGTTTCCTTTTCCATGAAACTCTCTAATTCATCCATCAATAATACCACACAAACAAAATGATGAAATTGGGTTTTCATAGGAATTTGGGTCATTAAACTTTTCTGGTTTGCCTTTGGATTTTAGAGAGAGAAGTGATGGAAAACCAATGTAATTGGTGCAGGGCTATTACAATCTATATGGGGGTCATCAGTTCTCTCAGTACTATGGAGGGCCAGGCATGATCCCAAGCCCTGCATTCTATCCTTACTATGCTCAATACGCCCCGACAAGCAGCAGTGGCGGTGGAGTCGGAGGAGGAAACAGCAGCGGAGGCGGAGGAGGGGGAAGTGGGGGAGGAGGGTACAGCCACGCGATGCAATATCCACATATGATGCATTACCCCTTCATACCTCATCAATATGGAGCTGGCCTCCTCTCTGCACCCAACGCTATTACATCAACCACAACAGGTCAGCTTCTGTGATAAAAAAACCCATCAGCTTCTGTTATAAAAAACCCTTTTCACTGGAGGGAATACTACTCATCTTCCCTAATTTCATTTGCCACTCTCTCATCCAAGAAGAGAAAACAAAATTATTAATTTTCTCCCTCATCCATGGAACCTGAAAACAAATATTTATTCTTCCTTTTCTTTCCCATCTATAACTATGAATATATTCTGGATCCATTTTCTCTCTAATGTTTCTCTCGCCTATTGAACATCATAAAGTTCATCACTAACCTTCTTATCCATGGAAGCACTGAAATGAGCAACAGTTTGTGGTGGGGCAATGCAGGTGGCGTAACAGTGGCCACGGGGACTGGGTCTTCTCAGCCACATTCTGCACAACCTGGTGGCACCTCAGAGCCAAATACTACATCAGCTTAATGCTTCTAATCTTCACAAAAGGAAAAGAATGGGGCTGGTGATGCATCTCTAACATTGACTTGTTCAAACCAGTCGATCGGAAACTGGATACACAAAATTAGAGAGAGAGAAAGAGAGAGCGAAGAAAGGGAACATGGGGGTTTCCTCTCTCTAAAAGCACATGGCGGGTTCGAAATGCGACCCTGGTTCGGTTCTGATTATACATTTTAGTTTACTGATCTTCATTATTGGCTGTTCTAGAGAGGAAAAGAATTAATTAGTGCTTGAAGGAGGCATCAGCAGTGGATTATCATTTGTTTTTGCATTGAAGGGGTCGAATAAATGGCTTTTGAGGCCTGACCTGTCCCAAACCTGACTGACTTGTATGGACCATGGCCGTGGCTCATTAGAACCCAGCAATGGTGGGTTTTTGTGTAACTCGCTGAGAACCATCAGCCGATTCAGAGAGAGGTTTTATGTCTCTTTGAACTTCCATTCGCATGCAGGCCCGGATTGCTCTGTGTGCACTTAACATGTAATCTCTCTCTCCTCAAATTATTTGTTTTATTATTTGTTCCATTTGAATTATGTTGTTTAATATGAAGAAGGTAAGAGGATTAGTTAGGATATGGTTCACTTTTTTCTTGCTTTCTGGTTGGGTGGTTGCTAGTATGAGATTGATCAATGTCGCTTTTTTTTTTTTTCTCTTTTGCTTTTGGACGGGATCCAAAGATCAGGTTTTACCTATAACGCGTTAAGTGCCGGTTACTTTATTTTGAAGATTATTTATCGGGAAATACCAAAGAAACTCTCCTAGTTTATTAATTTTAGACTTAGTGGCGTATAATTAATGGATGCAGTTTCTACATGGCCTAAGCCTTATGAAGAAAAGTAAAGCCTTGCTTCAAAATCTAATGGGAAATTCCTATAGTGGCTCTAAAATGTATTTCTACTCGTGGTTGTAAAATTTGTAGCTAAAAACACAATGTAGATTTTGTAGATATGTGAACACCAAAAATGGACAATCTAGATAATGCATTATGGTATGTACTATTTTTAATGCTCGAAATTTTAATTTTTTTTATTCATAACTCAAGGTCAATATGGTCAATTTAAAGGTATTTTAATATAAAAACTAGAATCTTCAATGAGTTGAGATGAGAATTTACTTTTGGGAAAAGTTTATATACTCTAAACAATCAAATTAGAGCGTATCTCAAAAACTTCACTAGAAGAGGTTGTTTCAATGCTTAAATATCTTCAAATTGATCATCTCGATATCAAGATACATGGACTTGAGAGAAAATTGGATTTCAAGTTTTCGAAATAGTGCATCTTGTAACACATTTTTGGACCTTCAATTTTTAAGTTATTCAAGTTTTCATAGATATGCTCGATCTATACTATTTTTGAAGATTTAAATTTTATAATTAAAGATGAATATATATTTTAAGCTTAGTCAAATATTTCCAGTATTGGAATCACATTTCTCGACACTATTTGAAGGTGGGCTTTAATTTGATTGTTTAGGGCTTCGGCTCTATACAAGCCACATCTTTTACTTTTGGGAAAGTTTTATATATAGCTTACGCTCTAAATAATTAAATTAGAGCCCACCTCAAAAATTTTACTAGAAGAAGTTTTGATGCCCAAATTTTCTTAAATTGATCATCTCGTCATCAAGATGTACGGATATGAAAAGAAATCGATTTAAAGTTTTGGAAATAGTACATCTTATGATGCATTTTTGGACCAACAATTTTTAAGATTTTTCGAGTATTCATAGATGCGCTTGATCTACTCTATTTTTTAAGCTATAAATTTTATAATTAAAGATGAAAATATATTTTAAGGCTAGTACAAATATTTTCAATATTGAAACTACATTTCGTGATACGATTTGAAGGTAGGCTCTAATTTGTTTGTTTAGAGCCTTGGCTCTATACAAACCGCACGCTTTACTTTTTTTTTTCAATACGTTATTTTAACCTTTTCCATAATTATGAATTAGAGAAACTATTGACCAAAAGAAATTTCGGGGTAAGTATCAATCTAAATATCCGTTAAACATTCAACCCATCTTTTTTTCCCGTTCCATATAATTGGTCTATATGTATATGAATTGAAAATATTTGGAGGGAAGCCGGTGCTAAAGAGTAACCAAAAATTCCCCCATCCACCACTTTCTTTCATCCGTTGCGAGGGCCGTTACGACATGTACACAGCTGTTAGAAGTGGGACGACTTTGCGGGGGCGTACTTTCAAACGGCAGACAGGCAACGGTAGCTTTTCCTTTGTTGTGGGCCAAGGCCCAAACGAATTCGATGCACCTTTTTCTACATAGTTTGATGGTGCTACACAAAGAGAAAAGGTGAGGAGAGAGAAGCCTATCTATCAATATGGGTGGCAACGGGTTGTTTATGGGCCGGATCCTTACCCTGAATAGTACTCCGGTCAAAAATTTAGATCTTTATCTTGATCTGTTGAGTCCCGGGTCTGATCGAGTCCATAGACTTTTTTTTTGTACGTACACCACGAGGAGGGGTGAAGGGAGTCTTGTATATAAAACAGATCCAAAATAGCATCCTGTTGTCTAATCCCATCAATTGGAGATTCGGATTGGTGCCATGAGTTCTACATACATAAATAGATAGCAAAAGAATTTAGAAGGTGGGGGATTTTGGCGATTTGGAGCATTTATAGAACTAGATTGCCATCCCGCCTGTTGGGGCTGAACCTGGCCACTCCCATTCAGATTTTGAGACGATGCTCTTGAGAGAGAGAAAGGAAACAAATGCACAATAGACATGCAATACAAAGAGAGACCAAGGAAGACCGAGAAAGTGGGAAAAGAGATATAGGCAGAGATAGGGAGCAGAGATACTTGTCTCCTAAGAAAGAGGTAGGTCTCTCTTGAGATAGAGATAGAAAAGTAGAGTAAGATGGAGATTGAAAGTTTGAGACACAGAGATGAGAGTGACAGTGAGGAACGAGCAACAAAGATTGGCACTTTCAGTTTTGGAGGAGACGAGATCCAACGGCTCTCGAGGTCGGAGACAACAGCCAGGCCAGAAACAGTTTGGAGACGACGAGATCCAATGGCTCTCGAGGTTGGAGACAACAGCCAGACCAGAAACGACATTTGGGCAAGTACAGAGCAGGCCAACTCAAGACAAGATAAGGGTTGTTCAAATTAATGATTCGGCCATAGCACCTTGGAGGGAGTTATTGTCTAAAGCTCTGGTATGTTCCTTTTGTCCACCTAGAGAGGACTTCGTTGGGCTTTTGGACTGGTGCCGCAAGTACTAAAGATGTAGTGTCGCACTATGGAAGATACCGGGTGGTAGGGTGTTAGCTATATTCAATGACTTACTGGATCTATCCTGTCCTTGGAATGGTGGACTCAAAGACCTAATCTTTCTCATTACAGCTACCAGAGGTGTGGTTTGTAGGGTTCTCAGTAACTTCTCGATTGCGGAATCAGGAATCTCAAATATCGGGATCCCACTCAAGATTGTATATACCATTGGCTAAATGTGAAGTAGATGAATACAACTAGATATCGGGTGCAATAAATAAAGCAAACATTAAAAGCACACTACCAACTCATTATTTACGTGGTTCACCCTGTAGGGCTACATCCACAACCTCGGAAGCAGAAAGTCATTATCACAATGAAGATTATAATTATGAGTTACAAGAGACAATACCTCTCTCTTAACATCGGTAACAAGACCTCATCGATCTTCCCTTCTAATCCCGATCTCCTGACTGAATTACACCATCGATCAACATCTTTTCCACCACTATATTACTATCAGAAAAATTACTTTGAGAGCAACCAAAAGATTTTCTCTATCCAGTAGTAAAAACTTAACTAACCCAAAATCTCATGGGAATACCTCCTCTCTCTTGGAGACCCATCTCCATCTTGGAGCTCTCCTCCCATAACCCCTAAAGGGGTGACCCACCAAAGGATGGGTATTATGTCTTCCTTAGCCTTCTTTTATAGAGATTACTTGGGCTTCTTTTTTGTTCACTAAGGTAGCCCTTTTTTTCTTTTCCCATAATACCCTCAATTTTTTAAATGAACATAAGTGCGGTGATTTTGACTTTCACCAAACCTAACAATCTCTACCATTATAGCAAAATCACCAAATTTATCTTGTCGACATTGATTGAATAGATTTTTTGATTTCTTCTCACTTGCCTCCATTGTGGAATTTTCACAAACACTTTACTCTATATTTCTTTACCTCAAAACATGTCTCCATCAAACTCCACCATTCATCTTTTTTTTAATGCAAGCCTTAGACCCTACACACCTTGTGCTCTGATATCCTAATTATAGGATTCTCGTTAACCCCTGGATTGTAGAATCAGGAATCCCTAATATCAAGATCCCATTCAAGATTGTTAACACAATTGGCTAAATGCGAAGTAGATTAATACAACTTGAAAGTGAGTGCAAGAAATAAAGCAAACATAAAAACCACATCATCAACACATGATTTACGTGGTTCACACCGTAGAGCTACATCCACAGCCTAGACAAGTAAAAATCCAGCACCACATTGAAGATTACAATTTTGGATTGCAAGAGATAATACTGTTATACATCATTTTTGACATATGCTCGATACTAATAAATAGAGAGCCAGTAGTAACCTAGTCCGGCAGTACCCAAGACACCACTTGACTATGGGAACATTTCAACAAACAAGCCTAAAACTAGGTCATATCTAAAAAAGTGTCAGAATGGTTTCAAAATACATGAGAGGGTATTTTGAGATACCTTAAGGATACATGCAAATTTTCATCGCAGTCTGATAAGTTTTGATATGATCAGGGCGACACTTGATTATCAAATCTAGTTATCATGCTAAAAATAGACCCTACAACTACAACCCTGATTTTTGGGTCTCAAAACAATATCAAACCACCGCCATTAGATTTGAAAAATCCCCAAGGACCAAATTTGGGATCAATCTGACTCTCCAGGACCATTCTGGGCCTAACTTACCATAGAAGAGTGGGTTTTACACTATTGTAGTGCAGCCTCAGTGAAGTAGTTTCTATTTTCATTTATGGCAACCGTATCCTCTCATTTCGAGATGATTTTTAAATGATCATATCTTGCTCATTTTAAGTCAAATTAAGCTAAGAATGGTTAAAATCAAGTAGATCTATTAACATATGAAAAATTTGAAAAGGGATGGTCTAGATAATATGTTGTAAGATGCACTATTTATGAGTCTCAAAATATTTTTATTTTTCATATTCATACATCTCGATGTCGACATGATCAATCAGAAGGATTTTCAAAATCAAAACAACTTTTTCTGTGGATTTTTTAGGTGCATTTATAGTTACACATTTTAAGGTTGCAACCTTTTATAAACTTTTTCCTTTTGATATAAGGCACGCATCTTGGTGTGATCCAAGATAAGAGACTTTCTATAAAGGAGATGTGCTAAGAAACATGAAATTTCAGAATTTATACAAGAGAGCATCCAATTCTTTGGAAGGCCATAGCTCAAGATCCCGATGTCGGATCGTCGCAAGTATGGGTCCGTTGTGACCGTGCTTTGAAGAGCTAAAATTTGGTACAAGTTTTGAGCATGATCAGAAGTCAGATGAGATGAATTTCGAGGTTGAAGAAAGGCATACTTTTCTACTCGTCGCAATCCCATTTTCCGGTGACCTCCCAAATTTGGAAAATCAACACCAAAATGGATGAAATCAACACTAAAATGGATGAAATTTACTGCAAAAATGATTGTGACAATGTCCTCTTCAATTTGTGATAAAAATGAAGACTTGGAACATAATAAATCAACCTGCATTGATGGATGAAGAATTTTTTGGACTTGATCGGATTTTGGGTTCTTCTTAAAAGATCTGCTTCAAGAAGATCAAAGGGGTATCAAAACGTTTACAAAAGTACAATCATCAATTCCACGACGATTGATCGCCCGAATTACTATCATAGGTGTCCAAAAAATTTCCTGAAGACTAGCAATGGCAAGAGGGCCCTCATGGAGGGATGGTTTTGTCATATGCTGAAAAATATCTAAGGGTATTTTGGTCTTTTGATCCAAAAACGGGATGATTATTTTAATTCATTAAATGTGTATTTTGTGAAAAATTTGGGTACTTTTGAGCATTCCAGCCTTATTTAGTGGTTGCTCTATATAAGGAAACCCATGTCACTTGTATTAGGGTGTTTGACCTCCCTTTGAATTTTTGCTATTCATTTGTTATACTTGAGCATTTTAGAGTGAATTTTAGTTTATTCTCTTTGCTTTGCTTACAAGTTCAAGATCAAAGGAAGAGGAGAGAGAAATACCCTTACACCACCATACATCACAGCCCATTCCCTACTCCACACACCCTAGTTCATTTCGTACACCATACACTACCTCTTAGACCACCATACCCTACACCTCATCCCATACACCACATCTTATACCTCAACCCTAACACTTTCTCTCTCTCGTGCATTCAAGGAGGCTCATGGAGGTACACCTAAGCACACACACACCAAAGTCCACTATCTCTCCTCTCCATTTCTACTTCTCTCTCTCCTCTTTCCTTCATTCCTATTCCATCTCTCTCTCTTCACTACACGAGCTCAAGGTGGGCCCCTGTATGCCCCCCTTTCTTTCGTCCTTCTCTTCTTTTTTTTTCTCTCATTCTCTCTTGTCTGAAGTCACAGACTTGCACCTAGGGCGGGCCTAATTCCGTCTTTGTTTGTATCATCTTATTCTCTCTTTTGCTTGTGCTCGGCACGTGGACTCCTACCCGCGCTCTAATCTGCACACTCCTACTCGCGCTCTCTGCATGTGCACTACCCATTGCAAACTGCTATGAAACCTGAAACGATTGGCATCGTTCATTGCTGCATCATACAAGTGCAAGAAGATGAACCTAGTTCATCTGAACTACGGCCCCAAGGCCGTTACGAGCAACCGAGGGAGATATGGCCCCAAGGCCATCATGAGCCCATCAGAGTTGAGCCATTGCCCAAGGCCATCATATGCCAAGATTACCAGAAATGTGGCCTCAAGTCTGTCGAGAGCCGGTCATTACTCAAGCAGTAGGGCAATCCCAGATCCAATCAGAGCCCTTATTCCTTGGATTGCTGAATTGGAGCATGAAGAGAGCCAGGATAACCCCTTCATAGAATCAATTAAGTCTAAAGAACATGTTTGAAAACATTTTTCGACACCTTGGTCCCTAATGTGGAATAAAGAGGAAGCCGACCAATAAGCCTTATCATACAATGGAATTCTCGATAGTCTCAGAATTACCCCAGAACGAGTCAAAATATTCTTAAGCACTTAAAAAGGCTACCTGCCAAGGTTCGTCACGATCCGACATGTTTAAGGCAGTGCAAACAAAGAAACAATTTTGAAAAAATCAGACTCTAGCACCTTGAAATGGACCATGTGGCTAGAACTATATTTTCGGTGCATCCAAAAACTGTGGGACCACTGCCTTTGGATTAAACGAGCATCAGAGCAACCCCGGATCGACCATGGAGGATCACGTACGTTCTAGGGCAGCAACAAGGGTTGTTTTGGAATTTCATAAATTGTTAGGCACGAGCAAAACAATCATTTTGCACCCAATTTTAGAATTTATTTTTATTCAAAATAACTGTAGTTATCTTCAATTGAGATAGTTTTTAGGCATCCACCCATGTTTGGGCCCAATTCTATAAATACATGTTAAACCTAATTGTAAAGGGTCGGCAGGTTCTTCCCTTGATCCCTTCAATTGATCATTAAAGTTTGTGCTTTTGCTTTGAGTTCGTGGGTACATCTTAGAGAGAGACAGAGGAGAGAGAAGAAAAGGGATGGAACCTGTGGGTAAGATAATTTTCTATCTCCTCCTCTTGTCTCTCTCTTTCTCTCTCCTCCTCTTGTCTCTCTTTCTCTCTCCTCCTCTGGTCTTTATCTTCCCCTCTTTGTTCTTTCTTCTTCTTCTTTAGGCTTTTCTCTCTTCTTCTCTGTGAACACGCATAGCTGAGGTAGAGCCGTGCATGTCATCTTCTTCCTTCTCTCTCTAACCCACACGACGATAGCAGCGTTGTGTGTTTTCTTCTCTTTCTTCTTCTTCTTCTCGATCTTTCTCTCTAGTTTTCTCCTACTAAATGTGCACGGTGATGGCTACACCATGCCCGAACCTCTCCCCCTCTATCAATTTCACACACACAGCGATAACAATGCCGTGTGCATTTTTTCTATCTCTTCTTCTCTATCTCACACACATGGCGATGACAACGTCGTGTGTGTTTTCTTCTCTCTCCTCCTCTTGTCTCTCTCTTTCTCTCTCCTCCTCTCGTCTCTCTCTTTCTGTCTCATCCTCTGGTCTCTATCTTCCCCTCTTTGTTCTTTCTTCTTCTTCTTTAGGCTTTTCTGTCTTCTTCTCTGTGAACACGCATAGCTGAGGTAGAGCCGTGTATGTCATCTTCTTCCTTCTCTCTCTAACCCACACGATGATAGCAGCGTTGTGTGTTTTCTTCTCTTTCTTCTTCTTCTTCTTGATCTTTCTCTCTAGTTTTCTCTGACTGAATGTGCACGGCGATGGCTACACCATGCACGAACCTCTCCCCCTCTATCAATTTCACACACACAGCGATAACAAAGCGTGTGCATTTTTTTCTATCTCTTCTTCTCTGTCTCACACACATGGCGATGACAAAGCCGTGTGTGTTTTCTTCTCTCTTCTTCTCAGTCTCACACACATGGCGATAGTAATGTCGTGTGTGTTTTTTTTGTTCTTCTTCTCTGTCTCACACACCGGGCGATAGTAACGTCGTCTGCGTTTTCTTCTCTCTCTTCTTCTCAGTCTCACACACACGGTGATGGCAACACCATGTGCGTTTTCTTCTCTCTCTTCTTGCCTATCTCGCACGTATGGTGATGGCAACACCATGTGTGTTTCTTTTCTCTCTTCTTCTTCTTCCTCTTCTCCTTCTTTCTTTCTTCTCTCTGCCCTATCTTTCTCTCCATCTCTCTCTATCTGAACATGCATGGTGATGGCAACACTGTACATAAAATGCTCTCTACTTTCTTCTCTCTGCTTTGTCTCTCTCTTTCTGAACATGCACGGCGATGGCAACACCATGCATGAATCTCTCTCTAGAACATACGACGATGGAAATGCCATGCGTGTTTCTTTCTCTCTACTTTCCTTATTCTTCTTCTCTCTTTCCTAAACTCTTTCTCTCTTTCCTTCTTTCTCCTCTTGACTCTTTCCCAATTTCTCTCCTCACTTTTCTTTGCCACCTCTTCTTTCCTTTTTTCTCTCTACTTTCCTTTTCTCTTCCTCTTTCCTAAAATCCTCTTTCCCCCTCCCTTCATCCTTTTTTCTCTTCTCTCTCTTCTTTCTCTCTCATTTCTTCTCTCTTCTTTTTCCCTCTCTTCTTTTCTCTCTCTTTTTTCTCTTCTTCATATTCTCTGCCCTCTCTTTCCCTTTCCTCATCTTCTCTCCTATTTCTCTCTTCTTCTCTCTCTCTGCTTCTCTTATCCCTTATCTCTCTCTTTCTTCTTCTCCTTGCTCTCTCATTTGACCAAGTGACAAGTCTAACACTGTCACAGTAGTTTAGTCATCGAGCAGTATTGCCGTCGTGTCGGTCTGAGTCACCGTGCCTGTCTTGCTGCCACGTCAAATTAGCCGTTGTGCCAAGCTGGTTGGTGTTGGTGTTCTGTCCTCAAGTAGTATTGCCGCCGTGCCGGTCTTGTTACAGTGCTCATCTTGCTACCACATCAGGTCAATCATCATGCCTATCTAGCCATCGTGCTAAGTAAGTCACCCGATCAAATGTCTCCTTCTTTTCGTCTTCTTCCTTCTCCCAACCCTCATCTCATCATCTCTTCTCTTTTCTCCATCGAATGTGCGTGCCTTGTGTACATTCACCCAAAGACAAGGTGAGGTCCTTCAGCCAACTTGTCTTATAAAATTAACCATGTGTGTGTGATTGCAAAAACAAGATAATACAGGCCAAGAGAGGAGATTCTGAACCAGTTGTGGAACTGGGGGGCTTTCTTTGTGATCTAAGAGGGCACCCATGCGAACTTGCCTGAGTAAGTTCTGAACCCACCTTAAATTCCTCTCTCATCGGTTGGTACACCTGCCCTCGCTCTCTGAGTGAGGTTTTTCAGAGAGCGATCTCAAAGTCTCAGGTTCCCTTGAAACCCGACATGCCTGTCGCCAGATCATCTGGATTCGAAGGGCGAGATCGAGGCACCTAACCAACTTGGCGACTCCATTGGGGACTTACTACCTCTTCGTTAGATCATCCTTCTTTGGTTGTTTCTCCTTTGTTTTTCTGTTTTCATAGACCACTTATGGCTTCTGGGTTCTCCAACCCGTTTAGCCGAATCGGGGAATTTCTGATCCCCACATTCACGAACTTCTCTTGGGAACAAGTTCCTCGAACTTTGTTCCCAACCTTCCTTTCGAAAAAAGACCTAGTGTCTAGGTCCTAGGTCTTAACCCTGGTGGAACTTCCACCAAGGTGCCCTGCATTGGTAGCACGTCTGCTTCAACTGGCAGCATGCTCCCTATCACTGGCAAGTCACTTGTCGGTCGCATTGCCGAGGTACATTGGAAGGCTGCCCTGTCCCTTTCTGTAAAAGGCAAGAAAATTGTCATTACTCTTGTGGGTCGCCGTGAGGCTTTTCCCCACATTCCTGCACCACCACGAGTCTCTATGTTTAGAGGCTCGACACATCGAGGCACCCTGGGGCCTCCACCGCACGAACACACACTAAAGATCGTGGTTTATCCAGTCGAGTCACACCTCGGGGCAGCCCTTGTGCTACCTCGAGTACGTATCCAAGATCAAGCCTCCTTGGGTCGAAACCTGTGCGCATGCATATGTATCCCACTGCTCAGGGCAACGCCTTTGTTGTGCCAACCCAAGCACATGGGAGATGACCCCTTCATCCTCCCACTCAGCACACACTTGTGCACCCTATAAGGGGCAGGCTTCCACTTGTTCCCTTATAGACACGAGCTCGTAGTTCTAAGCTTCCTAAGGCTAGACCACCTGTTCGAGCTCGGGCTGACCCCCAAGTACTCGGAAAGCTATTTTAAGGGGTGTACACACACCACCTTCCCAAGCCATCCCTTTCTCTCGACCTAGACAACATCGAGAGCCAGTCCCTTCTTCTTCCTCCCTTTCTCCCCCGTTGGAAATCTCAAGACCTGGTACTCGAAGGTCTTCCCTAAGAGTACCATCCTCAGCCAGCCTCATCAGGTCCTCTATGCCTCAGGAGCCCATAAAGGTGCTTAAGGCAAATGCTTGATGATTGATGAAGTTCTTCAACTTCCAAGGAAACAGCGCAAGCTGGTCCCCGTCTAAGGTCCACATTTGCTGCCCCATCTCTTAGACATCAACCTCTCATGCTCTAAGAAGGCAGGTCAACCTTGACCCCAGTCTCAATTCTGGAGAGAGGTCTATCGCAATTTAAAGCTCAAGAAAGACAGAGGACTGCAGATTTTGACTAAGGAGTAGACCAGAAAAGTTGGGGCACCCAGCTTCAAGGGTCTCCTCCCTCAAAATCCCTTCTACCCTTTTCAAATCACAGAGACTGAAGAATAGGTGCGAGAATCTTGCACTGTGGTCAGCGTCATAGAAGACGACCTGACCACCCAGCAACCATGGTCCCAAGACCGTCAAGAACCGGTCCGTACATGCTCGACATACAAGAGTTGAGTCCAGTAGGGGCATGCTGACCCCTTGCTAACCGATCTGCCACGTGCGACCTGTAAAGCTCGAAAGCCCTCAAATGGACCTAAGTCTGACCTCCCTGGAGAAACAGTCAGCATAATGGTGGTAAACGAACTTGGTGACTTGCATGAAGAGCTCATGAATAAGTTCGAAGACATGATGCATGCAATCATGAAGAAGATTGATCACATAGATGCCTCGTGGCACTCGGCTAACCATGAGGTCAACTCCCATCACTCAGATGATGCACCTTAAAGCCAGCCTCCTCCTGCTTCACACGACAAGTCGGTCCCTCACCCTGTCTCATAGGCAGACATCGATGCTATGGTGACTCACAGCCTAAAGTACAGGTAGATCCCGAGTATGCAATGCGCGACGCTTTATCACAATTTGTACCCTTCATACATTGATCAGGTGCCATTTCCGTCTGACTACAAGAAAGGGAAGTTTCCCTTGTTCAATGGAACCACATCCCCGTACCAGCATCCAAGCAGCATGTCGAGAGACAACAACTGACGGGAGACTCCTTCTCCGTCAGTTTGTTGAAACCCTTGATGGCCTGGTTTTTTAGTTGTATGCTCGGCTTCCCCAAAACTCAGTACATACTTGGAAGGAAATGGAGAAACTATTTCATCAACGCTTTTATGAGATCCAGAGAGAAGTCGAAACCATCAAACTTCTCACCTTGACCCAATATCCAGATGAACCTGTAGATCAATTCATATCAAGATGGAGAGATTTGGCCGCTCGCCATCACAATCCCATGCTTGAGAAGGAAGCAGTTCAGACCTGTGTGCGCAACCTGCATCCTGAGATTTCTCTACATGTTGAAGCCTCCAATCCGACCTCCATGTCAGAGTTGATCTCTAAAATGGTTCGCATAAAGAGCTTGTCACGCCACCATAGCGATCCACGACAACAGTCTTCAAGCTCGGGAAATGACCGGGGCAATGGTGGTTCTCGAACCAATGCTCAGGGAAACCAATAAAAGGGGTAATTAGTGTAGCCATTACCGTTAGTGATCCAAAGAAGTCTGTCTCTCAGACCTTGGACCTCTCCAAAGGGGTAAGCACAACAAAGACAACACCCCAGACAGGCAAATAACAACCGTCGTACAATCGGGTACCCCCACCTGCAAACCTTAATCGAGATAACTATTTCACCATACATCAAAACAAGGTTTGTCCTTTTAAAAGGGAATGGGTTCCTACATTGCTCCGACTATTACTGGAACAAAACATAATTGAGCTGCCTGAGATCAAGTTTCCCGATCATGCCGGTCTCGATATGCATACAAGATACTATGCTTATTATCAAATGGTAAATCACTCCACAGAAGAATGCTACACACCTAAGGATCTCATCGAGGCTTTGATCCAAAAGGGTCAGATCAAGCTCGAGGAACTCAAGAAAGCATTCTGAGTAGCAGAAGCGTCCCACGCAGTGACAGTTCAGGATAAAGATGAGGCACCCAGCAACCTTCATGCCTTGTTTGCCATGATGCTTTAAGAAGGCATCATCTTGCCAAAATCAGCAAGACAACCCAAACACCGGACTCAAGGAGCTGAGGGTCTCTGGTATCCATATCATCAGACATTGGGGCATGACTTGAGCGAATGCTCTAACTTCCATGTGCTATTAGCGAAGAAAATACAGAGAGGCCAAGAAGTTGGTGACGTTCCAAACAAAGATCCCCAAATCTCTCCTCCACTAATCCAAGAGGACCCCTTGGCTCAAGGCCCGGGAGATGATAATTCAGATCCCCTTCTACCCTAGTTTGAGGCGATGCTCTAGCAAGGACTCATCACTCCTAAGCCTCCAAGGCAGCTCAAGCACCTCGCTCAAGGGACCGAGAATCACTGGTGCCTATACCATCAAATATGGGGCCATGAGCTAAACGAATGTTATGGATTCGAAGCTGTGGTTGCGGAAAAAGTCTAGGCACATCACATTGCTTCTGTTGAATGCCCACAAGTCGATACTTCTACTCAAGAGAGTGTCCCAGTACAAGAATCCCATGATGAAGCCTTTGATCCCACTGAACCCTTGACTTCCCAATCATGGAAAGTCCATCACGGGCGGAGCAGGCTCAAGTCTTTAAAGTGCGAAGCCATTCGTCGAGCTAGGGCTGTTCACAAACCTAGCAAGACAGACCAAGCACCTGCAAAGGTGACTATAAGAAGACGCACACCAAGGGCTGCTCAACTAAAGAATAAGGTTCCTTAGCCACCGGTTGAGCCAGAATTCCTCAGGCCTCTTCCTCCTTGCCCACTTTAAAAGACTTCATCCCGATCGCCATCGACCTCGTTCCTTTTTCTCATACCTCTGAGTCATCTTTTACTCGAGGCACGTCTAATGAGGATGACGACCTTAAAAGCACTCCCCAACGGTCTAAGTAAGGGAAAGACCTAAAAGACCCCTGCACAAGTCCAATTCTAGTGATGATATAAAAAGCTGTCCAGATCGATCTAATGAGGGGAACAACCTTAAAAGCCCCTCACCTACTGATCCTTCTCCTTCTTCCTCTTATTCTTCTTCTTCTTATCCTTCCTCTTCTACGTCTCTTACAGGTACGACCTTGAAATGTCCAAACTTCGAGGCTCTTGATAGAGAACTCGAAGGAATCAACATATGCAGGACACACTAGAGGCGGCTGAGAAAGACGTTGGCCTAGGCGACTGGATTCTTAACAATTGATGATTCCCTGGCAGCTCGAGCTGAGTCAAAGCCATCCTCTTCTACCGAGAAACACAAAAAATCAAAGTCAAAGAAACCCCAATGGCTTCCTGAGCTTGACCTCGAGTAGAGGCTCAAAGAATCAAGAGGGCAGAGCCTCTATTCTCAGGAAGCTTGCCACATGGTGCAGATCTTAGAAACACCACCCAGCATGGGGCGAATGAATGCTGCAACCTCCACCTAAGAAGCTAGGTATCCTGAAGTTCCCTAGTCCGCAACTTCTCACTTACCCAAATACCTCAAACAATTTACCCATCCTTCAACTCCCTGGGTTCCTTCCTCGCCCAAATACCCTGGACAATCCACCCATCCTTCAATTCCTTGGGATGTCGTTCGTCCCATATACCCAGCCATCTCTTAAGCCTCAACCTCAAACATCCACTTAGACTAACCAAACCAAGCCGGCTCCTCAATCAAGCCAGCCAGCAGCCTAAAATAAACCTCCTCCACCTAAACCTACTCCTCAACCCACTATACCACCCAAACCAGTGGCAGTCCAAGGGATTAGGGTCTGAGGATCTCACTCTGACTTATATCATAGTTTAGGGGTTCAACCAATCAGGAGAGAAGCCAGCTGGCATGGTCCGCCTTCATCTTAAGAACGGTGAATTAAATGATTACACCCAATTTCATGTGATCGACACCACACATCTTACAACATCCTTCTCGGCCGCCCATAGCTCCATGATCAGGAGGTGGTTCCGTCCACATTGCATCAATGCTTCAAATATACTCGAGATGGGAGACAATATACGGTCTATGCAGATAGACGACCATTTCCTATAGCCGAAACTCACTATGCTAATGCCAAGTACTACTTCACAGATTCGGTAACACCCCAGAAGTCAAATGATGGTGATTTGGAGTCTGTAGGGAAGACAAAAACCTCGCCTCATGAAGATGTTGAAGATATTGTGAGAACACACGTGAGCATGTTTAAGGAGGAAGAAAGACAAGGCAAAACTCTCCCTTTAACTCCCATTCATCCCAGAATGTCATCACCCATCATCCTTGAGGAAACTCCATCTTCCTCTGAAAATGAGGGTTCCCCTTTTTCTTCCAATACTGAACTACTTGTGCAAGAAGAAGAACACGAAGTCACCCTTGAAAGTGAGGAAGTCATGGGGACAAATTTCCCAGCTCCGAGGGTCACTTACACACTTGACCATCAGAAAGTCCTACATGTCCCCATTGCACTATTGGAAGCAAAATTAACGCATCAACCACCCTCAAAGCGTTTCCCTAATTTATTGGAAAGGAGCAGTTAAGGAAAGGACAAATTTCTTGCCCTCAAGAGCAGGATCTCTTGACAGAATTAAGAAGTGAGGTTAACAGTCTCCAGAACCAATTGGGCGTGATGCGTATCGCTTCCAAAAACTTAAAAGAGTTCATGCCCGAGACCAAGTGCTACAATGGGAATGGAGTGAATGTGAATGCACATCGAATAGAAGCTAAAGCTCCTTCTGATTGGACTATTTACAACAAGCAGGCCCATCACAATATGAGGACGATGAATTATGAGCCCATGTTCAATCAAACATTAAGGGGAGAAGAAGTAACTGATCCCCCATTCGAGTTCATTGAAGCTACAGTGATGGGTCATAGAACAAAGCAAGATGTACGGTATCCCTCCACGTCCCATTCCATGAAGGGGCAGAAACAATGAACAAGAGTAAGGGGGAGAGGGCAAATAAGAAAATGGAAAAATTCCATGCATTACACTGAAAAGAAAAAGAGAATTTTATTCATATAAAGAAGTAAAAAGCAAAGAAGGGAGTTTTATTACTATTTCCAAAATTCCGTGTATAAAGTAATATAAGTGAAGATGCTCATTCAATCCCCAAGACTAAGCCAATAGTAATTCTGTTGTGTCCATTTGATTCGATCCTTCATAGGCGCCGCCTGGAGAAGGGAAAACTTTCTAACTAAAGAGAATATTCTCCATTTACCAACTAAGGTGAAAATGGGTCTTTTTCTACCTCACGGGCCATAGTAAGCAAGCCTTCCAAATCATTGATGTTACTTTCAAGAATCGCTATGTCATCCTCATTTTCAAAACATGTGATTTCTTTAAATATCGAAGGAACCTCTGAAGGCAAGATCTCAAAATCTGGGTGGACAAACTGACGCATGAGAAAGTTGGTTTTAAGGTTACTTAAGTGTGTCATCGCAGAATCTGTGACAGATAAAGGCCCTGGGAAGAACTTAAGTAAAGGCCTGATAGAGGGATATCTCTCAATGAAAGATGATTCCTCTAAATCCTGAACTGCCCTAGCCTGTTGAGCTATTTCAGTCACTTTCGTTATGAACAAGTCTACACAGGGGACATTGAAGTCTAGGAGGTTATCCATCACCGTCTTCGACAAGAATGGGAATATGATCAGCTCGAAGAAAGAAGCTCGACCAAAATGTTGATAAGCAGCTCTAAGAAGATCATGTCCATTGTCCATAGAAACATATGACGATTGAGGTTAGTAACTTGTACAGGGAAAGGCATCATGGCTTGTGAAATGACAAGGCCTCCACGAATAACGAGAGGATGAATAACCTGTCCCGAGAAGGAGGTGACTACAAAAATGGAACCTATGATAGGTTCCCTGCGAGCAGAAACCGCAAGGTCCCCTCTCAAGATTGCAAGAGAAATCACCCTCTTTCTCATTACTATCAGGTCGCATGGACCAGAATCACCACGAGAAGGAAGTGGTGCACCCCTGCTCCTAGGAGCAAGAGGTTGTGATGAGGGATGTTCTTTGTTAGGTCCAGTTACCATCAATTCTCCCATATCTTCGTTCTTAGGAATAAGAGGCTCTTCGTCTTCGATGACAATAGAGGCCTTTTTCGAAGGGACCTGCATTTTGGAAGGCATCTGTTAAAAGGATTTATCCAACCAACGTCCATGCACAATCAATCACTAAGACATAGGCTAACGTTGTGTGCATTTTGAAAGCGTAATGGCGGCTATGATCGCCAATGACCAACACCGACTGGGTTCTCAAAAGCCCAAAGCCAGATGCAAGGACTATCGCTGTTTGAAGCATTGCTGCTTATGTCTTCCACACGTGCCAAAAACTGAACAAGTGTCACCTCGTGCCCTGAGCACGCCGCCTGAGACTCGCGATGTGGCCTGACACCACGCATGCAGAGGGTGAACGTTTTCCGTCCCACGACCCTTCACCGTTACTGGCTTGTAATGCCTTGGGTTCTCACCGGTGTTTCCTCTCCTCACCGAGAACTCACTCCTTCTAACCAGGAAACCCTCTCCGTTCTTTCCCTCTCTTTACTGGTTACCAACGCTATTAGGAAACCACTCAAAACTTTCCAGGAAAACCCCGAGAAACGGTCTGCCCGCTCACTGCTGCCACTCTCTCACTACTCCCTGATGACAAAAAACCACCGGGAATGACTTGGAAGTTCAAGGAAATTCTTGGGGAGCCTCGCTTGCCTCTTTCTCACCACTCCGGTGACTGAGAACTCCTGTCGAAAAGCCTCTGCAGCCTGCCGACGTTCACCCTGCTTCACCTGAACCTTCTATTCCTCAGCGGAAACCTCGACGCTCCCCGACAAACTCTTGTGGACTCCCTGTCAATGCTGCTAAACTTGCCGAAATACCTTTGCGCTCGCTGGAAGTTCTCATTGGAAGTCTCTGCTCTCTCACTATTAAAACTCTCACTATTTTACCTTCGGTAAAATAGTAAAAGTGGGTCTTTCCCCCTTATATAGAAGCCGGTTCCCCAAGGTACCCCTCTCAATACAAGAATACTAAACAGGTCCTTGAAGGCCAAGCGGTAATGGGTCAGACTGAGTCAGGCTCAAACCCGCCCAAAACAGAGGCTCACTGCTGGCTGCACAATGTCGAGCACCAACCTTCTGATGGGCTGGACCGGGTCTGGCTTAGACCCGAGGCCCAAATAGAGGCTTATTTCCACTCATCACTAACGCCGCGTGCAACCAATGTGGAATGTAGACTAACAACGGCCGTATTGTCATGCGTGACTAACGTCGAGTGCAACCAACACTGTGCATACCAGCACCGTGCGCATGAGTGCTACTGTCCCCCGTGACCACTCCTGTGCATGCAACGCCTCTCGTGCTAGCGCTATGTACACCAATGAATAGCGTTGCATATGTTGCTATTGTCCGTGACTAGCGCTGCGCGTGTCTGAACTTGATCATCACTGTGAGTATTCTACCACTATCCCTAGTGGAGTTGCATCAAATCTGTAACCTCTGTCATCGCCAGAGGAGTTGCATCAAGTCATTCCACCCAGCCCACAACTGGTCAACCCCAATGGAGTCAAGAGTAGGTCATTGTCCCTTAACCCCAGTAGGAATTACACCGGTATTGCAGCCCATTGGCCCCCAGTGGAGTTAAGGTCGTGCTTACCCCTTCAATCCCTTATGGGTCAGTCTTGCACCAAGCTATCTTATCCTCCGGAGTCGGGTTACCTTCCATTAGCTTATTCCCCATGGAGTTCCATCTTTCACCTTACATACTTGTTCCCTAATCCCCAGTGAAATCTCTTCCCATCTAAAACCCTTGCTATCATTTTTCCCCTAGGGAGTCAAATTACTCTCCATAGACCTATCCCCCATAAAGCTTCACCTATTAGACGACCCACACGATGGTCCATGCTGCTTGACCTTAAACTATGTAGCCTTGGTCCCTGCTGCATGAACTTAAACTGCACAGCTATGGTCCATGCTGCATGACCTTAAACTGCACAACCTTAGTCTAGATGCATGACCTTAAACATCATGTTCCAAACTATAGGACCTTAAACTGTAGCATAGGTCTAGTTACATGAATTTAAACTGCATGGTCTTGGTTGCATGAATTTAAACTGCGTAATCACCGTCCAAGCTATATGACCTTAAACCATAGTGCGTGACCTGGCCGCATGACGTTAAAAGGCTTAGCACCATGGTCCAAATAATATGACCTTAAACTATAGTGGAGGTCCTAGTCGCACGACTCTAAATTGCATAACCATGGTCCAAGCTATATGACCTTAAAGCATAGTGCATGTCCTGGCTGCATGACGTTAAACTTCTTTGCATAGGTCCTGGCCGCATGACGTTAAACTTCTTTGCATAGGTCCTAGAGGTATGACCTTAAACGCACCCTCACACACGCACACATGCCCTTTATGTGCATTTTCATGCACGTCTTCCCAAATCGATCAGTTCATGTGCATGCATAACCTTCATCACCTCCCCAGTAAATCCATATCCCTCTATTACTATTCATCATTCCCCAGTGAGTCTCACCCGTGCTCACAAAATACGAGCCATCCCGCCATCCATACTTGCCGTCAGCTAGTGCGTCACCACTTTTCCACCTTCTGTCCATACATCATCCATCTTCCATAGGTAGCCTCATGCCATCTCCCCAAAAGTGAGCCAAAACCACCACCATACTCACTCTATGGCCTCCACAAACTGCCATCGATCTCCACCATGGTCCAGTTATATGACCTTAAACTGTAGTGCACATCTTGACCGTATGATGATAAAAGGCTTCACACAGGTCTCAAAGGCATGACCTTAAATACGCCTTCACAAAAAAGTGAGAGGAGAAAATAATGGGTCTGGTGTCTACTTGAACAAGGGAACGCCATGAGTAAAAAAGACGGATGGACATGATCATGAAACCATGAGTAAAAGAGTTCTATGAATAAAAACTCGGGCACAGTGAAAACCCTGAAAGAGCACTGTGAGTAAAAATGGAAGAATAAGGGTCGACATGGCCGAAAGGTCATGGGTAAAAGAGCCCCAAGTAAAAGGAAGTCGGTGAAAACTGTCTTTACTGCGTTGCTTCCCAAGTCCAAGTAAAAACTCGCAAAGGGTGCTTGGACCAATAAATAGGTTGATGCAGCACTCACCTCAATAGGAAGGTTAAGCCAGCATTCAAGGAAAAATCCCTGGTGTCACAATACCAAGATCCAAAAAAACGAGCATCAAGCAAGATCCCGTAGGCTTGAGTCCATTTACAAAAAGGACTCGAAAGACAGAAGACTCGTCAAGAAGGCAAAACAAGTCTCATGAGGAAGAGCATTATTCCCACGAGGTCACCAAACACACTCCAAAATGCTAAAGATGCCCAAAGAAGGCCAAAGTCAGCCAGAACTTGGACCTGCTATGTAACAACACTGCTAACAGTGGGCAGGGGTTATACTTATAGCTGTCACCTCGATAATTTGAGGTACCCTGCCCACTGAGTACAATCCTGGTGCACCACGCAGACGGACGCCAATCAAAGGACCTTCAGCAGACCACCAACCACAAAACAAACACACTACAAACATGATAAAGACACCCCAAGTAGGCCAAATTTAGCAAGAACTTGGACCTGCTATGTAACGACACTACTAACAGAGGGTAGGGGTTAGACTTATAGCAGTCACCTTGATAAACTGAGGTACCCTGCCCAACGCGTACAATCCTGGTGCACCATGTAGACGGACCCCAACCAAAGGTCCTTCAGCAGACCATCTACCACAAATAAACCTAGATCAAAATGGGAAAAATGCCCTTCAGCATGGAACTTGACCGTTAGATGAGCCTGATTCTGACTAACGAGGTCTGTACAAATTGCTCAACTATCAGAATCATAATTAGTCCCTTGAGGGTGAGGACTTCGACAAGATCCCTTAAAAAGTCTCTTCTCCCCCTAATGTCTCCATGGATGGACCTGTACATTGCATCCAAATATTTGAGCATCCTAGTTGTAGCATTGCGTGAATATCCTCGACGTTCACGTGGTCCTGTGGCTAGGAAAAAAAAAGTAATAAAGCCGAAGGAAATTTTTTGAATGTTGTCCTTCTCACTTCTTTGAAAGCACAACATTCGGCGGGGCAAGCTGTTTGGAATCATTTTTTAGCACCTTGGCCCTTGATGTGGAATAAAAAGGAAGCCAGTCAATAAAGCCTTGACATACAGTGGAATTCTTGACAGTCTTAAAATTGCCCCTAAATGAGCCAGAATATTCTTAAGCACTTTAGAAGGCCACCTGCCAAGTTTCGTCGCGATCCGACATGTCTAAGGCAGTGTAGAGAAAGAAACAATTTCGGAAAAATCAGCCTCTAGCACCCTGAAATGGACCTTGTGACTAGAACTATATTTTTGGGGCGTCAAATAGCTATAGAACCACCGCCATTGGATTTGACAAGGTAAAAAAGCTCTATGGGTCAAGTTTCGACTTAATCGAGTGCTCCAAGACAAAGTTATGGGTAAAATACTGAAAGGGATAGGCCACACACTATTCCCGTGTGCCCTCCCTTCACCAAAACACCATTAAAGGTGACTGTTCTTATAGTCTCGGACGGTGACTTTCGGGGGCCATATCTCATTCATCCCGAGTCAGATTGCGCTCAAATTTTGTGAGCGTGTTCATCTTTTCAAGATAAGCGATTCGATAGGTGGCGCCCCCGTGACGATGCCCAAGCAGGGAGGAAAGCTAGAGAGAATATGCTGATCTGTTAAGAAAGTTACAGGAAAATCAGCAAGGACGCACCTCACTTGAGCGGCCAAATCACAACGTTTATGTATCAGATTGATATGAGACCAATTCCATCGCGTGCATTAAGTCTAGGGCTATCTCTGGTCGAAACCCTGTACTTGATGAATGATTGGATTTCACACACGAAGATAATAAAGTGACTACAAATTTTGGCGTCGAATATATGAATTTCTACCAAAACTCCAAAGTTACGAAATCTTCGTTTAGGCATGAAATTGAGCTGCGTTTGTTACCACGAGATCGTAACGGTATACTTAGTGTGATCCAATGAAGAAATAAAGGGAAAAAAAAATAATCAAGAAACAAGCACACTATCGATACGAAGTTTTCATGATTCATCCAAATTTTAAGTCGCATGATCTTGCCTTAAAAACACAATCCATGGCTTGCAGTTGGTGTCAAATCGATCGCCACGCCGAGTCCTTCAAGTAAACAATCATCTTTCGATTAAACTAGCACCAGAGCAATCCTGAATCATTCATGGAAGATCACGTCCGTTCTAGGGCAGCAACAGAGACTGTTTTGAAATTCCATGAATTGTTAGACAGGAGTAGAACAGTCATTTTGCACACAATTCTTGAATTTATTTTAATTCAAAATAATTGTAATTATCATGAGTTGAGATATGTTTTGAGCATCCAGCCATGTTTGGGCCCAATTTTGAAAATACATGCTAAAGCTAATTGTAGAGGGTTGTCAGGTTCTTCCCTTGATCCCTTCAATTGATCAATAAAGTTCATACTTTTGCTTTGAGTTCGTGCGTAAGTCTTGGAGAGAGAGAGAGAGGAGAGAGAAGAAAATGGATGGTACCTTTTGATAAGGTAATTTTCGCTCTCCTCTCTTCCTCTCATCTCTCTCTTTCTTTCTCCTCCTTTCATCTCTCTCTTTCTCTCTCCTCCTCTCATCTCTGTCTTCCCCTCTCTTTTCTTTTTTCTTCTTTTCTCGATTTTTCTGTCTTCTTCTCAGTGAACATGCACGACTATGGCAGAGCCGTGCATGTCATCTTCTTCCTTCTCTCTCTAATCCTCATGGCAATAGCAACGCTGTGTGTTTTCTTCTCTTTCTTCTTATTCTTGATCTTTCTCTCTGGTCTTCTCTGACTGAATGCGCACGGCGATGGCAGCGCCATGCACAAACCTCTCCTTCTCTATCAATCTCACACACACGGTGATGGTAACGCTGTGTGCATTTTCTTCTCTCTCTTCTTCTCTGTCTCACAGACACGGTGATGGAAATGCAGTGTGCATTTTCTTCTTTCTTCTTCTCAGTCACACACACAACGATAATAATGTCGTGTGCATTTTCTTCTCTCTTCTTCTCTGTCTCATACACACAGTGATAGCAACGTCGTATGTATTTTCTTCTCTCTCTTTTCAATCTCACACACATGGCGATGGCAATGTCGTGTGCATTTTCTTCTCTGTCTCACACACACGACGATGGCAACACCGTTTGTATTTTCTTCTCTCTCTTCTTCTCAACCTCGTACACACGGTGATGGCAACACCATGTGCATTTTCTTCTTTCTCTTCTTCTCTATCTCGCACACTCGACGATGGAAACACCATGTGTGTTTTCTTTTCTCTGTTCCTCTTCTTCCTGTTCTCCTTATTTCTTTCTTCTCTTTGCACAATCTTTCTCTACCTGAACTTGCACGGCGATGGCAACGCCGTGCACAAATCTCTCTCTCCTTTCTTCTCTCTACTTTGTCTCTCTCCGTCTGAACATGCACAACGATGGCAAAGCCGTGCTCGAATCTCTCTGGCACACACGGTGGTGGCAAAGTCGTGTGTGTTTCTTTCTCTCTACTTTCCTTATTCTTCTTTTCTCTTTCCTAAACTCTTTCTCTCTTTCCTTTTTCTCCTCTGAATCTTTCCCCATTTCTCTCCTCACATTCCTTTGCCACCTCTTCTTTCCCTTCTTCTCTCTCTACTTTCTTTTCCTCTTCCTCTTTCCTAAATCCTCTTTCACCTTCCCTTCATTCTCTTTTCTCTTCTTTCTATCTCTTTTCTTCTCTCTTCCTTTTCCCTCTCTTCTTTTCTCTCTCCTTTTTCTCTTCTTCATGTTCTCTCCTCACTCTTCTGCTTTCCTCCTCTTCTCTCCTATTTCTCACGTCTTCTCTCTTTCTCTGTCTCCTTTTCTTATCCCTTGCCTCTCTCTTTCTCCTTCTCCTTCCTCTCTCATTTGACCAAGGGGCAAGTCTAGCACTGTTGCGGTAGTCTTGTCGTTAAGCAGTATTGCCAACGTATCGGTCAGAGTTACTGTGCCCGTCTTGCTGCCACGTCAAATTAGCCATTGTACCAGGCTGGTTGCTGTAGGTGTTCTGTCGTCGAGTAGTATTGCCACCGTGTCAGTCTCGTTACTGTGCCCGTCTTGCTACCACGTCAGGTCAATCATCATGCAAATCTAGCCACCGTGCTAGGGTAGTCACCTGGTCAAATGTCTCTTTCTTTTCTTCTTCTTCTCTCTTCTTCCTTCTCTAACCCTCGTCTCATCATCTCTTCTCTTTTCACCATCGAATGTGCACGTTTTATGTATATTCACCCAAAGACAAGGTGGGGTCCTTTGACCCACTTGTCTTGTAAAATTAACCACATGTGTGTGATTGCAGAAATAGGAGAATGCAGGCCAAGGGAGGCGATTTCGAACCAATTGTAGGACTGGGGGGATTTCTTTATGATCTAAGGGGGAGCCCACGCGAGACAGCCCGAGTAAGTCCCGAAGCCACCTCAAATTCCGCTCTCATCGGTTGGAGCACCAGCCTTGGCCCCCTAAGCCAGATTCTCAAGAGAGCGATCTCAAAGTCCCAGGTTCCTTTGAAACTCGAGACGCGTGCCGCCAGATCATCTGGATCCGGAGGGCTAGATCGAGGCACCTAACCAGAGTGGGCTGATGTGATGGTAGTCAGGATGATGATAGTTTTGAAGATCCAATGGTGTGTTTCGTCGAAATTCTGAACAATGTACTGGACAGGCTCAAAGGATTAGAGAATGCCCAGGCCGATAGGAGTATCTTCACACCAATAAGCAAATTCTCCTCTCAATCCCTAATTTGAAGTAGAGAGGAGACCTCCAGCTTCCTCCATGCCTCAAGCTTGAAGACCTTCGATTCTTCCGGCCTGCCTTGATGGTCGAACTAATATGGTCTCCCAAGTTATTTCCCTGGTAGTAACCTAAGAGGACATTTAGAATATGATCGATAGAAGCATCCAAGGCTTACAGATTTCAAAGCCCCAAGAAAATGTTCACCATAAGAAGACTTATCCACCTTTTACTGCTCTAATCCCTTTTCCCTTGGGTTACCAAAAAGGAAGATTGCCTGTCTTTGATGGCATTGAATCACCCCAGCAACATGTGGCACACTTCGTGTCAGCATGTCAATAGTCAACTTTTGATCGCAGACTACTCCTCCAACAGTTTGTGGAAACTCTAGTCTGGATTGCCTTCAAGTTGTATGATTGCTTACCTCCAAGCTCCATCCATTCTTGAGAGGAAATGAAACATCTGTTTTATAAACACTTTTATGAAGTGGAACGAGAAGTTCAAGATATAGAACTTCTCACGATGACAAAAGGAATGAATGAACCAGTAAATGAATACATCCAAAGATGAACGGACCTTGTGGTATACCAAAGAAATCCTATGCTTCAGATTGATGATGTGCAAACATGTATCAGAAACATGAAGAAGGAAATCTCCCTTCATGTCGAAGCTTCAAATCCCACCACTTTCTCAGACATGATTTTGAAGTGGGTTAAAATTTAGAGTCTATTGCAACACCATGGGGGAACTCAAACTCATACCTCAAGTGGACGTCAAAACCGAAATTTCGCCAACAACAGACCCAACCCTTTTGTTGGCCAGCAAAGAAATACAATCAGCACAGTGGTTAGGGCCACACCCATTCTCCCTAAGCTCATAACTAATGTCACTCCTCTCAAGATGTTAGACACCTCACGGGGAATGGTACCATTCAAGGGTCAGAGGGAACCCTAAACTACAATTCCAACCTCAGGGTTATAACAGGATGCCTCCACCACAAAACATGTACCAATCCAATCAATTTGGGTAAAGGCTGAACAAACAATATAGCTTTAACAAAGCCTAGGTACCAACCCTCCTAAAAATAAAAATGGAACAAGGCATGGTGGTCCTTCCTGAACCAAGGGGACCAGTCCAGGCAGGGCTCACCAGTCACGTGAACTATTACGCTTATCATTAGATGTTAGGCCATCCTATGCCGGACTAGCACAAAGATCACATCGAAGCCTTGATTCAAAAAGTACAAATCAGCTATCCTCTGACATGTTCCTTGTTATCTTCGATATGCTGATACAACAAGAAATGATCGCACCGTGCTCTCCTAAGAAGCCAAAACACCTTAGAGGAAAAGATCAACGCCTGTGGTGCCAGTATCACCAAATGAAAGGACATGATATATTCCATTGTCGAGGATTCCGAGTCATCTTAGATGGACTCATAAGGAATGGTGAAGTGTTCATAGATAACACATCACCTTGGTCGGGGCCTAGTTTCCTTGGTGAGAGAAACCCTCTCTCAAACAACCGTGAGGGGTGCACGTGTGGGACGCGTTTTAAGCGTGCATGTGCAATCTGCTTTATCTGGATAAGAACCAACAACGAGAGAGGTTTTCAACAAGGGTGCGTTTAGGTGCTTACCTCATCGTTCGCAGGTTCGAGGATACGCTTAGGCAGTCACCCTCTTAAAACAGTTACGAATTCCTCCAGCTGTTTGCCAGCACAGTTTTGACATGAACTCTCCTCAAACTTTGACACGTTGTCTCGTTCTTTTACTCCAGAGCTTGCAATGTGAACTCAAAAGTAATCCTCTGTAATGGTTCACTCGAATAGGAAGTGGCTAGCAAATGAAGGATGAAGGAGAAGTGATAAAAGAGGTCCTTCTATGCACACAAACGCTGCAAAACTTGACAAATTAGAGAGATTAAAGAGTCAAAACTCTCTCGACTACCTCAAGATGACTCCACCCATGTGAGTGAGGGTAAGAGCATAGATATCTCTCGTGACTCAACTCCACAAACAGGAAGTTAGAGTGGTGATCTGAGTTTTAACGCTCTTGAGATTGCTCTGGGAGGTATCAAATTGAGTGGATGACAGATAGTGAGATACTATCAATATAAAAGAACGAATGAAGAAGAAAATGAAGGTAAGAAAGGGGTTATGGGAAGCTGAGGTTGGGCCTTGTCGCGGCTCCATATGAATCAACGAGTGATATAAGAGAAAAGGAGCGAGACCATAGATTTGTTATGGTCACACTCAAAGTAAGGATGAGAAGAGGAAAACAGGAGAGTGTTGTACGTCGTTTTTGACATACTTCTATGATCTCATGCGAATAAGGAGAGAGTCTGTGACAATCTGGTCTCGCGAGTTCATGAAACATTCACAAACCAAGATTGTGCCGAAAAAAGCCTCCAGCCTGGTGACTTAGGTGCGGTTCCCTATGCTAGCAGTTGCAACAGAGGACCCTTCACTGTAGCCCTATGCTAGTGGCTTCAACAGAGGACCAGACCATTGCCATTGCTCTCAAAACATCGAAAAACCCCCAAGGGCCAAATTTGGGCTCAATCGGACCTCCCTAGAGGGGTCGACTCTCATACGGTCTAGTAACTTATGGGTTTTACCATAGCGCGGTGCGGCTTCACCAAACCAGTTCCGAAAATGGGGACTGCTACGATGGTTTTTGGCAATAACTTCACCAACCCACGACGCCTATCTCTATAACCAGACAGATCTCAAACGTTGACATGTTCCAGATCACGTCAGCCTTGTCATTTTGACCTATGGGGCACATGATCGAGAACCCCCATTGCTCTGAGAAGGAAGGTGGCCGGAAAAACCAAGGAAAAAATAGGGTTTAACAAGCTCTTGATTCGATGAAGCATAACTCAACATCCAAGCCATGGATTAAGGTGAAGAGGAGTTCAGCAGAATCCCCTCACAAATAGCTACATTCTGGTACAACTCTCGTATTCAATCCGTGGTTCAATGAATGCAAGTCCTCAGGTCACCAAAGAAGAAAATACAGCAGGTTGTCGGAATCCCTTTCTCCGGCAACCGTCAAAATTATGCCAAATGCACAAATCGACACCCAATCAACCCGAACTTAGAGTAAAATGGCTGCAACAGCCTCTTCTCTGACTTGCAAGCAAAGCCAAGAGCCAAAATGATGCAGCTCGAAGATGCATTGGCAAACAAAGTTCACAAAAACTGCCGGACCTTCACCCCAGGGAAAAAGGCCACCACAACACGATTGGAGGGCATCAAAATGCTCACAATCGAGGGAAGAACAAAGATATGTTGCTGAAAAAGCTGAACAGTTGCAGACCCAGCTTCCAAGGTCCTTCCATGGCGGAGTAACCTGCATGCAGGGACGATCTCTTCATTTGGGCAAAAGATCACAGGGACATTTTGGTCATTTACGTTTAATTTTTGGATTTTTTTAAATTTTTTTAATTGTAATTAAGCTTGAATTTTTAGTGTTCACCCTTGCTTGGTGAATCCTCTATATAAACAAGCTTAACTCACTTGTAAGAAGACCAACCTTCATTTTGGGGAGAGACTTCACGATCTCCTCTCTTCAAGTTCTATTACCTCTAAAGGCTAAGAGGAATCAAGGCTAGATTATGCTAGTTAGTTTGTCTTTCTTCGTGAGCCCCTGAGGGAGAGGAGAGGGAGAGAGAGAAATTTTTTAGAGAAAGGTGATACCCCTGAGTGCGCGATCACGCGGGCACCTCGGTCGCACAGGTGGTTAGGTGCGTCGATCTCGCCCTCCGGATCTGAATGATCGGGCGGCATGCTTCTTGGGTTTCAGAACAACCAGGGACTTTGAGATCTCTCTCTTGGGAACCTTATTAAAAAACAAGGGCAGGTGGACCAACCGATGAGTGACGACTTTAAGGTGGTTCGGGACTTACTCAAGCTGACTCACGTGGGCAGCCTCTTAGATCACGAAAAAAGTCCCCCCAGTCGTAAAAGTGGTTTGAAATTGCCTCCCATGGCTTGTATTCTCCTATTTCTGTAATCACACACATATGGCAAATGTTACAAGACAGGTGGGTTAAGGGACCACACCTTGCCTCCAGGTGAACATACACAGGCGTGTACATTCAAAAGATGAGAGGAATGAGAGGATGAAGATTGGGGTGAGAAGAACTTGATCGAGTAGTGAGACTGACACAGTGACCTGACTAGTAGGTAATTGACCTGTCGTGGTAGTAAAACGGGCTTGGTAGCTCAATCCGGCTCAATAAAGTTACTACTAGACGACTGTACCAATACCGACTAACTAGACACAATGGCTTGTCTGTCGTGGTAATAAAGCGGGCACAATAACTATGACCGGCACAACAACATTACAGCTAAATGACAGAACTACCATTGAAGGCTAATCTCAACCCTTTTTTAGCAAACGAGAGAATAAGATAAAGAAAGAAAAAGAACAGAGAGGGAGAAGAGAGGAAGAAGAAGAGAAGAAGATAAAAGAGAAGAAGAAACAGAGTCGGAGAGAAAATCATGATAGGAGAAGAGGAGAGAAAGGGAAAGGAAAGGAGGAGGAGGCCGCAAGCAAGAATGAGAGGAGAAGAGAGAAAACTCAGATGATGATGGCTTCTATCGGCTATGAAATAAAGAAAGAAGAGAGAGAAAGAATGTAGGTGGCAGTGGACTTGTGTTGACTGTCAAAAGAAAGAGGAGAAGGAAAACTCAGACGGCGATGGCTTCCACCGACTGTAAAAGAAGAGAAGAAAGAGAGAGAAACACAGGCGGGGATAGGCTCGTGCCAGCTGTGAAAAAGAGAACCCAGGCGACGCTAGGCTTACGCTGGCTGTGACAGAGAAGAAAGAAAGAAAACCCAGGCGGTGATAGGCTTATGCTGACTGTGAAAGAAGAGAAGAAAGAAAGAAAACCCAGGTGGTGCTAGGCTTGCACCGACTATGAAAAAAGAGAAGAAAGAAAGAAAACTTAGGCGGTGCTAGGCTTGCGCCAGCTGAGACAAAAGAGAAGAAAGAAAGAAAACCCAGGCGGCGCTAGGCTTGCACCGGTTGTGACAAAAGAGAAGAAAGAAAGAAAACCCAGGCGGCACTAGGCTTGCGCCAGAAGAGAACAAAGAAAGAAAACCTAGGCCGCACTAAGCTTGCATTGCTTGTGACAAAAGAGAAGAAAGAAAGAAAACCCAGGCAACACTAGGCTTATGCCGGCCATGACAGAAGAGAAGAAAGAAAGAAAACCCGGGTGGTGCTAGGCTTGCGTCGGTTGTGATAGAAGAGAAGAAAGAGAGAGAATCCGAGCGGTGCAAGGCTTGCGCCACTTTGACTAAGGCTTAACTCACTGTTCATCTCTCAGGAGCAGGAAGGCATCACACAAAGGGATAGGTCCACCATGCATGAATGGAGAACGAGAAGCATGGAAAGAGAGACATGATAGACCAGAGGAGGAA
The DNA here is from genome assembly GCF_054954075.1 of Amborella trichopoda. Classification (NCBI taxonomy): domain Eukaryota; kingdom Viridiplantae; phylum Streptophyta; class Magnoliopsida; order Amborellales; family Amborellaceae; genus Amborella; species Amborella trichopoda. Next base: position 32,621,497 of record NC_142344.1, read on the forward strand.
GAGAGAGATAGGGATAAAGATGAAAAGAGGAGAGAGAAAGAAAGATAAAGATGAGGAAAGAAGAGAGGGAGAGAGATAGAGATGAGAAAATAGGAGAGAGAAAAGAGAGGAGGAGAGAGAAAAGAGGAGGAGTTAAAAAAAGAGGAGACAAAAATTACCTCATCGAGGGGTACCAGCCCTTTTCTTCTCTCTCCTCTCTCTCTCTCCAAGACGCTTACACGAACTCAAGAAAGAATTCAAGTCTTTATTGAATGTTGAAGAATTGTGTCTATGATTTTTAACATTTTGGCTTTGCATATTTATATAAAATTGGGCCCAAACATGGGTGGATACCTAAAAACTATCTAAAATTGAAGATAATTTCAATTTAATTGAATTAAAAGAAATTCTAAAAAATGGGTGCAAAAAGATTGTTTTGCCCGTGCTTAGCAAAGTGTAGAATTTCAGAACAATCCTTGCTGCTGCCCAAGAGCTTGTGTGATCTTCCATGACTGATCCGAGGTTGCTCTGATGCCCATTTGATCGAAAGATGATTGGTTTCTTGTAGAGCTTAGCATGACAATCGATTTGATACCAACTTCGAGCCATGAATCATGTTTTTATGTCATGATCAAGAGACTTGAATTTCGAATGAATCTTGAAAACTTCAGATCTATAGCGCGCTAGTTCCTTGATGTTTTTCTTCTATTTCTTTATTGAATCTCACTGAGCATGCCGTCATGATCATGTTGCAACAAACGTAGCTCGATTTTGTGTCTGGATAAAGATTTCGTCGTCTTAAGTTTTTTGTCGGAATCTTGAGATCTGAAGGTCGAAATTTATAGCAGCTTGGATGCCTCCGTGTGTGAAATCCAACCGTTCATCGTACAGAGGGTTCAGACCAAAGATAGCTTCAGACCTTACGCACATAATGCCATATGGTTTCACGTCGATCGGGTACATGAGCATCGTGATTTGGTCGCTCGAACGAGGCGTGATGTTGCTGTTTTTTCTTCACGGATCAGAAACTTCTCTCTAGTCTTTCTCCCTGCTCGGCCATTGTCATGGGGCATACCACTATTGAAATGTTTGTCTCGATGAGACGAACATGCTCACAAAATTTGAGCGCGATCCTACTTGGAATGAGTGAGATATAAGCCCCGGAAGTCACTGCCCATGACTGTGAAAACAACCACCTTTAATGGTGTTTTGGTGTAGGGTGGCCACATAGGAATAGTGTGCGACCTACCCCTTTTTCTTTATTTTACCTATAACTTTGTCCTAGAGTGACCGATTAATCCAAAACTTGACCCATAGGCCTTTTCAACTGTGTCGGATCCAATGGAGGTGGTTCCACAACTGCTTTACATATCAAAAATATAGTTCTAGTTACAGGGTCCATTTCAGGATGCAAGAGGCTAATTTTGCTGAAATTGTTTCTTTGTGTTCACTTCCTTAGATATGCCTGATTGCAATGGAACTTGGCAGGTGACCTTTTGAAGTGCTTATGAAGATCGTGACCAGTTCTGAGGCCATTTCCAGACTGTCAAAATTTCCACTGTATGTTAAGGCTTTATTGACCTGCTTCCGGTCTATTCCGCATCAGGGACCAAGGTGCTGAAAAATGTGTTCAAACAGCTTGCCCCACCGAATGTTGTGCTTTTAGAGAAGCGAGAAGGATAACATTTGAAAAATTTCCTTCAGCTTTAATACTTTTTTCTTCCTAGCCACATGACCACGTGAACACCGAGGAGATTCACACAATGCTGCAACTAGGATGGTCAGACATTTGGATGCAATGTACAGGTCCATCCATGGATAGAGGGAGAAGAGACTCTTTTTAAGGATCTTGTCGGAGTCCTCACACTTAAGGGACTGTTTGTGATTCTAAAGCTGAGGATTTTGTACGGACCACGTTAGTCAGAATCAGGCCTGTTTGGCAATTGAGTGCCATGGTGAAGGGCATTGTTTCCATTTGGTTTGGGTTTCTTCATTTTGGATAGACAAACAAAGAGCCTTTGGTCGGTGATCGTTTGTGTTGTGCACTAGATATTCCTTGGCAGGCAGGGTACCTCAGTTTATCGAGGTGATTAGCTTTGGGTACAACCCCTACCCACTGTTAGCAGTCTTACGTAATAGGTTCAAAGTCATGGCTGACTTAGCCTTCTTGGGGAATCTTTGGTTTGTTGGAGTGACTTTCTTGTTTGCTTATTCTGGATGGTCTGCTGAAGAGCCTTTGGTCTGTGCTCGTCTGCATCGTGCACTAGTTATTCCTTGGCGGGTAGGGTACCTCGATTTATCAAGGTGACCAGCTTTGGATATAACCCCTACCCACTGTTAGCAATCTCATGTAACAGGTCCAAAGTCATGGCTGGCTTTGCCTTCTTGGTGCATCTCCGGCATCTTTGGAATGCATTTAGTAACATCTTGGGAATGATGCTCTTCTTCATGAGACTTGTTTTGCTTTCTTGGTGATTCTTCTTATCATTCAAGTCTTTTTTTTGTAAATGGACTCAGACTGTCAGAATCTTTTCCTTGAAGCTTGTGTTTTCGGGGTCCTGGTATTGTGACACCAGGGATTTTTTCTTTAAAATGGGGGCTGAAGCCACCTGCAGAGGCGAGTGATGCTAGAACCTGTTTATTGGTCCAAGCGTCCTTTATGGATTTTTGCTTGAACTTGGTTAATAAAGAGGAAACAGGTTAATAAAGCCTACAAAACAGTGGAAATTTTGACAGTCTCATAATGGCCTTAGAATCGGTCAAGATCTTCATCAACACTTCAAAAGGCCACCTGAATAGTTTCATAGCAATTAGACATGTTTAAGGAAGTGAACACAAAGAAACAATTTCGGTAAAATCAGCCTTAGCACCCTGAAATTGACCCCATAACTAGAACTTTTTTTTTGGTGCATCAAACAGCTATGGGACCACCTCCATTGAGTCCATCACGGTTGAAAACCCTTATGGGTCAAGTTTCGGCTTAATCGGGCACTCTAGGACAAAGTTAGGGGTAAAATACCAAAAGGGGTAAGCAGCACACTATTCCCGTGTGGCCACCTTGCACCAAAACACCATTAAAGGTGGTTGTTTTTACAGTCACATGCAGTGACTTTCGAGACCTATATCTCTCTTGTTCCAATTTGAATCGCTCTCAAATTTTGTGAGCATGTTCGTCTCATCAAGACGATGCCCGAGCAGGGAGAAAAACAAGAGAGTCGGTGAAGAAAATTGCAGAAAATTCAATAGCGGCACGCCTCACTCAAGCGGCCAAATCATGGTGCTCGCATACCCACAGCATGAAACTAATTTCATTATGTGTGTGAGGTCTGTGGCTATCTCTGGTTCGAACCTCGAGGACAATGAATGGTTGGATTTCACTCTCAAAGGCATCAAATCTCCTGTATATTCTGACCGCTGGATTTCAAGATTCTTGCCAAAAACTCAAGATGACGAAATCCTCATCTGGACATAAAATTGAGCTGTGTTTGTTGTAACATGATCGTGATGGTATGCGTAGTGTGATTCAGTGAAGAAACTGAAGAAAAACATTAAGAAACGAGCACACATTCGATCCAAAATTTCAAGCAAATTTCAAGTTTCATGATCATGGCTTGAAAAAATGATTCATGGCTCGAAGTTGGTATCAAATCGATTGCCATGCAGAGCCCCACAAGAAAAAAATCATCTTTTGATCAAATGGGCATCAAAACAATTCCATATCAGTCTTGAAAGATCACAAAACTTCTCAGGCAGTAGCAGGGACTGTTATGAAATTCCACACATTATTCGGCAGGGGCAAAACAATCCTTTTGTACCCATTTTTAGAATTTCTTTTAATTTAATTAAATTTTAATTATCTTCAATTATAGGTAGTTTTTAGACGTCCACCGATGTTTAGGCCAAATTCTATATAAGCATGTAAAGCTAAATTGTAAAATCCCCTTGGGTTCATTCTTAAAGATTCAATAAAGGCTTCATTTTTGCTTAAGCTTGTGGGTGCGTCTTGGAGAGAGAGGGGAGAGAGAAGAAAAGGGTCGGTACCTTTTAATAAGGTAACTTTCTCTCTCCTCCCCTATTTCTCTCTCCTTCTCTGTTTCTCTCTTTCCTTATTTCTCTCTCCTCCATCTTTCTTTCTCCTCCCCTCTTTCTCTCTTCTAATCACCTCTATCTCTCTTTCTATCTCTTCTTCTCGTCTCTATCTCTCTCTTCTTCTCATCTCTATCTCTCTTTTCTTCTCATCTTTATCTCTCTTTCTCTCTCTTCTTCTCATCTCTATCTCTCTTTCTCTCTCTTCTTCTCATCTCTATCTCTCTTTCTCTCTCTTCTTCTTGTCTTTATCTATCTTTCTCTCTCTTCTTCTTGTCTCTATCTCTCTTTCTCTCTCTTTTTCTCATCCCTATGTTCATTGTGTTCTTCTTCTTAAAACACAGCCAGCAACGCCTAGCGCTAACTGTGTCTTTTTCTCTTCGCTCTTCTTAAAACACAATTGACAATGCCTATCACCGACTGTGTCTTTCTCTCTCTGCTCTTCTTAAAACTCAACTGATAATGCCTAGCATTGACTGTGTCTTTCTCTCCCTGCTCTTCTTAAGACACATCTTCTCTCTCCGCTCTTCTTAAAACACAGCCGACAATGTCTAGCACTGACTGTGTCTTTCTCTCTCCTCTCTTCTTAAAAAATACAGTCGGTGATGCCTAGCATCGACTTTTCCCTTCTTGCTCCCTCTCTCTCTAACACAGCTGATGATACCTAGCGCCGAGTGTGTCCTCTCTCTCTCCTTCTTGCCCCCTCTCTCTCTAACACAGCCGGCGATACCTAGCACCGACTGTGTCCTCTCTCTCTTCTTCTTCTAACACAGTCGGCGATGCCTTGCGCCGACTATGTCTTCTTTCTCTTCTTCTTCCAACATAGCCGGCGATGCTTGGCACCGATTATGTCCTTCGCCCTCCCCTCTCCTTCGTTCTCTCGTCTCTCACACACTTCTCCTTCTTTCTTTTTCTTCCTCTCTTTCTTTCTCTTTTGCTCTTATTCTCTTACTTCTTATTCTCTCTTTATGATTTCTATGCTTTCTGTTTACCTTTCGTTTGACTAGGAGAGGTTGATATTAGCCTCTTATGGTAGCCTTGTCGTCTATAGATATTGTTGGTGTGCCAGAATTATTGTGCCCGCTTTATTGCCACGACAGATTAACCATCGTGTCGTGCTAGTCAGTATCGGTATTGATGTCTAGTAGTAACTATGTTGAGCCGGTTTGAGTTACCGAGCCCATTTTACTACCACATCAGACCAATTACCTGCTAGCTTAGTCACTATGCTAATCGCCCCGCCTAGTCAAATTCTTTTCTCCCTCACCTTTCTTCTCTCATTATTCCTTTCTTCTTTGAATGTGTACGCCTGCATGTATTCATCAAGAAGGAAAGGTGAGGTCTGCTGACCTACCTATCTTATAACATTTTTCATATGTGTGTGATGGCAAAAAACAGGAGAATACAAGCCAAGGGAGGCGATTCCAAACCAGTTTTATGACTGGGGGGCTTTCTTCGTGATCTAAGAGCCAACCCGAGTAAGTCCCGAACCCACATTAAATTCCTCAGAGAGCGATATCAAAACGTCCCTGGTCTCCCTTGAAACTCGAGATGCGTGCTGCCCGATCATCCAGATCTGCAAAGCTAGATCGAGGCACTTAACCAGCTTGGCGAATCCATTGGGGACTTACTAGCCCTTAGTTTCATCAATCTTTAAAAGATAAAAAAGTTAAAAAAAATAATGAAAAAGAATACATCGAGGGCTGCTCGCACTATCCTTGAACCGTGTCCCGTTCGAGTCATCCTTGACTCGGGTCAGGCTCGACTTAGCTTGAGTTGTGGCTAGTTTCTCTGCGTTAACCATACATTCTTAGGGGTTCCTCACCCCTCCATCAATATTGTGTCTCGATTGAGTTTCACCTTGAAGCGTGCATCGCTAGGCGCAATCAGCGTCGAGCGCTCACTTGTTTTCTTTCTTATTGTGTGCCTGTGTGCTTGACTTTATTTTCATTTGCATGTTTCTTTACGCACTCCAGCACACATTGACCAGGAATCCTGAAAAACCAGAAAACAAATTTTTTGAAAACCCGCAAAATCCACGTTAACGGCATGAGGGGAACCCAGCTTTGAGAGTCTAGGCGATTGCATTCACATAAATTTAACTTTGAGCACCCCTCCTTAATCCTTTGCCTCAAACCAACTCTGCGTATAGTAGGACCGGGAAAAATCCTATAACAGGAGGCTAGGACCTATGCGGGGACCTATATCAGCCTAGTCGCATGTCAGCAGTTAGGAACGCACTCTCAAGCCAAGCCTACTTGTAATACTTTACTAGGTGAAACGTTTTCGTGTGCTTGCTTTCTTATTTCTGATTGGTTAATCATAGATCTTAGATCTCAACCCGGACCCGCCTTTGGTCCAAGTTGAACTCTGGGTCCATGTTCAAGCTTTTACCCAGCCTAGCCCAGGTCCGAACAGAGGTCCCACCTTGGTCCGAGCCGAAGTCTTGTTCCTAGCTCTCTTTGATCCAGTCTAGGTCCATACCTGGTCTGATCATTAAAACTCTCTGGGTCTAAGTTCCGGCTTATACCCAGCCTAGCCCAGGTCCAAACCAGGTCCACTCCCAGTTTCGAACCAGGTCCACACCTAGGTCCACACCCAGTTCCGAACCAGGTCCACACCCAGGTCCGAACCTTGGTTCCCTTTTGGGTCCGAGCCAGAGCTCGCGCCTAAACCAACTTTGATCCAGTCCGGGTCTACACCCGTTCTGAGTTTCACAACCCTCTAGGTCCAAGCTCAGGCTCAGTCCAAGTCTGAACCAGGCTCACACCCAAGTTCGAACTTAGACCTAGCCTTGGTCAGAGCCGAGACTTGCACCCATCTAGTCTAGATCTTAGTCTAGTTTCTAACATAGTTCTAAGCTTAGAATTGCCTCTAGAGCTAGACTAGGCTTACCCTAGTTTAGGGTCTGAACCAAAACCCATTGAGTCTAGCAAGTCTAGATTCCGGGCTAGTCTTAACCTTGGTCTTAGTTAAGGTTTTGCCTCTAAAGTTAGGCTGAGTCTGCCCTAGGTCATCTAGTTTAGATCTTACCTAAGCCTAGACTCTAGAACCCAGCCAAAGAAAGTCATCATGTCGGTTACCCAAGGCGATTATGATGATCGCTCCTCGGCTGACTCTAAATCGAACCTTCCCAAACCTAGGGATCAGTATGCCGCAATCCCTTGAGATTACTGCCTGAACTCGGGCCAGTCCATTATCCATCATCCAAATCTTCAATTAGAATCTGAGTCCCAGGGATCCACTCGTAACCCTGAGCTTTGTATTATCTGAAATGTTGATCCGCCCAAAAAACATTGAACAGCCAGGGGGTTGGGTTGAGCATTGTCCTACAAGGAACCTTACATAGCCATAGTAGGAGCCGTCTGACCTTAGGCAACCAAAGCAGGAGCTCTGCAGGGGAAGAAATTCATGTAGCATCTAATGCCAATTCCCACAACTCGTACCAAGATAACTCTGGGGTGCAGCGGTCTCAAGACCAAGACCCACCTAGGTCTAGGGGATCCAACCCTACCTCGAGTTGCCATAGTACAACTCATGATGTCTTGAACACTGTACGAGGCAGAGGTGTTGAACCATACCGACCCCTAGGAGAGGCAGGTGTCCAAGCTGCTCTCAAAAGTCTAGTTGACTTGGGATTACACTATTCATGCCCCAGCTTATGGGTCAATGCCAAACCAACTTAGTGGTGTTGGTCAACCTTTAGCACAATAGAGTCAACCTATACTTCAATCGGTCCCTCTAGTTCATCCGGTCCCACAAACCGTGCAATTTTTGCTACCAGTGGCGACACTCATGGGTCAATACGGCCCTCAAGCACAGGTGTATCAAACCGCCTTGGTGACTACGTGGCTCATCAATCTCAAGCCTAAGCAGGCCAACATCTACCCCAAGTCTTGAATAATCAGTCTATGCTTGGGAACACACCGAACGGCGGGCATACTCTCATGCCGAATACCCAACAAGAAGGCACCTTAAAAACGATACAAGATATGCTTGTAAGGATGGGTATGCATGAAATCCTAGCCCCAAAGGCCTATGTTCATGAGACCCTTGGAGGCATGAAAGACCTTCCCACTTAGTTTTTTCATCCCAGAGTTTAAAAACAAATTCAATGGGAAGAGTGACCTAGATATTCACGTCAACGTGTATCCCCTCTCCGTCCGAACCTTAAGAGATAGGCCTAACCAATTGAAGGCCCTAGTTTAACAAACTTTGACCAGTGAGGCTTTAAACTGGCATCAGAGAATAATGACCGCCCAACCACACATAACTCCTGATGAAATGTTCAACCAGTTCGCCTCTCATTACTGTGGTCGACACCAATATCTCTTTCCCAGGGCGAGCTCAGTGCAACCAAAAAAAACTCAGGAGAATCCTTCGAGGATTTTATCGGTCGATTCTATGAGGCAGCGATGCGGGTAATCGAGTGTCCACTTACAGACCCAGCTAAAATCTCCATGGCCTTAGAAAATGCATCTTCTGAATAGAGGACCTTCTTTAGCCAGAGACTTATCCCCCACTCTTTCGACTCCATGATTGAGCTGGTGGAGTGACATGAAAGGGTAAGAGGGACACCCCTCAGAACTGAGCTCGATAACAAACCCATCACGACTTCCCAGAATAAAAATAAGAGCAATGATAAGGGAAAATCTTTCAGTTAGGTTAACAAAATTGTCATTAACGGACTGACTCAAGGTTCAGCCACCCAGCACAATAATATGAATCAAAATCGAAGGGGTCAGCCTAGAGCTAATGCTCAAAATAACAATCGAAGGCGAGAGAACAACTTCACTCCTCTCAAGGACCTGTTAGAAAAAGTGCTGGAGTTACTCTTGAATAAAAAAATGGTTTAACTCCCGCCACCATCTGAACGACCATTTGAGGTTAAGGATAAGATTAGATGGTGCAAGTGGCATAGAAACTATGCCCATGATACCCAAAATTATTTCTACTTGAAGTGGGTTATTCAAGGGTTGATTAATAGGGGCGACATCACTGTCGGACCTAGAAATCAACCTATTGAAGAACCTAATCAAACGATGGGTATCTTCACAAGCTCTCTCCCCAAAAATACGGCCACAACGACCGAAGAAACAGGAGCGCCGAGTAACTCAAAGGAGGAGGTTATCATTCACATGATGAAAACGGAGACGAGGAAGATGATCCCAGCCAATTCATAGTTGCTTGTGATCATCATCTCCAAGAAGTTGAAGAAGATCTTTTGAGTCTTCTTAGAGGAAATTCTTCGTCCCCAAACTCTGATGATCCTTCTAAGTGGGACCAGTATGATGAAGATGAGTCCGTCTAGATCGACATGATCAAAGCTGATGAAAAGGGATCATCTTCCAAACAAGGGACCAACACCCTGAGGCCTCCCATCACTCTCACTAGGGCTGACCCTATCGTGCTCTAGGCTGGCGAAGTTGATTCCTTAACCCGAAGAGGTTGAGTGTTCAAACCCATCTAATTGATGGCAAACACTCTTAATGAAAGAATGGGAGCCACTTCAACTGCCAAACCACCAGTAGAGGTTACGAATCATGAACCTAATAAAAGAACTCAAGGATCAGCAACCACCTGTGATCTACCGACTCATCTCAGGAAGATCCAGGCTCAAATCTCCATCTTGGTGCTGCTTGCGAATTCACCGACACATAGAGCACAAATCGAAAAGGTTCTTGCTACGACCCACATCCCGAGTAACACACAACCGGACGAGTAGTGAGCGATGATCAACCAACTAATTGCACCAATGGCAATCATATTCACGAACGATGACATCCCGCCTAATGTTAATCTCTTTCATGTCCAGCCTCTTCATATCACTATTTTCATGAAAGGATATGAGATAAGGAGAGTGCTGGTTGATAATGGGGCATCTCTGAATATATGCCCAATGAAAATGGTGAAGCAGATAGGCAAAATCCCGGATGACTTTGAACCATGTCAGTTAATCATCGCTACATATGATGGGACCAAGAGGCTGAGGGCATATTGCCTCTCACACTCAAGATTGGCCCCACCATTCAGCCGGTGAAGTTTTATGTCTTGGACATAAAACCTTCTTTCAACCTGCTGCTAGGAAGCCCCTGGCTCCACAAAAACCTCGTGGTCACCTCTACGCTTCATCAATGCCTAAAATTTCCAACAAAAAATAGCATCGCGAAGGTTTGTGCCGACCCCCATTCTATTATTAATCCTAACATACATAATGGGAAGCTAGCCGTAGGGGTCGAGCTTGGAGAAATCCCACTCGCTTCCTTCAAGCAAGTCGATTGCGACACCTTACGCCTAGAGGCCGGCGACCTTGTTCCTCAAATTTTGCAAACATCTGCATCAATGGAGGACATTATCCAATGTCAATATCAATACGGTTTTGGGTCCCTCGAAGGATGACACATGCTCCTCTCCCAAGGCTTCCAACCAGGCCAAGGCTTGGGGAGTCAAGGGCAAGGCGTAATGGAGGTGATTTCTGAATCACCCCAAGATAAAATAGAAAACAGGGATCGAAGAGGACTTGGGTGTACTCTCACCCTATTTCAAAGCCAGATGAAGCCTTCAAGCTATCCAGGCTTTGTATCCGGGGGCATCGATCCTCTTAATGCCCGTCCTCCAAAATGGTCAAAGGTGATCCTTGATTCCCCAACTGGGGATAGTCCCTCTTCCACGTCTTAGCACACACAAGGACTAGGAATTGAAGACCTACTTGTTGACCTGGATCTGGAGGAGGTGTGCACAGTTGGCTCTAGCACAGCCAAGGGTGCTCATCCACCAACACCAAATCAGGGACAGAGTTAGTCGATCATTCCTTTATCTCAAGAATCTAGAAGCATACCAATAACACCTTCAAGTTTCGGTGCCAAAAAACGGATAGGTGTGGGGTGGCCATCTAACCACCCTGTGCATCCGGTCCCCAACATTTCTATCACGAGTCCCATAAGGGACACCTTTTCCCATATTTTAAAACCGGTGAAAATTCAAAACATGATAAAGTTGATAATAATGAAAAGAATTTTCAAAAATAGAAAGTGCTCAAGATAGCCCAATAACGGTGCATAATACACAAGATGATGAATTGGACGACCAAGATGAAGATCAAGAGACTCAAGAGTCTGAAGAAATCTCTCAACCTGAGGAACTTACTTCCCATGTTGAGCAATTCAAGAAGAGGTTCGATGGTGACCCAACGGCTATCATCGAAGAGACGATTGACGTAAACCTAGGAACTGAGAAGGACCCAAGGTTAACCAAGATTGTTACCTCCTTATCCTCTGAGGAGTGGGAAAATGTGATTTCCTTTCTCAAGGAATATCATGATGTCTTCACCTAGTCATACGATGATATGCCAGGGCTAGATCCCACATTGGTGCAACATCACCTAATATTCAAAGAAGGGGCGAAGCCTGTAAGGTAGAAAGTTCGATGTCAAAAGACCCACCTCGAGCTCAAAATAAAAGAAGAAATCGACAAACTGCTCAAAGCGAGGTTCATTGCTCCCATCGACTATTCAGAATGGTTGGCCAACATAGTGGTGGTATCTAAGAAAGATGGGAGGATCCGAGTGTGTGTCAATTACAGAGACCTCAATAAGACATGTCCCAAATATAATTTTCCATTACCAAACATAGATGCCTTGGTCGACAACACTACGAGTCACAAGATGCTGTCATTCATGGACGGCTTCTAGGGTTACAACCAAATCCTCATGGCAGAAGAAGACCAAACCAAGATGCATTCATAATGCAATGGGGAACCTACTGTTACGAAGTCATGCCCTTCGGTCTAAAAAACTCAGGAGCAACTTATCAACGGGTAATGACTAGCATCTTCCACAATCTAATGCGTACTGTTATGGAAGACTATGTCGACGACATTCTAGTCAAGTCAAAGACCAGGTCTGATCATCTCACCAACCAGAGAACCATTTTTGACAAACTTCAGAAACATAAACTCAAACTCAATCCACAAAAATGTGTCTTTGGAGTTGAATCTGTCAAATTACTAGGCTTTATAATGAGCCAAATAGGCATCGAGGTGGACCCATCCAAAATACGAGCCGTCACTGAAATGCCTCCTCCCCGGAACATTAGAGAAATCCATGGACTTCAAGGCCGCATATAAGCCATAAGGTGCTTTATTTACAACTGGCGGATAAGTGCGCACCATTCAATAGACTCCTTAAGAAGGACACCCCATTCATATGGCACAATGAATGCCAAGAAGCGTTCGATCGAATCAAGGAGTACCTCACGAAACCTCCCATCCTTAGTCCTCCTAGTCCAGACGAACCTATGTTCTTATACATGTCAATGAAAGAGAAGACCATGGGGGCAATGTTAGAACAATATAATGACCATGGAAAAGAACAAACGATATACAATATCAACATAATCATGGTCGATTATGAGACAAGATACAGGGATGTGAAGAAACACTGCTTAACACTTATGTGGGCCTTGCAAAAATTAAGACATTATGTCTTATCTCATTCAGTCAAGCTCATATCAAAACTGACCCACTTAAGAACCTATTGGAGAGGCTAATCCTCAACGGACATTTGGTGAAGTGGAGAATGCTATTGAGCAAGTTTGACATCGAATATGTCACTTAAAAATTCGTCAAAGGATAAGCCATTGCTGACCACTTAGCTGAACATGTACTGCCAGATAACATTCCCATTAACACGGATCTCCTTGATGAGAACCTCTTCAAAATTGAGGACTCAATTTGGGAGCTATACTTCGACGGTGCAAAGAATGAATACGGGTTAGGTGTAAGAGTCATACTATGCTCACCAGAGAAGATTTTAATACCAACAACCATTAGATTGAATTTCCCATGTACCAATAATGCTGCTGAATATGAAGCCTTGATTGTTGGGCTTGAGAGTGCCATGAGAATGAAAATCCATCAAATACGAGTGATTGGTGACTCCTTACTTGTCATAAACCAAGTTCAAGGGATTTGGAGGGTGAAAGAAGAAAAGCTCAAATCCGATCAAGAAAAGGTGGAAAAGATGATTCCATATTTTCAGAAAATCACCTTTCAGCATGTAATTAGGGAAAATAATCGGTTTGTCGACAACCTTGCAACCCTTGCCTCAATAGTCGATATTCCCCTAGAAATCACCATGCTCCCATTCTACATCAGGAACAAACATGACCCTTCCCCACCAAGGATCGAAAAAAAAAAAGAGCAAGAAAATGAGAAAGATGGAGAAGTGTCTCTCATGGCTTCAGATGCGCTAGTTAAGGCAAAACCAGGGTTCCACAATGTTCTGTCCTTGCTAAAATATGGGTTATACCCAGAAGGAGCCACCAAAAAGGATAAAGAAGCCTCCAAAGGTTTTCTATGGGATTCTCAGTAAGAGGTGATCTCCTATTCAATAAGTCCTTCAAAGACATCATTCTACGGTGCCTCGATCAACTAGAAATTGACCAAGTACTAACAGAGTGGCACAATGAAGGAGGTCATTCTGGGGCAACCGCCTTAGCTCAGAAAATCAGGTTTCAAGGCTATAACTGGACCACCGAGGCTGAAGACTGCTGGAAGTTCGTTTAGAGGTGTCCCAAATCTCAACTCTATGGAGACCTCATCCGTGCACTGTCTGTATCACTCAACTCAACACTGCCTGTATGGCCCTTCGCCATGTGGGGTTTTGATATCTTCGGAATGATATCACCAAAAGCCTCAAACGACCATCATTTTATATTAACAGGGTTAGAGGTCGCATCATTTGTTAAAACTGAAGGTCAACATATTGCTCGTTTCATAAAGAATAACATTGTATTCAGATTTGGTGTTCCTAAGTCAATCATCACTGACAAATGGATCCAATCTCAAAAATGAAAAGGTCACTAAGGTGTGCAAAAGATTTGGGATAAAATAGAAATTCTCCACACGTTACTACCCTCAAGGAAACAGACAAGCAGAAGCCACAAATAAAGGACTTCTCATAATCATAGACAAAATAATAACAAGCAGGAAAGATTGGCATGAAAAGCTAAACGGCGCCCTATGGGCCTACCGGACAACTGAGAAGACTGCTACTGGCATGACCCCTGACTCATTGGTGTAGGGTATGAAAGCAGAACTACCTATCGAGGTTGAGATACCATCCCTCCAAGTCCTTATTCATAAAAATTCAGATGAGGAACAAAAGATCGAAGCACGAATTGTTGCCCTCATTAACTTAGATGAAAAACGACAACGAGCAATATGGAATATCGTTGCTTACCAGCATAAAACCGAGAGGACATACCAAAGAAAAGTTGTTCCGCAACAATTCAGAGAAGGAGACACGGTACTCAACAAATTCTTCCACACTCCTGCAAATCCATACCCTTTAGGCAAGTTCAAACCTAATTGGGAGGGGCCATTCGTGGTTACCCGAGTGCGTGCAGGCAATTCTTAGAAGATAAAGAATCAGGAGGGGTATGAATTCAACGACCCCATTAATGCAATGTAACTCAAAAAATACTACCCATAATGGGCTAAAAAAAGTGGTCAAAACTTGAAAGGGCATCACAAAGAAAAATAAAAATAAAAAATAAAAATAAAAATAAAAATAAAGGGCGTGGTAAAAACCTGAAAAGGAATAAAAAGATCTCCAAGAAGGAGCTTTTGATGCAAAGAACTCAAGTAAAAACAAGTACTTGCAAGTTTCAATAATACTGCACAAGCAGACCCTGAGGATGAAGACTTCTGCTAAAACCCTGCAGGTTCCCAATAGAACCAACTTAGAAAGATGTAGAAGGGTGACATGAATGGAAAACCAAAGTGATTTCGATGAACCCTGGAAAACGTCGAGACCCTCGAAGAGGAAAGACCGACAAGAATCCAGAGGATTCTTCATGGATCTGCAAAGTAGAGGATGAAAGCTCCAAAGGTAAAAAGACAACTTCGTAATTTTTGAGTTCTCACGATTCTGCAAGGGAATCCTTTCATCATCTATGGTAAAAAAAAAGAGGAAAATCACCACCAAAGGGGCCGCAGGTTGCAAAACTGGAAGGCCCCTCCCTTTTAAAAATGTTGTTTCAATTTAATTGTTAAAATCATCCATTTTCAAAAGCGTTCTCCTTTTAGAAGGGACTTCCTCCTTCACTACAAGAGGTTAAACTGTTAGTCGATCAGGCCTCGTTCTCGAAGCCAACTTCCTACACCTGTTATGAGGCTTGAAACTAGCCAGGCACTCCATGGTTGTATGAGTATAACTACCAACTACCAATATCGGAGATGGGCGAATCTCGCTAATGATGATATTGGCTAGTCTGGGGGCGTTTTTTCTCGACTGGATCCCCTGAGGCAAAACGAGTCAAGCTCATCCCCGTGTGTATGTACGATGTCCCAATAGCTGGAAATTGGAGACAAAGACCTTACAACTACGAGGTTGAGTTTATAATAATTCAGTTTGGAAAGTGTGTGCAAAGAAAGTGTTCTACTCTACTTATACTCTACACACGTATAAGTTTGAAGACCCCCCAACAGGGACAATTAAAAACAATAAAAAAAATTCAAAAAAATAAAAACGCTCCACAGTGGAATGAGCCTAAATTGCCAACCAATTTAAAAATTAAAATAAAAAAAATCAAAACAAAAAAACGCTCCTTGGTGGCATGAGCCTAAACTGCTAACGAATTTTCCAAAAAATTGAAAACAAATTGAAAAAAATTAAAAAATGCACTGCGGTGGCAGAGCCTTAATTGCTAACCAAGTTTCCAAAATTTCAAAAAAATAAAAAATAAATATAAAAAGAGAGAACACTCCCCGTGGCATGAGCCTAAACTGCCAACCAAAGTCCGATCTAGGGCATAACCACCCTGTTTCAATGAAAAACATCAAACTCGTACGATGTTAAAGAGCCGAGATAGGAAAAACGTTAAACTTATGCGACGTTAAAGAGCCGAGATAGGAAAAACGTCAAACTCGTGCGATGTTAAAGAGTCAAGATAGGAAAAACGTCAAACTCATACGACGTTAAAGAGCAGAGACAAGAAAAACCTCAAACTTGTGCTATGTTAAAGAGCCGAGATAGGAAAAATGTCAAACTCATGCGACGTTAAAGAGCCGAGACATGTAACATTTAGCTCTGTATGACGTAAAATGTCGGATGTGTTCATGGCACAACCACCCTGTTCAAGGTGTTTAGGGCACAACCACCCTGTTCAAATGCCTAGCCCCGTATGACGCTAAATGTTGGGTATATCCTGTTCAACATCAAACTCGTGCGACGTAAAATAGCTGAGACAAGCAATGTCTAGCCCTCTATGACGTACAATGTTAGATGTGTTCAGGGCACAACCACCCTGTTCAATGTTGCTCAGGGCAATCCCACCCTGTTCAATGTGTTCAAACGTCCATCCCAGTATGACGTAAACGGGTTGGGTGTATGGTCCATCACTGCATGACGCTAAACTGCTTAGAGGGCTCTATGTTTGCAAGAGTTAAAACTGTTAACTAACTCTGTTTTCAAAATATCTTCATCTTTTCAAAATTTTCATTATATGTCTTGTGTTTTCAAAAACTTTAATTTCTTTGTTAAAATCGTAACCTGTCCTTGCCCAGGGTTCTATTTCGAATCTCCCCCTACTTTCAAAATTTCTAAAACATTATCTAAAATGAAGGGGCTTGGACACCCGTATACGATGATTACTGCATTTACTACGATTGCCGCGTTGCTGCCTCGCCTCTCTATTCGGAATTGATTAGACAAATCTCGTCCTATAGAAAACTTTCCTATAGACAGCCTTAGGAAACCCCTAAGGAAATCAAAGAAATTGTCAGGGTTAAATTATCAAACTGAGAAAACCATGAGGTTAAGTAGCATGGCTGTAAAATCCAACGCGAGTTTCAAGCCTGTGTAATTCGCCGACACCACACATCAAAAACCCTAGGATGAAAATGCCCTAGGTGGGTGAGCTTGGGAGCACAATGACTTGGAGGGACAGTTGATGTGTCCTCTACCCCGTGACGTCAGGATGAAATCTATCTCTGACATTCTCTTGCCCCTTGAAGGACAGAGAACGTCAGAGCGTCTATTGTTTTGCTACTCACCTGTTCCTCGAAGGATAGGGAGTGCGTGTTCTCCTGTGCCTCGAAGGTCAGGGAAAGCTAGTGTGTCTACTTCTTTGTCACTCTCCTATCCCTGGAAGGACGGGGAGTGCCAAAGCGGGGCAACTGTAGCACCTCATTTTAAATTTCACAAATTCTGTGGTTTTCTGAACCCTTAGGACCACACTTAACCTAGTAAACCAAATCCATAGTTAACATAGCCTTCCTTGTGATCCAGAACCACTTTGCATGCTCGGAACCTTGCAAAAACCCTGTTTTGACCTAGATTTCTGTAAATGCCCTGTTTTACTAAAACAATCATTAAAAATAGTAAACAAATCTGTTTTGACCCTAATTTTCTCTGAGAGCTTCACAAGAGGCTGAGGAAGATAGAAATATTGAAAAAAATCAATTTGGACAAGTTTTCATTTGGGCGACACGGGGCGTGCCGCCAAGGCAACACATGGCATGTTGCACAAGTCATCTTATACGGGCCCTATTTTGTCAAAAAAGTCATTAAAAATAGTAAAACAAATCCGTTTTAACCGAAGTTTTTTTTGGTAGGTTCACAAGAGGCTGAGGAACAATTAGTAGTCAAAAAATCTCAATTTGGACCAAATTTGGTTTGTTGGGGCGTGCTGCCCAGGCGACACAACCCATGCCTCCCAAATTCGTGCCCCAAATTTTGATATTTTTGATTCGGGATTCATTGGTTATTGATGTATATTATTTCCAATGAGTCTTGGGGCCTGTTATATCCCTTTTTTGTGGCTACTTAAGGGCAGACAAAGTTAGAAATGGAGGGACAGATGAACTTCTTCAAAAAAGGCTAAAAACCCTAGGAAAGAGTTAGCTTTAAAAACCCTAGCCTCCTAGAACCCTAACCTTAAGCTAAAAGCCTAAATCTCTAGGGCACAACAACCCGCGAGTCTACTATTTTTCTACTCACCTATCCCTCGAAGGACAGGGAGTGTGCATTTTCCTGCCCTTCGAAGGATAGGGAACGCCAATGTGTCTACTTCTTTGCCACTCTCCTGTCCCTCAAAGGACAGGGAGTGCCAAAGAGGGGCAACTGTAGACACCCCATTTAAATCTAGCAAATTCTGCGGTTTTCTAAACCCTTAAGACCACACTTAACCTAGTAAACCTAAATCCATAGTTAACATAGACTACCTTGTGATCCGAAACAAATTTGCCTGCCCGAAACCCAACAGAAACCTTATTTTGACCTAGATTTATGCAAATGCCCTATTTTACCAAAACAATCATTAAAAATAGTAACAAAATTAGTTTTGACCAAAATTTTCTCTGAGAGCCTCACAAGAGGCTGCGAAAGACACCCAAATTGAAAGAATCAATTTGTACAAGTTTTGATTTGGGCGACACGGGGCGTGCCACCCAGGCGACTCAGGGTGTGTCACCTAAGTCATCTTGCAAATTCTCTATTTTACCAAACAAATCATTAAAAATAGTAAAAAAATCAGTTTGACCCAAATGTTTTCTGATAGATTCAAAAGAGGCCAAGGAACAAACTAGGAGTGAAAAATCTCAATTTTGACCAAATTTGGTTTGTGCAATATGGGGTGTGCCGCCCAGGCGACACCACCTGTGCCACCTAGGCGACATGACCCATGCTGCCCAAATTCATGCCTCAAATTTTGATATGTTTGACTCGGGATTCATTGGTTATGGATGTATATCCTTTCCAACAAGTCTTGGGCCCTTGTATATCCATTTTTGTGGCTACGTAAGAGCAGATGAATTTAGAAACAGAGGGACAGATGGACTTCTTCGAAAAAGGCAGAAAACCCTAGGAAAGAGTTAGCTTAAAAAATAGCGTCCTACAACCCTAACCTTTAGCTAAAAGCCTAGATATCTAGGGCACAACAACCCTAGTTATAGAACCATATCCAGGGTACAACCACCCTGTACATCACAGATATGCTGGTGAACATCCAGGTCAGAGAGGTAAAGAGGACGCTGGTGCTGATATGGGCAAGCCCTTGATGACACGGGAGTCCTGGGCCATCTGGCCCGGTTTGGTACCGTTTTCTTCCTTTGTTTTACTATTTTAATTTTATTTTGATAATATTTTTATTAGTTTTATTTAAAAAAATCATGTTTTTGATGCCTTGGATCATGCTGGCTCCGCCACAGATCTGAGAGCAGATCTTCTCGTTTCTGGGCAGATCTGGCCTCAGATCTGAATTCGATTTGTCACACTTGTTTTACATTTCATTTTTATCAGTTTAAAGTGTCAGATCTGAGTGATCTACATCCACAGATAGCTTTGATTCTACGCTATAAACAATTGGCAGCAGTCTGTTGCCACACACAACATTCACCCAGCCACCGACAAGTTACTTGTTGGTCGTACTGCAACCTTGCTCCTACTTCTTCGTTCAAGAATCTTCAACCTTGGTATTCGAAGACCTTACCCAAGAGTACTTTCTTGAAACAACCCCGCCATTTTGGTCGTGTTTATGGAGCTCACAAGAGAGCATAGAGAAATGACCTGATGGAGATTCATCCTCCCCATCCCAAGGTGACCTTGGCCCCTGACCCTCATCTTTTGCTTCACCTAATGGAGACAACTCTTTCTTGTGCAAGAAGAGTTGATCAACTGCAGTCCCAATCACAGTTTTGGTGTGAGGTCCATCAAAGCCTCAAAGATAAGCATGATAGAGGTCTGCAAATTCTGACCAAGGAAGTGACCAAGGCGGTCAGGCAACCAACTCTGATAACCCTCTCCATTTGAATCCCTTCTACCCTCTTCAGATGAAGAAGCTTGAAGAAGAAAGCCATGAGCCCTACACTATGGTTAGTGTCATAGAAGATGACCCAGCCACTCAATAACCATGGTCGTAGAACCCTCGAGAACCAGTCCTCATACTATCAGAATACAAGAGTCGAGTCCAGTAGGGGCGCATTGGCCCCTACTGACCGATCTACCATGCAAGACCCGTCAAGTTTGCAAGCCCTCAGCTACAACTGACATTGATCTCCATAGAGAAACAGTCAGTGTAATGGTTGTAAGCGAGCTTGGCGATGCGCAGGAGGAGTGCATGAACAAATTCAAAGATATGTACGCTCGATGATGGAAAAGATCGATCGTATAGATGCTGCATGCCAATCTACTAACCATGAGGTCAATTCCCATCACTCAGATGGTGCACCTCCAAGGCAGCCCCATCCCTCTACCTCACAAGACAATTTGTCCCTCTCCCCGTCTCTCTGGCAGACATTAATGCTATGGTGACCCATAGCCTAAAGAACAGACAAATCCAAGGGATACAGGGCACGACGCCTTATCAATGGTCGTATCCTTTTAACATAGACCAGGTCCCGTTTCCCTCAGATTACAAGAAAGGGAAGTTTCCTTTATTCAATGGAGTCATGTCCTCAAACCAGCATATTGCCCACTTCTAGGCAGCATGTAGAGAAACAGCGGCTGACGGGAGAATTCTTCTCCGTCAGTTTGTTGAAACCCTTGATGGCCCAACCTTTCAGTGGTATGCTCGACTTCTCCCAAACTCAGTATATACATGGGAAGAGATGGAGAAACCTTTCTATCAACACTTCTATGAGGTTGAGAGAGGGGTTCAAACTATTAAGCTTCTCACCTGACTCAAGATCCCGATGAGCCCGTGGACCAGTTCATATCAAGATGGAGAAATTTGGCCGCTCTCAATCCCAATCCTATGCCTGAGAAGGAAGAAGTCCAAACTTGTGTGCAACATGCCACCTGAAATTGCTCTACATGTCAAGGCCTCTAATCCAACTTCCATGTGAGAGCTGATCTCTAAATCAATCCGCATAGAAAGTCTGTACCCCACCACGGAGGGTCACGACAACAGCCTACAAGCCCTAAGAACAATCAGGGCAATGGTAGCTCTTGAAACAACACATGGGGTAGCCAACAGAAAGGAGTAATCAGTGCAGCCATCACGGTCACTGTTCCAAAGAAGGCTCCCTCCCAAACTTTTGACCTCTCCCAAGGGGTGAGCACATCAAAGACAATGACTCAGGCAGACAAGCAACAACAGCTATACAAATGGGTACCCCCGCCGATGAATCTTAATTGAGATGATTATTTCATCAGGCATAGGAACAAGGTTTACCCCTTTGAGAAGGAATTGGTCCTTACACTGTTCCGGTTATTATTGAACAAAATATGATTCAGCTTTCAGAAGCCAAGTTCCCTGAGCAAGCTAGCCTTGACACTAAGGCGGATTATTGTGCTTATCATAGAAGGATCAATCATCCCATAGATGACTGCTACACGCTAAAAGATATTATCAAGGCCTTGATCTACAAGGGTCAAATAATGCTCGAAGACTGAAAGAAGGCTTTCGGTGTAGCAGAAGCCTCCCATGCAGTAACCATCCAAGAAGAAGACGAAGCCCCTGGTATCCTTCACGCCTTCTTCATTATGATGCTTCACGAAGGAGTAATCACTCCGAAGCCCGCAAGGCAATCTCGACGCCTTGTTCATGGGGCTAAGGACTGTTGGTGCCCGTATCACCAGATAAGAGGTCATTACCTGTGGGAATGTACCAGTTTCCATGACATGTTCACAAAGAAAATGCGGGAATGTCAGGAGTTTTACGATGTTCCAGTAAGTGATCCCCAAGCCACTTCTCCATTAGTGCAGGAGGAGGACCTCCCAACACAAGACCTTTCTAACAATGATTCAGAATCTGCTAAACCCTTGACTTCCCATCCATGGATAGTCCACCACGGGCAAAGCAGACTCAAGTCCTTGAGGCGAGAAGCAGTTCACCAAGCTAAGGCTGTTCAGAAGCTTAGTGAGACGAATCAAACCCCACTTCAGAAAACCAGAAGGAGACCGGCACCAATGGCTGCTCACCGGAGAAACAAGATAGTTCAACTGTCAGTTGAGTAGGTATTTCTCAACCCCCCTCCCCCACTGCCAACCTTGCTGGATTTTATCTCTAGCATGATCCTCCTTCCTTCTCATCAAGAGGATGTCCTTACGCCATCTTCCACTTAGAGCACGTCCAATGAGGGTGGTGACGTTAAAAGAACTCCCCAACTGTCTAAGCAAGGGAAAGACCTAAAATATTCCCTGCACACGTTCAACCCTGATTCTGACGTAAAAAGCTGCCTATATTGTTCCAATGAGGGGAAGGACCTTAAAAGTCCCCCACTTACTGACCCTTATCCTTCTTCTTCTTCTACTTCTTCATCTTTCTTCTCCTATGTCTCCTGCAGATATAACCTTGAAATGTCTAGACTTCGAGGGTCTCAATAGAGAATTTAAAGGGATCAACATAATTAGGATGCAACAGAAAGGATTAAGAAAGACCCTAACACAGGCAACAGGATTCCTAACAGTTGCTGATGCCCTGGCAGCCAAAGCCAAGGCAGAGCCACCTTCTACAAAGAAGAAGAAAAAGTCAAAGCCAAAGAAACTTCAGTGGCCCCCTAAGCCTGACTTTGAGTAGAGACTGAGAGAATCAAGAGGGCAAAGCTTCTACTCTCAGGAAACTTGCCATATGGTACAAGTCTACGATGTACCAGCCAGCGTGGGGCAAACACTGCAGACACCCGTTCAAAAACCATGTGATTCGTACGGGGACACTTCTTGCGCCACAATCATTGAATCTCAAATTCCCTATAATCTCCAAGTCGAACTCCTGCAGCCTGAGAAACAATCTTTATTTACAGAAGATCCTTTCGTTCCTCAATCTGGGGAAGGTGTAGATATTATGACCCACCCTGGACCTCTATCGGAGGTGGAGATGTCAAAATCATGGATCTTTGCACTTAAGGTCGATCAAAAGACCTCTGAAAATGATGATGAAGAGTTGCAGGAGGCCCCAACAGAGTGGGAAGAAGGTGGTCAAGCCACAGCAGACGAGCTCGTTGAAATAAATCTTGGAGACGAAGCCGACCCCAGACCCCCTTTTATGTCAGTGAATCTGTCTCTAGGAGAGAGAAGATTTCACTACTTTCTTGTAAGCAAACCGAAATGTCTTTGCTTAGCATTACTATGAGATGCCTGGTATAGACCCTCAAGTCACCGTTCACCATCTCGGCATTGATCCGACTGTCAAACCTATCAAACAAAAATCAAGGAGGTTTAGGCCTGATCTCGAAATGTAGATAGATGCAGAAGTAACCACACTAAGACAAGCAGGTTTCATTCGTGAAGTCAAGTACCCGAAATGGCTAGTAAATGTCGTTCTAGTCAAGAAGAAGAACATCCAAATTAGGGTTTGCATTGAATTTCATGACCTCAATACCGCCTATCCTAAGGATGACTTCCCGTTGCCATTTATCGAGATGCTCAATGACTCTACGGCTCACTGTTAAATATTTTCCTTCATGGATGGATAATCCGGGTAAAATAAGATATGGATGGTACCTAAACATGGGGAGGCCACTTTGTTCCTAACTCCAAAAGGGGTTACACAATGATTCCTTTTGGATTAAAGAATGTTGGTGCCACATACCAGAGAGCAATGACAACCATCTTCAAATACAAGATGCATAAAGAAGTGGAGTGTTATGTAGATGACTTGGTGGTAAACTTTGAAGAGAAGGATGCTCACATGAAAGACCTTGAACAGGTATTTGAGTGACTACGTCCTCATCAACTTAAAATGAACCCGCTGAAGTGCGCTGTAGGCGTGCATTCGGGAAAGTTCTTAAGGTTCATTGTTAGACACTAAGGGCTTCAAGTGGAGCCATTCAAGATCAAGGCGATCCAAGAAATTCTATCACCAACCACGTTGCAAGAGTTACGAGGGCAGTTGTCGTACATCTGTAGGTTCATCTCAAATCTCTTAGGTCGTTGTAAACCCTTTACGCATCTGCTAAATAAAGATACTCCATTCATCTGGGATGAAGCATGTCAAGCAGCTCTTGATGACATTAAACAATATTTACTCAACCCTTCAATACTCTTTACATCAGTTCTAGGAAAGCCTCTCACCCGATACGTGACCGCTTTGAATGAGTCACTTAGGGCATTGTTGGCACAAAACAATGAAGAGGGAAAAGAGATTGCGTTATACTACCCCAGTAACAGGATGCAAGAGGACAGGAGGAATTATCCCCCTATAGCGAAGATGTGCCTAGCCCTGATCTTCGTAGTACAAAAAACTCCATCATTACTTACTTGGTTAAGAAGTGAAACTTATATCAAAAGCAGATCCTGTAAAATTTCTCATGACACACCCATGCCTATCAGAACATCTTGCTAAGTGGGCATTATTATTGATGGAATTCGGCATCACATATGTCATACAAAAGGCCATCAAGGGCTCAGCCTTAACTGGTTTTCTCGCAGCACACCCTGTGCTAGTGGAATATCTGTTATCAAGCAACCTTCCTGATGAAGAAGTATTCTGTGCAGAGATTGCTCATGAATGGGAAATGTACTTTGACGAAGCCTTTCAATCTGACCGAGGAGGAGTTGGAGTGGTATTCCTGACCCCAAAGGGAGGAATATTGTCGCTTTCTTTTTCTCTTATCGAGGCCTGTTCTCATAATGAGGTAGAATAGCAGATTCTTATAATAGAGTTGGAAATGGCCTTCGACCTCGACTTGGAGCAACTAAAGATCTATGGCAACTCTGAGTTAGTTATCTGACAGCTTAAAGGGATCTATGATGTGAGAAAAGACACTCTCTAGCCTTATCATCATACTGCAGAATCATATATGGCCCAATTGGAGGACGTATCCCTAAGTCACATCCCCAGGAGGCTAAACTCGTAAGCTGACGCACTTGCAAAACTCGGCGTTGCAATTCAATTATCCTTATCAGGACCCACGCTTGTCTGGGTGGTAGTATAGAGACATTGAACTATGAACCGAGGTAGATGTGGATGCCAAGAAAAATATCTTCCCTGAGTTCCCTCTTTATCCATTCGGAGCACTTGTATCAGTTAAAGAAGTAATCAAGAAAGAACAAGAAATGGCACAGAGTCAAGGAGCTAAGGATTGAAACCAAGAACCAGAATTCTTCGACTTCGTGTGCGTAGAAATTGAGCAGGTAGAAGATTGGAGAAAGCCCATCACGAGTTTCCTAAAACATGGCAGGCTCCCAGAAGATCATGCTGAGCACAACCTTATACATCGATGTCCACCAAATATACTCCCCTTGAAGGAGATGCCCTCTTCAGACGGTCATTTGACGACATTCTTCTTAGATGTGTGGACGTGCAAGAGGCAAATAAGGTATTAAAAGAGGTACACTTAGGCATTTGTGGACTACACAAGTCCAGTCCTAAGCTCTATGTACGGATACATAGATTGGGGTATTATTGACCTTCGATGATTGCTGATTCCTTAAACTACGCTAAGAAGTGTCAGGTGTGCTAAGTACATTCAAGTCTTGTTCACCAACCTCCGGAGCCCTTACACCCTACAGTAGCATCGTGGCCCTTTTCACAATGAGGTATGGACATTGTCGGTCCTATTGACCCTCCTTCAACAATGGGCCATGTCTTTATTATAGCTGCCATAGATTATTTCTCTAAGTGGGCTGAAGCGGTACCCCTTAAGCAAGTTCCTGAGACAATAGTGGCCAACTTCGTTCGACATCACATCATATATCGGTTCGGAGTGCCCTACCGGATTATATCTGACAACAGTCCTCAATTTAAGAGTCACCACATTGATCGCTTGGTTAACCAGTTCGGTTTCGAATGGAGGTACTCGACTATGTACCACCCTCAGGCGAATGGATTGACTGAGGCCTTCAACAAGACTCTGTGCATTGTTTTAAGAAAGTCAGTATCAAAGACAAAGAAGAATTGACACGAGAAGCTTCCCGAAGCACTATGGGCTTAGCGTACTACTACACGAACTGCTACTAATTCCACTCCTTACTCTTTGGTCTATGAGGATGAAGCAATTTTACCCCTCGAAATTTAGATTCCTTTATTACGTGTCGCTATACATCAAGGACTAACCGAAGATGAGAAAGTCAAAATTTGGTATCAAGAATTGGATGCGCTTGATGAAAAGAGGCTAGAGACTCTGCAAAACATTAAACTTAACCATGGGAGAATGATGAGGGCGTTTGATAAGTCAGTCAAGGTCCGCTCATTTGCCTGTGGGGATCTAGTTCTAGCTCTCAAAAAGCCGACTGTTATGCATGGGCGTCGTAAAGGGAAGTTTGAACCCAAGTGGGAGGGTCCCTTTATAGTAAAAAAGGTCTCGCCAAACAGAGCTTACATATTAGTACATCCTGATGGAGAGGAGGCAATGCCCCCTATTAATGGGCGATACCTAAAGAAATACTATCCGTAATGCATATTCAAGAAAAGAGACTCAATGCAAAGCAGGCAAGACAATCCAAACAAGGTCTAACTCCTTATTGCTGTAAAAACGAGTTAAATTTACAAGCCAAAAACCCCGTTATTAGGGAGGTTACAAGTCTCTTGCATATGAGGATAAGAGGATGCTTACAAACCAAAATCTATAATTTTTCTCTTGCATCTGAGGACAAGAGGATGGCTACAGGCCAAAAGAATTCCTCTCCTCATGAAGAAGAAGCAAACCCATCGAAGAATTGCTCTCCCAAAAGACGCAAACCCACAAAATAATTGCTCTCCTAGAAGAAGCAAACCCACCAAAGAAGCACCCTCATGCTGAAGAAGAAGCAAAACCAATGGAGAGTCAGCTTCAATTCATCTGATGAGTGTCACCATTGGAGGATGGCTACAGGCCAAAAGAAGGAGCCAACCACTTCCGAGTTAGCTTCAATTCATCTGACGAGTAACATACAAAGCAGAATTCTCTGGCAAGGAATTGGCCTATGATGGAGAGCATACCCTGTTCACAGTGGATGCCCTTCCACATAACAACATTTACTTCACTGTTGTGTTGGAGCACTTGGCTTCCAACAGGCATCACAAGTCGGACCTTACCACTGGTCACCACCCTTTGCTTACCCATGTCAGCATTATCGTCAAGAACAACAATTCCTGCATGTAACTTATTGCCACATGTGAGCGACATTACACTCATCATCACGTGCCACATGCGCTGATGAGCACCGTCTGAAGCTAGCGCTAACTGTTTCCTCCAAAGACCAGCGACAGCTGTGCTCCCAACTCCTAGCGCCGACTGCCTTTCTTGAAGATCAGCGCCGACCGTGTCAGCGTCGATGATGCTTCTAATCATCAGCGTCAACTGTGTCAGCATCGGCTGTGTCAGTGTCAGCTGTGTCAGTGCCAACTGTGCTTCTGTTAGTTCCAACTGCCTGTCCTTAGTTAGCGTTGTCCGTGTGCTTCACTGTGGTTGTTCACCTCCCGATGACTCCTTATTTTTCATGTCTCTTCACCTCCCATGACTCCTCATTTTCAAGGCTTAAATCCGTTCGCCTCCCCAACAGTTACACGATTTACAAGTGCAACCGTTCGCCTTCCCTGCGATGGTCCACCTCCTGCGATGGTTCATTCCCTATCTTTTTGGTTTCTCACCAAAACTTCTCTTCCTCACCTAAAAAACCTCTGCAAGGCCACCAAAGACACAGGGAAATCACTTGAGCTCCTAGAAAATCTCCCAAAGATTGTGGAAATGCCCACTGTTGCACTTTCAGCCTCTCCAACCTGTAAAATCACTGTCGGAGCTCTCTTGTTTCTCAGAAAACTCCCCGGTGAACTCTCTTTTCTCGCTCCCTTCTCACAACTTCACCAATCCCAAAAAAAAACTTCTGCCAGGCTAGCCGAAACCTTCCCTGTAAGGCTTATCGGAACACTTGATCTCTTGTCGGAATCCCCTTGCTTGCCAGAGCTTCCACCGAGAACCCTATGCTAGTAATTAAAAATTTTTTGTTTAAGTTTTTACCTTCAGTGAAAAGTGGGGAAAATGGGGTTTTACCCTTTATATAGCCAACACTACCCTAAAATGCCCCTAAAAAAAAAAGTGAATCCTAGCGACGTCCAAGGAAAGCCAAATGATGAAGAGATGGGTCGGGCTTTGACCCGAGGCTCTAGGCAACTCTCATTGCCGCCTGTAAAATTCCAACAAACGGGTTGGACCGGGTCGGGCTTTGACCCAAGACTTGGGTAAAGTTTTATTTGCCTCCTCGTCAAATGCCATGCAACACAGACCAAGATCGGGTCGGGCTCCAGTCATGGCTCAAATATCAATCCATACCCAGCACCGGTTATGCGGTCGAGGTGACGTAGCACCGACTGTATGCTCGACAACTCAGCACCGGCAGTGTTCAAAGCACGTGCCATCCTCAACACCGGCTGTGTTTTTAACATTCTAGCGTCGGCTGTGTTTTTAACAATCTAGCACCGACTGTGCTTTTAGCAATCTAGCTCGGCTGAGTGGTTAAGAAGCAGTGTTGCCGTCCTCAGTGCTCGTTGCGTTTTCGAAGACTCATCGCCAGTTGAGCACTCATAGGAAATAATGGTTGCTACACCTGACACCCGGTGTATATTAAGCAGCCTAGGTAGAAGTCGTGTGTGTCCTATTGCTATCCCTAGTGAGGTTGCACCTTGAATCTGACCTATTGAACCTAGGTCGATCAAAATCTGGTCATGACTTCTCATCCCCAAAAGGAGAGCCATACCGGTACTATAGCCTGTTATCCCTAGTGGAGTTAGGGTCATTTTTACTGTTGCAACCCCCAGTGGTGCCTCACACTTATTTATTTTGTCCTCATTGATATAAAAGACCCACATTTGTCTCCTAATCTCTAGTGAAGTTCGCTTCTATTCGCCATCCCTCATTGCGCCACCATCTCCATTTGAGCCCTCTGCTGGTGAATGACGTTAACCATTTTATCCACAGGGAGTGAGATTGTCATCCACAAACCTATTCCCCATGGAGCTCCACCTACATGGCGTTGCATGACCCTAAACATCATGGTCCAAACTATGTTACCTTAAACTGTAGCGGAGGTCAAATATCATGACCTTAAACTACACGGTCGTAGCTACATGACTTTAAAATTGCATAGCTATGGTCTAGCTGTTTGACGCTAAAACTATAATACACGTCTTAGCCGCATGGCGTTAAAAAGCTCAGCACCATGGTCCAAACAATATGACCTTAAACTGTAGCGGAGGTCTAATTACATGACCTTAAACTGCATGGTCCTAGCTGCATGGCATGAAAACTGCATAGCTATGGTCTAGATGTATGACTCTAAAACTATAGTACACGTCCTAGCCGCATGTCGTTAAAAGGCTCACCATCATGGTCCAAACTATATGATCTTAAACTGTAGCAGAGGTCTAGTTGCAAGACCTTAAACTGTAAGGTCCTAACTGCATGACTTTCAAACTGCATAGCTATGGTCTAGCTGTATGACCCTAAAACTATAGTACACGTCCTAGCCACATGATGTCAAAAGGCTCAGCACCATGGTCCAAACTATATGACCTTAAACTGTAGCGGAGGTCTAGTTTCACGACCTTAAACTGCATGGTCCTAACTGCATGACTTTAAAACTGCATAGCTATGGTCTAACTGTATGACCCTAAAACTATAGTACACGTCCTAGCCGCATGACGTTAAAAGGCTCTGCGCCATGGTCCAAACTATATGACCTTAAAATGTATCGGAGTACTAGTTGTACGACATTAAATTGCATAGTCCTTGCTACATGACTTTAAAACTACATAGCTATGGCCTAGCTTTATGACCCTGAAACTATAGTACACGTCCTAGCTGCCTAACTTTAAACTACATAACCGTGGTCCAAGCTATTTGACCCTTAACAATAGTGCACTCTTAGCAGCATGACGATAAATTTCTTTACACATGTTCTAGAGGAATGACCATAAACTCGCCCCTGCATACACACGCACACCTTTTTACGTGCATCTTCATGCACGTCTTCCTTAACCGACCCATGCATGTGCACTACCTCCCCAGTGTGTCCATTCACTTCATCATTCCCCAGTGAGTTTCACCTGTGCTCACAAAACGGTGAACCATCGCGCCACTTATACTCATCGCAAGCTAGTGGGTCGCCATTTTTGACCCACCTTTCGTACCTCATCCATCTTTCATAGGTAGGTTCGTGCCATCTCCCCAAAAGTGAGCTAAAACTACTATCATACTCACTCCATGACCTCTACCAATTGCCATCCATCTCCATTATGGTCCAGCTTTATGACCTTAAACTGTAGTGCATGTCCTGGCTACATGACGTTAAAAGGCTTCGCACAGGTCTTGAAGGCATGACCTTAAACACATTTTCACAAAAAAAATAAATAAATAACGGGCATGGTGTATACCTTAATATGGGAATGCCATGAGTAAAAATGACGAACAGGCATGGTCACGAAACCATGACTAAAAGAGTTCCGTGAAAAAAACCTGAGCACGATGAAAACCTAAAAGGGCATTGTGAGTAAAAATGGAAGAATAAGGATGAACATGGTCATAAGGTCATGGGTGAAAGAGCCCCAAATAAGAAGAAGTTGGTGAAAACTGTCTCTACGGCACCGCTCCCCATGTTTATGTGAAAATCCATAAAGGACATTTAGACCAATAAATAGGTTGATGCAGCGCTTGCTCAACAGGCGGCTTCAGTCCTCACTCAAAAAAAGTGAAACAAAATACCTGGTGTTACAATACCAGGGTCCAAAAGTACGAGCTCTAAGGAAAATATTTCGATAGCCTGAGTCCAGTTGCAAAAAGGACTCGAAGAACTGAATACTTGCCAAGACGGTAGGAAAAGTCTCATGAAAAAGAGCATCATTCCCAGGAGGCTATGAAACACCCTCCCAGATGTTGGAGATGCCTTGAGAAGGCTAAGTCAACCATGACTTTGGAGCGGCAATCAGATGATTGATGTAGCTGCAAAGCAGTGGGTAGGGGTGGTTATACCCAAAGCTGGTTATCTCGATAATCTGAGGTACCCTACCCGCTAAGGAACAAATGGTGCACGACGCAGACGAGCACCAATAAAAGGCTCTTCAGCACAATAAACAAACAAGAAAGTCACTCCGACAAACCAAAGATGCCCCAAGAAGTCTAAGTCAATGATGACTTTGGAGCGACAATCAAATGATTGTCGTAGCTGCAAAGCAGTGGGTAGGGGTGGTTATACCCAAAGCTGGTTATCTCGATAAACTGAGATACCTTACCTGCTAAGGAACAATTAGTGCATTACGTAGACGAGCACCGACGAAAGGCTCTTTTTTATCTATCTAAGGTAAAGAAACCCATGCCAAATGAGAATAATGCCCTTCGACATGGCACTCAATTACCAGACAGGCTTGATTATGACTGACGGGGTCCGTACAAAATCCTAAGCTTCATAATCGTAGACAGTCCAAACGAGGGTGAGGAATTCTATAAGACCCCTAAAAAAAGTCTCTTCTCCTAGTAAAGTCTCCATGGACAGACCAACGAACAATGCACCCCTACGTTTGAGCATCCTAATTACACCATTATGTGAATCTCCTCGGTGTTCATGTGGTCTTGTGGTTAGGAAGAAATAAGTAATAAAGCTGAAGGAAATTTTCCTAATGTTGTCCTTCTTGCTTCTCTCGAAGTGCAACATTTGGTGGGGAAAGCTATTTGAATGCATTTTTAAGCACCTTGGTCCCTGATGCAAAATAAAGAGGAAGCAAGCCAACAATACAAAACAGAGGAAATTTGAATAGTCTCATAATGGCCCAAAAATTAGTCAAGATCTTCGGCAAAATCGGCCTCTAGCGCCCTGAAATGGATCCCATAAGTAGACCTATATTTTTTGTGCATTAAACAGCTATGGGACCGCCGCCATTGAATCGGACATGGTCAAAAACCCCTACGGGTCATGTTTCAGCTTAATCAGGCACTCCAAGACAAAATTAGGGGTAAAATACCAAAAGGGGTAGGCTGCACACTAGTCTCGTGTGGCCACCTTACACGAAAACACCATTAAAGGTGGCTATTTTTACAGTCACGGGCCTATATCTCACTCGTTCTAAGTCGGATCGCTCTTAAAGTTTGTGAGCATATTCGTCTCATCAAGATGAGTGTTTCGAAATGTGGTATTCCCCATGACGATGCTTGAGCAGGGAGAAAAACTAGAGAGAATTTGCTGATCTATGAAGAAAGCTGCAGAAAAGTTAACATCAACATGCCTCACTCAAGCAGCCAAATCATGGTGCTCGCATACCCAATCGGCATGAAATCAATTGCATTATGTGCGTGAGGTCTGTTTCTATCACTAGTCCGAACCTTGCGTACGATGAATGGCTGGATTTCACATATGGAGGTGTCGAAACTGCTATAAATTTTGGTCGTCGGATTTCAAGATTTTGGCCAAAAACTCAAGAGGACAAAATCTTCATCCGGCCATGAAATCGAGCTGCGTTTGTTGCAACGTGATCGTGACAGCATGCTTATATGATTCAGCAAAGAAACTAAAGAAAAACATTAAGAAACGAGCACACAATCGATCCAAAGTTTTCAAGATTCAAGAAAATTTCAAGTTTCATGATCATGGCTTAAAAACATGATTCATAGCTTGAAGTTGGTCAATTGTCAAGTCGTGCCCCACAAGAAAACAATCATCTCTCGATCAAATGGTTATCAGAATAACCTTGGATCAGTTACAGAAGAACACACAAGTTCTTGAGCAGCAGTAGGGACTGTTCTAGAACTCCACACATTATTAGGCAAGGGCAAAACACTCCTTTTGTACCCATTTTTAGAAATTTTTTTAATTCAATTAAGTTGTAATTATCTTCAATTCTAGGTAGTTTTTTGGTGTCCACCCATGTTTGGCCCCAATTCTATATAAGCATGTAAAGCCAAATTATAAAATTCCATTGGAGTCATTCTTATAGATTCAATAAAGACTTCATTTTTGCTTAAGCTCGTGGGTGCGTCTTGGAGAGAGAGAGGAGAGAGAAGAAAAGGGCTAATACCTTTCGGTAAGGTCACTTTCTCTCTCTATCCCTCTTTCGCTCTCCTCCCCCTATCTCTCTTCTTTTCATCTCTTTCTCTCTTTCTCTCTCTTCTTCTCATCTCTATCTCTCTTTCTCTCTCTTTTTCTCATCTTTATCTCTCTTTCTCTCTCTTCTTCTCGTCTCTATCTCTCTTTTTCTCTATTCTTCTCATTCCTATCTCCTTTCTGTTCTTCTTAACAGGCGACAATGCCTAATGTCGACTGTGTCTTTCTCTTCGCTCTTCTTAAAACACAGCCAGTAATGGCTAGCGTCGACTGTGTCTTTCTCTCTCCGCTCTTCTCAAAACACAGCTGGTAATGCCTATCATGGACTGTGCCTTTATCTCTCTGCTCTTCTTAAAACACAACCGACAATGCCTAACGTCGACTGTGTCTTTCTCTCTCTGCTCTTCTTAAAACACAATCGGTAATACCTAGCACCAATTGTATTTTCCTCTCTCCTCTCTTCTTAAAAAACACAACCGACGATGCCTAGCATCGACTGTGCCCTTCTTGCCCCCTCTCTCTTTAACACAGCTAGTGATACCTAACATTGACTATCCCCGCTCTCTCTAAACTATTCGGCGATACCTAGCGTCGACTGTGTCCTTTCTCTCTTCTTCTTCTAACACAGTTGGCGATGCCTAGCGCTGACTGTGTCTTCTTTCTCTTCTTCTTCCAACACAGTCGTCGACACCTGACGTTGACTGTGTCCTTCTCCCTCCTTCCTTCTCTCTTTTCTCACACTCTTCTCCTTCTTTCTTTCCCTTCCTCTCTTTCTTTTTCTTCTCCTCTTATTCTCTTACTTCTTATTCTATCTTTATGATTTCCATGACTTATGTTATCCTTTCGTTTGACTAAGAGGGGTTGAGATTAGCCTCTTAGAGTAGCCCTGCTGTCTAGTCGTAATGTTGTAGTGTCAGAATTACTCTGTCCGTTTTATTGCCACGATAGACTAACCATTCCGTCTAGCTAGTCAGTATCGATATTGACGTCTAGTAGTAACTCTGTCGAGCCAGTCTGAGTTACGGAGCCTGTTTTACTGCCACGTCAGACCAATTACCTATTAGCTTAGTCATTGTGTTGTTCTCCACACCTAGTCAAATTATTTTCTCCCTCACCTTTCTTCTCTCATTATTCTTTTCTTCTTTGAATATTACGCCTCATCAAGAAGGCAAGTTGAGGTTTGTTGACCCACCTTTCTTATAACCTTTGCATATGTGTGTGATTGCAGAAAACAAGATAATACAAGCCAAGGGAGGCGATTTTGAACTAGTTTTATGATTGGGGAGCTTTCTTTGTGATCTAAGAGGGCGTCGAGGCAAGGCAGCCTGAGTAAGTCCTGAACCCAACTTAAATTCCTCTCTCATCAGTTGGTAATACCTGCCCTTATTCTCGAACGATGTTCCTGAGAGAGCAATCTCAAAATTTCTCGGGTCTCCCCTGAAACCCGAGATGCATGCCGTCCGATCATCCAGATCCGAAGGGCGAGATCGAGGCACCTAACTAGCCTCTTAGACCTGTGCAAAGCAGCTTAACGTCATGCAACCAGGACGTGCATTAGACCTTCGCTATAGTTTAAGGTCAAACAGTTTGGACCGTGGTGCTAAGCCGTTTATCGCCATGCAGCCAGGATGTGTACTATGGCTTAAAGTCATATAGTTTGGACCTATGCAGTTTAGGGTCGTGCAGCTAGACCTCTACTACAGTTTATGGTCATATAGTTTGGACCATGCAATTTAGGGTTGTGCACCTGGACCAAAGTTGTGCAATTTAAGGTCATGTAGCACGAATCAGGGTGCTGAGCCTTTTAATGTCATGCGGATAGGACTTGTACTATGGTTTAAGGTAATATAGTTTGGACCGTGCAGTTTAAGGTCGTGCAGCTAGACCTCCGCTACAGTTTAAGGTCGTATAGTTCGGACCATGTAGTTTTAGGGTCATGCACCTAGACCAAGGCTGTGTAGTTTAAGGTCATGCAACGCAGACTAAGGTGCTATGTGGTTAGGACATGTACTATTATTTAAGGTCATATAGTTTGGACCGTGTTGTTTAAGGTCATGCAATTAGACCTTCGCTACAGTTTATGGTCATATAGTTTGGACCATGCAGTTTTAGGGTCGTGCACGTAGACTAAGGCTATGTAGTTTAAGGTCATGCAGCACGGATCAGGGTGTTGAGCCTTTTAATGTCATGCAAATAGGACATGCACTATGGTTTAAGGTAATATACTTTAGACCGTGCAGTTTAAGGTCGTGCCGCTAGACCTCCGCTACAGTTTAAGGTCGTGCCGCTAGACCTCTGCTACAGTTTAAGGTTGTATACTTCGGATCATGGAGTTTTAGGGTCATGCACCTAGACCAAGTCTACGCTATTTAAGGTCATGCAACGCAGACCAGGGTGCTGAGCCTTTTACCGTCATGTGGCAAGGATGTGTACTATTGTTTAAGGTCATATAGTTTGGACCGTGCAGTTTAAGGTTATGTAGTTAGACCTCTGCTACAGTTTATGGTCGTACCATGCAGTTTTAGGGTAGTGCACCTAGACGAAGGCTATGCAGTTTAAGATCATGAAGCACAGACCATGGCACTGAGCCTTTTGCTGTGATGCAGCTAGGAAATACACTCTAGTTTAAGGTTGTATTGCTTAGATCGTGCAATTTTAAGGTAATGCAGCCAGGACCACGGCTGTGTAGTTTAAGGTCATGCAGCACGAACCACGGCAGTGCAGTTTAAGGTCATCCAGCACGGACCATGACTGTGTAGTTTAAGGTCATGCAGCACAGACCAAGGTTGTACTGTTTAGGGTCATGCAGCACGGATCAAGGTTGTGCAGTTTAGGGTCATGCAGCACGAACCAGGGCTGTGCAGTTTAGGGTCATGCAGCGCAGACTAAGGCTATGGGGTTTACGGTCATGCAGCACTGACCAAGGCTATGTAGTTTAGGGTCATGCAACGTGGACCACTGTGTGGGTTGCCATGTAGGTGGAGCTCCAGGAGGAATAGGTTTGTGAATAGTAATTTGACTCCCTGGGGTGGCAGGGGTTTTAGATGGGAAGCAGACTTCACTGAGAAGTTAGAGGACAAATATGACTCCCTAGGATGAAAGATAAAACTCCATGGGGAATAAGGTCATTCAAGGTAACCCGACTCTCAAGGATAACACAGCTCGGTGTGAGACTCACAGGTGAAAAGGGGGTAAGCATGATCTTAAATCTGTTGGGGATCAATGGGCTGCAGTACGAGTGTAGTTCCTACTAGGAATGAGGAACAATAGCCTGCTCCTGACTCCATTGGGGATAATGGAACAAGTGTGGGTCCCTTATAGGTGAAATATAGTACCCGACTCATAGGTGTGAGGTAGGCCCATTGGGGGTTGCAGTGGTAAAAATGATCCCAACTTCACAGGGGATAATGAGTTGTAGTATGAGTATGACTCCTACTGGGAACGATAAGTCATGGCTTGAACTGAATGACCTGAGTATCCCTTCGCTAAGGATAGTAGGTCACGGTCAGGGTGTAACTTGAATGGGAATAATATGGGTAGGACATGCACGGCTTTAGCATGGGGCATGTGACAATGGACTATTTAAAACACAGACAGCATTGAGAACATCCACCACTATTCACCTTTCCCAAATTGAGGATCTTCCGTAAACATGGACTGTAGCTCGGGCTGTAGGAGCTCTTCTTGAAGGTCACGGGGAAATTGAGATTCAGCGATTGTCAGGAGAGAAGCATCCTTGTATGAATCACACGGTCTTTGCACAGGTATCAGTAGTGTTTGCCCCGTGCTAGCTGATATGGCATAGACTTGTACCATATGGCAAGCTTCTTGAGAATAGAAGCTCTGTCCTCTTGATTCCTTCAATCTCAGTTCAAAGTCAGGCTCAGGAGGCGACTGGGGTTTCTTTGGCTTTGAATTTTTGTGCTTCTTTGAAGAAGGTGACTTTGCTTTGGCTTTTGCTATCAGGGCATTAGCAAACATTAAGAATCCAACTGCCTACGCCAAGGTCTTTTTTAACTGTTTTCGCTGCGTTCTGCCTATCTTAATCTCTTCAAATTCTCGATCAAGAGCCTCGAAGTCAAGGCATTGCAAGGTTGTACCTACATGAGACATTGGGGAAGAAGGATGAGAGGTAGACGAGGAAGAAGGAGAAGGGTCAGAAGGTGGGGGACTTTTAAGGTTGTTCCCCTCATTAGAGTAATCAGGGCAGCTTTTTACATCATCACCAGGGTTGAACGTGTGCAACGAATCTTTTAGGTCTTTCCCTTTCTTAGATCATTGGGGAGTGCTTTCAACGTCGTCACCCTCATTGGACGTGCTTTGAGAAGAAGATGACTCGGGGATGTCTTCTTGATGGGATGAGGAAGGAAGGAGGATTATGTCTAGGATGAAATCCAGTAAGGTTGGCAGTGGGGGAAGAGACCTGAGAAATTCCTGCTCGACTGGTGGTTGAGCCGTCTTGTTTCTCTGGCGAGCAGCCCTTGGTGCCTGCTCCTTCTGGTTTTCTGAGGTGGTACTTGATTCGTCTGGCTAGGCTTGTGAACTGCCCTAGCTTGGCAAACTGCTTCTCGCCTTAAAAACTTGAGTCTACTTTGCCCATGGTGGACTATCCATGGCTGGGAAGCCAAGGGTTCAGTAGGCTCTGAATCATTATTATAAGAGTCTTGTGTTGGGAGGCCCTCTTGCACTAATGGAGCAGTGACTTGAGGATGTCGTAAGACTCTTGACATTCCCATATTTTCTTTGCGAGTATATTATGGGAACTGGTGCATTCCCAAAATTAGTGGCCCCATATTTGGTAGTATGGACATCAACGGTCTTCAAGTCCCCGGCCAAGGCATTGGGGCTGTCTTTCCGGTTTTGGTGTGATTAAACTTCTTGAAGCATGATGGCAAAGAAGGCTCGAAGGATATCAGGCACATCGTCTTCTTCATCGATAGTCACTATGTGTGAGAGGCTTTTGTTGCCTCGAATGCCTTCTTGAGTTCCTCAAGGTTAATATGACCCTTCTATATCAAAGCCTTGATGACGTCTTTTAGTGTGAAGCAATCATCTGTGGGGTGATTGATCCTTTGATGGTAAGCACAGTAATTCATCAGAGAATCAAGCCCAGCATGCTCAAGGAACTTGGTCTATGGAAGCTGAATCATGTTCTGTTCTAGTAATAATCATAATAGTGGAGTAACCCATTCCTTCTCAATGGAGTAGACCTTATTCCTATGCCTGGTCCAATAATCTTTCCGATTAAGGTTTGTAGGTGGGGGTACTCGGCTATCCGACTGTTGTTGCTTGCTTGCCTGAAGCATTGTCTTTGTTGTGCTCACGCCCTTGGAGAGGTCCAAAGTTTGGAAGGAGCCTTATTTAGATCAGTGACTATGACAGCTGCACTGATCAATCCTTTTTGTTGGTTGCGCTGGGGGTTAGTTTGAGAGCTACCATTACCCCGGTTGTTCCCTGAGGTTGCAGGCTGTTGTCATGCCCCACCGTGGTGGCGTGAAAGGCTTTCTATGTGGACTGATTTAGTGATCAACTCTGACATGGAAGTCGGATTGGAGACCTCGACATGTAGAGCAATTTCGGGTCGCATGTTCCGTACACAAGTTTGAACTGCTTCCTTTTCAGGCATGGGATTGGGAAGGTGAGCAGCCAAATTTCTCACTCTTGATATGAACTGGTCCAAAGGCTCATCGGGGTCTTAGGTCAGCGCGAGAAATTTGATGGTTTGAACCTCTCTCTTGACCTCATAAAATCGTTGGTGGATCAGTTCTCCATGTCCTCCCAAGTATGCACTGAGTTTAGGGGAAGTCGAGCATACCACTGAAAAGCTAGGCCATCAAGGGTTTCAACAAATTGATAGAGGAGAAGTCTCCCATCAGTCGTTGTTTCTCGGCATGCGGCTTGGAAATGGGCGATATGCTGATTCAGGGACATGGTTCCATTGAATAGGGGAAACTTCCTTTCTTGTAATCTGAGGGAAAGACCTAGTCAATGTATGAAGGATACGACCTTTGATAAGGCGTTGCACCATGTATCCCCGGAATTTGTTCGTTCTTTAAGCTATGGGTAACCATAACATTGATGTCTGCTTGTGAGACGGGGTGAGGGACAAAATTGTCCTATGAGGCATAGGGAAGGGGCTGCCTTGGAGCTGCACCATATGAGTGATGGGAATTGACCTCATGGTTAACTGATTGTCATGCGACATCTATACAATCAATCTTCTGCATCATTGCGTGCACCATATGTTCGAATTTGTGCATGCGGTCGTCCTACAAGTCAGGTTCGTTTCACGCTGACTATTTCTCCTGAGAGGTATGCGTTAATTGCAGTTGAGGGCTTACAAACTTGACGGGTCGCACATGTAGGATTGGTCAGCATGCCCCGACTGGACTCCACTCTTGTATGCCGATCGGGTGAGGACCAGTTCTTGACAGTCTTGGGACCATGGTTGTTGAGTGGCTGGGTTGTCTTCTATGACAGTAACTATAGTACAGGGCTCATGGACTTCTTCTTCAGGCTTCGTCATAAGAAGAGGGTAGAAAGGATTCTGGCTAAGAGGGTCATCAGAGCTGGCTGCCTCAACCACCTTGGTCACTTCCTTAGTTTGAATTCGCAGACCCCAATAGCGTTAGCTATAAGGGTTGGATGGACTTCATGCCAAAATTGTGATCAGGACTATGGCTAGTCGGCTCTTCTTGCACAAGAGAGGGTTGTCTCCATCAGGTGTGGCAAAGTATGAGGGTCAGGGACTAGAGTTAACCTAGGCCGGGGAGGAAGAAGGACTCAATCTTCCATTAGGTCTTTGCCCCGAGCTCTCTTGTGGGATCTAGACACACGACCAAAATGACGGGGCTAGTTCAGGATGGTACTCTTGGGGAACGTCTTCGAGTACTAAGGCTAGACATGCTTCCTCGAAGAAGGAGGAGAAGGCATGAGCAGGGTGGACTCGTGAGGATGCCTGAGTCGAGGGCGAGGGGTTTTCTGTGATGGGGACTCATGTGCACCCCTTGAAGAAGGATCACGGGGGACCTGAGGGTAAGCCCGGGCTCAAGCAAGTGGTCTGCCATTAGGAGGCCAAGAACTACGAACAAATGTCTGTAAGAGAACAGGTGGAGGCTTGCCCCTTACAAGGTGTGCTTCTATGTGCTGAGTAGGAAGACGAGAAGGTCGTCTCATGTGTACTCGTGCTGGCACAATGATGGCGTTCCCCAAGCAGTGGGATGTAGATAAACAACGTGTGGAGGACCTAGCCTTGGGAGGTTTGATCCTGGACACTAACTCAAGGTAACATAAAGGTTTCCCCGAGGTGTGGCTCTAGTGGATGACCCACGAGCCTTTTGATGTGTGGGAGGGATGGAGACCCTAGGGTCTCCAAATCAATGTGTCGAGCTTCTATGGATAGAGACTCATGGTGGTGCAAGAATGTGGGGGGTAGCTTTGCGGTGACCCATAGGAGCAATGGCAACTTCCTTGCCCTTTGCAGAGAGAGACTGGGCAGCCTTCCAGCGTACCTCGACAACATGACCGACAAGTGAGTTGCCGATGATAGGGTGCATGCTGTGTGGGGCAACAGATGTGCTGCCAATGCAAGGTGCCTTGGTGGAGGTTCCACCAGAGCTAGGAGATGGGGAGTTAGGGACTTTCAGGTCCCTGCTCAAGCCAATCCAAGTTAAAACCTGGGAGCTAGACCTGGGGCCTTTTATCAAATGGAAAGTTGGGAACAAAGCTGAAGGAACTTGTTCCCTGGGGACACTCACGAATGCAAGGATAAGAAATTCCCCGATCCGGATGAATGAGTTACAGAACCCAGAAGCCCCAAGTGATGTGTGAAAACAGAAAAACAGAAAGGAAAAACTAGGCAAACAAGTACGATCCGACTAAGGGGTAGTCAGTCTCTAGTGGAGTCACCGAGCTGGTTGGGTGCCTTGTTCTCGCCCTCAGGATCTGGATGATCGGGCGGTATGCATCTCAGGTTTCAAGGGAACCCAGGACTTTGAGTTCGCTCTCTCGGGAACCTTACTAAATTGGCTTTGCATGTTTATATAGAATTGGTCGAAACATGGGTGGACGCCCAAAAACTACCTAGAATTGAGGATAATTACCATTTAATTTAAATAAAAGAAATTCTAAAAATGCGTATAAAAGGACTATTTTTCCCCTGCCTAATAATGTGTAGAATTCTAGAACAGTCTTTTCTGCTACCCGAGAACTTGTGTGATCTTCCATGACTGATCTGGGGTTGTTCTGATGCCCGTTTGATCGAAAGATGATTGTTTTCTTGAGGGGCTCGGCATGGTGATCAATTTGATACCAACTTCAAGCCATGAATCATGTTTTTGAGCCATGATCATGAGACTTGAATTTTGGATGCATCTTAAAAACTTTGGATTGATTGTGTCCTCCTTCCTTGATGTTTTTCCTTCGTTTATTTGTTGAATCACATTGAGCATGTCGTCACGATCACGTTGCATTTAGTGTTGCTCGATTTCATGTGCGGATGAAGATTTTGTTGTCTTGAGTTTTTTGCTGGAATCTTGAAATTCGACAGCTGGAATCTTGAAATCCAACCATTCATCATATGCGAGGTTCGGACCAAAGATAGCTCGGACCTTTCGCACATAATGCAATTGATTTCATGTCAATCAGGCATGTTAGCTTCGTGATTTGGCTACCGAATTGCGGCATACTGCTGTTGAATTTTTTACAACTTTCTTCACGGATCAAGAAACCTCTCTCTAGTGTTTCTCCATACTCAGGCATTGTCACGGGGCGTACCACATATCAAAACGCTCGTCTTAACGAGATGAACACGCTCACCAAATTTGAGCTTGATCTGACTTCGATCGAGTGAGATATGGGCCCCGAAAGTCACTGCCCGTGACTGTGAAAACAGCCACATTTAATGGTGTTTTGGTGCAAGGTAACCACACGGGAATAGCGTACGGCCTATCCCTTTTAGGTAGTTTACTCATAACTTTATCCTGGAGTGCCCGATTAAGTTAAAACTTGACTCAGGGTTTTTTACTGTGCCAGATCCAATGGTGGTGGTCCCACAACTATTTGACACAACAAAAATATAGTTCTAATTAGGAGGTCTATTTCAGGGTGCTAGAGGCCGATTTTGCCTTAATTGTTTCTTTGTGTTCACTGCTTTAGACATGTCTAATCGTGCTAAAACATGACAGATGGCCTTTTGGAGTGCTGATGAAGATCTTGACCGATTCTGGAGCTATTATGAGATTGTTGAAATTTCCATTATTTTATAAGCTTTATTAACCTGATTCCTCTTTATTCTGCACCGGGGACCAAGGTGGTGAAAAATGCGTTCAAACACCTTGCCCCGTTGAATGTTGTGTTTCGAGAGAAGCGAGAAGGAAAAAATTTAGAAAATTTCCTTCGGATGTATTACTTTTTTTTCCCTAGCCACAAGACCACATGAACGTCCAGGAGATTCACACAATGGTGTAACCAAGATGCTCAGACATAGGGATGCATTGTTCATAGGTCCGTCTGTGGAGACTTTAAGAAGAGAAGAGACTTTTTTTAGGGATCTTAACGAAGTCCTCGCCCTCGTGTGGACTGTCTGCGATTTTGAAGCTGAGGATTTTGTGCGGACCTCATCAGTCAGAATCCGACCCATCTGGCAATTGAGTGCCATGTCGAAGGGCATTGGTCCCATTTGGTCTAGGTTTGTTTTCTTTGGATAGACAGCCAAAGGGCCTTTGGTTGGTGCTGTTTGCTGCTACACCAAGTTTGCTTTTAATCAGCAGGGTACCTTTGTGGGTCCCATCCTGCCAGGTCCAGTCGGGGGCATTTTGTTAGTCGTTCCCGAAGGTCTAGGCCTATCTGCTAGGGAGGGATTTTGGCGAGGCGGCCTCATGGGGAGATGTCACCCTGAAATCTTTGGCAAGTTTGGCCTTGGCTTTGTCAGTTTCTTGCCTTCGTGGGTCTCTTTGGTTTGTCGGAATGACTTTCTTGTTTGTTTGTTGTCATGAAGAGCCTTTTGTTGGCACTCGTCAGCGTCGTGTAGCATTTGTTCCTTAGCGGGTAGGGTACCTCAGTTTATCGAGGCGACCAGCTTTGGGTACAACCACCCTTCCTACTATATTGCAGCTGCGACAATCATCTGATTGCCGCTCCAAAGCCATGGTTGACTCCGCCTTCATGAGGCATCTCTTGCATCTTGGAGTACATTTGGAACCTCCTGGGAATGATTCTCTTCTTCATGAGACTTGTCTTGTCGTCTTGGCGAGTATTCTGTCTTTCGAGTCCTTTTTGCAACTGGACTCAGGCAGTCGGAATCTTTTCCTTAGAGCTCGTTTTTTTTTACCCTGATATTGTAATACTAGGGATTTTTTTCTTTTTTTTTTTTTTTTTTGAGCGAGGGTTGAATCCGCCTGTTGAGGCAAGCACTGCATCAACTTGTTTATTGGTCCAAGCATTCTTTATGAATTTTCACTTGAACTTGGGGTGCAGCACCGTACAGATAGTTTTCACCAATTTCTTTTTATTTAGGGCTCTGTTACAGATCACCTTACGGCCATGTTCAGCCTTATTATTCCATTTTTACTCACGAAGCCCTTTCAGGTTTTCACCATGCTCGGGTTTTATTCACGGAACTCTTTTTCTCATGGTTTTGTGACCATGCCCGTCCGTCATTTTTACTCATGGCATTCCCTTATTAAGGTATACACCATGCCCGTTATTTCATTCCTTTTTTTTTTGTGAAGACGTGTTTAACGTCATGCCTTTAGGATCTGTGCGAAGCCTTTAAACATCAAGCGGCCAGGACGTGCACTACAGTTTAAGGTCATCCAACTGGACCATAAAGGGGATGAATGGCAGTTGGTA
Source organism: Amborella trichopoda (assembly GCF_054954075.1). Taxonomy (NCBI): domain Eukaryota; kingdom Viridiplantae; phylum Streptophyta; class Magnoliopsida; order Amborellales; family Amborellaceae; genus Amborella; species Amborella trichopoda. The sequence continues at coordinate 32,665,361 of NC_142344.1, forward strand.
GAGGCCATGGAGTGAGTATGATAGTGGTTTTAGCTCACTTTTAGGGAGATGGAACGAACCAACCTATGAAAGATGGATGAGGTATGAAGGTGGGTGAAAAACGGTGACCCACTAGCTTGAGACAAGTATAGGTGACAGGATGGTTCGCCGTTTTTGTGAGCACGGGTGAGACTCACTGGGGAATGATGAAGGATTATGAAGTGAATGGACTCACTAGGGAGGTACTGCACATGCATGGGTCGGTTAAGGAAGATGTGCATGAAGATGTACGTAAAAAGGTGTGTGTGCGTACGCAGGGGTGAGTTTATGGTTATACCTCCGGGACATGTGCAAAGAAGTTTATCATCATGCGGCAGGGAAGTGCACTATGATTTAGGGTCATATAGCTTTGACCGTGGTTATGCAGTTTAAAGTCATGCAAGTAGGACCATGTGGTTTAAGGTCGTGCAACTATACCTCCGCTACAGTTTACGATCGTATAGTTTGGACCGTGGTGTTGAGCCTTTTAACACCATGTGGTTAGGACATGTACTATAGTTTTAGGGTCATACAGCTAGACCATAGCTATGCAAATTTAGAGTCATGAAGTCAGGACCATGTGGTTTAAGGTCGGACAATTAGACCTCTGCTACAATTTAAGGTCATATATTTTGGACCATGCAGTTTAGGGTCATGCATCAAGACCATAGCTATGCAATTTTAAAGTCATACAGCTAGGACGATGTAGTTTTAGGTCGTGCAACGACACCTTCACTACAGTTTAAGGTCATATAGTTTGGACCTTGCAGTTTAGGGTCGTGCATCTAGACCATAACTATGCAGTTTTAAAGTCATGCAGCTAGGACCATGTAGTTTACGGTCGTGTAACTAGACGTCCACTACAGTGTAAGGTCATATAGTTTGGACCATGCACTTTATGGTCGTGCATCTAGACCATAGCAATGTAATTTTAAAGTCATGCAACTAGGACCATGCAGTTTAAGGTCGTGCAACTAGACCTCAGCCATAGTTTAAGGTCATACAGTTTAGATCATGCAGTTTAGAATCATGTATCTAGACCATAGCTATGCAGTTTTAATGTCATGCAGCTAGGGTCATACAGTTTAAGGTCGTGCAACTAGACCTCCGCTACAGTTTAAGGTCATATAGTTTGGACTATGTAGTTTAGGGTCGTGCATCTAAACCATAATGTGGGTCGCCATGTTGGTGAAGCTCCTTGGGGAATAGGCCTGTGGATGACAATCCGACTCCACAGGGATAAAATGGTCAGGGCCATTCACAAGCAGAGGGCTCAGATGGATATGGTGGCCCAACGAGTGATGGTGAACGAAAGAGATCTTCACTAGGGATTAGGAGAAAAATGTGGGTGTTTTATATCCTTGAGGACAGAATAAATAAGTGTGAGGCACGACTGGGGTTGCAGCAGCAAAATGGCCCTAACTCCACTAGGGATAATAAGCTATAGTATGAGTACGTCTCTCCTACTAGGGATGAGAAGTCATGGCCTGATTTTGATCGACCTATGTACAATAGGTCAGAGTCAAGGTGCAACCTCACTAGGGATTGTGATAGAACACACACGGTTTTGGCCTAGGCTGCTTAAAATACAGTTGGCAGCAGGTGCAGCAGCCATTATTTCTAGTGAGTGCTCAGCCGGTGATGAGTCTTTGAAAATGCAACTGACACTGAAAACGGGCAACACTGCTTCTAAACGACTCAACAGGCACTAAACATGGTCTGCGCTAGGTTTACTGAGAAAGTAGCCGGTGTTGGGGCTTCGAGCACACTGCCAGCGCTGAAGTTATAATCAAAACAAGCGGGGATGAAGTCTCTGAACACACAGCCGGCGTTGGGCGAAAGTTTGTGTTTAGGCTTCAACCCAAGCCCAACTCAGTCCTGGCCCATTGTCGTTTGATCTTTTAGATGTGGTTGGGATTCTCAATTTGCAAGGGGCATTTTGGGGAGAGCATAGGCTACATAAGTGGGTAAAACCCCATTTTCCCCACTTTTCACCTAAGGTAAAAAAGTTAAACAAAAATTTAACAATGAGCAGAGTTTGTGGTGGAAGCTCCGGCAAGCAATCAAGGATTCCGGCATGGTTTTTACCGTGAAGATTTCGACAAGAAGAAGTCAGCTGGGGATTGGTGAAGTTTGCAAGAGGAGAGCGAGCAAAAGGAGTAAACAGGGAGCTTTTTTGCCCGGGAATAAATGGAAAAACGAGAGCTCACCGGGGAATCAGTGAACTCCGGCTGTTATTTAGGGAAGTGAAAAGAGCTACCCAGGGGGGTTTCGACAGTTTTCAGAAATTTCTTAGTAAGTGTAAGGGGTTTTTCCCTGGAAACATTGAATCTCGACCATGGTTTTATGGGTTCGACTGGCGAGAAGTGCAGCAGTGGGCATTTCCACATGTTTTGGGAGTTTCTCCGGGGGCTTAGGTGGTTTTCTGGTGTCTTTGGTGGCCTTGCAGAGGTTTTCTAGTGGGGAAGAGAAGCTCTGGCGAGAAACTGAAAAGACAGGGAACGAACCGTCATCGGAGGTGGACCGTCGCAGGGAAGGCGAACAGTTGTGCTTGGAAATCGTGCAACTATTAGGGAGGCGAAGAGATTTAAGCCTTGGAAACGAGAAGTCTCAGGAGGTGAACAAATGCGAAAAACAAGGAGACATCGGGAGGTGAACAGTCGCGGTGAAGCACACGGCCGGCGCTGACTTAGGATAGGCGGCCGACGCTAACAGAAGCACAGCCGGTGCTGACACAGCCAGTGCTAACACAGCCGACGCTGATGGTTAGATGCATAATCGATGCTGACACGGTTGGTGCTGATCCTCAAGAAAGGCAGTCGACGCTAGGAGTTAGAAGCACAGCCGATGCTGGTCTTAGCCGGTGCTGGCTTCAGATGGCGCTCATCAGCGCATGTGGCACGTGATGACACGCACAGAGCTGCATAGTACATTATATGCAGGAATTGCTGCGCTTAGCTATGACGCTGACATGAGTAGGTAAAGGGTGGTAACCAGTGGTAAGGCCTGGATTGTGATGCTTGTGGGAAGCAAAGTGCTCTAGCACAACAATGAAGTCCATTATGTTCTGTGGAAGGGCATCCATTGTGAACATGGTATTCTCTCCATCATAGGCCAGTTCCTTACAAGAGAAGCCTTCCTTATATGTTTGATGTACACGTCGAATGAATTCTGCCTTGTATGTTGGTTATGCACGGCAGATGAGATCTGGCTTACACATCAGATGACATCTTGCTTGTATGTTTGATGTACACGTCAGATGAACTGAAGCTGACTCGAAAATGGTTGGCTTCTTCTTTTGGCCTATAACCGTTCTCTCTGGTGGTACTCGTCGGATGAAATGAAGCTATAACTTCTCTGAGTGATTTCACTTCTTCGTCATGAGGAAGGCCTTTCTTTTGGCCTGTAACCGCCCTATTATCCTTATTTTCCAGAGCAACACTACAGGTTTTGGTTTGAAACCACCCTCTTATCCTCGGATGCAAGAGACTTGTAACCTCCCTAATTACGGGCTTTTTGGCTTGTAAATCGTAACTCGCTTTTACACTGATAAAGAGTTAGACCTTGTTTGGATTATATTTCCTACTTTGCATGGAGTCTCTTCCCTTTGAATATGCATCACAGATAGTACTTCTTTACGTATCGCCTGTTGATAGGGGGCATCACCTCCTCTCCATTAGGATGTGTCAATATGTAGGCTCCATTTGGTGAGACTTTTTTTACTATAAAGGGACCGTCCCATTTGGGTTCAAATTTCCCTTTACACCGGCCATGCATAATAATAAGCCTCTTAACGGCTAGAACTAGATCACCACGGGTGAATGAGCGGACCTTGACAGACTTGTCAAAATCCGTCTTCATTCTCCCTTGGTTAAGTTCAAGGATCTGTTGAACCTCTAGCCTCTTTTCATCGAGGGCATCCAATTCTTAATACCGAAGCTTGACTCTCTTGTCTTCGGTTACTCCATGATGAATAGCGACTCACAGTGAAGGGATTTGAATTTCAAATGATAAAACTCCTTCACCTCTGTAGACCAGAGAATAACGAGTGGAATCGATAGCATTTCACATAGTAGCAAGATAAGCCCATAGTGCTTCAGGAAGCTTCTCATGCCAGTTCCCTTTCATCTTTGATACCGATTTTTGAAAAATGTTGCACAGAGTCTTATTGAAAGCCTCAGCTAATCCATTCTCCTGAGGGTGGTACATAGTCAAATACGTCCATTCGAAACCAAACTGATTGACCAAGCAATCAATATGATGACTTCGATATGGAGGGCCATTGTCCAAGATAATCCGGTCAGGGACACCAAACTAGAATATAATGTGATGTCAAATGAAGCCGGCCATTGTTGTCCCAGGAACTTGCTTAAATGGGTCCGCTTTAGCCCACTTAGAAAAGTAAATCTGTTGCGGCTAAAATGAAGACATGACCCATTGCCGAAGGAGGGTTTATAGGCCCTACAATGTCCATACCCCATTGTGAGAAGGGCCATGATGCCACTGTAGGGTGAAGGATTCTGGAGGCTGGTGAACAAGGCTTGAATGTATTTGGCACACTTGGCACTTTTTAGCATAGTTTAGGGAATCAATAATCATGGAACGCCAATAATACCCCAATCTGCATATCCGTTCATAGAGCTTAACAACAAACTGGTGTAGTCCACAAATGCCTGAGTGTACTTCTTCCAACACCTTATTTGCTTCTTGCACGTCCACACATCTAAGAAGAATACCGTCAAATGACCATCTAATAGGAGCATCTCCTTCAAGGAGGGTCTACTAGGTAGACATTCGACGTATGTTATTGCCTTTGGCACGATCTTCTGAAAGCCTGCCATGTTTTAGGAAACTAGTGATGGGCTCTGTCCAATGTTCTACGTACTTAATTTCTACACATATTGGGTCAAAGAATTCTGGTGCTTGGTTTCGACCCTTAGCTCCTTGACTCTGTGCCATTTCTTATTCAGTGTTGATTACTTCTTTAGGTGATAGAATTGCTTCAAATGGATAATAAGGGCACTCGGGGAAGATATTTCTCTCATCATCCACGTCTACCTCGGTTCCTAGTTCAATGTGTCTCCAATCGTCCACCCAGACAAGCGTGGGTCCTGATGAGAATAATTGAATTGTAGCACCGATTTTTGCAAGTGCATTAGCTTACGAGTTTAACCTCCTGGGGATGTGACTTAGGGATACATCCTCCAATTGGGCCAGATATGATTTTGTAGTATCATGATAAGGCTTGAGAGTATCTTTCCTCACGTCACAGATCCCTTTGAGCTGTTGGATAACTAACTCAGAGTCGCCATAGATCTTGAGCTGCTCCAAGTCGAGGTTGAAGGCTATCTCCAACCCGATTATAAGGGCCTGATATTCTGCCCTATTATGAGAACCGGCCTGAGCGAGAGAGGATCAAAGTGGTAATACTGCTCCTCTCGGAGTAAGGAACACTACTCCGGTGCCTCCTCGGTTTGATTGGAAGGCTCCATCAAAGTACAACTCCCACGCATGAGCAAGTTCAACACATAACACTTCTTCATCAGGGAGGTCACTCGATAACGGAGATTCGGCAGGTACAGGGTGTGCTGTAAGAAAATCAGTCAAGGCCTGTCCTTTGATGGCCTTCTGTGGGACATACATGATGTCGAATTCCATCAACAATAGTGACCACTTAGCAAGGCCTCCTGACAAGCATGGGCGTGTCATGAGAAATTTTACAGAATCTACTTTTGATATAGGTTTCACTTCATGACCAAGGAAGTAGTGACAGAGTTTTTGTGTTGCAAAAATTAGAGCGAGGCACATCTTTTCTATTAGGGCATACTTCCTCTCGACCCCTTGCATCCTGCAGCTGAGATATTATAATGCAATCTCTTTGAGTGACACGTCCAGAGTGGTCACGTATAGGATGAGCGACTTTCCCAACATCGGTGTAGAGAGTATTGGAGGGTTGAGTAAATTTTGTTTAATGTCATCAAGAGCTGGTTGACATGCTTCATCTGAGATGAATGGAGTATCTTTCTTTAGTATATGCGTAAAGGGTTTACAGCGACCTGAGAGATTTGAGATGAGTTGAAGAGAGCGTAGTTCTCGCAGTGTAGTTGGCGACGACATTTCTTGGATCACCTTGATCTTGATTGGCTCTACTTCAAGCTCTTGATCTTTGATAATGAACCCCAAGAATTTTCGCGAACACACGTTAAAAGAGCATTTCAACGGGTTCATTTTAAGTGGATGAAGGTGTAGTCGCTTGAATACCTTTTCAAGGTCTCTCATATGAGCATCCCTCTCTTTGGATTTTACCACCAAGTCATCTACATAACACTCCACCTCTTTGTGCGTCATGTCTTTGAACATGGTCGTCATTGCTCTCTGGTATGTTGGACCAGCATTCCTTAATCTAAAAGGCATCATTGTGTAATAGAAGACCCCTTTTGGAGTCAAGAATGCAATGGCCTCCTCATCTTCGGGTGTCATCCGAATCTAATTATACCTGGAGTATCCATCCATGAAGGAGAAGATTTGGTAGTGGGCCGTAGATTCAATGAGCATCTCGATGATTGGCAATAGAAAATCATCCTTGGGACAGGCAATATTGAGGTCGCGGAAGTCAAGGCACACCCTAATTTAAACGTTCTTCTTTTTTACTGAAAGAATATTTGCTAGCCATTTTGAGTACTTGACTTCACGAATGAAGTCTACTTGTCTGAGTTTCGTAACTTCGGCATTTATCTGCATTTAAAGTTCAGGCTTGAACCTTCTTGACTTCTTCTTGACAGGTTTGAAAGTCAGATCAATACCGAGATGGTGAACAACGACTTGAGGGTCTAAACCAGGCATCTCATGATGATGCCAAGAAAAGGCGTCTCTGTTTCCTCGCAAGAAAGTAGTGAAATCTTCTTTCTCTTCTAGAGAAAGATTCGCCGAAATAAAAGTGGGTCTGGGGTCGGCTTCGTCTCCAAGGTCTATTTCCTTGAGCTCGTCTGTTGTGGCTTGACCTCCTTCTTCCCACTTTGCTGGGGCCTCTTGCAACTCTTCATCATTATTTTCAAAGTTCTTTTGATCGACCTCAAGTGCAGAGACCCATGATCCTGACATCTCTGCCTCTGATTAAGGTCCAGGGTGGATCATAATTTCCGCACCTTCCCCAAATTCAGGAATGGAAGGATCTTCCATAAACAAAGATTGTTTCTCAAGCTGCAGGAGTTCGACTTGGAGATTATAGGGAATTTCGGATTCAATGATTGTGGAGTAAGAAGTGTCCCCATATGAATCACACGGTCTTTGAATGGGTGTCTGCAGTGTTTACCCCACGCTGGCTGGTACTTCGTAGACTTGTATCATGTGGCATGCTTCCTGAGAGTAGAAGCTTTACCCTCTTGATTCTCTAAGTCTCTGCTCAAAGTCAAGCTTAGGGGGCCACTGGGGTTTCTTTAGCTTTGAATTTTTGTGCTTCTTTGAAGAAGGTGGCTCTTCCTTGGCTTTAGCTGCCAGGGCATTAGCAACTGTTAAGAATCCTGCTGCCTATGCCGGGGTCTTTCTCAATCATTTTCATTGCGTCCTACTTATGTTGATCGCTTCGAATTCTCTATCGAGAGCCTTGAAGTCCAGACATTTCAAGGTTGTACCTGCAGGAGACATAGGAGAAGAAATATAAGAAGCATGAGAAGAAGAAGGAGAAGGGTCAGAAAGTGGGGTAATTTTAAGGTCGTTTCCCTCATCAGACCGATATAGGCGGATTTTTACATCATCACCAAGGTTGGACGTGTGCAAGGGGTCTTTTAGGTCTTTCCCATGCTTAGACCATTGGGGAGTGCTTTTAATGTTGTCACCCTCATTGGACGTGCTCTGAGTGGAAGATGGCGCAAGGACGTCCTCTTGATGAGAAGGAAGGAGGATCCTGCTAGGGATAAAATCCAGTAAGGTTGGTAGTGGGGAAAGGGGCTTGAGAAATTCCTGCTCAACTGGTAGTTGAACTGTCTCGTTTCCCCGACGAGTAGCCCTTGGTGCCCGTCTCCTTCTGGGTTTCTAAGGTGGTGTTTTATTTGTCTCGCTAGGCTTGTGAACCACCATAGCTTGGTGAACTGCTTCTCATCTTAAGGACTTGAGTCTGCTTCACCCACGGTGGACTATTCATGGCTGGTAAGTCGAGGGTTCAACATAATCTTACTCATTATTAGGAAGGTCTTGTGTTGGGAGATCCTCTTGGATCAATAGAGCAGTGGCTTAGGGATCATTTATTGGGACATTATAAAACTCCTGACATTCCTACATTTTCTTTGTGAATATATCATGAAAACTGGTGCATTTCCACAGGTAGTGGCCCCATATCTGATGATATGGGCACCAACGGTCCTCAGCGCCTTGAGCAAGGCATCGGGGTTGCCTTGCGGGCTTCGATGTGATTATGCCTTCGTAATGCATTATAATGAAGAAGGCATGAAGGATACCAGGGGATTCGTCTTCTTCCTGGATGGTGACTACATGGGAGGGTTTTGCTACCCCAAAGGCATTCTTTAAGTCTTCAAGCGTTATCTGACCCTTTTGGATCAGGGCCTCAATAATATCTTTTAACGTATAACAGTCATCTGTGGGGTGATTGATCCTTCGATGGTAGGCACAATAATTTTCCTGAGTATCGAGCCCAGCTTTTTCAAGGAACTTAGCTTCTAGCTCGATCATGTTTTGTATCATTAATAATCGAAATAGTGCAGGGACCCATTCCTTCTCAAAGGGGTAGACATTGTTCTTATGCCTAGTGAAATAATCATCTCGATTAAGATTCATCGGCGGGTACTTTATTGTATGGTTGTTGTTGCTTGCCTGCCTAAGGTATTGTCTTTGTTGTGCTCACCCCTTTGGAGAGGCCCAAAGTTCGGGAGGGAGCCTTCTTTGGATCAGTGACTGTGACAGCTGCACTGATTACTCCTTTTTATTGGCTGCCCCATGTGTTGTTCTAAGAGTTACCATTGTCCCGGTTGTTCCTAGAGCTTACAGGTTGTTGTCGTGACCCGTCGTGGTAGCGTGATAGACTATCTATGCGAAAAGATTTAGAGATCAGCTCTGACATGGAAGTTGGATTAGAGGCCTCGATGTGTTGAGAAATTTCAAATCGCATGTTGCGTACACCAGTTTGGACTGCTTCCTTCTCAGGCATAGGATTGGGATGGCGAGCAGTCAAATTTCTCCATCATGATATGAACTGGTCCACAGGCTGATCAGGATCTTGAGTCAGGGTGATAAGCTCAACAGTGTGGACCTCTCTATAGACCTCAAAGAAGCGCTGATAGAACAGTTTCTCCATCTCTTCCCATATATGTACTGATTTTGGTGGAAGTCGAGCATACCACTGAAAGATTGGGCCATCAAGGGTTTCAACAAACTGATGGAGAAGAAGTCTCCCATCAGCCGCGGTTTCTCGACATGCTGCCTGGAAGTGGGCAATATGCTGGTTTGGGTACATGGTTCCGTTGAATAGAGGAACCTTCCCTTTCTTATAATCTGAGGGAAGTGAGACCTGGTCGATGTATGAAGGGTATGGTCTTTGATAAGGCATCGTACCCAGTATCCCTAGGATTTGTTTGTTCTTTAGGTTATGGGTCATCAAAGCATCAATGTCTACCTGAGAGATGGGGTGAGGGAAAAAATTGTCTTGTGAGGCAGAGGGCAGGGGCTGCCTTGAAGATGCACCATCTGAGTGATGAGAATTGACCTCATGGTTAGTTGATTAGTGTGTGGTGTCTATATGATCGATATTTTCCATCATCGCGCCCACCATATCTTCGAATTTGTTCATGTGCTCTTCCTGCACGTCGCCATGCTCACTTACAAACATTCTGCTGATCGTTTCTCTATGGAGGTCAGTGTCAGTTGCAGCTGAGGGCTTGTGAACTTGACAGGTCATGGGCGGTAGATCGGTCAATAGGGGGTCAGCATACCCCGACTGGACTCGACTCTTGTATGCCAATTGTGTGAGGACTGGTTCTCGAGGGTGCTAGGACCGTGGCTGCTGAGTGGATGGGTCATCTTCTACAACACTAACAACAGTGTAAGGCTCATGGCCTTCTTCTTCAGGCTTCGTCATCTGAAGAGGGTAGAAGGGATTTAGGTGGAGAGGGTTATCAGAGCTGGTTGCCCAGACTGCCTTGGTCACGTCCTTGGTCAGAATTTGAAGACCTCTATCATGCTTAGCTTTGAGGCTTTGATGGACCTCACATAAAAACTCTGAGAGGGACTGTGGGTTGTCAGATCTACTTGCACAAGAGAGAGTTGTCTCCATCAAGTGCGACAAAGGATGAGGGCTAGGGACTGGGGTCATCTTGGGTCGAAGAGGATCAAGAACTCAATCTTCCATTAGGTCATTGCCTCGAGATCTCTTGTAGGCTCCACAGAAACGACCAAAATGACGAGGCTAGTTCAAGATGGTATTCTTGGGGAAGGTCTTCGAGTATCATGGCTGGAGGTGCTTGCTCGAAGAAGGGGGAGCAGGCAAGAGCATGGTTGACTCATGAGGACACTTGAGTCAAGGGGGTGGGGCTATCTGTGACGGTGACGCATTTGTGCCCCACGAAGAAGGATCATAGGGGACCTGAGGGTCAGTCAGGGCTCGAGCAAGTGATTTGGCCTTAGGAGGCCGAGTCTTGCGAGCCGGTGTCTGTAAGAGAAAAGGTGGAGACCTGCCCGTTATAGGGGTGAGCTTGTGTGTGTTGAGTAGGAGGACGAGTAGGTCATCTCCTATGTACTCGGGTTGGCGCAATGATAGCATTTCCCCTGAGTGGTGGGATGCATATGAGCAACATGTGCAAGACCTGGCCTTGGAAGGTCTCATTCTGGACACGGACTCGAGGTAACATAAGAGTTACCTTGAGATGTGGCTAGGGTGAGTGACCCACGAGCCTTATGGTGTGTGTGAGAGGTGGAGGCCATAGGTCCTCTGCCTCTATGTGTTAAGCCTCTAATAATAGGGACTCGTGGTGGTGCAGGAATGCAGGGGGCAGCCTTGCGGTAACCCACATAAGCAATGGAAATTTCTTATCTTCTGTAGAGAGGGACTGGTCAGCCTACGACGTACCTTAACAGTACGACGGACAAGTGACTTGCCGGTGGCTGGGTGCATGCTGCGTGTGGCAATAGATGTGCTACCAATGCATGTTGCCTTGGCGGAGGTTCCACTAGAACGAGGAGATCGGGCAGTGAGGGACCTTCAAGTCCCTCCTCACACCAATCCAGGTTAAGATCTAGGAGCTAGACAAGGGCTTTTTCTCAAAATGATGGTAGGGAACGAAGTTGGAGGAACTTGTTCCCTAGGGATATAGAACCCTCAAGCCATAAGTGATGTGTTAAAACAGAAAAGAAAAGGAGAAACTAGCAAAACAAGTATGACCCAACTAAGGGGTAGTAGTGGAGTCGTCAAGTTGGTTAAGTGCCTCAACCTCACCCTCCGGATCGGGATGAACGGGCGACACACGACTCGGGTTTCACGGGAGACCTAGAAGGTTTTGAGATCGCTCTCTCAGAAACATCGTTCAAGAAGAGAGAAAAAATGCAGTCAGTGATGTGCTTCATCGATAGAGCTAGATAGAGAAGAGGAGGGGACACAGTCTGCGTTAAGCTTCATTGACTGTGTCAAGTCAGAGGAGAGAGAAAGGATGCAGTCGATGCTGAGCTTCACCGACTGTGTCTAAAGAAGGGGATAGAGGATGGGAAGAAGAGAGAGAAAGAGATAGAAATGAGAGGAAGAGAGAGAGATAGATAGTGATGAGAAGAAGAGAGACAAAGAGAGATACAGATGAGAACAAGAGAGACAAAGAGATAGAGATGAGAAGAAGAGAGAAAGAGAGATAAAGACATGAAGAAGAGAGAGAAAGAGAGACAGAGTTTAAAAGAAGAGAGAGAAAGAGAGATAGAGATGAGAAGAAAAGAGAGAAAGAGAGAAAGAGATAGAGATGGGAAGAAGAGAGAGAAAGAGAGAGAAAGAGGCGAGGAGAGAGAAAGTTACCTTATCGAAAGGTATCGACCCTTTTTTTCTCTCTCCTCTCTCTCTTTCCAAGACGCACCCACTAGCTTAAGCAAAAATGAAATCTTTATTGAATCTTTAAGAATGAACCCAAGGGTTGATTTTACAATTTGGCTTTGCATGTTTATATAGAATTGGGACCAAACATGGGTGGACGCCCAAAAATTACCTAGAACTGAAGATAATTATTATTTAATTGAATTAAAAGAATTTTTAAAAATGGGTACAAAAGGATTGTTTTGCCGCTGCCTAATAATGTGTAGAATTTCAGAACAATCCTTGCTGCTGCCCGAGAACTTGCGTGAACTTCCATGACTGATCCGAGACTTTTTCTATGCCCGTTTGATCGAAAGATGATTGCTTACTTGTGGGACTCTATATGGCGATCGATTTGAGACCAACTTCGAGCCATGGGTCATGTTTTTGAGCCATGATCATGAGACTTGAATTTTGGATGAATCATGAAAACTTTGGATCGATTTTGTTCTCATTCCTTGAATTTTTTCTTTGATTCTTTGTTGAATTACACTGAGAATGCCTTCACGATCACGTTGCAACAAGCACGGGTCAGTTTTACATCCGGATGAAGATTTTGTCATCTTTAGTTTCCTACCATAATCTTGAAATTCGGCATCCAAAATTTATAGCATCTTTCACCCCTCCGTGTGATAAATCTAGCCGTTCATCGTACGTGAGATTCAGACTAGAGATAGCCTCAGACATTATGCACATAGTGCAATTCATTTCATGCCGATCGGGTATGTGAGCATCGTGATTTAGCTACCGGAGTGTGGCATGCTACTGCTGAATTTTCCGTAATTTTCTTCAAGGATCAACAACTTTTCTCTAGTTTTTCTCCCTACTCCGGCATTGTCACGAGGCATACCACATATGGAACCGCTCATCTTGACTAAACGAATATTCTCACCAAATTTGAGCGTTATCCTACTCGGATCGAGTGAGATATAGGCCCCAAAAGTCACTATGTGTGACTGTGAAAACACCCACCTTTAATGGTGTTTTAGTGCAGGGTGGCTACACAGGAATAGTGTGTGGCCTACCCTTTTATGGTATTTTACCCATAACTTTGTCTTGGAGTGCCCCGATTAAGATGAAACTTGACCCATAGGGGTTTTTGACTGCGTCAGATGTAATGGCGATGGTCCCACAGCTATTTGAGGCACTAAAAATATATTTTTAGTTACGGGGTCCATTTCAGGGTGCTAGAGGTCGATTTTGCCAAAATTGTTTCTTTGTGGTGACTGCCTTAGACATGTCTGATCTTGATAAAACTTTGTAGGTGGCCTTATGGAGTGTTAGTGTAGATGATGACCAATTCTGAGGCCATTTTGAGACTGTCAAAATTACCACTGTTTTATAGGCTTTATTGACCTGATTCCTCTTTATTTCGCATCAGGGACCAAGGTGCTAGAAAATACGTTCACCATGGTGCTAAGTCTTTTATCGGCATGCGACCAGGTTGTGCACTATAGTTTTAAGGTTGTATAGCTTGGACTAGGCCTGTTCTTTTTAAAGTCATGCAACTAGGACATGCAATTTAAGGTCGTGCAACTAGACCTCTACTATAGTTTAAGGTCATATAGTTTGGACCATGGATGTGGGTTGCCATATAGATGAAGTTCCATGAGGAATATGTCTGTTGATAGCTATCTGACTCCCTGGGGAAAAAATGATTAAGGCCATTCACAAGCACGGTGTTCAAGTGGAGATGGTGGCTTGATGAGGGATGGCAACTTAAAGCGGACTTCTTTGGGTTTTTTAGGGTGCGAGTGTGACTTCCCTATGGTGAAAGAGCGAACTCCATAGGGAATGGGCTCATGAACATTAAACCGACTCCTGGGGATAGTATGGCTTGGTGTGCGACTCACCCATTGGGGGATTAAAGGGGTAAGCATGTTCGTAACTCTATCGGGGATCAATGGGCTGCAGTACGGGTGTAATCCCTACTAGGGATGAGGGACAGTGGCTGCCTCCTAACTCTATTGGGGATGAAATGTCATGACTTGGGTGAAACTCTACTAGGGATAGTGGTAAGCACACACAGTGGTAACCAGGTTCTAGCACGCGCGACGCTAGAACATGCACGACGCTAGCATGAGGAATGTTTTACTATGAGCAGAGGAAGCATTAGTGTACGTAGTGAGAACACACACGATGGTAAACTTGGGAACACAGTCGGTGCTGGGCCCACTAAGAACACAACCGACGTTGAGTGATTGAGAACACAATCGGTGTTAAGTGATTGAGAACACAGCTGGCGCTGAGTGACTAAGAACACAACCGATGCTGGGTGCGAGCTAGTGTTCGGGCCTCCAATCTAAGCCTGACCTGATCTTGGCCTTGAGTTTTCATGATTGGCAGTAGTCTTTCATTCAAGCCTCAGGTCTGAGCTCGACTTGATTCAGCTCATTTGGCCTTTAGGGACATGACTGGTATTCCTTGATTATGGGGAACTCTTCAGGGAAACTCTGCCTATATAAGGGGGTAAAACCCCTTTCTTACTGTTTCACTTAAAGTAAAACGGCTAAGATTTTTTAGTAGTGAGGGTGAGAGAGTTTCCTGTGAGAACTCCGGCAGCACACAGGGTACTTCGAACAGGATTCTGCCCAAGTTTGCTAGCAAACAAGAGAGAGCATCAAAGAGAACACCCGGCCTTCGTGAAGTTGTAGGATTTTACCGACCGGTACAGCGGGACAAGAAGAGAGTTTGCTGGAGGTTCTAGAGACTCTGGCCTTAGTTTAGGGTGCTATGAAGAAGGGAAAAGGGGGCGGAAGTCACAACAGAGGGAAATTCTTTCGTGTTTCTGTGCTTTTCCTGCATTGTGCATGAAGGGGAAAGTCTCGCAGTGATGTTTTCGATGGGGAAAAGGGAGTTTCCAACGGGAAAGGGGCGTTTCTGGTAGGGAACCGAGAAGTTGCAGGAGGCGAACGGTTACAGAAGGTGAAGGGTCATGAGAGGCTAGCAATTGTCAGTTCATACATGCGAGGACGTGCATCAGGCCACGTCGTGACGGCAGTTGTCCGACGGCGCAGCGGGGTTTGAGATGACACGTGTAGGATTCGTGGCACGTGCAGAATATTTGAATCCGAGTGGTGATAGTCCATTGTAAACATAGTCAATGCTAAGCAATGGCGAACACAGCCGGTGCTGGTACTTACGAACCCTGGCAGCGCTGGTTTCAACGAACACAGTCGGTGCTAGGTGTTAGTAGACACAACGGACACTGGTATTTGAAGGAGACAGTCAGTGCTGGTATTTGCGAACCCAATCGGTGTTGGTAACAGTGAACACAGTCGGCACTAGGCAGCAGACACAGCTAGCGCTGGTATTTGCAGCACACAGTCAACTCTAGGTGTTAACAGACACAATCGACGCTGGCATTTGTGAACCCAGCTGGAGTTAGGCGTTAACAAATACAGTCGGCACTAAGCTTTTGAGAACACAGTCAACACCATCCTGTGCCTTAGTAATTTCTAACCAGGAGTAGGTCCTTAACCTTGATAAGATGGTTGGGTCCTCTCACAGTATCCCTAACATGAAGAACCTTCTAATAGGAGGAGAGGTCGATGCTAGTGAGTTTACTAGTGAGAGTCTTGCGAGGGGTGAGCCTAATTGGCTCATAAATGCATTGTGCAAGCCAAAGTGGCCTCTCAGCATCACGTTCATTACCGACCATGTTCGCTTTGAAGTTCGGGGGGAAGGTGACGGTAATGTCCATATTGAAGAAGGGGTGGCACTCCTTCATTGCATGCATAGGAATGTGGCCTCCAATGCCAATTATGATCAGTTCTCCAATACTATCAAGGTGCTGCTAGAAACATGGAGTCATGTTAGTAACACTTGGCTCCATGAGCATGGGGAAGCAGGGATCTCTTTACTAGACCTTCATTTTATTGGCGACCCTCCACTGATTGGGGCCATGTATGATGAATTTGTTCCCCAGAACTCGATCATCTTTGGTGGTGCTCGCTTGGGGAGGGAGGAACCGCCAGCCAGTCTTCAGAAATTTTTTGAGATATACCAGTTGCTTCATTCCAAGTCTAGCAACAGTTAGGTAACCTTCACCAAATGGGTGAAATTCTTTTACGGGGATTACCTTGAAGATGGTCAAGGTTGTTAGAGAAAAAAGGGGAAGGCAGTTGATAAGGAGATGCCTCCCCTCTATCAACCTTAGACCAGCGATAACTCTATCTTCTTGGCCGCTTATCGGGCTTTATTCTTATGAAAATTTGTTATTCCTGGAGGGGCAGATGACATCCGGCCAGGCACTCTCTATGTGGCTTGTGATATGGTGAGGGGTCGTCCATATGCTCTCGCTCAACAAGTCTTATGCATTAACTGCCATGAACTGGGAGCTATCTCTAGAGGGAAGCCTACAAAGGAAAAGTGGGGGGGAATGACATTGTTGGGCGAGAAGCCTTTCCTAGAGATTTTAAGACTCTATTTGCCATCCATTATGTGTATGGGTGGCTAGGGGCCTATTTCCCTCCCACCTAGAGTCAATGCCCAAGGAAGAAAATGCCCCCCTTCTTAATTAGAATTGCTGGTGAAAAGGCTATCTTCCATAACCCAGGGGAGGCTCGGAGCTTGTTTGGGCATGACTCCTCAAATATGCGGCGGGTTCCATTTCCAGTTGGAAGCTTTACCGACCACGCTTTCATCGATGAATTGGGGAGGAGTTGGATGGTGCTTCGATGATTATTAGGGAACTCATGTTTATGTTGAGTGTTAGAGAGGGGGTTTTGCCCTATCTGACACCGAATTGTGCCAGACTGGAAGGGTACTTCCCTCATCGCTTCGCCCGTCAGGATGGGCTTGATCAGAGCTACCCTTTCTCTATGTTTTTTGAGAAGCATCGCTGAAGAGTAAACATTGGGAAAGAAGAAGAGCTTGGGACACTTCGAGAATGCTGGTTTTCAGAGCATGTACGAACTGCGTGGTCTACATGTTTGGAGGCAATGGAGATTAACAAGTATGTGCTTCTCCACTTTGACAAAAGGGTCCGAGTGACCGAGGCCTTTGCACTCTAGTGGAGGCTTACTAGCTCGAGATGTTGATCACCCTTGGGAAGGGAAAAACAACAATTAACATCAAGAGAAATGCCCCCATCCTTGGCGAGGTTATTGACTTGGACTATCCCTGGAATTGGCAGGCACTGGGGTTCCCTCGAGAGATAGCAACTGATGATACATTCGTCACAATTTCTTGCCGTGAAGAAAACGACTGGGAGTATCTTTGATAAACTCAGACATGTCTTTGAATGGAAGGAGGGATGAAAGGTCTCAGGTCATGAAGGGAATCCAATCCAGGAATTGAACGCATTGATTGAGAGTGGTCCTCACAGTTGACTTGCTGTGAGCCCTTCTCAAGGAGGGGGTTTTAAAGAGACTTCTCCTCCTCCAGCAGGAGGGAAGAAAAGGAAACGCTCTGCCCCTACTAGTACTCGTGCACCGGCTCGAGCTGATTGACCTGCTCGAACACGTAGAGCTGCAAAACTTCCTTGATTTTGGAATAAGGAGGTAGCTCTTCCTCTTCTGATTCATTTGCAGCTCCTTCAGTGTCACCTTTTGCATTTTATCGATCATCTTCTGCCTCTCCTAAACTATTTTCTGCTTCTTCAGAGACTGAAGTAGATGAGTCTGGCCCTTCTGAGCCTATTTATCACTTCTAATCGAGAGGTAACTCCAGAACATGGGGCGGTGTCGTCAAGTCCAAGGGGGATTCCCGAATCAGATGTGATTCCAATGGAGGTCAATGAGGCTAAATACCCAATAATCATTGCCTCAGGAGAGGAACCTATTGCTGATATGGTCTCTAGGACTCAGGAAATTACTGCCCCGACCGAGACAGGGGTCGCAATAATGGATAATGAGGGCCCAGGCATCTTTCTTGAGGTGGGGCCTATGGTTAGCAAGGCTGTTGAGCATCAGGAGGCTGCTATCCCAGAAGGTGCAGGTCAGGGAGATTAGGGGCTTAAGATTTTTGTCGGAGAAGTTTTGGCTACAAAGGATGCAAACTAGGTGGAAAAGGCCATGACTGAGCCTGAAGTGGTTACCTTAGAAGATGAAGGCCGACGGGAAAAGGTAACCCCTGAACTTGTAGAAGCTGAAGCGACAGTTCAGGAAAATGGGGAACAAGAGAGAGATGTTGGCCTTGAAATTTTTGGGGGTCATAATAGAGAGTGAGAGACGAGGGGAGGGGGTGCTTATGAATCTGGGGTACTTGAGGCTTCGAGATTCACAATTACTCTAGAAGAGCAAGTGACTCATATGGCTTTCGTTCCTTCAAGCCTAGCCTCGGAAACCGAAGTCCCCTCAGTGGTGGTGGACCTAGGAGTACCATCCAGACCTATTTTCAGTGGCATTTCTGGGATAATTGTTGGCATGCTCCATGCGAGTCTTCAAGGTCAAAGGGAGCTGCCTCTCACTGAGCTGGGCGAGGCAATAGTCAAACTGAAGGAGTTTTCCACTGCAACCAACATTTTGGGGGATGCATCAGAAGTCCTCTCTCATTTTCATGCTACTCTAGATGAGCTGGAGAGCTGGAGGTTGCATCATGAGGCTGAGACCATCAGACTAGCTACCTTGGCGTCAATCTTGCATCATTACGAGGGAATAGATGCCTATGCATAGAAGAAGGCCTCTATGGTTGCTCGTCAACTAGACCTCAAGATGGAGGGGAGAACTTGTTTCAATCGGATGCTTTGAATAAGGGAGGAGATACAAAAATTAACAGAAGCATTTAGTGATCTTCAGAAGGAGGTGATTCAGAGAAGAGCTTTGGATACTTCTTTGGCTGAGGATCTATCAGAACTCACTCGCGCCATTGAATCAGAAACCACCTCCTTAGAGTAGGAAACTCAAATGGTGGTTGAGCTGAAGGAACGTATCCAGCATGCCGATGCTTCTTCCACCACATCTAGAGCAGAGATCGATAAGATCATTAATCATTTTTTAGAGTATCCTTTCTTTGTCAGTACTTCTTTTTTTTTTGGTTGATTTTGCTGCATGATTTCATTCTCAGTTTACTTTGTTGCACCTCATATCCTCTATTTGAGCTTGAACTTCTTCTCGAACTGTTTATTGTCTCAAGTGGCTAATACCTTAGGCATTGTCTAGTCATGTGATGAGCTATTGTTGCTTCAATGACTTCGAATGGGGGAGAAATTACTTTTTCTCCCCTTAAAGTTTGATTGGTTAAGGGCTCATAATTCATTTTCCTCATCATTTTATGAGTCTGCTCACTATAAAGTCCAATCAGGAGGGGCTTTTCCTCCATTCGAGGTATATTCACTTAAAGCCTGTCATAGCTTTTGGTCTCAGGCACGAACTCCTTCAGATGTTTTGAAGCGACACGCATAACCTCCAATTGGCTTTGGAGGCTACGAACCTCGCTTCTTATCTTTGTTAGGGAATCCTGTTCTTGGGGGCAAAGAGATTGTCCTTCCTCAAACCGCTCTCCTCTCATCAATCCGGGAAGTGCATAACTTGTGGTTGACTACTAGTCTGAGCTAGCCCTGCGACGGGACGAGGAGCATACACTATGGTTATAGCCACCGGGTTTTGGAAAATCTTTCGCGACGGTTGAAGTGCCACTTTTAGTTTCAAGAGTGCAATAAGGACATTCAAGACTTTTTGATGGTTCAGCGTGTAGGTGACCTTTGGAGCTAGGAGTTCTATCCCCATGGCTTACTCAATCTCAAGAGTGACCTCTGGTTCATCTTTTGGCAAAGGTGTCTTGGGACTGGGAGCAGATGGGGAGGCTTCATCCTTAGGAGAAGATGGAGCTTCTTTAGAGGTAGTGGAGAGCATGCTAGGATGAAGAGGAGTCAAAGGGAGAATTTTGTCTTGTCTTTTCTCTTCTTTGAACATGTCCACCAGTGTTCACCCGATGTCGTCAACATCCTCATGGGACGAAGGTTTTGTCTTTCTTGCAGACTTGTAATCACCATCGCTTTTCTTTTGAGGTGATAGTGAGTCTATGAAGTAATACTTAGCATCAACATAGTGAGCTTCGGCTACAGGAAATGGCCTTTTATCCGCATAAACTGTATGATTTCTCCCATCTCGACTACACTTGAAACACTAATATAATGTGGATGGAACCACCCCTGGTCATGGAGCCACGGGCGGCCGAGAAGGTTTTTGTAAGAGGTATCGGTATTGATTACATGAAACTAAGTATAGTTGTTTAATTCACAAATCTTGAGACGAAGGCGGATAGTACCATCCGACATCTCTCCTGACTGGTTGAATCCCTGAACTGCGATATACATCGGAGTGAGATCCTTAGAACCTAATCCCAACTGAGTAAGGATTCTCCTTGAGAAAAGGTTGACTTCTGACCCTCCATCCAACATAATTCAGTTGATGGGGCACACATGTAATTCACCAGTCACAAAGAGATGGCGATTGTGAAATTTTTCTCCCAATTGTAGATAATCCTCTGAGAAGGTGACCTCCACACATCCACTTAAGATCGATGGGTCTACCTCGATGGGTTCCTCTTCAGCATCATACACCTCTATATCGAAAAGGTCCTGGATTAGGGCTATATGATCAGCCTTTTGTATTCCTGGCCCTACGGTCGGTTTGGGTTGAGGAGCATGTTTAGGTGGAGGAGGTTTGCTTTAGCCTACTGGCTTACTTGATTGCATAGCGAGCTTGGTTTGGGTGATGGAGGTTTGAGGTTGGGGCTTAAGAGGTGGCTGGGTATATGGGACCAACGGCCTCGCAGGGAATTGGAGGACGAGTGGATTGTCTAGGATGCTTGAGCAAGGAAGAAGCTCAGGTAGCTGTAGGATGGGTGGACTTATTGAAGTATTTGGGTGAGGGAGAAGTGGTGAACCAGGAAACTTCAAGATGCTTGACTTCTGAGGTGGAAGCTGCAGTGTTTTCCCTGATCTTAGGCTTATTTGCCCCGTGTTAGGTGATGCATGTATCATGTAGCAAGCTTCCTGAGAATAGAAGCTCTGCCCTCCTGTTCCTTTCAGTTTCTGCTCAAAGTCAAGCTCAGGAGGCCACTGGGATTTCTTTGGCTTTGACTTCTTATGCTTCTTAGTGGGGGAAGATGGTTGTGTCTTAGCTCGAGCTATCAGGACCTCAACAACTATTAAGAATCCTGCTGCTTGACCAGTGTCTTTTTTAACAGCCACCTGTGTGTCCTGCTTATGTTGGTTCCTTCAAGTTCTCTATTGAGAGCCTCGAAGTCTGGACATTTTAAGGTGGTACCTGCAGAAGACATAGAAGAAGAAGGATGACAAGCAAAAGAAGAAGAAGGAGGAGGGTTAAAAAGTGAGGGACTTTTAAGGTCGTTCCCCTCATCGAACCAATCTGGGCAGCTTTTTGCGTCATCACCAGAGTTGAACGTGTGCAAGGAATCTTTTAGGTCTTTCCCTTGCTTAGGGCGTTTGAGAGTGCTTTTAATGTCATCACCCTCATTAGACGTATTTTGAGGAATAGGCGGCGTGGGAATATCCTCTTGATGGGAGGAGGAAAGAAAGAAGATCGTGCCAGGGATGAAATCCAGTAAAGTTGCAAATGGGGAAAGAGGCCTGACAAATTCCTGCTCAATAGGCTGTTGAGCAGTCTTGTTTCTTCGGTGAATAGCCCTTGGTGCCCGTCTTTTTCTGATTTTTATTGGCAATGGTTGATACGTCTCACTGGGTTTATGGACAACCCTAGTTTGACAAACTGCTTCTCGCCTTAATAACTTGAGTATGCTTTGCCCGTGGTGGACTATTCATGGCTGGGAAGTCGAGGGCTCAGCAGGATTTGAGTCATCTTTACCCAGAACTTGTGTCAGGACGTCCTCTCATACTGGTGGAGCAGTGGTTTGAGGATCACTTTCTAGGCTGCTACAATACTATTGGCATTCCTGTATTTTCTTTGCGATTATACCATGGAAACTGGAGCATTCACACAGGTCGTGGCTCCATATCGGATGGTATAGGCGCCAATTGTCCTCAGTCCCCTGAGAAAGACATCGGGGATACCTTGCCGATTTTTGTGTGATGAGGCCTTCTTGAAGCATTATAGCGAAAAAGGCATGAAGGAGACCAGGCGCTTCGGCTTTCTCTTGGAGTTTGCTGCGCCCCGATTTCCTTCTTTAGCTCTTCAAGTTTTATTTTACCCTTCTGGATTATGGCTTTGATAATATCTTTCAGCATGTAGCAGTCATCTGTGGGGTGGTTGATCCTTCGATGGTAAGCACAATAATTCTTCTGAGTGTCAAGTCCATTTTGATCAGGGAACTTGGTCTTTGGGAGCTCGATCATGTTTTGTTCGAGTAGCAGTCAGAGTAATGCAGAGACCCATTCCTTTTCAAAGGGGTACACCTTGTTTCTATTCCTGGTCCAATAATCATCTTAATTAAGGTTTGTAGGTGGGGGTACTCGGTTGTACGACTGTTGTTGCTTGCCCCCCTGAGGTGCTTTTATTGTGTTTACCCTTTTGAAGAGGTCCAAAGTTTGGGAGGGGGCCTTCTTTGGGTCGCTAACCGTGACGACTATGCTTATCACTCCATTTGGTTGGTTGCCCTGTGTATTAGTCTTAGAGCTACCATTGCCCGATTGTTCCATGAGCTTGTAGATTGTTGTCGTGACTCACCATGGTGACGTGACAAGCTTTCTATGTGGACTGATTTAGAGATCAGATTTGACATGGAGACCTCAACATGTAGGGCAATCTCAAGTCGCATGTTCCGCACACAGGTTTGAAATGCCTCCCTCTCTGGCATGGGATTGGGATGGCGAGCGGCCAAATCTCTCCATCTTGATATGAATTGGTCCACGAGCTCATCAGGATCTTAGGTCAAGGTGAGAAGCTCAATGGTTTGAACTTCTCTCTGGACCTCATAGAAACGCTGGTGGAACAGTCTCTTCATTTCCTCCCACGTATGTACTGAGCTTGGAGGAAGCTGACATACCACTAGAGAGCTGAGCCATCAAGGGTTTCAACAAATTGATGAAGAAGGAGCCTCTCATCAGCTGTTAGCTCTCGACACACTACTTGGAAGTGGGCAATATGCTGGTTGGGTGATGTGGTTCCGCTGAACAAAGGAAACTTCCATTTCTTGTAGTCTGAGGAAAATGGATCAATGTAAGAGGGATAAGGATTTTGGTAAAATGTTACTCCCTGTATAACCGGGATCTGTCGAATCTTTAAGATATGGGTCATCATAGCATCAATATTTACCTGTTAGATGGGGTGAGGGACAGAATTGTCCTGTGAGGTAAAGGGAAGGGATGCCTTGAAGGTTTATCATCAGAGTGATTGTAATTGACCTCGTGGTTAGTAGATTGTCCTGCAGCGACCATGGGATCGATCTTCTCCGTCATTATGTGCACCATATCTTCGAACTTACTCATGCGCTCTTCTTGTGAGTCGCAAGAGTCATTTACAACCATTACGCTGACTGTTTCCCCAGGGAGTTCAACGTTAGCTGTAGTTGAGGGCTTGCAAACTTGACAGGTCACACGCGGCAGATTAGTCAACTGGGGGTCAGCATTCCTCGACTGGACTCGAGTCTTGCATGCTGAAAGCGTGAGGACCGGTTCTCGATGGTCTTGGGACCATGGCAGCTGAGTGGCTGGGTCATCCCCTAGGACACTAACCACAGTGCAGGGTTCGTGGCCTACTTCTTCAGGCTTTGTCATCTGAAGTGGATAGAGGGGGTTCAGATGGAGACGGTTATCAGATCCAGTTGCCCTGACCGTCTTGGTTGCTTCCCTAGTCAGAATTTACAGACCCCTATAGCGTTTGGCTTAGAGATTTTGATGAACCTCACGCTATAACTGTGATCGGGAATGTGGCTGGTCAATGCACATGAGAGAGATGTCTCCATTAGGTGCTGCAAAGGATGAGGGCCAGGAACTGGGGTCATCCTGAGCCGAGGAGGATGAAGGATTTGATCTCCCATAAGGGCTTTGCCTTAAGCTCTCTTATGGGCTCCAGAGACATGACCAAGATGACGGGGATAGTTCAAAATGGTATTCTTGGGGAAGGTCTTCGAGTACCAAGGTTGGAGGTCTTACCTAAAGAAGGAGGAGCAGGCAAAAGTAGGGTTGAATCATAAGGACGCTTGAGTCAAGGGCAAGGGGTTGTTTGTGATGTTGACACGTGTACGTCACTTGAAGAAGGATGAGGGGTGATGGGTGACGGGTGACTTGGGGGTCAACCCGGGCTCAAACAGGTGGTCTACCTTAGGAGGCCAAGAGCCGCGAGCAGGTGTTTGTAAGGGAACAGGTGAAAGCCTACCCCTTACAGGGTGCGCTAGTGTGTCTTAACAGGAGGATGCGCGGGTCATCTTCCGTGTACTCAGGTTGACGCAGCCATGGCATTGCCCTGAGTGGTGCGATCTAAATGTGCAACGTGTGCCGGACCTGGCTTTGGAAGTCCTGCTTCTGGACGTTGACTTGTGGTAATATAGGGGTTGCCCCGAGGTGTGCCTTTAGTGGATGACCCATGAGCCTTATAGTGTGAGTGAGAGGTGGAGGCAGGGTCTCCACCTCGGTTTTCCGAGCCTCTATGGGTAGAGACTCGTGGTGGTGCAGGAATGTGTGGGGTAGGCTTGGGGTGACCCACCGAGGCAATGGCAATTTCTTTGCCTTTTACAGCTAGGGACTGAGCACACTTTCGGTGTACCTAGGCAATGCGACCGACAAGCAACTTGTCGGTGACAGGGTGCATGCTGTGAGTGGCAGCAGATGCGCTACCAATGCAAGATGCCTTAGTGGAGGTTCCACCAGAGCTAGGAGATGGGGGGTTAGGGACCTTTAAGTCCCTCCTCACACCTATCCAAGTTAAGACCTGGAAGCTAGACATTGGGTCTTTGCTCAAAAGGAAGGTTGGGAATGATGTTCGAGGAACTTGTTCCTGGGGGACGCTTGTGAACGCGGGGATGAGAAAATCCCTAATCCGGATAAACGGGTTAGAGAACCCAGAATCTATGTGGTGTGTGAAAACAAAAAAACTAAGGAAAACCTAACCAAAGAAGAACGACTCGACGAAGGGTAGTAAATCCCCAATGGAGTCACAAAGCTGGTTAAGTGCCTCAATCTCGCTCTCCGGATCTGGATGATCAGGCGACGCACATCTCGGTTTTTGTTTGGTCGAAAGATGATTGCTTTCTTATAGAGCTCGACATGGAGATTGATTTGATACGAACTTCGAGCCATGGATAGTGTCTTTGAGTCACAATCATGCGACTCAAAATTTGGATGAATCTTGAAAAATTCGAATCGACAGTGTGCTCATTCCTTGAGGTTTTTCTTTGATTTCTTTACTGAATCACACTAAGCATGTCGTCATGATAACGTGACAACAAACGCAACTCAATTTCGTGTCGAGACGAAGATTTTGTTGTCTTGAGTTTTTGACCGAAATCTGAAAATCCAGCGGCCAAAATTTTTAACAGCTTCGATGCCTCCGTGTGTGAAATCTAGCCATTCATCATCTGTAGGGTTCAAACTAGAGATAGCCTTGAACCTTATGCACATAATGCAATTGGTTTCACATTGATCGGGTAAGTAAGCGTCATGATTCGGTTGCTCGAGGGAGGTATGATGTTGCTGATTTTTCTGCAACTTTCTTTGTAGATCGGCAACTTCTGTCTAGTTTTTCTCCCTACTCGATATCGTCATGCATTATTCCACAACGAAAATCTCGTCTTGATGAGACAAACACGCTCACCAGATTTGAGAGAGATCCGAGTCAAACAAGTGAGATACATACGTTTGAAGTTGCTGCTTAGGATTGTGCTCACCAGCCTCCTCTAATGGAGATTGGTACAGGGAGGCCGCACGGGATTAGCGTGTAGCCTACCCTTTTTAATAGTTCACCCAAACTTTGTCATGTAATGTCTGATTAAGCCAAAACTTGACCCATAGGGGTTTTCGACCGTGCTAGATCCAATGGCGGTGGTCCCATAACTGTTTGACTCACTAAAAATAGAGTTCTAGTTATGGGGTTCGTTTCAAGGTGTAAGAGGCCGATTTTTTAGAAATTGTTTCTTTGTTTGCACTGCCTTAGAAACATGGATTGCGACAAAACCTAGGAGGTGGCCTTTTGAAGTGCTTTAAAAAGATTTTGACCCATTCTGGGGCAATTCTGATATTTTCAGGAATTTCATGCATGTTGAGGCTTTATTGACCTACATCCTCTTTATTCCGCGTTAGGGACCAAGGTGCTAAAAAAAGTCTTCAAACAAGGAGTGCTACATACTCAAGGACATCATTGAGGCTTTGATCCACAAGGGTCAGGTAAAGCTCGAAGAGGTCAAGAAAGAATTTGGGGCAACTGAGGCTTCCCACGCGGTGACAGTGTAGGAGGAAAGCAAAGGTCCGCACTCTTCTGATAAGCTGCCATCTGATCTCCTTTAAGCTCTATTCGACATGATGCTCCAACAATGGCTTATCACTCCAAAGCCAGGAAGGCATCCCACATGCCTTGCTCAAGGAATTGAGAATCATTGGTGCCCATACCATCAGATATGGGGCCACAAGCTGAGCGAATGCTATGGGTTCGAACCCATAGTCGCAAAGAACATGTAAAAAGGGCACATTGCTTACGGTGTCCTGGAACAACACCAACAAGTCAATGACCCCATCCACGAGAATGCTTCAGCGCAAGACTCTCGTGTTGATGCCTCAGATCCTGTTGAACCCTCAACTTCCCACCCATGGAGAGTCCACCATGGATGGAGTAGACTCAAGTCCTTAAAGTGAGAAGAAGTTCATCAGGCTAGGGCTATTAACAAACCTAACAAGACGAATCAAGCACTTCCAATGAAAACTAGGAGAAGATGGGCGCCAAGGGCTACTCGCCGGAGAAATAAGATTCCTCAACCACTTGTTGACTAAGAATTTCTCAAGCCTCTTCCTCCATTGCTGACCTTACAGGACTTTATCCCTGGTGCAATCATCTTTCCTTCCTCATCTCATCAAGAGGATATCCCAGAGCCATCTTCTACTCAGGGCATGTTCAATGAGGGTGACGACATTAAAAGTACTCCCCAATGGTCTAGGAAAGGGAAAGAATCAAAAGATCCCCTGCACATGTCCAACTCTGATGATGACGTAAAAAGCTGCCCAAATCGATCTGATGAGGGGAATGACCCTAAAAGTACCTCTCCTACTAACCTATCTTCTTCTTCTGCCTCTTCTTCTTCTCCTTCCTCTTTTACATCTCCTACAGTTAGCGCCCGAGAATGTCCAGACTTCGAGGCCCTCAACAGAGAACTCGAAGGAACCAATGTAAGCAAGACACATTGGCGGCGGCTGAGAAAGGCATTAGCCCAGGCGGCTAGATTCCTTACATTCGTTGACCCTTTGACGACTCGAGCTAAGCCAGAGTCATCTTCTTCCACAAAGAAGCACAAGAGGTCCAAGCTGAAGAAACCCGAGTGGGCCCTTGAGCCCAACTCTGAGTATAGGCTGAAAGAATCCAAAAGACAAAGCTTTTACTCTCAAGCAGTATGTCATATGGTGCAGATTTCAAAAGAATTACCCAGCACAGGGCAAATGAGTCTAAGATTAGGGAAAACGTTGCAACCTCCACCTCAGAGGCCAAGCGTCCTGAGTTTCTTGGCCCACCACTCCTTCCTCACCTAATACCCGAACAATCTACCCATCCTCAAGAGCCTTGAGATTCTTTTCTACCCAAATACCTCAGGCAATCCACCTATCCTCAAATTCCCTGGGATGCCTCTGGTCCCATATACCCATCGACCTCCTAAGCCTCAACCTCAAATCTCCACTCCACTTAAACAAATCCCGGTCACCCAATCCACCCAGACTGCCCAAACCAAGACTACTACCCAGCCAAGTCAGCTAGCAGGCCAAAATAAACCCTTTCCACCTAAACCTGATCCTCAACCTGCTATACCACCCAAGCCAGTGGAAGGACCATGAGCACAAAAGGACGAAAAGGAAAAGGTGAAATACGATGTGATAGGGCACTTGAGGAAGCTTCAAGCCCTTCTCAGCATCTATGATGCTCTCAAGCTCTCAAGGGACTATCGTATGGCTCTAGTTCAGGCTCTTTTCAATCCAGAGGTGTACGAGGCCAAAGTGGAACCCATCGAGGTGGACCCATCAATCTTGAGTGGATATATGGCGACCACCTTCTCAAAGGATGATCTACAATTGGGAGAAAAATTTCACAATCACCCTATCTTTGTGACTGGTGAATTACATGCATGCCCCATAAACCGAATTATGTTGGATGGAGGGTCAGTAGTCAACCTTATTTCTAGGAGAATCCTCACTCGATTGGGATTAATCTCTAAAGATATCACTTCGACGCATATCACAATCTAGGGATTCAACCAGTCAAGAGAAAAACTGGCTGGCACGGTCCGCCTTCGTCTAAAGATTGATGAATTAAACGATTACTCTCAATTTCATGTAATCAAAACTGACACCTCCTACAACATCCTTCTTGTCCACCCATAGCTCCATGACCAAGGGGTAGTTCCATCCACGTTGCACCAGTGCTTCAAGTACAGTCGTGATGGTAGTCAGTATACGGTCTATGCTGATAAATGACCATTTCCTGTAGACGAAGCTCACTATGCGGATGCTAAGTATTACTTCACCGATTCGATGTCACCCCAAAAGCCAAATGATGGTGATTAAAAGTATGTGAGGAAGACAGAACCTTCGCCTCATGAAGAAGTTAAGGACATTGGGCGAACACTTGTGAAATGTTCAAAGAGGAGGAAAGACGGGACAAAATGCTCCCTTTGACTCTCATTCATCCCAGCATTCCATTCACTATCCCTGAGGAAATTCCATCTTCACCTGAAGATAAGACTTCCCCCTCTGCTTTTAGCCTAGAGCCACCTTTACAAGAAGAAGAGCAGGATGTCACTGCTGAGATTGACGAAGTCATAGGAATAGATTTCCTGGCTGCAGAGGTCACCTAAGCGCCGGACCATCAAAAATTCCTGCATGTCGCCATTGCACTCTTGAAATCAGAATTGGCACACCAGCTGCCATGGAAGATACCTCAAACCTCGGATTCCATAAGTAAAGAGGATGTTTCTCATCCCACCGTAGGGTCAGCTCAGACTAGTAATCAGCTACAAGAGGAGAGTAGTCGGAGAAAGGACAACCCTCTCTTCTTTAAGAGCAGGATCCCCTGGAAGAGTTAAGAAGCAAAGTTTGCCACGTCCAGAACCAATTGGGGGTTATGCGCATCGCTTCAAAACATCTAAAGGAGTTCGTGCTTGAGACCAAGAACTATGACGAGCTTGAAGTAAATGCACCTTGAATGGAAGACAAAGCCCCTGTTGATTGGACTATTTACAGTGAGCACGCTCATCAAATAATGAGAAAAATGAATTATGAGCCTCTCTCTAACTAAAAGATAAGAGGAGAAGAGGCCACCGCTCCCCCATTTGAGGTCATTGATGCCACAACAGTTTGTCAGAGGACAAAGCAAGGTTTGGGGTTTTCCTTAGCAAAAGGGCAGAAACAATGAACACCCTAAAGCATTTCCTACCCAAGAGCAAGAGATGAAATGCAAAGAAGCAAAACGAATGAATGAAGGCATGCAACAAACTGAGTCAGAGGAGAAAAAGACGCATTTCATTCATTAATCCAAAATTTTCACAAGTGTTGGCATATAGAGAAAGAGAAAGTAAAGAAAAGACACTCTAAAAAAAGATCAATGACCTTATGGATCTCCGCTCTGGATGCTGCAAACCAAGCCTCGGCATGCTGAATACGCTCCTTCAGCTCAACCACCATTTGAGCCTCCTGTTTCATGGAGGCGCTTTTGGACTCTATGGTGCAAATGAGCTCTGATAGATCCTCAGCCAAAGAGGCATCCAAGGCCTTCATCTAATTCATCTCCCTCTCAAGGTCATCAAATTCGCTCCTCTGCCTCCACATCTCCATCCTTATGGCTATCATCATGTTAAAATAAGCTCTTCCTTCCATCTTGAGATCGAACTAATGAGCAACCATAGACACCTTCCTCTATGAGCAGGAATCTATTCCCTCACGACGACATGTGATTGACACCTCCAAGGAAGCCAGCCTGCTGGTTTCTGCCACATGATGCAACCTTCCCAATCTCCAGCTCTCCAATTCATTCAAAGTAGCATCAAAATGAGAGAGGACTACCTGCGTGTTCCCCAAAATAGTGGTCACAAGGGAAAACTCCCTAATTTTGACCAATGCCTCGCCTAGCTCGAAGAGAGGTTGCTCCTTTAAAAGCTGAAGACCTATATGAAGCATGTTCGCAATCATATTGGATACCGTACTGAAATTAAGTCTAGACGGTACTGCCGGGTCTACCACCACGGAAGGAGCTTCGGTTTCGAGGGCTAGGCTCGAAGGGATGATATCCATGTCAGTCACTGAATCTTTTGGAGAAATCTCAAAGCCCAAAGCCTCGAGCTCCTTAGATTCAGAGGCAGCCCCAGTCGTAACCTGCTTGGTCTCCTCAGCTTCAGCCTCCTCACCTTGACCTTCTCCTACTAAAGCCACCACTCCGGTCTCAGCGTGCTCCAAAGCAACCTCTTCCCCTAGTCTCTCACCCTCAAGAATGGCCTTGATAAGTTCAAGGCCAGCATCGCTTCCTTGTTCTTCACCTTCCTGAACTGTCACTTCAGCCTCGATAAGATCAGGGGCTATCTCCTCCCTGTGGCCCTCAATCTTAGCTGTGATCTCTTCTACTTGGTCCACATCACCCACAACTAGAACCTCTGACAATAAAAGCTCAATCCCCTCATCTTCATGACCTGCGCACTTTGGGGTAGTAGCCTCCAGATGCTCAGGTGCCTCACTAATCATAGGCCCCTCCTCTTGAAAGATGCTTGGGCCCTCACTATCCATGATCACCGCCCCTATCTCAGTCAGGGCAGCAACCTACTGAGGGTCAAAGGTCTTGTCAGTGTCACGTTCCTCCCCTTGAGCAATAACTACAACGCCTTCAGCCCTATTGATCTCCATTGGAACTGGATATGACTCAGGAATCACCCTTGGACTTAAGAGGCATCACCTCAAGTTCTGGCATCACCTCTCGATCAGAAGCGATGACAATAGGCTCAGAGGGTCTAGCTTCATCTACCTCAATTTTTGAAGAGGTAGAAAACAGTTTAGGAGAGGCAGAAGATGATGGAGAAAAGGCAGAGGGTTACTCGGAAGGGGTAGCAAACGAACCAGAGAAGGCAAAAGATGAAGAGCTGCCTCCGATTCTAAAATGACTGAAAGTTTCGCACTTGTACGTCTTCGAGAAGGTCTGACAGCCCGAGGTGGTGCATGAGTGCTAGTAGAGATAGGGTGTTTCCTTTTCTTCCCTCATGCTAGAGAACGAGCAGCCGCCTTAAAACTCCCCTCTCAAGAAGAGCCTGCAGCAAAAGCACTGTGGGGGCCACTCCATATCAATTCATTCAGGACTTGAATCGGGTGTCGTTCATGACCAGGGACCTTTCAACCATCCCTCCATTGAAAGATAGAAGTGAGGTTATAAAAAAGGCTCCCATCTTCTTCTTCATGGCATGAAATTGTGGCGAAGTGCTATCCGCCTCTATCTCTCGAGGTATCCCAAGAGCCTGCCAATCCCAGGGGTAGCTCAAGTCAAAGACCTCGCCAAGAAGGGGAGTGTTGATGATCCTTCTTTGTCTAGTGTCTTGGCGCCAGTTGGTGTTCTCCCCTTTCCAAGGGTGGTTAGCTTCCCAGTAACCCCGGCCGGTAGTCCTCCACTAGCGTGCATAGGCCTCGGTTGCCCGGACCCTTCAGCCAAAATGTGGTACAACATATTTACTCACCTCTGTCATTTCTAGACATGTGGACCACGCGGTGCGAATTTTCTCTGGCCGCCATGATTCTCAAAGAGTTCCTAGCTCTTCCTTCTTCCCTATTTTTACTCTGCCATGGCACTTCTCAAAGAATACGAAGAAGGGGCAACCTTGATCTAGGCCGTGCTGATGAGCAAAGTGATGGGGGAAGTACCCTTCAACTCTGGCATTGTATGGGGTTCGATAGGCCAAAACCCCGCCTCTGTTGCTCAATATAAACATGAGCTCCTTGATGGTTGTCGGGGCACTGTCCTGCTCATTCCCTAGTTCATCAATAAAAGCACGATCAGTATGCCCCCTAACTAGAAAAGTGACCCCACGCATGCTGGAGGAATCATTCCCAAACAAGTTCTGTGCATCCCTCGGGCTGTGAAAGATAGCTTTCTTCCTGGCAATCCTCATCAAGAAGGGGCATATTTTCTTCCCCGTGCTCGGACTTCTGACATAAGTGATAGCAAAATAGGCCCCTAGCCACCCAAAGACGTAGTGAATGGGGAATGGTGTCTTAAAGTCCTCAGGGAAAGCTTCGTCTCTGACAAGGCCATTGCCCCCTTCCTTTCCTTGGTAGGCCTTCCCCCTTGAGATGGCTCCCAGTCCATGGTAGACGTTGAAAAGAATTGGTTGTGCAAGGGCATACTAAACCCCCTTGCCATGTCGCAAGCCACATAGAATGTGCTTGGGCAGATCGTGTCGGCTCCCCCAGGGAGAACAAACTTGCATAAGAATAAGGCCAAGTATGCGGCCAAGAAGACACATTCATCAATGGTCTCGAATTTGTAAATTGGAGGCATCCCCTTCGCAACTGCTTTCCCTTTTTCTCTAGAAATAACTGGACTAGCTTTCTTGGGGTAATCCTCGCAAAAGAATTTCAGCCATTCGGCAAAGGTCACACGACATTTGCTGGACTTGGAGAAAAGCAACTAGTAAATCTCAAAGATCTTCTGAAGACTAGCAGGCGATTCCTCTCCCCCTAGGCGAGCACCACCAAAGATGACTGAGTTCTGAGGTACAAACTCGTCAAACATTGCTCCGATCAGTGGAAGGCTGCCGATGAAATAAAGATCCAACAAGGAGATCCCTGCTCGACCATGACCAAGGATCCATGTATTGCTCGCAATACTCCATTTTTCTAACAATACCTTGATGGTATTCGAGCATTAGTCATAATATCTTCCTGAACACTGCACGACAGCCAATAGAGAGGCATGCTCAAGACTGCTTCTGTGTGACCCCAGAACTTTGATGGTTCAGGAAGAGTACCCCTTTGAAAATTGGTGCTCCCTTGCACCCGAAGACATGTAGAAGACCATATCATCCCCTTTGTCTTCACCATTCTCTTCCCCAATGTGAGCAAATTATCGCCAGAGGCCACATTCCTATGCATGCAATTAAGGAGGGCCACCCCTTCTTCAATACTAACGTTACCATCATTGCCTTCTCGGACCTCAAAACAAACTGAGTCGGTAACTAAAGTGACACTGAGAGGCCACTCTGGTTTGCCTATTGGTTCTGTCGACCAAATGAGCTCACCCTTGTCTAGGCTCTCCCCTGTAAAATCATCGGTGTTAAGCTCTCCTCCCTTTGAAATATTGTTCATGTCAGGGATTTTACAAGAAGTCCCGGCCATTATATAAAGCCTAAGGACACACTGCCATGTGCGAATCACTAAGGCACTGACTATCTCCGTGCATGAAAAGGTACTGACTAGCACCGGTTGTGTTCTCAAAATCCAGCGCCGGCTGTGTTTGTCAAGTCTCAGTGCTAGCTGTGTTGTCAAAAGCAGTGTTTGTCAAGTCCCGGCACCGGTTGTGTTCTCAAAAGCTAGCGCCGACTGCGTTAGTCAAGTCTCAGAGCCGATTGTGTTCTCAAAGGCCCAACGCCGGCTGTGATCGTCAAGGCTAGTGCCGGCTATGTTTTTCAAAGGCCCAACACCGACTGTGTTTTTCAAGGCTAGCGCTGGCTATGTTTTTGAAAGGCCCAACTCGTCTGTGTTTGTCAAGGCTGACGCTAACTGTGTTTCTCAAAAGCCCAATGCCTGTTGTGTTCGTCAAGCCGAGCACCTGATGTGTTTGTCAAGCCCAGCGTCGGCTGCGCTTCTCAGGGGCTAACGCCAGCTGTGTTTTGGTCACAGCCCAATGCCATTTGTCATCAAATCCTCATGTGTGCCACATATTATGCACATGTATCCTCAAATTCTAAGAGCGCAGCCTAACAACTGCCAGCCGGGATGTGGTCTGACGCACGTGTCAATGGCGACCGTTGCCTTCTAGAGACTCTTCGTCTATCTCCAGTGGCTGTTCACTGCCCTATGACCTCTCGATTTTTAAAGAGTGGCTGATCCACCAGGATGAACAATCTTTGACAAGGCTCGAAACAAAAAAGCTAAGGTAGCTGCACCCCATGGATACTGACCAACTAAGTCCATATCCTCAAAAAGTTGTAAATAGAGTGTAGAAACCGTACCATCTTTGGAAATCACAAATATTGTGCACCCCACAAGGTATAAGAGGTAGGCAGGGGTGTATCATAGAAGAGTGGTGCGATTATAGTTGTGCAGTAACCGTTGAAACGTGTTCCTCAGCCATGTCAGCCAGATAATGGAATGGCTACGACTAGGTGGCGGTTGTCCTATCATGCGGATTATATAATCCTCGCAGTTCTCCACTCTCCTCAAAGTTACAACTAAACCAGTCACGTTTAACTGAAGAATTTTTCATGCATCTTTAAGAGTAGGCATCATCTCTCTGATGTCTACATTGAAGTGCCCGGTGTTTGTGTCTATGCGCCACCTCTTGATAATAGTAGATAATGTGTCGCGGTCATGATGTCATCGGTACTATGGTCAGAGGATACAATGATCTCCAGACCAAATCAATTTGATTGTTGTTTATTAACGGCCATGAATAATTTGCATTGGGCTTTTAATCAATGCTGAGGGTATTTTCTCGATCCTGAAATAGAACTTTACCAAAATAAATAAATTGATTAACTAACATGATAAACAAAGAATATAATTTTAAATAATTGTACATGCATCTCTTTCTCAAATCTTCTGTGATATATGTTCTCTTTGTCTAGTAAACAATGTAGGAATCTCAAGACCTCCAGCGAAGGGTGCATCTTCTGCCATAATCACTGTTAAAAAAACCATCAAAAATTAAAAAGTCAAAGAATAAACATTATTACTATTAGTGGCACCACGTGGAAAATATTAAATGGGGTATATGTCTATGCAAAGTCTCAATCACGAGGTAATATATAAAATATTCAATGTTATTTGTAAAGAAAATGTTGGACAGTCAAGAAACACTACTAATCCAATATTGAAATTTACGGAGGGGGAACATGAAGTTAATTCAAATGAAAAACAATTGTAGATTCACAAACAAACCAAATTTCAGTGAGAAGTATGCATAGATGTATTGTTCAAAGAAACTCAAGCTAAGAGAAACAAATCCATGGGTAAACTGTACATAGAGAAACCCAAACAATTATATTCACAGAAGCATCCACCCACAACAAAGTGTACATTCATAAGAGGACTAGAAAAACAAATTATATAGATATGAACATGTAATGAGGTAAAGACGAGGAAATAAATATGGATAGAGGAAAAAAATGTGAGAAATAGAAATAAATAGAAATTTCAAAGGGAATCATGTGGCACAATCAAGAGAAAAAGAACCTGACATTAAAACTAGGATACAAGAAAGCCAAACAGTAGCACTTAAGATGAAATAAATATATAAATAAATCAACCTATCCAACAACCATACAACCCTAAAAATTGGAGAAAAAATCCATTACTTACTAAGAATAAAAAAATAACATCATCTCCATATCAGATGTGGTGGGATACAAGAAGGGAACAACAGAGCCCTCATCCCTCAACTAATAGAACATGGTGAGAGATCCTGTATATGAGGACCTCAAAGGTGCAGTAGACTCTTCCATCAAGAATTATAAAACAATGATACCTATCCTAAAATCTCTAAAAACAGGAAGAAAGAGATATTCATAAATTGTAGAGAAGCACCCCAAAATTTAGTGTAAGACATTCCCACCTGATTGTATAGGAGAAAAGAAAATTCTAGATAGATAAATGGACACAAATTATAGTGAAAAACGTGTGCAAATGTATTGAAAAACAGATACAAGATGAATAAACAAAATTATAGATTGAGGAGCCTACCCAAAACTGTTTTTGGTACATGGCTGGATGCATGTACCAAAAATTACAAAGGAAACAATACAATTGTCGGTAAGCTCAAAAATATATACAAAATATAAACAATGCAATTACCAAAAATCAATGAATAATTACAAAGGAAAATATATACAAAATGATATAAACAATACAATCCATAAAATATCTACACAAATACTTCTTACCTCAAATATCTGATGATAGAGATAGACCCGTGAGAGATTGAGCTTTGATTCAAGGTTTCACAACACAATAAAAACCATAATGGGCCTTCAGTTTATTGCTTTACTGCACAATGAACACCGTAATGAAATAATGGGAAAGAATGGGGCTTTTTATGCAGGTAATAAGGTGGGAAAAGATTAGGAATAACCCTTCAAGTCATTATGGTAATCTTAATACCGTAATAAAAAAAATGCCTATTACGGTACTCGAAGTACCGTAATATAACTTCATTTTGTTACGGTATTTAAAATTCCGTAATACTATATTAAATTATGATGGTATTTTAATTATCATAAATGTCGTAATATATTACGGTAAATAGAGAACCATAAAGGGCAAAGTCGTCCAAAAAAGCCCAAAAATTGGAAAAAAAGGTGTAGGCAAGGTTTTCTAAAGTTCGTGGTTTTTTTTTTTTTTTTTCTTAAAATATAGGTATATTAGCGATAATTTCCCTAAAAATTAAAATAATATTTTATGTTTTGGTTATCCAGATCACTGGTCCCAAAAATTGGTCTAGACATTTGGGTTGATAATTTAGATGGGCGATCTGGCTGAGAGAATTGGGCAAAAAAATTTAAAAAGCTTGAGAAAAATAAGAAATTAGTAAAAAATAATTAAAAAGGGTATGGCCGAATCAACCAGTTCCTTGAAAAATCATTTGAAGTAGTGAACTCCCAATTATGATGGGAACCAAACCAATCCTATTAATTCTCGATTTGCCAATTCCCATCTCGATTTAAGATCATGTTTTAAAAATTTTTCTTAAAACAATAAATCCAATTGTATTCAAATCAGATGGTCTGCACGTTAATATTTTAGGGTAATAATGAAGTATTTTCCATACTATGAGTCATTTTAAAAGATAAAATGTCATTAAATGGTGAAACTAGCTCAAAGAAATAGCGGCTAAATCAATAATTTTACTAATATAGTGGTCACCTTTTAAATCTTCAAGTACCCTCTCAAGACGTCTATCCAATTATCAATTTTTATATTTCCTATGTGATAATCATTAATAAGGGTGAAAATTTTGATAATTTAATGTGCACCAATTAAGTAAATTAACCCATTTTTTTTTCAAGTTCCAACTAGCAAGATTGGGAATGCAGAATAAGCAAAAGCATGCTGGTAGTGTATAACACTTTGAGTTACCCAAGTTAAAGTATTTAAGTACCATTGCTTGTCATGAGATCCAAACCCATAACAAGTTTTTATTAATTAAAAACATATTCAGGCAAAAAACCAAAACAAATAGGTAGGTCATTTGGTTTGCATAATTTAAAATCCAAATTGTTAATGTTAATTCTCATTTGGAGTTTGAAACCTATGGGTAATTTAAACAATTTCTAACAAAATAAACTAGGCATGGGAAACTTGCACCCAAAAAATAAACATCTAAAAATGTTCATACAGCCACACAAAACAGCAAAGTATCATGCAAAATAACCTCATACCTTTGTTTGTGGGGAATCTCGTAGAGAAATTTTGAATGAACCAAATGTGCCCTTAACTCTTACTTGTATAAAAACTTCAACTAGATTCTCCCTCTTTTTTCTTAGATTCTCCCGTTTTTTTCTCTCTTTTTTTTTTTTTAAGTTAGGGACTTAAGATTATCCTAAAGGGGATCTTATCACTTACTCTAATAGTTAATAATGGATGGGGATTTGTTGTGTCAACTTGACTCATTCTGTTCATTTGTAGTCTTCCTCAAAAATCTATTATTTTATATCTAAAATTTAACAGGTAAATAATCTTAAACAATACGATCATGAATATGAAAAAAGACAAATAAATTCTAAGTATTAAAGTAGATTATCTTTGAGATCTTGTTTTTAGATATTTTTAACCATTCATTTTAATCATTTTAAAGTAATATACTTTAATTTTAAAATTATTTTTTTCCCAAATTTATGATCTTGGTGGTTAAGATTATTGAATTATAAAATCTTAGATCATAAAAATAGCTTTTAGAATGAGACTATACTTAAACATCAAGTCACCGAAACTTTTCATGCAGTTGTGTGTTTAAGACTTAACCCAAACAAATATGCTTCTCCCTAAAGATATCAATTTTTGGGGCCTAAGTAGGTCAGTTAGAACCGACCCAACAAGTCCAAGGTCGGCTCCAAAACTAACCTGAACCCAGTCAGATCAAAGTTGATCAAACCCATACATGGCCTACCGGCTTGAGTAGTGTCCCGGTAAAAAAAAAGAAGGTAAAAAATATATGTTACATATATTTTATTATAGAAATATATATAATTGTATATAAAAAATAACGACTTGGGTTCAATTGGACTTGGAACCAACCTGATTCGCAGGTTCACACTTTTGAACCGAGACCCTGACCAACCAGGTTTAAATGCTAGATTGAAAACCATGCCTAAGTCAGGTCAGCCTATTGGGTCAACTTGTTGTTCCAACCCTATTAACAAGGGAAAGAGGAATTTGAGTGTTTTGGAAGCAATATTTGCGCTAAATGAAATGGGAAGGAGAATGGGAGCAGAAAGTGAATTGAAACTTGAATTCCAATATAAGAGGAAAGAGACAAAAGGTAGGAAAATTCATTAAATTCCATTAAATTGGAATACAATCTATAATCGTACTAGTAAGAGTGAGAAAGAAGAGTAAGGATGCTCATTTAAAGATTTTGATTTCTAGTTCTTCTTTCTAGCAAGATGGAGAAGACAATGGTGCTAGTAAGTGGGTTTCTTAGAGAGAGACTATATGGGCTATCAGGTCCTTTTATGGACAGAGATTTTTCTTTATTTCTATTGAAGAGAGAGGTTCTTAGAAAGGGAAATCAATTCACTTCAGAGGAAAGATCCAAGCACCTACCCATCATGTACGAATCACCAATGATTTTGCAATATATGGCACCTCTTTCACATTGTATCTTTCTTGCTCTTTCACAAATAGCACATTAGTGTGTAAGTACATCTATTTATCCTTATTGAATCATCCCCATGGGAATGAACAATTATATAAAACTGCATTCGTATAAATATATGATAAATCATAAATCCAAATTACTGCCCTCTATGCACCAGGAAGAGCATGTCTACTCAAGGTTAAACTTACAAACTAATTAATAAATAAAAAAATTATAAAACCAACTTTCTAATTTGTAGTGTGTTCCTTAGTACATAAAAGTGAAAGTACTTGGGATTCTATCTTAAATGGATGGGGCACGAAAGCAAAAACCGATAAAACCTTTTCTTTTCACTCCAAAGTAAACACCTTGCACCATCCCCACAAACATGGTAAGTACCACTACCAATATTATAGACTAAGATGTTTTTCTTCCCTGTATTCTTGTCCAACCCATAAACAACAATAGCAGTAGTTGGCTCGCTAATGATACGAGCAACATTTGTCTTGCAATGATGCCATCTTCTTTACTGGCCTGCCTTTGAGCATCATTGGTATAAGCTGTGCAACAACCAACAACCCAATTCAGTGACCACAATCCTCAAGACTCAGATATGAAAATGCAATATTGTAACTAAAGTTTACAAGTCATAAGAAGCAGAGGAAGAAACCTCCCAAAGTTTATATATAGAAATGAATTATAGAAGACACAATTGATAGGAAAACTTTATGTAATAATTAAGGAAAAGTGTTTTTAATAGAAAAAGCATTTCATAATACGTGAATATGTGGGAAAAAGAAACTAGGCATGAACCAAATAGATTCACATAAAAAACATACACATTTCTATCCATACTTGTATCATCAGGTTAGATTGAATGATAAAAAGCTAATACCTATCTCTATTTTCAATCAATTTATAGTATTGAATAGTAATCTCATCTCTCAAAGCTTTCACATAATCTTCACGATGCTATTATTTGAGGGAGCAAATAAATCCAAAGAATCAGTAAAAGTCCACCAAACAAAATAAAGAGGGATTGACTATACAAAGCATGATTTTAAAATGTTTTTTGTTGTTTATCTTTCATATTTCAGTGGTGTCCTTATTGAATTTCTTCCCAGTTTCAATAATTAAATTTAAGGACCAGTTATCCGTTCATTTTAGCCAAACTCCTATTCAACATTGGCTTATGATATTGAATTCAAAGTGACCAGATTTTTCTCCATATATAAAATATGTATATGAGAAAAATCTAATGAAGATAGAGGTACTTCAAAAGAAACGAACCTTGACGTATATCAATTTCAAAATGAATGAATTAAGACGTAATTTCATATAATAGAAAATATAACTGAGAAAAAAATATAAATGGGAAAAAGAAGGTGCTTGTAGAGGTGCAAGTGCCTTTTCAACAATAATCAAGACAGACCACCAAATTCAGGCACCACAAAGCTTATAAAAAGAATATACCACCAGATTTGGATAAGCACACACATACATACACACATACACATATCCGGGAAACTCCTCTCACCTACCGAAAACCCACTATTGCACCTTCCCCTCTTCTTCTTGATGGCGGAAAACCACCGAAAAACTTGTGAAAGCTAGCGGAAGTTCGCTGGCAACTCCCTCTTGCAACTTGGACCCCTTTTCTCCTCTCTGCTACTTTCGAAACTACTGTCAAAGTTTCTTGCTATTCCCCAGTGAGCTCCCTGCTTTTCTCACCCTGGCAACAACCCTAGCTGGTAGAGTCCTGCAACCCTTCACGAATGCCCTTGTGTTCCCCTACCGGTGCTCTCTCGTCTCAGCCGGAACTTTCCCTTTTTTACCAGTGCTCTGTGTGCTTGCCTGATTTCTCGTCGGGAAGCTTCTCTCTTTCATTGTTAAGTTTTTCTTAACCTTCGGTAAAATCGTGAAAAGGGGGGTTTGTCCCTCCTCATATTAAAATTCCTCTCTTACTTGTTGGTATACCTACCCGTGTTTCCTAACAAGGTTCTTGAGAGAGCGGTCTCAAGTCCCGGGTTCCCCTTATACCCGAGACACGTGCCACCTGGGCATCCCGACCCGGAGGGTGAGATCGAGGCACCTAACTAGCTTGGGGACTCCATTGGGGACACACTGCCCTTCGTCGGATCGCTCTTGTTTGGCTAGTCTCTCCTTTACTTTTTGTTTTTCTACACACACACGGCTTCTGGGTTTCTTGACCCATTTATCCAGATCAGGGATTTTCTCATCCCCGAATTCGTGAGTGTCCCCCGAGAATAAGTTCCTCGAACTTCGTTCCCAACTTTCCTTTTTAGTAAAGATCCAGTGTCTAGCTCCTAAGTCTTGACCTGGATAGGTGTGAGGAGGGACTTATAGGTCCCTAACTCCCCTTCTCCTAGCTCTGGTGGAACCTCCACCAAAGCACTTTGCATCGGTAGCACATCTACTGCCATTCATAGCATGCACCCTGTCACCAGCAAGTCACTGCCGGTCGGATTGCCGAGCTAAGCTAAAAGGCTGCTCAGTCCCTTTCTACAGAAGGCAAAAAAATTGTCATTGCTTTTGTGGGTCGCCGCAAGGCCACCCCCCACATTCCTACACCACCTCGGGTCTCTGTGCTTAGAGGCTCAACACATCGAGGTGGAGACCTTGCGGCCTCCAACTCTCACACACACCCTAAGGCTCGTGCGTCATCCACTCGAACCACACCTTGGGGTATTCCGTATGTTACCTCGAGTCAGTGTTTAGGATCAGATCTCCTTGGACCAGGCCCTGTACATGTTATGGATGTGCATCCCACCACTCAGGGCAACATCGTAGCTGCGCCAACCCGAACACACGGGAGACGATCCCCTTGTCCTCTTACTCAGCACACACTAGTGCACTCTGTAAGAAGCAGGCTTCAACCTGTTCTTATACAAACACCTGCTCGAGGTTCGCGGCCTCCTAACGCCAGACCATTTGATTGAGCCAGGGCTGACCCCTAAGTCCCTCGTGATCCTTCCTCAAGGGGTGCAAATGTGTCGCCTTCAAAGACCGCTCCTCGCTCCCGACTCTAGCACCCTCATGAGTCAATACTTCCCTTGCTTGCCCTCCCTATTTAGGGGAAGCACCTCCAGCCCTGGTACTCAAAGGCCTTCCCCAAGAGTACCAACTTGAACCAGCCTCGTCAGCTAGGTCATGCCTCTGAAGCCCATAAGAACGCTTGGGGCAATGAAATGATGGGAGATCAAGTTCATCATCCTCCCCGGCCAAGGTTGCCCAAGTACCTAATCCACACTCATTGTTTCACCTAATGGAGACGGCCCTCTCTTGTGCAAGAAGGGCCGACCAGCTGCGATTCCGATCGTAGTTCTGGCATGAGGTCCATCAAAGCCTCAAAGATAAATGTTACAGGGGTCTACAAATCTTGACTAAAGAAGAAACCAAGACATTTGGGGCACTCAAATTTGATGACCCTCTTCACAAGATCCCCTTCCACCCTCTTTGAATTTCGAAACCAAAAGAGGATATGGGAGTAGCCTGCACAGTGGTCAGTGTCATAGAAGATGACCCGACCACTCAGCAACCACTGTCCTAAGATCATCAAGAACCGATCCTCACGCGATCGGCATATAAGACTTGAGATCAGTCGGGGCATGCAGAGCCCTTACTGACTAATCTACCGCGCGTGACTCGCCAAGCTCAGGAGCCTTCAACCAGACCTAAGGCTGACTGCCCTGAGGAAATGGTTGACGTTATGGTTATGACTGAACCTAATGACAACTAGGAAGAACGCATGGACAAGTTCAACCAGATGGTGCGAGTGATGAGGGAGAAGATTGATCGAATGGAAAGCATGCGGGCCCTAGCCAATGTACCCCGTCATGAGGCCGATTCCCGCACTCAGATGATGCAGCTCCAAGTCAGCCTCCTCCTCGTGCCTCACAGGACAATTCCGTCCCTCACACCATCTCACAGGCAGACATCGACACTATGATAAGCCATAGCCTCAAGAGCAGACAGATCCCAGGTATGTAGAGTACAACACTTTACAAGAAGTCGTACCCCTCCTACATTGATTGGGTTCTGTTTCCCTCAGACTATAAGAAAGGGAAGCATCCCTTATTTGATGGTACAACCTCCCCACACCAGCATATCGCCCAGCTTGTCGAGAGAAAACAGCTGATGGGAGACTCCTTCTTCATCAGTTTGTTGAAACCCTCTATGGCCCAACTTTTCTATGGTATTCTTGGCTTCCCCCAAACTTAGTAGATACTTAGGAAGAAATGGAGAAACTATTCCACCAGCTCTTCTATGAGGTTGAGAGAGAAGTTCAAAGCATCGAACTTCTCACCTTAATTCAGAAACTAGACGAACCCGTGGATCAATTCATAGCAAGATGGAAAGATTTAGCTGCTCGCCATCCTGACCCTATGCCTGAGAAGGAAGCAATTCAAACATGAGTGCAAAATATGCGACTCGAGATAGCTGTACATGTTGAGGCCTCCAATCTGACCTCCATGTTAGAGCTGATCTCTAAGTTGGTTCACATAGAAAGCCTGTCATGCCACTATGGTGGGTCACGACAACAGTCTGCAAGCTCAGGAAACAACTGAGGCAATGGTAGCTCTCGGACCAATGCCCGGGGCAATCCACAAAAAGAGGTAATCAGCGTAGCTGTCACTGTCAATGATCCAAAGAAGGCTCCCTCTCAAACTGTGGACCTCTCCAAATGGGTAAGCACAACAAAAGCTCCTCTAGCAGGTAAACAACAATAGTCATACAACTGGGTACCCCCACCTGCGAACCTTAATTGAGATGATTATTGGACCAAACATAAGAATAAAGTCTACCCTTTTGAAAAAGAATGGGTCCCTTCACTACTCTGATTATTACAAGAACAGAACATGATCAAGCTATCGGAGACTAAGTTCCTTGATCAAGCTGGACTCGACACCCATGTGAATTATTGTGCTTATCATCGAAGGATAAACCACCCCATAGAGGAATTCTACACACTAAAGACATCATCAAGGCCCTGATCTAGAAGGGTCAGATAAAGCTCGAAGAGCTAAAGAAGGCATTTGGGGCAGC
This sequence comes from Amborella trichopoda, assembly GCF_054954075.1. Taxonomy (NCBI): domain Eukaryota; kingdom Viridiplantae; phylum Streptophyta; class Magnoliopsida; order Amborellales; family Amborellaceae; genus Amborella; species Amborella trichopoda. The sequence continues at coordinate 32,709,599 of NC_142344.1, forward strand.
AAAAGCTTCCCACACAGTGACAGTCCAAGAGGAAGACGAAGCGCCTAATCTTCTTCGCACCTTTTTTGTCATGATTCATCAAGAAGGCCTCATCACACCAAAGTCAGGAATGTCCACACTTTGAGGCCCTCGACAGATAACTCGAACGAACCAATTTAAGTAGGACGCAACAAGGGTAGTTGAAAAAGATGCTAGCCCAGGCAGCTGGATTCTCAACAGTTGCTGACGCCTTGGAGGCTCGAGCCAAGTCAAAGCCATCTTCCTCCACAAAGAAGCACAAGAAGAAAAAACCTTAGTGGCCCCTTAAGCCCGACTTTTAGCAGAGGCTGAGAGAATCAAGAGGGCAGAGCTTCTATTTTCAACAAGTCTGTTACATGGTGCAAATCTCAGAAGCGTCACCCAGCACGGGGCAAATGAGCCTGAAGTCAGGGAAAATGCTGCAACCTCCACCACAGAAGCCAGGCATCCTAAATTTTCCCAACCCACCACTTCTCCTTCAGTTGAATACTCCAAACAATTTACCCATTCTTAGGCTCCTTAGGCTCCTGCCTCACCCAAATACCCTGGACAACCCACCAGTCCTCCAATTTCCTCCTAAGCCTCAACCTCAAATCTCCACTCCACTAAAATAAATCTCTATCACCAAATCCACCCAGACAGCCCAAACCAAGCCGACTGCCCAACCAAGGCAGCCAGCAGCCCAAAATAAACCTACTATACCACCCAAACCAGTGGCAGGACCAGAAGCACCAAACGCTGACAAGGAAAATGTGAAATATGATGTGATAGGGAACTTGAGAAAGCTTCCAGCCCTTCTCAGCATCTATGACGCTCTCATGCCCTTAAGGGATTATTGTATGGCTCTAGTTCAGGCTCTTTCCGATTCAGAGGTGTACGAGACCAAAGTGGAACCCATCAAGGTGGACCCATCAATCTTGAGTGTATGTATGGTGATCACCTTCTCAGAGGATGATCTACAATTGGGAGAAAAATTTCACAATTGCCCTCTCTTTGTGACTAGTGAATTACATGCATGCCCCATTAACCGAATTATGTTGGATGGAGGGTCAGCAGTCAATCTTATCCCAAGAAGAATCCTCACTCGATTGGGATTATGCTTTGAAAATCTCACTTCGACACATATCACAGTTCAGGGATTCAACCAGTCAGGAGAAAAGCCAGCTAGCAACGTCCGCCTTTCATCTTAAGATTGCTGAATTAAACAATTATGCTTAGTTTCATGTAATCGACACTGACACCTCCTACGACATCCTTCTTTGCCACCTATGGCTTCATGATCAGGGGTGGTTCCGTCCACATTGCACTAGTGCTTCAAGTATAGTAGAGATGGGAGACAGTATATGGTCTTTGCTGATAAAATACCATTTCATGTAGCTGAAGCTCACTATGCTAATGCCAAGTATTATTTCATAGATTCGGTGTCACCCCAAAAGCCAAATGATGGTGATTACAAGTCTGTGAGGAAAACAGAACTTCACTTCATGAAGATGTTGAGGACATCGGGCGAACACTAGTGAACATGTTCAAAGAATAGGAAGGACAAGGAAATATTCTCCCTCTGACTCCCCTTCACCCTAGCATGCCATTCACTACCCTTAGGGAAACACCATCTTCGCTTGAAGATGAGGCTTCCCCCTCTGCCTCCAGTCTAGAGCCTCTTTTGTAAGAAGAGGAATCTGAGGTCACTCTTGATATTGAGGAAGTCATGAGGATAGCTCCCGACTCCAAAGGGCACCTACATGCCGGACCATCAAAAAGTCCTTTATGTTGCACTCTTGAAATCATAATTGGTGCGCCAGCCGACGTGGAAGGTCCACAAAACCCCAGTTGCTATAAGCAAACAGGATGCTCCTAGTCCCACCACATGGTTAGTTTTGACCAGTAGTCAGCCACAAGTTCTGCGTTTCCATGATTTAGTGAGAGGAGAGCAGTTTGAGAAAGGACAACCTTCTCTCTCTCAAGAGCAAGATCCCCTAGTAGAGTTAAGAAGCAAAGTTCGCAATCTCCAGAGCCAATTGGAGGTAATGCATATCGCTTCAAAATATCTAAAGGAGTTCATCCCTGAGAACAAGCGCTATGACGAGCTTGAAGTAAATGCACCTCGAATGGAAACCAAAGCCCCTCCTGATTAGACTATTTATAGTGAGCAGGCTGATCAAATGATGAGAAATATGAATTACAAGCCCTTGTCCAATCAAACATTAAGGGGAGAAGAAGCAATTGCTTCCCCATTCGAGGTCACTGAAGCCACAACAACTTGTTGCTAGACGAAGCAAGGCATATGGTATTCTGTCTTGTCCCCTTGAGAGCATGAACATTTTGAGAGGCGGTCAAGCTCAAAGAAGCAAATGAAGTACGACAAAGTAAAAGAAGAATGAAATCATGCAACAAAATTAGCCATAAGAGAAAAAGAGGCATTTCATTCATAAATTAAAATTTTTTACAAGTGCTGGCATATGCCAAAGAAAGGACATTCTAAAAAACGATCAGTGATCTTATTGATCTCCTCTCTGGATGCTATAGAAGAAGCCTCGGCATGCTGAATATGCTTCTTCGATTCAACCACCATCCATGGAGACAATTTTCGACTCAATAGTGTAAATGAGCTTTGATAGATCCTCAGCCAAAGAGGCATCCAAGGCCTTCCTCTAATTCATCTCCCTCTCAAGATCATCAAATTCGCTACTCAACCTTTGCATCTCCATCCTTATGGCTATCACCCTATTAAAACAAGCTTTTCCTTCTATCTTGAGTTCTAGTTAATGAGCAACCACAACAACCTTCTTCTATGCACAAGAATCTATTCCTTGAAGATGACGTGTGATTGACTCCTCCAAGGCGGCCAGCCTGCTATTTTCTACCTCATGATGCAACCTTCCCAATCTCTAGCTCTCCAATTCATTTAAAGTAGCATCAAAACAAAGTGAGGACTTCTTGCGCATTCCCCAAAGCAGTGGTTGCAAGGGAAAATTCATTGAGTTTTGCCAGTGCTTCACCCAGCTCGATGAGAAGGCAGCTCCCTTAGATGTTGAAGATCTACACGGAGCATGTCCACAATCATGCCAAATACCCCATTGAAATCAGGTCTGGACGGTACTGCTGGGTCCACCATTATGGAAGGATCTTCAGTTTCGAGGGCCGCACTCAAAGGAATGATAGACATGTGAGTCACTAGCTTTTCTGCAGCAATCACAAAGCCCAAATCCTCAAGCTCCTCATATTAGAAGGGAGCCCCAGTCTCAAGTTGCTTGATCCCCTCAGCTTTAGTCTCTTCAACATCAGCCTGCTCACCTTGACCTTCACCTGTTGAGGCTACCACTCTTGTCTCAGCATGCTCCAAGGCAACCTCTCGCCCTTGCCTCTCACGCTCTAGCATGGCCTCAATAAGCGCAAGGCTAACATCTCTTCCTTGTTCTCCATCTTCTTGAATTGTCGCTTCAGCCTCGACAAGTTCAAGGGCTACCTCCTTCTCGTGACCTTCAACTTCAGCCGCAGCCTCTTCTACCTAGTCCACATAACCCACAACCAGGACCTCTGCCACAAAAAGCTCAACCCCTTCATCTTCATCACCTATGCACTCTGGGGCAGCCGCCCCTTGATGCTCAAGCGCCTCACTAGCCATAAGCCCCTCCTCTTGAAAGATGCTTGGGCCCTCTCCATCCATCACTACAGCCCCTGTCTCAATCGGGGCAGCAACCTCCTGAGGGTCGGAAGCCCTGTCAATGTCAGGTTCCTCTTCTTGAGCAATAACTGCAGGGCCTTCAGTCCCATCTATCTCCACTGGAACTGCATCTGACTCAGGAATCACTCTTGGACTTGGAGGCATCACCTCAAGTTCCGGCATCACCTCTAGATCAGAAGCGATGACAATAGAATTAGAGGGGCTAGATTCATCTACCTTAGTTTCTGAAGAGGTATAAAACAATTCAAGAGAGGCAGAAGATGATATAGAAAGGGCAGAAGGTGACTTGGAAGGGGTAGCAAACGAGCCAAAGACAGAAGATGAGGAGCTACCTCCTGATTCTAAGATGACTGGAAGTTTCTCACCCCTAAGTATCTAAGCAGATCAGACAGCCAGAGGTGGTGCACGAGTGTCAGTAGGAGCAAAGCTCTTCCTTTTCTTCCCTCTTATAGAAGAAGAAGCAACCGCTTAAGAACTCCCCTCCCGAGAAGAGCCTATAGTAAGAACACTGTGTGGGTTGCTCCGTATCAATGCATTCTGATCTTGGACTGGGTTCCCTTCATGACCTGGGACCTTTTGGCCCTCCTTTCCATTGGAAGATAGAGTCAAGGTTGTAAAAAATGGTCCCCATCTTCTTCTCCATGGCAAGAAGTTGCAGTAAAGTTTCATCTGTTGCTATCCCACGAGGTACCCCAAGAGCCTCCCAATTCCAAGGGTAGTCCAAGGGAAAAATCTATCATCGAGGAAGAATCCTGAGCATCCACTTTTTCCTGGTGTCTTGGTGTCAATCATAGTTCTCCCATTTTAGGGGTGATCAGCATCCCAGTACCCCAGCAGGTAATTCTCCACTAGCTCGCATAGGCCTCAGTTGCCTGCATCCTCCTGTCAAAATGTTACCACATATGTGCAAATTTCAGTCATCTCCAAACATGTGGACCATGCGGTGCTGATATGCTCTGGCCGCCATGATTCCCGAAGTGTCCCAAGCTCTTCCTTCCTCCCTCTGTTCACTCTGTCATGAAGCTTCTCAAAGAACACAGAGAAGGGGCAACTCTGATCAAGTCTGTCCTTACGAGCAAAGCGATGGGGGAAATATCGTTCAAGTCTGGTAATGAATGGGGTACGATAGGCTAAAACCCCACCTCTGACACTCAAAATAAACATGAGCTCCTTAATGGTTGTGGAAGCACCATCTAGTTCCTTCCTCAGTTCATCAATAAAGGTGCGGTCAATTAAGCCCCCGACTGGAAAAGCGACCTGATGCATACTGGAGGAATCATTCCCAAATAACTTTCGTGCTTCCCTTGGGCTATGCAAGATAGCTTTCTGCCCGGCAATCGTCCTCAAGAAAGGGCACATTTTCTACCCCGTGCCAGGACTTCTAACATAGGTGGCAAGGAAATAAGCCCTTAGCCACCCATACGCATAATGGATGGGGAATGGTGTCTTAAATTCCCCAAGGAAAGCTTCGCCCCCCATAAGGTCATTACCCCCTTCGTTGCCTTTTTAGGCTTTCCCCCTCGAGATGGCTCCTAGTCCATGATAGATGCTGCATAGGACTGGTTGAGCAAGGGCGTACTGGCCCCCCCTCCATAGAATATGTCTGGACGGATGTCCTCTGCCCCTCTAGAAATAACAAACTTGCATAGAAATAGAGCTAAATAATAGGCTAAAAAGACACAGTCGTCACTGAACTGTGCTTGATAAACCGAAGGTGTTCCCTTTGCAGCTGCTTTTCCCTTTCTCCTTGAAATAATTGGACCAGCCTCTTAGGGGTAATCCCCGTAAAAGAATTTCACCCACTCGGTGAAGGTCACACGACCATTGCTGGACTTAGAGTGAAGCCGCTGATAAATCGCAAAGATGTCCTAAACACCAGCAGGTGGTTCCTCTTCTCCTAGGTGAGCACCACCAAAGGTGACTGAGTTTTGAGGCACGAACTCATCATACATTTCCCCGATCAGCAGAAGGTTGCCGATGAAGTTACGACCGAGGGGCCATGTGTTGCTAACATGACTCCATGTCTCCAGTAGTACCTTAACAGTATTTGAGCATCGGTCATAAAAGCTGCGTGAACACTGCACAACAGCTAACAGGGAGGCACGCTCAAGAATTCTTCTTTGCGGCCCCAACACCTTGATCGTCTAGGAAGAGTACCCTTTTAATTATTGGTGCTCCCCTTGCACTTGAATGTCAGCAGAAGACCATATTAGCCCCTTGGTCTTCACCATTCTCTTCTCCAATGTGGGAAAATTTGCATCAGAGGCCACATTCCTATGCATGCAATGAAGAAGGGCCACCCCTTCCTCAATACTGACATTACCATCATTGCCTTCCGGAACCTCAAAATGAACTGAGTTGGTAATGAAGGTGACACTGAGGGGCCACTCTAGTGTGCATATTGGTTCTGTTAGCTAAATATGCTCACCCCTGACTAGACTCCCCCTGGTAACATCATTTGTGCTAAGCTCTCCTCCCCTTGAAAGATTTTTCATGTCAGGGATTCTACGAGAAGGCTTGGTCATTATATAAAGCTTAAGGACTCACTTCCATGTGAAAATCACTAAGGCGTTGACTATCGCTACGTGTGAAAAGGTACTGGCTAGCGTCGGCTGTGTTCTCAAAAGCTAGCACCGGCTGTGTTTTTCAAAGCCCAGCATCGGATGAGTCCTCAAAAGCTACCGCCACTTGTGTTGAATAAAGCTCAGTGCCCACTAGGTTTGTCAAACACTTGTGCTGGCTATGTTTGTCAAGGCTCAGCGCCGGTTGTGTTCTCTATCATCGAGCGTGTTCGCTCGCAATGCTTCAGACGGTGATTATCCAACTTCTTCAAGATCCTTCGTCCCCCTGTGACCCTTCAGTTCTCATGTCCCTTCGGCTGCAGGTGACCTTTTAACTCCTCAAGACCCCTCGACTCCCCGTGACTGTTCACCTTCCGGTGACCATTCGCTGTCGGTGACCTTTCGTCTCCCTGCGACTGTTCACCTCCTGGTGGCCGTTCATCATCGATGACTGTTCACCTTCTGGTAACCATTCGTTGCCGGTAACCGTTTGTCTCCCCACGACTGTTCACCTCCCAGTTACCGTTCATTACCGATGACTGTTCACTCCCCTGTGACCTTCCGGCTACTCACTGGAAACCACTTTTCTTGCCAGAAACCCACTATTCAACCTTCCCCTCTCCTTCCCAATGGTGGAAAGACACCAAAAAACCCCCTGAGGCAAGCAGAAGTGCACTGGCAACACCCTGTGACCCCTTTTCTCTCACTTCTCTGGTACTCCAGAACCACTGCCGGAACCTTAGTTGACCTCGACAAGCTACCTTCTTCTCAATTCTATCAATTGTGACCCTTGCCAATAGTACCCTGCTTTCGCGCTGGAGTTCACATAGGAAATCTCTTTACCTTCAACAAACCCTCGCCTGTAAGCTTTATGTTCTTCCCAGAATACTCACCGGGAGCTCTCTCTTTCACGCTGCTAAAAATTCCTTAGCCTTTTTTTTTTATGCAAAGGTATAATGGTGAAAAAGGAGTTTACCCCCCTTATATAGGTGAAACTTCCCTGAGATACCCCTAACAAACTGAAAATGCCAGCCAGGTCCCTGAAGGCCAAATGGTGATGGAGCTGACTGGGTCAGGCTCATAACCGAAGCCTATATCTAGGTTACTTCTGTTCATTCTCTACCGCCGCTCGTGCTCCAGCATCGAGCATGCCACTGAAGGATAAACGCCAAGGGGCTGGACCTGGTCGGCTAAGGCTCGAGGCCCAAACACAGGTCACCGTCGTTTGTGGACCAGCGTCGTCTGTGTAACTTGTGGCCAGCGCTGTGTGTAACTTGTGAGCAGTGTCGTTTGTGTAAACTTTTGAGCAGCGTCTTCTGTGTAACCTGTGACCAGCACCGTCTGTGTAACTTGTGACCAGCGCCGTCTGTGTAACTTATGACCAGCACCGTATGTGTAACTTGTGACCAGCATCATCTATGTAACTTGTGACCAGCGTCGTCTGTGTAACTTGTGACCAGCACCATCTGTATAACTTGTGACCAGCGCCGTCTGTGTAATTTGTGCCCGGGCTAGTGCCGTGTGCGTCAATGCTACCGTCGTGCATGTTACTCCTTCCCATGTTAGTGCCACGCAATTCTAAGCCCTATTACCACCGTGAGTGTTCTGCCAACATCCCCAGTGGAGTTACACATGTGCCACAACCCATCATCCTTAGTAGAGTTAGGTGTATGTCAAAAAAAAAGCATGCTTGCCTCTTCAATCCCCAGTGGGTCTATCTCACACCAAGTCATTATCATCACTTAGACCCTTTCCCATCTTATCCCGAGGGAGTCGGGTCACTTTCCATAAACCTATTATCCATAGAGTCTTATCATTTTCCCCAAGGAGTCACACTTGCCCTTAATCCCCAGTAAAGTCTGCTTCTGTTTGCTAATCCTCATCAGGTCGCCACCTTCATCTAAGCCCTTTGCTTGTGTATGGGCTTAACCATTTTAGCCTCAGGGAGTCAAATTGCCCCCCATGGACCTTCACCTATATGGCAATCCACACAATGCTCTGTGTTGTATGACCCTAAATTGCATAGCCATGGTCCAAACTATACGACCTTAAACTATAGTAGAGGTCTAGTTGCACGATCTTAAATTGTATGGTCTTAGCTGCATGATTTTAAATTGCATAGCCATTGTCCAAACTATATGACCTTAAACCATAATACATGTCCTGACCGCATGACACAGCCACGGTCCAAGCTCTATGACTTTAAACCATAGTGCACGTCCTGGCCGCATGACGTTAAAAGGCATAGCACCATCGTCCAAACTATATGACCTTAAACTGTAGCGGAGCTCTAATTGCACGACCATAAACTACATGGTCTTAGCTGCATGACTTTAAATTGCATAGCCATAGTCCAATCTATATGACCTTAAACCATAGTGCATGTCCTAGCCGCATGATATAAAACTGCATAGCCACGGTCCAAGCTATATGAACTTAAACCATAGTGCACGTCCAGGCCGCGTGACGTTAAAAGGCTTAGCACCATGGTCCAAACTATATGACCTTAAACTGTAGCGGAGGTTTAGTTGCACGACCTTAAAATGGATGGTCTTGGCTGCATGACTTTAAACTACATAGCCATGGTCCAAGCTCTATGATCTTAAAACCATAGTGCACAATCTGGCCGCACGACGTTAAACTGTTTTGCACAGGTCTAGGAGGCATGCCCTTAAACATGCCCCCACACAAGCGCACACGCCCTTTACATGCGTCTTCATGCATGCCTTCCCTAACCGACCTGTTCGTGTCGTGCATCACCTTTCATTAACCTCCCCAGTAAATCCATCTTCCTTCATTACTATTCATCATTCCCCAATGAGTTTCACCCTCGCTCACAAACGGTGAGCCATCCCACCATCCATACTCTCCGTCAGCTAGTGGGTCAACTCTCTCCATCCATTTGCCCACAGACTGCCATTCATCTCCACCATGGTCCAGCTATATGACTCTAAACTATAGTGCACGTCTTGGCCACATGACGTTAAAAGGCTTCGCACAGGTTCTGAAGGCATGACCCTAAAAAATCCTTCACAAAAAAAAAGAATAACGGGCAAGGTGTATACCTAGACAAGGGAACGCCAAGAGTAAAAATGAAAAATTACTGATGGGCATGGTCACGAAACCATGAGTAAGAGAGTTCCCTAAAAATGAAAACCCAGGCACGATGAAAAGTCATAAGGGCACCGTGAGTAAAACTGGAAGAATAAGGGTAAATATGACCAAAAGGTCATGGGTAAACGAACCCTATATAAAAGGACGTTGGTGAAAACCGTTTCTACGGCGTCACTTCTCAAGTCCAAGTGAAAATCCGTAAAGGATGCTTGGAGCAATAAGTAGGTTGTTGTAGCACACTCCTCATAGGCGGCTTCAGCCACTGTGCAAGAAGAAAAATCCTGGTGTCAGAGTACCCTGATACCAAGGACCAAAAAGATGAGATTCAAAGAAATATTCTGACAGCCTGAGTTCATTTTGCAAAAAAAATGACTCGAAGGACAGAAGACTTGTCAAGAAGGCAAGACAAGTCTCACGAATAAGAGCACCATTCCCAAGAGGTTACTAAAGCACTACAAGATGTTGAAGACGCCCCAAGAAAGCCAAGTTAGCCAATCCTTGGACCTGTTATGTAGCAACAGGATTGAGCCCTCAGGGGTCGCCTCAGACAAAGAAGAGAGGTATCCTGATTGTTGAAACTGCTAGCAGTAAGCAGGGTTGTGCCCACAGCTGGTCACCTAGATAAACTAAGGTATCCTGCCTGCCAAGCAAAATCTGGTGCGAAACGTAGACGGCCGCCAATAGAAGGCCCTTCAACAGAGCATCCAGAACAAACAAAAAAACAAAGAAACCCAGATTAAATGGGAAAAATTACCTTAAGCATGGCACATCAGCACCAGATGGGCCTAATTCTGACAAATTAGGTCCGTACAAAATCCTCAGTTGTCAGTATCACAAACAGTCCATGTGAAGGTGAGGACTTTGATAGGATGCCTCAAAACTGTTTTCTCCCCCTAAGTCTCCATGGATGGACCTATGCATTGCATCCAAATTTCTGAGCATCTTAATTACAGTATTGCATGGATCTCCTCGGTGTTGACGTGGTCATGTGGCTAGAAAGAAAAAAGTAATAAAACCGAAGGAAATTTTTGAATGTTGTCCTTCTCGCTTCTCTCAAAGACATTTTTCAATATCGTGGGTCCCCAATGCTGAATAAAAGAGAAGCCGATCAATAAAGCTCTGATATACAATGGAATTTCTGACAGCCTCATAATTTCCCCAGAATGGGTCAAAATCGTACTAAGCACTCCAAAAGGTCGTCTGCCAAGTTTCGTTGCAACACGACATGTCAAAGGCAATGCAGACAAAGAAACAATTTTAGAAAAATGAGCCTCTAGCACAATGAAATGGATCCCATAATTAGAACTCTATTTTCGGTGGGTCAAAAGCGGTGGGACCACCGCCATTGGATCCGACACGGTCAAAAACCCCTATAAGTCAAGTATCAGCTTAAACGGACATCCAAGGACAAAGTTATGGGTGAAACATTAAAAAGGGGTAACCGCACATGATTCCCATGCGGCCTCCCTGTACCAATCTCCATTAAGGGAGACTAATTTGTACAGTCACGAGCAGCAACTTTGGAGACCCATATCTCAATCGTTAGGAGTCGGATCGTGCTCAAATTTTGTGAGTGTGTTCGTGTCGTCAAGATGTGCATTTTGATATGTGGCACACCCCTATGATAATGCTCTAGTAAGGAGAAAAATTAGAGAGAAGTTGGAAAATGGTGAAGACAGTTGCAAAAAACTTAGCAACAACATGCCTGGCTCGAGCAGCCCTATCACGGCGCTCGCGTACCCGATCGACGCGAAACCAATTGCATTATGTATGTAAGTTCCGAGGCTTTGTTTGATCTATACCCAACATACAATGAATTGTTGGATTCAGAACATGAAGGAATCAAAGTTGTTGCAGATTCTAACTTCCAGATTTCAAGATCCGGCCAAAAACGCAAGACAACGAAATCTTCGTCCGGATACGAAATCGAGCTGCGTTTGTTACAATGCGATCGTGGCTTAGTGAAATTCAGTGAAGAAAACAAAGAAAATCATCAAGAAACAAGCACATTATCGATCAAAAGTTTTCAAGGTCTATACGAATTTTGAGTCACATGATAGTGCCCTAAAAACACGTTTCATGGCTCGAAGTTAGTATCAAATCGATCATCATGCGAGCCTGACAAGAAGGCAATCATCTTTTAACCAAACGGAAGTTGGAGCAACCCTGAATCATCCATGGAAGGTCACGCATGTTCTAGGGCAGCAGCAGGGACTATTGTGGATTTTCACGTATTGTTGAGCAGGGGAAAAATTGTCCTTTTGCACTCATTTTTAGATCTTTCTTAAATTAAAATAAATTGTAACTATTATCAGTTAGGCTAGATTTTGGGCATCCACCCATGTTTGGGCCCAATTCAATAAATACATGCTAAACCTAATTGTAAAAGGACCCCCTCCGTTTTTAATCTCATGAATAAAATTTGAGAGTTTCATATTGAAATTGTGGGCACATCTTCGAGAGAGAGAGAGAGGAGAGAGAAAAAATTTTGGTATTGTTTGGTGAAGGTAACTTTCTCTCACCTCCTCTCATCTCTTTCCTCTCTCTTTCTTTCTCCCTTATCTCTCTTTCTCTCTTCTCTTCTCATCTATCTTTTTCTCTTTGCTCTTATCGTCTGTATTTTTCTCTCTTCTCTTCCCTTATCTCTCTTTCTATCATCTCTTCTCATCTATATCTTTCTCTCTCCTCTTCTCATCTATCTCTTTCTCTCTTCTCTTCTTGTCTATCTTTTCTCTCCTCCTCTCTTCTCTCTCTTTTTTCTCTTTCCTTTCACTTTCTTGTTCTTCTTTAATCACTTTCCTTCTCTCTCCTCTATCTTTCCTTTCTCTTTCATCTCTTTCCTAATCTCTCTCTTCCTTCTTTCTCCCTATTCTCTTCTTTCTCTCTCTTCTCCATTCATGCATGGTGGAGTCTATCGTCAGGTATGATGTCCTCCTACTGTTGGAACATAAACAGTGAGCTAAGCCTTAACCCAAGTGGTAAGTCGGGCCTCTGACCAAGTTTCCCTGTCTCTTTCCCTCTATCATGGAAGTCAAACCTCATCGCCATCCATATTTCTTTTACTTTCTCTCCCTTATGTCATGGACGGCAGAACCTCATTGTCGTCCATGTTCTCTTCTAGTTTGTCTTCCCTTGTCATGGATGGCGGAACCATCGTTGTCCATGTTTTCTTCTACTCTCTCCCCTATGTCATGGACAGCGGAACCTCATTGTCGTCCATGTTTTTTTCTACTTTCTTTCCCATATGTCATGGACGGCGAAACCTCATTGCCGTCCATGTTTTCTTCCCTCTTTTTATCTCCTCTATCATGGACGACGGAACCTCATCACCATCCATGTTTTCTTTTCTTCTTTTTTCTTCTATGTCATGGATGGCAAAACCTCATCGTCGTCCATATTTTCTCTCTCCTCTGTCATGGGCGACAGAACCTCATCGTCATCCATATTTTCTCTCTCCTCTGTTATGGAAGGTAAAACCTCATCACCTTCTGTGTTTCTTTTCCCTTCTCTCTCCTCTTTCATGAGCAGCAGAACCTCATCATCATCCATGTTTTCTCTCTCCTCTATCATGGATGGTGAAACCTCATCACCTTTCGTGTTTTCTCGTCCCTTCTCTCCTCTGTCATTGACAGTGGAAACTCATCACTATCCATGTTTTCTCTCTCCTCTACCATGGACGGTGGAAACTCATTGCCATCATTGTTCCCTTCCCTTCCTTTCTCTTTTGTCATGGATGGTGGAACCTCATCATTGTCCATTTCATTTCTCTCTTCTTTCTCTCTATTCTTACTTCTTTCTTCTCTCTCTTCCTTCTCTCTATTCCTTGTCTCTCTTCTCCCCTCTCTATCTTCTTCCTCCTCTTCTTCCTCTGCTTTCTTCGCTCCTCTATTCCTTTCTTTTTCTTCTCTTTCCTCCTCTCTTTTATTCCCTTCTTTTCACCTCTCTCTCTTCTCTTTTCTTCCTCTTTCGTTTGACCACGGAAGGTTAAGATAAGCACTATCATGGTAGTCCCATCGTTGAGCAGTATTGCCGTTGTACTGGTCTGAGTTACCGTGGGCGTCTAGCTACCACGACAGGCTGGCCATTGTATCAGGACTGGTCAGTGATCATTCTATCGTCGAGCAGTACTGCCGCCATGCCGATCTGAGTCACTATGCCCATGTTGCTACCACGCTGAGTAAATCACTTACTGGTCTAGTTACTGTGTTAGTCAAGCCACTTGGTCAAATTCTTCTCTTCCCCTTTCCTCTATTCTCTCTTTCTTCTTCTCTTATCACCCCAAATCTTCATCTCATTCCATCCCTTTCTTCTTTTGAATGCGCATGCCCGTGTGCATTCGTCTAAAGACAAGGTGGGGTCCCTTGACCCACTTGTCTCTTAAAATTAACTTCATGTGTATGATTGCAGAAACAAGAGAGTACATGACAAGGGAGGGGATTTCGAACTACTTGTAGAACTGGGGGCTTTCCGACGTGATCTAAGAGGGTGTCCATGTGAGTCAGCTCGAGTGAGTCACGGACCCAAGTGAGGTACGTTCTGCCTCACATTAAATTTCCTCTCACATCGGTTGGTATACATGCCCTTTTTTCCTAACAAGGTTCCCGAGAGAGCAGTCTCAAGTCCCGGGTTCCCTTGAAACCTGAGACACGTTCTATTAGGTCATCCCCACCTGAAGGGTGAGATCGAGGCACTTAAGCACACTACACTGGTGACCTCCTCCCCTCAAAAAAAAAAAGAGAAGAAAAAAAAAAGAAGCGTGGTGCGATGACAACAATTGTGAGTAAAAGTAAAAGAGATGGCAACAATTGTGAGTAAAAGTAAAAGAGATGGCAACAATTGTGAGTAAAAGTAAAAGAGCTTCAGGCGGACATAGCTAAAAAAAAGGCTGTGTAAAATTGCCCAACAAAAAAAAATAGGGGCCTGGTGAAAACCCTCAAAGGGCACCATGAGTAAAAATGACAAGAGGGCATGACCACGAAGACATGAGTAACAGAGTCCTGAGAAAAAATCTTGGCATAGCAAAAACTCACAAAGGGCACCATGAGTAAGAGTGAAACAAACGGGTGGACATGACCTTGAAGTCACAGGTAAAAGTGCCCCAATAAAGGATATGGTGAAAACCACTCTTCTAGCACAATATCCCCTCGGTTCAAGTGAAAACCACACAGGACGCTTGGACCGAGCCTCCTTTTTTCCGCCTTCAGGCGAAACCTCCTCATTCTGAGCCCCAGTGCCTTCCAAAAAAAATTTAGGCCCCAATGCCTTCAAAAATGTCAAGGCTCCAGCGCCTTCATAAAAATCTAGGCCCCAATGCCTTCAAAAAAAAAGCCCGGGCCCCAGTGCCCTCAAAAAAAAAAATTCTACACCAGTACCTTCCAGAACAAATTACAACCCTAGTGCCTTCCTAAGAATTTCGGGCCCCAATGACTTCCAAAAAAAATCCAGGCCCCAGTGCCTTTCAAAAAAATCCAGGCTCCAATGCCTTCCAAAAAATCTAGGCCCCAGTGCCTTCTAAAAAATTCAGGCCCCAGTGCCATCCAAAAAAATCTGGGCCCTAATGCTTTCAAAATGTCTAAGCCCCAATGCCTTCAAAAAAATTAAGTCCCCAGTGCCTTCCAAAAAATAGTCCGAGCCCTAGGGCCTTCCAAAACCATTTTTGGCCCCAATGCCTTCCAAAACAAATTCCAGCCCCAATGCCTTTCAAAAAATCTAAGCCCCAGTGCCTTTCAAAAAAATTCGAGCTTCAGTGCCTTCAAGATAATATTTGGGCCCCAATGCCTTCAAAAATTCCAGGCCCTAGTGCCTTTCAAACAAGATTTTCAGCCCCAGTGTCACCTTTTTTTATCATGGCCTTAGTGCCACCTCCTTATTTTCTGCACCAGAGCCTTAGTTCCCCAGTGCCACCCTTTTATCACGGGCCTTAGTGCCGCCTCCTTATTTTCGGCACCAGAGCCTTAATGCCCCAGTGCCACCCCTTTTATCCATGACCTTAGTGCCGTCACATCAAAAAATAAAATTCATCTCCATCTCTTCTCTTCCATCAAACTCTTGCAGTCAGGGTGGTCCCCCAAAATTGGACCGCTTCAGAGGTCATCCTCCTATCTGGGTAATTAGGGAGACCATCAAGTGGACCAGTAGGACGTAAATCAAAGATGTAGTTTACCTGTCGTTCTTCTTATCAAACTCAAGCATCTAGGGTGAAGTCCCCTAAAATGGGACCACCTCAAAGGCCATCCGCCTACCGAGTATGGGTAATTCGAGAGACCCTCAACTGAACTAGTAAGACGTAAGCCAAAGAGGTACCTTGCCTGCCTTTTCTTTCACCATCTAGTTTCAAGCATCCAGGGTGAAGTCCCCTAAAATGGGACCACCTCGAAGGCCATCCTCCTTTCATGTCTGTGTAATTCGGGACACCCCCAGCTGGACCTGTAGGATGTAAGCCAAGAGGTACCTTGTTCGCTCCTGGTGTTGTTGTTTGGATAGGGATAAAGCTCACAAGAAGGGCCCCCACCAACTCCAATGAAAGTATCTCCCCATCCAGAATGGGATAGAGCTCACAAAAAGGGCCCCCACTGGTTAGAACATCAGGAGTTCACATTTAAGCCCACCAAAAGTAAAATATCAATGCGATCGCCCAAAAAAAAGACAAATTCTAGCAGAACCCGGAGAACCTAAACAACGCACCAGACCACTAGAAGCCACTTTGATCACCCGCGAGTCAAGGAAAAAGCTCAACAAGGTCTACCACTCAAGGATTGCCTTGTGCAGGTGATCAAGAAAAAAAATATTGATCGAGACACAATAAACACTGGTGAGGATTCGTCAGAGAAGCTACGACATTAAATTTTTTCGAAGGTTGCACTTCTTGCTTCTCTCGAAGCGCTACATCCAGTGGGGCAAGTTGTTATACATCATTTTTGACGTACTTCCATCAACCCATGCGAATAAGGAGAGAGCCGGCAACAGTCTGGTCTATCGAGTTTATCAAACACCCACAGACTAAGATTGTGCAGAAAGGAAGGACCCTTCACTGTAGCCCTATGCTAACGGTTGTAATAGGGGACCAGACCACCGTCATTGAGCTCAGAACGTCAAAAATTTGGGTTCAATCGGACATCCCTAAAGAGGTCTACGCTCATGCAGCCACGCAACTCATGGGTTTTACCATAGCGCGGTGCGACTTCACCAAACTTATCCCGAAAAAGGGGACTTCTACAATGTTTTCCAGCAATAACTCTGCTAACCCACCACGCCTTCCTCTGAAAGCGGATAGAGCTCAAATGTTGACATGTTCCAGATCACGCCAGCCCTGTCATTTTGACCTATGGCACACACTTTGGCGTGACCAAGAACCCCCATTTCTCTGAAGAGAAAGGTGGCCAGAGAAACCAAGGAAAAAACAGGGTTCAGCAAGCTCAAAATTAAGAAGCATAAGTCAACATCCAAGTTGTGAATTAACGCAAGGAGGACTTCAACAGAACCACATCGCAAGGAGCTACATTATGTTACAACTCTTGCATTCCAATCGTGGTTTGATGAATGCAAGTCCTCAGGAAACCAAAGAAGCGAATCCAACAGGTTGCCGGAATCCCTTTCTCTGTCAACCTTCCAAATTAGGAAAAGGTACAAATTTAAACTAAATCAGCCCAAACTTGTTGTAAAACGACTACAGCAGCCTCCTCTCTGACTTAAAATCAGAGCCAGGAGCTAAAACGGCGCAGCTCAAAGATACATCGACAAACAAAGTTCACAAAAACGGTCAAACTTTCAGCGCGAGGAAAAAGGCCACCACAGTACGATTGAAGGGCATCAAAATGCTCACAATCCTGAGATTAACAGAGATATGTTGCTGAAATAGCTGAACAGTTGCCGCAAGTTGCAGGGCTAGCTTCCAAATCTTCCCATGGTGGAACAACCTGCATGTAGGGACGGTCTCATCATTTGGACAAAAGATCAAATGGACATTTTGGTCATTTGTGCCTCATTTTTGGATTTGTTTTCAATTTTTTTAATTATAATTAAGAGTGAATTTTGAGAATTCACCTTTGTTTGGTGAATCCTCTATTTAAGCATGCTTAGCTCACTTATAAGAGGACTCCACAATCCCCTCTTTTCAAGTCGCAATACCCCTAAAGGCTGGGAAGTATCAACGTTAGATTTCACTTGTGAGCTTGTCTTTGTGAGTCCTCGGTCTCCATGGGAGAGGTGAGAGAAAGGCAGAGAGAAAACATTGAGAGGATGAGGATACCCTTGAGTGCGCGGTTCCATGGGCACCCCAGTCGTGCGGGTCACCCCACCTCTCTTGAGTCGAGTCATTTCTTCTCTCTCTCTCTCTCTCTCTCTCTCTCTCTCTCTCTCTTACTCTCACCTTCGCACGCGTGACCCCCATCCATGTGGCTGCTCGTGCCCCATCCGCGAACCCCTGGACACAAGTGAACCTGTGGGTCTCATCTCTCGGGTTTCTCCACACCCCCTTTAGCGGCCAGCAGATCCCCTTTGAAAGGGCGACCAGGAAGGAGGGACATTCAGATCTCATTCCAATAGCATATTGAAGTTTTTTTTGTCGGTTTCTTTGTTGTAGAGTGTCGAACATGTTTTCCCGATCGTTTTACAAAAAGAACAGCTCGATTTGGTGCTCGAATGACCATTTTCCAAATTGGGAAACTTTGGCCAGTGTTTGGATTCCGGTGGTCAGAACTACAGCAACTTCGGACTCACCGTGCATCAAATCTGACCGTCCAACACATCTGAGGTTTGGCTTAGATGATGCCTCTGACCTCGTGCTCGTAACGACCCTAGCTTGAGGACGATCCAACATGCGAGCGTCGTGATATGGCCATTTAATCGAGGAGACGTGCTGCTGGAAATTTCTTGCTTTGGAATTTTTTTGACAGGCTGAATCTTAAAACTAAGATTGCACATTTTCTCATGTTTTTATCGCATCATGATCATGGCCCGAGAGTCCGATCCATGGTTCGAAAAGGGTATCAAAACGATCGTCTTCTCGAACTGATCAAGAAAAGAATAGTCTTTTGACTAGATGAAGACCAGAAGGATCTCGAACGAATCCTAGAATATCGTGAAGATTGTATGGCCATTATAGGGACCTATTTGGAGTTTCATGGATTGTTGATGCAGGGGAAAAATCATCATTTTGCCCCATTTTTTTAATTTCCTTTAATTCATTTAATTGTTAATTTCCATCAATTAGATTAGATATTTATCATCTACCCATGTTTGAGCCCCACTTCTATAAAAGAACGTGCCATCTACATGTAAAAGACCTCTCTTTTATCCATAAAAAATTCCCTTTTGCTTGAGTTTTGGGTCATGGCTTGGAGAGAGAGAGAGGAGAGAGAAAATTTGGATAGGTACCCTTAAGCCTCAAAGGTAACTTTCTCTCTCCTCTCTCTTCTTCCTCTCTCTTTTTCTCTCTCTTCTTTCTCTCTTCTTTCTCTCTTCTTTCTCTCTTATTTCTCTTCCTTCCTTCTCTCTCTTCTTCCTCGCTCTTCTTCCTCTCTTCTTCCTCTCTCTTCTTTCTTTCTCTTCTATTCTTTCCTTCTTTTATCATGCACATTAGTTAATACTGTTAAGCACGACTTTCTCTCTCTTCTTTCTCTTCTTTCCTTTCTTTTTCTTTTTCTTTCCTTTCTCTCTCTTATTCTTTCCTTTTTCTCTCTTCTTCTTTCCATTCTCTCTCTTATTCTTTTCTTTCTCTCTCTTATTCTTTCCTTTCTCTCTCTTCTTCTTTCCTTTCTCTCTCTTTCCTTTTTCTCTTTCTTCTTTTTTTCTTTTGTCGTGCTGACAATGAACACTGTCAAGCATGACCTTCTCTCTCTTCTTTCTTTCTTTTATCTCACACGATAGTGCATGCTGTTGAGCGTAATCTTCTCTCTCTTCTCTTTTCTCTCTATCTTACACAGTAGTGAATATTGCAGAGCATGACCTTCTCTCTCTTCTTTCTTTCTACTGCCTCGCACGGTAGTGCATAGTCGAGCACGATCTTCTCTCTCTTCTCTTTTCTCTTTGTCATGCACGATAGTGAACACTGCCAAGCGGGACTCTCTCCCTTCTCTTTTCTCTCTATCTCACACGACAGTGAATAATACCGAGCGTGACTCCCTCTCTTCTCTCTTCCTTAAGTCTAGCACGGCAGTGCATACTATTGAGTGTGACTCTTTCTCTTCTATTTTCTTCTTGTCTTGTGCGGCAGTACACACTACCGAGCGTGACATCTTTTTCTTTCTTTCTCTCTTTATTTTACACGGCAGTGCGTACTGTCGAGCACGATCACTATCTTCTTTCTCTTTTCTCTCTCCTTTTCTTGTTTGACCAGAGGGTAGGCTGAGTCTTGTGTTATCGGGTTAGTCTTGTCAATGAGCAACCTAGTCGTCATGCTGGTCTAGTTACCGTGCCCGTCTAACTATCGTGTCAGACCAACCACTGTGTCAGACTAGTCATCGTGCCAGTCTTATTGTCGAGCAGCCTAGTCGTCATGCCGGTCTAGTTACCGTGTTCGTCTACCTACCACACCAGACCAGCCGCTGCGCCAATCTTGCCACTGTGCCAGTTTAGTTGCCTGGTTGAACTTCTTATCTCTCTTTCACCTTCTTTCATCTCCTTTCCCTTTCCTTTCTCTAAAAGTAAACAGTTCTTTTTCTCCATCTCTAAAGGGTCTAGATGAAAAACAAATCAGCCTTCATTTCTCTTTTCCCCCTTCTCAATAAAAAATGCATTTTATCTCTGAAGTGCTGGGTGAAAGCCAAACCAGCCTTCGTCTCTCTTTTCTCTTTCGTTTCCAAAATACAAATTACCTCTGAAGTATTGGGTGAAAACCAGATCAGCCTTCAATTTCTTCTTTCTTTATTTCTCTGGACTACTGGGTGAAAAGCAGACCGGCCTTTAGTATTTTTCTCTTTTCTTTGGAGTACTGGGTGAAAGGCAGAACGACCTTCAATTTCTTCTTTATTTCTTTGGAGTACTGGGTGAAAAGTAAATCAACCTCTGATTCCTTTCTTTCTCTTCTCTTTAAGCTATTGGGTGAAAAGCATATCAGCCCTAAATCATTCTTTCTCTCTTAATTTCTTCTTTTCTCTCACACCCTCTCTATCGCATCCTTTTCTTTCCTGCTTTATTGTATTATATGTACTAAGATTCCCTTGTCAAGGAGACGCTATAAGGCTGTCAAATTGACACTAACTCCATCATGTTATTTTCCATTTTTCTTCAAGTACACATGCACATGTGCGCTCACCCTATGGTAAGGTGGGGTCCTCGGACTCAGTTGTTTGTATTCTAATGTGTGTGTGTGTTTGCAGGTAAGAAGAAATAAGCCAAGTGAGACACTTCTGAACCGGCCATAATGATGTCTGTGGGGTCCTGGATTCCCTCCACTTGTGGGTGAAGAAACCCTCTCTCGAACAACTGCAAAGGTCCAGCACGTGGTGGATACAGGGGCCCTCTTGCTTGTAGATAGGAAACCGACAGTGAGAGAGATTTTTGAGACTGGAGTGCGAATCGCTCTTTCGTCGCTTGAGGGTTCAAGGACAAGCCCGGGTGGATGTCTCTCTTAGAACAATTATGATGCCCTCCAGCTGTGCGTTAGCATGGACGAGAGCCCTCCTCAGGTTCTTAGTCACTCTCTCCTTTCATTTTCTCCATGCTGTCGGGATAGGATCCTGATGTCTCTCCTCCTTGGGTTCCCTTTCGGAAGGATTTGTTCGTCACTAAAAGGGATGTGGGTAGAGGTCAAGGGTAGAGGCCTGCAGGTTAGCACACTTCTACGGGCTACCGTGCAGATGGGGTCACGCGTGCGGAAGTGGGAGGAGGAGAGAGAGAGAGAAGGAATGACTCGGCTTGAGAGAAATGAGATGACCCACGTGACTGGGATGTCTATGGGACCACACACTCAGAGGTACCCTCATTCTCAAAGTTTTCTCTCTCTTCCTCTCTCCTCTCCTAAATTGACTAGGGGCTCACAAAATAAGACAAGCTAAGAATAATCTAGCCTCGATTCTTACCTTTGGGGTATCGGAGATTCCAAAAAGGGGACATTTTGGAGCGATTTTCTGGACCCTTTTACAAATGAGCTAAGCTTTCTTATATTGAGGATTCACCAAACAGGGGTGAATGCTCAAAAGCCAAGCTTAATTACAATTAAAGAAATTGAAAAAAAATCCAAATTTAGGCACAAATGACCAAAATGTCCCTGCGATATTTTTCGCAAATGATAAGACCGTCCCTGCATGCAGGCTGCTCTGCAATGGGAAGACCTTGGAAGCTAGTCCTACAACTGCAACTGTTCAGCCTTTTCAATAGCATATCTTCGTTCTTCTTTCGATTGCGAGCATTTTGATGCCCTTCAATAGTGTTGGGGTAGCCTTCTTCCCCGGGGTGTAATTTCGGCCAGTTTTGTGAACTTTGTTTACTGATGCATCTCCGAGCAACATCGTTTAGCTCCTGGGTCTGCTTGCAAGTCAAAGAGGAGGTCGTTGCAGTCATTTTGCACCAAGTTGGGGTCGATTTGGTGCAGATTTGCGTCATTAGTTATTTTGGAAGGTTACCGAAGAAAGGGATTCCAGCAACCAATTGGATTTGCTTCTTTGGCAACCAGAGGACTTGCATCCATTAAACAAGAGATTGAATGCAAGATTCATACCAGAATGTAGCTTTGTGTGAGGTTGTTCTTTCGAACTCTTCCTTGCGTCAATCCATGGCCTTGATTTTGAGTTATTCTTAATCGAATCCGGAGTCTGATGAAAATTTTTGGTCCTGGTTTCTTTGGCTGCTTTCCTCTTTAGAGAAACAGGGGTTCCCGGTCACGCCACAGAGAGTGCCTTGGGGCAAAATGACGGGGCTGGCGTGATCTATAACCTGTCAACATTTGAGCTCTATCGAATTTCAGGGGATGATGCAATGGGTTAGAGAAATTGCTGCTAGAAAACGTTGTCGCAGTGCCCATTTCCGAGACTGGTTTGGTGAAGCCTCATCGTTCTATGGTAACACCCATGAGTTGCGACGCTGCATGAGCATAGACCCTTATAGGGGGTCCGATTGAGCCCAAATTTGGTCCTCGAGGATTTTTCTATGTTTTGAGCACATTGGCGATGGTCTGGTGCCCTATTGCAGCCACTATCATAGGGCTATAGTGGAGGGTCCTTCTTTGGTGCAAGGGCACCGCACCCAAGTCACTAGGTTGGAGGCTTTATTTTTTGGCATGATCCTAGCTTGCGGGTGTTTCGTGAACTCGTGAGACCAGACTGTCACCAGCTCTCTCCTTATTCGCATGTAAAACAACTTGCCCCACCGAATGTTGCACTTCGAGAAGCGAGAAGTGCAACATTCAGAAAACTTTAACGTCATAGATCCTCTGACGAATCCTTGCTAAGACGTGTTTATTATCTCTCGATCATATTTTTTTTCTTGATCATTGGCACAATGCAATCTTCTAGGGGTAGACCTTGTTGACCTGTTCCCTTGACCGGGGGGGAACCAAAGTGGTTTCTAGTGGTCTAGTGCCACACGGGAGTAGTGTTCGGTCTACCCATTTTAGTGTTTCAGCCATAACTTTGTCTTGGAACGTCTGTTTAAGCCAAAACTCGACCCTTAAGGGTTTTTGACCGTGCCAGATCCAATGACGGTGGTCCCACAGCCATTTGACCTCCAAAAATAGAGTTTTAGTTACAAGGTCCATTTCAAGGTGCTAAAGTCTGATTTTTTTGAAACTGTTTCTTCGTCTGCACTACCTTAGACGTGTCGGATTGTGAAAAAACTTGGCAGGTAACCTTTTGAAGTGCTTAAGAATATTTTCATCCATTATGGGGAAATTCTGAGACTGTAAAAAATTCCATTGTAAGTCGGGGCTTTATTGGCCGGCTTCTCTTTTATTCCGCATCGGGGACCCAAGGTGCTGAAAAATGTCTTCAAACAGCTTTCCCTGTAGAATGTTGTTCTTTGGGAGAAGCGATAAGGACAACATTCATAAAATTTCCTTCGGCTTTATTCCTTGTTTTCTTCCTAGCCATAGGACTACATGAACGCCGAGGAGATATCCACGCAATGCTGTAACTAGGATGCTTAGACATTTTGATGCATGGTGCAGGTCCATCTGTAGAGACTTTGGGGGAGAAGAGACTTTTCAGAGATCCTGTTGAAGTCCTCAACCTCAAGGAACTATTTGAGATTCTGACAGCTGTGGATTTTGTACGATCCTCGTTGGTCCCCATCTGGCAGTCAAGTCCCATGCTTAAGTGCATTTTTCCCATTTAGTCTGGGTTTCTTTGTTTCATTGTTTGTTTTAGATGGTTTGTTGAAGGGCCTTCTGTTGGCGACCGTTTGCTTTTCGCACCAAATTTTCCTTGGCTTCGTTTTGTTAAGGTGACCAACTGTGGGCACAACCCTGCCTACTGCTAGCAGTTTCCACAATCAGGATACCTCTCTTCTTCGTCTGAGGAGACCCCTAGTGGCTCAATCCTGATTGCTACATAACAGGTCCAAGGTTTGACTGACTTAGCTTTATTGAGGCACCTTCAGCATATTGGAGTGCGTTAGTGCCCTCTTGGGAATGGTGCTCTTCTTCATGAAACTTGTCTTGCCTTCTTGGCGAGTCTTCTGTCCTTCGAGTCCTTTTGCAAATGGACAAAGTTGTCAAAATATTTCCTTGATGCTCATCTTTTTAGGCCCTGGTATCCAGGGATTTTTCTTTTGAATGTTGGCTGAAGCCGTCCATGAGAGGTGCAATGCCTCAACCTGCTTATTGATCAAAGCGCCCTTTGTGGGTTTTCACTTGGACTTGGAAAGTGGTGCTGTAGAGATGGTTTTTACCTACCTCCTTTTATTCGGGGCTCTTTTACCCATGACCTTATAGCCATGTTGTCACTCCCTAACTCCTGGTGATGGGAGACAGAGCGTGGGATCGCGACCGGAGGTCGCAAATGTCACTAAGGTAGGAGTGGCTCAACGCATAAAAACACGGAATCGAGAGCGAATCACGAAAGAAAACTACAATAAATTCATTCATCAAAAATTATCAAGCGTAAAAAGAACAGCCATTTTAATTATCCCAAATCAAAAATCTTTATAATTCTTTAAGGCACTACTGGCCCAAAAATACACAAAATGAAGTATACACCATGTTGTTGTAGTCACTAAAACATACTGTGGAAGTCTTCATAAGGTGGCTTCTCAAACTTCTTAATGTCAGACTTCAGGCCCTCAAACTGCCACCCACCTTGAACAAAGCTGCCACCACCCTTCACTCTATAGTTATGAAATTTAGATGGAATGAGTTAAAAGCGCAGTAAGCAGATCACTACCCTTGCATTTCTGACTAACAATATATACATGATAACATTCTTGTAGTTCAATAGAAATCGCATTTTTAATTCATATAAGCAGAACAGATATCGTTACAGAATATAGAATTCAAATAGACATAACATATATCCTTACATAATACAGAATTCAAATAAGCAGAACAAATATCCTTATAAAATACAGAATTCAGATAAGCAAAATAGATGTCCTTACAGAATAAAAATTCAGATAAGCAAAACAGATATCCTTACAGACTACATAATTCAAATACGCAAAACAGATAAAGCTACTTCTGAAGTCGAAGCCACATTGATCAGGCTAAGCCAATCCTGAACTTGGGACTTCTACCCTTATTTAGGAGGGAGGACAATGGCAAGTAGGTAAATCTACTTCGTAATGTCCTCACTCATGCACACATCTCCAGCACGCTTTGGGGTTTTCAATAGGCTGAGGCCTTGCAAGTCACGATCCTCACTTGTGCCTTAGATGAGAGGGCATTACACTACCATTAGAGGACCCAATGCGTAGTGCCTAAAACAATGCGGGGGGCACAACCCTCCTAGTAATAAATAGTCACATCTCGACTCCGCTCGAGTTGAGGTACAAAATACCCTACTATCAATGGAGGACCCCAATCAAAAATATCCACTACCAATGGAGGACCCATTGCATGGTGGTCAGAAATCACAGAATGATAGAATTCATATAACAAAATCAGAAATATCCACTACTAATGGAGGACCCATTGCGTAGTGGCCAGAGATCTCAGAATAATAGAATTCATGTAACATAAATCAGAATATCCACTACCAATGGAGGACCCATTGCGTAGTGGCTAGAAATCACACATAACAGAATGCATATGACAGAATTCAGAATACCCACTACCAATGGAGAACCCATTGCGTAGTGGCCAAAAGTCACAGAGTAACAGTTTCCATATAACAGAGTCAGAATATTCACTACCAATTAAGAACCCATTGCATAGCGGACATATATATCAATATTCATATAACAGAATACCAGTGTCATATTCACAGTAATGCAGTATGTCAGTATCAATATCATAGGATTTCAATGTCAATATCGCAGAGTGATAGTATCAATATCACAGAATAATAGTATCGGTATTGCCTTTTTACAGTATCAATGTCATGGAATATCTGTATCAGTATCACAGAGTGACAGAGTACCCTGCTTCACATCACTATAGCTTTCGAACCGTGAAAAATTTTAAGGTTGTTTCAAAATAAAAGTTCGAGTCAATACATTAATATTTCCAACAAGACCAACTTAGAAGCATTTGGACACCATTTGGTTGTTCAAAAGTTTGGGCCAATTTAGGTGACAGTTCTAAATTCTATTAATACTGCCCACTGCGACATACCTTCATAAAACAAAGTATAACTTTCATTTTATCCTATTCAAATATCTTTCAAATGGATGTGGTTTGGCCAAAAATGGGCATCGTTTGATTAGTTGAAATTAGTGACCATAGTGGTATAAATGAAAAATTCAAGAAACAGTCAATAGTGACATACCTTCATATGTTGGAACATAACTTCATTTTCTTAAGGACTTTCAAAAAGTGCTCAACATGTGAATTGATGCTAACTCAAAAAAAGTTCCAATGGCAGTGGTTTTGATAGAAATGGATAATTTTTTGTTAGTTAAACTCAGTAACATCAGAGATATTAAATCTGTGCTTTTGTTAAAACTGTCCACAGTGACATACCTTCACATTTCGAAATATAACTTTTTATATATGAAGAATCAAGACAAGATGAAAATATAAACATTAAAATAGATTCATAAATATTTCCAATGGGGGTGGTTTGAGATCAATTGTTCAAGATTGCATGGTTTTTTTTAACATGTCTCAAGAATGCATTCCATAACCATCATTTCATAATGAAGAACATGATAACATCCATTCTCTCACAATGTGAACACACATAACATGCATTTCTTACATAATCTAAGAATCATGCATCCATTCTCACATTCATCATTATCATAGAACAAAATCCCCAAATTTCATTGCAAAAGGGGGTAAGGTTTTTCTACATCACATACACTTATATTGTTCATTCACATGCCTAAGTTTCCATTCATTCCCATGACTACAATACAAGGGTAATGGATCCACTTACATGAGTAACATAGCGGCGTTCTCCAATCCTCTCCTCACAGGTCTCACCTACCCAACGATGGCTGCCCTCCACCATTCACTTCTTCACACCTTAAGTCTTAGAGAGAGGAGAAAATGAGGGAAGAGTGAGTGGCGTGGGTGAGAGGAGTGGCTTAAGTACTCATGGGTATGGGGTGGCTGGCCAAGTGTCACAAAGGGGGCTGAAAATTTGGACGAGTGGCACTCTCAACAGCATGCATTAAACAAATGTCACATTTGACTCATGCATGTCAGAGATGCAGTTGGCACTGGCCCTCTACATAGCCGGCACTGGCCACAACTCCAACTCACTTGGCGTTAGCCTCTCCTCCAACTCGCCGACGCTGGCCTCTTCTCCAACTCATCTGGCGCTGGCCTCTTCTCCAACTCATCTGGCGCTGGCCTCTTCTCCAACTTACCCAGCACTGGCCTCTTCTCCAACTCACCCAGCGTTGGCCTCTTCTCCAACTCACCTGGCGCTGGCCTCTTCTCCAACTCACCTGGTGCTGGACACTTCTCCAACTCACCCGGCGCTGGTCTCTTCTCCAACTCACCAGTGCTAGCCTCTTCTCCAATTCACTCGGCGCTGGCCTCTTCTCCAACTCACCGGCACTGGCCTCTTTTCCAAATCACCCGATGCTGACCTCTTCTTCAACTCACAGGGGCTGGTCTCTTCTCCAACTCATCGGTCATGGCCTCTTCTCCAACTCGCTGGTGTTGTCCTCTTCTCCAACCTCCCCATCCCGCCATGCCTTCTAACTGGTCGGGAAAAGTCTGGGTCGTCACACATGTCCACCCTTATTCTTCCTTATTCTTCCATTTTTACTCACGGTGCCCTTTCAGGATTTCACCATGCCCGGGTTTTTATTTTCACGAAACTCACTTTCTCATAGTTTCATGACCATGCCCATCCGTCATTTTTACTCATGGCGTTCCCTTTATCAGGTATACACCATGTCAGTTATTCTTTTTTTTCTTTTTTTTTCTGTTAAGGTGTGTTTAGATTCATGCCTTCTAGACTTGTACAAAGCCTTTTAACATCATGCGGCTAGGATGTGTACTACAGTTTAAGGTCATACAGTTGGATTGTGGTGGAGATGGATGGCAGTCTGTGGAGTCCATGGAGTGAGTATGGTGGTTGTTTGAATCACTTTGGGGGGATGGCATGAGGCTGCCTGTGAAAAGTGGTGTTGGTATGGAAGGTGGATGATGGGGACTCATTAGCTGACGGCGAGTATGGATAGCAGGATGGCTCACAGTTTGTGAGCATGGGTGAGATTCACTGGGGAATGACGAATGGTAATGAAGGAAGATAGATTTATGGAGATTTGATGAAGGTGGTGCGCGCACACGATTGGGTCGGTTAGGGAAGGCATGCGTGAAGACGCATGTAGAGAGCGTGTGCACGTGTGTGGGGGCATGTTTAAGGTCACACCTCCGAGACTTGTGCAAAACAATTTAACGTCATGCGGTCCAGACATGCACTATAGTTTAAGATCATATAGCTTGGACCATGGCTATGCAGTTTAAAGTCGTGCAGGATTGGACCATGTCCTTTAACGTCATGCAACTAGACCTCCACTATAGTTTAAGGTCATATAGTTTGGACCATGGCTATGCAGTTTAAAGTCATGTAGCTAGGACCATGGTTGTGCAGTTTAAAGTCATGCAGCATGGACCATTTAGTTTTAGATCGTACAACTAGACCTTCGCTATAATTTAAGGTCATGTAGTTTGGACCATGCAGTTTAAGGTCGGGCATCTAGACTGGTGTGTGGGTTGCTATGTAGGTGAAGCTCTCTGGGGAACAGGTCTGTTAATGGTAATTTGGATCCCTGGGGATAAAATGGTTAAGGTCAGATACAAGCAGAGGGCTCTGATGGACATGGTGGCCCTGCGAGGGATGGAAAACGGAAGCGGACTTCATGGGGATTAAGGGGTAAGAATGACTCCCTGGGGTGGTGAAAGATGAGGCTCCATGGAGAACAGCTTTATGGAAGGTTACCCGACTCCCTGGGATAAAATAGTCAAGGGTCTAAGTGAGGATAATGGTGTGAAACAGACCCACTGGGGATTGAAGAGGTAGACATGATCTTTTTTTTTTTTGCATACACCTAACTCCACTAGGGATGACGGGCTGCGACACAGGTGTAACTCCGATGGGGATAACAGGATACAACATAGGTGTAACTCCACTAGGGATAGTGGTAGAACACACTCGGCGGTAACTAGGCTCAGACATGCACGACGTTAGCAAGAACGGTAGCAATACACATGGCGCTAGTCATAGGCAGCAATAGCATTGGCCCACACGGTGTCAGCATTGGGGATAGTGATAAAACACACACAACGGTCACTAGGCTCAGACGCGCGTAATGCTAGCATGGACGGTAGCAACACAAAGGGCGCTAGTCATAGGTGGCAATAGCATTGGCTCACATGGGGTCAGCATGGGTGGCAGTTGTGCGAACGGCGCTGAGCAGTCATCGACATTGGTGTCACGTGGGGTTGGTCGTACGCGGCGTTGATCACAGACGGTGTTAGTCACACACAATCTGGACCGGCCTCGGGCCTGAGCCTAACCTGGACTTGAATCGTCTGACACCGGATGTTCGACACTACCTGGGTGGCAGTGACTTGTGTTCAGGCTTTGGGCCTGAGCCCGACCCAGTTCGGCCCATTAAATTTTGGTGATTGACATTACATGAGTGGCAATAGACTTCTATTCGGCCTCAGGCCTGAGCTCGACCTGGTTCAGCCCATTTGTCTCTTGGTGCTACATGGGTGATGAAAAACAGTTGTTCGAGCCTTGAGTCTAAGCCCGACCCGGTCCGGCTTATCTCACCAAGGTTCATGACTCACTAGGGCTGACTCGCGTGGGCACCCTCTTAGATCACGTTAGAAAGCCCCCCAATGTTACAACTGGTTCGAAATCGCTTCCCTGTACTCTCCTATTTCTGTAATCACACACATATGGTTAATTTTACAAGACAAGTGGGTCAAGGGACCCCACCTTGTCTTTGGGAAAATGCACACCGGCATGCTCATTCAAAAAAGAAAGGGAAGGAATGAGATGAAGATTTCGGGTGATAAGAGGAGAAGAAAGAGATAGAATTGTTTATGACAAAAAATCTGACAGATCCTCCAATGAAGATCTCTCGAATCTGACACCTTAAATTGATAAAAAATAAACGATTAAAATAATGTGGTAGAGAAGGTGGGACAAATCTAATTCAGATTTGAGGCCAGATCTTCCCGAAAAAGAGCAGATCTGTGGCAGAGTTAGCATGATCCAAAAACATCCAAAACACAATTTTTAAGAAAATGAACAGATCAAAATAAGATGACAATAATAAAGAAACAACAATGAAATAAGAGGATAAATGATATCGAACCAAGCCGAATGACCCGGGATCCATAGCCTTCTAGAGCTCACCCATATTAGAAATGGTCCTCTTTTGTGTCTCTAATCTGGATGTTAGTCAGCAAGTCTCTTTAGTATAGGGTGGTTGTGCCCTATAGATGGTTCTAGGTGTTCCTTGGTCTAGGCTTTCTTTTGTATTAAGGTTCATTTTTGGAGGCTAGTATTTCTCTCTGAATTTTTCTGAGGTTTCTATCTCTCTGAAGTTTTCTGATCTCTATCTTAGGGTTTTTCTCTCTATCCAGGGTTTTCCTCTTTCTCCCTCCTCAAAATGACCACAAAAAGTGGCATTATAGGCGTTAAAATCTGCTGGGAAGGATATGCAGTGTAACAAAAAAATCCCTCGGTCAAAGATGCACATTTTGAGGATCACGGATTTGGGCGGCAGGGGTCGTAACCCCTGAGCGGCACGCTTGTGTCGCCTAGGGCTGGGCGGCACGAGTCGTGTCGCCTAGGCGACACACCTAGTGTTGCACACACCAATTTTGGTCCAAATTGAGATTTTTCACTTCTGGTGTGTTCCTCGGTCTCTTATGAAGCTCATAGAGAAATTTGGTTGAAAACAAATTTTTTACTATTTTTAATGATTTTTTGGTAAAACAGTGTAATTGTAGGCTGACTTGGACGACACGCCCTGTGTCGCCTGGGCGGCACGCCCCATGTCACCCAAACCAAAACTTGTCCAAAATGATGTTTTTCAATTTGGGTGTCTTCCTCAGCCTCTTGTGAAGCTCTCAGAGAAAATTTGGGTCAAAACGAATTTTTTACTGTTTTTAATGATATTTTACTATTTTTAATGATTTGTTTTACTATTTTTAATGATTTTTGTACTATTTTTAATGATGTTTTACTATTTTTAATGATTTGTTTTACTATTTCTAATGATTTGTTTGGTAAAATGAGGTGTCTACAAGAATAGAGGAAAGGGAAGAGAAGAATTTGACCAATTGGCTAGACTAACACAATGACTAGACCATTAAGTGATCGACCCAGCTTGGTAGCAAGACGAGCACGGTGACTCAGATTGGCATGGCAAAAGTACTACTCGACAATAGAACAATCACTTAACAATCCTGATATGATGGCCAGCCTATCGTGGCAATAAAACGGCACTGTAACTCAGACCCGCACAACAGCAATACTGCTCGACGACAGGACTACCATGACAATGCTTATCTTAACCTTCCTTTGTCACATGAAAGAGGAAGAGGAGAGAAAAGAGAGAGGTGAAAAGAAGAGATTAAAAAAGAGGAGGAAAGAGAAAAAAAAGAAAGGAATAGAGGAGAGGAAGAAGAGGAGGAAGACGAAAGAGAGGGGAGAAGAGAGAGAAGGAAGAGGGAGAAGAAAGAAGTAAGAAGATAAAGAAGGAAGAGAGAAGAAAGAACTAAGAAGAGAGAGAAAGAAGAGAGAAAGGAAAAGAGAAACATGGACGGCGATGAGGTTCCACCGTCCATGACAAAAGAGGGAGGAAAGGAAGGGAACATGGACTGTGATGAGGTTCTCCCGTCCATGACAGAGGAGACAGAAAACATGGATGGCGATGAGTTTTCACCATCCATGACATAAGAGAGAGAACATGAGAGAGAAGCCATGGACGGCGATGAGGTTCTGCCGCTCATAATAGAGGAGAGAGCAGGGAAAAGAAAACACGAACGGCAATGAGGTTTCAGTGTCCATGACAGAGGAGAGAGCAATCATGGATGGCAATGAGGTATTGCCACCCATGACAGTGGAGAGAAAAGGGGAAAAACATGAACAACGATGAGGTTTTATTGTTCATGACAGAAGAGAGAGAAAAAATGGACAGCGATGAAGTTTTGTCACCCATGACAGAGGAGAGAGAAGGGAAACAAAAACACAAACGACACTGAGGTTCCGCCGTTCATCACATAAGAGAGAGAAAACATAAATGATGATGAGGTTCCACTACCCATGATAGAGGAGAGAGAAAATATAGACGGCGATGAGGTTCCACCATCCATGACATAGAAGGGAAAAAAAAGAAAGTAAAACATGGACGACGATGAGGTTCCACCGTTCATGACAAAGGAGATAAAAAGAGAGAAGAAAACATATACAGCAATGAGGTTCCATTGTCCATGACAGATAGGAGAGAAAGTAGAAGAAAACATGGACAACAAGGAGGTTCCACCGTCCATGATATAAGGGAGAGAGTAGAAGAAAGCATGGATGATGATCAGGTTCTACTGTCCATGACATAGGGGAGAGAAAGTAGAAGAGAACATGGACGGCGATGAGGTTCCACCGACCATGACATTGGGGAGAGAAAGTAGAAGAAAACATGGACAGTGATGAGATTCCACCGTTCATGACAGAGGAAAAGAGACAGGGGAACTTGGTCAAAGGCCCGGCCTGCCACTCGGGTTAGGCCCAGCTCACTGTTTATATTATAAGAGTTAGAGGAGATCATACTTGATGATAGGCTTTGTCATGCATGAATGGAGAAGACAGAGAAAGAAGAGAACATGCTGAAAGAAGGAAGAGAGAGATTAGGAAAGAGAGGAAAGAGAAAGGAAAGATAGAGGAGAGAGAAGGAAAGTAAGTAAAGAACATCAGGAAAAAAAGAGAAGAGAGGATAAGAGAGAAAGAGATAGACGAGAAGAGGAGAGAGAAAGAGATAGACGAGAAGAAGAGAGAGAAAGAGATAAACGAGAAGAGGAGAGAGAAAGAGATGGATGAGAATAAGAGAGAGAAAGAGATTCATGAGAAGAGGAGAGAGAAAGAGAGATAAGGAAAGAGGAGAGATAAAAGATAGATAAGAAGAAGAGAGAGAAATAAAGATAAGAGAGAAAGAAAGAGAGAGAAGAGAGAAAGAGAGAGATGAGAGGAGGAGAGAGAAAGTTACCTTCACCAAAGGGTACCAGACTTTTTCTTCTCACTCCAAGACATGCCCACAATTTCAATATGAAACTCTCAAATTTTATTCATGAGATTGAAAACTGAGGGGGTCCCTTTACAATTAGATTTAGCATGTATTTATATAATTAGGCACAAACATGGGTGGGTGCTCAAAATCTAGCCTAATTGATGATAATTACAATTTATTTGAATTAAAGTAAAATCTAAAATGGGTGTAAAAGGACAATTTTGCCCCTGCCCAACAATACATGAAAATCCAAAATTGTCCCTACTGCTGCTCTAGAACATGCGTGATCTTCCACAGATGATTTTGGGTTGCTCCAGCAGCAGTTTGGACGAAAGATGATTTCTTTCTAGTCGGGCTCGGTATGACGATCGATTTGATACCAACTTCGAGCCACGGATCGCGCTTTTAGGTCATGATCATGCAACTCGAAATTTGTATAGATCTTGAAAACTTCTGATCAATAGTGTGCTTGGTTCTTGATGTTTTTCTTTGGTTTCTTCACTGAATTTCATTGAGCATGCTGTCACGATCATGTTGCAATAAACACAACTTGATTTCATGTCCGGATGAAGATTTCGTCGTCTTGCTTTTTTGTCGAATCTTGAAATCCGTTGGCTGGAATCTAAAACAACTTTGATGCCTTCGTGTTCCAAATCCAACAGTTCATCATACATTGGACCAGTCATAGCCTCGGACCTTACGTACGTAATGTAATTGGTTTCACGTCGATCGGGTATGCGAATGTCATGATACGACCTCTCGAGCGAGGCGTGTTGCTACTAAATTTTCTTTAACTTTCTTCACAAATGGCCAACTTCCCTCTAGTTTTTCTCCCTGCTCGAGCATTGTCACAGAATGTGCCACATATCAAAACACTTGTCTTAACGAGACGAACACACTCACAAAATTTGAGCTCGATTCAACTCGTAATGAGTGAGATATGGGTCTCTGAAGTTGCTACTCATGACTATAAAAACCGGTCTCCCTTAATGGAGATTGGTACAAAGAGGTCGTACAGGAATAGCGTGTGGCCTACCCCTTTTTAATGTTTCACTCATAACTTTGTCCTTGAATGTCTATTTAAGCTAAAACTTGACCCGTGGGGGTTTTTTACCGTGTCGGATCCAATGGAGGTGGTCCCATGACTATTTGACATACCAAAAATAGAGTTCTAATTATAGGCTCTGTTTCAGGGTGCTAGAAGTTAATTTTTTCGAAATTGTTTCTTTGTTTGTGCTGCCTTAAACATGTTGGATTGTGACAAAACTTGGCAGGTGGCCTTTTGAAGTGCTTAGGAAGATTTTGACCCATTCTGGGGAAATTCTAAGACTGCTGAGAATTCCACTATATATCAAAGCTTTATTGATCAGCTTCTCTTTTATTGTGCATCGAGGACCTAAGGTGTTGAAAAATGTCTTCAAAAATATTGAACCTTGATGGAGGAGTCTCAAGAGTCTTGAGGGCGTGGCCCTGCCTCGGGTTGATTGTAGTGGTTGAGGGCCGAAGCAGGGGTCTTCACCACTTTTTTTGGGTATTACCCTGAAGAGTAGCTTTATTGTGACCTAAGAGATTTGTGTCCACACAGAGTCGATGATGGTGGTGTCTGTGGGAGGTGTCGGGTGGTGCCCACGGTGGTGGGATGATGGAAGCACCCGCGGGGAGGTAGAATGATGGAGGCACCCACGGGGGGGGGGGGGGGGGGGGGGGGGGGGGGGGGGGGGGGGGGAAGTGAAGTGGCACCTGTAAGGAGGTGAAATGAAAGAGGCACCTGCGGGGGGTGGTGTGAAGAAGGTACCCTTAGGGGGTGAAGTAAAGTGGCACCCGAGGGGGGTGAGATGAAGATGGCACCAGTGGGGGGGAAAGTGAAGAAGGCACCCGCCAGGGGGAGGGGGCCGCGAGAGGTGAAGTGAAGAAGAGGCACCCACGAGGGGTGAAACGAAGGCACTTATGGGGGTGGAGTGAATATGGTACCCGCGGGGGGTGGAGCGAGGATGGCACCCGGGGGGGTGGAGTGAATATGGTACATGCAGGGGGTGGAGCGACGAAGGTACCCACGGGGGCTGAGATGGAGCGGAACCCGCGGGGTAGGGGGGCGAAGTGAAGAACGCTCCCGTGGGGGATGAAGTGAAGTGGCACCCGAGGGGGGTGGAATGAAGTGGCACCGTGGGGGGTGGAGTGAGGAAGGCACCCGCGGGGGGTAAAGTGAGGAAGGCATCCGCAAGGGTTGAAGTGAAGATGGCACCCGTGGGGTGGGGTGGGGGGGGCGAAGTGAAGAAAGTACCCGTGGGGGGAAAAGTGAAGAAGGCACCGGCGAGGGGTGAAGTGAAGAAGGCACCCGTGGGGAGGTGAACCTCCCCAAAGAAAGCGTGCTTCAAAGAGGCGGTGCTCGGTTGACGAGGCGCCCACATGCCTGGGCGAGGTCAGATGGAGAGTGTCATGTGGATGCCGATGCCTTGGTGCAGGATCCATTTGAGTGATCTATTGATAACGTCAAGTTGGTAGCATGGTGGCGTGAAATTTGACTGTGACGCTTCGTGAGCAACATCTGGCAGGTGAGGTGTGAAAAGGTTTAAATGTCGTGGTCAATGAGGCACCATTATGGTGACACGTGGTCGAGCAGCTAGGAGGCATGCTGCTCACGAAGCAGCAAGCTTTGTGGATCTTAAGCCCTTTAAAAAGGGGTTTGACAAGAAAGCGAGAGGGCATCTTTTTCCCCTTTGTGATGAAGTTCCAATTCTTAATTCTCCTTTGTGTGGAGGGAATGTGGAGACTTCGTTTTCATTGAAGAACTTAGCAGGTGAGCGATGGTCGTTGCAAGGGCTAACTGATTGATACCAATCTTTGGGGCGTGCGTGGGAATTGGGTGTCCTTGTTAAGGTATTCGCCGATGTAGAAGCAACGATGACAGAGGGTGATCTTTTTGCTTCAAAGCCCCATTGTTTTTATGGAAGCCATGACGTGAGGCTCGCGACCATGTATAAGGCGTTCCTGTCATCCTGACCGGAGGATGAGTTGAAGGAGGAGGTGCTCCTCATGTTCTTAAGTTCTACTTGAAGAAATGGATGCAAACTCTTGAAGGCACAACCACCGCAGGAGGACGGTGGGACTCTTGAAGGGAAGGGATCCACTTTAAAATGGATGTGTACGTTTCTGCGTCACAAACTGAATTGTAACGAACATGTAATCCTTTTTGCTCATGAATGAAATTTCCCTTTACATTGAATTCTTATTCTTTGCCTTTTGTCACCATGTGTTGCTCTCTTTTTTTTTTGGCTTGTTGTAGCCCTTATCCCTGCTGAAGATGGGGATAAGGAATGGCCGATGAAGTGCCCGTGGAGCGGTTGCTGCTTGTTGTGTGATGGTTGGGATGCCCTGGTAGGTTTTCACCCCAACCCTTGGGGAATGCGGTATTGTCGATTTTGGGGGCCTTAGAGGGTCCCATGCGTTGGCAAGCCAAGGAATGAGGCTCGCTTGCCCACGAAGCATAGTGGTGCAGAGGCGTGCCCCGGGTGCTCGGAGTGGCCCTTGTTGTAAGCAGACCGAATGGGGTTAGGCTGCATGCCTGAGTGGCATTTGGATGGCGGTAGGTATGCCATTATTTAAGGGCCACATCATGCATGCAGCAATTAATGCCGAGTGAGAGAGGCGGCGTCGACATCATACGACGTTTGATTACATACCCTTAGTGCTTCCTCAGTATTGAGTGTAATCTTTTACATGTGTGGCACGTCGCTTCGCGTTCTGTTGGTACGACTGTACCTTCTATGTGCATGGCGTTGGCTCGTGCGATGCTTCGATTCATACTCCGGCGATGCTTCGGTATCCCTCCTTCGACACCTTGCTTCGTGTGCCACTAGCATTCCTTTACGATTGGAGGGCAGGTCATCTGTTGATTAGCTCATCTTCTACGTGGATTTATAAAAGGAGGGGTGTTTTCTTTTCGCTCTTACCCAAAGCCTGCAACCCTAATAAGAGCAAACACCCTTTGTGTCATTTGCTCAAGCCAGCTTTTCGGCGTTCGCCATTTTTCGAAGCAGCACTTTCGAGCAGGGACCATGGCCAGCAGGAGTCTACCTCCTCCTCCATGTAATGTTTCTTCCGTGGGTCTGGTCACGTGGTTGGTGCACTGTTTATTATCTGACACCCTTTGTGGCTTATTCTTTTGTGCAGCCAAATGTATAAAGGTGGAGGTTCTCTACTCAGCGTCACTGTTGTTTGACGTCGATAGTCAGTAGGAGGTGGGTGAGCCCTCGTCTGCGCCTCCTGAGTCTTTAACAGTTAGGGGCGATAGAGGATTTCCCAGCACACCTCCTCCAGTTTCCTTGAGTTCCCGTTTTTAGCTTCATCAGGGTCAGGGTCTAGGGCACTAACCATAAGGCGCATGCTTCACGACGGGCTCCAATGGCTGAAGAAATGCCCGCTCTCTAACCGTCTGGAGGGGATAAAGAGCGTTGAGGCCTGTACAGCCAGTTTGCAGGTCATGGACTCTGATGCGATGGCTCTCAGCGGATTGGGAAGTTGAGGCCCAGTTGCGCGAGACCTCGATACGTGCAACTCATGAAACATGCCTGACCTCCTTGAGAACAATACTGGCTACCCAGGAACCCCTTGCGGAAGAGCATGAGGAAAAGAAGGAGCAGATCGCCTCCTGGCATGCCCAGCTCGTGAGTGAAGGCAGAGGTGTGTAATGAAATCCGAGCTTTTTAAGACGAAATCAGCCGGCATCAGACCTGCCGAATCGACCTAGTTCAGCGCTGCCAATGCTATCTGGAGGTGATGGTTGTGCACTCTCGCCGTTTGGAGGCTGAACGCAGAGGCAACGGTGGTTGCTACTAACTCTGAGTCGGTTGCCTTGGATATCGCTCACAGTGGGGAGGAGGTGCGAATCATCTTGGGGGAGGTAGAAGAGCTAAAGACGAGGATGCGAGAGGCACTCGACCATTTTTTCTTGTTGTCTTCTCTCTCCATTTTTCGTTTTGTAGGGCCGACGGCCCATTCAGACATTGCAACCTCATTTGTATATGAATAAGACAAAGATTTTTTTTCCCTTATTCCTTTGCGTTTGATACGTTTGAGGGTTTTTTTTTCTTCTTTGCACCTTTAGTAATGAATCCCGCATTTCCCCTTTTCTGGGAAAGGGGCAGTGATTGGTGAGAATTCAGTCGCTTATCAGGAGGGTATTTGCTTGCCTTCCCGGGGTGCCACGGACTCCTGCAGGTGCCTGACTGAGTTGTTTAGGAGGTAGTTTTAAGGTCATAGCCCCATGATTGCAATAATTCTTGCTTAAAGTTCCGCCCTTAGGACTTACGGCGGCGCGTGACTTTAGGTTCTTGTGCTCATGATAGGAGAACGTTGAGGGATTCTTGCAGTGGAGCGCTGACTTTCCCCTGTGAAAAGGACTTGCCTTGGGATGAGGTCGCATAGGGTCAGTCAAAGGGGTAAGAGCTCTGCCTCTTATGGGTGTGGGAGAGACTGGGTGTCTCGAATTGGCAAGACTGAGCTTTCCCGATTGTGACCTCCTGCGCTAGGTAAACGGGGCTCTTATGCGTGGGTCTCGGGTATCACGTCAGCGCGGTAAACCTTGTTTGTGCCAGTGCTTCTCGACCTTTGATGGCCACGATACACCTGCCATGCCACTGAAGTGTCGGAGGTGGAAGACTTGGAAGTACTGGCCACAAGGCTACTAGCCCACTCTGTCCCCGGATGGGGGTGAGGACATTGATGGGGTATTCTGCTCCGGGATGGAGCTCGTTCATCAATCAAGGCTATCCATCCATCTTGGATGTATCCTTGAAGGATGTTCAGAACCCGTAGCAGTGGCACAGGTCATGACCACTCAACTGGTGGTAGTGACACCACAGGCCTTAGCCTTCACTGATAGTTCATCCATGTGTCTTGGGGACGCAAGGCCCAATCATCTCGTGCTACACCATCGCGTCAAAAAGAGCAAGGAGCCAAGAGAGAAGAGGCTCAATTTCAAGGACTTCCACGTCCAACTCGTCATGGATTGTGACCACATGACAAGCTTCAGGTGTCTCAAAAGCCTTCTTGAGGTCCTCCAAATCGATTTGCCCCTTTTTTATCAGGGTTTCGATTTAGTCTTTGAGCTGGATACAGTCCTCCATAGGGTGTCGTAGTATTTGGTGGAATGCGCAGTAATTGGGATGATCAATCCATTCTATGTGGTCCGGCCATTTGCTAAGCCGAAGGGTCACCATGTCTTGCTCATTCATCATCCTGAGGAGGATCAGTACCTATGCCCTATTGAAGTTGTATTGTTGATTGAGTTTCCGCCTGAACTCTTTAGTTCGTTGGTAGCTGGGTGGCAGAGGTACCCTACTGTAATCTTGCTTTTGGGGTGGCTGTTGTTGCGCCGACCCCTGAATTTGGAGGTGTCCAACATTCATAAGGGGGCTGCATTGGGTTTGGGTTGGGAAGCGATTATAATAACCATGCTGATCAGATTCTTGGGCTGACCGATGTGGGGGTTAGTTCTGCTGCCCCGAAATTGGCCTCCCACTGAGGTTTGGGCCGAGTCTCCACCATGATGCTTCAGCAAGCTTTCGATCTTGGATGCTTTATGATCATTTCGAATAAGGTGGTGAGGTTGGAAGCCTCAACATGCAAGAGATTTCTCTCCTCATGTTTCTAACGCACGACGATACGGCTTCCACCTTGATCATGGGGTTGGCCTGGCACATTGTGAGTTCTCTCCACCACTAGATATATTGGCCCAACTATTCATCAGGATTTTGGGCCATGATGAGGAGTTCTATGGCCTGCACGTCTAGCTCTACTTCATAGAAGAATTTGTAGAGGAGTTGTTCCATCTCCTGCCAGAAGTGAACCGAGTTGGGCGGCAGGTGGGCATACCATTTGAGAGTTAGCCCGATCAAGGTCTCCACGAACTGTCGAAGCAGCAACCTGGAGTCTGAGGCTGACTCCTGTTACGCAGACATGAAGTGAGCTATGTGCTGCTGAGGTGAGCCTGTGCCATCAAAGATTGGTAACCTTCCTTTTTGATATTCGACAGGGAAGGCTTTTGGTACAGGAGGTAGTCTTGTGTTTTTTACACCTGCAGCTCTTGGATGCCTCTATTGATCATCTGCTGGATGTCCTCCTACATGAATACCGTTGGTGCAGCTTGAGGGGCTGTGTCGGGTT
Organism: Amborella trichopoda; assembly: GCF_054954075.1. NCBI lineage: Eukaryota > Viridiplantae > Streptophyta > Magnoliopsida > Amborellales > Amborellaceae > Amborella > Amborella trichopoda. The sequence continues at coordinate 32,749,934 of NC_142344.1, forward strand.
GAACTTCAAAGTAGAAGGGAGGATTGGGGTGCCTCGGTGCTAATACCAGTGGGGGAGGCTGAGGCCTTTCCTCCTCCCCACATGGCGGTTCAGGAGGAGAGTTGGTTTCTTCATGGGAGGAGACTGTTGGCAATGCCTCCTCGAGCCCAATGAGCCTGTTCAAGATGTTGTTCAGGAGGTTCTTGAAGCGGGCCGTCAAGCTTCCTTGCTCTTCTTTGTCTTGGCATACCATCATTACCTCGACAGGTTGGTCTGAGTCAGGCAGCTCAGAGGGAGGGGTGACTTTAGTCCTCTTCGTGCTCTAGTCGGGGACCCCAGAGAGCAGAGGTTGGTCTTGCCCCATTTGGGCTTGAGCATGCTTGAGGGCCCAAGTATGGAATCAAGGTGACCTTGAGGTCGGGCCGTCGTCGGGCTTGGCGCTTGAAGGCCTTGGGGCCCATCTTTCTCCTTCGGCCCTTTAGGGCCAAAGATCTGATGAATCAGAGTCATCTTCTTGTGCCTCGACAATGTTGGAGTGAGCGATGTTGCAGTCTTTGGGCTCCTCTATGTCTCGCACACGTTCTAAGGCTCATGGGTTGTCCACTTGAGCCACACCTCGGGGCAAACCTTGTATTGCCTCAAGTCAGTGTTCAGGAACAGGCCTCCTAGGGCCAGGTCCTGTATTGCATGCATCCCACCACTCGAGGCGACGTTGGTCCCGTGTTGACCTGAGTACACGGGAGACGACCCCCTTGTCCTCCCTCTCGCCACACACTAGTGCACTCTGTTAGAGGCGGGTTCCTTCATGTTCCCTTACAGACGCATGCTCGCAGTTCTTGACCTCCTAAGGCCAAAACTGCAGTTCGAGCCCTGATTGACTCCCAAATTAGCCGTGATCATTCTTCAAGTGGCACACACGCGCCGCCTTCCTAGACTACCGGTCGCTCTTGCCTCAGATACCATCATGAGTCGATCCCTCTCCCGCTTGCACCTTCTCTTTCGGGCAAGCACCTTAAGCCCAGATACTCAAAGACCTTCCCGAGTACCATCTTGAACCAACCCCATCAGCGTGATCATGTATCTTGAGCCCATAAGAGAGCTCGGGGCAAAGACCCAATGAGAGATCAAGTCCTTCGTCCTCCCTGGCCTAGGTTGACCCCAGTTTCTGGTCCACACCCATTGCTTCATCTTATGGAGACTGCTCTTTCTTACATAAGAAAAGCCAGCCAGCCGCAGTCCCGATCGCAGTTCTGGCATAAGGTCAAGCCTCAAAGCCAAGCACGATATAGGTATGCAAATTCTGACCAGAGGAGCCACTGAAATAGTCGGGGTAGTCAGCTCCAATGACCCTCTTCACAAGAACCCCTTCTACCCTCTTCGAATCACAGAGCCCAAAGAGGAGGTGTGAGAATCTTGCATAGTGGTCAACATTGTAGAAGATGGCCCTACCACCCAACAACCACGGGCCCAAGACCATCAAGAACCGATCCTCACATGATCGGCGTATATGAGTCGAGTTCAGTTAGGGCATACTAAGCCCTTCCTAACCGGTCTGTCGCGCACGACCCGCTAAGATCAGAAGTCTTCAACTGCATCTGAGGCTAACCTCCTTAAAGAAACGGTCAGCATTATGGTACTCTCACGAAAAGAGCATGGATAGGTTCGAACACATGCTGCGTGCCATGATGGAGAAGATTGATTGCATGGAAAGCACACAATCCTCAACCAATTTGTCCCATCATGAGGCCAATTCCCATCCCTCGGAAGACGTAGCTCCAAAGCAGACTCCTCCACCCACCTCGCAAGATAGTTATGTCCCTCGAATGGTGTCACTAGTAGACATCGATGCCATGGTGACCCATAGCTTGAAGAACAGACAAATCCTAGGAATGCAGGGCACAACACTTTACCAAAAGCCGTACCCCTCCTACATTGATTAGGTTTTGTTTTCCCGAGATTACCAAAAGGAGAAGCTTCCCCTGTTCAATGGTACAACATCCCCGCACCAGCATATCACACGTTTTGGAGCAGCATGTCGAGAGACAATATCTGATGGGAGACTCCTCCTCCATCAGTTTGTTGAAACCCTTAACGGTCCAGCATTTTTGTGGTATGCTCGGCTTCCCCCAAATTCAGTACATATTGGGAGGAAATGGAGCTTCTATGAAGTCGAGAGAGAGGTCCAAACCATCGAGCTTCTCACCTTGACCCAAGAACCAGACAAGCTTGTGGACCAATTCATAGCATGATGGAGAGATTTGGCTTCTTGCCATTCCAATCTTATGTCAAAGAAAGAAGTAGTTCAGACCTATATATAAAACATGCAACCTGAGATTGCCGTACTTGTTGAGGCCTCCAATCCAACCTCCATGTCAAAGTTGATCTCTAAGTTAGTTCATATAAAGAGCCTGTCACACCACCATGGTGGGTCACGTCAACAGTCTCTGAGCTCGAGAAACAATCGGAGCAATGGTAATTCTCAAACCGATACCAAGGACAATCAGCAAAAAGGGGTAATCAGTACGGCCGTCACCGTTAGTGATCCGAAGAAGGCTGCCTCTCAAACTTTGGACCTCTCTAAAGGGGTAGGCACAACAAAGACGTAGACAGTGCCTCAGGGAGGCAAGCAGTAGTAGTCATACAATTAGGTACCCCCACCTCAAACCTTAATCAAAACGACTATTAGGTCATGCATAAGAACAAGGTCTATCCTTTAGAAAACGAATGGGTTCCGGCACTACTTCAGCTATTGTTGGAGCAGAATATGATTGAGCTACCTGAGATCAAGTTCCCTGATCAAGTTGGTCTCGATACGCATGCAAATTGATATGCTTATCATCGGAGGATAAGCAACCCCACAGAGGAATGTTACACACTCAAAGACTTCATTGAGGCTCTGATCCATAAGGGTCAGATAAAGCTCGAATTACTTAAGAAAGCATTCGGGGGCAACTGAGGCCTCTCACGTGGTGACAATACAAGAGGAACATGAAAGGCCCGCGCTCTTCCAATGAGCTGCCATCGGATCTCCTTCATGTTTTGTTTAGTATGATGCTCCAACAAGGACTCGTCACACCAAAGCCGACAAGGCAGCCTATGCACCTTGCTCAAGGAACTGAGAATCAATGGTGTCCATACCATCAGATATGAGTCCACGAGCTATGCGAATACTATGGGTTAGAAGCCGTGGTTGTGAAGAAAGTGCGGAGAGGTCACATTGCTTACTTAGTTATAGAGGAACACCCGTAAGTTGGTACTCCCATCCAGGAGAGTGTCTCAATACAGGTCTCCCGTGATGATACTCCTGAATCATTGACTTCCCAGCCGTGGAAAGTCTATCACGGGCGGAGCAGACTCAAGTCCTTAAAGTGAGAAGCAAATCGTCAAGCTAGGGCAGCTCACAAACCTAACAAGATGGATCAGGCACCACTAAAGGAAGCCAGAAGGAGATGGGCGCCAAAGACAGCTCACAGGAAGAACAATATTCCTCAACCACCAATCAAGCAAGAATTTCTCAAGCATCTTCCTCCATTGCCAACCTTACAGGACTTCATCCCTGGCGCTATCATCCTTACTCACTCATTTCGTCAGGACGACATCCTTGGGCAGTCGTTTGCTCAGGGCACGTCCAATAAGGGTGTTGACATTAAAAGCATCCCCCAACGGTCTAAGCAGGTAAAAGACCCAAAAGATCCCCTGCACACGTCACCTTAAAAGCCTCTCATCTACTAACCCCTCTTCTTCCTCTTCCTCTTCCTCTTCTTCTTCCTCTTATTCTTCTTCTCCTTCCTCTTCTATATTTATTGCAGGTACAGTCCAAGTGTGTCAAGACTTCAAAGCCCTTGACAGAGAACTCGACGGATCTAATGTCAGCAAGTCGCACTAGAGGCGACTAAGAAAGACTCTGGCCCAAGCGGTCGGATTCTTAATAGTTGTTGACGCCCTGATGGCCTGAGCCAAAGCAAAGCCATCTTCTTCTACTGGGAGATGTAGGAAGTCAAAGCCGAAGAAACCCCAGTGGCCCCCTGAGCTCGACTTCGAGCAGAGGTCGAGGGAATCAAGAGGACAAAGCTTCTATTCTTAAGAGGTCTATCACATGGTGCAGATCTTGAAAGCATCACCCAGCACGAGGCAAATGAGCCTCGGATCAGGGAAGACGCTGCAACCTCCACCTCAGAGGCCAAAGGTCCTGAAGTTTCCTAGTCCACCATGCCTTCCTCACCAAATACCCCAAACATTCTACCTATCCTCAATTTCCTTGAGATGCCTCTAGTCCCACACACCCACCCACCTCCTAAGCCTCAGTCTCAAACCTCTACTCCACTAAAACAAATCCATGCCTCCCAATCCACCCAAATCACCCAAACGAAGCCAGCTGCGCAACCAAGTCAGCCAATAGCCCAAAGTAAACCTACTCCACTTAAACCTGACCCTCAACGTACCATACTACCAAGACCCATAGTGGATACAAGGGAACATCGAGAAGGTCCTCATAAGGTACTAGCTGTCGACACAATCACCGAGTCACAACCATCCCAAGTGCCTCAGAGTGGATTCGCTCGACTGGATACATCGACCCTGCTCGAAGTAGATCCTATCATTGGCAAACAAGATGAGGATGTAGGAGCCATGTTCTATAGCAAAGCCTGGCAAGAAGAAGAAATATGAGGAGTATGGGTGTCCTCACTAAAGGTTAATGAGAAGCCCTCCAAAGCCAATGATGAGGAGTTGCAAGAGGCCCTAGAAAAATGGGAAGAAGGCGGTCAAGCCATAGTCGATGAACTCGAAGAGATAAATCTAGGGGATGAAGCTGACCCCATGCCCACTTTCATCTCGGCAAATATGTCTCTATAGGAGAAAGAGAATTTTACGACCTTCTTGCGAGCAAACTGGGATGTCTTTGCTTGGCATTACCATGAGATACCTGGTTTAAATCCTCAAGTCGCAGTCCACCATCTCGGCATCGATCCATCCGTCAAGCCTGTCAAGTGAAAATCAAGGAGGTTCAGGCCTGATCTCCAAATGCAGGTGGATGCTGAGGCGAGCAAGCTCAGGCAAGCAGGCTACATTCATGAAGTCAAGCACCCAAAGTGGCTGGCGAATGTCGTAGAAGTCATGACGAAAAAAAGCCAGATTAGGGTTTACATCGACTTCCGCGACCTAAATGCTGCTTACCCAAAAGATGACTTCCCATTGCTATTTACGGAGATGCTCATTGACTCTAGAGCTCACTGTCAGATCTTCTCCTTTATGGATGGATACTCTGGACACAATCAGGTACGGATGGCACCAAAAGATGAGGAATCCACCGCATTCTTGACTTCAAAAGGGGTGGTCTTTTGCTACACAATGATTCCTTTTGGGTTGAAGAATGTCGATGCTATGTATCAAAGAGCAGTGACGACCATCTTTAATGATATGATGCACAAGGTGGAATGTTATGTGGATGACTTGCTGGTGACATCCGAAAGAAAAGATGCTCATATGAGAGACCTTGAAAACATGTTGGAACGGTTACACCTTCATCAGCTCAAGATGAACCCACTGAAATGCGCATTTGACATGCGTTCAGGAAAGTTCTTAGGGTTCATTGTTAGACACCGAGGTTGAGAAATTGAGCCTGTCAAGATCAAGGCGATCCAAGAAATGCCACCATCAACTCCATTGTGAGAGTTGCGGTCCCTTTAAGGGTAGCTGGCTTATATTTGCAGGTTCATCTCAAACCTCTCAAGATGTTGTAAACCTTTTACACACTTTTTAAATAACGATACCACATTCATCTGGGATGACGCATTTTCGACGACACTTGATGACATTAAGCGGTATTTTCAATCCTCTAGTGCTCTCAACACTGGTGTTGGGAAAACCTCTCATCCTGTATGTGACAGCTCTTGACGAGTCACTCGGGGCACTATTGGTGTAGAACAATGACAACGGGAAAGAGACCGCACTATATTATCTCAGCCGTAGGATGCAAGGGGCTGAGAAGAATTATCCCCCTATCGAGAAGATGTGCCTGGCCATAATCTTCGTGATACAAAAGCTCTGCCATTACTTGCTCGGTCATGAAGTAAAGCTTATATAAAAAGCAAACCCTGTAAAGTTTCTCACGACACACCCATGTTTGTCAGGACGCCCTACTAAGTGGGCATTATTAGTGACGAATTCAACATCACATATGTACCATAAAAATCTGTCAAGGGTCAAGCTTAGGCAGATTTTCTCGCAGCACATCCAGTACCAGTAGAATCTCCTCTATCAAGCGACCTCCCTGACGAAGAAGTATTCTGCATTGAACTTGCTTGCGCGTGGGAGATGTACTTCAAGGGAGCCTTCCAATTCGATCAAGGAGGTGTCAGAGTGGTATTCCTGACTCCGAAAGAAGGGCTACTTCCTCTATCCTTCTCTCTCATTGAAGTTGGTTCCCATAATGAGGCAAAGTATCAAGCCCTTATAATCGGGTTGGAGATAGCCTTAGATTTAAACTTGGAGCAGGTCGATATCTACAATGACTCTTAGTTAGTGATATGGCAGCTCAAGGGGATTTATGACGTGAGAAAGGACACAGTTAAGCCCTATCATGATACCGCAAAATCGTATATGGCTCAATTTGATGATGTGTCCTTAAGTTATATCCTCAGGAGCTTAAACTCATAGGCTGATGCACTCGCAAAGCTCGGAGCTACCCTTCAATTATCCCCAACAGGGCCCACGTCTGTTTGGGTAACAGAATGGAGACACATTGAATTGAGAATCGAAGTGGATGCAAATTATGAGAAAATTGTCTTTGCACTTCTATCAGTCAAAGAAGTTATTATGGCTGAACAGGAAATGGCACAAAGTCAAGGAGAAGACGTTCAAAAACAGAAATCAGAGTTCGTCGGCCCAATATGTGTGGAAATCGAGCAGGTGGAAGGTTGGAGAGAGCTCATCATTAACTTTATAAAGCATGGTAGACTGCACAAGAATCATGCCGAGCACAATAATGTGCATTTAATGTCTATCAAGTACACCGTCCTTGAAGGAGATGCTCTCTTCAAACAGTCTTTTGATGGTATTCTTCTCAGATGTGTAGAAGCACAAGAGGTAAATAAGGTGTTGGAAAAAGTAAACTCAAGCATCTATGGATTGCATCAGTTTGGCCCTAAGATCTACAAATGGATACGCAGATTGGGGTATTATTGGTCTTTGATGGCTCTTGATTCCTTAAACTACGCTAAGAGGTGCTGGGTGTGCCAAATGCACTCGAGCCTTATTCATCAGCCTCCAGAGCCCCTACACCCTACAGTGGCATCATGCCCTTTTCACAATGGGTTATGGACATTGTAGGACCTATCAACCCTCCTTCTGTAATGAGCCATGTATTTATTCTAGCAACAACGGACTATTTCTCCAAGTGGGCTGAAGCGGTCCCCCTCACATCATATACCGGTTTGGGGTGCCTGACCAAATTACATCTGACAACGGCCCTCAATTCAGAAGTCATCACATTGTTTGCTTAGCTAACCAGTTCAGTTTTGAGTGAAGTAGTCAACTATGTACCACCCTCGAGTGAACGTCTTAGCTGAGGCTTTCAATAAGACCACGTGCAGTGTTTTATGAAAGTCGGTATCAAAGACGAAGAAGAACTGGCATGAGAAGCTTCTTGAAGAGTTGTGGGCCTATCGCACCACCACACGAAATGCTACCGATTCCACTCCTTATTCCTTGGTCTATGGGGGCAAGGCAGTCTTGCCCCTTGAGATTCAACTCCCCTCGCTGCGTGTCGCCATACACCAAGGACTGACCGAAGACGGGAGAGTCAAGCTTTGTTATCAAGAGTTTGAGGCACTTGACGAAAAGAGGTTGAAAGCTCAACAAAGCCTCGATCTCAACCAAGGGAGAATGAAGAGGGTCGTTGATAAGTTAGTCAAGGTCTGCTCATTCGCTCATGGGGAGGTGGTTCTAGCCGTCAAAAGACCGATCGTCATGCATGAGCGGTCAAAAATCTTAGGGGTCAAATTTCGGCTTGAACAAACATTCCAAGATAAAGTTATGGGCAAAAGACTGAAAAAAGAGAGGCTGCATGCTATTCCTGTGCACCAATCTCCATTAAAGGAGACTGGTTTTCACAGTCATGACCAGTAAATTTCGAGACTCATATCTCCCTCATTACTAATCGGGTCGTGGTCAAATTTTTCAAGCGTATTCGTCTCATCAAAACGAGCGTTTTCATATGTGGAACGTCTCGTGATGACATCCGATCAGGGATAAAAGCTAGAGAAAAGATGGCAATTCGAGAACAAGAGTTGCAGAAAATCAGCAGCAACGCGTCTTGCTCAAGCGGCCATATCATGAGCTCGTACACCCGATCGACGCGAAACCAATTGCATTGCATGCGTAAGGTCCAGGGCTATGTTTAGTTCGAATTCTGTATGTGATGAACGGATAGATTTTACGTATGATGACGTCAAATTTGCTATAAAATTCTAACTGCCGGAATTCAAGATCCAGCCAAAAACCCAAGATGGAAAAATCGTCGTTCGGGCATGAAATCGAGCTACTTTTGTTGCAACACGATTGTAACGGCATGCTCAGTGCAATTCGCAAAGAAATCAAGGAAATATATCAAGAAATGAGCACAATATCGATATGAAGTTTACATGTTTGATACAAATTTAAAGTCACATGATCATGGCCTAAAAACACGATCCGTGGTTCGAAGTTAGTATCAAATTGATCATCATGCCGAGCCCAACGAGAAAGTAATCATCTTTTGGCGATACGGGCGCTAGAGCAACCCCGAATCATACTATGAAAATCGAATAGGTTCCATGGTTGCAGCAGGGACTGTTTTTTAATTGCATGTATTGTTGGGTAGGGGCAAAACGTATTTTGCACCCATTTTTAGTTTTTATTTTAATTTAAATAAATTGTAATTATCATCAATTAGGTTAGATTTTGAGCATCCACCCATATTTTGAACCCAACTCTATGTATACCATGTTATACCTCATTGTAAAGGGACCCCTTTTTCTTCATCTTCATGAATAAAAGTTGAGAGTTTTAGTCTTGAGATTGTGGCACGTCTTGGAGAGAGAGAGAGGAGAGAAGAAAAAGTTTGGTACCCTTAGGTGAAGGTAATTCTCTCGTCCTCTCTTCTCTCTCCTCTTCTTTCTTTCTCTCTCTTCTTCTTCTCTCTTTCTCTCTTCTTTCTTTCTCTCTGATCTTCTTTTTGTCTCTCTCTCCTCTTTTTCGTCTATTTACCTCTCTCTTCTCTTTGTCTCTCTCTCTTCTTATCTCTCTCCTCCTCTCATTCTCTCTTCTTCTGTCTTTCTCTCTTCCTCTTTTTGTCTCTCCCTACTCTCTTAACATGCACATTAGTAGGCACTGTTGTGCATGTCTCTCTTTCCTTTCTTTCCTCTTTTTTCTCTGCTCTCTTTCCTCTCTCATTCCCCCTCTTTCCTAATCTTTTCCCTTTTTCCTAATCATCTATTTCCTTCTCTCTCTATTTTCTTTCTTCTTTCTCTCTTTTCTAATCTTCTTTTTCCCCTTTCCTTCTCTCTACTTACCTTCCTCTCTCTCCTCTCTTTCCTGATCTCTCTCTTTCCTTTCCTGTTCTTCCTTTCTCTTTCCTCCTCTATCGTGCACGACAGTAATTGTCGTTGAGCATGACAGCCTCTCTCTTTTGCCAGATCTCTTGAAATGTGCATAGTCAGCCAGGCCCTATCCTAAGTGGTGGGACGGGCCTCAGTCTATGTTCCTCATCACCACGCATGACATTTCTTTCCCTATTTTCTAACAAGGACATTGAACCGGGCCCTTTCCTAAGTGGCGTGCCAAGTCTTATCTGAGTCCCTTCTGACACGCACGGCGATGCCTATTGTCACGCATGTCTTTTTCTTTTCTCTCCCTGTCTCTCTCCCTCTTATCATGAACAATGGAACTATCATCGTTCATATTCACTCTTACTCTTTCTCTTATCACAGACGGTAGTACCCATCACCATTCATGTTGTCTCTTACTCTCTCTTCTATTATGGACGGTAGAACCCATTACCGTCCGTGTTTCTTATTCCCTTCCCTTCCCCCTTTCTCTCTCCTCTATCATGAAAGGTAGAACCCCATCACCGTCAATGCTTCTTTCCATTTTCTCTCTCCTTTGTCATAGACGGTGGAACCCCATCATTGTCCATGTTTCTTTTTCTCCTATTCTTCACCCCTCTTTCTTTCTTCTCCCTCTTTTCCTTCCTTCTCTCTCCACGCTTCTTCTCCCCTTCCCTCTTCTTCTCTCACTCCTGTTATGGATGGCGGAGCCCATCGTCGTCCATGTTTCTTCTCTCCTTCCCCATTTCTCTATCTTCTGTCATGGACGGCGAAACCCTATCATCGTCCATGTTTCTCTCCCTTCTCTCTCTTCTTTCTTCTCTCTCCTTTCTTTCTTTTTTCTTCTCTTCTCATTTTTCTCTCTCTTATTTCTTTTCTTTTCTCTCTCTTTTTTCTTCTCTTCTCTCTTCCTTTTCTCTCTCTTCTTTCTTCTCTCTTTTCACTCCTCTTTCTTCTCTTCCTCTCTTCTTTTCTTCTCTTCTCTTCTGCTTCTTCTCTTTTCTCTCTCTTCTTTCTTCTCTCTTTTCTCTTCTCTTTCTTCTCTTCCTCTGTTCTCTTCTTCTCTTCTCTTCTTCTTCTTTTCTCTTCTTCTCTCTTCTCTTCTCTTCTTCTTCTTCTCTCTTCTCTTCTCTTCTTCTCTTCTTCTTCTTCTCTTCTTCTACGTCCATGTTTCTCTCCCTTCTCTCTCTTATTTCTTCTCTCTCTTGTTTCTTCTCTCTCCTCTCTTTCTTCTTTCTTCTCTTCTCATTTTTCTCTCTCTTATTTCTTCTCTTTTCTATCTCTTCTTTCTTTTCTCCTCTCTCTTCTTTTTCTCTCTCTTCTTTTTTCTCTCTTTTCACTCATCTTTCTTCTCTTCCTCTCTACTCTTCTTCTCTTCTCTTCTTCTTCTATTTTCTCTCTCATCTTTCTTCTCTCTTTTCTCTTCTCTTTCTTCTCTTCCTCTCTTCTCTTCTTCTCTTCTCTTCCTCTTCTTTTCTCTTCTTCTCTCTTCTCTTCTCTTCTCTTCTTCTTCTTCTTCTTCTTCTTCTTCTTCTTCTTCTTCTTCTCTTTTCTCCTCTCTTCTCTTCTCTTCTTCTTCTTCTCTTTTCTCCCTCTTCTTTCTTCTGTCTTTTTTCTCCTCTTACTTCTCTTCCTCTCCTCTCTTCTCCTCTTCTTTTCTTCTTCTTCTCTCTTCTCTTCTCTTCTTCTTCTTCTCTCTTCTTCTCTCTTTACTTCTCTTCTACTTCTTCTCTCTCCTCTTCTCTACCCTGCTCTTCTTATCTTCCTCTTTTTCTCTCTTCTCTCTTCTCTTCTCTTCTTATCTTCTTCTTCTCATCCCCTCTCTTCTCTTCACTTGTTATTCTTTCTCTTCTGTCTTCTCTCTTATTTCTCCATTCTTGCTCTTCTTTCTTTTCTTTTCATTCTTTTTTTTCTCTCTCTTCTCTTCTCCTCTCTCTTTCTTTCTCTTCTTTTCTTTTCTCTTCTCTCTCACTATTCTTCTCTTACTCCTTCCTCTCTTCTCTTGCTCCTTCCTCTCTTCTCTTGCTCCTTCCTCTCTTCTCTTTTCTCTCTTTCTTCTCTCTCTACTTCCTTCTTCCTTTCTCGTTTAACCAAGGGACAGGCTAAGTCTAACACTACCATAGTAGTCTTTTCGTCGAGCAGTATTGTCGTCGTGGAGGTCTGAGTTACCGTGCTCATCTTGCTGCCATGTTAGACTCGCCATCGTGTCTGGCTGCTCGGTATTGGTTATGTTGTGGAGTAGTATTGCCGCCGTATAGGTCTTAGTTACCGTGCCCAGTCTTGCTACCACAAAAAATAAGTCAATGTACTAGTCTAGCAACTATGTCAGTCTAGCCACTTAGTCAAATTCCTTTTTCTTCTCTTCTCTTTCCTCATTCTATTTCTTTCTTCTTTTTCTCTCAATCAACCCAATATTTATCCTCCTATTCTTTCCTTCTTCTTTCAAATGTGCACACTCTTGTGCATTTTCCTAAAGACAAGGTGGGTTCTAATGGCCCACTTGTCTTGTAAATTAACCATGTGTGTGTGATCGCAGAAACAGGAGAGTACATGTCAAGGGAGGCGATTTCGAACCAATTGTAGGATTGGGGGGCTTTCCGTCGTGATCTAAGAGGGCACTCACGCGAGTCAGCCCGAGTAAGTCACAAACCCAGGTGAGGTGTGTCTCGCCTCACACCAAATTTCTCTCTCACTAGTTGGTGTACTTGCCCTTGTTTCTTAACAAGGTTCTCGAGAGAGCAGTCTCAAGTCTCGGGTTCTCCTTGAAACCCGAGACACTTTCCACTAGGTCATCCCGACTTGGGGGTGAGATTGAGGCATCTAACTAATTACAAAGCCCTCTGGTTGTTAGTCAGCGTGGTTTGGACAGGAACCCTCTTCAGGTTCTCAACCTCTCTCCTCTCACCTTCACTATGCTATTGAGATGGGATCTGAATGTCCCTCCTCCCTGATCGCCCTTTCGGAGGGGTTCTAATGATCGTTAAAGGGGGGTTAGAGAGACATGAGAGATGAGAGACAAGACCCTCGGGTTCACTCGTGTCTGCTGGTTCGCAGATGGGGCACGAGTTGCCACGCCAGCGGGGGTCGTGTGTGTGGAGGTGAGAGCGAGAGAGAGAGAGAAAGAAGAAACGACTTGGCTCAGCAGAGGTGGGGTGACCCGCGTGACCGCACACTCAGGGGTATCCTCACTCTCTCAAAGTTTTCTCTCCCCCTCTCTCTCTCTCCTCTCCCATAGAGACCAAGGACTCACAAAGACAAGCTCATAAGCGAAATTTAGCCTTGATTCTTCCCAGCCTTTAGAGTAGTGGAACTTGAAAAGAGGGGATTATGGAGTCCTTTTACAAGTGACTTAAGCTTGCTTATATAGACGATTCACCAAACGAGGGTGGATGGTCAAAAGTAAAGCTTGAATACAATTAATGTAATTCCAAACAAATCCAAAAATTAGGCACAAATGACCAAAATGCCACTACAATCTTTTGCCCGAATGATGAGACTGCCCCTGCATGCAGGTTGCTCTACCATGGGAAGACCTTGAAAGTTGGTCCTACAACTTGCAGCAATTGTTCAGCTATTTCATAAACATATATTCGTTCTTCTCTCGTATGTGAGCATTTTGATGCCCTTTAATTGTGATGTGGTGGCCTTTTCCCCAGGGTTAAAGTCCGGCCAGTTTTGTGAACTTTGTTTGCCAATGCATCTTTGAGCTGCATCGTTTTAGCTCTTAGCTCTCCTTGCAAGTCAGAAAGGAGGCTGTTGTAGTCGTTTTGCACAAAGTTTGGGTTGATTTGGTGTTGATTTGTGCATTTTCATAATTTGGAAGGTTGCCGGAGTGAGGGATTCTGGCAACTGGCTGGATTTGCTTCTTTGAAGACCTGGGGACTTGCATTCATTGAACCACGAATTGAATGCAAGAGTTGTACCATAATGTAGCTCTTTGCGAGGTGATTCTATTGAACTCCTCCATGCGTTAGTCCAAGGCTTGGACATTGAGTTATGCTTCACCGAATCCAGAGCTTGCTTAACCCTATTTTTTCCTTGGTTTCTCTAGTTACTTTCCTCTTCAGAGCAATGAGGGTTCTCAGTCACACCACAGTGTGCTCCATAAGTTAAAACGACAGGGCTGGCGTGATCTGGAACACGTCAATGTTTGAGCTAGGTCTGGTTTCAAAGAAAGGCACTATGGTTTGGCAAAGTCACTACTGAAAAACATTGTTACAGTCCCCATTTCCAAGACTGGTTTCGTGAAGCCGCACCGTGCTATGGTAAAACTCATGAGTTGCGAGGCCACATGAGTGTAGACCCCTCTAAAGAGGTCCGATTAAGCCCAAATTTGATCCTCAAGGGTTTTTTGATGTTCCAAGCATAATGGCAGTGGTCTGGTGCCCTGCTGCAACCGTTAGCATAGGACTACAGTGAAGGATGCTTCTTTGATGCGAGGGCACCGTACCTAGGTTACTTAGGTTGGAGGCTTTATTTTTAGCACAATCTTGGTCTGCGAGTTCTTCATGAACCTGCGAGACCAGACTATCACGGGCTCTCCCCTTATTTGCATGGGCTTACAGAGGTACGTCAAAAATGACGTACAACATGATTCTCTTTTCTCTCTTTGATCCCCCATGTTTCCACTGTTGTTTGTTTTATTTTTATTTTTTATTTTTTTGGAGGTAGATTTAGGGTCGTACCTCCATGACCATGGGTGGCATAGTTTTAGCATCTTACAACCAAGACGCGCGCTAGCAGTTTAGCGGTCGTGTAGCATGGACCTTTGTTTTTAGGAATAGTGCCTTTATCAGCCTGTGATGGGAGCCTCCTTTGTATCCTCCCCTCTATGGGACGTGTCGTGCATGGTCCTCACAGTCATCTATTGACCACCCTCCCAAAAAGAACTTTCCTTGGGATGAAGTCGTATAGAGTAGACAGAGAAGGAAGAAGAGCTGTTTTGAATGAGTGTTGAGAGGGTTTCAGCTTGTAGGGTTGTGCTCGGACAACCTTTTTGTTTTCTTCTTTTCTTTTGGGCAGACGAGGTTCTTGAGCTCTGAGTGCGGTTATCACGTTAGCTTGGCAAATAGCTTCCCTCCTGAGGCTTTTCATTTTACTGCTGTCGCGATATACCTCCCATGGCCTGGGTGCTTCCATAGAGTCAGAAGAGCAGGTACTTCTGCGGCACTAGGGGAAGAGTTTTGAATCATCTTGAATTTCTCTTAACTTCGACCTCATGAGCTTCTTCTAGAGGTGCTGCTGATGCGTTGTTCATGACTATCTCACCGTTTCGTATATAACTTTACAAAACATATCGAAATCCGATGCAGAGACACAAGTCATGTCTTCTCAATTGATGATATCGGCACAACGAGTCTTGATCTTTTTCCATCACTCATTTTCGTTTCTTGGGTACGTAGGGCACGATCATTTTGTGTTGTACCATTACATCGAAGAGGACGGGGAACATGTGAGGCGATAACTTGGATCCAGGGGCACCATCGGTCGATTCTTCTTGCAATGTGACCATATGTGAGGCTTCCGGAGTTTCGAAAGCCTTCTTGAGGCTCTCCAAGTTGATTTGCCCTTTTCAATTAAGGCTTCAATATGCTCTTTGAACTGGAGGCAATTTTGCATGGGGTGGCCTAACATTCGATGATAGCAGCAATAGTTGGTGCGACTAGTGAGTCCTACCTATTCTAGATGTTTGATGTCTGGATGGTTCACCATGCCTTATTTGATCAGCATCTTCAAGAGAGTTGGTACCCATACCTTGTTGAAGCTGTATGGTTGGTTCAGTCTTCGGATATATTGTTTGGTCTGATAGAAGCTTTGTGGCGGAGGCACCCTATTATAATTCTATGATTGAGGTTGCTGCTGCTGGACCTCGCCTTGACCCCTGGTTGGCAGCCCTCGAGAGGTGCTTACTGTGTGAAGAGGAGTAACATTAGCTAGGGATTTAGGATGAAGGGGTATGGTAGTGATCACCATGCTGACTGAATTCCTTTGCTGACTAGCTCGAGGGTTAGTTTTGTTATTAGTGGAGTTGTGTGTTTGAACTACTCCCCCCCACCCCCCCCCCCCCCCTGTGGTCTGAGTTCAATTTCCTCCATTATGCCTTAGCAAGCTTTCGATATTAGCTACCTTTGTGATCATGTCAGAAAAAGTGGTAGGATTCAAGATTTCCTTATGTAACGAGATATCCTTCTTCGTGTTCCTTATACATGTTTGTACAACATCAATCTCAATCATGGGATTGCTTTGGCATATGGCAAGGTCCCTCCATCTCTAGATGTACTCGCCCGCCGACTCATTACGCCACGAAGAGACCTTATAACTACAGCCCTAAGCTAGGGGTTAAAAAATAGTATCAGACCACTGTTGTTGCATCAAGAACGTCGAAAAACCCTTAGGGGACCAAATTTGGGCTTAATCAGACCTCACAAGAACATTCTACGTCCAAATTACCTTGAAAGGATAAGTCATACACTATTGTGGTGGAGCATCATCGTGATCTTCACCTCTCGGGATGACTTGCAAACACCCATACGTCACTCGATTGAAGTTGAAGCAAGCTCAAATTCAAACACAAGATAGGTCTCGATGGCCCGACCATTTTGACATATGGCATGCGTCGTGACATGACCCAGTATCAAAGTTTTTCTAGAGAGAAGAAGAGCCTGAAACAATGGAAATCAGAGCATTCAAAGAAAAAGGCATCTCAAAACTTCATGAAGCAATAAACTCAAGATATGAACATCGGATCATCGAAAAGACATACCGGATGAGTGCGTATCACAAAGGGCTACAAACTGGATGGGCCCACGCCTAGACACGAGCCTGGGGTTGTTGACAAAATGGAGTAAAATTTGACGGGCCCGCACTTAGACGTGGGCAAGGGTTTCATTTTGAAGCGATACGAGAGAGGAATGGGACGGTTTACTCTCATGGTAGGTGGTGGGCTCACATGAGAGCAGTAGCGCCATGGTGATCATGGATGGATCAACCCACTAGGGAATGAGTGGTTGAATGAGAGCATTCAAGTAGGGGTGACCGTCTTGTCGAGGGAAAGTTTAAGGTCATCACCCTGTTTAGACCAAATAGGGATGCTTTTACAATACTCACTTATGTTGGACTATTGGGAGAAATTTTAAGGTCCTCACCCACTTTAGATCAAAGTAGGGGTGTTGTTAAAGTCCTCACCCATGTCAGACATAAAGAGGCTTTCAACGTCTTCACTCTTATTGAACATGATCGATGATCTTTTAACTTCATAACCCTTGTTAGATGTGATCGAGGATCTTTCAATGTCATAACCTTTGTTGGACGTATGTGTTTGAAGCAGCGTTTTAAAAAACGCCGAGTCGAACCGGACTCGCCCGGTTCGACTCGGAAATAGTGAAAAAGGAACCGGATCGCCCGAAAATCGGAAATCGTCCGGTTCTAGAGAGAACCGGACGATTCTGTACAGTGAATCGCCAATTCACTGTACGGAATCGGCGAGTCCGAACAGTGAATCGGCGATTCCGTACGGAATTTTTTTTTTTTTTTTTTTTTTTTTTTTTTTTTTTTTTTTTTTGGTAATCCATGATAGATTTTTTTTGTAATCCATGATCGAATTTTTTGGTTTTTTGTAACCCATAATAGAATTTTTTGTAATCCATGATCGAAATGTTTGTTTTCTTTTCTTGTAATCCATGATTGATTTTTTTGTTTTTTTTTTTTTTTTTGTAACCCATGATAGAATTTTTTGTAATCCATGATCGAATGTTTTGTAATATATGATCGAAATGTTTGTTTTTTTTTTGTAATCCATGATTGAAATGTTTGTTTGTTTTTTTTTAATCCATGATTGAATTTTTTGTTTTTTGCTTTTTTTGTAACCCATGATAGAGTTTTTTGTAATCCATGATTGAATTTTTTGTAATCCATGATCGAACTATTTTTTTCTTTTTTTGTAATCCACGATTGAATTTTTTGTTTTTTTTGTTTGTTTTTTTTTGTAATCCATGATCGAATTTTATGTAATCCATGATTGAATTTTTTGAAAATTTGTGATTTTTTTTGTTTAATCCATGATCGAATTTTTTTTTGTAATCCATGATAGAATTTTTTGAAAATTTGTGATTTTTTTTTTAATCCATGATAGATTTTTTTGAAAATTTGTTTTTTTTTTTTTTTAATCCATATTATTCAAAGAGAAAACTAGAGAGATGATGATTCTGAGGCCACCCTATCCCAGCCATATTATTCACATATCGAGTCCCAACAGCAACAGTGTAGGGATGAGCACGAAATACTGTAAATTAAATGCTGAATGGCGGTTCATGCAGGGAAAGAACATATCAATATTCGCATATTCATTCAAAAACATGAAAATTCTTAATGGAGTACCCTCATTTTTTATTGAATTCCTAAAAACCAATATTTATAATGAATTTTAATAATTTTTTCGGATTTTTTTGAAGCTTTATTCTGACCGATTCACCCGATTCCGATCCGGATCGCCGATTCGCCGATCCGGATCGGTTTTTGAAAAACCCGATCCGGGTCACCGATCCGGTTTTTAAACCATTGGTTTGAAGACATCTTTCGTCACCTTGGGTCCTCAATGCGAAATAAAAAGAGAAGTGGGTCAATAAAGCCTGAATTACAATGGAATTCTCGACGGATTCAGAATTACCCTAAAATAAGTGAAAATATTTATAAGGACTTCAAAAGGTCATCTGCCAACTTTCGTTGCAATCCGACATGTCTAAGGCAGTGCAGACAAAGAAACAATTTCAAAACAATCAGTCTCTAGCACCTTGAAATGGACCTCGTAACTAGAACTCTATTTTCGATGCTTCAAACTGTGGGACACTGCCATTGGATCCGGCACGGTCGAAAACACCTATAGGTCAAGTTTTGGCTTAATCGGACACTCCAAGACAAAGTTATGTGTAAAAGATAAAAAAAGGGTAGGTCGCACACCTGTGCACCCTCCCTGCACCAAATCACCATTGAAGGTGACTGTTTTTACAGTCTCGGGGAGTGACTTTCGGGAGCTATATCTCACTCATCTTAAGTCGGATCATTCTCAAATTTGGTGAACATGTTCATCTTGTCCAAACGAGCATTTTGATATGCGGCACGCCATGTGACAACGCTCGAGGAGGGAGAAAATCTATAGAAAGGTTGATAATTCGTGAAGGAAGTTATAGGAAAATTCAGTAACGACACATCCCGTTCGAGCGACCATATCACGACGCTCATGCATCGGATTGACAAGAGACCAGTTCCATCGCATGCGTAAGGTCCAAGACTACCATTGGTCCGAACCCCATGAGTGAAGAACAGCCGAATTTTACTTTCGAAGCCGATAAATTGTTATATAGTTTGGTCACTAGAATTCAGATTCCAGTCAAAAACCCAAGACTGTAAAATCTTCATCCAGACACGAAATCAAGCAGCGTTTGTTGCCACACGATCATGACGACATACTCAGTGTAATACAATAAAGAAATCATGAAGAAAAATAAAGATATGAGCACACTATCGATCCAAAGTTTTGAAGATTCACACGAATTTGAAGTCGCATGATCGTGGCTTAAAAATACGATCTGTGGGTTGAAGTTGGTATCAAATAGATCGTCATGACGAGTCCTATAAGAAAGAATTCATCATCTTTTTGTCAAACAGGCATCAGAGTGACCCTGGATCAGCCATGGAAGATCACGCACGTTTTAGGGCAACAGCAAGGGTTGTTTTGGAATTCCATGTATTGTTAAGCAGGGGCAAAACAGTTATTTTACATCCATTTTTAGAATTTATTTTAATTCAAATAAATTATAATTATCATCAATTAGGAAATTTTTTGGGTATCCACCCATGTTTGGGCCCAATTTTATAAATACATGCTAAACTTAATTGTAAAGGGTTCTTCCCTCCTCATACTTTCAACTGATGAATCAAGTTTAAGTTTTTCATTGAATTGGAGACGCGCGTCTTGAAGAGAGAGAGAGAGAGAGAGAGAGAGAGAGGAGATCAAAGAATTAGGCTGGTACCCCTCTTTCGTAAGGCAATTTTCTCTTCCTTTCTTCTCTCTCCTCCTTCTTTTTCTCTCTCTAACTCTTCCTCCTCTTTGATTTCTCTTCTCTCTCCTTTCTCTCTCTTTTCTTTCTTCTTCTTCTTTTATCTGTTACTCTCTCTTCTTCTCTGAGAGCATGCACGACTGTGTTAGAGCCGTGCATGCCTCTTTCTTCCTTTCTTTCTTTCTTCTCTCTTTTCTTCTTCTTCTTCTCCCTCTTTCTTTATTCTCTCTCTGCTCTATGTTTCTCTCTGTCTGAACGTGCATGGCGACGGCGACGCCATGCAAGAACTCCTCTCTCTGTCTCATTCTCTCTCTAGTACACACAACAGTGGCAACATCGTGCGTGTTTCCTTCTCTCTCTTTCCTTATTTCTCCTCTGGCTCTTTCATATTTTCCTTCCCTCTCTTTCCTTCTTTCTCCTCTGACTCTTTCTTAACCTCTCTCCTCACGTTCCTTTTTTCTCTATTCTTTCTTTTCATCTCTCGCTGTTCACTTTCCTTCTCTCTCTACTTTCCTTTGCTTCTTTCTCTACCCTAAACCATCTTTCTTTCTCTCTGTCTTTCTTTCTCTTACCCTATTATTTCTTTTCTCTCGCCTCTCCAGTCATGCATGGCGATACCCATCACCGGGCATAACATTCTTATTCTTCCCATATCCTCTGAAATTATGCACAGTGAGCTGGGATTTAACCCAAGTAGCGGGCCAGGCCTCTTTACAAGTTTTTCCTTTCTCATGTTGTGCAAGACGATGCTCATCGCTACGCATGACATTCTTTTCCTCATTCTTTGACAAGGACACTGAACTGGGCCATTTCCCGAGTAGCGGGTCAGGTCGTGTCTGAGTCCCTTACGACATGAGCGGCGATGCCTACCATCACGAGTGTCTTTCTCTTTCTAGTTTTTGCCTCTTTCATCTAACATGAGCGGCGGAACGCATCACCATCCATGATTCTTTCTCTCTCCTCTTTCCTCTGTCATGAGCAACGGAACCCATCGTCGCCCATGTTCTTTCTTTCTTCCTTCTCTTTCCTCTGTCATGGACGACATAACCCCATCACCATCCATGCTTCCTTCTTCTTTCTCTTTTCTCTGTCATGGACGGCTGAAGCTCATCGTCGTCCATACTTTCTTCCCTCTTTTTCTTCTCTCACCTTTCTCCTTTCTCTCACTTCTCTTCTCTCACTCAATTCTTCTCTCTCTCCCTTACTTTTGTCTCTCCTTCCTTTCCCCTTCTCCTTTCTCTCCCTTTTCTCTTTTATCTTCTTTCTCTCCATATTCCTCTCTTCTTTTCTTCTCCCTTCTCTTCTCTTCTCCCACCTTTCTCTTCTATCTCTTCTCTTTCTTTTCCTCTCCTTTCCTTCTCTTTTCTTCTATCTCTTTTCTTCTATCACTCTTTCTCTCTCTGCTTTTCTTATCTCTCTTCTTCCTCTTTTTTCTTTTTCCTCTCTCATTTGACCAAGGGACAAGTCTAGCACTGTCACGGTAGTCTCATCGTCGAGCAGTATTGCCGCCGTGCTAGTCTAAGTTACCATGCATGTCTTGCTGCCATGTAGAACTTATCATTGTGTCAGGCTGGTTGATGTTGTTATTCTATCATGGAGTAGTATTGCGACTATACTGATTTGAGTTACCGTGCCTGTCTTGCTACCACGTAAGGTCAATCATCATGTCAATCTAGCCACTGTGATAGGCTAGTCACCCTGTCAAATGTCTCTTTCTTTTATTTTCTTCTCCCTTCTTCCTTCTCCCAACCCTCATCTCATCATTTCTTCTCTTTTCTCCTCTGAATGTGCATGCCTGTGTGCATTCACCCACAAGACAAGGTGGGGTCCCTCGGCCCACTTGTCTTATAAAATTAATCATGTGTGTGTGATCACAGAAACAGGACAGTACAGACCAAAGGAGGCAATTCCGAACCAGTTGTACAACTGGGGGGCTTTCCAACGTGATCTAAGAGGGCGCCCATATGAGCCAGCCCGAGTAAGTTTCGAACCCACCTTAAAGTCCTCTGTCATCGGTTGGTATATCTACCCTTGTTCTTGAGCAAGGTTCCCGAGAAAGCTATCTCAAGTCCCGAGTTCCCTTTGAAAGCCGAGAGTGTGCCATCAGATCATCTAGATCCGGGGGTGAGGTCGAGGCATCTAACCAGTATGCAGGGGGTGTTTAATCGTCATAACCCCTGATGGACGAACTTGAGGATCTTTTAATGTCATAACTCTTTTTGAACATGTATAAGGGGTCTTTAATCGTCATAACCGCTTATGGACGAGCTCAAGGTTTGTTTTAATGTCATAACTCTTGTTGGATGTGATCGAGGATATTTTAAAGTCATAACCCTTGTTGGATGTATGCAGGGGGTCTTTAATTACCATAACACCTGATGGACGAGCTCAATGATCATTTAAATTCATAACTCTTGTTGGACGTGCTCGAGGATCTTTTACTGTCATAAGTCCTATTGGACGTGTACAGGGGCTTGATAGATGAGCTCGAGGATCTTTTAACATCATAACTTTTTGTTGGATGTTTTGAGGGAAAGTTTACGGTCTGCACCCACTTTAGACCGAGTAGGGGTGCTTTTATAGTCCTCACCCATGTTGGACTGTTGAGTTAAGGGCACACATGGAACAAAGTACGATCATGGGGCACCATTAGGTGTAGGGTCCCAAGGACAACTGTAGGTTGCTCAACAGTGTGAAGAATGACTTATGGAAAAGTGGATCATGCATGGCATTTGAGGTGTCACATGGTTCGAGAATAGGGTAATGGTCCCATGGTTTGCCGTGAAACATGAATGATGGAGGCTCAAGAGAGCCGTAAGTAGTGTGACTCAACTAGCAAAATGGAGACCAGAAGAGTCATGAGAGATGAAGTGGTTGGCGGGGAGCAAATACTCATGGATGAGGTGATATGCGAAATGAATAGAACAGAGTCACACAATTGAGATTGTGGTGCACCTTTACTGGGGATATTATTGTTTCATCACGAAGAGGCGGCGGCATGGTCTAAAGTCCCCTAGTCAAGACTGTGGTGTGCTTTCAATGGGGTCATCACTTCTGCAGTGTTGAGTTTGTCATGAAGGTGCTTTTTCATTGGGGATATCGCTTTATGAAGAGGCGATTGCAGGCTTCGAAGTCACACAGTTGGAACTGTGGTAGACTCAATTGGGGAGAACACCTTGGCGTGATGGTGCTCTGAATATGATGAAGAGGTTTGCATACTTTGTAGTCACACAATCGGAACCGTGGTACACCTCAATTGGGGAAAACATCTTGGTATGATGGTGCTCTTTCACTGGGGATATGGTGAATAGTTGAAAACGTTGTTTCGAACCACACAATTGAGACTGTGGTACCCTCTTTTGGGGATATTTCTTTGTGTAAAGGGGCGGCGACATGCTTTAAAAGTTTATGAAGAGGTAGTGGCATGATCTACAGTCACACAGTCAGAACTGTGGTATGATCTTTTATGGAGAGCATTTTGTATTGAATTTGGAACGACGATGCTCTTCCACTAAGGATGTTGAAGTGATGGTGCTCCTCCACTAGGGGTACTAACGAAGAAGCGAAAAGTTATTGGCTTTAAGAGGCGAGGTATCATGCGACAACCTCGTGGGGTATGTATGAAGGGGAAGCAGTTTATAGTCGTGCAAATGGACTATATGTCGCGCAGTTTAACGTCATGCCACAGGGACGTAAAATTATGACATTTTTTACCCATGGTGACTGATAGAGTAGGATCAACACATCCTTATTTTGAGAATGAGTGTCCCAAAGGGTTTTCACATACTCCCTTTATTTTGATACTTTTCCCCTACTGCCTTCGTAGGTTTTTATTATGATTGTCTTTTATCTTTTCTTTTTGATATATTTTTCTCATGGTGGCTTTTGGAGTGCACATCATGTCCGCCATTTCTCTTTCTCTTTTTCTTTTCTTTTCTTTTGATTCATTTACCTGTGATGCCCTTGCGGGTTTTGTCATGTCCACATTTTGAAAACATAATTCTAAGATTATGCCACCATGACCATGGGGAGGCGTGTTTAAGGTCATGGCACCGTGATCGTCAAATTGGTGTATGTTAAGGTCATCCACCAAGACCTCATGGAGGCAAGTATTGGATCGTGCCTTCAAGACAGTAGAGTTGGTGTGTTTTAATGTCATCCACCAAGACCAAGTATAGGAAGTTTTAGGGGTCGTGCTTCGAGACCAAATGCGATGCAGTTTAACGTTGTGTGGTTAGGACGTGTATTATAGTTTAGGGTCTTATAGGTTAGATCGGTGCCACGCAGGTTTAAGGTCATGTGACTTGGACCGTTTGGCAATGAAATTTAACATCATACAATCAAGACGTGTGCTATAGTTTAGGGTCATACAACTTGGACTGTGATGCAATGCAGTTTAACGTCATGTGGCTAAGACATGTGCTAGTAGTTTAGGGTCACATAGCTCGGACCATTGTGCGTCATGCAATCAGAACGTGTGTTATAGTTTAGGGTCATATAGCTTGGACCGGTGCCACACAGGTTTAAGGTTGTGCAACTTGGACCGTTGTGTTATGCAGTTTAATGTCATGAGGGTCAGAACGTCTGCGAGTAGTTTAGGGTCATGTAGCTCAGATCAGTGCCACACAGGTTTAAGGTCATGTGGCTTGGACCATTGTGCAATACAGTTTAACGTCATGTGGCCAGGACATGTGCTACAATTTAGGGTCATGTAGCTCGGAGCAATGCCATGCAAGTTTAAGGTCGTGCGGCTTGGACCATGTTGTTGGCTCATGATTCATCTTGCATGGAATCGTGCCCTAATTTCAATTTCATATTGTTTATCAAACCTTATATGATGCCTTTGCTAGCACGACATTATTTAGTCATATGACCAAGCATTTTATGGTATCGGCAGTAGGTAGGGTTGTCATCCCTTTCGACTTCCTCCAGTCTCTTTAGCATAAGTAGCACAATCATTCCCTCAGATATGAGAGTTTCAAGTAACTTAGGGACCATGCCTTCATCAACAGAATAACTATTATGTCAGTTTTGGCATGAGGAGTGCATGGTATCTGGCATGGTGACTGCTGATTGATCACTATCCTTATCCACTGTGATGGGTTCTGACATTTTTCCATTATGTTTAAGAAAGTCTTCCACTCGCACCGCTTTGTCAATCATTTTGGCGAATGTGTAGAGACACAATGCGTTGACATGCATTGACAATTCTTGTGCATTCTTTCTACGCAGTATTCCACTTTTTGAAGCGCACCCACTGGAGTGGCCAAATTTATAGTCAGGTCGTGCCACCTTTTGATGTAGTTGATCACTTGTTCATGTTGCATTTGTCTTACATCAAGAAGGTCATGAAGCTGCACATTCCTTTCTATGTCATAGAAGCACTTGAGGAACTCTCTCTCCATTTGTCCCCATCATGAAGTTGACCCTAGCGATAATCAAGAGTGCCACACTCGAACACGGCTCTTGTAAGGGTCCCCACAAATTGCCGGAGTAAGAGATTCTCATTGTTTGTGGTATTTCCACAAACATAAACAAAGTGAGCTATGTGTTGCTATGATGAACCAGTGCCATCATACTTGGGAAAATCAAACCTTTGGTAGTTTTGTAGGAATGGAGTTTGGTCAACATGATCCGGATTTGATAACGATTCAACTCTTCAACAGCTAGGATATCATATTCCTTCAATGCTTTGACTACCATACCTTTCACAAGTTCTTCAATCACAACCTGAGTCGATGAAGAAGAGACCGGGAGTGAGGGTGGGTGGGAGCAGCTCTTCCTTTGATGGTATCGTTTCAGTGGGCTGAGTGGTTAGGTTCATCGATCTCACCCTCCGGATCTGGATGATCGAGCGGCACACATCTCGGGTTACAGGGTAGACCCAAGACGTTTTGAGATCGCTCTCTCGAGAACCTCGTTCGAAAACAAGGGCAGGTATTACCAACCGATGAGACAGGAATTTAAGGTGGGATCGGGACTAACTCAGGTTGGCTCATGTGGGCGCCCTCTTAGTTCACGAAAAAAATCCCCCCAACCGTAAAATTGGTTCGGAATCACCTTCCTTGGCTTGTATTCTCCTGTTTTCTGCAATCACACACATATGGTAAAGGTTGTAAGACATGTGGGTCAGCAGACCTCACCTTGCCTTCTTGCTAAATACATGTCGGTGTCCACATTCAAAGAAGAAAAGAATAACGAGAGAAGAAATGCGGGGGAGAAAAGAATTTGACTAGGCGGGGAGATCAACACAGTGGCTAAGCTGGTAGGTAATTGGTCTGACGTGGCAGTAAAACGGGCTTGGTAACACCTACCTGCTCAACAGAGTTACTACTAGACATCAATACTGATACTGACTAACTAGATGCAATGGTTAGTCTGTCGTGGCAATAAAGCAGACACAGTAATTCTAGCGTAACAGCATTACGGCTAGGCGATATGACTACCATGATATGTTAATCTCAACCCCTTTTAATCAAACGAAAGAATAATAGAAAGAATGGAGATCATAAAGAAAAAATAAGGAATTAAGATAAAAGAAGAAGAAGAGAATAGAAATAAGAAGTGAAAGAGAAAGAAAGGAGGAGAAGAGTGTGAGAGGAGAGAGAAGAACACAGACTGTGCTTGACGTCGTGGGCTGTATTAGGCAAAGATGAGGAAGAGGACACAGTCAGCACTGAGTGTCGCCAGCTGTGGTGGAAAAAGATGAGGAAGGGAACACAGTCTGTGCTAAGCGTCATCAGCTGTGTTAGACAAAGAACAGAGAGAGAACACAGTCGGTGCTGAGCTTCGCCGACTGCGTTAGATAAAGAAAAGGGAGAAGATGCAGTCGGCGCTGAGCTTCGCCGACTGTGCTAGACAAAGAGGGGGAAGAAAGAGAGAGAGAGGACACAGTCGACGCTAGGTATCATCGGCTGTGTTAAAGAGAGGGGGTAAGAAGGGCACAGATGGTGCTAGGGAATGCCGGCTATGTTTTTTTAAGATGAGAGGAGAGAGAAAGACACAGTCGACAGTAGGCATTGTCGACTCTATTTTAAGAAGAACGCAGAGAGGAAGACAGAGTCGACGCTAGGAATTGCCTACTGTGTTTTAAGAAGAGTGGAGAGAGAAAGACACAGTCGGCACTAAGCATTGTCGGCTGTGTTTTAAGAAGAAGAACATAAAGGAATAGGGATGAGAAGAAGAGAGAGATAAAGACAAGAAGAAGAGAGAGAAAGAGAGATAGAGATGAGAAGAAGAAAGAGAAAGAGATGAGAAGAAGAGAGAAAGAGATAGATATGAGAAGAAGAGAGAGACAGAGAGATAGAGATAAGAAGAAGAGAGAGAAAGATAGATAGAGATGAGAAGAAGAGAGAAAGAGAGAGAAAGAGGAGAGGAGAGAGAAAGTTATCTTACTGAAGTGTATTGGCCCTTTTCTTCTCGCTCCTCTCTCTCTCCAAGATGCACCCACGAGCTTAAGCAAAAATGAAGTCTTTATTGAATCTTTAAGAATGAACCCAACGGGATTTTACAATTTAGCTTTACATGCTTATATAGAATTGGACCCAAACATGGTTGGACAACCAAAAACTACCTTGAATTGAAGATAATTAAAATTTAATTGAATTAAAAGAAATTATAAAAATGGGTGCAAAAGGACTGTTTTGCCCCTACCTAACAATGTGTGGAATTCCAGAACAATCCTTGCTACTGCCCGAGAACTTGCGCAATCTTCCATGATTGATCCGGGGTTGTTCTGATGTCCGTTTGATTGAAAGATATTGTTTTCTTGTGGGGCTCGATATGGCGATTGATTTGATACCAACTTCGAGCCATGAATCATGT
This sequence comes from Amborella trichopoda, assembly GCF_054954075.1. Lineage (NCBI taxonomy): Eukaryota > Viridiplantae > Streptophyta > Magnoliopsida > Amborellales > Amborellaceae > Amborella > Amborella trichopoda. Next base: position 32,777,376 of record NC_142344.1, read on the forward strand.
TTTTAAGCCATGATCATGAAACTTGAAATTTGCTTGAATCTTGAAAACTTTGAATCGATTGTGTGCTCATTTTCATAATATTTTTCTTCTTTTTCTTCACTGAATCACACTAAGCATGCCGTGATGATCACATTGTAACAAATGCATCTTGATTTTGTGTCCGGATGAAGATTTCGTCGTCTTGATTTTTTCGCCGAAATTTTGAAATCCAGCGGCCAGAATTTACATTAGATTTGATGCCTCCTTTTATGCAATCAAGTTGTTCATCGTACGCAGGGTTCGAATCAGAGATAGCCACGGACCTCACGCACATAATGCAATTGGTTTTGTGTCGATCGGGTATGCGAGCGCCATGATTTGGCCACTCGAGTGAGTCGTGCTGCTGCTCAATTTTCTGCAATTTTCTTCACGGATCGACAACTTCTCTCTAGTTTTTCTCCCTGCTCGGGCATCGTCACAGGGTGTATTATATATCGAAACGCTTGTCTTGATGATACGAACATGCTCACAAAATTTGAGGTCTCAACACTCTCAGAAAATGTCTGCAAGCACGTTGCAAAGATTTGCGACTTTCTCAAGTTCACCGAAAATCTCTTGAATGCTGGTATACTGTGAGTTTTTGGCCGGGAAACTCTTGCCGGAGGTCTCTTGACGAAAGCTCTAGCTCTCTCTCTAAAAAAACTTTTTTCACTATTTTACCTTTCGGTAAAACAGTAAAATGGGGTTTTTCCCCCTTTTATACTCAACAGTGCCACAAAGTGACCCCCATAAGTTTGAAATGACGCTCCAATCCTTGTCTTCAGACGACGATAGGTCTAGGCCGGGGCGGGTCAAGCCTAAGGCCGAAATGCAAGTCATTGCCGCCTGTGCCTCATGAACCCGCTGCTATCGTCATGCCTTATCGCCACGTGCTTCACAAAAGGATATCGTTGTGCGCTTCGCCAAGAAGCTAACATCGCACGCTTCACAAAGTGTTATTGTCACGCGCCTCACCAAAGCCTTAAACACCATGCGCCACACCAATTACAGTGTCGTACGCATGCTATAACACTACCGACTATCGATTTTTCCCACTTTCCCCCAATTCATGACCTGTCATCCCCACAAGCAGACCACCAGTTTGCATCCCTAGGGAGTCAAGTCTCCAATTACGGCCCTGTGGAGTCACATTCCCTTGACACCACAATGGTCTAGGTGCACAACCCTAAACTGCATAGTCCAAACTATATGACCTAAAATGTAGTGGAGGTCTAGTCGCACGACCTTAAACTGCACAATTCTTGTTGCATGACTTTAAACTGTATAACCACGGTCCAAGCTATATGACCTTAAACCATAGTACACATCCTAGCAGCATGACGTTAAAAGGCTTAGCACCATGGTCCAAACTATATGACCTTAAACTGTAGCGGAGGTCTAGTTGCACGACCTTAAACTGCATGGTCTTAGCTGCAGGACTTTAAACTCTATAGTCATGGTCCAAGCGATAAGACCTTAAAACTGTAGCGCACGTCCCTTCAGCAAAACATTAAAACGTTGTGACAAATAGTCCATGCGCATGAATTTAATCTGGACGCACCTCCCTCATCCCCTGTAGGAGTCACATTCATATAGCAGCCCATTATCCCTAGTAGAGTTATGGTCATTCTTATCCCTTCAATCCCCAGTGGGGTTGCACCTGTGCTCCGGCCTGTCATTCTCAGTGGAGTTACATGCATATTATTGCTCATTTTCCCCATGGAGTTATGTTTACCCCTTCAATCCCCTTGGGTCAGCGGCGCACCAAGCCATCCTATCCCCGGGAGTTGGGTTACTTTCTCACGAGTCATGAAGTTCCATCTTTCACCTTAGGGAGTCATACTTGTCCCCTAATCCCCAGTGAAGTTTTCTTCTCCATCTAAACCTCCTGCTGATTATAACCATCATTAACCCCAAGGGATTTCAGATTTCACACATGAAGCCGATGCAGTGGCTGCACATTTCGACACCAAAATTCCAGAATCCAACCAAAACTCAAAAGACTTGAAATCTTTATCCAGGCACAAAATCAAGATACATTTGTTGCCATGTGATCGTGATGGAATCCTCAGTGTGATACAACAAAGAAATCATAAAAAAACATCAAGGAACGAACACACGATCGATCCGAAGTTTGCAAGATTCATCCAAATCTCAAGTCACATGATCGTGGCTTAAAAACATGATCCATGGCTCAAAGTTGGTATCCAATTGATCGCCATGCCGAGCCCTACAAGAAAATAATCATCTTTCGAACAAATGGACACCAGAGCAACCCCGTATCATCCAAGAAAGATCACGCACGTTCTTGGGCAGCAGTAGGGACTGTTTTGGAATTTTCTCAATTGTTAGGAAGGGGCAAATCAATCATTTTGCACCTTATTTTCCTATTTTATTTAATTCAAGTAAATCTTAATTTTTAGCAATTAGGTTTAATTTTGATCAATCCACCCATGTTTGGGCAAAATTCTATATATATCACGTACTCTCATCGTATTAAGACCGAACTTTGCTTAGTAAAATTTCAATCTTTTCTCATTGTTGGGTCGCATCTTGAGAGAGAGAGGAAGGAGGGAAAATTTTGGGTCAATACCCCTGGGCTTAAGGTAAACCTCTTTCTCTCTTTTCTTTTCTTTCATCTCTTCTCTTCTCTCTCTCGTTCTCTTTCTCTTCCATCTAAGTTTTTCTCAAAGGCTATGCATGGCAGTGGCAATGTCGTGCGTGTCTCACTCTTTCTTTCTTGTTTTTCCCTTCCAGATGTTTCGCAGGTCATGCATGGTGATGGCAGCACCATGCACGAGCTTCTTTCTCCCTTTCTTCATTCGTCTCTACCACTCAAAGAAGTTCACAGACGGCGCTGCTCATCGACGTCCGCAGGCGTATCCTCGATGTTCCTGTGTAAGTGCAGACGGCGATGCCTAGTGGCGCCCGTAGTGGTCTCACCCCATTACGCACCTATCGTAGACGGTGATGTTTATCGTCGTCTACAGGCTTCTTTTGAGAACTCCATGCCTATCGTCATGCGCAAGCCTCTTTTGTGCACTCGGTGCCTATCATTGTGCGCAGGCTTCTTTCGTGCCATCGATGCATATCACCGTGTTTAGGCTTCATTCGTGCGTTCAGTGCCTATTGTCGTCCGTAGGCTTCTCTTGTGTCCTACGCCTATCGTCGTGCGCTTCACGAGAAGTTATCGTCGTGGGCTTCACGAGAAACTAACGTCGTATACCTCAACGGAAGGGATGTGCTACCTTCTCGTGTTAAAAACCAACAATGCCTATCGCCGCCCGCAAGGGATGCACTGCCTTATCGTGTTGCCAATGGCGATGCCTAACGTCATCTGAAGTTCGTTGCATGCCCCTTTCACCATGAGCAGCAGTGTCCAACACCGTCCAGAGGCAGCGACACTATTACTCCACAGCTGTGGCTGGCAATGCTCAACGCTGTCAGGATCCTCCCTCTTCGTCGTCTCGCGCCTTCTCTTCGTTCTGTTTTCTTTTTCTCTCCTCATCCTTGCTTGACTAAGGGGTAGACTCAGTCCAGCAATGTCATCGCGGTCTGGCTATCGAGCAGTATTGCCATTGTGCTGGTCTTGAGTACCATGCCCATCTTACTACCACACCAGATTAAGACAGTCATATCGACCTTGGTTTCGAGTGGTATTGCCATAGTGTCAGTCTAAGTTACCATTCCTGTCTTGCTACCACTCCGAGTCGGTCACTGTACTGGTCCAGCTATCATGCTAGCCTTGTCCCCTTGTCAAATATTCTTCTTCATCGCCTTAATTTCTCACCTTCTTTGCCATATGAATGTGCATTTTTCTAAGATAAGGGTGGGTCCTTCGGCCCACTTATCTTGCTAGTTAACCATGATAGTGTTGTGCAGAAAACAAGGAGATCGCAGGTCAAGGGAGGCGATTCCGAACTAGTTGAAGCAGCTAGGAGGATTTCCCTCATGATCTAAGAGGGCACCCGCACGAGTCAGCCGGAATAATTCACAAACCCAAGTGAGGTTGATCCCCACTTCACAAATAAAATTCTTCTCTCACTAATTGGGCACCTTCCCTTGTTCTGTGAACAAGGTTCCCGAGAGAGTGATCTCAGTTCCGGGTCTTTCGAACCCGAGACACATGTGTTTATCGTGAAAAATAAGAGAGATCTAGATTGATGATCTCTAGGATCTAACACTTTAAGCTAATAAAAAATAAAGGAAATAAAATGGTAAAGAGTGTGGGAACAATCGAATTCAGATCTGAGGCCAAATCTACCCAGAAATGAGCAGATCTGCTCTCAGATCTGTGGCGGAGCTAGCTTGATCAAAAGCATTTAAAATATGATTTTAAATCAAAATAACCAAATTCAGATCAAGATTAAGTCAAGAAAATAAAATAAAAATAGTATAAATGGAAGAAATGTTACCGGACCGGGTCGGATGGCCTGACCTATATCAGAATCGGCTCCTCTTGCCCTTCTGGTCTAGCTCTCAATCAGCAAGTCTCTGGTAGTGAGTTCTGTCCTAAGGGTATATCTAGGGTTTCGCTCAGGAGGCCCAGGCTCCCTGACACAATTTCCAAGGTTTTCTCTCTGTGACTCTCGTAGTCTTGGGTTTCAATCTCTATCTCTAATCTCTCGTCTCTCTCCCAAAAATATCTCTTTTTTCAACCCCCGTGGGTTTCTCTCTCCGTTCCCCCCTAAATGGTCCCCAAAGGACGGTAAAAAGGGGGAAAATTTGTTGGGGAGATTATCCTTCCGTAACCCACCAAAGGCTCAGTCAAAACGCATTTTTAAGAGGTCTCGAATCTGGGCGGCACAGGGCGCGTCGCCTAGGTGGCACGCCCCATGTTGCCCAAGGCTGAGCGGCACGAGTCGTGTCAAGCCAAAAATGCTCCAAATTCAAAAATTTCTTTTCATGTGTGTTCCTTAGCCTCTTGTGAAGCTCTCAAAGAAATTTGGGTCAAAACAAATTTTTTTTACTATTTTTAATGATTTTTTTCGTAAAACAGTACGTTTTCAGGATTTTAGGTCAAAACAGGGTGTAACAGGGCTTTTGGGCTGGCATAATGGTTCTAGGTCCAAGGGTAAGTTGTGTGACTTATGGGTTTTGGGTTCACTAAGTCAATGTGATCCTAAGGCTCTAAGAAAACCACATAATTTGCCAGATTTAAAATGGGGTATCTACAGTTGCCCCTCTTTGACAGTCCCTGTCCTCCGAGGGACATGAGAGTGGTAAAGAAGTAGATATGTTGTTCCCAGTCCTTCGAGGGGCAGGCAAATGTGCACTCCCTATCCTTCGAGGGACAGGTGAGCAGCAAAACAGTAGACTCTCTGACGTTCCCTGTCCTTCGAGGGGCAGGAGAATGTCAGAGATAGATTTCGTCCTGACGTCATGGGGCAAAAGGCACACCAACTATCCCTCCAAGTCATTGTACTCCCAAGCTCACCCACCTAGGGCATTTTCATCCTAGGGTTTCCGGCATGAGATGATGGCGAGTTCGCAAGCTTGAAACTCTAGGTGGATTTTACAGCCATGCCACTTGACTTCAGGGGTTTCTCAGTTTGAAAATTTTAACCCTGGCAATTCCTATGATTTCCTTAGGCGTTTCCTAAGGCTGTCTATAGGAAAAGGCTTTCCATAGGACGAGACTTGTTTGACCGAATCCAAAGTGACAGACTAGGCAGCAACTCGGCAATCACGACAAACGTGGTATTCATCATATACGAGTGTCCAATCTCCTATGTTTTAGAAAATGTTTTAGAAATTTTGGAAATAAGGGGAGATTTGAACTAGAACCCGGAGCAGGGACAGGTTACGATTTTAACAAAGAAATTAAAGTTTTTGAAATCATAAAACATATAGTGAAAATTTGGAAACGAGAAAGATATTTGAAAAACAAAGTTGGTTAGCAGTTTTAACTTCTGCAACCATAGAGCCCTCGAAGCAGTTTAGCATCATGCAGCGATAGACCATACACCCAACACTTTTAGGTCATACGAGGATAGATGTTTGAACAAGGTGGTTATGCCTTGAACACATTGAACAGGGTGGTTGTGCCTTGAACAACATTGAACAAGGTGGTTGTGCCCTGAACACATCCAACATTTTACGTCATATGGGGCTAGATGTTACCTGTCTCAGCTCTTTTATGTCACACGAGTTTGACGATGAACTGGATATACCCGACCTTTAGCGTCATATGGGGCTAGACGTTTGAACAGGGTGGTTGTGCTTTGAATACATTGAACAGGGTGGTTGTGCCCTGAACACATTGAAGGGGGTGGTTGTGCCCTGAACACATTGAATAGGGTGGTTGTGCCCTGAACATATCTGACATTTTATGTTATACGGGGCTAGATGTTACTTGTCTCGGCTCTTTAACTTATTACGAATTTGACGTTTTTCCTGTCTCGGCTCTTTAATGTCGCACGAGTTTGACGTTTTTCCTGTCTCGGCTCTTTAACGCCGCACGAGTTTGACGTTTTTCTTTTCTGTCTAGGCTCTTTAACATCGCACGAGTTTGACATTTTTCCATTAAAACAAGGTGGTTGTGCCCTGGATCGAACTTTGGTTGACAGTTTAGGTTCATTCCACCATGGAGCGTTTTTATCTTTTTGAATTTGTTTCAAATTTTTCTAGAAAATTGGTTGGCAGTTTAGGCTCATGCCACCAATGAGCGTTAGCTTTTTTATTTTATTTTTGAAATTGGTTGGAAGTTTAGGCTCATGCCACCATGGAGCATCTGACACGATGTCCGAAACCAATGTGCTTCAAAATCATTTGAAAATAGTTTATTTCGAAAAGGCATTTTATAAAAAAGATGATTTTTTATAATTAAAATGTCTTGAGATCAGACCAGGGCAAAATTTGCGAAAAACATTTGGCAAGAGACGTGCCACCCATATACAAACAAAAAAATTTCTTTCTTTCTTTTTTTTTTTTTTTTTTTTTTTTTTGGTGAGGTTTTGGAGAGGCACGAGTCGTGTCGCCCATTAAATTTTTTTATTTTTTATTTTTAAATGAGGTTTTTGGGTGGCACGGGGCTTGTCGCCGGGATGGCACGGGGTGTGCCGCCAATCCTTTTTTTTTTTTTTTATTTAAATGAGGCTTTTGGGGTATTTTTTTTATTTAAATGAGGTTTTTGGGTAGCACGGGGTGTGCTACCAACCAAAATTTTGTTTATTTATTTATTTATTTATGGGGTGGGCGGCACTGGATGTGTCCCCAACCCAAAAAAAAATTATATTTTTTTTTTTATGGGGTGGGCAGCACGGGGCGTGTCGCCCTGGCGGCATGGAGTGTGCCGCCAACCCAAAATTATTATTATTATTCTATTTTTATTTTTTTATGGGGATGGGCGACACGGACCGTGTCGCTTGAGCAGCACGAGATGTGCCGCAAAGAAACTTTTTTTTTTTTTTATACTAGGAGTGTCGCTCGGGCAGCACGAGGCATGCTGCTAAGCAAAATGTGAGATTTTAATATAAAATGGGGCGTGCTCTTCCCCCATCTTCCTCTCAATTGTTTTGGGTCTTCCCGCTCCTCTGTTTTTTTTTTTTGAAATTTCAAACTTTTCAACCCTATTCCTCTTGGGTTTTTCGTGGCAAAATTGCATTTTATACCAAAATCGGATAGATTATCGAGGATGGACAGCGAGGAACGTCAGTGGACACTCGGATCGGATCATATTTCGAAAACAAACGGGCAAGAGAAGGTAAGCCTCCAGCTTTTGAAATGTTTGATGAAATGTTCTAGTGGATGCTGGTATTTTTGAGGATTGCACATCACCTGCTTCGACTTGGGAGGGCCTAAAAAAAAATGATATTGTTTTCCAATTTTCGAAATAAAAGATGATTTGTGAAGATTTTATGGCATACTTCTGTTGTGATCAAAATTTTTTCGAAAAAGATGCACATACATGCCCTAAATCTTCATTCGAAAATGCTTCTGACATGCTCGTGAACTGTTCTGTTAAAAGCCCAGGTCATTGGGAGCTAGGTTTAGATGGTTTGAGATAGCCTTGGTGAGGATGGTTAGCTAAGGATGTGGACAAGTCCAGAATAGGGTAGGATTGCGAATAACCAAAACACCCCCGAGTCAAACTCTGCTTTTCGGGGTAATTTTGGGTAACTGTTTCTAACCCCATAATCTAGGGATGGTAGGATGACCATACTGCGCCTTTGTGTGCAAAATGACCAAAATACCCTTGAGTGCAAAAAGGCCAAAATACCCTTGAGTGCAAAAAGGCCAAAATACCCTTGAGTGTGAACTTTATTTTTTGGGGGTAATTTTGAATGACTGTTTCTACCCCCTAAGTAGGATGACCATACGAAACTTCTGGGTGTAAAATGAGTGTTGCTGCCCCCACAAACTAGGGATGGTAGGATGACCATACGACACTTTTGGGTGTAAAATGACCAAAATACCCTCGAGTGTGAACTCTATTTTTAGGGGGTAATTTTGAATGACTGTTTCTGCCCCCATAAACTAGGGATATTAGAATGACCATACTGCCCTTCTAGGGGTAAAATACTCTCGAGTGTAGAATGACCAAAATACCCATATAGTGAGGTAATTTTTTTTTTTTTTTTAATTTTTTTTTTATGAAGCATGAGAACTTGATGACTCCCCCGGCCCCCTCTTTTTTTCTTTTATATACATGTATATATTTGCAGGGGTTCTTCGTTGACTGTAGATCTCATCTATTTGCTATTCGCAAATGGGCGGCGTTGTTGACTCTTGAGCAGAGGCAGGCTCTTGCCCGGATTGATTTACGGGAGGTCTGCCAGATCAAGCCTTTTAGCACAGATCGTGCTTTGATTACAGAGTTATGTCTCCGATATAGACCGAAGACATGTTCCATTCCGCTGTGATGTGGCGAGCTTGCCCTTACCCTTGAGGATGTTACCTGGATTCTTGGGGTTCAAAGTGAGGGCAAGCCTTTCTTGAGTATTCCCCGAGGGATGTCTACCAGTTATGCCTCTGACTGCAAGGAGTTACTAGGTATTTCTTTTGAAAAGATCAGGGGAAGGCATGATTCAGAGATCCACATTAAGAAGTTAAGGTGGGAATTTACTAGAGTACCCCACCGTGCAGAGAGGATGATGGGTGGCCGTGCCCCCCAGTTTTCAGTTTCTGTGGGCAGGAGACCATCCCATAAGGGAAGGCCCCTGTGGAAGAGGATCGTGCTGGGACGAGTGAGTCGGTGCATGGTGAGTTTAGTCACCCTTCATCCAAACGTGCTGCTCGATCATCGGAGGATGCAGAGCGAGTTGGGCGCTACATCCTCGTTCTTGGTGATGGGAGCGCATTTTTTGATGAGGATACGGTGCCTCCTCAAGCGTCGCTTACTGATGAGGAGTGGCGAGAGTAGGAGAGAGAGAGAGGATTCGGGATGCCCATGAGCAGGTTATGATCGAGGACAAGTCGAAGGTGTTCCGAGAGGAGGTGGACCTAACCATTGATCATGGTCCTCTTTTAGATAGTGAGATATATTCCCTACGAAACTTTCTTACGTACTTGTTCGGGGAGTTTCTATTTGTGGATCTATCCAAGGGTCAAGCCCATTTGTCAATGGTTTAGGCGACCAGGCAGCTAGATTACTTGGAGCAAGTGGCATGAAGTCCAGCAGTCATGGGCTGGCTACATCATCACCTTTGTAGTGTGGCCAGAGGAGCCCGTTACTTGGGGGGATGTTCGATCTTCCTCCAGGTCTGAGCATGGGAGCATATCACCATTCCTTGCCCTCTTCTCTGTCTACTGGCGCCATCATTTTCGATGATCCACTGCTGGTCATATGGAGTATGGGATTCTGAGAGGATCCCTTCGCAGTTGTACTACTCGTTGTTCTTGGACACTCAGGCCGTAGGGGAGGTGAGTTATGTGCTTTATCTGTTCTTTCTTCATATTCTTATTCTTCTTCCCCCCTTTCCCCTTCTTTATTTGACTTTGACATATCTTTTTTTGATTTCCAGATCGACTAGACTCCCATGAGAGTTGAGCCCGTCCCTGCTGTTTATGCGTCTTCTTCTCAAGCTTTCAGAACGACAGTTCACCTTATTTGTATGTTTCTAGTGATGCCCACTTTCCCTGGTCGAGTCGGCCATCAGCTTGACCTTCCTCAAACGTCCTGTGAGATTACCCCGCCCTGAACTCCCATTATGGTTAGCACCGCTGAGACATGGCTCCTTGGATAGAGGAATGGAGGAGTAGGGCTGCCTGAGTTATTGGCGAAGAGGAAGAGGAGGGTATCTCTCTGTCTCAGTATGAGGATAGATAAAGGGCACTCTGACGGAACATGGTGAGGGGGTGATGTGAGAGCTGAGGATTGCTTATCTTGATGAGGGTCGATCGTCCATTGATGACGTCGCTTCCCTTCGTGCTGAACATGATTTAGCGATCAAGGAGCAGGATTCGATAGCAGAGGATTTCGAGCATCTGCTCCAGAATTTTGATAGGATGGTGGCAGGGCGTGACTTCATGAGGGACGAGTTGGAGAGGGTTCGGGCTGAGTTTGAGAGAGTGCAATCAATACCATCATCCTCTTTTGTTGCTCCTACTCTTCCTGGACCATCTCTCCACCGCATTAGAGATTTAGACAGACGCTTAGACCGCTACCGATCGGAGAGGGTATGCTTTGCTGTTATATCTTCTTCTTTTTTTTCTTTTTTTCTTTTATGTCTATATATATATATATATATATATATATATATATATATATATATATATATATCACAACCTCTCTCATTTCATGTTCTTGTTGCAACAGAATTCGACCAGAGATGAATGTCAAGAGCTTAAGGAGGACATGAAGGGTCTTTTGGACAGGTGTGGCAGACTGTCAGGACTCCTATTGGCTGCAGATGGCAACCCCTCTTTAGTATAAGTGAATCCTTATGTGAGGGTTCCATTACCATCGTATATTCGGAGGCAATCACAATCTCGGGCATGTACTCAGATGACGAGGGGTCCAAGGCAGGTTCAACCGAGATTGGAGGGAGAGGTGAGCAGTCGTACAGCAGGGGTCGAGGAGGATTCAGTATCCAGAATGTGACCTTTCTTTTCCTTTTGTCGCTGTTGTGGGGTGTTTGCTTTTCTTGCCCCTCTATTGGGAGGTGGTTTTCTTTTGATGTAGATCTTTCAGTTAACCACTTGTGACATTATTGGTGGACCCTATATGAGTGTGTCAGATCCTTGCTTGACACTTTGGGATGAGGAATCATTTAAGTGTTCACGTACCTTTTAATCTCAACTCTTATGTTGTAATTCAAACCAACGTTTTCTGGAGTTTTGAGCAAAGCAGAGTTTCAAATATATAGAATACTGCCCCTAGATGTTCAGGATCCCCTTGGATTTTTTATTTTGTTCCTCCACTTTTCACCTTTCGAAGTTCCAAATGATCTAAGACCTCAACAACGATCCGTCAGGCTAATGCTTATCTCATCGCCCCGAGTTCCTTTCGTATTTTCATCCCGGTGACATTTTTCCCAACGCTAGGGGGTCCTTTCGGATTTTTAGCCCTGCCGATGAGATTTTTATTTTATTCATTTCCTCATCGCCCCGGGGTTCCTTTCGGATTTTCAGCCCGATGACATTTTTTTCCAATGCTTGGGAAATTTTTCAGATTTTAGCCAGGCGGATGAGATTTTTTTTTTTTTTTCCTTTTTTTTTTTTTTTTTTCTTTTTTCGAAGAAGAAGAAAATAATGACAAAGGAAGAGGAGGGGAAAGAAGAGTCAAAGGTGCCTCTTTTTTTCTTTTTAGCAATTCGCCTTAAGATCGTGTATTGTCGATCATCTTTCCGTCCTCCAAGTGGCAGGGAAGTTCTAAAATCGTCTTCCTTTGATTTCCCTTGACCCGAGTTGGCATCGAAAATCTTTTTAACAATGGTTGCTGAATCTCCATTTAACTTTTTCATTAAATTGTTCCACTTGAACCATGATTTTGGGACTAAAAATCACTTTCAGTTTTCTAATCCCTCAGTCTTCTATATAGACAGCTAGGCTCATCAGGGTTTTCCCATTAATGGAGTACTTTATGTTACACATTAGGCGTTAATGCCTTCTAGAGTGTGAGGTATGAATGCTTCATTTGGTTATTTTCATGGGGTGATTGATCACTCAATTCCTTTTCAGTAATCTTTTTCATTGTAAATTTCAAATTGTTTCTCGGGGGTTAACTCCGTAGTAGACTCCTTTTCAGTGCTAGAGCTTAGATGAGACTATCGCACAAGAGGAGTGGTTGAGGTTGTACTAGATGGCCTTACGACATGTTGGGAGTCAACAAAGAAGGGTTCAATCTCATTAGTTGCCCTTGTTGTATTAATCGACCTTATGACGTATTGGGAATCAACAAACAAGGGTTCAATCTCATTAGTTGTCCCTATTGTATCATCTTCATGAAAGACATTTGCCCCTATTGAATATTTTGATGGGGTTGCCACTGCAGAGCTTTCCGTTCCGTTGGGAACTTACTCTTCACATGATGCATTCTCCTTGACATGGTGGTGCTCTTGTTATCGAAGTTGTGCTCATGTTGTTAATGACTTTTAGAGAGCCTGCCTCTTGAGGAGGTAACATGATCAGATTTTCAATATTCAATTCTTGATCCCAGATTGGTGGATCACTCAAGAAATTTTGTGAAGGTGCCAAGTGGGCCCCTTAGAATTTCCAAAGGTTCCACTTCTTTTCACATTTGAGGTGTTGGCCCCTTATTTGGACGCGTAGTGGGAGACTTCAGAGTTTTGGCCCCTCCGTTGGAAGATGACCCCCTCTCATTAGCTCTCACCATGTCAATCTTTAGGGTATCATCTTTGTCATACTGGTCCCACTTAGGAGGGTCATCAGAGTTCGGGGACGAAGAGTTTCCTTTAAGAAGACTCAAAAGATCTTCTTCAGCCTCTTGGAGATAATGATCACAAACAAATATGAATTGGTTGGGATCATCTTCTTCATTTCCATTTTCAATCATGCGAATGATAACATCCTCCTTTGAGTTACTCGGAGCTCCTGTTTCTTCGGTCATTATGGCCATATTTTTGGGGAGAGGGTTTGTGAAGATACCCATATTTTGATTAGGTTCTTCAACAGGTTGATTTCTAGGTCTGACAGTGATATCGCCCCTATTAATCAACCCTTGAATCACCCGCTTCAAGTAGAAACAGTTTAGGGTATCATGGGCATGGTTTCTATGCCACTTGCACCATCTGCTCTTATCCTTAACCTCAAATGGTGGTTCAGATGGTGGCGGGAATTGAACCATGGTTTTCTTTAAGAGTAACTCCAGCACTTTTTCTAACGGGTCTTCAAGAGGAGTGAAGTTGTCCTCTCGCCTTCGATTATTATTTTGAGCGTTAGCACTAGGCGAACTCCTTCGATTTTGATTCCTATGGTTATGCTAGGTGGCTAAACCTTGAGCAGGTCCGTTAATGACAACCTCATTAACCTGATCGGAAACATTCCCCTTACCATTGTTTTTGCTCTTATTCTAGGGAGTCGTGATGGGTTTGTTATCGGGCATGGTGTCGAGGGGTGTCCCACTCGCCCTTTCATGTCGTGCCACCACCCGCCCGATCATAAAGTCGAAAGAGTGATGTAAAATGCCTTGGCTGAAAAAGGTCCTGTATTCAGGAGCTGCAGTTTCTAAGGCCATGAAAATTTTAGCTTGCTCTGTAAGTGGGCAATCTACACCCCGAATTGCTGCCTCGCGGTATCGACGGATGAAATCCTCAAAGGATTCTCCTAGATTTTGCTTCGTTGCACTGAGCTTGCCCAGAGAGAGAGATGTTGGTGTTGACCCATGGTAATGAGAGACGAACTGGTTGAACATTTCGTTTGGAGTTATGTGTGATTGAGCGATCATTATTCTCCGATGGCAGTTTAAATCCTCACCGGTCAAAGTTTGTGAAAATAGGGGTTCAACTGGTTAGGCTTTTCTCACAAGTTGGACAGAGAGGAGATACGCATTGACGTGAATATCTGGGTCACTCTTCCCATTAAATTTGTTTTTAAACTCTAGGATGACAAACCCAGGGGGAAGGTCTTCCATGCCTCCCAAGTCTCATGAACATAGGCATTTGGGAGTAGGATTTCATGCATACCCATCCTTACAAGGTTGTATCGCTTTCAAGGTCTCTTCTTGTTGGGTATTCGGCATGAGAGTAGGCCCACCGGTCGGTGGGTTTCTGAGCATAGACTGATGAGTCGAGACATGGGGTAGATGTTGGCCTGCTTGGGCCTGTGATGGATGAGTCACGGTTACCAGCGTAGTTTGATACATTTGTGCTTGAGGGGCATACTGACCCATAGGTGTCACCACTGGTTGCGAAAATGGCACGGTTTATTAGACCGAATGTACCAGAGGGACCGATTGAAGAATTGGCTGACTCGGCTGTCCTAGGGGTTGACCTAAGCTATTAGGCTGGTTTAGGACCGACACACGAACTGGCACTTGGACAATGTAACCTAGATCAAGTAGACTCTTAAGGGTGACTTGAATGTCTATCTCACCTAAGGGTCGGTGTAGATTGGCACCTCTGCTGCGTACCGTATTCAGGATGTCATGGGCTGTACTATGGTGACTCGAGGTTGGGTTAGACCTCCTAGACCTACATGGGTCTTGATTTTGAGACCGTTGAGCCTCAAGGTTATCTAGGTACAACTTCTAGGGGGCATTAGATACAACATGGACCTCTCCCCTCACACAACTCCTACTTTGGTTGCCTAAGGTTACATGGCTCCTATTGTGGCTAGGTAAGGTTCCCTCTATGATAACGTCCGGTCAGACCCCCTGGCTATTCAACTTTTTCTGGGCAGAGGCCGCTTTTCGGACCATACACACCTTGGGATTGGGAGTAGATCCTTAGAAATCTTCCTCTAGTTGGAGACTAGGGCGTCAGATTAAGGACTGGCTAAGTTCTGACCGTAATCCCAAGGGATTGCAGCATAGTGGTCCCTAGGTTTGGGAAGGTTGGGCTTAGAGTCCACTGTGGAGCAGTCATCATAATCGCCTTGGGTAACCGATATGATGACTTTCTTTGGCCGGGTTCTAGAGTCTAGGCTTAAGTAAGATCTAAACTCGATGATGTAGGGCACACTCAGCCTGACTCTAGGGACAAAACCTTAACTAAAACCAAGGCTAGACTAGCTCGAAATTTAGACTTGCTAGACTCAATGGGTTTTGGTTCAGACCCTGAACTAAGGTAAGCCTAGTCTAGCTCTAGAGGCAACCCTATGCTTAGACCTATGCTAAAACCTAGACTAAGATCTAGACTAGATGGTGTAGAGTCTCGGCTCGGACCATGGGTGGGTCTAGGTTCGGACCAGTGTAAGCCTGGTGCAGACCTGGACTGAGCTGGGTGCAAGCCTGGGCTTGGACCTAGAGGGGTTTGAAAACTCAGACCGGATGTGGACCCAAATTGGATCAAGATTGAACTAGGAATGAGCCTTCGACTCGGACCAAGAGGGGGCCTAAGTTCGGACCTGGGTGTGAACGTGGTTTGGACCTGGGCTAGGCTGGGTACAAGCCTAGACTTGGACCCATAGCGTTTTAATGATCAGACCAAGTGTGGACCTGGAATGGATCAAAGATGAGTCAGGAACGAGCTTTCAGCTCAGACCAAGAGGGGGCCTAGGTTCGGACCTGGGTGTGAACTTGGTTAAGACCTGGGCTATGCTGGGTACAAGCCTGGACTTAGACCCAAAGAGTTTTAAAGATCAGACCAGACGTGGACCTAGACTGGATCGAAGATGAGCTAGGAATGAACCTTCAGCTTAGAACAAGAGGGGGCCTAGGTTCGAACCAAGATGAAACCTGGTTGGGACCTGGCCTAGGCTGGGTACAAGTTTGAACTTGGACCCAGAGGGTTCATCTAGAACCAAAAGTAGATTCGAGCTGAGACCCAAGATCAATAAGCAAGAAAGCACACGAAAACGTTTGACCTAATATAGTACTACAGGTAAGCTTGGCTTGAGAGTGGGTTCTAACTACTGAAATGTGGCTAAGCTGATATAGATCCCCGCATAGGTCCTGGCCTCCTGTTATAGGATTTCGCTAGGTCCTACTATACACAGAATTGCTTTGAGGCAAAGGATTATGGAGGGGTGCTCACAATTAAAGTTGTGCAAATCCCAACCGCCTCGGCTCTCAATGATAGGTTCTCCTCACGATGTTAATGCAGATTTTGGGGGTTTTTGAAAAATTTGTTTCCTGATTTTCCAGGATTTCCAGTCGGTGTGTGCTAGAGTCTATAAAGAAGAACGAGCGCGGCCCGAGTCAATGGTGAATCGAACAGGACACGGTTCAGGGAGGGTGCAAGCACCTATCGATGTATATTTTTTTTATTTTTTTTACTTATTTTATTTTAAACTTTGATGAAATATAGTTATACTAAGCATGGTGAAAGTAGAGAAAAATGATTTCAGCCAAAATTAATAAATTAAAATAAAAAAGAAAAAGTCAGGAGCAGGACAGACTTATCTGAAGCAAAATATTTGTTTTATATTTTGAAAAATTTTATTTTCATCCAAAAATTTGTGAAAAAACATAAAAAATACCTCTGGGATATGGCGGCACGGGTCATGTCGCACATGTAGGTTGGGCGGCACGGGTTGTGTCGCCCAAAAAAAAAAATTATTTTTTATTTTTTTTATCTTGTTGATCTTGATGAAATAAGACTACTGAAACTTGCAGAAGAAGAAAAATCAGACTTTTTGATGAAATAAAATTAAAACAAAGTGAAATAGAAGAACAGTAGATATAAAAAACTTATATCAAGCAAAATATTTTTTTGATATTTTTAAAAATTTTATTTTGCTCTGAAATTTTGTGAGCAGCCACAAAAGAGACCCAAGACCTAGCCTAAAAAATTTCAAAAAAATTTGAATTCGGTGATGTGGGAAATAGCAAATAAAATATTTTTTTATGAAAATAAATTAAAATAAAGCGATAGGAGGGGACTGCAGATTTAACAAATTTTCATTTTTTTTGTATTTTTAAATATTTTATTTTGACCTGAAACTTTGGGAATAATCACAAAATGGTACTTAGAACATGCCCTCAAAGTTCCAAATGATTCTAAGACTTTTGAAATTTTGATGCTCAGATCATGCTCGATATGCCCCACGTTGGGCTCCAAACTGTTTACCATGAAAAATCAGAGAGATCTTAATTGATGATCTCTCGGATCTGACACTTTAAACTGATAAAAAATAAAGGAAATAAAATGGTAAGGAGTGTAGGAACAATCGAATTCAGATCTGGCTCTCAGATCTGTGGTGGAGCCAGCTTGATCAAAAGCATTTAAAATATGATTTTAAATCAAAATAACCAAATCCAGATCAAGATTAAGAGAAGAAAACAAAAGAAAAATAGTAAAAGGGGAAGAAATGTTATCGGACCAGGCCGGATGGCCTTAGCTTCTCGAGCCCTTAGGGCTTGCTTGTATCAGAACCAGCTCCTCTTGCCCTTCTGGTCCAGATCTCGATCAACAAGTCTCTAGTAGTGAGTTCCATCCTAAGGGTATATCTGGGGTTTCTCTCAAGAGGCCGAGGCTCCATAACACTATTTCCAGGGTTTTCTCTCTGTGTTTTTCTCTCTGTCTCTCGTAGTCTAGGGTTTCAGTCTCTATATCTAGTCTCTCATCTCTCTCCCAAAAGAATCTCTTGTTTTCAGTCCCCCCTTGGCTTTCTCTCTCTATTCCCCCTAAATGGTCCCCAAAAGAAGCTAAAAAGTGGAAAATTTTGTTGGGGAGAATATCCTCCTGTAACCCACCAAAGGCTCAGTCAAAACGTGTTTTTAAGAGGTCTCGAATCTGGGCGGCACGGGGCGTGTCCCACGGGCGGCACGGGGCATGTCGCACGGGCGGCACGGGGCGTGTCGCACAGGCGGCACGGGTGGTGTCACTTGGGCGGCACGCCCCATGTCGCACAAACAGAAAATGCTCCAAATTCAAAACTTTCTTTTCAGGTGTGTTTCTTAGCCACTTGTGAATCTCTCAGAGAAAATTTGGGTTTTTTACTATTTTTAATGTTGTTTTCTGTAAAACAACGTGTTTTCAGGGTTTTAGGTCAAAACAGGGCGTAATAGGGTTTCTGGGCTGACATAATGGTTCTAGGTCCAAGGGTAAGTTGTGTGACCTATGGATTTTGGGTTCACTAAGTCAATGTGATCCTAAGAGTCTAAGAAAACCACATAATTTGTCAGATTTAAAATGGGGTGTCTACAACATGTCACCCGATCGCCTAAATCCGGGTAGGGGACATCGAGGCATCTGACCATTGAGAGCCACTCTTGATAGTGGGTCTAGGTCCCAAGTGACCCAGAGTGTGTGAGAGACTCAAAGTAGCTTTTTGTTTGCCTCAAGAAGACGAACCAACAGCTAGGTCGTTAGTCATAGTGGTTGTGTAAGTGTGTCGAGTGATCTTGTGGTCCTTTGACTGAGATGGGCCAACGATTGAACCATCGATTTGGGGTGTGTGAGATGCAATGTCAAGACAGGCAGCACGTGTGTAGAAAGAAGAGTTAGAGGTGACCTTCTTGGTACCCACAAAAGAAACGGCTTTAGAAGAGTCGATAGAGGAGGGGGAGTGGCCTTAAGGGCATGCTTAGGCTTGAGACTGATGGAGGATCCATCAGTATCTGTGTGAGCATGAGAAGTGGTGGTTTTAGAACCACCCATGCATTTAGCATCAATGGACAGGGCATTGATGCTGTTAAAGGGGGAGTAAGGAGTTTGAGAGCCCTTGCTCGCCTTAGGTTGGGCCAGAGCACGAGTGTGAGCAGTATGGTCGCTTCGCAAAAGAAAGGAGGGAGTTGTAGGTTGAAAACCCTTACCCCCAGGGGACATGTTCATGGGTGTGGGAATCATGGAGTTCCCAACCCGAAAATAGGAGTTAGTAAACCCCAAAGCCATTCTTAAGTGTGAATTAAGTGTTGTGAAGGTTTACGAGCAAACTGAACCAATGATAGGGTGGCGCATCCCCAGTAGCATCGCCAGTTGGCTGGGCCTAATTCCGTGTCGTCTCGAATCGGCCTGAATATGAGTGATCCGGTTGAAGGAATCCTCTCTCAAACAACTGCGAGGCCCACACGCTTGTGTACACGTGGGTTTGTAGTGTGAATAGGAACCAACAAAGAGAAATATTTTAATTGACAAAGAAGTGCTCGAGCACCTACCTTGTCGTTTTGGGTTCGAGGGACGCATCCTGGCGATTCACTCTTAGATCATTTCAAAAGCCCTCTGGCTGTCCTCGAAGCACGATTTGAATTTGGCTTCCTCGCTTCCTTGCACAGCACTCGAATCAACACCCTAAAAATGATGGCCTTCAGGATACATCTTCTGGGGTCTCCTCCTATTGGTAATAATAATATGGTAGATTGGGGGTCCAAACTAAGGGTTAGAGGGTAGATAAAGGTGTGTTCAAGACAATGTAGGTTCAAATGGGTGAAGTGCAAGTGGAAGAATGTGAAAGGGGTGCAGAAGAGAGTAGAGATAAGAGTGTATGGTAGAGAAAAAGAGCATGTAACGTGAGTGTGAGTGGAATTTGTAAGAGAGGGAGTGTATGATGTGAGGGTGTAAGTGAGAGTGTGAGTGTGTGTGTGAGTGAGAGTGTGTGAGTGTGAGTCGGACATGTAAGACAAAGAGTGTGTGATTTGAGTGTGAGGGTGAATGTGTAATATGAGTGTAAGTGTAAGAGTGAGCGTGAATGGAAGTGGGAGTGTAAGAGTGAGTGTGAATGGAAGTAGGAGTGTGAGAATGAGTGTGAATGGAATTAGGAGTGTGAGATTGAGTGTGAATGGAAATGGGAGTGTGAGAGTGAGTGTGTATGATTGTGAGTGTGTGCGATTGTGAGTATGTAATGTGAGTGAGAGTGTGTAATATGAGCAGGAAAGGAAGTGGGACTGTGAATTGAAAGTGGGAGTGTGAGAGTGAGTGTGTGAGTGAGAGTGTGAGTGTGTAAGTGACAGAGTGTGTGTGAGTGGGACGTGTAAGAGAGGAAAAGATTTGAGAGAGAAAGGACGAGAGAAAGGTTGTGTGGAGGGGAGAAGGAGAAGACAGAGAGATACTTGATGCTTTGTTGAGGGGATTGAGAGAGATAGGGGTAAGTGGGATAATAAGGGGGAGAGATTAAACAAGATAAGAATGAGAGAAATATATACGTATAAGAGAGAGAGAGAAAGGCATTTGAGAGAGAGATATGTGTAAGAGAGAGGGGGAGATTTGAGAGAGAAAGGAGGAGAGATTGGCGGCGTGAGGAAAAGGAGAGAGAAATACTTGAAGGAGAGGAGAGGGAAATACATGAGGGAGAAGAGAGAGAGGTACATGAGGGAGAGAAAGAAATTCAAGGGATTGGGAGAGCTAAAAGATATAGAGATGATTTATTGGGAGAGTTGAGAGGATCAAGATGGTGAGAGAAAGGGTAAGATTTAAGGAGAGAAAGAGATAAGTACTTATGGAGAGAATGGAGAGAAAGGGCAGATGGGGAAGTTAAGAGAAATCTGATTGGGAGAGAGAGAGAGAGATTTGAGAGAGAGGGACATAAACACGCAAGAGATAAAAGAGGGAGAGAGTTACGGTTGTTGCTAGGCGCGGCCCTTGGTACAGAGGAAGATAGCCACACAAGAGATAAAAGAGGGAAAGACTTAGGGTCGCTCTACGTAGAGAAGGGGATAAGCACACAAGAGATAAAAGAGGAAAAGAGTTAGGGTGGCTGCTTGGTGCGGTCCAGGTAGAGAAGGGATAAGCACATAAGAGATAAAAGAGGGAAAGTGTTAGGGCCGCTGCTAAGTGCGGACCTTGGGTAGAGAAGGGATAAGCACACAAGAGATAAAAGAGGGAAAGAGTGAGGGCCGCTACTAGGCGCGGCCCTTGGTAGAGAAGGGATATAAAAGAGGGGGAGAAAACAATGGCAACAAAGGGGAAGGTATGCGGGGGCTGCCCTCAGGTGCTACTCTGGTTTTAACAACTTATAACAAGGGGGGCAAAGGAGAGGAGACGTGAGGGGGGAGCTGGGGCCACTGCTACGTGCGACACTGGCCGCATGTGAGAGGAGAGAAGAGAGAAGAAAGAAGAAAGAAGAGGAATACAACATATAAGAGTCGGAGTTGCTGCTAGGTGAGGCCCTGGGCGTGCGTGAGAAGGAGAGAGGAGAGAAGAGAGAAGAAAGAAGAGGGAAACAAGGGAGAAGAGCCGGGGCCACTATTTGGTGCAGCCCTGGGCATGTGTGAGAAGGAGAGAGGAGAGAAGAGAGAAGAAAGAGAGAAGAATTGGGGCTGTCGTTAGGTACGGCGTTGGGCTTTGGTTCAGGAAAGAAAGAAGGAAGAGAGAGATGGGGGAGAGGAGAGAGAATGGACTTGGGAGTGTCCTAGCGTAGGTGCACCCCCATGAGTCCTCTCTCATGCACATGAGAGAGAGAAGGGTTAAGTTTAGGTCAAGGTTAGGGTATGGACTAGGGATGTTGGCCAGGGTTTATGGTGTATGGTGTAGTGTAGGGTGCAATGTTTGGTATAGGGTCCAGGGTGTAGTGTATGGTCTAGGGACTATGGTGTCGGGGTTTTTTCTCTCTCTATCTAAATTTTCTCTCTCCTCTCAATTTGATCAAGAACTTAGAAGCAAGGGAAAATAATAAGCTAAAACTCACTCTTCGTTTGCGACGGAATTCAGGCAATCAAATGTTGTAGAATCGATGCTTGATCCATCATTTACATTTTAATGCCCTTTGAGCATCTTAAAACGGACTCTTCATGAAGAAACAAAAATCCGACCAAGGCTATAAACTTCGACCACCAATCTGGTACGAACATTTTGATCACAAATTGAAGAGGACAATTTCACGACCATTTTTCACTAAATTTCGTACAATTTGGTTTCCGTTTGAGCGCATTCCAAATTTGGGAAGTAGCTTGAAAATGGGAATCTGACGATCGAAAAAAATTTCCTTTGTCAACCTTGAAATTTGCACTATCCGGCCTTCAATTGTGTGCAAAAACTATACCAAATTGTAACCCTTCACGATACGGTCGTAACGGACCCATATTTGTGACGATCCGACACCGGGATCTTGAGTTATAACTTCATGAAGTATGTAATATATTCTTGTATAAAATCTGATTGTTAACCTTTCGAGCTCATCTTCTCTCTAGAAATTCTCTTGTCTAGGGCCATGTCATTATGCACACCGTATGTCAAAATAACCAGGTCGTCGAGACCTAGCTTGTGTCAAAATTTGAGCTTGTTTTGAATTAAAACAAACAAGTTATGAGCATTTGAAAATCATCATGACATGGGAAAACATAGTTTCCATAAATGGAAACTAGTTCACCTAGGCTGCACCGTAATAGTATAAAACCCACCCTTTTATGTTAAGTTAGGCCCATAATGGTCATGGAAGGTCTAATTGACCCCAAATTTGGTCCTTGAGGTTTTGACGTTCTGAATTTATGACTAGTCTGGTACTATTTTGACGCCCAGAAAATAGGGTTGTAGTTATAAGGTTCCTTTTTAGCATGAAAGAAACTGGATTTGAGAGCTGAGCTTCATCTTGATCATATCAAAACTTATTGGAATGTAACGAAACTTTGTGAGTGTCCTTTGGGCATCCCAAACTACCCTTTTCATTCCTTTTGAAGCTGTTTCAGTACTCTTTCAGAGGTTGCCCATTTTTAGGCTTATTTTTGTAGTGTTCTCATGGTTTGGCAGTGTCTTGGGTATCGGTGGGACCAGGTTGCTACTGGCTCTCTCCATATGCAACTCAGGGCTACAAGTACATCAAAAATGATGTATAACATTGTTCTCTCTACACCAATTTCAGGGAAGCCCCCCATCTTATATGTGGATGCAGTAGATGAGTCACTCGGTGCCTTGCTAACTCAAACAATGGTGAAGGTAAAGAGACAACTATATACTATTTGAGTCGAAGAATTTAAGGAGCTAAAGAGAACTATTATGCCATAGAGAAGATGTGTTTGGCTTTGATATTCATAGTATAGAAGCTCAGACACTATTTTCTCCCACATCCGGTTCCGATCGTCTCTCGAGTTGACCCCATTAAATTTCTCTTATAGCACCTTTATCTGTTGGGACGACTCTCGAAACGGTCATTACTCCTCATGGAGTTTGACATTACATATGTGTCGTAAAAAGCTATCAAAGGACAAGCCATTGCAGATTTCTTGGTTGCACACCCTCTCCCAACTGGTTCTCCCTTATGACTTACCAGATGAAGGTGTTTCATACCTAAGCTTCGTATGATTGGAAGATGCACTTTGACGGGTATTTCAATCCAAAAAAGGTAGTGTTGGAGTAACGATCTCCACCCTCGTGATGACCTTGTCCCATCATCATCCTATCTCCTGGAGATAGAGTCACATAACAAAGCAGAATATCAAGCGCTCATTATAGGATTAGAGATTGCTTCCCATACGGGCTTGAAATGCTTGACCATTTATGGAGATTCAGAGCTAGTTATCAGGAAACTCAAAGGGGTGTACGATGTGAGGAAAGATAAACTCAAGCCTTACTACAACACCGCCAAATTCTTGATGTCAGAATTTGAAGAAGTTGCTCTTGAGCATGTACTGCAAAGGCTTAATGAACAAGCCGATACACTCGTCAAGTTACGGGCAACAATTCAAATCCCACTAAAGGAGCCCACACTAATAAGGGTAGCTGAGTGGAGATGTGTTGAGTTTATCAAAAAAATCGACGATGAAGATGAAGTGCAGTCATTTAAAGAATGCCCTCCTCACCCATTTGGTGCATTAATTGTAGCCATGTCGGCCTCGAGCAGCTCTCAAAAATCTCCCACGATTGTGGAAGAAGAAAAGAAAGATGAGGACGAGTCAGAATCTTAGGATCACGTGTGTGCAGAAGTTGAACCAATAACAAACTGATGCACCCCTATGTTGTACGTCATGTTTAGCGTACTTCCATGAGCCCATGTGAATAAGGAGAGAGCCGGCTACAGTCTGGTCTCGCGAGTTCAAGAAACACCCTCAGACCAAGATTGTGCTAAAAATAAAGCCTCCAGCCTGGTGACCTGGGTGTGCCTCCTTCTCACTAAAGAAAGACCCTTCACTGTAGCCCTATGCTAGCGGTTGCAACAGGGGACCAGACCACCGCCATTACGCTTAGAAATCAAAAAAACCCCGAGGACCAAATTTGGGCTTAATCAGACCTCCCTAAAGGGGTCTACGCTCATGTGGCCTCGCAACTTATAGGTTTTACCATAGCGCTGTGCAGCTTCACCAAACCAATCCCAAAAATGGGGACTGCTACAATGCTTTTCAGCAATAACTTCGCCAACCCACAACACCTTCCTCCTAAACCAGACAGAGCTAAAACGTTGATATGTTCCAGATCACGCCAGCCCCGTTATTTTGACATACGAGACACACTGTGGCGTGACCGAGAACCCCCATTGCTCTTGAGAAGAAAGTGACCGGATAAACTAAGGAGCAAACAGGGTTCAGTGAGCTCTGGACTCAATGAACCATATCTCAACATCCAAGATTGACACGAGGAGTTCAGCAGAATCCCCTCACAAAAACTACATTCTGGTACAACTCTTGCATTCAATCCATGGTTCGATGAATGCAAGTCCTCAGGTCACCAAACAAGCAAATCCAGTAGGTTGCCGGAATCCCTTACTCCGGCAACCTTCAAAATTTGGCAAATGCACAAATTGACACCAAATCAGCCCAAACTTGGTGCAAAACGACTATAGCAGCCTCCTTTATGACTTGCAAGCAGAGCTAGGAGCCAAAACGCAGCCCAAAGATGCATTGGCAAACAAAGTTCGCAAAAATGGTCGAACTTTCACCCTAGGGAAAAAGGCCACCACAGCACAGTTGGAGGGCATCAAAATGCTCACAATCAAGAGAAGAACGAAGATATGTCTCTAAAATAGCCGAACAGTTTCCACAAGTTGAAGAAACATCTTCCAAAGTCTTCCCATGGCAGAGCAGCCTGCATGTGGGGACGGTCTCATCATTCGGGCAAAAGATCACAAGGACATTTTGGATTTATTTTTTAATTGTAATTAAGCTTGACATTTGAGCGTTCACCCCTATTTGGTGAATCCTCTATATAAGCAAGCTTAACTTGCTTGTAGAAAAGACCTTGGGATCATCCTTTTTGGAGATACTCCATAATCTTAGCCCCTGAAGGCTAAGAAGAGTCAAGGCTAGATAACGTTTGTTGGTTTGTCTTTCTTCGTGAGCCCCTGAGGGAGAGGAGAGTGAGGGAGAGAAATTTTTGAGGAAAAGGGGATACCCTGAGTGTAGGTCCCGCGGGCACCCCGGTCGCATGGGTCCCCCCACCTCTCCTAAGCCAAGTCATCTCTCTCTCTCTCCCTTTCTCTCTCTCTCTCTCTCTCTCTCTCTCTCTCTCTCTCTCTCTCTAGCCTCCGCGCATGTCCCCATCCACGCGACAGCCCGCTTCCATCCGCGAACCTACGAACATGAGCGAACCCGCGGCTCTTGTCCCTTTGGTTTTTCCACATCCCCTCTAGCGGCCAGCAGGTCCCCTCCATAAAGGGGGACCAAGGAGGAGGGATTTTCGGATCCCATCCTAAAAGCACAGAAAGAGTGATAGGAGAGAGGTTGTAAGCTTGAAGAGGGCTCCCATCCAAACAACGCTGAAGAATAGCCATAGGGCTAAGTAATTGCTCTAAGAGGGCCATCCACCCGGGCATGTCCCCGAACCCCCAAAGCGGCGCAAGAGCTTTAACGCTCCAGTCGCAAAATCTCTCTCACAGTTGGCTCCCTATCCACTAGCACTAGGGCCCACACATGCGTCGCGTGTCGGACCTCCAAGGTTGTTCGGGAGAGGGTTTCTGCCTCCTCGCATGGAGGGAAACCAGGACCCCCGACATCAACTGGCGACTCCACTAGGGACACGTCACCCTATCGTTGGCTCGAGCTATCTCCAGGTACCAACCTCTTCTTTTTCCTCTTTTCACTTTTACTATGGGATCCGCTTATCCCTCTTTCCTCCGGGTTGGCGAGCTTTACATCCCCATACCCGCAGCTACTCATGTGCATGCTCGACCATTTGGGCCTCCCTCCCGTGCATGCCCTTTATGTGGCCATGCTGGCCCAGCCATCTCAGCCTCGGCTGAGGAAGTTCGGGTCACGGTTCCTCAGGCCCCTCACCCCGCCTCTTCTGGCATCCAGGGAAGACCCCTCTATGTCCACTGTGCAGGTGACTTTGCTGTCGTCCCCTCACTAAAGCACCCCGTTGCTTACGGGCACCCTGTTGCTTAAGGGCACCCCACCAGCCACTGGTCCCAAAGCAACCCCTGTGCCGCCCCTCCTCCTCACTTCGTAGGTCCTAATGAGACTGCCATCACCGCGAACAGCCAAAAGGCTACCACACCCGACACCCCCATGCACATATCACCCGCTGGCAATCACCATGTCAGCTCGCGCGGTTACTCTACCGCGCGTGCTCATGTCCAAACGCTGCTTGGCGGCCTGACCACCATAATAATGAATCAGGGCAGGCGGCAGGCTACCCCGGTCCCTCAAACTGCTTCGGGTCGCGCTCGACCCAAGCATGGCGTTGGTGGTTCTCACGCCACTGACACCATGCATGTGAGCTCCAAGGCTGGGGGCAACTTGAGAGCCGACCCGCGGCCAACACGCGACTTTTGGGACAATCAAAAGCCCATCAAGCAAGCGTGCATGCATTCAGGGGACCCAACGATCTCACTGGCTAAATGGGCGGTGGTCACACGCGCTCCGCCCCTTAATACACAAGGGGTTGGCCCTATGGCCACCCTAAATGCCACCGTGGATCACACACACGCATGCAGGGCCGAAGAAATCCTCGACAGTAGAGAAGGGAGGATGGCGGTTATTAAACCACTAGCCACCTTCTCCCTCCCACCGTGGGCTCCCAGCTTGCATTACTAACGGTAGAAACGCCTGCCTTGGGTGTTTCACTTTGCTTGACCTCGTCGTTGCTGCCTACTCATCGATAGAACAGGCCTACTAAGAAGGAGACCAGACCATCCTCCAGATCGGGGGGAGAGTTTATTGGAGCATATAGGTCGACCAGGCTTTGGAAATGGAGCTTTACTTCCATGTAACAGAGATGACATCCTTGACCTTCGCGGACCTGGCCCGAGGCTTGGAAGCGGGCCAACTATGGGGTGGCCAAATCAACTCCCGTGCTGGTCAATTGATAAGCTTAACCAGCGCAACGACACCAACCACCTCCCAAACCTAGCCTAAGGCAATCCCTTCGCCTGTGTTGGACGCCCCCCAAGTCTCAGGGCCGCGAAGTCGAGGGGCAGTGCAGCAACAACCGCCCCTAAGTCAAGACTACAGTAGGGTGCCCCCATCGAAAAGTTATCAGCAAGTTGAAGAGTCTAAACAGGGGTTCGACCAACAACACACCATCAGCAAAATGTGGGTGCCGACCCTTCTGGGTATGCTGATTGAACAGGACATGGGGATCCTCCCTCCTAGCAAGCGGCCTGACCATGCAAAATGGGTTGGTCATCCCAACTATTGTGATTTCCACCGAATGTTGGGACATCCCATCGTAGACTGCCTTCAGTTGAGAAACTACATCGAGGCGTTGGTCCGAAAAGGGCAGATCAATCTTGAGGACCTTGAAAAAGCTGTCGGGACACCAGGAGCCCACCCCGTGGCCACTCTCCACAAAGAGCTGGACAACGAAGTGCTCGAGATTGAGTTTCCGCCCTACTAGCCATTTGCTCTCACCTCCTCGACTTATGATGCATGACTTCATCCCAAGGCAGGCTCAGTTCGCCAAGGGAGGTTAGTGCATCACCACGATAACCCCTCAAGGTTCTCCCCACATGAGCACAAGCTCCTAAAGGCGCACATTATTGTCAGTCCCAAGGACAGGGCTTTAAATAAGTCTTATGCAGTCACGGGGGTGCGACTCTAAGCAACCCCCCAAGAACGCAATAAGCACTGACATAAGTCCACGGTGCCCCGGGGAAGAACTAAAGAGGCACCTCCTCAGTAAGTGCCCGAATTTTTTCTGTGACTTCTCTTTCCTCAGAAGAGGTGGAGAACGAAGTGCAAAAGAAATAAAAGGCACGAAGAAAAGAGAAGCCACAAACGCATCACATTCAAAAGAATAAGACAAAATCGTTGTCTTATTTACATGAAAATGAGGTTACAAAGTCTGGATGGGCCGCCGGCCCTACACAAAGAAAAAGGGGAAGAAGACAACAATCAAAAGTGGTCAAGTGCGCAGCATATCTTCTCCCCCAGTGCCAACATGTCGTCTAGCTTTGCATGCTTTTGCGCCTTGAAAAGTGAGACACTCTTTTCAATGCTTTCGGATGTCCCGAGGTGTTTCCTTATCTCGAACATCAGATGTCTCAATCGTCGCGACCTCTCGGTCATAGCCTCCCTATTCTGTTGATGGCGAACTCCTAAATCTTCTGCGCAGGCCTGTAGGGATGAAATCTCATTCCTTATCGCCGCTATCTAATGAGAGAAGCCAACCTCCTCCTCGAGGGAGGGGGCATTCACGGCCGAAAGGTGTTGTCTCTCCTCCTCACATGATCGCAAGGAGTGCGCTCCCTCGCCAATTTCTCCTGAAAGGAAGTGATATGTGCATCCAAGGCTTGCGACATATCAGTCCCACTCATGACGGCTGCGGACCCCCAACCCGTGAGTTCCTCTGATAATTACCTCAACTGGACTGAAATTTCCCCTTCAGGGTGCACGGCCTTTAAACTCGCCACGTAGACCCTAAGAGCTTCAATTCCTCCCTTCAGATCAAGGGGGGCACATTCTCACAGCCTCTGGAGGCCCGCTCGGATCATGCGCCTCACGGTTAAGTCCCCAGCATCAAGCATTGAGGAGGCTGGAGTTAGGGGCCCAGCAGAAACGCGAGGCTGAGCATTGGCCAGGGGAGCCCCATTAGCAAGGACTAGAGTAGTCGGATGGAAGGTATTGTGCTCAGAGAAAGACTCCCCTACATGCATCTCCTCCATAAACTGCTCGAGACCCAATGATCTCAGAGGGAGGGCCACTATGCCTGGCCCTGTCCCCTATGACGACCCAAGTATGGCCGGGACAGGCGCCCCCGGGTCCACCACAAAGCCTTCTCCTTCACTCTTGACGATGATCAGCGATGTCATTATGAGAAAAGAAGTTGAAATATGAAGGGCTTCCAATTTCACCTGTTTAGCTGCTGCCGCCACGACAAAAAAAAAGAAAACCTGGAGGAGGAGGTCGACTCCTGTTGGCCATGGTTCCTACTCTACAGTGCTGCTTCAAAAAGAGGCGAACGCCAAAAAGGAGGCCTGAGCAAAAGGCACAAAGGGTGTTTGCTCATACTTGGGATCCCTAGGTAAAAGCGAAAGGAAAACACCCATCTTTTTATAAAGTTCAGCAGCAGGAGAGCCAATCGATGGGCAACGTGCCCTTCAATCGCAGAAGAATGCCGGCAGCACGTGAAGCGAAGCGTTGAAGGCCGGACACAAAAGCACCACCGGCATGCGAATCAAAGTGTCGCATGAGCCAGCACCACGTGCCTCGAAGGCTCATTCAGAGCACCCAGGGCATGCCCCTACACCACTCTCCTTGTGGACAAGCAAACCTTGTTCCTTGTCTCTCCCAAGTGTAGAACCCTCTGCGGTCCCAAAAAAAAAAAATGTGGGGTCTTGTGAAAATCAGCAATGACATATTCCTCAAGGGTTGGGGTGAGAACCCGCAAGGGTATCCCAACGATCACATGGCAAGCTGCGACTACCCCACGGGCACAACGGGAACTTCATCGGCAGGGATAAGGACGGCACTGGTCCACACAAAAAAGAGGAGCAGCAAGCAAAGAGGCAAACTAAAAAGGAAGGAGTTCTTTTTATTCCATGAATGAAAGGATTACAGCTTTGTGGTTACAGTTTATAACTACAAGACAAAAAATGTCAATCCGTTCTGGGGTAAATCCCTCCACGAACTCCGCCACCTCCTCACCGGGGTGGCCTCCTCCAGGAGAGGGTATCACCCTCTCCAAGAATGCTTTGGAGAAGAAAGCGAGTTCCTCCTCCTCTTTCTCGTCACCTTACAAAGGTGAAGAGTCGGGCACTCCTCAGAGGAATTAATACATGAGTCAGGTCTAAGGGCACCACCCCCACCAACAACGACAACAGGCCCCCAGCATCCTATACACGACCGCGGGCCTCACGCCATGGGTCTCGTACAAACAGAGGAGCTCCGCAGCAACAAGCTCACCCTCTGTCATGGGTCCATCGTCTCCTCCGCACGGGTGAACACCTTCTCGACAACGCTCAACGCCTGTGCACATACCAAAGGCCAATGTCAAGCAGTTAGCCCCCTTAGCGGGCATCGCTCACCGACTAAGTTCTTCAAAGAAAACGAAGTCTCTGCACTGCCTCCACACACAGGAGCATCAAGAAAGGGACTTCGTCACAAAAGGGAAAAATTTGCCCTCACGCTCTCCTCCCTAGCCCAAGCAGCATGCCGACCAGCTGCTCGACCATGTTTCACTACAACGGCACCTTGTTGACTGCGACATTTAAACCTTCTCACGCGTCACCCACCAGGTGTTGCTCATGAAGCGTCACAGTTAAATCTCACGCTGCTTGCTGCCAGCCTGGCGTTATCAGCAGATCACTCAAGCGAATCTTGTGCTAAGGAAAAACCATCCACCTGGAATCCTCCATCTGACCTCACCCTACCATGCAAGTGCCTCGTCAATCGAATGCCACCTCTTTAAGCACGCTTTCTTTGGGGCAGTCCATCATACGACCTCTCGCGGGTACCTTCATCACTTCACTCCACTCCACCCCCCCCCCCCCCCCCCCCCCCCCCAACCAACCCCCCGCGGGTGCCTCCATCATACCACCCCCCGTGGGTACCTTCTTCTTACCACCCCCCACGGGTGCCTCCATCATACCACTCCCCGCGAGTGCCTTCTTCATTCCACCCCCCACGAGTACCTTCACTCCACCCCCCGCAAGTGCCTCTTCATTCAACCCCCCGCAAGTGCCTTCATCATACCACCCCCCGCGGGTACCTTCTTCACACCACCCCCGCGGGTGCCTCTTCACTCCATCCCCCATGGGTACCTTCTTCACACCACCCCCCGCGGGTGCCTCTTCACTCCAACCTTCGCTGGTACCTTCACTCCACCCCTGGCGGATACCTTCTTCATTCCACACCCTGCGGTACCTTCACTCCACTCCTCGTGGGTGCCTCTTCACTCAACACCCCGCGAGTACCTTCACTCCACCCCCAGTGGGCACCTTCATCACTCCACCTCCCTGCAGGTACTTCCAACATCCCACCACCGCGGGAACCATCCCACACCTCCTGCGGACACTCCATCATCAACTCCGCATGGGCACAAACCACCTGGGTCACAATAAAGCTACTCTTCGAGGCAATACCCAAAACAAGAGGAGAGGACCCCCTGCCTAGGCCACCAGCCGCTACAATCAACTCGGGCCAGGGCCACACCCTCAAGACTCCTCCGTCAAGGCTCACTACACTAGTGACCCCTCCTCCCCCTTAAAAAAAGAAATAAAAAGAGAAAGAAGCCGGGACATATGGCAACCATCGTGAGTAAAATTAAATGAGCTTCAGGCAGACATAGCAAAAAAGGCTATGGGTAAAATTGCCCAAAAAAAAAATACAGGGGCATGGTGAAAACCTGCAAAGGGTACCATGAGTAAAAATGACAGGTGGGAATGGCTACGAAGCCATGAAAAAAAGAGTCCTAAAAGAAATCCCGGCATGGTGAAACCCACAAAGGGCACCATGAGTAAGAGCATAAATCAATGGGTGGATGTGGCCTCGAAGTCACGAGTAAAAACGCCCCAACAAAGGGTATGTTGAAAACCACTCTACTGTTTCCATATCCCCTCGATCCAGGTGACAACCCACAAAGGGCGCTTGGACCGAGCCTCCCTCTTTCAACCTTCGGGCCAAACCTCCGCATTTTGGCCCCTGTGCCTTACACCAAAAACTCCGGCTCTAGTGCCTTCAAAAAAAACTCCAGCCCTTGTGCCTTCCAAAAAAAAATTTGGCCCCTGTGCCTTCAAAAAGCAAAAATTATGGCCTCAATTCCTTAAATAAATAAATAAATAAACTTCTACCCCAGTGCCTTCATAAAAAAAAAACTCTGGCCCCTGTGCCTTCAAAAATTAAAAACTCCAGCACTAGTTCCTTCAAAAAACTCCGGCCCCAGAGCCTTCCAAAAAAAAAAAGACCTCCAGCCCCAATGCCTTCTAAAAAAAAAAACTTCCAGCCCCAGTGCCTTCCAAAAAAACGTTCGGCCCCAGTGCCGTCCAAAAAAACCTTCGGCCCCAGTGCTTCCAAAAAAAAAAACTTCCTGCCTTTATGCCTCAAAAAAAAATACTTCTGCCTCTGTGCCTCCAAAAAAACTCCGACCCCTATGCCTTCCAAAAAAAAAACTCCCACCCTAGTGCCTTCCAAAAAAAAAAAACTTCTGGCCCCAGTGTCTTCATAAACATTTTCGGCCCCAGTGTCACCTTTTTGTTTTATCCCGGGCCTTAGTGCAGCCTTCTTATTTTTGGCATTGGAGCCTTAGTACCTCACGCCACCCTTTTATCCCGGGCATTAGTGGGTCCTCCTTATTTTAGACATCGGAGCTTTAGTGCTCCGGTGCCACCCTTTTATCCCGGGCCTTAATGTCGCCTTCTTATATTTGGAATTGGAGCCTTAGAGCTCCGGTGCCACCCTTTTATCACGGGCCTTAGTGCCGCCACAAAAAAAAAAAAAATCCTCTCCTCCTCTTCTCTTCCATTAAGCTCTTACAGCCAGGGTGAAGTCCCCTAAAATAGGACCACCTCAGAGGCTATCCTCCTATCGAGTATGGGTAATTCGAGTGACCCCCAACTAGACTTGTAGGACATAAGCCAAAGAGGTACCTTGCCTGCTGTTCTTCTCATCAAACTCTAGCATCCGGGGTGAAGTCCCCTAAAATGGGACTGCCTCAAAGGCCATCCTCCTATCAAGCCTGAGCAATTCAGGACGCGCCATGAAACCCACAACCAGGCCAGCAGGATGTAAGTAAAGAGGTACCTTGCCTGCCTTTTCTTCCTCCACCAACCTTCAAGCATCCAGGGTAAAGTCCCCTAAAATGGGACCACCTCGAAGGCCATCCTTTTTTCATGTCTGGGTAATTCGGGAGACCCCCAACTGGACCTATAGGACGTAAGTCAAGAAGTTCCTTGTTTTCTCTTAGCGTTTTTGTTTGGCTAAGAATAAAGCTCACAAGAAGGGCCCCTGCCAACTGGAACGTTAGGACCTCCCTGGCCAGAATGGGATAAAGCTCACAAGAAGGGCCCCCACTGGCTGAAAAATCAGGAGTTCGTGTTGAGAAGTCGTAAGCCCATCGACGGCAGAATATCAGCGTGATCTCCACAAAAACATAAAAACGGATTCTGGCAAGACCCTGAGAAAGCCCCTCAACAAGGCACCGGACCACTAGAAGCAACTTTGGTTGCCCCCCAGTCAAGGGAAAAGCTAAGCAAAGTTTACCCCTTAAGGATTACGCTGTGCCGGTGATAAAGAGAAAAAATATTGATCGAGAAACAATAAACACATCTTGGCAAGGATTCGTCAGAGGAGCTACGACGTTAAATTTTTTTGAATGTTGCACTTTTCGCTTCTCTCGAAGCGCAACATTCGGCAGGGCAAGTTGTTGTACGTCATTTTTTATGTACTTTCATGAGCCCATGAGAATAAGGAGAGAGCCGGCAACAGTCTGGTCTCAGGAGTGCACGAAACACCCGTAAACTAGGATTGTGTCAAAAATAAAGCCTCCAACCTGGTGACCTAAGTGCAGTTCCTTTGCACCAAAGAGGGACCCTTCACAGAAGCCCTATGCTAGTGGCTACAATAGGGGACCAGACCACCGCCATTGTGCTCAGAATGTCAAAAAAAACCCTAAGGACCAAATTTGGGCTCTAGCGGATCTCCCTAGAGGGATCTACGCTCATGTGGCCTCAAAACTTATGGGTCTTACCATAGCGCGGTGCGGCTTCACCAAACCAATCCCAGAAATGGGGATTGCTACGATGTTTTCCGACAATAACTTCACCAACCCACAACCATCCTCAGAAACCAGACAAAGCTCAAACATTGATATGTTCCAGATCATGTCAGCCCCGTCATTTTGACCTACGAGACGCACTGTGGTGTGACTGGGAACCCCATTGCTCTGAAGAGGAAAGTCACCAGATAAACCAAGGAGAAAACAAGGTTCAATGAGCTTCGAATTCAATGAAGCATAGCTCAATAACCAAGCCATGGATTAACACGATGAGTTCGGCAAAATCCCCTCACAAAAACTACATTTTGGTACAACTCTTGCATTCAATCCGTGGTTCGATGAATGCAAGTCCTCAGATCACCAAACAAGAAATTTCAGCAGGTTTCCGAAATCCCTTTCTCCGATGACATTCAAAATTAGGCAAATGCACAAATCGACACCAAATCAGCCCAAACTTTGTGCCAAATGACTGCAGCAGCCTCCTCTCTGACTTTCAAGTAGAGCCAGAAGCCAAAACGATGTAGCTCAAAGATGCACTGGCAAATAAAGTTTGCACAAACTGTCGGACTTTCACCCCAGGGAAAAAGGCCACCACAACACAATTGGAGAGCATCAAAATTCTCACAGTCAAGAGAAGAACGAAGATATGTTGCTGAAACAGCTGAACAGTTGCTACAAGTTGTAGAAACAACTTCCAAGGTCTTCCCATGGCGAAGCAGCCTGCATGGAGGGACGGTCTTGTCATTCGGCCAAAAGATCACAAGGACATTTTGGTCATTTGAGCCTAATTTTGGATTTGTTTTAAATTTGTTTAATTGTAATTAAGCTTGAGTTTTGAGTGTTCACCCCTGTTTGGTGAATCCTTTATATAAGCAAGCTTAACTCACTTGTAGAAAAGACCTTGGGACCTTCCTTTTGGAGAGACACCATAATCTTACTCCTGAAGGCTGGAAAGAATCAAGGCTAGATTCTGTTTGTTAGTTTGTCTTTCTTTGTGAGTCTCTGAGGGAGAGGAGAGAAATTTTTTAGGAAAAGGGGATACCCTTGAATGCACGGTCCCACGAGCACCCTGGTCGCGTGGGTCCTCCCACCTCTCCTAACCTGAGTCATTTCTTCTCTCTCTCCTTCTCGCTCTCACCTTCGGGCGAGTGACCCCCGTCCACGTGACAGCCCGCATCTATCCGCGAACCTGCGGACACTAGCAAACCCGTGGGTCTCATCCATTAGGTTTCTTCACATCCCCTCTAGTAACCAGTAGGTCCCCTCCATAGAGGGGGACCAAGGAGGAGGGATATTCAAATCCCATCCCAAAAGCATAGAAAGAGTGAGAGGAGAGAGGTTGTAAGCGTGAAGAGAGCTCTCGTCCAAACCACGCTGACGAACAATCGAAGGGCTACTTAATTTCTCTAAGAGGGCCATCCGCCCAGGCGTGTCCCCGAATCCCCAAAGTGACGCAAGAGCTTTCACGCTCCAGTCGTAAATATCTCTCTCACTGTCGACCCCCTATCCGCTAGCACGATGCCCCACGCGTGCGTCGCGTGCCGGACCTCTGTGGTTGTTCGAGAGAGGTTTTCCGCCTCCTCGTACAGAGCGAAACCAGGACCCCCGACATCACCTTATAAAGGAGTATTTGAAACATAACCGGCTTCCTGAAGACCCTATTAAGCATAACAAGATCTGAAGGTCAGCCACACGATATGTATGTCGTGACGGTATCTTGTTTCAAATTTCTTACAATGATATGCTGCTTAGGTGCATTGACCAGCAAGATACAAATTTGTACTCAAGGAAGTTCATCTAGCCCTACGCTTTATGACACGAACATCAGGATAGGCTATTAATAAAGATAAAGCAGAATTAGTTGTAAAAGGGTTTAAACAAAAGAGGACATTGATTGACTAATATGTACTTGTGGCAAGAATTGCTACTATTAGATTATGCTTAGCAATAACCTCTATCAACCATCTTGTCATACATCAAATGGATGTAAAAACTAATTTCTTAAATGGTGACTTAGATGAAGAAATATATATGAAACAACTCGAAGGGTTTGTGATACCAGGATATGAGAACAAAATCTATAAATTAGTTAAATCTCTTTATAGACTTAAACAAACACCTAAACAATGGCATAAGAAATTTGAAAACATGTTGATGTCAAATAGTTTTAAAAGAAATGTGGCTAATAAGTATGTTTATAATATGCAATTAAAGTCTTTATGTGTCATTATTTGTCTATATGTAGATGATATGCTTATCTTTGGCACTAATCAAGAAATTGTGGAGGAAAGTAAAAGATTCTTCACATCTAGCATTGATATGAAGGACTTAAGAGAGGCTGATGTGATACTTAGTATCAAAATAGTGAGAAAAGAAAATAAATTAATTTTGACTCAATCTCATTACATTGAGAAAATACTCAAAAAGTCTGAGCATACTGATAGTAAGTAAGTTTCTACCCTTATAGATTATCATGTTAAATTAAAGAAAATGATGGAAGATGTATATCTCAACTTGAATATGCTAGAGTGATTGGTAGTTTAATGTATGCAATGACTAGCACGAGGCCTAACACAACATATACAGTGGGCAAACTTAATACATATACAAGTTGCCCAAGTAATGAGCATTGGGATGCTATATCTCGAGTTTTAAAATACTTGAAAGGAACTTTCCCGGAGAGTTTGAAGGGTATAGTGATGCTAAATGGAACAAAGAAATCCAAGTTTCACTATCAACATCCAGATGGATATTTACATTAGCGGATGGTGCGATATCACGCGGGCCACATAAACAAAAGTGTATTTCGCACTCTACTATAGAGTTTGGAATAATTTCTTTTGACTCTATTGGCAAAGAGACCGAATAGCTAAACAATTTATTACATGACATTCCTATTGGCTAAAACCAATACTTGCAAAAACAATATATTGTGATAATCAAGCTACTATAGTGAGAGTTTGTAATGATGTATATAATGGGAAATCTATACGTATTGTGAGAAGGCATAACTCCATCAAAATGTTAATCGGAGATGGAGTGATTGGTGTATAATATGTATGATAATAATTGATCATTTGACAAAAGGCCTTATAAGGGATGACATTAGTAAGACGTCAAAACAAATGGGGCTAGAGTCCATTGACTAATCATCTATAGTGGAAACCCAATTTAGTCTTTTGTAACCTCAAAATTCTAGGTTCAATATAGTAAAACAAATTTTATGTATGATTAGTTTGGTTAGTAGATGACAAAAATATTATAAGTACCTATTCTTAGAAAATCCATACAGTGGATAAGTCTCGTGATATCCATTATGCTAGTAGGTTGAGTTATACTTTTAATATGGTCTATGGACGATATATAAGTCACAGTGTTTTAGATACGAGTACGATTTGTATACAGCTGAGGCTCTAAACAATCAAAGTAAAGCACACCTTCAAATAGTGTCGAGAAATGTGGTTTCAATACTGAAAATCTTTGTGATAGCCTTAAAATATATTTTCATCTTTTGTTATAAAATTTAAAGCTTCGAAAATAGTGTAGGTCGAGCAG
Organism: Amborella trichopoda; assembly: GCF_054954075.1. Taxonomy (NCBI): domain Eukaryota; kingdom Viridiplantae; phylum Streptophyta; class Magnoliopsida; order Amborellales; family Amborellaceae; genus Amborella; species Amborella trichopoda. Next base: position 32,814,968 of record NC_142344.1, read on the forward strand.
ATCTAAGAAAAATAAAAAATGTTCAAAATTGACGGTTCAAAAATGCGCTATAAGATGTACTATTTTTAAAACTTGAAATTCATTTTTTCTCTCATGTCCATGCATCTTGATGTTGTGATAATCAATTTGAGGATTTGGGCATCAAAACAACCTATTCTAGGGAAATTTTTGAGATGGGCTCTATTTGATTGTTTAGAGCTTCGACTCTATATAATTTTTTTCTTTTATATATGGGGGTACTCTTGATAGACACACCTATATAAGTATGGAAATGAGATCGCTTCCTATGAGATAGGACGTGTATCTAGACCACTTATGAAATACGAATATATGCACAAGGCCCAAACATTATAGCAGCTAAAAAGACACCAGACTTGAATATTATTTGTGAGTTATACTGCCGGTCAGTTACATAAGCAACACGGTTCAAAACTATATGCTATTACGGTACTTGATGAAGTTTGCAGTGCACACACACACTCTAAGTGAAAGTTCAAATTGAAAGGTACTTCCATGGTATGCAAATAATATGTTTCCTATGCTTTTTCTTGTTATTTTAAAATTCTGAAGGAAAATATTAGTATTTTAGTTTGAAAAATACTTGTGTGTATTTCAAAACAACAATATGGTTATGTGGTATTTCTTAAGCTACATTTTGCAGAGATTTTTTTATAACCATTTGCATATCTCTAAAAACACCATTCTCTACAATTTCCAGGGAGCAAAACCAATGGACTCCTCTTTCTCTACTCGTTTTTCCTTCTTTCTCTCTCTAAACAAACCCAAGACTCTGGTGCTAATGTGTGGATTCCAAGCTTGCGTGCATAAAGTTTAGGAATTGTCCTTTTTATACACATCAAAATAGTATCGAAAGGGGCCAAATATCGTTTTGAGATAACATTCATATGTGCCCCAAAATAAGATGTGCTCGAACCTTTGATTTTTTGAAATAGTAGTACCTTTTACCCCTATTTCGCCCACGAATTTTTCAACACTAGAAGCACTTCACACCCGCGTGGAGACCTCACAGACTGTTGAAAAGCGTAGCAGGCACTACAACATGCTAGATCCTTGACGGGGTAGAAAAAGTAATATATAAAAGAAAAAGATCCTAGAAGATGGTAGAAAAGGAATATATAAAGAAAAGGATGGGAAAACGGGTACCCGGTGGGCACGTCAAGGAAAGGACGTTAGGGATTGGTCTTTACCCTCTTGGCAGCCGGTGGGCACGTGAAGGAACGGACGTTAGGGATTGTTTCCTTACGTAGATTTGAATACGATTACATGAAGAGTGCATATATTGTCCTTGAGAGCGCATTGTGTATCTACTCCCTTACTCAGAAAACCTATTTAAGATGGGTTTTTTGGCTTGACATTTTGGAAAAAAAAACGACTAGATCATATTTTTAAAAGAAAATTTTTGAATTTTAAATTGAGTTTTTTAGCAGTCTCTATTCAATCTTGATATATTATTTTTTTTAGTGTTTAAAGATTTTATTTCATAATTTTTTATTATAGTGATAGCAGTCTTTGGTAAGTTGAAAAGTCCATGTTCGGAGTCTTTTTTGTCTAGTGGGATGAACTTACCATAACCTTTAAAAAATTGAAAAGTCTTTATTCAATCTTGACATATTTAATCTTTTATTTTTATTTTTGGAACATATCACTAAAGGACGTGGTCGGCATGAGGCAAAGGCCGCACATGTACAAATACGGGCTTGACAATAAATATATTTTTTAAATATAATTTGATCTTAAAAAAATATATAATTTTTAACATGAACATCATAAATATGAAAATTAAATAAATTTTAAAAATTAAAAATAATAATTATATTAAAATTTTTTTTGAATTGTTAGCTATAAATGTCTATAAATGAACCACTTATTTGTATCCATATTTAAGATAAATGATTTATACATCGACCGTATATTGTACAAATCCAGTTCAGCCCAGATGGAACAATTGTTCATCACTAAAATGGTACTTATTTTAAAGCATCCATGACGTGATCAAGTTAAGCAATTTAGTATTTACTTTATGAAAATGATTGATTTATCCACTAGAGTAATAGCACGTCAACTATTACAGTGTAAGTACCCAAAATGTTCATGTCTTGTCTTACACTTAGAATTGACAAATTTTTTGCTTTAATAAGGTGGCTCAAGGAAAATGATTTAAATACTCATGTTAGTTCTAAGCTCATGGGATTTATTTATTTTTAACTAATACCTTGGTTATATTTAAAATTAAAAAAAAAAATAGTATTTGCATCACTTGGTTGGGATTCAAATGATGAAGCCTTGCACGACTTTTTTCATTACACCGTTTCAAAATGGGTGTGGTTTGTATTGAGTGGAGGCTCTAAACAATCAAAATAAAAGATGTAGCAGAGAAATATAGTTTCAACATTAAAAATATTTATAATAATTTTATAAAATATATTTTTATTTTTAATCATAAAATTTAAAACTTTAAAAATAATATTTATCCCACGTCAAAAACGGCCACTTCTAATAAATTTTTTGAACTGCGCCTTGATTGTTCAAAACTTGACCTTTATATAATATTTTTTCCAAATATTAAGTGACATAACCTAGTGACGGCACTTTGGTAAGTTCATCCCACTAGCGCTCTATGTCATATTACTAAAATACCCCTAACAATAATTAAATATATTCCCTCACTCTCTCCCAAAATATCTGCCCTAAAGAACACGGGTACCATTTCACCAGACCCGCATAGGAGTCGCGCTGAAAAAAAAATTAGAAAAAGGCGGAGATCAGAGAAACAGACAAAGCGCTTTAATGACAGCGCTGTATATAAACAAACAACCGCTCCATTAATGCCACAAACCCCACTCTCCCGTCCTGATCTATCCATCCCCCTTCGACCTTAGGACTCAACCCACTTGGTTTCCTAGTGAGAGAAAGAAAAATAGAGAGAGAAGCTAGAAGATGGGGAGCGTCGCTCATGTTTGTGCCAAGGCGGTGAACGGGAACGAGACGGGAGGCAAAGTCATTAGTTGCAGAGGTAGATAGAGGACATTTCTCTTCTTTTTGTGTTATTCAGTTTCTCCTTAGGGCCATGTTTCTCTTCTTCTTCTTCTTCTTCTCATCTGATTTCTCTCTCTACGAAGCTGCTGTTTTATGGGGTCCAAAACAGCCACTCTATATAGAAGAAGTGCAGGTCGACCCGCCTCAGAAGATGGAGGTTCGGTTAAGGATCCTTTACTCCTCTGTTTGCCACACTGATCTTGGCTTCTGGTTGGGAGAGGTCAGTTCGCCCGTCGTCTGCAACCCTAGATAGAGAGAGAGTGATTTCTGTGGTTTTATTTCATTTGTAAAAGCTGAAAACTTTTATTGTACAGAACGAAAGCCAGCAGGCATTCCCTCGAATATTGGGTCACGAAGCAGCAGGGTAAGTACACTGTGTTATTTCATTGTCTCCATTTTTTGCATGAATCAGTCTCTCTTTCTTGGGTGATTTGTTTTTTTTGTAAATCAAAGCAAAGGCCTATATCTCTCTATAAAAGTTTTGATCCATTTGAATCTTTCGCTCTCTAAAAACGCAATGGAGTTTTATTGGTTGGTTGACAGGGTGGTGGAGAGCGTGGGAGAGGGGGTGACGGGCTTGAGTGAGGGGGACCACGTTGTGCCCATTTTTAACGGAGAATGCGGAGCATGCTCATACTGTGAGTCTCGAAAGACGAACCAGTGCGAGAGGCTGAGGTGCAAACCTCTGAAGACCGTCATGGATAGTGATGGCAAAACCAGGTTTTCTTTAAATGGAAAACCCATTTACCACTTTCTGAATACCTCCACATTCAGTGAATACACGGTTTTGGACGCTGGTTGTGTAGTTAAGATCGACCCCACTGCCCCACTTGACAAAATGTGCTTGCTCAGCTGCGGCGTCTCCACTGGTTCTCTCTTTCTCTCTCTCTCTCTGTCTCCCTCTTTTCCCTGTTTATTGGCTAATGCGTTTGGAATATAGGGGTTGGAGCTGTGTGGAACACAGCAAACGTCGAGACCGGAGCAACTGTTGCTGTGTTCGGATTGGGTGCCGTCGGCATAGCTGTAAGTTTGCATTTATTTTATTCAATTGCGATTTTGATTATTGTTTATTGTTTATCCATGCATCATCTCGGTCACTATCAGCATGACCTCCAATTTTGGGAAGTAATTAATTAAGGACGACGTTTTCTATAAGGCCTAGGCTTTATGAATACAAAATAAAGCCTCACTTAAATTCCGCGTCTTGAAACCACTTTCAGCATCGGAAATCTTGCTGCGAAACTAATTTCTTATATCGTCTATAAAGTTTGAAACTTAGAAAATGATATAGATCTTAAATACCTATTTTTAGGATGAAATGGATGGTCTAGATGATTTGTTGCAATATACACTCTTTTCAGATTTTGAAATCTAAAGTTTTTTATACGACCATATTGTTCAAGCTGAGATGATCAATTTTAGTAATTTTCAACACTTGGATTGTAATTTTTGATGAGTTATAAGATGAGGCTTTTTTATTTTGATAGAGCTACAACCCTATCAAACTGTTTTCCATTAATGAATAAAAATATATCAAGCGAAAACTCAACCTTGCTGCCTCGACATCTTAATTGCTTTAATTTTTTTCGTTTTTTTTTTTTTTTCCCTTCGAGTGGATGGGTTACGTAAGTCACCAATCTCTTAAAAGATATCTAAGGGCTGCTCAAAGTTTCCAAGTAAAATACCTTATCACGAAAATTATTTTTCCATGCGTCACATGCACTTAGAACAGTCTTTTTTTCTTTTTTCTTTTTTTATCTTCCATAAGGATTTCAATTTTTTTTGTTCTTAAAGTACTTGTTTGAGCACGAGATCAGGACTAAATCTCCAAAGTGTAATTTCTTCATTTTTTTCAACTATAGAACGAGATCAGGACTAAATCTCCAAAGTGTAATTTCTTCATTTTTTTCAACTATAGAACAAAAATTTATGGTGAAACCAAATTTCCGATAGCGTGGTGGGAAAGTTTTTCTATTATTATTTTTTTACAATAGAAATTTTTATGTTGGAAATTTTTTTGTTTTTTTATTTGCCCTAAATGATATTGCAACAATTTGGGTAATTTTTTCTTTAAGAATAAATGAAGAGGAAATAGTTCCTAAATAATTGAAATGTGTCATTATTGATTAGGTGGATGGACCGGCTCATCTCTACAAAGAATAAAAAATAATAATAAATAAATAGATAAATGACGGGAAAAAAAAAACAAAAGGTGGATTTCTCTAGAATCTATTTTGTGATCTTTGGACCTAAAGTCGTACAACCGCAAGACGTGAAACTGGATGGCACGATGTGTCGTTTTTCGTAAAAAAATATATGATCTTTGACTTACATACTAGTCATAAAAGAGCCAATGTGGACTCCTCGTTGTTTTCAGGATTAAGATGTGTTGAGAACCGAGGATACTCTCCCCGGCTTTGTTAAACTTGTGCACGTTTGCAATGCTCTTACTTGTTGAAAATTCATTTACCCATTTAAAATTTTTTAATAATAAAAGAAATTTTTTAAGTCTTAAAATGTAGAAATAAGGTGCATCTCAAAAATCTATGGAAAAAAATTGTTCTGATGTTGGAAAACCTTATTATCGATTATCTCGATACCGAAATATATATTTATGAAGAAAATAAATTTGACTCGCAAAAATAGTCTATCTTGCAACACATTATCTAGAGCGTCCATTTTCAAGATTTTCAAATGTTTATAGATCTACTTAATTTGAACAATTTTTGAAGTTTAAAATTTTATAGTTAGAGATGAAAATAAATTCTCAAACCATCCTAAGAATTTTTAACACCAAAATTAATGATAAAATTTGGAGGTGCTTATTTGATTCTTTAAAGTTGCAACCTTATGCAAACCGCACCTTCGTATAAAATTTTCAGATCCGTTTTGGATCAACTTTTGAAGTTTTTTTGCGAAATCAAAAGTAAGTACTTGGAGTCAGATCCGTTTTGGATCAACTTTTGAAGTTTTTTAGCGAAATCAAAAGTAAGTACTTGGAGTCAGTGTTTGCCAACTTGGTTCGAGTTCTGAGTACTTGAGCCAAGTACCCTGGCGAGCTCGAGTTTCCTCGAGACGGGTGTCCCACAAAGATATTAAATAAAAAGAAAAAATCTCAAAAAATAAAAAATTTATTTGTGATATGTTGTTTTTCTGTTTTTTATCATTTTGGCAAATATTGAAAATTTTTTTGGCCATGAGTACTTGTTTTACATTTTTCTTTTCTTTGTGAATTATTTCTAAAATACCTTCAGTTACAAATTGGTTTTTTCAAACTCAAACCTTTGGTACTTTTTAACCACATTTAGAGGTATTTTGTTTAATTTTACTTTAAATCTATTTTTCCTATTTTTATTTTTTGTAATTTTTTATTTTACAGTACTCGAACGTACATGGCCCGACCTGTGGATTCGAAAATTTGCTTCAACTATATATAAAATTGGGTTTCAGCATTAAATTATTTGGGTGATTGCCTGTACGATATTTTTCTAGGGAGATATATGCCGCATGATGAAACTTTTACCTTTGTCAATGTGGGTCACTAGGTTGAGTAGGTCACATCTTTGGAATTTGGGTCTTAAAATTACTCCTAGCTGGGGTTTATCCACAATTTGTTCACATATAATTTTATTTCAAATGAATTAAATTTGGAGTTTTTTTTTGATAAAAAATTTTGGGACCCACTAGAGAATCACTTGATGAGCAATTTTTAGGGGCAGAAAAAACAGAAAAAACAAATGATGATGGGTGCCTAAGCCCCTTGATTGATCGATGGATTAAATGTGGGACTACTTGTGCATGACGTTTTTTATGCTTATCTACAAAACTTGTCTTTTTTTTGGTTGGTGGCTAAGTTGATTTGTTATGCTTATCGACATAAAATTTATCTTTATTTGTTTGATTGCTAAGTGGAGTGGGTCATATCTTCAAAATTTAGGATCCAAAATTGCTCCTTTTGCTCCTGTGGGAGCCAACAATCCTTTTATTTGAATGTACTAGTAGAGAAATCTGGCATTCCATGAGCCATAAACCTAGATTGCCCACCCACCCACCCACCCAACGCGATTGAGATTACATCCTGGGGCATTAAAACATTAAGTTATCATACATGAATTGTATTAAAAGTCCTTTGGTTATTATAGCAAACCTCGAAATCCGTAATTACAAAAATCTGAAGCATGGGTCTTGCTTTATGTTGACCAAACTCTTCCTGTTTCCTTGCTTCTTTAAATCTGTACTCTTTCTCTCTCTCATTTCTTCACGCCCATTTCTCCATCGAGATAACCTAACTACACTACTTCAAATCCACACCGATTTCTTCCCTCCATTTCTTCAGGGAAAAAGTTTATATAAGGTTGCAATCTTAAAATGTAGAATTAAAGATGCACATCAAAAAGCCATAAAAAAATGTTGTTTTAATGTTGAGAAACCCTTTAATTGATCATCTCGACATCCAAATGTATGAATATGAAAAAAAACAAAAAAAAATTGAGTCCCAAAAATAATGCATCTTGCAACACATTATCTAAAATGTCCATTTCTATAATTTTCATATGTTTATAGATCTATTTGATTTTAACTATTTTTGGTGTTTAAAATCTTATAATTAAATCTGAAAATACATTTTCATGTAATCTTAAGAATTTTTTATACCAAAATTACATGTTATTATAAAATTGGGAGGTGAGCCTTAATTGGATTGTTTAATGTTGTAATCTTATAGAAGCCACACCCTTATATTGAGTCAAGCCCACTTGCGCAAAGTTAATGTCCTCACCATCGTCCCACCTTATCTAAACACAACTTGTATCATTTGCAAAGATTATCCAATGTGAGTCTCTTGCCAGGAGGAGCATGATATAAGTTGCTACCACAGGAGCACAAAAATACAGGTCCCTTTAATCTTGAATGTACATTTACTCCCTGGGTAAAATCTTACCTAGAATTAATTGTTGCTGGTCTTCCTTCAAATTTTAGGGGTGTGACCTATTCAACCCATAGATTAACCTCTACCCTCTACCCATTTGAAAGAAATAATATCTCAAGATTAAATAAACACCATCTAATTTTTAGATGGTGAGATCTAAGCGTTTGAAAACTCAAAAGGAAAATTGCTTCATGCGGGCTAGACCGCATTTCTACATATGCAGCTCAAAAAGTGTAAAGCATTCATCTTAAAAATGGATGCAAGTAGGTGTTCCATCTAAAAACAGTGGAAATTAACGATCCAAATGTTTTCTTACTAGAATTATTATTTCTAGTTTTTTAAAATGTATTTATTTTTTCATATTCATGATCTCCATGTTAGAGATTACATGTCCTTAAAAATTAATTTTTAAAATCTATTTAAAAAATAGATTTATTAAGAAGCCCGTATTTTTACATGTGTGGGTTTGGCCGCATAGAAACCTCAAACTTAAATTTCAATTTTTTTAATATAATTATATAATAATTTTTGAGTGGTTCCAAAAATATCATATTAAACTTTCCCAAGTATTTTTATTTTTTTGGGTTTTATATAAACTTTCCCTTTATAGAAATGAGGCAAGTATAGGCCCTCATAATATCAGGCCTTTGACCGTGCTTTTAGTAACACCTTTTGCACTTTTGAACAAGACAGGCTGCAGAGGGAGCAAGAACTCGAAAGGCATCAAGAATAATTGGAGTGGATATAAACCCCGATAAATTTATTAAGGGTAACATGCAAACGTACCATAAATTCTTGTTTCTATTATCGTTACTTGTCTCACAATGGAACTTGTTCTCTTCTCATCTCATTTTAAAAATGTTTTTACTCAGGCAAAACAAAGGGTATTACTGATTTCGTGAACCCGAATGAATGCGACAAACCTGTGCATGAGGTAGGTTTCTTATTTATTGATTAAGTGATCGAAATGTTTGATTGACCCATGGAAGCACGTTTGGTTGTGGTGAAATTATTTTATGGAAATTAATTTCATATGAAAAAATTTTCTTATGTGATTAAGTGTGGAAATTTTTTTACATCAATTAGTTGTCAATTGATGTAATAATATGCGCTAAGACCAATTGGTATGAATATATTTCCACATTTAACCACAAAAGAGAATTTTTTAATGTGAAATTATTTAACGTGCCTACAAAATTGGTGAGATGTATTTCGAAGGGTAGAGTTTAGGTGGGAGGGGGAAGTACCTGTTATTGGGAGCTCACCCCTCTCAATTTCAACTTTCTACACATCTTTTTTCCAATACTTTTTCTATTATAACCAAAACCTCAATACTATTTTTCCTTGTATCGAAACATTTTGAGATCAAAATTTCTTTTTTCCCCTTCCCCTTTTTTCTTTCTGTCCTTTTAAACACGTGACATTCTCTTACTCTCTCTACCTCTCGCTTTTTCTTTCTTCTTTTTTCGCTCTGTCTCTACCCTGCCCCTCACTGTCTCTACCCTCCCCCTCTCTCTCTGTCTCGCTCTCGGTCTCTTTCTACCCTCCCTCATTTTTTCTCTCTATTACTCATATATCCTTATTGCGGTTTGGCTCGTTTTTGTACCAGACCAAAATTTTTGTGCGTTTTGGAATAAAAACATGTCGGACCGCATTGGATTCCAATTACTTTCATATGCCTATAATGCGGTCCGGCATGTTTTTGTGTTGGTTTGCAAAAATTTTTTTCGGTCCGATACAAAAACTTGTCGGTCCGCATTATGGGCATGTGAGTAGTAGAAGGAGAAAGAATGAGGGAGGGTTGAGAAAGAGAGAAATAGAGAGAGTGAGGGAGGGTAGAGAGAGAAAGTTGGATAGAGAAAAACGGTAAGGAAAGGTAAAGAGAAAGAATGAGGGAGGGTAGAGAGAGAAAGTTGGATAGAGAAAAACGGTAAGGAAAGGTAGAGAGAAAGAATGAGGGAGGGTAGAGAGAGAAAGAGTGAGCGAGGTTAGAGAGAGATGGAGAGAGAAATGGGTGAAAAGAGAGAGAAAACGGGTGAGAGTTTGTTTTGGTGACTAGAGACAGTTTGATAGAGTGAAATATAGAAATGTATGTTGAAAAGGGAAAAGGAGAGAAAAAAAGGCATTTTGATCTCAAAATGCTTTGATTATTTGACTCGGGGTTATATACAAAGGAAAATAGTATTGGGATTTAGGGTATAATAAAAAAAGTATTAGAGGGTAGGATGTGTAGAAAGTTGAAATTGAAAAGTATCTATAATTTTTCCTAAAAAAATAAGAAATTTATTTGAGATATATTTTTTTTATAAATTTTTTATCATTTTGGCAAGGATTGGAAAGCGATTGGCCCTAAATGCTTATTTTTACATTTTCCCATCTTTTTTAAACATTTCGAAAATACCTCTAGTTGATTTTTTAGAATCTATTATGTTATTACTTTTTTAAGATCATTTTTTTAACATTATTTTGGAAGTGTTCTGCTTAATCTTACTTTAAATATACATTTCTTATTTTTTGATTTTTTTATATTTTTTTTATAGTTTTTAACTTTAGTTTTTCTTACTGCAATACTTGCCATTAATGAACCTAGTTACTCGAACTCGGCCTGAGTCGCATTTTCTAGCACCGTTTAGAACATGAATTTAAAAATGAAAATGAATTTTATAAAGTTGCCTAAGATATCCCATAGCCTTGAGGCCCTTGAGGTTGAGGCCACTGCCACAGACTTATTAGGTTCTTGGTGGTTCAATGTATATATCTGGTAGATCCTTGACCGGTTAGATAATGAAAATGTTAAAGAAAGAGATGGGAAAACGGGTACGAGTATAAAAGGTTTTGAGATTTTTGTATTGCTTAATTTTTTAGACAAAAAATATATTTCCTAGATAAGAATAACTATCTACTGTATTTCTAATTTTCTATACAAAAATATATATTTTCTTGATAAGACTAACTATCGGATGGGGATAACAAATCCAGGTGCTTAATTGCCACTTTACCAGAAAAGGACATTGGGATTTGGTACTTCCAAAGATATGAATAGGATTATAACAAGGGTGTATATACTGTGTTCGCTTGGGAGCACACGGTATATCTACTACTGCATTAAAAAAAACCTGTCTAGGAAGATTTTTTGTTCAAAGATTTTGGGAAAAGCATAAGAATTACCAGATCACTATTTTTAAAAAAAAATTTTGAATTTTGAGTTTTGTAACATTAGATCTAGCCCTTGAAAAATTGGCCGTTCACTATTCAATCTTGATATAATATTTTTTTTAATTATTTGAAGAGTTTATTTCATAATTTTTTATTTATTTTTACTGATGTTAGTATATGGGTTGTAGAGATTATATTTCCAAAATTTAAAGTCTGAAACGTATTTGTAGCCCGTGGGAGTCCACGGGAGTAGGAAATCTTTTGGCCTAAATGACTTTGACATGAATTTTGGGGTCATAAATGCTTTGGCTTGGTTGTTTAATTGAAGTGAATGACCTTTTTGAATCACATGCATGCACAAGTTGATTTTTTAAAATCTATTATTTCAAAACTAACCCCAGTCACAAGTTGATTTTTTAAGGGTAGGGTTTCTATAAGGATGCAACTTTAAACAATCCAATTAACGTGCACCTTAAAATTTTATCATAACATGTAATTTTGTTATAAAAAATTATTGGTGTTATCTTAAAATCTACTTTCATACCTAATTAGAAAATTTTAAATTCCAAAAATGGTTAAAATCAAGTAGATCTATAGATATATATGAAAATCTTGAAAATGGAAGATCTAGATAATGTGTCGGAAAACACTATTTTCGGGAGTCAAAAACCTTTTTTTTGTCATATTTATACATCTCAATGTCGAGATGATCGATTCAAGGGTTTATTCAACATCAAAACAACGTTTCTTATGGATTTTTGAGGTGCATATGTGATTCTGCATTTTAAGGTTGAAACCTTATATACACTTTTCCCTTTTTAAAATATGTTTTATTACTATTATTTTTTAGAGTAATGATCCTATGAGACACTCCCACGCCTATGTGTGTAGGACCTCAAAGGATCGCCATTAAATTTGGTACAAATATCTAGAAAAGTTATCCCATGGGTGTAACACTTGATTTTTCTAGAGATCTGTGTCAAATTTAATGGTGATTCTTTGGGGTCTTACACACATGGGTGTGGGAAGATCTTATAACCCCCCTCCCCCTACACACATAGGACTCAAGCACGGATCTATCCAAAAGATCGCCATTAAATTTGACACGGATCTATAGAAAAGTCAAGTCCTACATTCATGTGATAACTTTTTCAGAGATCCGTGTCAACTTTAATGGTGATCTTTTGGAGTCCTACACACATGGGTGAGGGAGGGTCCTATAGGATCAGTACTGTTTTTAATATCATTTTGAAGCATTTTGTTTAATCCTTAAACATACATTTCCTATGTTTTAAGATTTTTTATATTTTTGTTATAATTTTTTAACCTTTTTTGGGATGCTACAATACTCAGCACTAATCTGCCCGAGTAATTCTCTTGAGTCAGGACTGATTACTCAGCCCAAGTCGCACTTCACATCCTCTTGGAGACCTCGTAGGTGGTTGAAAAGGTTAGGAGCATAATTAGCAAGTATTCGTTTAGAACACGATTTTTTCAAAAAATCTCCGATTTTTTGGAATCCAATTAGAATTCCGAATTTTTAAAATGATATTCAAAAAATCATGTTTTTTTAGTGGAACCGATATAAATCTGCATTTTATATTTTTTCGAAAAACCTTTTCAAAAAAACTTCTTCCCTGGAGCTTTATTTCTTTTTTAAGTTAATATTATTGAATTCTAGTATATTATCAGATGGAGTAAATTTAAAATCTTGATTTAACAAAAAATTCGATCAAAAATTTCATTAATGAGTTCCTTAAAAAAGTGCTCGAAAAATATACAAACAATATATTCCCCCAAACAAGAAATCAAAGCAATAATATATCTTCAAATAATAGGGTAGAATTCAAATAATAGGGTAGAATTAAAGGAAGAGTAACCCAATGGAAAATCTTTTTTTTTTCCCTTTAAACCTAGAGCGTCCTTAGAATGAGCAAGAGAGGGATTCAATGATACTTAAAATTTTAGGTAGAGTTAGATTCGAATTTTCTGAAGCATTTTGTTGTTTTTCTTTATGCATAGAGAAGTTTGATTAATTTCATATCTTATTTTTTATTTTTTATTTCATTGGTCATACAACATAGCATTTTGGATGACCCACTATTTTATATATTTGGGCTTTTGCATTTTCTTTTAATTAACTGCAATCTTATGTTTGGTGCATTTTTTTATTTTTTTTTAAAAAATAATCCTATACCTTGGTTCATAGTTCTTGTTATTTGCTAATTAGTTCTTGTGTTTAGTATTGTTGTTGTTGTTTCATTTTATGTTCGTAATAAATCTACGATATGTTTTGTGATGTGGCAACATACTAAATATTGTCACAGGAGTTATTAAAAGTTTCAACAAAAAATTGTCAAGTATTACTCTAATGACACTAATAAGGTTATAAAATTATTATTTAATAGCTTTAAATATGTGTACAATAGTTGCAAATCATACCTATATCGTGTTATTTTTACATATCTGATTTTTTCATTATATTTTTTTAACCAAATCTAAAATTAATTTTTTTTTAAAAAACCAAATCTAAAATATTCATTAGTCTATAACTTACCATTTATTTTGGCAATCCATATTTTTTATCCAATTTTTTCTTCCAACTTTTTGAAACAAAAACGATTTGTTGCGATCTTTCGGTCTGCCGACATTTTGTTATCTCCTACTCGTCAACTATGGGTAAGAGGCACTTTCTAGATCCTTGCCGGGGTAGAAACGGAATATACAAAAGAAAAAGATGGAAAAAAAGGTTACGAGTATAAAAAGTGCGGTTTGTAAGAGCTTAGGCTCTAAACAATCAAATTAGAGCCTACCTTCAAATAGTATCGAGAAATGTAGTTTCAATGTTGAAAATCTGTGATAGCCTTAAAATATATTTTTATATTATTTATAAAGTTTAAAGTGTCAAAAATAGTGTAGATCGATAAGTTTATGAAAATTTGAAAATCTTGAAAATTGACCGTCTAAAAATGCAATACAAAATATACTATTTTCAAAACTTGAAATCTATTTTTTGTCATGTATATACATCTTGATGTCGAGATGATCAATTTAAAGATATTTGAGTATCAAAACATCAACTTCTAATGAAATTTTTGAAGTAGGCTCAAATTTGATTGGTTTGAGCCTCTGCTTTATATAACTCTCAGGTATAAAAAGTTTTGAGATTTTTATATTCATCTAAGACAAAAGAAGATGTAAACGGGTGTCCCTTGCCTTTTTATTGGGGATCGCAAAAGATGTACACGGGTGTCCCTTCCCTTTTTATTGAGGATCACAAGCTTCAACCTGGTGCTTACTTGCTATTTCTCGAGGAAAAGACGTTAGGAACTGGTCCTTCCTTTTTTTATAGGATTATATGAAGAGCGCATATACCGTGCTCCGTCGCTGCCTATATACTCCCTCTCACTCAAAAGCCCTAGAAGATTAATTTTCTTTGTCTAAATTTTGGGAAAAGCATAAGCGTTATCGGAACATATTTTAAAAAATTTGAATTTTGAGTTTTTTCACGCTTAGATCTAGCCTTTTAAAAATTAGACGGTCTCTATTCCATCTTGATATATTATTTTTTCTAATATTAAGAGAGTTTATTTTATAATTGTTTTTTATTTTTTATTTATAATGATGTCAGTCTATGGGCTGTAGAGATTACATTTTCAAAATTTGAGATTTAAAAAGTATTCCTAGCATATATTTTGCCTTAGAGAGTAAATGGATAGTATACTAGTAGGAAATCTTTTGGCATAAACGACTTTCCGAAGGCATGAAATCTGGGTTCATAAATGCTTTTGTCTTGGTTGCTTAATTGAAGTGTCTTTAAATTGAGTTTTTGGGCACAGGTAATAAGGGAGATGACAGGTGGTGGGGTGGACTATAGCTTCGAGTGTGCAGGGAACTTGGACGTGCTCAGGGAGGCTTTTTTGTCTACGCATAATGTAAGTTGTTTTATATTTAATTTTTTTGGAACATATCACTAAAATGGTACTTATTTTAAAGTCTCAATGAATTGATCAAGTCAAGCAATTTAGTGCTTACTTTAAGAAAATTATTGATATATTCACTAATATAATATCACCTAAACTATTATGCTCTAAGTACCCAAAATGTTCATGTCTTGTTTTAGATTTAGAATTGACAATTTTGCTTCGCTAAGGTTGCTCAAGGACAATGATTTAAATACTTTTGTTAGTTCTTAGCTCCAAGCCTGATTTTGTTTTTTTTCTAATACCTTGTTCTATATTTGAAATCGAAAACAAAAATAAATATTTGTATCATTTGGTCGGATTTGAATGATTGAAGTGATGAAACTGCTCCCGTTTTTACGTTACTCCGTCTTAAAATGTTATGTAATATGGAACATGGACCTAGTGAGGGCATTTTGCTAAGTTCATCTTACTAGTGCTATCACGCACTACAAGAATACCTTCTCAATAAAAACAGGAAATCAGGATCATCAGATGTAAAATTTAGTGGTTGCATTTATTCTGTTTGACTAGGCTAAAGTTCAAAAGGAATTTTTACAAATTTTTGACATGCAACTATAGGTTAGGTGATCATGACATCCTTGCACTAAAATTAACTAATGATGTTATAAAATCCCATAAAGATATGTTCACACAATGGGTACAATGCTATTTGGACAAGAAGATAGCTTCAAAATTTAAGCAGCACCAGTCCAAACATCAAATCCATAGTTTTTAAACCTGATTTGATTGAGTCGGAGTTCTTCAGCTCAAACAGATCAGGGAGCAAAATGTGTCAAATATATGATGCAGTTTTCTCCAATTCTATACGATGACTCGGCCTCCAGAGTGGAGTTACATTCACTTGCGCCTTCTTGGTTGAGTCCAACTCGTGTCCGGATTTGTGAACCATGGACTAAATTTCACATAATTGTGTTTCTACACTGCTAAAAAGTTCCCCAAGGGGTCAACCTTTTCCTAGATACCTCAAATCTCAAGTACTAAACTAGTACATGGCATGTTTGATGTTATGAAAGTCTTTATTTTATATAAAAATGTGAGAAAGGTGAGATGAAATGGAAGTTAATTTCTTTCCTATTCACCAATGCCAAGCTTTTGATTTTTTTTTTTTTTTGGGTTAATCAGTGGGATGATGAGACCCTACCCTTGTTTGTTTTGTATTAATAATCCATGCTTCTTGAAGACATAGTTGGCTTTGTTAAGGCTTGCTTTTCGAGTTATTTAATTCATTGCATGATGAAAACAATAGGGAGGCGGATTGACTGTTATACTTGGAGTTCACCCTACGCCAAGGATGTTGCCCGTACACCCTATGGAATTAATGGGTGGAAGAAGCATGGTGGCCTCTGCATTTGGAGGCTTCAAGAAAACCCAGCTGCCTGATTTTGCTGTAAAATGCATGAATGGGGTAAGCCTTGAATTTTCCTCTTCTTAAATACATGGACTAACTAATCCTTAATCACTTTTGGGGTATTTAACAACGGGACCCGGTTTCTTTACGGTCAAACCCGCATATGTAGAAATGCAAGTCTCTTGATAAACCTATTTTTGAGATGGATTTTAAGACTTAATTTTTAAGGATATGTAATATCTATATGGAGATATGAATATGAAAAAAAATAAATTAAAAAAAATAATAATAATTATTATAGTAAGAAAACATTTGGACCGTTGGTTTCCATTGTTTTTAGATGGAACACCTACTTACATTCATATTTAAGACGGATACTTTGCACTTTTTAGACCGCACAGTAGAAATGCGGTTCAACCCGCATGAAACAATTTTCCTTAACAATATCAATATTAACATCAATTAAACTTGATTTTTGAAATTGCTGGCACGTTCCATTTCACAAAATCAAAAAAAAGAAAATATAATTGTGACCAAAATAATTAGTGAAAATTATACATATATCTCTTATTTTTAATGATATTATGGTATGACCTAAATTTTCTGTTATTTCCACTCTACCCATTTTATATGTGTTGTTACAACTTTCTGTCGGTATTTTTAACAATGTCCAAGTTGCCCTTTTGGATTTTCAATATCTGGAGTTTATGTTCATGCCAAGTGCCACAAATTACACTTTCGGAGTCTCAGTAACCAAAAAGTTTAGAATTTCGGATTCTCAATGTCTGAATTCTATTTTGAGAAAGGTTTCTATGCTTCCCCTACAACATAGAAGATCTCTGCTTCCCCTACCATCCAGTTGTCTAATTTTGATCAAAGAGAGCCACTCACCGTTTGATCTTAGATCCGATGTCTCAAAGTATTTTATTTTTAGTTTTTTTGTACAAATTGTATGAATATGAAATTTGGTACGTGTCATATTCTCATTGGGGCTTACCTATAAAAAATATTAAAAATAATTTTTCGATAAAATATAATAATCAAATACCCCTTGAAAATTTCAGGGGTATTTTGGTCATTTTATTTATTGAAAATATTTTTTTTTATATTTTTCACTAGAACGAGTTTAATAGAAGATTGGATGTCCAAAATTTGGTGTAAAAATAGTTTATAGAAAAAAAATTAAAAATAAAATAGTGTAGAGACGTGACATTATGATTGGGGCAAGCTTAGCCTTCCATTCAGAATGGACGGTTGGATAAGGGAGAAGTATATAAGTTTTATGGTGTAGGGGTAGTATAGAAAGCTTGCCCTTTCTTTATTCATTCGTCAATAAACAATAAAAAACCATTAACTTTTTGAAAGCCAACAATTTAAAACTCTTTTACGCTCATGAAAACGTATCTTTTGGGACTGAATTTTTTTTAGTTCGTATGTCGAAGATCCGAAAATAGGGTAATTTCGGACTTTGGAGGTTTAAAATGTTTTTTTGGACCTTGAATACTTTAAATTTTGTTTTTATTTCGGATCCCTAAGATCCAAAAATAGGACAATTTTGGAAATGAACGTCGGGCTCCTAGGTTACCTCTTTCAATTTGAGAAAGGTTATTGTAAGGACGGAAATGATCATTATGGTATAGCTCGGCATAGAGATTATGTAGAATTCACATAAGAAAAAGGTTTTTACTTACGGGAAATGATCTAATTCAACGGTTGTATCATAGTATAACGTAACTACATTTCTAGAAAATCATGTTTGGGGCTCTCATCTCAATAATCAACCTAAAAATAAAAAAACACTAATTTGCACCTATATATGGTGAAATGAATCCTTTCCAACAATGAATCGTAACCATCCATTTGATGAATTTCAAGATCATGCATTTATGAATTCAAAATCTATATTTTTTTAATATTGTTAATTTAATGATAATAAACTTATTTAAAAGTTTTAGAAAGAAAAAAATATCATTTTAAGGTTTAGATCTAAACATCTCACCAAAATGGAGGGCTCATGTGAATTGAGCTAAAAAAATACTTTCTAGGCTACTTTTTCAAATTTATCTTTTTTGTGATGGTTCATTAGATTGAAAAGTGTGTATATTTTAAAATTTGAATCAATAAAATGGCTCTAACATGATTTTGATTATTGTTGTATTATATTACTATACAACCGTTGCATGAAATCACTTACATTTACTAAAGGAAAAGTATACAAGGAGACCATTTATGTTTGGTACAAGGTAGTCACAATTAATCTTTGACCATTGGATGTGAAAATCAACGGGTGCATTATTCCATTGACCGAGTTCAAACTTTAAAAGAAATTTTCTTCAACTTTGTGATACACCAAAGCTATCAGATTACACACCGGATAGTTTTAAGCAATTGTTACTTCCTTGCAACAAAGGTAAATGGTCTCATTGTATGCAATCCTTTTACTAAATGATATCATAAGAAATTCAAGGATCGAAATATCTAAATATTAAATTCTACATTTATAAACAGCGAGACTTCCTAAATATGCAAATATAAGATCCCTAAATACATTTACAACCTGCAAGATGTGGTAAGAAATTATGTCAATAACAATAATTTATTTTGCATCAAGGACTTAGGTCTTATGGTAAACTTTTATGGAGACAATGGGCCTTCCTTTCATCTTTATGAAAAATAAAAGTCATAAGGAAAAAGTTATCATTGTGATAATTATGATATTGAAGCCATTGAAATGTTTATTATGGCTTATAATGATTATTCTTGGTTAAGTATAACTTATGACTATTTGAAGTTTGATTAATCCATTTTTGGAACCAGGAGGTAAATTTGGAAGGGTTCATCACGCATGAGATGCCATTCTCAAAGATCAACGAGGCATTTAAGCTTTTGGCAGAAGGAAAATGTTTGAGATGCTTGTTGCACCTTTGATGAAATTGCTTGGCAATCAGCAAAATCCTAATCGTTCAATGCTTTCAGGTCTTTTGTACCATTCTTTGAAGGATGCATGTCCTATGCTATATAGTTAAAATAATGGAATAAAAATCTAATGATTATTATTATAGTATTTGTTTTTTGGCTTTCACTGTAATCATGTTATATTGTAATACATAATGTTGTGAAAAGGTTGAATGCTCATTCAGGAGTGTACTGTGCATTCACTCAGGCAAAGCCCAACCTAGGAGTACCTTTTTGGTGCCCCAAATTTGGGGATTAATGGCTTAAACCTACCAACTGACCTTCAAAATAATAAAATTGAAATCATACTCTATTTGCCTGTAAAAGATAACGTTCCGAGATTGAACAAGTACCTAACTCAAAATCCAATTTCATTTATTAAATAATGATGTTGTGATTCTTAAAAAGAGTCTTAAATTTAGGATAGGCAAACCCTATGGAATAGGTGGAAGCATGGCATACATGCTCATACATAATTTCTTTTAGAAATTTTGTCCTTTTCCAGATCCGGTCTCATTGTCAAGGATTGCAGAACTTGATCCTCAGGGCGTTTGTATAGAACATTATTATTACCTTGGTGTGTTACTGATTAGCAATTTGTATTTTATATCATGAGACTAATGAAATTTAGTAGCTTCTGTACAATGTTTTACAAACTATCAGGGCAAAGAGTTGACAAAAACAAACATTCTATGGTTGTTCAAGAAACTTGACACCATTAAACATGTTTAGTAGTCTACCCATAATGAATTAAATGGGTCTGGTTGTCTACCAAAACATGCTCAATGTTGGAATATGTTGCTGACCAAGGCCTTAACACCATTAATCCATATAATTGAAGGCACCCTCCACGCACAAATTGATCTCGTTTTCATAAGCTCTTCCATTGATTTTTGGAGCATTTTGTATTTATATTTTTTTGAGTTTTTTACAACCAAATCAGTCAATTAGATCTTCTTTTTGATGCTTCAAATTGTTGTTTTTGTAAGAGGAGACTATGACCGAATTTATGTTGACTTGATTTGTGAATTCTTTGAACTGGTTTTGTATTTTACGAGCCGTGATTTCTCCCAAGATTTTCTCACCTGTTTTAATCATTTGTTGTATGCAAATCTTTCCATGTTTCAAGTATCTATTAGTAGAATGATTCATTCTAAAATTGATTATTTTGGTGAGATCTTGGATGAAAGATTTATATCTTAATCTTTGTGCTCGTGCTATTGATTTTTGCACCAAATCAACAATGATTTGGGCCTCCCATTCTTTCATTTTTCCAATGGTTTTGAAATCATTTTATGATCCTTCTCATGTAAATATGTTTCATGAAAGTGTAGATGATAGTTTTTAATTTTTGAATTTAGAATCAGTCCTCAAACTTCTTTGATTGGATTTGATTGGGATCAGAATTTTGCCCACTAATCTGTCTAGCACCATGTGTCATAGGGGTGGGAGTATATGTCATCGATGTGGTACTATCTAGGGCGGCTCATTTTCCAAACAGAATCCCTCATGGTTTAAGGGTACCCATCTCTGCGCCTCCCTTGGCGGAAAGTTTTCCTTTCTTTCCCTCTGCTTAACCCCTCCTATTGTTTCTCTTTCTTGAATCTTTCATGTCATTGCTTTTCTTTTATTCACATTAACCTCCTCTATGGCACACATTATCTCTCGGCTCACCTCCAAAGGATAAACACCCCTTTAATTGCCGCTTCTTAAAGCATTTTGATATATTATTTACATAAACACCCCTTTAATTGTTTAAATGGTCATAAGCCCCAATTTTAATAACCTAAGTCCGAGTCCATCCAGTCTAGAAGCCTTGAAACTATTTTATTTTCCTCCATTGTTGTATAAATCCACCCGAGAAGAACCTCGTCTCCAAAGTCCAACATGAACTCTTCATCGATTCGCTCATTCATGATGTTCCTTGGTATGCCATGTTAGCCTTCTTCCACTCACCACCCCTTCAATCCTCCTATTAACCTCAATTCTTAAACTTGACAATCAATGGATTAATTGAAATCACTATACACATTTGCCCTCATATGTGATAAACAAGACCGGCATTCAGGAATAAGAGACCTCTAAAAAAAACAAAAAAAGACCTTTGGAAGAATGTGTTGGAAAGTTTGGGCAATGAACTCTTCTTAACTATTAAGTTCTTTCAATCTTCCGTGCAAAGGAAAAAGCATAGTACACGGGCACAGGGCAAAATTTGGGTCGGCATAAAGAGAACTTTTGTCAAAACTAACCGATGAGACCCATCAAAACTTCTCACTGGAATCATTATAGAGCCGGCCCTAGGGTCAAGTGGGACGGTTGAGAAGTTATTGTGAGTTATAACACCCCTAACCCTCCTGTATTTATTACACATGATAGTGATGTTTATGGCTCTAAAGAGAAACACCAAGAAGAGGAGTAAAATAAAGGCCACAACTAGAAAGAAGAGAGTGCCAAAACCTTGATCAACTCACAGAAGCCGAAAATTTGTGTGGAGAGAGAGAGAGAGATCTTAAAGAGGGAGAGAGAAATTGTCGATGGGAAACTGTTTTGCTAGCAAGCCTTTGATTTACCCTACTGGACAGATCGATGTGCACTTAGAGAAGTCCAACTCCGACGGGATTTACGCTGCTAGAAAAATGAATGTACCCATAGAGAGGCTCATCTCAAATGGGGAATCAGTGAGAGTGTGCCAAGTAAAGGTTCGGATGAGAAAGGCTGAGTTCATGGATTTGATCTCAGAGGTAGAGATGAGCAATAGAAAGGTTGAGCTCGGATGGTTGATCATGGACAGATGCCGGAAAGAAGGAACCAAGTATATCATTAGTAACTGCGAGAGTGTGGATCCTGTGAGCCTTGAGCCTATAAAAGAGGAGACCGGCTACTAGGTTCCCATTACTAGGGTATGTTGCATTATGCTATATGGAACTCTAGAATGTTATCTGAAATTGTAACAACTTAGTTTGTTTTGTGTGCCATTGTGTGCATATTTTATATTTGGACATTTTGTTTAGGCATATTAATATTTATAAACTATTCGCTCATGGGTATACAGTTGACTTGGGCAAAACATTCCTCACCCATACGGCATGGCCAAGTAACTCGGCGGAGTCCACATGAATTCTTCTGAGTCCCAGTAAATATAATATGATAGAAAAAATAAACTACCTCAGACGAGTTATTTGCTATCCCGACCTTTCCATGAGAATTGAGCCTCATAATGCAGGGACAAAGGTCTCTACAGGCAGTTGTATTGCAATTTTAAGTTTATTTACATTGAGACCAGGTTACAATAAAAGAGGACTAGTTTTCTGCTAAGAGAAATGACTCTACAGAAAGGTCACAACCTTCATATCGAAACCCAAATCAAGATTTCTAAACTTGGAAATCAAATTTTTATTTCCATCAGTACCTGTTTGGCATTTGTTTTTTATTTGGCAATACAAATCTTATGCCTGAATTCCATTTCTAATCAAGATTGGAATTTCAAGAGTCCCTCAATTCCATTCACCTGTTCTTTGATGTTCTTTGATGATGCGCTTACCTAAGTCACTGAACTCTAAATTTTCCTGCAACGGCTGCTATTTTCTTTTCCTCATCGTGTTTTAATTTTTTTAAATTTCTATTTTCTGGATGAATTTTTTGGTATATCTTATGCCTTACATAACTATAATTTTATGCACTTATATACTTACAAGTACATCCTGTAAAGCATAAGATATACCAAAAATTCATCCAGAAAATAGAAATTTTAAAAAATTAAAACACGATGAGGAAAAGAAAATAGCAGCTGTTGCAGGAAAATGCACAAAGGGCTGATTTTAGTTTTCTCCAACATATTTCTTTGAAGAGAACAATAACTTATCCCAAAACTAGTTTGTTGCAATGGCGACCTTCCCTTTTGGAGAAAATTATGTAGGGACCATATTGGGGTCTATTACCATTTGGTGTCTCATTTGCCCAATATTACGAGCACCACCCCTTGCCCATGGCGTTTTTTTTCCCTAAATTACCCCGCAATGAAAACACCGGTCAAGGAGGCTATTTTTCTGCTCATTTCCTTTTAAGTGAACTGCTATTTGTTGTTCGGTATTTGAAGTACCGGACAACCATATGGACAATAGATTCCAGCGCTTGTGCTTCACCCCAAACAATGCTATATTACCTTATTTGACATTGACCACGCTCCCCCAAGATTCAGAGTATGGAACTGCACGATACTGATGTTGGATTCACCAGGAAGCAGTTCCCAGAGATACCCTTTTGTTTAAATTTTTTGGATATGGCTCTAATACCTTGTTGAAATTTTATGGATGCTCTGATACCACTGATAGGCCTTTTTTTCTTTTTTAAGTATGCGTAGCTGCTACCACTTTGGGTTCTTTTCAAAAGCATGCACTCACTTTTGGAGATAATCATAAACTCAAGGTTTTTTCCACATATATCATTTCACATATTCATCCACAGGTTACATATAAGTTACATACACTCGTTGCTTTCACAGGTTGCACATATCTACATCCACAGGCACAAGTTGCATACAAGTTACATGCTCTCATTGCTTTCACAGGTTGCACATATCTCATTACATGATGCCGATATATAGGCGTCTAGAACAATTATGCGACTACCCACAACTCACAACTCATGACTCACAAACCTGATTTGATAACTACCTGCAAAGCATACATGTTTAGATAACTCCAATTACCCATTACCCATAAAGCTACGTGATCTGATAACTCCCACAAAGTAACTACCTACTAACACTATATAGAGAGAGATAACTACCGATTATTCTACTTAGAGAGAGATAAGAAAGACACGAACATGGACCCCACATCTCCTATTAGTTTGCATCATCTTCAACATTCCCCCATGATGCAAAATTTTCTACTCCTTTTTCTGTTTTTAATTTTCATGTACATGATTTTCAATAAAATTGCAAAGGTTTTCATTTTTCTCTGTCAATGCCAAATCTAGGGTTTCAAGCTTTTCAATATGCTTCTTCATTTCACAAATTTCTTCTTCCCTTACAATCTTCATATTCTCTTCTTCGTCATCTTTAATTTCAATGACTTCTTTCATTTTTGCCAATTGTGATATGACAAAATAGATTGTACTGTGTTCGGCTTAATTTTCATATCCATATAGGATCCTGAAAATTCTTTTCATCTGACTTCTACCTCATAGATAAAAATAAGATTGTAGTCTGGTTCCCCCTTGATAATTTTGTAAATTGGTTTTTCAATTTTTTTTTTTTGACAAAATTCATTCAACTTGCTTTTTAGAGTAGCAATTGCCATATTTCTTGACGTATTTTCTGCTAAAACAAATTGCAGCAATTAGTTTTCTTTTTAATTCCCTTTTTTTGAAACATTTTTCTCCTATTTTTTTATGCCTTCTCATGACATAACACTCTAGGATTGCTGTCTTCCCTTCCTTTTTTTTTTTTCTTCAAAAAGAACATTTCTTTTTTTTATGCCTTCTAGTGGCATCATTATGCCTTTTCATGACATGACAAACTAGGACTTCGATGCCCTGTTTTTCTAAACACAATTTCTTTTTTATGCCTTTTGATTAGACACCCTTATGCTTTTTCATGGTATCATCATGCCTTTCCATGACATGACAAACTAGGACTGCGATGTCCTATTTTCATTTTTTCCAAAAATCATTTTTTCTATACCTACACTAGACATGGATTTCCCATCATGCCTTTCCATGGCACGACATACCAGGACTACAGTATCCTGTTTCTTTTCTTTCCCAAAAATTATTTTTTCATTTTTCCTATGCCTATATAGGCATGGATTTCCCATGAGGACTACTCATGTCCACCTTTCAGAATTTTTTTTTTAAATTTAATTTTCTGAAAACTTTTGCAAAAATACGATATCAAGAGCTCTCCAATTTTGTTTCCCAATTTTTTTTTAACATCTCCATCTTCTTTTTCAAAGAACATCACATTTAAGAAATTTTTTTTCTGTTTTTTTTAATGCAAATCACCTAATATTTTAATCAAAATATTTTTTTTGGTTTTTTTATTTATTTTTCAAAATTTCTTCATTTTAAATTTTCAATACTCATAAAATTCACCTTTGAAAATTGTAATGAATAGTTGAAAATTATTTCGACTACTAGGTGTGCCATATGGAATAAAGCAGGAAATTAAATAAAGATATTTAAATTGTTATAACCTTTTCCGTGAATTTTGTTTCTGACCTGCTGGATTAAATTGCCACACCAACTTCTTTTGTAACTTGCGATTTCCTTATTTCCTTTTTGGCAACCTAGGCTCTTCAATGCCCATCCTCAACTTGGACTCTCCACACCAGTGCCTATCTTTTTTTTTTTTTTTTTTTACAACTTGAGCTCTCTATGCCAATGCCTATCCTTTTCATTTCACAACCTGGGCTCTGATGCCCATCTTTTTTTTTTTTGCACAACTTGTGTTCTGATACCACGTTAAAAGTTTTTAGATAAAGCTCTGAAACAATGTTGAAATTTTATGGATGCTCTGATACCACTGATATCGTTTTTTTCTTTTTTTTTAATATGTGTAGCTGCTACCACTTTGGGTTCTTTTCAAAAGCACGCACTCATTCTTGGAGATAATCACAAACTCAAGGTTTTTTCCACATATATCATTTCACATATTCATCCACAGGTTACATACAAGTTACATGCACTCGTTGCTTTCATTGGTTGCACATATCTACATCTACAAGCACAGGTTACATACACTTGTTGTTTTTACGGATTGCACATATCTCATTACATGATACCCATATATAGGCATTTACAACAGTTATGTAACTACCCATAACTCATAACCCACAACCCACGACTCACAAACTTGATTTGATAACAACCTACAAAGCATACGAGTTTAGATAACTCTAACTACTCATTACCCATAAAGCTACTCCCACAAAGTAACTACCTACTAACACCACATAGAGAGATAACTACCCATGACTCTACTTAGAGAGAGATAAGAAAGATACGAAGACCCCACATCTCCTTTTATTTTGCATCATCTTCAACAATTTCCTCTTCCTTGAACAATGGCATGAAGTGAAAATGGGGTTCCATTTACAGTGGCAGTCTCAGACTCTGGTTTCGATGATGATGACTCTGTGCGGCTGGGGCTTGGCCGATGCTCAAGCTCCTCAGATAGTAAAGGAAGCTCTGCAACTTCTTGCACCATGTTCCCTGCCAAAGAAACCGATAAAGAGACCTCAATGGACATGGACCTGAACTTCTAGCTCCACCTTGGTAAGTCTGCTAGCCCGACAAAGAAACATTCTTATTCAACCTTATAAAAACCCACGGGGCAACAATGACTACACAGAACCAAGTTGTCTTCTGCAACTAAGCCGCTCAACTGGACCATCGGAATCTGGAATCACAAGCATTGTTCTCATTTAGAAGTAAGAACCATGAGTCAGAAAAATCCAAAGTGACTGACAAGAGATCGTCCGCCAATGTGGAACGTGTTGAAGGCCATGTACTGCTGCGGGAGCAGAGAAGAGTGACAAACTAGGTTATTATAATGACATCATTAATAATGATGATACAGCATACTGCAAGGCCCATGGGGGCGGCGACAGTGCCAATTCCTGGGCTGCACCAACAGTGCCAAGGCACGCACGGACTTGTGCATCTCTCATGGAGAGGTCTGTTGATGTGGGCATGACGGCTGCACATGTGCAGCTCGTAGCAAGTCTGGGCTGTGCATCAGGCGTGGTGGGGGCAAGCGGTGCCAGCATGAAGGATGCACCAAGAGCACTAAAGGTTTCTCGGGGCTCTGCATCTTTAATGTTGCGGGCCGGCTGTGTCAGTTCCCGGTTTACTCCAAGGGCGCAAAAGGAAGCACACACTTTTGCAAGGCCCATGGAGGGGGGAAACGGTGCATATTGCCTAGTACCTGGATGCACCAAGAGTTTTGATGAGCACGTCATTCTGCAAGGGACATCGTATCAACATTTACCAATTTTCTCGGTCTATTTCTAGAAAGCTGTCCGGTACTTCAAACACCAGACACTAAATAACAGTTCATTTCAAAGGAAACCAGTTCTCGGTTTGTCTAGGATGAGATGGGTAGATCTCTATCCCAAAATCTATGATGTAATTTTCATTGGTGTAATGGATTTCAGTTTCCTGTGCAGTGGATTTAGCCCTTATGGGATGAACCACATAAGTCTTTGTGTTCTTGTGGTATGTGTTTCATGCTTTATTTCTCGAACTTTATTTGTGAAAAATCAACACATCAGATTTAGAGCTTCCACACACAACATTTAGGACCCAACATTTTTGTCTTTGCCCTATTTTGTACCCTCTTGAGAAACCCTGCAAGTAGCTCCTATATCTAACTTACCTCTTCATAAAAAGTAGCAAGACCCACCTACTCCGCAAGTCTCATGTAAAAGGTTATATAAGAATGTGCTATTGATATAAACATTTTACAATATATATAATGAATGGCAAATATGCATGTCCTTTTTGTGCTTGAATATTTGAAATTTTATTCATAAAATGAGTAAATTGTTTATGAGATAATTTTAGATTAACACAAAAAGAAATTTGATGTAGAAAATCAAGTAACATACATAGGATATTAGATTGAGTATTAGTTTAAGGAAAAGTCTTTCCAATGCCTATAGGTGATAGGGATCAGTGATTTCATCCTTGCCCTATCCACTATTTGTTTAAATGGGATGAAAGGAGAGGTTGGGATTGAATAAAAAAAAAAAGCACGAAACAAACGCTTCAAACCTTCAAAAGTTTCAACCTACCTCTCTCTTTCCGCTTCCCTTGCACTGTGGGCTTCCCTTTCTCTCGCTCACCCTCCCTCTGCTCTGCGAAGCCTCTTGCCCTCTCTCTACGAAGCCCTCTGTCTTGCTAGCGCTCCCATCTCTATTGCCCTCTTCTCTCACTGTGAAGCTTCTTGCTGCCAGAGCCACATACAAAGTTCTTTAACAAACCAGATGAGTCCTTCCATGCCCTCTCTCTCTCTCTCTATGTACACACATAGTTCTTCTCTATTGCCTAACCCACAATCTCTCAATAAACTCTAACCCCAATTCAAGAATAAAACCCAATTTTTTCCAAAACCAAACCAACACTTTTTATTCAAATCCTAATACAAAATATTGTAATAAAACCCACTTTTTTACCTAATAAAACACCAAAAACGGGAGAGAAAATCACAGACAGAAAGTAGAAGAGAAAACTATATATGAGATGAAATTTTGGATTTGGTTTAAAAAATTAGGTGATTTCAGTTTATCACAGTTTAAATCGAACCTTATCACGAATACACACCAAATATTGTTCTTTGATGTTCAAAACAATCCCAAAGTAGAAATAGTGAATGAAGCCCTCTATTTTATAGTGCTAGATGCAAAATCAGTGAGTAGAAAAAAGTTTTTACTTAATAAATCACAAAAAAGGACTGCCTCAATGTAAAATGATTTTGTTTTTTTTTTCTTCCTTCTTGTTGATAGCAATTGATTTTTTTATGGTATTATGTTGTTTATTTTGGTTTGATTTGTGGATTTTTTACTGATCGTTCATTAGGTCAAATGGGTAGTTTTAGTTCCTTTCTCTTTTGTTGTTTCTTTTTTTTTTTTTTTCATTTTTGATATAGTCCTGAAGTGATTGTAGAGCAAAATTTTAGAGTGGTTTTTTGTTTTTCTTTTACCGATCGATTGCTTGTTTTTTGTTTGGTAACGTTTGCTAATACTCGGAATTAATGAGTAGAAAATATTTATTGAGAAATGAATATTAAAAAAATCATGTTTTTTAATTTGCCGTGGAGCATGGATGTAGAACATTTGTGATTCTAAGTTGATGTTGTTATTACTATCATTAGTACTATTTTGTTCTTCTTTCTCTCTTGGAAATAGCACTCTCTTTGTTTCGTTCCTCAAAGAAGAAACAGACTTTGTTGGCTTGCATATTATACTTTTTTTTCTCCCTAAATTTAGAAATTTTGACTTCAATAAATAGTTTCTAGGTTTTCATTGCCTTGATAAGTTTCATTTGTAAGATTTTGGCTACTTTTTTAATGGATGATTTTGGATTTCTTCTAATGTTTATTACAATTGTTAGGCAAATTACTTTCTCAAAAAAAAAAAAATCTTAAGCAAATTAAGTTGGATTTAGAATAACATTGTTTTCTGGCATCATTTTATGTATACAAGTGAAATGAACTTTTTTTTTAATGTTGCACTTTTTGTAGTGCAGCCTCCCAATATAGAGGAGCTCTATTATCTTCTGGTGAGATTAGCAGGGTTGGGCAGGACCTACAATGCATGTGTTATGGATGCCTTAACATCAGTATCTGCTTCTTCTCCTCTCAACATTACAAATTTGAAAAATGGGCATGAGTGTGGTGCTCGAGCTATGGTGGATGAAGCTTGCCATGGTTCTCCATCTGATGGAGAAGGAGATCCTATACTTATAGATGCAGAGCCAGCCCTAGCAAGAGGTGCAAGTATCGAACCGGCAATAAGAATGGCATTTACTGATGAAGAAGAAGCTTATGATTATTATAATAAGCACGTAAAATTGGTAGGATTTGGTATAAGAAAGGGAAGGACCATATGGAAACATGATGGAAGAATTAGTCGGATTTTAGAATATTGAAGGTAAGGTTTTCGTAGTGAGATGTATGATGGGAGTGAAAATGCTTGCCCCCACACAAAATGTGGATGTCAGGCAAAGATCTGCATTAAGAAGGATGACAAAAATAGATGGGTTATTGCGAAGGTTGTAAAAAAACATAATCATATTCTCATAATGCCCAACAAGACTAGATTCATTCGCTCTCATCAAAAGATACTAAATACATTGAAGAAGGTGATTGACACATTGGAGTCTAGGGTTATGATGGATTTCCTCATTGAAGAGGCCGAGAGGCAGAAAATGTCACTTTCATTAAGAAAGACCTTGAGAATCACATAACTAAAAAAAAAAATAACTGAAAGGAAAAGAGGGTAATGTTGTTAAGAATTGGTTGCATATGAAGAATGAATTGGACCCTAACTTCTTTTATAGAGTTCGACTTGATGAGATGGGGAGGTTGTTTGGTGTTTTATGAGTTGATTCAAAGTGTATATTATCATACCAATTTTTTAATAACGTGGTAACCTTTGACACCACATACCAAAGAAATGAATACAGTATGCCTTTTGGCCCAATCCTTGGAGTTAATCATCACACTAACACAATTTTTCTCGGATGTGATCTCATCTTCAATGAACTACATAAACCTTCACTTGGTTATTTGAGAACCAGCTAAAGGCAATGGGAGGTTGCCAACCAAGTACAATTATCACTGATCAGGCTTTAGCTATAATGACAACAGTTAAGATCGTTTACCCAAATACTAATCATCACTATTGCAAGTGGCACATCATGAGAAAGTTTAAAACACATCTAAGCAATGTTGAGCGTGCGCACCCATTATTCTTAGAAGTATTCAAGAAGTGTATTGCAGCCTACACAATTGAGCAGTTTTTGGCTGATTGGTTGGCTATGATTCAGAAATATGATCTTCAAGAGGAAAGTTGGCTCAAGTGGTTATATGGTTATCGCACTGAATGGGTTAATGCATACATAGTTGATAGATTCACAGCCGGCATGAAAACCACACAACGAAGTGAAGGGTTCAATCGTCATTTAAAGATGCATGTCACTTCTGGTACAAGTTTGCAAAAATTCATGAATGCTATTGAAAAGTTACAAAAAAAGAAGTTCATCAAAGAAAAAGAGAAAGATAGTAAAGATCTTACATCCACACCTGTTTTAAAGACAACCTTCCTGATCAAGGAGCATGCAGCAAGGACACACACTCATAAAGTATTTAAAAAGTTCAAAGAAGATGTTGTAAGGTCCTCAAATTGGCTTAGCAAATTAATCGAAGGCAATGATGAATTTGCCAAATATAAGGTGGAAGACATTCACGGTGTGCCAAGCCCTAGGACGGTTACATTCATTGAATCAGGGAAGAAGTGTACATACACATGTTAATTCTTTGAGCGTGTTGGAATCCCTTGTTCACATATGCTCAGAGTATTCAACATGAGGAATAAATTGAAGATCCCATCTAACTACATTTTGAGCCATTGGACAATAGATGCGAAGAAGGGTGTCAAAGACAAATGTGGTGCTAGTAGTTCGACTATTTCTAAATTTCGAGTTTCATTCGATGTCATGAGCTTTATGACCTTGTGAGAATAATTGTAGAGTCAGTATTATAAAATGATGATCTATTTGAAAAAGTGAAGTTGAGTTTCTCCAAGTTAGCTGAGGAGGTCAATGTAATAAGAGAGTCTTTGTCGAATACTTATGCACCATCAACCTCCACTCATTGCAATGCCGATGAAGATGAAGTATGTGGCAGTATTAGATCAGTTGCATTCAGAGTTGTCCACTAATTCCACTAAGGGCACTAGAGTCTATGAGGATATTCACTATCCTTTCAGGCTTCAAGCTAATGCCTCCCCCCTTATCCTCAATCCACCATGTGCACGAGCAGTTGGATGACCAAGGACTAAAAGGATAAAACCTTCATGGGAGGAAGGGCCGAAATCTTCTACGCAAATAAAACAGCCGGAGGAAAAACCACCCACTAGAAGAAAGTGTAAAATTTGCAATAAAAGTGGACATGACAGGCGTAACTGTCCGGTGAGGACGCGTGGGATGTAAGTGCTTGTTTGCTTTATGTATTGAACGTAATAAGCCTAATTGTTTCTATTTAGCTTTAGTTTTCATTTATCTTTTGCTTTTCGTATTGGACTTACAATACATCTTTCTCTTATAGAGCTATTGCAGACCTCGAACTGAGTTGAAGCCATGACATACAAAGGGGCTGCAATTGCATGGAGGATATGACAAATTGTGACACTGCATTCGCCTCAAGGATTTTTTTATGTTGACTAATTTTTTGAATTTTGGAGGCATGTAAAAACCCATTTTTGTAGTTTACTTTGGGGGTTATGTGAATATTCAATGAATTTTACGGGCAAATAAGAGACCTATTTATGGGGCATGTAAGGGACTTGATTAATTTTTTGAATTTTGGAGACTTGTAAATACCCCTTTTTGTAGTTGACTTTGGAGGGTTATGTGAATATTCAATATTCATGTAATTTTTATGGGGGTATGTACAAGACCTCTTTATGGGGCATGTGCAGAACTCATTTGGTGACTTTTTAGTGACATATGTGTGACATTTCTTTTTTTTCCATCTATGTCATTAACGTGTACAATGTGGGTTTAGTTGGATAGTGAAATGCATTTATATGCCCTCAGTTCTCACTTTATTTTATTTTTTATGCTGAACGTTTGATACATTCTCACCTTTTATCACACCTGAATTCATGCAGAATAGCTTTATAACCATTACGGACCTGCTTTGGATAACTAGCTCTCTTTCATAGGCTTTAGATTTGAATGATCTCTCTCTCTCTCTCTCTCTGTTTATGTGTGTCTCTCAAAAACAACAAAAGATATAAACTGAATAATACCATAAACTAGATAATTTCATTCACAAAATATTGTCATTGATTAAACAACGATTAATTATAATCATTTACAAATCACTGGAGAGGATAAACACCTCATGAAATGGGAAAAAACCAGATTCAAATAAAGCTTCAAAAAAGGTAACTCAATTGAGCTGACTCAACCACCAACAAGTAGTTTATTTTTTTTTGTTTATTCAAGTTTCATTCCTCTATTCTAATAATGCAGCGAAGGCCGTCCCCTTTGAGCATGTATTAAAAAGTTTTATTGTTCTCTGAGAATGAGACTGAATGTGTGATGAAGTTCTCCATGTGACGTGTACCTTCTTCATGTATTTGTCGACAATATATCGAAGATCAGAATGTAGCTTATAGTTTCCAAAGAATGGTCCTTTGAGAGTCATTTTATTGAGCACATTCATCGGGTGTGTCTTGAACACTGCATCCTTGTGAAGAACCCCTACAAGCATAGTTACACTGCATACTTCTTCGTGTATTTGTCGACAAACATGCAGTATCTAGATGACATTTAAGATTTCACCTTTAATTTACGGTACGTGACCACAAGCATTGGAAGCACAAAATAGCAACAGAAGCAGGGGTACGAGAGAAGGATAAGTAGTTTCAAAAAGATCTATAGCTTAGAGAACCATATGGTTATAAAAGAAAGTCAACATATATGTATCTAGGCACACTATTGTGCAAATGTATAATCACATACAGAATCTGCATGAGTTCTATTCATGACTCTGACAGAGCCACTATTTCAATCTATAGGCATCGAGTGCATAGTACATGTGTAGCCTATTCCAAATACTCACGGTAGGTGCAACTTTGAAGCGGGAGCCACTACCTATGTATTAATGATACTAGATTCAAGACATCATCAATTCTTTGTGGCCATTTGGAAGCATTTCAGAAATTCAGAGAGAAATAAAATACTCAATTACACTTTTCATTAACAGATGTTGTACACTGTAATAAAAATAAACAAATAATATCATCATTATCATCATCCAAGCCTTGTCCCAATTATTTGGGGTTAGCTAAAAGACATAATGTACTCTCTAAAAATAGCCCATCTACAAGTCGTCCAATCATGATCATATCTTTCTCCTTTTTAACCACCACTTTCTCCCTAATGAAATTGATTATGAATCCAACCATATACATCTTAGGAATCGAAACCAAGAACTTCATCATATTAGGAGCATAAAATTCTTGCTTTAGGATCAAGGTGCTCCCACTCTTCAGTTTCAGCTCAAAATCTCCAACTCCAAGTACATAAGTTTTCTGATTTCCTCCCATGTAAATATTTTGCTGTCCTGGCCCCATGGGAGTGAAAGAATGGAAATCATCCTTGGTGTTTGAGACATGGGTCGTAGCCCCCGAGTCAACACACCAAGAGACTCCCTTGTAGTCAGCCAGCATAGACTCAAAAACCACACATGTCAATTCCTTGTTGGTCCCTCCAGATTTATTGAACCGACAACTATTAGCTATGTGGCCCACCTTCTAACAAATAAAGCAAGTTCGAGTCTCTCTCTTTGCTCCCTTATTTCTAAAATCTCTCCTTTTGAAATATCTTTTTTTCCCAAAATAATTTTTTTCCTTTCCTTTCTTAAATTTAAAAGAGAGTGGAGATTTTACCATATGCACGGCTTCCCTTGAAGTTGTTGTCAGTAGTTGCCTTGAATTTTTCCTCTCCTCTTCTGCTTTCATTATAGTGATGAGCTCCTCCAGTTTTGGTGCTTTCTTTCTGACTGAGTTGGAAGATACGAAGGTCTCTTATGAATTAGGAAGTGAATTCATAAGATGAATCACTTGCATAGATTCATTGGGTTTCATACCTGTGTCTTCTAGCTCCCCGACTAGCGCACGAAACACGTGCACATGAACTGTAAACTTGGTACCTTCTGCTACCTTTAACTCATTATACCTCCTCATAGCCATGGTTTGCTTCATAAGAGAGGGTTCAACATACTCTCTGTCAAGTTTATCATAAATCTCACTTGCAATATAGATTGACTTATACTTAGAAGCATATGAGTTAAGTCATAACAAATAAAAGAAGGTGTTTGTATCTCAGATTCCTCTTCTTCTAATTGACGTACTCATCTTTAATGACTTGAGACGAGTCGTCAATTGGACGACGAGGTTGATCCTCAAAGAGTACCTCACGCAAGTTTTCCTCATAGAGCACAAATTTGACTTTTCTTTTCCATGAAGCAAAGTTGGTTCCATCTAACCTTTCGGTTTTCAAGATATCTGAGATGACGGTACAAGCAGCCATATATTTCTATTCTCAAATAAAAATAAGAAAAGACTCTTAATGGCAATCTAGTAAAACTAGCTCTGATACCAATGAAAGAAGGACCTATGTGATATTTTGCCAGGGAATACAATTATTATTATTATTATTTTTAATGATAATAATCACCCCTTTTGGTTTTGGCAAAAAGATCACTTACAGATGGTCTTATTACAATCAATAAATATTTCAAAATAAAATAGCACAACAATAAAATAAAATTCAACCACTTGATGCCATTTATTCAACCTAATACTATGCTTGAGAATATAAAAATAAAAGAGAGCAAGTAAGTAAAAGAGAAGATGCCGGAGATTACCTCAACCGGGCTTATTGCACCCCACACCGAGTCACCACATCCAATGGTGTGGGATCAGCGGTCTAGCTTCAATCTCGAACCGGGAAAGCTAAATTCGGGCAAACTAGGTAACCACCCTTAAATATCTATAAAACCCTAACCCCAAAATTATCTAAAGATTTAACCCTGATTTCCCAAACCCTTAGTATCTTTAGGTCAAGAGAGAGAGAAAAGGAGACCTAGTGTTGGGGCGTGCCCCCTATGGGTCTTAAGAGAGAGAGAGAGAGTTAGAGAGAGAAAATCTGAGAGGAGAGAGAGAGAGAGTTTATGAGAGAGAGAGAGGTGTGTAAAGATGGGAGAGAGCACCCTTATTTATAGTGAAATTTAAGTCTAGGGTTCTTTAGAGTTTCTTATAGTTTGCCTCTTTTTTGAGATTGAATATGGACCGTTGATCAAGGTGACTTGTGGGGTGAGAGATCTGAACCATCTATTCCATAGATGGGCCATCAACATTATGAAAGGTGCATGAACCATTATCTCCCTTTCCTTAAACCATTTTCCTATTAATATATTTAAATAAATTAAATCCATTAAAGATATCATGCATTCCATAAAATTACATTATCCATCTCATGTATTCCATAAGAATATATAAAGAAATATCAAGTTAATATTTACTATCTTAAATAGATAAGTTATGGTCAATATTTACTATAATACAAATTGACCATATGTCATAAGGTACACTTTCCATATTTAAATAACTTGAACACAAAGCTATCAAAAGGAATCCAAAGGGGTGGGGTGTGCCACCCCTTTGTGGCACATGTGGGAGCCTACCCACATGCCACATGGTGGGCTCATGTGCATTATGGGTCCCCATGGAATTTTATAAATAGTTTTTAAAATTAAATAAAACAATTTAATATATATTTGAATTTTTATAACTTTGTAAACTCAATAACTGTATTGTTATAAGTCCAAAAATCATAAATAAAATATTGAAAGATTTATAAAATTCAAATAATAAAATGAACACAATTAAATTAATATGATGGGAAAATGATCCATATGATTTTAGGAATTCAATCTGTAATTATGGG
The DNA here is from genome assembly GCF_054954075.1 of Amborella trichopoda. Taxonomy (NCBI): domain Eukaryota; kingdom Viridiplantae; phylum Streptophyta; class Magnoliopsida; order Amborellales; family Amborellaceae; genus Amborella; species Amborella trichopoda. The sequence continues at coordinate 32,851,644 of NC_142344.1, forward strand.
GTACTCCTCTTTCAACTGCAGACTACAAACTACACTTGCTTTATCGAACCGACCAACTGTTTCCCATGGCCTACAGTTCAAGCAGGGGCTCATTAGCGGGTCACCAAAATTTGCCCCATGAGTCAAGGCGTCGCAATCCCAGTCTGTGGATTACAGTCCTCTTCTAGAGACGAATCAAGGTCACCACGACCTGATGCGACCACAGCTCTATGGTGCATAGGGGTATCTCTCGCATATGTATACGCTTCACCCAAAAGGTGGATAACTGGCTTTTTCGAATGATCTATCCATATGCATGTCATGCGATGGAACATGGATGAGGTTTTTGCTACCGTCTTTGTAGACCTAACTTCACACACAAGGGTCACACAGTCCTTCGGCTCACTCATCTAGGCATAAGCTCCGACCTCATCAAGGGCTAATCCAAAACCCTTCTCAGTTTATTCTTTATGCCCAGGTACCTTGGGTTTTCCATCTGACTGTCCTAGATCGTCAAGCTCAGTCCGGTATCAGCAAACATCATTTGTTTAATATGGTCCTTGAGAGACCACACTTTTACTGAGTTTATGTTCCACTATATTAAACGTTTTTCATTACACACTCATAAGGCCTATAAAGGCCACATAAACCCAATATTTCCCACCAATGCTCAAATAAACCAATCCATGTGTACAAGTTGATATTAATATCGGGAAATTGGAGCTTCGGATATAGGCATTGTCCACATGATTTGTGGTACTCATGGAAAAGCATAAAGATGGATACAAACTCACATTCGAAGTACTAATTGCAAAAACGATACAAGTTGAATATTTTAGAAAGGACAAACCATTAATCATAAGATTAACTGATGGTAACAAAGTGCTGAATTCATCTCATAGTGTGTCCTTTTATTTCTACAACATAAAGGTTAAATTATAAAATTGACAACATATTGTCTTCGATTTAAATTGTGATATATTGAAATAACTTAATTTTTTAAACCAAATCTTAAATTTCATCTCCCATATATAGTTTTCTCTTCTATTTTCTCTGTCTGTGATTTCCTCTTCTATTTTTGGTGTTTTATTGGAATATTTTGATTTGGTATTTTAATAAAAAGTGTTGGTTTGGTTTTGTAAAAAAATGGGGTTTTATTCTTCATTTGGGGTCAAAGTTTATGGAGAGATTGTGTGTTCGGAAACATAGAAGCATTGCGTGTGTGGCAAAGAGAGAGAGGGCAAGGAAGAACTCGCATGGTTTGTTGCATAACTGCATATGTGGTTCTGGCAGCAAGAAGCTTTACAGTAAGAGAAGAGGGCAACTGAGACAGGAACGCAAGCAAGATAGAGGGCTTCGTAGAGAGATGACAAAAGGCTTTGCAGAGCAGAGGGAGGGCGAGCGAGAGAGAGGGAAGCTCGCAGAGCAGCAAGGGAAGCCGGAAGAAATGTGTAGATTGAAATTTATGTGGGTTTGAAGCTTTTATTTAGCGCACATGCTTTTTTTTTTTTTATTCAATCCCAACCTCTCGTTTCATCCCATTTAAACAAACAATGGAAAGAACAAGGGCGAAATCACTATTCCCTATCGCCTATAGGCGTTGGGACGACTTTTCCTTAATTTAAGTATAATTATACCTAGTACTTATGAAACACGTTAATTATATTACATAATTGCTATTATTATAAATTTGCATATTGAAGTTATTAAAATGCTAGTTTTATTATTATTAATTTGTGATAAAATAAAACATATAATCAATTAGGATTCTAATTGTTTAAAATTTTATAATGTCCATTGATTATTACTATCACGTTATTAGTGTTATTAGTAGTATTTATATTTATTATTATTTTTTACACTATAATAATTTGAGATACTAACAATTTCTATAATTAAATAATAGAAAATATTGGCATAGGCCCACTAGTTTACAACTACGTAGGAGCCCAACGGGCCAGATTCAATCTAGATTGATCTGACATATACAACTTCATTTCATATTTGAATTTTAATTATTTTTCTACAAATCCAAATCATGTGAAATTTTAGACGTTTATTCTTCTCATCAAGATTCACCTAATAAAAATATTTTAAAAAATAATTCACAAAATATAAATTAATCAAAATACCCTTGAAAAGTTTCAGGGGATTTTGGTTAATTTATTTTCATGAAATATTTTTTTAATATTTTTATTGGATTCTTCTATTCTTATAGAATACATGTTCAAAATTTCAAGTGATTTAAATACGAAATATAATCGTGATCATTAACGGCCCAGATTGAATTTGGCCCGTAGGGCTTATATGTATGTGTAGGCTAGTGGGTCTATGCCATTATGTTCCTTAAATAATTAATATACTAGATTAAATTCTTCCAGATGAATTATTAAAATACCCTTTGGAACGCCTAAGAAATTTCTGGATGTCAATATATTTCGAGTTACAAAAGATCAAGCATAGTGAATTTATGTTCCATTATTGTAAGACCATAAGAAATAATTAATTATTAGTCAGATAATTACAAATTATAAAATTATCGCATTTTTAATTAACTCAACGTAATTTTATAGTCATATCATTGTGATAAATTAATTAATATATTAAATAAATTATTGTCATAATAAAATTATGATTATGATTGAATATATTTGTGATAATATTATTTAATTTAATTACTATTATTATAAAACAATAATAGCTAAAGGAAGATACTACAAAACGCTTATAGGTGAAAATGAACAGTGATTTCGTCTACCCTCATTACCATCCAAACTTCATCGTAGGGTGACAGTTGTCTGGTAGTGTTTTTATTTTCATTTTTTTTTTAGTAATTGGAATGTTCTGAAATTCAGAGCGTGTGTACATCTTAGTGAGGTGAACCTAAAAACATGAAAAAAATAATTCGTAAAATATAAATTTACCAAAATACCCCTGAATGCTTTTGGGGGTATTTTGATCAATTTATATTGTGTAAATTATTTTTTTCATATTTTTATTAGGTGTGTCTCACTAAGATGTACACATGCTCCAAATTTCAAGTTATTTAAATTTGTAGAAAATAAATGAAAATTGAAATACTTTCTGACAACTGTGACCATGGGATGAAGTTTGGTTGGTGATGAGGGGAGGCAAAATTATTATTTATTTTCACCTATAGGAATTGGGAAGAGTTTTCCATACCTAAATGAAGATGCTACAAAATGTCTATAGGCAAAAATAAACTGTGATTTCACCTACCCTCGTCACCATCCAAACTTCATCGATCGGGCACAATTGTCAAGTAGTTTTTCAATTTTCATTTTTGTTTTATTAATCGGAATGATCTGAAATTTGGAGCGTATGTATATATTAGTGAAGCACACCTAATAAAAATATAAAAAGAATAATTCACAATATATGAATGGATCAAAATACCTCTGTAAATTTTTGGAGGTAGTTTGGTCATTTTATATTTTACAAATTATTTTTTTCATATTTTATTTGGTGCGTCTCATTAAGATGTACACACGCTCCAAATTTCAAGTAATTTTGAGATTTAAAAAAAAAAAATTGAAAAATTACTAGACAACTGTGACTGTGCGATGAAGTTTGGATGGTGATGAGGGTAAGCGAAATCACTGTTCATTTTCGCCTAATATAGATCTTATACGAATTAGTATAGGGTTCGGTTTCTATAAGGTTGCAACCTTAAATAATCCAATTAAGGCGCACCTCCAAATTTTATCATAACATATAATTTTTTTGTAAACAAATCTTAGGATTATCTTAAAATCTATTTTCATATCTAATTAGAAAATTTTAAACTCTAAAAATAGTTAAAATCAAAGAGAACTATAAACATATGAAAATCTTGAAAATGGACGGCCTAGATATTGTGTTGCAAGATGTACTATTTTTGAGACTCAAAGACTTTTCTTTTTTATATTCATACATCTCGATGTTGAGATGATCAAATAGAGGGTTTTTCAATATTAAAACAACCTTTTAAATATATTTTTGAGGTGCATCTGTAATTCTACATTTTAAGGTTGCAACTTTATATAAACTTTTCCCATTAGAATATATTATAGAGTTTCCTAAACGATCACACCAAAGAAAGAGCTAATTTTTAGGAAAAGGGAAGGACGTCTTATTTCTTAAGTAAAAAAACGTTGAGGTTATGTGGCTATTATTGAATTCATTATATAATTTTAATTTCAATATTGTAGATGTCGAGAGATTCACGTGCTGTCAAATCTAGTTTCAAAAATATAAAGATAAAGACAAGATAGATTAGAAAAACAAAAGTGAAACATGTTATAAATTACACAAACAAAATGTACCAAAAAAAGAAGAAGAAAAAGAAAGTGTTGGGATTTTTGGCCATTTAAAGGCCTTACAAGAGCAAGCAATGAATCATATAATAGTAAAACCACTACCTCCGCTGGGAGTAGGTCCAGAGGGACTGAAGTTGGCAATATTGATGTGGAGATTCAAACTAGGCTTGAAGAGCCAAGCCATTTGAATTCTAAAACCCTATGATACCATAGCATAAAGCATAATCGAGAAAGGTTAGCATGATTACCCCTTGATGAGGTGAAGAGAAGATCAAAATAGCGAGCCAAGAGCCTGTGTGACCTATGTGTATGATTCGTAGGACTGGAGGAACAAGAGCCAATTTTTCATTGTGACTATCACACATATGATAGCCGCATTGAGAAGTGAACACCATTGAGGGTGTTGCATGTACATATGCGAGAGATAGCCCTCTACACTAATTGCGATGTGTGTGCATATGTTTGTGTGACATAGGCTTGAACCTAAGGTGAACCTGTAATGCATAGACAAGGATTGCATTCTTAATGCCTATTGACGGTTGGTAGTCCAATATGAAACCCCTGTGAAGGACTATTAGATCAGTTTGAGAAAGTGAGTGTGGGACATAGTCACCAGTAGAGATAGACTGTCTCCGCATTTTTTTAACAAAGTTGGATTCGATTTTTATCAAATTAAATTAGAAATAATTAATTTTATTATAATTTATTTTTAGACTATTAAAATAATATTTATAAGTCTCTTGATATTGTATTTATTAAAATTGATTTTTAAATAAGCTTAAACTTCATTTTCACATATTTAATTATCCAGAGGCAAAATAAAAATACTAATTATTTTCAAAAATTACTTTATGGTTATAAAATTATTAAAATGCCTGGGGTCCCATTATACTCTATGGGCCCCACCTATCTAACACATTTGACGTGGTCATGGAGCCCACAAAGTCCTCCATGGGTGGCATACCCCAACTCTCTCTATTTTGTGATGGCTTGTATCATAAGCCATTATTTTGATTGAAACAAGATTTGAAACTTTTGAAAAGAGGCTAATTAAATTTTCAAAAGCAACATTTGTAGAGAAATAATAAAACTAAATATGAAAGTCCATTATATTTTCTTTACATAAAATATTTGATGAGATTAAGTTAAAGAAGCTTAGAGATAAGGTTTTAACACCTTCCATTTGATCATGATGACTAATTTATGAGTTGTATGACTAAGATCTCTCACTTTACAAGTTCCCTTTTATGAATGTTCTAGATCAAATCTCTATGAGGATGACAAAACTCTAGAAACCCTAACCCTAGCCACAAGTTTATAAAATATCTCACTAGGTTTTCTTCAACACACATTACATAAATCTCTTTGTCTCTCTCCTCAAGGTGGCACACCTCCCTCTCTCTCATCTCTCTTTCTTTCTCTCTTTGTCTCCCATTACCCCCCTGCCCTCCTTCTATTTTCTCATCATCTTCTTCAGTCTTTTTCTCTCTACCTTTCTCCTGCAATGACCTGTGACCATAGAGTTGTTGTGATGTCTAGTTTTATTAACAAGTATTGCCTCCCCAATGTTCATAGAAAAGCAACAAAGTGGCTAATATAAGAAGAATGGAAGGATGTGGAAATGAAAATTTTGATAAAAAATTTTGTTTTGAAATAGGAATTTCTCAAGTTAATGATAGGGTATTTACAAGTAAATTTTGGAAGATCTTGGGAAAAAATCATCCATGATTTATGCTTCGAACTAAAAAATTCAAAAGATTAATAGATATGAGTGGGGTTTGTCAAATTACAAAAGATGGATCAGTTGAAAATAGAACTTCTCCTTACGCATAGTCATTAGGTCTTGCTTGAAATTGTGGAAAAATCATAAAGAAATGAGGAAAATAGAAAAAAAGAAGAAAATAAACTTAAAATTAAATGATAGAAAACTTACATTGGACGTTTGGAATGCAAAGTTGGGACCCTTATGAGACCGTGGGCTGATTTACTCCATTTTCTTTCTTTTTTATCAAAGACTTCATTGAAATTCACCTATGGAAGTTTTTCCCTAAGGTTTGATTTACTTAAGGCATGTTCCTCCTAAGGCTTTGTTTTAAATTAAAGTTTCGTATAGAATTAGGGTTTGGGCATAAGGTTAGGTCACCTAGGTTTTTTTTAGAGTTTCCTTAGTCCAAGGCTTACAAGGTTTCAAGGCTTTAGGGTTTATAGGATTTGCTCAGGACCCTCTCTTTAATTTCTAAGGTACTTAGGGTGTTTAGGTTTTGAATTAATGGAACTCGGGGTTTATAGTGGCTTATAATTATGTCATACTTCAATTGGGATTAGGAGTTCCAGATCTATCTGTAGTTTTGATAATAGGTTTTGACCAGTTCATTGGTCAAAGGATTTAGTCTTCTACAGTTTCTAGAATTCTAGAAAACTATCGAAAACAGCCTACTCCAGTTGCATGAGAAATATGGTCCGATTGCACGATAAATATGGTCTTCTACAGGTTATAAACGATCAAGTTCCTAGATTCAATCCATAAGATCAACCAACTCCGATTGCACGAGAAATATGGTCCAATCTATTTTAGATTTATGGGAAGGAACATAATACATTTGCAACCTCCGTATAAGATTAAAGTCACTCAAACATACTCAAACAACAGTATACGAATCAAAGGCGAGAGAAAGGTTGTGCGTGGTGCATAATAAAGACCTAGGTAGCGGGAAAATTCTTATTAGTTGGGAGAATCAATTTTTCCATAGAATCCCCTTAAGGTATGAACTTATGAGAATAAAAAAGAACTTAAAAACGTATTAGTTTCGAGAAAGCAAAAAATTCAGCCAACATAGAATGGGAGAGACTGGATGAAGATGTACCAAAATGTGATAGTATGTGCTTGCCATGTAGGGTACTCAACCGTTCAAGCAAAAACTTATATCACATGGATCAAAGGAACAAGAATACCTTAGTGTAAATAGTAACAGTGGACTCATCTCTCTCTCTCTCTACTTGTTTTTTTAATCTCTTTCTCTCTAAAACATCAAGACTCTGGTATCTAGTATATAGGTTCTAATTTAGGGTGCATGGAGTTTTGGCGCATCAAAAGAGACCTCTTTGTTTTCTTACATTCCGAGGAAGAATTGTCCTTCTTGTGCACATCAAATACATTATTAAAGGGGGCAAATATCGTCTTGAGATAGTGTTCCTGAGTATCGAAAACAAGAAGAGCACCGGCCTTTGTTTTTTTGAAATCGTAGTATCTTTTGCCCTTATTTCACCCAACCATTTTTCAGCAATTCAAGACGACAATTTATGGGTGACAGATAGGAGACTGCCATGAGTTCCCTGAAAGTCATCAACTGTGATTTCACAAGACTCGAGCTCTTCAACGGGCTGAATTTAAAAAGATCGGAACAGAATGTCCTCTTCTTGCTTACTACACTCAAGGTGGCTTACATAGTCACCGAGTCTAATCCTGCACCACCGCCTCCATCTGATGACTCCACATAGGAGCAAACTCAAGCCTATAAAACTACAAACTATAAGAATAAAAATACAATAGTCTTCAACAACAACAATGCCCTTATACTTTGAGCATTGCTCTTTACAATTCAAATGAAATAAAATACATTGAAGTAAAGACTAAACTAACAATGTGCATGGGCTTAACGTATCCAATAGGAAGCCGATTTCAAAATAATCATTGTGCGAACACTGCAACTATATGACTACAACCCTTGACTATTACTTATTATCAATAGCACAAGAAGGGTGTGGTTTTGATCTAATCTCAAGAATAAACCATCTTACCACCGCATGACATAGTTCTCATTCTCATATATATCTCAAAAAGAAATATAATGTAGGGTGTAAGACCATATGACACAAGGCGAGAATTCAGATCCAAAACGGGCTCGAAACAATGCTAGTTTCTGTCCTAGGGCTTGTTTCTAATGTCCGAGTAACTATGGGATCAAAAGGATATTAGCTAGGTGCATGGAGGATATTAATAACTCATTGTTGTGTGTCATAATGTTGCACTTGCAGCAAAATTCATGCTACAACAGTTTGTATCTAATACCTGTAAACTACACCAACGAAATTGCATAAAAGAAAAAGCACTTCAATTAAAACACCAAGATACTTCAATGGGAAAGTATGAGTTAAGAATGCTTACTGTTTTTATGAATCACAAAGGCATAACATGGTCGTAACAGTAGCTCAAAAATAATGAGAGGTGTGTGATGAGGATTTGAGGATTAAGCCTTCATCATGGGATCATAGGCTAGCAATTGTGAAAGGTTTAGGTAATTCAAGTTAATTTCTTTGAATTGCAAGAAAGTAGGTATGCTTGAGTGGGGCGTGTGCCTCTTTGAGTGGTCCTATTTTGTGGATCTTTCATGTGGGGTATGGATCTTAGATTAGATCTCAACCAAGGGTGATCCACAGATTGAGAGAGGCTGAAAACCTAGTCTAGTTAATCACCATTGATGGATATCACATGGATGGTGATGATTGAGTACACCTTTATCACTATATCCACAAAACACTTATACAAATTTCCAATAATATCACTAATTTTCAACTTCGTCATAACCATTGATTTTTGAATCATCAAGTCTCCACATTATATTTAATAGGATCTTAATAAAACCCAAATCGGAGTGGCGTGCCACCCTTGCTTGATTAGTTGGAAAAACTTGCTTCACACTCAAGCTTATATCAAGTCATTATCAAAGGGGAGAAATTATATCACCTTATGTGTAGACACCTCCCTTGAAATTCTATCTAAGGGAACTCTTAAAACGTATTATTTTGAGCCTAAAGGATCACACAAAACTTAGTAGACCATAGGCAACCTAGACTCTTCCCAATATCCCAATTTACAATAGAGCCTGAGAGCTTTCCAAAGGTCTAAGAATCGTCTGAATCGGACCTATGGATAAAAGATCTAATAAATGACAATTTAGTCGCAAGTGTCGTACCTAAGGTGGGGGTGCGACGCGGCCCGACAGGTCCAGGCTCGACCTGATGATGTAGCAAAGGAACTTTATGATGCAATCAAGGTGTTTTCTTTTTTCAAGATAAATCCAAAAAATTTAGAAAAGCTTCTAAAAAAAAATCAAGAAAAATCACCAATTGAATCTTATAAATACCCCTCTCCATAACCCAAAAGAAAGACCAATTAAAGAGAAAAATAAAGGGAAAATTATAAAAACCCCCCAAAATGGACTTTTTACGTACTTTACCCCCCTCCTAACTTGTCCTAGCAACTTTCCACAAAAAATCATGTTTTCTAACAAATACCCCTATACAAAAATTTAATTTAATTTTGACGAAAATACCCTTCTCTAATGTAACAAATCATTTTTGGATCCCAGTAAAAGGAAATGCCGGACCGCACTTGTACAACGCCGGACTGTTCAGTTCAAAATGTCCTACTGCTCCTTCAAAACGCCATAGCAAAATGCTGGACTGCCCCTTCAAAATGCCGGACTGCAACTTCAAAATGCCGGACCACCCATTCCAGCAAAAAATATATGTCGGACCGCCACCATGATATGCCGGACCGCCACTCCAACAAAAATAATAGTCGGACCGCCATTCAAGATGTCAGACCACCCTCTCCAATGAAAATAGGTTGCTATGTGAGGAAGGGTATTTTCGTAAAAAAAAAGAACTTTTGTATGAGGGGTATTTGCTAGAAAACTTTGGGTGGGGGTAAAGTGCGTAAAAAGTCCAATTTGAGGAGTTTTTTCAAATTTTCCAAAACTAAATCCCTTAGAAATTTTTGAAATTAGAAAAATAGCCCAAAAATACCCAAAAATAGAAAAACCCAATAGAAAATTTCAAAAAAATTATAAAAAATCCCAAAAAATCATAGAAAATCCTAGAATTCATATTAAACATTTGAATATCCCAAAACCCGTATAAAACTAATAAAAATTCTTCTCCAATCCCAAAAAATCCCAAGAAGAGCCTAGGTTGACCCTATCTAAAATTCACAGCGTTTCCTTATACCTTAGGAACTCTAGATCTAGGTCAAAGAACCTTAGATCTACCAATTCCAATGAGCAAAGGAATTCAAAAAAAGAAATGGTGATGCAAATCTGAAGAGCGGCCTGATCCGAGCTCGAAACTTTGTGTTTCGGGTCCCTAGAGGTAAATATATATATTTTTGATTAATTTAATTTGTTTTTCTTCATTTAATTCACTGTTTTATTATATGTTTTTGAGAAATTAATTTATAATTAATATTTAATTTAATTTAGAAACATTTTTTTAAGTCAAAATACTGATTTGGAGCTGGCGCTGCTAGTGGACTAAAAAAAAGACTGAAGTTTTATAGATCTGGGATTTTTCTTAGCCCATAATTCAAGGGACCCCACTCTCTCTATCTTTTCAAACATAACTCAGTTTTTCTAAGATTTGAGTAGATCTCATTATAGAGATCGGCGCAAATTGGGGTGTAAACAGTTTGGCAACCACTGTGGGGCACCTTGAGATTTAGATATGTATTTTAGAGTAAAAAAAAAAAAAAGAAGCTTCGTTTTCTTTCTCATAATTATTTTTTCAGCAAAAATATAAAATATAAGAAAATTAAGATAGATTTGAAAAGATTTCCATTTTAGATTCTATCTTGTCTTTCTAGATTTTATTTTATGCTGTTTTTTCTCTCCCCATAAAAAATTTAGGATCTCTCTCAATTTTGATTATGTTTTAGATCAATCTTTATCATCTTTTTTAGATCATATTCTTTTAGATACATCTTTTAGATTAATCTTTATCATCTTTTTTCAAATTCATCTTTTAGACCAATCTTTATAATCTCTTTTAGATAATTTTCTTTTATATCCGTCATGATCATCTTTATCTTCAGATCTTTCTTTTATTTTCATCTTTTAGAAAATCTTTCTTGTAGATCCATCTTGATCATCTTTATCTTTAGATCTTCTTTTAGATTCATCTTTTAGATCAATCTTTATCATATTGTTTTGATCATCTTCTTTGAGATCCATCTAGATCATCTTTATCTTTAGATCTTCATTTATATTCATCTTTTATTTTCATCTTTTAGGTCATCTTTATCAACTTTGTTTTTTTTAGAACATCTTTATAATCATGTTGTTATCATCTTTTTCATATCTTCTTTTATTCGTGCTTATCATATTTAGATAATCTTTGTTCTTCTTTAAATCATACTTATCTTATTTAAGTGCATCTTTATCTTTTTAGAATACTTCGTTTAGAGATAATCTTTATCTTTTTTCTAAACAAAAGTAATTTTCTTTCTTTTCATAAAATAATGTTTTTTGTAAACAAAGGGAAAAGAAGAAGAAGATAGATCTAGGCTTTCATGCTTTATCTATTTAAATTAGAAATAGATCTCATTTTTTTTAATCTTACCTTTTGCTTTTAAGCATTATCTGCATAACTTACAATTTTCTTGTCTTTATCTTCTTTTTTAAAGAAAACAAAACATTTTTTCTTTTAGAAACTTCTTTATCTCATTTTTTAAAAGACATTTTTCTTAGATAGATTGAAAAAAAACAAAATGGGATATAAAAAAAAAAAAAAAACAGATATTTTTTCTGCATAGTCTTGTAGTTATGTACATAGTTCATGATGACTCAGTTATTAAATCTATTGTATAGTTTAGACCCCTTTGGATGACTAGACCTATAGGACCTTATGGCTCAGTTCCCTAGGTCTACCCTATCTCAACTTAGTCGATATTGAGTTTTAGTGTGTCCATAATCCCACACCCAAGGCTAAGCCTAGCTAAACCATATGTAGTTAGAGCATTCGACCCGAGACTAAACAATCAGGGTTGAACCCACCTTCATCTTCTAAGTCTAGGTCTAAGGAATATGCTACCCATTCTGGGGTGCACCTCCTACAAATGTCCAAGTATAAGGGTGACCCTACCCAACTAGGGGCACACCACTTATCTATGTCAAAACCTAGAGTAGATGTTGCCCAATTAGGGGCACACTGCTCACCTCCTAAAAGGAGCCATTCTAGAGGCCACCAACTTAATAAAGTCCATAGAAAACCAGATGATGAACTCATAAGGCAGGCTAACCTATTAAAGTTTGAGTACTGCCGAAGATTAAGTCAAGACCTAAGCAAGGCTAACCAACAAGGAAAGCTAGAGAGTAAGTCATCTTGACCTAATCCTAAGAGTTCATCAAGTTATGCCTCTATTCCTTAAGGTCCACCCTTATCCAATTCTAGGGACTACAAGTCTCTTTCAATGGAGTGTTTTAAGAACTTACATGAGGTGAAGGCTTTCTTGAGGCGTGTTGAACATGTTGAGTCACATGCTTCACCTAGGGCATTGAGTCATCAATCAGATTAGAGTCAAGGGATCTCTCTAGCCCTTGAACAACAGAATCATGTGAGTTCCACCCAGTCAGCGAGCTGGGATCGTCAATCTTCTCATTCTCAACCTTTCATAGAACCAGCTCAACCTCTAGACCGTCTATCCCATAGTCAGTCCAACTTGAGCCTAGTCAGGCCATGTATAGTCACCCACTGATGCAGCCTCTTCAGGCCGCATCGATCCCATATCATCAATCGCAGGTGGTCTATTCATCCCCTGTTCTAACTCAGTATCACCTGAGTTTGCGATACAAATCGGCTCCATACCCTCCTGCCCCAACACTGGTCTCCAATCATTCTTACCCAAGATATCCTGTCAATCAGGCCCTTATGTCTACACCACCTCTCTATCCGGATCCAGTCATTTCGCAGGTCCAGCCTATCCCTATACCAGTGTACCCCAAAGCAGCTGCATCTTTTGCACCTCAAAATTTTCCATCAGGTCTACGCAACCAACAGACTTCTGATGTCAAACCCTTGAGTATGTTGAGCTCGCCTAGTTGAAAGGCGAACTAACCACATTTAAAGAGACCCTGGCTAAGATCAGAGTTCCAAATATAGTTCCTTTAAAATCTTACACCAAGGATGTTCTTGGGGATGTCAGACCTCTTCCTCTACGTTTTGAATTCCCTCATTTTGAAAACAAGTTCAATGAGAAAGGTGATCTTAAAAATCACATCATCGCTTACCTATTGACTATTCCTACACTTGAAGAGAAACCTTGCCATCTCAAGGACATGTTTCTCTCCAAACAAGCTTTAACATGGTTTCAAGAGGCAATTACTAAATACCCAAATCAAACTCTCGATTAGTTGTTTCAAACTTTTGTTGAGAAATATCATGGGACCAGAGAGAGACCAAAAACCCTTGGCTAATTGGTCTCCACTCGACAAAACCATGACGAGTTGTTCACAGATTTGGTCCAAAGATTTAGAGAGACTACATCAAAAGTTATTGATTGCACACTTTCTAAAGCCTCTAAGATCAATATGGCTATAGAGAATTATTCCCATGAGTATAAACTTTAGTTCAGTAAAAATATTCGGCCTTTCTCTTTTGACTTAATGCTCGAAAGGGTTTATGAGAAAGCAATGGAAAGGGCTTGAGATCGGTCACCAATCACACTGGGGAAAGAGCCTGATAAAACCATATTAGGGCAAGAGTGAGATGAAGTCACGATGGAACAAAAGCTCGACTACAATGAAGATTCATTTGAATGTGACTCTGAAGAGATGACAATTGAAGAATTTGAAGCCGATCCTAAGTCAAGACCATCCTCAAAACCGCTTAGGGATATAAGTGGGGCTAACTTATGGAAAGACCAGAAGATGTCAGATAATAGAAGTTAAGATGAAGAAGTCCTAGCTGATATCAACCTACTAAGGATTGAGTAGTCAAAATCACTTCTGAAGCCAAAAAATCATCCAATATGGCCTTGGGCCCTAAAAATGATTATCGACATGATAGAGTGACCTATGTTAATAAGGAATTTCAGAAACCAAATGATGAGAATTGTTTAAACTTTGGGCCTATTTCATGGGGAGCTCCTATAGAATTAAAGAAGTCCAACCCACAATAGGAGGAAGCAATTCCGGTTGTCTTAGTAAAAGTTGGGAATAGGAAGATATAAAGCGACCAACTCATCCACCCCATGAAAAAAATACCAGATGAGCATGAGCTCACTTAAAACCATGTGGATAAGGAATCTCATAAACAAAATGCCAAATACTGTCTTAGGCCAAGATCCACGATCCAATAGAGAATGGAGGAGCAAACTACCCCACAAGAAGTTCCAATTGAAGTGGAATGAACAAATTTGCAGAAGACTCAAGACACCCCTATCCTAGATAGTGGGGCAGAGGCAGATGACCCAAATTCTGAGACTATAGATACTCAAATTCCAATTGAGGAGAGTAACTGTAGCCAGAACTATGAAACTCAAGAAAAGGAGAAAAATTCAAGAAAAATCTCGATTCAAGATATGAGCATACCGCAAGTTCAAGACATCCTTGTGATACATGTCACCATAAAACAAACTGACCTAATCTGTCCCATCTTTCAAATAAGTGCAGTGGGTGACCCACAAGAGGATCAAGTCATCAATGAGCTCAACCGAGATCTTGAAGCTAGGGGCTCTCAAGATTACATTTGTGAGGAATGCCTTAATATCGACAGTGCAATCCATGAAGAAACGAAAGAATCAAGCTTAGAGGATTTTGATGAACTATCCCCTAAAGTGAATCCAAAAGAAGACCCATCCCCTCAAGAATGGATAAAAGAACTTGAACCTCTGGAGATTCTAAGAGGTCCACCTGAGCTACCTTCACTTGACTTCTTGGCAGACCCACATATTTGGGATGAAGAGTAGAGCCTAGAGCATTGAATTACACCAGTCATTATGATTGATCCAGCAAGCAACATCGAAGAAGCAAGGGATCCAAATATGATCATTCTTGAAGATCCAACACCTCTGCAAGAGTTAAGAGAAATCAAACCCCTATAAGTTCTAAGGGGATCACCTGCGTCACTTTCACATGATTTTCTGAATAGCCTGCCTATATGGGATGAAGAACCAAGCATTGAAGATCAAATCATGTTATTCCCTCTAAGGAAAACATCTCAAGAAATGGACCCAACAAGGCAGCGCCACCAAACCACTTGATGAGAGTACCCTTACTTGTTGATGAAAATAAACTAGGGGGAACTGATGAGGCTTACGCCTTATCTAACGACTCCCAATATGCCTTGCGGCGATGTACTCCCCAAGAGCAACATGAAGTTGCAACTAAAAAAGATTACCAAAAAGGCATGGGGTGAACACTTACTCCTCTCTTTCAAATAAGCCAAGTGGAACATTCATGCTCTCCTTAGGCATCATACTCCATGACATCAATGGAGTTGAGAAAAAAAAAGGAAAATAAAGATGAAGAAAATAGGCTTAGACAATTCAACAAGGAAATGAAAGACTAGGAAGCTGAGAGTGACTCCAAATATGAAGATCAAGGCTCGAATGAGGCAATTGCAAGGAGGAAAGACATTATAAAAATTTGACAACCGTTGTTAGAGAAGTATCAGATACTAACTATGACCAAGGAAAATCTAGGGATAACTAATAATAAGAGATGATCGAGTAGTTATCTTCTTTTTAGGACGAATTGCCACAAGAAGGGAAAAAAAAATGCCACCAGCTCTTCTCCTTCTCTTTCTTCATCTTCTTCAAAAGAAAAAATAGAAAAAAAAAAAAAAAAGGAAATTCCATCGAGATGAAAAATCGAAAGGAATCTCGAGCTTTGGAAAAAAAGCCATTTGGCAAAACACCAGAAAGGGACCCTAACGGCAATGGGAAAAAAAAAATCCGTCATGAGGAAAAATCAAAAGGAATCTTGAGCGTTGGAAAAAAGCCCATTGGGTTGAACCCCCAAAGGAGACCCTAAGGACAGGAAAAAAAATCTGCTAGGCCGAAAATCATAAAGGAAATCCGAGTTTTGAAAAAAAGGGCCACTGGGCTAAACACTCGAAAGAGACCATGGGGCGATAGAAAATAGAACTTCTCTATGTTCTCGTATTTTCTCCAAAATCTCTAGAAATTCTTCTCTTCTCAAGTTATAATGGGGTGAGAAAGTAAAGTAAATTGAAGGCATTAGTCCAAGTAAACCTGAAGAGGCTCGACTATCTGAACTTTAAAGGAGTGGTAGTGGAGGAAACAAATTAGAAGTACAAGGATATTCTAAGCACTTTGAGGGATTTCCCATATTATCCAAGACACCAGTTTGCTTGGAAAACAAAAAAAAAGTCTTCCTTGAATTGTAACATGAGACCCAAGATTGGAAGATTAGGAAGTAGGTAGTGATTCCTCATCCTGAAAGTCCCAAGTAGAGGATCAATAAGCTGATGATGAAAAAACGAAGGGGCAAAAAAAAAAAAACAAGAAAAAAGGAAAAAAATTGAAAAGATGAAAAGAAAAAAAAAAAGAAAAAAAAGGAGAGAGCTCCATGGTAGCATGAGCCTAAATCGCTTACCAAAGTTGTTTTTCAAAATTTCTTATCCATCTTCAAAATTTTCCCTATTTGTTTCGTGAGTTTTCAAAAAACATAATTTATTTGGTTAAAACGTAGCCTGAAACTTTGTTGTTTTTTTCAAAATTCAATCTTTCTTCAATACCTTCTAAAATTTTTTAAAAAATGAAGGAGTTTCATGGAGGCTTGGATATGATGCGTCCCCCGCTACCAAATCCTAGATTGTCATGCTTACAAGCCCTTAGGAAAACAGAGACCAACCCATATGTTCCCATACAAAAAAGCTTGGACCTGTGGACCCTAAGAATCAGAATCGAAGGCAAACAAGACCTTCAATTAGCTATGAATTCATCATCCCTTCATTTTTTTTAAATCAAAATCCCATTCGATTGGAGAACCAAACCCCAAGAAAAAAAGTCTAAACTCAAAGATGACTACACTGGCAGCTTCCCAAGTGACATTGGAGTGACTACAACAAGGAGTGTCACCGGCTCAAATATAGCACGGTTCTTTTTATCTGTCACTTCGATCTTCCCAAGTGACATTGGAGTGACTACAACAAGGAGTGTCACCGGCTCAAATATAGCACGGTTCTTTTTATCTGTCACTTCGAATCCCGATTTTCGGAGACCTGTCAACTGCATTGACTCAAAGATAGCAGTGCTAGTTTGATGTCTTACGAATCAAAAGCATCCATCGGCGTACAACCTACTCAAAGTATATTGGTCATTCAAAAGAATGATCCCTTAAAAATGATTTCGTTCTTACCGTATATCAGGTGTTTACTTCATTATCATTCACTTAGTGCCCCAGGTGAACCCCAAAGAGGGGCAACTGTAGACATCTCCTCGAAATTCTGGCTAAAGGAACTCCTGAAAACCTCTATTTTGAGCCTAAAGGACCACAAATCCTAATATACCATAGGCATCTTGGACACAATATAATTACTCCAAAACTTCCCAAAACTTACCCAACATGAAGTTAAGCTTGAGAGCTTTCCAACGGTCTAAGAATCGTCTTAATCGGACCTACGGATAAAAAGATCCAATAAATGACAATTTAGTCAGAAGTGTCACACCACAGGCCGAGCTGTGATTTGGCCTGACAGGCTCAGGTGTGGTTTGGTGATGCAATAAAGGAATTTGGTGATACAATAAAGGCATTTTATGATGCAGTAAAGGTATTTTATTTAATTATATAAGGCAAAAACTTCAAGATAAATCCAAAAAATTATGAAAAAATTCTAAACAAATAAAAAAAATTACCAACTGAATCTTATGAATACTCACTCCATAACCAAAAAGAAAGACCAAAAACGAAGAAAAATAAATCCTGAAATTAGAAAAATAGCCCAAAAATAGGAAAACCCCTTAAAAATTCTTAAAAAATTAGGACCCAAACATTTTTTTGCATTTTAAATTTCCAATACTCATAAAATTCACCTTTTAAAATTGTAATAAATAGTTGAATAAAGCAGGAAATTAAATAAATATATTTAAATTTTTATAACCTTTTCCTTGAATTTTGTTTCTGACCTGCTGGATTAAATTTCCACACCAACTTCTTTTGTAACCAGTGATCTCCTTATGTCCTTTTTGGCAACCTGGGCTCTCCAGTACCTATCCTTGACTTGAACTCTCCACGCCAATGCCTATCTTGCTTTCTTTTTACAAACTGGGCTCTCCATGCCAATGGCTATCCTTTGCATTTCACAACTTGGGCTTTGATGGCTTGTGCTCAGATACCATGTTGAAAGTTTTTTGATAAGGCTTTGATACCATGTGGAAATTTTATGGGCGCTCTGATACCACTGATAGCCTTTTTTTTTTTTTAAGTATGCGTAGTTGCTACCACTTTGGGTTCTTTTCAAAAGCACGCACTCAGTCTTGAAGATAATCACAAACTCAAGGTTTTTTCCACATATATCATTTCACATATTGATCCACAGGTTACATACACTCGTTGCTTTCGCAGGTTTGACATATCTATATCCACAGGCACATGTTGTATACAAGGTACATGCATTTGTTGCTTTCACAAATTGCACATATCTCATTACATGATGCCCATATATCGGCGTTTATAACTGTTATGCAACTACCCACAACTCATAACCCATGACTCACAAACTTGATTTGATAACGACCTGCAAAGCATATGTGACTACTCACTACCCATAAAGCTACTCATCTGATAACTCCCACAAAGTAACTATCGATTAACACCACATAGAGAGAGATAACTACCCATGACTCCACTTAGAGAGAGATAAGAAAGATACGAAGAACCCACATCTCCTTTTATGTTGCATCATCTTCAACAACTTTCTCTTCCTCGAACAATGGCATGAAGCGAAAATGGGGCTCTATTTATAGTGGCAGTCTCAGACTCTCTGGTTTGGATGATGATGACTCTGTGCGGGGGCTTGGCCGATCCTCAAGCTCCTCAGATAGTAAAGGAAGCTCTGCAACTTTCTGCACCATGTTCCCTGCCAAATAAACCGATAAAGAGACCTCAATGGACATAGATCTAAACTTTTAGCTCCACCATGGTAATGGCAAGTCTGCTAGCTTGACAAAGAAACATGTACATTTTTCTTGACAAATATAGATTTTTACCATAAAAGAATAGTTCACAAATGTAAATCAAGACTATTTTACTCTAGTGTTTACGATGAAAATCTGACAGTTCTTCGGATGAAGATCTCTTGAATTTTAACATCATAAACTTATTAAAAAGATGTAAATAAAGTGGTAGAGAAAGTGGGACAAATCGAATTCAGATCTGAGGCCAGATTTGCCCGAAAACGAGCAGATCTACTCTTAGATCTGTGGCAGAGCTAGCATGATCCAGAGTATTAAAATACGATTTTTAAGACAAGTTAATAGATCAAAAATAAATAAAAGAAGCAAAACATTAAAAAGAAGAAGAAAGAGAGAGGGAGAAATAATACCAAACAGAGTCGGATGGCCTGGGATTCCCGAGCCTTCGAGGGCTCGCCCGTATCAAAACCGGTCCTCTTTGCCTCTCTGATTCGGACGTTGACTAGTAGATCTCTGATGTAAAGGGTTAGATCTGGGGTTGTTATACTCTAATTCTAGTTTTAATCTAGGGTTTTTGTTCCATAGGTCCAGGTTTTCTCAGTCTTAGGGGTTAGGACTTCAGGAAGCTAGGGTTTTTATCTTCTCTAGAGTTTTCAATCTAGAGATTTTTCTGAAGCTGTCGATCTTTCTCGGGGTCTGAAGGATAATTTTGTTAGTTTTCTAAGGGCACATGTTGAATATGAATTATGAGATTTTCTCTAATTTTTTGGGATTTTTTGAGATTTTTATTAAATTTTTAGGCATTTTTTAAGGGTTTTTCCTATTTTTGGGTAATTTTTCTAATTTCAAGAATTTCTAAGGTTTTTTGGTCTCTTTTTCTCTCTCCTTTTGAGTTTAAGGAGAGGGGGTATTTGTAAGATTTTATTGGTGATTTTTCTTAAATTGTTTGGAGTTTTTTCGGAATTTTTTGGATTTATCTTGAAGTTTTAGCCTTACTTAATTAAAAAAAACACATTTACTGCATCATCAGCACGCGTCTGGGCCTATTGGGCTCATTACAGCCCGGCCCGCGGCTCAACAGTTGGGTCTCATAGGACTAAATTGTCATTTTTTATATCTTTTTATCTGTAGGTCCGATTCAAGCGATTCTTAAACCGTTGGAAAGATCTTTGGCTCTACTTCAAATTGGGATAGGATTTGGGTAGTTTCAGGGTAATTAAATTGGGTATACTAGGATAACGTGGTCCTAAGGGTTTAGAAAGCCATAGAATATGCCAGATTTAAAATGGGGTGTCTACAGTTACCCCTCTTTGGCACTCCATGTCCTTCGAGGGACAGGTGAGTGATAAAGAAGTAGATTCTTTGGAGTTCTCTGTACTTCAAGGGGTAAGTAAAAGTCCAAGATAAAACAAACATTTTAAATTTCTTCTTGAGATCACATGATCAGGGGGCACACCAACTATCCTTCCAAGTCATTGTGCTCACCGAGCTTACCCACCTACGGTATTTTTCTGCCTATGGTTTTTGACGTGAGATGTCGGTGAGTTACACAAGCTTGAAACTCGAGTTGGATTTTTTAGGCATGCCACTTAACTTCAGGGGTTTTTATAGTTCGAATTTTTAACCTTGGCATTTTCTTTGATCTCCTAAGGGCTTCCTAAGACTGTCTATAGAAAAAGGATTTCTATAGGAAAAGACTTGTCTGGCCGAATCCGAAGTGCGAGACGAGGCAACAATGTGGCAATCACGGCAACGCGGTAATCATCATATACGGGTGTCCAAGCTCCTTCGTTTTTTTAAGACTTTTTTAGAATTTTTGAAAGTAGGGGGAGATTTGAAATACAACCCGGAGTAAGTACATGTTATGATTTTAACAAAGAAATTAAAGTTTTTGGAAAACACAAGACATATAGTGAAAATTTTGAAAAGAGAAACATATTTCAAAAAACAAGGTTGGTTAGCAGTTTTAACTCCTGCAACCATAGAGCCCTCTAAGCAGTTTAGCATCATGCAACGATGGACCAAATACGGGGATAGACGCAATCCATCGAACATGGTGGTTGTGCCCTGGATACACTCGACCATTTGCATCATACGGGGCTAGACGGTACCTGCCTCGGCTCTTTTACGTTGTACAAGTTTGACATTTTTCCATCGAATAGGGTATTGTGCCTAGGATACACCCGACCATTCACATCATACGGGGATAGACGATACCTTCCTCAACTCCTTTACGTCGCACCAGTTTGACGTTTTTCTATTGAACAGGGTGGTTGTGTCCTAGATACACCCGATCTTTCATGTCATACGGGGCTAGATGATATCTGTTTCGACTCTTTTGCGTCTCATGAGTTTAAAGTTTTTCCATTGAACAGGGTGGTTGTGCCATGGATACACCCGACCATTCACATCATACTGGGATAGATGGTACCTTCCTCAACTCTTTTACGTCGCACGAGTTTGACGTTTTTCCATTGAACAAGGTGGTTGTGTCTTGGATACACTTGACCTGTCACGTCATATAGGGCTAGATGATACCTATCTCGACTCTTTTAGGTCTCATGGGTTTAAATTTTTTTCATTGAACAGGGTGGTTGTGTCATGGATACACCTGACCTTTCACGTCATATGGGGCTGGACGGTCCCTATCTCGGTTCTTTTACGTTGCACGAGTTTGACGTTTTTTCATTGAACATGGTGGTTGTGCCCTGGATACACCGACCTTTCACGTCATACGGGGCTGGCGGTCCCTATCTTAGCTCTTTTACGTCACACGAGTTTGACATTTTTCCTATCTCGGCTCTTTAACGACGCACGAGTTTGACATTTTTCCTGTATCTGCTTTTTAATGTCGCATGAGTTTGACATTTATCTTGTCTCAGATCTTTTACGTCGCACGAGTTTGAAGTTTATCTTATCTTGGCTCTTCAACGTCGCGCGAGTTTGACGTTTATCCTGTCTCGTTTCTTTAATGTCATACGAGTTTGACGTTTTCGAATTGGACTTTGGGACATTATACTCGCACACGAAGATGAGCTTGCCTCATTTTGCCTCCAGGGATTCAGTCGAGAGAAAAATGCTCCCAGACTAGCCAATATCATCATTGGAGAGGTTCACCCATCTTCGATATGTGGTAGTTGGTAGTTATACTCATACAACCATGGAATACCTAGCTAGTTTCAAGCCTTCATAACAGGCGTAAGAAGTTGGCTTCGAGATCGAGGCCAGATAGACTAACAGTTTAACCTCTTGTAGTGATGGAGGAAGTCCTTTCTAAAAGGGTTTTGAAAATGAACAGATTGAAAAGCAATTTTATAAGGGACATGCCTTACAGTTTTGCCACCTGTGGACCCTTTGGTGGTCATTTTCTTTATTTTATTTTACTTAAAGATGATGAAAGGATTTCTTTGTGGATCATGAGAACTCAAAAGTCTCGAAGTTATCATTTTACCTTTGGAGCTTTCATCCTGTGCTTCATGGGTCCATGAAGAGTTCTCTGGATTCTTGCTGAGCTTCCATCTTGAAGAGGTCCCAATGTTCTTTCAGGATTCATCGAAGTCACTTCGGTTTTCCATTCATATCATGCTCCCGCATCTTTCTGAGTTGGTTATGTTGGGAACCTGCAGGGTTTAGGAGGAGTCTTCATTCTTAGGGTCTACTTGTGCCGTATTGTTGAAACTTGCAAGTACTTGTTTGTACTTGAGTGTTTTTGAATAAGAAGATCCTTCTTGGAAATTTTTGCTTTTTGTTTTTTTTTCTTATTTTTTTATTTTTTTACACTTAATGCCTTTTCAGGTTTTCACCGCATCCATCTTTTTTTTTGATGCCTTTTTAGGTTTTCACCACTCTTTTGAGCCCGTTACGGGTAGTATTTTATGAGATACATAACATTGATGGGGTTGTTGAGCTCGCACCCCTCCTGATTCTTGATCTTGTAAGAATTGCCTGTGTGCAATTGGGTGACCATGAATGGCCCCTCCCAATTAGGTTTGAGTTTTCTTAAAAGGTGTGGGTTTGCAGGAGTGTGAAAGATTTTCTTAAGTACCATATCCCCTTCCCTGAACTATCGTTGAACAACTTTACTTTGGTATGCCCTCTCGATTCTATGTTGGTAAGCAACAATATTTTGTATTGCTCGTAGTCGTATTTCATCCAAATTAACGAAGGCAGCGATTCATGCTTCGATCTTTTTGTTCCTCATCTGAATCTTTATAAATAAGTTCTCGGAGAGACGGTATCTCAACTTCAATGGGTAACACTGCTTTCATATCATACACCAATGACTACGGGGTCATGTCAGTAGGAGTATTCTTCATTGTTCGGTAGGCTCATAGTGCGTCATTTAGCTTTTCGTGCCAATCTTTGCCACCTTCTATTTTTCTATCTAAAATTCTGAGAAGTCCTTTGTTTGTAGCATGTGCCTATCCATTTCCTTTATGGTAGTAAGGTGTGGAGAATTTCTGCATTATCCCAAAATTTTTGCACACCTTAGAGACCTTTTTATTTTTGAGATTGGATCTATTGTCAGTAATGATGGACTCAGGAACACCAAACCTGAATACAATATTGTTTTTTATGAAACGAGCAACATGTTGTCCCTTAATTTTGACAAATGATGTGGCTTCTACCCATTTGGTGAAGTACTCTGTAGACGTTAATATTAAACGGTGGCCGTTTGAGGCTTTCGATGAGATCATTCGGATGATATCAAGACCCCACATGGCAAAGGGCCATACATGCGGTGTTGAGGTGAGTGGTACGGACAGTTATTTGATGAGGTCTCCATAAAGCTCACATTTGGGACATCTCTTTATGAACTTCCAACAATCTTCAACCATGGTGGTCCAGTAATAGCCTTGGTGCCTAATTTTCTAAGCCAAGGAGGGTCCGTCAGAATGACCTCCTTCATTGTGTAACTCTGTCAATACTTGGTCGATTTTTTATTAATTAAGACACTGTAGAATGATGCCATCGAAGGACTTTTTGAACAAGAGATCACCTCTTACTAAGAATCCCGTAGAAAACCTTTGAAGGGCTTCTTTATCCTTTTTGGTGGCTCCTTCAGGGTATAACCCATCTTTCAGCAAGGACAGAACGTCGTGGAGCCATAGTTTTGCCTTAACTAGCGCATCGGAAGCCACGAAAGACACTTCCCCATCGTTCTCAGTTTCTTGCTCTATTTCTTCTTCTATCCTTGGTGGGGAAGGATCATATTTGTTCCTGATATAGAATTACATCGTGGTGATTTCTGGAGGAATATCAATCAATGAAGCAAGGGTGGCAAGGGCGTCGGTGAACCAATTATTCTCCCTAGTTACATGCTGAAGGTGATTTTCTTGAAATATGTGATCTTCTTTTCCGCCTTTTCTTGATAGGGCTTGAGCTTTTCTTCTTTCACCTTCCAAATCTCTTGAACTTGGTTTATGACAATAAGGAGTCACCAATCACTCGTATTTGTTGGATTTTCATTCCCATGGCATTCTCTAGCCCAACTATCAAGGCTTCATATTCAACAACGTTATTGGTACATGGGAAATTCAATTTGACGGCTGTTGGCACTAAAATCATCTCGGGTGAGCATAGTATGACTCCTATACCTGACACATATTTATTCCTTGCACCATCGAAGTATAGCTCCTAAATTGATTCCTCAATTGTGAAGAGGTTCTCAGCAGGGAGATCCGTGTTGACGGGAGTGTTATTTGATAGTGCGTGTTGCGTGTTATTTGATAGTGCGTGTTGTTCAGCTAAGTTGCCAGCAATGGCTTGTCATTTGATTTATTTTTGAGTAACATATTCTATCTCGAACTCACTCAATAGCATTCTCCACTTCGCCAAACGTCCATTCAAAACTGGTCTCTCCAATAGGTACTTGAGTGGGTCTATTTTTGAGATGAGCTTGATTGAATGAGATAAGACATAGTGTCTTAACTTCTGCATGGTCCACATAAGCATCAAGCCTCTTTGGCTTTTGCCATAGTCTTGCTGATGTAGTATATCATTTGTTCTTTTTTATGGTGATCGTATTGTCCTAATATTGCCCCCACGGTCTTGTCTCTCACTGACATGTATAGGAATAGGGGTTTGTCTGGACTAAGAGGGCTAAGGATGGGAGGTTTGGTGAGGTACTCCTTAATTTGATCAAACGCTTCTTGGCACTCATTATCCCATATGAATAGGGTATCTTTCTTGAGTAGTCTATTAAATGGCGTACACTTGTCTACTAGTTGTGAGATGAAACGCCTTATGGCTTGTATGCGACCTTGCAGTGCACGAATTTCTCTGATGGTCCTGGGAGAGGGCATTTCAACGATGGATCGTATTTTGGACTAGTCCACATCAATGCCTCTGTGGCTTACTATAAAGCCTAATAATTTGCAGGATTTAACCCTAAAGGCACATTTTTTTGGATTGAGTTTGAGTTGATGTTTTCAGAGCATTTTGAAAATGGTTCTCAGGTTGATGGATGATCAGGTCTGGTCTTCGACTTGACTAGAATGTCGTCGACATAGTCTTTCATGATGGTGTGCATTAAGTGGTGGAAGATGCTAGTCATTACTCGCTGATAAGTTGCCCCTGCATTTTTGAGGCATGACTTTGTAGCAGTAAGTTTCCCATTGTAGCAGTAAGTTTCCCATTGCATTATGAACGAAGTCTTAGTTTGATCTTCTTCTGCCATGAAGATCTGGTTGTAACCTCAGAAGCCATCAATGAATGACAATATCTCGTGCCCCACAGTATTGTCGACCAAGGAATTTATGTTTGGTAATGGAAAATTGTCCCCTGGGCATGCCTTGTTGATGTCTCTGTAGTCAACATACACTTAAATCCTCCTATCTTTCTTGGGTACGACTTCTATGTTTGCCAACCATTCTGAGTAATCAACGGGGGTAATGAACTTTGCTTTGAGCAGCTTGTCCATTTCTTCTTTAATTTTGAGCTCAAGGTGGGTCTTCTGATGTCGGAGTTTCTGCCTTACAGGCTTGAACCCTTCATTGAATATTAGGTGATGTTGCACCAATGATGGATCTAGCCCTAGCATATCATCATATGACCAGGCGAAGACATCGTGATAATCCTTCGGAAAGGAAATCGTATTTTACCGCTCCTCAAAAGATAGGGAGGTTCCAATCTTCGTTAACCATGGGTCCATCTCAGTTCCTAGGTTTATGTCGATCGCCTCTTTAATGATAACCGTTGGGTCACCATCGAACCTCTTCTTGAATTACTCAACATGGGAAGTGAATCCCTTAGGTTGAGGGATTTCTTCAGACTATTGGGTCTCTTGATCTTCGTCTTGGTCATTCAATTCGTCATCTTGGGTATTGTGCACCATTATCGAGTTATCTTGAGTGTTCGCCGTTTTTGAAAATTCTTTTTCATTATTATCAGTTTTATCATGTTTTGATTTTTCAACGGTTTTTGAAATAACACAAGAGGTGTCCCTTATGGGACTCGCGAGAGAAATGCTAGGGACTGGATGCGCAGGGTGGTTAGATGGCCACCCTACGCCCATCCGTTTTTTGGCACTCGGACTTGAAGGAGCTGCTGGTATGCTTCCAACGATTCTCGAGAAAGGGGAGTGATCGACCAATTCCGTTCTTGAGTTTGAATCGGTGGATGAGCATGCTTGGCTATGTTAGAGCTGATTGTGCATACCTTCAAATCCAGGTTAGCAAAAAGGTCTTCAATTCCCAGTTCTTGTGTGTGCTGAGATGTGAAAGAAGAGTTATTCCCCATTAGGGATTCAAGGATCACTTTAGACCGTTTTGAAGGACAGGCACCGAGAGGATCGAGGCTTTGAATGCCTCCAGATACAAAGCCCGGATAGCTTGAATGATTCATCTGGCTTTGCAATAAGGTGAGAGAACACCCGAGACCTCTTCCATATATGTTTTTAGTTTTAGGTTTGAATGATTAAGAAATTGCCTCCGTTACGCCTTGCCCTTGACTACCTAAGCCTTGGCCTGGTTGCATGCCTTGGGAGAAGAGCATGTGCCATGCTTCGAGGGACCTAAAACTATATCAATGTTGACATTGGATAATGCCATCATCGATGCAGAAGTTTGTAAAATTTGAGGAACAGGGTCGTCAGCCTCTAGGCGTAAGGTGACACAATCGGCTTGCTCGAAAGAAGCGAGCGAGAATTTTTCGAGCTCGACTCCTACAACTAGCTTCCCGTTATGTATACTAGGATTGAGAAAAGCAGGGGGTTCAACACAAACCTTTACGACACTGTTTTTAGTTGGAAATTTGAGGCATTGATGGAGTGTAGAGGCGATCCCGAGGTTTTCATGCAGCCACGGTCTTCCTAACATCATGTTGAAAGAAGGTTTTATGTTCAAGACATAAAACTTTATCACTTGATCGATAGGGCCAATCTTGAGTGTGAGAGGCAGTATGCCTTTAGCTTGTCTTTTGGTTCCATCATATGCAGCGATAGTTAGTTGACATGGTTCGAAGTCATCCGGGCTTTTGCCTATCTGCTTCACTGTTTTCATAGGGCATATGTTTAGAGATACCCCATTATCAACAAGCACTCTTCGTATCTCCTATCCTTGCATGAAGACGGTGATGTGCAGAGGTTGGACGTGAAATCAGTTGAGGCTGGCTGGGATGTCATCATCTGTGAATGCGATTGGTGTTGGTGCCATCAGCTGGTTGATCATTCTGGACAACTCATCCCGTTGTTTGTTGCTCGAGATGTGTGTCTTGGCAAGGACCTTCTCGATCTGGGCTCTAAGTGCTGGTGAATTGGCAAGTACCTCCAAGATGGTGATTTGAGCCTGGATCTTCTCGAGATGAGCTGGTAGATCATAGGTGGTTGCAGATCCTTGAATTTCTTTGTTCTGCTCATGATCTACCCCCTCTGGTTGTTTGGTTTTTGAGGTATTTCCCATTCTTTCATCAAGACTATCAGCCATCAATTGAATGGGTTTGAACAATCGACCTCTTCAGGTTAAGGAGTCGACCTCGCCAGCTTGAACCTCGATAGGGTCAGCCCTAGCAAGAGTAATGGGAGACTTTGGGGTGTTGGCCCCTTGTTTGGAAGATGACGCTTTTTCATTAGTCCTGACCATATCAATCTCTAGTGTGTCATGTTCGTCATATCGGTCCCATTTGGGAAGGTTATCGAGGTTTGGAGATGAAGGGATTCCTCTTAGGAGGCTCAAAAGATCTTTTTCGAGTTCTTGAAAGTGATGATCACTTTCAAGAACTGACTGGGATCATCTTCTGCGTTTCCACACTCAATCATGTGAATGACAACGTTCTCTTTCGAGTTGTCTTGACCTTCCGTCCTTTCGGTCGTTGTGATCATATTTTTAGGGAGAGGATTTGTGAAGATATCTATCTTTTGATTAGGCTCTTCGACAGGTTGGTTTCTATGTACGACAATGATGTCCCCCTTATTGATTAACCCTTGAATCAACCATTTCAAATATATGCAATTTTGAGTATCATGAGCATGGTTTTGGTGCCATTTGCACCACCTGCTCTTATCCATGCCTTGAAATGATGGTTCAGATAGTGGCAGGAGATAAACAATATTCTTAGCCAAGGGTAATTTCAACAGTTTTTCTAATGGGTCTTTGAGAGGGGTGAAATTATCCTCTCGCCTTCGTTTATTATTTTGAGCGTTGACTCTAGGCTGACCCTTGCGGTTTTGATTCTGATTGTTGCATTGAGCAGCTGAACCTTAGGCCGATCTGTTAACGATGATCTCATTAACGTGACCAGAAGCATTCCCCTTGTTTTTGTACATATTTTGAGGAGCTCTTATCGGCTTGTTGTCGGGCTTGGTGCTGAGGGGTGTCCCTTTGGCCCTTTCATGTCATGCCACCCTCTCGATCATGGAGTCGAAAGAGTGACGGATAAGACCTTGGCTGAAGAAGGTCCTGTACGCGGGAGCAGCATTCTCTAAGACTATGGAGATATTGGTTGGGTCTGTAAGTGGACATTTTATGACCCTCATTGCCACCTCGTGGAATCGACCGATGAAATCCTCGAAGGATTCTCCTGGGTTTTGTTTTGTTGCACTGAGTTCGCCCAAGGAGAGAGTCTTGGTGTCGACCCACGGTAGTGAGAGACGAATACGTTGAACATTTCGTCTGGAGTGATGTATGGTCGAGTGGACATTGTTCTCCGATGCCAGATCAAGGCCTCATTGGTCAATGTTTGTGAAAAGATGGCCTTCAGTTGGTTAGGCCTGTCTCGCAAAGCTCGAACAAAGAGGAGGTACGCGTTGACGTAAGTATCTGGATCACTCTTCCCAATGAACTAGTTTCTAAATTTTGGGACGACAAATCTCAAGGGAAGGTCCTCTATGCCTCCAAGGGACTCATGAACATAGGCATTTGAGGGTAGAATTTCATGCATGCCCATTCTTACAAGCATATCCTGCATTGCTTTTAAGGTGCCTTCTTATTGAGTATTTGACATGGAAGTAAGCCTACTGGTTGGTGGGTTCCCAAGCGTAGACTGATAAGTTGAAACTTGGGGTATATGTTGGCCTACATGGGCATGAGATTGATGAGCCGCAGTCACCAGGGCGGTTTGATACATTGGTGCCTGAGGGGCGTACTGACCCATAGGTGTCGCCATCAGTTGTGGAAATTGTATTGTTTGTTGGACCAGAAGAACCAGAGGGACCGATTGAAGAATTGGCTGACTCGGTTGTGCTAAGGGTTGACCTATACCACTAACTTGGTTTGGGATTGACCCGTAAGCTGGGGCAGGAATAGTGTAACCTAGGTCAACTAGACTTTTGAGGGCAGCTTGGACGCTTATCTCACCTAAGGGTCGGTTTGAGTCGACACCTCTGCTTCGTATAATGTTCAGGACATCATGATCTGTACTATGGTGGCTCGATGTTGGGTTAGATCCCCTAGACCTATGTGGGTCTTGTTTTTGAGATCGCTGCACCTCAGAGTTATCTTGGTTTGAGTTACGGGAATTGGCTTTAGATGTTGTATTAATTTCTTCCTTCACTCGACTTCTACTTTGGTTGCCTAAAATCCCCTGTAGGATGACACCTGATCGGACTCCTTGACTATTCAAGGTTTTTCGGGCTACACTGATCTCAAGATTAAGAGTGGATGCTTGGGACTCTGCCGCTAATTGAAGACTTGGGCATTGGATAATGGATTGTCTTGAGGTCTGTCGATAACTCCAAGGGATTGCAGCATACTGGTCCTTAGGTTTGGGCAGGTTAGGCTTAGAGTCGGCCGTGGAGCAGTCATCATGGTCGCCTTGAGTGACTGACATGGTGATTGCTTTTAGCTTGGTTCTAAAATCTAGAATTAGGTAAGATCTAAACTCGATGAATTAGGGCAAACCTAGCCTGACATTAGGGGAAAAAACTTTAGCTAAGACCTAAGCTAAGACTAGACTGGAACCTAGACTTATTAGACTCGATGTATTTTGGTTAAGTCCCTAAACTAGGGTAAGCCTAATCTAGCTCTAGAGGCTACTATTAAGCTTAGACCTATGCTAGAACCTAGATTAAGATCTAGACTAGATGGTGCATGAGTCTCGGCTCGGACTAAGAGTGGGTCTAGGTTTAGAAGGGTAAGCGACCCCAATGTATTATTTTATTTTTTTTAATTTTTTTATATTTTTAATTTTGATGAAACACAATTAAATAAGCATGTTGAAAGCAAGAAAATATGATTTCAGTCAAAATTAACAAATTAAAATAAAATCAAAAGGGTAGAAAAAAAACATATCTATCTTAAGGAAAATACTTTTTTATATTTTTAAAAATTTTATTTTAGGTTAAAAATAAGTCAACAGGGAGCCAAACGTCCTTGGAATGGTCCTGTGGGGTCCCAAAATATTTCTGGGATAGTTGCAGTTGGGCGACCGAGTGGTGTCGCCCAGGTGGCACTAGTGGTGTTGCCCTTGGTGGGCGACACGGTTGGTGTCGCCCAAAATATTATTATTTTTTATTTTTTATATTTTTATATTGTTAATATTGATGAAGTAAGTCTACTTTAAACTTGGAAGTAGCAGGAAAAAAAAATATTTACGGTGAAATAAATTAAAATAAAATAAAATAGAAAAACCCAGATTGAACTGAAAATTATTTGTTTTGTATTTTTAAAAATTTTATTTGTATTTGAAGTTTTTTGTGAAGTTACAAAATAGTCCCTAGAACAGATCCACAAAGTTCCAAAGGTTTTTGAGACCTTTGAATTTGGGCGACACTGGGAGTGTCGCCTAGAAAAGCAGGGTTTCGGAGCACCGAAACCCTGGATTATATCACAACCAACTTTTGGGACCTTTTGTGACTGAAAGAACTTAAAAAATAGTGAAAAAAAAATTGTATTTTGAAGCTTGGATGAAGCTTGAAATAGCCCCACGATGGGCGCCAAACTGTTTACTATGAAAATCTGACAGATCTTCCGATGAAGATCTCTTGAATTTTAATAGCTTAGACTAATTAAATTTTTTTAAATAAAGTGGTAAAGAAAGTGGCAGATCAAATTCAGATCTGAGGCCAGATTTGCCCGAAAACGAGCAGATCTACTATGAGATATGTGGCAGAGCCAGTAAGATCCAGAGCAGTAAAATATGATTTTTAAAACAAGTTAACAGATCAAAAATAAATAAAAGAAAAAAAATAGTAAAAAGAAGAAGAAAGATAGAGGAAGAAATAATACTAAACCGGGTTCGATCGTTCAAGATTCTCGAGCCTTCGAGGGCTCACCCGTATCAGAACCGGTCCTCTTTGCCACTCTGATTCGGATGTTAACCAGCAGATCTCTAATATAAAGGCTTATATCTAGGGTTATTGTGCCCTAATTCTAGTTTTGATTTAGGGTTTTTGTGCTCTAGGTCTAGGTTTTCTCAGTCTTGAGGGTTAGGACTTCAAGAGGCTAAGGTTTTTATCTTCTCTAGGGTTTTCAATCTAGAGATTTTTCTAAAGCTGTCGGTCTTTCGTGGGGTCTGGATGAGAATTTCCTTAGTTTTTTAAGGGTTTTGTGATCTCCTCAAGCTAAATATGAATTCTGAGCTTTTATCTAATTTTTGGAGATTTTTCTTAAATTTTTAGGAATTTTTTAAGGGTTTTTCTTATTTTTGATTTTTTTTGGAAATTTTCCTAATTTTAGGAAGTTTTAAGGTTTTTTTTGGTCTCTTTTTCTCTCTCCTTTTGGGTTTAGGGGGAGGGGGTATTTATAAGATTCAATTGGTGATCTTTCTTAAATTTTTTGGAGTTTTTTTATTTTTTTATTTTTTTGATTTATCTTGAAGTTTTAGCTATATCTAATTCAAGAAAATGTATTTACTACATCATCAGATGCGTTGATTGCATCATCAGCCCATGTCTGGGCTTATCGGGTACGTTACAGCCCGGGCCACGGCCCGACAGTTGAGTCTCATAGGGATTAAATTGTCATTGTTATATCTTTTTATCCATATGTTCGATTCAGACGATTCTTGGACTGTTGGAAAGCTCTTAAGCTCTATTTCAAATTGCGATAGGATTTGGGTTGTTTTGGGGTAATTAATTGGTCCACTAGGCTAATGTAGTCCTAAAGGTTTAGAAAACCATAGAATTTGCCATATTTAAAATGGGATGTCTACATTTAGTAGACATATTCTGTTAAGGATTCTTTTGTTACAATGTAACCAAATAAAAAATCTATGTTAATATAAAGAGAGCCTATAATGCAATTACTCATGACCACATGAACTTTTAAGGGTTAGTTAGGAAGGACATAAAACATGCTTAATTTTATTTATTTATTTGCCAGATAGGTTGGGAACAATTCCACAAATGTTTATGTCTTCTTTCTTTTTGTTTTTTCTTTTTCTTTTTTTTCTCTATCAATGGTGGGAATGAACGGTGGGATATTATGTTGAGGTATCTAACCCCTAACCACCTGTGACCCACCCCATTTCCTTTTGTTTTAAATTTTTTATAATAATTAGAAACCCAATTTATTGTTGGATTTGGTGATATCCAAAATCACCCACATAAGGAAATCCTACGTTATATAGAATTGAGATTGATATTGATAAGTTTCCTAAAGGAACTAGAAATCCAAAAAGATTAGTATTCTTGAATATATTTCTTGATGTTTAGATATATGTAACATCTATAGGAAGTTTCCTATTTAGTGTGGATTTCTAACTTTATATATATGGGATTAAAGAGGAAAGATGTGTATCTCCTATTTGGGTGACCATATGGGAAACATGGCTTGCTCTAGAGAGAGAAAAATAGGCAGGTGCTTCCTGCGCATGAGAGGCAAGGCCTTATTTTTTATAGAGAAGCAGTTCTCATTGATATTTTGGGAGGTTTCCGCTTTTAGTTAGAGAGAAAGTCAGTTTCTCGTTGCTCTCACGTTTCTGTGCTTGAATATTTGAAATTTTATTCGTAAAATGAGTAAATTGTTTATGAGATAATTTTAGATTAACACAAAAAAAAATTTGATGTAGAAAATCAAGTAACATACATAGGATATTAGTTTGAGTACTAATTAAGGAAAAGTCTTCCCAATGTCTATAGGCGATAGGGATCAGTGATTTCGCCCTTGCTTTATCCACCGTTTGTTTAAATGGGATGAAAGGAGTGGTTGGGATTGAATAAAAAAAAAAAGTAAGAAACAAAAGCTTCAAACCCTCAGAAATTTCAACCTACCCCTCTCTTCCTACTTCCCCAGCTCTGTGAGCTTCCCTTTCTCTCGCTCTCCCTCCCTTTGCTCTGCTATGCCTCTTATCCTCTCTCTACGAAGCGTCTGTCTTGCTCGCGCTCCCATCTCTATTGCCCTCTTTTCTCACTACGAAGCTTCTTGTTGCCAGATCCACATACGCAGTTCTTCAACAAACCAGGTGAGTCCTTCCTTGCCCTCTCTCTCTCTCTCTATGCCACACACACAGTTCTTTCTATTGCCTAACCAACAATCTCTCAATAAACTCTAACCCAAATCAAGAATAAAACCCCATTTTTTCCCAAAACCAAACCAACACTTTTTATTCAAATCCCAATTCAAAATATTATAATAAAACCCTACTTTTTTACCTAATAAAACACCAAAAACGGGAGAGAAAATCACAGACAGAGAAAATAGAAGAGAAAACTACATATGAGATGAATTTTGGATTTGGTTAAAAAAATTAGGTGATTTCAGTTTATCATAGTTTAAATCTAACCTTATCATGAATACACACCAAATATTGTTCTTTGATGTCCAAAACAATCCCTAAGTGGAAGTTGTGAATGAAGCCCTCTATATTATAGTGTTAGATGCAGAATCAATCAGTAGAAAAAAATTTTACTTAATAAATCACGAAAATGGACTGCCTCAATGTAAAATGAGTTTGTTCTTTTTTTCTTCCTTCTTGTTGATAGAAATTGATTTTTTATGGTATTATGTTGTTAATTTTGGTTTGATTTGTGGATTTTTTATTGATCATTCATTGGTCAAATGGGTGGTTTTAGTTCCTTTCTCTTTTGTTGTTTCTTTTTTTTTTTTTTTTTCATTTTTGATAGAGTCTTGAAGTGATTGTAGAGAAAAATTTTGGAGTGGTTTTTTGTTTTTGTTTTACCGATCGATTGCTTGTTTTTGTTTTTTGTTTGGCAACGTTTGTAATGCTCGGAATTAATGAGAAAAAAATATTTTTTGAGAAATGAATATTAAAAAACAAATCATGTTTTTTAATTTGCCGTGGAGCATGGATGTAGAACATTTGTGATTCTGAGTTGATGTTGTTATTACTATCATTAGTATTTTTTGTTCCTCTTTCTTTCTTGGAAATAGTACTCTCTTCGTTGGTTCCTCAAAAAAGAAACACACTTTGTTGGCATGCATATGATACGTTTTTCTCTCCCTAAATTTCGAAATTTTGACTTTAATAAATAGTTTCTAGGTTTTCATTGCCTTCATAAGTTTCATTTGTAAGCTTTTGGCTACTTTTTGAATAGATGATCTTGGATTAGGCAAATTACTTTCTCAAAAAAAAAAATTCTTAAGCAAATTAACTTGGATTTAGAATAACATGATTTTCTTGCCTCATTTTATGTATAAAAGTAAAATGAAATTTTTTTTTAATCTTGCACTTTTTGTAGTGTAGCCTCCCCATATAGAGGAGCTCTATTATCTTTTGGTGAGATTAGCAGGGTTGGGCAGGACTCCTACTCATGTGTTTAGCAGGGTTGGGCAGGACCTACTATGCATGTGTCATGGATGCCTCAACATCAACATCTTCTTCCTCCCTTCAACATTACTAATTCAAAAAATGGGCATGAGTGTAGTGCTCAAGCTATGCTGGATGAAGCTTGTCATGATTCTCCATTTGATGAGGACATAGTTGCAATAGATGGAGAAGGAGATCCTATACTTATAGATGCAAAGGCAGCCCTAGCAAGAGGTGCAAGTATCAAACCGGCAATAGAAATGGCATTTATTGACAAAGATGAAGCTTATGATTATTATAATAAGTATGCAAAATTGGTAGGGTTTGGTATAAGAAAGGAAAGGACCATATGGAGACATGGTGGAAGAATTAGTCGGATTTTAGAATGTTGTAGGCAAGGTTTTCGTAGTGAGATGTATGATGGAAGTGAAATTGCTCACCCCAACTCAAAATGTGGATGTCAGGCAAAGACCTGCATTAAGAAGGATGACAAAAATAGATGGGTTATTGCGAAGGTTGTAAAAGAACATAATCATATTCTCACAACGTCCAACAAGACTAGATTCATTCACTCTCATCGAAAGATACTAAACACATTGAAAAAGATGATTGACACATTGTAGTCTTCTATGGCTAAATCTAGGGTTATGATGGATTATCTTATTGAGGAGACCGAGGGGTAGAAAATGTCACTTTCATTGAGAAAGAATTGGAGAATCACATAACTAGAAAAAAAAAAACAACCGAAAGGGAAAGAGGGTAATGTTGTTATGAATTGGTTGCATATGAAGAATGAATTGGACCCTAACTTCTTTTATAGAGAGCAACTTGATGAGATGGGGAGGTTGTTTGGTGTTTTATGGGTTGATTCAAAGTGTATATTGTCATACCAACTTTTTAATGACGTGATAACCTTTTGACACCACATACCAAACAAATGAATACAGTATGCCCTTTGGCCCAATTGCCCTTTGGCCCAATTAATCATCACGCTAACACAATTTTTCTCAGATGTGCTCTCATCTTCAATGAGACTACAAAAAGCTTCATTTGGTTATTTGAGAAATGGCCAGAGGCAATGTGAAGCCGCCAACCAGGTACAATTATCACTAATCAGGCTTTAGCTATAACGGCAACAGTTAAGATAGTTTACCCAAATACTAATCATCACTATTGCAAGTGGCACATCATGGGAAAGTTTAAAACACATCTAAGCAATGTTGAGCGTGCGCACTCATTATTCTTAGAAGTATTCAAGAAGTGTATTGCAGCCTACACAGTTGAGCAGTTTGAGGCTGATTGGTTGGCTATGACTCAGAAATATGATCTTCAAGAGGAAAGTTGGCTCAAGTGGTTATATGGTTATCGCACTGAATGGGTTGATGCATACATAGCTGATAGATTCACAACCGGCATGAAAACCACACAACAAAGAAAAGGGTTCAATCATCATTAAAGATGCATGTCACTTCTGATACAAGTTTGCAAAAATTCATGAATGATATTGAAAAGTTGCAAAAAAACAAGTTCATCTAAGAAAAAGAAAAAGACAGTAATGATCTTACATCCACACCTGTTTTAAAGACAACTTTCCTTATCAAGGAGCATGTAGCAAAGACATATACTCATAAAAGTATTTAAAAAGTTCCAAGAAGAGGTTGTAAGGTCCTCAAATTGGCTTAGCAAATTAATCGAAGGCAATGATGAATTTGCCAAATATAAGGTGGAAGACATTCACGGTGTGCCAATCCCTCGGACGGTTACATTCATTGAATCAGGGAAGAAGTGTACATGCACATGTTAGTTCTTTGAGCGTGTTGGAATCCCTTGTTCACAAATGCTTAGAGTGGTCAACATGAGGAATAAATTGAAGATCCCATCTACATTTTGAGCCATTGGACAATAGATGCGAAGAAGCGTGTCAAAGACAAATGTGGTGCTAGTAGTTCAACTATTTCTAAATTTCGAGCTTTATTCTATGTCATGAGCTTTATGACCTTGTAAGAACAATTGTACAGTCAGTAGTAGAAAATGATGATCTATTTGAAAAAGTGAAGTTGAGTTTCTCCAAGTTAGTTGTGGAGGTCAATGTAACAAGAGAGTCTTTGTCGAATACATATGCACCATCAACCTCCACTCATTGCAGTGCCGATGAAGATGAAGTATGTGGCAGTATTAGATCAGTTGCATTCAGAGTCGTCCACTAATTCCACTAAGGGCACCAGAGTGTATGAGGATGTTCACTCTCCTTTCGGGCTCCAAGCTAATGCCTCCCCCCTTATGCTTGATCCACCATGTGCACGAGCAGTTGGATGACCAAGGACTAAAAGGATAAAACCTTCATGGGAGGAAGGGCCAAAATCTTCTACCGAAATAAATTAGTCGGAGGAAAAGCCACCCACTAGAAGGAAGTGTAAAGTTTGAAATAAGTGTGGACATGACAGGCATAATTGTCTGGTGAGGGCGTGTGGGATGTAAGTGCTTGTTTGTTTTATGTATTGAACGCAATAAGCCTAATTGTTTTTAGCTTTACTTTTCATTTGTCTTCTGCGTTATGTATTGGACTTAAAATACATCTTTCTCTTATAGAGCTACTATGGACCTCGAACCAAGTTGAGGCCATGAGAAACGAAGGGCTGCAATTGCATGGACGATATGACAAATTGTGACACATCGAGGATTTTTTTTATTTGTATTGACTAATTTTTTGAATTTTGGAGACATGTAAAAACCCATTTTTGTAGTTGACTTTGGGGGTTATGTGAATATTCAATGAATCTTGCTGGCATATAAAGAACCTATTTGTGGGGCATGTAAAGGACTTGACTAATTTTTTGAATTTTGGAGACTTGTAAATACCCCTTTTTGTAGAAGACTTTGGAGGGTTATGTGAATATTCGTTATTTATGTAATTTTGCGAGCATGTAAAGGGCCTCTTTACGGGGGCATGTAATGGACCTCTTTATGGGGCATGTAAAGAACCCATTTGGTGACTTTTTAGTGACATATGTGTGATATTTCTTTATTTTCCATGTACGTCATTAACGTGTGCAACATGGGTTTACTTGGATAGTGAAAGGCATTTATATCTCCACAGTTCTCACTTCATTTTATTTTTTATGCTGAGCGTTTGATACATTCTCACCTTTTACCATACCAGAAGGCGTATAGAACAGCTTTATAACCATCACGGACCTGCTTTGGATAACCAACTCTCTCTCATAGGCCTCGGATTTATGATCTCTCTCTCTCTCTCTCTCTCTCTCTCTGTTTATGTATGTGTCTCAAAAAAAACAAAAGATATACACTGAATAATACCAGAAACCAGATAATTTCATTCACAAAATATTACCATTGATTAAACAACGATCAATTACAATCATTTACAAATTACTGGAAAGATATAAGGAGGTTAAACACCTCATGAAATGGGATAAAATCAGATACAAATAAAGCTTCAAAAAAGGTAACCTAATTGAGCTGACTCAACCACCAACAAGTATTTTATTTATTTATTTTTTCTTCAAGTTTCATTTTTCCATTCGAATAATGCAGCGAAGGCCGTCCCCTTTGAGTATGTATTAAAAAGTTTTATTGTTCTATGAGAATGAGACTGAATGTGTGATGAACTTCTCCATGTGACATGTACCTTCTTCATGTATTTGTCGGCAATAGATGGAAGATCAGATTGTAGCTTATAGTTTCCAAAGAATGTTCCTTTGAGAGTCCTTTCATTGAGCACATTCATTTAGTGTGTCTTGAACACTGCATCCTTGTGAAGAACCCTAACAAGCATTGTTGCACTGCATCCTTCTTCATGTATTTGTTGACAAATATGCAGTATCTAGAAGGCATTTAGATTTCGACTTGAATTTATGGTACATGACCACAATTAAAAAAAAAAAAAAGGATATAAGTGTCATAAATAGCACATGGCAAACAAGCACTGGAAGAACAAAATAGCAATAGAAGCAGGGGTACGTGAGAAGGATGACTAGTTTCAAAAAGATCTATAGCTTAGAGAACCAGATGGTCATAAAAGAAAGTCAATATATATGTGTCTAGGCACATTATTGTTCAAATGTAGAATCACAGACAGAATCTTCATGAGTTTTATTCATGACTCTGACATAGTCACTATTTCAATCCATAGGCATCGAGTGCACAATAGATGTGTAACCTACTCCAAATACTCACGGTAGGTGCAATTTTGAAGAGGGAGCTACAACCTATGTACCAATGATCCTAGATTCACATCATCATCAATTCTCTATGGCCATTTGGATGCAATTTAGAAATTCAGAGAGAACTAGATACTCAATCACACTTTTCATTAATAGATGTTGTACATTGTAATAAAAATAAACAAATAATATCATCATCATCATCCAAACCTTATCCCAATTGTTTGGGGTTGGCTAGAAGACATAATGTACTCTCTAGAAAAAAATAATACTCACAACTTCAACATTTTGACGTGTTACTGTAGGTGGCTGGAATGTGGCTACCAATGAGCTGGTTATTATTAAGTTGGCTGCAAAACAAATTAGAAGCAAACATTACATACTCGAATGCCACTTCAAGTTCGGATGTTGTACGATAAATCCATACTTACAAGTGAACCAAGTGGGGTAATTTAGAAAGTTCTACTGGAATTTGCCCACTAAGTGAGTTATTGTTCATGTGACTGCAAAAGGTATATAATTTTCAAAGAGACATACATTACCAAAGGGCCAAGTAAAGGTGCAAACTAAAAGAAAAAGTAAAAAACGTTGTGCAACTTACTAGTGCTTTGTCATGTTTAGGTTTGCAAATGACTTTGGTATTGGTCCTGATATATGGTTGAAGTCTATTTGTATACGATCCAAGTTAGGAAGATAACCAATCTCTTCTAGCAAAGAACCAGTTAATTGATTCCCATTCACAAGCCTGCACAATAGGACGTCGTAACATCTTAACATGCATTCCAATAAAGAAACATCAATAAAGAAACATCATAGATGTTAAAAGCTTCATTAACAAACATCAGTAAAGAACAATTAAAGGATTTTGCAAAAAAATTGGCAGATACCACATGGCACAAGTCCGTCCACTGCACCTATTACTATATCAGAAGACATGTACGAAAAATACATATCAGAAACGCAGTGAAACAAATATATTGATAGGGCCTATCAATATACTTCATCACAGTCGGTTCAAGTAATTGCCTTTTTCTAATAACTATGCCAAAATATTAGATACAACGCATAAAGTTATTTAAGCAATGCCGAAACTAGGCCGAGTAGTTTTCTCATGTTATCCGTGATCTCATGTGTTGTGGTCAAGCTCAGAATAATTTGCATAAGCCATGCCGAAACTAGGCCGAGTAGTTTTCTTATGTTGTCAGTGATCTTATGTGTTGTGGTCAAGCTCGGAATAATTTACATATTGGTAGAGCACAAACGTGTTCCAATTCTTCTCATATCAATATAGATATACAAGAAAATAAATCAGAACATATATGCATCTTATGCTGATCTTCCCTTTTTTTTTTTCTTTTGATAAGTAAATTCTCCGGGTTTCCCACCAATGCTCAAACAAAACAGTCCATGTGTACAAGTTGATATTAATATCCGGAAATTGGAGCTTCAGATATAGGCATTGTCCACATGATATGTGGTACTCAAGGAAAAGCATAAAGATGGATATAAACTCACATCCGAAGTACTAATTGCAAAAACGATGCAAGTTGAATATTTTAAATAGGACAAACCATTAATCATAAGAGTAACTGATGGTAACAGAGTGCTGAATTCATCTCATAGTGTGTCATTTTATTTCGACAGTATAAAGATTAAATTATAAAATTCATAACATATTGTCTTCAATTTACATTGTGATATATTGAAATCACTTAATTTTTTAAACCAAATCCAAAATTTCATCTCCCGTATATAGTTTTCTTTTCTATTTTCTCTGTATGTGATTTCCTCTCCTATTTTTGGTGTTTTACTAGAATATTTCGATTTGGGATTTGAATAAAAAGTGTTGGTTTGGTTTTGGAAAAAAAATGGGGTTTTATTTTTGATTTGGGATCAAAGTTTATAGAGAGATTGTGGGTTGGGAAACATAGAAGAATTGCGTGTGTGGCATGGAGAGAAAGGGCAAGGAAGAACTCGCATGGTTTGTTGAAGAACTGCATATGTAGTTCTGGCAGCAAGAAGCTTCACAGCGAGAGAAGAGGGCAACGGAGACAGGAGTGTGAGCAAGATAGAGGGCTTCATAGAGAGATGACAAGAGGCTTCGCAGAGCAGATGGAGGGCGAGCAAGAGAGATGGAAGCTCGCAGAGCAGCAATGGAAGCGGGAAGAAATGGGTAGATTGAAATTTCAGTGGGTTTGAAGCTTTTGTTTAGCACGCGTGCTTTTTTTTTTATTCAATCCCAACCTCTCATTTCATTCCATTTAAACAAACGGTGGATAGAATAGGGGTGAAATCACTGTTCCCTATCGCCTATAGGCGTTGGGAAAACTTTTCCTTAATTTAATTATAATTATACCTAGTACTTATAAAACAAGTTGATTATATTACATAATTTCTACTCTTATAATTTTGCGTATTGAAGTTATTAATATGCTAGTTTTATTCTTAATAATTTGTGATAAGATAAAACATATAATCAATTAGGATTCTAATTGTTTTAAATTTTATAATGTCCATTGATTATTACGATCACATTATTAGTGCTATTAGCAGTATTTACATTTATTATTATTATTTATACTATAATAATTTTACGATATTAAAAATTCTATAATTAAATAATAGAAAATATTGGCGTAGGTCCACTAGCCTACAGCTACGTATGAGCCCAACAGCTCAGATTTAATCTAGACCGGTCTGACATATACAACCTCATTTGGTATTTGAATTTTAATTATGTTTCTACAAACATAAATCACGTGAATTTTTAGGCGTTTATTCTTCTCATCAAGATTCACCTAATAAAAATATTTTAAAAAATAATTCATAAGTATAAATTGATGAAAATACCCTTGAAATGTTTCAAGGGTATTTTGGTTAATTTATTTTCAGGACATATTTTTTTATTTTTTTTATTGGATTCTTCTATTTTTATAGAATACATGCCCAAAATTTCAAGTGATTTAGATTTATAAAAAAAATTAAATTTCAAATACGAAATACAATTGTGATCATTAGAAGCCCAGAATGAATATGGCCTGTTAGGCTTATATGTACGTGTAGGCTAGTGGGTCTACGCCATTATGTTCCTTAAACAATTAATTATACTAGTTTAAATTCTTCTCGATGAATTATGAAAATACCCCTTGGAAGGCCTAAGAAATTTGTGGATGTCAATATATTTCGAGTTACCAAAGATCAAGCATATTGAATTTAAGTACCAGTATTGTAAGCCAGGAAGAAATATGAATTAATTATTAGTCAGATAATTACAAATTATAAAATTATTGCATTTTTAATTAACTCAAAGTAATTTTATAGTCATATCATTGTGATAGATTAATTAGTATATTAAATAAATTATTGTAATAATAAAATTATGATTATGATTTAATATATTTGTGATAATATTATTTAATTTAATTACTATTATTATAAAACAATAATACCTAAAGAAAGATATTACAAAACGCCTATAGGTGAAAATGAACAGTGATTTCGCCTACCCTCATCACCATCCAAACTTCATCGTAGGGTCACAGATGTCTGGTAGTGTTTTAATTTTCATTTTTTTTTTTTTACTAATTGGAATGATCTGAAATTTGAAGCATATGTACATCTAAGTGAAGCGCACCGAATAAAAATATGGAAAAAATAATTCGTAAAATATTAATTTACCAAAATACCCCTATAAATTTTTAGGAGTATTTTAATCAATTTATATTTTACAAATTATTTTTTTCATATTTTTATTAGGTGCACCTCACTAAGATGTACACACGCTCCAAATTTCAAGTAATTTGGATTTTTAAAAAATAAATGAAAATTGAAATACTACTGAAAAACTGTGATCGTGCGATGAAGTTTGGATGGTAATGAGGGCAGGTGAAATTACTATTCATTTTCGCCTATAGGTATTGGGAAGAGTTTTTCATACGTAAAGAAAGATGCTACAAAATGTCTATAGGAAAAAATGAACAGTAATTTCGCCTACCCTCATCACCATCTAAACTTCATCGCACGGTCACAGTTGTAAGGTAGTTTTCAATTTTCATTTTTGTTTTGTTAATCAAATGATATGAAATTTGGAG
Source organism: Amborella trichopoda (assembly GCF_054954075.1). NCBI lineage: Eukaryota > Viridiplantae > Streptophyta > Magnoliopsida > Amborellales > Amborellaceae > Amborella > Amborella trichopoda. Next base: position 32,895,292 of record NC_142344.1, read on the forward strand.
CGTGCGTATATCTTAGTGTGGCGCACCTAATAAAAATATGAAAATAATAATTCGTAAAATATAAATTGACCAAAATACTCTTTAAATTTTTTGGGGTAGTTTGGTTAATTTATATTTTACAAATTAATTTTTTCATATTTTTATCAGGTGTGCTCACTAAGATATACACACGCTCCAAATTCCAAGTAATTTGAGTTTAAAAAAAAAAAATGAAAAATGAAACACTAACAGACAACTGTGACTGTGCGATGAAGTTTTGATGATGATGAGAGTAGCCGAAATCACTGTTCATGTTAGCCTAATATAGATATTATACGAATTAGTATAGGATTTTGTTTCTATAAGGTTGCAACCTTAAACAATCCAATTAAGGCACACCTTCAAATTTTATCATAACATGTAATTTTGTTGTAAAACATTCTTAAGATTATCTTAAAATCTATTTTCATATCTAATTAGAAAAATTTAAATTTAGAAAAATTTAAACTCTAAAAATAGTTAAAATCAAGGAGATCTATAAACATATGATAACTTGAAAATGGACGGCCTAGATAATATGTTGCAAGATGTACTATTTCTGATACTCAAAGACTTTTTTTTGTTCTTATATCCATGCATCTCGATGTTGAGATGATCGAATTTTCAACATTAAAACAACCTTTCCGATAGATTTTTGAGGTGCATCTGTAATTCCACATTTTAAGATTGTAATCTTATATAAACTTTTCCCATTAGTATATATTACAGAGTTTCCTAAATGATCAGACGAAAGAAAGTGCTAAGTTTTAGGAAAAAGGGAAGGATGTCTTATTTCTTAAGAAAAAAAACGTTAAGGTTATGTGGCTATTATTGAATTTATCATATAATTTAAATTTCAATATTGTAGAGGTCGAGAGATTCACGTGCTATCAAATCTATTTTAAAAAATATAAAGATAAAGACAAGATAGATGAGAAAGATAGACAAAAGTGAAACATGTTATAAATTACACAATCAAAATGTACCAAAAAAAAAACTGTTGGGTTTTTTGGACCTTAGAAGAGCAGGCAATGAATTATATGATAGAAAAACAACTAACTTCGATGGGAGTAGGTCCAGAGGAACTGAAGTTGGCAATATTGATATCGAGACTCAAACTAAGCTTGAAGAGCCTAGCCAATTGAATTTTAAAACCCTATGATACCTGGGCATATAGCATAATCAAGAAAGGCTAGCATGGTTACCCCTTGATGAGGTGAAGAGATGCTCAAAGTAACAACCTAAGAGACTGTGACCTATGTGTATGATTTGTAGGAGGAACAGGAGCCAATTTTTCATTATGACTATCACACATATGATAGCCGTATTGAGAAGTGAACACCATTGAGGGTGTTGCATGTATATATGCGAGAGATAACCCTCTACACTAATTGCGATGTGCATGCACAGGTTTGTGTGACCTAGGCTTGAACCTAGGGCAAACTTGTAGTGCATAGACTAGGATTGTTTTCTCGACACATATTGACGGCTTTGGTAGTCCAATAAGAAACCCTTGTGATGGACTATTAATCAGTTTGAGAAAGTGAGTGTGGGACATAGTCACAAGTAGAGATGGATTGCCTCAGTATTTCTGTATTTTTTTAATGACGTTGGATTCGATTTTAATCAAATTAAATTAGAAACAATTAATTTGATTATAATTTATTTTTAGATTATTAAAATAATGTTTATAAGTCTCTTGCTATTTTATTTATTTAAAATTGATTTTAAAATAAGCTTAAACTTCATTTTCATGTATTTAATTATCCAGAGGCAAAATAAAAATACTAATTATTTTCAAAAATTATTTTATGGTTATAAAATTATTAAAATGCCTCGAAGCCCATTATACTCTGTGGGTCCCACCTATCTAGCACATTTGATGTGGTTGTGGAGCCCACAAATTCCTCCATGGGTGGCATACCCCAACTCTTCTATTTTGTGATGGCTTGTATCATAAGCCATTCTTTTGATTGAATCAAGATAGGAAACTTTTGAAAAGAGGCTAATTAAATTTTCAAAAGCAACATTTGTAGAGAAATAATGAAGCTAAATATGAAGATCCATTATATTTTTTTTACATTAAATATTTGATGAGGTTAGGTTAAAGAAGCTTATGGATAAGGTTTTAACACATTCTATTTGTATTTATGGTTTGTATGACTAAGATCTCTCACCTTACAAGTTCCCTTTTATCAATGTTCTAGATCAAATCTCTATAAGGATAACAAAACTCTAGAAACCCAAACCCTAGCCACAAGTTTATAAAATATCTCACTGGGTTTTCTTCAACACACATTACATAAATCTCTTTGTCTCTCTCCTCAAGGTGGCACACCAACCTCTCTCTCATCTCTCTTTCTTTCTCTCCCTGTCTCTCATACACTCATACTCTCTCTATGACTTAGAAGTGGATATGCCCCATAGTTGGTACATTGCTAGATGGGCCAAGCCCCACATAAAGATGACGAGAAAAGCCCATAGTCATTCCAAATGATCTCATACGTATTGAAGGGTTTCTAGCCAAGGCTTTCAAATGTTATGAGATTTAAGAAAGACCTTAATCCCATAGAGGAGACCCAATGTCGGGTGTATGAAGTCTAATTGAGGTAATCTTTGGACATCTATTTCTACACTTTTTGTTTCGTGTTCCCAAGTTCAAATTCATGAGAATTTTAGTTATGAAATAAAGAGTTGTTAAAGTGATAGCAAGTAAGATTCCATAGTTGAGTTCTTGTTTGAGTTCTTATTGTAATCATTGGACCTACATAAGTGCTTTAGCCGATTCAAAAAAAGAAAATTTGAAACTACATAAACCAAGCTAGTTCACATTCTTCAGTTTGAGAAAGACACTAGTAATAGGATTAGAAGTTGTCAACTTCTCGCTTAACATATAAAAAAAATTACTTGATTGGGGTCAGGATTGATTCTAGCTAAGAATGGACTTTAGAAGTGCATCCAAACTTACAAAAACAATCTAAACATCCAATGAAGATTTTGTATGGGCAGGTTTCCTGGGAGAGTCCCTATGGTGGATTTCCACAATGCACGGAGTTTGCCATTTCTTAAATTTAGCATTGACCAAATTCCTTAATTCACGGTGTCCAAACTACTTCATTGAGAAAATCTTTAGAACTTTTATCCGCTCAAAAATCATCCTCTGGACTAGTATTATGGGTTTCCAGGATTCCAAAGCACGCATGAAATCCTTCTATTAGGCTAGCTCTTGCTCTCATGCCCCTTCATCACCTCTCTTATCCCATTACCCCCCTGCCCTCCTCCTCCTCTTTTCGCATCATTTTCTTCAGTCTTTTTCTCTCTACCTTTCTCTTGCCATGACCTGTGACCATAGAGTTGTTTGGTGATGTCCAGTTTTGTTAACAAGTATTGCCTCCCCAATGGTCATAGAAAAGCAACAAAGTGGCTAATATAAGAAGAATGGAAGGATATGGAAATGAAAATTATGATAAAAAATTTGGTTTTGAAATAGGAATTTCTCAAGTTAATGATAGGGTATTTACAGGCAAATTTTGGAAGGTCTTGGGAAAAAATCATTTATGATTTATGCTTCCAACTAAAAAATTCAAAAGATTAATAGAGATGAGTGGGGTCTGTCAAATTACAGTGTATGAGAAGATGGATCTGTTAAAAATAGAACTTCTCCTTATGCAGAGTTATTAGGTCTCTCTTGAAATGGTGGAAAAACCATAAAGAAACGAGGAAAATAGAAAAAAAGAAGAAAATAAAGTTAAAATTAAATGAAAGAAAGCTTACATGGGGTGTTTGGAATTCAAAGTTGGGACCCTTATTAGACCGCGGGCTGATTTACTCCCTTTTCTTTCTTTTTTATTGAAGACTTCACTAAAATTCACCTATGGAAGTTTTTACCTAAAGTTTGATTTCCTTGAGGCATGTTCCTCCTAAGGCTTTGTTTTAAATTAAAGTTTCGTATAAAAATAGGGTTTGGGCATACGGGTAGGTCACCTAGGTTTTTGTTAGAGTTTCCTTAGTCAAGGCTTCTAAGGTTTTTAGGCTCTAGGGTCTATAGGATTTGCTCAGGACTCTCTCTTTAATTTCTAAGGTACTTAGGGTTTTTAGGTTTTGAATTAAAGGAACTCGAGAGGGGTTTATATTGGCTTATAATTATGTCATACTTCAATTGGGATTAGGAGTTCTAGATCTATCTGTGGTTTTGATAATAGGTTTTGACCAGTTCATTGGTCAAAGGATTTAGTCTTCTACAGTTTCGAGAATTCTGGAAAAGTATCAAAAGCAGCCTACTCCAGTTGCATGAGAAATATGGTCCGATTGCACGATAAATATGGTCTTCTACAGGTTATATAAACGATCAAGGTCTTAGATTCAATCCATAAGATCAATCTACTCCGATTTTATGAGAAATGTGGCCCAATCTAATCTAGATTTATGGGAAGGAACATAATACATTTGCAACCTCCATATATGATTAAAGTCACTCAAACATATTCAAACAACAGTATACGAATCAAAGGCGAGAGAAAGGTTGTGCGTGCTGCATAATAAAGACCTAGGTAGCGGGAAAATGCTTATTAGTTGGGAGAATCGATTTTTCCATAGAATACCCTTAGGACCCGTTTTGATAGGAGTAAATTATGAATATTAGATATTTGAAATCGTAAGGAAATCTATGGATTTTCAATATCAAGGATTTTTGTAATGGATTCCTCAAATCTCTTGTTAGATGTAAAATTCATGGATTCCTTGTAATCATTTTCAGGTCCATTGTTTGGTAACAAAACTTGATACAATTTCTCTCTCTAAAATTTTTATATGCTTTCTCTCTCTAAAACTCAAAATTTGTGATAGTGTATCTTTAAAAATTTTGAGATAGTTTCTATCTCTAAAATTTGATATCGTTTCTCTATTTAAAATTTAATAAGCTTTCTATCCAAAATTTAAAATTTGAAAGTGTCTATCTAAAAATTTTGAGATAATTTCTCTTTCTAAATTTTTAGGTGCTTTACTCTTTCTAAAATTTAATATAGTTCTTTTTAAAATTTTAAGATACTCTATCTCTAAAACTTAAAACTTGAAATAGTTCCCCTTTTCAATAATTTTGAGAATGTTTCTCTCTCTAAACATTTTTAAGTAGTTTCACTCTCTAAAATACGATATATTGTTCTCTCAAATTTTAAGATATTTTCTCTTTCTAAAAGCTAAAATTTGAGATAATTTCACTCTAATTTTTTTGCAATAGTTTATTTTTCTAAATTTTTATGTACTTTCTCTCTCTAAAATTTGATAGAGTTACTCTCTAAAATTTTAAGATGCTTTCTCTCTCTAAAACTTCAAGTTTGAGATCGTTTCTCTTTTTAAATTTTGATAGAGTATAAATTTTGATATACTTTCTTTCTCTCTTTAAGACTCAAATTTTGATATAGTTTCTCTCTAATTTCTTTTGAGATTGCTTCTCTCTCTAAATATTTCATGTATTTTCTCTATCTAAAATTCGATACATTTTATTCCTCCAAAATTTTAAAATACTTTCTCTCTCTAAAACATAAATTTTGCAATAGTTTCTCTTTCCAAAATTTTTGAGATAGTTTCTATCTCTAAAATGTTTTAGGTAGTTTCTCTCTCTAAAATTTCATATAATTTTTATCTTTAAAATTTTAATATATTTTCTCTCTCTAAAATTTCAAGTTCGAGATAGTTTTTCTCTAAAACTCTAAATTCAAGATAGATTCTCTATCTAAAAAATGAGATATTTCTCTTTTTAAATTTTGTTGGCAGTTTCTCCTTTTAGAGTTTATAATAATTTCTCTCTAAAAGTTTAAGAATACTTTCTCTCTCTACAATTTTAAAAATAATTTCTCTCTCTACAATTTTAAGAATACTTTCTCTCCCTAAAACCTAAGATTTGATATAGTTTTTCTCACTGAAAATTAAAATATGAGATTTTTTCTCTCCCTAAAAGTTTTAAAATAGTTTCTCTCTCTAAAAAATTGAGAGTTAAAATATGAGATTTGCATGCACTTTCTCTCTCTAAAATATGATAGTTTCTCTTTAAAACTTAAAATTTGAGATAGTTTCTCTCTCTAAAATTTCTAGATAGTTTATCTCTCAAAAAAATTGGATACTTTCTCTCTCTAAAATTTTAACATACTTTCTCTCTCTTAAATTTTAATATACTCTCTCTAAAAGTTAAAACTAAGATAGTTTTTCTCTTTAAAATTTTGAGATAGTTCATCTCTCTAAAAAAATTTGGCATTGTCTATCTCTAAAATTTTAAAGTACTTTCTCTATCTAAAAGTTAAAATTTGAGATAGTTTCTCCCTCTAAAATTTTGAGATAGTTCATCTCTCAAAAAAAATTTGGTACTTTCTCCCTCTAAATTTTTAACATACTTCTCTCTCTTCTTTATAAAATACATACTCTTTCTGTAAAATTTTAATATACTTTCTCTCTCTAAAAGTTAAAATTTGATATAGTTTTTCTCTCTAAATATTTTGAGATAATTTCTCTCAAAATTTGGTACTTTCTCCCTCTAAAATTTTAACATACTTCTCTCTCTTCTTTATAAAATACATACTCTTTCTCTAAAATTTTAACATACTTTCTCTCTCTAAAAGTTAAAATTTGATATAGTTTTTCTCTCTAAATATTTTGAGATAATTTCTCTCTTTAAAAAATTTAAGTACTTTCTCTCTCTAAAATTTTCATACCTACCAAATGCTCCCTATGTTTCCGGTTCAGGGGCGAATGAGTGAAATCCATGGGCCTTAGAAATGCAAAAAAATAGGTTTTGGTGTCGAAATGAAATCATAGAAAAGTAGGTCTTATTTTCATGATTTTGATTTTCTTGATTTTAAGTATCTTAGTCATTAAGCAATCCAAACGGTAGATTTTGGCAAAATCCAAGATATTAGGAATCCATGTCTTAAAATCCATGTACCCAAATGAGCCCTTAAGGTATGAACTTATTGGAATAAAAAAGAACTAAAAAACGTATTAGTTTCTAAGTGGAGAAAGCAAAAAATTCAGCCAACATAAAATAGGAGAGACTGGATGACGATGTACCAAACTGTGATAGTATGTGCTTGCTATGTAGTGTACTCAACCGTTTAAGCAAAAACTTAAATCAGATGGATCAAAGGAACAAGAATACCTTCGTGTAAATAGTAACAATGGACTCATCTCTCTCTCTACTTGTTTTTTTGTTTCTGTTTCTCTAAAACATAAAGACTCTGGTATCTAGTATATGGGTTCCAACTTAGGGTACATGGAGCTTTGCTACATCAAAAGAGATTTATTTGTTTTCTTACATTCCGAGGATGAATTGCTTTTCTTGTGTACATCAAATACAATACTAAAGGGAGAAAAATATCGTCTTGAGATAGCGCTCCTGAGTAATTGAAAACAAGAAGAGCTCGAGCCTTTGTTATTTTGAAATCGTAGTATCTTTTGCCCTTATTTCACCCAACCATTTTTCAGCAATTCATGACGATATTTTATGGGTGAAAGATAGGAGATTGCCATGAGTTCCTTGAAAGTCATGAACTGTGATTTCACAAGACTCGAGCTCTTCAACGGGCTGAATTTAAAGAGGTGGGAACAGAGTGTCCTCTTCTTGCTTACTACACTCAAGGTGGCTTACATAGTCACCGAGTCTAATCCTGCGCCACTGCCTCCATCTGATGACTCCACAGAGGAGCAAACTCAAGCCTATAAAACTACAAACTATAAGAATAAAAATACAATAGTCTTCAACAACAACAATGCCCTTATACTTTGAGCATTGCTCTTTACAATTCAAATAAAATAAAATACATTGAAGTAAAGACTAAACTAACAATGTGAATGGGCTTAATGTATCCAATAGGAAGCCGATTTCAAAACAATCACTGTGCAAACACTGCAACTATATGAATACAACCCTTGACTATTACTTATTATCAATAGCACAAGAAGGGTGTGGTTTAGATCTAATCTTAAGAATAAACTATCTTACCACTGCATGACATAGTTCTCATTCTCATATCTACCCAAAAAGCAATATAACGTAGGGCATAAGACCATATGAAACAAGGCAAGAATTCAAATCCAAAACGGGCTCGAAACAATGCTAGTTTGTGCCCTAGGGCTTGGTTCTAATGTTTGAGGAACTATGGGATCAAAAGGATATTAGCGAGGTGCATGGAGGATATTAATAACTCATTGTAATGTTTCATAACGTTGCACTTCCAGCAAAATTCATGCCACAACAGTTTGTATTTAATACCTGTAAAATACATCAACGACATTGCATAAAAGAAAAAGCACTTCAATTAAAACACCAAGATACTTCAATGAGAAAGTATGAGTCAAGAATGCTTACTGTTTTTATGAATCACAAAAGCATAACATGGTCATAACAGTAGCTCAAAAATAATGAGATGTGCGTGATGAGGCTTTGAGGATTAAGCCTTCATCATGGGATCATAGGCTAGCAATTGTTAAAGGTGTAGGTAACTCAAGTTAATTTCTTTGAGCAGCAAGAAAGGAGGTATGCTTGAGTGGGGCGTGTGCCTCTTTGAGTGGTCCTATTTGTGGACCTTTCATGTGGGGTATGGATCTTTGATTAGATCTCAACCATGATAGAGTGATCCACAGGTTGAGAGAGGCTGAAGACCTAGTCTAGTCAATCACTATTGATAGCTATCACATGGATGGTGATGATTAAGTATACCTTTATCACTATGTCCAAACAATACTTACACAAATTTCCAATAATATCACTAATTTTCACAATCAACTTCATCATAATAATTGATTTTTGAATCATCAAGTCTCCACATTATATTTAATACGCTCTTAATAAAATCCAAATCGGAGTGGCGTGCCACCCTTGCTTGATTAGTTGGAAAAACTTGCTTCACACTTAAGCTTATGTAAAGTCATTATCAAAGGGGGGGAAATTATATCACTTTATATGTAGACACCTCCCTCGAAATTCTCGCTAAGGGAACTCCTAAAACCCACGATTTTGAGCCTAAAGGACCACACAAAATTTAGTAGACCATAGGCAACCTAGACTCAATATAATTGCTCAGAAACTTCTCAAAACCTATCCCAACTTATAATAGAGCCCGAGAGCTTTCCAAAGGTCGAAGAATCGCATGAATCGGACCTATAGATAAAAAGATCTAATAGATGACAATTTAGTCACAAGTGTCATACCTCGGGCTAGGCTGCGACGCGGTCCGACAGGTCCAAGTGTGATCTGATGATGCAGTAAAGGCACTTTATGATGCAATCAAGGCGTTTGTTTTAATTAGACAAAGCAAAATTTCAAGATAAATCTAAAAAATTCAGAAAAATTTTAAAAAAATAATCAAGAAAAATCACCTATTGAATCTTATAAATACCTCCCTTCATAACCCAAAAGGAAGACCAATTAAAGAGAAAAATAAAGGGAAAATTGTAAAAACCCCCCAAAATAGACTTTTTTACGCACTTTACCCCCTTCCCAACTTTTCCTAGCAACTTCCGACAAAAAATCATGTTTCTTAGCAAATACCCCCTACACAAAATGTTAATTTTATTTTGACAAAAATGCCCTTCCCTTATGGAATAAATCATTTTTGGATCCCAGTAAAAGGAAACGCCGGACTGCACTTGTACAACGTCGGACTGCTCACTTCAAAACACCTGACCTCTACTTCAAAATACCGGACTGGCCCTTCAAAATGTTGGACCGCCATAGCAAAACGTCGGACTGCCCCTTCAAAATGTCGGACCACTCATTCTAGTAAAATATAATCGCCGAACCGCCACCATGAAACGTCAGACCGCCACCATGAATCGCAAGATCGCCACCATGAAACGCCGGACCGGCCATTCCAACAAAATAATCATCAAACCGCCTGTTCAAGATGCCGGACCACCCTCTCCAATGAAAATAATTTGTTATGTGAGGGAAGGGTATTTTCGTAAAAAAAAAATGAAGTTTTTGTATGGGGCTATTTGCTATGAAAAGTTAAGTGGGGGGTAAAGTGCGTAAAAAGTCCATTTTGAGGGGTTTTTTGCAATTTTTAGAAAACTAAATCCCTTAGAAATTCTTGAAATTAGAAAAATAGCCCAAAAATAGAAAAACCCCTTAGAAAATTTCTAAAAAATAAGAAAAATTCCAAAAAAATCATAGAAAAATCCCATAATTTATATTCAATCTTTGGGGATCCCAAAATCCTTATATAAATAATGAAAATTCATCTCCAATCCCAAGAAATCTCAAGAAGAGCCTAGGTTGACCCTATCTAAAATTCGCAGCTTTTTCTTGTGCCTTAAGAGCTCTAGATCTAGGTCAAAGAACCTTAGATCTACCAATTCTAATAAGAAAAGGCATTCAAAAAAGGAGATGGTGGCGTAAATCGGAAGAGCGGCCTGATCCGAGCCCGAAACTCCGAGTTTCGGGTCCCTAGAGGTAAATATATCTTTCTTTACTTAATTTAATTTGTTTTTATTCATTTAATTCACTGTTTTATTATATGTTTTTTGGAAATTAATTTATAATTTAATTTAATTTAATTTAAAAGCATTTTTTTAGGCCAAAATACAGATTTGGAGCTGGCGCTGCCAGTAGACTCAGAAAAAGACTAAATTTGTATAAATCTGGGATTTGTTTAAGCCCATAATTCAAGTGACCCCACTCTCTCTATCTTTTCAAACGTAATTCATGTTTGCTAAGATTTGAGTAGATCTCATCATAGATATCGGCGTAGATCGGAGCATAAACAGTTAGGCGCTCACTGTGGGGCACCTTGAGCTTCAAAATCTATATTTTAGAGTTTAAAAAAAAAAGGTTTCTTTGTCTTTCTCATAGTTGTTTTTTCAGCAAAAATGTAAAATAAAAATAAAATAAAAATAAGAAAATTAAGGTAGATTTGAAAAGATTTCCATTTTAGATTCTATCTTTTCTTTCTAGATTTTATTTTATGTTATTTTTTCTCTCTCCATAAAAAATTTAGGATCTCTCTCAATAATGATTATCTTTTAGATCAATCTTTATCATCTTTTTTTGGATCATCTTCTTTTAGATTAATCTTTATCATCTTTTTGTAGATTCATCTTTTCGACCAATCTTTATTGTCTTTTTTAGATCCGTCTTGATCATATTTATCTTTAGATCTTTCTTTTATTTTCATCTTTGAGATCATCCTTCTTGTAGATCCATCTTGATCGTCTTTATCTTTAGATCTTCCTTTCGATTCATCTTTTAGATCAATCTTTATTATCATGTTTAGATCATCTTCTTTGAGATCCATCTAGATCATCTTTATCGTTAGATCTTCATTTATATTCATCATTTAGATCATATTTTATTTTCATCTTTTAGGTCATCTTTATCATCTTTGTTTTTTTGAGAACATATTTAGATTAATCTCTATATCTTCTTTTTCATATCTTCTTTTATTCATGCTTATCATCTTTAGATAATCTATTTTCTTCTTTAGATTATACTTATTTTATTTAAGTGCATCTTTATCTTTTTAGAATACATCATTTAGAGATAATCTTTATTCTTTTTTTTAAACAAATGGAAAAGAAGAAGAAGATAGATCTAGGCTTTCATGCTTTTTATCTATTTAAATTAGAAATATATCTCATTTTTTTTATTTTATCTTTTTCTTTTAAGCATTATCTACTTAACTTAGAATTTTCTTGACTTCATCTTCTTTTTTTAAGAAAACAAAATATTTTTTCTTTTAGAGCCTTCTTTATCTCATTTTTTAAATGACGTTTTTCTTAGATAGATTGAAAAAAAAACAAAATGGGATAAAAGTAAAAAAAAAAGGATATTTTTTTTGCATAGTCTTGTAGTTATGTACATAGTTCATGGTGACTCACTTATTAAATATATTGTATAGTTTAGATCCCTTTAGATGACTAGACCTACAGGACCTTCAGGCTCAGTTCCCTGGGTCTACCCTGTCTCAACTTAGTCAATATCGAGTTTCAGTGGGTCCATAATCCCACACCCAGGGCTAAGCCTAGCTAAACTATATGTAGTTAGAGCATTCGACCCGAGACTAAACAATCAGGGTTGAACCCCCATTCATCTTCTAAGTCTAGGTTTAGGGAACATGCTACCAAATCTGGGTACACCTCCCACAAATGTCCAAGTTTAAGTGACCCTGCTCAACAAGGGGCACACCACTCATCTATGTCAAAACCTAGAGTAGATGTTGCCCAATTAGGGGGACACTACACACCTCCTGAAAAACCCATTTTAGAGGCCACCAACTTAGTAAAGTCCATAGAAAATGAGATGAAGAACTCATAAGGCAGGCTAACTATTAAACTTAGAGTACTGACGAAGATTAAGTCAAGACCTAAGCAAGGCTAGCCAACAAGGAAAACCAGAGAGTAAGTCATCTTCACCTAATCCCAAGAGTTCAAGTTATGCCTTTATTCATCAAGGTTCACCTTTATCCAATTTTAAGAACTACGAGTCTCTTTCAATCGAGTGTTTTAAGAACTTACCTGAGGTGAAGGATTTCTTGAGGCATGTTGGACATGTTGAGTTACATGCCCCACCTAGGGCATCGAGTCATCAATCAGATTAGAGTAAAGGGATATCTCTAGCCCTTGAACAATAGAATTATGTGAGTTCCACCCTGTTAGCAAGCCGACATCGTCAATCTTCTCGTCCTCCAGCTTTCATAGAACCGGCTCAACCACGGGACCATCTATCCCATAGTCAGTCCAACTTGACCCTACTCATGTCATGTATAGTCACCCACCAACGCAACCTCTTCAGGCCGCATCGACCCCAAATCATCAGTCGCAGGTGGTCTATTCAGCTCCTATTCTAACTCAGTATCCCCAGAGGCTTCCATACCAATCGGCTCCATACCCTCCGGCTGCAACACGGGCCGCCAATCATCTTTACCCAAGATATCCTGTTAATCAGGCCCTTATGTCTGCACCACCTCTCTATCCGGATCTAGCCATCTCGCAGGTCCAGCCTATCCCTATTCTAGTGTAGCCCATATCAGCTGCATCTCTTGCACCTAAAAATTTTCCATCAGTTCTAGGCAGCCAACAAACTTCTGATGTCAAAACCCTTGAGTGTGTTGAGCTTGCCCAGCTGAAAGGCCAATTAACCACATGTAAAGAGACCCTGGCTAAGATCGGAGTTCCAAATATAGTTCCTCTAAAATCTTACATCAAGGATGTTCTTAGGGATGTCGGACCTCTTCCTATAGGTTTTGAATTCCCTTAGTTTGAAAACAAGTTCAATGGGAAAGGTGATCTTGAAAATCACATCATCGCTTACCTATTGACTATTCCTACACTTGGAAAGAAACCTTGCCGTCTCAAGGACATGTTTCAGTACACTCTCTTCAGACAAGCTTTAACATGGTTTCGAGAGGTAGTTACTAAATACCCGAATCAAACTCCCAATTAGTTGTTTAAGAGTTTTATTGTGAAATATCATGGGACCAGAGAGAGACCAAAGACCCTTGGCTAATTGGTCTCCACTCGACATAACCATGATGAGTTGTTCACAGATTTTGTCCAAAGAGTTTGAGAGACTGCATCAAAATTTATTGATTGCACACTTTCTGAAGCCTCTAAGATCGGTATGGCTATAGAGAATTATTCTCATGAGTATAAACTTTACTTCAGTAAAAACATTCGGCCTTTCTCTTTTGACTTAATGCTCGAAAATGAGAAAGCAATGGAAAGGGCTTCAGATCAGTCACCAATCACATCAGGGAAAGAGCTTGATAAAACCATACGAGGGCAAGAGAGAGATGAAGTCACGATGGAACAAAAGCCCATTCACATTGAAGCTTCATTTGAATGTGACTCTAAAAAGATGACAATTGAAGAATTTGAAGTTGATCCTAAGTCAAGACCATCCTCAAAACCGCTTAGGGATGTATGTGGGGCTAACTTATGGAAAGACCAGGAGGTATCAGATAATAGAAGTTAAGATGAAGAAGTCCTAGTCGATATCAACCTGATAAGGCATGAGTAGTCAAAATCACTGCTGATGCCAGAAAATCATCCAATATGGCCTTGGAGCACAAGAAGAAACCGCCTTGAAATTGAAGATCGAAATGATAGAGTGACCTATGTTACTAAGGAATTTCAGAAACCAAATGATGAGAATTGTCTTAACTTTGGGCCTATTTCATTGGGTGCTCTTATAGAATTAGAGAAGTCCAAACCACAAAAGGAGGAAGCAATTCTAGTTGTCCTAGTAAAAGTTGGGAATAGGAAGATACAAAGGGACCAACTTATCCACCTAATGAAAAAAATACCAGATGAGCATGAGCTCACTCAAAACCATGTGCATAAGGAATCTCATAAACAAAATGCCAAATACTGCCTTAGCCCAAGATCCATGATCTAAGAGAGAATGGAAGAGCAAATTACCCCACAAGAAGTTCCAATTGAAGTGAAATGAACAGATTTGCAGAAAACTCAAGACAACCCTATCCTAGATAGTGGGGAAGAGGCAGATGACCCAAATCCTGACGCTATAGATACTCAAATTCCGATTGAGGAGAGTAATTGTAGCCAGAATTACGAAACTTAAGAAGAGGAGAAAAATTCAAGAAAAATATGGATTTAGGTTGAAGGTACGAGCGCGCCGAAACTTCAAGACATCCTTATGATACATGTCACCATAAAACAAACTGACCTAATCAATCTCATCTTTCAAATAAGTGCAGTGGGTGACCCACATGAGAATCAAGTCATCAATGAGCTCAACCGAGATCCTGAAGCTAGGGGCTCTCAAGACTACATTTGTGAGGAATGCCTTAATGTCGACAATGCAATCCATGAAGAAACGAAAGAATCAAGCATAGAGGATTCTGTTGAACTATCCCCTAAAGTGAATCCAAAAGAAGATCCATCCCCTCAAGAATGGGTAAAAGAACTTGAACCTCTGGAGTTTCTAAGAGGTCCACTTGGGCCACCTTCACTTGACTTCTTGGCAAACCCACATATTTGGGATGAAGAGTAGACCCTAGAGCATTGAATTATACCTGTCTTTATGATTGATCCAGCATGCAACACTGAAGAAGCGAGGGATCCAAATATGATTATTCTTGAAGATCCAACACCTCTGCAAGAGTTAAGAGATATCAAACCCCTATAAGTTCCAAGGGGACCACCTGAGCCATTTTCACAAGATTTTTTGAATAGCCCACCTATATGGGATGAAGAACCAAACATTGAAGATCAAATCATGTTATTCCCTCTAGGGAAAAGATCTCACGAAAATGACCCAACAAACCACTTGATGAGGGTACCCTTACTTGGTGATAAAAATAAAGTAGGGGGAACTGGTGAGGCTTACGCCTTATCTAACGACTCCCAACATGTCTTGAGGCGATGTACTCCCCAAGAGCGACATGAAGTTGCAACTAAAAAAAATTACCAAAAAGGCGTGGGGTGAACACTTACTCCTCCCTTTCACATAAGCCACGTGGAACATTCATGCTTTGCTTAGGCATCATACTCCATGATATCATTGGAGTCGAGAAAAAAAAAAAACACAAGAGATGAAGAAAATAGGCTTAGACAACTCAACAAGAGAATGAAGATCTAGGAAGCTGAGAATGACTCCGAATATGAAGATCAAGGCTCGAATGAAGCAATTCCAAGGAGGAAAGACTTTATAAAAATTTGACAACTGCTGCCAGAGAAGTATCAGATACCAACTAGGGCCTAGGAAAATGTAAGGATAACCAAGACTAGGACCTCCCTGCCACTTGGAAGTAAGAAGGATGATCGAGTACTTATCTTCTTTTTAGGACGAATTGCCATATGAAGGGAAAAAAAATGCCACCAAGTCTTCTGCTTCTCCTCTTTTTTCATCTTATTCGAAAGAAAAAAAAAAAAGAAAAGGGAAAAACCATTGAGATGAAAAATCAAAAGGAATCTCAAGTGTTAGAAAAAAGGCCATTTGGCTGAACGCCCGAAAGGGACCTTAGCTGCAAAGGGGAAAAAAAAAATTCCTCGATGAGGAAAAATCAAAAAGAATCTCGAGCGTTGGGAAAAAGGCCACTGGGCTGAACACCCGAAAGGGACCCTAGGGGCAGGAAAAAAAATCCATCGGGCTGAAAATCATAAAGGAAATCCGAGCTTTGATAAAAAAGGCCACCGGGCTGAACACTTGAAAGGGACCATTGGGCGATAGAAACTAGAAATTTTCAGTCCAAGTAAACCTGAAGAGGCTTGACTATCTGAACTTCGAAGGAGTGGTAGTGGAGGAACAAAATTGAAAGTCCAAGGATATTCTGAGCACTCTGAGGCATATCCCATATTATCCAAGACACCGGTTTGCTCGAAAAACAAATAAAAATCTTTATTGAATTGTGACATAAGAGCCAAGATTGGAAGATTAGGAAGTACTTAGTGATTCCTCATCCTGAAAGTCCCAAGAAGAGGATCAATAAGCTGATGAAGAAAAAAAAAGGGGCAAAAAAAAAAAAAAAAAAAAAAAAAAAAAACTAAATAACATAGAAAAGATGAAAACAAATATACAAAAAGAAGAGAGAGCCCAAAAAAATTTTTCAAAAAACTTAATTTCTGTGGTTAAAACTTAATTTTTATGTCATCTTTATCATCTTTGTTTTTTTGAGAACATATTTCGATTAATCTTGATATCTTCTTTTACATATCTTCTTTTATTCATGCTTACCATCTTTAGATAATCTTTTTTCTTCTTTAGATCATACTTATTTTATTTAAGTGCATCTTTATCTTTTCAGAATACAACATTTAGAGATAATCTTTATCTTTTTTCTAAAAAAAAAAGAAGTTTCGTTTTTTTCAAAAAATAAATTTTTTTTCTAAACAAACGAAAAAAAGAAGAAGATAGATCTAGGCTTTCATAATTTTTATCTATTTAAATTAGAAATATATCTCATTTTTTTTATTTTATCTTTTTCTTTTAAGCATTATCTGATCCATGAGGAAAAATCAAAAGGAATCTCGAGCGTTGGGAAAAAAGCCACTGGGCTGAACACCCGAAAGGGACTCTAGAGGCAGGAAAAAAAATCCATCGGGCTGCAAATCGTAAAGGAAATCCGAGCTTTGATAAAAAAGGCCACCGAGCTGAACACTTGAAAGGGACCATGGGGAGATAGAAAATAGAAATTCTCTATCTTCACGTATTTTCTCCAAAATCTCTAGAAATTCCTCCCTTCTCAAGTTAGAATGGCATGAGAAAGCAAAGTAAATTGAAGGCATCAGTCCAAGTAAACCTGAAGAGGCTTGACTATCTGAATTTCGAAGGAGTGGTAGTGGAGGAACAAAATTGGAAGTTCAAGGATATTCTGAGCACTCTGAGGCATATCCCATATTATCCAAGACATCGGTTTGCTTGAAAAACAAATAAAAATCTTTATTGAATTGTGACATAAGAGCCAAGATTGGAAGATTAGGAAGTAGTTAGTGATTCCTCATCCTGAAAGTCCCAGGTAGAGGATCAATAAGCTGATGAAGAAAAAAAAAGGGGCCAAAAAAAAAAAAAAAAAGGAAAAAAACAAGAAAAGATGAAAACAAATATACAAAAAGAAGAGAGAGCCCAAAAAACTTTTCAAAAAACTTAATTTCTGTGGTTAAAACGTAGCCCGAAACGCTGTTGTTTTTTTCAAAATTCAATCTATCTTCCAATCCTTCTAAAATGTTTTAAAAAATGAAGGAGTTTCATTGAGGCTTGGATATGATGCATCCGCTGCTACCAAATCCTAGATTGTCATGCTTGCAAACCCTTAGGATACAGAGACCAACCCATAGGTTCCTATACCAAAAAGCTTGGACCTGTGGACCCTAAGAATAAGAATCGACGGTGAAAAAGAACTACAATTAGCCCTAAATTCATCATCCCATCATTTCTTTTAAATCAAAATCCTATTTGATTGGAGAACCAAACTCAAGAAAAAAGCCTATACTCAAAGAAGACTACACTGGCAGCTTCTCAGGTGGCATTGGAGTGACTACAACAAGGAGTGTCACCGGCTCAAAGATATCACAGTTATTGTTATCTATCACTTCGGATCCCGATTGTCGGAGAGCTGTCAACCGTAGTGACTCAAAGATAACAATGCCAGTTCGATGTCTTACGAATCAAAAGCATCCATCGGCGTATCGCCTACCTAAAGGATACTGATCATTCAAAAGAATGATCCCAAAAAAATGGTTTCTGTCTTACCATATCTTAGGTGTCGAGTTCTTTGTCATTCACCTAGTGCCCTAGGTGAAAACCAAAGATGGGCAACTGTAGACTCCCGCCTCGAACTTTTGGCTACATGAACTCCTAAAAACCTTTATTTTGAGCCTAAAGGACCACAAATTCTAGTAGACTATAGGCACCTTAGACACAATATAATTACTCTAAAACATCTCAAACCCACCCATAATGAAGTAAAGCTCGAGAGCTTTCCAATGGTCCAAGGATCGTCTTAATCGGACCTACGGATAAAAAAAGCCAATAATGATAATTTAGGCATAAGTGTCGTACCATGGGCCGAGCTGTGACGTGGCCCGACAGGCTCAAGTGTGGTTTGATGATGCAATAAAGGCATTTTATGACATAATAAAGGTGTTTTATGATGCAATAAAGGTATTTTTTTTAATTATATAAGGCAAAAACTTCGAGATAAATCCAAAAAATTATGAAAAGTTCTAAAAAAATAAAGAAAAATCACCAATTGAATCCTATAAAATCCCACTCCATAACCCAAAAGAAAGACCAAAAACAAAGAAAAATAAATCTCTAAATTAGAAAAATAGCCCAAAAATACCAAAAAATAGGAAAACCACTTAGAAATTCTTAAAAAATTAGGACAAATCCGAAAAAATTCTCACGAAACACAAACAAATTTCAAATTCATATTCAACCTTTGGAGATCTCGAAACCCTTCGAAAACTAAGGGAAATTCTTCTCCAATACTAAGAAATCCCATGAAAAGGCTAGGTAGACCTTACCTAAAATTTGCAGGTTTTCCTCATGCATTAGGAACCTTAGATCTAGGTGGCGTAAATCGAAAGAGCGGTCTAATCCAAGCTTGAAACTCTAGGTTTCGGGTCCTTAGAGGTAAGTATATCTTTCTATGCTTAATTTAATTTGCTTCTCTTCATTTAATTCTCTACTTTATTTTATTTTCTAGAAATTAATTTATTATTAGATTTAATTAAATTTAGAAGCAATTTTTTGTATGTCAAAATACTGATCTGAAGCTGGCTCTGCTAGTGGACTCAGTAAAAGATTCGATTTGTATTGATCTAGGATTTTTCTGAGCCCATAGTTCAGGTGACCCAACTCTCTCTACCTTTTTAAAAATAACTCAGTTTTGTTAAGATATAAGTAGATCTCATCCCAAAGATTGGCGCAGATCGGAGTGTAAACATTATCATTGTGTGTTCCTCTTATCCTCTTCACACCAATCAAATCCTTCTATTTAAAATATTTCTGGAATTATTATATCATAAATTAAGAAATTTAGTTAATTTATGAAAAATGTGAAATCTCTACACTCCTACATGTAAACACACACATGTCACCATACATGTGCTTCACACATGTGCCATAAATCACATTACTTGTCAATGTTATGCCTCATATCCAAACAAGGATCCCATT
This sequence comes from Amborella trichopoda, assembly GCF_054954075.1. Classification (NCBI taxonomy): domain Eukaryota; kingdom Viridiplantae; phylum Streptophyta; class Magnoliopsida; order Amborellales; family Amborellaceae; genus Amborella; species Amborella trichopoda. The sequence continues at coordinate 32,914,940 of NC_142344.1, forward strand.
CCTAGGGTTAGGGTTTCCACGTCATTCCCATAAGGCAATGATATGATTACCTTATGGGATGCACATTTGGCACACATACTTGTGTGCCACACAACACGTGCGTATGTACTTAATTGGAATTAACAATCAACATATTTGATAATTTTTTTTTCCTTATGGAATAAAATTTTCAAAAATTGTCTAAAATCATTATACTGATTTTTTATTATTTCTTATAAAAAATCATGGTCTAGCCTTCTCATGAATCCAGTATGAAAAAAATGGTCTAGCCTTTTAATGTCATGCGGTCAGGACGGGCACTACAGTTTAAGGTCATACAGCTGGACCACAGTGTAGATGAATGGCAGTCTGTAGATGCCACTGACTGAGTACAATGGTGATTTGACTCACTTATTGGAGATGGCGCGAGGCTACATGTGAAAGATGGATGATGTATGTGAGGAAAGTGAAAAGTGGTGACCCACTAGCTTACGACGAGTATGGATGGCGGGATGGTTCGCCGTTAAGTGAGCATGGGTGAGACTCACTGGGGAATGATGGATGGTAGTGAAGGGATTCACTGGGGAGCTAATGAAGGTGGTGCGTGCACGAACGAGTCGGTTAGGGAAAGCGTGCATGAAGATGCTTGTAAAAGGCATGTACACATATTGGGGGGGAAAGTTTAAGGCCATGCCTCCGGGACCTGTGCAAAGTAGTTTAATGTCATGCAGCCAGAACGTGCACCATGGTTTAAGATCATATAGCTTAGACCATGGTTATGTAGTTTAGAGTCATGCAACTAGGACCATGCAGTTTAGGGTCGTACAACTAGACCTCTGCTACAGTTTAATGGTCATATAGTTTGGACCATGGTTATGCAGTTTAGAGTCATGCAATTAAGACCATGCAGTTTAAGGTCGTGTAGCTAAACCTCCACTATAGTTTAAAGGTTATATAGTTTAGACTATGGTTATGCAGTTTCGAGTCATGCAATTAGGACCATGCAGTTTAAGGTCGTGCAAATAGACCTTCGATACAGTTTAAAGGTCATATAGTTAGGACCATGATACTAATCATTTTGATGTCATACCGTTAGGACGTAGACTATGGTTTAAGGTCATATAGTTTGGACCGTGGCTATGCAGTTTAAAGTCATGCAATTAGAACCATGCAGTTTAAGGTCGTGCAACTAGACCTCCACTACAGGTTGTAGGTCATGTAGTTTGGACCATGGAGTTTAAGGTCGTGCATCTAAACCAAGGCTGTGTAGTTTAAAGTCATGCAGCTCAGACCATGATGTGGGTCACCATGTAGGTAAAGTTCCATGGGGAATAGGTACGTGGATAATAATTTGACTCCCTGGGGGTAAAATGATAGCAGGGGTTTTAGATGGGAAGTAGACTTTACTAAGGATCAGGGGACAAGTGTGACTTCCCTAGTAGTGAAAGATGGAATTCCATAGGGGGATAGGCTCATGAGAGGTAACCCAACTTCCTGGGTGTAGGATAGTTTAGTGTGAGACTGACCCACAAGGGATTAAAGGGGAAGCACGGCCCTAACTCCACTGAGGATCAATGGGCTGCAGTACAGGGGTAATTCCTACTGGGGATGATGGGAGTGGCCTACTCCTAACTCCATTGGGTATGGTGGCAATGGCGTGCTCATTACTCCACTAGGGATAGTGGTGAGACATGCACGGTGGTGACCAAGGTTTAGCACGCGCGGCGCTAGCACATGCGTGGTGGTAGCAAGAAGAGTGTAACATACACTGCAATAGGTTTGAGAAGTAGAAGTGTTGACACATACATGGTGTTTAGCACAGGCGGAGACAGCACAAGAGGCGCTAGCGTGAGCAGTGGCAACATGAGTGGCTATAAACTTGGGAACACATCCGGTGCTGGGTACATTGAGAACACATCCGGCACTGGGTACGTTGTGAAGATAGCCGACGCTAAATCTTGAAGAACCCAATCGGCGTTGGTATTTAAGAACACTAGTGGTGTTGGGTACGGGTTAGTGTTCGGGCCTTGGTCCCCAGCCCAACCTGGTTTTGGTCTTTGAGTTTTCATGATCAACAGTAGACTTTCATTCAGGCCTTGGGTCAGAGCCCGACTCGATCCAGCTCACTGTCGTTTGTCCTTCAGGGATGTGACTGGCATTCCTGGATAGTGGGAGACACTTCAGGGAAACTTTGCCTATATAAAGGGGTAAATCCCCATTCTTACCATTTCACCAAGGGTAAAAAAAGCTAAGTCGTTTTTTTCCAGCAGTGAGAGTAAGAGATTTCCTGGCAAGAACTCTAACAATAAGATTTTGCAGGGAGCTTCAGGAATTTGCGAGCAAGCAGATTCTAGCAGAGAGGGTAGAACACCGGTAAGGGAACGCAGGGACCTATGTGAGAGTTACTATCACCGGAGTTTTAGGAAGCAAGGATTTTTGCCAGCAGTGGTATTTGGGGATCCAGGGAGCAGAGGGCTTCCTGAGAACTTCCGCTGATTTTTCGGTGTTTTTCTGGTGAGTGAAAGTAGTTTCTAGTATCGGGAAGGAGAGGGAGAAGTGGTAGCAGAGGGTTTGCCAGGGTATTCTGCTATTTTTTAGTGGTTTTCCAGTGAAACGCGGGAAGGGGAAAGGTTTCCTAGTCATTCTTCTAATGGGAAAAGGGGAGTTTCCAAAGAGAGCGCGAGAGGTCATGAGGAGGCGAACGGTTACTCAAAGACGAAGGGTCGTGAAAGGTGAGCAGTTAGTCCATATGTGAGATGACGTGTGTCAGGCCACATCGTGACGATGGTTGTCAAGCGGTGCAGCGGGGCTCAAGGTGGCACATGCAGGATCCATGGCACATGCAGTAGATTTTGAATCCGAGCTCCGATAGTCCTTTGAAAACACAGTTGGCACTAAGAGTTTGGCGAACACAGCCAGCGCTGGTATCAGCGAACACAGTCAGCTCTAGGCATTCGAGAACACAGTCGGCAATGGGTTTTTGAGAAACAGAGACGACATTATCCTGTGCCTTAGTGATTTCCATACAGGAGTAGGTCCTTAATCTCGATAAGATGGCCGGGCCCTCTCTCAGGATCCTTAACGTGAAGAACCTTCTGAGAAGAGGAGAGGTTCGCACCAGTGAATTTACTAGTGAGAGTCTGGCGAGGGATGAGCTTATTTGGCTCATTGATGTATTGTGCAGGCAAGAGTGGCCTCTCAACGTCACATTTGTTACCGACCCTGTTTGCTTTGAAGTACGGAGGGATGCTGACGGTAATGTCAGTATTGAAGAAGGGGTGGCGCTCCTTCATTGTATGCACAGGAATGTTGCCTCCAATGCCAATTTACCAACTTCGTGGAAGAGAATGGTGAAGACCCAAGGGATGTTGTGGTCTTTTTCTGGTCTCCGCACCAATATTTGAAAGGATATTCTTCCTGGACCATCCGAGTGTTGGGGTCATTCAAAGATATCCTTGAACGTGCTTCTTTGTTAGTAGTAGTTCAGTGCTTAGCTCGCTATTATGATTGGTGCTCCAACACTGTCAAGGTGCTGCTGGAAAGATGGAGTCATGTTAGTAACACTTAGCTCCTTGGCCTTGAGGAAGCAGGGATCTCTTTACTGGACCTTCATATTATTGGCGGCCTTCTGCTAATCAGAGTCATGTATGACGAATTCGTGCCCCAGAACTCGGTCATCTTTGGTGGTGTTCACTTAGGAAGCGAGGAGCCAACTGCCAGTCTTCAAAAAGTTTTCGAGATATACCAATTGCTTCATTCCAAATCTTGCAAAGGTCGGGTGACCTTCACTAAATGGGTGAAGTTCTTTTGTGTGGATTCCTTTGAGGATGGTCGAGGTTCTTCAAGAAAGTAGGGGAAGACAGTTGCTAAGGAGATGCCTCCCATCTATCAACCTAAGACTAGTGACAACTCTGTCTTCTTAGCCACTTATCTGGCTTTATTCTTATGAAAATTTGTTATTCTTGGAGGGGCAGATGACATCCGACCAGACACTCTCTATGTTGCTTGTGATATGGCGAGGGGACGCCAATATGCTCTTGCTCAACCAGTCCTATGCAATATCTACCATGTACTGGGAGCTATCTCCAGAGGGAAGGCCTACAAAAGAAAAGAGGGGGGAAATGGCATTGTCAGAGGAGAAGCCTTTCCTGAAGATTTTAAGTCCATTCCCCATTCATTATGTGTATGAGTGGCTAGGGGCTTATTTCCCTTCCATCTATGTCAGGTGTCAGGGCACAGGGGAGAACATGTGCCCCTTCTTGATGAGAATTCCTGGTCCAAAGGCTATCTTTCATAGCCCAGGGGAGGCTCAAAAACCATCAGGGAGCTCATATTAATGTTGAGAATTAGAGGTGGGGTTTTGCCCTATCGGACCTCGAAGTGTGCCAGACTGAAGGGTACTTCCCTCATCGTTTCACCCATCAACATGGGCTTGATCAAAGCTACCCCTTCTCTGTGTTTTTTGAGAAGCGTCGCGACAAAGTAAAAGTCAGGAAAAAGGAAGAGGTTGGGACTCTTAGAGAATGCTGGTTGCCAGAGCATGTACGGACTGCATGGTCTACATTTTTGGAGGCAACAAAGATTAGCAAATATGTGCTTCCCCACTTTGGCAGAAGGCTCCAAGTGACCGAGGCCTATGCATGCTGGTGGAGGCTTACCAGCTCAGGATACTAGGATGCTGATCACTCTTGGAAAGGGGAAAGCGGCAATTGGCATCAAGAGATTAGACAGTGGAGGATCATCAATGCTCCCACTCTTGGCGAGATTATTGACTTGGACTATCCATGGAATTGGCAGGCTCTTGGGATCCCTCGAGGGATAGCGACTGAGGATACTTCACCGTAATTTCTTGCCATGAAGAAAAATAATGAGAGCATCTTTGATAGACTCGGTTCTATCTTTGAATGGGAGGAGGACCGAGAGGTCCCAGGTCATGAAGGGCATCCACTCCAGGATTTGAATGCATTGATCGGGAGTGGTTCTCACAGTAGACTTGCCGTGGGCCCTTCTCAAGGAGGGAGTTCTGAAGCGGCTTCTCCTCCTCCAGTAGGAGGGAAGAAAAGGAAATGCTCTACCCATACTGGTACTTATGTACCAGCTCAGGCTGGTAGACCTACTTGCAGACCTAGGAGTGTCAAGCTTCCTATGATTTTGGAATCAGGAGGTAGCTCTTCCTCCTCTGATTCATTAGTTGCTCCTTCAGTGTCACCTTTTGTGCTTTCTCAATCATCTTTTATCTCTCTTGAACTGTTTTCTGCTTCTTTAGAGGCTGAAGTGGATGAATCCGGCCCTCTGAGCCTATTATTATCATTTCTGATCAATTGGTGACTTCTGAATGAGGCTGAAGACCCTACAATCATTACCCCAGAATAGGAACCTATCACTAGCATGGTCTCTGACCCTCAGGAAACTACTGGCCCGACTGAGACAGGGGTTGCAATAAAGGATAATGAGGGTCTAGGCATCTCTCTTGAGGAGGGGCCTATGGTTAGTGAAGCTCTTGAGGCTGCTACCTCAGGGTACACCGGACAAGCAAATGAAGGGGTTGAGCTTTTTGTCGCCACATTCTATTTGTTGAGGATACAAACCAAGTGGAAAAGGCCATGGCTGGGACTGAAGTTGAAGTGACAGTTCAGGAGAGTGGGGAACAAGATAGAGATGCTGACCTTGAACTTGTTGACGTTATAGTTGAGAGTTAGAGACAAGGGGAGGGGATTACTTCAGAATCTGGGGTGCTCGAGGTTTCAGGATTCACAATTTCTCTAAAAGAGCAAGTGACTCATATGGCTATCATTCCGTCAAGTCCAGGGTCAGAAACTGAAGTTCCTTTAGCAGTGATGGACCTGGGAGTACCATCCAGACCTATTTTTAGGGGAATTTCTGTGATAATTGCGAGCATTATTCGTGCAGGTCTTCAGGGTCTAAGGGACCTGCCTCTCATTGAGCTGGGCGGGGCAATAGTCAAACTGCGGGAGTTTGCTGCTGCGACCAGCATTTTGGGGGATGCATCAAAAGTCCTCTCTCATTTTCATGCTACTCTAGATGAGGTGGAGAGCTGGAGGTTGCATCATGAGGTTAAGACCAACAGGCTGGCTTCCTTGGAGGCGTCAATCTCGCGTCGTTGTAACGGAATATATGTCTGTGCTCAGAAGAAGGCCACTGTGGTTTCTCGTCACCTTGACCTTAAGATGGACGGGAAAACTTGTTTCAACCCAATGCTTAGAATAAGGGAGGAGATGCGAAAGTTAAGAGAGGAATTCAATGTTCTTCAGAAGGAGCTGATTCAGAGAAGAGCTTTGGATACTTATTTGGCTGAGGATCTATCAGAACTCACTCGCACCATTGAATCAGAAACAACCACCATAGAGCAGGTAACTCAAATGGTGGTCGAGCTGAAGGAGCGTATCCAGCATGTCGAGGCTTCTTCCACCACATCTCGAGCATAGATCAATAAGATCATTTATCGTTTTTAATAGTGTCCTTCCTTTGTCAGCACTTGTACAAAATTTTGAATTTATGAATAAAATGCTTCTCTTTCTCTTCTGGCTGTTTTTTATGCATGATTTCATTCTTCTTTTTGCTTTGCAGCACCTTCTTTTCTCTTTTTGGGCTTGAGCACTTCTCGAAACGTTTATTGTCTCAAGTGGCTAATACCCTAGGCCTTGTTTAGTCTTGTGACGAGCTGTTGTGGCTTCAATGACTTTGAATGGTGGATCAATTGCTTCTTCTCTCCTTAACGTTTGATTGGTCAAAGGCTCATAATTCATTTTCCTCATCATTTGATGAGCTTGCTTACTATAAATAGTTCAATTAGGAGGGGCTTTGGCCTCCATTCGAGGTGCATTCACTTCAAGCCCATCATAGCTTTTGGTCTCAGGCACGAACTCCTTCAGATGTTTTGAAGCGATACGCATAACTTCCAATTGTCTTTGGAGATTGCGAACTTCGCTCCTTAACTCTGCTAGGGGATCTTGTTCTTGCGAGCAGGAAGACTGTCCTTTCTCAAACTACTCTCCTCCCACCAAACCAGGGAAGTGCAAACCTTGGGGTTGACTACTAGTCTGAACTAGCCTTGTGGTGGGACGAGGAACATCCTCTATGCTTATAGCAACTGGGTTTTGAAAAATCTTCCGCGGTTGTTAGCGTGCCACTTCTGCTTTAAAGAATGCAATAGGGACATGCAGGACGTTTTGATGGTCTGACGTTTAGGCGACCTTTGGAGCCGCCCCCATACTTCCTCAATTTCAAGAGTGACCTCTAGTTCATCTTCCTACAAAGGTGGATCTTGAATGGAAGCAAAAGGGGAAGCTTCATCTTCAATCGGAGACGGATCTTTTTCAAGGGTAGTGAATAGCATGCTAGGGTGAAGGGAAGTCAGGGAGGGTTTTGCCTTGCCTTTCCTCTTCTTTGAACATGTCCACCAGTGTTCACCCGATGTCCTCAACATCTTCATGGGCCGAAGATTTTATCTTCCTTACAGACTTGCAGTCATCATCATTTGGCTTTTCGGATGACAACGAATCTGTTAAGTAATATTTAGCATCAGCATAGTGAGCTTTGGCTATGGGAAATGGTCTTTTTTTGGAATAGACTGTATGATGCCTCCCTTCTCGACTATATTTAAAGCACTGATGCAATGTGGATGGACAAACCCCTTGGTCGTGGAGCCACGGGCGGCCGAGAAGGATGTTGTAGGAGGTGTTGGTATCGATCACATGAAATTGAGCGTAGTCATTTAGTTCACCAATCTTGAGACAAAGGCAAACAGTGTCAGCCGATTTCTCTCTTGACTGGTTGAATCCCTGAACTGGGGTATGTATGTAATTCACCGGTGACAAAGAGAGGGAGATTGTGAAATTTTTCTCCCAATTGCAGATCATCCTCTGAGAAGGTGATTGTCATACATACACTTAAGATAAATGGGTCCTCCTCAATGGGTACCACTTCAGCCTCATACACCTCTAGATCAGAAAGGTCATAGATCAGAGCTAAATGATAGTCCCTTGAGAGCATGAGAGCATCATAGATGCTGAGAAGGCCTGGAAGTTTCCTTAAGTGCCCCATCACATCATATTTCACCTTTTCATCATCAGCCTTTTACGTTTCTGGCCCTACCACTGATTTGGGTTGAGGAGAAGGTTTAGGTGGATAAGGTTTGCTTTGGCCTGCTGGCTGATTTGATTGCACAGCCAGCTTGGTTTAGGTGATGGAGGTTTGAGGTTGGGGCTTAGGAAGTGGCTTAGTATATGGGACCAGAGGCCTCGCAGAGAATTGGAAGATGGGTGGATTGTCTATGGTACTTGGGCGAGAAAGGAGCCCAGGAAGCTGTAGGATGGGTGGATTTCTTAAAGTATTCGGGTGAGGGAGAAGTGGTGAACAAGGAAACTCCAAGATGCTTGACTTCTGAGGTGGAGGCTACAACGTTTTTCCCAATCTCAAGCTTATTTGTCCCGTGCTGGGCGATGCTCCTGAGATTTGTACCCTCTGGCAAGCCTCCAGATTATAGAAACTATGCCCCCTTGATTCTTTCAGTCTCTACTCAAAGTCAGGCTCAGGGGGCCATTGGGATTTCTTTGATTTTGACTTCTTGTGCTTCTTTGAAGAAGATGGCTCTGCTTTGGCTCGATCCGCCAAGGCATCAGCAACTGTTAAGAATCCAGCTGCCTAAGCTAGCGTCTTTCTCAACCACCTCTATTGCGTCCTGCTTATATTGGTTCCTTCAAATTCTTTGTCAAGGGCCTCGAAGTCTAGACGCTGCAAGGTTATACCTGCAGGAAACATAAAAGAGAAAAGCTGAGAAGCATAAGAACAAGAAGGAAAAGGGTTAGTAAGTGAGGGACTTTTAAGGTTGTTCCCCTCATAGGACCGATCTGGGCAACTTTTTGTGTCATCATCAGAGTTGGACGTGTGCAAAGAGTCTTTTAAGTCTTTCCCCTGCTTAGACCGTTGGGGAGTGCTTTTAACGTCGTCAACCTCATTGGACATACTTCGAGTAGAAGATGGATCGGGTACATCATCTTGATAGGGTAAGGAAATGAGGAAGATCGTGTAGGGGATGAAGTCTTGCAAAGTCGGCAATGGGGGAAGAGGCCTGAGAAATTCCTGCTCAATTGGCGGTTGAGCAGTCTTGTTTCTTCAGCGAGCAGCCCTTGTTGTTCGTCTTCTCCTGGTTTTCATTGGTAGCGGTTGATCCGTCTTGCTAGGTTTATGAACTGCCCTACCTTGACGAATTGCTTCTCTCCTTAAGGACTTGAGTCTGCTCCGCCCATGATGGACTATTGAGGTTCAGTAGGATCTGAGTGATCTTCACTTAGGACTTGTGTCAGTAGGTCCCCTCATATTGGTGGAGCAGTGGTTTGGGATCTTTTTTTGGAACGTCATAAGATTATTAGCATCCCTATATTTTCTTCATGATTATATCATGAAAACTAGAGCATTCATTCAGGTCGTAGCCCCATATATGATGGTATGGGCACTAATGGTTCTCAGTTCACTAAGAGAGGCATCGAGGCTGCCTTGCCAGTTTTGGTGTGATGAGGCCTTCTTGACGCATCATAAAAAACGGGGTGTGAAGGAGGTCAGGCGCTTCGTCTTCCACTTGTATTGTTACTGCGTGGGAGGCTTCTGCCATCCCGAATGCCTTCTTCAGCTATTCATGCTTTATCTGACCCTTCTGAATTAGGGCCTCGATAATATCTTTCAACATGTAGCAGTCCTCTATGGGGTAGTTGATCTTTCGATGATAAGAACAGTAATTTGCCTGGGTATCGAGTCCGGATTGATCAGGGAACTTGATCTCTGGGAGCGCGATCATGTTCTGTTCCAACAATAATCAAAATAGTGCAGGGCATTCCTTCTCAAAGGGGTAGACTTTATTCTTATGCTTGATCCAATAATCATCTCGATTAAGGTCCGCAGGTCGCGGTACTCAGTTGTACGACTGTTGTTGCTTGCCTGTTTGGGGAGCTTTCATTGTGTTTACCCCTTTGAAGAGGTACAAAGTTTGGGAGGGGGCTTTCTTTGGATTGTTTAAAGTGACGGCTGGACATATCACTCCTTTTGGTTGGTTGCCACTTTGGTTGGTTGCCTCGGGGATTAGTTTGAGAGCTACCATTGCCCCGATTGTTTCCTAAGCTTGGAGACTGTTGTCGTGACCTGCCATGGTGGCATGACATACTTTCTACGCGGACCGATTAGGAGATCAGCTCTGACATGGAAGTCGAATTAGAGGCCTCAACATGCAGAGCAATCTCAGGTCGCATGTTCTGCACACAAGTTTGAACCGCTTCTTTCTCAAGCATGGGATTGGGATGGAGAGCAGCCAAATTTCTCCACCTTGATATGAATTGATCGACATGCTCATCAAGATCTTGGGACAAGGTGAGAAGCTCAATGGTTTGAACCTCTCTCTCAACCTCATAGAAATGCTGGTGGAACAGTTTCTCCATTTCCACCCAAGTATGTACTGAGTTTGGGGAAAGCCGAGCATACCACTAGAAAGCTGGGCCATCAAGGGTTTCAACAAACTGATGGAGAAGGAGTCTATCATTAGCCGCGGTCTCTCGACATGCTGCTTAGAAGTGGGTGATATGCTTGTATGGGGAGGTGGTCTCATTGAATAGGGGAAACTTCCCTTTCTTGTAATATGAGGGAAACGACACCTAGTAAATGTATGAAGGGTACGACTTTTGATAAGGTGTTGCGCCCTGTATTCTAAAGATTGTCTATTCTCTAAGCTATGGGTCATAATAGCATCGATGTCTGCCTGTGAGACAAGGTGAGGGACAGAATTGTCCTGTGAGGTAGAGGGAAGGGGCTACCTTGGAGGTGCATCATCTGAGTGATGCGAATGTACCTCACGATTAGCCAATTGTCGTGCGGCATCTATGCAATCAATGTTCTCCATAATTGCACGCGCCATGTCTTCAAATTCATTTATGCTCTCTTCCTGAGAGTTGCTACGCTTATTTATAACCATTACGCTGACTGTTTCTTTAGAGAGGTCAGAGTTAGCTATAGTTGAGGGCTTCCAGGCTTCACGGGTTGCATGTGGTAGATCGGTCAGCAAGGGATCAGCATGCCCCGATTGGACTCAGGTCCTGTATGACAATCGCCTGAGGACTTGTTCTCAACGATCTCCGGATCGTGGCTGCTGAGTGGCTGGGTCATCTTCTTCCCTAATCAGAATTTGCAGACCCCTATCGCATTTGGCTTTGAGGTTTTGATGGACCTCATGCCAGAACTGCGATCGTGAATGCCGCTGATCGTCCCTTCTTGCGCAAGAAAGAGCTGTTTCCATTAGGTGAAGCAACAGGTGTGGGCCAAGAACTGGGGTTATCCTGGGCCGGGGAGGATGAAGGATTTGATCTCTTGTCAGGTCTTTGCTTCGAGCTCTCTTATGGGCTCTAGAGACATGACCGAGATGACAAGGCTGGTTCAAAATGGTACTCTTGGGGAAGGTCTTCGAGTACCAAGGTTGGAGGTTTTTGCCCAAAGAAGGAGCATGAAAAAGCAAGGTTGACTCATAAGGACGCCTAAGTCGGGGACGACGGGCTGTCTGTGATGTGACGCATGTGCGTCCCATGAAGAAGGATGATGGGTGACTTGGAGGTCAGCCCAAGCTCGAACAGGTGGTCTGACCTTAGGAGGCCGAGAACCATGAGCAGGTGTTTGTAAGAGAACAGATGGAAGCCTACCTCTTACAGGGTGCTCTAGTGTGTGTTGAGTAGGAGGAGGCAGGGGCCGTGTCCTCAGGTTGATGCAGTGATGGCTTTGCCCTGAGTAGTGGGACGCAAACGTGCAACATGTACAGGACCTGGCTTTGGGAGGCTTGATCCTGGACATTCACTCGAGGTAACATAAAAGTTGCCCCGAGGTGTGGCTCTAGTGGATGACCCATGAGCCTTCTGGTGTGTGCGAAAGGTGGAGGCCCCATGGTCTCTGCCTTGATGTGCCGAGCCTCTAAGGGTAGAGACTCGTGGTGGTGCAGGAATGTGGGGGGTAGTCTTGGGGCGACCCACTGAAGCAACGACAACTTTCTTACCTTTTGCATAAGGGACTGAGCAGCCTTCCGGTGTACCTCGTCAATGCAACCGACAAGTGAATTGCCGATGACAGGGTGCATGCTGTGAGCGGCAGCAGATGTGCTACCAATGCAGGGCACTTTGGTGGACGTTCCACCAGGGCGTGGAGATGGGGAGTTAGGGACATGCAAGTCACTTCTCACGCCAATCCAGGTCAAGACTTGGGTGCTAGACACAGGGTCTTCGCTCAAAAGGAAGGTTGGGAACGAAGTTCGAGGACCTTGTTCCCAGGGAACAGTCGTGAGAATGGGGATTAGAAAATCCTTGATTCGGATAAACAGGTTAAGAAACCCATCAGCCATGTAGTGCGTGAAAACAGAGAAACAAGGAAAAACTTGCCAAATAAGAACGACCCGATATAGAGGTAGTAAGTCCCCAGTGGAGTCGCCAAGCTGGTTAGGTGCCTTGATCTCGCCCTCCGGATATGGATGATTGGGTGGCACACGTCTCGGGTTTCGGGGGAACTCGGGACTTTAAGATCACTCTCTTCGAAACCTCCCTCAGGAGCGAGAGCAGATAGACCAACCGATGAGAGAGGAATTTAAGGTGGGTTCAGGACTTACTCGGGCTGGCTCGCGTGGGCGCCCTCTTAGATTACGAAGAAAGCCCCCCAGTCGTAGAACCGGTTCGGAATCGCCTCCTTGGCTTGTATTCTCCTGTTTTCTACAATCACACACACATGATTAATTTTACAAGATAAGTGGGTTGAAAGAGACCCCACCTTGTCCTTGAGCGAATGTACATGGACGTGCACATCCAAAACAGAAGAGGTTAAGAGGATAAGTGAAAGAAGAAGAAAGGGGTAAGAAAGGGGTAAATCAGAGGAATTTTGACTAGGTGGCAAGACTCACACGGCAGCTAGATCAGCAAGTGTTTGACTCGGCGTGGTAGAAAGAATGGCACAATAACTAGACTGGCACAGCAGAAATACTACTAGACGCTAGAATGATCATCTCTCAGCCTAGCACAATGGCTAACCTATCATGGCAATAAAGCAGACTCGGTAACTAAGACTGGCTCAATGAAAATTCTGCTAGACGACAAGACTACCATGGCAATGTTTGTCTCAACCTCTCTTGGTCAAATGAGAGAGAGAGAGAGAAGAAAGAAGAGAGAGAAAGAGCAACATGCACAATACTACCGATGTCGGCATATGAGAAGAAGACGAGATAAGCAATGAAGGAGAAAGGAAAAGGGAAAGAGGAAAAAGAAGGAAAAGATAAAGAAGAAGAGAGGAGAGAGCAAGGGAACATGGGCGGTGATGAGAGAAAAGATAGGAAAGAACATGGGCGGCGATGAGCTCCCACCGTTCATGACGGAAGGGTAAGAAGAGAGAGAAAACACAGGCGACAATGAGCCTCCCCCATCTGTGACAAAAGAATGAGAGAAGAGAGAGAAGACATGAGCAACTAAGTGCTTCCGCCATCCATGACAGAAGAATGAGAGAAGAGAGAGAATACATGGACGGCAATGTACTTCCACCGTCCATGACAGAAGAATGAGAGAAGAGAAATAATACATGGGTAGCAATGCGCTTCTGCCATCCATGACAAAAGATTAAGAGGAAAAAGAAAACATGGGTGGTGATGTGCTTCCACCGTCCATGACAGAGAATAAGAGGAGAGAGAAAACATGGGCAGTGATGTGCTTCTACCGTTCATGACAGACGATTAAGAAGAAAGAGAAAACATGGGTGGCGAGGTGCTTCCGTCGTCCATGACAGAAGATTAAGAGAAAAGAGAAAACACAGGCAGCGATGTACTTTCTCCATCCATGATAGAGACCAGGAGGAGAGAGAAAACATGGGTGGTGATATGCTTCTGTAGTGCATGACAGATATTAAAAAGAAAGAGAAAACATGAGCTGCGATGTGCTTCCATTGTCCATGATAGAAGATTAAGAGGAAAAAGAACACATGGGCGACGATGTGCTTCCAACATCCATTATAGAGACTAGGAGGAGAGAGAAAACATGAGTGGCAGTGTGCTTCTACCATCCATGACAGACGATTAAGAAGAGAGAGAAAACATGGACCGCGATGTGCTTCCACCATCCATGACAAAAGGGAGGACAAGGAGACTTTGACAGAGACCTGACCCTCCACTCGGGTTAAGGCCCGGCTCGTTGTTCGTGTCTTTGAAGCAAGAAGACATCATGTTAGGCGATGGACTCTGCCATGCATGAATAGAGAAGGAGAGAGAACAGAGAGACAGTAGGAAAGAGAAGAAAGAGAAAGGAAAGATAAAGAAGAAGAAAGAAAGTGGATAAAGAATATCATAGATGAAATAGGAAAGAAAGATGGATGAGAGGTGAGAGAGAGAGAGAAAGAGATGAGAGGAGGATAGAGAAAGAGAGAGATGAGAAGAGGAGAGAGAAAATTACCTTCATCAAAGGGTTCCTGACCTTTTCTTCTCTCTCCTCTCTCTCTCCAAGACGTGCCCACAATTTGAACGTGAAAACTCTCAAATTTTATTGATGAGTATTGAATAATATAGGGTTCTATAACATTTGTGTTTAACATGTACTTATAGAATTGGGCCCAAACATGGGTAGATGCTCAAAAACTACCAAAATTTATGATAATTACAATTTAATTGAATTAAAATAAATTCTAAAATTGAGTGCAAAAGGACTGTTTTGCCCCTGCCCAATAATGTGTAAAATTCCAAAACAATCTCTGCTGTTGCCTTAGAACTTGCATGATCTTCCATGGATGATTCGGGGTTTCTCTGGTACCTGTTTGATCGAAAGATGATTGTTTTCTTGTAAGGCTCGGTATGACGATCTATTTGATACCAGCTGCGAACTATGGGTCATGTTTTTAGGCCAAGATCATGAGACTCGATATTTGGATGAATCTTGCAAACTTCATATCGATAGTGTGCTTCTTTCTTGATGTTTTTCTTTAGTTTCTTCGTTAAATCACACTGAGCATGCCGTCATGATCACAAGGCAACTAATGCAGCTCGATTTCATGCTCAAACGAAGATTTTGTCGACTTGGATTTTTTTACCAAAATTTGGAAATCCGGCGGCCGAAATTTACAGCAGCTTCGATGACTCCGTGTGCGCAATCCAACCATTCATCGTATGCGGGGTTCGGACCAGAGATAGCCTCGAACCTTACACATATAATGCAATTGGTTTCGCGTCTATCGGGTACGTGAGCGTCGTGATTTGGTTGCTCAAGCAAGGTGTGCTACTGCTGAATGTTTTGCCACTATCTTCACGAATCATCAACTTCTCTCTAGTTCTTTTCCCTACTCGGGTATTGTCATGGGTCGTGCCACATATCAAAACGTTCGTCTTGATGAGATGAACACACTCACCAAACTTAAGAGCAACCCAACTCAAAACGAGTAAGATACAAGCCTTTGAAATTGCTGCTCGGGACTATGCACATGAGCCTCCTTTAATGGACATTGGTGTAGGGAGGTCGTATGGGAGGCCTTCTTTAATAGAGATACGGGCCTATCCCTTTTTGGTCTTTTACCCGTAACTTTGTCCTAGAATACTCGATTAAGCCGAAACTTGACCCATAGGGGTTTTCAATTGTGCCGGGTCAAATGGTGGTGGTCCCACAACTGTTTGATGTACCAAGAATATAGTTCTAGTTACGGGGTCCATTTCAAGCTGTTAGAAGCTGATTTTTCCGAAATTGTTTTTTGGTATGCGCTGCCTTAGACATGTCGGAATGAGACAAAACATGGCAGGTGGCCTTTTGGAGTACTTAGGAAGATTCTAACCCATTTTGAGGCAATTCTGAGACAGTTGGGAATTTCATTGTATGTCAAGGCTTTATATACTGGCTTCCGCTTTATTCCGCATCAGGGACCAAGGCGTTGAAAAATGTCTTCAAATAGCGGGTACCAATGGAATTTGTCCTAGCTATAGGGCCAGTTTGGAAAAGTTGAAAAGTGTGACTTGTTGATCAAGTCACATTCACATACAAGTAGGACCTCACGTTTGTCTTTTGGTATGGGCAGATATTCCTCTTATCACTTTCTAAAAGGAGATAGAGATGAACTACTTTTTAGAAGGTTATAGGATACACATCCAACTATAGTTATTATCTTATTAGCCTATATACAAAAAGAAAAAATGTGGGACAATCTTTTGAGGGTATTGTTGACCTTTCTTAGTGTATTGGGAAAAATATAGGGAGCTTTCTTTTGTAGAGAAGAAGAAGAAGAGATAAAGGGTTACACTTCTCCTAGAGAGAAGAAGAAGAGAGGAAGAGAGAGTTTTTTTTTTAGAGAGACAGAAAACCTCAGAGAAGAAATGAAGCTTCTGATAGAGAGAACCTTTTTTTGGAAGACCATTGTAACATTTGAGTTAATAATATATTTGATCTTTCTCTCGTGGATGTAACCTGAAAAGGTGAACTATATAAAATCTTGGTGCTAATAAGTTTTATTTTTTATTTGCTTAATTTACACGATTTCCCATTCATACACACAAACATCGACTTTAGCTCATATATCTGCATTCCGTTGCACACATCTGTATTTGTGTGACAGGCCTCTAATTGGGCGAGCCCAACAATAATGGTGTAACTATATATTTTCACCAATGTCCAAAAGGTGGTTAATTGTGCCTCTATCGGATTCATTTTTATTATATTGTGTCAAGAAGACCATCCACAAATGAGAATATTTTGGCATTAACCCTAGAATCAACTAGGACCTCAATATTTCACAACTGGAAATTGTTTTTACAGCAAGCATCCCTAAGGTCCTTAAAATCGATTCCGACTTGAATTTGTCCATTTCTCTTTTGAACTAGGGTTGATTTGGGATAGTCAACTTCACACATGAAACCAGTGGATCAAAGTCTTTCACCCTCGACCTCGATTTGAGGAATGAGGTCCATTTTAAATCTTCAAAGGGCCAATTTTATAGTTTTACATCCAGGTTAACGAATAATTTCTGCGTAGCAATTGATTGGTTTTAAGAAACTTTTTACTATTACTATGGAGTTTCACACCAAATCACTTGCGCTTCTATGTAATTCCACCACATTTTTGTGCTCCATAGGCCATACTATATAGTTTGCAAATTAGTTTCGCTACATCTCAATCATCCGATATCAAAACAATCTTCTTTCTTGGGGAATATACAAGGGGTATAATCGATTAGATATAAGCATAGTTCTAGGCCCATATATACACATTTTTCATCAATTTAACATGATCTTTTGTTCCTCATATGATCATGAGATTTGGGTTGCAACAAATACAGAATACCATGGCTTTTATTTATAAGGTCCTCCCATTATGCGTTTGTTTAGGGGCTCTCCCACCCTTTTCTATATTTTATGGCAGCTTTCTAACATACATGTGACTAGAACATATATGAGTGGACCACCTTGTGTCTTTCCAATTCTTCAATTGGGAACCGTCACCTGCCTTAACTTTCTAAATTTTTTAACAAAGAGATGCTTGGATAGCCATCCCTAGGTACTCCATGTGATACGATCAAATCAGTGTTTAAAAAAACACCGAGTCGAACCGGACTCGCCCGGTTCGACTCGGGAATCGCCATGGACGGATCGAATTGCGAAAAAAACGGGAATCATCCAGTTCTAGAGTGAACCAGACTATTCTATACAGTGACTCGCCGATTCGCTGTACGGAATTGGCGAGTCCATACAGTGAATCGGCGAGTCCCTTACAGAATTTGTTTTTGTTTTTGTTTTTTTCTTTTTTTTTTTTTTTTTTTTTTTTTTTTTTTTTTTTTTTTTTGTAATCCATGATAGATTTTTTTGTAATACTTGATCGAATTGTTTTTTTTTTTTTTTTTGTAATCCATGATCGAATTTTTTGTTTTTTTTTTTTTGTAACCCATGATAGAATTTTTTGTAATCCATGATCGAATTTTTTGTAATCCATGATCGAAATGTTTGTTTTTTTTTCTTGTAATCCATGATCGAATTTTTTGTTTTTTTGTTTTTTTTTTGTAACCCATGATAGAATTTTTGTAATCCATTATCGAATGTTTTGTAATCCATGATCGAAATGTTTGTTTTTTTTTTGTAATCCATGATCGAAATGTTTGTTTTTTTTTTTGTAATCCATGATCGAATTTTTTGTTTTTTGTTTTTTTTGTAACCCATGATAGAGTTTTTCCTAATCCATGATCGAATTTTATGTAATCCATGATCGAATTCTATGTAATCCATGATCAAATTTTTTGTAATCCATGATTGAATTTTTTTAAAATTTGTGATTTTTTTTTTTTAATCCATGATCGAATTCTCTTTTGTAATCCATGATAGAATTTTTTGAAAATTTGTGTTTTTTTTTTTTAATCCATGATCGATTTTTTTGAAAATTTCTTATTTTTTTTTTTTAATCCATATTATTCAAAGAGAAAATGAGAGAGATGATGATTCTGAGGCCACCCTATCCCAGCCATATTATTCACATATCGAGTCCCAACAGCAACAATGTAGGGATGAGCACGACAGTGGAGGTGAGCATGAAGGATGGACAATCTTCGGGGATTTTAGATTGGGAACACAACAAAACACTAACACTCAGATATTTGGGAATAGTCAGACGCCTGCTAATATCGATGATTCGTTTTTAGATCGAATCAATGAATTGTTAAACGAATTGAATCAATGGCACCAGCGTGACCAAGAAGAACAATAACGTCGTCTATCATTTTATTTTTAGATCATATGTTACTAATTTTATGCTTTATTGTAGTCCATGTATGTTGATATACTTATTCCATGATAATTTTATGTTTATCCTTTTGTGTGATGTAAATTAATGCTGAATGGCGGTTCATGCAGAGAAAGAACATATCAATATTCGCATATTCATTCAAAAACATGAAAATTCTTAATGGAGTACCCTCATTTCTTATTGAATTCCTAAAAAACAGTATTTATAATGAATTTTAATAATTTTTTAGAATTTTTTTTAAGCTTTATTCTGACCGATTCACCCGATTCTCGATTCGGATTGCCGATTCACCGATCCGGATCGATTTTTTGGGAGCCCGATCCGGGTCACCGATCCGTTTTTTAAACCATTGGATCAGATACACTAAGGGGCCGTTCGGATCCATGAAAAAAGTTTACCTGTCAATTCCTATTTCCATTGAAATATATTTCTTGAGGAAAGTATTTTATTTAAAATAGATTTATGCAGTTTGGATGGTACATGGATGCATAATATTTTCAATTATTATTATTTTATTTTTCTTTACATTTTTCGTTGAGTGCTTTTGATTGTAATATTAATTATAGAGTAATGATCTTATGAAACCCTCTCACACCCATGAGTGTAGACCCCAAAGGATCACCATTAAATTTGGTACAGATCTCTAAAAAAATTTAAGTCTCACACCCATGTGATAACGTTTTTAGAGATCTATGCCAAATTTAATGGTAATCGTTTGGGGTCCTACACACATGGGTGTGGGAGGGTCTCATAGGATCATTACTCTTAATTATAATGTCAATTTTTAAAAAAATTTAAGAATGCTTTTCTCTTTAAAAATTTTGAGATAATTTCTCTCTCTAAAAATTTTCAAGTAGTTTATCTCATAAAAATTTGATAAAGTTTCTCTCTCTAAAATTTTAACATATTTTCTCTCTCTAAAACTTAAAATTTGAAATAATTTCTCACTGGAAAAACCTTGAAGTAGTTTTTCTCTCTAAAACTTTTGAGAAAATTTCTCTCTCTAAAAATTTCATGTACTTTCTCTCTTTAAAATCTAAAGATATTTTTCTCTCTAAAACTTAAAAAAAACTGGATCTCTCTCTAAAATTTTGTAATAGTCTCTCTTATTAAAAACTTTTAGGTAATTTCTCTATAAAATTTTAATATGCTTTATCTATCTAAAACTTAAAATTTGGATAGTTTATCTCTTTAAAAATATCTAGTACTCTCATTAAAAAATTTAACTAACTCTCTCTCTCTTAAACTTAAAATTTGAGATAATCTCTAAAAAATATCTAGTACTCTCATTAAAAAATTTAACGTACTCTCTCTCTCTTAAACTTAAAATTTGAGATAATTTCATTCTAAAAATTTTGAGATAGTTTCTCTTTTTAAAAATTTTGAGATATTTTCTCTCTAAAAATTTTTAGGTATAAAAATTTTGAGATATTCTCTCTCTAAAAAATGTTAGGTACTTGCTCTCTCTAGTACTTAAAATTTGATATAGTTTCTCTAAAACTTAAAATGAGAGATAGTTTATCCTTTTAAAACTTAAAATTTGATATAGTTTCTCTATCTAAAACTTCAAATTTTGATATAGCTTCTCTCTCTAATATTTTCAGGTAATTTCTCTCCCTAAACTTAATATTTGAGATAGTTTTTCCCTCTAAAAATTTTGAGATAATTTCTTTCTCTAAAAATTTTGAGGTAGTTTCTCTCTAAGATTTAAAACGTGAGACAGTTTTTATCTTTAAAAATTTTGAGACAGTTTCTCTCTATGAAACTTAAAATTTTAGTTACTTTTTCCCTCCAGAAAATTTGAGATAGTTTCTTTCTCTAAAATATTTTTGGTACTTGGTATCCCTAAAACTTAACATTTGAGATAGTTTCTCTGTTTAAAAATTTTTTAATTACTTTCTCTCTATAAAACTTAAAATATGATATACTTTCTCTGTCTAAGAATTTTTAGTTATTTTCATTTATGAAATATAGAATTTGAGATTGTATCGCTATAAATTTTGAGAGAGTTTCTCTCACTACAACTTAAAATTTGAGATAGTTTCTCTCTCCAAAAATTTTAAGATAGTTTATCTTTCTAAAAATTTTCATGTACTTTCTCTATGTAAATCTTAAAATTTGAGATAGTTTCTCTATAAAAAATTTTAGGTAATTTCTCTCTCTAAAATTAGATATAGTTTCTCTCTAAAATTTTAAAAAGGCAAGCTTTCAATGCTTCCCCTACAATATAAAACTTATATACTTCCCCTTATCCAACCGTCCATTCTAAATGGAGGGCTATGATTTCCCCAATCACACTATTTTAATTTTAATGTTTTTTCAGTGAACTATTTTGCCACCGAATTTTGTACATCTAATCCTCTATTAAACTCATACTAGCAAAAAATGTAAAACAAATATTTTCAATAAATTAAATTATTTTTAATATTTTTTATTGATGCGCTCGAATGAGACAATGTCACGTACCAAATTTCATATTCATACAATTTGTATAAAAAAAATAAAAATAAAATACTTGAGACGTTGGATCTAAGATCAAATGGTGAGTGGCTCTCTTGATCCAAATTGGACGGCTGAATCGTAGGGGAAGCATAGATCTTTTATGCTGTAGGGGAAGTATAGAAACCTTTCTCATTTTAAAGTACTATCACTTTCTAAAACTTAATATGTGAGATAGTTTCTCTCTCAAATTCATAGGGGTGTTTTGATGGAATTAATTGTATTTTTATGAAGTTGGCGTCTCCATAATAACGAAATCTAGCTGGAAATCAATTTCCAATTGTAAAAGGCGTTGATGCAATTTTCTTTATTTTTAGTTGGAAATGAAGAAAATAATTTTGGCAAAAATAATTCTCGATCTCAAAAAATCGATCAAACACCAGAAATGTGACTCCAATGTCATCAAAGGGTCGGGGCCCAAATCCCCATTGACTTACCACTTTTAATTACCTAAAAGACCATTTCTAGAAATGCATTTCCAAGTATCCTAATGGCCCTTGAGGGGGAAACGCAAGAAAAAAATCACCTTTTTTATTTATTTTTTTAATAAATATTCCTTACTTTATTTATAAAATCTACTTAAAAGAAATTACATCAGAGGAAATAGCTAGAGCAGACAAAGAGGGCCCTCTTTTAGCTAAAAAGTTAGCTAAGGAATTTGCTTCGTGAAAGACATGGTAAAAAGAAACTGAAAGTGGAGCCACCAGATCCATAATCTGCAGCCAGCTAGAACTTAGTTCCCATGGAATATGATGCTCCTTCTTCCACTAATTAATTGTGTTCATAGAATCTCCTTCAATAATGCAGCTACTCTCGATATTTCTAGAGATAAAAATTTTTAACCCTTGTAACAAAGCCAATAACTCCGATTGGTTAGCCATGACTATACTAATAGGGCCACCATATGAGAAGTTCACTGCTCCAAAACAGTCTCGCAATACACCCCCAATGCCTGCCAAACCTCGATTTCCCAGAGAGCTCCCATCAATATTTAACTTAAATCCCCCACTCTTTCATGCCACCCAAATACTCCTTGGTCTCATCTTTACATTACTCATTAAAAACAAATTTGGCAAATTAAACAGAACATCTGGTTGTGAAATCCCTCAACCCACCTTAGTAACTGAGAGCCTAGACCAAATAGACAGTTTAACTTCACTCAACAGTCTATCAAAAGATAAACTCTCTCTTTCAAAAGTCTAACTCTTTATTTCTTTTTATAATTCCCATAGAATAGCTCCTCTCGCTATTTGCCATACCAAAATACCCTCGGAAGGTAAATGATTAAAGGTAACTATGATACTAAACTCAACACAGATTGGGGCAGTGAAGCATGAATTCCAAGTAGCCGAAATAACCAGTACTAAATTCTTGAGGCAACGTGGCAGTGGATGAGAAGATGCTCCCCAAATTCATCTTCTGCTTTACACATCAAACATATATTAGGTAAACCTTAACCTCTCTTAATCAAATCATCCATCGTCAAAATCTTATTGTGAATAGCTAACCATAAAAACATATACACCTTATGGGGAAAACAATCTCAATTTTAATTGAAATCTTGAACAAAAATCTGCTCAAAGAGGACAAACTCTACTCCCATGAGTATATATTAAAGTCAATTGTGAAACCGTGTTTCCTCAAAGATTTCTCAACCTGATTCAATTAGATTTGTGTCTCTATGATATAAGTGAACCATATATTTGTTTTAGCCTAAAGATATATCGGCCCAAGGCTTTGTGTTCCACCGAAGGCTCTCTAGACAGTGCAACTTTAAGTGTGCTTCAATAAATATTCCATTCGATCCATTTTTTGATCTTCCCGTACATTCTCCTTGAACATTGATTGCATCACATAAGAGATTCTACTCCTTGGACGTTTAATACTTTGAAGACGGGGAACATCCGATGAGTATGTGTCTAGTGTAAAACACCCAAGATGATTTTGAAACCAAGTTATTTCCAGTATGATTTTTTGGTTTACAGGACAGAGACATTGGTGTTACTTTGGCTGCCATCCCTTCTCAGTGGCTTTATCAAGAGATGGCTCCTTTGAGTGCTTTCCATTTAGTTTAGAACAGTGTTCAAAAAATCGACTCAGCCAGGGTACTCGACCTTTGCTCGAGTCGACTTATTTAGGTGAGTCCGATTAATTCGCCAAAGTACAGTCCAAGTTTAAAAAAATAAAAAAATCGTCCTAGATTATTCCTTTGTAAGAGGTCTTCGGTTCGAATCATCTTCTTGACCAATTTTTTTAACTCCCATATTTTCTTAAAAAATAGAAAAAGAAAAAAGGTTTAAGGAAAGGAAAGTTGATTGACTCCCATATTTTCTTTAAAATAAGAAGAGAAAAAAGGTTTAAGGAAAGGAAAGTGGATGTTTAAAGAGGGATTTGAACCCTCACCATTATGGATCATAAGAATGCACACAAACCGATATGTCACTTGAATATTCATGCTAAAAATTGGCACATTGCATAAATAACATATTAATAATGCGTCTACAATTTGCTCAAGGCAAACTCGCCTCAACCGTAGGGCGAGGCCGAATTACTCGGCCGAGTCTTAATAGTCTTGTCTAATTCTCGAAACAATGGTTGAGACACTCTCTCCACAGTTAAGAGACAGTGGAGACTCTGACAGCCCATTTTGACCTTGGTTAATACTTAATTGACCAGGATTTAACTATGAATTGTTTTCTCAATCTTCTGAAACTCTGAAAGGCTTATGGTTGTTACAATAATTTCCTAAAGTGTCATGACTAGTCGTCCTTTTGTTGGGCTTTTTGGCCATTAAAGGCCTTATGAGAGATTGTATTCAAATATTTTAATATAGTAGAACACAAACTTAGTGGGAGTATGGTCCTTTGTGGACCGAGGTAGGCAAATGTTATTTGTCAATACTCAGACTTACCTTAACATGCTAAGTCACTCAAGTTGAAAAACCCTTATTACTTAGACATAAAACAAAATCGATAAGGGGTAGCAGGGTCATCCCTTGATGAAGTCAGAGTTGCTCAGAATAGGTGAGTCAAAGGACTGTGTGACCCTTGTGTGTGATTGTCGGCCTCTAGGGACGAGGGCAAAAGCATCATTATTTAACCAACACACATGATATACATATGATAGCCTTATTGAAAAAATGAGTCACCATTGAGGGTGAAGCATGTACATGTGCAAGAAATTACCCCTATACCCCATAAAATTGTGGTTGCATCAGGTTTATGTAACCTTAGTCTTGTGTCTGGTGGAGAACTTATAATCCATAGACTCAGATTGTGTCACTTTGCTTACTGACTGATGCAATTGTTAGTGAGACATGGGAACTGCTGAGTTATTTTGACTAAGCAACTGTGGATTATAGTCCATAGTAAAAGATGGAGAGCTTCAGTAATTTAATAATTCCTAGATCAGTAATTTAATAATTCCTAGACCTAGTTCGATCCGATTTCCATAAAAATTATTTTGAATTAAGAGTTTGATGTTAAATGTTTTTTAGATTGGTTTTTTAAATTTTTATAAGTCTCTGGATATTTTATTTCACAAAATGGATTTATAAATTAAAAGATATTGAATTTTCAATATTTAAATTTCAAAGAGAAATAATATTTATTTTTAATATTCTAAAAACTAATTTTATAATTTAATAATATTTATGGGGCCCCACCGTGCACATAATTGAGAAGTGCATGGTGCCCACTTAGGGGCCCCATAGGTGGTAACCCCAGTTTGGGGGCTTTGTTTCTGTTTGTTGGAAATGTCATCTAAGGAACTCAATCAAATTGAATTAAAATACAATTTTTTGAAATTATAGATGATTGATTTCAATTATATATTATGTGTAAGAAAATTATGAAAAATTAGAGAAACTATAATAGTATTTTTCATGATTTATTATTTGATAAAATTAGGTTTAAGAAGCTGAAGGATTATGTCCGAGCACCTTCTGTTGAATCATGATGGCTTATCTAAAGTTTGGATAACTCCAATCTCTCACCCACAGGTCTCCTATGAATAATGGTATGCATCTAATCTCCATAAGGATGGCCAACCCTAAGATACCCTCACCTTTGAAAAACTCTATAAATAGGGGTATCTCATCTCATTCCCTACAAATCTCTCTCTCTCTCTCTCTCTCTCTCCCCTAAGGGTCACACACCACCCTCTCACCTCTTGATCTCATCTATCTAAAATCTCTCTCTTATCTCTCACTTAGATATTAATAAGAGAAGAGCTGCATGCCGCAAAGCTATGTGCAAGAGGGGGTACGCCACACTTACAGAAGGCATTGAGGCCTTAAACTTTAAGATAGTGGTTCCATTGCTCTCTTATCATTAAGGGTTGTAGGCTAAGCTTTCCCATGCTTCAATGATATGAGATAGGCCATTGATCCCGTGTGTCATTGGAGGAAGCGACTCAGTGTAGGATGTACAAAATCCTGTTGAAGTAATCTTTTGAAATCTTGCCTTGTGCTTTACAGTCTTCTTATTTGTTGTTCTTTCTTATTCCCTTAAGGATAATGTTATTTTTGTTTATTGAATAAAAGAAGTTGTAATTAGTGGCAAGAAGTAAGAATATCTTTTGGTTTTTATTTATTTATTTATTTGATTTGATTTTATTGTATTTGATCTATTGTAAGTATTCTAGTCGGTGAAAAGCAGAAAAATTAAAAACTATATGCATTGTGTTAGATCACCTTGTCCAACTTTAATTGGTTTCAGAGTTAGATCAACTTGCTGCTATATTTCTTTCCTTTCACTGGTTCGGTGAGTTTTAAAATCAGATTAGAAAGCCAATGGCTTTTGTGGTCAAGGAATAGATCTACAGAAGAATTATTGGTACGTTCGAATACCCAAAGGTATTATGTAGACTAAGATTTTATTTATTGTTTTGGAGCATTGAAATGAATAATGGGATGACGTATTTCTCTAATACACACCATATATTTTGTATTTTTTACAATGGGATCATTATGCAAAATGTTAGTACGAGATCATGGGGGAATTGCGGGGCGCCAATTCTGACCTTGCAAATTCTAAGAACTATACACTGAGTTTTGTGAATTTTTTTACCAAGAGAAAATTTTTATTTATAGGTAACATTTGATTGTAACTCATTAAATTGAGTCTACTTTCAAACAAAAAACCATTTTATGGAGAAAGCCTTGTTGTTCATATAGTCTTTTTATTGAAGGATGAGCATGTGTTGTTTTTTGCAATGAAAACTATTTCTATGACATGAATGTCATGATTTAATTTCCATTCTTAAAAGAATATTTTGGGACCCGCATTGAGATTTTTAAGTAGCTATTTTGAGTCTAGTTTCTAACAAAATCTATTTGAGAGAGAAACATCTATGAGAAATAAAGAACAAATTTTTTTTTGAAGAGGGGTTATCCTGAATTTCTGCAGTTTCAAGTGTTTCACTTAAATATGAATATCTATATTTGTCACACCTACATAACTGAGTGATATGAGGCCTACTGAAAGATAGTTTTTGTCATTTTGTGTCTACTTTCAATCAAAATAGGTTTGTAAGGGAAACTCCATATGGGTAGGGAAAAAATAAAATTGTACTAAATAGTGTTCATCTTGGAATTTTGTAGTATGATATATTTTGAGATACGAATGTCACTTATTTATTTACGTGAAGAAAACTAAGTTTTGGTATTAATACTATGATGTCAAGTTTTGGTCTTGAGTTTAGTTTTCAATAGAAAAGTTTTTAGGAAGTAGTCCTTTGTGGATTGAGAGAAAGAATTACTTTTATGGAGGGGTACACATCCTGATTTTCTATTGTGAAACCTATAATGTGACGTGAATTTCACTAAATAGTAGAGTCACTAAATAGTGTGGTTTGGCATGGCACTAAGAATTATTCTATTTTTTTTAATTTATCTTAAATTCTCAAAAGTTTAATAAGGGATGTTCATCTTCTTCTCTGCAGCAAATCTAAAGATGTGACATTCTAAGGCACATTTTGTACTCCTTATTGTGGAAGCCTTTTTAGGTTCATTTAATGTTTTATAGTCTGCCATGAGTATGATTTATAACATTGAAACTTCACACTTCATGTGAAGAGTGTTTCTTCATGGTATAAGCAAGGGAGAATCCAAAGCCTAAAGAAGTGGATGCTTTATCGACATGCAAAAATGATGACCAAGTGATTTTCTATGATTTTTGTGCTCTTCCAAAATCACAAAAATTTGTCAACAAGCAAAAGCAAGAATCAAGAAAACCTTGATACCACACTACATAGTTTTGAGGTATGAAATATATCCTACATTACACGGCTAGGTCAAAATGGAAATGAGGAGTAAATGACTTATAGCCATTTTGAGTCTTACGTATCTTTTACTCATTTTTTATTATATATTGTGTATAAATTTATTTTATAGATATATGGAGAGTATGAACATTAGTTGATAGGTGCTAACAAGTTTGAAAGATCCGGTTTTTTAATAACCTATGTATTTGTGCGTCCTTGTGCTTGTGTGAACCACTTAATGTAGTGAAACACATGGACATGTGATTATAGTATTTTTGATCTTGATCTATGGCCTAAGAATTAAACATGAGAGATGGGTATTTCTCCTTCAATCATGTAGCACAAAGGAAGCTTTACACCCACTTACATGTTCTGATAGAACCAGGTCTTAGTGACCATCTTTCCAATAATGTCTAATGATATGGTATACTGCATGTGATAAGGATCTCATGTTAAGGTCTCCAATTTTGCCAAGAAAATGTGTGTCAGGTTGTTGATAACCAACCTTTTGTCATTTTTTATTTTTTGGATAAAAACAACATAGATGGATTACATGTTTTGTTTTGTTGCTATAACATAACTTGGTAAGTAATTAAAGGTGAATGCGGTAAAATGATTTACAAAGACCTAGCATGTATTGTAAAATCAATTTGGACCCTTTGTGAAAAACCTAGGTCAATGCATAGCCTTGCAAGGTCCATTAATTTTTTGATTGAAAATGATTCTAAACTGTCATGCTATTTTCTGTCTATTACTTATGAAAATATACCAAGTCAATAGAGTTTTGATAAAATGGAAAGCATGGAGTCATGAAGGTACTTTATAAACTTAGGAGAAAAGATGACATATCCATGCACTGATTTTAAAAAGCCATGTCTCATGTTTTTATAAAACCCATTGTATGGCTTGATAGTCAATTATTTAGAATCCTCGATTACCTAAAACCATATAATTGTCAAAGGATGGCTATCTTGTTAGGCATCCTTAAAACATATTGTATGGATAAGATCACTTAGCTTGTAATTATTTTCAACCAATAAAATAGTTTGGTTGAACCTTTGTGGTTCGGAAAGAGTTTGCATACTGCCAAACCAACAAGCATTGATTTATTCTTGCATGAGACTTGTTGTACTATCCCGTAAAATAGACATAAGCATGCTAAGAAAATACATATTATATAGGTTATGTTTGAGTGGGAGTTGTTACAATCCAACTATTATTTTAGATGCTTGGATATTCAGTTATACACATATTCTATTACGAAAGATCTAGATAACTTAACATTATAGTGGGAGTACTTGTTTATGTTTGGATGGCCAGCTGGAATAATATAATATAATGTTGTCCACCATGGAATCCGAACATGTGGCAACAGTTGTATAGCTACAAAAGGGAGTAGCATGATTAATGAACTCCTCTGAGTTGCTGAGATATGACCCCATGCAATGAGGGTGCGTGATGATCTTTTGTGATAGATAGTCCATGATTCATGATGCTGAAACTGAGGGCACAAAAGCATTGGACTATGGCCAAATTCGAGATGCGATCAGAGTAGGTTTAATGTAATGAATCTCATGGAGATTACATCCATGAATCCTTAGTGAAAGGATTGATGGCAAAAGAGATCACCAGAGTTACTGTAATGAGAGAGAATAAATGAGAAATACTTGAGAGAGAGCTTGTAATTAGGAGATGAGAATGAGAGGAATAGAGAATGTAAGGCCTTCAAAGGCCAAGTGGGAGCATGTATTTGAGTTTCTGTGGCCGTTAAAGGCCAAATATTTTGATATATTAGACATAAACTTAGTAGGAATATGGTTCTTTGTAGACCGAGATAAGCCAATGTTATTTACCGATACTCAAACTTAGCTTGACGAGCTAGGCAGCCGAGTTGGAAAACCTTTATTACCTATGAATAGAACAAAACCGATGAGGGTTGGCAAGGTCACCCCTTAGTGAGGTCCAAGTTGCCCATGATAGTATGCTAACGGACTATGTGAGCTTTGTGTGTGATGGCAGGCCACTAAGGACAATGACTAAAGCCCCAACACTGAACCACAACAAGGCATATATATATGATAATAGTATTGAAAAGAAAGAAGTCACCATTGAGGGTGAAGCATATACATCTGTAAGAGATTACCCTTATGTACCATAGAGTTGTGGTTGTATCAGGTTTATGTGATCTTCGACTCTTCTACAGGGGAGAACCAATGATCAATAGACTCAGATTGTGTCACCATACCTATTGGTTGTCTTTGATATCTAATCATAAAGCAATAGCCTGTGGGTCATGGGACTTACTGGGTTAGTTTGAGAAAGCAAGAATATATTATAGTTTATAGTAAACGATGGAGTGCTTTAGCAAATTTATAATTCCTAAACCTAATTCGATCTGATTCCCCTCAAAATTATTTGGATTTACTTATTTGGATGTTAAATGATTTTTAGATTGATTATTTGCATTTTTATAAGTCTTTGGATATTTTATTTTCACAAAATGGATTTATAAAATGAGAGATATTAAATTTTTAGTATTTAAATATTCATAAAGAAATAATATTTATTTTCAATATTCTATAAATCAATTATATAACAATATAATTCATTAATGTTTATGGGGAGGCCATAGGGCCCAACATGCACATAATTGAGAACTGTGTGGGGCCCACTTAAGAGCCCCATTGGTGGCCCCGCCCCACTTTGGGGGCTTTGTTTCTATTTCCTAGAAATGCCATCTATGGCACTCAATCAAGTTGAATTAAAATAGAATGTTTTGAAACTATGGAGAATTGATTTCAATCATATATTATGTGCAAGAAATTTATGAAAAATAAGAGAAAGTGTGCTATTATTTTCCATACTTTATTAGTTGATGGGAATTAGGTTTCCAAAGATGCAAGATGATGTTCTAGCACTTTCATTTCAATCATGATGACTGATCTAAGGATTGCATTACTTAGATCTCTCACCCTACAGGTCTCATATGATCAATAGTTTGGATCTAATCTTCATAAGGATCGTTAACCCTAAGAAATCGTAACCCTTGGACAACTCTATAAATAGGGGGCATCTCATCTCATTCTCTACACATCTCTCGCAACTTCTCTCTCTTCCCTAAGGGTGTCACACCACCCTATCACTTCTCTCTCTCATCCATCTTAGATCGCTCTCTCTCATCTTTCTCTTAAATATTAGTAAGACAGTAGATTCTAAAGTGGATTGTAACTGTCAGCATAATGCTCAATAACGCTCAGGAGTTAGAGGCGATAGAGAGGAGAAATAAGACTCTTTACAAAATAAGTGGAGGGATGGCGAATGATGAAGATGGCCATGGCGAGGGATCTGACAGCCATGGTAAGGAAGATCAGAAGATTGAGGCTTTTGGGATCAGAGGGATGTTTAATAACCCCATGAGGGTTCCTTCGGTTGCTATTGACAAAGAGACTCTGGGACTTTTTGGAGTTCCCTACCCTCTCTATGTTACAGGGTCCTTCTCCCTTGAAGTCAAAATCATCGGAGGTAATAAGGTAGTTTCCAAGTTAAGATTAACTGAAGATGTCTCATTGGCCCTGTGAAATTGTTCATAGAGAATCATAGGGTCTCTTCTCTCTCTTGATTATTGGAAACCTTCGGATCACGCTTCTTTCGCTAATAAGAAGCTGATGTGGATTCGTTTGTGGGGCATTCCCCTACATGCTTGGAAACTGGAAACTATCAAAAGAATTGCTTCCAGCTGTGGGGTTTACTACAATCTGGACTGGGATTCCTTCTTGGGCAAATATTGTCATTTTGTCTGTGTTAAAATTTGGATTGTGGCTGATCTTCCCCTTCCTGAGATGATTAAGCTTCTAGTGGATTACTCTTACTTTCTTATTTCTGTATTTCTAGATACAGCTGATGCTAAGCTCTCTCAGAAGCAAGTGCCTCATAAGCCTGTCGTGGTTTTATTATCCCTACAGGATAATGCTTAGCAGGTTGTTTCTGGCCGGAAAAATCCGTAGACTTAGTCAACCACTAAGGCCTCAGAGATTGTTAATGTCGTGAAAGATGGTTCTCATCGGCGCCATAAAAAGAGAAATCATGGGAAAAAATCAATGGTTGCTCTGAATTTCTATATCTCAAAAAAATGGGTCCCCGTTGGTCATTTTTTTGGAATGAACATAAGGTATTTCGGCGGCCTTTCTTCCCCCGCATCCGTAACTTCTTGTGGTCTCATCTTGTGAGGGCACACCGTCGAGTCCACAAAAAATTTTGGACTGCACCATTGCAGATGTGGAAACCTGTTCAAATCCCCCAAGCCACTTAGCGCCTGCACCGCCTCCTTCACTGACAACGTACCCCTCTCTCATGATGCCCCATATCTCCTGCCAGCCGCCTTCCTTTCTCCTGCAAAAACCATGCTTACCACCGTACTTTGTCTTTAGAAAGGGAAAACCATTACCTAGCTTTGCTTTGCAAGAGCCTGTTTGTTTGCGTGTCTTGGTTGCGCTTCATTAGTTTCTGCTTGCAAGGGTGCTGTGTTACCTTCTCACCATGTATCCCTTGTCATATTGTTGTGAAGCCATCAAGCCCTTCCTCAGAAGCCCTAGCAACACTTCAATCCTCTGCTCATTGACCCGATGGCCCTTGTCGACGTATCATCCGATGACGATGAAGAACACAATGTGATCTCTCCTGCTTCTCCACGCCAGCAGCATTCCCTTGCTTTGGTGGTGGCTAAAAATGTGATTCCTCTCTATATGGCTTCCTGCAATTTTCAATTTAAACGGGTGGATGCAACCTCCTCTAACGTAGATTAACCTATGATTAGAGACGCTCCTGATAAACCTGAAATTGCTGCCATGGTCTTTGATATGGGTTTGGAGTTTAACATCCAGATAGGGTTTTCTATGAGGAGGTCAGCCGTCTCAAGAAAGAAAGGCTTGCTCAGTAGGAAGGAGACTCGGCTCAACCCCCTGAACGTGATGTTGCGGCTCAACTTAAGACTACTTTCAAGAAAAGAATAAACTGGGATATGTGTGAACCAGATCGTTGGCCCGTCTAGAAGCCTAGGGGATTGTTAAAAAGACGGCTCCGGTGGTGTGAAACCAAAGTTCCCAACCAAACTTCCTTGACCTCTCAGAGATTTCCACTTCGAAGGGATCACAGATGGATTTAGATGAAGAACTACAGTCTGCTCTTCACCCTGGCCTAGATGCAACCTGCTCTGAGCAAGGTTCTTCCTCATCCTCTTTTTAACATGTATATTCCTCATTCTCTTTTTAACACGTATATCTTTTCGTGGAATGTAAGGGGCCTGTGTAACCCCACTCATAAAAAGGATGTTTCCTTTTTGGTAGCCAAATTTAAACCGTGGATTTTGCTTCTTCAAGAAACCAAACTTCCTAGCTTGACTGTTTGTGATGTTAGGCATGTTTGCGGTTCTAGTGTTGTTTCTTTTTATGGAATTTTTGTTGTGGGGGCCTAGGGGGGAATATGGGCCTTGTGGCACTCTAGGATCCTACAACATTTTGTTTTTATCCTCCGAGATAGGTTTTGCTTCTTGGTTTTCATGACCCTAACCCTAGCTTTTCATGGGGTTTACTTAATGTTTATGGTCCCACTGATTTTGCTTCTAAGAAGGCATTTCTTAATGATATGGAAAATGTTATTCACAATTTCAATCTTCCAGTATGAATTGGTGGTGATTTCAACTTGATAAGATGGCCTAATGAATGTTCTGTATGATCGACTATTAATTCGTCTATACAGCTTTTTAATCATTTCATTGAAAGTTTGTCTCTTATGGAATTACCTACTGTTGGGACCAAGTTTACTTGGTCTAATAATTCTATCTCTTCCCTGTCTATGTCCAAATTGGATAGAGTTTTGGTCTCTCCGGACTGGGCGGAGACCTTCCCTTTAGTCTCAGTCAAAGCCCTCCCTTGTCTTTCTTCAGATCATACCCCTTTGTTACTTTCTACTACCTTGGAAAGAGGGGGTTCTAAACCATTTAGACTGGAATTGGGTTTGCTAGAAGATAGTGCTGTCATTGAACTAATCACCTCCACATGGCAGAATTCGTTGTCAGTTGGCTCCATAGACTTCCAGCTGCATAAAAAGCTCATAAGCATCAAACATAAGCTTATTGCATGGAATAGAGAACATGGTGGAAACGTCAAAGCTAAAATTGATGATCTTTTAGAGGAGATTGCCTTCTTAGATCACCAGGTTCAGGAGGTTGGGTACTTGTCTATCGAGCTCTAGGAGACAAAATCCAAGTTAAATGAACTCCTCAATCTTTATAAAATTGAGGAATTATATTGGAAGCGGAGGTCTAGGATCAAATGGCGTAAGGAGGGTGATTGGAACACTAAATTCTTTCACTCTATAGCTAGTGCAAAAAGAAGGCACAACGACATCTCTAGTCTCACTATCCTAGGTGTGGAGACTGATAATAGCAATGCTTGGAAGGAAGCTATTGTTTCACACTTTAAGAAGGCCTTTTCTTCGAAAATCAAATTTACCCTTATCCAATCCAGAGTGCCTTTTAGAACCTTTCAGCTGACTCAAGTGCCCTT
The DNA here is from genome assembly GCF_054954075.1 of Amborella trichopoda. Taxonomy (NCBI): domain Eukaryota; kingdom Viridiplantae; phylum Streptophyta; class Magnoliopsida; order Amborellales; family Amborellaceae; genus Amborella; species Amborella trichopoda. The sequence goes on from NC_142344.1 coordinate 32,949,021, forward strand.
TTGGAACGTGATATTTCATTAGCAGAACTTAAGAAGGCAGTCTGTTCCCTTCCTGGTGACAAAGCTCCGAGTCCTGATGGATTCCCTTTGGTTTTATTCTAAATATTTTGGAACCTTATAAAATTGGACTATTCGAAGACATTTTTCAGCACCATGGGTCCCCGATACGGAATAAAATAAAGAAGTTGGTCCATAAAGCCTGACAAATAGTGGAAATTTCTACAGTCTCAGAATGACCCAAAACTGGCCAAGATCTTCATAAAGAGTCCAAAAGGTCTCCTGCCAAGTTTCATTGCATTCCGACATGTCTAAGACAGTGCAGACTGAAAAATAGTTTCGGCAAAATCAGCCTCTCGCACCCTGAAACAGAGCCCTATAACTACAACCCTACTTTCGAAGCATCAAACGGCTGTGAAACCACTGCTGTTGGATCTGGCACGGTTGAAAAACCCTAAAGGTCAAATTTCAACTTAAATGGACTCTCTAAAAAGAAGTTATGAGCAAAAGACCAAATTGGAGGAGCCACACACTATTCCTGTGCAGCCACCCTGCAAGTAATCTTCATTAAAACGTTGTCATGAACAGTGAATTGCGACGCTCGTATCTCACTCGTTAGAGATCGGATCGTGTTCAAACTTGATGGAGCATGTTCGTCACTTCAAGAAGAGCGTTTTGATATGTGGCATGCCCCATGATGACACCCGAGCAGGAATAAAAGCTAGAGAAAAGTTGTTGATCCATAAAGAAAGTTACAGAAAAATTAGCAGCGACACATCTCACTCGAGTGGCCAAATCATGGTGCTCGGGCATCGAATTGACGCGACACTAGTCCCATTGTGTGTGTAAGGTCTAAGGCTATCTCTTATCCGAATCCCGTACTTGATGAACAATCAAATTTCACACACGAAGCCAATAAAGTGACTGTAAATTAGAACGCCGAAATTCCAGATTCCGGCCAAAACTCCAAAGTTACGAAATCTTCATTCAGGGACAAAATCGAGCTGTGTTTGTTGCCATGCGATCGTGACAGCATGCTTAGTGCAATACAACGAAGAAATCATGGAAAATATTAAAAAACGAGCGCACTATCGATCGAAAATTTTCAAGACTCACACGAATTTCAAGTCTCATGATCGTGGCTTAAAAACACGATCCATGACTCAAAATTGGTATCAAAGTGTCATGACGAGCCCTACAAGAAAACAATCATCTTTTTTATTGATCCACCCATGTTTGGGCAAAAGATGTATATATCACATATTATCATTGTATAAGGATCCTACTTTTGCTTAATAAAATTTCCATTTGTTTTCATTGTTGGGTCACGTCTTGAGAGAGAGGGGAAGGAGAGAGAAACTTTTAGGTTGGTACCCCTGGCCTTATTGAAAGGAGAAATAGCTCAAGGGAGGCGATTCCAAACCGGCCATAAGCTAGGGGGACTTTCCAACGTGATCTAAGAGGGCGCCCGCACGAGCCAGCCTGAGTGTGTCATGGAACCACGTGAGGTAAGTCTCGTCTCGCGACCCTAATTCCTCTCTCATCGGTTGGTACTCCTGCCCACATCTTCTTCACGTGGTTTCCGAGAGAGCGATCTTAGGTCTCGAGTCCATCTCGAACCTGAAACCACCTCCCAAGGTCAACGCAACCCGGAGGGCGAGATCGAGCACCTAACTAGCTTGGCGACTCCAATGGGGACACGCTACCCCATCGTTGGATTGTTCTTGTTTGACTTTCCTTTCTCTTTATTCCTGCTCACTATACACACACATGTCTTCGAGGTTACTTAACCCCTTCATCCGAGTCGGAGGTTTCGTGATCCTTGCACTCGTGAGTCTTCACCGGGAATAGGTTCCGTGAACCTCGTTCTCGACCTTTCTCCTGAGTATCGACCTTCTGTCACGCTCTCAGGTCATTACCTGGAAAGAGGTGAGGATGGACCTAAAAGTCCCTCCCTCCCTACCTCCTTGAAATGGCGGACCCTCTGCAAACACGCCCTTCATTAGTGACACACATGCCACCACACACAGCACGCACCCTTCTACCGGTAACGCACTTGCTGGTCCCACTACTTAGGGCAGCCCGGAGGCCACCGGTCCCTCTCCTGTGACTGATAGTTCATCTATTGTTTCTCCTGCGGGTCGCCGTGAGGTTACCCCACATTCTCTATCACTTCGGGCCCCTGTAACAAGAGGCTCGATACCAGGAGGAGGTGGCTCTGTAGCCACCACCTCGGACACACCCACCAAAGCTAGTGGACCATCCATTCTAGCTGCACCTCGAGGCAACCCTCAGGTTCCCTTGGGACACTGTCAGAGTTCAAGTATTCTTGGACTTGGCCCTGCACCTCTTTTGAATGCACATTGCACCACTCGGGGCAACCCTCAGGTTACCTCGGAACACTGTTAGGGTTAGGGTCTTCTCACACTTGGACCTGCACATCCTTCACATGAACACTGCACCACTCGGGGCAATCCTCAGGTTACCTCGGGATACTTCTTGGACTTGGTCCTGCACATCCTCGGGGCAACCTTTAGGTTACGTCGAGACACCGTCAAGGTTCGGCTCTTCTTTGAACGAGCCCTGCACACCCCTTGCTTATGCACTGCATCGCTCAGGGCAGCCTTGTTGCTGCGTCTGCCTGAGCACACAAGGGGGAACCTCCTAGTTCCCCCTCCAAGCACATGCTTTCTCACTCTATGAGGGATGGTCACACAGCCCTTCCATCACACACACATGCTCACAGCACCGGGCCTCTTAAGGCGGGACGTGCTACTCGAGCCCGGGTTGACCACCAGGTCACTCGAAATCTTTTTGCAGAGGGCATACACATGCCAATGCCCCTACCGACCCAGAGCACATCTTTGCACTGTGCACACACACATGGATCTAGCATTCCACCCCGGTTCCAAGGGTAATCACGTCAATGGGTTGGAAGAGCAGTTCGCCTTTGCTCAAAGGCAATACTACCTGGCCATGAAGAAGGGAAATCATGGTCAAGGTCGAAAATGGGGTCGGGAGACCAAGACATTGAAAGCCTAGCTCAGGAGCAAAGAAGAAAAAGTGATTGAAGAATTCCCTCTCAAAGATGTGAGCCCTTTTCCCCCTCTCATTCCCCTTGATGCGGATGATGTTGGAAAAGCATGGCATGAGATGATCACTAAAGGTTTGATCGGGCCATGATGAAGCCGGTTATCTATGAAGATCCAAGCTTGACTCTGAGTGAAATCGAGCCTCCAGACAGGGCAAAGAGCCAGTCTAACCCCAGTGACCCCATCAATCTTGAGCCAGTTGAGCCATCACCCGTTCAAACTTTCGAGCCCCTCTCAAGTCGGGGCACCGAGAGCAAAGCCTTCTTCGAGCAAACTGAGCTCGGGGTAGCTCATAGACCCGAATCAGATTCCCCTAGACTCCTGATGAGCTGGAAGGCACCGCTGTGGGGCAGTTCTAGTGACTCAAGTGAGATGGAAGTTGAACCGACTGAGGGCGTTGCCCATGATCCCTTGGTGGTGGAAAGTTGGATTATGAAGGGATTGGTCTTCCCCCCATGATGCAAAAACGTTTTCCACCAGCTCCTCTCAAAGTCTGCCTCAACATCCTAGCTCCCTGAGATGAAACTTAAAAGAGAGCCGATACTGTTGAGCTGCTTCATAGGGCTGAAAAGCTCATTGTTGAGATCGATCTCATACTAAAAAGTGGGGCCTTGCCATCGTTCACCCTCTCCCGGCCTTCATCAGGATTCACCCTAGAATCTTGGAGAAGGGATGGACTCTCGTCCCCTCTGGATGGTTCTAATGATGTGGCCTCCCTCACCCTCTCTCATCCAGATGTTCTTACCTTTGATGAGAGTTCGTCACTCTCATTCGAGGAACGCCACTCCCCAGTACTAGATGGGATGAGTTGCACTTCCCTTGCTGGCAGCCCCACTGAAATGGCATGCCCTGAAGGCACCTTGATTCCCTGCAAAGCTAGCTGCATGCTTCCCCCATGTCATGCATGCTGCATGTGCGCTCTTGACAATGACATTAAGGTCTCATCCTATGAGGGTTTCACATTCCCGTTAGGTGATGAAGAGCTCAACTTTGATGAGGCGACATCCCTCGTACTCATCCACCCAATGACTCCTACCTCTGACGAGAGCTCGTCACTCTCATTGGAGGAAAAACATTCCCTAATAGAGTATGAGATGGTCATCATTCCCTTCGCTGACCACCTCAATGAAATAGCGCCTCCAGCTCCCAAATACGCCATGATTCTTTTTGAGGAGGACCACATATGGGCTCCATGCCTTGAAAGTGTCCTGGCTCCTTATGAGGACAATCGCATATTCTTCCAATATCTTGAAAAATGCTCCCTCAATGATGATGATGTGACATCATCATCTTTTGAGAGTTTCACATTCTCATTAGATGATGAGGATACCCAAGCCTTGGAAAATGAAGTAGGCATGAGGGAAGGCCCAATGACCCTCGCTAATGATGTTGTTGAAGCAGCAGTAGTCGAATCCAAGATTATAAGCCCCGAGGCATGTAACAGGCAAATAGAAGAAGAGTCCTCAAGTATGGCAGCTGTTGAAGCTATAATGATCGACAAAGTACTAAAATCCTATAGAGACGAGATTACGCAACTTAAGGCCAGATTAAGGCAATTACAGGTTGAGATGAGGTCAAAAGATGAAACAATGGAAACTTTGCACCAAGAGGTATTGGTGTCTCGTACCCCCTCAGGACAAGAAGCCCTCTTTACTGTCCCTCAAGCACCGTCTCGGGTCATCGAAACAGCACCATCAGAAGAAAGAGTACACCCACCCTCACCTCTCTCATTACCGGTCCCTTCCCCACCGACTCAGGTTGGGAACGAAGAATTAGTGAAAGGCATGATAGCCGAAGCATTGAAAAAGTACAATATCCCAATGATGGAAGAGCTGAACTTCTACCAAAAGCCTTACCCAACGTATGTTGACCAAACTCCATTTCCACCGGGCTATCAAAGACTCGACTTTCCCAAGTTTGATGGTATTGGCTCATCACGGCAATACATGGTCCATTTCATTATAGCCTGTGGCAATACAGCTCATAATGAGAACCTATTGCTTTGGCAATTTGTGGGAACCCTTACAGGAGTAGCATTCAAATGGTACTCTCGGTTTCTACCAGGGTCAATCTCATCATGGGCACAAATAGAGGAAGAGCTCCTTAAGCGCTTTTGGGACATAGAAAAGAAAGTGCAACTCTTTGACCTCTTTGAGGTGAAACAAAACCCACACTAGCCAGTGATCGAGTACATCGAAGGTCGTGCAATCTGGCCATCAATCTTGCCACACCAATAGGTGAGCTGGAAGAGATAGAGTACTGCATAGACGGGATGCACTCAGAATTGGCTCGTTATGTCACTTCATCATGGCCCAATACATTCGCCAAGATGGTCAACAAGGCAATTCAAATTAAAGGTTTGCTCAAGCACCATGGAAGTATATCTGGACCCTTCGCATTAGTCAAAGACGATGATCAATTATCAGCTACCATAACAAATACCATGCACTCCTCAAGCCAAGGCGGGCATGAGGATTGCTCCTTTGATAAGTGTATGATCCCCAAGCTGCTCGAGGCTCTCCTATCAGAGGGGATGATCGAGCTACCCATGCTGAAAATATCGAGGGAACTTGGGAGGGATGACAAGCCCAATTATTGCCAATATCAAAGGAGACTTTATCATAGCACTGAGAAGTGTCGTGCCACCAGGGACATTATCCAGAACTTCAATAAACATGAGAAAATTGAACTTGGGGCCAGATTCTGCACGTGATCCAGTGCCACACAACGGTCTAAATGCACGACCCTAAAGTGCATGGTCCAAACTATACGACCGTAAACTATAGCGGAGGTCTAGTTGCATGACCTTAAACTGCACGGTCTGAGCTAAAATAACCTAAACTGCATAGCCACGGTCCAAGCGATACAACCCTAAACAAGCACACGTCCTAGGGGCATGACGTTACACTGCACAACATACGGTCTCAGAGGTAAAGACCTTAAACATGCCCTCAGGTCTCGACAGATGACCTTAAAACATGCCAAATTGATGGTCACGGTGGCATGACCTTAACACACTTCCACAAAAAAAAAAAAAAAAGAAGAAGATGGACATGACGAAAACCCGCGAGGGCATCATGGGGAAAAATGTCAAAAAAAAAAAGAATGACAGACATGGTATGCATCCGCAAAGGCCACCATGGGTAAAATATGTCAAAAAAAAAAAGATGGGCATAGTGAAAACCTTCAAGGGAACTTTGGCCAAGATTGTCAAAATAAAGGGGATGTGGTGAAAACCCTTCGGGGAACTCACTCTCAAATGACGGGCGTGTTGATCCTCCCCAGTGGGTCATCACGAGTAAAAATGTCAAATGTCCCTGTAGCAGGACGTTAAACTGCACGACATATAGTCCATTCGCATGACTATAAACGGCTTCATATTCCTACATGTCTCCATGAGGTTACGGCATGACACCCGCTTACACATCCCCTACTACATCCTTCTTCACAAGCCCTCGGTGAAATGACACCACCCTTCTGACGTGTCCTCCCTAATCAAGGGGTACCTTGGTTGCGAATGTGAGGCTTCGAAGCAAAGCGTGCACTTCAAAGCATGTGCCTGCCTTTATAAAGCCATATCCCCAAAGAGGTGCACCACAGTTCTAACTATGAGGTTTCGTAGCAGAGGATGCAACCGTCACAGTATGCGCCCTCCTCTACAATGCCATATCTCAAAGAGGTGTACCACAATTTGAACCGTGTGGCTTCAAAGCAGAGCATGCAAGCATGCACCCGCCTCTCTGAAAGGCAGACCGCAGTTCCGATTGTGAGGTTTCGAAGCATAGCATGCAACCATCAAAGCATGCGCTCGCCTCTATAAAGCCATACATCAAAGAGGTGTACCACAGTTCCGACTGTGAGGCTTCGAAGCAGAGCATGCAATTGTCAAGGCATGCGACCGCCTCTACAAAGCCATATGACACAGAGGTGTACCATAGTTCTAGCTGTGAGGCATCGAAGCAGAGCATGTAACCATCAAGGTACGTGACCGCCTCTACACAGCCATATATTAAAGAGGTGTACCACAGTTCCAACTGTGAGGTTTCGTAGCAGAGCATGCAACCGTCAAGGCATGCGACCACCTCTACAAAGAAATATCTCAAAGAGGCAAACTGCAGTCTCAATCATATATCCTTACACCTGATAAGATGCTTTCGCCACCCATTCTACTCATCACCATTACCTCGAGACCCTCCTGGCCTCCATTTTTCTAGTTGAGTCACATCACTCATAGCCCCCTTAAGCCTCCATCATACACCCTAATTGCCCATGACCCCACTTCTTGTCATGTGTGCCCTTATGTTAGACCCCATTACCATCAGGCGTGTCCTACCATTATCCCCAGTAGGGTTACACCTATGCTCCGGTCTGTCATCCCTAGTGGAGTTACATGAAGCCTCATCCTTCACCCAAAGGAGTCACACTTGCCCTCTTAATCCCCAGTGAAGTTCGCTTTCGTTTGCCACTCCTCGTAGGGCCAGCATCTTCGTCTAAAGCTATCTGCTTGTGTATAGCCTTAACTATTTTGTCCCCAGGGAGTTAGATTGCTGTCCACAGATCTATCCCTCATGGAGCTTCACCTACATGGCGACCCACACAATGGTCCGTGCTGCATGACCATAAACTACATAGCCATGGTCTAGATGTATAACTCTAAACTCCATGGTCCAAAATATATGACCTTAAACTGCAGCGGAGGTCTAATTGCACGACCTTAAACTGCATGGTCCAAACTATATGACCTTAAATTGTAGCGGAGGTCTAGTTGCACGACCTTAAACTGCATAGTCCTAGGCACATGACTTTAAGCTAGCTGCATAGCCATGCTCCAAGCTACAAGACCTTAAAACTGTAATGCACGTCCCTATAGAAAGACGTTAAAACACACGACAAATAGTCCATTCGCATGGCTTTAAAACTATGAATTGGACACACCTCTTCACCAAGTGTATTCCACCACTATCCCCAATGGGGTTACACCATGCTCCGAACTGTTATTCCCAGTGGAGCTACATGCAAGCCACTGTCCCACATCTCTAGTAAGGGTCACATCCGTATTGCAGCCCATTATCCCCAGTGGAGTTAGGGTCATTCTTACCTCTTCAATCCCTAGTGGGGTTACATCTGTGCTCCAGCCGCCATTTTCAGCGGATTTACATGCATACCATTGCTCATTTTCCCCATGGAGTCATATTTACCCCATTAATCCCCAGTGGGTCCACTTCTCACTGAGCCACTGCCTCTATCCCCTAAGAGCTTTGCTTACATGGCAACCCGCCTAAATGGTCTAGCTGCACAGCCCTAAACTGCATGGTCCTAACTATATGACCCTAAACTGTAGTGGAGGTCTAGTTGCACGACCTTAAACTGCATGGTCCAAGCTGCATGACTTTAAACTAGACAACCATAGTCCGAATTATATGACGCAAAACTATAGTGCACATTCTGGACGCATGATGATAAAGGCTTAGCACCATGGTCCAAACTACATGACCTTAAACTATAGTGATGGTCCAAGCTGTATGACCTTAAATCATAGTGCACATCCTGACCGGTTGACGTTAACCTGCTTCGCCCAGATCTAGGAGGCATGCTTTAAAGATGCCCCCACACATGCGCAGACACCATTTACGTGCATCTTCACGCATGCCTTCCCTAACCGACCCGTTCGTGTGCACGCACCACCTTCATTGCTTCCCCGCTGATTCAATTCATTTCATTACCATCATTCATCATTCCCCAGTGAGTCTCACCCATGCTAACAAAGAGACGAGCCATCCCGCCATCCATACTGACCAATAGCTAGTGGGTCACCACTTTTCACTCACCATTTATACATCATTCATCTTTCATAAGTAGCCTCGTGTCATCACCTCAAAATGAGTCAAAACCACCACCATACTCACTGCATGGCTTCTACAGATTTCCATTTATAACCCCAAACTGTAGTGCACGTCCTGACTGCATGACGTTAAAAGGCTTTGCACGGGTCTCGAAAGCATGACCCTAAACATGCCTTCACAAAAAAAAAAAGGGGCATGAAGTATACTTAAACAAGGGAATCCCTTGAGTAAAAATGATGGACGGGCATGGTCACAAAGCCATGAGTAAAATAGTTATGTAAAAATAAAAACCCGGGCACGGTGAAAACCCCAAAAGGGCATCATGGGTAAAAATGGAAAAAAAAAGGGTGGACAAGGTTGCAAGGTCATGGGTAAAAGAACCCAAAAATAAAGGAGCTTGGCGAAAACCGTCCTTACGGTGCCACTTCCCCAGTCCAAGTGAAAACTTGCAAACAGCGCTTGGACCAATAAATCAGGTTGACACAGCATCACAGCCTGGGTCGGCACCCAATTGCCAAACAAGTGTAGTTTTGGCTAACAAGGTCCACACAAACTCCTCAGTTGTCAGGATCGAATAAAGAACACAAGATGGCTCTCCCGAGAGTGAGAACCCCACAAGAGCTCCCAAACCAAAATCAAATAGAGTCCTTGAAGGTGAGGACGATGTTTGAAAGATCCCTCTAAAAACAAAAAGATTCCCTTAGGGTGGGGGCGATGTACAATAGATCCTTAAAAAACAAAAACAAGAAAGCCATTTTGACAAACCAAAGATGCTCACAAAGGCAAGAAACTAACAAAAGCAGGTTGAAATCTGCCAGAGACTCCAGGGTGATGCCTTGCCATGAGGCCACCTTGATAAAATCCCTCCCTAGCTGACAGGCCCAGACTTTCAGGATAGGCCAACAAAAATCCCCCGACTGGACTCGGCAGGATGGGACCCACAAAGGTACCTTGTTTGTCAAAAGCAAACCTGGTGTAGCAACAAACAACACCAACCAAAGGCTCTTTGGTTGTCAATCCAAAAACAAACAAACCCAGACCAAATGGAAAAATTCCCTTTAGCATGGCACCCAACTGCCAGGCGAGCCTGATTCTGACCAATGAGGTCCATACAAAATCCTCAGCTGTCAAAATTACAAATAGTCCCTTGAGGGTGAGGACTTTGATAGGATCCCTCAAAGTTTCTTCTCCCCCTAAAGTCTCCACGGATGGATCTGTACATTACACCCAAACATCTAAACATCCTAGTTACAGCATTGCATGAATCTCCTTGGCGTTCACGTAGTCTTGTGTATAGGAAGAAAAAAGAAATAAAGCCAGAGAAAATTTTCCGAATGTTATCCCTCTTGCTTCTCTCGAAGCACAACATTTAGTGGAGCAGGCTGTTTGAAGACATTTTTCAGCACCATGGGTCCCCGATGCTGAATTAAATAGAGCAGACAGTCAATAAAGCCTGACAAACAGTGGAAATTTTGACAATCTCATAATGGCCTCAAAATTGGCCAAGATCTTCATAAGGACTCCAAAATATTTTCTGCCAAGTTTTAGTCGCATTCCGACATGTCTAAGGCAGTGCAGACTGTGAAAAAATTTCGGTTGAATCAGCCTCTAGCTCCCTGAAACGGACCCCATTAACTACAACCCTACTTTTGGGGCATCAAAAGGTTGTGGGACCACTTCTATTGGATCTAGCACATTTGAAAACCCTAAGGGTCAAGTTTCAGCTTAAATGGATGCTCCAAGAAGACGTTATGAGCAAAAGACAGAAACAGGAGTAGCCGCACACTATTCCCGTGCGGCCACCCTACAAGTAATCTCCATTAAAATGCAGTCACGAACAGTGATTTGCGAAGCTCGTATCTCACTCTTTTGAGATCATATCACATTCAAACTTTATGGGGCATGTTCGTCTTGTCAAGACGAGCATTTCGATATGTGGCACACCCCGTGACGATGCCCGAGCAAGGAATAAAGCTAGAGAGAAGTTGTTGATCCATGAAGAAAGTTGCAGAAAAATCAGCAACGACACTATTGCTCTGATGGATCGGATCACTCAAGCGGCCAAATTACGGCTCTCATGGATCGGATGGACGTGAGACCAGTCCCATCGTGTGTGTAAGGTCTAGGGCTATCTCTGGTCCAAATCCCATACATGATGAACGGTCGAATTTTGCACACGAAGCCAATAAAATGACTGTAAATTTTGGCTCTAAAATTCCAGATTCTGGCCAAAACTCCAAAGTTGTTAAATCTTCGTCCGGGCATGAAATCGAGCTACGTTTATTGCCACGCGATCGTGACGGCATGCTCAGTGCAATACAATGAAAAAATCACGGAAAAATATCAAGAAATGGGCCCACAATCGATTGAAACTTTTCAAGATTCACATGAATTTCAAGTCGCATGATCGTGGCTTAAAAACATGATACGTGGCTCAAAATTGGTATCAAATCGATTGCCATGACTAGCCCTACAAGAAAACAATCATCTTTTTGAAAAACGGGCATCAGAACAACCCTGGATCAACCATGAGAAATCACGTACAACCTAGGGCAGCAGCAGGTACTATTTTGGAATTCCATGTATTGTTAGGAAGGGACAAAACAGTCATTTTGTATCCATTTTTTAAAACTTCTTTAATTCAATTAAATCTTAATTTTCAGCAATTAAGTTTAATTTTGATCAATCCACCCATGTTTGGGCAAAAATATATATATATCACGTATTATCATTGTACATGGACCCTATTTTTGCTTAATAAAATTTCCATTTTTTTCATTGTTGGGTCACGTCTTGAGAGAGAGAGGAAGGAGAGAGAAACTTTTGGGTCGGTACTCTTGGGCTTAGTGAAAGGAGAAACAGGTAAAGGGAGGTGATTCCAAACCGGCCATATGCCAAGGGCTTTCCAACGTGATCCAAGGGCACCCATGCGAGCTAGCCCAAGTGTATCATGGACCTACGCGAGGTAAGTCCTGACCTAATTCCTTTCTCACCGATTGGTACTCCTACCGACGTCTTCTTTACATGGTTCCTGAGAGAGCGATTCAGGTCCCGGGTCCATCTCGAACCCGAAACAGCGTCACATAGTCAACCCGACCTGGAGGGCGAGATCGAGGCACCTAACCATGGACCTTCTCAATATGATCAAAGATTTTATGCGTCGAGGTCAAATTTTTAAAGGGGTTAATGCCATCTTTATTGCTCTGATCCTTAAAAAGCCTACTATTGCGGAGTTGTCTGACATCCAACCTCTTAGCTTATTATCAAGTCTCTACAAGATTCTGGCAAACATTTTGGCCGAAAGGTTAAAACCCGTACTTTCCTCTCTCATTTCACCTAACCAATCTGCTTTTGTTTATGACTGCCAAATTACTGATAGTATCATGGTTGCCCAAGAATGCATTCACTCTAGAGTGCAAAGTCAAAGTCTTGGGGTGGTTATTAAGCTAGATCTTGAGAAGTCTTATGACTGAGTTGAATGGAGTGTCTTGTTGGATATTCTCAGAATAATGGGTTTTAAAGAAAAAATGGAGGAGCTGGATCTTTGGGTACCTCTCTTCTGCCCATTTTTTAATCCTTGCTAAAGGTTCTCCTACTAGGGGTCTTCGCCAAGGAGATCCCTTATCTCCTTTCCTTTTTTCTTTCTATGCATAGTACTTTACTCTTATGTTCCAGAACGTGGAGAATCATGGCAGGTTTACTAGCTTTAAAGTGTCAGCTTCGGGTCCTCTCGTTTCCCACTTACAATATGCAGATGATGCTTTCATTTTCTACGATGCTTCAGAGGCACAAGTTTCTAATCTTGCTTGTTTTTTCTATTGTTGTGAGGCAGCTTTGGGAGTCAAAGTCAATTATAATAAGACACTTCTCTCTGGAATCAATTGCCATCACCTTTGCCCTTGACTTTGGCTGCTCATTTTGGCTGTGCAGTTGGCTCCTTTCCTTTTTATTATTTGGGCATTCCTCTCTCTCTCTAGACACCCTGTCTCAATTTGGGACAAGGTCATCCAAAAATTTCAAGTTAAACTGGGTCTTTAGAAGCCCAAGTACCTCTCCATTGGTGGTAGAGTGACTTTGTTACAATCTTGTCTTTCAAACTTGCCGATTTATCGCATGTCACTCTTGTAGATGCCATCCGCAATAATTAAGAAAATTGAATTGATGATGCGAAATTTTATGTGGGGATCCATTAGGGAGATTCGGAAATTTCATTTGCTCAGATGGGATCAAGTTTGTACCCCAAGAAGGAAGGTGGTTTGGGTATCCGCAAACTAAAAATATATGAACAGGGCATTACTTTGTAAATAGTGGTGGAGGATTTTCCAATGTCCTAACCATCTCTGGGTGGAGGTCCTTTCTTCCAAATATGGCAGTGATAGATTTGGTATGTGGATTGCAGGAGGCCGCCTAGATGAAACTTCCTTCTTGTGGAAGCCCATATTTAGGTGTAGACCGATGATTGCTAGCCACTTTCGCTGGAATGTGGGGAACGGTTGGCAAATTTCATTATGGTACCATAAGTGGTTGGGGAGGTTCTTTAAAAGTTGGGCTTCTCACTACTTTTTGCTAAGGTGCTCCATCCGAATGCCTTGATTGTTGATATGTTCGAATTTGCAAGTACCAATGTAAACTGGCATATTACTTTTTCGTACAATCATATTAGTGGGGAGTTTTATAACTAGTGGTTACAATTGTTGAACTTATTACACCAAGTTTACATCTCCCCGATCATTTGGACGATCTCGTGTGGGAACTAGAAAGTGATGGCCTTTTCACGGTGAAGTCATGTTATAGACTTTTCTTTCATGATAGATGGCGTTGGTCGCTACCTATTATACCTAAGGTCTGGAAGTGGCCGATTCCTCATAAGGTTCAAGTTTTCATCTGGCTTGCCATCCAAAATAAGATTCTGAATGTCGACAATTTGATAAAGAGAGGTAAGATTTTACCTAACATCTGTCTTATGTACAAAATGGACGAGGAAACACGTAGTCACCTCTTTATCCATTGCAAAGTTGCTTTCAGTATATGGTATTGATTATTTGGTTTATTGGGCATCCAAGCCTCCAAGCCTCTCTTCCCCTGTCGGTGATCGACATTGTCTCTCATTTAGAATTTCATCATTTACCTACTGGGGGCCTTAAGGTGTGGTAAAAAGCTAGAGGGGCTGTCCTTTGGGAGATTTGGAAAGAAAGAAACCGACGTACCTTCGACAGATTGAGCCTTTCGGATGATTGTGGCCTATTTGATAATATCAAGCTTTCCATCTTGCATTGGCTTTTGATCACTATGGGTGGTTGGGGCCTCTCTCTCTCAGATGTAATCCTTAACCTACCCAGCCTTTTTCTCTTGGGAAAAGTTAAGTTCAGACCCCATTGCTTTTGGCCGCCCCCAGAGGAAGGGTTTTTCAAATTGAACTTCGACGGTTGCTCGCTTGATTTTCCAGGTTTGGCTGGGATTAGAGGGGTGCTGCACAATAGTCGAGGTGAGGTCATCTTTTCCTTTACGGGGCCTCTGGGCCAAGCGACCTCAAATCATGCCGAATAGCCTCCTTGCTGTTAAAATTCTTTATCTCTAGTAACCTGAGCCGTTGTTGTGTTGTTGAAGGGAACTCCCTAAATGCTATTGGTTGGTGTAAGGAGGATAGGCGGGTTCCGTGGAAACTTCACTCCATTTGGCTAGAAATTATGAACATCTCAGCCTCCCTTTCAATTTCCTTTTCTTATGTCTATCGAGAGGCTAATACACTTGCCGATTCTTTGGCTAAAGGCGGGGTTTCCTTGCCCTCTCTCTCTTTTTCTTTCAATGTAATATCCTTTGCTTAATTTTCTTAATAAAATTTTGAAACCTTTGTCAAAATATATATATATATATATTAGTAAGAGAAGAGTGGCATGCCCCAAAGCTAAGTGCAAGAGGGGGCACGCCCCACTTACATAAGGCATTGAGACCTTAGACGTTGAGATAATGGTTTCACTGTTCTCATATTGTTAAGGGTTGTATTCAAAGTTTTCTCATGCTTCAAAGATCTGAGATAGACCATTGATCACCTGCGCTATTGGAGGAGGAGACCCGATGAAGGGTATACTACGTCCAGTTGAGGTAATCTTCCAACCTCTAGCCTAATACACTGCAGTCTTATTATTTCTTGTACTTTCTTATTCCAACAAGCATAATGTTATTTTTGTTTATTAAACAAAAGAAGTTGTAATTAATGGCAACAAGTAAGAACCTCTTTTGGTTATTTATTTAATTGATTTGAGTTGATTTAATTGTAGTTGGACCATTGTAAGTGTTCTAGTTGGTGAAAAGAAAAAAAATTAAAACCTATTTACACAATGCTAGATCACCTTGTCCGACTTTCATTTATGTCATTGTTTACTTAAACTAGTCATTTCCAGGTTTAATTACATAAATTTTGTGCTTGATAGAGCATCTGTCTAGTTGGACTCACCCCCCTTGTTAAAAGAGGAGTGAGTTCTCGCAGCTCTACCTCGGAGATCATGAAGAACAATGACCCGACATGGTTAAATCTATAAGAATATGCTTTTGCAAGGGGAAGAAGCATCATCCCCCCATGAGTGGAGCAGTGTGGATTTAGATCCACCCTGGTCAAGAATATCATTGTAACATCGGCAGAGATGTGAATGGGAGATTATTGTTCTAAGAAAAAAAATTTATACAATGTGTTAAATATATATTGTAGATATAAGGCACGTCTGAAAAAAAATCCATCAAACAAGCTTGTTCCGACTTTGAACCAAAAACGATTTCAAGTCCCAATAATACTGCATTTTGAAACGCATTATTTGGACTGTCAATTTTTATTATTTTTAAAATTTTAGTTCTCATAAGTTAGAGGTAAAAAAAATTAATTTTCATTTTAAAATATTTGAAATTTTAGTTTTCAATTTGAAGATGCACCTTACATTGATTGTTTATGGTTCAAACCACAACCTTGTCCAAATCCAACATGTTAAATACACATTTGTCATTGACGCTATGCTACTTCAATTTGTTGGCTCAAGCGCACGAGAAATAGCACGCGTCATTACCAACTAAACACCGACACAATGATTAAACTTAGTGTACTATTTTCTTTGAAGGCAACTAACCAACCTATATTGTCAGGAAGCATCAAATTAACTGTTGTGAAGTAACTCACGGGGTTTAATAAGCACATTGCAGCAGTTAAAAGAAAACCACCTCTCTCGTATTGCGCAATGAATATTTGGCACCTTCTGTTTAACAGAATAAACATATCAATAATGAAGTGGCGTCATGATGAAAAATGGAATTGGGGAGAGAGAGATGAGTGGAGTGGATCAATGGAAGGTCGAGTGTTGCACTAATTATGAGGCGCACATCTAAGATTAGGTATGTTATGCACTTGGGGCGTATATATTGTGCATTTACTCCCTCAGTCAAAAGATATGCTTGGGAGTTTTCCCTTTTTTTTTTGTTTTTTTTTTTGTTTTAGTCTGAAATTTTGGAAACCAGCCTAAAAATCAGTAGATAATAATCATTTTTAGAAGAAAAAATTTACAATTTGATTCTCGACACTGAGATCTTGCCTTAAAATTGTGAACGGTCTCCCTTAAATCTTGAGACACTTTTTTTAATTAGGTTAGTATATGGGTTAAAGGGATTTATATCCCCCTAACTTGAATCCTAAAAATTCTAGGTTTTCCACGAATGAGTAAATGGACAGTTTAGTCCTTTAACCACATAAAACCATTAACTACTAAGAATTTATTGCACATTGAGGGGCCCACTTGTTTCGTGACGTGATTTGTGCATCATCGTCAACCAATAACCTTCTCATGGTCAACGTTATTTAAGAAAAAGGCCATAAAATAGTCCTAAAAATATATGGAAAGCATCCAGGAAAAAGCAAAAAAGCAAATCCCCCAATGCGTGCACTTGGCCATCTTTTATTCCTCTCACCACTAATGAAATGCTGTGAACTATTTATTACAAATCAACAAAACAACTTCAATTCCTTCACCCACTAAGTTTGTGGTGGTGTCCCCACAAGATCTTAACCAAACCCAACAAGCCCATTCGTTATCAACCCTCAAAATCAAAATTGAAACCCTAAAAACATCTCAAACGAACCCAACAATTCCATGCTTTTATTTCTTGTTTCTTTCTCATTTATAATTTAACAACTGAAGAGGTAGGGGTTCTTTCTTCCTTTGTTTTATTCTTTCTTGATCTGGGGACCTAATCCATAAGTGGAGGCAGTTCCGTGAGACAACTTACTAACGACTTTAACCTGAAACTCAAAAGACATGGGCGACATCTAACAACCCACCCCACATGTATCAATCGCACAGAGAAGGAAAGGGACACAGTGTGGTCCCTCAAGTTGATAAATTCATCATTTAAATAAAAGGTGAGGCATGTACAAGGTATTTGGCTTATATTGTATTGTAAGACTTTTCTAAATTTGGTAAGAAGATATAGCTCCATGTAGGAGACCTCACGATGGCTTGAAAATCTATGTTCAATTCTAATTATGAAATTTAATATTATAAAAAAGATGTAGATCGAGCAGATTTATAAGATCTTGAAAACCTTGAAAATTAAAAATCCAAATATTTTATTACAAAATATATTAATTTTAAATCATGAAATTTTATTTTTTCACATCTCACAGTCAAACTGATAAGTTAGAATGTTTTTCATCTTGGGCACATTCTATATTATAAGATTTTCAACCATATAAAAGCTTTTTTCCTTAAAATGAAGGCATCATTAAAATAACGAATTTGGGGTGACTTAAACGGAATCTGGTTAATTTGAAGTGCCTTGCAATGCACGTCCGATGTGGTGGTGTCACAAATACATATATGAAATGTCAAGGACCCTGGAGCAAGCAAAGCTTAAGTACAGTTCTTTACTTCGTCCTGGAGAGTCATGAAAGGCACCATCCTTCAGAGGTGGGAGCAAACTTTGCATGTTAAGAAACAAATAGGCAAAAGAATGATGAGCATCCTAGCATCTTAGCCCTAATGATGAGCATCCTAGCATCTTAGCCCTAGCTTCCAAGGCAATATCTCCTAGGCTAAGGTCGAACTTTATTTTAACTCAAGTTGCCCTCAAGATGCCCTAGCCTCCAAGGCATTATCTCTTAGGCTAAGGTGGAACTTTATTTTTACTCAAGATGCACTAGCCAAGTGAAATAATTGGCATGTGAGGTACATGAATATGTGTCTCAAACTCAATATTAGATCACTTTGGATATAAATTAATTTTATCAAGAGTAAACTTTATTATTTAAATTAATTAAACCTTGTATAATATTATTTTGTTGCTTGTTTGGCGCATATCTTATATTATATATACTATTATGTAATTATTTAAATTTTCTAGTGATATCCATCTATTTTTCACTAACTCTGACTAAAAATATGTGATTTTGAGCCAATTATTTTGAATAAAGTATGACACAATATTTCAAAGACAAACTTCTACATAAAAATGCTTATAAAATTGTGTCATACAACTTTACGATGGGCGTCACCAAACAACAGATTATTCATTATCATGATTATTTTACATCATCCAAATAGGCCCTTACTGATTTACATCATTCCAAAACTTGCAGTAAAAATATATTGAAGGGAAAAATTTATATAGAGCTGAGGCTCAAATTTGAGCGTACCTAAAAAATTTCACTAGAAGATGTTGTTTTGATGCCCAAATATCCTCAACTTGATCATCTTGACATCAAGATGCATGGACATGAGAAAAAAATGGATTTCAAGTTTTGGAAATAGTATATTTTATAATGCATTTTTAGACTATCAATTTTCAAGATTTTCAAATTTTCATAGATCGGTCGATCTACACTATTTTTAGGCTTTAAACTTTATAAATAATGATAAAAATATATTTTAAGGCTATCACAAATATTTAGGTATTCAAACCACATTTCTTGACACTATTTGAAGATAGGCTCTAATTTGATTGTTTAGAGCCTCTATACAAATCGCACCCTATATCGAAACTTACAACTGCTTCGTAAAGTTAAAACAAGCTTAAAAATGTACAGGAAAATAGATTTAAAAAAGAGTGATTTCCAGTTCTGGGCATTTAAAAAATTCCAAAAAAAGGTTGAAAACATACAAATGGAGCAAAACATAGTTATCAAACTTTGCCAAATGCATGCAAATCATATACAAAAATATTATAAAACAATCTAATATTTTTAATTTTTTTTTAGAATTTATAAAAAACTTTTATAACCCCGAGTTGTACAAATCGGGGAAACCCGGGCTTGCCCTATGCTCCAATCCGAGTGGACTCGGGCAAGTCATGACGTACTGGTTTTCTCTAAGTTCAATGGGTAAGACAGCCTAGAGTCCATTATATTAAATCCTTATCGCGGTCAACATAAACTTTTCTCCAATCATGTTAAAAATTTATAAGTGAATGAGTAACTCTTTTTCCCTTTAATTTTTATAAAATTTCCTTTTAAGAGAAGGAATAAGGTTCCAATCCTTTATAAACTCTCTTCATGAATTCTATTATCAATTTGTATCTAAGTAAATTCAATACTTATCTCTACAACAGCGCAAATCTTTATTGATTTAACGCAAAAAAAAAGAAAAGAAAAAAAAGTAAATAAATAAACTCCACAAATTCCTAAATTTTCTCTCATAATGAAAGTATTTAATTATGGAAAGTAGGACTCTTCTCTAGTGTCTTTTTTAAAATTCTAAACCTCTTTTTCTGCGTTGGCATTAACTACTTAAACATATATAATATTATCTAGAAGGGTTATATTAGGGTGCTCACACTATAAAGCATTTTATAATTGTACTGAACAAATTTTGAATTTTTATATACCTTTGTTTTGTATATTGAGTATTTTTTTAGTAGAGGTATTTTTTGTCATTAGGAGGGGTGTGACATCACCCACATGGAGTACATTAATAGCATTTAATGCTCTATATAAGTGATGTCACACTTAATGTGAATTATATCAAACCCCTCCTAATGACCAAAAATACCTTTACTAAAAGAATATTTTATTATAAAATACGAGTATCTAAATGTCTAAAATTTGCAAAGTAAAACTCTAAAATGCAAAGTAAAACTATATAATGTGAGCACCCTAACATAACCCTTTAAATAAGTAATAACGAGGACTTCTTAAAAGGAAATCAATATGTTCGGACCATGCATAAATTAGTAAAATATAAATAAGGAAAATTTATAATTAAAAAGTGATAAATATGGTATAATAGGAAACATGTATTGAAATATCAAAATTTTAAACGGGTAATAAGAATTTTGTAGGAAAAAAATATTCGAACGTTATATATGAGACATTTCATTGACGGGTTGTACGATCTAATTAGTTTTCAACGTGAAAAATAGAAACATAAACATTATAATAGATTTTGAAATTATCGGATTGCGCAACATTCATTCTAATTGAAATTTCAGCCAATTCACAAAAAATGAACAAAGATGATAAGAATGTTATTATTTCTAAAAGAAATCCAGGGGAACAAAGAAGAGTCGTTCAATGTACCCCACCTAGTGTATTTATCAACCGAAACTTCGATGATAAGTCTAGTCGCAATCCTTGAATAGCAGGTGTGGGTGGTCCATTTTGTTTATTTTTGACAAGGTTACACAGGAATGAAATTCGAGACGGAGCCTTATGAAAACCCAGCTACTACCATCTTGACCCAAGCCCAATTTAGGTGGGTGATCCGAGGATCAACCAAAATCACACATTCACAACATACAAGGAATATCATTGCTAATGGCACTGAAGTTCGGTAATTTTACAGTTTTTAAAGCTGATAGAGCAGTCATGGACAAGTGTTGTGATGTAGAGGAGAACAAAATATACCATGGAGGTTAATATCACTGCTAAATGAAATTATTCATTTATGAATTGGACGGATTATCATCTTCGTTCATAGGTGTAGAAGGCCAACTATGAAGCATATTTCTTCGCAAAACAAAAAACACTATATCAAAGTTTTAACTGTAAATGGAAATTGAATGATGCTTGACAGCATGTATTTTTATTTTTATTTTTTGAGCGTAACTGGACCAAATCAACTCGATGGTGTTGGCCTATTGCCGAGGCCAGTTGCCAATTACCCCACCCAGGTGCTATAGTAGGCAAACAAATATGCCCAGTATAAGCACTATGCTGAGAGAGTGTGATGCATGAGAGATTGAGAGACAGGACCAAAGGAGAGAGACAGTACCAAGGGACCGGTCAAGAGAGAGAACGACCATAAGACAGGACAAGAAAGAGACACCTGACCAAAGCTCTCTCTATCACTTGGAACATGCCCAAAGCAAATGCTTTCTGTCTCTTAGGTATGTTTAGAAACTTCGCAGGAGTCGAGAGAGTGAATTAACTTCGCAGGAGTCGAGAGAGTCAATTTGGATTCGTCCGAGTTACACGGCTCGGTCAAGTATCGAGTTGAGAAAGACCAACTAATTTAAACTTGATTGAAAAAGGGTGGAATTATCCCGTCGTATCACTGTTAAGAGGTACTTCTGTACATTAGTAATGGTATATTGAATTTTTTCAAGACCCGAATTGATGGGTGGATCTTCCCCACATATCCGAGTTAGATCGTCGAATGGTCAATCCGGTAGCTTCCAAATAAGCAATCCAAGTAAATATTAAAAACAAAAGAGTACAAAAATACAAAGAGATTACAAAACGCCTATGGCAAATGAACAGTATTTTCACCCACAAGCTCGGCGCTGTTCGAAAAAATCAGATTGCATAAATTAAAAACTGTCACCAACATAGCATGCCCGTAGCTGTCGGTCACGGATATAGTATGTCAGTGACGAGATTTTTTTTATGTAAATTGACGTAAAAAATATGCCAGGACAATCATGGCTCTCGTAGATCCGTGACAACTTGTAGGCAAAACCGTCACCGATATAACATGTCCGTGATGGAAGCGAAACGCTGTAAAAATTCATCTTTAGTCATTTATAAGATTTCTATATATATATATATATATATATATATATAGAAAACGATGAGTTTTATATGAGAACCAGCCTGGGACCGATACTTTCTCCCAATAGTGATTTTCCATCTAGAACATTGGGTTTTAGATCACATTGTAGTCTATTAGAATTTCTTGAAAACACATTATTGAATCTCTCTCTTCATTCAAGGCCCGGTGAGAAAGGGTTTTTAATTTCATCAGACCTGCCCAGAAAGTTGCAAGAAGAAGAGTTGAGAGTTGAGAGATTAGGGGAATGGTCCCGACCCAACAATACATCCGTGAACCGGTTCCAAAATAAACGTGTCTAAACGTCATCACGCACATAGTAACCCCACGGGAAAGCTGAGACCTCCCATCAAAAAGCAAAACCAGAAAAAACAAAAAAGAAAACCCCACTGAGACCTCCCATAAAAAAGCAAAACCAGAAAAAACAAAAAAGAAAATCCCACGAGAAGTTTTCCCTCGCTATCGACGCCACCCAATCCACTAACCGACACCTCAATCACGCGTGTTGAAAAAAATCATCCACGCCTTTCTTACCACCGCCCCTCTTCATAAAAAGTTAAAAATCCATGGCCTTTTCATCTCGTCTCTCTTTGAAACATGGGCTTCCTTCTTCACTCTCTTTAAAACACTAACCCTCCGCCTCTGAATCTTAAATTTCAAGTGCCTCTCTCTCTCTAAAACCTTTCTTCTCTCTAGAACACAAACCTGCGATGGGTAACTGTGTGCTTGTACCTCAAGCCACGAGACCCCTCATGCTGGAGGCAGAGGAGGAAAACATAGTGAGAATCGCCAAAAAAGATGGTAAGATCCTTGAATACAGAGCTCCCCTTGTCGTTGAACAAGTCCTAACCACTTTCGAAGGTCAGGCGCTGTATACTTCAGGGATTTCTTCGGATTCTCTCTCTAACGACTATCGGCTAAAACCTGGACAACCCTATTACCTCATGCCCAACAAAACGGTTGAAGAACCTGCTTCGACCGAAGAGCAAGGTTTAGAGAGAGAAAGTGGTGGCGTGGTTAGAGTTAAGGTGGTTATAACGAAGCAGCAGCTCCAAGAGCTCTTGGCTAAGAGTATTTCAGTTGCTGATGTGATTTCCAGTTTGAGGAACATGGAGGACGGCTCAAACAGAGGTCATTCTCGAGGGTGGAGGCCATGTTTAGAGACCATACATGAAGATGGGGGTGTTTTTAGTTAAGTCGAAAGCTTGCCCTCTTTCAGGGCTGAAAAGAATATATTTTTATTTTTAGTTAGTGAAGTGAAGTGCTAAAACAACGTAATATAGAGCGAGAAGACCAATTTCGGTTTCCTTTTCGGGTCTGCCGTTTAGTTTTTTTGGTTGGTTGTTATCAACTTTTCCATGCTCTTTTGTTTTACGTCTTTCTTGGGCGTAGTGGAAATAGGGGGAAATGGGTTTAACTCTAGGCCGGTATTAAGACTCAAAATCAACTATGAAAGATGGAAATCGATAGTGGATAAATAATTCACTATTCAGAAAAAAGGTGGCTTTTTGTTATCGACTATGAAAGATGGAATTCGATAGTGGATAAATAATTCAATATTCAGAAAAAAGGTGGCTTTTTGTTTTTTGCATTTTATTGAATCGCAGGTTTTCTACTCGCCAAGAGAAATAAATCGTTTTTTCGTTAATTTTATTAACCATGGAAATCATTAACCCGATAAGTTACATATTCGGAGTACAATGAAGAGAAGGATGTGACCACCAAAGAAGATTGATGTGCACGAGCCTTAGCATGGCAATCTGCTTCGAAAGCTCAAAGGAGCCACGAGATAAAAAATGAAAAATTTCATCAAGCAGGGATGTCAATCTCCATGGCGGCTTCATCTCTCTTTTAGCCCATGCACTGCAAATAATTGCAATCCTTCCGATAGTCTCTGCTTTATTTATTGTCAATAAAATGTTCCCTCTGTTATCGTGAATAACTTCACGAAAACCAGCAGGACCGGGATTCCAGAAGTAGATGCCATCAAAATTGTGTTTTGAGGCATCCTGTGGTTGTGGAATCCATGTTGCTTCTCTACTAGAGGATCGATTATGAAGATTTACATGATTTTGAATAATCTGATTTCTAATAATGAAGGTGCAATCCTTATTTGTGGAAAGCCAATCAGCCGTCATAGCAAGGATGTTTGTTTTCCAAACACTTCTGCTACACTCCTTCCAAATATTCCACATCACAAATACCCAAAGAGCTTTCCATTACATTGTCCCCACCTTTTTAATTCTGGGTTCATCCATTATCGAAGCACAGCCCTCATTGATTGAGGAATAACGATCCGTAATTTGGTTAGTTGTCTGCACCAACTCCAAATCTCCTGTGAAAAAGAGAAATGAAAAAGGATATGGTCCACAGATTCATTATCCCTTTAGCATAGTTGACGAACATTTGGTAAGATGAAGCCTCTCTTTCTTAGATTATCCATAGTCGGTAACTTCTTTTGGCTTGATACCCAGATAAATAATTGAACCTTCAAAGGGACTCTGAGGTGCCATATTGCTGCTAAGCTTGGGTCAATGATTCTTCGTCTCTCCTTATAAAGAAATTTGCTAGTAGATTTTACTAAAAAGTCCACATGGATCAGCTCTAAAATAATAAATTCGTCTTTATAGAAATAGACCACACATAGTTAATAGAAAAAGCTTCACTCAAATCCTTCACAGAGGCCAGAGGGTTGAGGGCTTTGGGGAACAATTCAGGGAAGGAATAGTGAAGGGGAGTGTTGCCCAATCATTTGTCCAACCAAAATAGGTCGGCTCAAGTAAATAGGCCTACAATAGACTATGCCACCAAATACCAGAAAGCGAAGGCCTAGATCTTGAGCTATTAATCAGACAACTTAACATATCGATCCCATATTTTGCTCTGAGAACTTCACACCATCTTAACATATCCATCCCATATTTTGCTCTGAGAACTTCACACCATATGCCTTTCTATTGGGAATGAGAACCCTAGATCTTGGACTTTTAATCAGACAACCTAACATATCCATCCCATATTTTGCTTTGAGAACTTCACACCATAAACCTTTCTATTGGGAATGAGAACAGCAATGAGAACGACACACCATTTAGTCATGAGACTAATATTTATTAGCTTCAATCTTTCGATTCCCAAACCACCATCTTTCATTGATGCCCAAACTCTCTCTCTCTCTCTAACTTGCCATGTTGGTAGTCCGATATATAGACCCAAAGTTAATCTGCTCCTCTTTGGTAAAAATAGAGGAGCAAAACTGGGCTGTAATTTTCAAATTTAAAGGGAAAATTATAGATACCCCTTGACCCTACAAGGTGAAAGTTGGATGCACAATGTCCAATTACAAACAAATAACTCTTGAAACTAATAAATAAAAGAAAAGAAATACGGTTCTCACTAGCTACCACAATTGAATACAATTCCTTAAATCAAAATCTTAACTCAATGCTTTATGTGAATAGAAGAACTCAACACAATAAAGAAATTTAAATATTTAAAATTATTAGAGATTACCTCAACCGAACTTAGTACAACCCATGTCAAGTCTCCTCCTTTTGATGGTGCTCGAGATCTATGATCAGTCTCTTAATTCTTCTACTTTTGAGAAACCCTGTCAATGGCATATGGATCTTGATATAGAACCAACTACCTAAAGCCTCACTGCCTTAGTCTTCTACAAGTTTCTTGGCTTGATCTTTTGAGAGAGATGAGAGATAGAAATCAAAGAGAGAGGGAAAGATCTACTAGCAAGGGGATGCTCCCCTTTGCTATCCAAAAATCAAGAACCAATCCCAAGCTAAGTAGTGCCCCTTCGAACCCATTGGAGAGATAAAGAGAAGATAGTTTGGGCATGCCCTCTTGGGAATTGAAAGAGAGTAGTCTAGGTTGGGGTGTGTCCCCCTCTTGAAACCTAGGAAGAGAGATGAAGCCCTAGGTTGGAGTGTGCCCCTTTTAGAATTATTGGACTTAGATAACTTCCTATGTTGGGGCATCCCCCTCTAGAGACTTGAGAGAGAGAGAGAGAGAGAGAGAGAGAGATAATTCTTAATGAGAGAAGAGAGAAAAGGTGTAGAAATTTATGAGGTGAGAGAGCCTCCTTTTATAGATTTTTTATGCCTTAGAGTTTGTCATAATTCGTATGACAAAATCATGATTGTCGATCTAGAGAGACTTGTGGGGTCAAGGGAAAAATTATAGATACCTTTTGACCCTACAAGTCTATAAATTTTCAAAATTCACTATATAAAATGTTCACACAAGCTCTCATAAGGCCTTGAAAGGCCATATAAATCTAACATATCCCACTTGGCCTTTGGAGGCTTTATAATCTCTCATTCTCACATTGTCTTCCCCCCAATTACAATCTATCTCTCAATCATTTTTCTCTTATTCTCTCTTATTACATTAATCATGGATTTTGCCATCAATCCTTTCACAAAGGATTTATGGAGGTAACACCTCTTTCTCTTTGCTGCTCGGATCTCATCCCGATCATTACATGTTGTCGCAGAAGATTATCACGTACCCTCTTCGCATGGGGTTGTATCTTCAAGGGCTTAAAGCAGTTCTTCAAACAAGCTGCTCCCTTTTGTAGCCATACAACTTGCGTTACACATCCGAGTTCCATGGGTGAACAGCAGTATGTTGTT
The DNA here is from genome assembly GCF_054954075.1 of Amborella trichopoda. Lineage (NCBI taxonomy): Eukaryota > Viridiplantae > Streptophyta > Magnoliopsida > Amborellales > Amborellaceae > Amborella > Amborella trichopoda. The sequence continues at coordinate 32,975,621 of NC_142344.1, forward strand.
CCAATTGGATCGTCAAACACAAGCAGGTGCTCCCACTAGAATATTAAGTTCATCTGGATCTTTCATAATATGATACTTATATATCTGAATATTCAAGTACCTAAAGATAATCGTGGGATTGTTAACAACACCTACTCAAACATAACACGTAAGAAATATTATCTAACTATTCATATGCATATGTCATGAGCTAGTATAGTAAGTCTCTAGTAACTCAACGCCCGTTTAGCGTCACAATATGCCAAACCTTCCTGCAGTACAAAGGTTCAGCCACGCTAGTTTTCTTAGTAGTATACCTATACAAACCAAGTTATCTAACCCACATAGTACACTTCAAGCAGACCTAGCAAGATGACCATCCTTTGACATACCCTATGATTCAAGGCCTTAGATAATCGAGGACTCTAAAGAACTCAAAATTAGGTCACATAATCAATACTATCAAAATATGAGTCAAGACATGTGGGTATTTGAAAACAGTGCATAGATTAATAACACATTTTCACATGTGTAAAAAATACTTTCAAGACCCAATATTTTTCCTTATATAAAATACTCTTGACTTGATATACTTTTTTAAATAATTAGAAAATAACATAGTGGTTTAAAATGATTGTTCTTAAATACTTAGTGGACCTCACAAGACTCTGAGGTTTTTTCAAAACCATATCCATAGACTTAAGTTTTTTTATAAATGATCCAATTTAAATTTAAATACATGTTTAGTCTTCATAAATCGCTTTTATTGTCATGTTTATAGCTACAAAACAAATAATAAAGTCCATCTTACAATTTTATCCAAAATAAAGGATGACTAAATAATGGTTACCAAGACCTAACAAAACACTTCTTATTGGCAAATATGGAGACTTTATCATGAGATCGTCATCACATGCAATACATCAGATTGCTGAACATTATTGGGAGGATGGTCACAAATACCGCGTTCCATCGGAACACTCCCTTCGTGCTTACATATTTGAATGAGCCACATCCATCTCTTGTGTTTCATACTTAGGCTCATAGTCCTTGATCAAACCACATCTCCATGTGTATCACTACCTTAAGTAGTTCTTACAAGCACAATGAGGTACTAAAACACAGGGTATTTAAAAAATAGTTTTTTCAAACTTGTTGGCACTTATTTCCTAATATCCATACACTCCATACATATTCATAAACAAACAATCAAAACATAGTCAAAGATGTAAAAAACAAAAAATTGAATCATCTTTCTCTATATGACCTTACCATGTAATGTGAGATAGATTTCATACATCTAAATTATGTAGTGTGGTACCTAAGCTTTTTTTATTCTTTGATTTTACTTGCTAACGAACTTTTATTAACTTGGAAGAGCACACAACTGATGAAGAAACACTTGGTCATCATCTTTTTAAATGTTGATGAAGCATTGACCACTTCGGCTTTTTAATTCTCCCATACACATAAAAAAATATTCTTCTTCATCCCATCATTCCAAAGATCACAAATTTAATTTTGCCGCTGATCTTTAGAGTTTCCATGCTGCCACTAAGTCTCTCTATATATCCATTCATTACAAAAAAACCAAGATATTTTCACATGCATTGTGTTTCTTCTATAGTATGCAATTCACAGATTGAATACTTCTTTACATAGAGTGCCATATCATAACAACCTTGTATTATCTCTCTCTGAAGTTTTACTTGTTATAAACTATACTCATGACATACTATGATACTTTTGAATGTGCCCTAAAAGGCTTCCATTACGAGGAATACAATCTTTCAATTTATTGCAGAATAGAACATGACCAGCCCATGATAAAATTATGATATCTCTCAACTCATAAAGAGTTTACCTTTGAAACTGTTTAGCCTTTAAATAGACTCAAAAATACAAAATAGCGCTCAGTTCCATCCCTAAATCACAACATTTAGTGAGTCTATGATTTAGTGACATTCACATCACAATACAATTTTCTCAACAGAAAATTAGGTTACGCACACCTCCCAATAAAATAATTGTTCCTCTCAATCCACAAAATATTTCTCCTATAACTTTTTTATGTTGAAAATTAGACTCAAAACTAAAGCATAACATCATGGTATGAATCCCAAATAATATTTTTCTTCATAGAAATAAATAAGTAACATTTACATCACAAATATATCATACTGCAAAATTCTAGAATGAACACTACCTAGTAAAATTGATTTTCCTCTCCATCCTCATAGAGTTTTCCTTTCAAACCTATATTAATTGAAAGTAAACATAGAAGGACAACAAATATGTCTCTACAGGCCTGATATTAATTTGTTAAGTAGGCTTAAAGAATATACATACTCACATCTAAATGAATACATATTCACATCTCAAAAAAAGCACACTAAATTGCAGAAAATTCAGGATTTCCTCTCTCCAATCCAAAATTTTTATTCCTTATTTCCCATGGATATATCTCTCCTAAATAATTTTTATTAGAAACTAGACTAAAAATGACATTCTATAAACTTGGTGTGAGTCTTAAAACATTTTGTTAAGAATATAAATAAAATCATGACTTCCAAGTCATTGAAATAAAGTTATTGCAAAAAACTGCACTTACACACTCTTCAATAAAATAAGCATATCTTTTAAACCACAATGGTTTTCTTCATGAAACTATTTCTTGTTTGAAGACTCAATTTGATGAGTCAGAGTCAAATTTCAGCTAAAACTAAATTTATATTTTAAGTGGAAAAATTTATGGAACGCAATAGACAATTATTGAATTTTGAAAAGTCAAAACTGACACCCTTCATTGATGAGTCCATAACTCTCAATTCCCTTAGCTTCTCCTATTGCAATTTTGTAGGTAGATCAGACTCTAAAAAATACATAATATCATTGACATATTCATGAGATAAATACTTCATTATCTTCTTCATATCACTACTCTACAATAGCACACAATATTTCATTCTGCAGAGTACCTTTTTAGTGTTTGAACATAAGATAAATACTTCATTATCTTCTTTATATCACTACTCCACAGTAGCACACAATACCCCAATCTACAGAGTGCCTTTTCGATGCTGAACATGCCAATAATTCTTCCGAAGGTGTATCACTTGACCACAAAAGTCCTTGGCTTTCTTATATCTCATTTCAACTCATCAAAAGTAGTGAAATAAATGAAATAGGACATCAAGTAGATCTAGCACTGATACCAATGAAAGTTGGACTTTGGTGATCAACTACTGTTATATAAATTAAAATGTTTCTTATTTTTTCTTATTCTTACACCGGCAAGACCACTCACAATATCTAATTACAAACAAATAACTCTTGAAACAAATAAATACGGTTCTTACTTGCTACCTGACACAATATAAAATATATCTGCAAATAACACTGATAAAAATAACAGCGTTTAATAGAGAAATAAAAATGAGATAGGAATCACAAGAAAAAAGAACAAAAACACATAGATACAAGTATTCTGACACGGGCCTATAAACACAAGAGAAGAACAAAGGGACTTCTCTCTACAAGAAACATGTTCTTTATTCTTTAGAATTCAAATCTCCCAATTACAATTCACGTGCTCCTTTTGAAGGAGTTTGCCTTCACCAAAATGAAAATTCCATGCCCTTTTCCTAAAAGATACATTTATCTCGTTGCCAAAAGATAAAATTATAAACCATGGACTCTTTTATCCCTTTACAAAAAGCCTTGACTAAAAAGACAAGATTCACCTTCTAAAACAACGCACTTAGTCTTCATCTTGATGATGATAAGTCTATTGAGAAGAAAAACTCGACTTTTCCACACTAATCCCAAAAGCCTATAGTAATCTTTCCAAAAAACTTCATCTTTTTCTAAAACCTAATCTATTCCTACAAAATAAAAGATCGTCACCATCTTAAAACAAAAGGAGCCTACCAACCAAAGAGCACCAAAACAATACTTGTCGTATAGATTTATCACAAAAAGATTATTTATTTTAAATAAATGGACTCACTGACAATTAAATAAATAGATTTATTCAAACTAACTTAAAAATTTTATTTCTAATAATCAACCCTAATAAATAAATAAATAAACCTACCTATATCCCTAAAAATAAAATTTTAAAAATTAAATTAAATTTTTGTAGCCACCAAAATTTGAACTGCATCACTACCAGTATTGAATACACTTATTTAAATCATAACCTTAACTCATTACTTTATGGGAATAGAAGAGCTCAACACAAAAATAAAATTTAAAGAAGTAAGATTGCCGGAGAGTACCTCAACTGGGCTTTAGTACACCCCATGTCGAGTCTCTTCTTTCCGATGGTACTCGAGATCTATAATCGGTCTCTTGATTCTTGTACTCAATAACATATGAATCCTGATCTATAACCAACTACCTAAGACCTCAATGCCTTAGTCTTACTCAAGCCAAGGGGCTTGATCTTTAGAGAGAGATGAGAGATAGAAATCAAAGAGAGAGAGAGAGATCTACTAGCAAGGGGATGCTCCCCTTTGCTACCCACATATCAAGAACCAATCCCAAGCGAGGTGGTGCCCGTTAGAACCTACAAGAGAGATAGAGAGAAGATAACATGGGTGTGCCCCCTTGGGTATTCAAAGAGAGTAGTTTACGTTGGGGCATGTCCCACTTTTGAAACTTAGGGAGAGAGAGATGAAGGCTAAGGTTGAGCGTGCAACCTTTAGAATTCTTGGAGAGAGATGGCTTCCTAGGTTGGGGCGTACCCCTCTTGAGACTTGAGAGAGAGATAATTCATAAAGAGAGAAGAGAAAAGAGGTGTAGAGATTTAGGAGATGGGAGAGCCTCATTTTATAGATTTTCTATGCCTTAGAGTTTGATATAATTCGTAGGAGCAAATCTTGATTGTTGATCTAGGCAGACTTATGACGTTAGAGATGTGAGTCATCCATTCGTTTGATCCACCATTAATAATCAAAGGAAGGTATTAGAACTTTATCCTCCTATTCCAAAACCTATTCTCATCAAATAAATTAAATAAGGAAAATAACTCTTTACTTTACAGCCAAGTCTTCTTGATTCACAAGATATTCTAAAACCATTTATTTCATTCTTTTAATGCAAGTAGGCTTCACCACAGAAGGAAAGCCAACTAAGATGGAGATCCCCTCACAATATTTAGTAAGAGGTCACCTCCTCATGGGTGGGGCGTGCTGCCCATTGTGGCCTCTCATGGGCCCCACTCAATCACAAAAATATTAAATGGGCCCCATGTGTAATGGTAGGTCCTACATATATTTTGATTTTTAGATTTTTTAAACCTCTTAATTTATTTAAAACTTTAGAAAATGAATTTCTCTTGATTTATAAATCCAAATGACAAAATTAAAATATCATAATATTCACAAAAATTCAAAAAAACATTCTAAAAATAAAAAAAATATAAAATTAATTAAATTAAATTAATTTTGATGGGAATGTGATCTATATAGGCCTAAGATTTTATCAAAGTACAAGAGTATTTCACCTTCAACTGTGGACCACGATCCACACTAGCTTTCTAAAACTGACCCAACAGTTCCCATGGTCCACAGTCCACTGCAAAAGCTCATGATTGGACCGCCAAAGTCAGCGAATCATTTAGGGAACGTAATCCCAGTTTGTGGATTTCAAGTTCTCCCCTAGAGATAAAACCATGGTCCCCAAATCATGATGCAATCACGACTCAATGGTGTATAGAGGTAATCTCTCATACATGTACATGCTCCACCCTCAATGGTGGATCTTTATCTCAATATGGATATCTATGTACATGTCTTGTGATGATACAACGATGAAATTTTAGCCCTGTCTCTAAAGGCTATTCATCACACACAAAGGTCACCCAGTCCCTTGACTCTCATCCGGGCATACTCCAACCTCATCAGGGCTAACCTACTAAACCCTTCTCAGTTACATCCCTTTGCTTGGGTACGTTGGGTTTTTCCAACTCCGTTGACCTAACACGTTGAGCCTAGTCCGAGTTTTGAAAAATCGCATTTGCCTAGTATGGTCCACACGAGAACCACACTCCCACTAAGTTTGTGTTTCACTATATAAAATACTCATAGAAGCTTTCGTAAGGCCTTTAAAGGCTACATAAATGCAACACTAGGCATGTCATCGGCACCCACTAATGCTATGTAAATCATACCCCTAACGCTAAAACTTTTTATTTAAATAACCATCCTTCAAGTCAAAACGCAAGATCGTTTATGATGAAAATACTCCCATTTGAACCTACATTCATGGTCTTCATGTGCCGGGCCGGCTTCTAATATTAAAATTTTTGCCTGTCCTATGCAAAATGTGTCACAATGGCATATAGTGAAATTGTGTCCCTCTGGTACAAAATGTGGTGAACACAATTCTATATTGAAGTTGTGTTGTCTATCACATTTTGTGTCGGACCAGCTTAGAAAGAGAAAGTAAAAGTGTGAGGGTTAGAAAAAGGACATTTGGATATAAAAAAAAAGTCTAACTTTTTTTCTTGGACGGGTGGACGCAAAAATATATGTTTGGTCACTCGTCCAACTCAAGGATCTTAAAAAAAAATCAAAAACATTATAAAAATGTCAAACCAAAATAAGGAATCTATTTGTAACATTTTTTCTTATTTTTTTTTATTATTTTTATTTTATTTTTATGTTTTCATTTATTTTGGCAAAGATTGGAAAATATTTTGGTCATGAATACTTACTTCAACATTTTTCCTACATTTTAGATTATTTTTAAAATACTCGCTCACAAATTGGATTTTTTGCCACTGCCTCTTTAACCTCATTTAGACACGTTTTGTATACTTTTATTGTAAATATATATTTATTTTTCTCTTTGTATTTTTTTAGTATTTTTTACATTTTTTAATATTCTTTTTTAGTTTAAATAGTACTTCGCCCAACTTGGGCCAAGTTACTCAGACTCAAGCCACCTACTCGGCTAGGGCCTGGAGTTAATAGTGAGGTATCAAAGGTATTGAGGGGTATATGCCTAGAAAGTACAATTTGTGGGGGATATATACTTCTTTCCTAATGTGGGAGTTTTCGTAGAGGAATATCTTTGTCTTTTTTCATGTGTAAATACCGGGCAAATGTTTTGATAAAAGTAGGTGAAAAACTCACTAAAATTTCGAGATCATGATGGGCAATGTCTTGTATCGTTGAGAGCTCAGGATTTCTCCAGATCAATTGATAAGCATTTTATTTTTCTCTATGTTTTAGCTATGAAATCCTAATTTATAGAGAGATGAGACGAGGTCAATCTCCAACGTTTGACATTCTTTCTCAAAATCCTTGAGAAGTGGCCTTCAATATCTAGGAGATTAGGGAGTTATCCAGTATCCATAGGACAAAGGGTTTTCTCTCTCTAAAAATGTTTTAAAAGATAGATAATAATTAATATATATTACTTTTAGAAAATATTAATTTGATAAATAAAAAAAATGTAGCATATGTGAGGCTTTATGGCTACACATACCCAAATACATAGATATGCCTTAAAGTTCGTACCACTTAAGGAGTATATCCTTGTCACGCGCTTTTCATGTTAGTATGATTATACATCTCATGACCCAAAAGTCATCCAAAGTCTTGTCATGGGGATTTCATACTGATGTGGTTTTTCCTCTCATGACGATGACATCATAACATATCCCTTTTGGGAGTTCTTGACTTAGATGTTCCTAATTCCCATCAAAGGTATATGCTTTGAAAATAATTCTTCCCTTAGTCAAAGGGTATACAATCATATCATCTAATCGTAAATAATTCACAGTTATTTCATTCTTTTCAATACTATGCTAAATATAATGTCAATCAATTTCAATGTGCTTGCACTTGGAAGGATAGGCTCAATTTCTAATTGATGAGATGGCAGCCTGATTATCACAAAGAAACTTATATCTGTCGCTTATATCTGTCTTCATATCTTTTATAAAGTGTCTAATCCAAATTGCATAAGTTGTAGCAATACTACAATCAATATACTCAGGTTCCATAGTATACTAAGATACACAAATTGCTTTTTGCTTCTTGCTTGACTGAGGAACACATATCATGATGTTAATTTTCTATCATCTAGGTCTCTTGGAAAGTTTGTATTAGAGTACCCAATAACCTCTAAATCATTAGCTTGAAAGCACAATTTGTAGTTTTTATTTTTTAATATACCTGAGTATCTTTTTTACGACTTGCCAATGAATCATCTCAGAGTTATTCTGAAATCCACTTACACGACCAAATTCATGACTGAAATCAAATCTAGCACATAACATGGCATACATTATACATCTTATCGCATGTGCATATGGATTTATATCTATTTTAGTTTTTCCATTATTAGTTGATGGAAACATTTTCTTTCACAATTTCAAACCTTTACTATAGAAGTTTCCATTGTAAATCTCTTTAAAATGCTTTCTGAATAATTTTATTGAGATAAACATAAAGTCTTGAACTTCTACTCTTGTTATCTTAATGTTTAGTACATATGATGCTTCTTCCATATCTTTCATCTCAAAATGAGAACTTAGCCAAGAGTTAGTATGGTTAATCATGTCAATGTCATTACCGGCTAGCATAATATCATCTATGAATAAAGATAAAATAATAAAATTACTCCCATTATTTTAGACGGTCTAATCTATTGGCTATATAACCAATTTCAGTGATAACATTACGAAAGGTGAAATACCACTGCCTAGGAGACTATTTTAGACAATGTAAATATATCTTAAGTTTATATACTTTATTTCCTGGTCTTTAATTACTATACTTATGGTTGTTTCATGTATTTGTTTTCCTTGGATTATCAATTAAAGAAAGTTGTTTTAATATCCATTTGAAATAATTCTAAATCATAATGTGCAACTAATGCTAGGATGAACCATATGGATGTAAAAACAACATTAAGCTTCTACTCGTTTGTGACTAATGGCCTTTCTATCCTCAAGGAGATCAACCAACTCCCAAACTTGATTTCTTTTAATATAATCAATTTTCTCATCCTTGGTTTGACTCCACTCAGTTGAGTCCTATGAGCTAGTAGCTTTACTGTAGTTTTGAGGTTCATATATTATATTCAATAATTGTCTTCATTTATAGACACATAAAATCCTTCTAAAGTGGTTGTTAGGGCTTTAGTTGTTTTAGGTTTATCTAATATATTAGGTTCAAATGAATCATTATCACCAATTGTTGAGGGAGACTGAGTAATAGGGTCTTCAAGACCCTTATCTTTTTCAATTTTGGGTAAGTTCATAAACTTATTTAAAGTATATTCATCATCTATATTTTCTAAAAAGTGAGCATCATGACTTTCTTCTAATGATCTTTTATCATTGTTATAAAATTTGTAAGCCTTGGAATATTCTAAATAACCTATAAAGGAGCATTTGATAGTTTTACTTTGTAGTTTATCTATATTTTATGGTGTATGAGGATTTGTACCCAAGAACCCCAAATGTTGAAGATACTAAGGTTTGGTTTTCTACCATTCCATAAGTCCTAGGGAGTTAAGTCTATGGATTTAGTTGGTACATCGTTAATAATGTATATTGCATTGTTGAGGGCCTCACCCAAAAAATGAGGTGATAAATCTAAATGACTCATCATACACCTAACTATGTCTATTAAAGTTTTATTTTTTCTTTTTGCTACTCCATATTGATGTGTTGCATATGGCATGGTAGTTTGGTGAATTATACCATGTTCCTTAACAAATTCGATATCTAAGTTGGAGCAATATTCACCTCCCCTATCTTTTCTAAGAATTTTAATATGTCCTCGTAGTTTGTTTTCTACGTCGGTCAGATATTCTTTAAGTCTTTGTAATACATCTGATTTTCTACTAATTCAGTATATATTTTAATAATGAGAATAATCATCTATAAATTTTATGAAATATTTCATGCCTCTGTGGGCTTTTACATTTAATAGCTCACATATATCAAAGCGAATAATATTAAGTGCGTCACTAGACATTATTCCTTTAGGAAAATGTTTCTTAGTTGATTTATCAGAAATACATGCCTCACATGTTTTGAAAATAATTTCTCTTAAGTTGGGAACTAATTATCTCCTAACCATTTTGTTCATTTTATCTTAATTTATGTGTCCCAATATTAAATGCTATAAATAGGGAACATCCTCGCAAACCTAAGCATCAATATAACTAGAATAAGATGAGTTTTCATTAATACATAATCAATATAGATTGTTAACTTTGGCACCATACACTAGCCGACTTGACCTGAACCTTATTTCATATCCCTTGTCATTTAGCCTAGGAACATAAATCAAATTATGCCTCATATTGGGTGCACATAAGGTATCAATAAGTAAGAAATTAGTTCCTCCAAGTGAACACAACTTATAAGTATTGATACCAAGTACATCACAATAGGTGTCATTTCCCATATACATCTATCAGTTACCGACGACGATCTCACTTAATTTTGTTGATCCATCATTGGATCTTGAAACATGTCGAATAGAGGCTAAGGCTACCCACCAATTCCTCATGTTATGGTAGATAACCAATGAATCTGAGACAACATAAATCAAGTCCTTTCTTTTAGTTTAATGATTATCATTCTCGACATTTTTACTATTCTTGTTGCTATTTTTTTTTTCCATTCTAAGACAAGTAGCCTTGATGCGCCCAGTTTCTTTATAATAAAAATATGTCCTATCAATCTGCTTCTTTTAATTTTTAAAATTTTCCCCTGTCCCTTATATCTATTGTAATTATTGCTCTAATTATTGTTAGGTTTCTTAGGGTTTTGAGAAGTGGAACTTTGAGCAAAGTGAAGCTAATTTGACTTCTTCCTCATCCTTTTCTCACATTCAATGCTAAGTTACATGGGAAGATTTAGCATGGTGATGACATGTGTAAAATGGTTTAAGACAATCGCAAAAGGCTCCCAAGATGGAGGGAGACTATTTAAGACAATGGACACTTGCATGGCTCAAAGATTGGATTCCAGACTGTAGCAAGGTCCATGAAGAGCAATGTCACTTTATTGAAATGCTAAGCCAATGAGAGTGTTCCCATCATTTTGCAAGAGTTATATTTTTCTAGTAGGAGTTGCACATGTGCTTTATTAATAGTCTCATACTTCTCAAATAGGGCACCCATCATGCTTTGAGCAGTGGTGTAGTCCTCAAAGACCCTAATTAGTTCATCCTCTATAAAAGTCAACATTGTGGTACTAGTTATTTTATCATCTACTAACTATTTGTCTAATCACCTTCTATCTTGACCACTGGTATTAGGCTCTACAACTGGTGGGTTTGATTCTAGAACATAACCTCCTATCAAGAAGATGTAGCTTATTTTACTCCACAGAAAAATTCATTCCATTATGTTTTCAGGGTATTGATAATTTTGCCATCAGGATCCTAGACGCCATCTAAGTTTTAAAGTTTCCTAGGTATAAAAATGTAGGAAAGTTGAGCTAAAAATTTTAATTAAGATTTGTGTTTGTAGACACTCTCCTCTAAATTCTGACTAAGGGAACTCCTAAAAACCTCGATTTTGAGTCTAAAGGACCATACAAACCTTAGTAGACCATAGGCAACCTAGACCCAATAAAAGTATCCCAAAATTGCCCAAAACAACAAAGGCAGCCTAGACCCAATAAAATATCACAGAATTTCCCACAGCTTATCCTTAGTTGAAGTAGACCCCAAGAGCTTTCCAACGGTCCAAAAATCACCAAAATCAGAGCTATAGTTAAAAAGATCTAGAAAATAACAATTTGGTCCCTGAGAGACCCTACAAGGTCGGGCCTCTGGGGCCGGCCGTGTCACAGCCCATCAGGTCCAAAGGAGATCAGATGATGCAGTAAATGTGTTTTTCCAATTATATAAAGCCAAAAGATCAAGATAATTTTTGAAAAATAAAAAAAATAAGAAAAATTACCAATTGTAACCTATAAATACCCCCCTCAAGAGCCCAAAAATATAGATAAGAAATCCTTTATAAATTATTAGAAAATAGGACACAATTCTTGAAATTAGGAAAATTAGCCTAAAAATACCTAAAATAAGGAAGAAGCTCTAGAAAATTCCTAAAAAATTAAGAAAAATACCAAAAAAAATCTCCAAAAAACCAATAAAATCTTAAAATTCGGATTTAATCTTTGAAGGTCTCAAAAATCTTAGAGAACTAAGAAAAATCCTTTCTAAACCCTAAAAAAATCCTAGGTAGACCTTATCTTAAATTCTAAAGCTATTTCCATTGCCTTAGGAACCTACCTAAAGTTCCCAAGCTTTTTCCCCTGCCTTAATAATCTACTTAAGATTCACAAGCTTTCGTCCTACCATAGAAACCCTAGATTTAGGTCAAAGAACCGTAGATCTATTAATTCCAACAAGCATAAAGCATGCAAAAGAAGGATATGGTGGTCCAAATCAGAAAAGCGACCTTATCCAAGTCTGAAATTCTGAGTTTCGGGTCACGTTGTTTTATTTCTGAAAATTATTTTATTATTAGATTTAATTAAATTTAGAAGCGTTTTTAAGTCAAAATACGGATTTGGAGTTGCTAGTGGACTAATGGATTTGTATAAATCTGAGATTTTATGATGATCCTACTTTCTCTATCTTTTCAGATTTAATTCAGTTTTTCAAAGATTTAAACAAATCTCATCATAAAAATTGGTGCAGATCGGAGCATAAACACTATTTTAGAATGAATTATCCACTAGTCAAACCAAAAGATGCGACTTTTTATGGTCCCTAACCTCAATGAAGACTTCACTCGAACAGCTGATGTGTGTACCATGTTATGCAAGGACCAAGAGAAAAATGAGGCAGCAAATTAGTTTACACCAATACTTGTTCTTCAATATACTAGAGAGAGAGAGAGATGATGCGAGTCAACACAAGACTCATTTTCAAAACAATATATCAATATGAGAGGGTCTATTGTTATTGTTTACAATAGGTATTATTTGCTACTCCCAAGAAAATCACTTCATAAAATCTAGAAAATCAAGAGCATGACTTCTCCCCACTCAAATAGATCAAAGCATTGGGAAATTACACGAGCAAAGAAGATTATGATGCAAATGGAATATCCATAAAAGTGTGAAGAGTCTCAGGTTTCTTTGAAGAGACTCAGTGTCCATTAATCATATGAATATACAAACTTGTCTTTTATAGACAAATCATAAATGACAATAATATAAACTAAATCATAGATACTTAAATTATACCCAGACTTACCATAGAGTATAGATACTCTACTAACTCTTCCCATATATATTAATTGCAATATTTACTTTCTATATCAATTTAGTATACAATATATAATTTCCTTTCACATTCCCCCTCAAACTCAAGATGCTATGAGAGAGAGCAGCTAGTGTTGGAACACCAAGTTGTGGAAATCAGTAATTGAATCTTCAAGTGCATAAAGTGCCCAGTAGAAGCAGTAGTTTCCATGCTCAGATTGTTTGAATAACAAGCAAAAAATACAGCGGCAGATCAACAAGTCTCAGGAACAGATGACCTTAGGAATTGAGCACCATATCAAAGTCAGCTCGATCAATCAAACAAAAATTCCAGACAAAGCAATCAAGTCAGCAGAGAGAACAAAATGACACTTAGAAGAGCCGACAGAACTCGGTGTGGATCCAAGACCGATTTAGTAGCTCGCAGACGAGAACAGACATAATCAAGCAATAAAACAAAAGTCTCGATAAATAGATGGGACTGACCTTTTTATTATTATTATTATTTATTTATTTATTTTTCAAGACAAATTTTTAGAGGGGTTTACTAACTGATCTTACTAGGTCTGGGAGACTGGCTGATTTTTTTCAAAGACAACAAACTTGTTCTTCGGAAGGGCATAACATATTTTTTTAACAAAGAAAATTGGTTGCCATAATTTATAAAAGGGGTCAGTCACAATTTAGGTCGAGCGGGAAATGATATTTGTCCCCAACAACTGCAAGACCAAATGAACACAGTGGACCACTAACTGTATTTGCCCTTTTCAAAGCATAACCCACTTGAACGTCTCAGTGAGAGAAAACGAGCAAGGTTGTAAACGAAAAAACCACGAGTAAGAGAGGAGGGCGGCAAGCACGTGGAGAGAAGCAGCAGCGGCGGAAAACACCCGCAATGATAGAAGCTTGACAACAGTGACCGCCATGAGCTCAGTTTGGACCCCGACCTCAATCTCGGAATTGGGTTTCATCGGATTGGTGCTGGTTTGGCTAATCTGGGGAGCACTCGCTTTCTTAATTCGGTTCTTCAATGCCTGACCAATACGGATCCATTAGCTGCGTATTTGCAGAGTGAGAAGCACAAATCTTCTTGTCATATGGCTGGGTTCGTCTGGTGTTTTAACCGAGTATCCTGGTGCTTATGAGAAAAGCTTGGTTCGCAGGATATTTGAAGGGCGTCTACAGAGTCAGGTTAAGTGCACACAATATTCCCATGAGTCAAATACATTTGATCCATTCTTGGATTTGAGCATCGAAATGGTAAAGTACTTTCTTTTTTTTCTTTTTTCTCTTTTTACAAGTTGATCGGCTGTTCTGAAACAACCCTAGGCTTAAATGAGAGGATTCGGAAGACAGAAAAAGAGGCTGAGAAGACCAAACAGATAAGAGAGTTAAAATACGATTTGCCATAGGGACAGATTAGAGAGTAGAAACACTACACGGGCGAGAGACAGATTCGAGAGTCTAAACAAAACTCGACAGAAGTTGGACCGACTGAGTGAGCAACAGACTTATAATGAAAATCGTCAACAATGCTTCGGGACGAGGAACGGATGTAGCTAAGATGAATCCGGCTCTGATACCATGTGAAGAGTGTCGGGTTTCTCTGAAGAGACTCAGTATCCATTAATCATATAAATATGATCCCTAAATTATAAATCAAGCATGCAAAATAAATAAATAAATCAGAATAATACATAGCAGGAACAAGAGTTGAATTTCACTTGTTTTTAATTTATTTCAAGTAAAAATTCAGAATTTTCCTTCCAAACCTCTCCATTATAAAGATACATCCCTCTTGCGCTTTTCAATCACGGCGAGTTGCAGATATTTCTATTGCTATTTCTTCAAGTTTTATTAAGCCTCAAACAACTAGACAAAAGAGGCCCACGGTGAAATGGGTAGGTGACGGCATCAATTTTACAGTAGAGAGAGACAAAGCGAGGTAAATAAAAAATTAAATGAAAAATGATAAAGCATCAGACAAATTTTGTTTCTTTTCTCCAAGCATGAAGTTTGCTTGAGAACAGGACAAAAAGAGAGAGAGTGAAAGGGAACAGAGAGAAGAAATCTGCGAAGGGCCGTGGGTTGCAAAAAGCACTCCCAAGATTGCAGTGAAATTCACAAAGTTTGCAGTGAATTTCACAAGATTGCGGTGAATCCGTGAGGAAGTTTTTTTTAGATGGCAATGAGAGGAAAAAAATCATTGATGGTACAATTATCCTACCATGGAGATAATAATAAATAAATAAAAAGCATGACTCACGGCTTAGGCGACTGCAACTCACGGTTATAATAACACGGCAATTGTTTGAGAACCAAAACACGAGATAGCTACGTCTAAACCATTTTAAAGTTCAAAATTTTGCAATTAGAGATGAAAATAGATTTTAGGTTATCCTAATAACTTTTGCATCAAAATTACACCTCTTGGCAAAGTTTAGAAATGCATGAAGTTTAGAAATGCATGCTTTGTTTAACGTTGCAACCTCATGCAAGCCAAACGCTTCCAAAAAGATAAAATTAACGCATTCATATTAAAGATGGATGTCCCTCAAAAAAATAATAAAAATCAATAGTCTTAAGTTTCTTTCAGAAAATATTGTTTTCGTTTTGTTCGGGATATCTATATTAGAGATTAAATATACAAAATAAAATCTATAGTCCATCTCAAAAATAAATTACAAAGGGAGATATATCTACATATTAGTCCTACAACCCACAAAAACTAGGTCTTTTCATCTTACCTTTGGCTTCCAAAACATTACGTGTCTTACTTAAACTTTATCCGGTCCTAATTAATGTAAGGAAATTGTTTCATGCAGGGCATTCCTCCATTTAAGGTCATTTAAGATCCCTGAGGTATAAAGTATCATTTTAAAGATGGATGTAAATAGGTGGTCCATTTAAAAACAATTAAAACTAATAGTTCAAAATGTTTTCTTAATAAAATTATTATTTTTAATTTTTAAAAATTATTTATTTTTTCATATTCATAATCTCCATGTTAGAGATTACACATCTTTATAAATTAGGCTCAAAAATCCATTTCAACAATAGATTTTTATGATGTGACTCATTTCTGCATCCACTAATAGAATTCGTGTCCTTAATGTAATCATGTATAAGAAATCAGTTTGATAGGGCTCCAAGTCTATCCATTAATTTGGACAATGAAGATTTTTTTTGAGAAGTAAAAGGCACACCCACAGCCCGGAGTACCTCCGCAATGTTTTTTTGGATGAGGTCTCTTTAAGACTTAGGCTTTATGAAAACAAAATAAAGCCTCACCTCAAATCCTCACCTGGAAAACAATTTCGACAATGTATATCTACATGATGGCTATAAAATCATTTTCCGATATTGACAATGAAATTCGAAATTTGAAGAAGAGTACATATCTTGAGGATTTATAAACACTTATTTTTAGGGCGAAATGGATGGTCTAGATAATACGTTACAATAACAATATTTTTAGAGCTTGAGTTTCTATTTTTTTTCACAACTATATGTTCTAGCCAAGATGTTCCATTTAAGTGTTTTCTAATGCTTGAATTACAATGTTTGATGAGTTATGAGGTGATGCTTTACTTGTTCTGATAGGACTGCAGCCATATCAAACCATTTTCCTTTCTTTTTTTTTTTTTTTATCTCTCGGCCTTCTTATCAATCTTCTACGGAAACATTTTTATACTGTCCTATTTTCCTTCTGTCTTGCTTTTGGTAAACTCACCTTTCCGTGCTAGGTATTCTACTTGACTATCTAAAATACACCTTTTTCATTTTTCTATTCATTTGTTTTACTCGCAACCTCTTGGCTTATCGGTAGTAAGATAAAAACAAATTTGTATATGGTATAAGAACTAGCACAAAAGTGGTGTGTACAGAGATAAAATGGTACCACCTCATTCTTTAGAGAAGGTTTTGTCGGAGAACCGGCTGGGACCGGCATTCATGGGGTAACCAGCTAGTTCCCGATATTTTATGGGGATCGGCCCGATCGATTCCTGATCTAGATCGACCAATTTTGATCCATAAATGTGCAAATGATGCAAGACATGAAATAAAACACTTTGATTCACCAGCCGTTATGCTTGATTCTTCTTTAAAAATCATTTTAAGCATTGTGTTGATTTCCAATGCCATATACATCCAAAAAATAAAGGCCAATAAAAAAATATTCGAATAAAATATGTAAAACATCCAAAGAAGAGAGAAAAGAAAGCGCAATTATTGCAAGAAAACCAGTTTTAAGTTAATCGAGAGAGAGGTGCTCGACATGGTGGGTGTCTCATGGCAGCAGAAACAAAAGTCACAATATATGATCGAATGGAGGTTGCCTACCTTTTTACATTTGATCTACCATTTTGTACTTGTTGCCCCCTTTTGTATGTTGAGTGGAGATCTCGACGCCACCTCTTTAGGTCCCTCTCCTTTGATTACATGAACCACAAGGATGATTCCATAACATAGATCCCAAGTTTTGATGGATAGTTCTAGAGTTCTCACCTCACAAGGAAGGGATCTTTAGGGTTTCTTGAATCAGTATGAGAGGAAGGCAAGTGAAAGGGATGTGGGGCTATTCCCTGTAGTTTTCTAAGAAAGAGATGGGAATGATTCAATGGAGCCTTGCACAACTCTCCAAAAAAACGAAAATGAAAGAGACACCCTTTTCTCGACAATCTCTCCTTTTAAAGAGATCCCCTTGTCAAGTTTATGAAACCCTGGAGAGAGAAAGCGAAAGCACACTTAAGTGCATTTCATTCCATACCTATCTTCTCGGTTTATACATTAGTATATATGTACACAATGGACAAAATTGCCCTTGAGAATAAAAATGGCCCCCCACCAATAGATCGAAATTTTAGTATATATGTACACAATGGACAAAATTGCTTTTGAGAATAAAGATGGCCCCCCACCAATAGATCGAAATTTGAAAACTTGACTCATTGGGACTGAAGCCCTTATGCAAGGCTCCCAATTGCGAGATACATCCAAACTATGATGGACTAGAACCAAGCCCCACAGAAGGCCCCCCCAATTATTGAAATAAAAAATGCCACAAGCTACCCCTTCTGTGAAAGGCTAACCGTGATTCTCCCTCTTCCAATGGGCACGAGTACCCTGGTAGGTGTGCGAGATAGAGAAGTTTTGGGAGAAAAAGAATGCATTGGTAATGATTCGAAAGATGAACTCGGGTGATTTTGTTTTGAAAGTGTCTTTTTTATCTCCTCTTGAAGATCGACATTCGGTAGGGCAAGCTGTTTGAGCGCATTTTTTACGCACTAACACCCCAGGTCGAAAAATAAAAGAGGTCGTTACGACCTAGGCCCATAGGTACTTGTCACACTTGTGGACTACGAAAGTCTGCACCAATAAGCTTAATTTTTGAGGAATTTTGAAAAGGTGTCCCCTTAGCTCTAATAGCATGAAAGATAGGCATTTGATGTTCTAAGACTGCCCGCCAAGTTTCATCCCAATTCGATCCAGATAAAGCCGATCAGGATGAAATTTAAATTTTGCAAAACCGCTATCTCTCAAGCCAAAAGCTATCTCATAACATGAGCTCTATCCCCAAGGTCTCAGATGAGAATCAAGCCACCGCCATTGAATTAAGAGGCTGAAAAACCCTCTGATTACCAAATTTCGGCTCATTTTGACGCTTTTGAACCGTTCTAGGGCCAACTTATCCAAAATGAAAGGGTTTAACACTATTCACATGCTTCCCTCAATGAACCAGTTTCAATTTGTGGAAACTGTGACATTCAATTTAACGATTAACATGTAATGACTATAACTCTCTAATCCGGAGGCCAATCGAACCCAAAATTTAGTACGTGGTAGATCTTATTAAGCCGCATCTTTTGATATAAGGTACGGCTCGAGATGACAACTGAGATGAGAGAAATCGTAGAGAGAATATGAACCTAAAAGCTCATGTTTTGCAGAATTTTTTAAGTGAAACATCGTCCCATCCGAGCGGCCATATCTCAGAGCCCCGACATCGGATAGCTTCAAATATGGGTTTGTTGCGACCGTGGTTCAAAGAGCTTCGATTTGAGATAAAACTTGCATGCGATGAAGGCCGAGAAACTATCCATTTTTAACTAGCAAGAAGGAATATTTTCCAGTTATTGGACATAATTATAAAAGTGATCAAATGACTACCAAATCAAGGGGTTTTCATTGTAAAACTATTACAATGACCCCCCCATTTGATTTGCGATAAAGAAAATGATTTGAAATAAGGTAAGATGCGATAGATCGAGTGAAAAAAAATTCAAGTTCATGAGTTTGGCTGGATTTTGGAACAACTTCAAAACTTTGATTGAAGCTCAATACTGAATAACAAAATGATCATCGTGATGCAACCATCATTTTTTGTGTTGGATAGCTCGAAAGCTCGTCGGAATTTGCACAAAAGAGGCCCGAACCACAAGGAAGTCAATAGGCCCCTTTTTAGAAATGGTTTTGTCATTTCTATGAAAGTTGAGAGGGGCAAAACGGTCATTTCACCTCAAAAACGAAATTCACTTTTAATTAGAAAAATGTAATTTTCAGCAATTTGGCATGGTTTTGATCATCCACTAATGTTTGGGGGAGATCTTATGTAAGCTCTTTTTCACTATTTATAACCAAAGTTAGAGATAATTTGAAAGCTGGTGTTTGATAGTTCGAGTTTTTGTCTTGAGCTTTCATTCTTCACAGAGACAGGATAGAGAACATTTAGCATTGAGAGAAATACCCTTAAAATCTCTACACCTTACTCCCTACCCTACCTTACACCACACACCCTAGTCCACCCATCCTAGTCCCCCCAACACTACACCATACCATACTCCACACCCATACTCCGTACACCCCACTACACCCATACTCCGTACACCCTGTCATACCATACTCCCTACGCCCCACTGCACCCATACTCCCTACACCCCATACACATACTCCCTACACCACACTTCACTTTACCCTTACTCAACCCATCCACTATACACCCTAGCCCACCTAAGCTAGCCCTCACCTTAGCCCACCAAAGCTAGCCCTAACCCTAGCCTACCTAAACAAGCCCTCACCCTAGGCCACCTTAGCTAAGCCTCACCTTAGCCCACCTAAGCTCGGCTACACTCCAAGCCCAAGCCCCAAGACCTAGTCTCTCTCACAAGCACTCAAAGGACCTAAGGAGTAAACCTATCCTATGTGCGTGAGACCTATTTACATCCACTTAGGTAACCAATTTTTCTCTCTCTCTTCTTTCTTTTTCTTCTTTCTCTTCTTCTTCTTCTCTCTTTTTCTCTTTTCTTCTCTCTCTCTCTCCATTTCCAAAGGGGATGGCCTAGGCACCCCATTTTTCTCTCTCTTTTCTTCTCTCTCTCTCTCTCCCTCCCTCCCCCGAAGGGGACGACCTAGCCGTGCCCTTTCTTTCTCTCTCTCTCTCTTCAAACGGGACAACCTAGCCACCCCCTTTCTTTCTCCCTTCCTCCCTCTCTCTCTCTCTCTCTCTCTCTCTTTCTCTCTCTCCAAAGGGGATGGCCTTGCCACCTGCTTTCCTTCTCTCTCCGCCAAAGGGGTTGGCCTAGCCCACCCCTTTCTTTCTCTCTCTCTCTCCCCCTCAAGGGAGGCACCCTAGTTGCTCCCTTTTCTCTCTCTCTCTCTCTCTCTCTTCCCTCCTTAAGGGTAGCTGCCCCTACTCTCTCTTTCTCTTTATCTCTCTCTCTCTCTTCTCTCTCAAAAGGGGGGGGGCCTAGCCGCCCCCACTTCTTCGCCCTTTCTTCTCTTCCGTCCTCTTTTCTCTCTCTTAACCCCTCTTTTCTTTCTCACCTCTCACCTTTAATTCCCATCATCATTGTTTGAACGTATTTTTCATCACGTTGGTCTCTGGTAGGAAGCAGGTCAATAAAGCATACAAAATAGTGGAAAATTGTCGACAGTCTCAAAATATCCCCAGAATTACTCAAGATCGTCATCAGCATTTCAAAAAACCACTGGCCATGTTTCATCACGATCAGACATGTCTAAGGTACTGAATACAAAGAAACAATTTTCGAAAAATTGGCCTCTAGCACCCTGAAATGGACCCTACAATTGAATCTATGTTTTCGGTGTCTCAAATCCATGTGGTACCACTGCCATTGGATTCGACACAGTCGAAAACCTCTATGGGCCAAGTTTCGGCTTGATCAGACACTCCAGAACAAATATATAAGCAAAACATTGAAACAAGAGAGGTCGCACACTATTCCCGTATGGCCTCATTGCACCAAAATACTATTAAAGGTGGCTGTTTTTATAGTCACAAGCAGTCATTTTCAGGGTCTGTAACTCACTTGATCCAAATCGGATCGCTCCCAAATTTGGTGACCAAATTCGTCTCATCAAGACGAACAATTCGATATGTGGCACGCCTCGAGACAATATCCTAGCAGGGAGAAAAGTTATAGAGAAGTTGTCGATCTGTGAAGAAGTTGTAGAAAATTTAACAGTGACATGCCTCGCTTGATGAACCAAATCACGAAGCTCACGTAATGGTTCGACGTAAAACCAATTCCATTGTGTGCGTAAGGTTCAGGGCTATCATTGGACTGAACAACGTTCATGATGGACGGTCAGATTTCATGCACGAAGCCGACAAAGTTACTGAAATTTTGGCCGCTAGATTCTAGATTCTTGCCAAAACTCAAAAGTTGCGAAATCTTCGATCGGGCTCCAAATCACATTCCGATTGTTGCCATGTGATCGTGATGACATGCTTAGTGCGCTACAAAAAAGACATAATAGAAAAACATTAAGGAAAGAGTGCACTACCGATCTGAAGTTTCCAAGATTCAAACAAATTTCAAGTCTCGTGATCATGACTCAAAAACATGATTCATGGCTCAAAGTTGGTACCAAAATAATCGCCATGTCGAGCCCTACAAGAAAACAATAATCTTTCGATCAAACGGACATTAGAACAACCCCTGGTCAGCCACAGAAGATCGCACAAGTTCTCGAGCAGCCATAGGTACTGTTCTGGAATTCTACACATTGTTAGGCTAGGGCAAAACAGTCATTTTGCACCCATTTTTAGAATTTCTTTTAATTCAATGAAATCTTAATTTTCAGCAATTAGGTCTAATTTTGATCAATCCACCCTTGTTTGGTCACAAATCTATATAAACAGGCACTGCCTCACTGTAAAATAAAAGACCCCCCCCACCACCTCTTGGTCTTGAGTGGATTATTTGAAGATTCGATAAAATTTCGATTCCTTGCTTGAGCTTGTGAGAAGAAAAGGGTCGGTACCCTTCAAACAGGCAACTTTCTCTTCTCTCTCTTTCTCTCTCTTCTTTCTCTCTCCTCTCTCTTCTCTCTCATCTCTCTTTCTCTCTCTTCTCTCTCTCTCTTCTCTCCCTGTCAACTGGCGAGACCTAACGCTGGTGGGCTTTCTCTCTCTTTTTCTGTCAACTAGAGAGATCTAGCACCAGTTGACCTTCTCTCTCTTCTTCTATCAACTGATGAACCTAGCACATGTTGACCTTCTCTCCCTTCTTCTGTCAACTGGTGAGATCTAGCGTCAGTTGGTTTTCTCTCTCTTCCTCTGTCAGTCGATGAGACCTAGCGCCAGTTGGTCTTCACTCTCTTCGTCCATCAGTCGACGAGACCTAGTGCCGGTTAGTCTTCTCTCTCTTCGTCTATCAATCGGCAAGACTTAATGCTAGATGGTTTCCTCTCGTTTTCTTTATCAGTCGACGAGACCTAGCGTCGGTTGATCTTCTCTCTCTTTTTCTACCAGTCGGCGAGGCCTAGCGCCAGTTGTCTTTTCTCTCCCTACCAGTCGGCGAGGCCTAGCGCCAGTTGTCTTTTCTCTCCCTACCAGTCGGCGAGGCCTAGCGTCGATTGGTCTTCTCCCTCTCCCATCCCTTGAAACAGTCGGTGATGTCTAGTGCCGACTGTGACTCCTCTTCCTTCTTCTTGCTCCTTCCGTCTATCCCCTTCTTCTCTTTAACCATTCCTCTGCTGCTCTCTCGTTCGACCAAGAGGGATTGAGGTTAGCATCTTATGATAGTCCTATCGTGTAGCCGTAATGTTGTTGCGTCAGGTTCACTTGGCCTGCTTTACTGCCATGACAGACCGACCACCGTGCCTAGCTAGTCGATATCGGCAATAACATCTAAAAATGATCCCATGAGCCGGTCGTAGTTACCAAGCCCATTTCGCCACCACATTATGTCAATTATCCACTAGTCTAGTCACTGCCTTGACCTTCTCGCTTGGTCAAATCCTTCTCTCCCCCGTCTTTCTTTCTTCTTTTTGAATATGCATGCTTGCATACGTTTATAAAAGAGAAAAAGGGTGAGGCCTGACCCACCTGTCTCATAACCTTTGCCATATATGTGTGTGATTGCAGAAAGCAGAAAATAAGAAGAATACGAGCCAAGGGAGGTGATTTCAATCTAGTTTCATTACTGGGGGGCTTTCTTCATGATCTAATAGAGCACCCATGCGAGTCAGCCTAAGTAAGTCCCGAACCCACCTTTTAAATTCCTCTCTCACCGGTTGGTAACACCTGCCCTCGTTTTAGAAGGAGGTTCCTGAGAGAGCGATCCCACGAACATCCCGGGTCTTCCCTGAAACCCGAGACGCAAGCCGCCGGATCTCTTAGGGATCCGGAGGGCAAGATCGAGGCACCTAACTTGCTTGGTGATTCCACTAGGGACTTACTACCCCTTAGTCGGATCGTTCTTGTCTGGCGAGTTTCTTCTTTATCTGCTTTCATCAAATTTTCACATTCACTTATGGCTGCTGGGTTCTATAACCCATTCATCCGGATCAGGGATTTTCTTATCCCCGTATTCAGAGTATCCTTAAGGAACAAGGTCCTTGGACTTCGTTCCTGACCATCCTCTTGAAAAAGACCCCTTGTCTAGCTCTCAGGTCTTAACCTGGACCGGTGTGAGCAGGGACTTGAAGGTCCCTCACTCCCCATCTTCTCGCTCAGGTTGAAATTTCACCAAGGTGCCTTGCATGGGCGACACTTATGTTGCCCCACACAGCATGCACTCAGCCACCGGCAAGTCACTTACTAGTCATGCTTCTGAGGTACGCCGGAAGGTTGCCGAGTCCCTTTCTACAAAAGGTAAGCGAGTTGTCATTGCTTCTGTGGGTCTTCATAACGGTAGAGGTCTCTATCCTTAGAGGCTCAACATAGAGAGGTGGAAACCCCACGGTCTCCACCCCTTACACACACCAAAAGGCTCGTGGGTCACCCACTCGAGTCACACTTCAGGGCAACCCTTGTGTTACCTTGAGTCCGTATCCAAGATCGAACTTTCCAAGGACAGATCCTCCACACGCCACTCATGTGCATCTCACTACACGGGGCAACGCCTTTATTGCGCCAACCTGAGTACATAGGAGACGACCTCCTCGTCCTCCTCATATGCACACACAAGCGCACCTTATAAGGGGCAGGCCTGCACCTGTTCTCTTACAGATGCTTGTTTTTAGTTCTTGGCCTCTTAAGGCCAGCTCACCTGTACGAGCCCTGGTGGACCCTCAGGTCCCTCAAGATCCTTCTTCCAGGGGCGCACACGTGTCGCCATCTCAGGCCTTCCCTCGTCCTCAACTCAGGCCTTCCCTCGTCCTCAACTCAGGCCTCCTCATGAGTCAAACCTGCTCCCGCTCGCTCCTTCCTCATCGAGCAAGCACCTTCAGCCTTGATACTCGAAGGTTTTCCCCAAGAGTACTATCCTGAGCCAGCCCCAACACTTTGGTCATGTCTCCAGAGCTCATAAGAGAGCTCGGGGCATGGACCTCACAGAAGATTGAGTCGTTCATCCTCCTCGGCCCAAGATGACTCCATTTCTTGGCCCTCATCCTTTATCACACCTGATGGAGACAACTCTCTCCTGTGCAAGAAGAGTTGACCAACTGCAACCTAGATCACAGATTTAGCAAGAGGTCCATCAAAACCTCAAGGCTAATGATAGAGGTTTGCAAATTTTGACTAGAGTGGTGACCAAGGCAGTCAAACAGTCAATTTTGACGACCCTCTTCACCTGAATCCCTTCTACCCCCTTCAGACAATGAAGCCTGAAGAAGAGTTCTATGAGCCCCGTGTTGTGGTTACTGTTGTAGAAGAAAACCCAACCACTGAACAACCACGGTCCCAAGACCGTCGTGAACCGAACCCATTGCCACAGTCCCAAGACCATCGAGAACCACTCCAAATGCGATATGCATACAAAAGTTGAGTTCTGTCAGGGTATGCTGACAGCTTACTGAAAAACATAGCAGGTCCGACCCGTCAAGCTCGTAAGCCTTCTATCGCCACTAATATTGACCTCACTAGAGAAACGGTCAACGTAATGGTCGTAAGCGAGCTCAATGATGCGCAGGAGGATCGCATGAACAAGTTTGAGGATATGGTGGGTGCGATGATGGAAAAGATAGATCATATTGACGTTGCATGCCAGTTGGCTAGTCATGAGGTCAATTCCCATCACTCTAATGGTATACCTCCATGACAACCTCCTCCATCGACCTCGCAGAACAATTCTATCCCTCATCCGATCTCTCAATCTGATGTTGATGCTATGGTCACCCATAGCCTAAAGAATAAATAAATTCCAGGCATAAAGGTGGGAATGGTTTATCAAAGAGCATACCCCTCCTATATTGATCAAGTTCTGTTCCCCTCAGACTATAACAAAGGGAAGTTTCCTCTGATCAATGGAACCACCTCCCAAAACCAGCATATCGCCACTTTCAAGTAGCATGTAAGGAAACAGCAGCTGATGGGAGACTTCTTCTCCGCCAGTTCATTTCAATGGTATGCCCGACTTCCTCCAAACTCGGTGCATACATGGGAGGAGATGGAGAAACTGTTCTATCAACGCTTCTATGAGGTCGAGAGAGAGGTTAAAACCATCGAGCTTCTCACCCTGACTCAAGACCCCAATGAGTTTGTAGATCAGTTCTTATCAAGATGGAGAAACTTGGCTTCCCACCATCCTAATCCTATGCCTGAGAAGGAAGTAGTCCAAACTTGCGTGAGGAATATGCAACCTGAAATCGCTCTACATGTCGAGGCTTCTAATCTGACCTCCATGTCAGAGTTGATCTCTAAATCAGTTCGCATAAAAAGTTTGTCATGCCATCATGGTGCGACATGACACCCATCTACAAGTTTCGCAAGTAACCGGGGCAATGGTAGCTCTTCGCATAACACACGGGGCAGCCATTAGAAAGGGTAATCAGCGCAGCCTTCATGGTCACTGATTCAAAGAAGGCTTCCCTCCAAACTTTAAACCTCTAAAGGGGTAACCGCGGCAACAGTAACACCCTCGGCTGGCAAGCAACAAACTTGTACAATAGGGTACCTCCACTAGCCAACTTTGATCAGAATGATTATCTCTTCAGACATATGAATAAGGTCTATCCCTTCGAGAAGGAATGCGTCCCTTCATTGTTTCAGTTATTCTTGTAGCTGAATATGATCCAGCTTCCGGAAACCAAGTTCCTCGAGCAATCTGGCCTTGACAATCGAGCGAATTATTGTGCTTACCATCAGAGGATTAATCATCCTATGGATGACTGCTACACGCTGAAGGACATCATTGAGGCCCTGATTCAGAAGGGTCAAATAAAGCTTGCAGACCTAAAAAAGGCCTTCGGGGCAACATGTTGTAACCATCTAAAAGGAGGATGAAGTGCCTGGA
The DNA here is from genome assembly GCF_054954075.1 of Amborella trichopoda. Classification (NCBI taxonomy): domain Eukaryota; kingdom Viridiplantae; phylum Streptophyta; class Magnoliopsida; order Amborellales; family Amborellaceae; genus Amborella; species Amborella trichopoda. Next base: position 33,002,564 of record NC_142344.1, read on the forward strand.
ATTCTCTACACCTTCTTCACTATAATGCTTCAAGAAGTCATAATACACCAAAGTAGGCAAGGCAACCCCTTTGCCTTGTTAAGGGGACTGAAGATCGTTGGTGTCCATACCACCAGATAAGATGTCATTACTTGTCAAAATGCACAACTTTCCTTAACATATTCGCAAGTGGGAGTATCAAGAGTTCTACAATCTTCCTGTAAGTGATCCTCAAATCATTTCCTCATCGGGGCAAGAAGATCTCACAAGGCAGGACTTTCCCATCAATGACTCTGACTCTATGAAACCCTCAAATTCCCAGTCATGATCTACCATGACCAAAGCAGACTCAAGTCTTTGAGGCGAGAAGCAGTTTGTCAAGCTAAGGCTGTTCGCCAGCTAAACGAGATGAATCACACATTACCTCGAAAAACCAGAAAAAGACGGGAACCAAGGGCTACTTGCTGAAGAAACAAGGCCTCTCAACCCATAGTCAGGCAGGAATTTCTCAGGCCCTTTACTCCGTTTCACAATTTGCTGGACTTCATCCATGACACGATCCTTTTTCCTTCTTCATCTTGTGAAGAAGACGTCCTCGTGACATCTTCCACTCAACAAATGTCCGATGAGGGTGACGACGTTCAAAGCACTCTCCAACGGTCTGAACAGGGGAAAGACCTAAAAGATCCCCTGTACCCGTCCAATCCTGGTGATGACGTAAAAAACTGCCCAAATCGATCCGATGAGCGGAATGACCCTAAAAGTCCCCCACTTTCCAACTCCTCCCCACCTTCTTCCCCTGCTTCTCATTCTCTTATGTGTTCTGTAGATACGACCTCGATGTGGCAGGACTTCAAGTCTCTAGACCGGGAATTCGAATGAATCAATATAAGCAGGACGCAGCGGAAGCGATTGAGAAAGACCTTGGCACAGGTAGCAGGATTCTTAACAATTGATGATGCCTTGGCAGGTAAAGCCAAGGCAGAGCCACCTTCATCAAAGAAGCTCAAGAAGTCAAAGCCAAAGATGCCCCAGTGGTTCCCTGAGCCTAAACTTCGAGCAAAGAATGAGAGAATCAAGAGGACAAAGCTTCAATTCTCAAAAAACTTGCCACATGATACAAGTCTGTGAAGAACCGACTGGCTTGAAACAAACACTCTAGGCATCCGTACAATTACCATATGGTTCGTACGAAGACATTTTCCACATCATCATCGCTGAACCTCAATTCCCCCTCTAATGTTCAAAACAAGCATCGACAACCTGACGTGTTTACCGCGTTGAAGGTTGACCTTTCTGTCACTTGACTTGAGGAAGGTGCTGAAATTATGACCCACTCTAGACCTCTATCAGAGGTAGAATCATGGGTCTCCGCACTTGAGGTTGATCAAAAAATCTCAAATAAGGACGATGAAGAACTGCAAGAGGTTCCAGAAGAATGGGAAGAAGGTGGTTAAGCCACAACTGACGAACTTGGGGAAATAAATCTTGGAGATGAAGCGGATCCCAGACCCAATTTCATTTCAACGAATATGTCTTTAGGAGAAAAAGAAGATTTCACCACCTTCTTGAAAGAAAACTGAGACGTCTTTGCTTTGTGCCTGGGTTATACCCTCAAGCAGCAGTTCACCATTTCGGCATTGATCAACTATCAAATCAGTCAAACAGAAGTTGAGAAGGTTTAGTCCTGACCTCGAGATGTTGATAGATGCTGAGATAACCAAGCTCAGACATGCAGGTTTCATCTGTGAAGTCAAATACCCGAAATGGCTAGCAAAGGTCATTCTTGTCAAGAAAATGAATGGTCAAATTAGAGTGTGTATTGACTTTCATGATCTGAACACCGCCTGTCTAAAGGATGACTTTTCATTGCCATTCACCGAGATGCTCATCGGCTCTACAACTCACTGCTAGAATTTTTCCTTCATGGATGGATACTCCGAGTATAATCAAATGAGGATGGCGCCCGAAGATTAAGAGGCCACCGTATTCTCAACTCCAAAGGGGGTCTTCTGTTACACAATGATGCCCTTTGGATTAAAGAATGTTGGGGCCACATATCAGAGAGTAAAGACTACCATCTTCAAAGACATGATACACAAAGAGGTGGAGTATTATGTAGATGACTTGGTGGTAAAATCTAAAGAGAAGGATGCGCACATGAAGGACCTTGAAAAAATATTTGAGTGACTACGCCTTCATCAACTTAAAATACGCTTTTGGCGTGTGCACCGAAAAATTCTTGGGGTTCATCATCATACATCGAGGGCTTGAAGTTGAGCCAGTTAAGATCAAGGCAATCTAAGAAATGCCGTCACCCACTACACTTTGAGAACTGCATTCTCTTTAAGGGCAACTGACATACATTCGCAGGCTCATCTCGAACCACTCAGGTCGTTGTAAACCCTTTGCACATCTGCTAAAGAAAGATACCCCATTCATCTGGGATGAAGCTTGTCTAGTAGCCCTGTTTGAATGTATTTTTCATCATCTTAGTCCTTAGTAGGAAGCAAGTTAATAAAGCCTACAAAACAGTGGAAAATTCCTGATAGTCTCAAAATACCCTAAGAATTTCTCAAGATCATCATCAGCACTTCAAAAGACCACTTGTCAAATTTTATCACGATCAGATATGTCTAAGGCAGTAAATACAAAAAAACAATTTTCGAAAAATTTCCTTGTAGCACCCTGAAATAGACTCTAAAACTGGAGCTACATTTTGGATATCTCAAATCACTGTGGGACGACCGCCATTGGATCCGACATGATCGAAAACCTTTATGGGCCAAGTTTCGACATGATCAGACAGTCCAGAACAAAGATATGAGCAAAAATTGAAACATGAGAGGTCGCACACTATTTTTGTATGGCCTCACTACACCAAAGCACCATTAAAGGTGACTGTTTTTACAGTCACAGGCAGTCACTTTTGTCACATGTAATTAACTTGTTCCTAATCGGATCGCTCCCACATTTGGTGAGCGTATTCGTCTCATCAAGACGAACAATTCGATATTTTGCACTCCCCGAGATGATATCTAAGCAGGGAGAAAAGCTAGTGAGAAGTTGCCGATCAGTAAAGAAATTCCAGAAACATCAGTAGTGACATGCCTCTCTTGATGAACAAAATCACGACGCTTGCGCAACGGATCGATGCAAAACCAATTCCATTATATGCGTAATGTTCAAGGCTATCATTGGACCGAGCCACGTACATGATGGACGGTCAGATTTCATGCATGAAACCTACGAAGATACTGAAATTTTGGTTTCCGGATTCTAGATTTCGACCAAAACTCAAAAGTTGCGACATCTTCATTCGGGCTCCAAATCACATTCCGATTATTGCCATGCGATCGTGATGACATGCTTAGTGCGCTAGGATGAATAAATCACAGAAAAATATTAAGAAATGACCGCACTATCGATCCAAAGTTTCCTAGATTCAAGCAAATTTTGAGGCTCGTGATCATGACTAAAAAACATGTCATGGCTCGAAGTTTGTATTAAATCAATCGCCATATTGAGCCCTATAAGAAAACAATATTCTTTTGATCAAACGGGCGGGAGAACAACCCCGGGTCAGCCACGGAAGATCATACAAATATTCAGGCAGCCACATGGACTGTTTTGGAATTCCATATATTGTTAGGTAGAGGCAGAACGGTCCTTTTGCTGCCATTTTTAGAATTTATTTTAATTTACTTAAATATCAATTTATAGCAATTAGTTTAATTTTGATCAATCCACCCATGTTTGGGCACAACTCTATATAAACAGGCACTGCCTCATAGTAAAAACAACCAGACCCCCCCCACCTCTCGGTCTTGAGTGGATTCTTTGAAGATTAAATAAAATTTAAATTCCTTGCTTGAGCCTGTGATGAAGCTTGAAGCTTGACCCTCTCATCTTAGTAATGAAGCTTGACCCTCTCATCTTCAGCCAGTCCTTGATGTATGGCGACATGAAGCGAGGACAGTTGAATCTTGAGGGGTAAGACTGCTTCATCCTCATAGACCAAGGAATAAGGAGTGGAATCGGTGGAATTTCTTATGATAGTACGATAGGCCCACAACGCTTCAAGAAGCTTCTCATCCCAGTTCTTCTTCATTTTCGATACCAACTTTCTTAAAACGTTGCACAGGGTCTTATTGAAAGCCTCAGCTAATCCGTTGGCTCGAGAGTGGTACATAGTTGAGTACTTCCACTCGAAACTGAACTGGTTGACCAAGTGATCAATGTGATGACTTCTGAATTGAAGGCCGTTGTCAGATATAATCTGGTCAAGCACCCCGAACTGGTAGATAAGGTGATGTCGCACGAAATTAGCCACCGTGGTCCCAGGAACTTGCTTAAGGGGGACTGCTTCAGCCCACTTGGAGAAATAATCTGTTGTGGCTAGAATGAAGACATGACCCATTGCAGAGGGAGGGTCAATAGGTCCCACAATATCCATACCCCATTGTGAGAAGGGCCATGATGCCACTGTAGGGTGATAGGACTCTGGAGGCTGATGAACAAGGCTTGAGTGTATTTAGCACACCCAACACATTTTGGCATAGTTTAAGAAATCAGCAATCATCGAAGGCCAATAGCACCTCGCTCCTTGTATCCGTTCATAGAGCTTACGATCAGACTGGTGCAGTTCACAGATGCCTGAGTGTACTTCTTCCAACACCTTATTTGCCTCTTGTGTGTCTACACATCTGAGGATAATTCCATCAAAGGACCACCTGAAGAGAGGATCTCCTTCATGGAGGGTGTACTTGGTAGACATTCAAAGCATATTTTTACGCTTGACACTATCCTCCTAGAGTCTACCGTGTTTTATGACATTAATGATGGGCTCTCTCCAATCTTCTACTTCCTCAATTTCTGCACACATTGGATCAAAGAACTTTGGTTCTGGCCTTTTGGCTCCAGCACTTTGACTCCGTGCCATTTTTTGCTTGGCTTTAATGACATTTTTGGCTGCCAAAAGTGCCTCGAATGGATAAGGTAGACACTAGGGAAAGAGAATTCTCTCACCATCTGCATCCACTTTAGTTCTCAGTTCGATGTGTCTCCACTATGTGACCCAAACAGGCGTAGGCCTTGGTGACGACAATTGAATTGTAGCATCGAGCTTTACGAGTGCATCGGCCTGCGAGTTTAATCTCCTGGGGATATGACTTAGAGAAACATCCTCAAGCTGAGCCATATTCGAATTTGCAGTACCATGATAGGTCTTAAGAGTTTCCTTTCTCATATCATAGATCCCCTTAAGCTGCCGAATAACCAACTCAGAATTGCCATAGATATTGAGCTGCTCCAAGTCTAGATCAAAGGCTATTTCAAACCCAATTGTAAGGGCCTGATATTCTACCTCATTATGCATCTTCGGCGAGAGAGAAGGAGAGAGGAAGCACTCCTCCTTTTGGGGTCATGAATACCCCCCCGGTGCCTCCACGATTAGATTGGAAGGCTCCATCAAAGTACATCCCGATGTTTGAGCAAGTTCTGCACATAAGACTTCTTCATCGAGGAGGTCACTTGATACATGAGATTTCATTAGTACAGGATGTGCTGCGAGAAAATCAGCTAAAGCTTGGCCCTTGATGGCCTTTTGTGGGACATATGTGATGTTGAATTCCATCAGCAATAATGCTCACTTAGCAAGGCATCCCGACAAGCATGGGTGTGTCATGAGAAAATTTACTGGATATACTTTTGTTATAAGTTTTACTTCATGACCAAGCAAGTAGTGGCGAAACTTTGTACTGCAAAGATTAGGGCCAAGCACATCTTCTCAATAGGGGGATAATTCTTCTCAACCCCTTACATCTTGCGGCTGAGATAGTATAGTGTGGTTTCTTTCCCTTTGTCATCGTTCTGCACCAATAGTGCCCCAAGTGACTCGTCCAGGGATGTCACATATAGGATGAGAGGTTTTTCTAATACTGGTGTAGAGAGCACTAGAGGGTTGAGTAAATATCGCTTGATGTCATCAAGGGCCGCCTGACATGCTCTATCCCTGATGAATGGGGTATCCTTCTTTAACAGGTGCGTAAAAGGCTTACAGGAACCTAAGAGGTTTGAGATGAACATGCAAATATAAGCCAGCTGCCCTTGGAGAGATCGAATCTCTTGCAATGTTGTTGGTGATGGAATTTCTTGGATTTCCTTAATCTTGACTGGCTCAACTTCTAACCCTCGGTGTCTAACAATGAACCCCAATAACTTTCCTGAATGCACGGCAAAAGCGCATTTCAGCGGATTCATTTTGTGCTGCCCGTTCAAACACTTTTTCAAGATCTCTCATATGAGCGTCTTTCTCTTCGGATTTCACCACCAAGTCATCTACATAACATTCCACCTCTTCGTGCATCATGTCTTTGAAGATGGTCATCATTGCTCTCTGATATGTGGTTTCGGCATGCATCATTGTGTAGCATAGGACCCCTTTTAGAGTCAAGAATGAGGTGGCTTCCTCCTTTTCTGGTGCCATCTGTATCGGATTATACCTAGAGTATCCTTCAATGAAGGAGAAGACCTAATAATGAGCAGTAGAATCAATGAGCATCTCTGTGAACGGCAACGGGAAGTCATCTTTGGGGGAGGCGGTATTCAGATCACGAAAGTCAATGCATACCCTAATTTGGTTGTTCTTCTTCCTGATTGGAGCAACATTTGCCAGCCACTTTGAGTACTTGACTTCACGGATGAAGCCTACTTGCCTGAGTTTGGTCACCTCAGCATCTATCTGCATTTCAAGATCAGGCCTGAACCTCCTTGATTTTTGCTTGACGGGCTTGACAAAGGGATCGATGCCGAGACAGTGAATCGCAACCTAAGGATCTAAACCAGGCATGTCATGGTAATGTCAGGTGAAGACATCTCGGTTCGCTCGCAAGAAGGCAGTGAAATTCTCTTTCTTCTTTGGGGACATATTTGCTGAGATGAAAGTGGGTCTGGGATCAGCCTCATCCCTTAGATTTATTTCTTCAAGTTCATTGGTTGTGGCTTGGCCACCTTCTTCCCATTCTTTTGGGGCCTCCTGCAACTCCTCATCATGGTTTCAGAGTGCGAAGACCCATGATCCTAGCATCTCTACTTCCAATAGAGCTTCAGCGTAGGTCATGATTTCTGTACCTTTCTCGAACTGAGGAACAAAAGGGTCGACCTCAAACATGGATAGCATATCAGGCTACAGATGTTTGACTTGAAAGTTATAGGGAAGATGAGATTCAACGATTGTGGGGCCAGAGGCACCCTGATATGAATTGCTCGGTCTTTGCATGTGTGTCTACAGTGTTTGCCCCGTACTAACTGATACTTCATAGAACTGTACCATGTGGTAAGCTTCCTGAGAATAGAAGTTCTGCCCTCTTCATTCTCTCAGCCTCTGCTTAAAGTCGGGCTCAAGAGGCCATTGGGGTTTTCTTGGCTTTGACCTCTTGTGCTTCTTTATAGAAGAAGGTGGATCTAACTTGGCTCTAGCTGTTAGGGCGTCCACAATTGACAAGAATCCAGCTGCCCGGGCTAACGTATTTTTTAGCCTTCTCCAATCCATCCTGCTTATATTGGTTCCTTCGAGCTCTTTGTCAAAAGCATCGAAGTCTGAACATTTCAAGGTTATACTTGTAGAAGACATAAAAGAGGAAATATAAGAAGAAGAAGAAGAGGAAGAAGGAGAAGGGTCAATAGGTGAGGTACTTTTAAGGTCGTTCCCCTCATTTGACTGATTTGGGCAGCTCTTTACGTCATCATCAGAGTTGGATATGTGCAGGGAGTCTTTTAGGTCTTTCCCTTGCTTAGACCATTGGGGGGTGCTTTTAATGTCTTCACCCTCATTGACCGTGCCCCGAGTAAGAGACGACCCAGGGGTATCCTCTTGAGGAGATGAAGGAATAAGGTCGATGGTGACAGGTATGAAGTCTTGTAAGGTCGGCAAGGAAAGAAGAGGCCTGAGAAATTCTGGCTCGACCAGTGGCTGAGGAAGCTTGTTCTTCCAGCGAGCAACGCTTGGCGCTCATCTTCTTCTAGTCACCCTTGGAGGTTCTTGGTCCATCTTGCTAGATTTGTTAATAGCCCTAGCTTGATGAATCGCTTCTCGCTTTGAAGACTTGAGCCTGCTCTGCCCGTGATGGAGTTTCCATGGCTAGGAAGTCGAGGGTTCAGTGGGATCAGAGGCTTATCATTGGAGTCTTGCATTGAAACGTCCTATTGGATGGGCATGGTTCGGCGTAAGTAATGTAACCTCAATGTAACCTCTCTAGACTGTTTTCACAACCACAGCTTCGAAGCCATAGCATTCATTCAGCTCATGGCCCCATATCTGATGGTATGGGCACTAGTTGATTTTCACTTCCCTGAACAAGATGCTTGGGTTGCCTCATTGGCTTTGATATAATGTGTCCTTGTTGGAGCATCATATCGAACAGAGCATCGAGAAGATCTGTTGACAGCTCATCAGAAGGGTGCATACTTTTGTCTTTCTCCTGTACTGTTACCACGTGGGAAGCCACAGTTGCCCTAAATGCTTTCTTTAGTTCTTAGTGCTTGATCTGACCCTTCTAGATTAGAGCCTCGATGAGGACTTTAAGTGTGTAGCATTCTTCTGTGGAGTGGTTTACCCTTCGATGACAAGTACAGTGTCTTATGTGTGTGTTGAGTCCAACTTTCTCAAGAAACTTGGTCTCGGGCAGCTCAATCATGTTCTGTTCCAACAGTAGTCAAAGCAGTGCAGAAACCCATTTCTTTTCAAAAGGATATACCTCACTTTGATGGTTAGTCCAATAATCATTTCAATTAAGGTTTGCAGGTGGGGGTACCCGATTGTATGATTGTTGTTGTTTGCCTGCCTGAAACGTTGTCTTTGTTGTGCCTACTCATTAGGAGAGGTCTAAAGTCTTAGAGGAAGCCTTCTTTGGATCGCTTATGGTTACGGCAGCACTGATCACTCCTTTTTGTTCGTTGCCTGGGCGTTGGTTCGAGAATTACCATTGCCCCTGTTGTTTCCCAAGCTTGAAGACTGTTGTCATGACCCGTCATGGTGGCATGAAAAACTCTCTATGTGAACTGACTTAGAGATCAACTCTGACATGGAGGTCGGATTAGAGGCCTCAACATGTAGAGCGATCTCAGGTCGCATGTTTCACACTCATCAGGCATGGGATTAGGGTGGCAAGCAACCAGATCTCTCGACCTTGCTCTGGATTGGTCTACATGTTCTTCAGGTTCCTGGGTCAAGGTAAGAAGCTCGATGGTTTGGACTTCCCTCTCGACCTCATAGAAGAGTTGGTGGAACAATTTCTCCATTTCTTCCCAATTATGTACTGAATTTGAGGGCAATCGAGCATACTACTGAAATGATGGGCCATCAAGAGATTCAAAAAACTGACGGAAGAGGAGTCTCCCATCAGCCACTGCCTCTCGACATGCTGCTTGGAAATGCGTGATATGTTGGTGCATGGATGTTGTTCCATTGAACAAGGGAAACTTCCCCTTTTTGTAGTCCGAGGGGAATAGAACCTGATCAATGTTAGAGGGCAATGATTTTTAATAGAGTGTTGAACCCTGAATACCTGTCTTCTTTTTAAGTTGTGGGTTACCATCGCATCGATGTCCACCTGTGATATAGGGTGAGGGACAAATTGTTCAGTGAGGCAAGGGGAGAAGACTGCCTTGGCGTTACATCATCTGAGTGATGGGAGTTGGCCTCATGGTTAATCGAGTGTTGCATGGTTTCCATGTGGTCAATCTTCTCCGTCATTGCGCTCCCCATGTCTTCGAACCTATTCATGCTCTCTTCCTATGAGTCGCCAGGTTCATTCACAACCATTATGCAGACTGTTTCTCCAAGGTGGTCAGCCTTAGGTGAGTTTGAAAGATTTTGAGCTTGGCGAGTCATACGCGGTAGATCGGTCAGTAAGGGCTCAGCATGCCCCGACTGTACTCGACTCTTATATGTTGATCGCTTAAGAACTGATTCTTGACTGTCTTAGAACCGTGGCTGTTGGGTGGTCTGGTCATCTTCTATGACACTGACCAGGGTGCAGAATTCTCGCACCTCGTCTTTAGTCTTTGTGATTTAAATACGGTAGAAGGGATTTTCAGGAAGGAGACCCCTGGAGCTGGGTGCGCCGACTTTTTTGGTCTGCTCCTTAATCAAGATCTGCAGTCCTCAGTTTTGCTTATCTTTGAGGCTACGGTAGACGTCTCTCTAGAACTGAGACTAGTAATTGAGGTTGACCTGCCTTCTTAGAGCATGAGAGGGTCGTGTCCATAAGATAACGCAGTGAATGTGGACCATGGACAGGGGCTAGCTTGGGCTGTTGCCTTGGAAGTTGTAGAACTTCATCGATCATCAAGCCATTGCCCCAAACTCCTTTGTGGGCTCCAAAGGCATAGCCGACCTAACGGGGCTGGTTGAGGATGATACTCTTAGGGAAAACCTTCGAGTATCAGGTCTTGAGATATCTACCGGGAGGAGAAAGGGTGAAAGAAGAGGGGCTCGACTCTGGACGATGTCTGGGTCAGGAGCAAGCAATGGCCTAGGAAGGTGGCCCATGTATGACCCATGAGCCTTAGTGTGTATGCATGACATGGAGGCCCTAGGGTTTCCTCCTCGATGTGTTGAGTCTCTAATCAAACAGACCCGAGGTGGTGAAGGAATATGGGGGGTGGCCTTGCGGCGACCCACAGAAGCAAAGTTTGAGGAACTTTCTCTTGTGGAAAGCTCACGAATGTCGAGATGATAAAATCCCCGATCCAGTTGAATGGGTTAAGGAACCCATAAGGCATGTGGTCTGTGAAAAAAGAAAAAAAAATGAGAAACTAGCCAAACAAGTATGATCCAACGAAGGGGTAGCAAGTCCCCAGTGGAGTTGCCAAGCTGGTTAGGTGCCTCGATCTCGCCCCTTGAACTGGATGATCTGGTGACATGTGTCTCTGGTTTCAAAGGGAACCCGAGACTTGAGATCTCTCTCTTAGGGTCCTTGCTCAAGAACAAGGGCAGGTATACCAACCAATAAGAGAGGAATTTATTGTGAGGCGAGAAACACCTCACCTGGGTCCGTGATCACTCGAGCTAGCTCGCATGGGTGCCTTCTTAAATCACGTCAGAAAGCCCCCCAGTCTACAACTGGTTCGGAATCGCCTCCCTGGGCCTGTGTTGTTCTATTTCCATGATCACACACACATGGTTAATTTTACAGGACAAGTGGGCCACACCTTGTCTTTGGGTGAATGCACACAGGCATGCACATTAAGAGGAGAAAAGTGAAGAAATGATGAGATGAGGGTTGGGAGAAGAAAGAAGAGAAAAGAAAAGAAAAGAAAGAGACATTTGACTGGGTGAATAGCCTAGCACAATGGCTTTATTAGTATGATGATTGACTTGATGTGGTAGTAAGACGGGCACAGAAACGTGGAACTACACGACGACAATACTACTCGACGACAAAACACCAACACCAACTAGCTTGCCACAATGACGAGTTTGACGTGACAGCAAGACGAGCACGGTAACTTAGACTGACATGGTGGCAATACTGTTCACGAGAGTACCGTGATAGTGCTAGACTTGTCCCTTGGTCAAATGAGACAGGAAGAAAAAGACGAAAGAGAAAGTGTAGAGATAAGAAAAGCAAAGAGACAAAGAGAGAGAAGGAAAGGAGAAGAAAAGAAAGGGAAGAGATACGAGAGAAAGGAGAGAGAAGAGAAGAGAGAGAAGAAAAGAGCAGAGAGGATTATGGAGAAAAAGAAGAGAAAAGTGAAAAGAGAGAGAAGGGATAAGAGAAAAGAAAGGAGAGATAGAAGGAAGGGGGAGAGAGAAGAAGTGAGTAAGAGAAGAGAAGGGAGAGAAAGAAGAGAGAAGAGAAGAGAGAGAAGGAAGAAAGGTGCGAGAAAAAGAAGAGAGAAGGAAGAAGGAAGCAAGGACGACCATGGGCTTCCGCCATCCATGACAGAGGAGAGAGAGATAAAGGAAACATGGATGGCGATGGGCTTCCACCGTACATGATAGAGGACAGAGGAGAGTGAAAGAACATGAATGGTGATGGGCTTCCGTCATGCATGACAGAGGAAAGAGAAGAGAGAAAGAATATGGACATCAATGGGTTTTTGTCGCCCATGACAGAAGAAAGCGGAGAGAAAAAGAATATGGACGACGATGGGTTTTGCCTCCCATGTCAAAAGAGAGAGATAGGAATGAGAAATGAAAAGACACGCACATCGCTAGGCATCGCCACTCATGTCATAAGGGACTCAGACACAATCTAACCCGCCACTCGGGGAAGGGCTCGGTTCAATGTATTTGTCAAAGAATGAGGGAAGGAATGTCATGCATGGCGATGAGCATCATCAGGTACAACATGGGGAACAGGAAACTTGGACAAAGGCTCGGCCAACCACTCATGTTAAGGCTCGACTCACTATTCATGTTTCCAGATAAGGGAAGAATGAGAATGTCATGCCCGACGATGGGTATCGTCGTGCATGACTGGAGAGGAGAGAGAAAAGAAATAATAAGGTGAGAGAAAGAAAGATAGAGAGGAAGAAAGAAGGTTTAGGTAAGAGAAAGAAGAAAGGAAAGTAGAGAGCGAAGGAAAGTGAACAGTGAGAGATGAAAAGAAAGAAGAGAGAAAAGGAAAGTGAGGAGAGAGGTTAGGAAAAAGAGTCAGAGGAGAAAGAAAGAAAGAGAAGGAAAGACATTAGGAAAGCGATAGAGGATAAAGAAGGAAAGAGAGAGAAGGAAACATGCACGGTGTTGCCACCACCATGTGTGTTAGAGAGAGAAAATAAAATAGAGAGAGAAGTTCATGCATGGAACTTCCATCGCCAAGCACATTTTGATAGAGAGAAACAGAGAGAAAGGTAGAGTGGATAGAGAATAAATAAAGGAGAAGAAGAAGAAGAAGAGAGAGAGAAGAGAGAAAGAAAAGGAAGATAGAGGCATGCACGGCTCTGCCACAGCCGTGCATGTTCTCAGAGAAGAAGAGAGAGAAGCAGAGAAAAGAAGAAGAAGAAAGAAAAGAGAGAAATAAGGAGAGAGAAAATAAACCAAAAAAGAGAAAGAGTAGAGAGAAAAAGGAGGAGAGAGAATTACCTTGGGGAAGAGAGGTACCGGGTCAATTCTTCTCTCTCCACTCTCTCTCTCTAAGACATGACTATCCAACTCAATGTAAAAACTCAAAATTTATTGATGAATTGAAAGTATGAGGGGATCCTTTTACAATTAAGTTTTGCATGTATTTATAGAATTGAGCCCAAACATGGGTGAATGCTCAAAAATTGTCCTAATTGATGGTAATTAATATTTATCCTAATTCATGATAATTACAATTTATTTGAATTAAAATAATTCTAAAAATGGGTGCAAAATGAGTGTTTTGCCCCTGCCTAACAATACATAGAATTTCAAAACAGTCCATGCTGCTGCCCGAGAACGTGCATGATCTTCCATAGATGATCCAGGGTTGCTCTAATGCTCAATTGACAAAAAGATGATTGCTTTCTTGTAGGGCTTATCATGGAAATCGATTTGATACCAACTTCGAGCCACAGATCGTGCTTTTAATCCACGATCATGCGACTTGAAATTTGGATGAATCTAGAAAACTTTGGATTGGTAGTGTTCTCATATCTTTATGTTTCTTCATGATTCCTTCGATGTATTACACTGAGTATGCCGTCACGATCACGTGGCAACAAACGTAGCTCGATTTCATGGCCGAACGAAAATTTTACAGTCTTGGGTTTTTGGCCGGAATCTAAATTCCGACAACCAAAATTTAGAGCAACTTTATTAGCTTCGTGTGTGAAATCTGATCATTCAACATGCACGGGGATTGGACCAATGGTAGCCCTAGACCTTACGCACTCGATGGAATTGGTCTCGTGTCAATTCGATGTGTGAGCGCAGTGATATGGTCGCTCGAGTGGGACGTGTCGCTGCTGAATTTCCTGCACACTTCCTTCACGAATCATCGACTTCTCTCTAGATTTTCTCCTTGCTCGGGTGTGGTCATGGGGCGTGCCACATATCGAAATGCTCATTTTTACGAGACGAACACGCTTACAAAATTTGACAGCGATCTGACTTAGGATGAGTGAGATGTCGATCTCGAAAGTTACTACCCGAGACTGTAAAAACAGTCACCATTAATGGTGATTTGGTGCAGGGAGGGCGCACTAGAATAGGGTGCGGCCTACCCCTTTTTGGTCTTTTATCCATAACTTTGTCTTGGAGCGCCTGATTAAGCCGAAACTTGACCCATAAGGGTTTTTGACAGTGTCGGATTCAATGACTATAGTCCCACAGCAATTTGATGTACCAAAAAAAGAGTTCTAGTAACAGGGTCTGTTTCAGGGTGCGAGAGGCTGATTTTTTTGAAATTGTTTCTTTGTCTGCACTACCTTAGACATGTCGAATTGAGACGAAACATAGCAGGTGGCCTTTTGAAGTCCTCATAAATATTTTCACCTGTTATGGGACAATTATGAGACTGTTGAGAATTCCACTGTAATTCTGGCTTTAATGACCGACTTCTCTTTTTATTCCGCATCGGAGACCCAAGGTGCTGAAAAATGTCTTTAAACAATGTCCTTATCAAGTTCAATTAATGAAAGACCATTTAAAAGACGCAAGCTTAGAAGAAGAATCGTTTTCATAAGAGCCGGTGGGAGAAATAGAACCCCCGTAGAAGTTTTGGACCATCAGGGCTACTCTCACAAGATTTATTGAATAACCCACACATTTGGTATTTAGAAATGGATATTGTAGCTCAAATTATGTCATTCCCTCAAGAAAAAGGACCCCAAACTGAGTATAGGGGTACGGGCACGACTCGATTAATTAAGGCCCCCCATATTCGAGAAGACTTAACCCTTAAAAGATAAAATGTCGAAGAAGATCCAGTAGAAGGAATCCCAAATACTTGATCGATAGCGATCCTCCAAATAGATGAAAATACAATTCAGGTAATGCCATCCAATATTCGAATAAGAGCGATCTCATCCAAAGAAAAATACCCTATTGGGGTGCCCCAGCAAACCACTTAATTAAGGCACCATCATTTATGTAGCCTTTCAATTACTCAAGTGGGGCATCCATGGTCTGTGTAGGAACCCTACTTCACGACAATAATGACCTAAGGGGTTATAAGAAAATAGAATCCAACGAATAAGCTTAATTAGAGATTGAAGGACTAGGAAGCTCAAAGTGATCCAAGCCTGAGGATCAAAGGTACAATGAACAATACATAGAGACCATTGAATAGGAATTCCACAACCTTTATCAAGGAAGCGTTGGATACCGACCAAGGGCACAAGAAAATCCTAAGTTTTTCATGTGGGGTGATCGCTTATGAAACCTTTCAAATAATCAAGTGGGGCATCTGTGGTCTACTTATGCGCCCTACACCATGACATTAATGGCATAAGGGGTTTTGACAATGGGAAAGGCTGGTGTTAGCCCACTAGCTAATAACTATAGTGGTGTAGCCAATGGCCCAGATTGAATCTGGGCCGATCTAATGGTTACAACATCATTTCGTATTTGAATTTTCATTATCCTTTTACAAATCAATTTAAAATTTTTAGTGCTCACTCTACTCATCAAGACACACTTAATAAAAATATTAACAAAATAATTTATAAAATATAAATTCACCAAAATACCCCTAAATGATTTTTGGGTTAATTTGGTCAATTTATTCTTTTTTCCTATTATTGTTTTTGCATTTTATTTGATTCTCCTACTTTTAGAGTATAGACGGCCAAAATTTTAAGTGATCTGGACTTATAAAAAAGAAAAAATTCAAATACGCAATGCAATTATGACCATTGGATCAGCCCATATTCAATCTGGGCCATTAGCCTAAAATGTAGCATTAGCTAGTGGGCTAATGCAAATGTAACAACCTAAATTTCTTGAGCTTGATGAAGTCGCTACCGTTCAGTGATACGAGGGAAGGAAGAGACCATGCGGCGATGGAAGGAAGAAAGAGCACGACGATGGGAGAAGAGAGCGCGCAACGATAGGAGGGAAGGAAGAAAGTGCACGGCAATGGAAGGAAGAAAGCACGCAGCGATGGGAGAAGAGAGTGCGCGGTGATAGGAGGGAAGGAAGAGAGTGTGCAGCGATGGAAGGAAGAAAGCGCGCAGCGATGGGAGAAGAGAGCGCACGGTGATAGGAGGGAAGGAAGAAAGCGCGCGGCGATGGGAGAAAAGAACGCGCGGCAATAGGAGGGAAGGAAGAGAGTCCATGGCGATGGAAAGAAGAAAGCAAGCGGAGATGAGAGAAGAAAGCATTAGGAGGGGATTTTGGGAATGGTGTTATGGCTAGACTGTGATTTTCCATGGAACTTATATGTTTTTGGAACTTATATGTTTTTCTAATGAGACTTTGATTGAAAAAATTATATCCATTCAGCCTCAAATTACCACCATTTGAAAGATCTTTGAATCTAATTTGAGTTTGATGTTTATTCCCAGTTGAGATTCTTACTAGTTTGGAAGTTATGTCTTATTTTATGCATGTATGTCATTGTTAGCAGACTATGACAAATTCTAAAATATTCCTCTTGTTATACTAAAACGTTAACTGAGCTATTGGAGTCCAAATGAAACAAAAGCATAACCCTGTGTTAGATGCATGAGCCCTTTATGATTTTCATGTTTTAACTTTGCCTAAATTCTATGTCAATACGGAGCTATGCTCCAAACTTTTTCAGCATGTCACTGTGGACAGACCTCACACGAACCCATGAATTTGGTCTCTATTGCGATGAACTTTGGTAGAATAAATGGAGTCCAATTACTCCGAAACCAAAGCCGTTTGAAAGCTTAGAATGTCTATTAAAAGTTTCATGTTTGATTTATTTTGAAAATTCTGCTAGGTTTAAAGTTGCGACTTGAATTATGAACCTATGTCACTTTTGACAGAATTCAGTATGATTCTAAATGACATACTAAATCCTCAATTGGTAATAAAATGTTCAGTTAACAAATTGGGAATCAAAATTCAGTTAACTTCCCCTCATAATTTAAATGTTATGCCTCATTCTATATATGCCCATGATTGATAAGAATGACAATGAATTTTATGATTGTATATGAACTACGCACATGCCTTGCATTGATGTTTTGAACATAACATGAGCCTTTTGCAAGGTGATTGAAGTTTCTGCTATAAGACACTGAAATGGCATGATTATGATCTTACAAATTTTGAATGCTCCTAACCTTTTGAAAAGAGTAAAGTATGAATGAATGAATGTTATGCATGCTTATACACGATGCAATGATATGTGACTTCTGGGCACTACGCAATGGGTCCTCCATTAGTAGTGGATATTATGATTATGTTACATGAACTCTGATATATGTGACTTCTGGCCACTATGCAATGGGTCCTCCATTGCTAGTGGATATTCTGATTCTTTTATATGAACTCTGATATATGTGTGTCACACCCCAAGAATTTACAATACTATTATTCCTGAGATGTGACGAACAAAATATATATACATCTATTGATAGGACAAATTTACAGTGGCGAGGTCTTACATAGTAAATAAAGAAAGCTAGCACAACAACAGTATCTTCCAAGGTTGATCTTGACTAGCACTCAAAATGAATCCATAGTTATCCTGAAAAAAATGTTTACCATAGTTTGATGAGTTTGGCTACTTAGCAAGTGATCATCATAATCCTAAAAATAATCATGATTGAAAGATATCAATATTTTCCAAAAATGAGATCTATTAACAGAAATGCATCAACAGTTTCACTTTCAATAAATGCATAATTAAGTATAATCCGAGTAATTGAAATGCTTATAACACTTTTAACGGCAGTACATAATTCAAAGGATTTCACAAAATACCCTACTGGCGTCCCAAGTAGGTCACCTATATACCCCATCAGCGTCCTGATGGATCTACTTAATCCCTATCGGCGTCCCAGATAGGTCCACTTAATCCCTGCAGGTCCACTTATACCTCACCGGCGTACCGGATGAGTCCACTTAATCCCTGCAGGTCCACTTATACCTCACCGGCGTACCGGATGAGTCCACTTAATCCCTACCGGCGTCTCAGATAGGTCCACTTATACCTCACCGGCGAACCGGATGAGTCCACTTGCATACTTAAATTATTTCTAAATCTCTTTAAACATTCGAAAGCAGCAATATCATGTACTCAACATATCACTAAAATCATTAATATGAATTTCACTTAAACCATTAATAACAATCACTCTATATAACATTTCAAAAATAACCAATCAAATATCTTGGGCTCAAATTTAGAAAGGTAGCAGTTTGTAAAGGCATTCTAGCATAATTGCCAATTTAATATGTATAGAAAAACTCTTATAAAAATTCAAGAATACAGAATTATCACAATTTATGGGATGTTAATTTGCAAATAAACATTTCACAACAATACTATAATCAATTGCAAAAATGTCAATTTTTAAATAATACGGCAATTATTTGCACACGAATTTTACAATGTCTAAATATTCAAAACAGTAGAAAGAAATATCACAATTTTACTAAAAGCAGAAATATCACATTTATTTCTAACAATAAACAAGAAAAATAAATAAATTTATTTTTCTAATTTACAGCATTCAAAATTTCTAACATAGATAAAATATCACAATTTTTATTAAAAAGATTATTTTTCATGATAATGAGGTCACGTGCGCATAAAATTTATCGCGCCTAAAATTCATGATAATAAGCAGAAATAATTATTTCATTTCATTTTTAAAAAGAATGGATTATTTTTCGAGACAATGAGGTCACTTACACATAAAACTCATAAAATAAAGATCCTAGACGGAAATATCACTATTTATTAAAAATAGACTATTTTTCAGAAAGACGATGTCACTTACCCACAATTATTTGAGAGGGAGCTTCCGATAAAAAAATTTGGTTCGAGAGAGAAGTTCACTGTGTTTCGACCAGAGAGAGAGATCTCAAAATTTTGTTTTAGGGTGGGAGTGCTCACATCCCCTATTTAAATTCTTATAACGTATTATTATATTATTTTCTTACGCTCTACCTCATACCTGAGGTGTCGCGTTAAAAGTAGACTTTTATCGTACGAAAAGCACGTCCGCTAAAGGACGTTACCAGCTGCAAGCAGCAGGAGGCAAAAGCAGGCAAAGGAAAAAAAGTAAAGGCAAAGCAAAAGTTAATCCAAAGCAAAAGTTTTGAAAATAGTGATGGTCCCCAAGGACCATCATACTCAAACAGACCATCACCTATTTAAAAGCATCTTTACTCCTTTTTTTTTTTTTTTTTTTTTTTAAAAAATTTTAGGATTGTTACAATGTGACTTCTAGCCGTTATGCAATGGATCCTCCATTGCTAGTGGATATTATGATTCTGTTATATGAACTCTGACACATGTGATTTTTTGCCACTACGCAATGGGTCCTCCATTGGTAGTGGATACTGTATTGTCGAAAAATTTTGGTTTTTTCCCTTCAGTGATAGTAGTGGAGTCGAGAGATAACTGTAAATAACAGGGTGGGTCGTGCCCCCAAAATTGCTATGGGCATGACGCATTGAATTCTCCAATGGTAGTGTAACACCCTCTCGCCTCAAGGCATAAGGAGATGGTTGTGTCTTGCGAGGCCTCAGCCTATCAAAAGCCTCAAAGCGTGCTAGGGATTGTGTGCGTGAGTGAGGACAATACGAAATGGGACCTCCATTTGTCATTGTCCTCCCTCCCGAATGAGGGTAGAAGTTTCAAGTTGCAGGATTGACTTAGCCTGGTCGATGTGACTTCTACTTTGGGAGTAAATTATTCTGTTTCTGTTTCTGTTTATGTTTTTGGCGGTCTGAATTATGTACCCTGGATGATTGTCGGACAGCGACTGTGATAAGCATTAATGTAACTGCCATTTCAGGAACTATTAAGTACTTTGTAATCTGAGCAATTCTCATTTTATTCTGATAGTGTGCATATTCTATCGCATGACTCTACTTTCTGATGCCAGTACGACCTTTGACTATCCCTCATGCTATTAGTCAGGAACATAAGAGTAGTGACCTATTTACTGAGCTTTAGCTCATACATCTCTTTTTCCCCTTCTTTGTAGAGTGAGAGTCGATAGCTCGTGTGTGGACTGCTGGACGGTGGTAGCAGCCTTTTAGAGTTCAAGTTATGTCCAGGAATTTGTTGATTGTAGGTGTCTGGTGGCATTGCCACAGTGTCATTCTGACGTATATTGTAATTTGTTGTCAGACCAGTAGTGCCTTGAAACTTTTGTAAAAGAATTTTGGAGACTGAATCTGTATAAATGTTTTTTATTCTGCTCTGCTTGTGGCCCTTTATTTATGAGTTATTTTGACCTATGGTTTTCTTTGATTTCGCATTAATAAACCGTGTTGATGTCACTCCCATCTGAGTGACGTACGTGACCTCCAGTCACGATCTCGTACTCAGCCGCCCTCTGGTTGGGAACGGCAGGGTTCAGGGGGTGGGGTCATGACAGTTATGGTATCAAAGCAACCTTGCTATGATTCTTGGCCTAGAATATTGTAAAGGTGTCTCTAGAATAGTTTTGAGCAGACTAGTGACTAAGGTACGCCTGTTGTAGCACCAAAATGCCAATGACTCGTACTAATAATGAGAGCTCCAACATTGAGAATACAGAAGCCCTTGGAGAATTCTTCAGAGCATTGGAAGCCATGACCCAGATGATGAATGATATTATGTCGTCCCCGATTACTCCTGCCCCGAAACAAGCTGACAGTGGCCTAATAGAAAGATTTAGGAGGCTAGCACCTCTAACGTTCCTAGGGCATAGGGGAGTAGAAAAAGCAGAGCGATGGGGAGATGTTGAGCACTGGTGGGGCTCAATAAAATAATCATGGGAAAGGTCAGGGACATAAGTGACCTGGGAGAATTTCTTGGAAGCCTTCAATGAGAAATACTTCCTCGACTCAATGCGAGAAAGAAAGGAAGTGGAGTTTATTGAGCTGCAACAAGGGGGACTCTCTGTAGAGCAATACGCAGCTAAGTTTGCTGAATTGTCAAGATATGCGTCGAACATTATCAACACTAAAGAACGGAAGGCTTGTAAGTTCGAGAGAGGCATCAAGTCAGAATAAGGAGGGGGGTAATATCGGCAAATTTAAAGACCTTCTCCCCTTTAGTTGACCTAGCCATGAAAATAGAAAGAGAAAATGAAGGGTCCCGGTTCAGGAAAGAGGGAAGGATGAGACCAGCCCAGTTTGGAAGTCTTAGAAGAAGGACTCGGCCACCCCCAAAGAGGCGTTTCAAGGGGAATAATAATCAAGAATGTAAGAAGATACAGAAAGCCTTCTCGAGCGATGTAAGAGTTAACTAGTGCCTGACGTGCCCATACTGCGGGGAGGTCAATCACTTGGTAGCCGAGTGCTGAAGAAGGAAAGGAACATGTTTCAGGTGTGGCAAGCCTAGCCACATAATCAAAGACTGTCGGGTGAAGGGACCAAGAGACCAACCCGAGACTGAAGATCGAGTGTTCGCACTGACAGAAAGAGAGGCGAAGGCATTCACCTCTGCGATTCGAGGTACACTTTATGTCTGCAACATGGAAGCTAAAGTTCTAATTGACCCTGGATCCACACACTCTTTTGTTGCACCTCACTTTGCATACCACATAAATGTTAGACCCACACTTCTTGATTGGACATTGGTTGTAGGTACAGCTATGGGGGAATCCATAGAGATTGATATTATTTATAAGCATTGTGGTTTTGCTTGAAGGGAATGTTCCACCTGTAGACTTGATACTATTAAACATTCGAGACTTTGATGTGATTTTGAGTATGAACTGGTTGTCTGCTCACTATGCAACAGTGAATTGTTATGGCAAAACTGTAACTCTTAGATGACCTAATCAGCTTGAATTGAATTATGTTGGCATAAAGGAAGTTTCCCCTGTACACCTTATCTCAGCTCTTCGTGCTTCCCGTTTGTTGGCCAAAAGATGTGTTGGGTATCTAGCATATATAGTAGAGAATCAGGATGCCCAGTTAAATTTAGATGAGATACCAGTAGTGAGGGAGTATCAAAAAGTTTTTCCTGAAGAGCTAACCACTCTGCCTCCGGTCCGGGAGATAAAATTTGAAATAGAAGTGGTTTCTGGTACTTCTCCCATTTTTAAAGTCCTTTATAGGATGGCCCCATCCGAACTGAAAAAATTGAAGGAGCAATTGCAAGAGTTATTGGAGAAAGGATTCATTCGACCTAGTGTGTCATAATGGGGTGCACCGATTTTATTTGTGAAAAAGAAAGATGGGTCCTTAAGAATTTGTATAGATTATAGGCAACTGAAACCAGGTCAGGATAAAGAATGAGTACCCCTTGCCTACAAATGACGACCTCTTTGATCAGCTTCAAGGGGCTCAAGTGTTTTCTAAAATTGACCTTCTGTCAGGTTATTATCAACTGCAGGTCAAAGAAGAGGATGTTCCTAAGACTGCATTCAGGACCCGATATGGACATTATGAGTTTTTGGTTATGCCGTTCGGGTTAACTAATGCCCCGGCCGCCTTTATGGATTTGATGAATAGGGTGTTTAAGCCATTTTTGGATGATTTCATGGTGGTTTTTATAGATCACATTGTAGTGTATTCAAGGAATCTGGAAGAGCATGAACAACACTTAAGAATGGTCCTCCAGATCCTAAAGACAGAGAAGTTATATGCTAAGATGGGGAAAAGCAAATTTTGTCTTTCAAGTGTGGCCTTCCTTGGGCATGTTATTTCTAAGGACGAGGTCACAGTTGACCCTTGTAAAACTAAAGTGGTCCTGAAGAGGGGAAAACCGACAAATGTGTCTAAGGTCCATAGTTTTCTGGGGCTGGCAGGTTATTATAGATGCTTTGTACAGGGGTTCTCAAAGATAGTGCTTCTCCTTACTCGCTTAACTCAGATAGAGGTAAAATTTCAATGGTAAGATGATTGTGATATGAGCTTTCAAGAGCTGAAGAAGAGACTGACCACGGACCCAATATTGACCTTACCCGAGGGCAACAAAGACTTTGAGATATATACTGACGCTTCACATAAAGGGCTTGGATGTCTATTGACGTAACGAAGAAAGGTCATAGCTTATGCCACTAGACAACTGAAGCCATACGAGCAAAATTACCCAACCCATAATTTGGAACGTCTGGATGTAGTGTTTGCGTTAAAGGTCTGAAGACATTACCTTTATGGGGCCCAATTTAAGATATTTACAGATCATAAAAGGCTCAAGTATCCGTTCTCTCAGAAAGAGTTAAATATGAGACAAAGGAGATGGATGGATCTACTAAATGACTATGATTGTACTATTAATTACCAACCGGGCAAGACTAATGTGGTGGCCGTTGCCTTGAGTCGAACACTCTTAGTGTTGATGGCACACCTGATGACTCGCGAGATGAAACAGATAGAAGATGTAGTGGAGTGGCACCCAACTCTGCCCCGTAAGGTCAGGGTGGGAGTGAATGCTAGTATGAGGGTGGAACCACAGCTCTTTGAACAATTTAGTAAAATGTAGAAAGACGGTCCTCAACTTATGAAGATTCTTGAAGAAATAAAGCTGGGAAGAAAAGAAGATTTCTCTGTTAGTGGGGACAGTCTATTAATATTTAAAGATCGGGTTTGTGTCCCTAATATTGAGGACGTGAAGCAGGTTATTCTAAAAGAAGCACATCACTCCCTTTATATTGTACACGCAGGGAGTACTAACATGTATCAAGACTTGAAGAAAAATTTCTGGTGGAATGATATGAAAAAAGAAGTAGCACAGTTTATTTCTAGGTGCTTAACATGTCAGCAAGTAAAAGATGAATATCAAAAACACACTAGACTGTTGCAACCCTTGCCCATGCTAGAGTGGAAGTGGGAGCGCATTCCCATGGATTTTGTCTCTGGTCTTCCTAGGACAGGTATTGGACGTGATAGTATTTGGTCATTGTGGACTAACTGACGAAAGCAACTCATTTCTTACCAGTCCGCACAACTTATCTTTGAACAAATTGGCCCAACTATACATTAAAGAAATTGTAAGATTACATGGAATGCCTATCAATATCGTATCCGAAAGGGACACTAGATTTACTTCAAGATTTTGAGACAGTTTGCAATCGGCTTTGGGGACAAGACTCACTTTTAGCATTGCTTTTCACCCCCAGACTGATGGGCAATCAAAAAGGACTATTCAAACTCTAAAATACATGGTGAGAGCTTGTGTTACTGATTTTAAAGGAAGCTGGGAGGATCATCTGCCTCTGATAGAGTTTTCTTATAATAACAGTTTCCAGACTAGTATTCAAATGTCCCCTTTTGAAGCCTTATATGGAAGGAAGTGTCAATCACCTATCTATTGGGATGAGGTTGGTGAAAGAAGATTGTTGGGGCCCAAAATCATTCAAATGACCTCAAAAAAGATTGCCTTGATTTGAGAGAGGCTCAAAACCGCTCAGAGTCGACAAAAGAGTTACGCCAACAACCGAAGAAGAAGCCTTGAGTTTGGGGTGGGTGATCGGGTTTTCCTAAAAGTATCGCCAACCAAGGGTATTATGAGATTCAGTAAGACGGGAAAATTGAGCCCACGCTTTATTGGACCATTTGAAATTTTGGAAAGAGTAGGAAGTATGGCTTATCGGCTTGCCCTACCACCTAAGTTAGCGAATATCCATGATGTGTTTCGTGTGTCATTGTTGAGGAAATATCAGCAAGACTCATCCCATGTTTTGAAGTTTGAGCCATTAATAATCAAGGAAGACCTGACTTATATTGAGCAGCTAATTGAGATCTTAGACAGGAGGGTACAAGTTTTGCACAACAAAGACATCTCCCTAGTTCGTGTTTTATAGCAGTACCACTCAAAGGAATAATCAACATTGGAATGAGAAGATGAGATCCGGAATAAGTACCCCCAGTTGTTTAATTAATCGAGATATGATTTTGGGGACCAAAATCATTTGAGGGGGGGATGATGTAAGGACTCAAATTTCTTGAGCATGATGAAGTCGCTGCCACTTGGCGATAGGAGGGAAGGAAGAAAGCGCGCGGCGATGGAAGGAAGAAAGCGCGCGGCGATGGGAGAAGAGAGCTTCCGACAATGGAAGAATTGAGTGCATGGCGATAGGAGGGAAGGAAGAGAGTGCACGGTGATGGAAGGAAGAAAGCACCTAACGATGCAAGAAGAGTGCTGGCGACGATAGGAGGGAAGGACGAGAGCACGCGGCGATGAAAGGAAGAAAGCGCGCGGCGATGGGAGAAGAGAGCACGCAGTGGTAGGAGGGAAGGAAGAGAGTGCGCAGTGATGGAAGGAAGAAAGCGCATGGCGATGGGAGAAGAGAGCGTGCAACGATCGGAGGGAAGGAAGAAAGCACGTGGATATGGAAGGAAGAAAGCGCGTAGCGATGGGAGAAGAGAGGGCGCGGTGTTAGGAGGGCAAGAAGAGAGCACGCAACGATGGAAGGAAGAAAGCGGAAGAGAGGAGTTGGCACCGTGCATGAGGCATGACTGTCACCCATTCACTGCATGCTACCAGGCGTGCTAGTTAGCAGCTCGCATGCCTTTGAGGGGCTACTTAGCACATGCAGTGTGATGCCTCCCCACCCTTGGAGTACGAAGCCTCCCTTTCTCTCCACGCTTCATGTTTTGGAGAACCAAGCTTAGCCTTTGTACCATTGTTGGAGAGCTTGAAAAGCTTGGTGGAAGAAGACCGTGGAAGGAGATTGGGATCACCTTTGGAGACATAAAAAGTAAGTAGATCACTACCTTGCAGACCCATAAGCATTATGATGAAAATAGGTACTGAAATCCTTTTAATGGCCTTGAAATTATGTAGGGTGATACTTTTGCGAGCTTAATTTGAGCTATAATTGGTTTCATGTTGCCACCTTGCATAAATTAGGCATTAGGAGGTGACTTTGAGAATGGTGTCATGGTCTGGCTGTGATTTTCCAAGGAACTTATATTTTTTTGTAAGGAGACTTTGACTAAGAAAATTATATCCATTTGGCCTCAAATCATAACCATTTGAACGACCTTTGAGTCTAATTTGAGTTTGATGTTTATGCCCAGTTGAGATTCTTACTAGGTTGGAAGAAATGTCTTGTTTTATGCATGTATGTGATTATTAGCAGACTATGACAAATTCCAGAAATAATGCTCCTGATGTACTAAGACCTTCCCTGACCTATTTTCATCCAAATGACACAAAAGCACAACCATTTGATATATGCATGATCCCTTTATGATTTTAAAGTTTTAAATTTTCCCAAATTCTGTGTTAATAAGGAGCTATGCTCCAAAATGTTCCAGCATGTCACTGTGGATAGACCTCACATGAACCAAGAATTTAGTCTCTGTTGCTATGAACTTTGGCAAACTAAATGTGGTCCAATTACTCTGAAACCATATACGTTTGAAAGATTTGAATGTCTATTAAAAGTTGCATGTTTGAATTATTTTGAAATTCCTGCTAGGTTGAAGCTATGACTTGAATTATGAACATGTCACTTTTGGCAGAATTCAGTATGATTCTGAATGATATACTAAATCCTTAATTGATCATGAAATGTTTAGTTAAAAAATTGGGAATTCAGTTAAATTCCCCTTATAATTTAAATGTTATGCCTCATTTTGTATATGCTCATAATTGATAAGAATGACAATGAATTTTATGATTGTATGTGAACTATGCACATGCCTTGCATTGATGGTTTGAACATAACATGAGCCTTTTGCAAGGTGATTGAAATTTCTGTTATAAGACACCCAATTAGCATGATTGTGATCTTACAAATGATGAATGCTCCTGACCTTTTGAAAGACTAAAGTATGAATGAATGAATGTTATGCATGCTTATACACAGTGCAACTGATATATGTGACTTCTGGCCACTACGCAATGGGTCCTCCATTGGTAGTGGATATTCTAATTCTATTATATGAACTCTGATATATGTGACTTTTGGCCACTATGTAATGGTCCTCCATTGCTAGTGGATATTTTGATTATGTTATATGAACTCTGATATATGTGACTTCTGGCCACTACGCAATGGGTCCTCCATTGTTAGTGGATATTCTAATTCTATTATATAAACTCTGATATATGTGACTTCTGACCACTATACAATGGGTCCTCCATTGGTAGTGGATAATCTGATTCTGTTATATGAACTCTGATACATGTGATTTTTGGCCACTACGTAATGGGTTCTCCATTGGTAGTGGATACTCTGTTGCAGGCAAATTCTGATTTTTGCCCCTACTCCAATGATAGGAGTGGAGCAGGGAAATAACTGTAAATAATAGGGTGGGTTGCGCCCCCCAAATTGTTATGGCCACTATGCATTGGGTCCTCCAATGGTAGTGTCATGCCCTCTCTCCTCAAGGCGTAAGGAGAGGGTCGTGTCTTGCGATGCCTCACCCTATTAAAAGCCCCAAAGCGCACTAGGGATCGTGTGCGTGAATGAGGACAATACAAAATTGGACTTCCATTTATCATTGTCGTCTCTCTAGAAAGAGGGTAGAAGTTCCAAGTTGCAAGATTAGCTTAGCCTGGTCGATGTGACTTCTACTTCAAGAGTAAATTATTATATTTCTGTTTCTGTTTCTGTTTCTTTTTCTCTTTCTATCGGTTTGAATTAAGTACCCTGGATGATTTTCGAACTATGACTGTGATAAGTATTAGTATAACTACCATTTCAGGAAATATTAAATACTTTGACATTTGAGAAATACTAATTTTATACTGATGGTGTGCATATTCTGATGCATGACTCTACTTTTTGATGCTAGTACGACCTTTGACGATCCATCAGTCATGTTATGATTTTATATGCTATTAGTCAGGAACACAAGAGTAGTGACCTACTTCCTGGGATTTAGCTCATACCTCTCTTTTTCCCCTTCTTGTAGAGTGAAAGTCGATAACTCATGTGTGGTCTGCTGGACGGTAGTAGCAGACTTTTGAATTTCATGTTCTGCCCAGGACTCTGTTGATTACAGGTGTCTAGTGGCATTGCCACAATGTCATTCTGATGTTTGTTGTAATTTTGTTGTTAGGCCAGTAGTGCCTTGAACCTATTGTAAACGAATTTTTAGACTGAATCTGTATAAATGGTATTTATTTTGCTCTGCTTGTGGCCCTTTATTTATGAGTTATTTTGATTTACGGTTTGCTTTGATTCCACATTTATAAACCGTGTTGATGCAACTCCCACCTGAGTGACGTACACGACCTCCAGTCGCGATCTTGCACTCTATCGCCCTCTGGTTGGGAACGGTAGGGGTCAGGGGGCGGGTCGTAACAGCTAACCTGTCCCTATTAAAAAAAATAGAATCGTACGAATGTGCTTACCTAGAGAGTCAGGAACTAGGAAGCCTAGAGTGATCTGGTTCTAAAGATCAAAGGTTTGATGAAGCAATTCATAGGCACCATTTAGTAGGAACTCAACAACCTTTGTCAAAGAAGGTTGGATACCAACCCAGGGCTATGGAAGATCCTAAGTTAACCAAAATTATAACTTCCCTACTACCTAGGAGAGAGAAGGATGATCATGTTCTCATCTGTTTTTGGACAAAGAGGCACAAAGAAGAAAAGATGCCACTGACACTTCTTGTTCTGCTCCTCTTTCGTCATCTTCTTCAAATGAGAAAGAACAATGACAAAAAAAAAGTGAAAAAATGAAGAGGAAAAGAAAATCATTTGAAAGGAACCTCGAACATTAAAAAAAAGAAAGAAAAAGAGGCCACTAGGCTAACCACATGAAAGGGACCTTAGGGTGACATGAAAATAAGCTCTCTCTCTCTCTCTCTCTCTCTCTCTCTCTCTCTCTCTCTCTCTCTCTCTCTCTCTCTCTCTTTGTCCTTGTCTCTTCGTTAAACCTCCTCCAAATTCTTCTTCTAAGAGCCAAAATTGTGTCAAAAGTAAATTAATATCAAGGCAGAAGACTAAGAAAATGGAAGGACATCGATCATCTAAAACTTCAAATCGGTCGGTGGTGGACGAATGAAATTGGAAGCCTAAGAAGATTCCATAGCACTTAGTGGCAGCATCCTATACCATCCAAGTCATCAATTTGCTTAGAAACTTCAGAAGACTCTCCTTTGAATTACGATATGAGAGCCACGATTGGCAAAGTAAAGGGTATTTAATGGTTTCTTATCCTGGAGATCCCACCTAATGCTCGACAAGTTCATAATGATAATGGAGAAAAAAATTAGGTGGAGGGGGGAGGGAACCCTTACGTCTCCAAAATTGAAAAAATAAATAAATAAAGAGAAAAAAAAAGAAAACAAATTAAGTCAAGGATTGAATACCCTTAAACCCAATAAAATTTTTCGAAAATCAAATCACAATTTCAAGGGATTCAAAAAATCAAGAAATGATCAAAGAAAAGAAGAAGGAAGACGAAGAATAGTAGTTTTTAACAAGAATACAGAATTTGTTTTTCATCACGACAAAACTGGGTGGAAAATTCTGTGGTTCATACAAACGATCACTATTATCCACCTGCAGAGGATGGGGATTATTAGATTGCATTACAATGAAAAAATTGCCTAAGAATATCTTCTTGAAAGAACCATCTCGACTCGACTCTAATTCCTAGGAAATTGGGAAATCAAAAAAGGAGGAAAATGCAGAAAAGGATCAATCTTTCTTGGATTCCAGAGTGTTGAACTTTTCTTCAATAGTATCATCTTCGAGTTCTCCTCCTTCTTCGTCCTTATTGTCATCCACCCAATCCTAAAGATGCAAAATCACAACCCTTTCAACTTTTATTAAAGAAGGTTCTCTCTAGTTTTGAGGCCTCGCACTTTTATTGGGCTGACAGGGCACAATCACCTAAGGAACCGATGGAGTAGAAATGTTATCACCATTTGAGATGGGAAATGGGCGGGCTTTCTCCCACCAAGACGAGTACCTTTCGGTGCATGCTGGTGTGTCCCTATTTAGTAAGCCATCTTTCTTTGAAGTGGTCCTCTCGTTCCTTTTGAAAGTGATGGATCAAAGGACACTGAAAGAGTAAGGAACCAAAGGGTAAAGTCATATATGATCTATTGAAATTATGGCCTTTCAAGGCCTCGTGTTTGCCAGCCTGGTTCTTGGTTTCAGTGGTAGTAACCATCAACGGTTAGGCGACCAAAGTCTACGCAAACTGAGATTCAATCATGCTAGAAAACCCCGAGTCATGAGGAGATGTTATTGGGCCTTATTTCTTTAAGACTGAGAAGTTTTAGGGTTTACCTTTAATGAGTGTCGATAAGATAACCTAGTAACATTTTTACCAGAGAAACTATGAATGGATCGTGTTTTTTTGTGTTTGTTTTTCCTTGTGTGAGCAAACTAGGATCTGATTAGACATGAGCAAAATCCGTGGCTCATTAAGTTCACTCGCCACGTGTACACAAGACAATCGTATTGGGAAGCTGTTCTGATACATTTAGATTTTCTTAATCGGATTTGTGCACACATGTAGAGATATGTGCCTCCGCATCCCCAAGAGTGCATGTTCTCAAGAGCACACCCATAATCCATTACAATCTTGTAGATCAAACCGCTTCTTGGTTGGCTTTGATGGGTCTTGTCAATTAATATAGCATGTGGGACTTATTGGGTGGATTTAAGACTGTGGTTTGTGTTTTCAAGAATGGCCCAGTGGAATACCATTCGTCTAATCTCCTAAGAATCATGATCTCCCATGATTGAAAATTTTCCCGAATTAGAAGTATGATGATGTTTGAAGACATTTTTTCAGCACCTTGGGTCCCCGATGTGGAATAAAAGAGAAGCCGGTCAATAAAGCCCTAACTTACAGTAGAACTTCTGACAGTCTCAGAATTACCCCAAAACGGGTGAAATGTTCCTAAGGACTTCAAAAGGCCACCTGCAAAGTGTTGTCTCAATCCGACATATCTAAGGCAGTGCAGATAAAGAAATAGTTTCGAAAAAATCGATCTCGAACACCCTGAAACAGACCCTCTATTTTTGGTGTGTCAAATGGTTGTGGGACCACCGCCATAGGATCTGATACCATCGAAAACCCTTAAAGGTCGAGTATTGGTATAAACAGACATTCTAGAACAAAGTTATGGATGAAACATTAGAAAGAGGTAGGCAGCACGCTATTCCCATGCGGCCTCCAGCACCAATCTCCATTAAAGGAGATTGGTTTGCACAGTCACGAGCAACAAATTTGAAGACTCAAATCCCCTCGTTATGAGTCGGATTGCCCTCAAATTTTGTGAGCGTGTTCGTCTCATCAAGATGAGCATTTTAATATGTTGTACGACTCATGACGATGCCTGAGCATGGAGAAAAACTAAAGAGGAGTTAGCAATTTGTGAAGACAGTTGCAAGAAAATTAGCAGTAGCACGACCCACTTGAGCAGCCATATCACGATGCTCGCATACCCGATCGATGTGAAACCAGTTCTATAACGTAAGTAAGGTTCGAGGCTATGTTTGGTCCGATCCTCATATATTATGAATGGTTGGATTCGACACATGAAGGAGTTGAAGTTGCTATAGATTTGGAGCTGAAATTCAAGTTCCGCCCAAAAACCCAAGATGGAAAAATCTTCGGTCGAGCACAAAATCGAGCTGTCTTTGTTGCAACGCGATCGTGACTGCATGCTCAGTGAAATTCAGCAAAGAAATCAAAGAAATACATCAAGAAATGAGCGCACTATCGATAAGAAGCTTCAAAGATTCATACAAATTTCAAGTTGCATGTTTATGGCTTAAAAACACGATCCGTGGCTCAAAGTTGGTATCAAATCGGTCGTCATGCCAAGCTTAACGAGAAAGAAATCATCTTTTGGTCAAGTAGGCACCGGAGCAAGCCCGAATCGACCTAGGAATATCACGCACGTTCTAGGGCAGAGCAGGGACTGAAGTGAAATTTAATAAATTTATGGGAAGGGGGCAAAACCATCATTTTAGACCCATTTTAACATTTTATTTTAATTCAAATAAATTTTGATTTTCAATAATTAGGGTAGATTTCGATCAATCAACCCATGTTTGGGCACAAGTCTAAACCTCATTGTAAAAAAACCCTCATTGGATGAGTGAAAATTTAGAGTTTGAGCATTGAGACTGTGGGCACGTCCAAGAGAGAGAAAGGAGAGAGAAGAAAAGTCCGGTACCCCTCAGTGAAGGTAGCTTTCTCTTTCCTTCTCTCTTCTCTCTCTTCCTCTTCTCTTTTTATCTCTCTTCTTTCTCTCTCTTCTTTCTCTCTTTTTCTCTCTTTTTCTCTCTCTTCTTTCTTTCTCTCTCCTCTTCTCCCTGTCTCTCTCTCCCCTCTCAACATGCACGGCAGTAAGCTACAGTCGCG
Organism: Amborella trichopoda; assembly: GCF_054954075.1. Lineage (NCBI taxonomy): Eukaryota > Viridiplantae > Streptophyta > Magnoliopsida > Amborellales > Amborellaceae > Amborella > Amborella trichopoda. The sequence continues at coordinate 33,034,898 of NC_142344.1, forward strand.
TGTGTCTTTCTTTCCCTTCTTTCCTCTTTTCTCTATGTTTTTCTTTCCTCTCTCATCCCCTATCTTTCTTAATCTTCTCCTTTCCCTTTCCTTCTCTCTCTACTTTCCCTTCATCATACTTTTCTCTCTTTCCTATCTCTCTCTGTACTTTCTTTCCCTTCTCTATCTCTCTTTCTCCCTCTTCTCTTTCCTCCCCTCTCTATTCTTTCCTTTCTCTCTCCTCTCCAGTTATGCCCAATGATGTTCATCATCGAGCATGATGTCAACCTTCTTTTCTTATCTCTAGAACAAGAACAGTGAGCCGAGCCTTAACCCGAGTGGCGGGCCAAGCCTCTATCTGAGTTCCTTCTCCCTCCTATCATGCACGGTGATGGCCATTGCCGCGTGTCACATTTCGTCCCCTATTCCTTGACAATGACATTGATTCGGGGCCAGTTCCCAAGTGGCGGGCTGGGTCTCGTCTGAGTCTTTTCTGACACACACGGTAATGCCTATCACTGCACATGTCTTTTCTTCTCTCTCTCCTGACTCTTTCTCTCTCGTCATGGAGGATGGAACCTATCACCGTCCATGTTTTCTCTTTCTCCTCTTTTCTCGTCATGGACAGCAGAACCTATCACTGTACATGTTCTCTCTTCCCCTCTCTCTCGCCATGAAAGGCAGGACCAAGCGCCGTCCATGTTTTCTCTTTCTCTCTTTCTCTCATCATAGACGGTGGGACCTATCACTGTCCTGTTCTCTCCTTCTCTCTCTCCCTTATCATAGACGACGAAACTTATTATCGTCCATGTTTTCTCTTCCCTCATCTTTTACTCTCTCTTTCCTATCATGGACGGAGGAACCCTATCGTCGTCCACGTTCTTCCCTTTTCCTCTCTCCTCTGTCATGGACTGTAGAACCCATCACCGTCCATGCTTCTTCCCTCTTTATCTCTCCTCTATCATGGAGAGCAGAACCCATCGTCATCCTTACTTCTTTCCTCTCTCTCATTCCTTGGTTATGGATGACGAAACCCATTGTCATCCATGCTTCTCTCCCCTTTCTCTCTCCTCAGCGGAACCCCATTACCGTCCATGTTTCTCTTCTCTCTTCTCTCTCTCTTCTTTTCTCTTCTTTTCTCTCTCATCTCTCTTCTCTCTCTCATCTTTTCTCTTTCTTCTCTCTCATCTCTCTTTTCTCTTCTCACTCATCTTTTCTCTTTCTTCTCTCTCTTCTTTCTTCCCTTCTCTCTCTTCTTTCTTCTCGTTTCCCCTCTCTTCTCTCTTTTGTCTGTCCTTCTTCTCTCCCTTCTTTATTCTTCCGCTCTCGTTTGACCAAGAGACAGGTTAAATCTAAGCACTGTCATAATAGTCTCGTCGTCGAGTAGTATTGTTGCCGTGCTGGTATGAGTTATCATGCCCGTTTTGCTGCCACAACAGACTCACCATCGTGCCAAGCCAGTTGGTGTTGATTTTATCATCGAGTAGTATTGCCGTTGTGCCGGTCTGAGTTACCATTCCCATCTTCCTACCACACTAGGCAATCACTGTACTGGTCTAGCTACTATGTCTGTCTAGCCACTTGGTCAAATTCATCTCTTCTCTTTCCTCTACTCCATCTCTTTCGTCTTTTTTCATCACCCCAATCTCTATCCTCATATTATTTTTTCTTCTTTTGGATGTGCACGCCTATGTGCATTCACCCAAAGACAAGGTGGGGTCCCTTGACCCACTTGTCTTGTAAATTAACTAGGTATGTGTGATTGCAGAAATAGGAGAGTACAGGTAAAGGGAGGTGATTTCGGACCAGTTGAAGGATTCGGGGGCTTTTCATTGTGATCTACGAGGGCGCCCACGTGAGTCAGCTCGAGTGAGTTACGGACCCAGGTGAGGTGTGTTCTGCGTCACACTAAATTCCTCTCTCATCAAATGGTGTACCTGCCCTTGTTTTCGAACAAGATTCCTGAGAGAGCGATCTCAGGTCTGAGGTCCATCTGGAACTCGAAACCACGCCATCAGGTCAACTTGACTCGGAGGGCGAGATCGAGGCATCTAATCAGCTTGGCGACTCCACTGGGGACACACTACCCCATCGTCGGATCATCCTTGTTTGACTAGTCTCTCTTTTGTTTTTCTATATTGCACACACATGGCTTATAGGTTTCTTAACCCACTTATCCGAATCGGGGCTTTTCTCATCCCCGCATTCGCTAGCGTCCCTCTGGAAAAACTTTCTCGAACTTCGTTTCCAACTTTCCTTTTGAGAAAAAACCCAGTGTCTAGCTCCTAGGTCTTGATCTGGATAGGCATGAGAAGGAACTTAAAGGTCCTTAACTTCCCCATCTCCTAGCTCCGGTGGAACCCCCACCAAAGCACTTTGCATCAGTAGCACATCTAGTACCACTCACAGCATGCACCCCATCACCAGCAAGTCACTTGTCGGTTAGATTGCTTAGGTATGCCGAAAGACTACCCAATCCCTCTCTACGAAAGGCAAGGAAGTTGTCGTTGCTCCTGTGGGTCGCCGCAAGATTACCCCCCGCATTCCTACACCACCTCGGGTCTCTATGTTCATAGGCTCAACACTTCGAGGAAGAGACCTTAGGGCCTCCACCTCTCGCACACAAATCAAGGCTCGTGGTTCATCCACTCGAGCCACACCTCGGGGCAACCCTTGTGTTACCTCAAGTAGGTGTCCGGGATCAAGCCTCCTCGGGCCAATTCCTGTCCACATCATGCATGCCCCATCAACCGAATAATGTTGGATGGAGCATGAATAGTCAACCTTATCCAAAGAAGAATCCTCACTCGATTGGGATTAGGCTCTGAAGATCTCACTCCGACACATATTACAATTCAGGGGTTCAACCAGTCAGGAGAGAAGCCGACTGGAACGGTTTGCCTTCGTCTCAAGATCGGTGAATTAAACAATTACGCCCAATTTCATGAAATCGACATCGACACCTCCTACAACATCCTTCTCGGTCGCCCGTGGCTCCATGAACAGGGGTTGGTTCCATCCACATTGCATTATTGCTTCAAGTATAGTCGAGATGGGAGACAGTATACGATCTATGCCTATAAAAGACTATTTCCTGTAGTTGAAGCTCACTATGCTGATGCCAAGTATTACTTCACAGATTCGGTGTCACCCGAAAAGCCAAATGATGGTGATCATAAGTCTGTGAGGAAGACAAGGCCTTCATTTCATGAAGATGTTGAGGACATCGGGTGAACACTTGTGAACATGTTCAAAGAAGAGGAATGACAAGGCAAATTCTCCCTTTGACTCCCATTCATTCAATTATGTCATCCACCATCTCTAAGGAAACTCCATCTTCGCAGGAAGATGAAACTTCCCCTTCCACTTCCAATCCTGAGACACCCTTGCAAGAAGACGAACTAGAAGTCACTCCCGAGATTGAGGAAGTCATGGGGGTAGAACTCTCAACTCCAAAGGTTACCTACACGGCGGACCATCAAAAAGTCCTGCCTATCCCTGTTGCACTCTTGAAAGAAGAATTGGCGCACCAGCTGCCGGAGAAGGTACTCTAAACCCTGGTTTCCATATCGTCCCATTGTAGGGTCAGCTCAGACTAGTAGTCAGCTACAAGTCCTGTGCTTCCCCGATTTTGTGGGAGGAAAGCAGCCGGAGAAAGGGCAACCTTCTCACCTTCAGGGGCAAGATCCTCTGACAGAGTTAAGAAGCGAAGTCCGCAGTCTCCATAACCAATTGGGGGTTATGCGTATCGCCTCAAAACATATAAACGAGTTCGTACCTGAGACCAAGACTTACGACGAACTTGAAGTGATTGCTCCTTGAATAGAAGCCACGACCCCTCCTGATTGGAATATTTACAGTGAGCAGGCTCATCAAATAATGTGAAAAATGAATTATGAGCCCCTGTCCAACCAAAATTTAAAGAAGAAGATGCAACCGCTCCCCCATTTGAGGTCATTGAAACCACAGCAGTTTGTCATAGGAAAAAGCAAGGCTTAGGGTTTTGCTTGGCAAAAGTGCAGAAACAGTGAATGCCCTGAAACGTGGCCGACCCAAGAGCGAGAGACGAGATGCAGCGAGGTAAAAAGAAAGAATAAAGTCATGGAGGAGAAAAAGAAGTATTTTATTCATAAATTCAAGAGATCGTTACAAGTGTCATTATACAAAGAAAGAAAAAAGGGGCAAAATGACACAATAAAAAATGATCAATGATCTCATTGATCTTCGCTCTAGAAGCTGCAGAAGTAGCCTTGACATGCTAAATGCATCCCTTCAGATCAATCACCAATTAAGCTTCTTAATCCAAAGAAGTAGTTTGCTCCTCCAGGATGTAGTCAAGGGCTGATACTTCCTTGGCTAAGACCTCATCTTCCGCTTCTCAAGCTCTCGCCTCCTTCTTGGGCTCATCAAACTCCTCCCTCATCCTCTGTATCTCTGTGTTTAGGCCTGTCATTCTGTTGAAGCCAGCAATTGACCCTTCACTAAGATCAGATCTTCGAGAAGCCGCAGCATCCCTCTTCAGTGCATGGGCCTCAATTGACTCACGACGATGCACAAGAGAGGCTTCCAAAGAGGCCAACTGAGAATCCTCTAATTGTCGTGTTGCTACCTCCTGTTCAAGTGCCTCTATTTTCCATCCCTCCTATTCATTTATGGCACCATCAAAGTATGGGAGAACCTCTCGTGCACCCCCTAGAAGGGCGATCTGCCTTAATTTTTGGATCACGTCGTCAAGTTTAGTAAGAGGTAGATTCTTCAATCTCTGAACACCCAGGCGAAGCATGTCCATAATTATGTCGGGCATCCCACTGAAACTAGGTGTGGACGATGCTATCAGGGCCACCAAGACAGTAGAAGTTTCGGGTTCGAGGATCGGGATCGTAGAGATGAAAACCATGTGTGTCACTGGCTCTTCTGGAGCAATCGTAAAGCCCAAAGCCTCGGGCTCCTCAGATTCAGAGGGAGCCCCAGCCTTAGGCTGCTTGGACCCCTCAGTGTTGGCCTCCTTGCCTGGCCCTTCACTGTAAGGACCACAATTTTCTAGTCTAAGGCCTGACACAAAGGAAGAAGGCTATCACTGGTTGTGTATGAGTGTAGTGCTAGCTGTGTAAGAGCCAGTGCCTGCTGTGTATCAGCCAAGCGCCGGCTGTGCAGTGCCGGCTATGTATGAGCCGCAGCCCTGGCTGTGTATGAGCCCAGTGCCGAATGTGTAAGAGGAAGAAAGAGCCAGTGCCGATCGTGAAGAGGAAAGAGAAAGAAACATTGTCATGTGTGTAAAGAGGCTTAGCACCGTGAGTGTATGAGGAGAAGAGGAATTTTACAAGCGATGGTAAGACCAGGAAGATGACCTAGCGCCGGTTGTGTAACGCCGACTGTGCAATGCTGATTGTGTCACCACCGTATATAATCAAGACTGCCACCTACTGAATGCATGCTGCCACACATGCCACTTGTCCTGTTGCATATGTGGTGCTTCCACTTATCAACCTTGGGATTGCCACCCCAGACTGCAAGGTACTTAAGCCCTTCTCTCACTCATTCTCTCTCATTAGAGCCAACCCTTGAGCCCACTGTTACTCCTTTGAAGAAGTCAGTGTTAAAAGCTTGAGGGGACTTTGAAAAAGGGATTTGGAGATACCATTGCATGTTAGGTAAGTGGACTCCTCACCATTGCATTGTAGTCATGAGAATGCATGAACTTATGTGTCTATGAAAAGAGTAAGAAAAGGGTATGTGATGTGATGACTTTTATGCCTTGTTCATTGAAAATTGGGGTTTTGGTTCAATGATGAATATGGATGCTGAAAATGAATGTATGGTCTATTAATCCTGCAATGAATGCATTTTTATGTGTGTATATTGTGAGATAACAGCTGCTAGCATGTCCTTGACCATGAAATTGAGATTATGGAACATGTTCTTAAGGCATGTATAACCTCACTGTGAAATTCCAGGAATATGCACGTTTTTGTAAGGTGCTTTTGAACAGTCAAACAAAGTCTGTTTGACCTCAAATCATAGAATTTAGAAATCTATGTGAGTCTAGTAATATTTTTGTGTTTGTCCTTCTTCGAAATTCCTTATGAAAATGATGATATATTTTGAAATGTACGTGTAGGTCATTGTTTGACCGTTTTCGGGATTTTGCAGTAACTCTGCTGTGGTCACTAGCTTTCACTAACCAAATGGAGTTCATTTCTTATCAAAATATATTCATTTGAAATATATTTGAGTGGGCTAAAAGTTTCATGTAGAATTATTTTAAAATTCCTCTTAGATTGAAAGTTATGCATCTTTTTATGAAGAGATGTCACTGTGGGCTGATTTGATAAAAAACAGAACTATCCCCTTGTTTGGCATGGACTTTTGAAAAACCAAATGGTGTCCAAATGTTTTCAAATTATCCTTATTAGAAATATATATGACTTGGCTTGAACTTTTATTTCAAAAAATTTCTCAAATTCTTCACGATTTGAGATTTATAATTATGCGAAGCAGTGTATGCTACTGCTATTGTGATACTGCCACTGTTATTGTGATACTGCCACTGTTACTCTGATTCTTCCACTGTTACTGTGATACTGCCACTGCTAATGTGATACTGCTACTGTTATTGTTGCACTGTGACTGATACTGTAAGCCCTTAGGCGACTGACCACTACGCAATGGCACACGCACAATGTGAGACTGTTATATTGTGTCATATCATGGAGTTAACCACTACGCAATGGGACATCCATTGGTAGTCGGTAGTATTATGTTGAGGAAAGTTGTGATTATAAAAAAGTAATCATGATAAATTGTGATATACTGTGACTGGCCACTACGTAATGAGTCACCCATTGGTAGTTAGATACTAGATGCTGGTAACTGTTGAATGTACCTCGACCCCGATGACAGGACTGAGGTCGGGAAGTAAACTGAGAGATTGGGTGGGTCTCACCCCCCAAGAACAAAAGAAAAACCAGGGCCAAACAACTCAGACAAAGACAAGATCTAAGTACCTTCTTCAAAAAATCTAGCTTCGTACCTCGGCACAAAACACAAACTCCCAGCCCTGCACCTGTCGTTATCAATCTACAAGAAGGGGCAAAAACTAATGGGATGAGCTATACAGCCCAGTAAGTAGGTCTAGTGATATGCATCTATATAAATTCTAGTCATTTATGATAACAGTCCAATTCAACAGTATAAAGTCATGAATTAGCATATATGAATATCAGGTCAAGACAATGAGTATGAACCTTACATCTAAACGACAGTTATCATTGAATCAGTATAATTATAAGTTTTCAATCAGAATTAATCATTCAATCATTGTAACACTAAACATTCCTTATACAGAAAATCAATTATTACCCATGCACTCCCTAATTCATCTACTCTCGCAGTAGCGGCCCTATCCATCAGGCTAAGCCAATCTCATTGCTTAAGACCTCTACGATCATACAGAAGGGAGGACAATGACAAGTGGATCAATCCACTTTATAATACTCTCAACACACACACATGATCTGTCACACCCCAAAAATTTACAATACTGTTATTCCTGAGATGTGACAGACAAAACATATATACATCTATTGATAACACAAATTTACAGTGGCTAGGTCTTACAAAGTAAATAAAGAAAGCTAGCACAACAACAGTATCTTCCAAGGTTGATCTTGACTAGCACTAAAAATGAATCCGCAGTTATCCTGAAAAAATGTTTACCATAGTTTGATGAGTTTGGCTACTCAGTAAGTGATCATCATAATCCTAAAAAAATAATCGTAGTTGAAAGATATCAATATTTTCAAAAAGAAGATCTATTAACAGAAATGCATCAACAGTTTCACTTTCAATAAATGCATAATTAAGTATAATCCGAAAAAATTGAGATGCACATAACACTTTAACGCGTCAATGCATACTTCAAAGGATTTCACAAAATACCTTACAGGCGTCACAAGTAGGTCACCTATATACCCCATCAGCGTCCTGATAGATCCACTTAATCCCTATTAGCGTCTCAGATAGGTCCACTTAATCCCTACAGGTCCACTTATACCTCACCGGCGTACCGGATGAGTCCACTTAATCCCTACCGGCGTCTCGGACAGGTCCACTTATACCTCACCGGCGAACCGGATGAGTCCACTTGCATACTTAAATTATTTCAAAATCTCTTTAAACATTCGAAAGCAGCAAATATCATGTACTCAATATATCACTGAAATCACTAATATGAATTTCACTGACACCATTAATAACAGTCACTTTCAATAACATTTCAACCAATCAAATATTTTGGGCTCAAATTTAGAAAGGTAGCAATTCGTAAAGACATTCTAGCATAATTGCCAATCTAATATGTATAGGAAAACTCTTATAAAAATTCAAGATTACGGAATTATCACAATTTATGGGATGTTAATTTGCAAATAAACAATTCACAACAATGCTATAATCAAAAGCAAAAATATCAATTTTCAGATAATAAGGCAGTCATTCGCACATGAAATTTACAATGTCTAAATATTTAAAAACAGTAGAAAGAAATCTCACAATTTTACTAAAAGCAGAAATATCACATTTATTTCTAATAATTTGATAGTATCTAAAATTTTCTAACAATAGCCAAGAAAAACAAATAAATTTATTTTTCTAAGAATTTATAGCATTTAAAATTTCTAACATAGATAAAATATCACAATTTTTATTAAAAAGATTATTTTTCAAGATAATGAGGTCGTGTGCGCATAAACTTTATCGCACCTAAAATTCATGATAATAAGCAGAAATAATTATTTCATTTTATTTTTAAAAATAATGGATTATTTTTCGAGACAATGAGGTCACTTACACACAAAACTGATAAAATAAAGATCCTAGAAGGAAATATCACTATTTATTAAAAATAGACTATTTTTCACGAAGACGATGTCACTTACACATAAAACTTATAAAATAAAGATCCTGGACAGAAATATCACTATTTATTAAAAACAGACTATTTTTCAAGAAGATGATGTCACTTACACACAAATATTTGAGAGGGAGCTTCCGATAAAAATTCGGCTCGAGAGAGGAGTTCACTGTGTTTCGACCAGAGAGAAAAATCTCATAAGTTTTCTAAGGTAGGAGTCTTCACCTCTCTGAATTTAAATTCTACTAACATATTATTTTATTCTTTTATTACGTTACAGGTGTGAGCGTTAGTTTATGCTTTAAACACCTAAAGCTTTTATTACGTTATAGGTGTGAGCGTTAGTTTACGCTTTAAACACCTAAAGCCCATGTTCTTTACTGGATGTGGCAAGAGCAAGGAAACACAAAGCTTTTAAAACAAAAGCTTTTAAAAGTAACGATGATCCCTAAGGACCATCATGTTCAAACGAATTATCATGTATTAATATTTTTTTTTTTTTTTTAGAAAGTTTAGGATTGTTACATTCTTCCCTCCTTGAAAAAATTTAGTCCTCTAAGTTTGTGTACCTGATTACTGAAAAAGAAAGGGATATTTTTCTCTGATATCGTCTTCTCGTTCCCAAGTCGACTCTTCTCTTGAATGGTACTGCCATAATACACGGACCAAAGGAATCTCCTTCTTGCGCAACACTTGCACCCTTCTATCCAGTATCAAAATTGGCTGCTCAATGAAGGATAGGTCCTTCCTGATCGGTAAAGGTTCATATTTCAAGATATGGGATGGGTCGGGCTGATATTTTCGTAGTGAAGATACATGAAAGACATTATGGACGTTTGCCAATTCGGGTGGTAAGGCAAGTTTATAAGCAACACCTCCGATTCTTTCTAGGATTTCAAATGGTCTGATGTAACGTGGGCTCAACTTTCCTTTCTTGCCGAATCTCATAATGCCCTTTATTGGTGAGATTTTTAGGAAAACTAGATCACCTTCCTCAAATTCAAGATCTCTCCGTCGGTTATCGGCATAACTCTTTTGCCGACTCTGAGCTGTTCTGAGCCTTTCACGAATTAATGTTATCTTATATGTGGTTATCTAGACAATTTCTGGCCCTAAAAGCTTTCTTTCACCAATCTCGTCCCAACAGATGGGTGACCTGCATTTCCTTCCATACAGGGCTTCATATGGTGCCATCTGAATACTGGCTTGGAAGCTATTATTATAAGCAAACTCAATCAGGGGTAAATGGTCATCCCATCTTCCTGTAAAGTCAATAACACAAGCCCTCAGCATATCTTCCAAGGTTTGGCAGGTCCTCTCCGATTGTCCATCAGTTTGAGGGTGAAAGGCAGTACTAAAGGTGAGTCTTGTCCCCATGGCTGACTGTAGTCTAACCCAAAATTTAGAAGTAAACCGAGTATCCCTGTCCGATACAATACTGACTGGAACTCCATGCAACCGCACTATTTCCTTAATGTACAACTGGGCCAGTCGATCCAAAGTGTACGTCGTGCGAATCGATAGAAAGTGGGCAGCTTTGGTCAACCGGTCCACAATGACCTAAATGCTATCATGTCCTGAATTTGTTCTAGGTAAGCCAGAGACAAAATCCATAGAGATATGCTCCCACTTCCATTCTGGTACGGGTAAAGGCTGCAACAACTCAGCGGGCCTTTGATGTTCAGCTTTTACTTGCTGGCATGTTAGGCATTTAGACACAAATAGTGCTACCTCTTTTTTTCATATTATTCCACCAAAAGATTTTCTTCAGGTCTTGATACATTTTAATACTTCCGGGATGTATCGTATAACGAGAATGATGTGCTTCTTCTAAGATAGCTTTCTTCACACTCTCATCATTTGGGACACAAATCCGACCTTTGAATCTTAGCAAATCCTCACTACATATAGAGAATTCATCTCTCTTTCCTTGCTTCACCTCTTCTATAATTGTTATAAGCAGAGGGTCTTTCTTTTGTGCCAATCGAATCTGTTGGATTAATTGGGGTTCCGCCTTAATATTGGCAATCATACTTACCATACAATTAATGGACGGAGTTGGATGCCAATCCATTATTTCCTCTAACAATCGCATTTCTTGGATCATTAGATGAGCTAAGACTCCCGTAGATTTTCTACTTAGAACGTCGGCCACAACATTAGCTTTTCCTGAATGATAATGGATAGTATAATCATAATCTTTTAAGAAATCCATCCATCTTATCTGCCGCATATTTAAATCCTTCTGAGATAAAAGGTATTTCAAACTCTTATGATCCGTGTATAATATGAATTGCTCACCATATAGATAATGCCTCCATATTTTCAAAGCGAATACTATTGCAGCTAGCTCCAAATCATGAATTGGATATTTTTTCTCATATTCTTTCAACTGTCTGGATGCATATGCCACTACTTTCCCATATTGCATTAATACACAGCCCAAACCTTTATGTGAAGCATCACTATAAATCACAAATCCCCCACTCCCCTCAGGAATAGTTAAAATAGGTGCTGAAGTTAATCGAACTTTTAGTTCTTGAAAACTCTCCTCACATTCACTTGTCCACTCAAATTTGAAATTTTTCTGTGTCAATCGAGTCAATGGGGTTGCGATTCGAGAAAATCCTTCTACAAATTTTCTGTAATATCCTGTCAATCCCAAAAAGCTTCGAACTTCAGTCACATTACTTGGTTGTTTCCAATTAACAACGGCTTCAACCTTTGAAGGATCAACTGATAGACCTTCCTTTGATATACCATGTTCTAAAAATGTCACTTGTTCAAGCCAAAATTCACATTTACTAAGTTTGGCATACAATTTATTTTCTCTTAATATTTGCAATACCATTTTTGCATGCTACTCATGTTCCTTCTGATTCTTGGAATAAATTAAAATATCATTAATGAATACCACAATAAATTTATCCAAAAAAGGCCTAAAGATCCGATTCATCAAATCCATAAGTGCATTAATCCAAAAGGCATGACTAAAAATTCATAATGGGCATACCTTGTTCTGAAAGCTGTCTTGAGTACATCTTCACTTTTAATCTTAAGCTGATGGTATCTAGATCTAAGATCAATTTTGAAAACACTTGTGATCCTTGTAATTGATCAAATAAATCATCAATTTTAGGTAATAGATACTTATTTTTCACTGTCACTTGGTTCAACTGTCTATAATCAATACACAATCTCATAGTCCCATCTCTCTTTTTGACAAACAGTACTGGAGCACCCCAAGGTGACACACTGGGCCTGATAAAACATTTATCTAATAATTCTTCCAATTGTTGTTTCAGTTCCTTAAGTTCTGCAGGAGCCATTCTGTAAGGTGCCTTAGAAATTGGTGCTACCCCTGGCAATAATTCAATGGAGAATTCAATTTCCCTGTCAGGCGGTAATCCTGACAATTCTTCTGGAAAAACGTCGGGAAATTCTCGAATAACCGGAGTGGTATCCAAATTTATTTCTTCGTTCTTATCTTCTTTGATATAGGCAAGAAAGCCTTGACACCCTTTTCGAAGGAGGCAATTAGCTCGAATACAAGAGATTAAATATGATGGGGAGTCTTCTTTGACACCATTGAAGTAAAATACTGGTTGATTCGGAATACTAAAGGTAACAATTTTCTTATAACAATCAATACTTGCATGGTATGCAGAAAGCGAATCTATGCCTAAGATTACATCAAAATCTTGAATTTTCAGGAGTATTAAATCAACCAACAGTTCCTTTTCTTCTATCTTTATTACACATGATTTGTACACTATATTGGTGTTAATTGAATTTCCCATCGGTGTGGCTACCTCTAGAATGTATTCTAATTGTTCTGGTTCTACCTTTAAGTGGCATGCAAAGTGTTGTGACACAAATGAATGAGTAGATCTAGGATCAATCAAAACATGAGCTACTTTTTTGAAGATAGTAAGAGTACCTTGGATCACTGATTTTGAGGCCTGAGCGTCTTGCTCGGTAATCGCAAATACTCTTCCCTTCATCTGAGGCTTTGGAGCTATCTCTCCCTGCTTTGGAAGCTGTTGTGTCTGTAAGCTAGGACATTGTCTAATCTGGTGTCCCAATTTTCCACATTTAAAACAGGCTCCGGTATTCCAATAACAAGGGCTTGATCCATGATTTTTCCCACATTTTCTACATGGTTCTATTGGGTTTTGAAATGGCGAGGGCCTTGGCTTCTTGTTTGGCCTTTCAAACTGTTTTCGATTAGATGATGTAGGTCTAACATGACTATTCTGATTTTTCGTCTTTTGGTAATCTTCAAAATCTTTTTCGACAATTTGGGCTCGATCCACTATTTCAGCATAAGTTCTTAATTTCAAGATTGATATTCTGCTTCTAATAGCTGGCCTGAGACCCCTTTCAAATTTCTTCACCTTTCTTGCCTCATTGTTAATCATATGTGGTGCAAACCTGGCCAATTCAGTAAACTTGGCCTCGTACTGTGCTACTATCCTATTTCCTTGGATTAATTCTAGAAATTCCATTTCTTTTTTATCTCGAATAAAATCTGGGAAATACTTTTCATTAAATGCCTCTAAAAATAGTTCCCAAGTCAAGGGTTTATTTTCTTTGACCAATACTCCTTTTGCTATTTGCCACCAGTGTTGTGCCTCACCTTCTAACATAAAGACTGCCAAGGCCACTTTCCTATCATCAAGACATTCCATTACCTCGAATATTTTCTCCAATTGCATAATCCATCCCTCGGCTTCCAGTGGGTTTATAGCACCCTTAAAAGAAGGTGGGTTCAATTTCTTAAATTGTTCGATATTACTTCCACCATTTCCTGTAACTGACTGCCTAGGTGGATTGTTGTTTTCCATATGATGTTGCATTAGAGTAACCATATTTTCCAAGGCTTTGTGAATTTCTTCCATATTAGCCTCAGCTATTCTGGATCTTGGCTTTGTCCCGATCTGTACACACAATAAATGTGATTTTAAGTACATTCTTTTTAAATTTCCATTCCTAGGAATCTTAAACCTATTGCTCTGATACCATAATTGTCACACCCCAAGAATTTACAATATTGTTATTCCTGAGATGTGACTGACAAAACATATATACATCTATTGATAGGACAAATTTACAGTGGCGAGGTCTTATAAAGTAAATAAAGAAAGCTAGCACAACAACAGTATCTTCCAAGGTTGATCTTGACTAGCACTCAAAATGAATCCACATTTATCTTGAAAAAATGTTTACCATAGTTTGATGAGTTTGGCTACTCAGTAAGTGATCATCATAATCCTAAAAAAATAATCGTGGTTGAAAGATATCAATATTTTCAAAAAGAAGATCTATTAACAGAAATGCATCAACAGTTTCACTTTCAATAAATGCATAATTAAGTATAATCCGAATAATTGAAATGCACATAACACTTTAACGCGTCAATGCATAATTCAAAGGATTTCACAAAATACCCTACTGGCGTCCCAAGTAGGTCACCTATATACTCCATCAGCGTTCTGATAGGTCCACTTAATCCCTATCGGCGTCCCAGATAGGTCCACTTAATCCTTGCAGGTCCACTTATACCTCACCGGCGTACCGGATGAGTCCACTTAATCCCTACCGGCGTCCCAGATAGGTCCACTTATACCTCACCGGCAAACCGGATGAGTCCACTTGCATACTTAAATTATTTCAAAATCTCTTTAAACATTCGAAAGCAGCAAATATCATGTATTCACCGTATCACTGAAATCACTAATATGAATTTCACTGACACCATTAATAACAGTCACTTTCAATAACATTTCAACCAATCAAATATTTTGGGCTCAAATTTAGAAAGATAGCAATTCATAAAGACATTCTAGCATAATTGCCAATCTAATATGTATAGGAAAACTCTTATAGAAATTCAAGAATACGGAATTATCACAATTTATAAGATGTTAATTTGCAAATAAACATTTCACAACAATGCTATAATCAAATGTAAAAATATCAATTTTCAAATAATAAGGCAGTCATTCGCATATGAAATTTACAATGTCTAAGTATTTAAAAATAGTAGAAAGAAATCTCACAATTTTACTAAAAGCAGAAATATCACATTTATTTCTAATAATTTGATAGTATCTAAATTTCTAACAATAGCCAAGAAAAATAAATAAATTTATTTTTCTAAGAATTTACAGCATTTAAAATTTCTAACATAGATAAAATAGCACCATTTTTATTAAAAAGATTATTTTTCAAGATAATAAGGTCGTGTGCGCATAAAATTTATCGCACCTAAAATTCATGATAATAAGCAGAAATAATTATTTCATTTTATTTTTAAAAAAAATGGATTATTTTTCGAGACAATGAGGTCACTTACACACAAAACTGATAAAATAAAGATCCTAGACGGAAATATCACTATTTATTAAAAATAGACTATTTTTCAAGAGGACGATGTCACTTACCCACAAAACTTATAAAATAAAGATCCTGGACGGAAATATCACTATTTATTAAAAGCAGACTATTTTTCAAGAAGATGATGTCACTTACACACAAATATTTGAGAGGGAGCTTCCGATAAAAATTCGGCTCGAGAGAGGAGTTCACTGTGTTTCGGCTAGAGAGAAAAATCTCATAAGTTTTCTAAAGTAGGAGTCTTCACCTCTCTGAATTTAAATTCTACTAACATATTATTTTATTCTTTTATTACGTTACAGGTGTGAGCGTTAGTTTACGCTTTAAACACCTAAAGCTTTTATTACGTTACAGGTGTGAGCGTTAGTTTACGCTTTAAACACCTAAAGCCCACGTTCTTTAGTGGACGTGGCAAGAGCAAGGAAACACAAAGCTTTTAAAACAAAAGCTTTTATAAGTAACGATGGTCCCTAAGGACCATCATGTTCAAACGAATTATCATGTATTAATAATTTTTTTTTTTTTTTTTTTGAAAGTTTAGGATAGTTACATGATCCCTAGCATGCATTGGGGGTTCGATAGGCCGTTACCTTACAAGGCATTCATCATTTCATTTCATAAATCTATGGTGCGACCGTCTAGCCTCTCCCTTAACCTGGTCCTATCATTATGCAAGTTAGGGGATATGCCGGAATCACTTTCCTTACAACCGATGAGTGTCCCATTGTGTAGCAGGCAATATTATAGCAGTACCTACTACCGGTGAGTGTCCCACCGCGTAGAGGTCAATATCAATATAAACAGTGGCCATTCATTACAATATCGTAACAATATCCACTACCGGTGAGTGTGCCACTGCATAATGGTCAATATCAATATAAGCAGTGGGCATTCATCACATTCAAGTATTCAATTCATTCACATCAGTCAACATCTCATACAGATGAATTATATTTCATCATAACATCATAGCTTTTAGCAAAAGACATGCACTTCATAAGCTTTCACAGGGCATTTACACACAAGCCTTCTCAGTAGCATTTGGCAATCATTATGAATTTATTTCATCACTATTGCACTCATGCCCCCCCCCCTTTCTCACAAAGTGCAGTTTACATGGCATCATTCACATGTTTTTATGGCATTCACATGAATCATATATCAAAAATAACTTAGCATCGCATGGTCATCGAATTTATGTAGTGACAAGTAACTGTGACATGCCCCTCTTAGAGAGGGTGTAGCTCCTGATTTAGAGGGAGTTTAGGATGCCTCAAACATGAAACATTGAGCTAATACACAGATCTTTATAAAAACAGTGATTTGAAAGAATTTGGGTGCCATTTGATGGGCCAATAGCTCAGTACAATGTAAGCATTAGTTGCTGGGAACCTTCCCTACAAAAGTGCATAGCGACATACTCAGACATTTCAGGTCATAATTCAAAATCCGTGGAGAATTTCAAAAACCTCAAAACATTCGACTTTAAGTACATTCATAGACCTTTCTAATGGTGGTGATTTGAAGGTTTTTGTACATAGTTTACTAGGCAAAAAGCATGGCCCAATCAGGGTCACAGTTGGTGGAATTTACAGCAACTGTGCGAACATGTCTTTGCATTCTATATTATATATTCCGATACGTGCGAAATCTTATCATGCTAAAAAAAAAATGCAAACTGGAAATAGACATACGTACTTTTCATTTGAGATCAATTTGGTCCTATT
Organism: Amborella trichopoda; assembly: GCF_054954075.1. NCBI lineage: Eukaryota > Viridiplantae > Streptophyta > Magnoliopsida > Amborellales > Amborellaceae > Amborella > Amborella trichopoda. The sequence goes on from NC_142344.1 coordinate 33,051,914, forward strand.
TGGACGCCATTTGGTCATTGAACATATAGATGCAAAAACATTCACAGTTCTGGAAATTCATATTCTCAAGTCAATATGCATTTAAAGAACACTTAACATTTCATAGCTAAGGTACACTGTAGGCGTGGAACCTTGTTCATGTTAATGAGTCTCACAATGAGCAATCTCACGAGTTTCCATGATTAACAAGATCATATGTGTGGTTAAAATAGTCATGCTATTGAGAAGCACAAACACTGAAATTTCAACCTCATGTTAACCCATTCATGCTTCACATTCTCATTCTATCCTCTTGCCCATTCTAATTATTTGTTCTTTACATAAGCTATGGATGCACAAAAGCTAAACCAATTTACCTTGACTCTCACGGTGTCTTCAATCTCCTTCAACAACCTTCTTTGGCTTTCCCACACCTTCACCCGTTGGCTGTCTTCAAGGGGTGACAGTGACCTCCAAAATTGAGAAAATGGGGGAGACGGTGCTATATAGGGGAGGAAAAAGCTTTAAAAAGGAGGGGGTGGTTGGAAAGCACTGTGTCTGACGCCATCACTCATGGCTCTGACAAATAAGGAGGGGTACTGACATGTATGGAGGCTGTATGTTTGACCAAGACACTCCCGGCGCTGCTCTTTTTTGCTCCTCTTTTCCATATGGCACTAGGTCACAGCCGGTGCTAAGCCTTGCAAATACTCAGCTGGCACTGCGCTTTCAAATATTCAGCCGGTGCTGCGCTTTCAAACACTCAACTGGCATTGCGCTTTCAAACACTCAACCAGCGTTGTGCTTTCAAATATTTAACTGGCGTTGCGCTTTCAAACACTCAACTGGTGCTGCGCTTTCAAATACTCATCCAGCGCTGCTCTTTCAAATACTCAGCCGGAGTTGCACTTTCAAACACTTAATCAGCGTTGTGCATTCAAACACTCAATCAGCACTGCGCTTTCAAATATTCAGTCGGTGTTGTGCTTTCAAATACTCAGCCAGTGCTGTGCTTTCAAACACTCAACCGGCGCTGCACTTTCAAAGACTCAACAGGCGATACGCTTTCAAGCACTCAACCGGAACTGTGATTTCAAATACTCAACCGACGCTATGCTTTCAAATACTCAGTCGGCGCTATGCTTTCAAACACTCAACTGGTGCTGTGCTTTCAAACACACAACCGACACTGCTCTTTCAAATTGTCAACCGACGCTGCGCTTTCAAACAATCAACCGGTGTTGCGCTTTTAAACACTCAACCGACATTGCTCTTTTCTCTTCCCTTCTATTGTTTGCTTATTCGTCTCAGATGGTGTCAAGCTCTCACTCGCGGTAATGCCTCCGACAGCAATACGCCTCGGGTGATATGCTCGCGCCAATACTCCATACGCCTTTCACGCGCGACATTACATCTCTCTTCTTGCGCGGTGACACTGGATTGGGAGAAAATTGTGGTCCTTACACTTGGCCTAGGAAAGTTTTAGAAGAATATTTAAGATAGTTCTTAAATAGGTTAGTGACTAGGTGCTTATGTGCTAGGTTGAAGATGGCAAGGACTGGTGCCAACAATGCGAGTTTCAGTAACGAAAACACTGAGGCTCTCAATGAATTCTTCAGGACTCATGGGGCTATGACGCAAATGATGAGAGAATTGATGTCATCCTCGTCTACCCCTACCCATGATTAGAGTGATAGTGGCTTCAGTCGAGTACTTGTCTTATGTGGTGGAAAATAGGGATGCCCAGTCTAAGTTGGAGGAAATACCGGTGGTGAGGGAATATCCAGAAGTTTTTCCTGAAGAGTTATCCTATATGCCCCTAGTGAGGGAGATAGACTTTGAAATAGAAGTAGCCCTTGGTACTTCCCCCATTTATAACGCTCCTTATATGATAGCCCTAGCTGATTTAAAGGAACTAAAAGAGAAATTACAAGAGTTATTGGACAAAGTCACCTTGGAGTGCACCAGTTCTATTTGTAAAGAAGAAAGATGGGTCACTAACGCTATGCATTATTATAAACAATTGAATCAGGTTACGGTAAGGAACAAGTACCCCTTACCCAGAATTGATGATTTGTTTGATCAACTTCAAGGGGCCCAAGTATTCTCTAAGATTGACTTCCAATCAGGCTATCATCAACTGCAGGTTAAAGAAGAGGATGTTTCCAAGATCGCATTTAGGACCCAGTATGGTCATTATGAATTTTTGGTGATGCCGTTTGGATTAACCAATGCCCCAGCTGTCTTTATGGATTTAATGAACTGAGTTTTTAGACCCTTCTTGGATAATTTTGTGGTGGTTTTTATCGATGACGTTATGGTGTATTCGAAGAATGTGAGCGAGCATGAACAACATCTAAGGATGGTCCTTCAAACCTTAAAGTCTGAAAAGCTGTATTCCAAGTTAAGTAAGAGTGAATTTTGGCTCCCGAGCATGGTTTTCCTCAAGCATATTGTTTCCAAGGATGGGGTTACGGTTGACCCTTGTAAAATCGAGTTTGTACTTAAGTGGGGAAGACCAACAAATGTGTCAGAAATCCATAGCTTCCTGGGACTAGCAGGTTACTACATACGTTTTGTAGAAGGTTTCTCAAGGATAACCCTTCCCCTGACTCGCTTAACCTAGAAAGATGTAAGGTTTGCGCGATCAGATGCCTGTGAAGGAAGTTTCCAAGAATTAAAGAAGAGACTGACCACAGCCCCGATATTGACTTTACCCTAGGGAACGAGGATTTTGTAGTTTACACGGATGCCTCACTTAAAGGGATCAGTTGTGTGTTAATGCAGTGGGGAAAGGTTATAGCCTACGCCTCTATGCAGTTAAAGCCATATGAGCAAAACTACCCCACTCACAATTTGGAGCTTGCGGGTGTGGTGTTTGCCCTGAAAATTTGGAGACGTTATCTGTATGGGATGCAATTTAAAGTGTTTACTGACCATAAGAACCTTATGTTTTTTTTTTCTCAAAAAACGTTAAACAAGAGACAAAGAAGATGGATGGAATTATTAAACGACTATGGCTGCACCATCAACTACCACCCGGGAAAGACAAATGTCGTAGAAGATGCCTTGAGTAGAAAGCCTATGGTATCAGTGGCTCATATGAAGATCCGGGAGATGAAGTTGGTAGAAGATGCAATAGAATGGCACCCAAACCTACCCCTTAGTGATAGGGCAAGAACAATTTCATGTTTAAGGATAGAGCCCCAATTATTTCAGCAGATTCGAGTGCACAAAAAGCTGATCCCCAGTTTAAGAAAATTCTCGAGGAAATGAAATCAGAAAGAAAATAAGACTTTACTATGGGCAGTTATGAATTATTAAGATTTAAGGATCGGATATGTGTCCTGAGTCATAAAAATGTAAAAAGGGCTATTTTGGAAGAAGCACACCACTCCCGCTACACGGTGCATCTAAGTAGTACGAAAATGTATCAGGATCTGAAGAGGCTCTTCTGGTGGAATAATATGAAGAGGGAAGTAGAACAGTTTGTTTCAAGGTGCTTGACTTGTCAGCAAGTGAAGGCTGAACATCAGAAACATGCTGGACTGTTACAGCCCTTACCCATGCCAGAGTGGAAATGGGAACACGTCACTAAGGACTTTGTGTCTGGCCTACGCAGATCAGGCATTGGGCAGATAGTGTTTGGGTTATTGTGGACTGATTAACTAAACCTGCTCATTTCTTACTGATCCGCACCACCTATACCTTGGATAAACTGGCCAAGTTGTATATTGAAGAGATTGTAAGGTTGCATGGAGTACTTGTTAGCATTGTATCAGACAGGAATTCTAAGTTTACCTCATGATTCTGGAGTAGTCTGCAATCAGCCTTGGGGTTGAGACTCACCTTTAGTACTACCTTTCACCTCCAGACTGACAGGCAATTAGAGAGGATTATTCAAACCCTGGAAGATATGTTGAGGGTCTGTGTTGCAGATTTTAAAGGAAATTGGAATGATCACTTGCCTCTAGTGTAGTTTTCATATAACAACAGCTTCCAAGCCAGCATTCAAATGGCACCACCTTTTGAGGCATTGTATGGGAGAAAGTGCAGATCACCCATATGTTGGGATGAAGTCAGTGAAAGAAGGTTGATAGGACTAAAAAGTGTTCAGTTGACAACATAAAAATTGCTTTAATTTAAGAACGACTCAGGATAGCCCAAAGTCGGCAGAAGAGTTATGCTGATAATCGAAGGAGAGACCTCGAATTTGAAGTGGGTGATCGAGTCTTCTTGAAGGTATCGCTAACTAAGGGCATTATGAGATTTGGCAAGAAAAGAAAACTAAGTCCACGATTCATTGGACCCTTTGGATTTTTAGAAAGAATCGAGGTTGTGGCATATCGACTGGCCCTACCACCCGAGTTGACTAATATATATGATGTCTTTCATATATAACCGTCGAGGAAATATCAGCCTGATCCATCCCAGGTCTTGATGTATGAACCAATCCTAATCCGAGAAGATTTAACATATGTCGAGCAACTAATTGAGATACTAGACAAGAGAGTACAGATATTGCACAATAAATAAATCCCTCTTGTCCGTGTGTTTTCTCAGTTTCATTCAAAAGAAGAATCGAATTGGGAACGAGAGGATGAGATCTGGGAGAAATATGTCCATCTATTTTATTAACTGACGATTTTCAGGACAAAATAGTTTTAATGGGGGGATGATGTAAGGAACATAATTTTCTGGGGATTAAGACACTCACGGCAGTAGAGATAAGAAAGCAAATGACCGGTGCTAAGGAAGAAGGCTATCGCCAACTGTGTATGAGCACAGTGCCAGCTGTGTAACAGCCAGCGCTGACTGTGTATGAGCCTAGCGCCGGCTATGTAACACCGACTATGCAGTGCTGGCTATGTATGAAACGCAGCATCGGCTGTGTATGAGCCCAGCGCCGGCTGTGTCAGAGGAAGAAAGAGCCAGCGCCGATCGTGAAGAGGAGAGAGAAAGAAACATTGTTATGAGTGTAAAGAGGCCTAGCATCATGAGTGTAAGAGAAGAAGAGGAATTTCAAATGCGGCGATAAGACGGGCAAGATGAGCTAGCGCTGGCTATGTAGCATCGACTATGCAATGCCGGCTGTGTCACCACCATGTATGATCATGACGGCCATTTGCTGAATGCATGTTGCCACGCATGCCACTTGTCCTGTTGCATGTATGGTGCTGCCACTTGTCAACCTTGGGAAAGCCACCCCAGCCTGTAGGGTACTAAAGCCCATCTCTCACTCTCTCTCTCACACTAGAGCCAACCCTTGAGCCCTCTGTTACTCCTTTGAAGAAGCCATTGTTAGAAGCTTGAGGGGAGTGTGAAAAAGGGATATGGAGACACCAATGCATGTTAGGTAAGTGGATTCCTCACCATTGCATTGTAGCCATGAGAATGCATGTACTTATATGCCTATGAAGAGAGTAAGAAAATGGTATGTGACGTGATGACTTTTATGCCTTGTTCACTGAAATTTGGGGTTTTGGTTCAACGATGAATGTGGATGCTGAAAATGAATGTATAGTCTACAAATCCTGTAATGAATACATGCTTATGTGTGTGTATTGTGAGATAACAGCTGCTAGCATGTCCTTTACCATGAAATTGAGATTATGGAACATGTTCCTAAGGCATGTGTAACCTCACTATGAAATTCCAGGAATATACATGTTTTTGTAAGAGGATTTTGAATAGTCGAACAAAGTCCGTTTGACCTCAAATTACTGCAATTATAAAGTTACGTGAGTCCCGTAAAAATTTTGTGTTTGTCCTTCATCGAGATTCCTCATAAAAATGAAGATTTATTTCAAAATGTACGTGTAGGTCACTGTTTCACCGTTTCCTGGAGTTTGCACTGACCCTAATGTGGTCACTGGTTTTCATTAACCAAATGAAGTCCATTTCTTGTCAAAAAATAGGCATTTGAAAGATCTTTGAGTGGGCTAAAGGTTGCATGCAGAAATTATATTGAAATTCCTCTTAGATTGGAAGTTATGCATCTTTTTATTAAGAGATGTCAATGTGGACAGTTTTGATAAAAACAGAACTATACCCTTGTTTGGCACAGACTTTTAAATAACCAACTGGAGTCCAACTGTTTTCAAATTAGCTTTATTACAAAGATATATTTTTTGGCTTGAACTTTGATTTTGGAGGTTTCAAGCGGCCGGATTGGCTTAGCCTGAGCAATGAATCTTCCACTTCAGGAGTAGGCCTCTCTAGCTCCTATAACTGTGATCTGGGAACCTTACAGTTCGGCCTAAATTGGAATGATTTATGACTTATACCCTATGCAATGAACTGCTTTACTTATTTCACGGTTAGATTACTGAAGGGCATTCTAGAAGGTTTCCCCTTGATATTTTGTGAATACGTTTGCAGTGCTTTCTAGTACCATTGTTATAATGTTTGAGATGCAATGGTGTAGATCTACTTACTGGGCTATTAGCTCATTTCATTTCTTCTCTCATAACTGTAGAGTGATAATCTTGACTTGAAGGGTGGGCTCGCATGCTGAACGTGTGGAGTTCGGAGTTTTTGGAGAAAGGATCCTGCAAAAGCTATTTATAGTAGATGTTTGGTTGCAGTACTACCAAGATGTGTGTGTTATGTTAACTTTGTTTTTGTGGGCCATTAGTGCCTTATACTGATTGTAAAAAGATTTTGGAGATGAATGCATATGAACATGAATGGTTTTAGTTTATCCATATTTTTTTGTTGTTTCTTATGGGAGTTTGTGCTTTCTTTAGTGGTTTGCACTGATTACCATTTTATATAGCATTGAGCCATTCGGACCTAAGTGACGTACGTGACCTCCGATTGTGATCTCGTACTCCGTCACTCTCCGGCTTGTAGGGTAAGGGGTCAAGGGCGGGGTCATGACATTCACTCACGGTCCTTTCCTCAGCAAGCTCAACTCCTCTTAAGACTAGAGACAGCTTCTCCTTGGCTCTCAACCTCTGGAGCCACCAAAACAGTCTCGGCCCCTTCAGGGCCAACTTCTTCTCCTTGCCCCTCACTCTCTAGAGCAATCTCAATAAGCGCTGGAACAGCCTCCTCACCTTGACCTTCACCTGTTGAGGCCACCATTCTTGTCTCAGCTCCAAAGCAGCTTCTTCCCCTTGCCTCTCACCCCCTGGTATGGCCTCGATAAGTTCGGGGCCAGTTTCTTCTCCTGAACTGTCACCTCAACTTAGACAAGTTTAGGGCCCATATCCTCCCTTCAACCTTCATCCCTTGGAGCCAACACTCAAATCTCAACTATGACCTCTTCTAATTGGTCCGCATCCTCCACAACCATAACCATTACCGCTTCCTCTTCAAGATCTGTGCTCTCTGGGGCAACTGTCATAGAACCCCCAAGATCTCCCTCCTCAGAATGGTTTGCATCACTCGTAACTTTATCACCCGAGGCAATAGCTTTCAGATGCTCGGGAGCCTCATCAATCATAGGTCCATCCTCCTGTGGGATGCTTGGGCAATCACAACCATGACTACAGCCCTTGCCTCAGTAGGGGCAGCAACCTCTTGAAGTCCAGAGGCCCTGTCAGCTTCAGGTTCCTCCCCTTGAGCAGCAGTAGCAGGATCCTCATCTCTATCGCCATTTATCTCCATCGGAACCAGATCTGACTCAGGGACCTGGGGCACCACCCAAGCTCAGGTGTCCCCTTTCTATCAAAAGAAATGGCGATTGGCTCAAAGGGTTCGGATTCATTTAACTCAGTTTCTAAAGAAGTAGAAAACAGCTCAAGAGAGACAGAAGATGATGGAGAAAGGGCAGAGGGTGACTTAGAAAGAGTAGCGAATTAATCGGAGGAGGCAGAAGATGAAGAGCTATCCCCTGATTCTAGAATGACAGGAAGTCTCTCACTCCTGTGTTTTGGAGCAGGTCTTACAGCACGAGTCAGTGTGAGACTGCTTATGAGGGCAGCAAGCTTCCTTTTCTTCCCTCCTGCGGATGAAGGAGCAGTCGCCCCAGAACTCCCCTCTCGAGAAGAGCCTCCAGCAAGAGCGTTGTGCGGGCCGCTCCCTATCAGCACATTCAAGTCCTAAAAGTGGTGCCCTTCATGACCAAGGACCTTTCAACCCTCCCTCCATTGAAAGATGGAGGTGAGGTTGTCAAAAAGGCTCCCCGTCTTCTTCTCTATGGAAAAACGCTACGGTGAAGAGTCGTCTACTACTATTTCTCGAGGTGTCCCATGTAAGGACCAAAATTTCCTGGCCACAATATCACGCACAGCAGTAGGAGTATGTTGAAAGGGGGGGCAACGCTGTCTGTGGTTTAAGGACCAGTGTCAGCTGTGAAGACAGAGATGGACCAGTGTTGGCTGTGAAGAGAGAGATGGACCAGCATCGACTGTGAAGAAGAGATGGATCAACGATGGCTAGGAAGAGAGAGATGGTCCAGTGTCGGCTGTCAATAGAGAGATGGACCAGCGTCAGTTGTGAAGAGAGAGTAAGTCAACACTAGCTGTGTCTCTGATGTTCATGGGTTGTGAGTGTCACCTGTTGAGTGCATGCTATTTTGACTGTCACTTGTCCAGGCTTGGCGCCACTTGGACAGCCACCCAAACCTCATGTGTACTTAAGCCTTCCCTCTCACCCACACCATTCATTCTTCCCTTATCTCTACTCTCTCTCTAAGGAAAAAGTTTGGAGAAGCCACTGTGGGAGGCAGCCACTGTTGGAATAAAAGAAGGTTGTGAAAGAAGGTTGGGGAAGGTACTTTTTCTATTAAGGTAAGTGGATCCATCACCATTGCATTATATTCATAACGATTCATGGATTTTATGCTTATGAGATGAGTAATGAGAGTGTATGTGATGTAGTGAATTCTTATGCCTTGTTCACTAAAATTTGGGGCTTTTGTTTTATGATGAATGTGGATGCTGAGAATGAATCTATCATTCATAAATTCTATAAGAAATGCATATTTATGTGTGTACATTGTGATGGAATAGTTGTTATCATGTTCATCACTATGAAATTGAGGTTATGAAACATGTTCTTGAGGCATATGTGGCATTACTGTGGAATTCCAGGACTATAAAAGTTCTTGTAGAAAAACTAAAGAATATCCAATTGGCCTCAAATCACCACCATTGGAAATATATATGAGTCTAGTAAAATTTGCATGTTTACCCACTGTAGAAATTGTTTACAAAAATGAACTTATGTTTCAAAATATACATATAGTTCACTGTTGACTTTTTTCTTGGATTTTCCACTGACATTGCTGTGGTCACTGAATTTAAATGACCATATGATGTCCATCCCCTATTAAACCATAGCCATTTGAAAGATCCTTGAGCGGGCTAAAACTTTCATGAATAAATTATTTTGAAATTTTTCTTAGATTGAAAGTTATGCTTTATTTTATGAAAATAGGTCACTGTGGACAGTTTTAATAAAACTCAGAATTATCACCTTATTTGGCACGGACCTTTGAACAAACAAATGGAGCCCAAATTTTTCCAAATTAGCCTTGTTAGAAAGATATATGTCTTGTCTTAAAAAAAAATTTTGAGATTGTCTTGAAATACTTCACGATTTTAGAATTATAATGATACGAAATAGGGTTGTCACTGTTCCATGTACACAGCAGGGTACAGCTAGTAAACCCACATTTCCTTGAACCTCTAAGAGGACAAATGGAGTTCAATTGTCTTTAAACTACCCCCATTTGAAAGATGGGTGTGTCTAGTATAAAATTGGCTTTGGAACCATCTTTAAATTCCAAATGGACCAAAAGTTACGACCCTAATTGTGAGTGCACGTCATTGCCTAAAATTGCAGAAAGTTGAGCTGTAATGCTTAATGCTGATATTGCAACTGTTATTGTTATACTAATACTGTGATATTGTCACTGTTACTATGATACTGCTATTATTATTATGATACTACCACTGTTACTGTGATACTGCTATTGTCATTGTTATTGTGATACTACCACTAATACTGAGACACTGGAAGCATGATAATTTGATATTGACCACTTGGCAACCACCCATTGGTAGTGGGGTACTACTATACTATTGAAACACTGATACTGTAAGCCTCTTTTGTGACTGACCACTACGCAATGGGACACCCATTGGTAGGGGGATGTTATTCTATGGCACACTGTGGGACTGCTATACTGTGATATATTGAGAGTGACCAGTACACAATGGGGCACCCATTGGTAGTGGTACCGTTTTATTGAGGAAAACACTGTGTAACTGACAAACTGTGATATTCTATGACTGACCACTGTGCAATAGGTCACCCATTGGTAGTTGGATACTGGATGTGGACAACTGTTGACTACACCTCGAACCCCAATGATGGGACTAGGGTCAGGAAGTAAACTGGGAGATTCGATAGGTCGCACCCTCCAATTGTTATTGACATTAGCATTGGGTCATGTAATGGTAGTGTAACGCTCTCTCAGTAGAAGGGCACATGAGAGGTCATGTCTAGCAAGGCCTCTGCCTATCAAATACCCCAAAGCATACTGAGGACGTGTGTGTGTATGTGAGGGTATTATGAAGTGGGGCACCCACTTGTCATTGTCCTTTCTCCTGAATAAGGGTAGAGGTTTCAGGCTGCAAGTTTTGCTTAGCCTGAGCAAGGAACTTCTGCTTCAGGAGTAGATCTCTCTAGTTCTATAACTATGATTTGTTAACCTTACTATTTTGCCTAAAGTGAAATAATTTATAGCTTATACGTTGTGTATTGAACTGCTTTTCGTACTATACTATTACAATACTTAAAGGAATTCTAGAGGGCTTCCCCTTGAAATTCTGTGATTAAGTGTGCACTACTTATTGTTACCACTGTTATAATAGTTGGGATTCAATGGTGTAGATCTACTTCCTAGGTTGTTAGCTAATTCCATCTTATTTGTTTGACTATAGAAAGAAAGTGTTAGCCTTGGATCTGAAGGTGAGTAGTTGTGTTGTGAGGGTGGGTGAAGCTTGAAGTCTGAAGAGCCATCTTTCGAAGCTTTTTATAGTATGTTTTTGGTGGTCTTACCACAGTGATGGTTACTTTACACTTTGTATTTATTTTGGGCCATTAGCGATTTGAAGAATTGTAAGAAATTTTAAATATCTAGTGAATGGAAATGACAACTCTTTTGAAATGATATCTATCTTTATGTATAGATTTTAGTTTTACTATCATGGTTTTCTCTTGATTCTGTGTTTTCATGCGATTGAGCCACTCCCACCAGAGTGATGTTCGCCACCTCACATCACGGTCCCACTCCTCGCCTTCATCGGCTCTAACAATTTAAGGTCCAGGGGCTGGGTAACGACAATTTATGGTATCAGAGCAGCCAGGATAAGATTCTTGGCCTAGGAAGTCTTAGGAGTTTCTGTAGGATAGTTCTTTGATAGGCTAGTAACTGGATGTTTGTGTTTTAGGTTGAAGATGCCGAAGACTCGTGCTAACAATGGGAGTTCAAGAAATGAGAACACCGAGGCCTTCGGTGAATTTTTCAGAACCTTGGGGGCGGTGACACAAATAATGAGAGATTCTATGTCAGCCCCGTCTACCCCGGCCCCTGATCAGAGTGATAGCAGTTTGGTAGAAAGGTTCAGGAGACTGGCACCTCGAAACATTGTGTGGCATGGGGGAGTAGAGAAGGCTAAGAGATGGAGAAGACAAATAGAAAAGACCTTTAAAGTTCTAAATTGTACAGACGAGCAAATGGTTAGGCTCAAAGGAGAAGTTGAGCACTGGTGGAGCTCAGTAATGCAGTCACGGGAAAGGTCAGGAATTGTAACTACTTGGGAGAATTTCCTGAAAGTATTTTATGAGAAGTATTTTCCCAACTCCGTAAGGGAAAGGAAAGAGGTAGAATTTATAGAGGTACAATAGGGAAAGATGTCTATAGAGCAATATGTAGTGAAATTTGCTGAACTCTCCAGGTATGCGCCACATATTATTAACTCTGAGGCACGAAAGGCTAGTAAGTTTGAGAGGGGCCCTTGGCCCGATATAAGGGGGAGGATTATTTCAGCTAACCTCAAGACCTTTTCCCCACTGGTGGATCTGGCCTTAACGATAGAGAGAGATTGTGAAGAATTTTGAGCTAGAAGAGAAGGGACATTGGGTGTCGCACGGTCTGAAAGTTTTTTGAAGAAAGCGCAACCACCTCCAAGGAAAGAGTTAAAGGGGAGAAATAATCAGGGTGGTGTCAAGATTCCAGGGGTTTTTCCAAATGACGGAAGGATCAACTGACCCCCAATCTGCCCTCACTGTGGTCTGGGCAATCATACCGGAGCTGAGTGCTTCAAGAAGACTAGGGCCTATGTAAGGGCCACAATTTTCTTCCTAGCCAGTATCTCCACACGAGAAAAAATATGTAATGTCGAGCAAGAAGTCGTAACGATTTTTGCCGTGCGCGAATGGCGTATGGAGAATTGTCATTTGAGGAATTGCTGCACGTGTATAAGGAGCAGCGTCGATTGGAAGAGAAGAGAGATTTCCGCTTGTTGGAAGAGAATAGAGAGCAGTGCCCGTTGGAAGGAAAGAGAGCAGCGCCGGTTGGAAGGTAAGAGAGATTAGCATTGGTTGGAGCAGTGTCGGTTGGAAGAGAAGAGAGAGCAGTGCCGATTGGAAGGGAAGAGAGAGCAGTGCCCGTTGAAACGGAAGAGAGAGCAGTGCAGGTTGGAAGAGAAGAGAGAGAAGCGCAGGTTGGAGCAGCACCGGTTGGAAGAGAAGAGAGAGCAGTGCCGGTTGGAAGGGAAGAGAGCAGCACCGGTTGGAAGGGAAGAGAGATCAGCACCGGTTGGAGTAGTGCCGGTTGGAAGAGAAGAGAGAGCAGCACCAGTTGAAAGGGAAGATAGAGCAGCATCGATTAAAAGGGAAGAGTGAGCAGTGCTGGTTGGAAGAGAAGAGGGATCAGCGCCTGTTGGAAGGGAAGAGAGAGCAGCACCGTTTGAAAGGGAAGAGAGATCAGCACCGGTTGGAGCAGCGCCGGTTAGAAGGGAAGAAAGAGCAGCGTCAATTGGATGGGAAGAGAGAGTAGCACCGATTGGAAGAGAAAAGAACAGCGCCCGGTTGGAAGAGAAGAGAGTAGCACCGGTTGGCATAGTGTCGGGTGAAGCAGCACCGGCCGGAGCATCGTCAGTTGGATGTTTGATAGTGAAGCGCCAGGAGTGTCTTAGTCAAACATACAACCTCTGTGCATGTCAGAGCCACCCCGTATGTGTCAAAGCATTGAATGATTGTGTCCGCCACAGTGTTTCCAACCACCCTCTCCTTTTAACCCTTGGGCCACATGGGTCTCTCCCATTTTTTCCTCAACCTTTCCCTCTCTCTTGAAGCTCACTGCTGCCCCTTTCAAGACAGCCGATTGGTGAAGCCAAGGAAAGCTCGTGAAGGCCATGAGCAAGGATTTTTGATACCATGAGAAGTCAAGGTAAGTGGGTTTAGCTTTATGCATCTGTGATTTCTGTAAAAATGTTGAAATGGATTAGATGATATAAAGGAAAATATGAAGAATGAATGGGTTAACATGAGGTTGAAGTTTCAGTTTGTGCTTCTCAATGCCATGACTGTGTCTACCATATGTTTGATCTTTTTATTTATGAAAACTCAAAAAATTTCTCACCTTGAGACTCCTTATCACGAATAAGCTTCTAAGCCCAAAGTGTAGCCTGGCTAGGAAATATTAAGTGTTCTTTAAATGTATAATAACATGTGAATATGAATTTCCAGAACTGTGAATGCTTTTACATCTATATGTTTGACGAGCAAATGTTGTCCAAATGGGACCAAATCAGCTCCAAATGAAATGCATGTGTATACTCCAAGTTTAATTTTTATGTCATGATAATATTTTGCATGGATAAACAATATGGCCCTAAACTTCGAGGCATGACAATATCCACAATCGCTGCTATTTCCAGCAACTGTGGCTTTTATTGGGCAATGCTTTTAGCCTAGATAATGGTATCCAAAAACCTTGAAATTACAGCCATTGGAAAGGTCTATGAATGTAATTAAAGTTCCATGTTTTGAAATGTTTGAAACTCCCCACTGATTTTGAGCTATGACTCGAAATGCGCCAACACATTACTACGCACTGTTGTAGGGAAATTTCCAGCAACTAAGGCTCACTTTCTACTGAGCTATTGACCCATCAAATGGCACCTAAATTTCTTCAAATAACTGTTTTTGTAAATAAATGTGTGTTAGCTCAAGGTTTTATGTTTGAGGCATCCTGGAAATCCCCCTACATCGGGAGCTACACCCTCGCTAAGAGGGGCATGTCACTGTTACTTGTCACTGCATCATTGTATGATCATGTGACACTAAGTTGTCGTCATATATGATAAATGTGAATGCCATATGATAAATTCCATGAGAATTCCATAAAGATATGTGAATGATGCTATGTAAACTACACTTTGTGAGAAAAGAAGGGGTCACAAACACGATAATGATGAAATGAATTAACAATGAATGCCAAATGCTACTAAGAAAGCTTATGTTTAAATGCCCTGTGATAGCTGATGAAATGCATGTCTTTTGCTAAATGCTATGACGCTATGATAAAATATGATTCATATGTTATGAGGAAATGAATGGTCACTGCTTATATTGTTGTTGACCACTACGCGGTGGGACACTCACCGGTGGTGGATACTGTGTTGCTATATTGATAAAAGTGTTGACCAATATGCATTGAGACCCAAGCCCTTTGGTAACGAATATTGGACTTATTGATGGGAACATTGGCCACTACGTAGTGGGACCCGAGCCCATCGGTAGCGAGAGCTATGTTCACCAAGACATTGATGAGGATATTAGCCACTACGTATTGGGACACTCACCGGTAGTAGATGCTACTATGATATTGCCTTTTACGCGATGGGACACTCATCGGTAGTAAGGAAAGAGATGTCGGCATATCCCCTAACCTGCATAATGATAGGAACGGGTTAAGGGAGAGGATAAAGGGTCGCACCTTAGAATTATGAAATGATATGTAATTGATGCCTTGCAAGGTAAGGGCCCATCAACCCAATGCATGCTGGGGACTGTGTGAGTGTTTTGAGGGTATTACGATGTAGATACACCACATGTCATTACGCTCCCTCCTGTGTGATGGTAGACGTCTTAAGCAATGGGATTGGCTTAACCTGATAGATAAGGCCTCTACTGCGGGAGTAAGTGATTCAGGGAGTACGTGGGTAATGATTGAATCTCTTTATAAGGAATGTTTAACATTATAATGATGGAATGATTTATGATTTCATTAATTGAAGGATCTGATCGCACTGATTTAGATATGACTGTCGTTTAAATGAAATGTTCATATTCGATGTCTTAACTTGATATGCATTTATGCTAAATTATGACTCTAACTTGATAAACTGTACTATTGTCACATATAGATAGCACCACCCCAGATGTATAACACTAGACCTGCTTACGGGGCTTTATAGCTCATCCCATTATTTCTCCTCTGCTTGTAGATTTGTAGAGGCAAGTACAGGGCTGGAAGTTCGTGTTTGGCAGCTGGAAGACAAAGCTTGTGATCTTGAAGAAGGTGCTTAGACCTTGTTTATGCCTGGGCTGTTTGGCCCTGGTTTTGTTTTCTTCCAGGTGGATACGTGTAATATTAAGCCTTGATGCACCAAACTGAATGTAATATTTTGAAAGATTTTTATATTATAAATTTTGGTGTGCAAAGTTTCTTCCTTACTCTTCTGCTAGTTAAGCTTGTCGCTTTAACTCTCTTCCATGGTTTGCTCAATATTTTAATATAAAGGCGTTGAGCCCACTCCTACCTAAGAGACAAACGTTACATTAAATCACGAACCCGCACTCGATCGCCCGTCACCGCATAAGGTACAGTGGTCGCGGACGGGGTCATGACAGCTTGCTTCCAGTGTGGCAAGCCAAGCCATCTTGGAAAAGACAGTCCCATCAAAGGACCAGAGGACCGACCAAGGGCGGGTGTTCGCCCTGACAGAGCAAGAAGCTAAGGCATCGACCTCTGTTATTGGTGGTACGCTTTCTATATATGGTTTTGAAGCAAGAGTTTAAATTGATCTTGGATCTTCCCATTCATTTGTTGCACCACACTTTTTCATGTCACCTAAATGTTAAGCTTGCACAACTTGACTGGACTTTGGTAGTATGTACACCTTTGCGAGAGTCAATAGAAACTGATTTAGTGTATAAATAGTGTGGGGTTGTGATTGAAGGGCATATGTTACCTATAGACTTGGTACTCCTAGATCTCCAAGACTTTGACATTGTTTTGGGCATGGACTGGTTGTCCACCCACTATGCCATATTGAACTGTTTTGATAAGACTGTAACCTTTAGATGCTCAGGCCAACCCGAACTGAATTTTAAGGGCAGCAAGGATGTTTCTCCTTTACCCCTTATCTCAGCTTTTCGTGCTTCTCGCCTGTTGGCTAAAAGATGTGTGGGATACTTGGCTTATGTAGTAGAACATCGGAATGTCCAGTCCAAATTAGAAGAGATACCGATGGTGAGAGAATATCCAAAGGTCTTCCCGGAAGAGTTAACTTATCTGCCCTCAGTTAGGAAGAATGAATTTGAAATAGAGGTGGCCCCTAGTACTGCTCTTATATCTAAAGCCCCTTATAGGATGGCCCTAGTTGAGCTAAAGGAATTGAATGAGCAGTTACATTGAATTGTTGGATAAGGGGTTTATTCGACCTAGTGTATCACCATGGGGTACACTAGTTTTGTTTGTTAAGAAGAAAGATAGGACCTTAAGACTACAAATTATTTATAGACACTTGAATCAGGTCACAGTTAAAAATAAGTACCCATTTCCCAAAATTGATGACCTATTTGATCAACTACAAGGGGGCCAAGTATTTTCTAAGATAGACCTTTAGTCAGGTTACCATCAGTTAAAGGTTAAGGAAGAGGATACCTCCAAGACCACATTCAGAACTCGTTATGGCTACTACGAGTTCTTAGTCATACCTTTTGGGTTAACAAATACCCTGGGCATCTTCATGGATCTGATCAACAGAGTTTTTAGACCCCATCTGGAAAACTTTGTAGTGGTCTTTATAGATGATATTTTGGTATATTCCAGAAATCAAGAAGAACATGAACGACATTTAAGAATGGTCCGCCAGACCTTAAGAACTGAGAAGTTATATGCCAAGCTGAGTAAGAGTGATTTCTAGCTCCCAAGCGTGGCTTTCTTTAAGCATATTGTTTCCAAAGACAGGGTTGCAGTTGATTCTTGTAAGATTGAGGTTGTGCGTAAGTGGGAAAGACCAATGAATGTATCTTAAGTCCATAGTTTCCTTAGACTGGCAGGGTATTATAGACGTTTTGTGAAGGGGTTATCAAAGATAGCACTTCCCCTGACCCGCCTAACCTAGAAAGAAGTCAATTTTGAATGGTCTGATAACTGCGAGAGGCGTTTTCAGGAACTGACGAGAAGACTGAATACAGCCCCGATATTGACCTTGCCAGAGGGGAATGAAGATTTCATAGTCTACACAGAAGCCTCACACAAATGGCTTTGGTGTGTACTGATGCAACGACGAATGGTTATAACCTACGCCTCCAAGCAATTAAAGCCATATGAACAAAACTATCCCACTCATGATTTGGAGTTGGCAGCTGTGGTTTTCGTCTTTAAAATTTGAAGACATTATCTGTATGGGGCCCAATTTAATGTATTCACCGACCAAAAGAGCCTCAAGAACTTATTTTCTCAAAAAGAGTTGAATATGAGACAAAAAAGGTGGATGGACTTGCTCAATGATTACTACCACCTGGGTAAGACCAACGTCATGGCAGACGCCTTAAGTATGAAGCCTGTGGTGTCGATGGCTCACATGATGGTCCAAGAGATGAAACTACTAGAAGATGCAGTAGAATGGCACCCAGCTCTGCCCCCTTGAGGATGTAAAAGGAATAATTTCATGTACAAGAGTAAAGCCCCAACTCAATTCATGAATATTTTTGAGGAAATAAAGACTGAAGGTAAAGATGATTTTTCTTGGGGCAGTGATGAATTGTTAAAGTTTAAAGGTCGGGTTTGTGTCCCTAGCAATGAGAACGCAAAAAGGGCTATCTTGGAAGAGGCACACCACTCCAGTTATACAGTGCACCCTGGGAGCACTACAATGTATCAGGATTTGAAAAGGGTCTTTTGGTGGAATAATATGAAGAGAGAAGTAGTGCAGTTTGTTTCTAAGTGTTGGACACGTCAGCAAGTGAAGGCTAAACATCAGAAACCTGCCGGAAAGTTACAACCCTTAGCGGTGCTATAATAGAAGTGGGAGCACATAACTATGCATTTTGTGTTAGGCTTGCCTAGATCAAGTATGGGCCATGATAGTATTTGGGTCATTGTGGATTGACTCTCTAAAGTCGCTCATTTCTTGCATATCTGCACTACCTACACGCTGGACAAGTTGGCCAAGCTTTACATCAAAGAGATAGTAAGACTGCATGGGGTGCTTATTATTATTGTGTCTGACAGGGACTCTAGATTTACTTCAAGATTTTGGAATAGTCTGCAGTCGGTCATGGGAACCAAACTCACTTTCAGTACAGCTTTTCACCCTCAGACTGATGGACAATCGGAAAGAACCATTCAGACCTTAGAAGATATGCTGAGGGTATATGTAATAGATTTTAAAAGAAATTGGGATAATCATCTGCCTTTAATAGAATTTGCTTATAACAACAGTTTCTAGGTCAGTATCCAGATGGCGCCTTTTGAGGCATTATATGGGAGGAAGTGCAGATCTCTTATATGTTGGGACGAGGTTGGTGAGAGGAAACTATTGGGGCCAAAGATTGTTCAAATAACCTAGATTGCTCTAATTCAAGAAAGTCTTCAAATAGCTCAAAGTCAACAGAAGAGTTATGCCGACAATCGGAGAAGGGACCTTGAATTTGAAGTAGGTGATCGCGTTTTTCTGAAGGTGTTACCAATTATGGGCATAATGAGATTTGGCAAAAGGGGAAACTAAGTTCACGATTTATTGGACGCTTTGAGATTTTAGAAAGGATTGGAGTCGTGGCATATTGATTGGCCCTATCACTCGAGTTGGCCAATATTCATGATGTGTTTCATGTGTCACTATTGAGAAAGTATTAGCTCAATCCTTCCCATGCCCTGAAGTATGAGCCGATACCGATCAAGGAAGATTCGACTTATGTTGAAAAGCCAATTGAGATACGGGAAAAAAAAATTCAAGTGTTCTGCAATAAAGATATCCCCCTAGTCTCGAATCTTTGGCAGTATCATTTTAAGGAGAAATCAGCGTGGGACAAGAAGATGAGATCCAGGTTAAATACCCCCATTTATTCAATTAATTAAGCTAACAATTTTGAGGACAAAATATTTTTAAGGGGGGATGATGTAAGGACCAAAATTTTTAGGCCACAATATCACGCACGGCGGTAGGAGTATGCTGAAAGGAGGGGCAATGTCGTTTGTGGTTCAAGGACCAGTGTCGGCAGTGAAGAGAGAGATGGACAAGTGCCGCCTGTGAAGATAGAGATGGACTAGCGCTAGCTGTGAAGATAGAGATGGATCAGCGTCAGCAGTGAAGAGAGAGATGGATAAGCATTGGCTATGAAGAGATAGATGGACCAGTGCTGGCTGTGAAGAGTGAGATGGACCAGTGCTGGTTGTGAAGAGAGAGAGTAAGTCAGCACTAGTTGTGTCTCTGATGTGCATGGGTTGTGAGTGACACCTGCTGAGTGCATGCTATTTTGACTGCCACTTGTCCAGGCTTGGCGCCACTTGGACAGCAACCCCAGCCTCATGTGTACTTAATCCTTCCCGCTCACCCACGCCATTCATTCTTCCCTCATCTCTTCTCTCTCTTTAAGGAAAAAGCCACTGTAAGAGGCAGCCATTGTTGGAGTAAAAGAGGGCTATGAAAGAAGGTTTGGGGTTGGCAATTTTACTGTTAAGGTAAGTGAATCCATCATCATTACATTATAGTCATAAGGATTCATGGATTTTATGCTTATGAGATGAGTAATGAGAGTGTATGTGATGTGGCGAATTATTATGCCTTGTTCATTGAAATTTGGGGCTTTTGTTTTATGATGAATGTGGACGCTGAGAATATATATATGATTCATAAATTCTTTAAGAAATGCATGTTTATGTGTGTACATTGTGATACAATAGTTGTTGTCATGTTCTTCACCATGAAATTGATATTATGAAATATGTTCTTGAGGTATATGTGGAATTACTGTGGAATTCCAAGAATATACACATTGTGTAGAGGGCTTTGAACAACCAAACAAGGTCTGATTGGCCTCAAGTTACCGCCATTGGAAATATATGCGAGTCTAGTAAAATGTTCGTGTTTACCCACTGTCAAAAATTTTTATAAAAATGAAGTTATGTTTCAAAATGTACTTATAGGTCACTGTTGACTTTTTTCCTGGATTTTCCACTGACACTACCGGGGTCACTGAATTTAACTAACCCAACAAGGTCTATCTCCTGTCAAACTATAGCCATTTCAAAGGTCATTGAGTGAGCTAAAACTTGCATGAAGAAATTATTTTGAAAGTCTTCTTAGATTGAAAGTTATGTTTTATTTTATGAAGATAGGTCATTGTAGACAGTTTTAATAAAATTCAGAATTAGTACGAACATTTAAACAACCAAATGGAGTCCAACTGTTTTGAAATTGGCCTTGTTAGAAAGATATATGTCTTGTCTTAAACTTTTATTTTGAGATTGTCTCGAAATACTTCACGGTTTGAGAATTATAGTGATACGAAGAAGGGTTGTCACAGTTCCATGTACACATCATGGTACAGCTACTAAACCCCCATTTCCTTGAACCTCTAAGAGGCCAAATAGGGTTCAATTGTCTTCAAACTACGTCCATTTGAAAGATGAATGTGTTAGTAGAAAATTGCTTTTGGAACCGTTTTCAATTTTCAAATGGACCAAAAGTTACGACCTTAATTGTGAGTGCATGTCATTGCTTATAATTGTAGGAAGTTGAGTTGTAATGCTTAATTGTGATACTGTCACTATTACTGTGATATTGTTACTGTTAATGTGATACTATTACTGTGATACTGCTACTGTTACTATGATACTGTCACTGTTACTGTGATATTGTTACTATTACTGTGATACTACTACTAATATTGTGACACTGGAAGCATTTTAATTCGATACTGACCACTATGCAATGGACGACCCATCAATAGTGGGGTGCTGCTATACTGCTGAAACACTGATACTCTAAGCCATTTTTATGACTGACTGGTCAGGTGCCTCAATCTCATTTGACGATCAGGCGGCACGCATCTCGGGTTTCGAGGAAGACCCAGGACGTTCTTACGATCACTCTCTCGGGAACCTCGTTCGAGAACAGGGGCAGGTGTTACCAACGGGTGAGAGAGGAATTTAAGGTGGGTTCAGGACTTACTCGGGTTGGCTCGCATGGGCGTCCTCTTAGATCACGAAAAAAGCCCCCTAGTAATAAAATTAGTTCGGAATCACCTCCCTTGGCTTGTATTCTTTTGTTTTTTGCAATCACATACATATGGGAAAGGTTATAAGACAGGTGGGTCAAACCTTACCCTTTTCCTCTTTGGTGAACGTACGCAATCATGCGCATTCAAAAGAAGAAGAGAAGAAAGATGGAGGAGAGAAGAATTTGATTGGGCGGGAAGATTAGAGCAGTGACTAAGCTGGTGAATAAATGGCCTGACGTGGAAGTAAAACAGGTTCAGTAACTCAGTTTGGCTCACAAGATTCTACTAAACATCATTGTTTGAACGTATTTTTCATAAACTTGACCCTAATTAGGAATAAGTGGGAAAGCAGGTCAATAAAGCCTACAAAACAGTGGAAATTCCCGACAGTCTCAGAACGGCCTCAGAACTGGTTAAAATCTTTATAAGCACTCCAAAAGGTCACCTGCCAAGTTTCTTCGCGATCAGACATGTCTAAGGTATTGAACACATAAACAATTTTTGAAAAATTGGCCTCCAGCACCCTGAAACAGATCCAATAACTGTAACTACATTTTCTGTGTGTTAAACAGTTGTGGAACCACCGCCATTGGATCCGGCATGGTCGAAAACCCTTATGGGCTAAGTTTCGACTTCAGACACTCCAGAAAAAAGATATGAGCAAAACATTGAAACAAGAGGGGCCGCACACTATTCTCGTGTGGCCTCACTCAACAAAACACCATTAAAGGTGGTTGTTTTTACAGCCACGAGTAGCCACTTTCGGGGCCCATATCTCACTCGATCCGAGTCGGATCGCTCAAAATTTTTGTGAGCATGTTCATCTCGTCGATACGAGCGTTTTAATATGTGATACACCCCGTGACGATATCCGAACAAGGAGAAAAACTAGAGAGATGTTGTCGATCTGTGAAGAAGTTGTAGAAAATTCAGCAGCGACACACCTCGCTTGATGGACCAAATCACGACGCTCGCGCAACAGATCAACACGAAACTAATTCCATTATGTGCATAAGGTCTAGGACTACCATTACTCTGAACCCCGTATATGATGGAAAGCCAGATTTCATACATGAAGCCGACAAAATAACTGAAATTTCGGCCGCCGGATTCCAGATTCTGGACAAAACTCAAAAGTTGCTAGATCTTCGTTCAGGCTCCAAATTGTGTTCCGTTTGTTGCCACGCGATCGTGACGGCATACTGAGTGCGCTACGATGAAAAAATTGCAGAAAAATATCAAATAACGAGTGTATCATCGATCCAAAGTTTTCAAGATTCACGCAAATTTCAAGTCTCGTGATCGTGGTTTGAAACACGATCAATGGTTCGAAATTGGTATCAAATCGATCGTCATTCCAAGCCCTATAAGAAAATATTCATCTTTCAATCAAATGGGGTATCAGAACAACCCTGGAACAGTTTGAGAAGATCGCACAAGTTTTTAGGCAGTAGCAGGGACAGTTCTGGAATTTCACACATTGTTAGGCAGGGGCAAAACAATCATTTTGCACCCCATTTTCTTAATTTTATTTAATTCAATTAAATTGTAATTATCATTAATTTAGTTAGTTTTTGGGTATCCACTTGCGTTTTAGCTTAATCCTATATAAACACCACACGCAATTGTAAACGAGACCTTGGATTCATTTTTCCATCATTCAATAAAATTTCCATTCTTGTTTAAATTCTTGAGTACATCTTGCAGAGAGAGAAAAAAAAGGTCGGTACCTTTAGAAAAGGTAATTTTCTCTCTCTTCATCTTTTCTCTCTTCATCTTTTCTCTCTCCTCTTTTCTCTTTTCTTTCTCTTCTTTTCTCTCTCTTATCATCTCTTTCTCTCTCTTCTTTTCTCTCTCCTCTTTTCTCTTTTCTTTCTCTTCTTTTCTCTCTCTTCATTTCTCTTTTCTCATCTCTATCTCTCTTTCTCTCTCTTCTTTTCTCTCTCTCTCTTCTCATCTCTATCTCTCTTTTCTCTCTCTTGTTCATTCATTCCCAACATCGGGTAGAGTTTTATCTCTCCTCTTTTTGCATTCCCAATGTCGGGTGGAGTTTCTCTCTCTTCTCCTCTCATTCCCAATGTCGGTTGGATTTTCTCTCTCCTCTCCTCTCATTCTTGACGTCGGTTGGGTTTTCACTTATTTTTCTCCTCTTCTCTCTCTATTTATCCTTGTGGTCCCACATGAGTACAATCCATTTCTTCTCTCGTCCCTGTTGTCCCTCACGACAACAATTTTCTCCTCTCCCTCCTCGTGGTCCAACATGACCACAATTTGCCTCCTTTCTTATTCCTTCATCCCCTGTAAGTCCACCTGCTTTCAGGTGTACCCTCAGGTCTACCCTCCTCTATCTTTTCTTGGTGGTCCCTCGAGCATCTCCCTTTTCTTTTCTTTTTCTTTTTCTTTTTCTTTTTCCTTTATTTTTTTTGGTGCACCCTCGTGTTGAGCAATTTCCCACGTAGCGCGGGTTGGGCAATTTTCATCTAGCGCGGGCGGGTTGGGAAATTTTCATGTAGCGCGGGTTGGGCAATTTCACGTGCGCTCCCCTTCCCGCTTCCTAGCGCTGGCTGTGCGCTCCCCTTCCACCTTTCCGTGTAAGATCCAATGTCCTCCTGCCTTCTCTTTCTTCCGCGCCCTCTCTCTCTTTCTCACTCTAGGCATGCCCCTGTTCACACGTCTCAACCTCTCCGCTACCACCTTCTTCCCTCTCTGAAAACAGTCAGCTACGATTCCCATAATACCCCCTCTTTACCCAATTTCCCTATGTTTCAATTCACCCACCTGTAACCAGAAGGTTGCTGCCTCCTCTTCCGTGTACTCCTCCTTCTCCACCTCAGTGCTCTCACCTTATTCACCTCAGCCTCGACTATCACCAGCAGTCATGACCAACCTCCTCCATCTCTCCCCGTCTACTCCAATCTCTTCTACGCATTGTTGTTCAATATTGTGCCCACTCTTGAACTCCACTGCTGAGCAACCAACATCACCGTCTTAGCCAGCAAGTAATTCGAACCACCTTTGCTCAACCATTTTTCACCCCACTTTCTTTCTCCCTCTGCTCCTCTCTTCTTCATTTCACTGCCATCTACAAGCAGGCCCTGTGTCAGCCATTTCCGCCACCTCTCGCTGGCTGCCCCTGTCCCTCCACTCAGTGTGTCATCCCTGCAACCATCATTTCAGCCTCATCTCCATCGATCCATCAAGCCTTCTCCTCCAAAGCAAAGACGCCCCCCATTTTCGTCACCTTGCTGCTCTCATGTTGCAGCTGCTCCATTCCTGCCTGCAATTTCCGCCCCTCTCAATCGCAGCCCTATCCTAGCTGCTGCGCCCTTCAATCCACCATCAGTTTCCATCGTTCTGTTCTCCTGCTCTTCTCTTCTTCACCTGCACTCCCCTGCAGCCATTCGCGAGCCATCTCTCGCACCTCTCCATCGCCCAATTCACTGCCTCTCTCGCCCTGCTCTCTCATGCTCTCCTCTCGCTTCAACGTTCCTTTCTCTGTCTAAAAAACCCACAACACAAACTCTTGCTTCCTCTTCTTATTTCATTTTCGTTTTAAAATTCTCGTTGATTTCATTTCGTTCGTTTTGTGATACTTTCGTTCTCATCCTATCTTCTCGTGTAATGCCCATAACTCATTATAGAGTTCTCTATCTCACTTAACCAAAGTACTTTTCTGTTATCTCCGTACTTATAAAGTCGAACTTTACCTTCTATCATGAACATAAAAAGTCGAACAAAAAGCTCTCACTCTCTTACTAACTTTTCATTATTTTTATTATTATTTTATTTTACATAATCTCACTTATTATATTTTATTGTACTTTAATTTACTTCATGCTATTTTTCTGTTATGCCATTTATTTCATCTTATATTTTCTTATCTTATTTTTTTTACTTCATTCATTTTTTTTCTTATTATTTAGTTATTTATTTTCATTTATCTTTATTTTCTTTATTTTATTTACTTCATTATTTTATTTCATTTTACTTAATTTCATTTCATTTTATTTACCTCTTTTATCTTATATTCATTTACCTTATTCTATTTACTCCACCAATTTTGTTTTAATTTATCTTTATCTTCCTTATTTTATTTAGCTTCTTTATTTTATTTTATTTTTCTCACTTCAGTCATTTTATTTCATTTTCCTTTATTCCATTGTATTTTATTTTTATTCCATTTATTTTATCCTATTATCCCTTACTCGATTTTTATTCATTTATTTTATTTTAATTATCTCATCTTATTTTATTTTCTTCCATCCCTTTTATTTTATTTTACTTCATTTTATTTATTTGACTTCCCTTTATGTCATTTTAATCCTAATTTTATTTTATTTCATCTTTATTTTAATTCATCTTTCTCATTTTTATTTCATCCTGTAACAAGGTGGGGACCTTGCCTCACTTGTCGGTACTTCTAATGTGTGTGTGTGTGTTTGCAGGAAAGAAGAAACAGGTCAAGGGAGGTGATTCCAAACCGGTCATAGGCCAGAGGGGGTTTTTCAACGTGATCTAAAAGGGCGCCCACACGAACTAGCCTGAGCGTGTCACGGACCCACTTTAGGTAAGTCCCGACTCACAACCTTAAACTCCTCTCTCACCGGTTGGTAATACCTGCCCTCGATCTCGAACAAGATTCCCGAGAGAACGATCCCAAAAACGTCTTGGGTCTTCCCTCGAAACCCGAGATGCATGCTGCCCGATAATCCAGGATCCGGAGGGCAAGATCGACGCCCCTAACCAACTTGGCGACTCCACTGGGGAAATGCCACCCGACAGTTGAATCGTTCTTGTTTGACATTCCTTTCTTTTTATTTCTGCTTACTATACACACACCAGTCGGGGGTTTTGCTATTCCTGCACTCGTGAGCCTTTATCGGGAACAGGTTCTGTGAACAAGCACCTTGCTACCCGCGAGTCACTTGCCAGTCCCATTGCTCGGGGCAGCCCGAAGGCCGCCCCTCCCTCTCCCGCGCCTTACAGTTCATCTGTCGTTGCCCTTGTGGGTAACCGCGAGGCTCCCCCCTATTCTTTATCACTTCGAGTCCCTGTAATAGGATGCTTGACACCAGGAGGAGGCAGCAGCTCTGAAGCCACCACCTCACACACACCCATCAAAGCTAGTGGACCATTCTAGCTACCACTCGGGGCAACCCTCAGGTTACCCCGATACACGATCAAGGTTCTGGACTTCTTGGACTTGGCCCTTCACCTCTTTTGCATGCACAATGCACCACTCGGGGCGACCCTCAGGTTACCTCAGGACACTGTCTAGGTTCGGGTCTTCTTGGACCGTGCCCTACACATCCTCGAGGCAACCCTCAGGTTACCTCGGATCACTATCAGGGTTCGGCTCTTCTTGGACCAGGCCCTGCACACCCCTTGCATATGCACTGTACTGCTCGGGGTAGCTTTGTTGCGACGCTTGCCTGAGCACACGAAGAGGAACCTCCTAGTCCCCCTTCCCACCACATGCTTGTTCAATCTGCGAAGGATGGTCACACGGCCATTTCGTCACACACTTGCTCAGGCACTGGGCCTCTTAAGGCCCGACCGGGTTGACCACCAGGTCACTCAAAGTCCTTTTGCAGAGGGCACACACGCGTCAATCCCGCTGCCTGCCTAGAGCAAACCTGTCCAATGTGCACATATGCACAGATCCGAAACTTCCTCTAATTCTGAGGACACCATGGAAGACTTCTCGGCTGAGGATGAGAGCCCTTGCTTTTCCCTAACACCCCTCGATGCGGATGATGCCTAAAAATCATCGAATGAGGAGAACACCAAAATGGTTACTCGGGGCATGATGAAGCCGGTTATCTATGAAAATCCAAGTCCTACTCTTGGCAAAGACAAATCTACGAACGGGGCAAAGAGCCACTCTGGTCCCTGTGATCACATCAATCTTGAGCTAATGGCAACACCACCAGATCAGACCCCCCAACCCATTTTGGGTCAAAGCACCAAGAGCAATGGCCTCGTTGAGCAGACTGAGCTCAGGGCAGCTCATAAGCTTGAATCAATTTCCCCTAGACTCCTGTTAAGCCCGAAGGCACCGTTGCGGGGCAGTCCCGGTGACTCAGGTGAGACAGAAGCCGAACCCACCGAGGGCGCTATCCATGATCCCTTGCTGGTGGAAGTTCGAACTATGAAGGGACTTGTCTTCTTCCTATCATGCAAGAGAATGATCCACCAACTCGTCCCAAAGTCTACCTTGGGATCCCGGTTCCTGAAGAGAAAACTGATACTGTTGAGCCGCTGCAAGGGTTTGAGAAACCCAATGTCGAGACCAACCTTCAGAATAAGAAGGGGACCTTGCCATAGGCCACTTTCCTTCCATCTTTCTAGGGATTTATCACGGAATCTTGGACACGTGATGAACAACCATCTACTCTCGTTGGTCCTAGTGATGCTACTTCCCTTGCTTGCTTCCCCCCAGACATTATCATCTCTGATGAGAACTCGTCACTCTCATCCAAGAAAAACTCCTCCCTAATACAGAATGAAATGAGCTCTGCTTCCCCTGATGCTAGCCTTGTTCAAGTGGAACCTCCATGCCTTCCAAATGCAACGACTCCCTGCAAAGCCAATTGTCAGCTCTCCTCATGTTGGGAACGCCTCATGTATCCTCTCAAGGATCATGATGGGGGGCTTGCCGTCCTCTGAGAGGTTCAGGTTCTCTCTTAATGGTAAGGAGCACTCAAGTATGGCTAGTGTCAAAACCGTGGTGATCAGTGAAGTACCAAAATATTATGAAGACGAGATTGCTCATCTTAAAGCCACAGTAAGGCGGTTACAGGCTGAGATGAGGTCGAAAGATGAAATGATAGAAACAGTGCGTCAAGCGGTATTGAAGTCTCATAAGCTTGAGTGTACCCCCTCAAGGCATCAAGCTCTATTTACTGGCCCTCAATCACCGCTCCTACCTATTAAAATGGGGCCATCAAACGGTGAACTACTCCCACACTCGCCTCCCTCACTGCCAGTCCCTTGTCCATGTATTCTTCGGATCGGGAATGAAGGACTAGTAAAAGGCATGGTGGCCAAAACATCAAACAGATGCGATACCTTAGTAACAGGAAAGCCAAATCGCTACCAGAAAACTTCCCCAGCTTGTATTGATCAGAATCTATTACCACAAGGAAATCGAAGACTCAATGTCCCCAACAACAAAATCAAGCATTTCTCAGGCAAAAGTCGACAGGAGAGTTCTTCCTTTGACAAGTGCATGATCCCCAAGTTGCTTGAAACTCTCTGATATAAAGAGATGATCAAGCTACCTAAGGTAAAAAGATCGGATGAAGTCGAAAGGGATGACGAACCCAATTATTGCCAATACCATAGGGTCCTTAATCACAAGACTGAGGAGTGTTGTACCATTGAAGACATTATCCAGATGCTCATAAACAACGGGGAGATTGAATTAGTAGAATGATTCCACAAGTGATCCAGTGCCTCGCATGGTCTAGATGCACGACCCTAAACTGCATGGTCCAAATTATATGACCTAAAACTACAGTGGAGGTCTGGATGCATGACCCTAAATTGCATGGCCCAAACCATATGACCTTTAACTATAGTGATGGTCTAGATGCACGACCTTAAACTACATAGTCCAAACTATACGACCTAAAACTATAGCGGAGATCTAGTTGCACGACCTTAAAATGTGTGGTCCGAGCTGCATGACCCTAAAACTGCATAGCCATGGTCCAAGCTATATGACCTTAAAACTTTAGCACACGTCCTAGTGGCATAACGTTAAACTGCGCAACATATGGTCTTGGAGGCAGGACCTTAAACGTGCCCGCAGGTCTCTGCGGATAACCTTAAAACATGCCAAATTGATGGTCATGGTGGCATGATCTTAAGCATACTTTCGCAAAAAGAAAAAAAAAGAAGAAGACGGACATGACGAAAACCGGCAAGGGAGTCATGGGTAAAAATGTCAAAAGAAAAAATGACAGACATGATGTGTACCCCGAAGGCCATCATGGGAAAATGTGTCAGGAAAAAGAGAGAAAGAAAAAGACGAGCATAGTGAAAACCCGCAAGGGAACTATGGGCAAGAGTGTCGAAACAAAAGGGATTTGGTGAAAACCCTTTAGGGCATTCCCTCTCAAATAACGGGCGTGCTGACCTTGCCTTTTGGGACAACACGAGTAAAAATGTCTCACGTCCCCGTAACAAGACGTTAAACTACCCGACATACAGTCTATTTGCACGACTATAAATTGCTTATATGTCTCCATGAGGTCCCTCACAAGCCGCTGCTCCTATGCATCCCTTGCACGCGTGACCCGAGCTGTCGTCCGCATGTCCTTCTCTCGCATCCCTCCCACGCATGCCCTAGAATCCATTAAAGATCTTTCCTCATGAAGCCGGGCCGATCAGCATAGAAAATCCCAAGGCCCGAACACAAGCCACCGCAGTCTGGGCAACCTATTCCCACAGCCAGCTATGTTCTCAAAGGACCACTGCCAACTGGATTCTCAAAAGCCCAACGCCGGTTGTGTTCTCAAAGGCCCAGCACCGGCTGTGTTCACTAAAGCCTAGCGTCGTTTGTGTTCTCAGTGCCGGCGGTTTTCTCCACAATCTAGCGCCGGTTTTGTTCTCAAAGCCTAGTGTCGTCTGCGTTCTTAAAGCCTAGTGTCGACTGTGTTCTCAATGGCCGATCTCCAACTAGGTTCTTAATGGCCAAGCATTGGATGCGTTCTCAAAGGCTAGCGTCGGCTGTGTTCTAAAGTCACCATCATGTGTGTTGCAACTACATACGCTAACGCCGTGTGTGTTACCACCGTCTGTGCTGGCGCCGCACATTTCAATACTGCAATCGTTCAAGACCACCATTGTGTGTGTTACATTCCCTATGCTAGTGTTGCGCGTGCTAGAACCTGGTCACCACCATGTGCATCCTACCACTATCCCTAGTGGTGTTGAACCCAGGCTATTACACCCAGGCTGTTGCACCCAAGCCATGACCTGTAATCCCCAATGGAGTCAGGAGCAGGCCACTGTCCCTCATCCCTAGTAGAGGTCACACCCATACTGCAGCCCATTATTCCCATTAGAGTTAGAGTCATGGTTAGCCCTACAATCCCCAGTGGATCAGTTTCACACTAAGCTATCTTATCCACAGGAAGTCGGGTTACCTGTCATAAGTCAATTCTCCAAAGAGTCTCATCGTTCACCCCAGGGAGTAAGCTTGCCCCCCTAATCCCCAATGAAGTCCGCTTCTGTTCGCCATCCCTCGTTGGGCCACCATCTCCATCTGAGTCCTCAGCTTGTGTGCGGCCTTAACCGTTTTATCCCCAGAGTGTCAGACTGTCATCAACATACCTATTCCCCATGGAGCTTCACCTACATGGCGACCCACACAATGGTCTAGCTGCACAACCTTAAATTGCATGGTCCAAACTATATGACCTTAAACTGTAGGGGAGGTCTAGTTGCACGACACTAAACTGCATAGTCTTAGCTGCATGAATTTAAACTGCATAGCCACGGTCTAAGCTATATGACCTTAAAACTATAGTGCACATCCTGACCGCATGACGTTAAAAGGCTTCGCACAGGTCCCGGAGGTAAAACCTTAAACACGCCCCCACCAAAAAAAAAAAAAACAAGAAAAAGAGAACGGAATAACGGGCATGGTGTATACCTAAACAAGGGAGCGCCAAGAGTAAAAGTGACGGACGGGCATGGTCACGAAACCATGAGTAAGAGGGTTTCGTAGATACAAAACAAGGGCACGGTGAAATCTCGAAAGGGCACTGTGAGTAAAAATAGAAAATAAAGGTGGACATGACCGAAAGGTCATGGGTAAAAGAGCCACGAATAAAGGGAGGATGGTGAAAAACCGTCTCTACGTCACCACTACCGAAGTCAAAGTGAAAACCCGCATAGGGTGCTCAATTTAATAAAATCAGGTTGATGCAACATTCGCCTTCACAGGCCGCTTCAGCCAGCACTCCCTTCATCGTCAAGACGTTCAGTAGGGTGTAGACGTTAAAATCATCCCTCATCTTCCTTCTTCAGTCCTGGGTGAACAGGTAGCCCAGTCGACATCCTTCTTCAGTTCTGAGTGAACAGGTAGCCCAGTCGACATCCTTCTTCAGTCCTTGGTGAACAAGCAGCCCGGTCGACTTCAATCCTAGGAGAACAGGTAGCCCAGTCAACAACCTTCTTCAGTCCTAGTTGAACAGGTAGCGTAGTCGACTTCCTTCTCCAGTCTAGGATGAACAGGTAGCCCAATCGACATCATTCTTCAATCTTGGCTGAACAGGTAGCCCAGTCAACTTCCTTCTTCAGTCCTGGTTTAACTGGTAGCCCATTTGATATCCTGCTCCAGTCCAGAGTGAATAGGTAGCTTAGTCGATATCCTTCTTCAGTCCTGGGTGAACAGGTAGCCTAGTCGATATCCTTCTTCAGTCCTGGGTGAACAGGTAGCCCAGTCGACTTCCTTCTTCAGTTCTGGGTGAACAGGTAGCCCAATCGACTTCCTTCTTCAGTCCTGAGTGAACAGGTAGCCCAGTTGACTTCCTTCTTCAGTCCTAGGTGAACATGTATCCCAGTCGACGTCTTTCTTCAGTTATGGGTTAACAGGTAGCTGAGTCGACATCTTTCTTCAAAGCTGGGTGACAACGTAGCCCAGTCATTATCCCTTCTTTAAGGACCATCACTTCTTCAAGGTTGGGTGACAACGTAGCCCAGACATTATCCCTTCTTCAAGGTTGGGTGACAACGTAGCCTAGTCATTATCCCTCCTTTTATGGACCATCTCCACGTGCATGAAATGTGCATGCCTCTCTCCATGAGGCTAATTGACAAAGTAGCTTAGTCATCGTCCTTCCGAGGGAGGAAACCGACAAAGCCATGGCAGAACCTGCCAGAGATGTCATCTCATCAAGCCGACACTACCAGACCTTCGGGATCGGCTAATAGAACCTGCCCCCGACTAGACTTGGTAGACAAGACCCATAGTGATACTCTGATCGTCAAAAGCAAACCTAGTGTAGTAGGAAACAAATGACGTCAAAAAAGTCTCTTCTCCCCCTGAAGTCTCCACGGATGGACCCGTGAACAATGCATCCCTACATCTGAGCAGTCTAGTTACACCATTACGTGAATCTCCTCGGTGTTCAAGTGGTCTTGTCACTAGAACGAAAAATTGTAAAAGTCGAAGGAAACTTTCCGAATGATTGTCCTTCTCGCTTCTCTTGAAGAGTAACATTCGGCTGAGCAAGCTGTTTGAACGTATTTTTTAGCACCTTGATCCCTGATTAGGAATAAGTAGGAAAGCAAGTCAATGAAGCCTACAAAAGGCCACCTGCCAAGTTCCATCGCGATCAAACATGTCTAACTAAGGCAATGAACATAAAGAAACAATCTTCGAAAAATTGGCCTTTAGCACCTTGAAACGGACCCAATAACTGGAACTATATTTTTGGTGCGTCAAACAGCTGTGGGACCACCGCCATTTGATCCGAAGCGGTAAAAACCCCCTATGGACCAATTTTCGATTTGATCAGACACTCTAGGACAAAGATATGGTAAAAACATTGAAACATGAGGGGCCGCACACTATTCCCGTGTGGCCTCACTCTACAAAACACCATTAATGGTGGCTGTTTTCATAGCCATGAGCAGTCACTTTCGAGGCCCATATCTCACTCATTCCGAGTCAGATCGCTCTCAAATTTTGTGAACGTGTTTGTCTTGTCGAGACGAACGTTTTGATATATGGTACGCCCCGTGACGATGTCCGAGCAGGGAGAAAAACCAAAGAGAAGTTATTGATCCGTGAATAAGTTGCAGAAAATTCAGCAGCGACACCCCTCGCTCGATGGACCCAATCACGACACTCGTGAAATGGATTAACGCGGAACCAATTCCATTGTGTGCGTAAGGCCTAAGACTATCATTGGTCCGAACCCCCATACATGATGGACAGTCGGATTTCATACATGACGCCGACGAAGTAACTAAAATTTCGGCCGCCGAATTCCATATTCCGGCCAAAACTCAAAAGTTGCGAGATCTTCGTTCGGACTCCAAATCGTGTTCCGTTTGTTGCCACGCGATCGTGACGGCATACTTAGTGCGCTGTGATGAAAAAATTATCGTAAATATAAAAGAACAAGTGCATCATCGATCCAAAGTTTTCAAGATTCAAGCAAATTTCAAGTCACGTGATCGTGGTTTGAAACACGATCCATGGTTCAAAATTGATATCAAATTGATCGCCGTGCCAAGCCTTACAAGAAAATATTCATCTTTCGATCAAACAAGCATCAGAACAACCCCGGATCAGTCATGGAAGATCGCACAAGTTTTCAGGCAGCAGCAAGGACTGTTCTGAAATTTCACACATTGTTAGGTAGGGGCAAAACAGTCATTTTACAACCTATTTTCTTAATTTTTTTTAATTCATTTAAATTGTAATTATCATCAATTTCGTTAGTTTTTGGGTATCCACCCACGTTTTAGCTTAATTCTATATAAACACCACATGCAATTGTAAACGGGACCTTGGGTTTATTTTTCCATCATTTAATAAAATTTTCATTATCGCTAAAGTTCTAGAGTACGTCTTGGAGAGAGAGAGAGGAGAGAGAGAAAAAAAAAGTCGATACCTTTGAAAAAGATAATTTTCTCTCTCCATTTTTCTCTTTTCTCTTTTCTCTTTTATTTTCTCTCTTCTCTCATCTCTATCTCTCTTTCTCTCTTCTTTTCTCTCTTCTCATCTCTCTCTATTTCTCTCACTTCTCATCTATATCTCTCTTTTCTTTCTCCTCTTCTTTTATTCCCAGCACCTTTCTCCTCTTCTTTCATTCGCAGCACCGGGTGGAGTTTTCTCTCCTCTTCTTTCATTCTCAGCATCGGGTGGAGTTTTCTCTCTCCTCTCCTCTCATTCTCAATACCGGTTGGGTTTTCTCTCTACTCTCCTCTCATTCTTGGTGCCGGCTAGGTTTTCCCTTATTTTTCTCCTCTTCTCTCTCTTTTTATCCTTGTGGTCCCGCATGACCACAAACCATCTCTTCCCCTATCCCTATAGTCTCTCATGGCCACAACTTTGTCATCTTTCGGTCCAGCAAGACCACAATTTACCTCTTTTTTTATTCATTTATTCCCTGCAAGTCTACCTGCTACCAAGTGCACCCTCGAGTGTACCTCCTCTATCTTTTCTTGGTAGTCCCTCATGACCATTTCCCTTTTCTATTTTTTTTTGTGCACCTGCTCTTTACCCTTTTTAGTGCACCCTCACATCTTCTCTTTCTCTCTCATGTTCTGTGGTCCCGCGTGACCACCACTTCACAAATCTTCATAACTTAGAGTCGGTTGAGCAATTTCCCATGTAGCGCCGGTTGGGCAATTTTCACGTGCGCTCCCGTTCCCTCGTCCTAGCGCCGGCTGTGCGCTCCCCTTCCACCTTCCCGTGTAAAATCCAACGTCCTCCTCCCTTCTCTTTCTTCCACGCCCTCTCTCTCTTTCTCACTCTAGGCATGCCCCTGTTCTCACACCTCTCAACCTCTCTGCTACCACCTTCTTTTCTCTCTAAAAACAGTCAGCAACGATTCCCATAACACCCCATCTTTACCCAATTTCCCTTTGTTTCAATTCACCCACCTGTAACCAGAAGGTTGCTGCCTCCTCTTCCCCGTACTCCTTCTCCACCTCAGTGCCCTCACCTTATTCACCTCAGCCTCGACTATCACCAGCAGTCACGACCAACCTCCTCCATCCCTTCCCATCTACTCCACTCTCTTCTACACATTGTTGTTCAATATTGTGCCCACTCTTGAACTCCACTGCTGAGCCAACGACATCGCCGCCTCAGCTCGCAAGTAATTCGAACCACCTTTGCTCAACCATTTTTCATCCCACTTGCTTTCTCCCTCTGCTCCTCTCTTCTTCATTTCACTGCCATCTACAAGCAGGCCCTGTGTCAGCCATTTCCGGCACCTCTCGCTGGCTGCCCCTGTCCCTCCACTCAGTGTGTCATCCCTGCAACCATCGTTTCAGCCTCATCTCCATCGATCCATCAAGCCTTCTCCTCCAAAGCAAAGACGCCCCCCATTTTCGTCACCTTGCTGCTCCCATCTTGCAGCTGCTCCATTCCTGCCTGCAATTTCCGCCCCTCTCAATCGCAGCCCTATCCTAGCTGCTGCGCCCTTCAATCCACCATCAGTTTCCATCGTTCTGTTCTCCTGCTCATCTCTTCTTCACCTGCACTCCCCTGCAGCCATTCGCGAGCCATCTCTCGCACCTCTCGATCACCCAATTCACTGCCTCTCTCGCTCTGCTCTCTCATGCTCTCCTCTCGCTTCAACCTTCCTTTCTCTGTCTAAAAAACCCACAAAGCAAAACTCTTGCTTCCTCTTCTTATTTCATTTTCGTTTTAAAATTCTCGTTGATTTCATTTCGTTCGTTTTGTGATACTTTCGTTCTCATCCTATCTTCTCGTGTAATACCCATAACTCAATATAAGAGTTCTCTCGCTCTCTTAACCAAAGCACTTTCCTTTTATTCGAATACTTTACCTCCTCTCGTACATAAAAAGTCCAACTTTACCTTCTATCATGAACATAAAAAGTCCAACAAAAAGCTCTCCCTCTCTTACTGACCTTTCATTACTTTTATTATTATTTTATTTTACATAATCTCACTTATTATATTTTATTTTACTTTAATTTACTTCATGCTATTTTTCTTTTATGCCATTTATTTCATCTTATATTTCTTTATCTTATTTTATTTACTTCATTCTTTTTTTTTCTCATTATTTAGTTATTTATTTTAATTTATCTTTATTTTCTTTATTTTATTTACCTCATTTATTTTATTTCATTTTACTTAATTTCATATCATTTTATTTACCTCTTTTATCTTATATTCATGTACCTAATTCTATTTACTCCACTAATTTTATTTTAATTTGTCGTTATCTTCCTTATTTTATTTTCCTTCTTTATTTTATTTTATTTTTCTCAGTTCATTCATTTTATTTCATTTTCCTTTATTCCATTGTATTTTATTTTTATTCCATTTATTTTATCCTATTATCCCATACTCTATTTTTATTCATTTATTTTATTTTAATTGTCTCATCTTATTTTATTTTCTTCCATTCCTTTAATTTTATTTTACTGCATTTTATTTATTTCACTTCACTTCATGTCATTTTAATCCTAATTCCATTTCTTAATTTTTATTTTATTTTAATCCTAATTCCATTTCCTAATTTTTTTTTATTTTAATCCTAATTCCATTTCCTAATTTTTTTTTATTTCATCTTTATTTTAATTCAACTCTCTCATTTTTATTTTATCTTGTAACAAGGTGGGGACCTTGCCCCACTTGTCGGTACTTCTTGTGTGTATGTGTGTGTGTTTGAAGGAAAGAAAAAACATGTCAAGGGAGGCGATTCTAAACGGGGTCATAGGCCAGGGGGCTTTCCAATGTGATCTAATAGGGCACCCACGCGAGCCAGCCCAAGCGTATCTCAGACCCACATGAGGTAAGTCCTGCCTCACGACCTTAAAATCCTCTCTCACCTGTTGCTAATAGCTACCCTCATTCTCGAATGAGGTTCCCGAGAGAGTGATCTCAAAAACGTCCTGGGTCTTCTCTCGAAACCCGAGAATCGTGTCCCCCGATCATCCAAGATCCAGAGGGCAAGATCGAGGCACCTAACCAAATTGACGACTCCACTGGGGAAACGCTACCCCATCGTTAGATCGTTCTTGTTTGACATTGTTTTCTTTTTATTCTTGCTCACTATACACACACTTGTTTTTGGGGTTACTTAATCCCTTCATCTGAGTCACGGGTTTCGTGATTCTTGCACTCGTGAACCTTTATCGGGAATAGGTTCCACAAACCTCATCCCCGACGTCTCCCCTAAGCATCGACCCTGTGTCGCGCTCCCATGTCATCACCTGGAAAGAGGCGAGGATGGACCAACAAGTCCCTCACTCCCTACCTCCTTGCAATGGTGGACCTTCTGCCGACGCACTTTGCATTGGTGGCACATATGCCACCACACACAGCATGCACCCTACTACCAGCAAGTCACTTGCCGGTCTCATTGCTTGGGGCAGCCCGGAGGCCACCCCTCCCTCTCTTGGGAGTGACAGTTCATATGTTGCTTCTCTTGTGGGTCGCCGAGAGGCTACCCCCCATTCTTCATCACTTCGAGCCACTGCAACAGAATGCTCGACATCAGGAGAAGGCGGCTCTGAAGCCACCACCTCACACACACCCACCAAAGCTAGTGGACCATCCATTCTAGCTACCACTAGGGGCAACCCTCAAGTTATCCCGATACACAATCAGGGTTTGGATCTTCTTAGACTTGGCCCTGCACGTCTTTTGCATGCACAATGCACCACTCGAGGTGACCCTCAGGTTACTTTAGGCCATTGTCCGGGTTCGGGTATTTTTCGACTTAGCCCTGGACATCCTTTGGGCAACCCTCAGGTTACCTCGGAACATTTTCAGGGTTCGGCTCTTCTTGGACCAAGCGCTGCACACCTCTTGCATATGCGCTACACTGCTCGGGGCAGCTTTGTTGCTGCGCCTTCCCGAGCACACTATGGGGAACCTCCTAGTCCCCCTTCCCAGCACATAGCTATTCACTATGTGAGGGATGGTCACATGGCCATTTCTTCACACAGACTTTTCATGGCACCTGGCCTCTTAAGGTCAGACAGCCCGAGTTGACCACCAGGTCACCCTAAGTCCTTCTGTAGAGGGCGTACATGTGCCAATCCCCCCACCTGCCCAGAGCAGACCTGTCCAATGTGCACACATGCACAGATCCAAAACTTCGTCAAGTTCTGAGGACACCATGGAAGACTTCTCTACTAAGGACGAGAGCCCTTTCTTTTCCCTAACGCCCCAAGATGCGGATGATGCCGGAAAAACATTGAATGAGTAGAACACCAAAATGGTTACTTAGGGCATGATGAAGCCAATTATCTATGAACGTCCAAGTCCCACTCTTTGCCAAGACAAATCTAGGAATGGGGTAAAGAGCCACTCTGATCCCCGTGACCACATCAATTAGGAGCTAATGGTGCCATCACCAGATCAGACCCCCGAACCCATTCAAGTGGCTCTGTTCAAGTGACCCCTCCATGCCTTGAGAATGCCACGACTCCCTGCAAAGCCAATTGTCAGCTCTCCTTACATCGGGAACGCCTCATGTATCCTCTTAGGGAATATGATGGGGGCTTGCCGTCCTCTGAGAGGTTCAGGTTCTCTCTTAATGGTAAGGAGCCCTCAAGTACGGCTAGTGTTGAAACCCTGGTGATCAGCGAAGCACCAAAAGCCTATGAAGATGAGATTGCGCATCTTAAGGCCACGGTAAGGTGGGTACATGCTGAGATGAGGTCGAAAGATGACATGATAGAAACTGTGTGTCAAGCGGTACTGAAGTCTCATAAACTTGAGTGTACCGCCTCAAGGCATCAAGCCCTATTTACTAGCCCTCTAGCACTGCTCCTACCCATTAAATGAGGCCATCAAACGATGAACAACTCCCACCCTTGCCTCCCGCACTGCCAGTCCCTTCTCCATCTATTATTCGGATTGGGAATGTAGGACTAGTAAAAGTCATGGTGGACAAACATCAAAAAGATGCGATACCTCAGTAAGAGGAAAGCCGAATCTATACTAGAAAACTTCTTTAGTCCTGAGTGAACAGGTAGCCCAGATGAAATCCTTCTTCAGTTCTGGGTGAAATGGTAGCCCAGTCGACTTCCTTCTTCAGTCTTGGGTGATTAGGAAGCTCAGTTGACATCTTTCTCCAGCCCTAGGTGAACAGGTAGCCAAGTCTACATTCTTTTTCAGTTCTAGGTGAATAGGTTGCCCAATCGATTTTCTTCTTCAGTCCTGGGTGAACAAGTAGTTGATATTCTTCTCCAGTCTTGGGTTAACAGGTATCCCAGTCGACATCCTTCTTCAGTCCTGGGTGAATAGATAGCCCAATCGACATCCTTCTCAAGTCCTGAGAGAACAGGTCGCCCAATCGACATCCTTCTTCGGTCCTTGGTGAACAGGTAGCCCAGTTGATTTACTTCTTCAGTCCTAGGTGAAAAGGTAGCGCAGTTGATATACTTCTTCAGTCTTGGGTGAACAAGTAGCCCTGTTGACATCCTCACCGGTCAACGGTGACCATGTAGCCCAGTTGACTTCCTTCTCCAATCCTGGGTGAATAGGTAACTCAGTCGACTTCCTTCTCGAGTCCTAGGTGAACAGGTATCCCAATCGACATCCTTCTTCAGTCCTGGGTGACCAGCCGACTTCCTTCTTCAGTCCTCGGTGAACATGTAGCCCAATTGATATCCATCTCCAATCCTGGGTGAACAGGTAGCCTAGTCGACATCCTTCTTCAGTCCTGGGTGAACAGGTAGCCCAGTCGACATCCTACTTCAGTCTTGGGTAAACAGGTAGCCCATTTGACTTCCTTTTTCAGTCCTGGGTGAATAGACGTTAGTTCTTGGAGAACAGGTAGCCTAGTCAGCATCCTTCTTCAAGGCTGGGTGACAACATAGCCTAGATTCTTCAAGGACCATGCCTTCTTTAAGTCTGGGTGACAACGTAGCCCAGACATTATCCGTTCTTCAAGGCTGGTTGACAACGTAGCCCAGTCATTATCCCTCCTCTTATGGACCTTCTCCCCATGTATGAAATGTACATGCCTCTCTCCATGAGGCTTAGTGACAAAGTAGCCTAGTCATCATCCTTCCAATGCAGGAAACTGACAATGCTATGGCGGAACCTGCTAGAGACGTCAGCTCGTCTAGCCGGCACGACCAGACTATCGGGATCGGCTAATAGAACTTGCCCCTGACTAGACTCGGTAGACGAGACCCATAGTGGTACTTTGATCGTCAAAACTAAACTTGGTGTAGCTGCAAACAAACACCGTCAAAAAAGTTTCTTCTCCCCCAAAAGTCTCCACGGACGGATCAATGCATCCCTACGTCTGAGCAGCTTAGTTACACCATTACGTGAATCTCGTCGACGTTCACGTTCAAGAAGAAAACAAAGTAAAAGCCGAACTAAACTTTCCGAATGATTGTCCTTCTCGCTTCTCTTGAAGCCCAACATTCGGCGGGGCAAGCTGTTTGAATGTATATTTCAGCACCTTGATCCCTGATTAGGAATAAGTAGGAAAGCATGTCAATACAGCTTACAAAACCGTGGAAATTCGCGACAGTCTCAGAATGGCCCCGGAACTGGTCAAGATCATTATATGTACTTCAAAAAGCCACCTACCAAGTTTCATCACGATCAGACATGTCTAAGGCAGTGAACACAATAAAATAATTTTCGAAAAATTGGCCTCTCGCATCCTGAAACAGACCCAATAAATGTAACTACATTTTCGATACATCAAACAGTTGTGGGACCACCGCCATTGGATCCGGCACGGTAAAAACTCCTATGGGCCAAGTTTTGGCATAATCTGAAACTCTAATACAAAGTTATGAGTAAAATATTGAAACAGAAGGGGCTGCACACTATTCTCGTGTGGCCTCACTCCGAAATACACCATTAAAGGTGGTTGTTTTTACAGCCACGAGCAGCCACTTTTGAGGCCCATATCTCACTCAATCCGAGTCGGATCGCTTTCAAATTTTGTGAGCGTGTTCTTCTTATCAAGACAAGCATTTTGATATGTTGTACGCCCCATGACGATATCCAAGCAGGGAGAAAAACTAGAGAGAAGTTGTCGATCCGTGAAGAAGTTGCAGAAAATTCAGAAGCGACACGCCTTGTTCGATGGACCAAATCATGACGCTCGCGTAACGGAACCACACGAAACAATTTTATTGTGTGTGTAAGGTCTAAAACAATCATTTGGTCCGAACCCCGTACATGATGGACAGTCAAATTTCATATACGAAGCAAACGAAGTAACTGAAATTTCGGCCGCTGGATTCCAGATTCCGGCCAAAACTCAAAGTTATGAAACCTTCGTTCAGGCTCCAAATCGCGTTTCATTTGTTGCCATGTGATTGTGACAGTATGCTTAGTGCGCTACGATGAAAAAATTATGGAAAAACATCAAGGAAAGAGTGCATCATCGATCCAAAGTTTTCAAGATTCAAGCAAATTTCAAGTCTCGTGATCGTAGTTCAAAACACAATCCATGGTTCGAAATTGGTATCAACTCGATTGTCGTGCCGAGCCCTACAAGAAAATATTCATCTTTCGATCAAACGGGCATAAGAACAACTCTAGATCAGTCATGAAAGATCGCACAAGTTTTCAGGTAGCAGTAGGGACTGTTTTAGAATTTCATATATTGTTAGGCAGGGGCAAAACAATAATTTTACACCACATTTTCATTAGTTTTCTTTAATTCAATTAAATTATAATTATTATCAATTTAGTTATTTTTTTGAATATCCACCCATGTTTTAGCTTAATTCTATATAAACACCACACCTAATTGTAAACGGGACATTGGGTTCATTTTTCTATCATTCAATAAAATTTCTATTTTTCTATTCTTGCTTAAGTTCTTGAGTTTGTCTTGGAGAGAGAGAGAGAGGAAAGAGAGAAGAAAAGACCGAAACTTTTGATAAAGATAATTTTCTCTCTCCTCTTTTTACTTTTTTTTCTCTTCTTTTCTCTCTCTTCTCATCTTTATTTTTTTTTTCTTTTTTTTTCTCTCTCTTCTCATCTCTATCTCTCTTTCTCTCTCTTCTCATCTCTATCTCTATATTCTCTCTCTTCTTTCATTCGTAGTATCGAGTGGAGTTTTCTCTCTCCTCTACTTCCATTCCCAACATCGGGTGGAGTTTTCTCTCTCGTCTAGTTCCATTCCCAACATCGGATGGAGTTTTCTCTCTCCTCTCCTCTCATTTCCAATGCCGGTTGGATTTTCACTTAATTTCTCCTCTTCTCTCTCTTTTTATCCTTGTGGTCTCGCATGACCACAACCCATCTCTTCCCTCATCCTTGTGGTCCCTCACGACCACAACTTTCTCCTCTCCCTCCCCGTGATCCAGCATGACCACAATTTGCCTATTTTCTTATTCCTTTATTTTATGTAAGTCCACCTTTTTCTAGGTGCACCCTCAGGTCTACCTCCTCTATCTTTTCTTCATGGTCTCCCTTTTCTTTTTGTGTGCACCCTCCCTCACATCTTTTCTTTCTCTCTCACATTCTGTGGTCCCGTATGACCACCACTCCACAAGTCTTCGTAACTTAGCGCCGGTTGAGCAATTTCCCACGTAGCGCCGGATGGCCAATTTTCATGTAACGCCAGTTGGGCAATTTTCATATAGCTCCCCTAGGGCAATTTTTACATGCGCTCCCCTTCCCTCTTCCTAGCGCCGGCTGTGCGCTCCCCTTCCACCTTCCCGTGTAAGATCCAATGTCCTCCTCCCTTCTCTTTCTTCCACGCCCTCTCTCTCTTTCTCACTCTAGGCATGCCTCTGTTCTCATACTCCTCTCTGATACCACCTTCTTCCATCTCTAAAAACAGTCAGTTGCGATTCCCATAACACCCCATCTTTACCCAATTTCCCTATGTATCGATTCACCCACGTATAACCAGAAGG
Source organism: Amborella trichopoda (assembly GCF_054954075.1). Classification (NCBI taxonomy): domain Eukaryota; kingdom Viridiplantae; phylum Streptophyta; class Magnoliopsida; order Amborellales; family Amborellaceae; genus Amborella; species Amborella trichopoda. Next base: position 33,094,960 of record NC_142344.1, read on the forward strand.
TTGCTGCCTCCTCTTCCAGAAGGTTGCTGCCTCCTCTTCCCTGTACTCCTTCTTCTCCACCTCAGTGCCCTCACCTTATTCACTTCAGCCTCGACTATCACCAGTAGTCACGACCAACCTCCTCCATCTCTTCCCATCTACTCCATTATCTTCTACACATTGTTGTTCTACACATTCTCTTCTCCACTCTTGAACTCCACTGCTGAGCCAACAACATCGCCGCCTCAGCCAGCAAGTAATTCGAACCACCTTTGCGCAACCATTTTTCATCCCACTTTCTTTCTCCCTCTGCTCCTCTTCTTCATTTCAGTGCCATATACAACCAGGCCCTGTCTCAGCCATTTCCGCCACCTCTCGCTGGCTGCCCCTGTCCCTCCACTCAGTGAGTCATCCCTGGAACTGTCATTTCAGCCTCATCTCCCATCGATCCATCAAGCCTTCTCCTCCAAAGCTAAGACACCCCCCATTTTCGTCACCTTGCTGCTCCCATCTTGCAGCTGCTCCATTTCTGCCAGCAACTTTCACCCCTCTCAATTTTTCCACCGTTCTCTTCCCCTGCTCTTCTCTTCTTCACCTTCACTCGCCTGCAGCCATTCGCGAGCCATCTCTCGCACCTCTCGATCACCCAATTCACTGCCTCTCTCGCTTTGCTCTCTCGTGCTCTACTCTCGCTTCAACCTTCCTTTCTCTCTCTAAAAAACCCACAAAACAAAACTCTTGCGTCCTCTTCTTATTTTGTTTTTTGTTTTAAAATTCTTGTTGATTTCATTTCGTTCGTTTCGCGATACTTTCGTTCTCATCCTATCTTCTCGTCCAAAACCATATTTAGCAAATCCCCGTTTTAGACGCTATTTTTTAAAAAAATTAGAGTTTTTTTAAAAAACATATTAAACAGCGTATTTTTCAAAAGAACATAAAAAGATCGTCTTTTTTTTATGAAAAAGTTTAATAGGTGATTTTTTTTTTTTTTTATAAAAAATAAAAATGACATTTCAAAATGACATTTCTATTAATAATCCTCCATAGTACACACAGAGAGAACCATGGGATAGAAAACATCTCATCTATGGTTATAGAGAGAAAGACAACCATCTCAAAAAAAATTGAAAAATATAACTATCTTAGAAAATTTAAAAAAAAACAGAGATAAATAAGTTTAAAAAATCTCCAAATTGAGCTACATCACAGATGCTTGATGGGTATCGAGATCGATAGACAAAGAGAGAGCGGAAAAAGAGACCCGCTGGTTATAATATAAGCTTTTGAAAAAGAGAACCACTGTTTAAACACAAGTATAAATTTAACATTAGCTTTTAAAAATCCCTAAATTTAACAACATTTTAAAGAAATTATACAGAAACAATATGATAGAGAACTTCCAAATCACATAAAAAATCCTCAATTTTAACATAGCTCAATTTTAACATAACTCAATTTTAACATAACTCAAAAATCCCCAAATTAGCATAGCTCGAAGAACATATTAGAAAAAATAGATTGAGGAAAAACATATAAAGGGCTTTTCCCTAAGCTTGACTCAACCTATCAGATTAAAAAATACAGCACGATTCCCATCTGATTTTCTTCACAAGAAGTTCACCATCTGCTTCAAAACGACAGCACCATTCTGATTCAGAAGAAGTTAACCATATTTGCTTTTTTATGTTCCTTTGAGAGATCCATTGTCACCCCACTCCCCCACTCTCTCTCTTTCTCTGCATCCACTTCTCTTTCTCCCTCAGCATTTTTTTCTCCTATGCCACCTCTCTCTCTTTCTCTCAAAAGAAATGGTCATCCCCTCTCATCTTCTCTTTCTAATAAAAGTGTAAATATAGTGCAAAGGATGGTACGGTCCATATTGATATAAATAGTATGGTGTATAGTTAGAAAGGTTAGTATGGTGTATAGTTAGTAATGGTGTATAGTTAGTATGGTGCATAGTTAGAATAGATGACTACAAGTATTAGCATAGTTAGCAAAAATATGGCACCCTTTTTTTAAACTTATCCGTATTTTTCATTCTAATTTTTTGAGCTTAATCTGTTATATTTGTGACATTTTTACATAAAGTTTTTTTGCCGATTCGTATATTTTATCCGATTTTTTAATCCGACTTTTTAAAATAAAAACGATTTATTTTCGATTTTATGATGAATCGATATATAGATATTCTCCGACTTGCTAACTATAACTCAATATAAGAGTTGTCTTGTACATATAAAGTCCAACTTTACCTTCTTTCATGAACATAAAAGTCCAACTTTACCTTCTTTCATGAACATAAAAGTCCAACAAAAAGCTGTCCCTCTCTTACTAGCTTTTCATTTTTTTTATTATTATTTTATTTTACGCAATCTCACTTATTATATTTTATCTTAATTTAGTTTACTGCCATTTATTTCATCTTATATTTCCTTATCTTATTGTATTTACTTTATTCATTTTTTTTATTATTTAGTTATTTATTTTAATTTCTCTTTATTTTTTTTATTTTTACCTCATTTATTTTATTTCATTTTACTTAATTTCATTTCATTTTATCTTCCTCTTTTATCTTATATTCATTTACCTTATTCTATTTACTCCACTAATTTTATTTTAATTTATCTTTATCTTCCTTATTTTATTTACCTTATTTATTTAATTTATTTTTCTCACCTCATTCATTTTATTTCATTTTCCTTTATTCCATTGTATTTTATTTTTATGCCATTTATTTTATCCTATTATCCCTTACTCTATTTTTATTCATTTATTTTATTTTAATTATCTCATCTTATTTTATTTTCTTCCATCCCTTTTATTTTATTTTACTTCATTTTATTTATTTCACATCACTTCGTGTCATTTTCATCCTAATTCCATTTCCTAATTTTATTTTATTTCATCTGTATTTTAATTCATCTCTCTCATTTTTATTTTATCCTGTAACAAGGTGGGGACCTTACCCCACTTGTCGGTACTTCTAATATGTGTGTGTGTGTGTGTGTTTGCGGGAAAGAAGAAACAAGTCAAGGGAGGCGATTCCAAACCGACCATAGGCCAGGGGGCTTTCCAACGTGATCTAAGAGGGCGCTCGCCCGAGCCAGCCCGAGCGTGTCACGGATCCATGTGAGGTAAGTCCCACCTCACGACTTTAAGTTCCTCTCTCATCGTTCGGTAATACCTGCCCTCGTTCTCGAACGAAGTTCCTGAGAGAGTGATCTCAAAAACATTCTGAGTCTTTCCACGAAAACCGAGATGCGTGTCGCCCGATCATCTAGGATCCGGAGGGCAAGATCGAGGCACTAAACCAGTCATTACCGATACCGACTACTTAGGCACAATGGTTAGTCTGTCGTGGCAATAAAGTGGGCCAAGTAATTCTGGCACAACAACATTACGGCTAGACGACAGGACTGCCATGATCACTCTACATTCAAACAACATTATCACTCTACATTCAAAGAAATTCTGGCCGTAAAAAGTGGAATTGAATATTCCAGTTTCATCTTACAGGCCATTCTTTTTTAGTAGAGATGGATATGTCAAGTTTTCTGAATATGTTAAAATTCAAAAGCAAGATTCTTCCCAACCCACTTTCTGACCCTTATCCTTCTTCTTTTTCTACTTCTCATCCTTCCTCTTCTCTGTCTCTTGCAGGTACGACCTTGAAATATCAAGACTTAGATGCTCTTTACAGAGAATTTGAAGGAATCAACATAAGCAGGACACAACGGAAGCGGTTGAAAAAGACCTTGGCCCAGGCAGCCGGATTCTTAACAGTTGCTTATGCGCTGGCAGCTAAAGCCAAAGCAGAGCCATTCTCTTCAAAGAAGCACAAAAAGTCCAAATCGAAGAAACCCAGTGGCCCCCTCAGCCCAACTTTGAGCAGAGACTGAGAGAATCACGAGAGCAAAGCTTCTACTTTCAGGAAGCATGCCACATGGTACACGTCTGTGAAGTTCCTGCCAGAGCGGGCAAACACTATAGTCACCCGTGCAAAAATCGTGTGATTCGTACAAGGACACTTCTCACGCTATAATTGCTGAATCCCAGATCCCCCTTAATTTTCAAGACGAGCTCCTGCAACCTGATATGCTTTCCATGTTTGAGGAGGATCCTTCTGTTCCTCGGTTCGAGAAAGGTGCAGAAATCACGAGTTACTCTGGATCCCTATTGAAGGCAGAGATGTCAGGGTCGTGGGTCTCCGCACTTGAGGTTGAAGAAAGGACCTCTTGAAACAACGAGGAAGAGTTGCAAGGCGGTCAAGCTACTGCTAACGAGCTCAAAGAAATAAATATAGGGGATGAAGCTGACCCTAGACCTACTTTTATCTCGGCAAATATGTTTCCAGAAGAAAAAGAAAATTTCACTACTTTCTTACAATCAAACTGATACGTCTTTGCTTGGCATTACCATGAGATGTCCGGTTTAGATCCTCAAGTCACTGTTCACCGTCGCCGCATTGATCCAACTACCAAACTTGTCAAGCAGAAATCAAGGAGGTTTAGGCCTGACCTCGAAATGTAGATAGATGTCGAAGTGAGCAAGCTAAGACAAGCAGGTTTCATCCGTAAAGTCAAGTACCCGAAATGACTAGCAAATGTTGTTCCAGTCAAGAAGAAGAATGACCAAGTCAGGGTTTGCATTAACTTCTGCGACTTGAATACCTCCTGTCCCAAGGATGACTTTCTGTTGCCATTCATCGAGATGCTCATCGATTCTACGGCTCACTGTTAAGGCTTCTCGATGGGTATTCCAGGTATAATCAGATACGAATGGCGCCTGAAGATGAGGAAGACACTATGTTCTTAACTCCAAAAGGGGTCTTCTGTTACATAATGATGCCATTTAGATTAAAGAATGCTGGTGACACATACTAGAGAGCAATGACGACCATCTTTAATGACATGATGCACAAAGAGGTAGAGTGTTATGTAGATGACTTGGTGGTAAAATCCGAAGAGAAGAATGCCCACATGAGAGACCTTGAAAAGGTATTTGAGCGATTATGCCTTCATCAACTTAAAATGAACCCACTAAAATGCACTTTTAGCGTGCATTTGGGAATATTCTTAGGGTCCATTATTAGACACAGAGGGCTTGAAGTGGAGCCGTTCAAGATCAAGGCAATTCAAGAAAAGTCATCACCAACTACACTGTGAGAGCAACTATCTCTCCAAAGACAACTGGCTTATATTCGCAGGTTTATCTCAAACCTCTCTGGTTGCTGTAAACCCTATTACGCACCTGTTAAAGAAGGATACTCCGTTCATTTGAGATGAAGCATGTCAGGCAGCTCTTGAAGACATTAAACAATATTTACTCAACCCTCTAATGCTCTCTACCCTAGTATTGGGAAAAGCTGTCATCCTCTACGTGACTGCTCTGGACGAGTCACTTGGGGCATTGTTGGCACAAAACAATGACGAAGGAAAAGAAACCGCACTATATTATCTCAGCCGCAAGATGCAAGGGGCCGAGAAGAATTATCCCCCTAGAGAAAAGATGTGCCTTGCTCTGATCTTCATAGTACAAAAACTTCGTCATTATTTACTTGGTCATTAAGTGAAACTCATATCAAAAGCAAATCCTGTAAAATTTATTATGACACGCCCATGCCTGTCAGGATGCCTTGCCAAGTGGACATTATTGCTGATGGAATTTGACATCATGTATGTCCCACAGAAGGCCATCAAGGGCCAGGCCTTAGCTGATTTTCTCGCAGCACACCCCGTATAGGTGGAATCTCCGTTATCAAGCGACTTCCTTGACGAAGAAGTATTATGTGCTAAGCTTGTTCATGTGTGGGAATTGTACTTCGATGGAGCCTTCCAATAAGACTGAGGAGGAGCCAGAGTGGTATTCTTAACCCTGGAAGGAGGAGCATTGCCACTTTCTTTCTCTCTTTTCGAGGTCGGTTCTTATAACAAGGCAGAATATCAGGACCTTATAATTGGGTTGGAGATAGTCTTCAACCTAAACTTGGAGCATCTCAAGATTTATAGCAACTCTAAGTTGGTTATCCGACAGCTCAAAGGGATCTATGACGTGAGAAAAGACACTCTCTAGCCTTATCATGATACTGCAAAATCATATATGGCCCACTTGGAGGACGTCCCTGAGTTACATCCCCAAGAGGTTAAACTCGCAAGCTGACGCACTTGCAAAACTTGACGCTACAATTCAATTATCCTCATCAGGACCCATGCTTGTTTGGGTGGCAAAATGGAGACACATTGAACTAAGAACTGAGCTAGACGCGGATGATGAGAGGAATATCTTCCCCAAGTGCCCTCCTTATCCATTCAGAGCACTTCTATTAGTTAAAGAAGTAATTAAAACTAAACAAGAAATGGCATGGTGTCAAGGAACTTCGAAATCAAGAAACAGAATTCTTCGACCTAATATATATGGAAATTGAGCAAGTGGAAGATTGGAGAGAGCCTCTCACTAGTTTTCTAAACCTTGGCAGGCTCTCGGAAGATCATACGGAACGCAACAGTATACGTCAAATGTCTACCAAGTATACCCTCCTTGAAGGAGATTCTCTCTTCAAACGGTCATTTGACGATATTCTTCTTAGATGTGTGGACGTGCAAGAAGCAAATAAAGTATTGGAAGAGGTACACTTAGGCATTTGTGGACTACACCAATCTGGTCCTAAGCTCTATGAATGGGTACGCAGATTGGGGTATTATTGGCCTTCCATGATCGCTGATTTCTTAAACTATGCTAAAAAGTGTCAGGTGTGCCAAATACATTCTAGCCTTGTTCATCAACCTCCAGAGCCCTTACACTCTACAATGGCATCATGGCCCTTCTCACAATGAAGTATGGACATTGTAGGGCCTATGGAGGGCCATGTCTTTATTCTAGCTGCAACAGATTATTTCTCTAAGTGGGCTGAAGCGGTCCCCCTTAAGCAAGTTCTTGGTACCACAGTGGCTAACTTCGTACGACATCACATTATATACCAGTTTGGGGTGCTTGACCAGATTATCTCTAGCAATGACCCTCAATTTCGAAGTCATCATATTGATCACTTAGTTAACTAGCTCAGTTTCGAATGGAGGTACTCGACTATGTACCACCCTCGGGCCAATGGATTAGTTGAGGCCTTCAACAAGACTTTGTGCAATGTTTTAAGGAAGTCAATATCGAAAACAAAGAAGAATTGGCACGAGAGACTTCGCAAAGCGCTATGGGCCTATCACACTACTACACAAAATGCTACCGATTCCACTCCTTATTATCTGGTCTATGGGAGCGAAGCAGTTTTACCTCTCGAAATTCAAATCCCTTCATTGCAAGTCGCTATACATCAAGGACTAACCGAAGATGAGAGGGTTAAACTTTGATATCAAGAATTGGATGCACTCGATGAAAAGTGGTTAGAGGCTCAGCAAAACCTCGAACTCAACCAAGGGTGAATGAAGAGGGCTTTTGACAAGTCTATCAAAGTCCGCTCATTCGCCCGTGGCAATCTAATTCTAGTCGTCAAGAGGCCGATTGTTATGCATGGACATCGTAAAGGGAAGTTTAAACCCAAGTGGAAAGGTCCCTTTATAGTAAAAAAAGTCTCGCTAAATGGAGCTTACATACTGGCATATCCTGATGGAGAGGAGGTAATGCCCCCTATCAATAGGCAAGACCTAAAGAAGTATTATCCATGATACACATTCAAGAAAAGAGACTCAGCACAATTCGAAAGATACAATTCAAACAAAAATTTAAACTCTTTTTATTGCAGTAAAAAGGAGTTACAAGTTACAAGCCAAGAAGCCCATTATTAGGGAGGTTACAAGTCTCTTGTATCCGAGGAAAAGAGAACAGTTGACATCAAAAGTGTTGCTCTTGCATCGGAGGATAAGAGGACAGCTACAAACCAAAACCTGCAGTGTTGCTCTTGAATTTGAGGATAAGAAGATGGTTATAGGCCAAAAGAAATGCTCTCCTCATGAAGAAGAAGCAAAACCACCAAATAAATACTCTACTCATGAAGAAGAAGCAAAACCACTTGGAGAAGTTAGCTTCAATTCATCTGACGAGTAAGAGGATGGTTACAGGCCAAAAGAAGAAGCCAACCATTTTTGAGTCAGCTTTAATTCATCTGATATGTTTATCAAATATACAAGGCAGACTTCTTTGGTAAGGAAATGACCTATGATGAAGAGCATACCCCGTTCACAGTGGATGCCCTTTCACAGAACAACATGGACTTCACTTTTGTGCTAGAGGACTTGACTTTCAACAGGCATCATAAGCCAACCCTTACCACCCATCACCACCCTTTGCCAACCCAAGTCAGCACCGTGTGTGAAAATCACCGCACATGGCTTAACGTCGGGCACAACAGTTCCCACATGAGACTCATTGTCGCACGCGAGCAATGCCATGTGCATCAAGACGCTGACCATGCACTAGTAAGTGCCGTTTGAAGCTAGCACCAACTGTGTCTTCCAAAGGCTAGTGTCAGCTTCGTTATTAACTCATCGCGGCAACTGTATCTGCTGAAGGCTAAGTGTCGGCTGTGCTTTCAACCTCCTAGTTCCGGAAGCCTTTTGAGGGTCAGCACTGGCTGTGTCAGCGCCAGCTGTGTACAGCGCTGGCTACCTGTCCTAAGTAAGCGCCGGCCATATGCTTCACCACATCCGTTCACCTCCTGATGACTTTTCGTTTCTATGCGTCTCCTCGATTCCCAAGACCCCTTGTTTTTAAGGCCTAAGAAGATTTGCCTCCTCGACAGTTGCACACTGTCCAAGCGAAACCGTCCACCTCCAGCGACGGTTTGTCTCCCCCAGACTCTTTGGTTCTTGTCGAAAATCCCCTTTCATTATTGGAAAACCCCTCTAAATCTCCCCCAGATTACCGAGAAATCACTTGCACCTGCCGAAAAACCACCAAGAAGCAGCGAAAAAACTCGAGTAACACTCAACTGCGGCCTCTCACCCTTTTCGTCTTCCCTAGAAATCTCGAAAGTTCATTGTCAGAATTTTTGCAAACCCTAGCAAACCCCTTGTTTTCCCCCTACCTTTGTCGATAAAAATACCCTTCCCTTGCAAAAGGCCCTGTGCTCCCTGTCGGTTCCCTCTTCTCGCAACCATAACCTCCCTTGCTTGCTGGCAAACCTCCTGCTAACTCTTCCCGGAACACCCACTGTTTGCTGGAGCTTCCACCGAGAACCCTCTTCTCATGGTTAAAAAATTTTTTCTTTAGTTTTTTCTTACCGTTGGTGAAAAAGTGAAATTGGTTTACCCCTTTATATAACAAGCATTTTCCCTTAAAGCCCCTTGTAAATTGAGAATCCTAGCCATGTCCATGAAGCCCAAACGACACCCAAGGATTGAGGGAAGTCTCGTTGCCGCCTGTAAAATCCCATTCTGACAGAAGCCATGACTGGGTCGGGCTCGAGTCGAACGCCAAATACTAACCCACACCCAGCACCAGCTATTTCATCGAAAGAGACTTCAGTGCCGCTTGTATTATTGTGACTTCAGTACCGGCTGTGTGCTCAAAGGCTCAACGCCGCCTGTGTTGATTTCAATGCTGACTGTGTGCTCAAAGGCTCAGCGCCATCTTTGTTGATTTTAGCATCGGTTGTGTGCTCAAAGACTCAGCACCGCCTGTATTGTTGGTGACTTCAGCACTGACTGTGTGCTCAAAGGCTCAGCGCCGCCTATGTTGATTTCAGTGCCGGCAGTGTGCTCAAAGACTCAGCACCCTCTGTGTTGTTGATGACTTCAGCGTCGGCTGTGTGCTCAAAGACTCAGCAAAATTTGTGTTGTTGGTGACTTCAGTGCCGACTGTGTACTCAAAGACTTCAGTGCTGCCTTTGTTGTTGGTAACTTTAGTGTTGACTGTGTGCTCGGCGACATCTATGTTTTTAACAAACTCAGCGCCAGCTGAATGCTCAAAGAAATAATGTTTGTTGCACCTGGCGCCGACAGTGTTTCAAACAGTCTATTGTCGCATACTCTAGGTCGAAGCCCTGTGTGTCCTATTTCTGTTATCCCTAGTGAAGTTGCACCTTGATTGTGACATATTATCCCCAGCAAAGCAGAACCCAGGTCATTCAAACTCAATTCATAACTTCTCATCCTCAGTAGGAGAGTCATACTTGTACTGTAGCTTAGTAGCCCTTGTGGGATTGCCTCACACTTCGTTATTATGTCCTCAAGGATGTAAAGGACTTACATTTGTCCCCTTTTCCCCAATGAAGTCGACCTACCCATCTGAGTCTCTTGTTGACTTTAGTCATTTTATCCTCAAGGGTCACACTTACCCTCTTAATCTCCAACAAAGTATGCCACTCCTTGTAGGGCCACCATCTCCATCTAAAAAGCTCTTTGCTTGTGTATAACTTTAACTATTTTATCCCCAGGGGGGTCAGATTACTATTCACAGACCTATTCCCTGTGGAGCTTCACCTACATGGCGACCCACAGAATGGTCCCTGCTGCATGACCTTAAACTGCACAGCTTCAGTCTAGTTGCAAGACCTTAAACTGTAGTGGAGGTCTAGTTGCATGACCTTAAACTGCATTGTCCAAGCCGCAAGACTCTAAACTATGCAATTCAAGATATATAAATTTAAACTGTAATACATGTCCTAGCTGCATGACATTAAAAGGCTTAGCACCATGGTCCAAACTATATGACCATAAACTGTAGTGGAGATCTAGTTGCACGACCTTAAACTGCATGGTCCGTGCTGCATGACCTTAAACTGCACAGCTTTGGTCCGCACTGCATGACCATAAACTGCAGCATAGGTGTAGCTACACGGTCCAAACTATACGACCCTAAACTATAGTATATGTCTTAGCCGCATGACATTAAAAGGCTCAGCACCACAGTTTAAACTATAAGACCATAAACTATAGCGGAGGTCTAGGTACACGACCTTAAACTGCATGGTCCTAGTTGCATGAATTTAAACTGCATAACCACTGTCCAAGCTATGTGACTGTAAACACCATCATCCACCATTCCCTAGTGAGTCTCACCCATGCTCAAAAAACGACGAACCATCCCCCCACCTATACTCATTGTAAGTTAGTGGGTCATCATTTGTCACCCACCTTTCATACATAATCCATCTTTCATAGGTAGTGTCGTGCCATCTCACCAAAAGTGAGCTAAAACCATTATCATACTCACTCCATGGTCTCTACAGATTGTCATCCATCTCCACTACGATCCAACTGTATGACCTTAAACTATAATGCACGTCCTGACCGCATGACCTTAAAAGGCTTCGCATAGGTCCCGAAGGCATGACCCTAAACACGCCTTCATAAAAAAAAAAAAAAAAAAAAAAGCAGGCTTGGTGTATACCTGGTCAAGGGAATGCGATGAGTAAAAATGACGGACGTGCATGGTAACAAAACAATGAGTAAAAGATTTTCGTGAATAAAAGCTTGGCACGGTATAAACCCGAAAGGGTATTGTGAGTAAAAATGGAGAATAAAGGGTGGACATGGCTGAAAGGTCAAGGGTGAATGATAAAAACGAAGTTGATGAAAAATGTCTCAACGACGTCGCTTTCGAAAGGTCTTGAGGTCACCATACCAAGACCCAGAAAATACAAGCTTCAAGGTAGCCTGAGTCTATTCGCAAAAAGGACTCGAAAGAAAGAATACTCGCTCAGATGGCAGGACAAGTCTCATGAGGAAGAATACTATTCCCACGAGGTCACAAACACACTCTAAAAATGCTAAAGGCCACTACGAAGGCAAGAAACTAACAAAGCTACGAAGAACCTGCCAGAGACTTTAGTTTTCCTCGCCACAATTTCCTCTAGCGGATAGGCCCAGACTTTTGGGACCGGCTAACAAAATGCCCCTGACTGGACCCAGCAGATGGGGTCCACAGAGGTATCCTGACTGTCAAAAGCAAACCTCGTGTAACAACAAACAAAATCAACCAAAGGCTCTTCAGTTGGCTGGCTTACCTTAAGGAAGGGTATCATTCTGATGATAGTTAAGATTCTGAGAATTAGGATGGAATATTGGAGGAGAATCAAAACTAGCTTGCCTGAAAGTTATAGCTTAGAGGATTCAATCAGAATGTCTTTCTTGTCAAGGAAACCATTTTGACAAACCAAAAGATGCCCCAATAAGGCTAAGTCAGCCATGATTTGGACCTGCTATGTAACGACCTGCTAGGACTGGGTAGGGGTTATACCCAAAGCTGGTCACCTCGATAAACTGAAGTATCCTACCCACCAGGGAACAACTAGTGCACGACGTAGCCGAGCACCAACAAAAGGATCTTTTGTTGTCTATCTAAGACAAAGAAACCAAAACCAAATGGGAATAATGCCTTTGACATGGCACTCAATTGTCAGACGGGTCTTATTCTGACTAACAAGATCTGTACAAAATCTTCAGCTTCAGAATCACAAACAGTCCACACGAGGATGAGGACTTCGATAAGATCCCTCAAAAAAGTCTCTTCTCCCCCTAAAATCTCCACAGATGGACCTGCGAACAATTCATCCCTACGTCTGAGCATCCTGGTTGTACCATTACATGAATCTCCTCAGCGTTCACGTGGTCTTGTGGCTAGGAAGAAAAAAAGTGATAAAGTAGTAGAAATGTTTTTGAATGTCGTCCTTCTCGCTTCTCTCGAAGCACAAAAATCAGTGGGGCAAGCTGTTTGAGCGCATTTTTCAGATCCTTGGTCCTTGATGCAGATTAAAGAGGAAACATTCAATAAAGCCTACAAAACAGTGCAAATTTCGACAACCTCATAATTATCACAGAATTGGTCAAGAGCTTCATCAGTACTCCAAAAGGCCACCTGCCAAGTTTCATCGCAATCAAACATTTCTAAGGCAATGAACACAAAGAAACAATTTTGAAAAAAAAGTGGCCTTTGACACCTTGAAATGGACATCGTAACAAGAGCTATATTTTTGGTGTGTGAAACAGCTGTGGTACCACCATCATTAGATCAGACATGGTAAAAAACCCCTAGGGGTCAAGTTTAAGCTTAATCGGGCACTGCAAGACAAAGCTGTGGGTAAAATATTGAAAAGGGGTAGGTCGCACACTATTCCCGCGTGGCCACCCTGCACCAAAACACCATTAAACGTGGCTATTTTCATAGTCACGAGACTTGAATTTTGGGGCCCATATCTCACTCAATTCGAGTCTGATCGTGCTCAAATTTGGTGAGCATGTTCGTCTCATCGAGACGAGCATTTCGATAGGTGGTACACCCCATGACAATGCCTGAGAAGGGAGAAAAACTAGAAATAATTTGCTGATCCATGAAGAAAATTACAGAAAATTCAGTAGCAGCATGCCTAACTCGAGCGGCCAAATAATGATGCTCACGTTCCCGATCGACACAAAACCAATTGCATTTTGTGTGTAAGGGCCATGGATTTCTCTGGTCCAAACTTCACATACAATGAACGGTTGGATTTTACACACGGAGGCGTCGAAGCAGCTATAAATTTTGGCAGTCAAATTTAAAGACTTCGGCCAAACACACAAGACGATAAAATATTTATTCGGACTTGAAATCGATCTGCGTTTGCTGAAACGTGATCGAGACGGCATGCTCAGTGTGATTCAGTGAAGAAAGAGAAGAAAAACATCATGGAACGAGTGCAGTGGTTAGGTCCCTCGATCTTGCCTTTCGGATTTAGGTTATCTGGTGGCATGTGTCTTAGGTCTCTGGTGGACCCGAGATTAAAGATCGCTGTCTCGGAACCTTGCTCGAGGGCAAGGGCAAGTATACCAACCAATAAGAGGGGAAGTTTAGGTGGGTTCGAGACTTTCTTTGACATGCTCGTGTGGGCACCCTCTTAGATAATGAAGAAAGCCCCCCAACTTCTATGGTTAATTTGGAAGACAAGTGGGTCGAAAGGACCCACCCTTAGCTTAGGGCAATGCACATTCAAGGGGGAAGGCGATGAAGTGCAAGGTTAGGTGAAAGTTAGAAAGGAGAAGAGAACTTGATGGAGAGGCAAGGCTGGCATAACAACCAAAAGACATTGACTCGGAGTGGTAGTGAGACAGGCATGGTTCATAGGACCAGCACGACGGCAGTACTACTCGAAACCGAGGTCAATGCGTCGGCGCTAGGCTAGGCTTACCCTCAATCAAGTGAGAAGAGAAAGAAGTGGAGAGGAAAGAATAAGACGACGAAGAGAAGGGAAAATCTGGATGTCGCTAGACATTGCGGTGGGCAGTGCAAGGAAGAGGTGCATCCCTTGCGGACGGAGCTGGCTCCTAATGAGGCACACGACGATGGTTTCTCCTAGGTCACATGACGATAGGAGTGGGACGCAAGGAGAACGACGATAGGCACTAGACGCAATTGCTGGAAATTAAGATTAAATTAAGATTAAATTGAGATAAAAAGTAATCCTAATTGCTGAAAAATTAAGATTAAATTGAATTAAAATAAATTAGAAAATAGGGTGAAAAATGATAGATTTGCCCCTTCCTAACAAGTTGAGAAATTTCAGAACAGTCCCTGTGTTGCCCTAGGACTTGCCTATTCTTGCTTGGCTGATTCGGGGTCATTTTGATGCTTGGTTGATCGTAAGATGAATGTTTTCTTGTAGGGCTCAGCATGGCGATCAATTTGATACCAACTTCGATCTTTGGATCGTGTTTTTGGTGCACGATCATGTGACTTGAATTTTGAGTAGATCTTGAAACTTTGAATTGATAGTGTGTTCGTTTCTCGATTTTTTTCTATGTTTTCTTCACTGAATCACACTGAGCATGCCGCTACGATCATGAGGCATCAAACGTAGCTCGATTATGTGGCCAAACAAAGACTTTGTAAGTTTGGAATTTTAGCCGGAATCAAGGATTTCAACGATGGAATATGTAGTCTATTCATCGCTTCGTGTGCAGAATCCGACCGTTCCTCATGTATAGGGCTTGGGTCAGAATAGCCTGAGACCTTTTGCCCTCAATAGAATTGGTCTCATGTCGATCGGGCTCCCGAGCAGTATGATTTGGCGACTTCAGTGAGGCATGATGCTGTGGGAATTTCTTGCACTTTCTTCATGGATCAGCAACTTCTCTCTAGCTTTTCTTCGCACTCAGGTATTGTCGCGGTGAGTGCCATATATCGAATTGCTCATCTTGATTAGAAGAGCATGATCACAAATTTGAGCACAATCCGATGTGGGACGGCCGAAATATGAGTTTCGAAAGTCACTGGTAGTGACCGTCCCTTTAATGGTGCAGTGTTGCAGGGTGGCCACATGGGAATAGTGGAGGCTCCTCCTTTTTCACTTTTTCGCCTATAACTTCTTCCTGGAATGTATGTTTGGGATGAAACTTGACTTATGAGGGTTGTCAACCATGAAGGATCTAGTGGTGGTGGTCCCATAGCAGTTTGGGACGCTGAAAATGTAGCTCTAGTTATAGGGGTCTGTTTCAGGGTGCTAGAGGCCGATTCTGCCAGAACTGTTTCTCAATCAATCTGTGCCTTAAACATGTTAAAATGCGTCGAAACTTGGCAGGAGACTTTTGAGAGACCTCATAAAGATCTTGGTCAGTTCTTGGACTGGCCTAAGACTATCAAAATTTCCACTACTTGCTAGGCTTGTATTGTGGGGGCCCCTCATGTTGATGAAAAATACCTTCCAACAGCATGCCTCGCTGAATGTTGTGCCTCGACAGACTTGAGAAGTGCAATCACTCGAGAAGGTTGACGGATCTTGTCGAAGTCCTCACCCTCAAGAGACTATCCGCAGTTCTGGAGCATGAGGCCTTTGTTAGGACCTCCTCGTACAGAACCAGGCCTTTTTGAATCCAAATGCTACAAACCTTTGGTTGGAACTGCCTGCTGCTACACCAAGTTTGCCTTTGATGCTCAGGGTATCCCTATAGGTCCCATCTCGCGGATTCCAGTCGGGGACTTTTGGCCCGTCCGGAACTCTGGTCCCCTACTGGTTAGAAGGTTTTGGCGAGACGTACCCTGAATTCTGTGGCAACCCTGACTTGTTAGTTTCTTGCCTTCTTGATGGTCCTTAGCATTTCTGGAGGGATATTTTTGTCATCGTCCTCACCCTCAATGACTCTTGTTGTTGCTGAATTAGAGAGATCTTATGAGGCTCTCACTCCTTGACGAGCCATTGAAATTGGGGAGATCTTGTGGGGCTCTCACTCCCTGACAAGCCGTGGAAACTGGGGAGATCTTATGAGGCTCTCACTCCTTGACGAGCCATGAAAACTGAGGAGATCTTATGAGGATCTCACTCCCTGACGAGCAGTGGAAACTGGGGAGTTCTTGTGGGGCTCTCACTCCCTGACAAGCCATGGAAACTGGGGAGATCTTATGAGGCTCTCACTCCTTGGCGAGCCGTGGAAACTGAGGAGATCTTATGGGACTCTCACTCCCTGATGAGCCATGATTGCTGAGGATTTCTTATGAGGCTCTCACTCTCTGACAAGCCATGATTGCTGGGGAGATCATATGAGGCTCTCACTCCCTGACGAGCTGTGGAAACTGGAGAGATCTTGTGAGGCTCTCACTCTTTAATGAGCTATGATTATTGGGGAGAACTTATGAGGCTCTCACTTCCTGACGAGCCATGATTGCTGGAGAGATCATATGAGGCTCTCACTCCCTGACGAGCCATGATTGTTGGGAGATCTTATGAGGCTCTCACTCCTTGACGAGCCATGATTGCTGGGGAAATCTTATTAGGCTATCACTCCCTGCTAAGCCACGAAAACTGGGGTGTCGGTTGAGACTATGGAAGTGTGCCAACTTGCTTTGTTGGTCCAAGTACCCTTTCACAAGTTTTCACTTGAACTAGGGAAGTGGCACCATGAAGACGGTTTTCACCAACTTCCATTATTTTTGGGCTCTTTTACCCATGACTTTGTGGTCATGTCCACCCTTTTCATCTATTTTTGCTCATGGTGCCCATTTGGGGTTTCACCATGCCTGGGTTTTTTTTTTCGACCGAACTCTCTTACCCATGGTTTCGTGACCATGCCCATCCATCATTTTTACTCATGGTGTTCCCTTGTCCAAGTGTACACCATGCCTGTTTCTTTTGAGAGATTGCGTGTTTTAGGGTTGTGCCTTTGAGATCTATGTGAAGCCTTTTAACGTCATGCAACCAGGACATGCACTGTAGTTTTAGGGTCATATAGTTTGACCGTAGTGGTAAGGAATGGAAGTCTTTACAAGCCATAGAGTGAGTCTAGAGGTGACTTTGACTCACTTGAGAAGGTGGCATGAAGTTGCCTGTGGAGAGTTGATTGGATGGTAGGTAGTAAGTGGTGACCCACTAGCTGGCGGCGAGATGTCTTGCCATTTGGTGAGCATGGGTAAGACTTACTGGGGAATGAGATAAAAGATAGTGAAGATGGCCCGCGCACATGAATGGGCCGGCTAGGGAAGATGTGAGTGGCGATGCATGTAAAGGGTGTGTGCGCGTACATAGACTCACTGGGGAAGCAATGGAAGTGATGTAGGTGGCACGTGAACATGAATGGGCCGGCTGGGGAAGACGTGCGTGGTGATGCATGTAAAGGGTGTGTGGGCCTAGGTAGGCTCACTGAAGAGAAGAAGAAGAGGGTATGCTCACACTAATGGGCTAGTTAGGGATGACATGCATGAAGATGCATGCAAATAGGGAGGTGTGTGAACATGGGGTGTCTTTAAGGTTGTGTGCGTGTACATAGACTCAATGGGCAAGCAATGGAAGTGATGTAGGTGGCCCGTGAACAGGAATGGGCCGGCTGGGGAAGACGTGCGCGGTGATGCACGTAAAGGGTGTGTGGGCCTAGGTAGGCTCACTGGAGAGAAGAAGAAGAGGGTATGCTCAAACTAATGGGCTAGTTAGGGAAGACGTGCATAAAGATGCATGCAAATAGAGAGGTGTACGAACATGAAGTGTCTTTAAGGTCGTGCCTCTTGGACATGGGCGAAGCAATTTAACACCATGCGGTCAGGATGTCCACTATGGTTTAAGGTCATATAGCTTGGACCATGGTTATGAGTTTAAAGTAATGCAACTAAGACTGTGCAGTTTAAGGTCGTGTGACTAGACCTTTGCTACAGTTTATGGTCATATAGTTTGGACCGTGGCTATGCAGTTTAAGGTCATGCAAAATGGACCGTGTACGAGTCGCCATGTCAGTAAGGTTGCACGGGGGGTAGGTATGTGGATAATAATATGACTCGCTTGAGATAAAGATAATTAAGGCTATCCACATGTGAAGAGATGTAGATGAAGGTGGTGACCTTAGGAGGGGTAGTTAACGAGAAAGGCCTCACTGGGTATTAGAGGGGCCAGTGTGACCCCACGGGGATAATGAATGTCGGTGTGCATGGAGCTCCGAGAGGCCAGAGCATGGATCCACGCCACCGTGGGTTGAAGGAAGGTTGCCTCTAACCCTCTGGAGATGTTGGGATGAGTACACCCTTACATGCATCTAACTATGTTGGGGGTCTAGTTGGAGTTATGCGTATGGACCACTCGACATGCTGCGCATAACAGTTTTAGGGTCTTGTAGCTCGAACCATGGCTGTGCAGTTTAAAGTCGTACAGATAGGACTATTCAATTTATCGTGCAACTAGACTTCCACTACAGTTTAGGGTTTAGTTCGGACCGTAACGTCATGCGGCTAGGACGCGCACTATGGTTTAAGCTCACATAGCTGGACCATGGTCGTAATTTTAAAGTCATGTGACATGGACTTTGCAGTTTGAGGTCGTGCAACTAGACCTCCACTATAGTTTAGGGTCATACAGTTTGGACTGTGGTCATACAGCATGGACCATGACGGTGCAGTATAAGGTCATTCAGAACAAACCATGGCAGTGAAGTTTAAGGTCATGCAGTACGGACCATGGCGGTGCAGTTTAAGGTCATGCAGCGCTGACTATGGTGGTGCAGTTCATGCAGCACAGACCATGGCGGTGCAATTTAAGGTCATGCAGCGCGGACCATGGTGTTGCAGTTTAAGGTCATGCAACGCGGACCACGGCGGTGCAGTTTAAGGTCATACGACGCGGACCATGGCGGTGCAGTTTAAGGTCATGCAGCGCGAACCATGGCAGTGAATTTGAAGGTCATGCAACGCAGACCATGACGGTGCAGTTTAAGGTCATGCAACGCGGACCATGGTAGAAGGGAATCGGTGGCGAATAGAGCCATTACCAGAAACTAGGCTCATTGATGGGCGAGATTGTGGTGTAGGGAATGAACTTCTTGAGGGTATGGGCCGATGGTCTTAAGAGGAGCGCCAAGGCCTACATATGATGTTAAGTGCAACATTAGACCCGGATGATGGCATCAGGTCCCTTGATGAAGCGCACGACAGTAGCCCTTGGCCAGACTCAAGGTGATAACTCCTTGATGGGACACGTGGCAATAGCCCCCTGACGAAGCGTTCGGTTGTAGTCCTTGGACGGGATGCGCGGCGACGACCTTCCGAACGAAGCGCGCAACACTAATCACCTGGACGAATTCTTGATGAGGAGTGCGACGATGAAGCTTCAGGTCTCAGGCTTGGTCGCCCCAGCTTGACCTTATCACCATCAAGAGCTAAGGACTGGAGTGTCATTCTGAGTTTGTCGAGGGCAGCCTTCGATACTGCGGGGTATTAAAGGGGGAGAAACCCTACATTACTATTTTATCGAAGGGTAAAATAGTGGAAGGGCTTTTCAGAGAGAGAGAGAGAGAGAGCCAAAGCTCTTAGCGAGGGTTTTCAAGCTAGAACTTCTCGGTCAGAACATGCCAAGAAAGGTCCTTAAGGATTTTTCTGGAGAACTTCAGCAGGTGTGAAGCTTCTCAGCATGCTTGTGAACAATCTTTGGCCAGCATTGAAGCTTTTTGAGTAAGGAAGAGGATTTCTCGGGGCCTTGGCAGAATTTGCAGAGGTGCCTTGCTGGAGTTCGAGTGTTGCTCGGTCGTTCTGCTGCTGAAGGGGAACTCACAAAGAGCTCAGAGGGCTCTATAAGTTCTCTGGTTGTCGGAGGAGAAGGAGAAGGGGCATCATTGAGCTCATCAAAAACTTAGCGGAATTTCTGTGAGCTTTGGTGGACTGCTGAAGTGGGAAAAATCAGGGCGAAGGGCAATCCATCGGGTCTTAGGGAAGTCTTCAAGGAGGTGAGGAGTCGTGGGACGGTGATCGGTTGCCCTCCGCACGTGCGACGGCAGGCCACACCACAAGTGTTAGGTGGCGTGACCGAATTTGCAAGGGACGGACGTGCGACGCGTGTTGACGGCTGGAGCGAGGCATTAATATGCCTTAGTTCGAGGGACGTTGATGTCCTTGATCAATCGCGTGAAGGTGATTCCCTTCTGGTAGTAGAGCTGCCCTTGTTTTAACGATATTTGGTGCTCCATCCCCCTGACACATGTCTTCTCGATGATCAACCAAGGCTTCTAAAGCTTCCAAGAGACAAGCTTCTTCAAGTAGGTACCTCTTAGTTATTGAGGATGAAGAGCCTCTTATTACTGAGAAGGAACTGCATCCCTCTCCTCAACCTCCTATCTCCGGAGGTGAGAGTGAGTATGATCTGATAATTATGGGCAACAGGGCGATTTCCCTTGCAACCTTGAGAGAGGGACTCATTTTTCCTGTTCGAAGGGAACCCATCATAGGTGCGGCTTTTGTAGTCACCTCCTTTTCGGGACAAGTGGTTAGGTGCCTCGATCTCACCCTCCGAATCCCTAGAGGATCGGGGGAAACGCGTCTCGGGTTTCGGGAAAGACCCGGGACGTTTGTGAGATCGCTATCTCAGGAACCTTATTGGAAAACGGGCGCAGCTGTTACCAACCTGTGAGAGAGGAATTTAAAGGTGGGTTCGGGACTTACTCGAGCTGACTCACCTGGGAGCCCTCTTAGATCACGAAGAAAGCCCTCCAGTAATGAAACTGGTTAGGAATCGCCTCCGTTGGCTCGTATTCTTCTTGTTTTTTTCATTTCCTACAATCACACAAATATATGGAAAAGGTTATGGGACAGGTGGGTTAGACCTCACCCTTTTCCTCTTTGATGATCATACGCAAGCATGCATATTCAAAAAGAAGAAAGAAAGATGGGGGAAGAGAAGAATTCCACCAAGCTAGAATATTAGAGCAGTGACTAGGCTGGTGGATAATTGGCATAACGTGGGAGCGAAACGGGCTCGGTAACTGTGATCGGCTCACAATATTTCTACTAGATGCTATTGCTAATATCGACTAGCTAAGCACAATGGTCGGTCTGTTGTGGCAGTAAAGCAGACCAAGTGAACCTGATGCAACAACATTACAGCTGGACTACAAGACTACAATGAGATGCTAACCTCAATCCCTCTTGGTCGAATGAAAGAATAGCAGGGAATGGTTAAAGAGATGAAGGGAATGGACGGAGGGAGAGATAAGAAGGAAGAGAAGAGGGAGAAGACGGAAGAGGAGATGGAGTCAGAGCTAGACATTATCGATTGTTTCAGGAGATGGAAGAGAGAGGAAGCAGTTAGTGTTAAGCTTCACTAACTTTGTCAGATTAGAAAAGAGGAAGAGAACCAACTGACGCTAAGTCTCGCCAATTGACAGAAGAAGAGAGGAAAAATCAACCGATGCTAGGTCTCACCGATTGATAGAAGAGGATAGAGAAGACCAACCGGCACTGAGTCTCATTGACTGATGACAGAAGAAAGAGAAAACCAACCGAAGTAAGGTCTCACCGACTGCAAAAGAGAAACGAGAAGGCCAACTAGCACCGTGTCAACTGATAGTAGAAGAAAGAGAAGACCATTCGATGCTATGCCTCACCGACTGATAGAAGCAGAGATAGAAGAACAACCGATGCAAGGCCTCATCGACTGATAGAAGAAGAGAGAGAAGACTAAATGGTGCTAGGTCTCAGTGACTGATAGAAGAAGAGAGAGAAGACTAACCGACGCTAAGTCTCACCAACTGGTAGAAGAAGAGAGAGAAGACCAACTGACACTAGGTCTCATCGACTGGTGGTAGAAGAAAGAGAAGACCAACCGGTGTAAGGTCTTGCAGACTAACAGAAGAGGAAAGAGAAGACCAACCGGTGTAAGCTCTTGCGGACTAACAGAAGAGGAAAGAGAAGACCAACCGGTGTTGAGTCTCACCAACTAATAGCAAAAGGAAGAAAAGACCAACCGTTGATAGGCTTCGCCAACTGATAGAAGCAGAGAGAGAAGACCAACCGGTGTTAGGCCTCGTCGATTGATAAAAGAAGAGAGAGAATACCAATCGGTGCTAGGTCTCACCAACTGGTAGAAGAAGAGAGAGAAGACCAACCAACGTTAGGTCTCACCAACTGGTAAAAGAAGAGAGAGAGGAGTCTAATCGGCATTAGGCCTAGCCAGTTGACAGAATAAGATAGAGAGGGCCAACCGGCACTAGGCCTCGTCAGTTGACAGAAAAAGATAAATAAGATCAACCAGCACTAGGTCTCACCGACTGGTAGAAGAAGATAAAGAGGGCCAACCGGCGCTAGGTCTGGCCACTTGACAGAAGGAGATAGAGAGGGTCATTCAGCACTAGGGCTCGTTAGTTGAAAGAAGAGAGAGAGAAGAGAGAAAGAGGGAAGAGAGAGAGAGGGAAGAGAGAGATGAGAGAGAGAAGAAAGAGAGAAGAGAGAGAAGAGAGAGAGAGGGGAGAGAATTCACCCGGCACTGGGGATGGATTGATGAGAATTACCTCAGCCCTTGTGCCGAAGCCCGACCCAGCTCATTGTCGCTTGGCTTCCCTCGGACGCAACTGGAATTCTGAGTTTGTAAAGGGCTTTTGAGGGCAGTGTAGTTTAAATAAGAGGGTAAAACCCCGTGTTCCTTTATTTTTCACCAAGGGTAAAAACCTTAAATGCAACTTTTCTTTAACCGTGAAGAAAGAACTCTCGGTTGAAGTTTTCAACGAGCAGTGGGACTTCAGCAACAGTCTCTACATAGAAGGTTCTTTGGCAGGCAGTAGGATTTCGGTAAGGGTTTTGCGGAGAAGACCTTCGGCGTGCAGACTTTGCCCCTAATTTGGCGAAGTTTCGAAGAGAGTAACAGGGAAAGAAGTGTCCTCTAGGAAGTTTGTCGTGGAAGGGAAGGAATTTCGGTTGCCGTTTTCCTTTCTGGTGGAAAAGGCGAGAAACACAGTAATGAGCATTTTCGCGCATCCTAGGAATTTTTCAAGGACTTTTAAGGGGTTTCTCGACTGTTGTAGAAGTTTTCCAACACCACTCGTGGTGTTGCAGAAGTTTTCAAGCACTTTCAAGGGGCTTATCAGAGTTATCGCCACTTTTTGAAACTGTTTAATGGTGTCGCAGAGGTTTCTCGGTGAGGTTTTGGTGAAGTCGAGGTCAAAAAGATAGGCGGGATGGTTTTCCTGTGAGTTTCGACTGTGTGGGAGCAATTTTGACGGAAGGCGAACGTTCGCAGGAGTCGGACCATACGGCTGCAGGAGGTGAAACTTCATGGGGAAGGTGCACGGTTGCTGAAGATAAACTGCCATCCTTAGAAAGTGTACGGTTATCAGTAACTCGTGTGTGAAGAGGTGCCGAAGGACATGATGGCGGTTGTCAGTCGACACAACTGAATTCGAGGTGTCATGACTAAGATTCGTGGCACATGTGAGGGATTTTCTCTTAGCCGGCACTGGCTTTTGAAAAACTCAACCGACGCTGGGGTGTTGGCAATCTGAAAGACTCAACCGATGTGAGTTGTTGACGCTCAACCGGTATTGGGCATTGAGAAGCTCGACCGGCGCTGAGTGTTCGACAAACTCACCCGACGCTAATCTTTAACACGTAATCGGTGCTGGGTATTGAGGAGCTCACCCAGCACTATGTGTTTGACAAACTCAGCCGACGCTAATTGTTAACATGCAAATGATACTAGGCATTGAGGAGCTCACTCGATGCTAAGTATTTGAGAGGCTCAATCGGCTCTGAGTGTTGAACAGACTCAATCGGTGCTGCTCCAGTGCCTTAGAAACTTTTTAGGAGTGAACCACTAAGTCCTTTGTCTTCTTCTTACTAAATCCCTGATGTGAAGAGGCTCCCAAGGGAAGGGGCAATCGATGACCGTGATTTTATGGGTGAAGCTTTATTAAGGGGCTAATCCATTTGGCTGACCGAGCCAGCGTGCGAACTAGAATGGCCCCTTAGTGTTACATTGTGCGGGAGGGTAATGATGGAAACCTTTGTATTGAAGAAGGGATGGCACTTTTTCATTGTATGCATCAGAACATAGCTTCTAGGGAGAACTTGCCCACATTGGGGTAGCAAATTGGTCTTGGCGAAGGGATTACTTAAGTGGTTACCAAACGGCCTCCGGATTCAGGGAGAGCACCAATATCTGAAGGGATACGCTTCCTGGACTGCTATGGTATTGACTTTGTATGGAAGCATTTTTTAGCATGCTTCGCTATTAGCAGCGGTCCTATGTTTGGGCAGCTACTAAGACCGTTGCTCTAATACAGTAAAGGTATTGCTGGAGAAATGGAGCCATGTGAGCGATACTTGGATTCTTGGTCATGGTGAAGAGGGAATCTCTCTACTGGATCTTCACTTTATTGGAGGTCTCCCGATGCTCGGGGCAATGTATGACGAGTTTGTGCCCTCAATCTCAGTCATCTTGGGTAGAGATGAAGAGCCGCCTGCTAGTCTTCCAAAGATCTTTGTGGCCTACCAGTCTAGTATCGCTCGCTCTACCAATGGCAAGGTCACCTTTACAGAATGGGTGAAATTCTTTTATGGGGATTATCCTGTGAGCGGTCGGGGTACTCCGAAGGGAAAAGGAAAGGCAGTTGCAAAAGAGATACCTCCCATATTTCAACACGAGACTGGCGATGACCGTACCTCTTGGCCGTCTACCTAGCCTTATTCTTGTGCAAATTCGTGTTCCCTGGTTGAGGGGACAACATTCGTCCAGGGGTATTATATGTGGCCTGCGACATGGCCAGAGGCCGTGAGTATGCCCTTGCTCAGGCCGTCCTGTGCAACATATACCATGGTTTGGGGGCTCTCTCTCATGAAAAAGCCTATAAGGGTAAAGAGGGAGGGAATGACATCGTAGAGGGAGAAGATTTGCCCTAATATTTTAAAACCCCATTCCCTGTGAATTACGTGTACGGGGGCTAGGGGCTTTTTCCCCTGACATCTATGTCAAGCATCAGTGCTCAAGAAATAAATTGTGGCCCTTCTTGATGAGGATTGCGAACCAGAGGGCTATATTCCATACCTCAGGGAAGGCTCGGGGTCTGTTCGGGAATGATTCTTTGAACATGAAGAGAGTCCCTTTTCCGGACGGAAGCTTCACCAACCGTGCTTTCATTGATGAATTAGGGAAGGAATTGGGTTGTGCCCCTACAACGATTAGGGAACTCATGTTCGTGCTGAGCATCAGAGAGGGAGTCTTACCTTATTGGACTCCACATAGAGCCCGGTTGGAGGGGTATTGCCCCCACCGCTTCGCCTATTAGCATGGGCTTGACCAAGGCTGCCCCTTCTTGGTATTCTTTGAGAAGTACTGAAGTAGTGTTTATAAGGGGAGGGTAGAAGAATTTGGAAATTTTCGAGAGTGTTGGCTGTCAGAGCATACATGGACTGCTTGGTCCTTGTGTCTTGAAATGACGGATACCAGAAAATATGTGCTACCTCACTTTGGTAGGAGAGTTCGAACAACCAGGGCATACATGAACTATTAGAGGGTCACCAGTAATGGCTATTGGGATAAGGATCACCCTAGGAAAGGGGTGAATGGTAACTGGCGTCAGAAAACCCGGCAAAGGACGCTGGCAGATGCTCCTGCTCCCGACACAGTGTTTGCCTTGGATTATCCCTCTAACTGGCGGGCTTTGGGGCTTCTGCACGAGATAGCTATTGATGGGGCCTTACTAGAGTTCCTTGTAATGAAGACGATGACTGGGAGTTTCTTCAACAATCTTAGCTTGATCTTCGAATGGGATGAGGGGCGACAAGTCCCTGGTTATGAGAAGCATCCACCACAGGACTTGAACGTCCTAATTGGGAGCGGTCCTCACAGCAAATTGGCTGGAGGGTCTTCTCAGGGAGGTGGATCTGAGGCGGCAGCTCCTACTCCAAGAGGGCGAAAGAAAATAAAGCGCCTGATTGCTACGAGCACCCTTTTAGCGTCTTCAGCTATTTGGCATATTTGGAGGCAGAAGAGCGACAAGCTTCTTGTGGTGTCAGAAACGTGTGGTAGGCCTTTCTCTTCTGATCTTTTAAGAAATCTTCTAATATCACCCTTTGTGCTTTCTGAACCATCTTTTGTTTCTTACTAAAATGTTTTCTTTTTCTTTAGAAACTGAGGAGGACGAGTCTAACAGCTCTGAGCCTATTGATGTTGCTTCTGATTGGGAGGGGACTCCGGATCATAGGGAGACACCATTAACTCCAAGGGTAGTTCATGAGTTTGAGGCGGCTCAGGTGGAGACTGAAGAGGATGAGAGCCCTGAAGCAACTGCTCTAGATAGGGGCTCTGCTGTCGACGTGGCTTCCTTGCATGAGGAGTTTAGTGCCTCGACAGAGGCAGAAGCTATGGCTCGAGGAGAAGAGCTTGAAGGTGATGACGTGCCCAAGCACCAAGAGGTTGCTACTCCCATGGTCCTGAGTTGTTAATATGGGGGGACTGAGCTCTTTGTGGCCGAGGTTTTAGCTGTTGAAGGCGAGGGCCAAATGGAGGAAGCCATTGCTCGAGATGAGTCGGCTGAGGAAGGCCAAAGAGAAGAGGCAATTCCTAAACTTGGTGATGTTGAGGTGACAGTTCAGGAGGGTGAGGAGCAAGGGGAACATGTTCCTCTACAACCTGTTGGAACAACAATAGAGGTTGCCATAAGAGAGCATCAAGACAATGAGGTTAGAATCTAGGAGCCCGTGCAGATTGAGGCCGGGGCCGCCTATGAGCCTGTAGGGCAAGAAGCTCTAGGCTTTGCCCTTGTTTCAGAGGAGCCAGTAGCTCAGATGACTATCACTTCAACAAGCTCGATTCTTGAGGTCGAGGTGTCTTTCGCAGTGGTGGCCTCAGTAGAACCATCCCAACCTGTTTTGGTGGTGTTTCTAGAATGATTTAAGGCATGTTTAGAGCAAGCTTTCAGGGCTTGAGGGAGCTTCCTTTCAATGAGCTGGGAGAAGGTTTAGCCAGGCTGAGGGAGTTCGTCACGACTTCTGAGGTCGAGACGGCACCAGAGGTGCTTTTCCATTTTGATGCAACTCTAAACAAGTTGGAGAACTGGCGGTTAGGAGTGCTGCATCATGATGAGGAAACCAGAAGGGTAGCCTCCTTGGAAGAGTTGATCTTATGCATTCACGAGAAGATAGATGCTTGTATTAAGAAGAAAGCCTTGATAACTGGGTGCCAGCAGGACCTCAAGAGAGAGACACAAGGAAGCTTCAAGAGAATGATCAAAGTCAAGGAGGCAATGCGAATACTGAAAGAAGAACTCACGGGCCTCAAGATGGAGATGGCTCAGAGGAAGGCCAAGGAGGCCTCGTTAGTTGCATATTTGTCTGAGCTCGATTGAACAATTGAGTCTAAAACTGTGGTGATGACATAGGCGACTCAAACAGTGGCGGAGCTGAAGGCACATGTTCAAGGCACCGAGACTTCTCCTGAAGCACGCAGCGTAAAGATCAACAAGATGATTGATCTTTTTTTAGCATGCCATTCCCCATTTTCTCAGTACTTGTAAAAGTTTTGACTGATGAATAAAATGCTTCTCTTTTTTATCGACTTTAGTGCATGATTTCATTCTCTTTTTACTTTTGCTGCGCTTCATGTGATTCTTCTGAATGCCTCTCGATTCTTTCATTATCTAGAGAAACTAATACCCTAGGCCATGTCTAGCCTCATGGTGGGCTGCCGTGGCTTGGATAACTTTGAAATAGGGAGTAGTTTCTTTTTTTCCTTTTAATGTCTGATTGGCCAAAGGCTCATAGTTCATTTCTTTACAATAAGAGAAAAATAGAAAGGAGATGTTGTAAAAACGGTCAATAATCTCATTGACCCTTCCCTTGCACTCATCAACCGAGGCTCTCGCTCGCTCGTTAACCACCCTCAATTTGGCCACCAGCCTAGCCTCGTGCTTCAACTAGGGCTAGCTGCTCGGCCAGGGAGTACTCAAGGTCCAGCACCTTTTTGCCCAGCCCCTTATCTTCAGCCTCCCAAGCTGTTGGCTCCTCCTCCAACCTGGTAAGCTCTTGTAGCCATTTGTCAATCTTCAACTTCGAGGTCTGCACCTTGTTATTCTGCATTATAGCCTTCTCGGCAAGAGCAGACTTCTGAGAGATGGTAGCCTCTATCTCTCCTACTCAGACCTAGGTTAGCTCCTGGTTCTGTGTTAGGGAAGCCTCCAATGATTCTAGCCGCGAGCCCTTTAGGTGCATTGTGGCCTTCTCTGCCTTCAAAGCCTTCATCCTCCATCCCTCCAGCTCATTGGCAACACTGTCAAAGTAAGGAAGGACTTTAGGCGCATTCCCTAAGGCGATCCCACTCAACTGTTGGATCGATGTTTCAAGCTCTTCAAGAGATAACTCCTTTAGCTTCTGGAGGCCTGTTCGAAGAATCTCAAAAATGATGCCTGACAGCCAGCTGAAAGAAGGCCTGGGCAATATAGCAAGAGCGATCATAGTAGGAGGATCCTTGGCTGCAGCCAAGGCCTCAGGCTCTGGTACCTTGGCTACGACTCTGAGCCCCTGTCGGGACCACGTTGGGCTCGAACCTCTCATGCTCAGGTAATGTAGCCTCTCCCTCTGCAAGCACCACAACCATAGCCGGGGCAAGGATGGCCTCCTCGCCTAGATCCATAGCCGTAGTCTCAGGCTGCACCACGGTAGCCTCCTCTCCTGGGGTAGTGATCTCTCCCTGTGTCCCCTCTTCTTGAACCATCTCCACCTCGGGAGGTTCGACACCCTCTCCCTCTCCTTCTTTGCCCTTGTCCTCCACGACGATCACTTCAACAATAGGCTCTCCCATGACAACTACTTTCTCTACAGTCATGAGTGCCACCTCTGGGCCCTCCAAGCCTGATCCCTTAGGGTGTCTTGCTTCTGCATCCCCTGCAGATACATTATTCGAGGCAGCCATCTCCTGCTGCTCGGGTGCTCCCTCCTCAATCCCTGGTGCTCCATCCTCTTTTATGACCACATGCTCTATCGGGGTTTCCCTTGCCTCGATAGCCTCCGGAGCTTCAAAGACCCACACCACCTCTACCTCCTCATCAAGGCCTACCTCATCATCCCCGTTGGGACTGAGCCTTCCCCTTCAGTCGCGGATGTCGCTTCCCGATCCAAAGCAATTTCGATCGGGGCAGTAGGCTCTGAGGTAAAGGCTTGAGCCTCTAAAGGGCTAGGAGAAGGAGATGGCGAAGCCTCAAGAGCAGAGGGTGACGCAGAAATAGCGGGAGACACATCACCCTCCGAAGTAGTCGAGGGTGAGGAGTCGTCTTCTGACTCACAAACCACTGGAACCGTACACCCTTTACACCTCGAAGCCTTGGTTGCCTTCTTGGCCAAAGCAAGACAAGTCACTGAGGCAGCTCGCTTCCTCTTCTTTCCTTTTGCCTGCTTGGGCGTAGAAGCCTTCGAGGTGCCATACTTGGACGAACTGCTGGCTAACTTGCTATGAGAGCCGCTCCCTATCAGCTCATTCAAATCCTGGATCAGACGCCCTTCATGCCCTTAGATTTTGCGTCCTTCCTTCCATTTGAAGATGTTACAGCGGTTGTCAAAAAACTCTCTATCTCTTTCTCCATATTGAGGAACCGCGGTAAAGACTCATCCACGGCAGTTTGGCGAGGCCCCCCGATCGTGCACAAGTCATGAGGGAAGCCCAGGGTAAAGATTTCATGAAGGGAGGGGGCATTTTCTGCTACCTTGTATCTTGGCTCAAGGGACCACCCTCCCCTTTCCAAGGGTGTTCCACGCCCTAGTACCCGCTGTTTGTACGCTTCCACTAAAGCTCGTGGGCCTCGGTTGCTTGTACCGTGCTGCCAAAATAGCGCGGCACATACTTATTGACCTTGGTGGCCTCCAAGCATGTGGCCCAGGTGGTGTGAATGTGCCTCAGGAGCCAAATCTCCATGAGGGTTCCAAATTGGTCCTTCTTCCAGAGAGCAGCCATGCTATGACGTTTCTCAAAGAATACTGAGAATGCTCAGCCTTGATCTAGCCCATGCTGCCGTGCAAACCAATCAAGAAAGTAGCCCTCAAGCATCGTGCTATGGACAGTGCAATAGGCAAGAACTCCGTCTCTCACACTCAGCATAAACATCAATTCTTTTAGGCAGGTGAAGTCACCATCTAGGTGGTGGCCCAACTTGTCAACTTACGTGCGCTCTGTGAGGCCTCCAACCGGGAACGCTGCTCGGGTCATGTGGAGGTGATCATTGTAGAATAAGCTATGCGCATGACTTGAGGGATGGAAAATTGCCTTCTGCCCGGCAATCTTCAGTAAAAATGAGCACACAGTGTCCTCCAACTCTTTAGTTATGAGATATGTGTCTGGAAAATAAGCTCCAAGACAGCCATAAACATAATGGACTAGGAAAGGAGTCTTGAAATCTCCTGGGGAGGCCTCGCCATCTACGATGACATTCCCTCCTT
The DNA here is from genome assembly GCF_054954075.1 of Amborella trichopoda. Taxonomy (NCBI): domain Eukaryota; kingdom Viridiplantae; phylum Streptophyta; class Magnoliopsida; order Amborellales; family Amborellaceae; genus Amborella; species Amborella trichopoda. The sequence continues at coordinate 33,125,521 of NC_142344.1, forward strand.
CATCCCCTTGATACTGTCTTCCCCTAGAACTGGCTCCCAAGCCATGATAAATGATGCACAGAATAGGTTGTGCTAGTGCGTACCCCTTTTCTCGCACCTTATCGCCTGCCACATAAAACGTTTTGAGACAAATGACGTCTGCCCATCCTGGCAAGGAAAATTTACACAAGAAGAGCACCAAGTATAGCTACAGGTCCATCTTGCATGACCTTAAACTGCACAAGCCATTGTCTGCATTGCATGACCTTAAACTGCAAAGCCATGGTCTGTATTGCATGACCTTAAACTACACAGCCATGCTCCGCACTGCATGACGTTAAACTGCACGTCCACAGTTCGTTCTGTATGAACTTAAACTACACAGCCTCGGTTAGTGTTGCATGACCTTAAACTGCACAGCTACTGGTCCATGTTGCATGACCTTAAACTATTCAGCTCCGGTCCGCGCTGCATGAACTTAAATTGTACAGTCATGGGCTAAACTACATGACTGTAAACTGTAGTGAAGGTCTAGTTGCACGACCTTAAGCCGTACAGTCCTCGTTGCATGAATCTAAACTGTACAACCATGGTTCAGCTGTATGACCTTAAACCATAGTGCACGTCCTAGCCGCATGAAGTTAAAAGGCTTAACACCATGTTCCAAACTACATGATCTTAAACTGTAGCGGAGGTCTAGTTGCATGACCTTAAACTGCATGGTCCAAGCTATAAGACCCTAAAACTGTAATGCACGGCATGATAAATGACCCATACGTATGACTTTAAATGAAAGATGGACCACCTCTTCGCTAAGGTTATTTCATCCATGTCCTCAGTGGAGTTAGAAGTATGCAAAGGTCATCCCTACCCCTTTAATCCACAATGGTTTTGTTGCGCATCAACATCCCAGTGAGAGTCACATCCTACTGTGACCCACTATCCCCAGGGATTTAAGGACATTCTTATCCCTTCAACCCTCAGTGAGATTCATCTGTGCTCTAGTCTGTCATTCTCAAATGAGTCACATGCATGCCATCACTCATTAGCCCCGTGGAGTCACATTGACCCTCCTAATCCCCAGTGTAGTCTCTTCCGCCTACTACTCCTAGTAGGGCTATCATCATTATCTAAACCTCTCTACTTATGTATAGCCTTAACTATCTTTCTCTCCAGGGAGTCAGATAGCTATCCACAGACCTATCACCCATGCAGCTTTACCTTCATGGTGACCCACTTACCGGTCCGTGCTGCATGACCTTAAATTGCACAGCCCCAGTCCGTGCTACATGACCTTAAACTGCACAGCCCTAGTCCGTGCAACATGACCCTAACCTGCACATCCCTGGTCCGTGTTGCATGACCTTCAAACTACACAAGCCATGGTCCAAACTATATGACCTTAAACTATAGTGGAGGTCTAGTCGCACGACCTAAACTGCACGGTTCTGGTTGCATGACTTTAAACTGCATAACCATGGTCCAAGCTATATGACCTTAAACATAGTGGACATTCTTGCTACATGACGTTAAACTCCTTCGCCCAGGTTCAAGAGGCATGACCTTAAATATGCCCCCATACATGCTCACACGCCTCTTACATACACCTTCACTCACGTCTTCCTCAGCCGGACCATTCGTGTGCGCGCACCACCTTCATTACCTCCCCAGTGAGTCCATTCATCATTACCATCTTTCATCATTTCCCAGTGGGTTTCACCAATTCTCAGAAAATGGCGAGCCATCTCGCGACCTTACATGCCGTCAACTAGTGGTCACCATTCTTCACCCACCATTTTTCCTGCATAGGTAGCCCTGTGTCCTCTTCCCAAAGTGAGTCATAACTACCACCATACTCACTCCATGGCCTCTACAGATTTCCATTCATCACCATCATGGTCCAACTATTTGACCCTAAACTATAGTGCGCATGACATTAAAAGGCTTCGCACAGGTCTCGAATGCATGACCCTAAACACTCATTCACATGAAGAAACGGGCACGGTGTACACCTGTACAAGGGAACTCCATGAGTAAAAATGACGGACGGACATGGTCACGAAACTATGTGTAAAAGAGTTTCGTGAAAATAAGACCCAGATACGGTGAAAACCCCCAAAGGGAATCGTGAGAAGGGTGGACATGACCGCGAGGTCATGGGTAAAAGAGCCCAGAAATAATAGAAGTTGGTGAAAGCCATCTTTACGACGCCACATCCCATGTTCAAGTGAAAACCCGCGAAAGGGTGCTTGGACCGGTAAAACAGGTTGACACACTACTGTCGCCTCAGCTGACACTCAATTTCCAAACAGTCGCAAGCCTGACTAATGAGGTCTACCAAAAATCCTCAAATGCCAACATTCAATCACAACACAAATTGGCTCATCAGGAAGTGAGAGCTGTAGAAGATCTTCGAAACATTAACAACACGAATTGGCTCATCAAGAAGTGAGAGCCGCATAAGATTTCCCACATTTCAACATCAACAACAATAAGAGTCCTTGAGGGCGAGGACGATGACCAAAAGATCCCTCCAGAATGCTAAAAGACCATCATGAAGGCAAGAAACTAATGAAGCCAGGGCCTAACCTACAAGATATTTTAGGGTATTCCTCGCCATGATAGAGATACTCTGAACACCAAAAGAAAACCTGGTGTAGCAGCGAATAATGCCGATCAAAGGATCATAGCATTTGGCCTTTAGACATGCTTAATTCTGTTCGAAGAGGTCTCTACAAAAGCCTCAATTTTCAGAATCTCAAATAGTCCCTTGAGGGTGAGGAATTTTTACAAGATCCCTCAAACTTCCCGAATGATTACACTTCTCGATTCTCTTGAAGCACAACATTCGCCAGGGTATGCTGTTGGAAGATATTTTTCAACATCATGGGGCCCCGGCTCAATAAAAGCCTAGCAAACAATGGAAATTTTGACAGTCTCCAAATAGCCCCAGAACTGGTCAAGATCTTCACGAGGACTCTTAAAAGATACCTACAAATTTTTGTCACATTCGGACATGTCTAAGCAATGAAGATTGAGAAATAGTTCTGGCAAAATCGGCCTCTACCACCCTGAAATGGACCCTATAACTAGAGATACATTTTTGGGTGTCTCAAATTGCTGTGGGACCACCACCATTTGATCTGACACAGTTGAAACCCTAAAAGTCAAATTTTAGCTTAAATGGGCACTCCAAAAAAACGGTATGAGCGAAAGAGTGAAACAGGAGGAGCCGCACGTTATTCCCGTGCGGCCACCCTGGACCTCCACACCATTAAAGGGACAGTCACGAACAATGACTTTCGATACGCATATCTCACCTATCCCAAGTTGGTAATTCTCGTTGGCAGGGTTATACATTATAAGCTTAGGTGAAATCAAAACTCGGTGGTTTAAGGCAGACCTATCTTAACTCTAGGGGCAAAACCCTGATTAAGACCTAGGCTAAGATTAGACTGAAACCTAGGCTTTTTAGACTCAATGGGTTCTGGTTCGGACCCTGAACTAGGGTAAGCCTAGTCTAGCTCTAGAGGCAACTCTATGCTTTGACCTATGCTAGAACCTAGGCTAAGATCTAGACTAGATGGTGCACGAGTCTCGGCACGGACCAAGGGTGGGTCTAAGTTCGAACTGAGGTGTGAGCCTGGTTCGGACCTGAACTGAGCTGGGTGCAAGCCTGGGCTTGGACCTAGAGTGTTATGATAATCAGACCAAGTGTGGACCTGGACTTGATCAAAGTTGTTTTAGGCATGAGCCCTTGGCTCGGACCAAAAAGGGGCCCAGGTTAAAACCTACCTGTGAACCTGGTTCCGATATGGGCTAGACTGGGTATAACCCTGAACTTGGACCAAGAGAGTTTTAATGATCAGGCTAGGTATGAACCTGAACTGGATAAAAAATGAACTAGGAACGAGCCTTCGGCTCGAACCAAGAGGGGCCTAAGTTCAGACCAAGGCGAAAGCTGGTTCGGACCTGGGCTAAGCTGAGTACAAATCTGAACCTGGACTCAGAGGGTTCATCTCTACCCAAAAGAAGATTCTAGTTGAGACCGAAGGTCAATAAGCAAGTAAGCACATGAAAATGTTTGACCTAGTAGAGTACTATAGGTAGGCTTGGCTTGAGATTGGGTTCCTAACTACTGAAACGCGGCTAGGCTGATAGAGGTCCCTGCATAGGTCCTGGCCTCTTGTTATAGGATTTTTCCAGGCCCTACTATACGTGGAATTGCTTTGAGGTAAAGGATTACGGAGGGGTGCCCACAGTTAAAGTTACTTGAATCCCAACCACCTCGAATCTCAAAGCTGGGTTTCCCTCATGCCGTTAATGCAAATTTTAGGGTTTTTTGAAAAATTAGTTTTCTAGTTTTCGGGATTCCAGGTCGATGTGTGCTAGGAGTGTGTAAAGATGCATGCAATAAAAAATAATCTCAAGCATACAAACACACAATGTAAAGAAAGAAAATAAGTGGGCGCTTAACAATGATCGTGCTTAGCGATGCGCGCTTCGAGGCGAAATTGGCTCAAAGCACAATATATATGGAGGGGTAAGCAACCCCTAAGAAGGTAAAGTCAGAACAATGAGACCAGGCACAGTCCTATCTAAGTCGAGTGCGGCTCGGGTCGAGGGTGATTCGAACGGGACACAGTTCAAGGAGGGTGCGAGCAACGCTCGATGTATTCTCTTTTTTATTTTTTTATCTTTTTTAAGTTCGATGAAACACAGTTAACCTAAGCATGGTGAAATTAAGAACAACATGGTTTCAGTCAAAATTAACAAACTAAAATAAAAAAGAAAAAGTCAGGAGCAAGACAAACTTATCTGAAGAAAAATATTTTTTTTATATTATTAAAAATTTATTTTAAGCCAAAAATTAGTGAACAAACACAAAAAATCTCTGGAACAGGCCTGTGGGGTCCTAAACATTTTCCAGGACCTCTGTGATAGGGCGGCACGGGTGGTGTTGCCCAAAAGAAAAAAAATTATTTTTTATTTTTATCTTGTTTATCTCAATGAAATAAGGCTACTAAAACTTTCAGAATCAGAAAAAGCATAATTTTTGATGAAATAAAATTAAAACAAAGTGAAACAGAAGAACAACAGATTAAACATACCTGTATCAAGCAAAATATTTTTTTAGTATTTTTAAAAATTTTATTTTGCTTTGAAATTTTGTGAACAGTCACAAAAGAGACCCAAGACTCAGTATAAAAAATTTAAAAAACATCTGACTTGGGCGGCGGGGGGCAATAGAGGGCGTGTCGCCCTGGACCTAGGCAGCAAGACCCATATAGCTTGGGCGGCTCACCCTACGTAACCTGAGCGGCACGCCTAGTGTCGCCTACAAAATTATTTTTTATTTTATTTCTTATATTTTTCTTGTATATATATATAAAATAAGCTTAATATACACTTGGAGAAACAACAAATAAATTTTATTTTGAAGAAAATAAATTAAAATAAAGCTATAGGAGGAGATTGCAGATCTAACATAACAATATTTGTTTTATATTTTTAAATATTTTTTTTTGTCCTGAAAAATTGGAAATAGTCACAAAATGGTACCTAGAACATTCTTGAAAAATTTCAAAAGATTATGAGATTTGCGAAATTTTGATGCTCGGATCACGCTCGATTTACCCCACGATGGGTGCCAAACTGTTTATGATGAAAATCAGACAAATCTTCTAATGAATATATCTCGATCTTAACAACTTTAAATAAATTAAAATTCAAGAAAAAAGATGGTAAAGAATGTGGGACAAATCAAATTCAGATCTTAGGCTAGATCTGCTAAAAAACGAGCAGATATGTTCTCAAATCTGTGGCAGGGCCAGCATGATCCAGAGCGTCCAAAATGCGATTTTAAATAAAATTAACAAAACAGATCAAAATAAAATTAAAAGAATAAAATAATAAGAAAGTGAAAGAAATGATACCGAACAGGCCAGATGGCCCGGGACTCCCGAGCCTTCTAGGGCTGGCCCGTATCACAACCGGTCCACTTTTGTCTCTCTGAGTCGGATGTTTATCAGAAAATATCTTTGGTGAGAAAGCTTGATTTGGGATTTTCTGTCCTAAGGGTAGATCTGGTATGTGTCCTAAGGGTAGATCTAGGGTTTCACTCAAAGGTCTAAGGCTTCCTAGCGTAATTTCCAGGGTTTTCTCTCATATAGCTCCTTCAGGTTTTTCATTTGTATCTATTCTATCTTTTTCTTTCTCTGCACGATCTCTATTTCTGTCTATCTCTTTTTCTCTGTAGGGTTTTTGATCTCTATGTCTCTCTATCTCCCAGGGTTTTTCTCTCTCTCCTGTCTCGCAGGTTTTTTTTTCTCTCTTAGGGTTTCTATCTCTAAAGTCTCTATTGTTTCTTTCTCCATCCCCTCTAAATGGTCCCCAAAAGATCCTCAAATGGGGGATAAATTTGTTAGGCAGAATAAACTCATGCAATAGAACAAATCCCTGGTCAAAATGTCCACCTTTTGAGGGTCACGGATTTGGGCGATCGGGCTGTGTCGCCAGAGCGACATGCCCAGTGTCACCCAAATAGGAAAAAAAAGAACATTAAAAAACATCAAACTTTGCTTCGGGGCAAAATGGTCTGGGTGACACGGGCCGTGTCGCCCAGTCTAGGCTGGGCAATCTTCCCATGTGGCCTAAGTCAAACTTGGTCAAAGTTTACTTTGTTTTAACTTTGAGTGCATTTCCCATCCTCTTGTGAAGCTACCAAAAAACATTTGGGTCAAAACATATTTTTTTACTATTTTTAATGATTTTTTTGGTAAAAAAAGACATTTATTGAATGACTTGGGTGACACTGTCAGTGTCACCCAGTCTAAGCTCGGCGTCAACTCAAAACTTGTCCAAAGTTCCTTTTTTATCCTTGGGGATTTTCCTTAGCCTCTTATGAAGCTCTCAGATAAACATTGGATCAAAATGTATTTATTTACTATTTTTAATGATTGTTTTGATAAAATAGGGTGTTTACAAAAATCTTGGTTAAAACAGGGTTTTTCAGGGTCCCGGGCAGGCAGACTGGTTTTGGGTCACAAAATAGGTTGTGTGAACTATGGATTTTGAGTTTACTAGGATAATGTGGTCCTAAGTGTTAAAAAATCGTAGAATTTGCTAGTTTTAAAATGGGGTGTCTACAATTGTGCTCCAGCTGTATGACCTTAAACTGTACTGCACGTCCTGGCCGCATGACGTTAAAAGGCTTTGCACAGGTCCCAAGGGCATGGCCTGAAACATGAATTCACAAAAAAAATGATAAAATAACGGCCATGGTGTATACCTTAATAAGGGAACGCCATGAGTAAAAATGATGGATGAGCATGGTCACGAAACCATGAGTAAAGAGTTTCAAGAATAAAAACCAGCCACGGTGAAAACCCGAAAGGGCATCATGAGTAAAAATGGATGAAAAGAGTGGACATGGCCAAAAGGTCGTGGGAGAAAGAGCCCCAAATAAAAGAGAGTTGGTTTAAACCGTCGCTACGGTACCGCTTCCCAAGTTAAAGTGAAAATTCACAAAGGATGTGTGGACCAGTAAACAAGTTGATGCAGCACTTGCCTCAACAGGTGGCTTCAGCCAGCACTCAAAAAGAAAAAATCCCTGGTGACACATACTAGGACCTAAAAATAGGAGCTTCAAGGAATAGATTCCAACAGCTTGAGTCCATTCACCAAAAAGGACTTGAAGGACAGAAGATTTACCAAGAAGGCAAGACAAGTCTCATGATCAAGAGCATCATTCTCACAAGGTCACCAACATATTTCCAAGATGTTGAAGATGCCCCAAGGAGGCTAAGTCAACCATGACTTTGGAGCGGCAATCAGATGATTGTTGTAGCTGCAAAGCAGTTGGTAGGGGTGGTTGTACCCAGAGCTAGTCACCTCGATAAATTGAGGTACCCTACTCACTAAGGAATAACTGGTCAGTCATGACTTTGGAGTGGCAATCAGATGATTGTCATAGCTTCAAAGTAGTGGGTAGGGGTGGTTGTACCCAGAGCCGATCACCTCGATAAACTGAGGTACCCTACTCGCCATGGAATGATTGATGCACGAAGCAAACGGCGTCGAAGCAAGGCCTTTAAGCATACCATTTCGAAACATGGCTCAACACCAGAGGATATACACAAACCCAGATCAAATGGGAGCAATGCCCTTCAACATGACACTCAATTGTCAGACGACCCTGATTCTGATTGACGAGGTCCATACAAAATCTTCACCTTCAGAATCACAAATAGTTCACAGGAGGGTGAGGACTTCGATAAGATCCCTCAAAGAGTCTCTTCTCCCCCAAAAGTCCCCACGGAGGGACCTGCCAATAATGCATCCTTAGGTCTGAGCATCTTGGTTGCACCATTACGTGAAACTCCTCGGCTTTCACGTGGTCTTATGGCTAGGAAGAAAAAAAGTAAAAGATGAAGGAAAATTTTGAATGCTATCCTTCTCGCTTCTTTCGAAGTACAACATTTGGCAGGACAAGCTGTTTGAACATATTTTTAGCACCTTCGTCCCTAATGCGGAACAAAGAGGAAGCAGGTCAATAAAGCCTACAAAACGGTGGAAATTGCGACAGTCTCAAAATGGCGCAAGAATTGTCCAAGATCTTCATCAGTAATCTAAAAGGCCATTAGCCAAGTTTCATCACCATCAAACATGTCTAAGGCAATGAACACAAATAAAAAATTTCTGAAAAATTTGCCTCTAGTACCTTGAAATGGACCCCGTAACTAGAACTATATTTTTGGTACGTCAAATTACTATGGGACCACCGTCACTGAATCCAGCACGAACGAAAAACCGCTATAAGTCAAGTTTCATCTTAATCGGGCACTTCAAGACAAAGTTACGGGAAAAAGACCGAAAAGGGGTGGGCTGCACACTATTCCCGTGTGGCCACCTTGCACTAAAATATCATTAAAGGTGGTTGTTTTTATAGTCACAACTAGCGAATTTTGGGGCCTATATCTCACTCGATCCGAGTTGGATCGCACTAATAGTTTGTGAGCTTTTTCGTGTCCCCAAGACGAGCGTTTCGATATGTGGTACGCCCTGTGATGATGCACGAACAGGGATAAAAACTAGATTGAAGTTGTTAGTCCGTGAAGAAAGTAGCAAAACATTCAGCAGCAGCATGCCCCACTCCGACAGCCAAATCGCGACGCTCGCATACCTGAGCGACACGAAACCAATTGCATTATGTGCATAAGGTCCGTGGCCATCTCTGCTCTGAACGTCGCACACGATGAACAGTTGGATTTCACACACAGAGGCATCGAAGCTGTTGTAAATTCCGACAGTCAGATTTCAAGATTCTGTCCAAAAATTTAAGAATGACCAAATCTTTGTTTGGACATGAAATCGAGCTGTGCTTGTTGCAACATGACCGTGATGGCATTCTCAGTGTGATTCAGCGAAGAAATCAGAAGAAACATCAAGGAAATAACACAAAATCGATCCAAAGTTTTCATGATTCAAGCAAATTTCAAGTTTCATGATCATGGCTTAAAACGTTGGTATCAAATTGATCGCCATACCTAACCCCACAAGAAAACAATCATATTTCAATAAAAAAGGCATCAAAACAATCCGGATTAGTCATCGAAGATCACACAAGTTCTCAGGCAGCAGCAGGGACTGTTTTGAAATTCCACACATTGTTAGGCAAGAGAAAAACAGTCCTTTTGCACCCTTTTTTAGAATTTATTTTAATCCAATTAAATCGTAATTATCTTCAATTTTAGGTAGTTTTTGAGCGTCCACCCATGTTTATTCCCAATTCTATAGAAGCAAACAAAGCCAAATTGTAAAACACCATTGGGTGCATTCTTAAAGATTCAAAAGACTTCATTTTTTACTTAAGCTCATGAGTGCATCATGGAGAGAGAAGAAAACGGTTGATACACTTCGATAAGGTAATTTTTTCTCTCTTCCCCTCTTTCTCTCTCCTCTTCATCCTTTCTCTATTGTCCTCTCTTTCTCTCCTCATCTCTATCTCTGCTTCTCTCTCTTCTTCTCATCCCTATCTCTCTTTCTCTCTCTTCTTCTCATCTTTATCTCTCCTTCTCTCTCTTTTTCTCATCCCTATCTCTCTTTCTCTCTCTTTTTCACATCTCTATCTCTCCTCTCTCTTCTTCTCATCCCTATCTCTATTCCTCTCTCTTCTTCTCATCCATATCTCTCTTACTCTCTCTACTTCTCATCTCTATCTCTCTTTCTCTCCTTTCTTCTCATCTTTATCTCTCTCTCTCCTTCTCATCTCTCCCTCTCTTCTTCGTCTAACACAGTCAGTGAAGCCTAACAACGACTGCATCCTCTCCTCTCTGTCTAACATAATAGGCGAAGCCTAATGCCGGCTGCATCTCCTCTCTCTTTCTCGTTTAACATAGTCGGTGAAGCCCAGCGCCAACTGTATCTTCTCGCTCTTCTAGTCTAACACAGTTGGTGAAACTCAACACCATCTGCACCCTCTATGCCCTTCATTTAACACAGTCAACGAAGCCTAGCATCGATTGCATCTTCTCTCTCTTCTTCTTTAACACAGTCAATGAAGCCTAGTGCCGACTGTATATTGTCTCTCCTCTCTATTGAACACAGTCAGCGAAACTCAGTGTCAACTGCATCTCCTATCTCTTTCTCGTCTAGCACAGTCGGCAAAGCCTAGCACCGACTGCATCTTCTCTCTCTTCTCGTCTAACACAATTGGTGAAACTCAGCACCGATTGCATCCTGTCTGCCCTTTATCTAACACAGTTGGTGAAGCCTAGCACCGACTGCATCTTCTCTCTCTTCTTTGTCTAACTCAACCGACGACGCTCAGTGCCGACTGAGTCCTCTTCCTCTTCCTTAGTCTTTGCCTAATACTGCCAGAGGCGCCTAACACTGTCTATGTTTTTCTCTCTTCCCTCATATTCTTCTTTTTCTTTCTATCTCTTCCCACTCCTTTCTTTTCTCTTCTTCTCTTATCTTACTCTTCTTATGTTTTTTTCTTCATGATATCTGTTATTCTTTCATTTGATTAAAGAGGGGTTGATATTAGCCTATCGTGGTAGTCATGTCGTCTAACTGTAATGTTGTTGTGCAAGAATTATTATGCCCGCTTTATTTCCAAGAGAGACAAACCATCATGTCTAGCTTGTCAGTACCAGCATTGATGTCAAGTAATAATCCTATAGAGACAGTCTAGTTACCGAGCCCTTTTTACTACCACGTCAGGGGAATTACTGATCAGCTTAGTCACAGTATTGATCTCCCCGCTTGGTAAAATTCTACTCTCCCCCATCTGTTTTATCTCATTCTTCTCTTCTTCTTTTGAATGTGCATGCTTGTGTACTTTCACCAAAGAGGCAAGGTGAGGTCTGTTGACCCACTTGTCCTATAATATTTGTCATATGTGTGTGATTGCAGAAAACAGGATAATACAAGCCAAGGGAGGTGATTCCAAACCAATTTTATAACTGGGGGGACTTTCTTCGTGATCTAAGAGGGCACCCACGCAAGCCAGACCGAGTAAGTCCCGAACCTACCTTAAATTCCTCTCTTATCGATTGGTAATAGCTGCCCTTATTCTCGAACGAGGTTCCTGAGAGAGCGATCTCAAAAGTCCCTGGCCTCCCCAGAAACCCGAGATGGATGTCACCTGATCATCCAGATTCGGAGGGCGAGATTGCGGCAACTAACTAAAGATATTTAAATTTCTATCACCTTTCCCTTGAATTTGGTCTCGAAACTGCTGGTCTTAAAATTTCCACACCAACGACTCTCTTTTTTCAACCTGTGATCTCGTTATCTCTATTTATTTTTTGGCAATTTACTGTCCAATGCCCATGCTCAACTTGGGCTCTCCACGCCAAAGCCTGTCATCATTGTTTTCAGAACCTGGGCTTTGATACCATGTTGAAATTTCATGGAAACTAAAACTTTTAGGAGAAACATGTGAAGATTGGATATATTGAAATTTTAGGAGTGGTGGGGTTTGTGTCTTTCCTATATCTTTCTCTTAATAGATGTGACGGTAGTTATCAGTGGTTAAGTGCCTCGATCTCGCATCCCCGGATCTAGGTGATTGGATGACACATGTCTCCGGTTCAAAAGATCCGAGAACTGAGATCGCCTCTCGGGAACCTTTTTCACAGAACAAGGGTAAGTGTTCAACTAGTGAGAGAGGAATTTTGGATGTGAGGTTGGGGAACAACCTCACCTGGGTCTATGACTTACTCGGGCTAACTCACGTGGGCGCCCTCTTAGATCACGACGGAAAGCCTCCCAATTATTTTAGCTGGTTCAGAATTGCTTCCTATGACCTACAATCTCCTTGTTTTTTGCACAACACTATTATGGTTAATTTGCAAGATAAGTGGGCCAATGGACCCACCCTTGTCTTATGGCAATACACCTTCATATGATTGAGAAGGTGATAATTTAGGGTGATGAAACGAAGAGGGTTTGAATGAGAGGAGAAAAGAAGAGGGGACTCGACAAGGAGATGAAACTAGCATGATAGCTTGACCAGTGCAATGACCGATTCAGAGTGGTAGCAAGATGGGAACGGTAACCTAGACCGGCACAATGGCAATACTACTTGAAACCAAGGTCGATATGACTGTCCTAATCTCGTGTGGCAGCAAGATGGACATAGTACTCAAGAAGCAATACAGCTAGACAGTCAAACCGTTATGACGACATTAGACTGAGTCTACCTCGGCCAAGTGAGAAGGGAAGAGAATGAGGAGAAGGCACGAGACGACAAAGGGAGGAGGTCCCAACGGTGCTAGACACTGTTGCTCACTGTAAAAGGGGGAAACAGTGAACTACCGGCGGCATTTGGTGTTGTCATGGGCAACACGAGAAGGCAGCATGTCCCTATGCGGGTGGTGATGGCTTCTTGTGAAGCGTATGGCCATAGTCGTGGGACACAGGGAGATGCCTTTGCATGACGATAGGTACCGAGCACATGAAGGAAGTATGTGGATGGTGACAGGAACCAAGTTTGCGGATGGCGATAAGCACCAAGCATACGAAGAAAGCTTGAGGACATCGATTGGCACTGAGCGCACGAAGAAAGTTCGCGGACAGCAATAGACACCAAGCGCATGAAGAAAGCTTGCGAATGGCGATAGGTATCGCCAGGACCCATTATGGGCGTTGATAGGCGTCTATGATAGGTAGAGCGCACGAGAGAAGTTAGTGGATGACGATAGGTATTGTCGTGACCCGTCACGGGCGGCGATGGGCATATTTGTTTGTGATAGGCGCGCAATAGGGTGAGACCCCTGCGGGCGGCAATAACCATCACCATTTATGCTTCTTGCACAGAGGCAGAGACAAATGAAGAGGAAGATAAGACAACTCACACATGGTGCTGTCATCGCCATGCACGACCTGTGAATCCACATGAGGGGGAAAGAAGGGAAGAGGCATGTATGACACTGCCACTGTCGTGCATGGCCTCTAAGAGAATCTCAAACGAAGAAGAAGAAGAAAGAAAAGAAGAGAGAGAAGTAGAAAGGGAAGAGGAAAAGGAAAGAAGAGAAAAGAAGAGAGAGAAAGATTTACCTTGAGCCTAGGGGAATCGATCCAAAAGTTTCTCTCTCCTTCCTCTCTTTCTCTCCAAATGTGACCCAACAATAAGAAAGAAAGGGAATTCTATTAAGTAAAAATTCTCTTTTAACGACGGGTTAAAGCCTCTTATGTACAGTGGTAGCCGTGGTATATACCCAAACATGGGTGGATTGATCAAAATTAAACCTAATTGCTGAAAATTAAGATTTAAATGAATTAAAAGAAATTAGAAAATAGGGTACAAAAAACAGATTTGCCCCTTATAATTTGTGGAATTCTAAAATAGTCCATGTGCTGCTCTAGAACGTGTGCAATTTTTCATGGATGATTCAGAGCTATTCTGATGCACGTTTGATCGAAAGGTGATTGTTTTCTTCTTGAGCTCGGCATGGCAATCGATTTGATACCAACTTCGAGACATGGATCATGCTTTTAAGTCACAATCATGTGACTTGAAATTTGGATGAATCTTGAAACTTTGGATCGATAGTGTGCTCGTTCCTTCATGCTTTTCTGTGACTTCTTTGTTGGATCACACTAAGGATGCCATCACGATCGCGTGGCAACAAACGTAGCTCAATTTCGTGTTTGGACGAAGATTTTGTATCTTTGGAGTTTTGGCTGGAATCTGGACATTTGACGTTGGAATTTACAGTCACTTCATTGCCTTTGTGTGAGTAATCCGACCGTTCATCATGTACAGGGTTCAGACTAGAGATAGCCCTAGACCGTACGCACATGATGGATCTGGTTTCACATCATCGGGTTTGCGAGCGGTGTGATTTGATGACTTGAGCGATGTTAGACACCACTGATTTTCCTACAACTTTCTTCACTAATCAGCAACTTCTCTCTAGCTTTTCGTCACGCTCAGGTGTCCTCATGGGGCGTACCAAATATCGAAACGCTTGTCTTGTTGAGACGAACATGCTCAAGAAATTTGAGTGCGATCCGACTTGAGACGGGTGAGATTATGAGCGTCAAAAGTCAATGTTCGTGCCTATCCCTTTAATGGAGTTTAGTTGCAGGGTAGCCACACGAGAATAACGTGCGGCTCTTCGTGTTTCACTTTTTGCCTATAACTTCTTCTTGGAATATCCTTTTGAGCTGAAATTTGACCCTTAGAGATTTCCAATTGTGACGGATCCAATGGGGGTGCTCCCACAGCATTTTGACACACTAAAAATATAATTCTAGTTATAGGGTCTACTTTAGGGTGCAAGAGGCTGATTTTATCGAAATCATTTCTTTATTTGCACTACCTTAAAGATGTCGAAATGTAGCAAAACTTGGCAAGAGGCCCTCATGTCGAAATCAGTTTTCGGACCATTTTGAGACTATCGAAATTTCCACTGTATGTTAGGCTTTATTAACCGGGGACCCATGATGATGAAAAATATCTTCCAACTGCATGCTGTGTCGAATTTTGTGCTTTGAAAGAGGCAAGAATTACAATCATTCAAGAAATTTCCCCTGGCTAGCCACAGGACTACGTGCCAAGGAGATCCACACAATCTTGTAACTAGGATGCTTTGACGTTTGGACGCAATGTACTAGTCCATCTGTGGAGGTTTTAGGGGGAGAAGATACTTTTGAAGGATTTATCAAAGTCCTCACCCTCAAGGGACTATTTACGATTCTGACAGCTTGAGGATTTTGTAGGGACCTCATTGGTTAGAATCCGATCTATCTGGTGGCCAAGTGTTATGAGCCTTTAGTCGGCATTGTTTGATAATACACCAGGTTTGCTTTTAATGATCAGGGTATCTCTGTAGGTCCATTATAGCGGGGTCCATCCAGAGGACTTTTGGCCTATCCCAAAGATCTTAGCATGTCGGCAAAGGGGAATTGTGGCGAGGCATCCTTGTGGGCCCCATCCTGCCTGGTCCAGTCAGGGGATTTTTATGAGCCTGTCCAAAGATTTGAGCCTATCGGCTAAGGAAGGTTTATGGTGAGGCGATCTCAAGGTGATGAAAAACCCTAAAGTCTTCGGTAGGTTGGGCACTAGCTTTGTCAGTTTCTTACCTTTGTGGGGATCTTTAACATTTTGGAGGGATCTTTCAATCGTCGTCCTCACCCTCAAGGACTCTTGTTATTTTTAGAAGTGAAGTGTGGGAGATCTTATGAGGCTCTCACTCCCTGGTTAGCCATTTTGCGTTGTAATTGGATATTGGCAGTTGGGGATTTTGGGGAGACCTCATTAGTTAGAATTATGCTTGTTTTGGCAATTGAGTGCCGACTGAGGCTGTGATGTTGTGTCTACCTATTTTGTTGGTCCAAGCGCCCTTCGCAGGTTTTCACTTGAACAGGGGAAGAGGCGCCGTAAAGACGGTATTCACCAACTTCCTTTATATTTGAGATCTTTTACTCATGACCTTGTAGCCATGTCCACCCTTTTCATCCGTTTATGCTCATGGTGCCCTTTTGGGGTTTTCACCGTGCTTGGGTTTTTGTTTTCACGAAACGTTTTTACTCATGGTTTCGTGACAATGCCCGTCCATCATTTTTATTCATGGTGTTCCCTTCTCTAGGTGTACACCATGCCCGTTTTTATTTGTGAAGGCATGTTTAGGGTCATGCCTTCGAGACCTAGGCCAAAACCTTTTAATGTCATGCAGTCAGGACGTGTACTATAGTTTAAGATCATACAGCTGGACCATAGTGGTGATGAATGGCAGTCTGTAGAGGTCATGGAGTGAATATGGTGGTGGTTTTGACTCACTTTGGGGAGATGGCACGGGGCTACCAATGAAAGATGGATGATGTATGGATGACGAGATGGTTTGCCATTTTGTGAGCATGGGTGAGACTCACTGGGGAATGATGGATGATGGTAATAAAGTGAGTAGACTCACTAGAGAAGCAATGAAGGTGGTGTGTACACACAAATGGGGTCGGTTGGGGAAGGCGTGTGTGAAAATGCACGTAAAGGGTGTGTGCACGTGTGTGGGGGCCTCTTTATGGTCATACCTCCTAAATTTGGGTAAAGTAGTTTATCGTCATGCGGTCAGGACGTGTACTATGGTTTAAGGTCATATAGCTTGGACCGTGGTTATACAGTCTAAAGTCATGCCACCAGGACCATGCAGTTTAAGGTCGTGCAACTAGACCTTTGCTACAGTTTAAGGTCATGTGGTTTGGACCATGTAGTTTAGGATTGTGTACCTGGACCACGGCTTTGCAGTTTACGGTCATGCAGTACAGGTCAATGTGTGGGTCGCAATGTAGGTGAAGCTGCATGGGGGATAGGTTTGTGGATTGCAATCTAACTCCCTTGGGATAAAGATAGTTAAGGCTATACACAAGTAAAGAGATTTAAATAAAGATGGTGGCAAGCGAAAGCGGACTTCACTGGGGATTTGGAGGGTAAGTGTGACTCCCTGGGGATGATGAGTAATGGTGTGCATGTAACTCTACTGAGAATGACAGGCTAGAGCACATATGCAACCCCACTGGGGGTTGAAAAGCTAAGAATGACCCTAACTCCCTAGGGATAGTGGGTTGCAATAAGATGTGACTCCTATTGGGGGATGTTGGTGTGAAACAAACCCTCTGGGGATTGAAGGGTTAAGTGCTACCCCCTTTTTTTTGCATACACCTAACTCCACTAGGGATGTTGATGAAATACACCTAGCGAAGATGTGCTGCATCTTACAATTAACGTCATGTGTACGAACTATTTGTCACGCCGTGCATTACAGTTTTAAGGTCTTGTAGCTTGGACCATGGCTATGCAGTTTTAAAATCATGCAACTAGGACCATGCAATTTTACGGTCGTGCAACTAAGCCTTTTAACATCATGCTGCCAAGAAATGCACTATGGTTTAAGGTCATACAACTGGACCGTGGTCATGCAATTTAGAGTCATGTAACGAGGACCATGCAGTTTAAAGTCGTACAACTAGACCTCTGCTACAATTTAGGGTAATATAGTTTGGAACATGGCTGTGCAGTTTAAAGTCATGCAATACGGATCATGGCTATTCAGTTTAAGGTCATGCAGCACGGACCATGGCTGTGCAGTAAGTCATGCAGCATGGACCAAGGCTATACATTTTACGGTCATGCAACACAGTCCATGCCTATGTAGTTTAAAGTCATGCAGCACAGACCAAGGCTTTGCAGGTTAACGTCATACAGCACGGACCATGGCTGTGCTGTTTAAAGTCATGCAGCACCGACCAAGGCTTTGCAGTTTAAAGTCATTCAACACGGACATTATGATGGGTAGGGAATGTGACTCCATGGGGATTAGAGCCGTTATTGGAGACTCGACTCCCTGAGGATGACGGGCTGTGATGAAGGGAATGAACTTCCTGACGAGGCCAGACGATGGTCCAGATGGGAGTGCCATGGCATGCGCATGACACTAAGTCTTGGATGGCACACGCGGCATTAGACCCTGAGTGAAGCACAAGATGTTAACCACTTGGTGAGGTGCGCGGCGTTAACTCCTTGACAAAGCATGCGGTGATAGATTCTTGACGAAGCGCGCGGCGATATCTCCTTGATGAAGCACCCGACAATAGTTCCTTGACAAAATGCGTGGTGAGTGCTTTCGAAGAGTGCCAAGGCTTTCTGAGGAGGAAACAGGGCTTCCCAAAGCCTTAGCAAAATTAACAGTGGTGCTCTGCCGGAGTTCGAGTACTTTTCCTGTTGTTTTGATGTTGCTGGCAGGTTGCAGAAGGGTTAGGGGGCTCTGACGATCCACTGGTTATCGGAAGGGAAGAAGGAAGAGCAGCAGTGAGCTCACCGAAAACACAGTGAAATTCTGGTGAATTGCGAGGAACTGCAAAAGTGTGAAAAAAGGGAGAAGGGAAGCATGTAGGGTCACAGGGGATATTTCTGGGGATTCTGGTTGTTCTTTCGATATTCCTAGCAGTCGATAAGGGGAAAGAACTAGGTCAGACAGGGACTCCTAACAGACAAAGAAGTGTTTCTGGCGAAACCCGAAGGGTTGCAGGGGAGGTAAAAGGTCGTGAGAAGGTGGACCATCGGTGAGGAGCGATGGTTGGGGAAACCGAAGAGGCGTGGGAGTCAATGCCCTCCAAGAATTGGAGACAGTGGGAACTGGGGCACTTCAAGGGCATGCTCGACATTAAGTCGCATGCAGCACCGCCTTCGTGCGATGTTAATCTACAAGCGGCGATAGCCATGCTTGGCAATATGCCGCTCGCAACATTGGTCACGCGTGTTGTTGGCTGGCCCGCGGTGATGATAAAACTTGGCATTGAATTGTGCATGGTAATGGCTACGCATGGTGTTGGGTTACACACGGTGATGACCATGGACGACGATGTCTCATGGGGGTCAAAAGTGATGGAAAATGAGAAGGCCATACCATTGTGGGGTGTTGGAAGCCAAGTCATTCAGCACAACAGCAAAGTCCATGTCATTTTGCAGGAGGGGAATCCATCATGGGCCACTTCCTTGGAAGCTAGCCATGGCTCTTCAGATGAATTGAGGCTGACTCGGAAATGGTTGGCTTCTTCTTTTTGGCTTGTAACCATCCTCTTTGGGATCACCCGGAAGATGAATTGAAGCTGACTCGCAAGTTGTTTTGTTTCTTCTTCATGATGAGGGCGTTTCTTTTTTTACTATAACTGTCTTCTTATCCTCAGATCCAAATGCTTTGTAACCTCCCTAATAATCGGCTTTTGATTGTAGCTTGTAACCTTTTCTAATGCATTGAAAGAAATGAACTTCTTTGAGCAAGCTTAATGTTCTTCTTTTCCATTTCCTTCTTTTTATTGCACGCATCACATTTTAGGAATATATCAGGGATAATACTTCTTTAAGTATTGCCCATTGATAGGGGGCATTGCCTCTCCTCCATCCAAGTTTACCAATATATAGCCCCGTTTGGTGTGACCTTTTTTACTATGAATGGACCTTCCCACTTGGGTTTGAATTTTCTTTTGCGGTGCCCATACATGACAATCAGTCACTTGACTGCTAAGACTAGATCTCCACAGGTGAATGAGCGGACCTTGACAGACTTGTCAATGGCTCTCTTCATTCTCCTCTGATTGAGCTCAAGGTTTTGCTGGGCCTCTAGTTCTCTTTTGGTTAAGGGCATCCAACTCCTGATAACAGAGCTTGACCCTCTCTTCTTTGGTTAGTCCCTGATGTATAACGACATGGAGTGAAGGTATTTGAACTTCAAGGGTTAAAACTGCCTCACCTCCATAGACTAGGGAATAAGGGGTAGAGTTTGTAGCATTGAGAGTGGTGGTGCGGTAAGGCCATAGAGCTTCAGTCAGCTTCTCATGCCAATTCTTCCTTGACTTCGAACATGCCAATTCTTCCTTGACTTCGAAACTGACTTCCGAAGCACCTCGCACAGGGTTTTGTTGAATGCCTCAGCTAAACTGTTAGCTCGAGGGTAGTACATAGTTTAGTATTTCCACTCGAAACCGAACTGGTTGATCAGGCAATCAATGTGATGGCTTTTGAACTAAGGGTCATTATCAAAGATTATTCAGTCTGGGACCCCGAACCGGTATAGAATGTGGTGACACACGAAGCTGGCCACAGTCGTCTCTGGAACCTGCTTGAGAGGGATTGCCTCAGCTCACTTGAAAAAGTAATCTATCGCTGCTAGAATGAAGGCATGACCCAAGGCAAAAGGAGGGTCGATGGGTCCTACAATATGCACCCCACTAAGAAAAGGGCCATGATGTTACTGTAGAATGGAGGGGCTCCGGCGGCTGATGAATGAGGCTTGAGTGAATTTGACACACTTGGCATCTTTCAGCTTAGTTTTGGGTGTCGGCCACCATTGAAGGCTAATAATAACCGAGTCTACGTATGCACTCGTAGAGCATAGGGCCGGACTGATGCAGCCCACATATACCCAAATGCACTTCTTCGAGGACTTTGCTTGCTTCTTGTGTATCGACGCATCAAAGGAGAATTCCATGTAATGATCAACAAAAGAGAACATCCCCATAGAGAAAGGTGTACTTGGTAGATGTCCGTCATGTGTCGTTGGGTTCCGCTTGATCCTGAGGCAGCCTTCCATGATTTATGAAGTCCATGATAGACTCCCTCCAGTCTTCCACTTGTTCAACCTCTGCAGACATCAGGTCGAAGATTTTTGGCTCTTGCTTCTTAGCCTTAGAATCTTTACCTCTAAACATTTCCTGCTCTGCCTTAATGACCTCCTTGGCTACAAGGAGCACTCCGAATGGGTAAGGCGGGCATTCAGAGAAGTCATCTCTCTCATCATCTGCAGCAACTTCAACTTTGGTTCTCAAGTCGACATGTCTCCATTCTGTTACTTAGACAATCGTGGGCACTGATGAAGACAGATGAATGGTGGTCCCGAGCTTTGAGAGCTCATCGACCTGTTAGTTTAGCCTTCTATGGATATGACTCAGGGAGAAATCATCGAACTGGGCCATATAAGATTTGGTCGTGTCATGATAAGGCTTGAGAGTATCCTTCCTTACGTCATAAATCCCCTTAAACTACCAGATGATCAGCTCAGAGTCGCTGAAGATGTTTAGCTGCCCCAGGTCTAGCTCCTGGGTGATCTTCAATCCGATTATGAGGGCTTGATATTCAACTTCATTATGAGAAAATGCCTTTGCCAGTGAGTTAGCACCCCCTTTATTAGATTGGAATGCTACGTTGAAATACATCTTTCACGTCCGAGTTAGCACCATATAGAAAACTTCTTCATCCAGGAGATCACTCGACATGGGAGATTCCGAAGGAACTGGGTGAGCCGCGAGAAAGTCTGCTAAGGCTTGATCTTTGACTGCCTTTTGTGTTACATACGTGATGTCAAACTCCATCAGCAATAATGCCCACTTGGCCAAGCGTCCTGACAAGCATGGTTGGGTCATAAGGACCTTGACCGGGTCCACCTTATCTCATGACCGAGCAAGTAATGGAAGAGATTCTGTACTGCAAAGATCAAGGTTAGGCCCATCTTTTTGATGGGAGGGTAATTCTTCTCGGCTTCCTACATCCTGCGACTGAGATAATAAAGTGCTATCTCTTTCCCCCCATCATTGTTATGTGCTAGAAGTGCCCCGAGTGACTCATCAAGAGCGATCACGTATAGGATGAGAGGCCTTCCTAAAACTAACATAGAGAGTACTGGAGGATTCGACAAGTAGTGCTTGATGTCATTGAGTGCGGCCTGACACACCTCATCCCATATGAAGGGAGTGTCCTTCTTCATGAGATGTGAAAAGGGCTTACATCATCTTGAAAGGTTTGAGATGAACCTTTGAATGTAGGCAAGTTGTCCTTGGAGAGGTCACAATTCATGCAGAGTTGTAGGCGGTGGCATGTCTTGAATTGTCTTGATTTTGACTGGCTCGATCTCCAGGCCATGGTACCTCACGATAAACCCCAAGAATTTTCCCAAGCGTACACCAAAGGCGCATTTCAAGGGGTTCATCTTGAGTTGGTGACATCACAGCCATTCAAATGCCTTTTTAAGGTCTTGTATGTGAACGTCTTTTGTTTCAGATTTCACCACCAAGTCATCCACATAACACTCGACCTCCTTGTGGATCATATCCTTGAAGATGGTTGTCATGGCACGTTGGTATGTGGCACCAGCATTCTTTAACCCGAAAGGCATCACAGTGTAGCAAAAGACACCTTTTGGGGTCAAGAATGCAGTGGAATCCTCATCTTCTTGTGCCATCCTGATCTGATTATTACCAGAATATCCATCCATGAAGGAGAAGATTTGGCAATGAGTCGTAGAATCAACTAGCATCTCTGTGAACAGTAAGGGCAAGTCGTCCTTGGGGCAGGCGGTGTTCAAGTCATGGAAGTCAATTCAGACTCTGATTTGGCCATTTTTCTTCTTAACTTGGACAACATTTGCCAACCATCTTAGGTATTTGACTTTGCGTATGAATCCAGCTTGCATGAGCTTGTTCACCTCAGCATCGATTAGCATCTCGAGGTCAGATCTAAATCTTCTTGATTTCTGCTTCATGGGTTTGATGGTTGGATCAATACCGTGACGATAGACAACGACTTTGAGGGTCTAGACCAGGCATCTCATGATAATGCCAGGCGAAGATGTTCTGGTTTGCTTGGTGGACAGAAATATAACTTTACTTCTCCTTTTGGGACATTTTTACTGAGATGAAAGATGGCCTTAGGTCAGCCTCATCCCCTAAGTTTATCACTTCGAGCTCATCAGCTGTGGCCTGACCACCTTCTTCCCACTCTCCTGAAGCCTCCCTCAACTCTTCGTCTGGGGATTTAGAATGCTTCTCGTCGATCTCTAATGCAGAGACACACGATCCTGACATTTCTGTTTCTAAGAGGGACCCAGTGTGAGAGATAACCTTGGCGAGACCAAGAAATCAAAGGGGTGACTTCCAACAGGGAGTCCATGACCTCATGACTGGGGTCACTCAGTACTTGCCTCAAGCTAGGTGACGCTTCATGAACGTGACAGGCCTCATGGGAATAGGAGCTTGAAGATGGCTTGGTCTTGGCTTGGGCTACTGGGGCGTCAGTGACTGTCGAGAATCCAGCAGCCTGGGCCAACATCTTTCTTAGGCGCTTCTGCTGCGACCTGCTGATGTTGGTGACTTCGAGCTCTCTATTTAGAGTACTGAAGTCTGAGCATTGTCACGTTGTACATGTGAAAGAGATAGAAGAAGAGGGAGGAGAAGAAGAGTTAGAATATTTCGGGCAGCTTTTTACATCTTTACCGAAATTGGACATGTGCAAGGGATATTTTAGGTCTTGCCCCGGCTCTGACCATTGGAGGTTCTTTTAAAGTCGTCACTCGCATTGGACGACTTCTGAGCTATTGATGACTCGAGGACGTCCATTTGTTTGGACGACAAGATAAGGCGAGCTACGCTTGGGATGAAGTGTTGTAACATTGGCAGTCGAGGATGGGGCCTGAGAAATTCTTCCTCGACTGATGACTGAGGAAGACGGCTCCTTCGACGAGCGGACCTGGGTGCTCATCTCCTTTCTGATTGCTGAGGAGGGGTTTGGTTCATCCCATTGGGCTGATGAGTAACCCTGGCTTGGTGGATTGCCTCACGCTTCAGGGACTTGAGTCTACTTCATCCATGGTAGACATCCTAAGGCTGAGAAGTCGAGGGCTCTGAAGGGTTCAATGTATACTCATAGGGGACCTGTGATTTCAACTTGAATGGGAGCGATGGCTTGGAAGCATTCTGGGAGGACGGCACAAACAACATGGCCTTTCTGTACCTTCTCAACGACTATGGCTTCGAACTCAGAGCATTCTTTTAGCTCATGGCCTCATACTTGGTGATATGGGCACCAGAGGTTTTCTGTACCTTGCGTAAGGCGCTTAGACTGCTTGACGGGATTGGGAGTGATGAGACCCTGTTGGAGCATCACCTTGAAGAGGGCCTGGAGAGGGTCTAGCTCAACGCTTCTCAGAGCATGTGTCGGGAGTTCTTCTTTCATTGGTGGAAGAGGGACCGGAGGGTGTCCTTCTGGATTACCATGAACTTCCTGGCATTGCCGCATCTTATTTACCAAGAGCTCATAGAAGCCAGTGCATTCGCTTAGATCGTGGCCTCGTGTCAGGTGATACGCACACCAGAGGTTCTCATTTCCTGGGGGCAGGAACTTGGGCTGCCTTGTCGGCTTAGGCACGATGAGTCCTTCTTCGAGCATTATGGAGAATAGTGCATAGAGGATCGCGAGTGCCTAGTCACCCTCTTGAATTGTCACTATGTGAGAAGCCTCAGTTGCCCCGAAGTCTTTCTGTTACTCTTCGAACTGTATCTAACCCTTGTTAATAGGGGCTTCGATAGTTTCTTTGAGCTTATAACAGTCTTGAGTGGGGTGGCCTAATTTCTTGTGATAGGCACAGTACCTCTCATGTGTCTCCTGCCCAGCTTGTTCTTCAGTGTTGAACTCTAGCAGCTGAATCATGTTTTGCTCCAGTAGTAGTTGAAGCAGTGCAATAACCCACTCCTTGTCACAAGGATACACCTTATTCTGGTGTTGGATGCAGTAGTCACTTCGATTAGTATTTTTAGGAGGCGGGATCTTATTATATGACTGCTGCTTACCCTGGGCCTGAGACGTTTGTGCCTTGGAGAGGTCCAAGGTTTGAGGGGCGGCGTTCTTAATGACAGCTGCACTGATCACCACTTTTGTTGGTTGCCCTGATGGTTGGTGCGGGAGATCGAGCCAGAGGGTTGATGGCGAGATCCCTCTTGGTGCTTTGACAGGCCTTCTATACGAATTACTTTAGAGATGATCTCTGACATGAAGGGTGGATTGAAGGCCTCGACATGCAAGGCGATCTCTGGCAGCATATTCCGTATACAAGTTTGAACTGCTTCTTTTTCAGTCATGGAAGTAGCATGAAAGGTCGCCAACTCTCTCCATCGGTCTATGAACTTGTCAACCGATTCACTAGGGTCTTGAGTCAAGGTGAGGAGATCGATGGTTTCCACATTCCTTTGGACTTCATGGAAGCATTGGTAAAACAACTACGCCATTTCCTACCAAGTGTGCACATAGTTTGGAGGTAACCGAGCATACCACTGGAAGGCCTGGCCCTTCAAGAGTCTCGACGAGCTGACGAAGGAGGAGTCGTCCGTCAGTTTCCATCTCTCAACAAGCTGCTTGAAAGTGAGCAGAATGCTGGTGAAGAGACGTAGTATCGTTGAAAAGGGGGAGCTTCCCTTTTTCATAGTTTGGGGGCAAAAACACCTGATCGATATATGAAGGGTATCGCTTTTGGTAGAGCAGTTCCTCTTGCATGCCCGGGACCTTGTTCTTGAGACTGTGGGTCACCATGGTGTATATATCAGCTTGAGAAACCATGCGGGAAGCAGAGCTATCTTGGAAGACCGGTGGGGGAGTTTGTCTAGGAACTATGTCTTCACCAAACGGGGAATCGGTCTCATGGTGAGAAGAAGGGGATCTGGAGGCTTCTAGGCATTCCATCTTTTGGAGGATGGACTGCATCATTACCTTGAACCTGTTCATCCTCTCTTCTTGGGCATCATCTGGCTCGTTGATCTCCATGAAACTGACCGTTTCTTCTGAAAGGTCAGAGCCAGGTGGAGCAGTGGACTATGGCAATTGGCGCGTCATACGAGGAAAATCGGTTTGCAGGGGCTCAGCATGCGACTGTACTCGAGCCTTGTATGCTGACCTTGTGAGGACCGGCTCTTAACGGTCTTGGGACCGTGGCCTCTGGGCAGTGAACACCGGGCAATATTCTTGGAACTGCTCAGGTTCTAAAATCTGAAGAGGGAAAAAGGGATTATGAGGCAGGAGGTCGCCTAGGGTGGGAACCTCAACTGCCTTAGAGGCCTCTCTGGTCAGGTTCTATCTGCCTCTCTTCTGCTTAATCTAGAGGCTGTTGTCGACTCCACCCAAGAACTGGGCTTGAGATTTAGACTGCCCCACTTTTCTTGAGCATGTGAAGGCTGTGTCTATTAATTGGAGCAGAAAGTGGGATTCAAGGACAGAAGGCAACCTGGGTTTCTACCTTGGAGGCTGGGGACCTCTGTCTTACTTTAGGCCATTACCCCGAATTCCCTTGTGGGGCTTGAGTGCATGCTTGACTTGAGGCGGCAGACTCAAGATGGTACTCTTAGGGAAACCATTGAGTACCAAGTCTCGAGGTGCTTACTTGGTGATGGAAGAGCAGAAGTAGGAGCTGTTTCATGACTCTGCTTGAGTTGGGATCCGAGAGGAACCTGCAAGGTCGATGCGTGTGCGCCTTTAGGGTTAACTGTCAGGGTGACTTGGGGGTCAACCTGGTCTCGGTCAGCTGGTTTGACCTTAGGAGGCCGAGACCCACGAGCTTGTGTCTGTGAGAGACCCGGCAGGAGCCTGTCTCTCACAGGGTGAAGCCGTGTGTGGCGAGAGGGAGAAGAAAGCGATCGACCCTCGTGTGCTCGAGCTGGCACAAAACTGGTGCTGCCTCGAGCTGTGCGATGCAAATGTACGACACATTCAAAGTTCAGCCCGAGAAGGCCTAGTCCTGGACATGAGCTCCAGGCAGTAAGAAAGTTTCCCTGAGGTGTGGCTCAAGTGGTTAGACCATCAGCCTTAGGTGTGTGCGAGAGGTGGAGGCCATAGGGTCTTTACCTCAGTGTGTCGAGCCTCTAGGTATAGAGGTTCGGAGTGGCGAAGGAGTATGGGGGATTGTCATACGGTGACTCTCAGGAGCGATGGCAACCTGCTTGCCTCTCGCGAAAGCAGTCCGGGCGGCCTTCTGGCTTATCCCAACAATATGACGGATAAGAGACTTGCCAGTAGCAGAGTGCATGCTGTGTGTGGTAGTAAATGTGCTACCATTGCAAGGGGCCTTGGTGAAGGGTCCACCAGGGCGAGGAAGAGGGGAGTTAGGGATCTGTAAGTCCCTTCTTACACCAACCCAAGAAAGAACCTGAGAGCCGAACTGTGAGTCCTAACTCAAAGGGAGTGCTGGGAAGGAAGCTTGAGAAGTTTGCTTCCCTAGGACAGTCACAAGTGTGGGGATAGGAAAGTCCCTGACTCAGACGAACAGGTTGAACAACCAAGATATCATAAAATGTGATACAGAAAGTAAAAGGTGATACTGATCAAACAAGAGTAAACCAACAAAGGGGTAATAAGTCCCCAGTGGAGTTTCCAAGTTGGTTAGGTTCCTCGATCTCACCTCATCGGATCTAGGTGATCGGGTGACACATGTCTCGGGTTACGATGACTAGAGACCTGAGATCCCTCTCTCCAACAAAGGCAACTATCCAACTAGTGAGAGAGGAATTTTGGATGTGAGGTGGGGACCAACCTCACCTAGATCCGTGACTTACAAAGGTTGACTTGCATGGGCGCCCTCTTAGATCGCAATGGAAAGCCCCCCAGTTGCTTCAGCTGGCTCAGAATCACCTCCGTTGACCTGTAATCTCCTTGTTTTCTATACAACACTACTATGGTTAATTTGCAAGACAAGTGGGCCAACGAACCCACCCTTGTCTTAGAGCAATGCACCTTCATATTTTGAGAAGGTGATATGTTAAGGTGATGAAAAGAAGAGGGTTTGAATGAGAGGAGAAAAGAAGAGGGAACTTAACAAGGAGACAAGACTAGCATGATAGCTGGACCAGTGTAATGGCTGACTCGGAGTGGTAGCAAGACAGGCATAGTAACCTAGGCCGACGTGACGATAATACTACTCGAAACCAAGGTCGATATGACTGTCTTAATCTAGTGTGGCAGCAAGACGGACATAATGCTTAGGACCAGCACAACTGCAATACTGCTCGATAGGCAGACCGCTATGGTGACACTAAATCGAGTCTACCCTCAGCCAAGTGAGAAGGGAAGAGAATGAGGAGAAGGCACAAGACGACAAAGGGAGGAGGTCCCGACGACACTAGACACTGTTTCTCATGGAAAAAGGGGGAAAACAGTGAACTATAAGAAGCGTTGGCATCACCGTGGGCAATGCGAGAAGGCAGCACATCCCTCTTTGGGCGGCGATAGCTTCTTGTGAAGCTCACGGTGATAGTCGCGGGAGGCAGAGAGAAGCCTGTGCATGGAGATAGGCATTGAGCGCACAAAGGAAGATTGCAGATGGCGATAGGCACCGAGCGCACAATGAAAGCTCGCAGAGGGCGATAGGCACTGAGCACACGAAGAAGTCTCGCGGATGACGATAAGTATTGAGCGCATGAAGAAAGGTCGCAGACTATAATAGGCATGGAGTGCACGAACAAAGTTTGCGGACGGTTATAGGTATCGTCAGGACCCATTACGAGAGGCGATCAACATCACCATCTATGATAGGCAGAGGGCGCGAGAGAAGCCAGTAGACGATGATAGGTACTGCCAAGACCCTTCATGGGAGGTGACAAGCATCGTCGTCTGCGATAGGCGTGCAATAGGGTGATACCCCTTCGGGCGGAAATAGGCATCACCATCTTTGATTCTCGTGGAGAGGCAGAGACGAATGAAGAGGAAGAAAAGACAACTCGCACATGGCGCTGCCATCGCCATGCACAACCTGTGAAGCCACAAGAAGAGGAAAGAAGGGAAGAGGAATGCACGGCACTACCACTACCGTGCATGGCCTCTAAGAGAAGCTCAAGGGAAGAAGAAAGAAGAAGAAAGAAAAGAAGAGAGAGAAAAAGAAAGGGAAGAGGAAAAGGAAAGAAAAGAAAAGAAGAGGGAAAGATTTACCTTGAGCCTAAAGGTAACGATTCAAAATTTTCTCTCTCCTTCCTCTCTCTCTCCAAATGTGACCCAACAATAAGAAAGAAAGGGAATTCTATTAAATTCTCTTTCGGCAAAGGGTTCAAGCTTGCGTATAATGGTAGTACGTAGTATATATAGAGTTGTGCCCAAACATGGGTGGATGGATCAAAATTAAACCTAATTTCCTGAAATTAAGATTTAATTGAATTAAAGGAAATTAGAAAATAGGGTGCAAAAATGACAGATTTGCCCCTTCTTAACAATTTGTGGAATTCCAAATTAGTCCCTATGCTGCTTAGAACGTGCATGATTTTTCAAGGATGATCTGGGGTGGTTCTGATGCCTGTTTGATCAAACTATTATTGTTTTTTTGTAGGGCTTAACATGGCGATTGATTTGATGCCAACTTCGAGCCATGGATCGTGCTTTTAGGCCACGATCATGCGACTTGAAATTTAGATGAATCCTGAAACTTCATATCAACAGTGTGCTCATTCCTTGATTTTTTTCTATGATTTCATCACTGTATCACATTGAGCATGCCATCACGATCGCGTGGCAACAAACGCAGCTCAATTTCGTGTCCAAACGAAGATTTTGCAACTTTAGAGCTTTGGCCGGAATCTTGAAATCCAGCGTCCAAATTTGCAGTCACTTTATCAGCTTTGTATGTGGAATCCGACCGTTCATCGTGTAAAAATTTCGGATAAGAGATAGCCCTAGACCTTACGCACGAGATGGAACTAATTTTGCATCAATCGGATTCGCGAGCCACATGATTTGGCTGCTCGAGCGAGGTGTGATGCTGCTGATTTTCGAACAACTTCTTCACAGATCGGAAAATTCTCTCTAGCTTTTCTTCGCGCTCGAGCGTCATCACAGGCCGTGCCACATATCAAAACACTCATCTTGTCAAGACGAACATGCTCACAAAATTTGAGAGCGATCCGACTTGATACGGGTGAGATATGAGCGTCAAAATTCACTGTTTGTGACTGCCCCTTTAATGGAGTTTAGTTGCAGGGTGGCCGGCATGCGGCTCCTCCTGTTTCGCTCTTTCTTCTATAACTTCTTCCCAAAATGAGCTTTTAAGATGAAATTTGACCCCTAGGGGTTTTCAACCATGATGGATCCAATGGGGGTGCTCCTACAGCAATTTGACGCACCGAAAATATCGTTTCTTTGTCTGTATTAACTTAGGCATGTTGGAATGCGATGAAACTTGGCAAGAAACTCTCTGAAGTTCTCATGAAGATCTTGACCTGTTCTGGAGCCATTCTGAGACTGTCAAAATTTTCACTGTATGTTAGGTTTTAATGACCGAGGACCCATGATGATGAAAAATGTCTTCCAACAATCAGTCATGGGTAGTTATGTCTCTCTTTATGAGCAATGGGTTGTTGGAGTTATCTAATCACGCTGGGGAGTTATCTAATAATGTAACCTATGTAGGTAGTTATCTAATTAGGTATATGAGTAGTAGTTTGTGAGTCGTGGGTAGTTGCGTAACTACTGTAGATGACTAAGTAAAGGCATCATGTAATGAGATATGTGCAACCAGTAGATATAACTTGTGTGCAACTTGTGGATGAATATGCGAAATGAGATTTATGTGAAAAACCTTCAGTGTTTGTGTTTATCTCTCCAAGAAAGAAAGAGTGCGTACTTCTTCTTTAAAGTAACCAAGTATTTTTAGAATACCCCTATGCATCTTTTCAAAAGATACCAACAATGGTGTCAACCCTTATCCAAAAATTCATCGTGGGGACCTCCATGTTGAAAATGATGCAAAATAATAAGAGTTGTGGGATTCATGTCTTTCTTATCTCTCTCTCTTAGTAGATGTGAGGGTAGTTATCAGTCATGGGTAGTTATCTCTCTCTTTATGGGTAATGGGTAGTTGGAGTTATCTAATCACGTAGGCTTTGTAGGTAGTTATCTAATTAAGTTTGTGAGTCGTGCGTTGTGAGACGTGGGTAGTTGCATAAGTGTTGTAGACACATATATATGGACATCATGTAATGAGATATGTGCAACTAGTGGATGTAATTTGTGTGTAACTTATGAAATGAGATATATATGGGCATCATGTAATGAAATTAAATTTCCTTATTTAATTAACTATTTTAATCCATATGGCACACCCTAGTAGTCCAAATATTTATCAACTATTGATTACAATTTTCGAAGGCGAATTTTATGAGTATTAGAAAATTAAAATGAAAACAATGTTTTGATCTTAAAACAAAAAATAGAAAAAAGAAAAAAAATTGTGATTTAAAAAAAAACAAAAAAACATTTTGATGTGATGTTCTTGGAAAAAAAAGATGGAGATTTTTTTTAAAAAAAGGGGAAACAAAATGGGAGAGCTCTTGATGTCATATTTTTGTAAAATTTTTCTGCAAATGAGATTTAAAAAAAGAATTCTGAAAGGGGAACTGGGTAGTCTCCTCATGGGACATCCATGTCAATATAGGCATAGGAAAAAATGAAAATGATTTTTGGGAATGAATAGAAAAACAAGACACTACAATCCTGGTATGTTGTGCCATGGAATGACAAGACACTACAATCCTAGTGTAGGCACAAGAAAAATGATTTTTGCAAAAAGGAAAATAGGACATCGTAGTCCTAGCTTTTCATGCCATGGAAGGGCATGATGATGCCATGAAAAGGCATGATGGTGCTTAAAAGGCAACAAAAAAAATTGTGTTTAAGAAAAATAAGATATCTCAATCTTGGTTTGTCATGTCATGAAAAGGCATGATGAAGACATGAGAAGGCAAAAAAAAAATGTTTTTTCTTTTTTTTAAAAAAAAGGACTGCAGTCCCGGAGTGTTATGTCATGAGAAGGAATAAAACAATGGGTGAAAAAAAATTTCGAAAAAATAGAATTAGAAGGAAAACTAATTCCTATAATTTGTTTTGTAGAAAAGACATCAAGAAATATGGCAATTGCTTCCCCAAAAATCAAGGTGAATGAATTTAGTCAAAAGCGAACAATTGAAAACCCGATTTACAAAATTCTCAAGGGGGAACCTGACCATAGCCCTATTTTTATCTGTAAGGTAAAAGTCGCAAAAAAGAAATTTTAGGATCCTATATGGATACTAAAAAACAAGGGGAATGCAGTGCAACCTATTTTTCCATATCCCAATTGGCAAAAATGAAAGAAGTAATTGAAATTAAAGATGATGAAGAAGAGAAAATGAAGATTGCAAGGGTAGAAAAAAATTATGAAACTATGGAACATATTAAAAAGCTTGAAGCCCTGATTTCTACATTGAAGGAGGAAAATGAAGTCATGTACATAAAATTTAAAAGAAAAAGATGAAATTTCGCTCAAGGGGGAGTGTTGAAAATGATGCAAAATAATAATAGTTGTGGGGTTCGTGTCTTTCTTATCTCTCCCTTAGTAGATGTGAGGGTAGTTATCAGTCATGGGTAGTTATCTCTCTTGTTAAGGGCTATGGGTAGTTGGAGTAATCTAACCACGTAGGGGAGTTATCTAATCAAGTAGGCTTTGCAACTAGTTATCTAATAATGTTTGTGAGTCGTGAGTGTCCTGACAACCCACTACTCACATGTGTGTCCTCACTTGGCTATCCTCACATGTAAATTTTAAAAAATCTAAAAATTTTGGTAATGCCTATCCTTTCATGTAAAAATTTAAAACAGAGATAGGTTTTTTAATGCCTATCCTCACATGTTGAAATTTTAGGATAGGCATTAAAATTTCAGCATGTCCTATTCGTCACATGTATCAGATACCATGTTGAAATTTTATGAAAACCAAAAATTTCATAAAATGTTAAAAATGATGTTAAATAATAGAAGTTGTGGGGTTGGTGTCTTTCTTAGTTCTCTCTCTTAGTGGATGATCGGGTAGTTATTAGTCATGGGTAGTTATCTCTCTCTTTATGGATAATTAGTAGTTAGAGTTATCAAATTACGTAGGGGAGTTATGTAATAACGTAGGCTTTGTAGGTAGTTATCTAATTAGGTTTGTGAGTCATGGGTAGTTGAATAACTGTTGTAGACGCCTATATATGGACGTCATGTAAAGAGATATGTGCAACTAGCATATGCATGTTGTGTGTAACTAGTGGATATAACTTGTGCGTAACCAGTGTATGTAACTTGTGCGTAACCTATGAAATGAGATATATGTGTAAAACCTTGACTGTTTGTATTTATTGCTCCAAGAAAGAAAGAGTGCATACTTCTTCTTTAAAGTAACCAAATATTTTTAGGAAGCCCTCACATATCATTTCAAAATATGCCAACAATGGTATCAGCCCTTATCCAAAAATTCTTACATGGTATCAGAGCGTCCATAAAATTTCAACATTGTATAAGAGCCCAGGGTGTAAAAAAAAGAAAGATAGGCATTAGTGTGGAGAGCCTAGGTTGTGAAAAAAAGAAAAAAGTTAGGCACCAGCGTGGAGGGCCCAAGTTGAGGATAGGTGTTGGAGAACCCAGGTTGCCAAAAAAATGAGATAAGAAGATAACAGGCTGCCAAAGAGATTGTAGTTGGTGTGGAAATTTAGAAGCATCAGGTCAGAGACAAAACTCAAAGGAAAGGTGATAGATATTTAAATCTCTTCATTTAATTTCCTGCTTTATGCCTTATGGCACACCCTAGTCATCCAAATATTTTTCAACTATTGATTACAATTTTCAAAGCTGAGTTTATGAGTAGTGGAAAATTAAAATGAAAACAATGTTCGGGTCATGATAATAATAATAATAAAAAAAGCTATTTTTTAAATGTGATGTTGAGGAAAAAGAAAAATAAAATTTCTTAAATGTGATGTTGTGGAAAAAGAAGATGGAGATTTTTTTTAAAAAAAAATTGGGAAAACAAAATTGGAGAGCTCTTGATGTCGTATTTTTGCAAAAGTTTCCAAAAATGTGATTTAAAAAAAGAATTATGAAAGGGGGAAATGGTTAGTCTCCTCATGGTAATCCATGCCAATGTAGGCATAGAAAAAATGAAGAAGATTTTTGGAAAACAAAAGAAAAACAAGACACTACAATTCTGGTAAGTCGTTCCATGGAAAGGCAAGATGGGAAATCCATACATAGTGTAAGCATAAGAAAAATGATTTTTGAAAAAGGAAACGAGGATATCATAGTCCTAGTTTTTCATGCCATGGAAAGGCATGATGATGCCATGAAAAGGCATGAGGGTGCCTAATGAGAAGTTGTCAAACAAGAAAAAAAAATTGTGTTTGAAAAAAAATGGCACATCTCTGTCCTAGTTTTTCATGTCACGAAAAGGTATGATGAAGCCATGAGAAGGCAAAAATAAATGTATTTTTTTTTAAAAGGGACCGCAATCCTAGAGTGTTATGTCATGACAAGGCATAAAAAATGGGAGAAATTTTTTTCAAAAAAAGGGAATTAAAAAGTAAAATAACTACTGCATTTTCTTTTGTAGAAAAGACATAAAGAAATATGACAATTGCTACTCTAAAAATCAAGTAGAACGAATTTTCACAAAAGAAAAAAAAATGAAAAACCAATTTACAAAATTAAAAAGGGGGGACCCGACCATAGCCCTCCTATTGAGTGTGAGGAAGAAGTCGCAGGAAAAGAATTTTCAGGATCCTATATGGATACGAAAAAAGAAGCGAAACACATTGCAGCCTATTTTTCCATATAACAATTAGCAAAAATGAAAGGAGTAATTTTAATTAAAGATGAAGAAGAAGAGAAAAAGAAGATTGTAAGGGAAGAAGAAATTTTTGAAATGAAGAAGCATATAGAAAAGCTTGAAGCCCTGTGTTTGAAGGCATTTTTCAACACTTTGGTCCCTGATGCAGAATAAAGAGGAAGCCAGTCAATAAAGCCTTAACATAAAGTGCAATTCCCAATGATCTCATAATTGCCCCAGAATGGGTAAGAATCATCCGAAGCACCCTAAAAGACAATGTGGCAAGTTTCTTCTCAATCTGAGATGTCTAAGGCAGCGCAGACGAAGAAACAATTTTGGAAGAATCAGCCTCTAGCACCTTGAAACGGACCCAATAACTTGAACTATATTTTGGGTGCATCAAACAGTTGTGGGGCTACTTCCATTGGATCTGACACAGTTGAAAACCCTTATAAGTTTCGGCTTAATCGAACATTCCAGGACAAAGTTTTGACTAAAAGACCAAAAAGGGGTAGGCTGCGTGCTATTCCCGTGCGGCCTCCGTACACCAATCTCCATTAAAGGAGGATGATGTGCACAGTCCCGAACAGCAACAACAATGGCTCGTATCTCATTCATTCTGAGTCTGATCGCTCTCAAATTTGGTGAGCGTATTCGTCTCAACAAGACGAGCATTTCGATATATGGTACACCCTAAGATGATACCCAAGCAAGGATAAAAACTAAAGTGAAGTTGATGATTCTTGAAGATAGTTGCAAAAAGTTCAGCTGCACCAAGCCTCGCTCAAGCGGCCAAATTACGACACTCGCGTACACAATCGACATGAAACCAATTGCATTATGTGTGTACGGTTCGAGGCTATCACTGGTCTGAACATCGCATATGATGAACAATTAGATTTCACACATGAAGTCATCGAAGCTGTTGTAAATTTCGGCTGCCAGATTTTCAAATTCCAGCCCAAAATCCAAGTCGACAAAATCTTTGTCTGGGCACAAAATCGAACTGCTTTTTTTGCCATGCGAACAGGACTGTATGCTCAATACAACACAGTGAAGAAATCATGGAAAAACATCAAGAAACAAGCACACTATCGATCCGAAGTTTACAAGATTCTGTAAAATTTCGAATTGCATGATAATGGTTTAAAACCACGATCCATGGCTCGAAGTTGGTATCAAATCGATCGTCATGCCGATCCCTACAAGAAAAAAATCACCTTTCGATCAAACATGCATCAAAGTAACCCTGTATCATCCACGGAAGATCACGCAAGTTCTAGGGCAGCAGCAGGGACTGTTCTGAAATTTCGAACATTATTGGGCAGGGGTAAAATAGTCCTTTTACATCTAATTTAGAACTTCTTTTAATTCAATTAAATTTTAATTATCATCAATTTAGGTAGTTTTTAAGTATCCACCCATGTTTGCACCCAATTCTTTAAGTACATGCTAAACACAATTGTAAAAGGACCCTTGATTATTCAATACTCATTAATAAAATTTGAGAGTTTTCAAGTTCAAATTGTGGGTACCTATTGGAGAGAGAGAGAGAGAGAGAGAGAGAGGAGAGAAGAAAAGGGTCGATACCCTTTGGTAAGGTAATTTTCTCTCTCCCATACTTTTCTCTTTCCTCCACTTTTCTCTCTCCACCACTTTTCTCTCTCCTCCTCTTTTCTCTCTCTTTATCTCCTCCTCTTTTCTCTCTCTTTAACTCGTCCTCTTTTCTCTCTCTTCACTCTTTTATTTTTCTCTCTCCTCTTTTCTCTCTCTTTCTCTCCTCCTCTAATCTCTCTCATTCTCTCTCCTCCTCTCATCTCTCTTCTCTATCCTCCTCTCATCTCTCTCTTTCTCTGTCCACTCGTCCATCTTTCTTTCATATTTCCTCTCAGATCTCCTTAATCCACTTTCCTTCTTTTTTTTACCTTTCCTTTCTCTCTCTTCTCTTTCCTATTGTCTCTCTATTCTCTCTCCTTCTCTGTTCATGCCTGGTGAAGTCAATCACTTAGTATTATATCTTCTTGCTTTAGAAGCACAAGTAGCGAGCTGGGCCTTAACCCGAGTTGTGGGTCGGGCCTCTGTCAAAGTCTCCATATCTTCCCTTCTGTCATGGACGGCGGAAGCACATCGCCGTCCATGTTTTCTCTCTCTTCTTAATTGTTTGTCATGGACGATAGAAGCACACCGTCGCTCATGTTTTCTCTTTCCTCCTAGTCTCTGCCATGGATGGTGGAAAGACACTGTCGTCGATATTTCTCTCTCCTCTTAGTCCCCATCATAGACAACGAAAGCACATCGTTGGCCATGTTTCTCTTTCCTCTTAATCTTATGTCATGGATGGCGGAAGCACATCGCTGCCCATGTTTTCTCTTTCTTCTTAATCGTCTATCTTGGACGGTGGAAGCACATCACCGCCCATATTTTCTTTTTCTTCTTAATCGTCTGTCATGAACGGTGGAAGCTTATCGGCACTCATGTTTTCTCTCTCTCCTCGTATTCTTTCGTGGGCAGCTGAAGCACATTGCCCCCATGTATTCTTTCTCTTCTCTCATTCTTCTGTCATGGATGACAGAAGCACATCGCTGATTATGTTTTTTGTCTCTT
Source organism: Amborella trichopoda (assembly GCF_054954075.1). Taxonomy (NCBI): domain Eukaryota; kingdom Viridiplantae; phylum Streptophyta; class Magnoliopsida; order Amborellales; family Amborellaceae; genus Amborella; species Amborella trichopoda. The sequence goes on from NC_142344.1 coordinate 33,162,519, forward strand.
CTCCCATTCTTTTGTCATGGGCGGCTGAGGCTCATTGCCGCCCATGTTTTTTCTCTCTTATTATCCTTATGTCATGAACGGTGGGAGCTCATCACCGTCCATGTTCTTTCTTATCTTTTCTCTCATTACCGCCCATGTTCCCTTGCTCTCTTCTCTCTCATTTTCTTCATTCTTTTCCTTCTCTTTCCTCTTTCCCTTTTTCCTTTCTCCCTCATTTCTTATCTCGTCTTCTTCTCACATGGACGACATCCGTAGTATTGTGCATGTTTCTCTTTCTCTCTCTTCTTTCTTCTCTCCCTCATTTGACCTAGGGAGGCAAAGACAAACATTGTCATGATAGTCTTTTCATCTAGCAGTATTATCGTTAAGCCGGTCTTTATTATCGAGTCAGCCTTACTGCAACGATAGGCTAGCCATCGTGTCGGGCTGGTCGATGATAGTTCTAACGTCTAGTAGTATTTCTGATGTGCTGGTCTAGTTACCATGCCCATCTTGCTATCATGCCGGATCAATCACTTGCTGATCTAGCTGTCGTGTTAGACTTTCCACCTAGTCAAAATTCCTCTTATTTACCGCTTTCTTCTTCTTTCACTTATCCTCTTACCCTCTCTTCTTTTGGATGTGCACGTCCATGTACATTCGCTCAAAGACAAGGTGGGGTCTCTTTTGGCCCACTTGTCTTGTAAAATTAACCATGTGTGTGTGATTGCAAAAATATGAGAGTACAAGCCAAGGGAGGTGATTCTGAACCAGCTCTATGACTGGGGGGCTTTCTTCATGATCTAAGAGGGCACCCACGCGAGCCAGCTTGAGTCAGTCCCGAACCCACCTTAAATTCCTCGCTCATCGGTTGGTCTACCGGCCCTCGCTCCTTAGCGAGGTTTCCTAGAGAGCAATCTCAAAGTCCCGGGTTCCCCCCAAACTCGAGAAGCATGCCGCCCTATCATGCAGATTCGGAGGACGAGATAGAGAAACCTAACCAGCTTGGCGACTCCACTGGGGACTTACTACCCCTTTGTCCGGTCGTTTTGTTTGGCTAATTTTTCCTTTGTTTTTCTGTTTTCACATACCACATGGCTGCTGGATTTCTTAACCCCTTTATCCGGATCGGGGATTTTCTCATCCCTGCATTCGCAAGTGTCCCCGGGAACAAGTTCCTCAAACTTTGTTCTCAACTTTCCTTCTAAGCAAAGACCCAGTGTCTAGCTCTCAGGTCTTAACTTGGATAGGCATGAAGAGGGACTTAAAGGTCCCTAACTCCCCATCTCTTAGCTCTTGGGAACCGCCAACATGGCACCTTTCATTGGTAGCACATCTGTTATCAGTCACAATATGCACCCTATCATTGGCAAGTCACTTGTCAATCGTATTGTCGAGTACGTCGGAAGGCTGCCCAGTCCCTTACTGTAAAAGCCAAGTAAGTTACCATTGCCTCAATGGGTCACCCCAAGGGTACCCCCCACACACGAACACCACCACGAGTCTCTACCCTTAGCTCGGCACATCAAGGCGAAGACCCTGGGGCCTCCACCTCTCGCACAAACCATAAGGCTTGTGGTCATCCACTAGAGCCACACCTCGGGGTAACTTTTATGTTACCTCTAGTCAACGTCCAGGATCTGGCCTCCCAAACTTAGGTCCTGCACACGTTGTACATTTGCATCCCACCACTCGGGGCAACGCCATCACTGCGTCAACCCGAGTACAAGGAAGACGACCCCCATGTCCTCCTCCTCAGCATACACTTACTCACCCTATAAGGGGTAGGCTTCCACCTGTTCTCTTATAGGCACCTACTCGTAGTTCTCGACCTCCTAAGGTAAGACCACTTGCTTGAGCCCGAGCTGACCCCCAAGTCACTCGTGATCCTTCTTCAAGGGACGTACATGCATCGCCCTCACAGACAGCCCCTCGCCCCCGACTCAGGGATGCTCTTGAGTCAACTCTTCGTTTGCTTGCTCCTCCTTCTTTGGGCAAGCACCTCCAACCTTTGTACTCGAAGACCTTCCCCAAGAGTATCATATTGAACCAGCCCCGTCATCTCGATCATGTCTCTCAAGCCCATAAGAAAGCCCGAGGCAAAGACCTGATGGGAGATCAAATCCTTCATCCTCCCTGGCCCAAGATGACCCAATTTCTGACCCACACTCGTTGCTTCACCTAATGGAAACTACTCTTTCTTGCGTAAGAAGGTCTGATCAGCCGCAGTCTCGATCATAGTTCTGGCGTGAGGTCCATCAAAACCCCAAAGCCAAACATGATTGGGGCCTGCAAATTCTTACTATGGAAGCAAATTAGAGGGTCGAGGCAACTAGCTCCGATGACCCTCTTCACCTAGACCCCTTCTAACCTCTTCAGATGATAAAGCCTGAAGAAGAAATCCATGGACCCTGTCACTCAATAGCCATAGTCCCAAGACCATCGAAAACTGGTCCTCATGTGATCGACGTACAAGACGCGAGTCCAGTCAGGGGATGCTGATCCCTTGATGACCGATCTACCACGTGCAACCCGTCAAGCCCTAAAACCCTCAACTGCAACTAACACTAACTTCCCTATCGAAACAATCAGTGTAATGGTTATAAATGTGCCTAGCGCCTCTCAAGAAGAGCGCATGAATAAATTTGAAGACATGGTGCATGCAATGATGGAGAAGATTGATCGCGTAGATGCTGCACGACAATTAGTTAATCATGAAGTCGATTCCAATCACTCAGATAATGCACCGCCAAGGTAGCCCCTTCCCTCTGCCTCACAGAACAATTTTGTCCCTCACCCCGCCTCACAAGCAGACATCGATGCTATGGTGACCCATAGCTTAAAAATAGACAAATCCCAAGAACACAGGGTGCAACGCCTTATCAAAAGTCGTACCCTTGATACATTGACCAGGTGACGTTTCCCTCAGATTACAAGAAAGGGAAGTTTCCCCTATTCAATGGAACCACCTCCTCGAATCATCATATCACCCACTTCCAAGAAGCATGTCGAGAGATGGTGGCTGATGGTAGACTCCTTCTTCGTCAATTTGTTGAAACCCTTGATGACCCGGCTTTCCAGTGGTATGCTTGGCTCCCCCCAAACTCAGTACATACTTCGGTGGAAAATGGGAAACTATTCCACCAGGGTTTCTATGAGGTGTAGAGAGAGTTTCAAACCATCGAGCTTCTCACTTTGACCCAAGATCCCGATAAGCATGTGGATCAATTTATATCATGGTGGAAAAATTTGGCCTCTCGTCATCCCACTCCCATGCCTGAGACGGAAGTGGTTCAAACCTGTGTGCGGAACATGCGACTTGATATTGCTATACATGTTGAGGCCTCCAATCCGACTTCCATGTCAGAGATGATCTCCATGTCGGTCTGTGTAGAAATTCTTTCATGGCAGGTCATGACAACAGTTTGTAAGCTCAGGAAGCAATCGGGGCAATGGTAGCTCTCGGACTAATACCCTGGGCAACCAACCAAAAGGAGTGATCAGCACAGCCATCACTGTAAACGATCCAAAGAAAGCTCCCTCCCAAACTTTGGACATCTTCAAAGGGTTAAACATAGCAAAAGTGTCTCAAACAAGAAACCACCAATAGTAATACAACTGGGTACCCCCACCTACAAACCTTAATTGGGATGATTATTTGACCAGTCATAGAAACAAGGTCTATCCCTTTGAAAAGGAATGGGTCCCTGCACCACTCCAATTGTTACTGGAACAGAACATGATCGAGCTCCCAGAGACCAAGTTGCCTGATCAAGCTGGACTTGATACCCAGGCGAACTACTGTGCTTACCGTTGAAGGATTAACCACCGTACAGATGATTGCTACACATTGAAAGACATTATCGAGGATCTGATTCAAAAGGGCCAGATAAGCTTGAAGAACTAAAGAAGGAATTCGGGACGACAGAAGCCTCTCACGCAGTAACAGTCCAAGCTGAAGCTAAAGCGCTTGATCTCCTTTTTGCCTTGTTTGTTATGATTCAAGAAGGCCTCATCACACCAAAGCCGCCAAGGCAGCGCCGACACCTTGCTTATGGAACTGAGAACCATTGGTGCCCATACCATCAAATATGGGGCCACTACTTAGTTGAGTGCTCCAGTTTCCATGAGGGATGTCAAGAGTCATGTAGCATTCCACAAAGTGATTCCCAAGTCACAACTCCACCTGTGCGAGAGGGCCTTCCAACACAAGACCAGGGTAATGATGATTCAGATATTGTTGAACCCTCAACTTCCCAACTATGGAGTGTTTACCACGGGCAAAGTAGACTCAAGTCCTTAAGTCGGGAAGAAGTTCGTCAAGTTAGGGTAGGTCATAAACCAAGCGAGACAAATCAACCACTGCCAATGAAAACCAGGAGAAGACCAGCACCAAGGGCTACTTGCCAGAGAAACAAGACTGCGTAACCGTTAATTAAGCGGGAATTTCTCAGGCCTCTTCCTCCATTGCCGACTTTGCAAGACTTCATCCTCGACACGATCTTCTTCACTTCCTTACCCCATCAAGAGGATGTACCCGAGCTATCTTCTACTCAGAGTACATCCAATGAGGGTGAAGACGTTAAAAGCACTCCCCATTGGTCTAAGCAGGGCAAAGACTTAAAAGACTCCCTGTACACGTCTAATTTTGGTGATGACACAAAAAGCGACCCAGATCGATCTGATGAGGGGAATGACCTTAAAAGTCCCTCGCCTACTGACCATTCTTCTTCTTCATCTTCTTCTTCTGCTTCTCATCCTTCCTCTTCAATGTCCCCTGCAAGTACAACCTTGAAATGTCCAGACTTCGAGACCCTTGACAAAGAACTTGAAGGAACCAATATGAGCAAGACGCACGGGAGGTAGTTGAAAAAGACGCTGGCCCAGGAAGTTCGATTCTTAACAGTTGCTGATGCCCTGATGGCTCGAGCCAAAGCAGAGCCATCTCCTTCAGAGAATCACAAGAAGTCAAAACCAAAGAAATCCCAATGGCCCCCTGAGCCTAACTTTGAACAGAGACTGAGAGAATCAACGGGGCAGAGCTTCTATTTTCAAGAGGTTTGCCATATGGTACAAATCTCAGGAGCATCGCCCAACACAGGGAAAATAAGCTTGAGATCGAGGAAAATGCTACAGCCACCACCTTAGAAGTCCTGCATCTTGAAGTTTCCTGGTTCATAACTTCTCCGTCACCCGAATACTTCAAGCAATCCACCCATTCTACAGCTCCCTGGGCTCCTTTCTCACCCAAGTACCCTAGACAATCCACCCATCCTCCAATTCCATGCGAGGCCACTAGTCCCATATACCCAGCCACCTCTTAAGCCCCAACCTCAAACTTCCATCACCCAAACCAAGCTGGCTGTGCAATCAAGTCAACCAGAAGGCCAAAGCAAACCTTCTCCAGCTAAACCTGCTCCTCAACCCAAATCAATGGCAGAGTCAAGAACGTAAAAGGCTGATGATGAAAAGGTGAAATATGATGTGATGGGGCACTTAAGGAAACTTCCAACCCTTCTCAGCATCTATGATGCTCTCATGCACTCAAGGGACTATCGTTTGACTCTGATCCAGGCCCTTTCTGATCCAAAGGTGTATGAGGCTGAAGTGGAACCTATTGAGGTGGACGCATCGATCTTGAGTGGATGTTTGGCAATCACCTTCTCAGAGGATGAACTCTCTTTGTGACCTGTGAATTACATACATACCCCATCAACCGAATTATGTTGGATAGAGGGTCAGTAGTCAACCTCATCCCAAGGAGACTCCTCACTCAGTTGGGATTTGGTTCTAAAGATCTCACTCCGACTCATATTACTGTCCAGGGATTCAACCAGTCAGGAGAGAAGCTGACTGGCACTGTCCGCCTTTGTCTCAAGATTGGTGAATTAAATGACAACTCTCAGTTTCATGTGATCGACAACGACACCTCCAACAACATCCTTCTCCGCTGGTCGTAGCTCCATGACCCTTCCATCCATATTATACCAGTGCTTCAAGTATAGTCGAGAAGGGAGATAACATCCAGTCTATCCTGACAAAAGACCATTTCCCATAGCCGAAGCTCACTATGCTGATGCTAAATATTACTTCACAGATTCGATGTCATCCCAAAAGCCAAATGATGGTGAACGCAAGTCTGTAAGGAAGATAGAATCTTCGACCCATGAAGACATTGAGGACATCGGGCGAACATTGGTGGACATGTTCAAAGAAGAGGAAAGACAAGGAAAAATTCTCCCTTTGACTCCCCTTCACCCTAGCATATTATTCACTACCCCTGAAAAAGCTCCATCTCCACCTTAAGAAGCAGCCTGCTATTTTTCTTCCATTCCAGAGCCACCTTTTCAGGAAGATGAACTGGAGGTCATTCCTGAAATTGAGGAAGTCATGGGGATAGAATTCTCGGCACCAAAGGTCACCTACACACCGGACCATAAAAAAGTCCGACATGTCCCTATTGCACTCTTGAAAGAAAAAGTAGCATGCCTACCGCCGTCAAATATTTTCAAAACCCAGTTGCTATAAGCATAGACGATGTTCCTCGTCCCACCGTAGGGCCAGTTCGGACTAGTAGTCAACCCCAAGTTTTGCACTTCCCTGGTTGGTGGGAGGAGAGCAGTTTGAAGGACAACCTTCCCACCCTAGCAGAATTAAGAAGTGAAGTTCACAGTCTCTAGAGCCAATTGGAAGTTATGCATATCGGTTCAAAACATCTAAAGGAGTTCCTTCTTGAGACCAAAAGATATGACAGGCTTGAAGTGAATGCACCTCGAATGGAGGCCAAAGCCCCTCTTGATTGAACTATTTATAATGAGCAGGCTCATCAAATGATGAGGAAAATGAATTATGAGCCTTTGGCCAATCAAACATTAAGGTGAGAAGAAGCAATTTCTCCCCCATTTGAATTCATTAAAGCTACAACAACTCATCACATGACTAACAAGGCCTAGGGTATTAGCCACTTTAGACAATAAATGTTTCGAGAAGTTCTCAATCCCAAAAAGAACAAAAGAGGTACAACAAAGAAAAAAGAAGAATTAAATCATGCAGCAAAATCAGCCAGAAGAGGAAAAGAAGCATTTTATTCATAAATTCAAAATTTTTTACATGTGCGAACAAAGCAAGGACACTCTTAAAAATGATTAATGATCTTATTGATCTTTGCTCTAGAAGTGGCGGAATAAGCCTCGGCACGCTAGATACGCTCCTTCAGCTCGACCACCATTTGAGTTTCCTGCTCTATGGAGGCAGTTTCTGATTCAATGGTGCGAGTCAATTATGATAGATCCTCATCCAAAGAAGTATCCAAATCTTTTCTCTGAATCATCTCCTTCTAAAGATCACCGAATTTGTCTCTTAATTTTTGCATCCCTCCCTTATTCCAAGCATCCGATTGAAACAAGTTCTCCCCTCCATCCTGAGGTCAAGCTGACGAGCAACCATAGTGGCCTTCTTCTGAGCGTAGGCATTTATTCCCGCACGACGACATGAGATTCACACCTCCAAGGACGCTAGCCTATTGGCCTCAACCTCATGATGCAACCTCCAGCTCTCCTGCTCATCTAGAGTAGCATGAAAATGAGAGAGGACTTATGATGCATCCCCCAAAATGCTGGTCACCGTAGCAACATCCCTCAATTTGGCTATTGCCTAGCCCAGCCCAGTGAGAGGCAGCTCCCTTTGACCCTGAAGACCTGCATGGAGCATGCTCGCAATTATCCCAAAAATTCTACTGAAAATAGGTTTTACGGTACTCCCGGGTCCACCACTGCTAAAGGAACTTCGGTTTTTGAGGCTGAGCTCGAAGGAACGTCACTTTCTCTTCCAGAGAAATTGTGAATCTCGAAGCCTCGAGCACCCCAAATTCAGAAGCAATCCCCTCCCCTTGTCTTTCACTCTCCGCTATAGCTTCAACAGGTTCAAGGTTAGCATCGCTTTCTTGTTCCCCACTCTGCTGAACTATCACTCTAGCTTCGCCAAGTTTAGGGGTTACTTTTTCCCTCGTGCCTTCATCTTCTAAGGTCACTGCTTCAGTCCCAGCCATGGTCTTTTCCACCTGGTTTGTATCCTCAATAGCCAGAACCTTAGTGACAAAAAGCTCAACCGCTTCATCTGCTTATCCGGTGTATTCTGGAGCAGCAGCCTCAAGAGCTTCACTAATCCTAGGGCCCTCCTCAAGAAAGTTGCCTAGGCCTTCAACATCCATTACCTCAACCCCTATCTCAGCTAGACTGTAAATTCCTGAGGGTCAGAGGCCATGTCAGTGTTAGGTTCCTCCCCTTATGCAATGAATGCAGGACCTTTAGCCTCATTGACCTCCATTGGAATCGGATCTAACCCAAGAATTCCCCTTGAGCTTGACGATGCCACCCCAAGTTCCGGAGTCACCTCTTGATTAGTAGTGATAATAATCGACTCAAAGGGACCAGATTCATCCACTTTGGTCTCTGAAGAAGCAAAAACAAGTTTAGGAGAGGCAAAAGATGATCGAGAAAGTGCAGAAGGTGACACTGAGGGAGTAGCTAATGAGCCAGAGGAGGAAGAGCTACCTCCTGAGTCCAAGATCACATGAAGTTTGACACCCCTACGTCTTCGAGCCAGTCTAAAAATCTAAGCCGGTGCATGAGTATCGGTAGGGGTAGAGAGTTTCCTTTTCTTCCCCCCTACTTGAGGAGGAGCAGCCGCTTCAGAGTTCCCTCCTTGAGAAGGTTCTGCAGCAAGTTTATTGTGAGGACCACTCTCGATCAATGCGTTCAAATTCTGGACTGAATGCCCCTCAAGACCTGGGACCTTTCGGCCCTTCTTCCATTCAAAGACGAAACTGAGTTTATCAAAGATGCTCTCAGTCTTAACCTTCATAGCAAGAAATTGCGGTGAAGTATCATTAGCCGCTAACTCTCGAGGAATCCCAAGAGCTTGCCAATTACATGGATAGTCCAAGTTAATAACCTCGCCAAGAGTGGGAGCATTGACAATCCTCCTCTGTCTAATCTCTTGATGCGAATTGCTATTTTCCCCTTTCTAGGGGTGATCAGCATCCCAGTATCCGGAGAACATTATGCCAAAGTGGGGAAGCACATACGTGCTAATCTATGTTGCATCCAAACATGCAGACCATGCAGTTCGTACATTCTCTGGCAACCAGCATTCTCTAAGAGTCCCAACCGCATCCTTTTTCCCGATGTTTACTCTATCGCGGCGCTTCTCAAAAAACACAGAGAAAGGACAGCTCTATTCAAGCCCATGCTGACGAGCAAAAGCGATGAGGGAAGTACCCTTCCTGTCTGGTCCAGTTCGGGGTCTGATAGGGAAAGCCCCCCCCTATAACGTCAACATAAACATGAGTTCCATGATAGTCGTCAGAGCGCCATCTAACTCCTTCCCTAGTTCATCGATGAAAGTACTGTCGACGAAGCTCCCAATTGGAAATGGGACCTGTGATGACCCAAACTTTTCCCGGCTAGTTAGAATGCTTGGCGGGTCAAGGAGGGAGGAAGTACGGAGGCCAGCGCCGGTTGGATTGTGCAGCGCCGGTTGGAGGAAGTGAGGAGGCCAACGCCAATTGGATTGTGCAGTGCCGGCTGAAGGAAGTGAGGAGGCCAGCGTCGATTGGATTGTGCAGCGCCGGCTGGAGCGAAGTGAAGAGGTCAGTGCCGGCTGAGTCTCTGACATGTATGAGTTGGATGTGAAACTTGTATAATGCATGCTGATGAGAGTACCACTTGTCCAGATTTTGAGCCTCCATGGTGACACTTGGCCAACCACCCCAAACCCATGAGTATGTAAGCCTCTTCTCTCACCCACACCCCTCATTCTTACATCTCTCTCTCTCTAAGACACAGTGGAAGAAGTGACTTTGTGAGCAGCCATTGTTGGACAGGTGAGAGCTGTGAGCAAAGGTTAGAGAAGGCTCATTGTTAATTAGGTAAGTGGATCCATTACCCTTGTATTGTAGTCATGGGAATTCATGGAAACTTAGACATATGAATGAGCAATAGAAGTGTACCCCTTTTTCAATGGAAATTTGGGGTTTTTGTTCTATGATGATGATGAGTGTAAGAATGGAGTTGTGATTCTTAGATTATGTAAGAAATGCATGTTATGCATATTCACATTGTGAGAGAATGAATGTTATCGTGTTCTTCGTTATAAAATGATGATTATGGAAGGCATTCTTGACACCTGTTAAATGAAACCATGAAATTCCAAGAATATATATGTTCTTGAATAAGGCTTATGAATGGTCAAATGGTGTCCGACTGACCTCAAACTACCATTGATGGAAATATACATGAGCCTAGTAAAATGTTTGTTTCTACCCACTGTTGGAATTCTTTACAAAAATGAAGTTGTGTTTTGAAATGAGAGATATGTCACTATGGACTGTTTTCCTGGAATTGTCATCAGTAACCACTGTGTTCATCTATTTTAACTAACCAAATTATGTCCATTTTCTGGAAAACCACAACCATTTGAAAGATATTTGAATGGGTTAAACGTTGTATGAAGAAAATATTTTGAAATTCTCTTTAGATTGAAAGTTATGTTTCAGTTTGTGAAGGTATGTCGTTGTGTATAGTTTTAGCAAAAGCACAGATTTAATGCCTCTAATGTCATTGAATTTGACTAAACTAAAAGTATCCATTTTAGCCCAAACCATAGCAATTGGAACCGGCTATGAGTCATCTTTAATTCACATGTAGAGCACTTTTCGAGGTTCCTTCTTGATTTTGAAACATGGGCAGAATTTCAAAGACATGTCACTGTCTTCACGGCACAACAGATTTCAGACTACGTATCTCTGTTCTTGGGTACTTTTGAGGGGTCAAATAAGGTCCAATTGCGCTTAAACCACCCATAATTGAAAGATATTTGTGTCTAACACAAAATTGATTTCAAAACTATCTTCAAATTCCAAATGAACTGAATGCTATAGCGTTCTTTTGACTGGGATGTTACTGCTTGAATTTTTAGAAAGCGTGACATCGATACTTTGATTCTGCTATATGAACTCTGATTCTGTTATATGAACTCTAATTCTGTTATAAGAGCTCTGACTACTGTTACATGTACTCTGATTTTTTATAAAACTCTGATTCTGTTATATGGACTCTAATTCTGTTATAAGAACTCTGATTCTGTTATATCAACTCTGATTCTGTAATAGGAGTTATGACTACCGTTACATGAATTCTGTTATATGAACTCTAGTTCTGTTACAAGAGCTCTGATTCTGTTAAATGAACTCTGATTATGTTATAAGAGCTCTGACTACTGTAACATGAACTTTGATTCTGTTGTATGAGCTCTGATTCTGTTATATGGACTCTGATTCCGACCGCTACGCAATGGATCCTCCATTGGCATTGATCTCTGACTTTGTATGTGTGAGCATGAACTTGCCGCATATATAATATTCTGTCAGATTCTGAAAGTGTGAGCACGGACTTGCCACATGATCCTTCCCTGACTCTCGATGATAGGAAGGGAGCTAGGCTCTTAAAATACTTGGGAGGGTAACACCCCTTGATATTTCTGGGCACTATCCATCGGGACCCGTTTGGTAGTGTAACGTCCACTAGTGGTGAGAGAGCAAGAGGGCAGTGTCTTGCAAGGCCTCAACCTATCAAAAACCCCAAATCATGTTGGGAATGTGTGCGTGAGTGAGGACATTACAAGTAGGGCCTCTACTTGTCATTGTCCTCCTACCTAAATGAGGGTAGAAGTCTCAAGCTCAAGATTGGCTTAACTTGACCTCTGTGGCTTCTACTTCGAGAGTTAACTACTCTGTTCTGCTTGTCTGGTGGAATAATATGAAGAAAGATGTGGCACAATTTGTTTCTAAATGTCTGACCTGTCAGAAACTGAAGGTTGAGCATCAAAGACCGGCTGGACTATTGCAACCCTTACCTGTGCCTGAATGGAAGTGGGAACACATCACCATGGACTTTCTGTCTGGTTTGCGAAGATTAGGATTGGGTCATGATAGTGTTTGAATTATTGTGGACTGATTGACTAAGGCTGCACATTTCTTGTCAGTCCGCACTACTTATACCCTTGCTAATCTGGCTCAGCTCTATGTCAAGGAAATAGTAAGGCCGCATGGAGTACCTGTCAGCATTGTGTTTGATAGGGACTCTAGATTTACTTCAAGATTTTGGAGTAGTCTACAATCAGCTTTGGGGACAAGACTTACTTTCAGTACTGCTTTTCACCCCTAGAACAATGGACAGTCAGAGAGGACCGTTCAGATCTTAGAAGATATGTTGAGAGCCTATGTTACTGCTTTCAAAGGAAATTGGGACGATCCCCTACCCTTAGTAGAATTTGCATACAACAACAGTTTCCAGGCCAGTATTCAGATGGTACCTTTTGAAGCTTTATATGGAAGAAAGTGTTGATCACCGGTGTGTTGGAATGAAGTCGGCGAAAGAAGACTCTTAGGGCTGAAAATTGTTCACGTAACATCAAAGAAAATCACCTCAATTCGAGAAAGGCTTAAAACTGCTCAGAGTCAGCAGAAGAGTTATGCCGATAATCACATCTTGAATTTGAAGTAGGGATCGGGTATTCTTGAAAGTGTCACCAACGAAGGGAATTATGAGATTTGGTAAGAAAGGGACGCTAAGTCCGCGATTCAATGGACCTTTTGAAATATTAGAAAGAATCGGAGTAGTGGCATACCAACTAGCCTTACCGCCCGAGTTGGCCAACATTCATGATGTTTTTCATGTTTCATTATTAAGGAAGTATCAGCCTGATCCGTCCCACGTCTTGAAGTATGAGCCAATACCTATCAAGGAAGATTTAACTTATGTGGAGCGGTCAATTGAGATTTTAGACAGAAGGGTTCAAGTTTTGTGCAACAAAGAGATTCCCCTAGTCTAGGTTTTACGGCAGTATCATTCACGAAATGAATCAACGTGGGAGCGAGAAGATGAAATTCGGACACTATACCTTCATTTATTCAATTGGCAATTTTGAGGAGGAATGTTTTTTAAGGGGGGATTGATGTGACGACCAAAAATTTTTAAGAGGGGGATGATGGAATGAAGCAACTGTTATATCTCGAAAACTTTCTAAACATTGGCAGGTGGCTCCTCACTTCCTAAGCGAGCACCACCAAAGATGATCGAGTTTTGGGGGCACAAATTCGTCATACATGGCCCCGATTAGCGAAAGGCCGCCAATAAAATGAAGGTCTAGTAAAGAGATCCTTGCTTCCCCATGCCTAAGGAGCCAAGAGTTGCTAAAATTACTCCATGTTTCTAGCAGCACTTTGATAGTGTTGGAGAACCAATCACAATAGCTAGCAGAGCACTGAACTACTGCTAGCAAAGAAGCACGTTCAAGAATGACTCTGAATGACCCCAACACTTGGATGGTTCAAGAAGAATAGCCTTTCAAATATTGGTGCTACCCAAGCACTCAAAGACCAGAAGAAGACCACATCATCCCTTCGGTCCTCACCATTCTCTTCCCCAAAGTGGATAAATTGGCATTGGAGGCCGCATTCTTGTGCATACAATGAAGAAGTGACATCCCTTCTTCAATACTAACATTACCATCATCATCCCCCAGGAATTCAAAACAAACAAGGTCAGTAACAAACGTGACGCTGAGAGGCCACTCTGGCCTGCACAATGTATCAATGAGCCAAACAGGCTCACCCCTCACTAGACTCTCACCAGTAAATTTACTGGTGCTCGGAAGGTTCTTCACATTAGGGATACTATGAGAGAACCTGGCCATCTTATCAAGGTTAAGGACCTACTCTTGTACAAAAATTACTAAGGTACAAGATAGTGTCGGCTCTGTTTATCAAAAAGACCACCGTCAGCTGTGTTCGCTAAAAAACCTAACGTCAACTGTGTTCACCGATACCAGCACAGACTGGGTACACAAATACTAGCACCAACTATGTGATTCAAATAACAGCATCGGCTAGGTCCGCTAATGCCTAGCACCGACTGTGTTCATTGATACCAGCACCGCCTGTGCTCCAAATACCATCGCCGACTGTGTTCGTCAATGCCTAGCGTCTGTTGTGTTTTCAAAGGACTATCGTCGCTGGTGTTCAAATCTCCTGCACGTGCCATAGATCCTGCATGTGTCACCTCGAGCCCCACTGCGTCGCTTGACAACTACTACCACGACGTGGCCAGACGCATATCCTCACATGTATGGACTGAAAACCGTCTACCATCAGCTACCATTCATCTCCGGTAACCATTCGTCTCTTGACGACCTCTCGCGTTCTTACCTGAAACTCTCTTTTTTCCCACTGAAAAAATCATTGCGAGACTTTACCCTTCCTGTGTTTTGCTGGAAAACCACCAAAAACACGACGAAAATCCCAAGGCAGCCCTCTGTTGCAACTTCCACCCTTTTCCCTTCTTTAGAGCCCCCTAAACTACGGTTAGAGCCTCTGGAACCTCCGGCAAACTCTCTGCTTGTCCCACTATACCAGTCGGCAAAATCCTACAACTTCACGAAGGCCCGGTGTTCTCTCTAATGCTCTCTCCTATTTGCCAGCAAACTTCGGCAGAATCTAGCCTGTGTGCTGTCGAAAAATCTCGCCGAGAGTTCTCTCACTCTTACCGCTCAAAAACCTTAGTTGTTTTACCTTAAGTGAAACGGTGAGAATGGGGTTATCCCCTTATATAAGCAAAGTTTCCTTGAATTGTCCCCCACAAACCAGAACTACCAGTCATGTCCTAGAAGGCCAAATGAAGGTGGGCTGAATCGGGTCGGGATCAGACCCGAGGCTCGAATGAAAGACTACCACCTACCATGAAATCTCAAAACCAAGATCATGCGGGATTGGACTGATGGCCCGAACACTGGCCCATGACCAACATTGGTTGTGTTCTTCTATGATCAACTCCGGCTGTGTTCTTCTATGACCAACCCGGTTGTGCTCTTCTATGTCCAATGCCGATTATGTCCCTCTATGACCATCACTGGCTATGTTCTCAATGACCCAGTGCCATCTGTGTTCTTCTTATGACCAACGCCGGCTGTCTTCTTCTATGATCAATGGCGACTGTGTTCTTCCATGACCAACGCTGGCTGTGCCCTCGAGGACCCAGCACTGGCTATGCTCTTCTATGACCAGCACCACCTGTTTTCAAAAGTTTCTTATCGTGTGTGTTACACTCTTCACGCTAGCGCCACGCATGTTCTAGCACCACGCATGTTGAACCCTGGTCACCACTATGCATGTCTCACCACTATCCCCAGTAGAGTTATGAGCATGTCATTGCCACCATACCCAATGGAGTTAAGGGCAGGCCACTCCCCTCATCCCCACTAGGACTGACACCTGTACTGCAGCCTGTTGATCCCCAGTAGAGTTAGGGTCGTGCTTCCCCTTTAATCCCCTATGGGTCCGTCTCAAATCAAGTTATCCTACCCCCAGGAGTTGGGTTACTTCTCATGAGCCTATCCCCTATGGAGTTCCGTCTTTCACGAATAAAGAAGTCATACTTGTCCCCTAATCCCCAGTAAAGGTCACTTCCCATCTAAAAACCATTGCTATCATTTTACCCCTGGGGAGTCAAATTACTATCCACAGACCTATTCCCCATAAAGCTTCACCTACGCGACGACCCACACAATAGTCTGTGCTGCATGACCCTAAACTTCACAGCCATGGTCCGTGTTGCATGACCTTAAACTGCATAGCCTTGGTCTAGATGCATACCTTAAAATCCATGGTCAAAACTATATAACTTTTAAACTAGAGCAGAGGTCTAGTTGCACAACGTTAAACTGCATGATCCTAATTGTATGACTTTAAACTACATAACCGCAAACTATATGATCTTAAACCATAGTCTATGTCCTAGCGGCATGACATTCAAAGGCTTAGCACCATGGTTCAAATTGTATGACAACTATAGCGGAGGTCTAGTTGCATGACCTTAAACTACATGGTCCAAGCTGAAGGACTCTAAATCACATAGCCACCGTCCAAGCTATATGACCTTAAACCATAGTGCACATCCTGACTGCATGATGTTAAACTACTTTACACCGGTCAAGGAGGCATGACCTTAAATACGCCCCACAATATGCGTAGATGCTCTTTACATGCATCTTCATGCACGCCTTCCCCGACAGACCAGTTCATGCGTGCACCACCTTTATACCTTCCCTAGTGAATCCATTCACTCCATCATCATCCATCACTCCCCAGTGAGTCTTACCCATGCTCACAGAATGGTGAGCCATTCTGTCATCCGTACCCCTCGTCAGTTAGTGGGCTGTCAATTTCCATCTTCCATCCATTCACCATCTTTCATAGGTAGCCTCGTGCCATCCTCCCTAAGTGAGTCAGACAACCACCTTACTCACTCCATGGTATCTAGAGACTGTCATTCATTTACACCGTGGTCCCGCTGTATGACCTTAAACTGTAGTGCACGTTCTGGCCACATGACGTTAAAAGGCTTCGCACAGGTCTCGAAGGCATGACCTTAAACACTCCTTCACAAAAAGGAAAAAAAAAATAATAAAAACCTGGGCACTCCATACCTGACCAGAGAATGCATGCCCAGGTTTTGTATACCTCAAAAGGGAACGTCATGAGTAAAAATGATAGACTGGCATGGTCACAAGACCATGAGTAAAATATTTCAGTGAAAAGAAAAACCTGGGCATGATGAAAACCCCGAAAGGGCACTGTGAGTAAAAATAGAAAAATAAGGTTAGACATCACTGAAAGGTCATGGGTAAAAGAACCCCAAATAAAAGGAAATTGGTGAAAACTGTCTCTACGGCGCCGCTTCCCAACTTCAAGTGAAAATCTGCAAAGGGATTTTGGACCAATAAACAGGTTGATGTAGTGTTCGCCTCAATAGGCGGCTTCAGCCCACACTTGAAGAGAAAAGATCCATGGTGTCACAATACCAGTACTCCAAAGATATGAGCCTCAAGGAAAAGATTCTGACAGCCTGAGTCCATTCGTAAAAAGGTCTCAAAGAAAAAAAAACTCGCCAAAAAGACAAGACAAGTCTCATGAAGAAGAGAACTATTCCCATAAGGTCGCTAACACACTTCAAGATGCTAAAAGGTTCCTAAAGAAGGATAAATCAACCATGACTTTGGACCTGTGATGCAGCAATTACGATTGATTCCTCAAGGGTAACCTTAGACAAAGAAGAGAGGTATCTTAATTATTGAAACAACAAAGCAGTGGGTAGGGGTTATACCCAAAGCTGGTTAGCTCGATAAACTGAGGTACCGTGCCTGCCAAGGAATATCAAGTGCACAACGCAGATGATGCCGACATAAGGCCCTTCAGCAGACCATCTAAAAAAAATGAAACAAAATCCTTGAAACGTAGATCAACACAAGTGGACACAAAAACCCTGAATAAATGGGAAAAATGGCCTTCAGCACGGCACTCGACTATCAGATGGGCCTGATTCTGACTAACGACGTCCGTACAAAATCCTCAACTGTTAGAATCATAATTAGTCCCTTGAGGGTGAAAACTTCGATAGGATCCCTCAAAAAAGTCTCTTCTCCCCCTAAAATCTCCACAGTTGGACCTATACATTGCATCCAAATGTCTGAGAATCCTAGTTGCAGCATGGCGTGAATCTCCTCGACATTCATGTAGTCCTACGGCTAGGAAGAAAAAAGTAATAAAGCCGAAGGAAATTTTTTGAATGTTGTCCTTCTCACTTCCCTCGAAGCACAAACATATGGCGGGGCAAGCTGTTTGAAGACATTTTTCAACACCTTGGTCCCTGATGCGAAATAAAGGGGAAGCCAGTAATAAAGCCTCAACATATAATGAAATTCCCAACAGTCTCAGAATTGGCCCAAAATGGGTCAGAATCTTTCGAAGCACTCAAAAAGGCTACCTGTCAAGTTTCGTCTCAATCTAACATGTCTGACGTAGCATAGACAAAGAAACAAGTTCAAAAAAATCATCCTCTAGCACCTTGAAACGGACCCCGTAATTAGAACTTTATTTTCGACAGCTGTGTGACCGCTGTCATTGGATCCAACACGGTTGAAAAACCCTATGGGTCAAGTTTTGGCTTAATTGGAATTCCAAGGGAAAGCTATGGGTAAAGGACCGAAAAGCCACAGGCCGCACGCTATTCCTGTGTGGCCTCCCTACACTAATCTCCATTAAAGGAGGTTGATGCGCACAGTCTTGAGCAGTAACTTCAAAGGCCTGTATATCACTCATTCTGAGTCGGATCACTCTCAAATTTGGTGACAGTGTTCGTCTCATCAAGATGAGTGTTTTGATATGTGGCACAACCCATGGTAATACTTGAGCAGGGAGAAAAACTAAAGAGAAGTTGATGATTCGTGAAGATAGTTGCAGAAAATTCAGTAGCAGCATGCTTCACTTGAGAGGTTAAATCCCGACGCTCGCATACCCAATCGATGTGAAACCAAATGCATTATGTGCATAAGGTTCGAGGCTATCTTTAATTTGAACCTCATGTATGATGAATTATTGGATTTCACACAGGAAGGCATCGAAGCTGCTATAAATTCTAGCTTCTGAATTTCTAAATTTCAACCAAAATTATAAGTTGACAATATCTTCATCCAGGCACGAAATCAACCTGCGTTTGTTGCGACGCGATCATGATGGTATGCTGAGTGCAATACAGTGAAGAAATCATGAAAAAACATCAAGAAATAAGCACACTATCAATATAAAGTTTGCAAGATTCATCCAAATTTTGAGTCACATGATCAGGGTCAAAAAACACGATCCACGGCTCAAAGTTGGTATCAAATCGATCGTCATGCCGAACTCTACAAGAAAATAATAATCTTTCAGTCAAATGGGCATTAAAGCAACCCCTGATCATCCACAAAAGATCATACAAGTTCTAGGGCAGCAATATGGATTGTTTTAGATTTTCACACATTATTAGGTAGGGGTAAAATAGTCCTTTTGCACCCAATTTTACAATTTTTTTTAATTCAATTAAATTGTAATTATCATCAATTTCGATAGTTTTTGGGCATCCACCAATGTTTGGGCCCAATTCTATAAGTACATGAAAAACACAATTGTTAAAGGACCCTTGATTATTCAATACTCATTAATAAAATTTGAGACCTTTCACGTTAAAATTGTGGGTACGTATTGGAGAGAGAGAGAGTAGAGAGAAGAAAAGGGTCAGTACCCTTCGGTAAGGTAATTTTCTCTCTCTTCCTCTTTTCTCTCTTTCTCTCTCTTCCTCTTTTCTCCCTCTTTCTCTCTCCTCCTCTCATCTCTCTCATTCTCTCTCCTCCTCTCATCTCACTCCTCTTGTCCATCTTTCTTTCCTATTTCCTCTCTGATCTCCTTTATCCACTTTCTTTCTTTTTCGTTACCTTTTCTTTCTCTCTCTTCTCTTTCCTACTGTCTCTTTGTTCCCTCTCCTTCTTCTCTGTTCATGCATGGAAAAGTCTATCCCCTAGTATGATGTCTTCTTGCTTCAGAGACATAAACAGCTAGCCGGGACTTAACCCGAGTGGCGTGGCGAGTCGAGCCTCTATCAAAGTCTCCTTGTCTTCCCTTTTGTCATGAACGGTGGCAGCACATTACCATCCATGTTATCTCTCTCTTCTTAATTTTCTTTCATGGATGGTAGAAGCACATTATCGCCCATGTTTTCTCTCTCCTCCTAGTCTTTATCATGGACAGCAAAAGCACATCGTCACTCATGTTTTCTCTCTCCTCCTAGTATCTTCATGGATGGTGGAAGCGCATTGCTGCCCATGTTTTCTGTTTCCTCTTAATCTAATGTCATGGATGGCGGAAGCACATCGCCGTCCATGTTTTCTCTTTCTTCTTAATCGTTTGTCATGGACGACGGAAGCACATTGTCGTTCATGTTTTCTCTTTATTCTTAATCGTCTGTCATGGATGGCAGAAGCACATCGTCGCCTATGTTTTCTCTCTCTCCTCCTATTCTATCATGGATGACTGAAGCGCATCACCGCTTATGTATTCTCTCCCTTCTCTCATTGTTCTGTCATGGACGATGGAAGCACATCACCTCTCATCTTTTTTCTCTCTTCTCTCATTCTTTTATCATGAACGGCGGAGGCTCATTGTCGTCCATATTTTCTCTTTCTTCTTACCCTTCTGTCATGGACGGCAGGAGCTCATCGCCGTCCATGTTCTTTCTTATATGTTCTCTCATCGCTGCCCATGTTCTCTTGCTCGCTTCTCTTTCCTTCTTCTTCATTCTTTTTTGTCTATTTCCTCTTACCCTTGCTCCTTTCTCCCTCATTGCTTATCTCGTCTTCTTCTCACATGCACAATATCGATAGTATTG
The DNA here is from genome assembly GCF_054954075.1 of Amborella trichopoda. Classification (NCBI taxonomy): domain Eukaryota; kingdom Viridiplantae; phylum Streptophyta; class Magnoliopsida; order Amborellales; family Amborellaceae; genus Amborella; species Amborella trichopoda. Next base: position 33,182,813 of record NC_142344.1, read on the forward strand.
TGCATGTTTCTCTTTCTCTCTCTTCTTCTTCTCTCCCTCATTTGACCAAGAGAGGTTGACACAAACATTGCCATGGTAGTCTTGTCGCTTAACAGTATTGTCGCTAAGCTGATCTTAATTATCAAGTCCTCCTTATGTATTCTCTCTCTTCTCTCATTGTTCTATCGTGGACGATGGAAGCACATCACCTCCCGTGTTTTCTCTCTCTTCTCTCATTCTTTTATCATGAATGGCGGAGGCTCATTGTCGTCCATATTTTCTCTTTCTTCTTACCCTTTTGTCATGGACGGTGGGAGCTCATCGCCGTCCATGTTCTTTCTTATATGTTCTCTCATCGCTGCCCATGTTCTCTTGCTCTCTTCTCTTTCCTTCTTCTTCATTCTTTTTCGTCTATTTCCTCTTACCCTTGCTCCTTTCTCCCTCATTGCTTATCTCGTCTTCTTCTCACATGCACAATAACGACAGTATTGTGCATGTTCCTCTTTCTCTCTCTATTTCTTCTCTCCCTCATTTGACCAAGAGAGGTTGACACAAACATTGCCATGGTAGTCTTGTCGCCTAAGAGTATTGTCGCTGAGCCGATCTTAATTACCGAGTCTTCCTTACTGCCACGATAGGTTAGCCATCGTCCCCAGCTAGCTGATTATCGTTCTGGCATCTAGTAGTATTGTGCCAGTCTAGTTACCGTGCCCGTCTTACTACCACACCAGGTCAATCACTTGTTGATCTAGCTGTCATGTTAGTCTTGCCACCTAATCAAAATTCCTCTTATTTACCCCTTTCTTCTTCTTTCACTTATCCTCTTACCCTCTCTTCTTTTGGATGTGCACGTCTATGTACATTCGCTCAAAGACAAGGTGGGGTCTCTTTAGGCCCACTTGTCTTATAAAATTAACCATATGTGTGTGATTGCAAAAACATGAGAATACAACTCAAGGGAGGCCATTCTGAACCAGTTCTTAGACTGAGGGGCTTTCTTCGTGATCTAAGAGGGCACCCACGCGAGCCAACCCGTGTAAGTCTCGAACCCACCTTAAATTCCTCTCTCATCGATTGGTCTACCTACCCTCGCTCCTAAGCGAGGTTCTCGAAAGAACGATCTCATAGTCCCTAGTTCCCTCGAAACCAGACGTGTGCCACCCTATCATCCAGATTCGAAGGGCAGGATCGAGGAACCTAACAACCTTGATTTCAATAATAAAGGAGGAAAATGAAGACGTTCGTAATTTCATTGAAAATCATGTACGAGACAGTTAATAGAAAAATATGAAATTTTGCTTCAAGGGGGAGTGTTGAAAATGATGTAAAACAATAGAAATTGTGGGGTTCATGTCTTTCGTATCTCTCTCTCTTAGTAGATGTGAGGGTAGTCACCAGTCATGAGTAGTTATCTCTCTCTTTATGGGTTATGGGTAATTGAAGTTATCTAATAACGTGGGCTTTGTAGGTAGTTATCTATTCAGGTTTGTGAGTCATGTGTAGTTGCATAACTGTTGTAGACGCTAATATATGGCCATCATGAAATGAGATATGTGCAACCAGTGCATGTAACTTGTATGCAACTAGTGGATGTAACTTGTGCATAACATGTGAAATGAGATATATGTGAAAAACCTTGGGTGTTTGTGTTTATCTCTCTAAGAAAGAAGAGTGCATACTTCTTCTTTAAGGAAACCAAATATGTTTAGAAAACCTTGACACATCTTCCTAAAAGATACCAATAGTAGTATACGCCCTTACCCAAAAATTATGACATGGTATCAGAGCGTCCCTAAAATTTCAACATAGGTACATGTGAGGGTAGTTATCACTGAGGATAGGCCTTAAAATTCTACTCCAAAAATTTCAACCTGTCCGATCCTCACATGTTTCTCATAAAATTTTAGGAGTTAAGGTCTTAATTCACATAGGTTTTGTAGGTAGTTATAAAAAAATAATTGAAATTATTCAAAAAGTTCTTGTATTATGGTGTTTTTGAACAAAGTAATTCAAATTAAGGATCACGAAGAAGAGAGGATGAACATTACAAGGGAATAAGAAATTTGTGAAATTAAGAAGCATAATGAAAAGCTGAAAGCCCTGATTTCTACATTCAATGAGGAAATGAAGACCTTCGTAACTTAATTGATAATCATGGACATGAAATTTAAAGAAAGAAATGAAATATTGCTTCAAGGGGGAGTGTTGAAAATAATGTAAAATAATAGGAGATGTGGGGTTCGTTGTTTGAACACATGTTTTGGCACCTTGGCCCCCGATGTGGAATAAAGGAGAATCCGGTCAATAAACCCTTGAATTGCAGTCAAATTTTCACAAAATAGGTGAGAATGTTCCTAAGGACTTCAAAAGGCCACCTGTTAAGTTTTGTTACAATCCGACATGTCTAAGGCAGTGCCGACAAAGAAACATATTTGGAGAAAATGGTCTCTAGAACCTTGAAATGGACCCTATAACTGGAGCTCTATTTTTTCAGCATCAAATGGCAGTGGGACCATCGCCATTGGATTCAACATAGTCAAAAACCCATATGAGTCTAGTTTCGGCTTGGCGCTCCCAGACAAATGGGCAAAAATTTGAAACGGAGTAGGCCGCATGTTATTCCCATGTGCCCTCCTTGCACTAGTCCCCATTAATGGAGACTAGTTTTCATAGTCATGAACAACAACTTTTGAGACTCAAATCCCCCTCATTATGAGTCGGGCCACGCTTAAAATTTGCGAGCATGTTCGTCTCCTCAAGAAGAGCATTTTGATATGAGGCATGTCCCGTGATGATGTCCGAGTAGAGACAAAATCTAGAGAGAAGTTGACGATTCGAGAACATAGTTGTAGGAAAATCAGCAATAGCACGACCTACTCGAGCAGCCATATCACGGGACTCATGTACCCGATCGACGCCAAACCAGTTGCATTGCGTGTGTAAAGTCTAGGGCTATGTCTGGTCCAAACTCAACGGGTGATGAATAGTTAGATTTGGCGTACGAAGGTGTTAAAGTTGTTGTAAAATTCTTACTACCGGAATTCAAATTCCGGTCAAAACCCAAAATTGTAAAATCTTCGTTTGAGCAAGAAATCGTGTTGCGTTTGTTGCAAATCGATCGTGACGGCATGCTCAGTGCAACTTAGCGAAGAAACCAAGGCAATACCTTAAGAAATGAGCACACTATCGATCGGAAGTTTTCAACTTTCATACAAATTTCAAGTCCTCATGATCGTGGTTTAAAAAACGCGATCCGTGGTTCGAAGTTAGTACCAAATGGATCATCATGCTGAGCCCAACTAGAAAGTAATCTTCTTTTGGCCAGACAAGCGACTGAGCAACCCCGAATCGGCCTTAGAAGATTGCACACGTTCAAGGGCTACAGTAGGGACTGTTTCAAAATTTCGTGTATTGTTGAGCAGGGGCATACAACAATTTTGTACCCATTTTTAAATTTTATTTTAATTCAAATAAATTGTAATTATCATCAATTAGGTTAGATTTTGAGCATCCACCCATGTTTTGGGCTCAACTCTATAAATAAACATTATGTCTCATGGTAGACGACTTCAACTTGATGAATAAAAATTAAGGGTTTTAGTCTTGAGATTGTGGCACGTTTTGGAGAGAAAGAGAGGAGAGAGAAGAAGAGAGGAGAGAGAAGAAAAGGTCTGATACCCTTAGGTGAAGGTAATTCTCTCTCCTCCTCTCTTCTCTCTCCTCTTCTTTCTCTTTCTCTTTCTACTTCTTCATTCTTTCTTTCTCTCTCCTCTTCTCTCTATCTCTCTCTCCTCTTCTTCTTCTCTTTATCTCTCTTATGTACCTCAAACATACACGACAGTAAGCATCATTGTTCATGTCTCTCCTTCTCTCTTTCTCTCTCTTCTTTTATCTTTCTCTCTCTTCCTCTTTCATCCTCTCTCTTCTCTCTCAACATGCACAACAGTAGGCACCACCGTGCATGTCTCTCTCAATGCATTCTCTCTTTCCCTTCTTTCCTCTTTTCTCTCTGCTCTCTTTCCTCTCTTGTTCTCCTCTTTCCTAATCTTCTCTTTTTCATAATATTCTCTTTCTTTTTCTCTCTATACTTTCCCTTCTTCTTTCTCTGCTCTCTTTCTTTATCTCTTTCTATACTTTCCTCTCTTCCCTCTCTTTCTCTCTCCACTTTGTCTCTCATTTTCTCTCTGTCTTACCTTTTCTCTCTCTTTATTCTTTCTTTTCACTATCCTTGATAGTCATGCACGACGGTGCCCATTGCCGAGCATGACTTCATTCTTCTCTTAGAATATGCATAGTGAATTGGGCCTAAACCCGAGTAGTGGGCCTGACCTCTATCCATGTTCCTCTTTTCCCATGTTGTGCACTGCGATGCTCATTGCTGTGCAAAACATTTTTTCCCCTAGTCTCTGATAAGGACATTGAACTAAACCTTTCTCAAGTGGTGGGCCGAGTCATGTCTGGGTCCCTTCTAACACGCACGGCAATGCCTATTGCCACGTGTGTCTTTTCTTTTCTCTCTCTTGACACTTTCCCTCTTATCATGGATGGCGGAACTCATTGTTATCCATGTTCTCTCTTATTCTCTCTCTCCTATCATGGATGGCGAAAACCATTGTCTTTCATGTTCTCTCTTACTCTCTCTCTTGTCATGGAAGACAGAGCCCATAGCCATCCATGTTTCTTCTCCCCTTCTCTCTTACTATGTCTATTTGGCGGAGCTTATCGTCATCTATGTTTCTTCTCCCTTTCTCTCTTACTCTCTCTCTTCTGTCACGAACAACAGAGCCTATCGCTGTTCATATTCCTTCTCCCCTTCCCTCTTTCTCTCTCCTTTGTCATGGACGAAAGAACTCCATCATCGTCCATGTTTCTTATCTCTTATTCTTCGTCTCTCTTCTTTCTTCTCTCTTCTCTCTCTTCTTTATTCTCTCTTCTCTCTTCTCTCTCCTCTCTTCTCTCTTCTCTCTTCTCTCTTCTCTTTATTATCTCTTCTCTCTTCTTTCTCCTTTCTTCTCTCTTCTCTCTTCTCTCTCTTCTTTCTCCTCTCTTCTCTCTTCTCTCTTTTTTCTCCTCTTTTCTCTCTCTTATTTCTTCTCTCTTCTCTCTCACTTCTCTCTACTTTCTTTTCTCTCTTCTTTCTTCTCTTTTCTCTCTCTTCTTTTTCCTCCCTTTTCTCTTTTTCTCATCCTCTTCTTTTCCTCTATTTTTTCTCTGTTTCTCTCTCTTCCCCTCTCTTCTTTCTTCATCTCTCTTCTTTCTTCATCTCTCTTCTCTTCTCTTCTCTTCTTTTCTTCCCTCTTCTCCTCTCTTATATTCTCTTCATCTCTTCTTCTTCTCCTCTCTTCTCCCCTCTTCTATTTTTTTCTTGTCCTTCTTCTCTCTTCTCCTCACTACTTCTTCTCTCTCTTCTGTCTTCTCTCTTATCTCCACTCTCATTTCTCTTCTCTTCTCTCCTCTCTCCTCTCTCTTCTCTTCTCTTTTCCTTTTCTATTCTTTTACCTCCCTTCTCCTCTCTCTCTCTTTCTCTCTCTGCTTTTCTTCCTTCTCCCTCATTTCTCTTCTGTTGCTCCTTCCTCCCATCTCTTTTCTCTCTTTCTTTCTTCTCTCTCTTCTTTCTTCTTCTTCTCTCATTTGACCAAGGGACATGTTAAGTCTAGTAGTGTCTTACCTACCTCACCTTCTTCTTTCACAAAAGTCTCCTTGCAACTCCATTTGGCTCTATCTTTCTTCATTAACGGTAACCTTCACCTTCTACCTATATTTAAAACGCATCTTCCATCTTCTTCTCTACTCTAATCAGCAGCCACCACATCCACCAACTCAACTGCGCCTCAGCACCCCTCTCTCTCGGCCAGCAGCATCATCGTCCTCAATCACCATAGCAGCTATTCTCTTCTTCCACTAACCAATGTTGCCCCACCATCAGCAACCAGAGATCCACTCCATTCTCTTCCTCCTCTACTGGTGGCGACCTTTGTTGCCCTCTCTTTCTTTTCCTTTGTAGCCCCACTCAGCTGCGGCCTAGTGCCTCTTCTCTTTTCTCCTGCCCGCAACTCTGCTTCCCCTGTTTCTCTCTTCGCTCACTCGAACTAGGTGGTGGTACCGCTGCCATCTCCACCACTTCTCTACAACCTCCGCCTCTCCAAAACCGCAACCCCTTCTTCCACCTCCTACAAGCAACCACTTACCCTTCTGCTCTGCTGCTCCTATATCAGTGAATAATGAGCACCTACTACTTCGAATTTTTTTTGTAAAAACCCTTAAAGGAGCAGCATTCAAATGGTACTCTTGGTTACTACCAGGGTTAATCTCATCATGAGCACAAATGGAGGAAGAATTCCTTAAGCATTTCTGGGACATAGAAAAGAAAGTGCAACTCTTTGAGGTTAAACAAAAGCCACACGAGCTAGTGATCGACTACATCTAAAGGTGGTGCAATTTGGCCACATCGATAGGTGAGCCATAGGAGATAAAGTACTATATAGATGGAATGCACCAAGAATTGGCTTGTTATGCACTTCGGCATGGCCCAATACATTCGCCAAGATGGTCGACAAGGAAATTCAAATTGAAGGTTTGCTCAAACACCACGGTCTAGATACACGACCCTAAACTACATGGTCCCAACTATACAACCTTAAACTGTAGCAGAGGTCTAGTTGCATGACCTTAAACTGCACGATCCAATCTATACGACCCCAAACTATAGCATGCGTCCTAGTGGCACGACGTTAAACTGCATAACATATGGTCTTGAAGGAAATACCTTAAAACATGCTCTCAGGTCTCGGTAGATGACCTTAAAACATGCCAAATTGATGGTCATAGTGGCATGACCTTAAACATGCTTCTGCAAAAAAAATTGTCAAAAAAAAGTGATGACGGACATGGTGTGCCCCCCAAAGGCCACAATGGGCAAAATATGTCAAAAAAGAAACAAAGAGACGACCATAGTGAAAACCCGCAAGGGCACTATGGGCAAGATTGTCAAAACAAAAGAGGTGTGGTGAAAACCCTTTGGGGCATTCACTCTCAAATGATGGGCTGTTGATCCTCCCCTATAGGTCATCAATGAGTAAAATTGTCAAACGTCCCTATAGCAAGACGTTAAAAGCATGACGTTAAACTGCGTGACGTATAGTCCGTTTGCACGTCTATAAACAGTTTTCTGTTGTTACATGTCTCCATGGGGTTACCTCATGACACCCTCCTACACATCCCTACTACGTCCTTCTTCACAAGCCCCCGATGAAAGGACACCATCCTTTCGAGGTGTCCTCCTCAATCAAGGTGTACCGTGGTTTTGACTGTGATGCTTCGAAGCAAAGCACGCATTTCAAAGCATGCGCTTGCCTCTAAAATGCCATATTCTAAAGAGGTGTACCACAGTTTGAACTATGAGGCTTCGAAGTAAAAGCATATAATAATCAAGGCATGCGCTCATCTCTCAGAGGCGTACCATAGTTTTGATTGTGAGGCTTCGAAGTATAACATGCAACCGTCAAGGCATGCACCTGCCTCTATAAAGTCATATATCAAAGAGGTGTACCACAGTTCCAGTTGTGAGGCTTCGAAGCATAGCATGCAACTGTCAAAGCATGTGTCAGCCTCTATAAAGCCATATATCAAAGACGTGTACCACAGTTCTAGCTGTGAGGCTTCGAAGCATAACATGCAATCATCAAAGCATGCACCCGCCTCTACAAAACCATATCACAAAGAGGTGTACCACAGTTCCAACTGTGAGGCCTCGAAGCAAAGCATGTAATCATCTAGGTATGCGCTTGTGTCTTAGAGGCATACCATAGTTCCAGCCATGAGGCTTCGAAGCATAGCATGCAATTATCAAAGCATGCGCCTGCATCTATAAAGCCATATCAGAAAGAGGTGTACCACAGTTCTGACTGTGAGGCTTCGAAGCAAAGCATGTAATCATCAAGGCATGCGCTCATCTCTCAAAATCATACCATAGTTTCAACTATAAGGCTTTGAAGCATAACATGCACTTCAAAGCATGCGCCCACCTCAACAAAGTTATATCACAAAGAGGTGCACCACAGTTCTGACTGTGAGGCTTCGAAGCAAAGCATGTAACCAACAAGGTATGCGACCACGTCTACAAAGCCCTATATTAGAGAGGTGTACCACAGTTTCGACTGTGAGGCTTCAAAGCAAAGCATGCAAGGCATGCGCCTGCCTCTACAAAAGCAATATCTCAAAAAGGTGTATCATAGTCTCAACCATATAGCCTTACACCTGATTCCACGCATCACCATTACCTCAAGACTCTCTTGGCCTCCATTTTTCCAGTTGAGTCACAACACTCATAGCCCACTTAAGCCTCCATCATGCACCTTTAACTACCCATGACCTGACTTCTTGCCATACGTGCCCTTATGCTAGACCCCGTTACTGCCAAGCATGTTCTACCACTATCCCCAGTGGGGTTACACTTATGCCCCAGCCTGTCACCCCCAGTGGAGTAACATGAAACCTCATCACTATCCCCATGGAGTCACACTGGCCCTCTTAATCCCCAGTGAAGTTCGCTTCCACTTGCCACTCTTGGTAGGGTCTACATCTAAAGCCCTCTACTGATGTATAGCCTTCACTATTTCCCCAGGGAGTCAGATTGCTATCCACAAACTTATCCCCCAAGGAGATTCATCCAAATGGCGACCCACACTATGGTCGGTGTTGCATGACCTTAAACTGCATAGCTATAGTCCTAACTGCATGACTTTAAAACTACACAGTTCCGGTCCATGCTGCATGATCTTTAACTTCATAGCCAAGGTCCAAACTATATGACCATAAATTGTAGCGCAGGTCTAGTCACACGACCTTAAACTGCATGGCCCTAGTTTCATGACTTTAAACTCGTAACTGCAGTCTAAGCTATATGACCTTAAACCATAGTGCACGTTCTGGCCGCATGACGTTAAACTGCTTCGCCCTGGTCCAGGAGGCACGACCTTAAAGATGCCCCATGTGAGCGCACACCTCCCTTTTTGTGTGCATCTTCATGCACATCTTCCCTAATTGGCCCAATGGTGTGCACATACCCCCTTCTTCTTCTCTCTAGTGAGCCTACCTAGGCCCACACGCCCTTTATGTGCATCACCACAAACGTCTTCCTCACCAGCCCATTCGTGTGCGGGGGCCACCTACACCACTTCCATTGCCTCCCCAATGAGTCTATGTACGTGCACACACCCTTTACGTGCATCTCCACGCATGTCTTCCCTAGTCGTCCCATTCATGTGTGCAGACCACCTTCACCATCTTTCATCTCATTCCCCAGTAAGTCTTACCCATGCTCACCGATCGACAAGACATCTCACAGTCAGCTAGTGGGTCACCACTTTCCACTTACCATCCAATCAACTCTTTATAGGCAGCTTCATGCCACCTTTCCAAGTGAGTCAAAGTAACCCCCAGACTCACTTTATGGCCTCTACAGACTACCATTCTGTACCACTACTGTCCAGCTGTATGCCCTTAAAACTATAGTGCACGTCCTGACCGCATGACATCAAAAGGCTTCGCATAGGTCTCGATGGGACGACCCTAAAACACACCTTCTTTAAAAAAAAAAAGGGCATGGTGTACACATGGACAAGGGAATGCCATGAGTAAAAATGTCGAACGGGCATGGTCATGAAACCATGAGTAAGAGAGTTCCGTGGAAAAATAAACCTAAGCACGGTGAAAACCCCAAAAGGGCACCATGCGAAAAAATGGATGAAAAGGGTGGACATGACCACAAAGTCATGGGTAAAAGAGCCCGAAGATAACGGAAGTTGGTAAAAACCGTCTTCACGATGCGACTTCTTTTGTTCAATTGAAAACCTATGAAAGCGCACTTGGATCAACAAAGCAGGTTAACACACTTCCACAATCACAACCGACACCCCATGTCATGGCTCATCAGGGAGTAAGAGCCTCATAAGATCTCCCCAGTTTCCACAACTTGTCAAGGAGTGAGAGCCTCATAAGATCTCCCAAGTAGTCATGGCTCTTCAGGGAGTGAGAACCTCATAAGATCTTTCCAACAATCATGGCTCATCAGGGAGTGAGAGCCTCATAAGATCTCCCCAGCAATCATGGCTCGTCAAGGAGTGAGAGCCTCATAAGATCTCCCCAGTTTCCATGGCTCGTCAGGGAGTGAGAGCCTCAGAAGATCTCCCCAGTTTCCACGGCTCGTCAGGGAGTGAGAGCCCCACAAGATTTCCCCAATTTCAACGGGTCATCAGGGAGTGAGAACCTCATAAGATCTCCTCAGTACAGTAACAAAAAGAGACATTGAGGGTGAGGACGATGACGAAAAGATCCGTCCATAAATGCTAAGGACCATCACGAAGGCAAGAAGCTGACATGGACAGGGTTGCCATAGGATTCAGGGTACGTCTCTCCAAAACCATCTCGCCAACAAGGGACCAGACTTTCGGACTGACCGAAAGCCCCTGACAAGACTCCGCTAAACGGGACCTACAATAATACCCTGAGCATCAATGGAAAACCTGGTGTAGCAGCAGACAGTGCCGACCAGAGTTTTGTAGCATTTGGCCTTCAAAGAGGCATGGTTTAACTTGTCCTTGCTCTAGGTTCTATTTTGATTCTCTCCCTCTATTCAAAATCTCTAAAGCATCTTTTAAAAAAAAGGAGCTTGGACACCCATAAATGATGATTATCGCATTGCCGCGATTACTGTGTGCTGCCTCGTCTCTCTCTTTAGAATCGGCCAGACAAGCCTTTTCCTATAAAAAGCCTTAAGAAACTCTAAGGAAATCAGAGAAGATGCCAGGGTTAAAAAAATTTCAAACGTGAAACCCCTAAAGTTAAGTGGCATGGTCAGAAATCCATCTTAAGTTTAAAGCTTGTGTAACTCACCGACATCTCACGTTGAAAACCCTAGAAGGAACATTCCCTAGGTGGGTTAGCAAGGTGAGTGCAAAGACTTTGAGGGATTAGTTGGTGCGCCCTCTGACCACGTGACGTCAGCAAGAAATTTAAAATGTCTGCATTATCTTTAACGGTCATCTGCCTCTCAAAGGACAGGAAACGCCAAAGTGTCTACTTCTTTGCCACTCACCTGTCCCTCGAAGGACAGGGAGTGCCAAAGAGGGGCAACTGTAGATACCCCATCTTAAATCTGACAAATTATGTGGTTTCCTAAACCCTTAAGACCACATTATCCTAGTAAACCCAAATCTATAGCAAACACAGCCTACCCTGTGACCCAGAACCATTTTGCCTACCCAGAACCCTGCAGATACCCTATATTGACCCAGAATCCTAAAGACGCCATATTTTACCAAAAAATCATTAAAAATAGTAGAAAACTCCTTTTTGACCCAAATTTTCTCTGAGAGCTTCACAGGAGGATGAGGAACACACTTGAAGTGGAAATTTCAAGTTTGGACAAATTTTGGTGCGGGCAATACTATTACCCAGCTTAGACTGGGCGACACGAGTGGTGCCGCCCAGACTTAAGTGACACTACTAGTGCCATTTGGGCAATACCACTAATGTCGCCCAGCCCTGTCAAGCCCAAATTGGAAATTACTTTTGTGTATTGATTTTCTTGCCTTTTGTGAAATTTTTTACCATATTTGTTTGAGCAACACTAGGTGTGTCGCCGGAGCAACACCACTGGTGTCGCCCAAACCCGAATCCCCAAAAATGGTATTTTTGGTTGGGGGATCTATTGGTTATGGAAAGATGCCCTTCTCAACAGACCCTTGGCCTTTATAAACCCTTTTCGTGGCAATTTAGGGGGACTATTGCTTCTTCAGAGAAAAAAAGATTGAAACCCTAATCTGAAAACCCTAACCCTAGGCTTGAGACACCTTAACCTAGAACTTGGGAAACCTAGTTTTAAACGATCCTTAGGGCGCAACAACCCTATTCAACCAAATATTGTCTGCATCTGAATCAGAAAGGCAAAGAGGATGCTTGTTCTGATACAAGTGAGCCCTCGAAGGCTCGAGAGTCCCGGGCCATCCGGCCCGATTTGGTATTGTTCTCTTACCCTTTCTTTCTTCTTCTTCTTATTTTCTTGATTTTATTTTGATTAGTTTTGATTAGTTTGTTGCATTAAATTTGTGTTTTAATGTTTTGGATCATGTTGGCTCTGCCACAGATCAGAGAGTGGATCTACTAGTTTCTTGAAAGATCTAGCCTCATATCTGAATTTGATTAGTCTCACTTTCTCTACCACATTATTTTATCAGTTTAAGGTGTCAAGATCCGAGAGATCTTCATCAAAAGATCTATCTGAATTTCATCGTAAACAATGATATATTTTGTTTTAATATTAGGGAAATGATTAAGTTGGTTTAAAAGGATAAATATTAATTAGGTTTAGTTTGGATAAACCTTAATGGTTTGATAAGGGAGACATGAGTTTTAAGGTGGTTTGATAACGGAGACGTGAGTTTGAGAGAGAGAGAGAGAGAGAGAGAGAGAGAGAGAGAGAGAGAGAGAGAGAGATTATTTTTGTGGGTTTTATTTAGTTATTTATTTATTTATTTGAAGTGTATTTAAATGAGAGATTTATGTTTTGTATTAGAGAGAATTGGTGATTAAGTAAAGAGTTGGTCTTGTGAAAAGATCTTTTGGAGTAGATTCTTGCAGATCCTAGGAGATGGTATATTCTCTCACCCTTTATTATGATTTTTATTTAAATTATTTGTTGCCTCCATCATTAGTATTAGAACAAATAAGATTCAACACTCACATTGTTGTCAAAACCTGCTCTTAAACTCGAGGATATATTGCCACAAATCATAGAGTTGAACACAACCATGGAAGTTATTTGAAGAGACATAAGCAAAATTAAATAACAAGTGCAACAATTGGAGAATACTTTATTTGAGAAGAGGGTGCTCGCAACCATGAAGATTTGATATTAGATTTCATTGTAGAGATAAATCGAGGCCCACGACTAACAAGGGGTGACGATCTTGAATGTGAAAATTACGTTGTGATGCAAAAACCACGATCTGAAGAGCATCCACCTGATCTTAGTATTTTGCTTTATCTTCTCAAGTTTTACAAGGAAATTGTAAAAAAACGCAATCAAGAGTAATTCCAAGATCCTAGTGTTCTACTTTGCAACGAGCATTTGATGAATTGGTTTGTGGAAACAATTACCGAGGTGCATGGTGGGACTACATCACCAATTATTTGATTGGCCTCTGTAGGGTGTAAGCTTGAGATCGAGCTTCTCCTAATCTCAAGAGAGTGATGCAAATAAAAATTGGGGTTATCAAAATTGTATTTTATTTTTACCATGGATTAATTTTTGTTTTAGAGAATAGGGTAGCGCATGAGTTGTTTAAGGAATAAGGTAGGGTGTGAGTTATTTTGGGAATATGGTTGATTTTAATTAGGCCAATAATTAGGTTTGTTTTAAAGAGATAATGATACTTAGATTCAGTTAATATAAGGCTTAATGGTTTGATAAGGGAGACGTAAGTTTTGAGGTGGTTTGATAAGGGAGTGAGAGAGAGAGATATATATATATATATATAGAGAGAGAGAGATTATTTTTGTGATGTTTTATTTATTTATTTATTTTAAATGTATTTAAAAGGGAGATGTATTCTTTGTAACAGAGAGACTTGATGATTTAGTAAAGAGCTTATTCTTGTGAAAAGATCTTTTGGGGTGGATTCTCTTGCAGACCCCGAGAGATGATATATTCTCTCACCCATTATTATTGTTTTTATTTTAATTATTTCATCCCTCCATCTTCCATGCATTAGTTAGTATCAAAGTAAGTAAGATCCATTAATCACTTTGATGTCGAAGCCTGCTCTTAAATGCAATGATATATTACCACATATCATAGAGTTTTTGAGAAAACAAATCAAGGAGAGCATGAACACAGCCATAGATGATATCCAAAGAGACATAAGTGAAATTAAACTACGAGTGTGCTCACAACTATGAAGAATACTATTATTCCATAAAAGTGTGCTCGCAACTATGAAGAATACTATTATTCCATAAGAATACTATTATTCCATAAGAGTGTGCTCGCAACTATGAAGATTTGACACCATAATTCATCGTAGAGAATAATTGAGGCCCACGACTAACTAGGGGTGTCGATCCTGATTATAACAAACACATTGTGATGTAAGAACCACGATCTGAGGAACATCCACATGATCTGAGTATTCAGCTCGATCTTTCTAAGTTTTACGAGGAACTTTAATTGAACTTGAGATTTTAATGTCCTACTTCAAGATGAGCACAAAGTATTTTATGAATCTATTTATTGAAGAAGAGGTATCGTGGTGCATGGTGGGACTACATCGCCAATTATTTGATTGGGCTTTACAGGGTGTAAGCTTGAGATCAATCTTCTGCTAACTTCGAGAGAATGATGAAAATAAAATTTCGGGTTATCAAAATTTTAAGTTATTTGTTTATGAATTAATTTTTTATTTCATTGAACAGGGTAGTGCATGAGTTATTAAGTGAATAGGGTAGTACATAAGTTCTTTTGAGGATACGGTTGGTTTTATTATTAGGAAAATGATTAAATTGGTTTTGAAGAGATAAATGTTAATTATGCTTAGTTAGGATAAGGCCTAATGGTTTGATAAGGGAGACATGAGTTTTCAGGTAGTTTTATAAGGGAGATGTGAGGTTGAGAGTGGGAGAGATTATTTTGTGGGTTATTTATTTATTTATTTATTTAGTTATTTTAAGTGTATTTAAAGGGGAGATGTCTTCTTTGCAATAGAGAGAATTGGTAATTCAATAAAGAGTTAATCTTGCGTAAATATATTTTATACCAACCAAAATTTAATGAAAAAAAAGGGATACTTCAAAGATTACTTGTTACTGGTGCAATGAAAAAGGACACCATGCATACGAATGCTTAAAAAAGGAGGAGGAGGTACACTTCGCTAAAGAAGAGGATGAAAGTTCCAAAAGAAGATCCAAGTTCTTAAAATAGTCCTGCATGGTGCTAAAGGGGATCCACTTTGAATCAAGCTCGAGGTCAAGCTTTTCCTCACCCCAAGAGAATGATACAAGTAAAAATTTAGGAAATTAAAGAAAAAGAAGATAAAGCTTAAGTTTGGTATGAGTTTCACTTTTTAGTAGGATTTTGTGGAATAGATTAGGAACTAATCTTTTAGAATGGATTTGGGAAGGGATAAAGATCACGTGAGAATGAAGGAGTAAGAGATTTCACCCTATATTTCAAAAGTTGGGTGAGATGAAAAGAGAGAAGATAGGGAGAGATAAAGACGTGAGCGTTTGAACACATTTTTCACCACCTTGGGTCCCTGATGTGGAATAAAAGCGAAGCTAGTCAATAAAACCCTGATATATACTGCAATTCCCGACAGTATCAAAATTGCCCGAGAACTAGTTAGAATCTTTATAAGCACTCTAAAAGGCAACCTGCCAAGTTTTGTCACAATCCGACATGTCTAAGGCAGTGCAAATAAGGAAACAATTTTGGAAAAATCAACCTCTCGCACCCTAAAACGGACCTCATAACTAGAACTCTTTTTTAGTGTGTCAAACAGCTGTGGGACCACCACCATTGGATCCGACAAGGTCAAAAACCCCTAAGGGTCAAGTTTCAACTTAAACAGACATTCCAAGACAAAGTTATGGGTGAAACATTAAAAAGGGGTAGGTCGCACGTTATTCCCGTGCGGCCTCCCTGCACCAATCTCCATTAAAGGAACAAGCAAAAAATTCAGAGACCTATATCTCACTCATTTATGATTTTGATTGCACTCAAATTTTGTGAGTGTGGTCGTCTCTTCAAGACGAGCGTTTTGATATGTGGCACACCCCGTGACAATGCTCGACCAGGGAGAAAAACTAGAGAGAAGTTGGCGATTTGTGAAGACAGCTGCAAAAAATTCTTTAGCAACACACCTCGCTCGAGTGGCCATATCACAGCATTGGCATACATGAACAATGCAAAAAATATTGCATTATGTACGTAAGGTTTGAGGCTATGTCTGGTCCGAACCCCGCGTACGATGAACAGTTGGATTCGGCACACGAAGGTGTCAAAGTTGCTATAGATTCCAGCCACCAGATTTCAAGATCTGACAAAAAACCCAAGACGACGAAATCTTCAACCGGGCACAAAATCGAGCTGCATTTATTGTAACGGGATCTTGATGGCATGCTCAGTACAATTCAGCAAAGAAGCCAAAGAAAAACATCAATAAACAAGCACACTATCAATCAAAAGTTTTCAAGATCTATACAAATTTCGAGTCGCATGATTGTGGCCTAAAATCATGATTCGTGGCTCGAAGTTGGTATCAAATCGATCGTCATACTGAGCTTGATGAGAAAGCAATCATCTTTCAACCAAACAGATGCTAAGGCAATCCCGAATCATCCATAGAAGATCATACACGTTCTAGGGCAGCAGTAAGGATTATTTTGGAATTTCATGTATTGTTGGGCAGGGGCAAAACTTTCCTTTTGCACCCATTTTTAGATTTTTTTTAATTCAAATAAATTGTAATTATCATCAATTAGGCTAGATTTTGGGCATCCACCCATGTTTGGGCCCAATTCTATAAATACATGCTAAACCTAAGTGTACAAGGATCCCTCAGTTTTCAATCTCATGAATAAAAATTGAGAGTTTCACATTGGAATTATAGGCATGTCTTGGAGAGAGAGAAAGGAGAGAGAAGAAAAAGTTTGGTACCCTTTGATGAAGGTAACTTTCTCTCTTTAACTCTTCTCTCTTTCTCTCTTCTCTTCTCGTCTATCACTTTCTCTTTGATCTCTCTTTCCTGATCTTCTTTACTCACTTTCCTTCTCTCTCTTCTATCTTTCTTTTCTCTTTCCTCGCTTTCCTAGTCTCTCTCTTCCTTCTTTCTCCCTGTCCTCTTCTTTCTCTCTCTTCTCCATTCGTGCTCAATAGAGCCTATCGTCAGGTATGATGTCCTCCTACTCCTAAAACATAAACAGTGAGCCGGGCCTTAACTCGAGGGGTACGGCGGGCCCCTGTCCAAGTTCCCCTGTCTCTTTTCCTCTGTCGTAGATGGAAGAACGTCATCACCATCCATGTTTTCTTTTCCTTTCTCCCTCCTCTGTCATAGAAGGTGGAACCCCATCGTCGTCCATATTCTCTCTCTTATCTCCTTTCCTATGTCATGACGGTGGAACCCCATTGCCATCCATGTTGTCTCTCTCTTATCTCTTCTCTTATGTCATGGATGGCGAAACCTCATCGTCGTCCATGTTTTCTCTCTCTTATCTCTTCTCCTATGTCATGGACGGCGGAACCTCATTGTTGTCCATGTTCTCTCTTTCTTGTCTCTTCTCTTATGTCATGGACAGCAGAACCTTATCACCGTCCATGTTTTCTTCTCCTTTCTCTCTCCTCTATCATGAGCAGTAGAACCTCATCACCGTCCATATATTCTCTCTCCTTTGTCATGGATGGCATAACCTCATCACCATCCATGTCTTCTTTCCCCTTCTCTCTCCTTTGTCATGGGTGGCAGAACCTCACCGTTATCCATGTTTTCTCTCTTCTCTATCATGAATGGCAGAACCTCATCACCGTCTATGTCTTCCTTTCCCTTCTCTCTCCTCTAGCATGAGCGGCAGAACCTCATCACAGTCCATGTTTTTTCTCTCCTCTGTCATGGACGGCAGAACTTCATCGCCATCTGTGTCTTCTTTTCTCTTCTCTCTCCTCTACCATGAGCAGTAGAATCTCATCACTGTCCATATTTTCTCACTCCTCTGTCATGGACGGCGGAACCTCATCGTCGTTCTTGTCTTCTTTTCCCTTCTCTTTCCTCTGTGGGCAGCGAAACCTAATCACCATCCATGTTTATGTCTCCTTTCTCTCTTATTTATCATGAGCAGTAGAATCTCATCGTCGTCTATGTTTTCTCTGACCTCTGTCATGAACAGCAGAACCTCATAGTTATCTGTGTCTTCTTTTCCCTTCTCTCCTCTATCATGGGCGATGGAATGTCATCGTTGTCCATGTTCTCTCTCCTCTATCATGGACGGTAGAACCTCATCGTCATCTGTTTCTGCTTTTCCCTTCTCTCTTCTCTGTCATGGGTAGCAAATCCTCTTCGCCTTCCATGTTTTTTCTCTCATCTGTCATGGACGACGGAACCTCATCGTCGTCTGTGTCTTCTTTTCCTTTCTCTGTCCTCTGTCATGGGAGGCGAAACCTTATCGCCGACCATGTTTTCTTCTCTTTTCTCCCTCCTCTATCATGGGCAGTGGAACCTCATCACCCATACTTTCTCTTTCTTCTATCATGGACAACGGAACCTCATCGCACTTCATATTTTATTTTCCCTTCTCTCTCCTCTATCAAGGACAACAGAACCTCATCACTGTGCATATCTTCTCTCTCATGTTCTCTCTCTCTTCTGTTATGGATGACAGAAACTCATCATCGTCTATGTTTTCTCTTTCTCCTGTCATGGATGGTGAAAACTCATCGCCATCCATATTTTTTCTCTCCCCTGTCATGGACGGTGGAACCTCATCGTCGTCCATGTTCCCTTCCCTTTCTCACTCTTCTTCATGGACGGCGGAACCTCATTTCCATCCATGTTTCTCTTTTCCTTTCTCTCTTCTTTCTCTATCTTCTTATTTATTTCTTCTCTCACTTCCTTCTCTCTCTTCTCTCGTCTCTTTCTTCTTCCTCTATTTCCTCTCCTTTCTTCTCTCCTCTGTTCCTTTCTTTTTCTTCTCTTTCCTCTTCTCTTTTATTCCCTTCTTTTCACCTCTCTCTCTTCCCTTTTCTTTTACTCTCTTATTTCTCTCTCTTCTCTCTTATTCCTCTTTCGTTTGACTAAGGAATGTTAAGATAAGCACTGTCATGGTAGTCCCATCGTGGAGCAGTATTGTCGCCATACCGGTCTCAGTTACCATGCCCGTCTTGCTGCCACGATAGGCTGGCCATCGTGTTAAGACTAGTTAGTGATTGTTCTATAATCGAGTAATATTTTCATCGTGCTGATATGAGTTATTGTGCCCGTCTTGCTACCATGGTGGGTCAATCACTTACTAGTTTAGTCAATGTGTTAGTCTAACCACTTGGTCAAATTCTTCTTTTACCCTTTTCCTCTATTTTATCTCTTTATTCTCCTCTTATCACCCCAAATCTTCATCTCATTCCTTCCCTTTCTTCTTTTGAATGTGCATGCCCGTGTGCATTCACCTAAAAACAAGGTGGGGTCCCTTGTGTTACATCGAGTAAGTGTCCAGGATTAGGCCTCCTTGAGCTGAAACCTATACACATTATGCAAGTGCATCCCACCACTCGGAGCAACGCCGTCATTGCACTAACCTGAGTACAACGGAGATGACCCCCTCATCCTCCTATTCAACACACTCTAGCGCACTCTTTAAGGGACTAGCTTCCACCTGCTCGCGGTTCACGACCTCCTAAGGCCAGACCATCTGTTCGCTGACCCCCAAGTCTCCCATGATCCTTCTTCGAGGGGTGCACACTTGTCCCCTTCACAGATTGCTCCTCGTTCCCGACTTAGGCACCCTCATGAGTCGATACTTCCCCCGCTTGCCGTCCACTTTTGAGCATGCACCTCTAGCCTTGGTACTCGAAGACCTTCCCCAAGAGTACCATCTTGAACCAGCCTCGTCAGCTGGGTCTTGCCTCTGGAGCCCATAAAAGCGCTCGGGGCAAAGATCTGATGCGAGATCAAGTTCTTTGTCCTCCCGGCCCATGTTGCCACCAGTACCTGGTCCACACCAATTGCTTCACCTAATGGAGATGGCTCTCTCTTGTGCAAGAAGGGCCGACCAGCCACCATCCCAATCGCAGTTCTAGTATGAAGTCCATCAAAGCCAACCACAACATGGGTCTACAAATCTTGACTAGAGAAGCAAGTAAGACAATAGGGGCACCCAACTCTGATGACTCTCTTCACCAAAACCCCTTCTACCCTCTTTGAATTTCGGAACCTAAAGAGGAGATGAAAGTAGCCTGCACAGTGGTCAGTGTCGTAGAAGATGACCCGACCAACCAGCAGCCACGATCCGAAGACTATCAAGAACCTGTCCTCACACGGTCGGCATACAATACCCGAGTCCAGTCGGGGCGTGCAGATCCCTTGCTGATCGATTTGCCACACGTGACTAGCCAAGCTCGAAAGCCTTCAACTGCACCTAAGGTTGACCGCTCTGAGGAAATGGTTAGCATTATGATTGTGATAGAACCTAACGACTCCCAGGAGGAGTGCATGGACAGCTTCGAGCAGATGGTGCGAACGATGATGGAGACGATTGATCGCATGGAAATCACATGGTCCCCAATCAATATTCCCCATCATGAGGCTGATTCCCGTTACTTAGATGATGCGGCTCCAAGGCAGCCTCTGCCTCCTACCTCCAAGGACAATTTCATCTCTCACCCCGTCTCACAGGCAGACATTGATGCCATGGTAACCCATAGCTTAAAGAGTAGACAAATCTCGAGAGTGCAGGGTGCAACGCCTTACCAAAAGCCGTACCTCTCCTACATTGATCAGGTTCCATTTCCCTCAGACTATAAGAAAGGGAAGCTTCCCCTGTTCGATGATACAACCTTCCAACACTAGCATATCACCCATTTCCGAGCGGCATGTCGAGAGACAGCGGTTGATGGGAGACTTCTTCTCCGTCAGTTTGTTGAAACGCTTGATGGCCCAGCTTTTCAATGGTATGCTCAGCTTCCCCCAAACTCAGTATATGCTTAGTTAGGAGGAAATGGAGAAATTGTTCCACCAGCACTTCTATGACGTTGAGAGAGAGGTCCAAACCATCGAGCCTCTCACCTTGATGCAGGAACCAGACGAACCCGTAAATCAATTTATAGCAAGATGGAGGGATTTAGTCGCTCGCCATCCTAATCCCATGCTTGAGAAGGAAGCAGTTCAAACCTGTATGTGAAACATGCGACTTGAGATTTCTCTACATGTTGAGGCCTCCAATCCAACCTCCATGTCAGAGTTGATCTCTAAGTCAGTTCGCATAGAAAGCCTGTCCCGCTAACATGGCGGGTCACGACAACAGCTTGCAAGCCCAGGAAACAACCAAGGCAGTGGTAGCTCTCAGACTAATGCCTGGGGCAATCAACAAAAAGGGTAATCAGTGCAGCCGTCACTGTTAGTAATCCAAAAAAGGCTGCCTCCCAGACCTTAGATCTCTCCAAAGGGGTAAGCATAGCAAAGACAGCACCTCAAGCCGGTAAACAACAATAATCATACAACAGGGTACCCCCACCTGCGAACCTTAATCGAGATGATTATGGGACCATGCATAAGAATAAAGTCTACCCTTTTGAAAAGGAATGGATTCCCGCACTACTCCGATTATTATTAGAACAGAACATGATCGAGCTACATAAGACCAAGTACCCTGATCAAGCTGGACTCGACACCCATGCGAACTACTGTGCTTATCATCAGAGGATAAACTAGTAGTTCGCATCGGAGGAGACTCCCAAGTCACTGTTTCGAACTTGACACCCATGCAAACTACACGCTAAAAGATATCATCGAAGCCCTGATCCATAAGGGTCTGATAAAAATTAAAGAGCTAAAGAAAGCATTCAGGGCAGCAGAAGCTTCCCACGCAGTGACAGTCCAACAGGAAGATGAAGCGCCTGACCTTCTTTGTGCCTTGTTTGTCATGATGGTTCAAGAAGACCTCATCACACCAAAGCTGGCAAGGTAGCCCTGATGCCTTGCTCAGGGAACTGAGAACCACTGGTGCCTATACCATCAGATATGGGGCCACGATCTGAGCGAATGCTCCAGTTTCCACGACATAATCGTGAAGAAAATATGGGGAGGCTATGAAGCTTATAACTTTTTAGAAGGAGACCCCCAAGTCACTGTTCCGCCGGTGTGAGAGGGCCTCCTGACACAAGATCCGGGTAATGACGATTCCGATCCTGCTGAACCCTCGACTTCCCACGCATGGATAGTCCACCACGAGCAGAGTAGACTCAAGTCCTTAAGGCGAGAAGCAGTTCATCAAGCTAGGGCTGTTCATAAACCTAGCGAGACGAATCAAGCACTTCTAATGAAAATCAGGAGAAGATGGGCGCCAAGGGATGTTCACCGGAGAAACAAGACTGCTCAACCACCAGTTGAGCAAGACTTTCTTTGGCTTTATTCCCCATTGCTGACCTTACAAGACTTCATCCCTGACACAATCATCCTTCCTTCCTCATCTCAACAAGAGAATATCCCTGGGTCATCTTCTACTCAAAGGTCTAAGCAGGGGAAAGACCTAAAAGACTCCCTGCACACGTTCAACTCTGGTGATGACATAAAAAGCTGCTCAAATCAATTCGATGAGGGGAATGACCTTAAAATTCCCTGACCTACTAACCCCTCTTCTTCTTCTCCATCTTCTCTTCCCCCTCCTCTTTTATGTCTCTTGTAGGTACAACTCGGGAATATCTAGACTTCGAGGCTCTTGACAGAGAACTTGAAGGAACCAATATAAGCAAGACGCAACAAAGACGGTTGAAAAAGATGTTAGCCCAGGAAGCTGGATTCTTAACAGTTGCTGACGCCTTGGCTGCTCGAGCCAAGTCAGAGCCATCTTCCTCCACAAAGATGCATAAGAAGTCAAAACCGAATAAACCTCAGTGGCCTTCTGAGCCCGACTTTCAGCAAAGACTGAGAGAATCAAGAGGGAAGAGCTTTTATTCTCAGGAAGTCTGTCACATGTTGCAAATCTCAGAAGTATCACCCAGCATGGGGCAAATGAGCTTGTGATCGGGGAAAACGTTGTAACCTCTACCTCAGAAGCCAGGCATCTTAAAGTTTCTCGGTCCACCACTTCTCCCTCACCCGAATACTTCAAACAATGTACCCATCCTCCAATTCCTTGGGACGCCTCTGGTCTCGTATACCCAGCCACCTCTTAAACTTGACCCTCAACCTACCACATTACCTACACCTGTGGTGGATACAGGGGAACATCGACAAGGTCCTCATGAGGTGCTAGTTGTCTATATAATCGCTGAGTCGCAGCCATCCCAGGATCATAGTGAATTATCTGGAACCAGACACATGGGAAGAAGGAAGTCAAGCCACAGTTAATGAGCTCGAGGACATAAATCCAGGAGATGAAACTGACGCCAGGCCCACTTTCATCTCAGCAAATATGTCACCGAAAGAGAAAGAGAATTTTACTGCCTCCTTGAGAGCAAATCGAGATATCTTTGCCTAGAATTACCATGAGATGTCTGGTTTAGATACTCAAGTCGCAGTCCACCGTCTTGGCATCGATCCATCCATCAAGCTTATTAAGCAGAAATCAAGGAGGTTCAAGCCTGACCTCGAAATGCAGATAGATGTTGAAGTGACCAAGCTTAGGCAAGCGGGTTTCATTCACGAAGTCAAGTACCCAAAGTGGTTGGCAAATGTTGTCTTATTCAAGATGAAGAATGGCCAAATTAGGGTCTTCATTGACTTCCACGACCTAAATATCGCTTGCCAGAAGGATGACTTCCCGTTGCCGTTTATGGAAATGCTCATTGACTCCACAACTCACTGCCAGATCTTTTCCTTCATGGATGGATACACCGGGTATAATCAGATACGGATGGCACTACAAGATGAGGAAGCCACCGCATTCCTGACTCCAAAAGGCTTCTGCTACACAATGATACCTTTCGGATTAAAGAATGCTAATGCCACATATTAGAGAGCAATGACGACCATCTTCAAAGACATGATGCACAAAGAGGTGGAATGTTATGTGGATGACTTGATGGTGAAATTCGAAGAAAAAGACACTCATATGTGAGACCCTGAAAAGGTGTTCGAGCAGTGACGCCTTCATCAGCTCAAAATGACTCTGTTGAAATGCACTTTTGGCATGTGTTCAGGAAAGTTCTTAGGGTTCATTATTAGACACCAAGGGTTGGAAGTTGAGCCAGTTAAGATCAAGGCGATCGAAGAAATGTTGTCACCAATAACATTGTGAGAGCTGCGATCCCTCCAAGGGAAGATGGCTTATATTCGCAGGTTCATCTCAAACCTCTCAGGTCGCTGTAAGCCTTTTACGCACCTGTTGAAGAAGGAGACCCCATTCATCTGAGATGAAGCATGTCATACAGCCCTCGATGACATCAAGAGATATTTACTCAATCCTCTAGTGCTCTCTACACCGGTGTTAGGAAAACCCCTAATCCTATATGTGACCACCCTGAACGAGTCATGTGGGGCGTTATTGACACAGAACAATGACGAAAGGAAAGAGACCATGTTATACTATCTCAACTGCAGGATGCGAGGGGCCGAGAAGAATTATCCCCTTATAGAGAAGATGTGTCTAGCCCTAATCTTCATAGTACAAAAGCTTCGCCACTACTTGCTTGGTCATGAAGTAAAACTTATATCAAAAGCAGATCCTGTAAAGTTTCTTATGACAAGCCCAGGCTTGCCGGGATGTCTTGCTAAGTGGGCAATATTGCTGATGGAATTTGACATCACATATGTCCCATAAAAGGCCATCAAGGGCCAAGCTTTGGCTGATCTTCTTGCAGCACATCCTGTACCGACGGAATCTCCTTTATCAAGTGACCTCCCCGAGGAAGAAGTATTCTATGTAGAACTTGATCATGCGTGGGAGATGTACTTCGACAGAGCCTTATAATCTGATCGAGGAAGTGTCAGAGTGGTATTCATGACTCCGAAAGGAGTACTTCCTCTTTCTTTCACTCTCACCGAAGCTGGTTCCCATAACAAGGCAGAATATCAGGCCCTTCTAATTGGGTTGGAGATAGCCTTCAATCTAGACTTGGAGCAGCTCAAAATCTATGGCGACTCTGAGTTGGTTATTCGATAGCTTAAGGGGATCTATGACGTGAGAAAAGACACTCTCAAGCCTTATCATTATACTGCAAAATCGTATATAGCTTAGATTGATGATGTATCATTGAGTCACATCCCCTGGAGGTTAAACTCGTAAGACGATGCACTCGCAAAACTCGGGGCTATAATTCAATTGTCCTCACCAGGGCCCACGCCTGTTTGGGTGGTAGAGTGGAGACACATTGAACTGAGAACTGAGGTAGACGCAGATGATGAGAGAAATCTCTTCCCCGAGTACCTGCCTTATCCATTTGGAGTACTTCTATCAGCCAAAGAAGTTATTAAGACTGAATAGGAAATGGCACGGAATCAAGGAGCTAAGGTTAAAAAATGGGAACAGGAATTCTTCGACCCAATGTGTGTGGAATTCAAGCAAGTAAAAGATTGGAGAGAGCCCATCATTAATTTCATAAGTATGGTAGACTCCTTGAAGATTGTACCGAACGCAATAATGTGCGTCGAATGTCTACCAAGTACACCCTCCTTGAAGAAGATGCCCTCTTCAGATAGTCTTTTGATGGTATTCTTCTTAGATATGTGGGCGCGCAAGAAGCAAATAAGGTGCTGGAAGAAGTACACTCGGGCATCTATGGATTGCATCAGTCTGGAACAAAACTCTATAACGAATGCGCAGATCGGGGTATTATTGGCCTTCGATGGCTGTTAATTCCTTAAACTATGTCAAGAAGTGTCAGGTGTGCCAAATACACTCGAGCCTTGTTCATCAGCCTCTAGAGCTTTTACACCCTACAGTGGCATCATCGCTCTTTTCATAATGGGGTACGGACATTGTAAGGCCTATTGACCCTCCTTCGGTAATGGGTCATGTCATTATTCTAGCTGCAACAGATTATTTCTCCAAGTGGGCTGAAGTGATCCCCCTCAAGCAAGATCCTGGGACCATGGTGGCTAATTTCGTGCGACATCACATCATATACCGGTTTGGAGTGCCTAACCGGATTATATCTGACAATGGCCCTTAGTTTAGAAGTCATCACATTCATCGCTTGGTTAACCAGTTCACTTTTGAGTGGAAGTACTCAACTATATACCATCCTCGAGCCAACGGATTAGCTGAGGCTTTCAATAAGACCATGTGCAACATTTTAAGGAACTCGGTATCGAAAATGAAGAAGAACTGGCATGAAAATCTTCCTAAAGCCTTGTGAGCCTATCGCACTACCACACAAAATGCCACCGATTATTCTACTTATTCCCTAGTCTATGAGGGTGAAACAGTTTTACCCCTTGAGATTCAACTCCCTTCACTGCATGTTGTTATACATTTAGGACTAATCGAAGATGAGAGAGTCAAACTTCGGTATCAAGAATTGGATACACTCGATTAAAAGAGGTTAGAAGCTCAGCATAATATCGAACTCAACCAGGGGAGAATGAAGAGGACCTTTGACAAGTCAGTCAGAGTCTGCTCATTCACCCGTGGGGATCTGGTTCTAGGCGTCAAGAGACTGATTGTTATGCGTAGGCGGTGCAAAGGGAATTTTGAACCTAAGTGAGATGGTCCCCCCATAGTCAAGAAAGTCTCGCCAAATGGGGCTTACATACTCGCAAATCCTGATGAAGAGGAAGCAATGCCCCTATCAATGTGCATTACCTAAAGAAGTACTAACCATGATACATGCTCAAGAGACTCAATGCGTAACAAGAAAAAGTTAAAAAGGCAGTAAAAAGAAGAGAAGCAAGACAGATCAAACAAAGTTTACTCTTTTTATTGCATTAGAAGGAGTTAAAACCAAAAAGCCCATTATTAGGGAGGTTACAAATCTATCATGCAGTATTGCTCTTGCATCAGAAGAAAAGAGAGTAACTGCATCAGAATGTTGCTCTTGCATATGAGGAAAAGAAGACGACTAACCCCAAGCGTCGCTCTTGCATCTGAGGAAAAGAAAGCAGATGACCCCAACGTCTCTTGCATCTAAGGAAAAGAAGACGGTTGACCCCAAGCATCGCTCTTGCATCTGAGGAAAAGAAAGCAGTTGACCCCCAGCATTGCTTGCATCTGAGGAAAGGAGGACGGTTACATGCCAAAACGCCGCTCCCATATCAAGAGGGTAGAAGGATTTCAGATCGAGTTTATGAGAAATATAAAGCAAACCCTTCTGTCATGGAACTGACCTATGATGGAGAGCACGCCCTCTTCACAAGGAGCACCCTTCCACCGAAAAACATGGAGTTCACTGGTGTGCTGGAGGACTTGGCTTCCAACAGACTTCATAAGCCTGGCCTTACCAGTGGACACAACCCTTTGCCTACCTAAGTCATCGTCGCGCGTGATTTAGTGGCACGCGTGACCATCTCCATGCATGACTCAGCATTGTTCGCAACAATCGCCGCATGTAACTCATTGCCGAGCACGACCACAGCCGAGCACAACTTGCTCTCATTCATGAAAGGATCGAGGGAACAACAGCAGCCACGCAAGACTAAAATCAGACGTGTCATGTTGCTAGCCATGCACAACTAAGGCACTGATTAGCATGAAACAAGACTAGCGTCGACTGTGTCTTCAAAAGACTAACGCCGGCAATGTTTCTAAGGCCCAGCACTGGTTGTGTTTCCCAAAGGCTAACACTGGCTGTGTTTCTAAGGCCCTGTGTCGGCTGTGTCACCAAGGATTAATGCCACCTATGTCTGACAAAGGGCTAACGCCGGCTAAGGCTAACGTCGGTTTTGTTCTCTATCACCGTGCGTGTTCACTCGTGGCGCTTTAGATGAAGTATATCCAGCTTCTTCAAGACCCTTCACCCCTCTGCGACCCTTCGGTTCCCATGTCCCTCCGATTGTAGGTGACCTTTTAACTCCTCAAGACCCCTCGACTCCCCGTGACTGTTCACCTTCTGATGATCGTTTGCTACAGGTGACCTTTCATCTCCCCACAACTGTTTACCTCCTAGTGGTCGTTCGTTGTTCATCTTTCGGTGACTGGTTGCTGCTGGGGATATTTCGTCTCCCCTTGACTGTTCACCCCCCGGTGTCCGTTCGTTACCGATGAGTGTTCACTCCCCCGCGACCTTCTGGATTCTCATCAGGAAACCACTTTCCTTGTTGGAAACCCACTGTTCGACCTTCCCCTCTCCTTCCCTACAGTGGAAAGTCACCAGAAAACCCTCGAAGGCAAGCAAAAGTTCACTGGCAACACTCTGCTACACCCTATGCCCCCTTTTCTCTCACTTCACAGATACTCCATAACCACTGTCGGAACCTTCGCTAGCCTCGACAAGCTGCCTACTTCTCAATTCCACTAATTGTGACCCTCTTCGGTAGTACCCTGGGTCCGCGCCAGAGTTCTCACATGAAATCTCTGTGCCTTTGGCAAACTCGTCCAAACCCTCGTTTGCAAGCCTTGTGTTCTTGCCAAAATTCTCACCCATAACACTCTCTTTCATGCTGCTAAAAATGCCTTAGCCGTGTTTTTACCCAAAGGTAAAAGTGTGAAAAAGGGGATTACCCTCTTATATAGGCGAAACTTCCCCAGCATACCCCTCACAAACTGGAAAAGCCAACCAGGTCCCTGAAGGCCAAACGGTGATGGGCTTGACAGGGTTGGGCTCAGACCCGAAGCCTATTTTCAGGTTACCATTGTTCATGCTCTACTGCCACTTGTGCTCCAGTGCCGAATGTGCCATTGAAGGTCAAACGCCAACGGGCTAGACCGAGTCGGGCTCTGGCTTGAGGCCCGAACACAGGTCACCGCCGTCTATGTAACTTGTCACCAGTGTCATTTGTGTAACTTGTGACTAGTGCCGTCAGTGTAACTTGTGACCGGCGCCATCTGTGTAACTTGTGACCAGCGCCGCCTATGTAAGTTGTGACTAGTGTCGTCTGTGTAACTTGTGACCAGCGCCGTCTGTGTAACTTGTGACTAGCGTCGTCTGTGTAATTTGTGCCCACGCTAGTGTCGTGTGCGTCAATGCTACCGATGTGCGTGTTGCTACTGCTCATGCTAGTGCTGCGCATGTCTAAGCCCTATTACCGCCGTGAGTGTTCTGCTAACATCCCTAGTGGAGTTACACCTGTGCCATAGCCCATCATCCCCAGTGGAGTTAGGTGTAATGCTTGCCTCTTCAATCCCCAGTGGCTTTGTCTAACACCAAGTCATTATCCTCACTTAGAACCTTTGCCATATTATCCTTAAGGAGTCGGGTCACTTTCCATAAACCTATTCTCCATAGAGTCTTATCATTTACTCCAAGGAATCACACTTTCCCCTAATCCTCAGTAAAGTCTTCTTCTGTTTGCCATTCCTCGACAAGGCTCCACCTTCATCTAAGCCATCTGCTTGTGTATGGCCTTAACCATTTTATCCCTAGGGAGTCAGATTGTCTCCCATGCTTCTATTCCCCATGGACCTTCACCTATATGGCAACCCACACAATGGTTTGTGTTGCATGACCCTAAACTGCATAGCCAAGGTCAAAACTATACGACCTTAAACTATAGTCGAGGTCTAGTTGCACGACCTTAAACTGCATGGTCCGTGCTGCATGAAAATAAACTACAAACCATGGTCGAAACTATACGACCTTAAACTATATTGGAGGTTTAGTTGCACAACCTTAAACTGCATGGTCCATTATGCATGACCCTAAACTGCATAGCCATGATCCAAGTTATACAACCTTAAACTATAGCTGAGGTCTAGTTGCAAGACCTTAAACTGCATGGTTTATGCTGCATGACCCTAAACTGCACAGCTATGGTCCAAATTATATGACCTTATGCTGTAGCGGAGGTCTAGTTGCAATACCTTAATCTGCATGGTCCTAACTGCGTGGCTTTAAATTGCATAGCACGGTCCAAGCTATATGACCTTAAAACCATAATGCATGTCCTGGCTGCATGACGTTAAAAGGCTTAGCACCATGGTCCAAACTATGTGACCTTAAGCTGTAGTGGAGGTCTAGTTGCACGACCTTAAACTGCATGGTCCTAGCTACACGACTTTAAACTACATAGACACAGTCCACGCTATATCACCTTAAAACTATAGTGCACGTCCTGCCCGCATGACGTTGAACTGCTTTGCATGGGTCCGAGAGGCATGACCTTAAACACGCCCCCACAGACGCACACGTTCCCTTTACATGTGTCTTCACACATGCCTTCCTTAACCGACCCATTCGTGTGCACACACCACCTTCATTAACCTCCCGGATAAATCCATTTTCCTTCATTACCATTCATCATTCCCCAGTGAGTTTCACCCTCACTCACAAATGGCGAGCCATCACACCATCCATACTCACCATCAGCTAATGGGTCACCACTTTCCATCCAGGCGCCATTCATCCCTTATAAACAGCCTCGTGCCATCTCCCCAAAGTGAGTCAAACCACCACCATACTCACTCTATGTCCTCCACAAACATCTCCTCCATGGTCCAGCTGTATGAATCTAAACTATAGTACACATCCTAGTCGCATGATGTTAAAAGGCTTCACACAAGTCCCGAAGGCATGACCCTAAACATGCCTGCACAGAAAAAGAATAACGAGCATGGTGTATACCGGGACAAGGGAACACCATGAGTTAAAATGACAGACAGGAATGGTCACAAAACCATGAGTAAGAGAGTTCCGAGAAAATAAAAACCCGGGAATGGTGAAAATTGAAAGGGCACTGTCAGTAAAAATGAGAATAAGGGTTGACATGGCTGAAAAGTCACGAGTAAAAGAGTCTCAAATAAAATGAAGCTGGTGAAATCCATCTCTACGACGCTACTTTTCAAGTCAAAGTGAAAATCCATAAAGGACGCTTGGACCAATAAGCAGGTTGATGCAGTGCACCCCTCATGAGTGGCTTCAACCAACATTCAAGAGAAAAATCCTAGTGTCAGAATGCCTTGATACCAAGACCCAAAAAGATGAGCGTCAAGGAAATATTTCGACATCTTGAGTCCATTTGCAAAAATGACGTGAAGGACAGAAGACTCGCCAAGAAGGCAAGACAAGTCTCATGAAGAAGAGCACTATTCTCATGTAGTCACTAATGCACTCCAAGATGCTGAAGGTGCCCCAAGAAAGCCAAGTCAGCCAGACCTTGGACTTGTTATGCAGCAAAAAGATTGAGCCCTAGCAGTAAGCAGGTTTGTGCCCACAACTGGTCACCTCGATAAACTGAGGTAGTCTCCAAGCAAAATCTGGTGCAAAACGTAGACGACCGCCAACAAAAGGCCCATTATCAGACCATCTAGAACAAACAACAAAACAAAGAAACCTAGAATAAATGGGAAACATGCCCTTAAGCATGACACTCGACCACAAGACGGGCCTAATTCTGACCAACGAGGTCTGTACAAAATCATCAGCTGTCTGAATCACAAACAATCCACGCGAGGGTGAGGACTTTGATAGGATCCCTCAAAAAATATCATCTCCCCAAAGTCTCCACAGATGGACTTGTACATTGCATCCAAACGTCTGAGCATATTAGTTACAACATTGCATGGATCTCCTCAGTGTTCACGCGGTCTTGTGGCTAGGAAGAAAAAAGTAATAAAGCCGAAGGAAATTTTCTGAATGTTGTCCTTCTTACTTCTTTCAAAGCACAACAATCAGTGGGGCAAGCTATTTGAACACATTTTTCAGCACCTTGGGTCCCCGATGCGAAATAAAAGAGAAGTCGGTCAATAAAGCCCTGATATACAGTGGAATTCCCGACAGTATCAAAATTTCCCCAGAACGACTCAGAATCTTCCTAAGCACTCCAAAAGGCCACTTGCCAAGTTTCATCGCAATTCGACATGTCTAAAACAATGCAAACAAAGAAACAATTTTTAAAAAATCGACCTCTTGTACCCTAAAACATACCTTGTAACTAGAACTCTATTTTTGGTTTTTCGACCTCGAAAACCTTTAAGGGTTAAGTTTCGTCATAAATAGACGTTCCAAGACAAACTTATGGGTGAAACATTAAAAAAGGGGTAGGCCACACGCTATTCCCCTGCGGCCTCCCCGCACGAATCTCGATTAAAGGAGACTGGTTTTCTTAGTCACAAGCAGCAACCTCGGAGACCCATATCTCACTCGTTAAGAGCCAGATCGCACTCAAATTTTGTGTGTGTTTATCTTGTCAAAACGAGCATTTGATATGTGGCACGTCCCGTAACAATACTCGAGCAGAAAGGAAAACTAGAGAGAAGTTGGAAATTCATGATGATAGTCGCAGAAAATTTAGCAGCAACACCCCTCACTCAAGCGGCCATATCACATCACTCGTGTACCCAATCGCCGCGAAACCAATTGCATTATGTACGTAAGGGCCGAGGCTATGTTTGGTCCGAACCCCACGTACGATGAATGGTTGGATTTGAAACATGAAGGCATCAAATTTTCTACATATTCATGTCATTAGATTTCAAGATCCGACTTAAAACCCAAGACGAATTCATGCTGTCGAATTCCACACATTGTTAAGCAGGGGCAAAACAGTCATTTTGCACCCATTTTTAGAATTTCTTTTAATTCAATTAAATCTTAATTTTTAGCAATTAGGTCTAATTTTTTATCAATCCACCCATGTTTGATCTTCTCTTTCTTCTGCTATCAGTCGACGAGACTCGACGCCGGTTGGTCTTCTCTCTCCTTTTCTCTCTGTCGGTGAGACCTAGCACCGACTGGTTTTTCCTCTCTTCTTCTGTCAGTTGGTTAGATTAGAGCTAGTTTGTTCTCTTCCTCTTTTCTCATATGACACAGTCGGCATAGTTTAATACCGACTGCTTCCTCCCTCTCCCATCTCCTGAAACAGTCGGCAATGTCTAGCACCGACTGCATCTCCTCTTCCTTCTTCTCCCTCCTCTCTTCCTTCTTCTCTCTCCTTCCGTTCATTCCCTTCTTCTCTTTAACTATTCCTCTACTACTCTTTGATGACCAAGAGGGATTGAGGTTAGCATCTCATGGCAGTTCTGTCATCTAGCCGTAATGTTGTTGCGCCAGGTTCGCTTGGACTGCTTTATTGCCACAACAAACTGACCATCGTGTTTAGCTAGTTGATATTGGCAATAACGTCTAGTAGCAATCCCGTGATAACATTGAGCCCCCGCTCAATGAAGGCCTAACAAGTAGTGGGAATTTTGATAGTCTCAGAACAGCCTCAAAACTGGTGAAGATCTTCATAAGGTCTCTCAAGAGTCTCTTGCCAATTTTCGTTACATTTCGACATGTCTAAGGTAGTGCAGACTGAGAAACAATTCTGATAGAATCAACCTTTAGCACCCTGAAACAGACCCCTATAATAAGAGCTAAATTTTCAACGTCTCAAATTACTATGGGACCATTACCATTGGAGCTGACATGATTGAAAACCCCCATGGGTCAAGTATCAGCTCAAATGGACATTCTAAGATGAAGTTATAGGAGAAAGAGTGAAACCTGAGAAGCGGCACGCTATTCCTGTGTGGCCACCGTGCAACACTACACCATTGAAGGGACAGTCACGACCAGTGACTTTTGACGCTCATATCTCACTCGTCTTAAGTCGGATCGTGCTCAAATTTGATGAGCATGTTCTTCATGTCAAGAAGAGCGATTCGATATGTGGCACGCCCCGCTACGATACCCGTGCGAGAAGAAAAGCTAGAGACATGCTACTGATATGTGAAGAACATGTAAGAAATTCAATATTGTCGTGCCTTGCTCGAGCGGCCAAATCACACCACTCGCGAGACCAATTCCATTGCGGGCGTAAGGTCTCGGGTCATCTCTGACCCGAACCCTGTACATGATGAACTGTCGGATTCTGCTCACGAAGCCGACAATTAGACTGCAAATTCCTCCATCGGAATCCTTGATTCGGCCAAAATTTCAAACTTGCAAAATCTTCGTTTAGCCATGGAATCGAGCTGCGTTTGGTGCCCCATGATCGTAGCGGCATGCTCAGTGTGATTCAGCAAAGAAAACACAGAAAAACATCAAGGAACGAACACACGATCAATTCAAAGTTTCAAGATTTATTCAAAGTAGAAGAGATTTTCTCTTTTCTATCTTTCTCCGAACCTTGCACTTTATCACCTTCTCATGTGAACATGCATTGCCCTAAGACAAGGGTGGGTTCCTTTGACCCACTTGTCTTACAAATAAACCATAGAAGTCTTGTGCATAAAAATAAGAGAATTGCAGGTCAAGGGAGGCGATTTCAATCCAGCTTAAGTACCTAAGGGGCTTTCTTCATGATCTAAGAGCTTGCCCACGAGATCCAGCCCGAGTAAGTCCCGAACCCACCTAAAATTCCTCTCTTATTGGTTGGTATACCTGCCCTTTCCCTCGAGCAAAGTTTCAAGAGAGCGATCTCAAATCCCAAGTTCATCAGAAACCCGAGACACTGCTGCCAGATCACGTAGATCTAGAGGGCGAGATCAAGGCACGTAACCAGCTTGGTGACTCCATTGGGACTTACTACCCCTTAGTCGGTTTGCTCTTGTTTTACCAATTTCCTTTTTACTTTCTGCGCCTATTTTTATGGCATATGGGTTGTTCAACCCATTCATACGGGTCGAGCACTTCCTTATCCCTGCACTCATGGCTATCCCAAAGAAGCAAGTCGCTCAAGCCTCCTTCCCTACTCTCCTTCTGAGTCAAGACTCACGATCCGGCTCCCAGGTTCTCACATGGATCAGTATGAGAGGGGACTTAAAGGTCCATGCTTCCCCTCTTTCTCGCCCTGGAGGACTCTCCACCAACGCCCTTGGCATGGGTAGCACTCCTGCTGCCACACACCTTGCTACTTGTAAATCTCCTACCAGTCATACTGCTGCGGTACGCAGGAAGGCTGCCCTGTCTATCCCTACTAAAGGCAAGCAAACTGCCATCGCTCCTGAGATTCACTGCAAGGAAACCCCCTTCACTACTTCGAGCCTCCACACCTAAAGGTCGGTACACATAAGCGGAGGTCTTGAGGTCTTCACTCCTCACACACACTCAACAGCTCGTGACCTATCCACTCGAGCCACACATCCGGGCACCCTCATGTTGCCTTGAGCTCTCATCCAGAACCAGGCCTTCTCGAGCCAAAACCTACATGCACCATGTGTTCTCTTTCCACAGCTCGGGGCAACGCTAGCTCTATGCCACCTCGAGCACAGGAGGGTCGACCGTCCCATATTACTTCTGGGCACACACAACTTCACCTTGTGAGAGACAAGATCTCGCCTCGTCCCTCATAAACACAAGCTCGTGGGTCTCGACCTTCTCAGGTAGAACCCGTTGACCTAGCCCGGTCTGACCCCCAAATCACCTGGACGGCTTGACCTAAAGATACACACGCTCCATCTTTGTATGTCCCTCTCGGATCAAGACTCAGGTGGAGTCACAAACCGGCTTCTTCCTTTGCTACTTCCCCGATGCCAGGTAAGCACCTCGAGCCCTGGTATTCAAAGGTCTTCCCTAAGAATACCTTCTTGAGCCAGCCCCTGTACTCAAAGATCACCTGAACACCCGGGCCTCACAAAGGAATTCGGGGCAACGGCTTGATTTCAGACAGAGGCCTCTAGCCTCCAAGACAAGAACCCAATTTTCCCTCCATCCTTGGGCCCCACTCCCTATTCTAGCTCATAGACATGGCCCTTGCCTGTTTGAAGAAAACGGGGCATTCTAAGTCTCAGGCTCGGCTCTGGAATGAGGTCCATAGCCACCTTAGGATCAAGCAAGAAAGAGGCCTATAGATCCTGACCAGGGAAACCTCCAAGGCAGTCCAGGTCACCACCCCTGACGACCTCCTGCCTTGTAATCCCTTTTTCCCTCTTCAAACTCCGGAGCCTGAGCAACTCCAAGAATATTGTTCGGTGATCACCACTTAGAAGTCACGGTCCCAATACCATCAAAAACCGGTTTGTGACGACCCAAACTCTTCCTGGCCAGTTAGAATGCTTGGAGGGTCAAGGAGGATAGAAGTTGTGGCCAACACCAATTGGATTGTGCAGCGTTGGCTGGGTAAGAGTGAGAGGACAGCGCCGGCTGGAGCTAAGTGAAGAGGCCAACGCCTGTTGGATAGCTCCAGTTGAGTTGTCCAGCACCAACTGTGAAGGAGAAAATTTGTCAGCACCGGTTGAGTTGTCCAGCGCTGGCTGTGAAGGAGAAGAAGCGCCAGCACTGATTGCCCAACACCGGTTGAGTTTTCCAGCACATGTTGTGAAGGAGAAGAAGCGTCAGCGCCGGTTGCCTAGCGTCGGTTGAGTTGTCCAGCACCGATTGTGAAGGAGAAGAAGCACCAACGTCGGTTGCTCAACACCGGTTGCCCAGCACCGGCTGTGTCTCTGACATGCATGAGTTGGAGGTGACACTTGTTTGATGCATACTGATGTGAGTGACACTTGTCCAAATTTTTTAGCCCCTTAGTGACACTTGGGCGGCCACCCCGAACATGAGAGTACTTAAGCATCATCTCTCACCCACACCCCTCATTCTTACCTCTAACTCTCTCTCGCTCTAAGACACAAAGTGGAAGAGTGACTTTGTGAGTAGCCACTGTTGGGCGGGTGAGAGCTGTTAGCTAAGTAAATGGATCCATTACCCTTGTATTGTAGTCATGGGAATGCATGGAAACTTAGGCATATGATTGAGCAATAAAAGTGTATGAAATGTTGAAATGTATGTTATGTGTGTTCACATTGTGAGAGAATGAATGTTATCATGTTCTTCATTATGAAATCATGGTTATGGAAGGCAGTCTTGACACCTGTTAAATTAAACCATGAAATTCCAGGAATATGTGTGTTTTTGAATGAGGCTTTTGAATAGCCAAATGGTATCCGATTAAACTCAAAATATCATTGTTGGAAAGATACACGAGCCTAGTAAAATTTTTTTTTTACCCACTGTTAGAATTCTTTACAAAAATGAAGTTATGTTTCAAAATGAGAGGGTATGTCACTGTAGACTGTGTTCCTAGATTTGTCATCAATAACCATTGTGTTGATTGATTTTAGCTAACCAAATGACGTCCATTTTCAGCTAAACTATATCCATTTGAAATATATTTGAATGGTTTAAAATTTTCATGTAGAAAATATTTCGAAATTCTCTTTAGATTGAAAGTTACGCTTCATTTTATATAGGTATGTCGCTGTGGACATTTTTAGCAAAAGCACATATTTAATGCCTCTGATATCATTGAATTTGACTGACTAAAATGTATACATTTTAGCCCAATCCCTGACCATTGGAACCGGTTATGAGTCATCTTTAATTCACATGTTGAGCACTTTTTGAGGTTCCTTCTTGATTTTGAAGCATGGGTGAAAGTTTAAAGACATGTCACCGTCTTCACTGCACAACAGATTTCAGACTAAGTGTCTCTGTACTTGGGTTCTTTTGAGGGGTAAATAAGGTCCAATTACACTCAACATACCCCTAATTGAAAGATAGTTGTGTCTAACATAAAATTGATTTTGGAACTATCTTTAAATTCCAAACGAATCAAAAGTTATGGCCCTATTTTGATAGGATATCACTGTCTGAAATTACAGGAAATGCTATCATGTGACATTGATATTGTGACTCCGTGATACTGATATTGTTGCTTTGTGCTATTGAAATTGTTATTCTTTGATAGTAGCCTGCCTATTTTGTGATACTGATACTATCATATTCTGTTAAATGAATAGTACGCAATGGGTTCCCCATTGGTAGTGCACTGTCTGATTCTGTTATATGAATATTGTGATTTCTATTACACTGTTACTGTCTGATTTTATTATATGAACTTTGATTCTATTATATGAACTCTGACTTTGTTATATGAACTCTGATTCTGTTATAAGAGCTCTGACTTCTATTATATGAACTCTGACTTATATTATATTAGCTCTGATTATGTTAGATGGACTCTGATTCTGACGGCTACACAATGGATTCTCCATTGGTAGTGAGCCCTCTGATTTTGTAAGTGTGAGCATGGACTTGCCGCACAATGATATATATGTGATACTCTGTCAAACTCTGTAACTGTGAGCATGGACTTGCCTGAGCATGGACTTGCCACATTATCCTTCCTTGACTCCCGATGATAGGAAGGGAGTTAGGCTCTGATTTTACTTGGGAGGGACGCACCCCCCAAGATTTTTGGGAACTATCCATCGGGACCTCTTTGGTAGTGAAACATCCTTTAATGGTGAGAGAGTAAGAGGGTAGTGTCTTACAAGGCCTCAACCTATGTGAGGCAGCCGGGGTAGCCTTCTAGCTGCTCGCGGCAACGGTGGTCCTGTCGGGACCAATCGGGTGAGGGGGAGTGGCAAAGTCACCCACGAAGCGGGAACTAAGGGGCTCCCTCTTAACTCTGGGAAAGGCAGGGCAAGGTTCCTGCTGGCCCATGCCCCGAACTTCCCTAGTCACAGTCGGGATAGCTGTGTCAGCATGACCGCAAAGAGGACACACAGGGGAGGGAGGACGGAACGGTCAAGCCTCTCTATGAGCAGCCGCGGGTATGGGGATATAGAACTCCCCAACCCGGAGAAAATAGGGATAAGTGGACCCCATAGTAAGAGTGGAAAGAGGGGGTAAAGAGATTGGTACCTGGAGACGGCTTGAGTCAACAATAGGGTGATGCGTCCCCAGTGAAGTTGCCAGTTGATGTCGGTGGGGTCCTGGTTTCCCTCTGCGCGGGGGTGAGAAAACCCTCTCTCGAACAACCGCGGAGGTCCAGCACACGGTGAACGTGCTTCCTAATTGCCGATAGGAATTCGACAATGAGAGAGATTTTTGCAACTAGATCGCGGATCGCTCTTATGCCGCTTGAGGGTTCAAGGATACACCCAGGCAAAAGTCCCTCTTAGAGCAATTGCAAAGCTCTCTGGCTGCTTGTCAGCACGGTTAGGATGGGAGCCTTCCTCAGATTCTCAATTTCTCTCTCTCTCTCTCTCTCTCTCTCTCTCTCTCTCTCTCTCTCTCTCTCTCTCTCTCTCTCTCTCTCTCTCTCTCTCTCTCTCTCTCTCTCTCTCTCTCTCTCTCTCTCTCTCTTTTCGTGCCATAGGGACGGGATCCTGATGTCCCTCCTCCCTGGATGCCCTTCTCGGAAGGGTTTGCTGACCACTAAAAGGGGGCATGGGTAGAAGTCGGGGAAAGAATCCTGCAGGTTAGGACACGTCTGCGGGTTCGCAAGCAAACGTGGGACATACCGCAGATAGGGTCTCGCACACAGAAGTGGGAGGAAGAGAGAGAGAGAGAGAGAAGCAACTCGGCTCGGTGAAATGGGATGACTCGCACGACAGGTGTGTCAGCGGGATCACACACTCGAGGGTGCCCTCCCTCTCAAAGTTTTCTCTTTCTTCCTCTCTTATCTCTCAAATGGGCTAGGGGCTCACAGAATAACATAGAACATGAATGAACTAGCCTCGATTCTTCCTGACCTTTGGGGTATTGGGGCTTTCAAAAGGGGAACCTTTTGGAGCGATTTTATGAACCCCTTTTACAAATGAGCTAAGCCTGCTTATATAGAGGCTTCACCAAACAGGGGTGAACGCTCAAAAGTCAAGCTTAATTACAATTAAAATAAATAAAAAAAAATCCAAATATTAGATGCAAATGACTAAGATGCTCTTGCGATCTTTTGCCCAAATGACGAGATCGATTTTGTGTGGATTTGCGACTTCGGTTATTTTGGAAGGTTACAGAGAAAGGGATTCCGGCAACCGGTTGGATTTGACTTATATTCATCGAACAAGGGATTGAATGCAAAAGTCATACCAGAATGTAGCTCTGTGCGAGGTGGTTCTTTTGAACTCTTCCTCGTGCCAATCCATGGCCTGGATTTTGATTTATGCTTCTCCGAATCTGTAGATTGCAGAACCTCTTTTTTGGTCTTGGTTTCTGAAGCTTCTTTTTTCTTCAGAGCAATAGGGGTTCCCGATCATGCCACAGTGGATACCTTAGGTCAAAATGACGAGTCTGGTGTGATTTAGAACATGTCAACATTTGAGCTCGGTCTGATTTCGAAAAAAGGCACCGTAGGTTGGAGAAGTTGCTGTCGAAAAACCTTGACACAGCCCCTTTTCTGGGACTGGTTTGGTGAAGCCGCATCACGCTAAGGTAAAATCCATGAGTTGTGAGGTCGCATGAGTACAAACCCTTTTAAAGGGGTCCTACTGAGCCAAAATTTGGTCCTTGACGCGTTTTTAACGTTCTGAGCACAATGGTGATGGTCTAGTGCCCTGCTGCAGCCTCTCTCATAGGGCAACATTGGATGGTCCTTCTTTGGTGCAAGGGCACCGCACCCAGGTCACTAGGCTGGAGGCTTTATTTCTCGACACAATCTTGGCCTGTAGGTGTTTCATGAACCCGTGAGACCTATTCGCACAGGCTCTTGGAAATACGTCAAAAATGACGTACAATAGCTAGGATTGAAGGTGTGATGCACAATTTCTTTTGTAATATTTTATTCACCTATGCAGGTTCGATAGGTATTGCAACTGATAACTACACGAGATTGAGTGTCTTGCTTAGTGCGTTGAAGCTTTTCATCAGTAGAGATCTTGGCAATAGTTGTATGATTGAATGGGACTTCTTGAATGTGATTAAATGGTGTAATAAAGTTCAGAGTGTCCCATGGGAGCTACGTCCCATGATAGATATTGCAGCTATTGTTCCAGTCTCTTTCTCTCATGTTTATCGTGTAGCTAATAGTGTGACTGATTTGTTGGCAAAGGGTGGAGCATCTCTTCCATCGCTTGTTGTTTCTAATAATGTAACATTCTTTTTATAATTATTAATAAAAAGTAGTAACATTTGTCAAAAAAACAAAGGGGGAAATATCTCCATATCCCCTATTTTTAGGTTTCATTTCTTGATAAACCCAAAGTTTCAAAAGATATCTTCTAACCCCCTCGCCACTTTAAACCTATTTTTTTAACCTAAACAAATATGAGAAAGACATACTCTTTTTAAATCCAATCTTCTCTCTCTTAACTTATATACCCCAAACTTCTCTCTTTTTCTCTCTTCCGTCTCTTACTCTCTCTCCTCCCGTCGAACTTAAAAAAGGTACTTATTTTCTAAACCCTTCTCTCCCTTCCCATTGTCTCTCTCCCCATCTCCTAAACTCCCCTCTCTCTCTCTGTATTCCTCACTTTTTTCTCTACCAGTCATCTCTCTTTCCTTATTTCTCTCCCCCCTTTCTCTCACTCTCTCTTCTCGTTCCCTCTTCCCATATCTCTCTCTCCCCATCTTCCAAACCACCCTCTCTCTCCCCCCTTATTTTTTATCTCCTTGTCATCTCTCTCTTTCCATATTTCTCATTCTTTTTCTCTCCTCCTATCTCCCAGTCTCTCTTCACACCTAACTCTTTTTCTGCAACATAAACATTTAAATAATATGGAGAACAGAGATGGAGCACAAAGATTCAATGGACGTCATTAAATATTTTCAAGAACCAGTATAGATATGGTTCTCAAAAGACATTCTCAGAGATTTCAAAGGTTCTCAAAACACATCCTCTATAATTCAGATGGGTTGGCAATCAAATTGAAACTTTCAGATGGGTTTGCAGTCAAAATGGGTTCTGCAAATTATCTATCAAATTGATCATTGGTTGGGTTCTGCAATTTATCTATCACGCGGAAAGTCAAAGAGTTGTGGGACATTACGGGGAGAGAGAAAAAGTTTGGGGAGCACGAGAAGTGAGAGAGTAAGAGATATGTGGAGAGAAAATGGGGAAAATACGGAGAGGGGTTTGACAAATGGGGAGAGAAAAAACATTGGTGGGGAGAGAAAATGGGGGAAATACGAAGAGGGATTTCGTCAATGGGGGGTTTAGTAGATGAGGAGAGAGAAAACGTGGGGAATACGAAGAGGGGTTTAGCAGATGGAGAGATAGAAAATGTGGGTTTGGCGATGGGGAGAGAGAAAATGTGAAGGATATGATATGTCTTTTTTTATTTGTTTGGCCTATAAAAATATGTTTAAATTAGCTTAGGGGTTCAAAAAAATAAAAATCTATAATTTTTATGTTCCAAAATATCTTTTAAAATCGTAAGTCTAATTTGAAATAAAACCCAAAGGATATGTAGATATTTTCAAAAAAAAAAAAAAAAATATTGGCTCGTGAATCACACATGCTAGCTATGTCCCTACTACGTATCTCCGCATAATGGACACAGCGACGTACGTGACGCATTTGTCAACGGAATCGTTTGTCTTTCCACGTGGTTTCCTCCATTTCAGTCAAGACCCAGCTTTCCTACGAAAACACCGTATATATAAATAAATAAATAAATAATAGTATCAATCTGCGCCTCGTGACCACACCCCTGGCTGTTTTCTGAGATTCTCAGCCGACTGCTCAATTACAAATTCCAATTCCCGGCTTCATACGTTTATTATAGCGTTTAATGCAGCGTAGAATAACATACGAATAAACAAACAATGTCATTTCGAGGACATATAGAATCCAATTTAGTGTGCAATAACATACAAAGAAGAAACAAAGTAATGTCATTTCAAAAACACACAAAATCCAAAAGTAGAGAGAGAATTGGAATGACGAGCATTGGCGTCACGTAAATGTAACCTTCTGTGTGCCGGATTCCAGCCAAATTATTCTCCGAAACGTTTTAGGTAACTTATAATGTCGCTCGTCATAAAATCGGATCGTGATATCATCACCAACTATTTATGAAACGAGCGGATTGGATGTTATGGGTTTAATAGTCTTTGCCACCAACTGTTGGAGAGATCACACCCAACCCATCAAATCGAATGACCCCTAAAATGATTTTATTTGGAGACTAATCTCTCTAAACAACAATTAGGTCACATCATTTGTTAGATTGGGTGTGATCATTAAACAAGAAGGTGGACAAACTAGGCCTTAAAAAACAATAATTATAAAACCAATATAGAAAAGATGGCTGAGAATATTTATATTGGTGGAATGGTGGACATCGTTATGGGAACGGATGATGACTGATAATGGCATCGCAGCTAACTTCCGTTACATATATTTATATCATTATTTAAAAAACAAGAGTATGCAGTATATAGTAGAGCTAGTCTTTTTATTTTATTTTACAATTTTTGAGTGACTTCGGCAATAGTTGATGCGAACCCTGGAAGCGACGCGTGGCCGCGGCTGTGGCTCGAGTCCGATGGTCTAGCAAAGCTCCATAGATCCACATCACTGTTGAAGTCTTGGCCACCATTGAATAAACGGCCGTGATTGCTCTGGATATGGTTATGTTGGGTTCCATCACCATTGTTGGTGTCGGGCCTAAGGGGGGTTAAGGATGAGAGGTCGTGGTCAGAAGAGGGGCAAAATGGAAAGCCTGTTGGACATGGAATCCCCATGCCAGGGTCGCCAAAGCTCACCAGTTGCTTAGACTCGTCTTCTTGGCCGTTAAGGTGCGAGGCCACGAGCCTATCAAGGGTTGCCCAGTCGCTAAGTTGGCTGGAGTAGCACGAGCCAGAGGTGGGCTCGTCGGAGTCCTGTTGGTCTTCAATGGGCGCATAACAAGAAGAAGAGTTTCGCTTGATGTTGGGTGGTCTAAAATCGTTTGAGAGAGGAGGGAGGGGCGGGGTTTCAAAGTTCATCAACTTTTGGGGGATTAAGGAGAAGCAGGTGTTGTTATATTGAGAGGAAGTGGTGGCATCGGTGTTTTCTTGCTTGCAAGTTCGGCTTCGGCCCATGTATTGAAGAATTTGGTCGAGAGCAGGGTCGTTGCTCGGATTCAAGTTCGAAAAGTCGCCCGAGTTGTTCAGGGAAGGTGGGTCGTGGGTTTTGTGGAGGTTCTTTTTCTTAAAGACTCGGCATACCACCCAACCTTCTTCTTGAGAGCTTTCCCCGGAGGCCTAAAACAAGCATCAAATATGAGAGAGAGTACTGAGAGATGGACCTACTTCTGAAAAACCATATAAAGAGTTCTTGAGAGAGCCACTAACATTACTGTTTTGAGAATTGTTTGAGTCGGGCTGCTCATCGAGTCTATACTCGTGCATGATCCAGTCTGATTTCTGGCCATGTGGGGCTCTACCTTTGTAGAAAACCAGTGTTTTTCTCATCCCTATGCGCTTGAAACTAGCATAAATCACTTTATCGCGGCCGGTGGCCTTCCAAAACCCAGCAGCCGTTGCCCTGTTAGTGCGCGTACCAGTCGGATACTTCTTATCCTTGTGACTAAAGAAGTACCAGTCGTTTTGTGGCGTGGTACCTATCCTACATTTTTCTGCAAAGCTTCCACTAAAATTTCAAACAAAACTGAAGAGAGATGTTGCTCCAAAATTTTAAAGGTCAATGGAGGAGTTGGGGTACCTTGAATGTCCCATGGCTCAAGCTTGTTGAGATCCACGTCTCTGATGACGTCGAGATCGATCTTCTCATACGCCACCTTCTTTCTGAGGTAGTAATGCAGGAGCTCCTCTTCAGTGGGGTGGAACCTGAACCCAGGGGGAACTCGATACTGTCCGTTCACCGAGAGACTCATATCTGCAACTAACGAAGTCCTATGAGAACCATCTCCATCATTGCTTTGCTCCTGAAATTCTGAATCCAATCTTCAATGGAGAGAGAGAGGGAGGGAGGGAGGGAAATAGAGAGAGCTATTCAGACCCTTGTACTTTACCTGTACTGTAAGAGCTCCCCCTTTCCTCTTGAGGTGCCGTCGATTCGTTGAAGGAATCTGCGACAAAGTAGAGAGAGTTTGAGGAATTTTAGAGACGTAAAGGGAGTACAGTAGCAGAAAAAGAGAGAGAGAATTAAAGGAGAGAGGACAGTGAAGTGAGAAAGAAATTTGTTTGCACCTTTTGCCTGA
This sequence comes from Amborella trichopoda, assembly GCF_054954075.1. Taxonomy (NCBI): domain Eukaryota; kingdom Viridiplantae; phylum Streptophyta; class Magnoliopsida; order Amborellales; family Amborellaceae; genus Amborella; species Amborella trichopoda. Next base: position 33,227,429 of record NC_142344.1, read on the forward strand.
GAGAAGATCATGAGGCTCAGCAGCCAACTTTCTAGTAGCGAATCGGCGGCCGTTGCCGCAATAATCGGAGGTGATGCAGAGCTCAGGGCCCAACAAGTGGTTTAAAAAAGCTCGAGAGAATTGGAAGCAACGAAAGATTGGCGTACTCCAAATGGTGGCTGTAAGGAGGGAATATATAAAGGGGCAAGAAACAGAAAGGTGGGGTTCTACTCTACGTACATGGAGAGAGAGAATGATTGTGAAACGTGGGATCAGTTGCCCGGGTGCTTTGTTAGAGGCAACGGAGCCACCCACCGCGCTGCGTGGTCCCAATGTGAGGGGAGTTTTAGAGAGAGAGAAATAACGTGCGGGGGGCAAGCCACTATCGTAACTTTGACATTCGACCTTAAAATCTCCAGGAAAAGCACCACTGAAACTACCGCCACCCTCAAAGTATCTCTCTCGTAGTTCTCTTTCTCTCTCTATCCACTATGCCCTCCGTCTCTTGCGTAACCACCGCAACAACATGGAGCCCTTGGAAGATAATGAGGTCGGAAGTGGGGCTCCATCCAAGCCCGTTGGGTTCCAAAGCCTGGCCCATTGAGAGGTTTAGTTTCACGGACATGTGCCGATCATTTGGAAAACAAGAAGAAAATTTATGTCCAAACAGGGAAAAGTTTACATTAGTGCATACTTGTAGACATTTTACGGATTGGGCCCATCAGATGGGTCAAGTCGTACATATCGGACTTGAAGGGTCGGGTTCAGGTCCATCTCAGAGCATCATCAGGTTGGGTTGGATACACATCGGGGTCAAATCATTATAAAAATTAATTTCAATCTCAAATTTTAGATAAATGTTATTTTTTAATAAAAATTAAATTAAAAAAAAAAACTATTTTGTAGCCCTTGGATGAATCTAGGTTTACTGTGAACTATTATAAGTTGCTTGGGCATTCTTCAAGCATCCACATGTTGTGGATACAATACAATATATATATATATATATATATATATATATATATATAGAGAGAGAGAGAGAGAGAGGGGTTTGGCTGCAAGCCGAAGTAGGACCCGATGAGCTCAGGTCCATGTTGTGATTGACCCGACCTGACCCTACCCATATACAACCCTATTTTATGGTGAAAGTGCAAAAGTTTGGAGCTCTTTTATTTCAATTTATCCCTTTGAAACTCTAATTTTTAAATATGGTATGATACAAAAATTGATTTTTTGTGAAGTCCAAAAGTAGTGCGACTTTCCAAAAAGGCAACACGCAAAAGAATTAGATTATTTGGTAGTTTTAGAACAAGACCTTCAAACCATTTAAAAATAAATTAGATATTTAAACAGTACGAAAATTCAACTTTCAGAACTATTTGAATAATAATAAAATTGATAATAAAATACAAAATAAATATTTGATGGTTTCAAAGTAACTTTGGAACCACCCGAACACAAAGTTCTTTTTATATGTTTTAGGCCGTTTAGAAGTACCAGTTTGGAACCGCCCTCACGCCTCTTTTATTTTTGTGCGTTTCAATAGTTGCAGTATCAAATACCTAAATGCTTATTTTTCCTCGTGTTTTGGTTCTTTTTTGCATGGTGGAGTTTGAAGTTAGTGATGAAATGAGAGTACAACAATAAATAAATAAATAAAACTTGTCACCTCACTTTAAATTGTCCAAAAATATGGACTATTTTAATCCCAAAATTTTTTTTGGGTTGTACGTAATTTTTTAAAAAAATAAATAAGAAAAATTAGGTACAAAATAGAAAGACAAATGCAGAAATTGTTGCACGATTCATGTTTTTTCCAAATTTTATCTGCATCCTATTTTTTTCTTTTTTATTTCTTTTTTGCCACAAACTTGATGTTTGCAACATTGAACCTCTTGCTTTTTCAATTTTATTATTAATGTGACCGCTAGATCAATACAATGCCCCAAAAAAACAAACTACACCTTATATGGGCCTTGGCCCACGTATGGGGCAGTTCTACGTTGCTTGTTGTTGGGGATCTACAGCCTTAGAGGCCAGACAATAAATAATATAAAAAAAAAAGGTGATTTGATGTTGCTAACGTCGAATCAGGGGTATAACTCAAAAAATAAAAAATAAAAATCATCTAAAAGTAGGACTTAGGAGTAAAATTGGGAAAATATATACCATGTGGTAATTCTGCATTTATTTTCTGGTACGTATGTAATTTTGAAATATATACCATGTGGTAATTCTGCATGGGAAAAAATAAAAGTAGGACTTAGGAGTAAATTTGGGGGAAAAAAAAAATACTTCTACATGTTCCCATGTTCCTTACTTGAAAAATAAGGGCGAATATAGTCTGATATTTTCTTACTCGAAAAGAAAACCGATGATATAAGCGTTAAGGCATCTCTTGGTGGCTTGGTGCTATAATGTACTTTATGTGGAAATTGGGAAAAACACATACCGACAAGATAGGTAATGGAAAAATATATGGAATTTGAAAAATAACTATTTACTGAATGTAGGACGTTTCATGACATCGTATGGGACTCTTTACATTGAAGCCGTATTTTCGATTTCCTTAAAAGGAAAATGATCACATAAGCCAAGCTCATTTAACTTTATATGAGAACTTCAGATGAGCATCTACTCTTGTTGGCTTTCTCCTATATGTAAAGCGGAAACCAAGTCAGTCTTTGCTCATCAACGTGTAGTTGACCCTAGTTTATATATCCCTACAGTCTCAAAGCTTAGAATTCATAAATGGGCTCAATACTAGGTGTTCAAAGCATAGAAGTCATAAATGGGCTCATTACTAGGTGTTGAGGCGGTCACCAACATATGACGTCTTGAGTTCTATTTTTACTATAAGTTGTGACCTTATTTCTTCTGGACTATCGAAAAAAACATAGTGATTTACATACGTACCTTAAATTTTTTTCTAAAATATGAAATGCTTCATTTATAGGTGGAGTATACAGATCGGTCATGCCTGTTTTTATTTTTTTCAAAATTGCCCTTCGGGCTAAAGATGTAATCCTCGATACAAATTTTAATTTTTTTTTTAGGTTTTTTGTTAGTAGGGTTGGGCCCTACTGATGAAAAAAGTAAAAGAAGAATTAAAATTCGGTCCAATGATGTCTTCGGACAGAGGGGAAATTTTGGAAGAAAAAGAAAAAAAAAGATCGGTTAACTGGCTTTCTTTGTAATTGTCACCTATAAAAATAGTATTTCATATTTTAGAAAAAAAAAAGAAAAAAACGCTTGTAATTCTCTTGAAAATCTAATAAGTGGTCCCACTGTTTCCTTGTTGTATATATATTGTACATGTGCGCCAACCTCATCCAAACCGCACTAAGCTTGCCTTGTTTTATCATATTTCCCCTTCAAAAATGATATTTTGTTTTTTTGCAAAGCTTTTCCCTAGGCTCAGGCCTTCATTCGTTTTGATTATGTGGGCCTACAATTATGGACCAAGATAGTGTGCCTTTTTCGGGCCATTAAAGTGTGGACTTAGGTGAACCCAAAGCCAGCGAATCCTTGTCACGTATTGTCTGCAATTACTGTTGATCTTTTGATACTCCATAATTTACCCAACATTGCCAAGAAATTGATCAGAAAAGACTAAAGAAGTATGGACGAAAAAATCAAGGATCTAAGTACAGCACTACAGTTAACATAAATTACACAAATGTTTTAATTTGAAATAGAAAAGCCATAAATCGTTAGAGGCCCCCCAAAATGAACTCATTAAAAGAGAAATTAAAGCGGTAATCCCTAATCTCTCTCTAAATCCTCTTTTATTATTTTCTCTCTCTTTTTTTTTTATTGAAACAAATTTCTCTCTCTAAAACCTGACCCTAGGCGGCAAGATTATTTACAAGCTAATATCCCCAACAATCTCTTATCGTCTCCACTCTAATCATAATCCATCCCCTCCCCTACAAAATTCTAGTAATAATCATGAGTCGGCCAACATTGACAACACAACCACTCTTTAAACAGCCTCTCTTCGTATGTGTGCTTCTCCACGTCATTGTAAAGACGAAGAGTTAAATGTTTGGTTCAGTTATAATCATATGGGTTGGACGTTGGGTGTAGATGAGCCTTTGTTATCGTACATTGACTAAGGTGACCCCGTCGTTAGGGTGGGTAACACACGCACAAATCCATCGTATCATGACGATTCCATACACACCCGATTCACTCCGGAGTTTAGAGAGAGACAGATAGGGTATTTTTTCAGAAAGAAAAAAAATAAAATAAAATGAAATAGGGGTTAGAGAGAGAGTGAAATGGGAGTTGAAAAGGTTTCTTTCTATCAAGGGTGGTTATTATGGCCGTAAAAGACTTAGAGGGCGAGATGGGAGTCTTTCGTCCAACTTGATCACGATGGCTCCATGGTGAAGATGGGAGAGGGGTCGTGGGGTGATGACAAAGTGCTGACGTTATATGCACTCTCTCTATCTCTCTTTCTTTCTCTCTCAATATATGTTTTCTCTCCCCCCTCTCTCTCTCTTTCCCTATATTTATGCACATGCACAATCGTGTGTGCATGCTTGTGGGGTAAGTAATATAGCATTCTAACACGTTTATAGGGAGGCCAATATGGCAACGGTTTAACAATTATTCATGTAATATTTATTTTTATTTTTTAATAAAATGTTTAGAGACCCGATACCCCTACTGATTCAAGCAAAAAAAGAAAAAAAAGAAAAAAAATGTAGTATAGCATTCAAGCATAGAGATGGAGTAATATCCCCCGGCTATGCGTAAGGTTTGTATGAACTTGGCTGGGGTGCATTTATGTTCCCTTTTGTCAAAATAATGGAGCATATATAACTTCCTCCATGATTTTATAGTATCTATTTATTCCCTCGGGTAATATCTGATTTAGGAGTCATTTTAGGATCTCAAGTTTTGTTGAAAGTGAGATTGGAAAACTTCAAAATCAGCTTTTCTCTTTTGAAAATAATTATCAATTTATTTTAGTTAGTTCATAAATTTTTAAATTCACAAAATTCTACCAAGTGGTAGCATAGTATAAGTGCTCACTAACTATGACTCCCCACTAATCCAATTTCCAACCCTTGTCACTGTCTTTGAGAAATTCTAAAGATAGATTTCTTGTTAAGTTGTAACTCACACGGTGTTTTATTTGCTTTCTTATAATGTACGCTATTATTATAAGGGGGCAGTTCGTATAGAGCCGAGGCTCTAAACAATCAAAATAAAGCTCACCTTAAGATAATATTGAGAAATATGGTTTCAATACTGAAAATCTTTGTAATAGCCTTAAAATATTTTTTTATTTTTAATTATAAAATTTAAAACTTAAAAAATAGTGTAGATCGAGGAGATCTATGAAAACTTGAAATTCTTAAAAATTAATAGTAAAACAATGCATTACAAAATGAACTATTTTCATAACTTGAAATTCTTGTTTTTTTTATGTCAATGCAACTTGATATTGAGATGATCAATTTTAGGATATTTACGTACCAAAACAACCTCTTCTAGTGAAATTTTTGATGTGGGTTCTAATTTGATTGTTTAGAACCTCGGCTCGATATAAACTTCTGCCTTATCATTAAGCCTGTTAAAAGTAAAGTTTTACCCGTACATTCCCAATTTCCAATGCGTAACTGGATGGTGTTTATCTGACCGTTGATCATAACTGAGGGCCTCTAGCTAGGTAGCGTGGCCATTAGTGAATGATAGAAGGAACTGACCTTTTTTTTTTTTCTCAGTTGGTAAAAAGGGATGCATAAAGTATCTCCAATGTACAATGAACATCCGACACAAAAGGAGATTAAAGAAACGAAAAATTCACCACTGAATCATACCCTTTGCAGGAAGTGGACCACTCCGGACCGGAACTGACTAAAAGTCCACTCTTAAATTGGACAGCATTCCATAGAACTCAAAAAAAAATTCTTTCATAGGAAAACATAGAGAGCCTCAATTCTCTGCATACATAGGTGGGGATTTCTATAGTTCAATGTTTCCGTTTTTTGTCTTTTTTTTGTTTTCTTTTGATAATGTTACTTTATTTTATTATGATCACTGGACATGTTTGCCAAATCCATTTGCATCACATTAACTTCTCCATAAACATGATTGAAAGACACCTCCATCTGACTAACAATATTTATAACCTGCAACCAAATTGATTTTAAACTCCATGGTGGCCTCCCGTCCTCGTTACACTAATTAATTATATTATGCGAATCTCTTTCAATCCTGCAAAAACCTGCACCAGAATTTCTAATACCAATTAAACTCCCAATTGTACTTCACTACTTCCCTTACCATAGAATTTATTTGTCAATTGGAAACCTCTTTAATAAAAATAGAGTGATTTATCTACGGATCTTAAAATTTTAGATAACATACAAAATGCTTCACTTGTATGCAGAAATTACAGAGAAAGTCGGTCGACCCATATTTGGTTTTTTTTTTTTTTTTTCAAAATTTCCCTTTGGTCAATACAAATTTTAAATTTTGCTTTTAATTTTTAAAATTTTTCGTTAAAAGGGCATTGCGCCAAGCTTTAAGGCATTGACCAACGAATGTAAACAAATAAAAATATTGGGTTAACCGAGAGGCAATTTTGGAAAAAAAGAAAAGAAAAAGCTAACCGACATTTGTAATTTCATATATAAGTAGAGCATTTTGTAATTTACCAAAAATTTTAGGTCCGTACCTAAATAACTCATAAAAATACTAAACATGCTCTCGCACATCACAAATTGGCGACCACCAATAAAAATCCTAATAATAAGACAACAATAAAAATCCTAATAATAAGACAACACTTAGTAAATTGGTGGCCATGAACAACATAGCAACCGCAGGGGTTGGTGCATCCCGGGCACCTAACTGTATTGATGAATGCAATCAAACGGTAGAGGGGACCAAAAATGCACTTTTAAATTATGAACTCCTATTTCTTCATTTCTTATATGGAATTGAAATGGGGGCATGGGATGTGTCATTGATTAGTTTTAAAGTTTAAAATAAATTTTTTTGAATATTGTGATACATTTTTGTTTATCAAATTTCATATCCAATAGCAAAGAATGATTGTGTCTTTGTATCAAAAATAGTTGACCTTGTAATATATTATGCTTTTTCAAAAGAGAAAAGTTTATATAGAGCCGAGGCTCTAAACAATCAAATTAGAGCCTACATTCAAATATTGTTGAGAAATGTGGTTTCAATACTAAAAATATGTGTGATAACCTTAAAAGTGTAAAAATGGATGGTCCAAAAATGCATTACAAAATACACTATTTCCAAAACTAAAAATCCATTTTTTTCTCATGCCATGCATCTTGATGTCGAGATGATCAATTTGAGGATATTTGGGTATCAAAACAACCTCTTCTAGTGAAATTTTTAATGTACGATCTAATTTTATTGTTTAGAGCCTAGGCTCTATACAAATTGCACCCTTTTCGAAATTTCCTTATTTGGTTTTATGATATTAGTTTTGTATATGGTTTCTATGCTGCCAGCCCACATATTGTAGAAATTGCGGGCTTAGTAATAAATATATTTTTTAAATACAATATGATCCTAATTTTTAAATAATATATAATCTTTAACATGAAAATCATGAATATTAAAAAAAAAAACATAAAAAAAAAAAAAAAAAAAATGAAAACAAAAAATAATAATTATCAATAAAATTTTTAAACTGTTAATTATAATTACATTTAGATGGACCACCTATTTGCATCCATCTTGAAGATGGATGTTTTATACCCCTTCGCCGTACCGCATGAAACAATTTTCCATTAGTTTTAGCCCATTTGATTTGACAGTTGCTATCACTCTCTATATGATGGCATAAAGCAAGGAGCAGATTGTACGCTTAATTTTCTCGAAAAAAGAACTTTCTAAGTATTTTAGTTTGTTTTCTTTTGGGACCTATCTAGATAGTTTTTATCTATGAAAATGGATAAAGACTATTATGAGGCTCGGCCGAGGACATTGGGACTCTGCCGAGTAACTCAGCCTACGGGTTATGCGAGTCTTGGTTGAGTAGATTGTACAGCATATTTTTAAATTTTAAATATATTACTAACTCAATTTTATGTTAAATATGACTGAATGGTTTACTGATTAACTCTAACAGCTATCACTTTTTTTCTATAGACATCATATTTTTAGAGTTCAAAAAATACTTTCCCTCGGCAAGGATGGAGCTCAATACCTCTTGTGAAAAAAAATGTTGCCTTGGCAAAGATGGAGCTCAAGAGCTCTTGTAAAGAGGTCCATTTATAGATAGGGGGCTAATATACAACTCTGTTCATAAAAGTGGTGTGAGTAACTCACCTCGCCTTCGCCATGTCCAGTATCTTGGCCAAGTGGATTCTCTGAACACTGGGATAAAGAAAATGCTCCCTTGGGACTTGGGAGCGTGTAAAATTGGAAATTTATATTATTTATGTGTTTAAATAAGTGTGTCATACGTTTGCAATCCCAGGCCTTTTAACAACCCAAAAAACTGTAAACTGGCGTTTACATGGGTGTTCAGCCTAGCCTAGATCGAATCCCCTCAAAACTTGATTGGGGAAAAAATTTGGTACGACAATTCGCAAATCTTCTTTAATTGTCAATTCCAACTAATAAAATTTGATTTTGAGCTCACTTCGAAATACTCCGTCGGAGAGTGAATCTTAACTGTGTATTTGATGTTTGAAGTCTCTCCTTTTATATTTGTTTATTGTTCACAAATATTTAAAGGATATTTTAATCGATGTGGTTTGTATAAGGCCGACGCCTAAACAATCAAAGTAAGGCACACTTTCAAATAGTGTCGAAAGATGATGTTCAGCACTAAAAATATTTGTGATGGCTTAAAAATAATTTTCATTTTTTATAATGAAATTTAAAGCTTAAAAAATAGTATAGATCGAGTAGATCTATGAACACTTGAAAATCTTGAAAATTGTTGGTTCAAAAAATGCATTACAAGGTGCATTATTTCCAAGACTTGAAATGCATTTTTTCTCATATCTATATATCTTGAGATTGAAATGATCAATTTGAAGATTTTTTTAACATCAAAACAATATTTTTTAGTGAATTTTTGAGGTGTGTTAATATGATTGATTAAAACCTCATCCTTATATAATATTTTTTCCCATTCTAAAAGTTCTGCATATAAAAAATAATCTCCCCATCTGTTTTGAGGTCCATGACCTAATTATGTGGATGTGCTGGATCAAATAAACATTTGGGGCCACTTTAGTTCCCAGGAAATCGGTCTATGGGACATCCATTTTATGGAAATGGCCCATGAATGCTGTTTGGAGACCTTCTTAGCGTGGTAGTCCGAAGTCCCATTATTGCACGAATACCTATTTCCACATTTTATGCCATTTTTGTGGAAATTAGAATTCCACTAAAATAGGTGGATTTAACATTTTTAGAGATTAGAAAAGAGTCACATGCCCATTTAACATTTTTAGAGATTAGAAAAGAGTCACATGCCCATTTAACATTTTTAGAGATTAGAAAAGAGTCACATGCCCATTTAACATTTTTAGAGATTAGAAAAGAGTCACATGCCCAAAAACTTGTGCCGGAACTACCTATAAATTATATGTGACTCCATTTTTTTGCCGTTCAATTTGAAATTTTTTTCTTACAAAACTGTTTTTGATAGAACTTGGTGTATTTGATTTTTTTCTTGGGGAGCACCTAGCAAAAATAAAAAAAATTATTTCTCACAAAAATAAATAATTAAAATGTTCCTAAAAATTTTAAAAATATTCTTATAATTTTTATTATAAAAAATATTTTTTTATTATTTTTATCGTGTGCACCCCTTTCACTCCTTACGGCCAAAGGCCGATCACATCTGTCGACTATCAATACTAATTAAAACTATAACAAGGCAGACTTGACTTGAGACTGCACATCAGAAATATCGTAGATCCTCATGCGTACAAAAGTTTTAGTCTAAGATAATTATTTATTTCGAATGGCTTACTTGTTGGTGATGTATTTTATTGGGCCATACATGAGAGCACATTCTATTGAATGTTTGATAGAGCTCAAGCTTTGTCAAAATTAGTAGAACCTCACCTCAAAACTCACCGAAAAAAACCTTCAAATCGATTATCTTAGCTTTGAATATTATGATTGTAAAAATAAAAAAGATTTCAAACTCTAAAATTAGTATGTATTACAACATATTTTTCAGACTGTCTATTTTGCCCGAAAGATAAATGTCTACAGATCCACAAGATGTGTACCATTTTTTTAGCTTCAAATTTCATAGTCGGAATTAGAAATTGATTTTAGAGCCATGACCCAAGGGCTTTTTAGACGAAGATTTGATGTGAGGCTTTGCTTTGTTTTCATAAAGATTAGGCATTATAGAATTGTGCCTTTTTGTTTTTGTGGTTTATTTTTATTTTTTTGAGAAAGAGAGAAATAAGTTCTCTTTTCGTTTTTTCTTTTTGTTTTCCGTTAGAAAGGTGTCATCTTCGATATTTGCGCTTTTATGATGTAGTTGATCATTGTGGATTACTACACACGTCCACGTAACATAAAGAAAAGGCTTTGTTAACAGTAACTCATTGAGGCAGCATGATATTTAAACTGTGATGCTTGTCTTAGGCCTGTGCATCAATAGTAAATATTTAGGCTCTTATTTGAATCCTTCTTTTATTTTTTATATGGAAATTTATATAGGGAGTTTTTTTTGTTAGGCATGAAGATGCTTGTCACTTAGATTAGCTTGCTTCATTGTATTATTATTGTTATTGTCATTGTGATTATTATTATTTTTAGGATAAGTATACAATGAGAACATTTACTTTTGGTATAAGGTGGTCACAAATAATCTTGACAATTGGATGTGAAATTGGATGGTTGTATTTATTCTATTGACCATGCACAAACTTCAAAAGAAATTTTCTCAAACTTTGTGACACACCCAAGCTATTAGGTTTCACATTAGATGGTTATAAATAATTGGACTTCCTTATATCAAACGTAAATGATCTCATTGTATACAATCTGTTATTATTATTACTACTATTTATTGTTATTAGTATTCTCAAACTTTATGACACGCCCAAGCTATCAGGTTTTACATCGGATAGTTGTAAATAATTGTGACTTCCTGGTATCAAAAGTATATGGTCTCATTATGACTTCTTTGTATATCAAAAGTAAATGATCTCATTATGACTTCCTTGTATTGTTGTTGTTATTGTTGTTGTTGTTGTTTATTTATTTGGTGAGTCAGTGGGGAGAGGGCCCCTACCCTATTATTATTATTATTATCATTATTATTAATATTATTACTATTATTATTATTATTACGATTATTATTATGATTATGATTATGATTATTATTATTATTGTTGTTGTTGTTGTTGTTGTTGTTGTTGTTGTTGTTGTTGTTGTTGTTGTTGTTGTTATTGTTGTTGTTGTTGTTGTTGTTGTTGTTGTTATTGTTGTTGTTGTTGTTGAATTCTATTGTATAATGTCATTGTAGGTTAGCTTTTTAAGTTATTGAGGATTGCTCAATATTTTATCACATTTCTCAATTCATCTTAGGTATTTATATGCGAAAATTTTGGCAAAGCAAATGTGACCTCAATCTTGTTTTCCTTGTTAAACTCATCGATTAATTGTAGATAAAAGGGTCCCATCGAATTCGACCTCGAAGGAGAGATTGGCCACAAGACCTCGCTCGTAGGGATTGGCAGTAGTGTTGGCTCGTGAAATGACATAACTGGAATTTTTTGAGAAGTTTGCTAAAAGGGGTTTTTTGAAAAAAGAGGGGGAGATTGAGAAAATATTTAGAAATAGAGAAAAGATAAAAGAAAAAGGGGTTTTTCCAATTCTTCGGATTCCACCAAGCAGGCTAGATCAGTATTGAATGAAATTTAGGGCTTTGAGGATACTATGATTAACGTTTAGATTTATTAGGAATAGGGTTTTAGTATAATGGGAAAAAAGGGCTTAGGGCCAGTATTGGATGAGACAGAGTTTCAATGCAAACTCAGGTTTTAAATGTGTAGCAAAATGACGGTGGTGACCCTCTATTTATAGACAAGGGGTCCCTTAAAAATTCCACAAAATCGTGATTTAATATTGGCTGTCCATTTTCGACACCACTGATGACCACCCTGGCATTGCTATATGTGACGCCCAAGCTTGGTGCCATTTAATCAATTAAAAATTGAGTTGTCAGTGCTGACATTAAGGGGAATCATTTGGCTATTTCCTCATTAATGGTGTAGATACCCCACTCTTGATTGAGAAACTGTACGCTAACCAAGACCACTAGATAATTATCCAAAGGACCTAAACTCTTTCCAACACCTAAAACACCCTGCATCGCCACCTTGACAAGAAGCCGAAGTCTAAGCTCAACAAAGCAATCTCAAACAACCCCAAAAAAAGGGGAACGAAAGAAGCCCATAATTGACAAACTAGGGCCTAAGACTAGTGTCTACACGAGAAGAGAGCCAACGCAGGCCCCGCCTTCGCTTTGGAGTAATTTCAACTGCAATGTAGGTTCTATCATCTCAAACATAGGTTCCACCATCGCCAACCTACGATGGAATCTGATTGGCCAGAAAAAGGCGGTTAACCCTTAAATAAGGAAAATGTAATTGTTAGTGCATATTTTTGATGCACTAATTCCCCAATGCGAATAATAGAGGAGACGGTTGTGACTTCAGCCTGTAGCTGCCAGTCATGCCTATGGACTACAGAACCCCGCACAAATAAGTCTTATTTTTGAAGAGCCATGATAGAGATGTCATCTCGGCCCCAAATCAAGCACATGAGTCTCCTATGATGATCCAAGGATTCCCTCCATGTTTCGTCCAATTCGGACATAAATAGAAGAAAGAAGTACAAAATCAGTTTTTACCCCAAGTTCCTAGCATGCCTTTGGTGTACCATAGTTAGAACTCTACTCTAGAGGCTTCTAGTGACCATGGGACCCTAGCCAATAGATTTAGAAGGTCGAAACTAGTCACCATAGCAAATTTTAGCTAAAACATACCTTTCTAGGTCCTACTTTCCAAAAATTACAAGATTTTTACTATTCACTTAAACCCTTGTGAACCAGTTGCTATTTATAGTAACTGTGTTTTCCAAAAATGGGGCAACTTTTGCGGCCTAGTTCTCCCACGTCTTGAAGTCGATAGATCCCAAATTCGAGGATAATGTTCCTCTCACCAAGATCAACATTTTGGCAGGTGGAACACACCATGGGGACTCTCGGATAAGGAGAAATATTAGAGAAAAGTTCGTTAAAAAAACACAAAATTGCAGAAAATTCCAGTAGCGTATGTCGTCATTGCAACGGTCATATCTCGAATTTTAAAGTCCTACGACCTCAAGGCTAGGTCTATTGTGATCATAACTCGAAAGGCTTCGTTTTGAGTAGATATTTGCTCGTAATGGAGGTCAGAAAATTATCTAATTTATGTTTGAAAGATGACATATTTTTTGACTATCAGAATCCCATTTGTGATGACCTTCAAAAATAGAAAAGTGATCAAATGGACTACAAATTGAGGGGCTTTCACTGCATAACAATCACAACGACCTCCCCTTCAATTTGCGATATGAAAAATGATAAAATGAGCAAGATCAACGATCGCAGATTCCAAGTTTATGGGTTTAACAGGATTTTGGGTTTATCATCAAAGTTCGATTTAAGCCTCAAGATACATATCAAATCGATCATTTGGAGAAAACCAACGTTTCTACGACATTGGATCACTTGGAATGTCATCAAAAGCACCGAAAATGGGCCCAAACCATAGGGAAGGCAAGAGGCCCCTTTTTAGAGATGGTCTTGTCATTTTCAAAATGTATGGAGGGGCTAAATTTTCATTATTGTCCAAAATCGAAAATCACTTTTTAATTCATGTTAATATGTTATTTGATAATTAGGCATAGTTTTGAGCATCCAACCTTGTTTGAGATGACTCCTATATAAGTTCTTTTATTTCATTTGTAACTCTGAGTTGAAAATAAGGTGCAATAGCTTGAAATGTTAACTAAGTTGAGATTAACGTTGTGTGTGTCCTCTTCATTTCCACTTCAAGAGTGAGGAAAGAGTACTTTTACCTTGAGAGGACTACCCTTGGACCACTATTCCCTACCCATTGACTATACTTCCCATCCTACTCCATAAAACTCACATCGTACACCACACCTATCCATACTCCCCACACCGATCCATACTCCTTACACCCTACTCCAAACACCCTAGTCTACTCATCCTTAACTCATTAACCATACACCTTAGCTTATTCATCCTTAACCCATTAACCATATAGCTTAGCGTACCCATCCTTAAGCCACCAACCCTGGACGCTAGCTCACCTAGATTCATCTTCAACCAACATCATAGCCCTACACCCAAGCCTTCTCTACACCTAGACCCTAGTGTCACTCAAGGAGCTCATAAGGACATCGGGATCTCACCTAGCCACTGAGCTCAAGCCGTCGGCTCAGCCCTAGCTGCCCAGTTATTTTTTTTCTTCTCTCTTCTTTTCTCACTTTCTCTTTCTTCTTCTCTCTCTCCTGAGAGAGGCGGCTGGGCCACCCCTCTTCTCTCTCTCTCTCTCTCCTTCTTGAGAAAGAGGTGGTTGGGCCGCCCCTCTTTTCTCTCCCTCCATATCTCTTTCTCCCCCTCTTTCTTTCTGTCTTTCACTTCTCTACACTCATCCCCCGCACACACTCTACACTATTTTCTCTTTTTCTATCCTTTTCTCACTGTTTGAAGGTATTTTTCAACACCTTGGGTCGATTGAAATAAAAGAGAAGCCGATCAATAAAGCCCTGACTTACAGTGGAATTTTTTATAGTCTCAGAATTGCCCTAGAATGGGTGAGAATGTTCCTAAGGACTTAAAAAGGCCACCTTCCAAGTTTTGCTGCAATCCGACATGTCCAAGGTAGTGCAGACAAATAAATAGTTTTGAAAAAATCAGCCTCTAGTACCCTAAAACGAATCCTGTAACTAGAACCTTATTTTTGTAGTGTCAAATAGTTGTGAGACCATTGCCATTGGATCTGACACGGGCGTAAATCCCTAGGGGTTTCGAGAACAAAGTTATGGGTAAAAGACTGAAAAAGGAGAGGCTGCATGCTATTATTATGTGTCGTCCCTGCACCAATCTCCATTGAAGGAGACTGGTTTTTACAGTCATGACCAGCAACTTTGAAGACTCATATCTCCCTCATTTCGAGTCCGATTGCGCTCAAATTGTGTGATAGTGTTTGTCTCGTTAAGACGAGCATTTTGATACGTGGCACGACTCGTGATGACGCCCAAGCATGGAGAAAAACTAGAGAGAATTTGGCGATTCATGAAGACAGCAGTAGAAAATCAGCAGTAAGATGATCCACTTGAGAGGCCATATCACGACGCTCACGTACCTGATCAATGCGAAACTAATGACATTACGTGCATAAGGCTCAGTGCCATGTTTGGTCCGAACGTCACACATGAACGATTAGATATGGTGTACAAAGATGTTAAAGTTGATGCAAAATTCTGGCCGTCGGAATCTAAGTTTCGGCCAAAAACCCAAAATTGTGAAATCTTCATTCGAGCAAAAAATCGAGTTGCGTTGTTGCAAAGCGATCGTGACAGCATGCTCAGTACAGTTTAGTGAAGAGACCAAGAAAATACATCAAGAAATGAGCGCACTATTGATCCGAAGTTTTCAAGATTCGTGCAAATATCGAGTCGCGTGATCATGGCCTAAAATCACGATCCGTGTCACACCCCAAGAATTTACAATACTGATATTCCTGAGATGTGACAGTCAAAACATATATACATCTCTTGATAGGACAAATTTACACTGACGAATTCTTACAAAGTAACAAAAAAAAGCTTAGACACAACTACAATATCTTCCAAAGTTGCCCTTGACGAGTACTCAAAATGAAGCCGTAGTTATCCTGAAAAATGTTTACCATAGTTTGATGAGTTTGGCTACTCAGTAAGTGATCATCATAATCCTAAAAATATTCATGGTTGAAAGATATCAATATTTTCCAAAATGAGATATATTAACATAAATGCATCAACAGTGTCACTTTCAATAAATGCATAATTAAGTATAATCCGAATAATTGAAATGCATATAACACTTTAACGGTAGTGCATAATTCAAAGGATTTCACAAAATACCCTACTGGCGTCCCAAGTAGGTCACCTATATACCCCATCAGCGTCTTGATGGATCCACTTAATCCCTATCGGCGTCGCAGATAGGTCCACTTATACCCCACCGGCATACCGGATGAGTTCACTTAATCCCTACAGGCGTCCCAGATAGGTCCACTTATACCTCACCGATGAACCGGATGAGTCAACTTGCATACTTAAATTATTTTTGAATCTCTTTAAACATTCGAAAGCAGCAATATCATGTACTCAACATATCACTAAAATCATTAATATGAATATCACTTAAACCATTAATAACAGTCACTCTCTATAACATTTCAAAAATAACCAATCAAATATTTTGGGCTCAAATTTAGAAAGGTAGCAGTTTGTAAAGGCATTCTAGCATAATTGCCAATTTAATATGTATAGAAAAACACTTATAGAAATTAAAGAATACGGAATTATCACAATTTATGGGACATCAATCCACAAATAAACATTTCACAACAATACTATAATCAATTGCAAAAATGTCAATTTTTAAATAATAAGGCAGTCATTTGCACATGAATTTTACAATGTCTAAATATTCAAAACAGTAGAAAGAAATATCACAATTTCACTAAAAGCAGAAATATCACATTTATTTCTAATAATTTGATAGTATCTAAATTTTTCTAACAATAGCCTAGAAAAATAAATAAATTTATTTTTCTAAGAATTTACAGCATTTAAAATTTCTAACATAGATAAAATATCATAATTTTTATTAAAAAGATTATTTTTCAAGATAATGAGGTCGTGTGCGCATAAAATTTCTCGCACCTAAAATTCATGATAATAAGCAGAAATAATTATTTCATTTTATTTTTAAAAAGAATGGATTATTTTTCGAGACAATAAGGTCACTTACACATAAAACTGATAAAATAAAGATCCTAGACGGAAATATCACTATTTATTAAAAATTGACTATTTTTCAGGAAGACGATGTCACTTACCTAAAATATTTGAGAGGGAGCTTCGGATAAAAATTCGGCTAGGGAGAGGAGCTCACTGTGTTTCGACCAGAAAGGGAAAGATTTCAAAAGTTTTTAGGGTGGGAGTCCTCGCCTCTCGTATTTAAACTCTTACCACACCTTATTATAATGTTTTATTAAGTGACACCTCATAAATGAGGTGTAACCGTTACAATACCCCTTATATGCTTAAAGCCCACGTCCACTTGATGTGGCAAGGCAGGAGCAAACAAAAGAAACTTAACCAAAAGATTTTGAAAACAATGATGGTCCCAAAGGACCATCATGCTCATATAGACCATCACTTATTAAGAGTTTCTTTCCTTCTTTTTTATTTTTATTTTTTATTTTTTATTTTTTACTTTTTTTTTTTAAATTTTAGAATTATTACATATTTCCCCCCTTAAAGAAATTTAGTCCTCTAAATTTGTGTACCTGATTCTTGAAAAAGATAGGGATATATTTTTTTATTTTTATTTTTTTTTTCTCATATTCATTCAACTTCATTATTATTTTAAATACATTTTTTTAAAAAAAAAATTTCTTAATAGTCTTAAACTTATTGCTCTGATACCATAATTGTCACACCCCAAGAATTTACAATACTATTATTCCTGAGATGTGACGGACAAAACATATATACATCTCTTGATAGGACAAATTTGCAGTGGCGAGGTCTTACAAAGTAAATAAGGAAAGCTACCACAACAACAGTATCTTCCAAGGTTGATCTTGACTAGCATTAAAAATGAAGCCGCAGTTATCCTGAAAAATGTTTACCATAGTTTGATCAGTTTGGCTACTCAGTAAGTGATCATCATAATCCTAAAAATATTCATGGTTGAAAGATATCAATATTTTCCAAAATGAGATATATTAATAGAAATGCTTCAACAGTTTCACTTTCAATAAATGCATAGTTAAGTATAATCCGAATAATTGAAATGCATATAACACTTTAACGGTAGTGCATAATTCAAAGGATTTCACAAAATACCCTACTGGCGTCCCAAGTAGGTCACCTTTATACCCCATCAGCGTCCTGATGGGTCCAATCCCTATCGGCGTCTCAGATAGGTCCACTTAATCCCGGCAGGTCCACTTATACCTCACCGACGTACCGGATGAGTCTACTTAATCCTTACCGGCGTCCCAGATAGGTCCACTTATACCTCACCGGCGAACCGGATAAGTCCACTTGCATACTTAAATTATTTCTAAATTTCTTTAAACATATGAAAGCAGCAATATCATGTACTCAACATATCACTGAAATCATTAATATGAATTTCACTTAAACCATTAATAACAGTCACTCTCTATAACATTTCAAAAATAACCAATCAAATATTTTGGGCTCAAATTTAGAAAGGTAGCAGTTTGTAAAGGCATTCTAGCATAATTGCCAATTTAATACGTATAGAAAAACTCTTATAGAAATTCAAGAATACGGAATTATCACAATTTATGGGACATCAATCCACAAATAAACATTTCACAACAATACTATAATCAATTGCAAAAATGCCAATTTTTAAATAATAAGGCAGTCATTTGCACATGAATTTTACAATATCTAAATATTTAAAACAGTAAAAAGAAATATCACAATTTTACTAAAAGCAGAAATATCACATTTATTTCTAATAATTTGATAGTACCTATATTTTTCTAACAATAGCCAAGAAAAATAAGTAAATTTATTTTTCTTAGAATTTACAGCATTTAAAATTTCTAACATAGATAAAATATCACAATTTTTATTAAAAAGATTATTTTTCAAGATAATGAGGTCGTGTGCGCATAAAATTTATCACACTTAAAATTCATGATAATAAGCAAAAATAATTATTTCATTTTATTTGTAAAAAGAATGGATTATTTTTCGAGACATTGAGGTCACTTACACATAAAATTGATAAAATAAAGATCCTAGACGGAAATATCACTATTTCTTAAAAATAGACTATTTTTCAGGAAGACGATGTCACTTACCTAAAATATTAGAGAGGGAGATTCCGATAAAAATTCGGCTAGGGAGAGGAGCTCACTGCGTTTCGACCAGAAGGGGAAAGATTACAAAAGATTTTTAGGGTGGGAGTCCTCGCCTCTCGTATTTAAACTCTTACGACACCTTATTATAATATTTTATTAAGTGACACCTCATAAACGAGGTGTAACCGTTACAATAACCCTTATATGCTTAAAGCCCACGTCCACTTGACGTGGCAAGGCAGGAGCAAACAAAAGAAACTTAACCAAAAGATTTTGAAAACAATGATGGCCTCTAAGGACCATCATGCTCTTATAGACCATCAATTAAGAGGTTCTTTCCTTCTTTTTTATTTTCATTTTTTATTTTTTACTTTTTACTTTTTTTTAAAAAAATTTTAGAATTATTACATTCTACCCCCATTAAAGAAATTTAGTCCTCTAAATTTGTGTACCTGATTACTGAAAAAGATAGGGATATTTTTTATTTTTTATTTTTCTCGTATTCTTTCAACTTCATTATTATTTTAAATACATTTTTTTAAAAAACAAATTTATTAATAATCGTAAACCTCTTGCTCTGATACCATAATTGTCACACCCCAAGAATTTACAATACTATTATTCCTGAGATGTGATGCACAAAACATATATACATCTATTGATAGGACAAATTTACAGTGGCGAGGTCTTACAAAGTAAATAAGGAAAGCTAGCACAACAACAGTATCTTCCAAGGTTGATCTTGACTAGCACTAAAAATGAAGCCGCAGTTATCTTGAAAAATGTTTACCATAGTTTGATGAGTTTGGCTACTCAGTAAGTGATCATCATAATCCTAAAAATATTCATGATTGAAAGATATCAATATTTTTCAAAATGAGATATATCAACAGAAATGCATCAACAGTTTCACTTTCAATAAATGCATAGTTAAGTATAATCTGAATAATTGAAATGCATATAACACTTTAACGGTAGTGCATAAATCAAAGGATTTCACAAAATACCCTACTCGCGTCGCAAGTAGGTAACATATATACCCCATCAGCGTCCTGATGGGTCCACTTAATCCCTATCGGCGTCCCAGATAGGTCCACTTAATCCCTGCAGGTCCACTTATACCTCACCGGCATACCGGATGAGTCCTCTTAATCCCTACCGGCGTTCCAGATAGGTCCACTTATACCTCACCGGCGAACCGGATGAGTCCACTAGCATACTTAAATTATTTCTAAATCTCTTTAAACATTCGAAAGCAGCAATATCATGTATTCAACATATCACTAAAATCATTAATATGAATTTCACTTAAACCATTAATAACAGTCACTCTCTATAACATTTCAAAAATAACCAATCAAATATTTTGGGCTCAAATTAAGAAAGGTAGCAGTTTGTAAAGGCATTCTAGCGGAATTGCCAATTTAATATGTATAGAAAAACTCTTATAGAAATTCAAGAATACGGAATTATCACAATTTATGGGACATCAATCCACAAATAAACATTTCACAACAATACTATAATCAATTGCAAAAATGTCAATTTTTAAAGAATAAGGCACTCATTTGCACATGAATTTTACAATGTCTAAATATTGAAAACAGTAGAAAGAAATATCACAATTTTACTAAAAGCAGAAATATCACATTTATTTCTAATAATTTGATAGTATCTAAATTTTTCTAACAATAGCCAAGAAAAATAAATAAATTTATTTTTTTAAGAATTTACAGCATTTAAAATTTCTAACATAGATAAAATATCACAATTTTTATTAAAAAGATTATTTTTCAAGATAATGAGATCGTGTGCGCATAAAATTTATCGCACCTAAAATTCATGATAATAAGCAGAAATAATTATTTCATTTTATTTTTAAAAAGAATGGATTATTTTTCGAGACAATAAGGTCACTTACACATAAAACTGATAAAATAAATCTCCTAGACAGAAATATCACTATTTATTAAAAATAGACTATTTTTCAGGAAGACGATGTCACTTACCTAAAATATTAAAGAGGGAGCTTCCGATAAAAATTCGGTTAGGGAGAGGAGCTCATTTTGTTTCGACCAGAAAGGGAAAGATTTCAAAAGTTTTTTAGGGTGGGAGTCCTCGCCTCTCGTATTTAAACTCTTACGACACCTTATTATAATATTTTATTAAGTGACACCTCATAAACGAGGTGTAACCGTTACAATACCCCTTATATGCTTAAAGCCCACGTCCACTTGACGTGGCAAAGCAGGAGCAAACAAAAGAAACTTAACCAAAAGATTTTGAAAACAATGAGGGTCCCTATGGACCATCATGCTCATATAGACCATCACTTATTAAGAGTTTCTTTCCTTCTTTTTTTTTTTTACTTTTTTTTTTTTTTAATTTTAGAATTATTACATTCTTCCCCTCTTAAAGAAATTTAGTCCTCTAAATTTGTACCTGATTACTGAAAAAGAGAGGGATATTTTTTTTTTTTTTTTCTCATATTCTTTCAACTTCATTATTATTTCAAGTTCATTTTTTTTTTAAAAAACTTTCTTTATAATCTTAAACCTATTGCTCTGATACCATAATTGTCACACGCCAAGAATTTACAATACTATTATTCCTGAGATGTGACGGACAAAACATATATACATCTATTGATGGGACAAATTTACAGTGGCGAGGTCTTACAAAGTAAATAAGGAAAGCTAGCACAACAACAGGATCTTCCAAGGTTGATCTTGA
Organism: Amborella trichopoda; assembly: GCF_054954075.1. Classification (NCBI taxonomy): domain Eukaryota; kingdom Viridiplantae; phylum Streptophyta; class Magnoliopsida; order Amborellales; family Amborellaceae; genus Amborella; species Amborella trichopoda. The sequence goes on from NC_142344.1 coordinate 33,249,328, forward strand.
CTAACACTCAAAATGAAGCCGCAGTTATCCTGAAAAATGTTTACCATAGTTTGATGAGTTTGGCTACTCAATAAGTGATTATCATAATCCTAAAAATAATCATGGTTGAAAGATATCAATATTTTCCAAAATGAGATATATTAACAGAAATCCATCAACAGTTTCACTTTCAATAAATGCATAATTAAGTAAAATCCGAATAATTGAAATGCCTATAACACTTTAACGGTAGTGCATAATTCAAAGGATTTCACAAAATACCCTACTGGCGTCCCAACTAGGTCACCTATACACCCCATCAGCGTCCTGATGGGTCCACTTAATCCCTATCGGCGTCGCATATAGGTCCACTTAATCCCTGCAGGTCCACTTATACCTCATCGGCGTACCAGATGAGTCCACTTAATCCCTACCGGCGTCCCAGATAGGTCCACTTATACCTCACCGGCGAACCGGATGAGTCCACTTGCATACTTAAAATATTTCTAAATCTCTTTAAACATTCGAAAGCAACAATATCATGTATTCAACATATCACTGAAATCATTAATATGAATTTCACTTAAACTATTAATAACAGTTACTCTCTATAACATTTCCAAAATAACCAATCAAAAATTTTGGGCTCAAATTTAGAAAGGTAGCAATTTGTAAAGGCATTCTAGCATAATTGCCAATTTAATATGTATAGAAAAACTCTTATAGAAATTCAAGAATACGGAATTATAAAAATTTATGGGACATCAATCCACAAATAAACATTTCACAACAATACTATAATCAATTGCGAAAATGTCAATTTTTAAATAATAAGGCAGTCATTTGCACATGAATTTTACAATGTCTAAATATTGAAAATAGTAGAAAGAAATATCACAATTTTACTAAAAGCAGAAATATCACATTTATTTCTAATAATTTGATAGTATCTAAATTTTTCTAACAATAGCCAAGAAAAATAAATAAATTTATTTTTCTAAGAATTTACAGCATTTAAAATTTCTAACATAGATAAAATATCACAATTTTTATTAAAAAGATTATTTTTCAAGATAATGAGGTCGTGTGCGCATAAAATTTATCGCACCTAAAATTCATGATAATAAGCAGAAATATTTATTGCATTTTATTTTTAAAAAGAATGGATTATTTTTCGAGACAATGAGGTCACTTAAGCATAAAACTGATAAAATAAAGATCCTAAACGGAAATATCACTATTTATTAAAAATAGACTATTTTTCAGGAAGATGATGTTGCGTATTTAAAATATTTGAGAGGGAGCTTCCGATAAAAATTCGGCTAGGGAGAGGAGCTCACTGTGTTTCGACCAGAAATGGAAAGATTTCAAAAGTTTTTAGGGTGGGAGTCCTCGCCTCTCGTATTTAAACTCTTACTACACCTTATTATAATATTTTATTAAGTGACACTTCATAAATGAGGTGTAACCGTTACAATACCCCTTATATGCTTAAAGCCCACGTCCACTTGATGTGGCAAGGCAGGAGCAAACAAAAGAAACTTAACCAAAAGATTTTGAAATCAATGATGGTCCCAAAGGACCATCATGCTCATATAGACCATCACTTATTAAGAGTTTCTTTCCTTCTTTTTTATTTTTATTTTTTATTTTTTATTTTTTACTTTTTTTTTTTAAATTTTAGAATTATTACATATTTCCCCCCTTAAAGAAATTTAGTCCTCTAAATTTGTGTACCTGATTATTGAAAAAGATAGGGATATATTTTTTAATTTTTTTTTTTTTTTTCTCATATTCATTCAACTTCATTATTATTTTAAATACATTTTTTTTTAAAAAAAATTTCTTAATAGTCTTAAACTTATTGCTCTGATACCATAATTGTCACACCCCAAGAATTTACAATACTATTATTCCCGAGATGTGACGGACAAAACATATATACATATATTGATAGGACAAATTTACAGTGGCGAGGTCTTACAAAGTAAATAAGGAAAGCTAGCACAACAACAGTATCTTCCAAGGTTGATCTTGACTAGCACTAAAAATGAAGCCGCAGTTATCCTGAAAACTGTTTACCATAGTTTGATGAGTTTGGCTACTCAGTAAGTGATCATTATAATCCTAAAAAAAATCATGGTTGAAAGATATCAATATTTTCCAAAATGAGATATATTAACAGAAATGCGTCAACAGTTTCACCTTCAATAAATGCATAATTAAGTATAATCCGAATAATTGAAATGCATATAACACTTTAACGGTAGTGCATAATTCAAAGGATTTCACAAAATACTCAACTGGCGTCGCAAGTAGGTCACTTATATACCCCATCAGCGTCCTGATGGGTCCACTTAATCTCTATCGGCGTCTCAGATAGGTCCACGTAATCCCTGCAGGTCCACTTATACCTCACCGGCGTACCGGATGAGTCCAGTTAATCCCTACCGGCGTCCTAGATAGGTCCACTTATACCTCACCGGCGAACCGGATGAGTCCACTTGCATACTTAAAATATTTCTAAATCTCTTTAAACATTCAAAAGCAGCAATATCATGTACTCAACATATCACTGAAATCATTAATATGAATTTCACTCAGACCATTAATAACAGTCACTCTCTATAACATTTCAAAAATAACCAATCAAATATTTTGGGCCCAAATTTAGAAAGGTTGCAGTTTGTAAAGGCATTCTAGCATAATTGCCAATTTAATATGTCTAGAAAAACTCTTTTAGAAATTCAAGAATACGGAATTATCACAATTTATGGGACATCAATCCACAAATAAATATTTCACAACAATACTATAATCAATTGCAAAAATGTCAATTTTTAAATAATAAGGCAGTCATTTGCACATGAATTTTACAATGTCTAAATATTCAAAACAGTAGAAAGGAATATCACAATTTTACTAAAAGCAAAAATATCACATTTATTTGTAATAATTTGATAGTATCTAAATTTTTCTAACAATAGCCAAGAAAAATAAATAAATTTATTTTTCAAAGAATTTACAGCATTTAAACTTTCTAACATAGATAAAATATCCCAATTTTTATTAAAAAGATTATTTTTCAAGATAATGAGATCGTGTGCGCATAAAATTTATCTCACCTAAAATTCAAGATAATAAGCAGAAATAATTGTTTCATTTTATTTTTTAAAAGAATGGACTATTTTTCGAGACAATGAGGTCACTTACACTTAAAACAGATAAAATAAAGATCCTAGACGGAATTATCACAATTTATTAAAAATAGACTATTTTTCAGAAAGACGATGTCACTTACCTAAAATATTTGAGAGGGAGCTTCCGATAAAAATTCGGCTAGGGAGAGGAGCTCACTGTGTTTCGACAAGCAAGGGAAAGATTTCAAAAGTTTGTTAGGGTGGGAGTCCTCGCCTCTCGTATTTAAACTCTTACGACACCTTATTATAATATTTTATTAAGTGACACCTCATAAACGAGGTGTAACCGTTATAATACCCCTTATATGCTTAAAGCCTACGTCCACTTGACGTGGCAAGGCAGAAGCAAACAAAAGAAACTTAACCAAAAGATTTTTAAAACAATGATGGTCCCTAAGGACCATCATGCTCATATAGACCATTATTTATTAAGAGTTTCTTTCCCTCTTTTTTATTTTTATTTTTTATTTTTTATTTTTTACTTTTTTATTTTTTTTAAATTTTAGAATTATTACATTCTTCCCCCCTTAAAGAAATTTAGTCCTCTAAATTTGTGTACCTGATTACTGAAAAAGATAGGGATGTATATTTTTTTTTTTCTCATATTCTTTCAACTTCAGTATTATTTTAAGTACATTTTTTTTTTTTTAGAATTTCTTAATTATCTTAAACTTATTGCTCTGATACCATATGTGTCACACCCCAAGAATTTACAATACTATTATATTTGAGATGTGACGGACAAAACATATATAGATCTATTGATAGGACAAATTTACAGTGGCGAGGTCTTACAAAGTAAATAAGGAAAGCTAGCACAACAACAGTATCTTCCAAGGTTGATCTTGACTAGCACTAAAATGAAGCTGCAGTGATCCTGAAAAATGTTTACCATAGTTTGATGAGTTTGGCTACTCAGTAAGTGATCATCATAATCCTAACAATAATCATTGTTGAAAGATATCAATATTTTCCAAAATGAGATATATTAACAGAAATGCATCAACAGTTTCACTTTCAATAAATGCATAATTAAGTAAAATCCGAATAATTGAAATGCATATAACTCTTTAACGGTAGTGCATAATTCAAAGGATTTCACAAAATACCCTACTGACGTCGCAAGTAGGTCACCTATATACCCCATCAGCATCCTGATGGGTCCACTTAATCCCTATCGGCATTCCAGATAGCTCCACTTAATCCCTGCAGGTCCACTTATACCTCACCGACGTACCGGATGAGTCTACTTAATCCCTACCGACGTCCCAGATAGGTCCACTTATACCTCATCGGCGAACCGGATGAGTCCACTTGCATGCGTAAATTATTTCTAAATCTCTTTAAACATTCGAAAGCAGCAATATCATGTACTCAACATATCACTGAAATCATTAATATGAATTTCACTTAAACCATTAATAACAGTCACTCTCTATAACATTTTAAAAATAACCAATCAAATATTTTGGGCTCAAATTTTGAAAGGTAGCAGTTTCTAAAGGCATTCTAGCATAATTGCCAATTTAATATGTATATAAAAACTCTTATAGAAATTCAAGAATACGGAATTATCACAATTTATGGGACATCAATCCACAAATAAACATTTCACAACAATACTATAATCAATTGCAAAAATGTCAATTTTAAAATAATAAGGCAGTCATTTGCACATGAATTTTACAATGTCTAAATATTCAAAACAGTAGAAAGAAATATCACAATTTTATTAAAAGCAGAAGTATCACATTTATTTCTAATAAGTTGATAGTATCTAAATTTTTCTAACAATAGCCAAGAAAAATAAGTAAATTGATTTTTCTCAAAATTTACAGCATTTAAAATTTCTAACATAGATAAAATATCACAATTTTTATTAAAAAGATTATTTTGCAAGATAATGAGGTCGTGTACGCATAAAATTTATCGCACCTAAAATTCATGATAATAAGCAGAAATAATTATTGCATTTTATTTTTTAAAAGAATGGATTATTTTTCGAGACAATGAGGTCACTTACGCATAAAACTGATAAAATAAAGATCCTAGATGGAAATATCACTATTTATTAAAAACAGACTATTTTTCAGGAAGACGATGTCACTTACCTAAAATATTTGAGAGGGAGCTTCCGATAAAAATTCGGCTAGGGAGAGGAGGTCACTGTGTTTCGATCTGAAAGGGAAAGATTTCAAAAGTTTTTTAGGGTGGGAGTCCTCGCCTCTCTTATAATAACTCTTACGACACCTTATTATAATATTTTATTAAGTGACACCTCATAAACGAGGTGTAACCGTTACAATACCCCTTATATGCTTAAAGCCCACGTCCACTTGACGTGGCAAGGCAGGAGCAAACAAAAGAAGCTTAACCAAAAGATTTTGAAAACAATGATGGTCCCTAAGGACCATCATGCTCATATAGACCATCACTTATTAAGAGTTTCTTTCCGTCTTTTTTATTTTTATTTTGTATTTTATATTTTTTACTTTTTTTTTTTAAATTTTAGAGTTATTACATTCTTCCCCCCTTAAAGAAATTTAGTCCTCTAAATTTCTGTACCTGATTACTGAAAAAGATAGAGATATTTTTTTGTTTTTTTTTCTCATATTCTTTCAACTTCATTATTATTTTAAGTACATTTTTTTTTTTCAAAAAATTTCTCAATAATCTTAAACCTATTGCTCTGATACCATAATTGTCACACCCCAAGAATTTACAATACTATTATTCCTGAGATGTGACGGACAAAACATATATACATCTATTGATAGGAAAAATTTACAGTGGCGGGGTCTTACAAAGTAAATAAGGAAAGCTAGCACAACAACAGTATCTTCCAAGGTTGATCTTGACTAGCACTCAGAATGAAGCCGCAGTTATCCTGAAAAATGTTTACCATAGTTTGATGAGTTTGGCTACTCAGTAAGTGATCATCATAATCCTAAAAATAATCATGGTTGAAAGATATCAATATTTTCCAAAATGAGATATATTAACAGAAATGCATCAACAGTTTCACTTTCAATAAATGCATAATTAAGTATAATCCGAATAATTGAAATGCATATAACACTTTAACGGTAGTGCATAATTCAAAGGATTTCACAAAATACCCTACTGGCGTCGCAAGTAGGTCACCTATATACCCCATCAGCGTCCTGATGGGTCCACTTAATCCCTATCGGCGTCCTAGATAGGTCCACTTAATCCCTACAGGTCCAGTTATACCTCAACGGCGTACCAGATGAGTCCACTTAATCCCTACCGGCGTCCCAGATAGGTCCACTTATACCTCACCGGCGAACTGGATGAGTCCACTTGCATACTTAAATTCTTTCTAAATCTCTTTAAACATTCGAAAGCAGCAATATCATGTACGCAACATATCACTGAAATCATTAATATGAATTTCACTTAAACCATTAATAACAGTCACTCTCTATAACATTTCAAAAATAACCAATCCAATATTTTGGGCTCAAATTTAGAAAGGTAGCAGTTTGTAAAGGCATTCTAGCATAATTGCCAATTTAATATGTATAGAAAAACCCTCATAGAAATTCAAGCATACGGAATTATCATAATTTATGGGACATCAATCCACAAATAAACATTTCACAACAATACTATAATCAATTGCAAAAATGTCAATTTTTAAATAATAAGGCAGTCATTTGCACATGAATTTTACAATGTCTAAATATTCAAAACAGTAGAAAGTAATATCACAATTTTACTAAAAGCAGAATTATCTCATTTATTGCTAATAATTTGATAGTATCAAAATTTTTCTAACAATAGCCAAGAAATATAAATAAATTTATTTTTCAAAAAATTTACAGCATTTAAAATTTCTTACATAGATAAAATATCACAATTTTTATTAAAAAGATTATTTTTCAAGATAATGAGGTCGTGTGCGCATAAAATTTATCGCACCTAAAATTCATGATAATAAGCAGAAATAATTATTTCATTTTATTTTTAAAAAGAATGGATTATTTTTCGAGACAATGAGGTCTCTTACACATAAAACTGATAAAATAAAGATCCTAGACCGAAATATCACTATTTCTTAAAAATAGACTATTTTTCAGGAAGACGATGTCACTTACCTAAAATATTTGAGAGGGAGCTTCCGATAAAAATTCGGCTAGGGAGAGGAGCTCACTGTGTTTCGACCAGAAAGGGAAAGATTTCAAAAGTTTTTTAGGGTGGGAGTCCTCGCCTCTCGTATTTAAACTTTTACGATACCTTATTATAATATTTTATTAAGTGACACCTCATAAACGAGGTGTAACCGTTACAATACCCCTTATATGCTTAAAGCCCACGTCCACTTGACGTGGCAAGGCAGGAGCAAACAAAAGAAACTTAGCCAAAAGATTTTGAAAATAATGATGGTCCCTAAGGACCATCATGCTCATATAGACCATCACTTATTAAGAGTTTCTTTCCTTCTTTTTTATTTTTATTTTTTATTTTTTATTTTTTAATTTTTTTTTTTTTAAAATTTTATAATTATTACAATTCGTGACTCGAAATTAGTATCACATTGATCGTCATGTTGAGCATAACAAGAAAGCGATCATCTTTTGGTCAAACAGATGCCAGACTAACCCCGAATCGCCCTACGAAATTTGAACATGTTCCAATGTTGCAATAAGGACTATTCTGAAATTTCGATATTGATGTGCAGGGGCAAAATCATCTATTTTTCCGCATTTTTTTATTTTTCTTTAATTCAAATAAATTATAATTATCATCAATTAGGTTATGTTTTGAGCATCCACCCATGTTTGGGCCCAAGTCTATGTAAACCATGCTATACTTCATTATAAAGGACCTTTGATCAGATCAATAAAATTTAAAGTTACACGTCTAGAAGAGAGAGAAGAGAGAGAAGAAAAGTTCAGTATCCCTCGATGAAGGTAACCTTCTCTATCCTCTCTTTTCTCTCCTCTTCTTTTTTTCTCTCTCCTCTTATTTCTTTCTCTCTCCTCATCTCTTTCTCTCTCCTATTCTTTTTTTCTCCCTCCTTTTCTGTCTTTCTCTCTCTTTGTCTTTTTTGGCCTCTCTCTTCTCTCTCAACATGCAAGATGATAGGCATCATCGTGCATGCTTCTCTCTCTTCCTTCTTTCCTCTTTTCTATCTACTCTCATTCCTCTTTCATCCGCTCTCTTTCTTAATTCTTTCTCTCTCTTTCCCAACCTTGTCTTTCTTTCTCTCTCTACTTTTCCCTTCTCTCTATTTTTTTTCCTGTCTTTCTCCTCTCTTCTCTATCTTTCCTTTTCTTTTTCTCTTCCTTCCTTTCTCTCTCCTTTCTGATCATGCACGACGACGCTTATCGCTGAGCATGACATATTCATTCTTTTCTTATCTCTTGGAATATGAACAGTGAGCTGGGCCTTAACCCAAGTGGCGGGCCAGGCCTCTGTCAGAGTTCCTCTTTCCCTTATTCTCCGACAAATACATTTAACCGAGCCCTTTCCCAAGTGGCGGGTTGGGTCATGTTTGAGTCCCTTCTGACATGCACGACAATGCTTATTGTTGCACGGGTCTTCTCCTTTCTGTCTCCCTCTTGTCATGGATGGCAGAACCTATCGCCGTCCATGTTCTCTCTTACACTCTCTCTCATCCCATGAGCGGTGGAACCTATCACCATCCATGTTCTCTCTTTTCTCTCTCCTTTGTTATGGACAGTAGAACCCGATCATCGTCCATATTTATTTCTCTTTTCTTTCTCTTATGTCATGGGTGGCGAAACCCCATTGTCACCCATGTTCTCTCTTTTCTCTCTCCTTTGTCATGGACGGCGGAACCCTTTCGCCGTCCATGATTCTTTCTCTTTTCTTTCTCCTATGTCATGGGCGGTGGAACCCCATCACTGTCCATGTTCTCTCTTTTTTCTCTCCTCTATCATAGACAACGCCGTCCATGTTTCTTTCTCTTTTCTTTCTCCGATGTCATGGACGACCCATCACTGTCTATGCTTCATTATTTTTCTCTCCTCTATCATGAATGGTAAAACCCCATCACCGTCCATGTTTCGTTCTCTTCTCTCTCTCCTCGGTCATGGACGGCAGAACCCTATAGTCATCCATGCTTCTTTCTCTTACCTTGCTCCTCTATCATGGAAGGTGGAACCCGATCGCCATCCATGCTTCTCTCTCTTCTTTCTTCTCTATTCTCTCTTCTCTCTCTTCTCTCTTCACTCTCTTCTTCCCTCTCTCTTCTCTCTCTTCTTCCTTCTTTCCTTCCTTCCCTCTCTTTTTCCTTCTCTCGTCTGTCTCTTCTTCCTTTTCTCTTCTCTCTCTTCTTTTTTCTCTTTTATCTCTTTTTTATTCTCTCTTCTTTCTCTTCTTTCTTCTCTCGTCTCTCTCTTCTTTCTTCTCTCTTCTGTCTTTTCTCTTCTCTCTCTTCTTTCTTCTTTCTTTTCTCTTCCCTCTCTTATTTCTTCTATCTTCTCTCTCTTATTTCTTCTCTTCTATCTCTCATCTCCCACTATTCTTCTTCTACTCCTTCTCTTCTCATTTCTCTCCCTTTCTTTTCTCTTGTCTTTTTTTTTTTTTTCTTCCTCTCTCGTTTGACTAAAGAATGGGTTAAGTATAGAACTATCATGGTAGTCTCATCGTCGTGCAGTATTGCCACCGTATCGGATTGAGTTACCGTGCCCATCTTGCTGCCACGCCAGACTGACCATCGTGCTAGGCTGGTTGATGTCGAATCTGTCGGCGTGTAATATTACCTCCATGTCGGTCAGAGTTATCGTGCCCATCTTGCTACCACACAAAATCAGTCATTGTATTGATCTAGCCTCATGTGTTAGGTTAACCACTTGGTCAAATTTTTCTTTCTTCTCTTCTCTTTCCTCTGTTCTATTTCTTTCTTCTCACCCCAATCTCTATCCTCTTATTGTACCCTTTCTTCTTTTGAATGAGAACGCTTGTGTGCATTCTCCCAAAGACAAGGTGAGGTTTCTTGGCCCAATTGTCTTGTAAATTAACCATGTGTGTGTGATTGCAGAAATAGAAGAGTACAAGTCAAGGGAGGCGATTTCAAACCAGTTGTAAAACTAGGGGGCCTTTCCGTCGTGATCTAAGAGGGCACCCTCGCGAGTCAACCCGAGTGAGTCACGGACCCAGGTAAGGTGTGTCCCGCCTCACATCAAATTCCTCTCTTATCGGTTCATGTACCTGCCCTTGTTTCTCAACAAGGTTCTCGAGAGAGCGGTCTCAAGTCTCGAGTTTTTCTTGAAAACAGAGACACATTCCACCAGGTCATCCCGACCTGGGGGGGAGATCGAGGCATCTAACCAGCTTGGAGACTCCATCAGGAACACACTACCCCTTTGAAAGATCGTTCTTGTTTGGCTTGTTTCTCCTTTATTTTTCTGCTTTGCATTCACCTTGCTTCAGAGTTCTCTAACCCGTTTATCCGAATCGGGGACTCTCTAACCCCCACATTTGCGACTTCCCCTCGAGAACAAGCTCCTCCAAACTTCATTTACGACTTTTCTATTGAGTGAAGACCCAGTGTCTAGCTCTCAAGTCTTGACCTGGATAGGTGTAAGAAGGGACTTAAAGGTTCCTAACTCCCCATCTCCTAGCTCTGGTGGAACCTCCACTGAAGCACTTTTTATAGGTAGCACATCTGCTACCACTCATAGCAAGCACCAGTCATATTGCTGAGGTATGCTGAAGGGCTGCCCTGTCCTCTTCTGGAAATGGAAAGCAAGTTGTTGTTGCTCTTGTGGGTCGCCGCAAGGTTATCCCCCATATTCCCACAGTTCTGCACCACCTCGGGTCTCTATGTTTAGAGACTCAATACATCGAGGAGGAGACTCTAGGGCCTCCACCTCTGGCACCAACCCTAAGGCTAGTGGGTCATCCACTCGAGCCACTCCTCGGGGCAACCCTTATGTTACCTCAAGTGGGTGTCCAAGATCAAGCCTCCTTGGGTTGAAACCTATACACATGCATGAGCATACCATCGCTTGGGGTGACGCTGTTGCTATGCCAACCCGAGTACACGGGAAACGCCCCCTCATTCTCCCTCTCAGCACACACTATGTAAGAGACAAGCTCCCTCCTGTTCCCTTATAGACATGTGTTCGTGATTCTCGACCTCCTAAGGCCAGAATGGCTATTCGAGCCCGGGTTGACTCTCAAGTCACCTGTGATCCTTCTTTAAGGGGCACACATGCCCCACCTTCCCGGACCACCTCTCGCTCTCGACTCAGGCATCATAATGAGTCGATCCCTTTCCCTCTTGCCCCTTCTCTTTTGGGCGAGCGCTCCAAGCCATGGTACGTAAAGCCTTTCCCCAAGAGTACCATCTTGAGCCATCCCCATCAGCTCGGTCATGTCTCTGGAGCCCATAAGAGAGCTTAGGGCAATGACCTTATAGGAGATCAAGTCCTTCATCCTCCCTGGCCTAGGTTGACCCCAGTTCCTGGTCCATACCCATTGCTTCACCTAATGGAGACGACTCTTTCGTGCGCAAGAAAAGCCTGCCAGCTATAGTCCCGATCGCAGTTCTGGCATGAGGTCCATCAAAGCCTCAAAGCCAAACACAACAAGGGTCTGCAAATCCTGACTAGAATAGCCACTCAAATAGTCGGGGCAGCCAGCTCCAATGACCCTCTCCACACGAACCCCTTCTACCAGCTTCAGATGACAAAGCCGAAAAAAGAGGTGCGAGAATCCTGCACAGAAGTCACCATCGTAGAAGATGACCCGACCACCCAGCAACCACAGTCCCAAGACTGTCAAGAACCGATCCTCACACGGTCAACGTATAAGACTCGAGTTCAATTGAGGCATGTTGAGCCCTTGCCGACCGATGTGCTGCGCACGACCTGCCAAGCTCGAAAGCCTTCAACTACACTGAGGCTGACCTCCCTTAAGAAATAGGCAGTGTTATGGTCGTGAACGAGCTGAACGACAACCAAGAAGAACGCATGGATAGGTTCGATCACATGGTTCGAGCAATGATGGAGAAGATAGATCGCATGGAAAGCACGCAGCCTACAACTAATTTGTCCCACCATGAGGCCAATTCACCTCCTCCGGAAGACGTAGCTCCAAAGAAGACTTCCCCACCGGCCTCCTAAGGTAGTTCTGTCCCTCAAATGGTTTCACAGGCAGACATCGATGCCATGGTAACCCATGGTTTCACAGGCAGACAGATCCTGAGAGTGCAGGGTACAATACTTTACCAAATCCGTACCCCTCCTACATTGATCAAGTCCCATTTCCCTCAAATTACCAAAAAGGGAACCTTCACCTGTTTAATGATTCAACATTCCTGCACCAACATATCGCGCATTTCAAGCTGCATGTCGAGAGACAACGACTGATGGGAGACTTCTTCTTTGTCAGTTTGTTGAAACTCTTGATGGCCGGCCTTTCAGTGGTATGCTTGGCTTCCCTCAAATTTAGTACACACTTGGGAAGAGATGGAACAACTGTTCTACCAGCACTTTTATGAGGTTCAGAGAGAGGTCCAAACCATTGAGCTTCTCACCCTGACCCAAGAGCCGGACGAGCTTGTGGACCAATTCATAGCCAGATGGAGGGATTTGGCTGCTTACCACACCAATCTTATGTCAGAGAAAGAAGTAGTTCAGACTTGCATACAAATCATCCAACCCAAGATTGCTCTACATGTTGAGGCCGCCAATCCAACCTCCATGTCAGAGATGATCTCTAAGTTGGCTCGCATAGAGTGCCTGTCATGCCACCATGGCGGGTCACATCAGCAGTCTTCGAGCTCGGGAAACAATCGGGCAATAGTAATTCTCGAACAAACACCCGGGGCAATCAGCAGAAAGGGGTAATCAATGCGATCATCATTGTTAGTGATCCGAAGAAGGCTGCCCCTCAAACTTTGGATCTCTCCAAAGGAGTAGGCACAATAAAGACGCAGACGGCTCCTTTGGGAGGTAAGCAACAACAGTCATACAAATCGGGTACCCCCACTTGCAAACCTTAATCGAAACGACTATTGGGACATGCATAAGAATAAGGTTTATCCTTTCAAAAAGGAATGGGTTCTCGCATTATTCAAACTATTGCTGGAGAAGAATATGATTGAGCTACCTGAGATCAAGTTTCATGATCAAGATGGTCTCGATATGCATGCAAACTACTGTGTTTATCATCGGAGGATAAGGCACCCCATGGAGGAATGCTACACACTCAAGGACCTCATCGAAACTCAGATTCAGAAGGGTTAGATAAAGCTTGAAGAACTCAAGAAAGCATTCGGGGCAGTTGAGGCCTCTCACGCAGTGACAGTACAGGAGGAAGATGAAGGCCCATGTGCTTCTGATGAGCTGCCATCAGATCTCCTTCAAGCTATGTTTAGTATGATGCTCCAACAAGGACTCTTCACACCAAGGCCGATAAGATAGCTTAGACATCTTGCTCACGGAACTGAGAACCACTGGTGCCCATCAGATATGGGGCCGCAAGCTAAGCGAATGATATGGATTCAAAGCCGTGGTTGCGAAGAAAGTGCAAAGAGGTCACATTGCTTGTGCCGTTATAGAAGAGCACCCTCAAGACACTACTCGCACCCAGGAGAACATCTCAGTACAGGGTCCCCGAGATGATACTTCTGATCCCTCTGAGCCCTCGACTTCCCAGCCATGAAAAGAGATCGCACGAAACTATCTTAGCCGCAGGATGCAAAGGGCTGGAAAGAATTATCTACCCATTGAGAAGATATGCCTCGCACTAATCTTCGTGGTACAGAAGCTTTGCCACTATTTTCTCGGTCACGAAGTATGGCTCATATCAAGAGTGGATGCTGTCAAATTTCATATGACAAGCCCATGCCTGTCGGGACGCCTTGCTAAATGGGCATTATTGCTGATGGAATTTGACATCACTTATCTACCACAAAAGGCTGTCAAATGTCACACCTTGGCTGATTTTATGGCAGCACATCCGATCCCAGCAGAATCTCCTTTATCAAGTGATCTTCCTAATGAAGAGGTATTTTGTGCGGAACTTGCCCATACGTGGAAGATGTACTTCAATGGAGCCTTCCAATCTGATCGAGGAGGCGTTGGAGTAGTACTCTTGACTCCACGAGGGGGTATAATTCCTCTTTCTCTCTCGCTAAAGCTGACTCACATAATGAGGCGAGTATTAGGCTCTCATAATTGGATTGGAGATCACCCTGGATCTACACTTGGAGCAACGCGATATCTACATCGATTATGAATTGGTGATATGGAAGCTCAACGGGATCTATGACGTGAGAAAAGACACTCTTAAGCCCTATCACGATACTGTAAAATCGTATATGGCTCAATTTGATGATATGTCCTTAAGTCATATCTCGAGATGATTAAACTCGCAGGCTGATGCACTCGGAATGCTCGGAGCTACCGTTCAATTGTCCTCACTAGGGCCTATGCCCATTTGGGTAGCAAAGTGGAAACACATTGAATTGAGAACCGAAGTGGAAGCGAATGATGAGAGAATTCTCTTCCCCGAGTGCCCACCTTACCCATACAGGGCACTTCTATCAGCCAAAGAAGTTATTAAAGCCTAGCAGAACATGGCATAGAGTCTAGGAGCTGACATTCAAAACCATGAATCGGAGTTCTTCGACCCAATATGTGCGAAAATCGAGTAGGTGGAAGATTGGAGAGAACCCATCATTAACTTTGTAAAGCACGGTAGACTGCTTGAGGATCGTGCCAAGTACAATAATGTGCATCGAATGTCTACCAATTACACCCTCCTTGAAGAAGATGCTCTCTGTATACGGTCTTTTGATGGTATTCTTCTCAGATGTGTAGACGCACAAAAGGAAAATAAGGTGTTGGAGGAAGTACACTCAGGCATTTGTGTGCTGCATCAGTCCAACCCTATGCTCTATGAACAGATATGTAGATTGAGATATTATTGGCCCTCGATGGTTGTTGATACCTTAAACTACGCCAAGAGGTGTCAGGTGTGCCAACTGCATTCTAGCCTTATTCATCAGCCTCCAGATCCCCTACACCCTACAATAGCATCATGGCCTTTTTCACAATGGGGTATGGACATCGTAGGGCCTATTGACACTCCTTCTAGAATGGTTCATGTCTTTATTCTAGCGGCAACAGACAATTTTTCTAAGTGGGCTGAAGCGATCCCTCTTAAGCAGCTTCCTGGGGCTACGATACCCAACTGCGTGTGACATCACATCATGTACAAGTTTGGGGTGCCTGATCTGATTATATCTGACAATAGCCCTCAGTTAAGAAGTCATCATATTGATCGCTTAGTTAACCAGTTTGGTTTCGAGTGGAAGTACTCAACTATGTACCACCCTCAAGCTAATGGATTAGCTGATGCCTTCAATAAGACCCTATGCAGCGTTTTAAGGAAGTCGGTATCAAAGACAAAGAAGAACTTGCATGAGAAGCTTCCTGAAGCACTGTGGGCATATCGCATCACCACAAGAAATTCCACCGATTCCACTCATTATTCCTTGATTTATGAGGGCGAAGCAGTCTTGCCTCTCGAAATTCAACTCCCCTCGCTGCTTGTCGCCATACATCAAGGATTGACCGATGACGCGAGAGTCAAGCTTTGTTATCAAGAATTAGATACACTTGATGAAAGAATTTGGAATCTCAACAGAATCTCGAACTCAACCAAGGGAGAATGAAGAGGGCCTTTGACAAGTCAGATAAAGTCCGCTCATTCGCTTGTGGGGACCTAGTTCTAGTCGTCACAAGGCTAATCGTCATGCATGGGCAGTGCAAAGGGAAGTTTGAACTTAAGTGGGAAGGCCCCTTCATAATTAAGAAAGTCTCGCCAAACGGGCCCTCTATTATGACACAGTGAGAAGAGGTAATGCTCCTCATCAATGGGCGATACCTAAAGAAGTATTACCCCTGATATGCTCTTAAAAGATTAAATGTGCAATAAAAAAAGAATTAAAAACAAAAGAAAAGAAAAGGAAAAGGAAAAGAAGTAAGACAATACAACAAAGTTTAACTCTTTTTATTGCATGAGAAGAGGTTACAAGTTATAATCAAAACCCATTATCATGGAGATTACAAATATATATTATCAAGCATTGCTCTTACATTAGAGGAAAAGAGAACAATTGACCCCCAGCGCTGCTCTTGCATCTGAGGAAAAGAGAATAGTTGACCCTCAGTGCTGCTCTTACATTTGAGGAAAAGAAGACGGTTACAGGTCAAAAGCTAGCTTCTCTTGCATCACAGGAAGGTAGAAGGAAATCGAGTTTATCAGACATATAAAGCAGACCCTTTTAGCAAGGAGATGCCCTATGATGGAGAGCACGCTTTCTTCACAGTAAGTAACCTTTCACAGAGCAACATGGAGTTCGTAGCTGTGCTGGAGGACTTGGCTTCTAACAGACTTCATAAGTTTGGCCTTACCATTGGTCACCACCCTTTGCCTACCCAAGTCATCACCGTGCACGACCACAGTCGTGAACAACTTGCCACCATCCATTAAAGGATTGCCAGGCGAGTAGCTACTGTCGTGCATGATCATCGTCGTACATGACTCATCATCGTGCACGACCACAACCGTGAACAACTTGCTGCCGCCTATGAAAGGATCGCCTATCGAGCAGCTACCACCTCGCATGACTAACGCCGCGTGCATTGTGTTTCTACCATATGTGACTAACACTGCAAGTGACTGTCGCTGCTCACGACTATAATCACACGCTTTCAGTCGTGACTTTTCAACTGCTCACGACCTTTAGGTTCCTTGTTCCCCTTTGGTTCCCTGTGTCCCTTTAGTTCTCGCTGACCTTTCTACTCCCCAGGCCCTTCGTCTTCCCTGCAACTGTTCACCTTCCTCGTACGTGCAGATGGTGACCGTTCACTTTCCCAGTGACCGTTCGCTACCTGCGACTCTTCACTGCCCTGTGACTTCGCAGCTCTTCCTTGAAAACCCTATACCACCACTAGGGAACTCCTCTAATCGTCGAAAACTCGTTGCCGGACCTTCCCTCTATGACCCGATGATGTAAAACAATAGAAAAATCACGAAACTTACTTACAGGACCCTGCTAAGCTCTCAGCCCCTTTCCCTCACTATTTTGATGTCCCAGAACCATTGTCGGAATCCTAACAGTCCCCGGCAAACCTCGTTTTTCTTCGCCTTGGCAACAATGATACTCACCTAGTCACTGCAAACCCTTGCGAGTGTTCTGTCGTAGTTTCTCGCTGCTTGCCGGACTTCCAGTAAGTTCCTATGAACCCCACGTTCTAACCAGAATCTTGTCGGAAAGCACAACCAGCGCCAAGAAGTCTCTAAAACGTTTTTACCTTCGGTAAATGGTAAAAAGGGGTTTTCCCCCTTATATAGCTGATGCTTCCCCAGAGTACCCTCACAAATTGGAAATGACAGTCAGGTCAAACGACGATGGGTCGGGTCAGATCGGGTCGGGCTCAGGCCCATGTAATGCCAAGCACCAAACGTTGAGAGGATTAAGGCTCAAGTCGGGCTCAGGCCTGAGGCTTGAACTTAGATTAACGTCTGCACTTGTGACTAATGCCGCACGCTACAGTCACTGACTAATGCCGTGTGCGACCAACACCTTTTGTGATGATTGCTCAAAGCTGTGCGTGTTACTGCCGCTCATGCTAGTGCCGCGTGTGATACTGTTGCCCATGCTAGCGCTGTACCACCCATCGTGTCTGAGCCTGGCCACAGCCATGAGTGTTTTTCCACTATCCCTAGTGAGGTTACACTTGTGCCCTGGCCTGTCATCCCCATCAAAGCTACAAGCATGCCACAACCCTTCATCCCTTAATCCCCAGTGAAGTCTGCTTCCGTTTGCCATCCCTCGTCAGACTACCATCTCCATCTGAGCCTTCTGCTTGTGTATGCCATTAACCATATTATTCTCAAGAAGTCGGATTGCCATTCATGAACATATTCCCCATGAAGCTCCACCTACATGGCGACCCACACATTGGTCTAGATACACGACCCTAAACTGCATGGTCCAAACTATATGATCATAAATTATAGCGGAGGTCTAGTTGCACGACCTTAAACTGCATGGTCCTAGCTGCATTACTTTAAACTGCATAGCCATGGTCCAAACTATACTAACCTAAACTATAGTGAAGGTCTAGTCACATGACCTTAAACTGTATGATCGTAGCTGACTTTAAAATGCATAGCCATGGTCCTAGCTATATGACCTTAAAACTGTAGTGCACGTCCTAGCCGCATGACATTAAACTACTTTGCACAGGTCCAAGAGGCATGACCTTAAACTTGCCCCCACACATACGTGCACACCCATTTTGTGCGCACCATTTTCATAACTCCCCAGTCCATGCATTTCCCTTATCGCCATTCATCATTCCCCAGTGGGCCTTACCCATGCTCACAAACGACGAGTCATCTTGCCATCCATACTCATCGTCAGCTAGTGGGTCACAATTATCCATCTTCCATACCAACACCATCCATCTTTCATAGACAGCTTTGTGTCGTCTCCCTAAAGTGAGTCAAACCACCACGATGCTCAACCCGTGACCTGCATAGACTGTCATCCATCTTCACCACGGTCCAACTCTATGACCTTAAACTATAATACACATTCTGGCTGCATGATGCTAAAAGGCTTCGCACAGGTCCCGGAAGCATGACCCTAGACACGGCCTCACAAAAAAAATGGGCATGGTGTATACTTGAACAAGGGAATGCCATGAGTAAAAATGAAGGGAACGCGCATGGTCATGAAACCATGAGTAAGAGAGTTATGTGAAAATAAAAACCCGAGCACAGTGAAAACCCGAAAGGGCACCGAGAGTAAAAATGGAAGGGTGAACATGGCCATAAGGTCATGGGTAAAAGAGCCTCAAACGAAAGGAGGTTGGTGAAAACCGTCTCTACTGTGCCACTTCCCAAGTCCAAGCAAAATCGCAAAAGGGTGATTGGAAGAGAAGAGCAGGTTGATGCAGTGCTCTCCTCCAGAAGATCCCTCATCATCAAAAATATCGTCCAACATGATGAGCAGACTTAGAAAGCATACCTCAACATCTTTCTTCAGTGATGGGTGAACACATAGCCCAGCTGCCATCCCCTCTTTAGTGTTGGGTGAACATGTAGCCCAGTCACCATCCCTTCTTTGGTGCTGGGTAAACACGTAGCCCAGTCATCATCAACAAATAGTCCACACGAGGGTGAGGACTTTGATAGGATCCCTCAAGCAATCAAAACAATCCACTCAGGGGTGAGGACTTTGATGGGGTCCCCCAAACAAACAAATAGTCCACGTAGGGGTGAGGACTTCAATAGGATCCCCAAAACAAACAAACAGTCCACGCGGGGGTGAGGACTTCGATAGAAATCCCCAAACAAACAAAACAGTCCACGCGAGGGTGAGGACTTCGATAGGATCTCTCAAAACTTTCTCTCTTCTTCTCTATTTCTCTCTCTATTCTTCTATCTCTTTCTTGCCATCTCTTTCTCCGTTTCTCTCTATTTTTCTCTCTTTCTCTCTCTACCTCTTTCTTTCCCCTTCTCTCTGTATTCTTCAATTTCTCTTCTTCTCTATTTTTCTATCTCTTTCTCTATTTCTCTTTCTATCCCTCTATCTCTTTCTTCTTCTCTATTTCAGCTCTCTTTCCCTTTCTCTCTCTATTCTTCTATCTTTCTTCTTCTCTATTTCATCTCTCTTTCTTTCTTCCTCTATTCTTCTATCTTTCTTCTTCTTTATTTCATCTCTCTTTCTTTCTCTCTCTATTCTTCTATCTTTCTTCTTCTCTATCTCTCTTTCTTTATTTCTCTCTCTATTCTTCAATCTCTCTTCTTTTGTATTTCTCTCTCTTTCTATATTTTTCTTTCTATTCCTCTATCTCTTTCTTCAACTTTATTTCATCTCTTTCCCTTTCTCTCTCTATTCTTCTATCATTCTTCTTCTCTATTTCATCTCTCTTTCCCTTTCTCTCTATTATTCTATCTTTCTTCTTCTCTATTTCTCTATCTCTTTCTCTATTTCTCTTTCTCTTCCTCTCTCTCTCTATTTCTCTTTCTCTATCACCCATCCCTGTTTCTCTTCTTCTCTCATCTTCTCTTGACATGCATGGTAGTGGCAGCACCATGCATGCACACCTCTCTTCTTCCCTTCTTCTCTCTCCTTTCTATCTCCCTCTTTTCTTCTCCTCTGTCTATTTCTCCCTTCTTCAGTGCTGGATTAACACGTAGCTCAACCATTCTTTTCTTATCTTCTTCTCTCTGGTTAGGTGCCTCGATCTCACCCTCCGGATCTAGGTGATTTGGTGGCACGTGTCTCGGGTTTCTGGTGAACTCGGGATTTGAGATCGCTCTCTCGAAACCTTGTTCGAGGGTAAGTGCAGGTACACCAACCAATGAGAGAGGAATTTTAGGTGGGTTCGGGACTTAC
This sequence comes from Amborella trichopoda, assembly GCF_054954075.1. NCBI lineage: Eukaryota > Viridiplantae > Streptophyta > Magnoliopsida > Amborellales > Amborellaceae > Amborella > Amborella trichopoda. The sequence goes on from NC_142344.1 coordinate 33,269,932, forward strand.
TCAGGTTGGCTCGCGTGAGTGCCCTCTTATAACACAAAGAAAGGTCCCCTAGCTACTTAAGTTGGTTCGAAATAGCCTCCCTTGACTTGTAATCCTTTTGTTTTTCTACACAACACTTCTATGGTTAATTTGTAAGACAAGTGGATCGAAAGGACCCACCCTTGTCTTAGGGTAATGCACATTCACATGAGAAGGCAATGAAGTGCAATTTTAGGTGAGAGAGAGAAAAGAGAAGAGAGATTGACATAGGGGTGAGACTAGAATGACAACAAGAAATTACAGGCTCGGAGTGGTAATAAGACGGGCATGGTTATCAGGATTAGCACGGCAGCAATACTACTTGAAACCGAGGTCGGCGGTTTGGTGATAGGCTAGATCTACCCTTAGTCAAGTGAGAGGAGAAAGAGGTGAAGAGGAAAGAACAAGATGGGAAAGAGAAGGAGAAATCTAGAAGTCAATAAGCAACGTGGTGGGCAATGCAAGGAGATGATGTATCCCTTGTGGATGGCACTAACTCTTGATGAGGCACACGACGATAGTTTCTGCTAAGTCACACGACGATAAGCACGGGACGGGGGGAGAACAACGACGAGCCCCAAGCACACAGGCTGCGATAGGTGTTGCCAAAGCCCTAGCAGGCGGCGATAAGTATCGCTGTCTACACTAGACTCACGACAGGGAGAGACTCCTGCAGGTGGAAACAAAACTTGCCGTCTGCGCTCTTCACCGAGACATCAAAGCTATATCTGTGGGCAGCTATGGGAAGCACCGGCTACAGACCTCACTTGAAGGAAGAAACAGACAATTAGAAGGGGAAGGAGACTAGTGCATGGCGCTGCCATTGCCATGCATGCCCTGTGAGACCAAGGGAGAGGCATGCATGGCACTGCCACTGCCGTGAATGACCCCTGCAAGGAACTCAGATGAAGAAGAAGGAGAAGAGGGGGGAGAAGAGAGAGAGAAGAAGAAAAGGAAAAGAAGAGAGAGAAGGTTTAGCTCAACCCTGGGGGTACCGGTCAAACGTTTCTCTCACCTCACTCCCTCTCTCAAGCGTGACACAACAATGGTAAGAAAGAGAAACTTATATTAAATGAAAACTCTCTCTTGTGTGTGTATCTGTCCCTTCTTTTTTTCTACGTACAGTGATGGTATGTATATATAACAGTGTGCCCCAAACATAGGTGGATGATCAAAAGTAGCCCTAATTGATAGAAATTAAGATTAAATTGAATTAAAAGAATTAGAAAATAGGGTGTAAAATGATGGATTTGCCCCTTCTAAACAAGTTGTGGAATTTCAGAACAGTCCCTGTGTTGCCTTAGAGCTTGGGTGATATTACATGGCTGATCGGAGGTCATTTTGATGCCCGATTGATCGTAAGATGATTGTTTTCTTGTAGGGCTCAGCATGGCGATCGATTTGATACCAACTTCGAGCCATGGATCGTGTTTTTGGTGCACGAACATGTGACTTGAGATTTGAGTAGATCTTGAAACATTGGATCGATACTGTGTTCATTCCTTCATGTTTTTCCATGTTTTCTTCATTGAATCACACTGAGCATGCCGCTACGATCATGGGGCACCAAACGTAGCTTGATTCAGTGCCAAAACGAAGATTTTGTGAGTTTGGAATTTTGGCAAGAATCAAGGAGTTCAGCGATGGAATTTATAGATTGTTCGTCGGCTTCGTGTGTAGAATCCGACAGTTCATCAAGTACGATGTTTGTGTCCGAGATGACCCGGGACCCTACGCCCGTAATGGAATTGGTCTTGCATCGATCGGGCTCTCGAGCGGCGTGATTTGGTCTCTCAAGCGAGGCATGAGGCTGCTGAATTTCTTGCACTTTCTTCATGGATCAGCAACTTCTCTCTAGCTTTTCTACGCGCTCGGGAATCGTCACAAGGCATGCCACATATCGAATCGCTCGTCTTGACTAAACGAATATGCTCACCAAATTTGAGTGTGATCCAAATTAGGACAAGTGAGATAAGAGCATCAGAAGTCACTTCTCGTGACTATCCCTTCAATGGTGTAGTGTTATAGGGTGGTCGCACAGGAATAGATTGCAACTTCTCCTGTGTTACTCTTTCGCCTATAACTTCTTCCTAGAAAGTCCGTTTGAGCTGAAACTTGACCTCTGGGCTTTTTAATCATGCTGGATCCAATGGTGGTGGTCCCATAGTAGTTTGAGATGTTGAAAATGTTGCTCTACTTATAGGGGTTCGTTTCAGGGTACTAGAAGTCGATTCTGTCGGAACTATTTATCAGTCTGCACTGCCTTAAACATGTCAGAATGTGATGAAACTTGGTAGGAAACTCTTGGGAGACCTCATGAAGATCTTGGCTTGTTCTAGAGCTATTCTAAGACTGTCAAAATTTCCACTACTTGCTAGGCCTTGATTAAGCGGGGCCCCAGGTTGATGAAAAATACCTTCCAACACATACCCCACCGATTGTTGTGTTTCGAGAGAATCGAGAACGGAAATCATTCAGGAAGTTTGAGTGTTCTTTGTCAAATTCCACACCCTCAAGAGACTAGCTGTCGCTTTGGAGCATGAGGCCTTTATTAGGACCTCCTCATACAAAACCAGGCCTTTTTTGAACGCCAATTGCTATGAACTTTCGATCAGTGTTTGTTGCTACAGCAGGTTTTGTTTTGATGCTCAAGGTATCTCCTGTAGGTCCTGTCTAGCGGGGTCCAGCCAGGGGCTTCTGACCCAACCCGAAAGTCTGGTCCCATGTAGGCTAGGGGATTTGACAAAGACGTACCCTGAAGCCTGCGGCAGGTTAGACCCCTGCTTTGTCAGTTTCTTGCCATCGCGATGACACTTATCATTTTCAGAGGGATCTTTTGGTCATCATCCTCACCCTCAAGGACTCTTGTTATTGTTAGGAGAACTTATGCCGCTCCCACTCCCTGATGAGCAATGAAACTGGGGAAATCTTATGTGGCTCTCACTCCCTGATGAACCATGAAACTGGGGAGATCTTATGAGGCTCTCACTACCTGATGAGCCATGAAATAGGGGAGATCTGATGTATCTCTCACTCCTTGATGAGCCATGAAATCAGGGAGATCTTATGTTCTCTCACTCCATGATGAGCCATGAAACCAAGGAGATCTTATGAGGCTCTCACTCCCTGATGAGCCATGAAATCAGGGAGATCTTATGACGCTCTCACTCCTTGATGAGCCATGATATCAAGGAAATCTTAAGCAGTTCTCACTCCTTGATGAGCCATGAAATCGGGGAGATCTTATGTGCTCTCACTCCCTGATGAGCCATGAAACAGGGGAGATATTATGTGCTCTCACTCCCTGATGAGCCATGAAACTGGGGAGTTGGCTGAGGCTGTGGAAGTGCGTCAACCTGCTTTGTCGGTCCAAGTGCCCTTTCGCGGGTTTTTCAGTTGAACATGGGAAGTGGCATCATGAGGACGGTGTTTTCCCTGCTTCTGTTATATTTGGGCACTTTGACGCATGATTTTGTGGTCATGTCTACCCTTTTCATCTATTTTTGCTCACGGTGCCCTCTTGGGGTTTTCACCGTGCCTGAGTTTCTTTTTCCATGGAACTCTTTTACTCATGGTTTCGTGACCATGCCCGTTCGTCATTTTCACTCATGGCATTCCCTTGTCCAGGTGTACACCATGCCTATTTTTATTTGAAAAGGTGTGTTTTAGGGTCATGCCTTTGAGACCTGTGCGAAGCCTTTTAATGTCATGCGGCCAGGACGCGCACTATAGTTTAGAGTCATACAGCTGGACCGTTGCAGTGTGGAATTGCAGTCTGTAAAGGCCACAGAGTGAGTTTGGTGATGACTTTGACTCACTTGGGAGGATGGCATGAAGTTGCCTGTGGAGAGTTGATTGGATGGTAGGTGAAAGGTGGTGACCTACTAGCTGATGGCGAATGTGGGTGCCAAGATGGCATGTCGTTTGGTGAACATGGGTAAGACTAACTGGGGCATGATGAAAGATGGTGAAGGTGGCCCGCGCACACAAATGGGCCAGCTAGGGAAGACGTGCATGGAGATGCATGTAAAGGGCACATGCACCTAAGTAGGCTCACTGAGGAGAAGAAGAGGGTACGCGCACACATGCGAAGAGATCTAGATGAAGGTGGTGACCCTACGAGGAGTAGTAAACGGGATAGGCTTCATTGGGGATTAGAGGGCCAGTGTGACTTCACGGGGATAATAAATATCGGTGTGCATGGAATTCTGACAGGCAAGAGCACAAATGAACCACACTGTGGGTTGAAGGAATAAGAATGGCCTTAACTCTCTGGAGAAGACGGGGTGAGTGCGACCCTTGCATACATCAAACTCCACTGGGGGTCTAATTGGAGTTATGCATATGGACTATTTGTCGCACTGCGCATTACAGTTTTAGGGTCATGTAGCTCAGACCATACCTATGCAGTTTAAAGTCATACAACTAGGATCATGCATTTTGTGGTCGTGCAACTAGACCTCTGCTACAATTTAGGGTCGTATAGTTTGGACCATGGTGTTAAGCCTTTTATCGTCATGCGGCCAGGACATGCACTACGGCTTGAGGTCACACATCTACACCGTGGTCGTAAGTTTAAAGTCTTGTGACAAGGACTTTGTAGTTTAAGGTCGTGCAACTAGACCTCTGCTACATTTTAAGGTCATATAGTTTGGACCATACAGTTTAAGATCGTGCACCTAGACCATGGAAGTGCAGTTTAATGTCATGTAGAGTGGACTATGGTAGTGCAGTTTAAGGTGATGCAGCATGAACCACAGTAGTGCAGTTTAAGGTCATGCAACACCATGGAAGTGCAGTTTAAGGTGATGTAGCACGGACCGTTGCTGTGCAGTTTAAGGCCATGTAGCGTGGACCGTGGCAGTGCAGTTTAAGGTCATACAACGCAGACCGTGGTAGTGCAGTTTAAGGTCATGCTGCGCGGACCGTGGCAGTGCCGTTTAAGGTCATGCAGTGCAGACCGTGGCAATGCAGTTTACGGTCATGCGGCATGAACCGTGATTGTAGTGAGGAAACGCTGATCCATGAGGAATAGAGCGATCACCAAGGACTGAGCTCTCTGAGGAGCAAAATTTTGGTGCAGGGCATGAGCTTCCTGAGGATGAGAAACGATGTTCTGAAGAGGAGTGCCATGGCATGCATATGACACTAAGTTAGGTCCCTTGGTGAAGCACATAGCGGCATCCCTTGACGTTCTGTGCGGTGATGATCTCTGGACAAGATGCGCGGTAATGACCCCTAGACAAAACGCGCAGCAATAATTCCTTGGATGAAGCGCTCGGCGATAGTCCCCTAGGCAGAGTGCTTAATGAAAGTATTGACGAGTTGCGCGATGATGACCTATGGACGAGACACGCGGTGATGACCCTTAGACGAGACATGTGACAATAATCTCTGGACGAGATGCATGACGATAGTCTCTGGTCTAGGCGGTCGGTAAAAGTCTTGATGGGGCACGCGACACTAGCCTTCTGATGAGGCACACAACACAAGTCTTGAAGAGGCGCGTGACGATGATGCTTCGGGTCTCGGGCTTGACCCTCCTCAGTCTGGTCTTATTGCCATCAAGTGCTGGGGACTAGAGCATCATTCCCCATTTATCGGGTGAAGTTTGCGATACTGCGGGTTATAAAACAGGGAGATACCCCACTTTACTGTTTTATCAAAGGGTAAAACAGGAGATAGCTTTTTAGAGAGAGAGAGAGCCAAAGCTTCCTGGCAAGGGTTTTCCAGTGAGCACTTCTTGGCCAAAACTTGCAGAGACAAGCACTTAGGAGTTTTTCTGACGAATTTTAGGAGGAGTGAAGCTTTGCAGCGTGATTGCGAACACTTTCCAACAAGTGTCGAGGCTTTCTGAGCATGGCAGAGGGTTTCTCAAAGCCTTGGCCGAATTTGCAGAGGTACCTTGCTGGGGTTTTGGTGCTCTTCTGATCGTTCTGCTACTGAAGGGGAGGTCGTAGAGAGTTCAGACGGCTCTGTCGGTCCTCAGGTTGTTAGAGGAGAAGAAGAAGGGGCTACATTGAGCTCACCAAAAACTTAGTGGAATTTTGGTGAGCTTTGGTGAAATGTTGAAGTGGGAAACTAGGGAGTAGGGCAATCCGCAAGGTCTCAGGGAAGTCTTCTGGGGACTTCTGGTGGTTTTTGCTAACTTCAATAACATGTAGAAGGCAGGGAAGGATGTCCCAATGAAAGGAGTGAATTCCAAGCGAAGAGGAAGTGCCGGTGGGAAGCCAAAGGGTTGCATGACCGTAACGGTCGAGGAGGTGAGGAGTCATGGGACAGCGAACGACTGCCCTCCGCAGGTGCGGTGATAGGCCATGCCGCAAGTGTCAAGTGGCGTGTTCAGATTCAAGGGACGCACGTGCGATACATGCTGACAGCTGAAGCGAGGCATTAATGTGCCTTGGTTCGCAAGACATCGATAGTCCTTGGTTGATCAAGAGATGACGATTCTCTCCTGACAGTTGACGACGATAGTCTTGCTTTTGGATAAGGTCCTCCGACAGATGTCTTCTCGGTGATGGGCAAAGGCCTCTAAAGCTTACAGAATGCGGGCTTCTTCCAACAGGGAGCTCACTATTATTGAGGACGAGGAACCTCTCGTTATTGAGAACAAAACACATCTCCCTCCTCAACCTCCTATTTCTGGAAGTGAGAGCAAGTACGACCTGATAGTAATGGGCAATGAGGCGATTCCCCTTCCCACCCCGAGAGGGAGTTGTGCACCTTCTGCTCAAAGGGAATTTATCATAGGCTCAGCTTTTGTAGTCACTTCCTTTTTGAGGCAAGTTGTTCATCCCCTCGTTTGGCGAGGCTTTGTCGTATCACAGGCTGTGATGCCTTTCCCGACACAAGTTACCGGGCTCAATCGCCATAATGTATCTGAAGACAATGGACATGATCTTCTTAGAGCCGCATATCAACTTTTCAGCCGGGCTTCTTTGTTCAAGCTGATCACGTTCCCTCTTTTGGTGGAGACGCTAATAGACAACCTTTTAGACTTTAATATCCCTTGTGCAGACTTGTTCAAAGAAAAAAGTGGATGAAGTAGCTCGACAGGCTAAGGCGGTTCTGATGTTAGAAGAATCAGCTTCTATTGAGAAACATCCCTCTATCAGGCCTTTACTTAGGTTCTTCCCTAGGCGTCTAACTGTCAAAGATTCCGTGACGTTGCACTTGGGTAACCTTAAAACCAACTTGCTCATGCGTCAGTTTGTTCACTCAGATTTTGAGATTTTTCCTTCAGAGATTCCTTTGATATTTAAAGAAATCCCATGTTTTGAAAATTAGGATGACATGACGATCCTTGCACGTAACATCAATGATCTACAAGGCTTTCTTACTACAGCCCGTGAGGTAGGAAGACACCCATTTTCACCTCAGTTGGTATGCGGAGAATATCCTACTTTGGTTAGAAAGTTTGCTCTTCTCCGGGCGACAGTTATGAAGGATGGGATCAAATGGACTTAAAAGGACTATTATAGGCTTACTATTGAGAATTGAGCTGAAATCTTTATTTATAATTCTTTGTATTCAAATCCAAGTTTATAACAATCCTTGATTGATGAATGAAATAGATCTTTCCTCTTCCATGTGTATTGCATGTCTTTTGTTTTTCCCTTTTCTTTCGTTTCACTGCTTCCGCCCCTTTATGGTTTGAGACAAGAAAGTATAGCCCACTCCTTGCTTCATCTTGTGGCAGCCTGCAGTGGCTTCATTGACCTCGAATGGGGGAGCAGTTGCTACCTCACCCTTGAGTGTTTGATTGGAGAGGGGCTCATAATTCATGGTTTTCATGATTTGATGAGCTTGCTCACTGTAAAAGCTCCAGTTTAGTGGAGCTTTAGCTTCGACTCGACATACATTGCTTTTGAGGATTTCGTAAGTCATAGTCTCAGGAACAAACTCCTTTAGGTGCTTTGAAACGACGCGCATAGCCTTCAGCTGATTCTGGAGGATATGCACCTCGCTTCTCAGCTCTGCCAAGGGGTCTTTCTCTTGAGAGCTAGAGGGATGACTCTTGTCTGCCTGTATTTCCTCAACAACCTCGGGGAAGTGTAAGACCTTCTTTTAGCTACTGGTGATCTCCTTGTTCAAGGAGTACAGAATTTGGAGCACCTTTCGTGGTGGTTGGTGTGCTAGTTCTGCCTCTAGGAGAGTGATGGGGACATGCAGAACCTTTTGCTGGTCTGATGTATAGGTAACCCTTGGTGCTGGAAGATCCACCTTTGAGGCTTCCTCAGGCTCGGAGGCTACTTTTGACTCGTCGTTTTGTTCTGGCGAATTAGAAGTAGAGGGAGAAGCGTCATCTTCGGGAGAGGATACCATGACCTTGAAGAGGTGGCAAGGCATACTTGGGTGAATGGGGGTCAAAGGGAGGATCTTGCCTTATCTTTCCTCTTCTTTAAACCTATCCGTGATCATTCACCCCAGATCCTCAACGTCGTCATGAGACGAAGGTCCTGTCTCTCTCACAGAATTTCGATCATCATATTTTGGCTTTTCTAATGCTGGAAGATCTGTGAAATAATACTTGGCGTCGGCGTAGTGAGTTTCAATTAGGGCGAATGGTTTTTTGTCAGTTGAGACCGTGTGTTGCCTTCCATCTCGGCTGTACTTGAAACATTGGTGGAGCATCGAAGGACCCACCCCCTAATCGTGATGGCAAGGACGACCAAGTAGGACATTGTAAGAGGTATCGGTGTCGATTACGTGAACTGGGCATAATCGTTGAGATCGTCGGTCTTGAGGCGAAAACGAACTGTGCCAGCTGACTTTTCTCCTGACTGGTTGAACCCTTGCACAATGATGTGAGTAGGAGTGAGGTCGTCAGACCCTAATCCCAGTCGGGTGAGAATCCTTCTTGGGATCAGGTTAACTGCTGACCCTCCATCCATCGTGATCCGATTGAGAGGGTCGGCGTGCAGTTCACAATTCACGAGGAGGGGGCAATTATGAAATTGGCCTCCCAAATGAAGGTCATCTTCAAAAAAGGAGATTTCCAGGCACCCACTTAAAATGACTGGGTCATCCTCAATAGATTCCACCGCAGTCTTGTACAGCTCCGGGTTAAAACGAGCTTGGACCAAAGCCATACGATAGTCTCTAGACAGTTGGAGGGCATCAGAGAAACTTAAAAGGGCTGGAAGCTTTCTCAACTGCTCAATTACATCGTATTTTACTTTATCGTCATTCATCTTCTGTGTTTCTGATCCAGTCACTGGTCTAGGTGGTAGGGTAGGCTTAGGAATATGCTTTGATAGAGTTCCGGTTTGTGACACTGGCTGACTTTGTTGCTCAGTCGGTGCGGTCTGGGCTGATGGGGATGTAACAAGAGCTTGTACCAGGGATGTAAAGGCTTGAGGTTTAGGTTTAGGGAAAAGTGAAGGATCAGGAAATTCGAGGACCATGAGCTTTTGAGGTGTAGGTTGTAGGTTATTTCTTGATCTCAGACTCATTTGCCCCATGCTGACTGGTACTTCCAAGATCTGCAGCATGTGGGAGGCCTCTTTTGAACTGGAGCCTGAAGGTGGCCTGTTTTCGCCTCGGGTTGATAGGGCATCAGTGACTATTGAGAACTCAGCTGCCTGGGCCAGCATCACTTTGACACGCTCTTACCGTGGCATGGTGAGGCTGATGCCTCAGAACTCTTTGTTTAGAGTGTCGACGTCTGGGCATTACCGAGCGGTACCTACAAAAAGAATAGATGAGTGGGAAGGAAAAGAAGAGTTAGAACGTTTTGGGCACCTTTTTACGTCATCGTCGGAATTGGGCATTTTGTTGGGTATTTAAGGTCATGCCTCGGCTTTAACCATTGTGGGGTGCTTTTAATGTCGTCACCCATTTTGGCCAACTCCTGTGATATTGATAACTCAGAGCCGTCTGCCTGATTGGACGATAAGTTGAGGCGAGCTGCCCCTGAGATGAAGTCTTGCAAGATCGGCAGCGGAGGAAGGGGCCTGAGGAATTCTTCCTTGACTAGTGGCTTAGGAAGATGATTCCTTCAACGAGTTGTCTAAGGTGCTCGTCGTCTCCTTTGGGATCCCTGAGGGGGTGTTTGGACCGTCTTATCAAGCTAGTGAGTGGCCCTAACTTGTTAGTCTGCCTCATGTTTCAGGGATCTGAGCCTACTTTGCTCATGGTAGACTTCCTAGGGCTGAGAGGTCAAGGGCTATGAAATGTCCAGTGAATGCTCATGAGGGACTTGTAGCAGGGCTTCCTCTTGAATGAGAGCAAGGCTTGGACGTGTCCTGAGAGAACCGCACAGATGATGTGCCCTTGCTGGACTTTCTTTGCGACTATATCCTTGAACCCAGTGCACTCTTTGAGCTCCTTACCCCACACATGGTGATAGGGTCACTAGAGCTTTTTCGTGCCCTGGGCAAGACACTTGAGCTGCCTGGCTTACTTCGGGGTGACAAGACCCTACTAGAGAATTATCTCAAAGAGGGTCTGTAGAGGTTCTTGCTCACTATTTTGTTGGGCTTGCATTAGGGGGTCTTCTTGCACAGGCGCAAGAGGGACCTGAAGGTGTCTTGTCGAGTTGCCCTAGACCTCTTGACACTATTGCATCTTTTTTGCCAAGAGTTTATAGAAGCCAGTGCACTCGCTGATGTCATGACCATGTATATGGAGGTTCTCTGTCCCTGGAGGCAGGACCTTGGGCTGCCTTGTCGGCTCTGGGGTGGTGATCCCTTCTTCGAGCATTATAGAGAAAAATGCACAAAGGATAGCATGTGCCCCGTTGTCCTCTTGGATCATGACTATGTGGAATGCCTCAGCTGCCCTGAATGTCGTTTTCAACTCTTCGAGCTTTATCTGGCCCTTGTTGATAAGGGCCTCAATAGTGTTGTTGAGCTTGGAGCAGTCGTGAGTGGGGTGGCCTACTCTCTTATGATAAGCACAATACTTCTCATTCGACTCCTGTCCCAGTGACTGGTTAGGTTCCTCGATCTCGCCTTCCAGATCTAGGTGATCTAGTGGGACGTGTCTCGGGTTTCTGGTGAACCTGGGATTTGAGATTGCTCCCTCGGAACCTTGCTCGAGGGCAAGGGAAAGTATACCAAAAATGAGGGAGGAATATTTGGTGGATTCGGGACTTACTCGGGCTGGCTTGCTTGGATGCCCTCTTAGATCACGAAGAAAGCCCTCCAGCTGCTTGAGCTGGTTTGGAATCGCCTCCCTTGACCTGTAATCCTCTTGTTTTTCTGCACAACACTTCTATGGTTAATTTGTAAGACAAATGGGTCGAAGGGACCCCCCCCTTGTCTTAGAGCAATGCAAGTTCACATGAGAAGGTGATGACGTGAAAGGTTCGGTGAAAGATAGAAAAGTGAAGAGAGCTTGACGTAGGGGCACAGCTAGCTTGACAACAAAAAATTACTTACTTAGAGTGGTAGCAAGATAGACATGGTTCTTAGGACTAGCACGACGACAATACTACTCGATACCAATGTTGGCACGACAGTGCTGAGCTAAGTCTATCCTTAGTCAAGTGAGAAGAGAAAGGGATGAAGAGGAGGGGGAAACGACAAAGAGAAGAGAAGTTCGGACGTCAATCGACATCACCGTTGACAATGCGAGGAGATGACACATCCCTTGCCGACGGCGCTAACTCCTGACGAGGCACATGACTATGGTTTCTCCTAGGCCACACGATAAGAGGACTGGAACGCAGGGAGAATGACGATGGGCTCCAGATGCGTGGAGGAAGCTTGCAGGCGATGGGTGTTGCGAAAGCCTCTAACTGGCAACGATAAGTTTCACCGTCTTCGCTAGATGCAAAGTAGAGGGAGACCCCTACTGGCGGCAACAAAGTTCATCGTCTAGGTTCTTCGTCGAGATGTCATAGCTACATCGGTGGGCGGTGGCTATGTACTTCACTGGAAGAAAGAGACATGTGAAGGGAAGGGGAGGGGGACTCATGGAAGGCGATGCCATCGCCATGCACAACCCGTGTGACCAAGGGAGAGGCATGCATGGCATTGCCACTGCTGTGCATGACCTCTGTAAGGAACTTAGACGAAGAAGAGCGAGAAGAGAGGGGAGAAGAGAGGGAAGAAGAAAATAAAAAGAAGAGATAGCAGGTTTACCTCAACCCTAGGGGTACCGATCAAAATTTTCTCTCACCTCACTCTCTCTCAAATGTGAGAACACAATGGTAAGAAAGATAAACTTGTAATAAGTAAAAACTCTCTCCTGTGTGTATATGCTTCTAGCTCTTCTCTTTTTTTTTTTTTCTCGTACAATGATGGTACGTATATATAGAAGTGCGCCCCAAAATAAGTGGATGATCAAAAGTAACCATAATTGCTGAAAATTAAGATTAAATTGAATTAAATGCAAAATGACATATTTACTCCTTCCTAACAGGTTGTGGAATTCTAGAACAGTCCCTGTGTTACCCTAGAACTTACGTGATCTTGCATGGCTGATCCGGGGTCATTTCGATGCTTAATTGAACGTAAGATGATTGTTTTCTTGTAGGGCTCGACATGACTAACGATTTGATACCAACTGTGAGCTATGGATCGTGTTTTTTGTGCACAATCATGCGACCTGAAATTTGAGTCGATCTTGAAACTTTGGATCGATAGTGTGTTCGTTCCTTGATGTTTTTCTGTGTTTTCTTCGCTGAATCACATTGAGCGTGCCATTACGATCACGAGGCACCAAACATAGCTCGATTCCATTGTCGAACGTAGATTTTGTACGTTTGGAATTTTGGTTAGAACCAAGGATTCCAATGACGGAATTTGCAATCTGGTCGTCGGCTTCGTATGCAGAATCCGACCGTTAAGCATGTACAAGGTTCAGCTTAAAGATGACCCGAGATCTTACGCTCGTAATGGAATTGGTCTCGCATCGATTGGGCTCACAAGCTGCGTGATTTGGCGACTCGAGCAAGGTACGACGCTATTAAATTCCTTACACTTTCTTCACAGATCAGCAACTTCTCTCTAGCTTTTCTTCGTGCTCGGGTATTGTCACGGGACGTGCCCTATATCGAATAGCCCGTCTTGACTAGACAAACATGCTTACCAAATTTGAGCGTGATCCAACTTGTGACGAGTGAGATATGAGCATCAAAATTCACTAGTCATGACTGTCCGTTCAATGGTGTAGTGTTGGAGGGTGGCCGCATGGGAATAGCGTGTGGCTTCACCTGTTTCACTCTTTCATCGATAACTTCTTCCGAGAGTGTCTATTTGGGCAGAAATTTGACCCCTGGGGGTTTTTAACTATATAATATCTAATGGCGGTAGTCCCACAGTAATTTGAGATGCCGAAGATGTAGCTCTAGTTATAGGGGTCCGTTTCTAGGTACAAGAGGCCGATTCTGCCAGAACTGTTTCTCAGTCTACTTTACCTTAGACATATCAGAATGTAAAAAAACTTGGTGGGAGACTCTTGAGAGACCTCATGAAGATCTTGGCCAGTTCTGAGGCTGTTTTGAGACTTTCAATATTCCCACTACTTGCTACGCCTTTACAGAGCGAGGGCCCCATGTTGATGAAAAATGCCTTCCAACAGTGTGCGCCACCGAATGTTGTGCTTCAAGAGAATCGAGAAGTGTAATCATTAGGGAAGTTTGAGGGATCTTTTTCAAAGTCCACACCCTCAAGAAAGTATCTGTGGTTCTAGAGCATGAGGCCTCTATCAAGACCTCTTCGTACAGAACCAGGACCTTTTTGAAGGCCAAATGCAACGAACCTTCGATCGGCATTGTTTACTGTTACACTAGGTTTTCTTTTGATGCTCAAGGTGTCTCTTGTAGGTCCCGTCTAGCGGGGTCCAGTCGGGGGCTTCTGACTCAACCCAAAAGTCTTGTCCCATGTAGGCTAGGGGATTTGGCGAAGATGTACCCCGAAGCCTGTGACAGGTTAGACCCTGGTTTCATCAGTTTCTTTCCTTCGCGATGGCTCTTAGAATTTTTGGAAGGATATTTTGGTCATCATCCTTACCCTTAAGGACTCATGTTGTTGTTGAATTGAGGAGATCTTATTTGGCTCTAACTCCCTGATGAGCCATGAAACTGGGGAGATCTTATGCGACTCTCACTCTCTGATGGGCCATATAACTTGGGATATCTTATATGTCTCTCACTCCTTGATGAGCCATGAAACTGAGGAGATCTTGTGCGGCTCTCACTCCCTGATGAGGTATGAAATCGGGAAGATCTTATGAGGCACTCACTCCCTGAGGAGCCATGAAACCAAGAAGATCTTTTGAGGCTCTTACTCCCTGATGAGCCATGAAACTGGGGAGTCGGCCAAGGGTGTGGAAGTGGCGTCGCGAGGACAGTTTTCACCAACTTCTGTTATTTCTGGGCTCTTTTACCCATGAATTTATGGTCATGTCCACCCTTTTCATCCATTTTTGCTCACGGTACCCTCTTGGGGTTTTCACCATGCCTGGGTTTCTTTTTGGACGATACTCTTTTACTCATGCTTTCGTGACCATGCCCGTCCGTCATTTTTACTCATGGCATTCCCTTGTCCTAGTGTACACCATGCCCTTTTTTTTTGAGAAGATGTGTTTTAATGTCTTGCCTTCGAGACTTGTACGAACCCTTTTAACGTCATGTGGCTAGGACACGCACTATAGTTTAGGGTCAGACAGCTGAACCATATTAGTAAGGAATGATAGTATGTAGAGGTCATAGAGTGAGTCTGGTGATGACTTTGACTCACTTGAGAGGATGGCATGAAGTTGCCTGTGGAGAGTTGATTGGATGGCAGGTGAAAGGTGGGGACCCACTAGTTGGCGGGGAATATGGGTGCCAAGATGACTTGTCATTTGGTGAGCATGAGTAAGACTCATTGGGGGATGATGAAAGATGGTGAATGTGGCCCACGCACACGAATGGCCAGCTACGGAAGACGTGTGTGGAGATGCACATAAAGGGCATGTACGCCTAAGTAGGCTCACTAGGGAGAAGAAGAGGGTACGTGCACACAAATGGGTTAGTTAGGGAAAGCATTTGCAAAGATGCATGTGAAAGGGGTGCGTGGTTAACGTGGGGCATGTTTTAAGGTTACTCCTCCTAGATCTTGGCAAAGAAGTTTAACGTCATGGCCAGGATGCGCACTATGGTTTAAGGTCAAATTCTCTGGATCGTGGTTATGCCGTTTTAGGTCATGTAATCAGAACCATGCACTTTAAGGTTGTGCAATTAGACCTCCGCTATAGTTTAAGGTCATATAGTTTGAACCATGGATTTACATTTTAAGGTCATGCAGTATGGACCATGTACGAATCGCCATGTTAATAGGGCGCATGGGGTGGTAAGTATGTGGATAGAAATATCTCTCCCTAGGGATAAAGATAGGTAAGGATATACACATGCGAAGAGATGTAGATGAAGGTGATGACCCTAGGAGGAGTAGTAAATGAGAGAGGCTTCACTGAGGATTACGAGGGCCAATGTGATTCCATGGGGATAATGAATATTGGTGTGCATGAAACTCTGACAAGCCAGAGCACAGATGAACCTCACCATGGGTTGAAGGTGTAAGAATGGCCTTAACTCTCTAAAGATGACGGGGTAAGTACGGCCCTTGCATACATTTAACTCCCCTAAGGGTCTAGTTGGAGTTATGTGTATGGACTATTTGTCGCACTGCTTGTGAAAGTTTTAGGGTCTTATAGCTCGGACCATGACTATGCAGTTTAAAGTCATACAGCTAGGACTATGCAGTTTGTGGTCATGCAACTAGACCGCCGCTATAGTTTAGGGTCGTATAGTTTAGACCATGCGCACTATGGTTTAATGTCACACATCTGGACCGTGGTCGTAAGTTTAAAGTCATGAGACAAGGACTTTGCAGTTCAAGGTTGTGCAACTAAACTTGTGCTATAGTTTAAGGTCTTATAGTTTGGACCATGGTCATACAATTTTGAGTCATGTGACAAGGACTTTGCAGTTTAAGGTCATGCAGCTAGACCTCCGCTATAATTTAAGGTCATATAGTTCGGAACACGGTCGTACAATTTTGAGTCATGTGACAAGGATTATGAATTTACATGCAGTGCGGACCGTGGCAGTAGTGGTTCAGGGATGTGACTCCATGGGGGAATAGAGCCGTCACCGGAGATTGGGCTCCCTGAGGAGTGAGATTGTGATGCAAGGGAATGAAGTTCCTGAGGATGAGAGACGATGGTCTAAAGGGGAACACCATGGCCTGTGCGTGACACTAAGTGTGGAGTGGCACATTCATCAATAAGCTTAGGTGATGCGTTATGTCCCTGGGTGCAGCATACGGGCGTAGCCTTTAACGTTCCGTGCTGCGGTGATCTGTGGACAAGATACACGGTGATGACCTTGGATGAGGAGCGTGGTGATAATCTCTGGACGAGATGCACGGTGATAGTCTCTAGACGAGATGCGATGTGATAGTCTCTGGATGAGATGTGCGGTGATGACCCCTGAATGAGACGCATGACGATAATCTCTGGACAAGATGTGCGCGATAGTTTCTGGTCAAGGCACTCAATAAAATTCTTGATGGGGTGTGCGGCACTAGCCTTCTAGTGAGGCACACGACGCAAGGCTTAAGGAGGTGCATGACGATGATGCTCTGAGTCTCGGGCTTGGCCCACCCTGGCCTGGTCTTATCGCCATCAAGAGCTGAGGACTGAAGCATCATTCTATGTTTGTCGGGGGTAGTTGTGGTCCTACGGGGTATAAAAAGGGGGAAAAACCAGTTTACTATTTTATCGAAGGGTAAAATAGTATAAAGATTTTTAGAGAGAGAAAGAGAGCCAAAGCTTTCTAGTGAGGGTTTTCCGACGAGCACTTCCTGGCCAAAACTTGTATAGACAGGTCCTTAGGGATTTTTCTGACGAGCTTCAAGAGGTGCAAAGCTTTACAGCGTGATTACGAAGACTTTTCAGCAAGCATCGAGGCCTTCTGAGCAAGGAAGAGGGTCTCTCGTGACCTTAACAGAATTTGCAGAGGTGCCCTGCAGGGGTTTGAGTGCTGCTCTGGCAGTTTCGATGCTGAAGTGGAGGTCGCAGAGAGTTCAGAGGGCTCTTTAGTTGTTGGCGGAGAACGAGAAGGGGCTGCATTGAATTCACCAAAAACTTAGCGGAATCCCTCTGAGCTTTGGTGAACTGCTAAAGTGAGAAACCAGGGAGAAAGGTAATCCACAGGGTCGCAGGGACATCTTTTGGGGACTTCGGGCGAATTTTGCTAATTTTAGCAACGAGCAGAAGGTGGGAGGGATTTTCCCGTTGGGCAGGAGTGAAGAGGGGAAACGTCGGCGGGAAACCCAGGGGATGTGGGGACAGCGACAAGTCGCAACAAGGTGGACCGTCAGCGAGGGGTGACTATTCGTGAAATCGAAGAGGCGTCAATGCTCCCCAAAAATTTGGAACTTTGGGAACTGGGTGCTTCAAAGTCACGCACGTCATTAAGTCACATGCAGTGCTACCTTCGCATGTCCCTGGGTCACACATAGCGATAGCCATGCTTGGGGGCAGGAGGCTCGCGACGATAGTCTCACATGGCATTAGCCTGCCCGTGGTGATGATAGGCTGCAGCATTGTGTCGCTCACTATGATGACCTCAAATGACGATGTCTTGCGAGGGTCAAGAGTGATGGCAAACGGGGTGGCCTTACCATCGCGGTGTGTTGGAAGCGAAGTCCTTCAACACAACCATGAAGTCAACATAGTCCTATAGAAGGGTGTCCACTATGACCAGGGTATGCTCTCCATCCTAGGCCAATTCGTTGTCAGAGAAGTCTGCCTCGAATGTTTGATATACTCGTCAGATTAATTGAAGCTGACTTGGAAGTGGTTGGCCTTTTCTTTTGGCATGTAACCATTTTCCTTGGTAGGACCGAGGCTAACTTCTCTAAGTGGTTTTGCCACTTCTTCATGGGGCAGGCGTTTCTTTGGTGGGTTTGCTTCTTCTGTATGAGGAGGGCATTTCACTTGGCCTGTAACTGTCCTCTTATCCTCAGGTGCAAGAGCAATGCTGCTGGCTTTGGTTTGCAAACTTCCTCTTATCCTCAGATGTCAGAGCTTTGTAACTTCCCTAACAATGGGCCTTCGGTTGTAACTTGTAACTTTTTCTAACGCAATAAAAGAAATGAATTTCCTTTAATTTGGCTTGATGTTTCCCATCTTCATTTCTATATTTTTATTGCACACACCGCACTTTATTGCCAGGTTAGGGATAATACTTCTTTAAATATCGCTCGTTGATTGGGGGCATCGCCTCTTGTCCATCAGAGTTCGTCAGTATATAGGCCCCACTTGTTGTAGCCTTCTTGATTATGAATGGACCCTCCCACTTAGGCTCGAACTTTCCTTTGTGACATCCGTGCATGACGATTGGTCTCTTGACTGGTAGGACTAGGTCCCCATGCACTAATGAACGAAACTTGACAGACTTGTCAAAGGCTCTCTTCATTCTTCCTTGATTGAGTTTGAGGTTCTGTTGGGCCTCTTAGTCTCTTTTCATCAAGGGCATCCAGCTCTGGGTAGCGGAGCCTGACCATCTCGTCCACAGTTAGTCCCTGATGTATGGCAACATGGAGTGAGGGTATTTGAATTTCGAGGGGTAGGACTGCCTCACCCCCATAGACCAGGGAATAAGGGGTGGAATTCATAGCATTGTGAGTGGTAGTGCAATATGCCCATTGGGCCTCAAGCAACTTCTCGTGTCAGTTCTTCTTTGACTTTGACACCGACTTCAGAAGCACCCCACATAAAGTATTGTTGAACGCCTCAGCTAACCCATTAGCTCGAGGGTAGTACATAGTCGAGTACTTCCACTCAAAATCGAACTTGTTGATTAGACGATCCACATGCTGGCTTTTGAACTGAGGGCCATTATGAGAAATTATTCGGTCCGAGACCCCGAACCGGTAGATGATGTGGTGCCTCACAAAGTTAGCCACAGCGGTCCCTAGAACTTGTCTGAGAGGGATTGCTTTAGCCCATTTGGAAATGTAGTCTGTCGCCGTTAGGATGAAGGCATGACCCAGAGTAGAAGGAGAGTCGATGGGTCCTACAATGTCCATGCCCCACTGGGAAAAGGGCCATGATGTCATTGTCATCTTTAAATGGAGAGGCTCTAGGGGCTGATGAATGAGACTCGAGTGAATTTGGTACACCTGGTATATTTTGGCATAGTTTTGGGTGTTAGCTACCATGGAAGGCCAGTAATAGTCGAGTCGCATATACGCTCATAGGGCTTGGGGCCGGACTCATGCAGACCGCAGATGCCAAAATGTTCTTCTTCAAGTACTTTGCTTGCCTCTTGTGCATTGACGCATTGGAGGAGGATTCCATTAAATGATCGACAAAAGAGGACATTCCCATCGAGAAGGGTGTACTTGGTGGACATCCATCATATGCCATTGCGTTCGGCTCGAACTTGAGGCAACCTCCCATGTTTTATGACGTCCATGATAGGCTCCCTCCAATCTTCTATTTGTTCAACCTCTACACACATTGGGTTGAAGAATCTGGGCTCCTGCTCCTTGGCCTTGGATTCTTTTCCTTGAAAAAGTTCCTGCTCTGTCTTGATGACATCCCTAGCCCGGACACTCAGGGAAGACATTCCTCTCATCGTCTGCGTCAACTTCAGTTCTCAAGTCGACATGTCTCCATTTGGTTACCCAGACTAGAGTGGGCCCCATTGAAGATAATTGGATGGTGGCGCCAAACTTTAAGAGCACATCAGCTTGTGAGTTTAGCCTTCTAGGGATATGACTCGGGGAGAAGTCATCAAACTGGGCCATGTAAGTTTTAGTTGTGTCATGATAAGGCTTGAGAGTATCCTTCCTTACGTCATAAATCCCCTTTAGCTGTCGGATGACCAGTTCAGAGTCACTGACGATATTTAGCTGTTCTAAGTCTAGCTCCTGGGTGATCTTCAGTCTGATTATGAGGGCTTGATACTCGGCTTCTTGATGAGAGAACACCTTTGCAAGTCAGAAGGATATAGGAATTATTCCTCCATCGAGAGTCAAGAACACAACTCCGGCGACCCCTCTATTAGACTGGAATGCTCTGTCAAAGTACATCTCCCATGGCCGAGTTAGCGCCACACAGAAAACTTCTTCATCCAGTAGATCACTTGAAAGGGGAGATTCTGAAGGGACTGGGTGAGCCACAAGGAAGCATGTTAGAGCTTGACCTTTAACTTCCTTTCGTGGTACATACGTGATGTCGAACTCCATCAGCAATGGCCCCCACTTGGCCAAACGTCCTGACAAGCATGGCCGGGTCATAAGGAATGTGACTGGGTCTTCCTTAGAGATTAACTTGACCTCGTGGCTGAGCAAGTAATGGTGGAGCTTCTATACCACAATGATCAAGGCTAGGCACATTTTTCGATGGGAGGGTAATTCTTCTCGACCCCTTGCATTCTACTGCTGAGATAATAGAGCGTTATCTCTTTTCCTCCATCACTATTCTATGCCAAAAGTGCCCCAAGTGATTCGTCGAGGATGATCACGTATAGGATGAGAGGCCTTCCTAACACTGGCTTAGACAGTATTGGTGGATTCAACAAATATTGCTTGATGTCCTCGATCACAGCTTGGCACTCTTCATCTCATATGAAGGGAGTGTCCTTCTTCAGGAGGTGTGCAAAGGGTCTGCATCGCCTTGAAAGGTTTGAAATGGACCTCCAAATGTAGGCAAGCTGTCCTTGGAGAGATCGTAGTTCATGGAGGGTTGTAGCATGTCTTGAATTGCCTTAATTTTGACTGGCTCAATCTCCAGCACATATCTCACGATAAACCCTAAGATTTTCCTGAGCGTACACTAAAGGTGCATTTCAAGGGGTTCATCTTGAATTGGTGATGCCGCAATCGCTCAAACAACGTTTTAAGGTCTTGCACGTGAGTGGCTTTGTATCAGACTTTACTACCAAGTCATCCACATAGAACTCGACCTCCTTGTGAGTCATGTCCTTAAGATGGTTATCATGGCTCGCTGGTATGTGACACCAGCATTCTTTAGCCTCAAAGGGATCACAGTGTAACAAAGGACACCTTTTTGAATCAAGAACGTAGTGGCCTCCTCATCCTCTAGCGCGATCTTGATTTGGTTGTAACCACAATAACCATCCATAAAGGAGAAGATTTGACAATGGGCCGTGGAGTCAACCAGCATCTCGGTGAACGGAAGGGGGAAATCGTCCTTGAGACAAGCAGTGTTCACGTCACGAAAGTCGATGAAAAACCCTGATTTGGCCATTCTTCTTCTCGACTGAGATGATATTTGCCAGCCGTCTTGGGTATTTGACCTCACGTATGAATCCAGCTTGCTTGAGCATGTTCACCTCCGCATTGATCTGCATCTCGAGGTCGGGCCTAAACCTTCTTGATTTCTACTTCATGGGTTTGATGGTTGGATCAATACCGAGGCGATGGACAACAATCTAGGGGTCTAGGCCGGGCTTCTCATGATAATGCCAGGTGAAGATGTCTCGATTTGGTCAAAGGAGGGAGATATAGCTTTCTTTCTCTTCCGGGGACATCTTTGTTGAGATGAAGGTTGGCCCTGGGTCGGCCTAATCCCCCAAGTTGATCTCGCCCTCTTCCCACTCTTTGGGAGCTTCCCGAAGTTCCTCGTTGGGGGGCTCACAAGGGTCTTCTTTGATCACAAATGTGGCCACCGATGATCCTGACATCTTGGCCTCCAGGAGGGGCACAACATGGGAGAGGACTGGTCTCTAATTGGTCTGGTCAAGGCAATGGAAGGGTCGGCTTCAAGCGAGGGGGTCCATGACCTCATGATTGGGCTCACTCTTTACTTGCCCCTTGTTGGGCGACGCCTGATGTACTTGGATCATGTGACAGGCCTTGTGAGAGCAGGAGCTCAAAGGTGATCTAATTTTGGCCTGTTTTGCCAGAGCGTTGGCGGCTGTCTAGAATCGTACCGCTTGGACCAGTATTTATCTGAGGCGTACTTACTGTGGCATGGTGAGGCTAGTGCCTCCGAACTCTTTATTTAGAGTGTTGAAATCTAGAAACCGTCGAGTTGTACCTGCAAAAGGAATAGAGGAGGGGGAAGGAGAAGAAGACTTAGAACGTTTTGGGCAGCATTTTATTTCGTCACCAGAATTGGAAGTTTGCTAGGGGTATTTAAGGTCATGCCCAGATTTGACTGTTGTGGGGTGCTTTTAACGTCGTTACCCATTTGGCCGACTCTTAAGATATTGATAACTCATAGATGTCTGCCTGGTTGGACGGTAAGATGAGGCGAGCTACGCTTGGGATGAAGTCCTGCATGAACGGCAGCTGAGGAAGGGGCATGAGGAATTCTTCCTCGACTAGTGGCTGAGGAAGATGATTCCTTCAATGAGTTGTTTTAGGTGCTCGCCGTCTTCGTTTGGATCCCCGAGGGGGTGTTTGGACCATCTTATCAGGTTGGTGAGTGACCCTAGCTTGGTAGACTGCCTCATGTTTCGAGGATTTAAGCTTACTTCGCTCACCTTAGACTTCCCAAGGCTGAGAGGTCGAAGGCATCGAAAGGTTTAGTGAATGCTCATGAAGGGCTTGTAGTGGGGCTTCCTCTTGAACGAGAGCGAGGGCTTGGACGTGTCCTGAGAGAACCGTGTAGACGATGTGGTCTTGCTGGACTTTCTCCGCGATTATGGCCTCGAACCCAATGTACTCCTTGAGTTCGTGACCCCACACATGGTGATAGGGTCACTAGAGTTTTTCTGTGCCCCGGGCAAGACACCTAGACTGTCTGGCTGACTTGGGGGTGACAAGACCCTACTGGAGCATTACCTTAAACAGGGTCTTGCTTAGTATTTTGCTGGGCTTGCATCAGGAGGTCTTCTTGCACAGGCGGAAAAGGGACCTGAAGGTGTCTTGCCTGGTCACCCTGAACCTTCGAACACTGCTGCATCTTTTCTACCAAGAGTTTATGAAAGTCAGTGCACTCGCAGATGTCATGACCACGTATTTGGTAGTATGCACACCAGAGGTTCCCAGTCCCTGGAGCCAAAAACTTGGGTTACCTTGTCGGCTTTGGGGTGGCGATCCCTTCTTCGAGCATTGTAGAGAAAAATGCATGAAGGATAGCATGTGCCCTGTCGTCCTCTTGGATCGTGACTATGTGAGATGCCTCAGCTGCTCTGAATGCCTTTTTCAACTCTTTGAGCTTTATCTAGCCCTTGTTGATAAGGGCCTCGATAGTGTCATTGAGCTTGGAGCAGTCGTGAGTGCGGTGAGCTACTCTCCTATGATAGGCGCAGTACTTCTGATTTGACTCTTGTCTCGGTGACTCTATAGTGGTGACCTCTAGCAGCTGGATCATGTTCTGTTCTTACAATAGTTGGAGCAGTACAGGGGTCCACTTTGTGTCAAAGGGGTAAACCTTATTCTGGTGCTGAGTCCAGTAGTCATTCTGCTTACTGTTTATAGAAGGCAGGACCACATTGTAGGACCGTTGCTTGCCCCGGGTTAGAGGCGTATGTGTTTTAGAGAGGTAGAGAGTTTGGGGAGCCGCACCTTTGGTGTCAATCACGGTGATAGCCATGCTGATCACTACCTTTTGGTTGCCCCGACTACTGGAGCCAGAGTTTGAGCCAGAAGACTACTGACGAGAGTTGCTGTGGTGCTTGAACAATCCCTCGATACGAATTGCCTTAGAGATGAGCTCTGGCATGGAGGGTGGATTGAATGCCTCGACATGTACAACGATCTCGGGAAGCAGGTTTCGTATGCAAGTCTAAACTGCTTCTTTCTCAGCCGTGGAAGTGGTGTGAAAGGCCGCTAACTCTCTCCATCGGGTGATGAACGCCTCACCAGGGACTTGCATCAAGGTGAGGAGCTCGATGGTTTCCACGTTCCTTTGGAGTTTGTAGAAGCGTTGGTAGAATAACTGCTCCATTTCTTGCCAAGTGTGCATCGAGTTTGATGGCAGCCAAGCAAACCATTGGAAGGTTGGTCCTTTGAGAGTCTCAATGAACTGGCGGAGGAGGAGACGTCTGTTAATTGCTGTCTCCTGGCAGGCCGCTTGTAAGTGGGCCGTATGCTGGTGAGGAGACGTGGTACCATTAAACAGGGGTAGTTTCCCTTTTTGGTAGTTCGTAGGAAACGACACCTGGTCAATGTACGAAGGTTACAACTTTTGGTAGAGCAACGTCTCCTGCCATGAGACCTTGTTCTTGAGGCCATGGGCCACCATAGCATCTATAGCAGTTTGGGAGACCCAACGAGAAGAGGAGCTATCTTGAGAGACTAGAGGAGGAGTCTGCCTAGGAGCTGGGTCCTCACCGGTCGAGAAATCAGAAGAAGAAGGGGACCTGAAGGCCTTTAGGTTCTCCATCTTCCCGAGGATGGCTTGCATCATTTCCTCGAACTAGTTCATCCACTCCTCTTAAGCGCCGTTCGAGTCATTGATCACCATGACACTGACCATTTCTTTTGAGAGGTCAGAGTCAAGTGATGTAGCGAACTACCGAGGACGGAGAGTCGTACATGGCAAGTCAGTCTGGAGGGGCTTAGTTTACCCCGACAGGACTCTTGCTTTGTATGCTGATCTTGTGAGGACTGGTTCTTGACGGTCTTAAGACCGTGTCTTCTGGGTGGTGATCAGCAAACAATATTCCTAGACTTACTCAAACGTCAGAGTTTGAAGAGGGAAGAAGGGATAACAAGGCAAAAGGACGTCATGGGTGGTGACCTCGACTGCCTTGTAAGTTTCCTTGGTTAAGATCTGCAGGCATATTTTCTGCTTGATCCTGAGGTGGCTGTGGACCTCATTCTAGAATTGAGCCTGAGACCTAGACTGCCCCGTTTTCTTCAACAGGTGAGGGCCATGTCTATGAGCAGGAGGAGGGAGTGGGGCCCAAGGATGGAGGGTAGCTTGGGTCCTTGTCTTAAAGTTTAAAGGCCTCTGTCTGACATCAAGCCCTTGCCCCGAATTCCTTTGTGAGGCCCGGGTGTTTGATTGACCCAGGGCTGGCTCAAGATGGTACTCTTAGGGAAGACCTTAGAGTATCAGGGCTGGTGGTGCTTGCCTGACATCGGGGAAGCGGCAAAGGTAGAAGCTGGTTCATGACTCCGTTGGAGTCTGGATCTGAGAGGGGCCTGCAAAGATGGTGCATGTGCACCTTTAAGGTTAGCTGTCTGGGTGACTTGAAGGTCAGTCCAAGCTCAGTCAATAGGTTCGACCTGAGGAGACTAAGACCCACGGGCTTGTGTTTATGAAGGACAAGGCATGAGCTTGTCTCTCACAAGGTGAAGCTATGTGTGCCGGGAGGGAAGATGGAACAGTTGACCCTCCAATGCTCGAGGTGGCATAGAGCTAGCGCTGCCCTAAGCTGTGGAAAGCGAATGCATGGTGCATGTAGGGTTTGGCCCGAGAACGCCTAGCCTTAGACGCGAGCTCAAGGCAACGTGAGGGTTGCCCTAAGTTGTGGCCCGAGTGGATAGACCACAAGCCTTGGAATGTGTGCGACGGTGAAGACGTCAGGACCTCCACCTCTGTGTACCGACCCTCCAGGCATCGAGGCTCGGAGTAGTGAAGGAGCACAGGGGGTTTCCTTGCAGCGAAACTCTGGAGCGACAATAGTTTGATTGCCTTTCGTCGGAATGGACGGGGCAGCCTTCCGGTGTACTGCCACAGTATGACTGACAAGAGATTTTCTAATAGTAGGGTGTGGGGCAGCAGGAGTGCTACCCATGCAAGGGGCCTTGGTGGAGAGTCCACCAGGGTCAGAAAGCCGGGAGGCAGGGACCTTTAAGTCCCCTCTTGCACCGATCGAAGTGAGAATCTGGGAGTTAGATCTTGAGTTCTTGTACAGAAGGTGAGTAAGGAATGAGGGTCGAGTGACTCGCTTCCCTGGGACAAACACGAGTGCAGGGATAAGGAAGTCCTCGACCCAGATGAACGGGTTGACCAACCTAGGTGCCATAGAAATAGGTCTTGAAAGTGAAAAGGAAATTGGGCAAATAAGTGTGAACCGACTAAGGGGTAGTAAGTCCTCAGTGGAGTCGCCAACTGATTAGTTGCCTCAATCTCGCCCTCGGATTCTAAGTGATCTGGTGGCACGTGTCTCAGGTTTCCGGTCAACCTGGGATTTGAGATCACTCTCTCAGAACTTTGCTAAGGGAAAGGGCAGGTATACCAACAAATGAGAGAGGAATTTTAGGTGGGTTTGAGACTTTCTCGGGCTGGCTCGCGTGGACACCCTCTTAGATCATGAAGAAAGCCCCCAATTGCTTGAGCTTGTTTAGAATCGCGTCTCTTGACCTGTAATCCTCTTATTTTTTTGCATAACACTTATATGGTTAATTTGTAAGACAAGTGGGTCGAAGGGACTTACCCTTGTCTTAGAGCAATGTACGTTCACATGAGAAGGTGATGAAAGGCAAGGTTTGGTGAAAGATAGAAAAAAGAAAAGTTCTTGACGTAGGGGCGAGAGTAGCATGACAACCATACATTACCGACTCGGAGAGGTAGCAAGATGGGCATGATTCACAGGACCAGCACGACAGCAATACTACTTAAAACCGAGGTCGACGTGGTGGTGCTGAGCTAAGTCTATCCTCAGCTAGGTGAGAAGAGAAAGGGATGTGGAGAAGAGGGCGAGACAGAAAAGAGAAGAGACGTGTAGATGTCAATAGGCATTGAAGTTGACAACACGAGGAGACGAGACATACCTTGCGGACGATGCTGACTCCGGACGAGGCACACAGCGATGGTTTCTCCTAAGTCACACGTCAAGAGGCATGGGACGCAGGCAGAACACCAATGGGCACCATGTGCATGGAGGAAGCTCACGAACAGTGATGGGGGTTGTCAGAGCCTCTAACGGGCAATGATAGGTATCATCGTCTTCGCTAGACGCGCAATAGTAGGCGACCCCTGTAAGCGACAACAAACTTCACCGTCTGGGTTCTTCACTGAGACGTCACAGCTACGTCTGTGGGTAGTGATAGACAGCGCCGTCTACAGACTTCATTGGAAGAAAGAGGTAAGCAAAGGGAAGGGGAGGGGAACTCGTGAATGGCGCTTCCATCGCCATGCACAACCCGTGAGACCAAGGGAGAGTCATGCATGGCACTGCCACTACTGTGCACGACCTCTACAAGGAACTCAGATGGAGAAGAGGTAGAAGATAGGGGAAAAGAGAGAGAAGAAGAAAATAAAAAGAAGAGATAAAAGGTTTACCTCAACCCTAAGGATACCGATCAAATGTTTCTCTCACCTCGCTCTCTCTCTCAAACATGAGACCACAATGGTAAGAAAGAGAAACTTGTATTAAGTAAAAACTCTCGCTTGTGTGTGTATGCCTTTGGTGCTTCTCTTTTTTTTTTCTCATACAATGATGGTATGTATATCTAGAAGTGTGCCCCAAACATGGGTGGATGATCAAAAGTAACCATAATTGATGAAAATTAAGATTAAATTCAATTAAAAGAAATAGAAAATAGGGTGCAAAATGCCAGATTTTCCCCTTCCTAACAAGCTATGGAATCCCAAAACAGTCCTTATGTTGCCCTAGGACTTGTATGATCTTGCATGGCTGATCCGAGGTCGTTCTAATGCTTGGTTGACTGTAAGATGATTGTTTCCTTATAGGGCTCGGTATGGAGATTGATTTGATACTAACTTCGAGCCATGGATTGTATTTTTTGTGCACGATCATGCGACTTGAAATTTGAGTACATCTTGAAACTTTGGATCGATAGTGTGTTCGTTACTTGATTTGTTTTTGTGTTTTCTTTACTGAATAACACTGAGCATGCCATTACGATCACAGGGTACCAAATGCAGCTCGATTCCATGGCTAAACAAAGATTTTGCATGTTTGGAAATTTTTGCCGGAATCAAGGATTCTGGTGACAGAATTTACAGTCTGTTCATCGACTTCATATGCAGAATCCAACCATTAATCATGTATGGGGTTCGGGTCAAAGATGGCCTAAGATCTTATGTCCACAATGGAATTGGTCCCGCGTCGATCGGGCTCGCGAGCGATGTGATTTGACCACTCGGGCGTGGCACAACGCTGCTGAATTTCCTGCACTTTCTTCACGGATCAGAAACTTCTCTCTAGCTTTTCTTTGCGCTTGGGTATCATCACAGGGCGTGCCATATATCAAATCGCTCGCCTTGACTAGAGAAATATGCTCACCAAATTTGAGCACGATCTAACTTGGGATAAGTGAGATATGAGTGTCAAAAGTCACTAGTCATGACTGTCCCTTTAATGGTGTAGTGCTGCAGGGTAGCCGCATGGGAATAGCGTGCGGCTTCACCTGTTTCACTCTGTCACCTTTAATGTCTTCCGAGAGTGCCTGTATGGGCTAAAATTTGACCCTTTGGGGTTTTCAACCGTGATGGATCCAATGGTGATAGTCCCATAACAATTTGAGAAGCTTAAGGTTTAGCGCTAATTACAGGGGTCCGTTTTAGGGTGCAAGAGGTCGATTCTACCGAAACTATTTCTCAGTTTGCATTACCTTAGACATGTCGGAATGCGACAAAACTTGGCAGGTGAATCTTGAGAGACCTCATGAAGATCTTGGCTAGTTCTGGGGTTGTTTTGAATTTGTCGAAATTTCCACTACTTGCTAGGCCTTTATTGAGCGGGGACCCCATGTTGATGAAAAATACCTTCCAGCAGTTTCCTCTGGTAGCTGGATCATGTTATGTTCTAACAACAGCTGGAGCAGTGCAGGGGTCCATTCTGTGTCAAAGGGGTAAACCTTATTCTGGTCCTGGATCCAATAGTCGTTCCGCTTACTATTTTTAGGAGGTAAGACCACATTGTTGGACAGCTGGTTGCCCATGTCTGAGGTGTCTGTGCTTTAGAGATGTTGAAAGTTTGGGGAGCTACACCTTTGGTTTCATTCACAATGATGACCATGCTGATCACTGCCTTTTGATTGCCGCAACTGTTGGAGCGAGAGTTTGAGCCGGAGGACTGCTGATGAGGACTGTCGTGGTACTTGAACAATCCCTCGATACGAGCTGCCTTAGAGATGAGCTCTAACATGGAGTGTAGATTGGATGCCTTGACATGTAGGGCGATCTCGAGAAGCATGTTTCATATCCAGGTATGGACTGCTTCCTTCTCAGTCATGGGAGTGACGTGAAAGATCGTAAACTCTCTCCATCAAGTGATGAACTTGTCAACCGGCTCACTAAGGTCTTGCATCAAGGTGAGGAGCTCGATGGTTTCCATGTTCCTTTGGACTTCGTAGAAGCATTGGTAGAACAACTGCTCCATTTCATGCCTAGTGTGCTCCGAGTTTAGCGGTAGTCAAGCATACCATTGGAAGGCTGGTCCTTCGATAGTCTCGACGAACTGACAGAGGAGGAGACATCCGTCGATTGCTGTCTCCAGACAATCCTATTATAAGTGGGCCGTATGCTCGTGCAGAGACGTGGCACCATTGAACAGGGGGAGTTTCCCCTTTTGGTAGTTCGGGGGAAATGATACCTGGTCAACGTATGAAGGATATGGCTTTTGGTAAAGTGGTGTTTCCTACATTCCTTGGACATTGTTCTTAAGGCTATGGCCCACCATAGCATCTATGTCTATTTGAGAGACCCTGCGAGAAGAGGATCTGTCTTGGGAGATTGAAGGGGGAGTCTGCCTAGAAGCTGGGTCCTCATCGGTCGGGGATCAGGCGAAGAAGCGGACCTGGAAGCCTCTAGGCGCTCCATCATTCAGAGGATGGCTTGCATCATTTCCTCAAACTTGTTCATCCTCTTCTCCTAAGTTTCGTTCAGGTCATTGATCACCATGAGACTGACCGTTTCTTTTGGGAGGTCCGAGTCAGGTGATGCAGCGAACTACCGAGGCTGGCGAGTCATGCATGGCAAGTCATTCTGGAGGGGCTCATCTTGCCCCGACTGGACTCAGGCTTTGTAAGCCGATCTTGTGAGGACTAGTTCTTGACAGTCTTGGGACTGTGACTTCTGGGTGGTGATCACCGAACAGTATTCCTGGACTTGCTCAGGCTCAAGAGTTTGATGAGGGAAGAAGGGATTACAAGACAGGAGGTCATCAAGGGTGTTGTCCTCGACTGCCTTGGAGGTTTCCCTGGTCAGGATCTACAAGCCTCATTTTTGCTTGATCCTGAGCGACTGTGGATCTCATTCCAGAATCGAGCTTGGGACACGTGAGTTCCATGACTATGAGTTGGAGTAGGTAGTGGGGCCCAAAGATAGATGGAGCTTGGGTTCTTGTCCTGGAGGCTGGAGGCCTCTGTTTGACATCAAGTCGTTGCCCTGAATTCCTTTGTCAGGCCCGGGTGTTTGGTTGACCCAGGGCTGGCTCAAGATGGTACTCTTAGGGAAGCCTTTGAGTAGCAGGACTCAAGGTGCCTGCCTGGCGTAGGGGAAGAGACAAAGGAAGAAGCTGGTTCATGACTCCTACTGAGTCTGGATCCGAGAGGGACCTATAAAGATGGTACGTGTGCTCCTTTAAGGTTAGCCATCAAGGTGACTTGGGGGTCAGCCCGTGTTCAGTCAATGGGTTTGACCTGAGGAGGTCGAGACCCACGATCTTGTGTTTCTGAGGGACGAGGTGGGAGCTTCTCTCTCACAAGGTGAAGCTGTGTGTGCCTGGAGGGAAGACAGAACGGTTGACCCTCCTGTGCTTGAGGTGGCATAGACATAGCGCTGCGTTGAGCTGTGGAAAGTAAATGCATGACGCATGTAGGGTTCGACCTGAGAAGGCCTGGCCCTAGATGCAAGCTCAAGGCAACATGAGGGTTCCCCCGAGGTGTGGCTCGAGTGGATAGACCATGAGCCTTTGGGTGTTTGAAAGGGGTGAAGACCTTAGGACCTTCGCCTCTATGTACCGACCCTCTAGGTGTGGAAGCTCAAAGTAATGAAGGAGCACAGGGGGTTGCCTTGCGGTGAACCTAAGAACGACGACAATTTGCTTGCATTTCACAGGGATCGATGGGGCAGCCTTCCGATGTAACGCAACAGTATGTTTGGCAGGAGATTTACCAGCAGCAGGGTGTGCTGCAGCAGGAGTGCTACCCATGCAAGGGGCTTTGGTGGAAAGTCCACCGGGGTGACAAAGCAGGGAGGCAGGGACCTTTAAGTCCCCTTTCGCACCAATCCAGGTGAGAACCTGAGTGCCAGATCGTGGGTTCTGACTCAGAAGAAGAGTTAGGAAGGAGGCTTGATCAACTCGCTTCCCTGGGACAGCCACACGTGCAGGGATAAGGAAGTCCCCGACCCGCATGAACAGGTTGAACAACCCAGGTGCAATAAAAATAGGTGCAGAAAGTAAAAAGGAAATTGGTCAAACAAGAGCGAACCTACTAAGGAGTAGTAAGTCCTCAGTGGAGTCACTAAGCTGGTTAGGTGCCTCGATCTCACCCTCCGAATCTAGGTGATTTGGAGACACGTGTCTCGGGTTTCTGGTTAACCCAAGATTTGAGATCGCCCTCTCGAAACCTAGGTCGAGGGTAAGGGCAGGAATACCAATCAATGAGAGGAATTTAGGCCAGTTCGGGATTTGGTCATACTGGCTCACGTGGGCGCCCTCTTAGATCATGAGGAAAGCCCCCTAGCTGCTTGAGCTGGTTTGGAATTTCTTCCCTTGACTTGTAATCCTTTAATTTTCTGCACAACACTTCTATGGTTAATTTGTAAGACAAGTTGGTTGAAGGGAACCACCCTTGTCTTAGGGCAATGCACGTTCACATGAAAAGGCAATGAAGTGCAAGGTTCAGTGTGAGATAGAAAAGAGAAGAGAGCTTGTCGTAGGGGTGAGACTAACATGACAACTAAAAATTACCGACTCGAAGTGGTAGAAAGGTGGGCATGTTTCTCAAGACCAGCACTGTGGCAATATTACTCACAATCGAGGTCGGCACGTAGATGATAGGCTAGGTCTACCCTCAGTCAAGTGAGAGGAGAAAGAGGTGAAGAGGAAAGAATGAGATGACGCATCCCTTGTGGCTAGCTCCAGATAAGGCACACGACGATAGTTTCTCCTAGGTCACACGACGATAGGCACGGGACGTAGGGAGAACATAGACGAGTACCGGGCACACAGAGGAGGCTCACGGATGGTGATAGGTGTTGTCAAAGTCCCTAGCGGGTGGCGATAGGTATCATCGTCTATACTAGACACACGACAAGGAGAGACCCCTGCAGGCGGCAACAAACCTTATCGTCTGGGCTCTTCATCGAGATGTCAAAGCTATGTTTGTGGGTGGCGATGGGCAACACTATCTTTAGATCTCACTTGAAGGAATAAAAAGACGAGTTGAAGGGGTAGGACATTCGTGCATGGCGCTGTCATAGCCATGCGCGCCCTGTGAGACCAAGGGAGAGGCATGCACGACACTACCACTGTCGTGCATGACCCCTGCAAGAAACTCATACGAAGGAGAAGAGAGGGGACACGAGAGAGAGAAGAAAAAAAAAAGAAAGAGAAGGTTTACTTCAACCCTGGGGGTAACGGTCAAAAGTTTCTCTCACCTCACTCCCTCTCTCAAGCATGACACAATAATAGTAAGAAAGAAAAACTTGTATTAAGTGAAAAATCTCTCTTGTGTGTGTATTTGTCCCTTCTTTTTTTCTGCATACAATGATGGTATGTATATATAGAAGTGTGCCCTAAACATGGGTGGATAATCAAAAGTAACCCTAATTATTGGAACTTAAGATTAAATTGCATTAAAAGAAATTAGAAAATTGGGTGAAAAATGATAGATTTGCCCCTTCTTAACAAGTTGTCGAACTCTAGAACAGTCCCTGTGTTGCCCTAGAACTTGCATGGCTGATCCTGGTTTTTCTGATGCCTGGTTGATCATAAGATGATTGTTTTCTTGTATGGCTCGGCAAGACGATCGATTTGATACCAACTTAGAGCCATGGATCGTGTGTTTGGTGCACGATCATGTGACTTGAAATTTGAGTAGATCTTGAAAGATCGATAATGTGTTCATTCCTTGATGTTTTTCTGTCTTTTTTTCATTGAATCACACTGAGCATGCCACTATAATCACGAGGCACCAAACGCAGCTCGATTTCATGCTTGAATGAAGATTTTACGAGTTTGGAATTTTGACTGGAATCAACGATTCTAGCGATGGAATTTGCAGTCTATTCGTCGGCTTCATGTGCAGAATTCGACCGTTAATCATGTACAGGGTTTGGGCCAAAGATGGCCCGAGACCTTACGCTCGCAATGGAATTGTTATCGTGTCGATCGCGCTCTCGAGCGCTGTGATTTGGCCACTCGAAAGAGGCATGATGATGATTAATTTCCCTCACTTTCTTCATGGATCAGCAACCTCTCTCTAGCTTTTCTTCATGCTCAAGTACTGTCATGAGGCGTGCCACATATCGAATCGCTCGTCTTGACTAGACGAACATGCTCACCAAATTTGAGCATGATACGACTTAGGACGAGTGTGATATGAGCATCGAAAGTCACTAGTCGTGGTTTAATGTTACAGGGTGGCCGCACGGGAATAGCATGCGGCTTCTCCTGTTTCACTCTTTTGCCTTTAACTTCTTCCTAGAATGTCTGTTTGAGTTGAAACTTGACCCCTGGGGGTTTTCAATCGTGCCGGATCTGATGGTGATAGTCCCCATAACACTTTGAGATGCTGAAAAAGTAGCTCTAGTTATAGGGGTCCCTTTCAGGGTGCGAGAAGCTGATTCTGTTGAAACTATTTCTCAGTCTGTACTACCTTAGATATGTCAGAATGTGATGAAACTTAGCGGGAGACTCTTGAGAGACCTCATGAATTGCCCAGTTCAGGGGCTATTCAGAGACTTTCAAAATTTCCACTACTTGCTAGGCGTTTATTGAGCGGGTCCCCCGTGTTGATGAAAACTACCTTCCAACACTTTCTCTCAACATGCACGATAGTGGCAGTGCCATGCATGCCTCTTTTTCTGTTTCTCTCTTCATCTATCTCTCTCTTTTATTCTCTTTCATCATGGTAAACACGTAGCTTAGTCATCATCACAAGACCGTCACAAGTACCGTCCGATAGGGTGAGGACTTAAAATATTAATCCCTCCACATCACAAATAGTCCACACGATTGTGAGGACTTTGATAGGATCCTTCAAAAGTCTCTTCTCCCCCAAAGTCTCCACAGATTGACCTGCGACAAATTCATCCAAATGACTGAGCATCCTAGTTACAGCATTACGTGGATATCTCCTCGGCGTTCACGTGGTCCTGTGGCTAGGAAGAAGTAATAAAAACGATGGAAATTTTCCAAATGTTGTCCTTTTCTCTTCTCTCGAAGCACAACACTCGGTTGGGAAAGATGTTTGAAGACAGTTTTTAGCACCTTGGGTTCTTGATCGAAAAAAAAGATAAGCCAGTCAATAAAGCCTCGACTTACAGTGGAATTGTTGACAATTTTAGAATTACCCCAAAACTGGTGAGAATGTTCCCAAGGGCTTAAAAAGGCCACCTGTCATGTTTCATCACTATCCGACATGTTTAAGGTAGTGTAGACAAAAACATAGTTTAAGAAAAATCAACCTCTAGCACTCTGAAATGGACCCTGTAACTGGAACCCCATTTTTGGATCATCAAATAGTTGTGGGACCACTGCTATTGGATCTGGCACGATTGAAAGCCTTAAAGGTCAAGTTTCAGCTTAAATAGATGTTCTAGGACAAAGTTAGAAGTAAAAGACTTAAAAAGGAGAGTCCACATGCTATTCCTTTGCGCCCTCCCTGCACCAATCTCCTTTAAAGGAGATTGGTTTTCACAATCATGACCAGCAATATTGAAGACAGATATCTCCCACGTGTGGAGTCGGATCGTGTTCAAATTTTGTCAGCGTGTTCGTCTCTTGAAGACGAGTCTTTTGATATGTAGCACGACCCGTGATGAGGCTCGAGCAGGGAGGAAAACTAGAGAGAAGTTGGCGATTCGTGAAGATAGTTGCTGAAAAATCAGCAGTAGCATGATCCACTCGAGAGGTCATATCACAGTGCTCGCATACTTGATCAATGCAAAACTAGTTACATTGCATGCGTAAGGCCCACACAATGTCTGGTTCGAATCCCGCACGTGATGAACGGTTAGATATGGCGTACAAATATGTTAAATTTTATGTAGAATTTTGACTTTCAAAATCTAAGTTCTGGCAAAAAACCTAAAATTGTGAAAGCTTCATTCCGAAACAAAATCAAGCTGCGTTTGTTGCAACGTGAACGTGACGACATGCTTAGTACAGTTCAGCGAAGAAACTAAGAAAATACATTAAGAAACGAGTACACTATCGATCCGAAGTTTTCAAGATTCGTGCAAATTTCAAGTCGTGTGATCGTGACCTAAAACCACGATCTGTGACTCGAAATTAGTATCAAATTGATCATCATGCCAAGCCCAACAAGAAAGCGATCATATTTTGGTTAAGTAGATGCGAGAGCAACCCCGAATCGGTCTAGGAAAATCAAACACGTTTCATGGTTCCAGTAAGGACTATTTTAGAATTTCATGTATTGATGGGCAGGGAAAAAATCATCATTTTCCCCCATATTTAGATTTTTCATTAATTCAAATAGCTTGTAATTATCATCAATTAGGTTAGATTTTGGGCATCCACCTATGTTTAGGCCTAACTCTATATAAACCATGTTATACTTCATTGTAAAGAACCTTTGATCAGGTCAATAAAATTCAGAGTTAAGATTTAAGATTGAGGGCCACGTCCAAGAGAGAGAGAGAGGAAAGAGAATAAAAGTTTAGTACCCCTCGATAAAGGTAACCTTCTCTCTCCTCCTCTCTTTTCTCTTCTTTTCTTTCTCTTCTTTCTTTCTCTCTCCTCTTTTTTCTTTCTCTCATCATCTTTCTTTCTCTCTCCTCTTCTTTTTTTCTCTCTCCTATTTTATCTTTCTCTCTCTTCATCTTTTTTTACCTCTCTTCTCTCTCAACATGCGCGACGATAGGCACTGTCATGCATGCCTCTCTCTTTCCCTTCTTTCCTCTTTTCTCTACCCTCTTTCCTCTTTCATCCCCTCTATTTCTTAATTCTTTCTCTCTCTTTCCTAACCTTCTCATTCTCTCTCTAAATTCTTCTTCTTCTTTCTCTACATGTTTTCCTCTCTCCCCCCTCTTTCTTCTCTATCTGTCCTTTTCTCTCTCTATTCTTTCCCTTCTCTCTCCCTTCTAGTCTTGCACGACGACACTTATCACTGAGCATGACATATTCCTTCTTTTCTTATCTCTTGGAACGTGCACAGTGAGCCGGGCCATAACTTGAGTGGAGGGCCGGGCCTCTGTTTGAGTTCCTCTTTCTCCTATTTTCTAACAAAGACATTTAACCGGCCCCTTTCCCAAGTGGTGGGCTCCTTCTAACATGCATGACAATGTCTATTGCTGCGCGGGTCTTCTCCTTTCTCTCTCCCTCTTGTCATGGACTGCAGAACCTATTGTCGTCTATGTTCTCTCTTACATTCTCTCTCCTCTCATGGGTAACAGAACCTATTACCGTCCATGTTCTCTCTTTCCTCTCTCCTCTTTCATAAACAAAAGAACCCTATCGTCATCCATGTTTCTTTCCATTTTCTTTCTCCTATGTCATGGGCAGCGAAACCCCATTATCGTCCATGTTCTCTCTTTTCTCTCTCCTCTGTCATGGACTACCGAGCCTTATCACCGTCCATGTTTCGTTGTCTTCTCTTTCCCTTATGTCATGGGTGACAGAACCTCTTCACCATCCATGTTCTCTCTTTTCTCTCTCCACTGTCATGGATGGCGGAACCCTATCGCTGTCCATGTTTCTTTCTCTTTTCTTTCTTCTATGTCATGGACGACGAAACTCCATCATTGTCTATGCTTCATTCTTTCTCTCTCCTTTATCATGGATAACAGAACCCCATCACTGTCCATATTTCTTTATCTTTTTTCTCTCCTCTATCATGGACGGTGGAATCCTATCGTCATTCATGCTTCTTTCTCTTTCCTTGCTCCTCTATCATGGACGACGGAACCCCATCACCATCCACGTTTCCTTCTCTTCTTCCCTCTCTCTTCTCTCTCTTCTTTCTTCTCTCCTCTCTCTCGTCTTTCTTCTCTCTTCTTTCTTCTCTCTCTTCTTCCTTCTTTCTTCTCTTTCTTTTCTCTTGTCTCTTCTTTCTCTTCTTTCTTCTCTCTTCTTTCTCTTCTTTCTTCTCTCTTCTCTCTCTTCTTTCTTCTCTATTTTTTCTTCTCTCTTCTCTCTCTTCTTTCTTCTCTCTTCTCTATCTTCTTTCTTCTCTTCTACTTTTCTCTTCTTCTATCTCTCATCTACTCTATATCTTTCTTTCTCTACTTTTTTTTCTTCTCTCCCACTATTCTTCTACTACTCATTCTTCGCTTCTCATTTCTCTCCGTTTCTTCTCTCTCTCTCTTTTTTTTTTTCTTCCTCTCTCGTTTGACTAAAGGATGGGTTAAGTTTAACATTATCCTAGTAGTCTCGTCGTTGAGCAATATTGCTAGCATGCCGGTTTGAGTTATCGTGCCCGTCTTGCTGCCACGATAGACTGACCATCGTGTCAGGCTAGTTGGTGTTGGTTATGTCGTCGAGTAGTATTACTGCCGTGCCAGCCTGAGTTACCGTGCCCGTCTTGCTATCACACAAAATCAATCACTATATTGGTCTAGCCCCATGTATCAGGCTAACCACTTAGTCCAATTCCTCTTTCTTCTCTTCTCTTCTCTTTCCTCTATTCGATTTCTTTCT
The DNA here is from genome assembly GCF_054954075.1 of Amborella trichopoda. Lineage (NCBI taxonomy): Eukaryota > Viridiplantae > Streptophyta > Magnoliopsida > Amborellales > Amborellaceae > Amborella > Amborella trichopoda. The sequence continues at coordinate 33,307,622 of NC_142344.1, forward strand.
TCTCACCCCAATCTCTATCCTCTTATTCTTCTCTTTCTTCTTTTGAATGTGCACCCTCGGGTGTCTTTGAGGTCTCTTGGCCCACTAGTCTTGTAAATTAACCATGTGTGTGTGATTGTAGAAATAAGAGAGTATAAGTCGAGGGGATTTTTTCAACCTATTGTAGGACTGGGGGAACTTTCAGTCGTGATCTAAGAGGGTGCCCACATGAGTCAGCCTTAGTGAGTCATGGACCCAAGTGAGGTGTGTCCTGCCTCACATCAAATTTCTCTCTCATCGGTTGGTGTACCTGGCCTTGTTTCTTAACAAGATTCTCGAGAGAGCGTTCTCAAGTCCCGGGTTTTCCTTGAAACCCGAGACACGTGCCACTAGGTCATTCAGACCCGAGGGCCAGATCGAGGCATCTAACCTCGATCGATCACTCCCAAGGAGGTTCTTGAGGGCACAGTCTTGACGTGCTTGTCCGACATGTTTGCGTTCGTTGATTTCCTCCGAGGTGCCTAGGTCTCCCATTTTTGGTAGACTTCGGTAACACCTCTTAGGGGAGGTAACGCTGGGAGTCTGTTGAATCAATTAGTGGTCTTTCTCTCTTTTTCTTCCGTTCTTTCGTACTTCCACTTGTTCTCTTTTCCTCTCTTCTTGCATCTCATCTCTTCCTACTCTATCAGTCATATTAATTCTCATGGGGAACTTCAAGGCGCATTCTTGATGGGCTTGTCCGACAGTCTTGCGTCTCTTGAATCCTCCAGGGTATTTAAGCCTTATGCTTGGTACATTCTATGGAAAATTCTAGTAACACCTCCTAGGGGAGGTCACACTGGAAAGCCACCGGATTCAAGGGTGATCATGTTCCTTTCTTCCCTCTTTTTCTCTCCTTTCAATCAACCCCTTTCATCTCTATCCTTTATCTAAACCCTCATCCCTTCAAAAATACTGAACCATCACAACCTTAATCTTACCAACATCCACTCCAGTTTTGCAATCAATCCAGCTTTCTTTCCCTACTCCCACAACTATGACTTACCCTTCCCCTTCAATAGCCATTCCATTATCACTTGTCCCTCCAAAATCAGTGGTGAACAAATGAGTTGTCTTTCTTGAAGCCGATAATGTGAAATACAATGTGATTAGACACTTGAGGAGACTCCCAGCTTTCTTAAGTGTCTATGATGCTCCCATGCTGTCACAAGACTTTCATATGGCCTTGGTGCAAGCTCTCTCCCGACCTGAAGTGTATGAGACCAAAATTGAATGGATTGAGGTCGACCATGCAATCCTTATGAAATTCAAGGTTATCACTTTCTTTGATGTTGACCTTCAGTTGGGTGAAAGGTCTCATAATCGGCATGTCTTCGTAACTGGTGAATTGTATGCTTGCCAAATTAACCGGATCGTGTTAGATGGAGGATCTATAGCAAACCTTATGACAAAAAGAATACTTACTCGAATTGGGATAGGTGCTGAGCAACTTAAGCCAACAAATTTAACAGTTCAAGGATTTAATCAATCGCGAGAGAAATCGGCTAGTGTTATCCTTCTCAAGCTCATGATTGGGGACTTGAATGCTTCCACTCTATTTCATGTTATTGATACAAACACTTACTACAACATCCTTCTAGGTCGTCCCTGACTACATGACCATGGGGTGGTTCCATCCACACTTCATCAGTGCTTCAAATATAGCCCATATGGAAGGAAATAGACGGTCTACGCTGATAAAAGATCATTTCCTATTGTTGGGGCACATTATACTGATGCAAAGTACTATTTCACAGGCCTAGTGCGCTCTCAAGAGCGGATGTTGCCTATGAAAGTCATTACAAATCTTTTTCTGAGAGAGACTGCTCAAACCTCTCATGAAGATGTAGAAGATATGGCAGGATCTCTTAATCACATGTTCTAAGATGAAAAGAGATGGAAAAGTGATCCCTTTGACACCCATTGATGGAAATTTTCCCACTTCCCCAATAGAAGTGATATCCCATGGCCATAAAGAGGAAGCTTCATCCTCCACTCCACCCCCACAGAAATATATTCTAATGGTGGCTCAAATTGAGCAAGTCAAGAAGAGGGAAACCACTAATTCAATCTTACTAGCACCAATAGTCACTTATGCTCATGGTGACATGAAAGTGTTACATATCCCCATTCCCTTCTTAGAAGCTGAGGTCGCACGTCAAGCTAAGACAGACCAGATAGTTGACTAAAAGGTTTTGCACATTCAAGTCTTTTTAAGAGAGGAGAATGATTCTTACCTTACTCCCCAAGTAGACTACACTGTTTGAACATATTTTTCAACACCTTGGTCCCTGGTAGGAAGCAGGTCAATAAAGCTTAAAAAACAGTGAAAATTCATGACAGTCTCAGAATGGCCTCAGAATTGGTCAAGATCTTTATCAGCACTTCAAAAGACCACCTGCCAAGTTTCATTGCGCTCAAACATCTAAGGCAGTGAACATAAAGAAATAGCTTTTGGGAAAATGGCCTCTTGTACCCTGAAACGTGAAATGGACTCACTGCATCAAAACACCATTAAAGGTGGCTGTTTTTACACTCACGAGCAATCATTTTCGAGGTCCGTAACTCACCCGTTCCAAGTCGAATCGTTCCCAAATTTGGTGAGGGTATTCGACTAATTAGGACAAACAATTCGATATGTGGCACGCCCCTTGACGATGTCCGAGCAAGGATAGAAGCTAGAGAGAAGTTGTCGATCTGTGAAGAAATTACAGAAACTTCAACAGCGACACGCCTCGCTCGATGAACCAAATCACGATGCTCACGCAACAGATCATTGCCAAACCAATTCCATTGTGCACGTAAGGTCCAAGGCTATCATTGGTCTGAACTTCGTACATGATGGATGGTCAGATTTCATGCACGAAGCCGACGAAGTAACTGAAATTTTGGCCGTCGGATTCTACATTCCGACTAAAACTCAAAAGTTGCGAAACCTTCGTGCAGGCTCCAAATCGCGTCCTGTTTGTTGCCACGCGATCGTGAAGACATGCTTAGTGCACTTTGATGAAAAAAATTATAGAAAAACATTAAGGCATGAGAGCACTATCGTTTCGAAGTTTCCAAGATTCAAACAAATTTCAAGTCTCATGATCATGGCTCGAAGTTGGTATCAAAAAGACCATCATATCGAGACCAACAAGAAAACAATAGTCTTTCGATCAAACAGGCTTTAGAGCGATCCCGGGTCAGTCACGGAAGATCACGCTAGTTCTTGGGCAGCAACAGGGACTGTTTTAGAGTTCTACACATTGTTAGGCAGGGGCAAAACAATCCTTTTGCACCCATTTTAAAAATTTCTTTTAATTCAATTAAATCTTAATTTTCAACAATTAGGCCTAATTTTGATCAATCCACCCATGTTTGGGCTCAATTCTATATAAACAGGCACTGCCACATTGTAAAAGGACACTTGATTCATTCCTTGAGGATTCAATAAAATTTTCATTCTTGCTTGAGCTTGTGAGTACGTCTTGAAGAGAGACGGAGGAGAGAGAAGAAAAGGGTCGGTACCCTTCAAGTAGGCAACTTTCTCTCTCCTTCTCTTTCTCTCTCTTCTATCTCTTTTCTCTCTTCTCTATCTCTCTCTTTTTATCTCTCTTCTCTCTCTCTTTCTCTCTCTTCTCTCTCTTTTCTCTCTTCTCTTTATATCTCTATCTCTTTCTCTCTCATCTTCTCTTCTTGTCTCTACCTTTTACTGTATGCCAAAGTCTTGCAAATCCCAAAGGTTTTGCAAATCCTAGTCCCCAAAAGGGAGGGGGATAATGAGTACCTCGTAAGCTAATCCAGCTACATGCATAACTCTCAAAAGGTCTTGCAATTCTCAAACCCTGTCACGAAAACCCAGGTTACTCATCAGAATGTGACGATAATACTTCTTCCCCTTCCCATGACTTCATCGACCTCCTGAACAACAATATGAACTTCAAAAACAAGCTACGATTGCTGAGTTGAAAAAGCAAGTGCAGGATTTTCTCTTCAAGTTGAAGTTATAAGAAAGGGAAAAGCTAAGGTGAAGGAAGTGGCACCTCCAAAACCTACTTCTATACTTCTAACTGGTTTCACCCGAGAAACTCGAGGCATAGGTGCATGATGTTGGTGGGGTACTAGTTTCCCTTCAGGTGGGGAGGCAGAAACCCTCTCTCGAACAACCACAGAGGTTCGGTGTGTGGTGCACACGTGGGGCCTCCTCCTAGCAGATTGGAGGCCGATGGTGAGAGCGATTTTTGTGATTGGAGCACGAACGTTCTTACACTGCTTTGGGGGTGAATGCAGGTAGCCGCGAGCTTACGGTGAATGCAGGTAGCTGCGCAAGCAGGGTCGCGCGCACGGAGGTGAGAGTGATGGCGAAAGAGAGAGAGGAATAATGACTCATCTTAGGACAGGTGGGGGGGTGACCCATGCGATCGGGGTGTCTGCGGGACTGCACACTTGGGTCCTCACTCTCTCGAAGGTTTTTTTTTCTCTCTCTCTGTCTCTGTCTCTCTCTCTCCTCTCCCTTAGAGATTAGGAGCTCACAAAGAAAGACAAGCTAACAAGAAAAATCTAGCCTTAATTCTTCCCAGCCTTTAGAGGTATTGGAGCTTAAGGAAAGGGGTTTTCCTCTCCTTCCCCTTCTTTCCCTTTCTTTTTTACATGTGAGTTAGGCTTGCTTATATAGAGGATTCACTAAACAAGAGTGAATGCTAAAATGTCAGCTTAGTTAGAATTAAAGAAATTCAAAACAAATAAAAAAATAAGGCCCAAATGATCGAAATGTCCATGTGATCTTTTCCCCGAATGACGAGACCGTCTTTGCATGCAGGTTCCTCCGTCATGAGAAGACCTTGGAAGCTAGTCCTGCAACATGCGGTAATTGTTCTGCTATTTTAGCAATATTTCTTCGTTCTTCTTTTGATTGTGAGCATTTTGATGCCCTTTAATCGTGCTGTGGTGGCCTTTTCCCCCGGGGTGAAAATCTGGTCAGTTTTGTGAACATTGCATGTCGATGCATCTTCGAGCTGCATTTTTTTTGGTGCATGGATCTGCTTGCAAGTCAGATAGGAGGCTGTTGCAGTCGTTTTGCACCAAGTTTAAGCTGATTTGGTGTTGATTTTCCCATTTTCCTAATTTGGATAAAGGGATTCCGGCAACTGGCTGGATTTGCTTCTTTAGCGACCTGGCGACTTGCATTCATGGAACCATAGATTGAATGTAAGAGTTGTACCAAAATGTAGTGTTTAAATGCATTTTTCAGCACCTTTTTCCCTGATGTGGAATAAAGAGGAAGCAGGTCAATAAAGCCTGCAAAACAGTGGAAATTTTGACAGTCTCAAAATTGTACCAGAATTGGTCAAGATCTTCATCAGCACTCCAAAAATTCACCTGTCAAGTTTTATTGTGATAAGACATGTCTAAGGCAGTGAACACAAAGAAACAATTTCAGAAAAATTGGCCTCGTACACCCTAAAATGGATCCCGCAACTAAGCTATATTTTTGGTGCATTGAACAGCTATGAGACCACCGTCATTGGATCTGACACAGTCGAAAACCTTTAAGGGTCAAGTTTCAACTTAATCGGGCACTCCAAGACAAAGTTATGGGTAAAATACCAAAATGGGGTAGGCCGCACACTATTCCCGTGTGGACACCCTACACCAAAACGCCATTAAAGGTGTTTGTTTTTATAGTCACAAGCAGTTACTTTCGAGGCCCATATCTCACTCGTTCCGAGTAGGATCGCTCTCAAATTTGGAGAGCATGTTCGTCTCGTCAAGACGAGCATTTTGATATATGGTATGCCTCGTGATGATGCTTGTGTAGGGAGAAAAACTAGAGAGAAGTTGCTGATCCGTGAAGAAAATTACAAAAACTTCAGCTGTAGCACGCCTCATTCGAGCAGCCAAATTATGTCGCTCGCGTACCCGATCGATATGAAACCAATTCCATTATGTGCGTAGGGTCCATGGCTATTTTGGTCCGAGCTCACGTACGATGAATGGTTGGATTTCACACACGCCGTCGAAGCTTCTGTAAATTCTGACAGCTGGATTTCAAGATTCCGATAAAAAACTCAAGACGACAAAATCTTCATCTAGATATGAAATCGAGCTGTGCTTGTTGCAGCGTGATCGTGACAGCATGCCCAGTGAAATTTAGCAAAGAAACAAAAGAAAAACATTAAGAAATGAGCACACAATTGATTCAAAGTTTTCAAGATTCAAGCAAATTTCAAGTTTCATGATCTTAATTTAAAAACATGATTCATGACTCAAAATTGGTATCAAATCGATCGTCATGCCAAGCCTATAAGAAAACAATTATCTTTCTATCAAACAGGCATCAAAACAACCCTGGATCAGTCATGGAAGATCACGTGACTTATCAAGTAGCAGCAGGGACCGTTCTGAAATTCAACACATCGTTGGCAAGGGAAAAACAATTCTTTTGCACCCATTTTTAGAATTTATTTTAATACAATTAAATTGTAATTATCTTCAATTTTAGGTAGTTTTTGGGCGTCCACCCATGTTTGGGCCCAATTTTATATAAACATGCAAACCTTCATTGTAAAGCACCTTCGGTTTATTCTTCGATATTGAGTAAAGAACTCAATTTTTCCTTGAGTTTTTGGGTGGTTATTTGAGCCCGAGTAAGTCCCGAACCTACCTTAAATTCCTCTCTCATCGGTTGGTAATACCTGCCCTTGTTCTAGAACAAGGTTCCCTAGAGAGCGATCTCAAACTCTTGGGTCTCCCCAAAAACTGAGACACATGTCACCTGATCATCTTGATCTGAAGGGCGAGATCGAGGTGCCTAACTAGCTTGGCAACTCCACTAGGTACTTATTACCCCTTAGTTGGATTGTACTTGTTTGACTAAGTTTCTCCTTTTACTTTCTGCATCTGCACTTATGGCTATTGGGTTCTGAAATCCATTCTTCCGGATCGAGGATTTTCTTATCCCTACATTTACGAGTATCCCTTGGAAACAAGTTTCTCTAACTTCGTTCCCAACCCTTCTTTTGAGCAAAGATCCCAGGTCTAGCTCTCAAGTCTTAACCTGGAATGGTGTGAGGTGGGACCTAAAAGTCCCTAACTCCTCATCTCCTCGCTCTGGTGCAACCTCCACCGAGGCTCCTTACATTGGCAGCACATCTGTTGTTGCACATAGCATCCACCATGCCACCAACAAGCCACTTGTTGGTCGTATTGTCGAGGTATGCTGAAAGGCTGCCCAGTCCCTCTCTGCAAAAGGCAAACAAGTTGCCATTGCTCCTGTGGGTCGCCACAAGGCTACCCTCCATATTCCTGCACCACCATGAGTCTCTATCCCTAGAGGCTCAACACATCGAGGCGGAGACCCTGTGGCCTCCACCCCCCACACACACCATAGGGCTTGTGGGTCATCCACTCGAGTCGCACCTCGGGGCAACCCTTACGTTACTTCGAGTCAGTGTTTAGGATCAGACCTCCCAATGCCGGGTCTTGCATACGGTGCTCATATGCATCTTACTGCTCGAGGCAACGCCGTCAGTGCACCAACCAGAGTACACAGGATACAATTTTCCTCTCCTCCTACCCATCACACACAAGCACACCTTGTAAGGGGCACGCCTCCACCTATTCTCCTGTAGACACTTGCTCGCAATGCTTAGCCTCCTAAGGCCAGATCACTTGCTCATGCCCGGACCGACCCCCAGGTCACTTGTGATCCTTCTTTATGGGGTGCACAGGCGTTGTCGTCATAGACAGCCCCTCGCCCTCGACTCAGGAATTCTCTTGAGTCAACCCTACTGGTGTTGGCTCCTTCTTATTCGGGCAAGCAGCTTCAGCCATTATACTCGAAGATCTTCCCCAAGAGCACCATCCTGAACCAGCCCTGTCACTTCGATCGTGTATTTGAAGCCCACCAGAGAGCATGGGGTAAAGACCTTAAGGAAGATCAAGTCCTTCATCCTCCCCAGCCCAAGATGACTCCAGTCCCTGGTCCTCATCCTTTGCTACCCGAGATAACTCTCTATTGTGCAAGAATAGCTGACCAGCCACAAGCTCGATCATGGTTTTGGCCCGAGGTCCATCAAAACCCGAAAGCTAAACGCAATAGGGCCTGTGAATTCTAACCATGCAAGTGACTAAGTCAGTCGAGGTAACCACCTGTGATGACTTTTTTCACCTGAACCCCTTCTACCCTCTTCAGATGATGAAGCTTGAAGAAAAGCTGCATGAACCCCACACTGTGGTTAGTGTAGTAGAAGACGATCCATCCCCTTAGCAGCCACGGTCCCAAGACCGTTGAGAACCGGTCCTCATGTTATCAGCATACAAAAGTCGGGTTCAGTTAGGGCATGCTGACCCCCTGCTGACCGATCTGCTGTGTGCGAACCGTCAAGTTCTTAAGCTCTGAACGGCAACTAAAGCTGACTTCTCTAGAGAAATAGCCAGTGTGCTGGTTGTGAGCGAGCTTGGTGACTCACAGGAAGACCGCATGGACATGTTTGAAGACATGGTGCGTGTGATGATGGAAAATATTAATTGTATCGACACCGCACGACAATCAGCTAACCATGAGGTCAATTCCCACCACTCAGATGGTGCACCTCCAAGGCACCCCTTCCCTCTGCCTCACACGACAATTTGCCCCTCACCCTCATCTCACAGTCAGACATAGATGCTATGGTGACCCATATCTTAAAGAACATAAAAAATTTCAGGGATATAGGGTGTCATGCCTTATCAAAGACCATACTCTTTATACATTGACCAGGTCCCGTTTCCCTTTGATTACAAGAAAGGGAAGTTTCCCCTATTCAATGGAACCACGTCCCCGAACCAGCATATTTCCCACTTCCAGGCAGCATGTCGATAAATGGTGGCTGACGAGAGACTTCTTCTTCGTCAGTTTTTTGAAACCCTTGACGACCCAGCTTTTCAATAGTATGCTCGACTTCCCCCGAACTGAGTGCATACATGGGAGGAAATGGAGAAACTGTTCCATCAACGTTTATATGAGGTCGCGAGAGATGTTCAAACCATCGAGCTTCTCACCTTGACTCAAGACCCCAATGAGCCTATGGACCAGTTCATATCAAGATGGAGAAATTTGGCCGCTTGCCATCCCAATCCTATGCATGAGAAGGAAGCAGTCCAAACTTGCGTGCAGAACATGCGATCAGAAATTTCTCTACACGTCGAGGCCTCTAATCTGACATGTCCGAGCTAATTTCCAAATCAGTCTGCATAGAAAGCCTATCATGCCACCATAGCAGGTCACGACAATCGTTTGCAAACCCAACGAATAACCAGGGCAATGGTAGCTCTCGGACTAACACCCGGGGTAGCCAACAAAAGGGAGTGATCATTGCTGCCGTCGCGGTCGCTGATCCAAATAAAAACTTTGGACCTCTCCAAAGTGGTGAGCAGAGTAAAGACAACTCTCAGACTACCAAGCAATAAGAGTCATACAACTGAGTATCCACACCAGCGAATCTTAATCAAGATTATTTCACTAGGCATAGGAACAAGGTTTACCCCTTGAGAAAGAATGGCCATGCACTATTCCGATTATTGTTAGAACAAAACATGATTGAGCTTTCAGAAGCCATGTTTCCTAAGCAAGTTGGGCTCGATACATAGGCAAATTATTATGCTTACTATAGAAGGATCAATCAACCCTCGGATGACTGCTTCATGATAAAAGATGTCATTGAGGCTCTGATCAAGCTTGAAGACTTACAAAAAGCATTCGGGGCAGTAGAAGCCTCCCATGTAGTAACAGTCCAAGAGGAAGTCGAAGCCCTTGGTATCCTTCACGCGTTCTATGTTATAATGCTTTCAGAAGGTCTAATCACACCAAAACTGGTCAGGCAACCTCGACGCTTCGCTTAGGGGACTAAGGACCGTTGGTGTTCGTATCACTAAGTATCGGGTCACTACCTGTGGGAATGCACCAGTTTCAATGATATCTTCACAAAGAAAATGCGGGAATGTCAAGAATTTTACAACGTCCTAGTAAGTGATCCCCAAGCCACTTCTCCACTGATGCAAGAGGATCTCCCAACACAAGACCTTCCTAATAATGATTAAAATTCTGTTGAACCCTCGACTTCTTAGCCATGGATAGTCCACCATGGGCGAAGTAGACTCAAGTCCTTAAGACGAGAAGCAGATCGCTAAGCTACGGCTATTCACAAGCCTAGCGAGACGAATCAAACACCACCTCAAAAAACAAGAAAGAGACGGGCACCAAGGGCTGCTCGCCGGAGAAACAAGATGACTCAAACTCCAAGTGAGCAGGACTGCCAACTTTAGTAGACTTTATCCCCAGCACGATCCTTCTTCCTTCTCCATCCCATTAAGAATATGTTCCCGTGTCATCTTCTCCTCATAACACGTCTAATGAGGGTGACAATGTTAAAAGCACACCCCAACGGTCTAAGCAAGGAAAAGACGTAAATGAGGGAAACAACCTTAAAAGTCCCCCATTTTCTAACCCTTCTCCTTCTTCTTCTTCTTCTGCTTCTCATCCCTCCTCTTCTATGTCTCATGTAGGTACAACCTTGAAATGTTCAGACTTCGAGGTGCTTGAAAGATAACTTGAAGAATTCAATATAAGTAAGATGCAATGGAAGCAATTGAAAAAGACCTTGGCCCAGGCCGCTGGTTCTTAACAGTTGCTGACGCCATGATAGCTCATGCCAAAGCAGTGCCTGCCTCTTCAAAGAAGCACAACAAGTCAAAGATGAAGAAACCCCAGTGGCCCCTTGAGCCTGACATTGAGCAGAGACTGAGAGAATCAAGATGCAAAAGCTTCTACTCTCAGGGAGCTTGCCACATGGTACAAGTTTATGAAGTACCATCTAGCGCGGGAAAAACACTGCAAATACATGGGCAAAGGCCGTGTGATTCGTAAGAGGACACTTCTCGCCCTATAATTGTTGAATCTCAAATGCCCGGTCAACTGCAAGTCAAACTCCTGCAGCCTGATGTGCAGTCTTTACAGAAGATCCTGCTGTTCCTCAATTTGGGAAAGGTGCAGAAACTATGATCTACCCAGGAGCTCTATCAGAGACGGAGCTGTCAGGGTCATGGGTCTCTGCACTTAAGGTCGATCAAAAGACCTCTGAAAACAATGATGAAGAGTTGCAAGAGGCTCCAGAAGAATGGGAAGAAGGCGGTCAAGCTACTACTGACAAACTCAAAGAAATAAATCTAGGGGATGAAGCCAATCCTAGGCCTACTTTCATCTCGGTAAATTTGTCTCCAGAAGAAAAAAAAAATTTCACTACTTTCTTATAAGCAAACCGAGACATCTTTGCTTAGCATTACCATAAGATGCATGGTTTAGATCCTCAAGTCATCATTCACCATCTCGGCATTGATCCAATCATCCAACCTATCAAGTAGAAATCAAGGAGGTTTTAGGCTTGAACTCGAAATACAAATAGATGCCGAAGTGACCAAGCTCAGAAAAGCAAGTTTCATCCGTGAAGTCAAGTACCCGAAATGGTCAGCAAATGTTGCTCCAGTCAAGAAGAAGAATGGCCAAATCAAGGTTTGAATTGACTTCTGTGACTTGAATACCACCTATCCCAAGGATGACTTCCCGTTGCTGGATGGGTACTCTGGGTATAATCAAGTCTTCTCGTTCATGGATGGGTACTCTGGGTATAATCAGATATGGATGGCACTCGAAGATGAGGAAGCCATTGCATTCTTAACTGCAAAAGGGGTCTTCTGTTACACAATGATGCCTTTTGGATTAAAGAATGCTGGTGCCCCATACCAGAGAGCAATGACGACCATCTTTAAGGACATGATGCACAAAGAGGTGAAGTGTTATGTAGATGACTTGGTGGTAAAATCCGAAGAGAAGAATGCTCACATGAGAGACCTTGAAAAGGTATTCGAGTGATTACACCTTCATCAACTTAAAATGAACCCACTGAAATGCGCTTTCGATGTGCGTTCAGGAAAATTCTTGGGGTTCATTGTTAGACACAGAGGGTTTGAAGTGGAACCAGTCAAGATCAAGGCAATCCAAGAAATGTTGTCACCAACTACACTGTGAGTGTTGCGATATCTCCAAGGACAGTTGGCTTATTTTCGCAGGTTTATCTCAAACCTCTCTGCTCACTGTAAACCATTTACGTACCTGCTAAGGAAGCATACTCCGTTCATTTGGGATGAAGCATGTCAGGCAGCTCTTGAGGACATTAAACAATATTTACTCAACCCTCTGGTGCTGTCTACCCTAGTGTTGGGAAGACCACTCATCCTGTATGTGATCGCTCTAGACGAGTCACTTAGGGCATTATTAGCATAGAACAATGATGAGGGAAGAGAAACGACACTATATTATCCCAACCGTCGAATGCAAGGGCCGAGAAGAATTACCCCCTAATAGAGAAGATGTGCTTGACCTTAATCTTCACAGTACAAAAACTCCGCCATTACTTCCTTGGGCACAAAGTGAAACTCATAGCAAAAGAAAATCTTGTAAAGTTTCTCAAGACACATCCCTTATTATCACGACGCCTTGCTAAGTGGGCATTATTGTTGTTAGAATTTGACATCACGTATGTCCCACAGTAGGCCATCAAGGGCCAAGCCTTGGCTGATTTTCTTGTAGCACACCCCATACCGATAGAATCTCCATTAATGAAGAAGTGTTCTGTGCTGACCTTGCTCATGCATGGGCATTGTACCTCGACGGAGCCTTTCAATCAGATTGAGGAGGCACCAGAGTAGTATTCTTGACTTCGAGAGGAGAAGTATTGCCAAAATTGGTATCAAAGACGAAGAAGAACTGGCATGAGAAGCTTCTTGAAGCCTTGATTCCACTCCTTACTCTCTGGTCTATGGGGCTGAAGTAGTTTTACCTCTCAAAATTCATATTCCTTCATTACATGTCTCTATACATCAAGGACTAACCGAAGATGAGAGAATCAAACTTCGGCATCAAGAATTGGATGCACTTGATGAAAAGAGGTTAGAGGCTCAGTAGGACCTCAAATTCAACCAAGGGAGAATCAGGAGGGCTTTCGACAAGTCAATCAAACTCAGCTCATTTACATGTGGGGATTTAGTTTTGACCGTCAAACGGCCGATTGTTATGCATGGACGTCATAAAGGGAAGTTTGAACCCAAGTGGGAAGGTCCCTTTATAGTAAAAAAGGTCTCACCAAATGGAGCTTACATATTAGCACATCTTGATGGAGAAGAGGCAATGCCCCCTATCAATGGGCAATACCTAAAGAAATATTATCTGTAATGCATATTCAAGAAAAGAAACTCAGTGCAAAGCAAGCAAGACAGTCCAAACAAAGTTTAAAACTCTTTTTATTACATTAAAAAGGATTTACAATTTACAATCCAAAAAGCCCATTATTAGGGAGGTTACAATTTTCTTGTATCTGAGGAAAAGAGGATGGTTACAAACCAAAATTTGTGGTTTTACTCTGGTATTTGAGGATAAGAGGACAGTTACAGGCCAAAAGAATTTCTCTCCTCATGAAGACGAAGCAAATGCACCAAAGAATTTCTTTAAACTATAGTACACGTCTTAGCCACATGACATTAAAAGGCTCAGCACCACGGTCCAAACTACATGACCATAAACTGTAAGTGGAGGTCTAGTTGCACGACTTTAAATTGCATGGTCCTAATTGCATGACTTTAAACTGCATAACCACGGTCCAAGCTATAAGACCCTAAACCATAGTGCACGTCCTGGCCGCATGACGATAAACTGCTTTTCACAGGTCCCAGAGGTATGACCTTAAACATGACCCCACATACGCGCCAAACCCTTTACATGCATCTTCATGCATGTCTTACCTAACCGACCCATTTGTGCGCGTGCACCACCTTCACTACCTCCCCAATGAGTCCATTCATTTCGCCATCGTCCACCATTCCCAAGTGAGTCAAACTACCACTATACTCACTCCATGGCCTCCATAGACTGCCATTCATCACCATCACGGTCCAGCTGTATGACCTTAAACGAGGGTGCACATTCTGGCCGCATGATGTTAAAAGGCTACGCACAGGTCCTGAAGGCATCACCTTAAACACGCCTTCACAAAAATAGTGTTCATGGTGTTAAGGGAACACCATGAGTAAAAATGATTGATGGGCATGGTCACGAAATCATGGGTAAAAGAGTTCCATGAATAAAGATCGAGCATGATGAAAACCCAAATGGGCACTGTGAGTAAAATGAAAGAATAGGGGTGTACATGGACGAAAGGTCATGGGTAAAAGAGCCCCAAATAAGAGGAAGCTGGTGAAAACCGTCCCTACAGTGTCGCTTCCCAAGTTCAAGTGAATATCTTCAAAGGACGATTTGACCAATGAACAGGTTGATGCAGCACTCGCCTCAACAGGCGGCTTCTGCCTACACTCAAGAAATGAAAACTCCTCGGCATTGTTTATGATGCAAAATTTGACAAATCTAGAAATGAAGATCTCTCGGATCTCACACCTTAAATTGATAAAAAATAAATGATTAAAATAATGTTGTAGAGAAGGTGGGACAAATAAAATTCAAATCAAAGGGCAGATCTGCCCGAAAATGAGTGTATCTGTTCTCAATTCTGTGGCAGAGTCAGCATGATCCAAAAACATCCAAAATATGACTTTTAAAAAAATGAAAAAATCAAAATAAGATGAAAAGAATAAAGCAACATAAATGAAATGGGAGGCAAAATGATACCGAACCAGGCCGGATGGCCCGGGATCTCGAGCCTTCTAGGGCTCACTCGTATCAGAACCAGTCCTCTTTTGTCTCTCTGATCCGGATGTTAGCCAGCAAGTCTCTTCAGTATAGGGTGGTTGTGCCCTAAAGATAGTTCTAGGTGTCCCTTAGTCTAGGCTTTCTTTTGGCTTAAGGTTCGTCTCTGGTGGCTAGAGTGTCGCTCTGAATTTTTCTGAGGTTTCTATCTCTTTGAAGTTTGCTGATCGCTATCTTTGGGCTTCTCTCCATCTAGGGTTTTTCTCTCTCTCTTCCCCTCAAAATTCCATGAAAAGAGGTTCTTAGGGGTCAAAATCCATTGAGAAAGATACCCTGCAGCAATAAACAAATCCTCATAGTCAAAAACATGTTTTTGGAGGTACGGATTTGGGTGGCACGGGACGTGTTGCTCGGGCGACATGGGTAGTGTCTCTCGGGCAGCACGGGTCATATTGTCTAGGTGGCACGCCCCATGTTACATACACAAATTTTGGTCCAAACTAATATTTTTTGCTTTAATGTGTTTCTTAGCCTCTTGTGAAGCTCTCAGAGAATTTTGGTGAAAACAGATTTTTTTACTATTTTTAAAGATGTTTTTGGTAAAACAGGGGCAATTGCAAGATGACTTGGGCGACATGCCCTAGGTCGCCTGGGTGGCACGGCACCTGTTTCTCAAATCAAAACTTTTGAAATTAAGTTTTTTCAATTTGGGTGTCTTCCTCAGCCTCTTGTGAAGTTCTCAAAGAAATTTTGGGTCAAAACGGATTTTTTTTACTATTTTGAATGATTTGTTTGGTAAAACATGGTGTTTACAGAAAATCTAGGTCAAAATAGGGTTTCTACAGGGTTTCGGGTAGGAAGACTAGTTCCGAGTCATAAGATAGATTGTGTGAACTAGGGATTTGGGTTTACTAGGTTAAGTGTGATCCTAAGGGTTCAAGAAACCACATAATTTGCTAGTTTTAAAATCAGGTATTTACAGTTTGCCCTCTTTGGCACTCCCTGTCCTTCGGGGAACAGGTGAGTGGCAAAGAAGTAGACACTTTGGCGTTCTCTATCCTTCGAGGGGCAGGTGAATGTCAAAGAAAAATCAGACAGTTTAAATTTCGTCCTGAAGTCACGTGGTCAGGGGGCACCCCAACTATTCCTCCAAGTCATTGCACTTATCAAGCTCACCCACCTAGGGCATTTTTCCTCCTAGGATTTTTTTTCGGCATGAGATGTTGGTAAGTTACACAAGCTTGAAACTCGAGTTTGATTTTCTTGCCATGCCACTCAACTTCAGGGGTTTTGCAGTTTGAAAAGTTTTAACCCTGACATCTTCTTTGATTTCCTTAGGGATTTCTAAGGCTTTCTATAGGTTTAAGAAAAGAGAGAATAATGGAGAAATTGAAAATTTGTTCTTGATGTCACTTGGTCAGAGGCCATACCAACTATCCCTCCAAGTCATTGAGATCAGGGAGCTCACCCACCTAGTGCTTTTTTCCTCCTAGGGTTTTCGGCATGAGATGTCGGTGAGTTACACAAGCTTGAAACTTGAGTTGGATTTTCCAACCATGCCACTTAACTTCAGTTTTAAATTTCCAAACCTGCATTTTCCTTGATTACGTCAAGGTTTCCTAAGGCTTTCTTAGGAAAAGGCTTTCTATAAGAAGAGACTTGTCTAGTCAGTTCCGTAGAGAGAGATAAGGCAGCAACACGGTAATCACAGCAACGCGGTGATCATCATATATGGGTGTCCAAGCTCCTTTGTTTTAAAAGACATTTTAAAAATTTTGAAATTTGGGGGAGATTTGAAGTAGAACCCAAAGCAAGGACAGATTACGATTTTAAAAAAGCAATTAAAGTTTTTGAAAACACAAGACATATAGTGAAAATTTTGAAAAGAGGAAGATATTTCAAAAACAAAGTTGGTAGCAGTTTAAACTCCTGCAACCATAGAGCCCTCTAAGCAGTTTAACGTCATGCAGCGATGGACGATCTAGTCGGCAGTTATACTCATACAACTGTGGAGTTTTTATTATATATATATATATATATATATATATATATATATATATATATATATTGCCCCTTGTTGAGGGGTGGTTTCTTTTAGTGTAGGTCTTATAGTTTAACCACTTGTGACCCTTTGATGGACCTTATGTGAATATATGGGGTCCTTGTTTGAATCTTCGGGAAGAGGAATCACCAAGTATTTCTTTATCTTCCAACCTTAGCTCTTGTATTGCAATTCAAAGAGAGTTCTTGGGAGTTTCAAGTGAACAGAGTCATGAAAATACAGGATACTACCCTTAGGTGTTCAAAAGCACTTTGGATTTTCGATTTCTTTCCTCCACCACGCACCTTTCGAAGTTTTAGATGATCTCGGTCCATAGCAATGTTCAGTCACATTAATGCTCATTGATTTTCTTTTAACACCACTTTGACTCAAGGGGAAGACGAGGAGATGTTTAGAGAGAAAATACTTTGGAGAGTAGAAGGAAGGTAATAACTTCCTTTTTTGTTGCCTCGGGGTCCTATTCGAGTGTTCAGTCCATTAGCCTTTTTTCCAATGCTTGGGGTTCCTTCCGGATTTTTAGCCTAGGGGGTTTTTTTTTTTTTATCTCTATGGGGTCCCTTTCAGGTGTTCAGCCCGTTAGCCTTTTTTCCAACGCATGGGGTTCCTTTTGGATTTTCAGCTTAGCCATTTTTTTTTTATTTTTTATTTTCTTGAAGAAAACAGTGACAAAGGAAGAGGGGGAGGAGGAAGAAGAGTCAAAAGGTGCCCCTTTTTTTTTCCCACAACTCGCCTTAAGATCACATAAGAATTCGATCATCTTTCCCTCCTCCAAGTGGCAGGGAGGTTCTAATATCTGTCTTCTTCTGATTTCCCTTGACCTAGGTTGACATCCAAAATCTCTTCTACAATGGTTGCTGAGTCTCCATTGAACTTTTCCTTTAAACTGCTCCACTTGAACCTTGATCTTGGGACTAAAAATCACTCTCAGTTTCCTAATCCCTCAATCTTTTGTATGGATAGATAGGCTCATCAGGGTTTTCTTGTCAAATGAGTAGTTTATGTTACACATTAGGCGTTAATGCCTTTTGAGGCATGAATGCCTCATTTGGTTATTTGTAAGGGGTGAATGATCACCCGAATCTTTTTCGATAATGTTTTTCTTTGCAAATTTTGAATTGTTTTTCGGAGGTTAACTCCGTAGTAGGCTCCTGCTCAGTGCTCAAGCTTAGGTGAGACTCGCACCAAAAGAGTGATTAAGTTGGTATTAGATGTACTTACAACATGTCGGGAGTCAACAAAGGAGGGTTCAGTCTCATTAGTTGCCCCTATTGTATCCTTGTCATCAGAGGAGTTTGCCTCTATTAAATATTTTGATGGGGTTACCCCAACAGGGATTTTTGTTCCGTTGGGAACTTGTTCTTCATGGGATGAATGCTCTTGATACTATGGTGCTCTGGTTATCGGAGTTGTGCTCATGTCGTTAATGAATTTTAGAGAGCCGACCCCTTGAGTAGGTAACATGGTCGGATTTTCAATATCCAATTCTTGATCCCAGATTGGCAGATCATTCAAGAATTCTTGTGAAGGTGGCTCCTGTGGGCCCTTAGAATTTCTAAAGGTTCAAGCTCTATCAACTCTAGTGAAGATGCCAAATCTTATGGAATAGTCAAATTTGGGCTCTTTGCTCCTCCATCATATATAACTAGGTTCACCTCAAGATGTGACTCTGTTAAATCTTTTATGCTTAGCTCCTCATCCCATGTAAGTGGGTTGGCAAGGAAGTCTGGTGAAGGTGGCCTAGGTGGGTCCCTTAAAATTTCCAAAGATTCGACCTCTTTTGATATTTGAGGTGTTGGCCCATTATTTGGAAGCGTAATGGGAGACTTTGAGGTGTTGACCCCTTGTTTGGAAGATGATCCCTTCTCGTTGATCTAGATCACGTTAATTTCTAATACATCGTCCTCATCACATTGATCCCATTTAGGTGGGTCATTGAGGTTTTGAGGTGAAGGGCTTCCTTTTAGCACTTGCTCATTTGCCTCCTCACAAGTTATTATCCTAGAATTAAGATTTTTCTTGTTGTCATGGGCTTGGGAATCTATAACTTCAAAACCTTGGTTGAGCTTATGCTCGAGTTCATATTGCTTTTGCGAGTATTCTTCGTTACCACACACGTATGAACTATTTATTGTATTAACTTGAAAGTATGGGTTGAAGGGTTCATATGCTCTAGTGTGACTCTTGATGATGGGGATTTCTTGTGCCACTTTTGGGAGTGTATCTTGGAGTGGAATCCCATATGTGATACCCTTTCCTCTCCCCCTTCTTCGGTTATGGGCTTGGAGCTAAGGTCATCCTCACTGCTTTGATCTTGAGTATCCTTAGTCATTAACTCTTGGGTAAGGTTATGCTTGCTTAGTTCTTCATCTACTGGACTTTCCAGTTGATTTCTTCTTGTGCCCCAAGTCCTTTGTGGATGTTCTTCAAGTTTAGGCACAACTTTTGATTCTTCTAAGTTAATCAGGTTGACCTCATAATTGTTTGTCAAAGCATCTACAATTTCTGGTTTCTATGTCATCAGCCTCTTTCTTTTTGACACTTATCCAGCCATTATCAACGAGGTACTGAACTCTATGTCTGAAAGCTCAAGATTCCCCCGTGCTATGGGCAAAGTTTTGATGCCAATCGTACCATTGAGATGTATCGCCTTCATATAAAGGAGGAATCTTGGCTTCTGTCAGTAAGTCTATGAGCCTTGCCTTAAGCAACTTCTTCATGACATCGGTCATAGGCTCATCAATGGGAGTGAATTCCCTTCGTGTGGAAGTCTGCATTCTCCATGTGGTAGAATGAATTTTAGTCTTTCCCTATGAATGATTTGCAAAAAGATGGCTTTTCTTAATCTTGTTGACCTGCCCTTCTTGAGAGGGTTTCGGCTGCGGCTTTATCTTTCTTAGCTCACTCATATCGTGATACTCTTTCAAGCATATCATCAAATGAGTAAGAGACTGGCCCCACACAGAAGAACGTGACATAATTTGGAGTCATGTTCTCTAATGCTATGCTTATATTCACGGCTTTAGGGAGTGGAGTTTCAGTGACTCGCATAGTGACCTCTCTGAATCTGGTTATAAAGTAAGAAGGAGACTCGCTTGACTTCTGTTTGGTGGAAGTTAACTCAACATAGGTGACGGGTCTTGGCCTTCCTCTGCTATAGCAGAAGGAAAATTGCGAAAATATTTCGACAGGAGTTGCTTGAGGGTCCTCCTTCATGAATCATCGGTTCCACATCAAGGGTTTTTCTTGTAAGCTATGAGAGAACAAGACCTTAAGTTGGTTGGGTCGGTCTCGCAGTGTGTGGACCATCGATACATAGGCATTGATGCGTGCCTCAGGATCCTCTTTACCTGAAAATATGTTTCTGAACTGTGGCATCACAGACCCCACTAGTAGATTTTCTAGGTGTTCTATAATTTCTTGTATATAAGCTTAAGGAGTTGAGAAATCCCATATTCTCATTTTCTCTAAAGAGTCTTGAAGGTGTTTCATATGAGCGAATTGGGTTGTAGTTATATCTGTGAGTTGGCTCGATTGTATGGTTTGTGGAACTTGACTTTGCAGTATGTGGCTCGTATAAACTGGTTGTTGGGCCCATGTAGTGAGTTGCCCAAAGGACTGAGCCTGAGGAATGTGTTGAACTTGATGTGCCGGTTGTCGGTTTATAGGCTCACTTGAGTTGAATTGGGTCAGAGCACACCCATTACTCGGAGGTTAAACAACTTGGCCATGCTAGGAGGCCTGCAGGATAGGATCACCACTTAACTAGGATGGACGACTCAAGCTACTATGATGACTAGACCTATGACCTTGGGCGGCTAGGTCTACTTGACCCTGACCTTGGTTGAATGACCTATCCCTAGGGTTAGGGTATTCTCTTTCCCTAGCACTAGATTGAAAGAGTGAAGCAATGTCATGACTACTGCCAGAGGGAGTCTACCTTCTAGGTAGTATTAGGCTAGAGTGATGATAAGAACTAGACCCTTGGCCCGTAGTGGGCTGGATTGGTAGGCTAATTGCCCAAGGATCATCCTGGTTTGTGCCAAAATGTTGAACTTGGCCTATGGCTTGAGCTTCTAATTTGACTTTCTTGGATTGAGTGTGCTGGATGGTGTATCCTCTATTGAGGAGATCTCGAAAGTAAGCATGCACTTTATGATTGTATTTATATCGAGTTAGGTCCAAACCCTGATCTTCACTGGTGATGGGTTGCTCGGGTAGGCTTTCTCTAATTGTGTGTGAACCCACTCACCCACTAATAGGATGGTTGCCAAGACTGGAATGTTGGGCAGCTATATAACTATCGGGGTTCATACGACTGAGATCCGCTGACTCAGAGATTTGGGCCAGGGCCTTAGTCTTGTTTTGCCGATTGGATTTGAGGTTAACCCCTTTGCTTGGAGGATTGCCCTCGGTCGGACCCCTTGACTATTCAGGGTATTAAGAACTTTATTAGCATGTTGGCTCGTGACTTCTAAAGGGTGGCCTTGAAGGTGGCTTGAACGACTAGGTTTGGTTCCATGCGGTTCAAGAGCCGGCTCACTGACACGAGTGCTATGGATGATTTGTGAGGGAGCACTGTGATGGTGCCTCTCGGACTGACTAGGTTCTCTAGATTTAGACTTAGCTGGGGCCATAGGGATGGAGTTTGATCTGCCATGATCTTAGGTAGTAATTCCTCGACTTGGTGAGATCTAGACTCGACGCCTCATGGTAGACCTACTATGTCTCTAGGGGCAAAGCCCTAACTAAGATCTAGGCGAGGACTAGACTGGATGAAACCTGTTAGATTCAATAGGTTCTGGTTTAAACCTTGAACTAGGGTAAGCCTAGTCTAGCTCTAAAGGTAACTCTAAGCTTAGACCTATGCTAAAACTTAGACTAAGATCTAGACTAGATAGGCACGAGTCTTAGCTCATACCAAGAATGGGTCTGGGTTCGGACCAGGTGTGAACCTGATTCGGTTCCGGACTTAGCTGGGTGCAAGCGTAGACTTGAACCTATAGGGTTATGAAACTCAGACCGGGTGTGGACCCAGATTGGATCAAAGTTGGTTTAGGCACAAGCCTTTGGCTTGGACTAAGAGGCGGCCTAGGTTTGGACCTGAGTGTGAACCTAAATCAGACCTGGGCTAAGTTGAGTACAAGCCTGGACTTGGACCCAGAGACTTTTGATGATCAGCCCCAGTATGGCCCCGGACTGAATCAAGGATGAACTAGGAACGAGCCTTCAGCTTGAACCAAGACAGGACTAAGGTTAGGACCAAGGAGAAACTTGGTTCGGATCTGGGCTAAGGTGGGTACAAGCCTGGACTGGACCTAGAGGGTTCAACTTGGACCTAGAGGGTCCGGAGTGAGATTTAAGATTAACCAGCCAGAAATAAGCAAGCAAGCACATGAAAAATTTTGACCTAGTAATATAGGTAGGCTTAGCTTGAGAGTGGGTTCCTAACTATTGTAATGCGGCTAGGCAGATATAGGTCCCCACATAGATCCAGGCCTCCTGTTATAGGATGTTCACCAGGTCCTAATATATGTGGAGTTTCTTTGAGGCAAAGGATTATGGAGGGGCGCCCACAGTTAAAGTTACGTGAATCCCAACATCTTCGACTCTCAAAGCTAGGTTGCCCTCACGCCGTTAAGACGGATTTTTTGGGTTTTCGAAATATTTGTTTGTTGGTTTCTTGGGCACTCCCGGTCCGGTGTGTGCTGGAGTGTGTAAAGAAGCACGCAATTAAAATAACTTCAAGCACACAATGCATGCAAAACAAGATAGGAAATAAGTGAGCGCTTGACACTAATAGCGCTTAGCGATGCGCGCATCGTGGCGAAACTCGCTCGAAGCACAATATAGATGGAGGGGTAAGCAACCCCCTAAGAAGGTAAAGTCAGAACAATGAAACCAGGCATAATCCGTGCTAAGTCGAATGTGGCCCGAGTCAAGAATGACTCGAATGGGACACGGTTTAGGGAGGGTGGAAGCAACCCTCGATGTATTGTTTTTTTTTAAATTGTTTTTTTTTATCTTTTTAATTTTGATGAACATAATTAAAATAAACATGATGAAAGCAGGGAAAACATGATTTTAGTCAAAATTAACAAATTAAAAATAAAAATAAAAGCCCTGAAGCAGGACAGACTTATTTAAAGGAAAGTAATTTTTTTTATATTTTTTAAAAAAAGTATTTTAAGCTCAAAATTGGTCAACATGGATCCAAAAGGCTCTCGAACAAGCCTATGGGGTCTCAAGAATTTTCTGGGACCCTTCTGACATGGAGGCATGGGTCGTTTCGCACTTATAGGTCGGGAGGAATAGATCATGTAGCCAAAAAAAAAAAAAAAAATTATTTATTTATTTTTTATTGTTTCAAACATGAAGAAATAAGGCTACAAAAACATGCAGAAGCAGAAAAATCAAACGTTTTGATGAAACAAAATTAAAACAAAGAGAAACAGAAGAAGAGCAGATAGAACAGACCTGTATCAACCAAAATATGTTTTTGTTATTTTTAAAAATTTTGTTTTGCTCCAAAGGTTTTTGAGCAGTCACAAGAGAGCCCCAGGACCCAGCTTGCAAAATTTCAAAAAAATATGACTTGGGCGACGTGGGGAACCAGAGGGAGTGTCACCATGGACCTGGGCTGCACGACCCATGTCGGCTAGGCGGCACGCCCTATGTTGCCTGGGCGGCACGCTTCATGTCACCCAGGCGCCGTGCCTCATGTCGCACAAGGCAAACAAGGTCGGTTAAACAATTTCTTTTTTATGTTTTTTTACATTTTTATCTTTTAATCTTGATGAAATAAGACTACTTTAGACTTGGTAGAAGTATGAAAAAAATTTATTTATGATGTAATAAATAAAAACAGAGTAAAGGAGAACAGTGTAGATATAAGAGTAAAATATTTTTTTTGGAATTTTTTAAAACTTTTACTCTTCTTTGAATTTTCTGGATAGTCACAAGAGAGTCCCAAGACCTAGCCTAGAAAAATCTGACTTGGGCGACGGGGGAGCACCAGAGGGGGCGTCGCCCTGGACCTGGACTGCACGGCCTATGTCATCTGGGTGGCATGCCTCGTGTCCCACAAGGAAAACAGGGTTTCGGAGCACCGAAACCCTTGGTCCTTATCACAACTAGGTTTTGGCCTCGTTTTGGACTGAAAATAAAGAAACCAGTGAAAAAAATCGTAATTTGGTGCATGGATCAAGCTCGAAATGCCCCATGGTGGGCGCCAAACTGTTTATGATGTAAAATCAGACTGATCTAGAAATGAAGATCTCTCGGATCTTACACCTTAAACTGATAAATAATAAATGATTAAAATAATGTGGAAGAGAAGGTGGGACAAATCAACTTCAGATCTGAGGGCAGATCTGCTAAAAAAAGAGCAGATCCATTCTCAGATCTGTGGCGGAGCCAAAATGATCCAAAAACATCCAAAACATGATTTTTAGAAAAAGGAATAGATCAAAATAATATGAAAATAATAAAGCAACGAAAATGAGATGGGAGGAAAAGTGATACCGAACACGGCCGAATGGCCCGGGCTCCCAAGCCTTCTAGGACTCGCCCATATCAGAACCAGTCCTCTTTTGTCTCTCTGATCTGGATGTTCGCCAGCTAGTCTCTTTAGTATAGGGTAGTTGTGTCCTATAGATGATTCTAGGTGTCCCTGGGTCTAGGCTTTCTTTTGGCTTAAGGTTCGTCTCTAGAGGCTAGGGTTTCTCTCTGAATTTTTTTGAGGTTTCTATCCCTCTGAAAGTTTCTGATCTCTATCTTCGGGATTTTCTCTTCATCTTGGGTTTTTCTCTCTCTCTTCCCCTCAAAATGCCACGAAAAGAGGGTTTTAGGGGTCAAAATCCTTTGGGAAGGATATCCTCTCACAACAAACAAATCCCCCCAATCAAAAATGCATTTTTAGAGGTACAGATCTGGGAAGCACGGGGTATGTCACATGGGCGGCATGGGTCATGTTGCTCGGGCGGCATGGGTGTCACCTGAGCGGCATACCCTGTGTCGCCCAAGGCTAGGTGCCACGGGGCGTGTCACCTGGGAGGCACACCCTGTGTCGCACGCACCAATTTTTTTCCAAATTGAGATTTTTCACTTCTGGTGTGTTTCTTAGCCTCTTGTGAAGCTCTTAGAGAAAATTTTGGTAAAAATTATTTTTTTTACTATTTTAAGGAATTTTTTGGTAAAACAGGGCAATTGCAAGATGACTTGAGCGGCACGCCCTGTGTCGCCTGGGAAGCACGCCCTCAAATCAAACTTGTCTAAATTGATTTTTTTTTATGGGTGTCTTCGTCAATCTCTTGTGAAGCTCTCAAAAAAAAATTGGGTCAAAACAGATTTTTTACTATTTTTAGTGATTGTTTTGGTAAAACAGAGTTTCTATAGGGTTCCGAGCAGGCAGACTGGTTCCGGGTCACAAGATAGGTTGTGTGAACTATGGATTTGGGTTTACTAGGTTATGTGTGATCCTAAGGGTTCCTAAAACCACAGAATTTTCTATTTTTAAAATGGGGTGTCTAGAGGTGTCACCATACGAGGACCCAAAAAATACGAGCTTCAAGTGAAAGATTCCAACAGCCTGAGTCTATTCGTAAAAAAGACTCGAACGACAGAATACTCGCCCCGACGATAAGATAGGTCTCATGAGGAATAACACTATTCCCACGAGGTCACAAACACAATTTAAAATGCTAAAGACCATTACAAAGGCAAGAAACTAACAAAGCTAGGGCGAACCTGCTAGAGACTTTAGTTTGCCTTGCCATAATTCCCTCTAGCTGACAGGCCCAGAATTTCAGGACTGGCTAAGAAAATGTCCTCGACTGATCCTAGCAGTCGGGTCCCACAGAGGTATCCTGACTGTTAAAAGCAAACCTGGTGTAGCAGTAAAAAGTGTCAACCAAAGGCTCTTAAACAAACCATTGAGGAAATCATTCTGACAAACCAAAAGACGCCCCAAGAAGGCTAAGTCAGCCATGACTTTGGACCTTCTTGTAATGATCTACTAGCAGTGGGTGGGGATTACACCCAAAGCTGGTCACCTCGATAAGCTGAGGTACCCTACCCGCCAAGGAACAGCTGGTGCATGATGCAGATGAGCCCTTACCAAAGGCTCTTTTGTTGTCTATCCAAGACAAAGAAACCTAGACCAAATGGGAACAATGCTCTTCGACACGGTACTCAATTGCCAGACGGACCTGATTCTGACTGACGAGGTCCGTACAAAATCCTTAGCTTCAGAATCATAAACATTCCACATGAGGTGGGGACTTTGATAAGATCCCTAAAAAAAGTCTCTTCCTCCCCTAAAGTCTCAATGGACGGACCTGCAAACAATGCATCCCTACGTCTAAGCATCCTGGTTGCACCATTGCGCGAATATCCTCGGAGTTCACGTGGTTCTATGGATAGGAAGAAAAAAGTAATAAAGCCATAGAAAATTTTTTGAATTTTTTCCTTATGCGATTCTCTCGAGGCACAACATTCGATGAGCAAGCTGTTTGAATGTATTTTTCAGCACCTTGGTTTCTGATGCCAAATAAAGAGGAAGCAGGTCAATAAAGCCTACAAAACATTTGAAATTTCGACATTCTCAAAATGGCCTCAGAATTGGTCAAGATCTTCATCAGCACTCCAAAAGGCCACCTACCAAGGTTTATCATGATTAGACATGTCTAAGGAAGTGAACCCAAATAAATAATTTTGGAAAAATTGGCCTCTATTACCCTGAAATGGATCCCGTAACTAGAGCAATTTTTCTGATACATCAAAAAATTGTGGGACCACCTCCATTAGATCAGGCACGATAAAAAACCCCTATGGGTCAAGTTTTGGCTTAATCGGGCACTCCAAGACAAAGTTATGGGTAAAATACCAAAAAGGGATACTATTCCCATGTGGGCACCTTGCACCAAAATAGCATTAAAGGTAGTTGTTTTTACAGTGACAGATAGTGAATTTTGGAGCCCATATCTCACTCATTTCGAGTAAGATCGCGCTCAAATTTGGAGAGCGTGTTCGTCTCGTCAAGACGCATATTTCAATATGTGGTACGCCCCGTGACGATGCCCGAGCAAGGACAAAAGCTAGAAATAAGTTGTTGATCCGTGAAGAAATTGTCGAAACTTTAGCAGCAGCATGCCTCACTCGAGCGACCAAATGATCATTCTCTTGTACCCGATCGACACGAAACAAATTCCAATATGTGCGTAAGGTCCGTGGCTATCTCTGCTACAAACCTTGCATATGATGAACAGTTAGATTTCACACATGAAGGCGTCAAAATTACTGTAAATTCCAGTCGCCAGATTTGAAGATTCCAGCCAAAAACGCAAGACGACAAAATCTTCATCTAGACACAAAATAGAGCCACATTTGTTTCAACATGATCGAACGACATGCTCAGTGCAATTCAGCAAAGAAACAGAAGAAAAACATCAAGAAACAAGCGCACAATGGATCCAAAGTTTTCAAGGTTCAAGCAAATTTCAAGTTTCATGATCATGGTTTAAAAACATGATTCATGGCTCAAAATTGCTATCAAATCGATCGTCATGCCCAGCCCTACAAGAAAACAATTATCTTTCAATCAAACGCGCATTAGAACAATCCCGGATCAGTCATGGAAGATCACACGAGTTGTCGAGTAGCAGTAGTGACCGTTTTGAAATTCCACACATTGTTAGGGAAGGGAAAAACAATCATTTTGCACCCATTTTAGAATTTATTTTAATTTAATTAAATTTTAATTATCTTCTATTTTAGGTAGTTTTTGGGCATCCTTCCATGTTTGGGCCCAATTCTATATAAATATGCAAAGCTTCATTGTAAAGCACGTTTAGTTTATTCTTCGATATTGAGTAAAGACTTCAATTTTTTTTTGAGATCGTTGGTGTATCTTGAAGAGAGAGAGAAAGGAGATAGAAGAAAAAGGTCGGTACCTTTTGATAAGGTAATTTTCTCTCTCCTCCCCTCTGTCTCTCTCCTCTCCTCTTTCTCTGCTTCCCTCTTTCTCTCTCCTCTCTTCTTTCTCTCTTCTCCCCTCTTTCTCTCTCTCTTTTTCTCTCTCTTATGCTTCTCATCTCTATCTTTTTCTCTCTCTTCTTCTCATCACCATCTCTCTTTCTCTCTCATCTTCTCATATATATCTCTCTTTCTATCTCTTCTTCTCATCTCTATCTCTCTTTCTCTCTCCTCTCTTCCTAATGCAACCGACAATGCTTAGTGTCACCCGTGTTCTATTTCTCTCTTTCTTCTTTGTCTAACACAGTTGGTGAAGCTCAATGCCATCCGTGTCCTCTCTCTCCTCTCTTCTTAACCCAGTCGACGATGCTCAGTGCTGCCTGTGTCCTCTTTATCTCTCTCTTCTTTGTCTAACACAGCCGATGAAGCTTAGCATCGCCTGTGTCCTCTCTCTCCTCTCTTTTTAACCCATCCAATGATGCTCAGCACCATCTGTGTCTTCTTTCTCTTCTTTGACTAACACAGCAGGTGAAGCTCAGTGCCGCTTGTGTCCTCGCTCAATGAAGCCTATGCGTCGCCTGCTTTTTCTCATGCTTCTTCTCCCGCCACAGTCGATGAAGCCTAGTGCCACCTTGTCTCCTACTTTCTCTCTCTTCTCTCTTCATGTCATTGGTGGTGCCTCGATCTCACCCTCCGGTGGGTCAGACCTCACCCTTTTCCACTTTGGTGAACGTACACAAGCATGCGCATTCAAAAGAAGAGGAGAAGAATAAGAGAAGAAAGATGAGGGAGAGAAGAATTCGATTGAGCAGGAAGATCAGGGCAGTTACTAAGCTGGTGAATACTGACATGACGTGGTAGCAAAATGGGCTTGGTAACTAAGACTGGCTCATGGGATTACTACTAGACGTCATTACTAATATTGACTACCTAGGCACGATGATTAATTTGTCTTGTCAATAAAGTGGTTTAAGTAATTCTAGCACAACAACATTATAGCTAGACAACAGGACTACCACGAGAGGCTAACCTCGGTCCCTCTTAATCGAATGAAAGAATAACAAAATGAAGGTCATAAGGAAAGAAAAAGAAATGAAATAAGAGAAGAAGGGAACAGAAGGAAGGAGGGGGAAGAACGGAAGAAAAAAGTGTGAGAGACGAGAGAGTAAATGAGAGAGGAGGGAAAAAGATGCAGTCGGTGCTACGCATTGTCGACTGTGTTAGTAGGAAGAGAGAGAGCATGTAGTCGATGATAGGCTTCACTGACTGTGTCAGAAGAAGAGAGAGAAAATATAGTGGACACTAGCCTTTACCGACTGTGTCAAAAGAAGAGAGAGAAAATGCAGTCGGTGCTAGGCTTCGTTGACTGTGTTAAACAAAGAAGGGAGAGAAAACACAGTCGACGTTAGACTTCACCGATTGTGTTACACAGAGAAAAAGTGAGAGAAGATGCAGTTGGTGCTAGGCTTCACCGATTGTACTAGATAAAGAATAGAGAGGAGATGCAATCGGTGCTGGGCTTCACCGATTGTGTCAGAAGAGAAGAAAGGAGAGAAACCCAGCCGGTGCTGAGCTTGCGTTGGTTGTGATAGAAGAGAAGAAAGAGAGCGAAAATGAGTCGGTGCCAGGCTTGCAACAGTTGTGATAGAAGAAAGAGAGAAAGAGAAATTCAGCCGATGTTAGGCTTGCGCCGGTTTTGAGAGAAGAAAGAGAGAGAGAAATCCAGTCGGCACTAGGCTTGCACTGGTTGTGATAGAAGAAAGAGAGAGAGAGGAATCCAGCCGGTGCTAGGCTGACACCGGTTGTGACAGAAGAAAGACAGAGAGAAATCCAGCCAGCGCTAGGCTTGTGCCGGTTATGACATAAGAAAGAGAGAGAAATCCAACCGACATTAGGCTTCACCGACTGTATTAAACGAAGAACGGAGGGAGATAGAGATGAGAAGAAGAGGGAGAGAGAGAAATCCAATCGGTGTTAGGTTTCACCGACTGCAATAGATGAAGAACAGAGGGAGATAGAGATGAGAAGAAGAGAGAGAAAGAGATAAAGATGAGAAAAAGAGAGAGATAGAGAAGAGAAAAAGAGGGAGAAAGAGATAGAGATGAGAAGAAGAAAGAAAGAGATAGAGATAAGAAGAAGAGAAAGAAAGAGGGGAGGAGAGAGAAAGTTACGTTCTCGAAGGGTATCAGCCCTTTTCTTCTCTCTCCTATCTCTCTATCCAAGACATACCTACGAGCTTAAGAAAAATTTAGAACTTTATTGATTGATCCAAGAAAATAAATCCGGCCTTTGTACAAGGAGGCATTGCCTGTTTATATAGAACTAGGCTAAAACATGGGTGCACGCCCAAAAACTACCTAGAATTGAAGATAATTACAGTTTAATTAAATTAAATGAAATTATAAAAATAGGTGTAAAAGGACTATTTTTCCCCTGCTTAACAATGTGTGTAATTCTAGAACAGTCCCTGCTGTTGCCCGAGAACTTGCGTGATCATCCATGACTGACCCGGAGTTGTTCTGATGCCCGTTTGATCGAAAGATTATTGTTTTCTTGTAGGGCTTAGCATGGTGATCCTTTTGATACCAACTTCAAGCCACGAATCATGTTTTTGAGCCATGATCGTGCGACTTGAATTTTGGATGAATCTTGAAAACTTTGGATCAATTGTGTGCTTGTTCCTTGTGGTTTCTTCATGACTTATTCGTTGAATCACATTGAGCTTACCGTCACGATCATGTTGGACCGGAATCTTGAAATCTGGCGGCTGGAATTTATAGCAGATTTGACGCCTTTGTTTACGAAATCCAACTGTTCATCGTACGCGAGGTTCGGACCAGAGATAGCCTCTGACCTCCCACACATAATACAATTGGTTTTGTGTCGATTGGGTATGTGAGCGTTGTGATCTTGCTACTTGAACGAGGCATTCTGCTGCTGAATTTCTTGCAACTTCTTTCATGGATCAGCAACTTTCTTCTAGCTTTTCACTTTGCTTGGGCATCATCACGGAGCGTACCAGATATCGAATTGCTCATCTTGATGAGACTAACACGCTCACCAAATTTGGGTGCGATCCGACTGGGAACGAGTGAGATATATATCCCAAGAGTGATTGTCCATGACTGTAAAAACAACCACCTTTGATGGTGTTTTAGTGCAGGGTCGCCTCACGGGAATAGTGTGCAGCCTACCCCTTTTCGGTATTTTACCCATAATTTTGTCTTGGATTGCTTGATTAAGCCGAAACTTGACTCATATGGTTTTTTGACGGTGAAAGTCTTAACGGTGGTGGTCCCACTGCTGTTTGACGTACCAAAAGTATAGGTCTAGTTATTGGTTCCATTTCAGGGTGCTAGAAACCGTTTTCGCTAAAATTGTTTCTTTTTGTTCACTGCCTTAGAAATGTCTGATCGCAATGAAACTTGCCAGGTGGTCTTTTGAAGTGGTCATGAAAATCTTGACTAATTCTGGGGAAATTCTGAGATTGTCTAAATTTTCACTACTTCGTAGGCATTATTGACCTGCGTCCTATCAGGCACCAAGGTGGTGAAAAATGCATTAAAACAGCTTGCCCCGCGTAATGTTGTTCTTCAACAGAAGCGAGAAAGACAACATTCAGAAAATTTCCTTTAGCTTTTACTTTTTTTCTTCCTAGCCACAAGACCACGTAAATGTCGAGGAGATTCACGTAATGGTGTAACTAGGATGCTCTGACGTAGGGATGCATTGTATGCGGATCCGTCCATGGAGACTTCATGGGAGAAGAGAATTTTTTAAGGGATCTTGTCGAAGTCCTCACCCTTGCGTGGACTGTTAGTGATTCTGAAGTTGAGGATTTTGTACAGACCTCGTCAATCAGAGTCAAGCCCGTCTGGCAAATGAGTGCCAAGTCGTAGGGCATTGTTCCCATTTGGTCTGGGTTTTGTGTATATCCTCTGGTGTTGAGCCCCATTTCGAGGATTACATAAACGATATTTTGAAACGCCTTGTGCCGGCACCATCTGCTTCGTGCATCAATCATTCCTTGGTGAGTAAGGTACCTTAGTTTATCGAGATAACCACTTTGGGTACAACCACCCCTACATACTGCTTTGCTTCTATGACAGTGATCTGATTGCAACGCCAAAGTTATGACTGACCAATTATTGCTTGACACGTAGGGTACCTTAGTTTATCGAGATAACCACTTTAGATACAACCACCCCTACCCACTTCTATGCAGCTACGACAATCATCTGATTGTCGCTCCAAAGTCATGGTTGACTTAGCTTCCTTGGGGCTTGTTCGACATCTTGAAAGTGTGTTTGTAACTGAGTGGGAATGATGTTCTTTTTCATGAGACTTGTCTTGGAGTCTTGGAGAGTCTTCTATCTTTCGAGTCCTTTTTGCAACTGAACTCAAGCTGTCAGAATATTTTCCTCGAAGCTCATATTTTTGGATCCTGGTATGTGTCACCAGGGATTTTTTTTTATTTTTGAGTGAGGAGTGAAGTCCCCAGTTGAGATGAATGCTGCATCAACCTGTTTATTGGTTCAAGAGTCCTTTGTAGATTTTCGCTTGAACTTGGGAAGCGGTGCTGTAGAGATGGTTTTCACCAACTTCTTTTTATTTGGGGCTCTTTTTCCCATGACCTTTCGGCCATGTCCACCTTTATTTGCCACTTTCACTTAAGATAACCTTTTGGGCTTTCACGGTGCATGGCTTTTTATTCACATAACTCTTTTACTCATGGTTTCATGACCATGCCTGTCCGTCATTTTTACTAATAGCATTCCCTTGTTAAGGTATACACCATGCTCGTTAGTTCATCCTTTTTTTTTTTGAAGGCGTGTTTAAGGTCATGCCTTCGGGACCTATGCGAAACAGTTAATGTCATGTGGCCAAGACGTGCACTATGGTTTAAGGTCTTACAACTGGACTGTGGTGGTGATGAATGGTAGTCTGTGGAGGACATGGGGTGAGTGTTGTTGTGGTTTGACCCACTTAGGGAAATGACAAGAGGCTACCTATGACAGATGGATGATGTATGAAATGTGGGTAAAAAATAGTGGTGACCCACTAGCTTACGATGAGTATGGATGGTGGGATGATTCGCCCTTCTGTGAGCATGGGTGAGACTCACTTGGGAATGATGTAGAATGATAATGGGAAATAACTCACTGAGGAGGTAGGAAAGGTGGTGCACGCACACTGTCGGTCTAGGGAATCACGCGTGAAGATGCACATAAAAGGTGTGTGCGCACATGTGGGGGTGAGTTTTTATGGTCATGCCTCCGGGACCTGTGCCAAATAGTTTGACGTCATGAGGTCAAAATGTGCACTATGGTTTTAAGGTCATACAACAGGACCGTGGTTATGCAGTTTAAAGTCATACAACTAGGATTGTGCAGTTTAAGATCGTGCAACTAGACCTCCGCTACAGTTTAAGGTCATATAGTTTGGACCATGCAGTTTTAAGATCGTGTAACTAGACCTCCGCTACAGTTTAAAGTCATATAGTTTGGACCATGCAGTTTTAGGGTAATGCAACTAGACCATGGTTTTGCAGTTTAACGTCATGCAGCACAGACCAGAGCTGTGTAGTTAAGGGCATGCAGTGCAGACCAAAGCTGTGCAGTTTAGGATCTGCAGCACGGACCAAAGTTGTGCAGTTTAAGGTCATGTAGCGCGAACCAAAGTACAGTTTAAGGTCATGCAGCGCGGACCAAAGCTTGGGTCACCGTGTAGGTGAGATTCCATGGGGAATAGGTTCGTGGGCAGCAGTTTGATTCCCTGGGGATAAGATAGGCAAGATCGATGAGGGGTCCAGATAGGAAGGCTGACCTTATTGGAGAAGTGGCGACAAATGTGGTCCAGAATAACTACGCATGAGGCAAACCACTGGGGGTTGCAGCAGCAAGAATGACCATAACTCTACTGAGGATGAGGAGTCATGACCAGATTTTGATTGACCTAGGTTCCACTTTTCTGGGAATAATAGGTCAGACTCAAGATTCCACCTCACTGGGGATAATGTGGTAAGGCACACAAGGCTTCAGCTTGGAGTAGGCGACAATAGGCTGCTTGAAATACAGCCGGCGTCAGGTGTAACAATCATTGTTTCTTGTGAGTGTTCAACTGGTGCGGATTTTTTGAAAACACAACTGACGTTGAGTTGTTAAAAATTCAGCTGTCACTATGAACGACCTGTGATAACGTTTGAGCACAATTGACACTAAGTAAACTTGTGCTAGGGTTGTTTTAACTCAGTCGGTGCTAGGTCACTTTGACCATGTATTCGGTGCTGTGAACAACCCGTGATATCATTTGATCACAACCGGAGCTAAGTCAACTTGGATTAGGGTTGTTTGAAACTTAGCCGGTGCCAGGTCACTTTGACCGCGTAGTCGGCACTGCGAACGACTCGTGATATCGTTAGAACACAACCAGCGCTAAGTCAACTGACACTAGGGTTATTTGAAACTCAGCCAGCATTGGGTATGGATCGATGAGAGTTACCTCGGCCCTCGAGTCAATGCCCGACCTGGCTCATCGTCCCTTGGCTTCCCGTGGATGCGACTGAAATTTCCAGTTTGTGAGGGAATTTGAGGGTAGTGTGGTCTATATAATGGGGTAAAATCCCATTTTCTCACTTTTACCAAGGGTAAAAACTTAAACAAAATTTTTCTTTAATAATAAGGAGACGGTGCTCAGTAGAAGTTCCGGCAAGTAGTAGGACTCCAGCAAAAGTTTTGCAGGGAAGGTTTTCGGTAAATAGTGGGGTTCCAGAGGGGGTCTAGCAGGGAAGGTTTTGATAAGCAAGAACTTTGCCAGGGATTTGGTGAAGTTTGCTAGGAAAGGAGCGAGAAAAGAGAGTTTTTTGAGAAACATATGAACTCTGCTTGTAGTTGTTTTTAGGGAAGAAGAGGCGGAAAGTGAAGCAGTGGGAATTTCCACGAATCTTGGGCGTTTTCCGGTGTTTGAAGGGATTTCCCGGCATTGTTAGTGGTGTTGCAGAGGTTTTCTATAAATGACAGGGGAGTTTCAGCTAAAACCGAAATGATAGGCCACGAGTGAATGAGCGGACCTTGACAGACTTGTCAAATGCCCTCTTCATTCTCCCTTGGTTAAGTTCAATGTTCTGCTTAACCTCTAGCCTTTTTTCTTCGAGTGCATCCAATTCTTGATATCGGAGGTTGACTCTCTCATCTTTGGTTATTCCTTCGTGAACAGCGCCTCACAGTGAAGGGATTTGTATTTCGAAAGGTAAAACTGCTTCACCCCCATAGACCAGAGAGAATCAGTAGCATTTTGTGTAGTAGTGCGATAAGCCCATAGTGCTTTAGGAAGCTTCTCATGCCAGTTCCTTTTCGTCTTTGACAGCGATTTCATAAAATGTTGCACATGCTCTTATAGAAAGCCTCAGCTAATCCGTTTGCCCAAAGGTGGTACATAATTGAGTACCTCCATTCGAAACCAAACTGGTTGACTAAACGATCAATCTGGTGGCTCCAAAACTGGGGACCATTGTTAGATATAATCCGTTCAAGGACCCCAAATCGGTATATAATGTGATGTGGAATGCAGTTTGCTACTGTCGTCCCGGGAACTTGCTTAAGGGGAATCGCTTCAGCCCACTTGGAGAAATAGTCTGTTGCAGCTAGATTGAAAACATGACCCATTGCCGAAGGAGGGTCAATAGGCCCTACAATGTCCATACCCCATTGTAAGAAGGGCCATGATGCCACTGTAGGGTGTAAGGGCTCTAGAGGTTGGTGAACAAGGCTTGAGTGTATTTGGCACACTTGGCACTTTTTAGCATAGTTTAAGGAATCGGCTATCGTGAAAGTCCAATAGTATCCCAACCTGCGTATCGGTTCATAGAACTTAGGACCAGACTGGTGTAGTCCACAAATGCCTGAGTGGATTGTATACAACACCTTATTTGCTTCTTGGATGTCCACACATCTAAGAAGAATACCGTCAAACGACCGTCTGAAGAGAGCATCTCCATCAAGGAGGGTGTACTAGGTGGACATTCAACGCATGCTATTGCGTTCGGCACGATCTTCCTGGAGCCTGCCATGTTTAAGGAAACTAGTGATGGGCTCTCCCCAATCTTCTACCTGCTCAACTTTGGCGCATATTGGAGAGAGAGAAAGAGAAGGGCAACACTCCACCTCTCGAAGTCAGGAATACTACTCCGGTGTCTCCTTGATTAGATTGGAAGGCTCTGTCAAAGTACAATTCCCACACATGAGCAATCTCAGCATGAAACACTTCTTCATCAGGGAGGTCGCTTGATAGAGGAGATTCTATCGGTACGAGGGGTGCTGCGAGAAAGTCAGCCAAGACCTGGCCCTTGATGGCTTTCTGTGGGACATACGTGATGTCGAATTCCAACAGCAATAATGCCAACATAACAAGGCGTCCCGACAAGCATTGGCGTGTCATGAGAAACTTTGCAGGATCAACTTTCGATATAAGTTTCACTTTATGACCAAGCGACTAAGGTAATGGCGGAGTTTTTGTACTGAGAAGATCAAGGCCAAGTACATCTTCTCAATAAGGGGATAATTCTTCTCGGCCCCTTGCATCCAACGACTAAGGTAATATAACGGAGTCTCTTTTCCCTCTTCATTGTTTTGTTTCAACAATGTTCGTAGTGACTCGTCCAGAGCAGTCACGTATAGAATGCGAGGTTTTCTCAATACTGGTCTAGAGAGCACTGGAGGGTTGAGTAAATAATGCTTCATGTCGTCAGGGGCTACCTGACATGCTTCATCCCAGATGAATGGGGTATCTTTCTTTAAGAGGTGTGTAAAGGGTTTATAGCCACTTGAGAGGTTCGAGATGAACCTGCGAATGTATGCCAGCTGCCCTTGAAGGGAGCGTAGTTCGCGAAGTGTAGTCGGTGACAATATTTCTAGGATGGCCTTGATCTTCATTGGCTCAACTTCAAGCCCTCGATGTTTGACGATGAACCCTAAGAACTTTCCGAAACGCATGCCAAAAACGTAATTTAGCGGGTTCATTTTAAGTTGATGTAGGCGCAACCACTTAATACCTTTGTTACCACCAAGTCATCTACATAACACTTCACTTCTTTATGCATCATGTCTTTGAAGATGGTCATCATCTCTCTTTAGTATATGAAGCCAGCATTCTTTAATAAAAAAGGCATCATTGTGTAACAGTAGACCCCTTTTGGAGTTAAGAATGCGGTGGCCTCCTCATCTTCGGGCGCCATCCTTTTTGATTATACCCAGAGTATCTGTCCATGAAGGACAGTGAGCTATAGAGTTGATGAGCATCTCGGTGAATGGCAGTGGGAAGTCATCCTTAGGATAGGTGGTATTCAAATCGTGAAAGTCAATGGACACCCAGATTTGACCATTCTTCTTCTTGACCAGAATGATATTTGCTAGCCATTTCTGATCATACAGGCACAAATGATCTTTAGTCCCCTTAGCAAGGCGACGAAGTTTCCTTGCCCGCTTCAATGTGACTATGCCTTCCTGAAGCATTATAAGGAAGAAGGCGTAGAGGATACCAGCCATTTTGTCGCCCTCTTGGATGGTTACTGCATGGGAGACCTCGGCTGGCTCAAAGGCCTTCTTTCAATATTCAAGCTTTATCTGTCCCTTCTAAATCAAGGCCTCGATAATATCTTTCAGCGTGTAGCAGTCCTCTGTGGGCTGATCGATCCTCCGATGGTAAGCACAATAATTTGCTTGAGTGTCGTGGCCAGCTTGCTTGAGTAACTTGGCTTCTAGAAGTTGGATCATATTTTGTTCTAATAACAGCCGAAACAATGCAGTTACCCATTCCATCTCAAAGGGGTAGACCTTGTTTCTATGCCTGGTGAAATAATCAACCCCGATCAAGGTTGGCTGGCGGGGGTACTCAGTTGTAGGATTATTGTTGCTTGCCAGCCTGGGGCGTTATCTTTGCCATGCTTACCCCTTTAGAGAGGTCCAAAGTTTGGGAGGGAGCCTTTTTTAGATCAGTGACCGTGACGGCGGTACTGATTACTTCTTTCTGTTGGCTATCCTGTATGTTACTCCGAGAGCTACCATTGCTCCGGTTGTTTGTTGAGCTTGTAGATGGTTCTCATGTCCCACCATGGTGGCATGATAAACTTTCTATGTGGACTGATTTAAAGATTAACTTTGACATGGAGGTTGGATTAGAGGCCTCAACATATAAAGCGATCTCGGATCGCATGTTCCGCACTCAAGTTTGGACAGGCATAGAATTAGGATGGCAGGAAGCTAAATTTCTCCATCTTGATATGAACTGGTCCACAGGCTCATCGAGATCTTGAGTCAAGGAGAGAAGTTTGATGGTTTGAACCTTTCTCTCGACCTCATAAAAGCATTGATATAATAGTTACTCCATTTCCTCCCATGTATTCACTGAGTTTGGAGGAAGTCGGGCATACCATTGAAATGCTGGGCCATCGTGGTTCTCAATGACTTGACAGAGAAGATGTCTCCCGTCAGCCGTTGTTTCTCGATATGCTGCCTGGAAGTGAGCAATATGCTGGTTTGGGGATGTGGTTCAGTTGAATAAAAGAAACTTCCCTTTATAATTTGAGCGAAGTGGGACCTGATCAATATATTAAGGGTACGACCTTTGATAAGGCGTCGCACCCTGTATCCCCAGGATTTGTCTATTCTTTAGGCTATGGGTTACCATAGTGTCAATGTCTGTCTGAGAGACGGGGTGAGGAAAAAAATTATCCTGTGAGGCAGATGGAGAGGGCTACCTTGGAGATGCACCATTAGACTGATGGGAATTGATCTCATGGTTAGCCGACTGGCGTGCGGCATCACTACGATCGTTCTTTTCCATCATCGTGTGCACCATATCTTCAAAGTTGTTCATGCGCTCTTCCTGCACATCACCGGGCTCGCTTATGACCATTACGTTGACTGTTTCTCTATGGAGGTCAACATTAGTGGCAACTGAGGGCTTTCAAACATGACGGGTTGTGTGTGGTAGGTCGATCAGTAGGGGGCCAGCATGCCCTTATTTAATTCGACTCTTATATGCCGATAGCATTTGGACCGGTTCTCGACAGTCTTGGGACCGTGGCAGTTGAGTGGCTGGGTCATTTTCTATGACAGTAACCATAGTGCAGGGCTCAAAGTGCTCTTCTTCAGGCTTCATCATCTGAAGAGGGTAGAAGGGATTCAGGTGAAGAAGGTAGTCAGAACTGGTTGTTTTGATTTCCTTGGTCACCTCCCCAGTTAAAATTTGCAAACCTCTATCATGTTTAGCCTTGAGGTTTTGATGGACCTCGCGTCAAAAGTGTGATCTAGGTTGCAGCTGGTCAGCTCTTCTTACACAGGAGAGAGTTGTCTGCATCTAGTGCGACAATGGATGAGGGCCAAGAATTGGAGTCATCTTGGGCAGGGGAGGATGAAGGACTCGATCTTTCATCAGGTCATTGCTCTAAGCTCTCCTGTGGGTTCTAGAGACATGACCAAAGTGATGGGGCTAGTTTAGGATGGTACTCTTGGGGAAAACCTTCGAGTGCCAAGGCTGAAGGTGCTTGCTAGATGAAGGATGAGCAGACAGGAGCAGGGTTGACTGATGAGAAGTCCTGAGTCTAGGGTGAGGGGACTTGGGGGTCATCCTGGGCTCGTGCAAGTGGTCTGGCCTTAGGAGGCTGAGAGCTACGAGCAAGTGTCAGTAAGAGAACAGGTGTAGGCCTGCCTCTTACAGGGTGCACTTGTGTGTGCTGAGTAAGAAGACGAGGAGGTCGTCTCCTGTGTACTCAGTTGTGGCAATAACGGTGTTGCCCGAGCAGTGACATGCATGTGATCAGCGTGCGTAAGACTTAATCTTAGAAGGTCTGATCCTGGACGCTAACTCGAGCTAGCACAAGGGTTGCCTCGAGGTGTGGCTCGAGTGGTGACCCACCAGCCTTGTGGTGTGTGTGAGGGGTGGAGACCATAGGGCTTCCGCCTAGATGTGTTGAGCCTCTAAGGATAGAGACCATTGGTGCAGAAATGCAGGGGGTAGCCTTGCAGCGACCCACAAAAGCAACTACAACTTGTTCGCCTTTTACAGTAAGGGACTGGGCAACCTTCTAGCGTACCTCAAGAACACGACCGGCAAGTGACTCGCTGGTGGCTGGATGCATGCTGTGTGGGGCAACAAAAGTGCTGTCGATGCAAGGCGCCTTGGTTAGTTTCCACCAGAGCGAGGAGATGGCGAGTGAGGGACCTTTAAGTCCGGCATCGCACCGATCCAGGTTAACACCTGGGAGCTAGACAAGGGCTCAAGAGGATGGTTGGGAACGAAGTTGAATGAACTTGTTCCCTAAGGACACTCTCGAATGAGGGGATAAGAAAATCCCCGATCCAAATAAATGGGTTACTGAAACCTCAAGCCATAAATAAAATATGAAAAGATAATGAAAGTAGATAATAAAAGAAGAAACTAGCAAAACAAGAACGATTCGACTAAGGGGTAGTACGTCCTCAGTGCAGTCTCTAAGCTGGTTAGGTGCCTCGATCCCACCCTCCGGATCTTTTGACGATCGGGCGGCACGCCTCTCAGGTTTCGAGGGAAGACCCAAAACGTTTTTGAGATCGTTCTCTTGGGAACCTCATTCGATAATAAGGGCAGGTGTTACCAATCAGTGGGAGAGGAATTTAAGGTGGGTTCAGGACTTACTCGAGCTGACTCATGTGGGCGCCTTCTTCAATCACGAAGAAAGCCCCCTAGTAATAAAACTGGTTCGTAATCACCTCCCTTGGCTTGTATTCTTCTATTTTCTGCAATCACATACATATGGCAAAGGTTATAAGACAGGTGAGTTAGACCTCACCCTTTTCCTCTTTGGCGAACATACACAAGCATGCGCATTCAAAAGAAGAAGAGAAGAATAAGAGAAAAAAGATGGCAGAGAGAAAAATTCGACTGAGCGAGAAGATCAGGGTAGTCACTAAGCTGGTGATTAACTGGCCTGACATGGTAGCAAAAAGGGCTCAGTAACTCAGATCGGCACACGGGATTACTGCTAGATGTCATTACCTATACCAACCAGCTAAGCACGATGGTTAGTTTGTCGTGGCAATAAAGCAGGCCAAGTAATTCTGACACAACAACATTACGGCTAGACGACAGGACTACCATGAGAGGCTAATTCGATCCCTCTTAATTGAATGAAAGAATAACAGAATGAAGGTCATAAGGAAAGAATAAGAAATGAAATAAGAGAAGAAAGGAAAAGAAGGAAGGAGGGGGAAGAAAAGTGCGAGACACGAGAGAATAAAGGAGAGAGGAAGGAGAAAGACGCAGTCGGTGCTAGGCATTACCGACTGTGTTAGAAGGAAGAGAGAGAAAATGTTGTTGACACTAGGTTTCATTGACTGTGTCAGAAGAAGAGAGAGAAAATACAGTTGGCGCTAGGCTTCACCTACTTTGTTAAACAGAGAAGGGAGAGAAGGCCCAGTCAGCGCTAGGCTTCACTGGTTATGCTACATAAAGAAGAAGAGTGAGAAGATCTAGTCGGCACCAGGCTTCGCTGACTATATTAGATAAAAAAGAGAGAGGAGATGCAGTCGGTGCTAGACTTCACCGATTGTGTCAAAAGAGAATAAAGGAGAGAAACCCAGCCGGTGCTAAGTTTGCATCAGTTGTGATAAAAGAGAAGAAAGAGAGAGAAATGGAGTCGGCGTTAGGCTTGCACTGGTTGTGACAAAAGAAAGAGAGGGAGAAATCCAGCCAACGCTAGGCTTGTATCGGTTGTGACGAAAGAAACAGAGAGAGAAATTCAGTCGGCACTAGGCTTGCACCGGTTGTTATAGAAGAAAGAGAGGGAGAGAAATCCATTCGGCGCTAGACTTACACCAGATGTGATAAAATAAAGAGAGAGAGAAATGCAGCCGACACTAGGCTTACGCTGGTTGCGATAGAAGAAAGATGGAGAGAAATACAACTGGTATTAAGCTTCACCGACTGTATTAGACGAAGAAGGGAGGGAGATATAGATGAGAAGAAGAAGGGAGAGAGAAAAATCCAACCGACGTTAGGCGTCATCGACTGCCTTAGACGAAGAATGGAGGAAGATAGAGATGAGAAGAAGAGAGAAAAAGAGATAGAGACGAGAATAAGAGAGAAAGAGAGAGATAGAGATGAGAAGAAGAGAGAGAAAGAGAGAAAGCGAGGTGGAGAGAGAAAGAGGGGAGGGAAGGATAGAGATAGAGGCGACGAGAGAAAGTTACCTTCCCAAAGGGTACCGACCCTTTTCTTCTCTCTCCTCTCTCTCTCCAAGTCATATCCACAAGCTTAAGAATAATTTAGAACTTTATCGATTGATCCAAGAAAATGAATCCAGCCTTTGTACAATGAGGCATTGCGTGTTTATATAGAATTGGGCTAAACCATGGGTGTACGCCCAAAAACCATCGAGAATTGAGGATAACTACAATTTAATTGAATTAAAATAAATTCTAAAAATAGGAGCAAAAGGACTATTTTTCCCCTGCCTAATAATGTGTGGAATTTTAAAACAGTTTTTCTTGCTGCTCGAGAACTTGCGTGATCTTCGATGACTGACCCAAGGTTGTACTAATTCCTGTTTGATTGGAAGATTACTGTTATCTTGTAGGGCTCGGCATGACAATCGTTATGATACCAACTTCGAGCCATGAATCATGTTTTTGAGTCATGATCATGAGACATGAATTTTGGATGAATCTTGAAAACATTGGATTGATTGTGTACTCGTTCCTTCATTTTTCTTCGCGATTTCTTCGTTAAATCACACTGAGCATGTCGTCACGATCATGTTGCAACAAACACAGCTTGATTTCATGTCCGGATAAAGATTTTGTCGTTTTGAGTTTTTTACTAGAATCTTGAAATTCGACGGTTGGAATTTACAGAAGCTTTGATGCCTTCATGTGTGAAATCCAACCATTCATCGTACACAAGGTTTAGACCAGAGATAGCCTTGGAC
This sequence comes from Amborella trichopoda, assembly GCF_054954075.1. Classification (NCBI taxonomy): domain Eukaryota; kingdom Viridiplantae; phylum Streptophyta; class Magnoliopsida; order Amborellales; family Amborellaceae; genus Amborella; species Amborella trichopoda. The sequence goes on from NC_142344.1 coordinate 33,350,351, forward strand.
CTCACATACATAATGCAATTGGTTTCTTACCATTGGGTATGCGAGCGCCGTGATTTGGCTGCTCAAACAAGGCATGCTACTGTTGAATTTCCTGCAACTTCCTTCACGGATCAGCAATTTCCTTCTAGTTTTTCCCTCTACTTGGGTGTCCTCATGAGGCGTACGACATATCGAATTGCTCATATTGATGATATGAACACGCTCACCAAATTTAGGAGCAATCCGACTTGGAACGAGTGAGATATAGGCCCCAAAAGTGACTGCCCATGACTGTAAAAACAACCACTCTTAATGGAGTTTTAGTGCAGGGTGGCCACACGGGAATAGTGTGCGGCCTACCCCTTTGCAATATTTTACCCATATGTTTATCTTGGGGTGCCCGATTAAGCCGAAACTTGACCCATATGGGTTTTCGACCATACCAAGTCTAATGACAGTGGCCCTACTACTGTTTGACACACCAAAAGTATGCCTCTAGCTACAGGTTCCATTTTAGGGTGTTAAAGATTGATTTCGTTGAAATTTTTTCTTTGTGTTCACTGCCTTATACATGTTTGATCATGTTGAAACTTGGCAAGTGGTCTTTTGAACTGCTGATGAAGATCATGACCAATTCAAGGGAAATTATGAGACTGTCGAAATTTCCACTGTTTTGTAGGCTTTATTGACTTGCTTCCTATCAGGGAACAAGGTATTGAAAAATGCTTTCAACCAGTCATAATCGGTGGAGACATATCGCCGACTAAGTTTCCTTCTTCCCCTCTCATTGCCATCTGTATCTTTGCACCTTCCTTCTCTCTTTTCTCACACTCTTCCCCTCCATTCTTTATTTTCCTCTCCTTCTTCCTATTCTCTGTTTCTTCTCTTATCTTCTTATTTTTTCTCTATGATCTCCATTCTTTCTTGTATTCTTTCGTTTGTGCAAGAGGGGTCAAGATTTGCCTTTCATGGTAGTCTTGTCGTCTAGTCGTAATGTTGTTGTGGTAGAATTACAGTACCCACTTTATTGTCATGATAGACTAACCATCATGTCTAGCGAGTCAGTATCGATATTGACCTCTAGTAGTAATTTTGTTGAGCCGTTTTGAGTTACCGAGCTTGTTTTACTGCCACGTTAGACCAATTACCTACCAGCTTAGTCATTGTATTGATCTCCCCACTCGGTCAATTTCTTCTCTCCCCCATCTTTCTTCTCTCATTATTTTCTTCTTCTTTTTGAATGTGCACGCATGTGTACGTTCACTTGAAGGCAAGGTGAGGTCTGTTGACCCACCTGTCTTGTAACATTTTCCATATGTGTGTGATTGTAAAAAATAGTAGAATACAAGCCAAGGGTGGTGATTCCGAAAAAGTTTTATTACCGAGTAAGTCCCGAACCCACCTTAAATTCCTCTCTATCAGTTGATAATACCTGCCCTTATTCCTGAACGAGGTTCTCGAGAGAGCGATCTCAAAGTCTTGAGTTCCTCCAAAACTCGAGACACGTGTCGCCCGATCATCCTGATCTGGAGAGAAAAATTAAGGCACCTAACCCTGTAACTCTAAGCAAGGTGATTCTATTGAACTCCACCCCACGGTTATCCATGACATTGAGCTATGCTTTACTGAATCCGAAGCTTATTTTTTTTCCTTGGTTTCATTGATCACTTTCCTCTTCAGAGCAACAGAGGTTCTCAGTCACGCCACAGTGTGTGCCATAGATCAAAATGATGGGGCTGACATGATCTAGAACATGTCAATGTTTGAGCTCTGTTTGCTTCAAAGGAAGGCACCATGGGTAGAAAACATTGTCGTAGTCCCCATTTTCGAGATGGTTTGGTGAAGCCGCACTGCGCTATGGTAAAACCCATGAGTCATGAAGTCGCATGAGCGTAGGGTCATCGGGGGATTTTCAACGTTCTGAGCACAATAGCGGTGGTCTGGTGCCCAGCTGCAGCCGTTAGCATAGGGCTACAGTGAAAGGTCGTTTCTTAGTGTGAGGACATCGCATCCAGGTCGCTAGGCTAAAGGCTTTATTTTCGACACAATCTTTGTCTACGGGTGTTTCGTGAACCTGTGAGACCAGACGGTTGCAGGCTCTCTCCTTATTTTCATGGGCTTATGGAAGTACATAAAAAATGACATATGACAACTTGCCCTGACGGATGTTGCGCTTTGAGAGAACCGAGGAGTGGGACATTCGAAAAAATATAATGTCGTAGCTCTTTTAATGATTCCTTGCCAAAACGTGTTTATTGCCTCTCGATAAATAGTTTCTTTCTTGATCACTAACACAACACAATCCTCGATGGGTAGACCTTGCTGAGCTTTTCCCTTGCTGGGGGGGCGACCAAAGTGGTTTCTAATGGTCCAGTGCCTTGATGAGGGGCTTTCTCTAGGTTCCGTTAGAATCTGTTTTTTTTAGAGGTCATGTTGATGGTCTTCCTTCGGCGGGCTTATGACTTTTTTATCGATGTGAACTACTGATGTTCCAGCTAGTGGGGGGCTCTTCTTGTGGGCTTTATCCCAATCTAGCAGAGGAGATCTTGGCATTTTCGTTGGTGGGGGCCCTTCTTGTTAGCTTTATCCCTATGCAAACAAAAATGTAAGGAACAAACAAGCTATCTCTTGGCTTACATCCCACAGAACCAGTTGGGGGTCTCCCAAATTAGCCAGACTTGAAAGGAGGATGGCCTTCAAGGAGGTCCCATTTTAGGGGACTTTACCTTGGATGCTTGAAACTTGATGGAGGAAGAAAATGTAGGTGAGGTTGAAGACACTTTTCGGCACCTTGGTCCCCGATGCGGAATAAAGGGAGAAGTCGGTCAATAAAGCCTAACAAATAGCAAAAATTTTGATAGTCTCAGAATGGTCCCAGAACTGGTCAAGATCTTCATAAGAACTATCAAAAGTCTCCTACCAAGTTTCATCGCATTCCAACTTGTTTAAGGTAGTGAAGACTGAGAAATAGGTTCGGTAGAATCAACCTCTAGCACCCTGAAACGGACCCCTATAACTATAACTACATCTTCGATGCTTCAAATTGTTGTGGAACCATCGCCATTGGATCCGGAACGTTTGAAAATCTCCAGGGGTCAAATTTCAGCTTAAATGGACACTCCAGGAAAACGTTATAAGTGAAAGATTGAAATAGGAGGAGCCTCACGTTATTCCCATGCGACCACCTCGCAACTAAACTCCATTAAAGGGACAATCCAAAACAGTGACTTGTGACGCTTATATCTCCCTCGTCTAAGATTAGATCGTGCTCAAACTTGATGGAGCGTGTTCGTCTCATCAAGACGAGCGTTTCGATATGTGGCACTCCCCTCGACGACGCCCGAGTGCGAAGAAAAGCTATAGAGAAGTTGCTAATCCTTGAAGAAAGTTGCAGGAAAATCAACAGCATCGCTCTTCGCTTGAGCAGCCTGTTCCATTATGTGTGTAAGATCTAGGGCTATTTATAGTCTGAACCTTATACATGATGAATAGTCAGATTCTGCATATGAAGCTGATGAAGTGATTGCAAATTCGGGCACCGAAATTTCAAATTCTGACCAAATCTCCAAACTTGTAAAATCTTTGTCCGGACACGGAATCAAGCTGCATTTGTTGCCACTCGATCGTGAGGATATGCTAGTGTAATATTGTGAAGAAATCACAAAAAAAATAAGGAATGAGCACACTATCATTTTGAAGTTTCAAGATTCACCTAAATCTCAAGACGCATGATCGTGCCCTAAAAACCCGATTCATGGCTCGAAGTTGGTATCAAATCAATTGCCATGCTAAGCTCTATAAGAAAACAATCATCTTTCGATCAAACGGGCATCAAAATAACTCTGGATCATCGATGTAAAATCACACACATTCTAGGGCAGCATAGGGATTGTTTGGAATTCCATAAATTTTTCGGAAGGGGCAAATCTATCATTTTGCATCGTATTTCTAATTCCTTTAATTCAGTTAAATCTTAATTTCAAACAATTAGGTTTAATCTTGATGAATCCACTCATGTTTGTGGGCACAATTCTAAATATGCCACCTACTACAATTATACGCAGACCCCCTCATTCATTCATGAAGGAGAACTTTGCTTAGCAAAATTTCTCTTTCTTCTCATTGTTGGGTCACGTTTGGAGAGAGGGAGAGAAAGGAGAGAGAAAATTTTAGATCGATAACCCTAAGCTCAAGGTAAATATTTACTCTCTTCTTTTCTTTCTTCTTCTTCGTCTTCGTCTGAGCTTCTCTCAAAGGCCAAGCTCGACAGTGGCAAGTGTCGTGCATGCCTCTTTCCTTCTTCCCCTCCTGTGGTTTCACAGGTCACACATGCCGATGGCAGCACCCTGAGTGTGCTCCTTTCTTCTTCCTTTTCGTTCGTCTCTATCTCTCAGCGTGGTATGTAGACAACACTGCTCATCACCATCCACAAATGTGTTCTCGATGCCTCAGCGAGGAGCACAGACGGCGAAGCCCATTGCCACTGCAGGGATCTCATCCTGTTGCCAGCCTATCGCAGATGATGATGCCTATCGCCGCCCGTGAAGGGTCGCAGCAATACCTATCACCGTGTGCGAGCTCCTCTCTTACTCCCTCTGCCTATCACAAACGGCGATGTCTATCACTGCTCGTAAAGGATATTGGAGATACTTATCCCCGTCCGCGAGCTTTCTTCATGCGCTCGGTGCCTATCACTGTCTGCGAGCTTCCTTCTTGCGTTCGGTGCCTATCGTTGTCCGCAAGCCTCAGTCTTGCGTCTCATGCCTATCGCTGTGTGCCTCAGAAGGAATTACCACTGCACGCTTCACAAGTGGCTATCGTCGCATGCTTCACAAGATGCTATCGCCGCCTAAGAGAGGGTGTTATGCCTAGAGCCTCCTATAGTTCACTATTCACTCTCCAGCCATGAGCAGTAGTGTCTAGTGCCGTCCAAAGGCCATGACACTGCTACTTCGTGGTTGAGGGTGGTGATGCCTAGCGCCATCGAGATTCTATTTCTCCGACGTCTTGTGCCTTCTTTACATTCTCGTTTTTCCTCACTTGACTGAGGGTAGACTCAGTCTAGCACTACTATAGCGGTCTGACTATCGAGTTGTATTGTCGTCGCGCCAGTACTGAGTTACCATGCCTGTCTTGCTACTACTCCGAGTTGGTCATTGCACTGGTCCAGCTATCATGCTAGTCTCGTCCCCTTGTTGAGTTCCCTCTTCTTTTCTCCTCTTATTCAAACCTCCTTCTTTTCATTACCTTATCTTCTCACCCTCTCAGCCATATGAAGGTAGATTGCCCTAAGACAAGGGTGGGTAATTCGACTCACTTGTCTTGCAAATTAACCATAATAGTGTTGTGCAGAAAACCAGGAGATTACAAGTCAAGAGAGGAGATTTCGAACCAGCAGAAGCAGCTGGGGGGCCTTCCATCGTGATCTAAGAGGACACCGGCACGAGTCAGATCTAGTAAGTCATGGACCCAGGTGAGGTTAGTCCTCACATCCAAAATTGCTCTCCAATAGTTGGACACCTGCCCTTATTCTGTGATTGAGGTTCCTGAGAGAGCGATCTCAAGTCCGGGGTGTTCCGAACCCGAGGCACATGTCCCTCAATCACCTAGATTAGGGGAGGCTAGATCGATCCACCAAACCAGCTTGGTGACTCCACTGGGGAATTACACCTTCACTGGTTCGCTCTTATTCGATCAATATCACCTTTTACTTTCTACACTACTTTCTATGGTATCTGGGTTATTCAAGCCATTCATCCGAGTCAGGTATTTTCTCATCCCCACACTCGCGGCCGTCCCAAGGAAGAGAGTTGCTCAGGCTTGCTTCCTTAGACTCCTTTTGAGTTAGAACTCATAGTTCGACTCCCAGGTGCTTTCCAAGGTTCGTGCGACAACGGACTTAAAGGTCCCTGACTCTCCGCTTCCTCGCTCGAGTGGGCGCTCCACCAAGGCCCCTTGCATTGGTAGCATATCCACTGCCGCACACATGTAGACACCCCATTTTAAATCTAGTAAATTCTGTGGTTTTCTTTGATCCTTAAGATCACATTGACTTAGTGAACTCAAAATCCATAGGTCACACAACTTACCCTTGGACCAGAACCATTCTGCCAGCCCAGAAACCCTGTTACACCCTGTTTTGACACAAAATCATGAAAACATGTTGTTTTATAGAAATAATATTTAAAAATAGTAAAAAATCTGTTTTGGCCCAAATTTTCTCTAAGAGCTTCACAAGAGGCTGATAACATACCTAAATTGAAAAAACTCAATTTAAATTTTTTTTTGTTTTAGCGACATGGGGCGTCCAACCCAGGCGACATGACCCATGCCGCCTAGCCTTGGGTGACATGGGGCGTACCACACAGACGAAACGACCGATGCCACCCGGGCGACATGCCCCGTGCCGCCCAAATCCGGGATTCTCAAGACTTGGACCTTTTGACTAGGGATTTCCTTGTTACGCATGATTAGGGGGTCCCAACAAATTAGGCCCCCCTTTTGGCATCTTTTGGGGGACCATTTAGAAGGGGCGGGAGACGAGAGAAAAAACCCTAAGAGAGATTGAAACCTGAGATAGAGACAAAAATCCTATAGGGTTGTAGGAGATAGGGATCTGAGAGAAAAACTCAAAGAGAAAACCTTATCAAACCTAAGCCTTAGCCCCCTAAGAGAAACCCCAGATCTACCCATAGGACACAAACTAGATCTACCAGAGACTTGCTGATCGGAATCTGGACCCCAAGGGCAAGAGGAACGGTTCTGATACGGGTGAGTCCTAGAAGGCTCGGGAGTCTCCGGCCATGCAACCTGGTTTGGTGTCATTCTCGATCCTCTATCTTTCTTCATTTCCTTACTGATTTATTTTAATTTTATTTTATTTTTCTTAATTTTATTTAAAAATCAAATTTTTGATATTTTGGATCATGCTGGCTCTACCACAGATCTGAGAGCAGATCTGCTCGTTTCTAGGCAGATCTCGCCTCAGATCTGAATTCGATTTTTCCCACCTTCTTGACCATTTATTTTAATTTATCTTTTGTCATTTTAAAGTGTCATATATGAGGGATCTACATTAGTAGATCGTTTCGATTTTGCGCTATAAACAGTTTGGCACCCACCGTGGGGCAAATCGAGCATGATCTGTGCTTCAAAATTTCAAAAATCTCATAATAGTTTGAAACATTGCAGGCATGTTATAGGTACCATTTTGTTTCCCAATGTTTCAGGTCAAAATAAAATATTTAAAAATACAAAAAAAATATTTTTCTCTTAGATCTGTTGTCGCTTTATTTTAATTTATTTTCATCAAAAACCATTTTATCTGCTATTTCTCTGAGTTTACAGTAAGATTATTTTATCAATATCTACAATATAAAAATGTAAAAATAAATAAAAATAAATAATGTTTTGGGTGACAGTAGGCGTGCCGCCCAGGCGACACGGACCGTGTCCCCCAGGTCCCGGGTGACACGCTCTCTGGTTCCCCATGTCTACCAATTAAGAATTTTGTAAAATTTTTCAAGGTGCGTTCTGGGTTTCTTTTGTTTCTATTCACATACTTTTAAAGCAAAATAACATTTTTAAAAATACCAAAAAAATATTTTGCTTGATACAGGTCTATTTTATCTGTTGTTCTTCTGTTTTACTTTGTTTTAATTTTATTTCATCAAAAATTCTGATTTTTTTTTTTCTGCATGTTTCAGTAGCCTTATTTCACCAAGATCAACAAGATAAAAATAAAAAAGTAATCTTCTCTTTTTTTGGGCGACACGACCCCAGTCGCCCAACCTATAGGTGCGACATGACCCGTGCTGCCCGGGTGACACGGTCCATGCCGCCCTGTTACAGAAATCCAAGAAACATTCTGGGACCCCATAGGCTTGTTTTAGAGCCTTTTTTTGCTTGTTCACCAATTTTTGGCTTAGAATAAAATTTTTAAAAAGTTTTGGTTTTTTATTTTAGTTTATTGATTTTTGCTGAAACAATTTTTTCCTACTTTCACTATGCTTAGTCTAACTGTATTTCATAAAAGTTAAAAAATATAAAAATTTAAAATATATATATATATATGTACATCAAGGCCTGCTTGCACCCTCCCAGAACCATGTCCCGTTCGAGTCACCCTCGACTTGGGATGCGCTCGACTTAGTAGGGATTGTGCCTGGTTTAATTTTTCTGACTGTACCTTCTTAGGGGTTCCTCACCCCTCCATCTATATTGTGCCTCGAGCGATTTTAGCCTCGAAGCGCACATCGCAAGGCAGGATCAGCACCGACCGCTCATTTGTTTTCTTTCTTATTGTGTGCCTGTGTACTTGACTTTATTTTCATTTGGATGCTTCTTTACACACTCTAGCACACACCGACCGGGAATGCTAAAAAACCAGAAAATTTTTTTTTTGAAAACCCCCAAAATCCACGTTAATGGCATGAGGGGAACCTAGCTTTGGGAGTCGAGGCGGTTGGGATTCGTATAACTTTAACTGTGAGCGCCCCTTCGTAATCCTTTGCCATAAAGCAACTCCGTGTATAGTTGGACCTGGAGATCATTCTATAACAGGAGGCTAGGAGCTATGTGGGGACTTATATTAGCCTAGCCGCATTTCAATAGTTAGGAACCCATTCTCAAGCCATGCTTACCCATAATCAGACTAGGTCAAACGTTTCCATGTGCTTGCTTGCTTATTTTTTATCGTTTAATCTTAGATTCCTGTCTGGACCAGCTTTTGGTTCGAGCTGAAGCTTCTGGCTCCAAGTCCAGGCTTATACCCAGCCTAACCGAGGTTCGAACTAGGTTTTGCCTTGGTCCGAACCTAGGCCCCCTTTTGATCCAAGCCGAAAGCTCGTTCCTAAATCATCTTTGATCCATTCCAGATCCACACCTGGTCTGATCATTAAAACTCTATAGGTACAAGTCCAGGCTTGTACCCGGCCTAGCCAGGTCTGAACCAGGTTCACGCACAGGTCCGAACCTAGGCCCTCTCTTGGTCTGAGCCGAAGGCTCGTTCCTTGTTCAATCTTGATCCAGTCTGGGTCCACATCTAGTATGAGTTTAAAAACCCTCTAGGTCCAAGCTCAGGCTTGAACTCAGCTCAGTCCAGGTCAGAACCAGCTCCGAACCTAGACCCACTCTTGATCTGAGCCGAGACTCGCACCCTTCTAGTCTAGATCTTAGTCTAGGTTCTAGCATAGGTCTAAGCTTAGAGTTTCCTCTCGAGCTAAACTAGGCTTACCCTAGTTCAGGGTCTAGACCAAAACCCATTGAGTTTAGCAAGTTTAGGTTCTAGTCTAGTCTTAGCCAAGTTTCTCAACTAAAGTTTTGCCCCTAGAGTCTGATTAGGTCTGCCCTAAGCCATCGAGTCTAGCCCTTACCTAAGTCTAGATTCTAGAACCCAACCAAAGAGAGTCACCATGTCGGTTACTCAAGATGAGCATGATGATTGCTCCACAGCTGAGTTTAAACCAAACCTTCCCAAACTTAGGGACCAATATGCTGCAATCCCTTGGAACTATCAACAAACCTCATGCCAATCCATTATCTTATACCCAGGTCTTCAGTTGGAGGCAGATTCCCAAGGGTCCACTCCTAGTCCCGAAGTCGGTGTGTTCCGAAAAGCTAATTCAGCCGAAAAACTCTGAATAGTCAGGGTGTCCGAGCAGACGTCATCCTACATGGGATTTTTGGTAGCCAAAGAAGAAGTCGAGTGAGGGAAGAAATTTATGCGGCATCTAACGCCAATTCCCCCAACTCAAACCAAGATAACCCTGAGATGCAGTGGTCTCAGAACCAAGACCCACCTAGGTCTAGGAGATCCAATTCTGCCTCGAGCCACCATAGTATCGCTCATGATGTTCTTAACACTGTACGGAATAGAGGCATCGATTTAGATCAGCCCTTAGGTGAGATGGGTGGCCAAGCTGCACTTAAAAGTCTAGTTGACTTAGGTTATACTGTTCATGCCCCAGCTCATGGGTCAAATCCAAACCAAGTTAGCAATATAGGTCAACCCCCGGCTCAACCAAGTCTGTCGATTCTTCAATCGGTCCCGTTAGTCCATTCGATCCAACAAACTGTGCCATTTCCGTAATCGGTGGCGACACCTATGGGTCAGTACGCCTCTCAAGGACAAATGTGTCAAACCGCCTCGGTAACCGCAACTCATCTATCACAGGCCAAAGAAGGTGAACATCTAAGTCTCGACTCATCAGTCTATGCTTGGGAACCCACCAACCGATGGACCTACTCTCATGCCGAATACTCAACAAGAAGGCACCTTAAAGTAATACGAGATATGCTTGTAAGGATGGGTATGCATGAAATCCTACCTCCAAAAGCCTATGTTCATGAGACCCTTGGAGGCATGAAAGACCTTCCCCCTAGGTTTGTGATCCCAAAGTTTAAAAACAAATTCAATGGGAAGAGTGACCCAGATATTCATGTCAACACGTACCTCCTCTCCGTTCGAGCCTTGCGAGATAGGCCTAACCAATTGAAGGTCCTGTTTTCACAAACTTTAACTGGTGAGGCTTTAAACTGACATCGGAGAATAAAGATCGTTCAACCACACATAATTCGTCCCTCATTACCGTAGGTCGACACCAAGACCTCTTTTCCTGAGCGAGCTTAGTGTAACCAAACAAAACCCAAGAGATTCCTTCAAGGATTTTATCGGTTGATTCCGCGAGGTGGCAATGCGCGTCATCGAATGTCCACTCACGGACCCAGTTAAAATCTCCATGGCCTTAGAAAATGCAGCTCTTGAATATAGGACCTTCTTTAGCCAAGGACTTATCCCCCACTCTTTTGACTCCATGATTGAGTGGGTGGCTTGAAATGAAAGGGCGAGAGCGACACCCCTCAGTACCCAGCTCTATAACAAACCCATCATGACTCTCTAAAATAAAAATAAGAGCAACGACAAGGGCAAAGCTTTCGGTCAGGTTAACAAAATTGTCGTTAACAGACCGGCTCAGTGTTCAGCCACCCAGCATAATAATAGGAATCAAAATCATAGGGGTCAACCTAGAGCTAATGCTCAAAATAATATTCGAAGGCGAGAGGACAACTTCACTCTTATCAAAGACCTGTTAGAAAAAAGTGCTAGAGTTACTCCTGAAGAAAAACATGGTTCAACTCCCTCCACCATCTGAACCATCATTTGAGGTTAAGGATGAGAACAGATGGTGCAAGTGGCATAAAAACCATGTACATGATACCCAAAACTGTTTCTACTTGAAGCGGGTGATTCAAGGGTTGATTAATAGAGGCAACATCACTGTCGGACCTAAAAATCAACCTGTTGAAGGACCTAATCAAAAGATGGCTTTCTTCACAAACCTTCTCCCCAAAAATACGGCCACAACGACGGAAGAAATGGAAGCTCCGAGTAACTCAAAGGAGCTTGTTATCATTCACACGATTGAAAATGGAGACGAAGAAGATCATCCCAGCCAATTCATATTTTCTTGTGATCATCATCTCCAAGAAGTTAAAGAAGATCTCTTGAGTCTTCCTAGAGGAATCTCTTCGTCCCTGTATTCTGATGATCCCCCTAAGTGGGACCAGTATGACGAAGATGATGCCCTCGCGATTGACATGATCGAAGCTTATGAAAAGGGATCATCTTCCAAACAAGGGGCCAACACCCTGAGGTCTCCCATTACTATTGCTATGGATGACCCAATCGACTTCCAGACTGGCGAAGTTGATTCCTTAACCCCAAGAGGTTGAGTGTTCAAACCCATCCAATTGATGGCAGACACTCTTGATGAAAGAATGGGAGCCACTTCAACAGCTAAACCATCAGTAAGGGTTAGGGGTCATGAACCTAATAAAAGAACTCAAGGATCTGCAACCACCTATAATCTACCAACTCATCCCGAGAAGATCCATGCTCAAATCTTCATCTTGGAGTTGCTTAGGAATTTGCCGGCACATTGAGCGCAAATAGAAAAGGTTCTTGCTAAGACCCATATCCCGAGCAACACAGAACCGGATGAGTTGTGTAGGATGATCAACCAACTAATAACACCAATGCCAATCATATTCACAGACGATGACATCCCAGCTAATGTCAATCGCTTTCACATCGAGCCTTTTCATATCACTATTTTCATGAAAGGATATGAGATAAGGAGAGTGCTGGTTGATAATGGGGCATCCCTGAATATATGCCCTATGAAAACGGTGAAGTACATAGGCAAGAGCCCGGATAACTTCCAACCATGTCAGTTAACCATTGCTGCATACCAACAGGCAAGCTAAGGGCATATGTCCTCTCACACTCAAAAGTGTTCCCACCATTCAGCCGGTAAAGTTTTATGTCTTGAACATAAAACCTTCTTTCAACATGCTGCTAGGAAGACCCTGGCTCCATGAAAACCTCGTGGTCATCTCCACGCTCCATCAATGCCTCAAATTTACAATGAAAAAAGACATCGCGAAAGTATGCACTGAACTCCCTTCTTTTCTTAACCCAAGCACACGTAGCGGAAAGCTAGCCATAGGAGTCGAGCTCGGGGAAATCCTGCTTGTTTCCATTGAGCAGGCTGATTGTGCCACCTTACCCCTAGAGGTCGATGACCCTGTTCTTGAAATTTTACAAACATCTGCATTGATGGAGGACATTATCCAATGTCAACATCGATACGGTTTCGGGTCCCTCGAAGCTTGGCAGACCTCTCCCAAGGCTTCCAACCAGGTTATGGTTTTGGAAGTCAAGAGCAAGGTGTAAAGGAAACAATTTCTGCATCACCTGGTGAATTCTATGGTTTTCTTGGACCCTTAGTATCACATTGACTTAGTGAACCCAAATTCCATAGGTCACATAAATTACCCTTGGACCCAAAGCAATTCTGCCAGCCCAGAACCCTGTTAAACCCGGTTTTGACCCAAAAACTTGAAAATGCGTTGTTTTACGGAAAAAATCTTTAAAATAGTAAAAAGATCTGTTTTGACCAAAAGTTTCTCTGAAAGCTTCACCTGAATTGAGAAAACTCAATTTTGAAAATTTTTGGTTTGGGCGACACAGGGCCTGCCACCCAGCCTTGGGTGACACTAGGGGTGCCGCCTAGGCAACAAGACCCGTGCCACCCGGGCGACAAGACCCATTTGACCCAGATCGAGGATCCTTAAAAGTTGGATCTTTTCACCAGGAATTTCCTTGTTGCGCATTCTTATCATTCCCAACAAGTTGGGCCCCCCTTTTAGCATCTTTTGGGAGACCATTTAGAAGGGGCAGGAGACGAGAGAGAAAATCCTAAGAGAGAAATTGAAACCTGAGATAGAGACAAATATCTTAGAGTGCTACAAGAGATAGGGATCTGAGAGAAAAACTCAGAGAGAAAACCCTATCTAACATAAGCCTTAGCCCCGTGAGAGAAACCCTAAATCTACCCTTAGGACCGACCAGATCTACCAGAGACTTGCTGATCGACATCTGGACCAAAAAGGCAAGAGGAACCGTACGAATATGGGTTAGCCCCAGAAGGCTCGAGAGTCCCGAGCCATCCGGCTCGGTTTGGTATCATCCTCTACCATCTATCATTCTTCATTTCCTTACTGCTTTATTTTACTTTGATTTTTTTTTTATTAATTTGCTTTAAAAATCATATTTTTTATTTCTTGGATCATGCTGGCTCCGCCACAGATCTAAGAGCAGATCTGCTCGTTTCTTGGCAGATCTGACCTCATATTTGAATTTGATTTGTCCCACCTTCTCAACCATTGCTTTTCATTTATTTTTTGTTAGTTTAAAGTGTCACATCTGAGGGATTTACATTCGTAGATCGCTTGAATTTTGAGCTTTAAACAACACAACATGCACCTTACTACTGGCAAGTCCCTTGCCAGTCATATTTCTGAAGTACACCGGAAGGCTGCCCTGTCCACACTCGCAAAAGGCAATCAAGTTGCCATCACTTCTGAGGGTCACGGCAAGGTTGCCCTCCGAACTCCTTCACCACCTGGAACCTCTGCCCCTGGAGGCTTGGCACACAGAGGGGGAAACCCTACGGCGTCCACCTCCCGCACACACATAAAGGTTGGTGGACTAACAACTCGAGCCACACCTCGGGGCAACTTTCATGCTGCCTCGAACTCACTTTCAAGGTTAGGCCTTCTCGGGCCAAACATTGCACGCGCCATGCATCCCGCAGCATGGGGCAATGTTAGCTCTAGCACACGAGGGTTGACCACTCTGTCCTCCCTCTCATCACTCACAGCTTCACCCTGTGAGAGATAGATTCCTACCCGGTCCCTCACAGACACAAACTCGTGGGTCTCGACCTCCTAAGGTCGAACCAATTAAGCTAACCCAGGCTGACCCCTAAGTCACCTAGATTGCTAACCCTAAAGGTGCACACGCACTAACTTTATAAGTTGCTCCCTGATCCCAACTCAAGCAAAATCATGAACTAGCTCTTTCTTTTGTCACTCTTCCTTCACTAGGCAAGCACCTCGAGACCTGGTATTCAAACGATTTCCCTAAGAGTACCATCTTGAGTTAGCTGCCCCAGATCAGGCATGCACTCGAGCCTCACAAGGGAATCCGGGGAAATGGGCAGATGTCAAACAGGGGCCTATAGCCTCCAAGGCAACGACCCAGGTTGCCCTCTGTCCTTAGATCCCATTCTTTGCTTCAGTTAATTGACACGTCCCTCTCCAACTTAATAAATATGAGGTAGTTCAAACCTCATGTTTGGATCTAGAGTGAGGTGTTGGAAGGTATTTTTCATCAACATTGGGCCCTCGCTCAATAATGGCCTAGGAAGTGGTGGAAATTTCGACAATCTCATACCAGCCATAGAACTGGCCAAGATCTTCATGAGGTTTCTCAAGAGTCTTCTATCAAGTTTTGTAACATTCTGACATGTTTAAGGTAGTGCAGACTAAGAAATAGTTCCGACAGCATCAATCTTTAGCACCTTGAAACAGACCCCTATAACTAGAGAAACATTTTCAATGTCTCAAATTGCTATGAGACTATGACCATTGGATCCATCACGATTGAAAACCTCCAACGGTCAAGTTTCATCTCAAACGGACATTTCTGGAAGAAGTTATGGCCAAAAGAGTGAAACTGGAGAAGCCGCACACTATTCCCGTACGACCACCCTGCAACACTACACCATTGAAGGGACAGTCACGACCAGTGATTTTCAATGCTCATATCTTGACTATCCCTAAGACGAGCGAGTCGATATGTGGCACATCCCATGACGATACCCGAGCACGAAGAAAAGCCAGCGAGAAGTTGTTGATCCACGAAGAAAGTGTAGGAAATTCAGCAGTGTTGTGCCTCGCTCGAGTGGCCAAATCATGGCTCTCGGGAGCCCAATCTACATGAGACTAATTCCATTACTGGTGTAAGGTCTCGGGCCATCTCCAACCTGAACCCCGTACATGATTAACGGTCGAATTTTGCACATGAAGCCAAGAAACAGACCACAAATTCTGTCGTCGGAATCCTTGACTCCGGCCAAAATTCCAAACTTGCAAAGTCTTCGTTCAGCCACGGAATCCAGCTGCGTTTGGTGCCCTGTGATCGTAGTTGCATGCTCAGTGTGATTCAACGAAGAAAACACAGAAAAACATCAAGGAACGATACACACTATCGATCCAAAGTTTCAAGATCTAATCAAATTTCAAGTCACATGATGGTGCATCAAAAACACGATCCACAGCTCAAAGTTGATATCCAATTGATCACCATGCCGGGCCCTACAAGAAAGGAATCATCTTACGATCAACTAGGCATCAGAACAACCCTGGATAATCCATGCAATATCATGCAAGTTCTAGGGCAACATAAGGACTGTTCTGAAATTCCACTACTTGTTAGGAAGGGGCAAATCTGTCATTTTTCACCCTATTTTCTAATTTCTTTTAATTCAATTTAATCTTAATTTTCTGTAGTTATGGTTACTTTTGAACATACACTCATGTTTGGGGAACACTTCTATATATACGTATCATTGTACGCAGAAAAAAACAAGGGACAGATACACACACAAGAGAGTTTTCACTTAATACAAGTTTCTCTTTGTTATCATTGTTGTGTCACACTTGAGAGAGGGAGGGAGGTGAGAGAGACTTTTGACCGGTCCCTCAGGGTTGAGGTAAACCTTCTCTCTCTTTTTTTTTTCTTTTCTTCTTCTCTCTCTCTTCGGCCCTCTCTTGTCCTTCTTCTTTGTCTAAGTTCCTCGCAGGGGTCATGCATGGCAGTGGCAGTGCTGTGCTTGCCTCTCCCTTGGTCTCACAGGGCGCGCATGATGATGGTCGTGCCATGCGCGAGTGTCCTTCCCCTTTTATTCGTTTGTTTCTTCTTTCAAGTGAGGTTTGTAGATGGCGCTGCCCATCGCCGCCCATAGATGTGGCTTTGACGTCTTGGTGAGGAGCCCAAACGGTAATGTGTGTTGCCACCTGCAGGGGTCTCTCCTTGTTGCGAGTCTAGTGTAGACGACGATTCCTATCGCCACCCGCTAGGGGCTTTGACAACACCTATCGCGGTCTGCGAGCCTCCTCCACTTGCTTGATACTCGTCACTGTTCTCCCTGTGTCTCGTGCCTATCGCCATGCGACCTAGGAGAAACTGTTATCGTGTGCCTCATCAAGAGCTAGCGCCATCCACAAGGGTTGCACCATCTCCTTGCATTGCCAATCGTGATGCTTATTGACGTCCGGATTTCCCCTTCTCTTTGTCGTCTTGTTCTTCCTCTTCACCTCTTTCTCCTCTCACTTGATTGAGGTTAGTCCTAGCCTTTCACCGACACGTCGACTTCAGTTTTGAATAGTATTTTCGCCTTGTTGGTTCTGAGAACCATGCCCGTCTTGCTACCGCTCCGAGCCTGTAATTTATGGTTGTCATGCTAGTCTCACCCCTACGTTAAGTTCTCTTCTCTTTCTATCTCTCACTAAACCTTACACTTCATCGCCTTCTCATGTGAACGTGCATTGCCCTAAGAAAAGGGCGGGTCCCTTCGACCCACTTGTCTTACAGATTAACCATAAAAGTGTTGTGCAAAAAAACAGAAGGATTACAGGGCAAGGGAGGCGATTCCCAAACAACTCAAGTAGTTGAGGGGCTTTCTTCATGATCTAGAGGGCGTCCACGGGAGCTAGCCCGAGTAAGTCCCGAATCCTCCTAAAATTCCTCTCTCATTAATTGGTATACCTGCCCTTGTCCTCGAGCAAGGTTCTGCGAGAGCGATCTCAAATCCCAGGTTCACCAAAAACCAGAGACATGTATAGCAAGATCACCTAGATCCGGAGGGTGAGATCGATGCACCTAACCAGCTTGGCAACTCCACTGGGGACTTACTACCCCTTAGTCGGTTCACTCTTGTTTGACAAATTTCCTTTTTACTTTCTATACCTATTTCTATGAAATAGGGGTTGTTTAACCCATTCATCTGGGTCAGGGACTTCCGTATCCCAGCACTCATGGCCGTCCTAGGGAAGTGAGTCGCTCAATCCTCCTTCTGTACTCTCCTTCTGAGTCAGGACTCAAGATTCGGCTCTCAGGTTCTCACCTGAATCGGTGTGATAGGAGAATTAAAGGTCCTTGCCTCCCCGCTTTCTCGCCCTGGTGGACTCTCCACCACGGCCCCTTGCATGGGTAGCACTCATGCTGCCGCACACCTTGCTACTGGTAAATCTCCTGCCAGTCATACTACTGCGGTATGCCAGAAGGCTGCCCCGTCGATCTTTGTGAAAGGAAAGCAAACTATCATCGCTCCTGAGGATCGCTGCCAAGAAACGCCCTGTGCTCCTTCATTGCTTTAAGCCTCCACACCTAGAGGCTGGTACACAGAGACCGAGGTCTTGATGTCTTCACCCCTCCCACACACTCAAAGGCTCGTGGTCTATCCACACTAGCCACACCTCGGTGGAATCCTCATATTTCCTTGTGCTCGCATCTAGGGCCAGGCCTTCTGGGACTAAACCTACATGCGCCATGCATTCGCTTTCCACAGCTCGGG
The DNA here is from genome assembly GCF_054954075.1 of Amborella trichopoda. Taxonomy (NCBI): domain Eukaryota; kingdom Viridiplantae; phylum Streptophyta; class Magnoliopsida; order Amborellales; family Amborellaceae; genus Amborella; species Amborella trichopoda. The sequence goes on from NC_142344.1 coordinate 33,368,314, forward strand.
GCAGCGCTAGCTCTATGCCACCTCGAGCACAGGAGGGTCGACCATTTCGTGTTCCCTCCCAGCACAGACAACTTCACCTTGTGAGAGAGAAGCTCCCGCCTTGTCCCTCACATTGACCGAGCCCAGGCTGATCCCTAAGGTGCACATGCACCATGTTTGCAAGTCCCTCTCGGATCCAGACTCAAGCGGAGTCATGAACCAACTTCTTCCTTTACCACTTCCTCGACATCATGCAAGCACCTCAAGCCCTAGTTTTCAAAGGTCTTCTCTAAGAATATCATCTTGAGCCATCCCCGGGTCAACCAAACATCCAGGCCTCACAAAGGAATTCGGGGCAACGACTTGATGTCAAACCGAGGCCTCCAACCTCCAAGACAAGAACCGAAGCTGCCCTCCATCCTTGGGCCCCACTTCCTTCTTCAGCTCGTCGACATGGCCGTCGCTTGTTCGAAGAAAATGGGGTAGTCCAGGTCTTAAGCCCAGTTTTGAAATGAGGTCCAAATCCGCCTCAGGATCAAGCAGAAAAGACGCCTACAGATCCTGACTAGAGAAACCTCCAAGGCAATCGAGGTCACCACCCCTGACGACCTCCTGCCTTGTAATCCCTTCTTCCCTTTTCAAACTCTAGAGCTTGAGCAAGTCCAGGAATACTATTCAGTGATCACCACCCAGAAGTCATGGTCCCAAGACCGTTAAGAACTAGTCCCCACCAGATCGACATACAAAGCCCCAGTCTAGTCGGGGCAAGCTGAACGCCTCCAGACTGACTTGCCACGCATGACTCGCTAGCCTTGGTAGTTTGCTGCATCACCTAACTCTAACCTCCCAGAAGAAATGGTTGGTGTCATAGTGATCAATGAACCGATCAACACTCAGGAGGAGAGGATGAAAAAGTTCAACGAAATGCTGCAAACCATCCTCGGAAAGATGAGCGATTAGAGATATCCAGCTCCCCTTCTTCGTTTGATTTCCCCACCAATGAGGACACAACTGCTAGGTAATCTCCCCCTCTGATGTCCCACGACAGCTCCTCTTCTCGTGGGTTCTCCCAAATCAACATAGATCCTATGGTGGTCCAAAGCCTCAAGAACAAGGTCCCGGGCATGCAAGAGACGCCACTCTACCAAAAGCCGTATCCTTCGTACATTGATTAGGTGATGTTTCCCCCGAACTACTAAAAAGGGAAACTCCCCCTGTTCAATGGTACCACGTCTCCTCACTAGCATACGACCCACTTCCAAGTAACCTGCTGCGAGATGGCAACTGAGGGATGTCTCCTCCTCCGCCAGTTTGTCGAGACTTTTGAAGGACCAGCTTTTTAGTGGTATGCTCGGCTGCCACCAAACTCAATGCGCACTTGGCAAAAAATGGAGCAGTTTTTCTACCAATTCTTCTATGAAGTCCAAAGGAACGTGGAAACCATCGAGCTCCTCACTTGATGCAAGACCTTGGTGAGTCGGTTGACAAGTTCATCACTCGATGGAGAGACTTGACGATCATTCACGCCACTTCTATGACGCAAAAGGAAGCAATCGAGACTTGCATATGAAACATGCTTCTTGAGATCACCCTACATGTCGAGGCATCCAATCTACCCTCCATGTCAGAGCTCTCTAAGGCAGTTCGTATTGAGGGATTGTTCAAGCACCACGGCAGCCCTCGTCAACAATCCTCTAGCTCAAACTCCTGCTCCAGCAATCAAGGCAATCAAAAGGCAAAGATTAGTGCAGCCGTCACCGTGACTGACACCAAAGGCACGGCTCCTGAAACTTTCAACCTCACTAAAGCAAATACGCCTTAGACCGGGGGCAAGCAGTAGTCCTACAATGCAGTCTCACCTCCGAAAAATAATAAGCAGAATGACTACTAGACCCAGCACCCGAATAAGGTTTACCCCTTTGACACAGAATGGACCCCTGCACTGCTCCAACTGCTGTTAGAATAGAATATGATCCAGCTGCCAGAGGTCACCACTGTAGAGTCATCGGGGCAGGAGTCGAATGAGAATTACTGCGCCTTTCATAGGAGAGTAGCACACCCCACTCACAACTATTACAAGCTCAACGACACTACCGAGGCCCTTATCAACAAGGGCCAAATAAAGCTCGAAGAGTTGAAAAAGGAATTCGGGGCTTCTCTCACATAGTCACGATCCAAGAGGACGACGGGGCATCTTCTATCCTATGTGCATTTTTCTCTATAATGCTCGAAGAAGGTATCAACACCCCAAAGCTGACAAGGCAGCCTAAGCTCCTGCCTCCACGAAACGAGAACCTCTGGTGCACATACCACTAGATACGAGGTCATGATATCAGTGAGTGCACTGGCTTCCATAAACTCTTGGCAGAAAAGATGTAGCACTGTCAGGAGGCTCAGGGCGACCCGTTAAGACACCTTTAGGTCCCTCTTTTGCTTGTGCAAGAAGACCCCCTGAGGCAAGCCCAGCAAAATACTAAGCAAGACCCTCTGCAGGCCCTCTTTGAGGCAATGCTTCAGCAAGGTCTTGCCACCCCCAAGTCAACTAGACAGCCTAAGCATCTTACACGGGGCACAAAAAAACTCTGATGCCCCTATTACTAAGTGTGGGGTCACGAACTCAAGGAGTGCACTGGGTTCGAGGCCACAGTCATGGAGAAAGTCCAGTAAGGCCACATCGTCTGTGCGGTTCTCTTAGGACATGTTCAAACTATCGCTCCTGTTCAAGAGGAAGCCCTGCTACAAGCCCCTCATGAGCATGTACTGGACCTTTGAGAGCCCTCGACCTCTCAGTCTTGAGAAGTCTACCATGGGCGAAATAGGCTCAAATCCCTAAAACGTGAGGTAGTCTACTAAGCTAAGGCCACTCACCAGCCTGATAGGGTGATCCAAACATCCCCTCAGGGATCCTGAAGGAGATGATGAGCACCTAGGATAGCCCACTGAAGGAATCATCTTCCTTAGCCACTAGTCGAGGAAGAATTCTTCAGGTCCCTTCCTCCGCTGCCGACCATGCAAGACTGCATCCCAAGCACAACTAGCCTCATCTTATCGTCCAATCAGGAAGACGACCCTAAGTTATCAATATCTCATAAGTCAACCAAAATGGGTGACAACGTTAAAAGTACCCCACAACAGTCAAATCCGAAGCATGGCCTTAAATACCCCTACAAACGTCCAATTCCGACGACAACGTAAAAAGCTGCCAGGAAGGTTCTAACTCTTCTTTTCCTTCCCCCCCCCCCCCCCCCCCCCCCCCCTCAATTTCTTATGCAGTTACCGCTTGGCTATTCCCAGACTTCAACACTCTAAACAAAGAGTTCGGAGGCATTAGCCTCACCAAGCTGCAGCAAGAGCGCCTCAGAGAGATGCTGGCCTATGCGGCTAGATTCTCTACAGTAGCTACTCCCTATCAACCCGAGCTGAAACCAGACCATCTTCAGGATCCAGTTCCAAAGAGGCCTCCCACATTGTGAAGATCCTGGAAGTACCAGCCAGCCCGAGGAAAATGAGTCCGAGATTAGGAAAGAAGCTACAGCCCACACCTCAAAAGCTCATGGTCCTCGAATTTCCTGATTCTTCACTTCTCCCTAAACCTAAACCTCAAGCCTCTACATCACTGGTACAAGCCCCTGTTACTTCCCCATCAGTCCAGATTGCACTGGCTGAGCAGCAAAGTCAGTCAGTGTCACAACCCAGAAAAAGTCAGCCAGTGTCACAAACTAGAACTCAACCAAAGCCTGTTCCTAAGCCTACCCTACCACCTACACCAGTGACTGGACCAAGAACACATAATATGAATGAGGATAAAGTAAAATACGACGTAATTGGGCACTTGAGAAAGCTTCCAGCCCTTTTAAGTATCTATTATGCCCTCTTGCTATCTAGAGACTATCGTATGGCTCTGGTCCAAGCTCTTTCTAACTTGGAGGTGTACGAGACTGAGGTGGAACCTATTGAGGTTGACACAGCCATTCTAAATGGGTGCCTAACAATCTCCTTTTTCGAAGATGACCTTCAGTTGGGAGGCAAATTCCACAATCACCCCCTCTTCATGAATGGTGAACTGCACGCTTACTCTCTCAATTGGATCATGCTGAACGGAGGGTCAACAATTAACCATATCCCAAGAAGGATCCTCACCCGATTGGGATTAGGGTCTGATGATCTCACTTCTACCCACATGATTGTGCAAGGGTTCAACCAGTAAGGAGATAAGCCAGCCGACACAGTGTGTCTTCCCCTCAAGATCGGTGACCTCAACGAGTACACTCAGTTCCATGTAATCGACACTGATACCTCTTACAATGTCCTGCTTGATCGTCCTTGGCTTCACGATCAGAGGGTGGATCCTTTCACGCTCCACTAATATTTCAAGTACAGCTGAGATGGATGGCAACACACTGTCTACGCTGACAAAAGACCGTTCCCTGTAGCTGAAACTCACCACGCTGACGCCAAATACTATTTCATAGACCTTCCAGCATTAGAAAAGCTAAACGATTATAATCGAAAGTCTGTGAGAGAGACAAGACCTTTGTCTCATGATGACATTGAGGATCTGGGGAGATTGATCACGGATATGTTCAAAGAAGAGGAAAGGCAAGGCAAGATCCTCCCTTTGACCCCCATTCACCCAAGTATACCTTGCTAGCTCTTCATGTTCATGGTATCCTCTCTTGAAGACAAAGCTTCTCCCTCTACTTCTAATTCTTCAGAACAAAATGACGAGTCAAAAGTAGCCCCTGAGCCCGAGGAAGCCCCAAAGGTGGACCTTCCAGCACCAAGGGTCACCTATACATCAAACCAGCGAAAGGTTAGACATGTCCTCATCGCTCCCCTAGAGGCAGAACAGGCGCACAACCCACCACGGAAGGTGCTCCAAATTTCGTCCTCCTTGAACAAAGAGATCACCAGCAGCCAAGAAAAGGTCTTACATTTCTTTGGGGCTGTCGAAGGAGTATAGGCTGACAAGAGTCAACCCTCTGGCTCTCAGGAATAAGACCCCATGGTGGAGCTGAGAAGCGAGATGTGTAAAGCAATGCTTCTCGAAGAGTAGCCAAAGCTCCCCCAGACTGGAGCATTTACCATGAGCAGGCTCATCAAATCATGAGGACCATGAGTTATGAGCCCCTCTTCATTCAAACACTCAAGGGTGAGGTAGCAATTGCTCCCCCATTCGAGGTCATTGAAGCCACAGCAGGCTGCCACAAGATGAAGCAAGGAGTGGGCTACTCTTTCATGTCTCAAACCATGAAAGGATAGAAGCAATGAAATGAAGAATACAAAGATGGAATAAAAGATATGCCATGCACAAGGAAGAGAAAAGGATCATTTCATTCATCAAGAAAAAATATTACAAGTGTCTTTCTTTACAAAAAAAAATGGAAAGAAGACACCATCAAAAGTGGTCAATAATCTCATTGACCCTTCATTTACATTCTTCTGTTGAAGCCTTCACTTTCTCAATCTCGGCCCTCAATCTAGCCATCATGTTGGCCTCAGGTCCACTAAAGCCAGTTGCTCCTCAGGGAGCTCTCGAGGTCCAGTAACTTCTTGCCCAACTCCTTTTCCATGGCTTCCCAAGCTGATATCTCCTTCTCCAACTCCTCAGGTGCTCGCGCCCATTTAGTGATTTTTGCCTTCAGGTCCTGTACCTTGCTATGGTGCGTTGCAGCTTTCTCGACAAGGGCCAACCTCTGGGAGGTAGTAGCATCTATTTCCCCCACTTGGGCATCAACCAACTCTCGACCCTAGCACAGGGAATTATTCAACCACTCCAGCTTCGAATCCTCCAGTCGCTTAGTAGCCTTCTCCGCCTGCAGAGCCTCCAATCATCCTCCCTCTAGCTCATTAGCAAGGCTATCGAAGCAAGGGAGTGCCTCAGGCACATTTCCTACGGCTATCCTCCTCACCCACAAAAGCGATATGACAATCTCTTTAAGGGGCAGCTCCTTCAACTTTTGGAAACCAGCCTGTAACATCTTAAAGAAGACGCCTAGGATTTCACTGAAAGTGGGCCTGGGCAATGTGACAGGAACAACCATAGCAGAAGGATGCCTTGTTGCAGCCAGAGCCTCAGGTTCCCCGAATTCGAGAGCAACCTCATGGTGCTCTTGCGCCTCGACAATGGCTCCCTCGCTCTGGCCCCAAGTCATGACCATGCTAAGCTCCATCCCTTCTCACCAAGGCACCATCACCTCATCCTTTGCAGGCACCGCAACCACAGCCAAGGCAAGACTGGCCTCTTCACCTGAATCTATTACTCAATCTTATGATGCACCACAACAGCTCCCTCCTCTAAGGCAGCGACCTCTCCCCTTGGTCTCTCTTCTCGGACCGTCCTCTCCTCAGAAGGCTCCATACCCTCTCGCTCTCTTTCCTTGCTTGTGTCTTTCTCGATGATCATTTAAGCAACAGAGTTCCCCACTGTGCCTGCCTCCTCCACGGTCATGGGTACAGCCTCCGGACCCTCCAAGCCTAGTCCCTCAAGGCATCCTACTTTTGCACTCCCCACTGATGCATCACTCGAGGCAGTCACCTCTTTTTGCTCGGATGGCCCCTCTTTGGTTCCTAGGGCCCCGACCTTTTCTATTATCACAAGCTCTATCAAGATTTCCCTTTCCTTAATAGGCATGACAACCGTCAACACTCTAGGGGCCCTCTCCGCCTCAGCCGCCTCGTTAAGAGCAGCCCTATCACCCCCGTCTACCACCATTGGGACTGAGCCCTCCCCTTCAGCCTAGAGTGTCGCTTCTAGATCTGAAGCAATTCCAATCAGGGCAGTAGGCTCTGAGGCATCGACCATATTCTTTGAAGATCCTGAAGAAGATTTGGGCAAAGAAGAAGGAAAAGCCTTAACTGTAGTGGACAACAGAGAAATATTAGGAGATGCACAGTCCTCCAAAGAAGTTGAGGGCAAGGAGCCATCTTCTAACTCATGAACCACTGGGATCTTGTGCCCTCTTTCCACTGAGGCCCTGGTTGCCTTCTTGGTTGGAGCACGAGGAATTGCTGGGGCAGCCTGCTTTTCCTTCTTTCCCTTCACTGACTTGGGCGCAACAACCTACTTTTTCTTCTTCCCCTTCGTTGGCTCAGGTGCAGCAACCTACTTTTTCTTATTCTCTGGCTCAGGCTCGATAGCCTGCTATTTCTTCTTTCCTTTCATTGGCTCAGGCGCAGCCGCCTACCTCTTCTTCTTCGTCGGCTCGGGAGTAGCAACCAACTTTCTCTTCTTACCTTTCGCCTGCTCAGGCGCAGCAGCCTTTGAAGTTCTTAACTTGGAAGAACAAAAGGCCAATTGGCTGTGTAGGCTGCTCCCTATCAGCTCATTTAAGTCCTGGATCGGACGCCCTTCATACCTTGAGACTTTATGGCCTTCCTTCCATTTGAAGATCTCAGAGAGATGGTAAAAAATACTCTTTGTCTTCTTCTTCAAACGAAGAAACCGCGGCAAAGGCTTGTCCACAATAAGTTGGCGAGGCCACCCGAGTATGCGCAGTCATAAGGAAAGCCTAGGGTAAATATTTCTCCTAGGGGAGGGGTCTTAGTCAATTTTCACTGTCAGGTGTCTTGGCTCCAGTGGCCATCCTCCCTTTTCTCAGTACCCCTTATTCATGATTCTCCACCAATGATCGTGGGCTTTGGTTGCCTGTGCCATTCTGCCAAAATGGGGCAGCACGTACTTGTTGACCTTGGTGGCCTCCAGGCATGTGGCCCATGCAGTGCGAGTGTGCCTCGGGTGCCAAGTCTCCCGACGGGTTCCCAATTCATCCTTCTTCCTGTGGGCTTCCTTGTTATGCCGCTTCTCAAAGAACAAGGGGAGTGGGCACCCGTGATCCAGCCCATGCTGCCGAGGAAACCGGTGAGGAAAGTAACCCTCAAGTTTCGCACCATGGACAGTGCGATAAGCGAGAATGCCACCTCTAACACTTAGCATATACATCATTTCTTTCGGGCTGGTGAAGTCATCATCCAAGTGATCGCGTAGCTCGTTGATGTACACGTGGTCTGTGAGGCTTCCAACCTAAAATGTCACTCGAGTCATGTGGAGGTGGTTGTTAAAAAACAGGCTGCACGCATGGCCCAGGGGCTGGAAAGTTACCTTCTTCCCTGCAATCTTTAACAAAAATGGACACATGCGATCCTCCAGCTCCTTGATTTTAAGGTATGTGTCCCGAAAGTACGCACCAAGCCATCCATACATGTAATGAACTGGGAAAGGGGTTTTGAAATCCCCCGGGAAGGCCTCATCCTCTACTATGCCATTATTCCCCCCTTCGTCCCCCTGGAAATGGCACCCAGGCCATATTAAATGCTACACAGTATGGCCTGCACAAGTGCGTATTCCCTCCCTTGCATCATGTCACTGGCCACATAAAGGTGCGGGGATGAATGATATCTGACCCTCCTGGTAGGGCAAATTTCCACAAGAAAATTGCTAAGTAAGCTGCCAAGAAGACATGTCCATTTTTCTTCCACAGCACGAAAACTGGTGGGGTTTCCTTCCCCTCTTTTCTCGACGACAGATCAGCTTCATCCGTATAAGTTCCATAAAAGAACTCTACCAACTTGGCAAAGGTAACCCCACCCCTTCTTGGGCTCATCAAAGAGTTGTTGGTAGATATTGAACAACTCACGAAGCTCAGCGGGAGGGGCCTCTTTGCCTACCTTTTCCCCTCTGAAAATGACTGAGTTTGGGGAAATACAATAGTCATACATGACACAGAGGAGAGGCAGCCCGCCGACAAAGTGCCGGTCCATCAGTGAAATCCCTGCCTCTTCTTAACAAACGAGCCATGTGTTGCTAGCATGGCTCCAAATCTCCAACAACACTTTGACCGTGTTTGAACAATGGTCGTAGTAGCCCACTGAGCACTAGAGGGCAGCCAACAAAGAAGCCAGTATCAAAATATCCCAAAAGTCTCGCAACACTTTTAGGGTCCAAGAGGAATAGCCCTTTAGATACTGGTGCTCCCCTTGCACCAGCAGACCATAAGAGGACCATTGCAGGCCTGGGGTTTCCACCATTCACTTACTTAGGGTCAGCGAGTTTGCATTAGAGGCTACATTTTAGTGCAGGTAGTGCAGAAGGCCTACCCCTTCCTTTATGCTCACAGCTCCATCATTATCGTCCCACATCACCAGATGAATGGGGGCACTCAAAAAGGTGATGCTTAGAGGCCACCTGGGTTCACATAAGGCTTTGGTGAACCATATTGGTTCACTTATCACCCAGCCCTCACCGGTGAAAACATCAGTGCCAAGCTCCCCTTCTCACGGGAGGTTCTTCACGTCTGAAACGACCCCCGAAGACTCGACCATTAGAACAAAAATGAATGATGCTAGCTGGCCACAAAGAAACTACGCTCACCAGGGCGGGATTATCGCTTTCTGCTCATTGAGATGGAATCGACATCACAGTCAAAGGCAGGACTATCACCACCAGGAGGGAATCGTCATCTCGCGATCAGTCAAGGACGATCGGCATCCCACGAACCAAGGTGTATTAATACCTCGCTCCAGCTGTCCGCAAGTGCGCACGTGTGTCCCTTGAAATTTGAACACGCCACCTGACACTTGCGACATGGCCTGTCACAGCGTGTGCGGAGGGCGACGGTTCGATGTCCCACGACTCCTCACCTCCTCAATCGTTACGGTCCTGCAACCCATTAGGTTCCCACCAGCACTTCCTCTTCACCGGGAATTCACTCCTTCCGTCGGGAAAATCTTCCCTAGCTTCTACTCCTTACTGAAGTTAGCAAAAACCACCAGAATTCCCTAGAAGTCTTCCCTGAGACCCTGCAGATTTCCCTTCTCCTTGGTTTCCCACTTCAGCAGTTCACCAAAGCTCACTGGAATTCTGCTAAGTTTCTGGTGAGTTCAATGCAACCCCTTCTCCTTCTCCTCCAAAAACCAGAAGGACGACAGAGCCCTCTGAACTCTCTGCAACCTGCCCTTCAGTAGCAAAACGACAGGAAGAGCACCGAAACCCTGACAAGGTACCTTTGCAAATCTGACTAAGGCTCTAAGAAACCTTCTGCCTTACTCAGAAAGCCTCAGCACTTGATGGAAAGTGTTCATAATCACGCTGAGAAACTTCGCTCCTCCTGAAATTTGCAAGAAAAATTCTTAAGATCCTGTCTCTGCAAATTTTAACTTGGAAATTCTGCCCAGAAGCTGTGGCTCTCTTTATCTCTAAAAAGATTCTACTATTTTACCCTTCAGTAAAAAACTAAACTAGGATTTCTCCCCTTTTTATACACCGTAGTACCGCGAACTGCCCCCGACAAGTGCGGAATGATGCCTTAGTCCCCAGATCTTGATGGCGAAAAGATCCGGCTGAGGCAGGCCAAGCCTGCCCCCCGAAGCATCATCGTCGCATGCCTCATCAAGATTTTTGTCGTGTGCCTCATCAGAAGGCTACTGTCCTGCACCCCATCAAGACTTTTATCGAACACCTCAACCACAGACTATCACCGTGCATCTCATCCAGAGATTATCGTCGCACGTCTCATTCATAGGTCATCGCCATGCGTCTCATCCATCGGTCATCGACACGCGCCTCGTCAAGGCTTTCATCAAGCGCTCCGCCCAAGGGACTATTGTCGAGTGCTTCGTTCAAGGGATTATCACCGGGCATCTTATCCAGGGGTCATTGTCGTGCATCTCGTCCAGAGATCATCGCCGCACATAACATCTAAGGATGTCGCTGCGTGCTTCACAAGGGACCTAACTTAGTGTCATACACATGTCGTGGCACTCCACTTCAGACCATCGTTCCTCATACTCAGCAAGTTCATGCCCTGCACCACAATTTTGCTCCGAAGAAAGCCCAGTCCTTGTGACGGCTCTATTCCCCATGGAGTCACATCCCCTCACCGCTACCAACATGGTCCGCGCTGCACGATCATAAACGGCACTGCCATGGTCCGTGCTACATTACCATAAACTGCACTACCACAGTTTGTGTTGCATAACCTTAAACTGTATTGCCACGGTCCGCACTGCATGACCTTAAATTGCACTGCCATGGTCCGTGCTGCATGACCTTAAACTGCACCACCATGGTCTAAGTGCACGACTTGAAACTGCATGGTCCAAACTATATGACCTTAAACTGTAGCGGAGGTCTAGTTGCATGACCTTAACATGTAAAGTCCTTGTCACATGACTTTAAACTTGCGACCATGGTCAAGATGTGTGACCTTAAACCATAGTGCATGTCCTGGCCGCATGACGGTAAAAGGCTTAACACCATGGTCCAAACTATACGATTGTAAACGGTAGCAAAGGCCTAGTTGCAGGACCACAAACTGCATGGCCCTAGTTGTATGACTTTAAATTGCATAGTCATGGTCCGAGCTACAAGACCCTCAAATTGTAACGTATAGTGCGATAATAGTCCATAAGTATAACTCCAACTAGACCCCCAGTGCAGTTAGATGTATGCAAGGGTCGTACTCCCCACGTCATCTCCAGAGAGTTAAGGCCATTCTTACCCCTTCAACCCACAGTGGGGTTCATCTGTGCACTGGTTTGTTAGAGTTCCATGCACATCGATATTTACTATCCCCGTTGAGTCACACTGGCCCTCTTAATCCCCAGTGAAGCCTCTCCCATTTACTACTCCTCGTAGGGTCACCACCTTCATCTACATCTCTTCTCATGTGTATACCCTTAACTATCTTTATCCCGAAGGAGTCAGATTGCTATCCACATACCTACCACCCATGCTGCCCTACTAACATGGCGATTCATTCTCAGTCCATGCTGCATGACCCTAAACTGCATAGCCATGGTCCAAACTATATGACCTTAAACTATAGCTGAGGTCTAATTGCACGACCTTAAACTGCACAGTCCTAGTTGCATGAGCTAAAGCTACATAGCCACGATCCAAGCTATATGACCATAAACCATAGTGCGCATCCTGACCGCATGACATTGAACTGCTTTACCCAGGTCTAGGAGGCGCGACCTTAAAACATGCCCCCGTTAACTGCACACCCCTTTCACATACATCTTCGTGCACGCTTTCCCTAACCGACCCATTTGTGTGCGCATACCCTCTTCTTCTCCCCAGTGAGCCTACTTAGGTGTACACGTCCGTTATGTGTATCTCCACACACGTCTTCCCTAGCCTGCCCATTTATGTGCGCGGGCCACCTTCACCATCTTTCATCATCCCCTAATGAATCTTACCCATGCTCACGAAATTACAAGCCATCTTGGCACCCATATTCACCTTCAGCTAGTGGGTCACCACCTTTCACCTACCATCCAATCAACTCTCCACAGGAAACTTCATGCCATCCTCTCAAGTGAGTCAAAGTCATCACCAGACTCACTCTGTGGCCTCTATAGACTGCCATTCCTTGCTGCCACGATCCAGCTGTATGACCTTAAACTATAGTTCCAGTACTAACCGCATGACGTTAAAAGGCTTTGTACAGGTCTTTAACATAAGACCGTAAAACATGCCTTCTCAAAAAAAAGGGCATGGTATACACCTGGACAAGGGAACACCATGAGTAAAAAAGACAAACGAGCATGGTCATGAATCCATGAGTAAAAGAGTTCTTTGGAAAAAGAAACCTAGGCAAGGTGAAAAACACAAGAGGGCACCGTGAGTAAAAATGGATGAAAAGGGTGGACATGACCACAAAGTCATGGGTAAAAGTGCTTAAAAATAACAAAAGTTGGTGAAAACTGTTCTCACAGTGCCACTTCCCATCTTCAAGTGAAAACCCACGAAAGGGCACTTAGATCGACAAAGCAAGTTGACGCATTTCCACAGCCTCAACTGACTCCCTGATTTCATGACTCATCAAGGAGTGAGAGCCGCATAAGATCTCCTCAGTTTCATGGCTCATCAGGGAGTGAGGGCACATAAGATCTCCCCAGTTTCATGGCTCATCAGGATGTGAGAGCCTCATAATATTTCCCTTGTTTCATGACTCATAAGGGAGTGAGAGCCGCATAAGATCTCCACAATTTCATGGCTCATCAAGGAGTGAGACCCTGATAAGATCTCCCGATTTCATGGCTCATCTGGAAGTGAGAGCACATAAGATCTCCTCGGTTTCATGGCTCATCAGGGACTGAGAGTCGCATAAGATCTCCCCGGTTTTATGGCTCATCTGGGAGTGAGAGCCTCATAAGATCTCCCTAGTTTCTTGACTCATCATGGAGTGAGTGCCGCATAAGATCTCCTCAATTTCATGGCTCATCAGGGAGTGAGAGCTGCATAAGATCTCCAACGAACAACAAGAGTCCTTGAGGGTGAGGACGGTGACCAAAAGATCCCTCCAGAAATGCTAAGAGCCATCACAAAGGCAAGAAATTGTCAAAGCTAGGGTCGAACCTGCCACAGGCTTTACGGTACGTCTTCGATAAATCCTTTAGCCTACATGGGACCAGACTTTTGGGTTAGGTTAAAAGCCCCCGATTGGACCCCACTAGACGGAACCTACAGGAGATACCTTGATCATCAAAAGAAAACCTGGTGTAACAGCAAACAATGCTGATAGAAGGTTCATTATGATTTGGCCTTTTAAAAAGGCCAAGTTATGTACGAGGAGGTCTTGACAAATGCCTCATGCTTTAGAACCACATTTAGTCTCTTGAGGGTGTGGACTTTGACAAAGATCCCTCAAAATTCCTAAATGATTGCACTTCTCGATTCTTTTGAAGCACAAAATTCGACAAGGCAAGCTGTTGGAAGGCATTTTTCATCAACATAGGGCCCCCGCTCAATTAAGGCCTAGCAAGTAGTGGAAATTTCGATAGTCTCAAAACTACCCCAAAACTGGCCAAGATCTTCATGAGGTCTCTCAAGAGTCTCCTCCCAAGTTTTATCACATTCCAACATGTCTAAAATAGCTCAAACTGAGAAACAGTTCCATCAGAATCGACCTCTAGTACATTGAAACAAACCCTTATAACTAGAGCTACATTTTCAGGATCTCAAATTACTGTGGGACCACTACCATTGGATCTGGTACGGTCCAAAACCCTCGGAGGTCAAGTTTTAGCTCAAACAGATATTCCAGGAAGAAGTTATATTGGAAAAAGTGAAACAAGAGAAGCCACACACTATTCTCGTGCGACCACCTTGCAACACTACATCATTTAAGGGATAGTCACGATTAGTGACTTTTGATGCTCATATCTTGGTCGTCTCAAGTCAGATCGCACCCAAATTTGGTGAGCATGTTCATCGTGACAAGACGAGCGATTCGATATGTTGCACGCCCCTTGACGATACGCGAGTGCGAAGAAAAGTTAGAGAGAAGTTGCTGATCCGTTAAGAAAGTCAGGAAATTTAACAACGTCGTTCCTGTCTCGAGTGGCCAAATCACACCGCTCGCGAGCCCTATCGATGCGAGACAAATTCCATTGCGGGCATAAGGTCTCAGGATGTCTTCGACTCGAACCCCGTACATGATTAACGGTTCGATTCTGCACACGAAGCTGATGAGCAAACCATAAATTCCATTGCCGAAAACCTTGATTTTGGCAAAAATTCCAAACTTGCGGAATCTTCGTTCGACCATGAAATCGAGCTACGTTTGGTTCCCCGTGATCGTAGGGACATGCTTAGTGTGATTCAGTGAGGAAAACATAGAAATACATGAAGGAACGAACACACTATCGATCCAAAGTTTCAAGATCTACTCAAATTTCAAGTCTCATTATCATGTACCAAAAACACCATCCATGGCTCAAAGTTGGTATCAAATCCATCGCCATGCGGAGCCTTACAAGAAAATAATCATCTTTTGATCAATCAGGCATCAGAACGACCCCGGATCAGCCATGCATGATCACGTAAGTTCTAGAGCAACACAAGGACTGTTCTAAAATTTCACAACTTGTTAAGAAGGGGCAAATCTATCATTTTTCACCTATTTTCTAATTTCTTTTAATTCAATTTAATCTTAATTTTTAGCAATTAGGGTTACTTTTGATAATCCACCCATGATTAGGGCACAACACTTCTATATATGCATACCATCACTGTACGCAAAAAAAAAGAAGGGACAGATACACACACACGAGAGGGTTTTCACTTAATACAAGTTTCTCTTCTTTACCATTGTTGTGTCACACTTGAGAGAGGGAGTGAGGTGAGAGAAACTTTTGATCGGTACCCCAAGGGCTGAGGTAAATCTTCTCTCTCTTCTTTTTTTTCTTTTCTTCTTCTCTCTCTCTTTTCCCCTCTCTTCTCCTTCTTCTTTGTCTGAGTTCCTCGCAGGGGTCATGCACGGTAGTGACAGTGCCGTGCATGCCTCTCCCTTGGTCTCACAGGGAGCACATGGCGATGGCAGCGCCATGCACGAGTTTCCTTTCCCTTTTACTCGTCTATTTCTTCCTTCAAGTGAGGTCTATAGATGGCGTTGCCCATCGCTACCCACAGACGTTGCTTTGACGTCTCGGTGAAAAGCCCAAACGGCAAGGTTTGTTACTATCTATAGAGGTCTCTCCCTGTGGCGTGTCTAGTGTAGATGCCGATACCTATCGTCACCTGTTAGGGGCTTTGGCAACACCGATCGTCGTCCGAGAGCCTCCTCCACATGCTCGGTGCTCGTCATTGTCCTCCCTGCATCCCACGCCTATCTCCGTGTGACCTAAGAGAAACTATCGTCATGTACCTTGTCAAGAGCTAACGCCGTCCACAAGGGATGCACTGTCTCCTTGCATTGCCCACCACGATGCCTATTGATGTCCAGATTTCCCCTTCTCATTGACATCTCGTTCTTTCCTCTTCATCTCTTTTTCCTCTCATTTGACTGAGGGTAGACCTAGCCTATCACCGATGCACCGACCTCGGTTTCAAGTAGTATTGCCACCTTGCTGGTCAAGAGAACTATGCCTGTCTTGCTACCACTCCGAGCCGGTAATTTTTGGTTGTCATGCCAGTCTCACCCCTACGTCAAACTCTCTTCTCTTTTCAATCTCTCACCAAACCTTGCACTTCATCATCTTCTCAAGTGAATGTGCATTGCCCTAAGACAACGGTGGGTCAGTTCGACCCACTTGTCTTACAAATTAACCATAGAAGTGATGTGCAGAAAAGCAAGAGGATTATCGGTTAAGGGAGGCGATTCTGAACCAGCTCAAGTAGCTTGGAAGCTTTCTTTGTGATCTAAGAGGGCACCCACATGAGCCAGCCCAAGAAAGTCCTGACCCCACCTAAAATTCTTTTCTGACCAAAGAAGCCCCTAAGGCAGTTGAGGTTATCACGTTTGGTGACCTCTTGCCTTGTAATCCCTTGTTCCCTTTACTGATCCTAGAGCCTAAGCAAGTCGACCAATATTGCTCGTTGATCACTGCCAAGAAGCCATGATCTCAAGACCGTCAAGAACCGGTCCTCACACGGTCGGTGGGGAAGGCTCGAGTTTAGTTGGGGCATGTTGAGCCCTTGCAGACTAACTTGCCTTATACGACTCGCCAACCCCGGCAGTCCACTACTCCACCTAACATCAACATGCAAGAAGAAACGGTCAGTGTCGTGGTAATCAATGAGCTGTACGATGCCAAAGAAGAGCGAATGGACATGTTCGAGGTAATGATGTAGTCCATCCTAAAAAATATTGATCGCCAAGAAACCTCCAGGTCCCCTTCTTCTCACCATAAGACGGATTCTCCATCTAGTGAGGACGCAGTTCTTAGGTAGCTCTCCTTCTTGCGGGGTTTCCTAATTCGACATAGATTCCATGGTGGCCCATAGCCTCAACAACAAGGTCCCAGGCATGGAAGAGGCTCCACTTTACTAAAAGCCATACCCCTCGTACATGGACCAAGTGTCGTTTCCCCCAAAATATCGAAAAGGAAAGCTCCCTCTGTTCAAAGGTACTACATCCCCACACCAGCATGCTGCTCACTTCCAAGCGGCTTGTCAACAGACGGTAACTGACGAGCGATTCCTCCTTCATCAGTTTGTTAGACAATCGAAGGGCCAGCCTTCCAGTGGTATGCTCGGCTGCGTCAAAACTTGGTGCACACCTGACAGGAAATTAGGCAGTTGTTTTACCAACGCTTCTATGAAGTCCAAAGGAATGTGGAAACCATCAAGCTCCTCACTTTGACTCAAGACCCTGGTGAGCCAGTTGACAAGTTCATCGCCCGATGGAGAGAGCTGACAACCTTTCATGCCACTTCCATGACTGAAAAAGAAGCTGTCGAGGCCTGCATATAAAATATGCTTCCCAAGATCGCCCTGTATGTTGAGGCCTTCAATCCACCCTCCATGTCAGAGCTCATCTCCAAAGCAGTTCATATTGAGGGTCTGTCCAAGCACCATGACGGATCTCACCAGCAACCCCTCCAGCTCGAATTCTCACTCCAACATTCAGGCCAACCGGCATAGGGAGGTGATCAATGCGGTCGTCATCAGGACTGACACTAATAAAGCCATCCCTCAAACCTTGGATCTCTCCAAGGCATAGACGCCTCAAGCCGGGGGCAAGCAGCAGTCCTACAATAAGGTCCCACGTCCCAAAAATATTAATCAAAGTGACTACTAGATCCAGCACCAGAACAAGGTGTATCCCTTTGACAAGGAGTGGGTTCCTGCACTACTTTGACTACTATTGGAGAAAAACATGATCCAGTGGCCGGAGGTCAACACTAAAGAAGAAGCTGGACAAGAAACACACGAAAGGTACTGTGCCTCTTACAGGAAAGTAGGTCACATTGCTCAGGACTGCTATAAGCTCAAAGACACTATTGAAGCCTTTATTAACAAGAATCAGATAAAGCTTGAAAAGTTAACGAAGGCAATCGGGGCAACTAAGGCTTCTCACATAGTGGCAATCGAAGAAGATGATGGGTCCCCCACTATCTTCCATGCACTATTTTGCATAATGCTCGAAGAGGACACATCATGTCAAAGCCGACGAGGCAGCCCATGTTCCTGCCTCCAGGAACTGAAAATCTCTTGCGCTCTTATCATTCGGTATGAGGCCATGACTTGAGTGAATGCACTGGCTTCCATGAGCTCTTGGTGAAGAAGATGCAGCAATGCCAGGAAGTTCATGGTAACCTATAAGGACACTCTCAAGTCCCTCTTCCACCAGTGCAAGAAGAACTCCCGACGCAAGCCTTGGGAAGCGCTGAGCTAGACCCTCTGCAGACACTCTTCGAGGTGATTCTCCAACAAGGTCTCGTCACTCCCAAGCCCGCTAGGCAGCCTAAGAACCTGGCCCAGGGTACAGAAAACCTCTGGTGCCCATATCACCAAGTATGGGGCCACAAGCTGAAAGAATTCTCTGAGTTTGAAGCTATAGTCACTCAAAGGATACAGGAAAGCCACATTGTTTTCACCATTCTCCAAAAGTGCTTCCAATCCGTCACTCCCATTCAAGAGGAAATCCCACTACAGGTCCCATATGAGCATACAATGGACCCTTCAAAGCACTCGACTTCTCATCCCTGGGAAGTCTACCATGGACGCAGTAGGCTCAAATCCCTGAAGCGTAAGGCAATCCACCAGCCAAGGTTATTGATCAACCAGATGGCATGAACCAAACCCCTTCTTAGGGATCCAAAAGGAGACGAGCGCCTAAGTCCGCTTGTCGAAGGAATCGTCTCCCTCAGCCACCAGTCGAGGAATAATTTCTCAGGCCCCTTCCTCCACGGCCAACCTTACAGGACTTCATCCCAGGCACAGCTCGCTGTACCTTGTCATCTAATCAGATAGACATCCCTGAGTCATCAATAGCTCAGGAGTCATCCAATATGGGTCATAATGATGAAAGCACCCCACAATGGTCATAGCTTGGGTAAGACCTAAAATAACCCTTGCGCACGTCTAATTTCGACGACGTAAAAAGCTGCCCGGAACATTCTAACTCTTCTTCTACTCCGTCCTATCTTAGGTCTTCCACAGGTGCATCTCGAAAGTGCCCAGACTTCGACACTCCAAACAGAGAGCTCGGAGGCACCAGCCTGAGCAGGTCGCAGTGGAAGCACCTAAAAAAAATGCTGGCTCTGGTTGCTGGATTCTTGACAGTCGTCGACGCCCTATCAATAGAAGCCGAAATCGAGCCATCCTCAAGCTCCTCTTCCAAAGTGGCCTCCCACATTGTGCAAATCATGAAAGTTCCATCCAGCACTGGGCAAATGAACCTGAGATCAGGGAAGAAGCTACAGCCCACATCTCAAAAGCTCAATGTCCTCAAGTTTACTGATCCTTCACTTTTCCCTAAGTTTCAACTTCAAACCTCTACATACTTAATACAAATACCTATTACGTCCCCATCAACCCAAACAGCACCTGTTGAACAACAAAGTCAGCCAGTGTCACAAATTAAAACCCAACCAAAACCTGTTCCTAAGCCTACCCTACCACCTACACCAGTGACTAGATCAGAAACAAAGGAGACTAATGAGTATAAAGTGAAATATGACGTAATTGGCCACTTGTGGAACCTTCTAGCCCTTCTAAGTATCTATGATGCCCTTTTTCTATCTAGAGACTATCGTATAGACCTAGTACAAGCTCTTTCTAACCCAAAGGTGTACTAGATCGAAGTGCAACCTATTGAGGTTGACCCAACCATCCTTAGTTGGTGCTTGACAATGTCCTTTTCCGAAGATGACCTTTAGTTGGGAGGAAAATTCCACAATCACCTTAGATTAGGAGCCTCAATTTCGCCCTCCAAATCTAGGTGATCTAGTGGCACGTATCTCGAGTTTCTAGTGATCTCAAGAGTTGAGATTGCTCTCTCAAAACTTTGCTCAAGAGAAAGAGGTATACAACCGACGAGAAAGGAATTTAAAGCTGGTTTGAGACTTACTCGGGCTGGCTCGTGTGGGCGCCCTCTTAGATCACATCGAAAAGTCCCCCAAGTTGCTTTAGCTGGTTTGGAATCACCTCCCTTGACCTGCAATCTCCTTGTTTTTTTGCACAACACTACTATGGTTAATTTGCAAGACTAGTGGGCCAAAGGGCTCACATTGTCTTAGGGTAACGTATATTTCTGTGGCTAAGAATGTGAGAGGTTAGGATGATGGAGTAGAAGGTTCGAACGAAGGTCAAAGAGAGAAGAAAACTTGATGAATGCCGAACAGTGACCGACTCGGATGGTAGCAAGATGAGCATGGTACTCAGGACCAGCATGGTGGCAAGACTACTCGAAACCGAGGTCGATATGGCAGTGCTTGGCTAGGTCAACCCTCAATCAAGTGAGAATTGCAGAGAATGAAGAGCAAGTACGAGACAATGGAGAGATAGGGTCCCGTAGGCACTAGGTGTCGCCACCCACGAACATGGAGTAGCAGTGTCACGACCCTTAGATGATGCTAGACACTACTGATCGTGACATGAGGGGGAGCAGAGAACTATAGAGGACGTTAGGCATTGCTGTTGGCAACACAAGAAGGCAATGCACCTCTGCACGGTTGGTGATTGCCTCTCATGAAGCACGCGACGATAGCCATTTATGAAGCGCACGACGATAGTTCCCATGAGGCGCATGACACAAGGCATGAGACGCAGGAGGAATGACGATGAGCACCGAATTCACTGAGGAGGCTTGTGGATGGTGATTGGCACCGTGCACGCGAACGGAGCTCGCAGATGATGATAGGCATCGTGCACATGAAGGGAGCTCATGGATGGCGATAGGCACCACGCATGCGAAGGGAGCTCATGGATGGTGATAGATATTGTTGAGACCTCTCATGGGTGGTGATAAGCATCGCCGCCTGCGATAGGCGCGCAACAGGGGAAGATCCTACCTAGCGTCAATGAGCATCACCGTCAGCTCTCTTCACTGAGGCATTGAGGATGTGTCTGTGGATGCCGATGAGCAGTGTTGTTTGCGAGCCTTACTGAGAGGTAGAGATGAATGAACAGAAGGAGAAGGAGGCTCACGCATTACGTTTCCATCGCCATGCGTGACCTGTGAGACCACCAGAGAGGCATGCACGACACTGCCACTATTGTGCATGACCTATGAGGGGAGCTCAGACAGAGAAAGATGAAGAAGAAAGAGAAGAAGAGAGGGAGAAGAAGAAAAGAAAAAAAGAAGAGAGAGAAAATTTACCTTGGGCCTAAGGGTACCGATTCAAAAGATTCTCACCTTACTCTCTCTCTTAAACATGACCCAACAATGAGAAGAAAGAGAAACTTTATTAAGTAAAAACTCTTTCTTTGTGTATTCTGCATGTGTGTGGCTATTACCTCCTACATACAATGATCGTATGTGGTATATATAGAATTTGCCCCAACAATTAGTGGATGATCAAAAGAAATTAGAAAATAGGGTGCAAAATGATACCTTTGTCCCTTCCTTACAATTTGTAGAATTTCGTAACAGTCCCTACGTTACCTTAGAATGTGCATGATTTTTCATGGATGATCTGGGGTGGTTCTGATGCCCAGTTTATCAAAAGATGATTGCTTTATGTAGGGATCGGCATGGCGATCTATTTGATACCAACTTTGAGTCATGGTTCGTGTTTTTAGGGCACAATCATCTAACTTGAATTGTGGTTATTTTTTCTGTGATTTCTTTGCTAGATCACACCGAGCATGTCATCACGATCGTGGGGCAACAAACGCAGCTCGATTCTGTGACCAAACGAAGATTTTACAAATTTGGAATTTTGGTCAGAATCTGGAATTCCGGTGACGAATATGGCAGTCACTTCGTCGGCTTTGTGTGCACAATCCATCCATTCATCATGTATAGGGTTCAGGTCAAAGATAGCTCTAGACTTTACGTACATGATGGAATTGGTGTCACGTCGATTGGGCACACGAGTGGCATGATTTGACTGCTCGAGCGAGGCACAACGCTGCTCATTGTCCTGCACTTTGTTCATGGATCAGCAACTTCTCTTTAGATTTTCTTCAAGCTCGGGAGTTGTCACGGGGCGTGACACATATCGAAACGCTCTTCTTGATGAGACGAATAAGCTCAAAATATTTGGTCTTGGTCCAACCTCGGACGAGTAAGATATGAGCATCAAAATTCACTGGTCGTAACTGTCCCTTCAATGGTGTGGAGTTCCAGGGTGGCCGCACGGGAATAGCGTGCGACTCTTCCTGTTTCACTCTTTTGCCTATAATTTCTTCCTGGAGTGTTCGTTCAAACTGAAATTTGACCCTTGGGGGTTTTCAACAGTGTCGGATCCAATGTTGGTGGTTCCACAATAAATTGAGACACCAAAAATGTAGCTCTAGTTATAGGGTCATTTTTAGGGTGTAAGAGACAGATTCTGTCGGAACTGTTTCTCAGTCTGCACTACCTTCGACATGTCAAAATGCGACGAAACTTGGCAAGAGACTTTTGAGAGACCTCATGAAGATCTTAGATAGTTCTAGGGCTATTCTAAGATTGATTTCCATTGTTTGCTAGGCTTTATTGAGCAGGGGCACCGTGATGATGAAAAATATCTTCCTACAACATGCCCCGCCTAATGTTATGCTGCGAGAGAATCAAGAAGTGTGATTGTTCGAGAAATTTCTCTCGATCTAGCCAAGGACTGCGTGAATGTTGAGGAGGTTCGTGCAATGCTGTGACTAGGATGCTCGAATGTTCGGACACAATGTATGGG
Source organism: Amborella trichopoda (assembly GCF_054954075.1). Taxonomy (NCBI): domain Eukaryota; kingdom Viridiplantae; phylum Streptophyta; class Magnoliopsida; order Amborellales; family Amborellaceae; genus Amborella; species Amborella trichopoda. The sequence goes on from NC_142344.1 coordinate 33,390,862, forward strand.
TCCATTCATGGAGATTTTAGGGGGAGAAACATTTTTTAGGGATCCTGTCGACATCCTCGCCCTCGTGGGACTATTTGTGATTCTCAAGCGTAAGGCCTTTGTAGGGACCTCCTCAGACAGAATTAAGCCTATCTGAAGGCTAAATGCTATGAACCTTTAGTCGGCATTGTTCGCTACTACTCTAGGTTTTCTTTTCATGTTCAGGGTATCTCTTTCATGGCGAGGAATACCCTGAGGTCTCTGGCAGGTTAGGCCCTTGCTTCATCATTTTCTTACCTTTGTGATGGTCTTTAGCATTTCGGAGGGATCTTTTGGTTATCGTCCTTTCCCTCAAACACTCTTATGTTGTTGAAATGAGGGAGATCTTATGCGGCTCTCACTCCTTGACAAGCCATTTGGAGTTGTTGATGTTGAGAGATCTTCTGCGGCTCTCACTCCTTGACATGCCATTTGGTATTCCGATTGGATGTTGGCATTTGAGGATTTTAGGTGGACCTCATCCGCCAGGATTGTGACTATTTAGAAATTGAGTGTCGGCTGATGCTATGGTAGTGCGTCAACCTGTTTTGTCGGTCCAAGCGCCCTTTAACGGGTTTTCACTTGAACAAGAAAAGTGGTACCATGGAGATGGTTTTCATCGAATTTCTTCATTTTTAAGGTTTTTTTACCCATGAACTTGTAGTCATGGCCACCCTTTTCATATGTTTTGCTTACGATGCCCTTTTTGGGGTTTTCACCTTGCCTGCTTTTTGTTTTCCACAAAACGCGTTTGCTCATGGTTTTGTGACCATGCCTGTCCATCATTTTTAATCATGGTGTTCTCTTGTTCAGGTGTACACCATGCCATTTTTTTTGAAGGCGTGTTTAGGGTCATGCCTTCGAGACTAGTGAGAAGCCTTTTAACGTCATGCGATTAGGACGTGCAATATAGTTTAGGGTCATACAGCTAGACCATAATGGTGATGAATAATCTGTGGAGGCCATGGAGTCAATGTGGTGATGGTTATGCCTCACTTCGGGAAGATGGCACGAGGATGCATGTGAAGGATGGATGATGTATGAATGGTAGGTGAAAAGTGGTGACCCACTAGCTGATGGCGAATATGGATTGTGGAATGGTTCACCTTTATGTGAGCATGGGTAAGACTCACTGAGGAATGGTGAATGGATTCACTAGGGATTGATAAATAACGGTAATGAAGATGGTGCATGCACATGACCGGGTCTGTTGTGGAAAGCATGCATGGGGATGCTTGTAAAGAACATGCGCGTGTGTGGACTCATTGGGGAGGCAATGGAGGTGGTGTGTGGACACGCATGGGTCAGTTAGGGAAGACGTGCATGAAGATGCACGTAAAAGGGGTGTGCACGTACGTGGGGGAATCTGTGCGAAGTAGTTTAATGTCATGCGGCCAAGATATGCGCTATGGTTTAAGGTCATATAGCTTGGACCGTGGTTATGCAGTTTGAAGTCATGCAACTAGGACCATGCATTTTAAGGTCGTGCAAGTAGACCTCCGGTATAGTTTGAGGTCATATAGTTTCGACCATGGCTGTGCAGTTTAAGGTCATGTAGTTAGGACTAAAGCTATGCAGTTTAAAGTCATGCAGCATGAACCATAGTTGTGCAGTTTAAGGTCATGCAATGCGAACCAGAGTTGTGCAGTTTAAGATCATGTAATGCAGACTAGAGCTATGCAGTTTTATGGTCATGCGGCATGGACCAAAGTGTGGGTCGCCATGTAGGTGAAGTTGTATAGGTTGTGGATAGCAATTGACTCCCTGAGGATAAAGATAATTAAGGTTAAAAACAAGCAGAGAGCGTTAGATGAGTATGGTGGCCCTTCAAGAAGTGGCAAGCGGAAGAGAACTTCTCTAGGGATTAAGAGGGCATGTGTGACTCTACGGGGATATTGAGTAATGGTACACATGTAATTCCAGTGGCGGTCGGAGCACAGGTGTAACCTCACTGGGGATTGAGAAGATAAGTATGACCATAACTCCATGGGCAAAGTGGGTCACAGTAGGATGTGACTCTCACCGAAATGTTGGCATGACATAGACTCACAAGGGATTAAAAGGGTAGGTATGACCCTTGAATACATCTAACACCACTGGTGATATTGATGATATATATCTGGTGAAGAAGTTGTCCATCTCATAGTTAAAGTTATGCTTATGGACTATTTGTCACACTGTGTGTTACAGTTTTAAGGTCTTGTGGCTTGGACCGGGACTATGCAGCTTAACGACGTGCAGCTAGAACCATGCAGTTTAAGGTCGTGCAACGAGACCTTCATTACAGTTTAAGGTCATGTAGTTTGGACCATGGCGCTAAGCCTTTTAATGTCATGCGACTAGGATGTGCACTATGGTTTAAGGTCACACAACTAGACCATGGTCGTATAGTTTTGATTCATGCGACGAGGACTAGGAAATTGAAGGTCGTGCAATTAAACCTTCGCTACAGTTAAGGTCATATAGTTTGGACTAAGGTTGTGCAGTTTAAGGTCATGTAGCACGGACAGTAACTATGGTGAGGGAATGCGACTCCATAGGAAATAGAGCCGTCACCGGAGCCTGGACTCCCTGTTATGGTGCAGAGAATGAACTTCCTGAGGATGCAAGAAGATGGTCCAGATGGGATTGCCATGGTATGCGTGTGGCAGTAAATGTTGGATGGCGCACATGACATTAGGGCTAGATGATGTGCACACGGCATTAGGTACTTGTTGAGGTGCACGACGTTAAGTACTTGTTGAGGCCCACAGCGTTAGCTCTGGGAGAAGGTGTGTGACGATGGCCGTTGATGAAGTTGTGCAGCGACAGCTGCTGACGAATGCATACGAAGAAGGCATGTGACGAAAGCATCCCACGAAGCTCGCGACAATAGCCTTTTCGGGTGATGGGCTTGACCTACCCCAGCCTGGTCTTATCGTTGCCTGAAGATGACGACGGTAATGTCTTTTCTGATTTGTCTAGGGCAGTTTGTGACGCTGTAGAGTATAAAAGGGGGAAAACCCCATTTTACTAATTTACCGAAGGGTAAAACAGTTTTAGAGCAAGAGAGGGAGAGAAAGCCTGATCCCTTCAGCAAGAGACTTTCGACGAGAGTTTATCGATCAAATCTTGCAGTAGACAGGCTTTCAAGAGCTTTTTCGGCAAACTTCAGCAGGTCACAGAACTTCGCGAGGTGCTTGCCAACATTTTTCAGAGAGTGACGAGGCTTTCTGAGCAAGGAACATGGTTTCTCGAGGCCTTAGCAAGTTTCACAGAGGTGCTCTACCGGAGTTCGAATGCTTCTTCAACAGTCCCATCGCTGAAAGGGGTTGTATAGAAGGCAAAGGAGTTTGGCGATCCTCTTGTTAGTGTAGGAGAAGAAGGAGCAGTAGTAGTGGACTCACCGGGAACTCTATGGAATTGCGGTGAGTTTGTGGCAAACTGGCAAAGGGAAAAAGCACGGAGAGGGGAAACGCACAAATTCACCAGGAAGCTTTCTCGGGATTTTGGTGGTTTTTCATTAACTTCAGTTAGTAATATAAAGGTTTCTTAATGAGCAGGAGTGGACTCCCGACGAAGATGGGATACACAGGCGGGAATGAGAGGGATCGCGTGGCCGTAACGGTTGAAGAGACAAAGGGTCGTGGGATGGGGACCAGTCACCCTTCGCACACCCTGTAACAGGCCACGTTGTGATTGTCAGGCGGCACCCTAGATTTCAAGGGACATGGTAATCGCATGTTTGATGCATGAGAACTGCTGGATCGTGGGCATTTCTGATAGTCCCGTGGTCTAGGATGGTGATACCCTCTTCTCGTTGCGAGACGGCAATAACCCTGCCTTTTGTGCAAGGCGATATCATCCCAGTGGGCAGACGACGAAAGTCCTGACCTTGGTTACGAGATAGCAATAGCCCTGCCTTTTATGCATGACGATACCATCTTAGCAGGCAGACGACCATAGTCTCACCCTTGGCTACGAGACATTGATATTAAACCTCGAGTGGCCAGTTGGTAATACACCTTCATGAGTGCAGTTCTTCTTGGCCGCTTAGTGTCTTTTGGCAATGAAACCTTTGATCTGATGGCCCAGTCTTCAAATGTTATTCCATATGTGAAGAACCTCCTGTGAGCAGGGAGCTCGGCACTGATGTCTTCACCTACGAAAGCTTGGTGAGAGGCGAGCCCACCTGGCTCACAGAAAGTTTATGTGAAACGAGGTGGCCCTTGAGTGCCACCTTTGTGAGCGACCCCGTCCAGTTGGTGACAAGGGAAGATAACGATGGCAACATCAGTATGGAGGAAGGGGTAGGCCTCTTGCATTGCCTACACTAAAACATAGCCTCCAACGTAAACTTACCGACTCTAGGCAAACAGATGATAGAAATGGTCTTCTGCTGGCCTGCGGCTACAAGGGGAACACCAGTACTTGAAGGGGTACTCCTCATGGACCATGAAAGTATTAAGGCATTTCCGAAATACTTTGAGACGGGCTTCCTTGCTGGCCGCCATCCAGTGCTCGGTGGGCTACTATGACCATTTCTCAAACACGGCCAAAGTGTTGCTGGAAACTTGGAGCCTTGTTAGCAACACATGGCTGGTTGGTCATGGGGAGGCGGGGATATCGCTGATGGACCTGCACTTCGTTGGTGGGTTTCCACTCCTTTGTGCTATATATGATGAGTTTATTCCCCCGAACTGAGTCATTTTTTGAGGGGAAAAGGTAGGCGAAGAAGCCCCATCGGCTGGGCTTCAGGAATTGTTTGAGATTTATTAACAACCCTTTGATGAGCCAAAAAAGGGGCGAGTTACCTTCACCATGTAGATAATGTCCTTTTGCGGTGACTATACAGATGAGTTGGTCCGTCGTTGAGAAAAAAGGGAAAGGAAACCCCACCGGTTTTCAAGTTGTTGAAGGAGAATGAGCATATATTCTTAGTGGCTAACTTGGTACTCTTCTTATGTAAATCTATGAGGGGCAGACATCATTCTTCCCGACACTTTCTATGTGGCTTGTGACATGGCGCGATGGAAGGAGTATGAACTCGCACAACCCGTTTTATGTAGTATTTATCATGTCCTAGGGGCCGTTTCTAGGGGAAGACAGTATCAAGGGAATGAAGGGCAGGATGGGATATTAGAAGGTGAGGCCTTCCCAGGGGATTCAGGACTCCTTTCCTCGTCCATTATGTGTATGGCTTGCTTGGGCCATATTTTCCGGATACATATCTCAGAATCCGAGAGTTGGAGGACTCCATGTGCTCATTTTTGCTGAAGATTGCCGATCAAAGGGCAATTTTCCATCCCCTAGGCCATCCGCACAACTTGTTCTACAATGACCACCTCCACATGACTCGGGTGGCACTCTCGGTTTGAGGCCTCACAAAGCATGTGTTTGTTGACGAGCTGGGCCATCACTTACACGGTGACTACACCAACCCAAAAGAGCTGATGTTTATGCTGAGTGTGAGAGGTGGAGTTTTGGCCTATCGCACTATCCATAGCATGAAGCATGAGGGCTACTTTCCTCATCGGTTTGCTCGACAGCATGAGCTAGATCAAGCCTGTCCGTTCTTAGTATTCTTCGAGAAACGGCATAGCAGGCAGTTCATTGGATGAAGGACCAATTGGGGACCCTCCAGGAGATTTGGCTCCCAAGGCACATTCGCACTGCTTGGGCCACATGCTTGGAGGCCACCAGGGTCAATAAGTATGTGTTGCCCCATTTTGACAGGATGGTATGGACAATCAAAGCCCACGAACGCTGGTGGAGACTCACGAACAAGTGGTATTGGGAAATGGAACACCCTTAGAAGGGAGAGGGTGGCCATTAGAGCGAAGATACAAGGCAGCGAAAAATGGTTATGACCACTTCCCTAGGCAAAATCTTTACTCTGGGCTTCCCTAACAATTGGTGCATGATCGGGAGCCTCGCCAAACTGTCGTGGGCAAGTACTTTTCACTGTTCCTTAACATGGAGAAAGAGACAGAGAGCGATTTTGACAACCTCTCTAACATCTTTAAATGGAAGGAAGGTCGCAAAGTCTTGGGGCATGAAGGGCATCCGGTCTAGGATTTGAATAAGCTGATAGGGAGCAGCTCTCATAACAAGTTAGCCACAAGTTCAACCAAGTCCGGCACCTCGAAGGACACTATCCCCATCAGGCAAAAGGAAAGAAGAGGAAGCGGGCTGCCTCAGCAACTCATCGTGCTTCGACCAAGAAGACGACCAAGGCTTCAGGGTGGAAAGGGCGTAAGGTTCCAGTGGCTCATGAGCCAGAAGATGGCTCCTCACCCTTCGCTTCTTCGGATGGCTGTGTGTCTCCTTTTATTTCTTCATTGCCCTCTACTCTTGAGGCTTTTCTTTCTCCTTCCCCTAAACCTTCTCCTGCTCGATTGAAATTGGTTCGGATCGAGAAGCAACATCCGTGGCTAAAGGGGAAGGCTCAGTTCCAATGGAGGTGAACGGGGCTGAGGAGGCTGGCCTTGATGAGGTAGCAGATGCGTAGAGTGCCTCGAGGAATCTAGAGGTTGGTGTGCCTACCGAGGAAGGGAAACCCTAGTAGAGGTTGTAGTTATAAAAGAGGATGGAATCCTAGAGACTGAAGAGGAACCACCCGAGCGGCAAGAAGTTGCCACCTCAAGTGATGTAGTTGCGAGGGATGCAGAGGCAGAACACCCTCAGGGAATAAGCTTAAAGAGACTGAAGGAGGCTGATTGGGTTGTCATGGAAGACACGGGTCAAGAAGGAGAAGGGGAAGGAGTCGAACCTGCCCAGGTGGAGATGACGGTTGGAGAAGAGAGGACACAAGGAGAGATCGCTGCCCTGGGAGAGGAGGCTGCCATAGCTTGAGCCTGAGGTAGTAGCTCTAGGTGAGAAGGTCATCCTTTCCCTGATTGAGGCTATCGAGCATGTAGAGGGTGAAGCTATGTCATTTGACCTTGAGAGGACCAAGCCTGAAGTGGACATAGAAGGGGCTTTGAGTGAAGGGGCTACTGTCGAGGTACCAAGGCAATCTGAGGTTGCCCCCCGAACCTAAGGAGCCAGAAGCCTTGGTAGCAGCTGGGGATCCTTTTGTTGTGGTTGCTCCCACCATGCTGCCCAGGCCCACATTCAGTGGGATACTGGGTGTTTTCTATGAGATGCTGTGAACGGGCTTTCAAAAGCTGAAGGAGCTGCCTCTCGAAGAGCTTGGAACAACGTTCTTGTAGTTGAGGGGGATTTCCCTGGGAACTGTGCCTGAAGCACTCCCTTACTTTGACAGTATCACTAACAAGCTGGAGGGACGGTGGGTGAAGGCTCTACAAGCAAAAAGGACTGCAGCGTGTCTAGAGGGCCTGCAGTTAGAGTCATTGGAGGCTTCCCTAGCATAAAACTAGGAGCTAGCACAGGTCTAGGTAAGGAAGATGGAAGCTACTGCCTCTCAGAAGTTCACTATTACCGAGAAGGTCGTAACGCGCAATAACAAGGTGCAGACCCTGAAGGCGAAGATTGCTAAATGGGCATAGGAGCTTGTCAGGTTAGAGGAGGAGACGACCGCTTGAGAGGTCAAACATAAGGAACTGGGCCAGAAGGTATGCTTGGGAGAGCAGTTAGCTCTAGTGGCGCACGAGGCTGGGATGGTGGCTGAATTGAGGGTGGGCATCCAGCGAGCGAGAGCCTCGACTGATGAGTGCAAGGGAAGGGTCAGTGAGATCATTGACCATTTTTAACGACATCTTATTTTTATTTTTCTCTTTATTGTAAAGGAATGACATTTTTGATGAATGAAACAGTTCTTTTCTTTTTCTATTTCATTGCTTTTCCCCTTTCATAGCTTGAGACGAATAAGGATAGCCCACTCCGTGCTTCATCTTATGGTAGTTTGTTGTGGCTTCAATGACCTCGAATGGGGGAGCAGTTGCTTCCTCACCCTTGAGTGTTTGATTGGACAGAGGCTCATAATTCATGGTTCTCATGATTTGGTGAGTATGTTTGCTCTAAATACTTGGTCTGGGGGAGCCTTATGCTCAATTCGAGGTGCATTACTTTTGAGCTCGTCATATGCCTTAGTCTCAAGGCAAACTCCTTTAAGTGCTTTAGAGCAACGAGCATAATGGTGGCTTCGAACCTCACTTCTCAGCTCTGTCATGGGGTCTTGTTTCTTGAGAGCAAGAAGGCTTACTCTTGTCCGCTTGTACTTCTTCGATAACCCCCGAGAAGTGTAAGACCTTCTTTTGACTGCTGGTGATCCCTTTGTTCAAGGAGGATGGAATTTGGAGCACCTTCCTTGGTGGTTGGTGTGTCAATTATGCTTCTAAAAGATCAATGGGGACATGCAAGACGTTTTGCTGGTTTGGTGTGTAGGTGATCGTCAGTGCTAGAAGGTCTACCTACAAGGCTTCCTCAGGCTCGACCGTTGCCCCTAACTCGATGTTTTATTTTGTTCAATTAGAAGTAGAGGGGGAAGCTTCGTCTTCTGGAGAGGATACCATGACCTCGGAGAGGTGGCAAGGTATACTCGGGTGGATCGGAGTTAATGGGAGGGTCCTTCTCTGTCTTTCCTCTTCTTTGAACTTGTCCATGATCATTCGCCCCAGATCTTCAACATCGTCATGAGGCCTCTTGTTTCTCTCACAAACTTCCAATCGTCATCCTTTGACTTTTCTAGTGCTGGAAGATCTGAGAAATAGTAGTCAGCATAATCAGTTTCGGCTACAGGGAATGGTCTTTTATCTGCATAGACCGTATGATGTCCTCCATCTTGTTGTACTTGAAACATTGGTTGAGCATGGAAGGAACCACCCTCTAATCGTGAAGTCATGGCTGAACAAGCATGACATTGTAGGAGGTATCAATGTCAATTATGTGGAATTGAGTGTAATTGTTGAGGTCACGATCTTGAGATGAAGGCATACCGTGCTAGCTGGCTTCTCTCCGGATTGGTTGAAACCTTACACGGTGATGTGGGTAGGAGTGAGGTTGTCAGATCCTAATCCCGATAGGGTCAGGATCCTTCTTAGGATCAGGTTGACTGCTGACCCTCCATCCAACATGATCCAGTTCACCATTTACAAAGAGGGGGCGGTTGTGAAATTTGCCTCCCAACTGCTGGTCATCTTCGAAAAAGGAGATTGTCAAGCACCCACTCAGAATGGCTAAGTCAACCTCTATATGCTCTACTTTGGTCTCATACACCTCTGGGTTCAAAAGAGCTTGAACCAAGGCCATATGATACTCTCTCTACAGCAGAACGGCATCATAGATGCTTAGAAGGACTGGACACTTTCTCAAGTGCCCAATTACATCGTATTTCACTTTGTCCTCATTAGTCTTCTGTGTTCTTGATCTAGTCACTGGTATGAGGAGTAGGGTAGGTTTAGGAACAGGCTTCGGTTGAGTTTTGGTTTGTGGCACCACTGACTTGGTTGCTCAACCGGTTTAATTTGGGTTGATGGAGAAGTAATAGGGATTTGTATTAGTTATGTAGAGGTTTGAGGTTTAGGCTCAAGGAAAAGTGAAGCATCAGGAAATTTGAGGACCTTAAAATTTTGAGCTGTGGGCTCTAGCTTCTTCCTCGATCATAGACTCATTTGCCCTATGCTGGATGGTACTTCCAATATCTACACCATGTGGGAGGTTTCTTTAGAAGAGGAGCTTAAGGACGGCTCACTCTTAGCTCGGGCGGCCAGAGCACCACTGACCGTCGAGAATCTAGCTGCCTGGGCCAGCATCTTTTCGAGGTGATTTTTCTACGACCTACTGAGGCTGGTGCCTCCAAGCTCTCTGTTTAAAGTGTCGACGTCTGGACACTATCGAGCTGCACCTGAGGGGGTGTTTGGATTGCCCTTTTAGACTGGTGGGTAGTTCTAGCTTGGTGGACTGCCTCATGCTTCAGGGATTTGAGTCTACTTCGCTCATGGTAGACTTCGCAGGGGTGAGAGGTCAAGGGTTCTGAAGGGTCTAGTGTATGCTCATGATGGGCTTGTAGTGTGGCTTCCTCTTGAATGAAAGCGAATGGCTGGACGGGTTCTGGGAGAACTGCACAAATGATGTGGCCTTGCTAGATTTTCTCTGAGACTATAGCTTCGAACCCAGAGTACTCTTTGAGTTCGTGGCCCCATACTTAGTGATACGGGCACCAGAGTTTCTCTGTTCCCTGAGCAAGATGCCTTAGCTGCCTGACGGGTTTGGGAGTGACCAGGCCCCATTGAAGCATTACTTCGAAGAGGGCCTGCAAACGGCCTTGTTTAGTGTTTTCCTGGGCTTGAGTCGGGAGGTTTTCTTACATAGGTAGAAGAGGGACTTGAGGGTGTCCTTTTGGGTTGCCTTGAACTTCTTAGCACTGCTGCATCTTCTTTGCCAAGATCTCATGGAAGGTGTACATTCGCTCATGTCATGGCCTCGTACGAGGTGATAGGCGCGCTAGAGGTTCTCAGTTCCTGGAGGTAGGAACTTGGGTTTCCTTGTCGGCTTCGGTGTGATGTGTCCCTCCTCAAACATTATAGAAAATAGTGCACAGATGATAGCAAGTGCCTCATCACCCTCTTGGATTATCACTATATGAGAAGCCTCAGTTGCCCCAAACGCCTTCTTTAACTGTTTGAGCTTTATCTGACTCTTGTTAATAAAGGCTTCGATTGTGTCGTTGAGCTTATAACAGTCATGAGTAGGGTGGCCTACTCTTTTGTGATAAGTGCAGTACCTCTCACTTATCTCTTGCTCTGCCGATTCTACGGTGGTGATTTTCAGCAACTGGATCATGTTCTGTCCTAGCAGCAATCGAAGCAGTGCAGGAGTCCACTCCTTGTTGAAGGGGTAAACCTTATTCTGGTGTTGGATCAAGAAGTCATTTTTCTTACTACTTTTAGGGGGCAGGACCCCATTGTAAGACTATTGCTTGCCCTCGGCCAGGGGGGTTTGTGCCTTGGAAAGGTCCAAGGTCTAAGGAGTCACACTCTTAGTGCCTGTCATGGTGACGGCCGCACTGATCACTGCTTTTTGGTGCCCCAACTGTTGGAGTGAGAATTTGAGCCAGAGGGTTGCTGACGAGGGCTGCCATGGTGCTTGAACAATCCCACGATACGAACTGCCTTAGATATGAACTCTGACATGGAGGGTGGATTGGATGCCTTGATATGAACGGCGATCTAGAGAAGCATGTTCCATATGCAGGTCTGGACCACTTCCTTCTCAGTCATGGGAGTGGCATGGAAGGTTGCCATCTTTCTCCATCAGGTGATGAACTTGTCAACCGGCTCACCAGGGTCTTGAATTAGAGTGAGGAGCTCGATCGTTTCCACATTCCTTTGGACTTCGTAGAAGCGCTGGTAAAACAACTGCTTCATTTCTTACCACTTGTGGTCGGAGTTTGGGAGCAGCCGAGCATACCACTGGAAGGCTGACCCTTCGAGAACCTCGAGGAACTGATGGAGGAGAAGTCATCCATCAGTTGCCATCTCCCTACAAGTCACTTGGAAGTGGGCAATATGTTGGTGAGGAGAAGTAGTACCATTGAACAGGGGGAGCTCGCCCTTTTGGTAGTTTGGGGGAAACGACACCTGGTCAATGTATGAAGGGTATGGCTTCTGGTAGAGCAGGGCCTCTTGCATGCTTAGGACCTTGTTCTTGAGGCTATGAGCCACCATGGAATCTATATCTGTTTGGGAGACTCCGCGGTAGGTAGAGCTGTCTTGGGAAGCCGGTGAAGGTGAATGCCTGGGAACTGTGTCCTCATCGGTCCGAGAATCGATCTCATGGTGAGAAGAAGGGGACCTAGACGCTTCTAAGTGTTCACTATTCTTGAGGATGGATTGCACCATTACATTGAATCTGCTCATCCTTTCTTCTTGGGCATCATCCGGCTCATTGATCACCATGACACTAACCTTTTCTTCTGGAAAGTCAGAGCCAGATGGAGCAATGGACAGCCGAGGTGGACGAGTCGAGCGTGGGGAGTCAGTCTACAGGGGCTCAGCTTGCCCTGATTTGACTCGAGCCTTGTATGTCATTATTTTGAGGACTAGTTCTTGACGGTCTTAAGGCCATGGGTTTTTGGCAATAACCACCCAACAATACTCTTGGACCCGCTCAGGTTCTGGATTTTGTAGAGGGAAAAAGGGATTACGAGGCAGGAGGTCATTAGGGGTGGTGACCTCAACTGCCTTGGAGGTTTCATTCGTTAGGATTTGAAGACCTCTCTTCTTCTTAATCTTGAGACGGTTGTGGATTTCATTCTAAAACCAAGCCTGAGACCTGGACTGTTCCGCCTTCTTTGAGTTGGAGCAGGGAGTGGGGTTCGAGGACAGCAGGCAAGCTGGGTTTCTGCCTTGGAGGCTAGAGGCCTCTGTCTGACATCAGGCCACTGCCTTGACTCCCTTTGTGACGCCCGAGTGCATGGCTGACTTGAGGCTGACTAAAGATGGTACTCTTAGGGAAGATCTTTGAGTACCAAGGTTCAAGGTGGTTGCCTGAGATCGGAAGAGCGACATAGGAAGGATCTAGTTCATGACACCACCTGATTTGGGATCAAGGAGAAACCTGCAAGGGTGGTACATGTGCACATTTAGGGTTAGTATCCTGATGACTTGTCAACCCATGCTCGGTCAATTAGTTCGACATTGCGAGCTCGAATTATGAGCTTGTGTGTATGAGGGAAGAGGCAGAAGCTCATCACTCATAGAGTAGAACTGTGTTTTCTGGGAGGGAGGATGGAGTGGTCGACCCTCCTGTGCCCAAGCTGGCATGGAGCTAGTGCTACCTTGAGCTATGGAAGGCAAATGCGTGGTGCATGCAGGGTTCGGCCCGAGAAGGCCTAGGCCTGAATGTGAGCTCAAGGCGGCAAGAAGGTTTCCTCGAGTTGTGGCTCGAGTGGATGGACCATGAGCTCTTGGGTGCATGAGAGGGGTCGAGGCGACCGGATCTCCGCCTTGGTGTACTGAACCTCCAGGTATGGCAGTTTGGAGTGGTGAAAGAGTATGAGGGGTCGCCTTACGGCAAACCTCAAGGGCGATGACAACTTACTTACCTCTCGCAAAAGGGGTCGGGGCAACCTTTCGATGTACCTCAGCATTATAACCTGTAAGGGACTTACCGATAGTAGGGTGTGTAATGTGTGCGGTGGCAGATGTGCCACCCATGCAAGGTGTCATGGTGGAGAGTCCATCAGAGCGAGAAATAGGGGAGGCAGTGACCTTTAAGTCCCGTCTCGTATCGATCCAGGAGAGAACTTGGGAGCCAGACTGTGAATCCTGACTCAGAAGGAGTATGGGGAAGGAAGCTTGAGCAGCTCACTTCCCTAAGACAGTCACGAGTGCAAGAATAAGGAAATCCCCGAGCAAGATGAACGGGTTGAACAACCCAGATGCCATAAAAATTAATACAGAAAGTAAAAGAGGATACTGATCAAACAAGAGCGAAGCGACTTAGGGGTAGTAAGTCTCCAGTGGAGTCGCCAAGCTGGTTGGTGCCTCAATCTCGCCCTTCATATCTAGGTGATCCGATCGCACATATCTCGGATTTCTTGTGAGCCCAGGATTTGAGATCGCTCTCTCGGAACCTTGCTCAAGAGAAAGGGTAGGTATAGCAACTGATGAGAGAGGAATTTAAGGCAGGTTCGGAGACTTATTCGGGTTAGCCGGCATAGACGCCCTCTTAGATCGCAAAGAAAGCTCCCCAGCTGCTTTAGCTGGTTTGGAGTAGCCTCCCTGGATCTGTAATCTCCTTGTTTTTCTGCACATCACTACTATGGTTAATTTGCAAGACCAGTGGGCCGAAGGGGCCACCCTTGTCTTAGGGCAATGCACTTTTGTATGGCTAAGAATGTGAGAAGTTAGGATGATAAAGTAGAAGGTTCAAGCAATGGTCGAAGAGAGAAGAAAACATGATGAAGGGATGAGACTAGCTTGATAGCCGGACAGTGACCGACTCAGAGTGGTAGCAAGACAGACATGGTACTCAGGACCAGCAAGGCGGCAAGACTTCTAGAAACTGAGTCCGATATGGTGGTGCTAGGCTAGGTCAACCCTCAATCAAGTGAGAAGAGGAGAGAATGAAGAGAAAGTATGAGATTGCAGAGAGATAAGGCCCCGAAGGCAGTAGGCGTCACCACCCACGACTATGAAGTAGCAGTTTCATGGTCGTTGGACGGTGCTAGACACTACTGCTCTCAACATGAGCGGAAGCAGAGCACTACAGATGGTGCTAGGCATTGCCATTGGCAACACAGGAAGGGAGCATTCCTCTGCGGGGGCGGCGATAGCCTCTCGTGAAGCGCAGACAATAGCCATTAATGAAGAGCACGACAATAATTCCCATGATCAGCAGTAGGCATGGGACCCAGGTGGAACAACGATGAGCAGTGAATGCACTGAGGAGGCTCGCGGATGGCTATTGGCACTGCGTATGCAAAGGGAGCTGGCGGACTGCGATAGGCACCGCGCATATGAAGAGAGCTCGCGGATGGCTATAGGCATCATGCACGCAAAGGGAGCTCGTGGATGATGATAAGTATTGCCGAGACCTCTCGCGGGCGGAGATAGGCATCGCCGTCTATGATAGAGGCGCAATAGGGGAAGACCCTTGCTAGATAGTAATGGTGATGAATAGTCTGTGGAGGCCATGGAGTGAGTGTGGGGATGGTTACGCCTCACTTTGGGAATGTATGAACGATGGGTGAAAAGTGGTGATCCACTAGCTGACGACGAATACGGATTGTGGAATGGTTCGCCATTTTGTGAGCATGGGTATGATTAACTGGGTAATGGTGAAGATAAATAACGGTAATGTAGATGTTGCATGCACAAGATCGAGTCAGTTAGGGAAAGTATGCGTGGGGATGCACGTAAGGGTGTGCACGTGTGTGGACTCACTGGGGACGCATTGGAGGAGGTGTGCGCACACAGTTAGGGAAGACATACATGAAGATGCACGTAAAAGGGGTGTGCGCGTATGTGGGGGCATTTTTAAGGTCATGCCTCTTGGACCTATGCGAAGCAGTTGAACGTCATGCGGTCAGATGTGCACTATGCTTAAAGGTCATATAGCTTGGACTGTGGTTATGCAGTTTAAAGTCATGCAACTAGGACCATGTAGTTTAAGGTCGTGCAAGTAGACCTCCGCTATAGTTTGAGGTCATATAGTTTTAACCATGTCAGTGCAGTTTAAAGTCATGCAGTTAGGACTAGAGCTGTGCAGTTTAAATTCATGCAGCATGGACCAAATTTGTACAGTTTAAGGTCATGTAGTGTGGATCAGAGCTGTGCAATTTAAGGTCATGCAAAGTGGATCAGAGTTGTGTAGTTTTAAGGTCATGCTGCATGGAACAACGTCTGGGTCGCCATGTAGGTGAAGTTGTATAGGTTGTGGATAACAACCTGACTCCTTAGGGATAAAGATAATTAAGGTTATACACAAGCAGAGAGCTTTAGATGAGGATGGTGGCAAGCGGGAGTGAACTACTCTTGGGATTAAGAGGGCAAGTGTGACTCTACGAGGATAATGAGGAATGGTATGCATGTAATTCCACTGGGGATGACGACTGGATCACAGGTGTAACCTCACTGAGCATACATCTAACTCCACAGGGGATGTTGATGAAATATACCTGGTGAAGAAGTGGTCCATTTCATAGTTAACGTTATGTGTTTGAACTATTTGTCACGCCATGCGTTATAGTTTTAAGGTCTTGTGGCTTGGACCGCAGCTATGTAGTTTAAAATCCAGCAGCTAGGACCATGCAGTTTAAGGTTGTGCAACTAAACGTTCGTTATTAGTTTAAGGTCATGTAGTTTTGCCCATGGTGCTAAGCCTTTTAACGTCATGCAGTTAGGACGTGCACTATGGTTTAAGGTCACACAGTTGAACCATGGTCGTACAGTTTTGAGTCGTGCAACAAGGACTAAGCAGCTTAAGGTCATGCAATTAGACCTTCGCTACAGTTTAGGGTCATATAGTTTGGACCAAGGCTATGCATTTTAAGGCTGTGAAATTTAAGTTCATGCAACACAGACCGCAACTATGGTGAGGGAATGCGACTCCATAGGGAATAGAGCCATCACCAAAGGCTGGACTTTCAAAGGAGTGAGACTATGGTGTAGGGAACGAACTCACAAAGGATGCAAGACGATGGTCCTGATGGGAGTGCCATGTTATACGCGTGGCAGTAAATGTTGGACGACGCACGCGTCATTAAGGTTAGATGATGCGCACATGGGATTAGGTACTTGTTGAGGTGCACAACGTTAGATCCTTGAAGAAGGGCTGGGCGAAAGCCCCTAGGGGAAGGCTGGCGACAATAGCCATTTACGAAGCACGCGGTGATAGTTCCCATGAGGCGCACGACAATAGGCACAGAACACAAGAGGAACGGTGATGAGCATCGAATGCACTGAGGAGGCTCGTGAACGGCGATTGGCACGGTGCATGAGAAGGGTACTCACAGAAGGCAATCGGTAATGTGCACGCAAAGGAGCTTGCGGATGGCGATTGACACCGTGCACGTGAAGGGGGCTCGCAGATGGTGATAGGTATTACCGAGACCTCTCGCGGGCGGCGATAGGCATCGCCTTCTGCCATAGGCACGTAACAGGGGAAGACCCCAGCGGGCACCAATGAGCTTCTTCGTCTGCCCTTCTCACTAAGGCATCGAGGATGTGTCTGCGGATGGCGATGAGCAACCAGAAGGAGAAGGAGGCTCTACCGTGGCGTTGCCATCGTCATGCGTGATCTGTGAGACCATAAGAGACGCATGCACGACACTGCCACTATCGTGCATGACCTTTGAGGGGATCTCAGATGGATAAAGAGGAAGAAGAAAGAGAAGAAGAGAGGGAGAAGAAGAAAAGAAAAAAGAAGAGAGAAAATTTTCCTCGGGCCTAGAGGTACCGGTCCAGTGTCTCTCACCTTACTCTCTCTCAAATTTGACCCAACAATGAGAAGAAAGAGAAACTTTCTTAAGTAAAAACTCTCTCTTTGCATATTCTGCGTGTGTGTCTATTTGCTCCTGCGTAAAATGATGGTACATGGTATATATAGAATTTGCCCCAAACATGGGTGGATGATCAAAAGTAATCGTATTTACTGAAAATTAAGATTAAATTGAATTAAAAGAAATTAGAAAATAGGGTACAAAATGATAGCTTTACCCCTTCCTAATAATTTGTAGAATTCCATAACAGTCCTTATGTTGCCCTAGAACGTGCACGATTTTTCATGGATGATCCGGTTCTGATGCCCTGTTGATCGAGAGATGATTATTTTTTTTAAGGGCTCAATGTGGTGATTTATTTGTTACCAACTTTCAGCCGTGGATCATGTTTTTAGGGCACGATCATGTGACATGAATTTTAGTTGAATCTTAAAACTTCAGATTGATAGTGTGCTCGTTCCTTGATGTTTTTCTATGACTTTTTCACTGGATTATACTGAGCGTGCTGTAACGATCGCAAAGCAACAAAAGCAGCTCGATTCCGTGCCCAATTGAAGATTTTGCAACTTTGGAATTTTGGCTGGAATATGGAATTTCGAGCGTCATCATGGGGCATGCCACATAACGAAATGCTAGTCTTGATGAGACAAATACTCTCAAAAAAATTGGGCTTTACCCGAGCTTGGACGAGTGAGATATGCGTGTCAAAATTCACTGGTCGAGACTGTCCCTTCAATGGTGTGGAGCTGCAGGGTAGCCGCATGGGAACAGCGTGCGGCTCGTCCTGTTTCACTCTTTTGCTTATAACTTCTTCCTGGAGTGTCCGTTCAAGCTGAAATTTGAGCCCTAAGGGTTTTTAGCCATGTCAGATCCAATGGTAGCAAATTGAGACACCAAAAATGTAGTTTTAATTATAGGGTCTGTTTCATGGTGCTAGAGGCCGATTTTGCCAGAGCTATTTCTAAGTTTGCACTGCCTTAGACATGCTAGAATACGACGAAACTTGGCTGGGGACTTTTGAGAGACCTCATGAAGATCTTGGCTAGTTTTGGGGCTATTCTGAGACTATCAGGATTTTCATTGTTTGCTAGGCTTTATTGAGCGGGGGCCCCATGATGATGAAAAATATCTTCCAACACCCCCCTCTTTGTGAATGGTGAATTACATGCTTGCCCTATCATCCGGATCATGTTGGATGAAGGATCGACAGTCAACCTGATCTCAAGAAGGATCCTCACTCGATTGGGATTAGGATCTGACGTCCTCACTCCCACCCACATCACTATGCAAGGGTTCAACAAATCACTAGAAAAGCTGGCCGGAACATATCTTCTTCGCCTCAAGATCGCTGACCTCAACAATTACTCTCAATTTCAAGTAATCAACACTGCTAAGTCTTACAATGTCCTCCTCGACCGCCCTTGGCTTCATGATCCGGGGGTGGTTCCTTCCATGCTCCACCAATGCTTCCAGTACAATCGAGATGGGAGAAAACACATAGTCTATGCTGATAAGACATTGTTCCCTGTAGTCGAGGCTCAATATGTCGATACTAAGTACTATTTCACAAACCTTCCAGCACCAAAAAAGTCAAAGGATGATGATTAGAAGCCTGTGAGACAGACAAGACCCTCGTCTTATGATGATGATAAAGAGCTGAGGTGAATGATCAAAGTAGAGGAAAGGCAAGGCAAGATGATCCCTTTGACTCCTATCTACCCAAGTATACCTTGCCACCTCTCCGAGGTCATGTTATCATCCCCCAAAGACGAGGCTTCCCCCTCTACTTCTAATTTGCCAAAATAAAATGACGAGCTAAAAGCAACTTCTGAGACTGAGGAAGCCCTAGAGTAGACCTTCCAGCACCGAGGGTAACCTATAACTTGTACCAAAAAAAGGTTTTGCATGTCCCCATTGCTCTTTTAGAAGTAGAATTGACACACCAACCACCAAGGAGGGTACTCCAAATTCCATCCTCCTTGAATAAGAGGATAATCAGCCACCAAGAGAAACTCTTACACCTCTCAGAGGCTCCCAAAGAGGTACAGGTGGACAAGAGTCAGCCCTCCGGCTCTCAAGAGCAAGACCCCATGATAGAGCTGAGAAGTTATGTTCGTAGCCTCAATAATCAGTTGGAGGTTATGAGCGTAGCATCAACACACTTGAAGGGGTTTGTCCTTGAGACTAAGACTTATGACGAGCTCAAAAGAAATGTACCTCGAATCGAAGCCAAGGTTCCCCCAGATTGAAGTATTTACAGCGAACAGGCTCACCTAATCATGAGAATCATGAACTATGAGCCCCTGTCCAATAAAACACTAAGGGGTGAGGAAGAAACTACTCCCCCATTCGAGGTCATTGAAGCCATGGCTAGCTGTCAAAAGATGAAGAAAGGAGTGGGATATCCTTTTTCATCTCGTACAGTGAAAGGGTAGAAGCAATAAAAAAAAGAGAAGGAAGAATAAAAGTCATGCAGCAGATAGAAAGAGAAGTGTTCCATTCATAAATTAAGAGGGTGTTACAAGCTTCTTTCCTTTACAATGAGAAGAAATGAAAAGAAAAAGAGACAGAAGTCGTTGTCAAAATCGATTAATTGCCTCATTGATCTCCCCGCTGTATGTTGCAGTAGATACCTTCGCTCGCTCTATTTCGCCCTTCAACCCTACCACCAGGTATGCCTCATGCTCCATCAAGGTGGTCACTTCTCCCAAGGAATACTCGAGGGCCAAATGTTATAAAGAATCTCCTTGTTCTTGTCTTCCCAAGCCACGATCTCCTTCTCTACGTTGTCAAGCTTCGGTGTCAGCTCTAATATCTTCGCCCTCGGAGCCATCACCTTACGGTGGTGGGTGATGGCCTCTTCAGCAAGGTCGGATCTCTGAGAGACTGCAGCAACCCTCTACTAGAATTGGGTTTCTACCAGTTCACGGTAGCAAAAAAGCAAGGATTCCAAAGGGGGTAACTGTAAGCCCTCCAGCCGCTGTGCAGTTGCTTCTTCATGCAAGGCCTTTATTCTCCACCCTTCTAGCTCATTTACGATGCCATCAAAGTAAGGGACGATCTTAGGTACTCCCCTAGCAAGGATGACCTACCTCAACTGCTGGATTGCACAATTAAGTTCAGTAAGAGCCAAACCCTATAGCCTCTGCATGCCCATATAAAACATAACAATCATTATGCTGGACAGCCCACTCAAGCTAGGCCTAGGTAGTGCTGTTGAGGCCGCTGCATTGGGAAAAGTATAAGTCTTTGCGATAGAACCCGAATGGATTATAGCCACGAGAGTCGTCGTCTCCTCCTGAGGGATTGTGAAGCCTAAGCTCTCATCATTTGCAGATATGGAAGGGGCCCCAGTTTCAACCTACTCAGCCCTCACAACCTCCTCACCTGGCTTGTCAGCCTCACCATTAGTAGGCTTGGGCCCTCCAAGGCGAGCCTCTTCTCCATGCCCCTTGTTTTTTGGAACGATCGTAATATTCCCCGAAGTGGTTTAAGTCCCTTCAAGGTCAGTCCCTTTTCCCTTTCCCCTCTCTTCTTTAACCGCCATCTCCTCCTCGATAGGTTCGACACCCTCTTTGCCCTTGTTTTCCCCAACAACCACTTCAGCCATGGATTCCCCCAAAATATCTGCAGCCGAGGGTCCTCAACATCCCCCTGGGGGTGTACTGTCGTGGTATCCTCCACGGCTACATCACTTGAAAGAACTTCCTGTTGCTCGGGTGGCCCTTCGTAAGTCCATGGGGCACTAACCTCTTCTTTGAAAACAAGCTCTACCGGGGTTTCCCTTTCCTTGATACACATAGACACCTCCAGAGCTCCAAAGGCCTTCTCTGCCTTAGCTGTCTCATCAGCTTCGTTCACCTCCATCGGGACTGGGCCCTCCCCTTCTGCCACGGACGTCACTTCCTAGTTTGAAGCAATTTTGATCGGGGTAGTAGGATCTGAAGCACCGGCTTGATCCTCTAAAGGGCCAGAAGATGGTTCAAGTGAAGGAGAAGCTGAATCATCAAGAGAAGAGGATAGACACATATGACTCCGATGAAGCAGCCGGCGAAGGGCCATCTACCAGTTCTTGGACCACTTGACACTCGGGCCGCTTACGCTTCAAAGCCCGACAAGCATGTGTACAAGGGATGGTCGTGGCAGCGCGCTTCCTCTTCTTCCCCATTGCTTAAGAGGGTGCAGCAGTTTCTGAGGCACCCCCTTGAGAAGAGCCACCAGCAAGCTTGCTATGAGATCCTCTCCCTATCAACTCATTCAAATCTTGGAACGGGTGCCCTTCATAGCCCAGGACCTTGCGGCCTTCCTTCCATTTTAAAATTGCAGGGAGGTTGTAAAAAATGCTCTTTGTCTTCTGCTCCATAATGAGAAACCAGGGCAGAGACCTGTCCAGGACAATTTGGCAAGGTCGCTGAAGGGTGTGACAGTCTCAAGGAAAGCCCAGGGTAAATACCACCCTCAGCAGTGGAGTCCATGCCATCTTCCTCTACCTCATCTCCTAGCTTCAGCGAGATTCTCTCTTTCCAAGGGAGGCCGACATCCCAATACCCCTTACTGGTAATTCGCCACTAGAGTTCAGGGTCTTCAGTCGCTCGCACTCTCTTATCGAAATATGGCAGCACATACTTATTGACCTTTGTGAACTCCAAGCACGTGGCCCAAGTTGTGCTAATGTGCCTCGGTAGCCAATTCTCCAGGTGGGTTCGCAGCTAGTCCTGTTCGGGCACGGAATCAAGCTACGTTTGTTTCCCCGCGATCATAACGACATGCTTAGTGCAATTTAGCGAAGAAATCACTGAAAAAAAACAAGAAACGAGTACACAATCAATTCGAAGTTTAGGATCCATTCAAATTTCAAGTCACATGATCGTGCACTAAAAACACGATCCATAGCTCAAAGTTGGTCTCCATCCCAAGCCCTACAAGAAAACAATGATCTTACAATTGACCGGGCATCAGAACGATCCCAGATCAGCCATGCAAGATTAAGAAAACTTTAGGGCAACACAGTGAATGCTCTAGAATTCCACAAATTGTTAGGAAGGGGAAAATCAGTCATTTTACTCTCTATTTTCTATTTCTTTTAATTCAATTTTATCTTAATTTCCAGCAGTTAAGGTTACTTTTGATCATCCACCCATGTTTGGGTCAAATTCTATATATACGTACCAGCATTGTACGTACTAGAGGATAAAACCGTTTACAAAAGAGAGAATTTTTACTTAATACAAGTTTCTCCTTCTTCTCATTGTTGGGTCATGTTTGAGAGAGAGAGTGAGGTGAGAGAAACATTTGACCCGTACCCTTAGGTTTGAGGTAAATCTTCTCTCTCTTTTTTTCTTTTTCTTCTTCTCTCTCTCTCTTCTTTCCTCTCTCCCCCCCTCCTTCTCCATCTAAGTTCCTCACAGGAGTCACGCACGGCAGTGGCAGTGCCGCGCATGCCTCACTTGAGGTTACTCAGGTTGCACATGGCGATTGTAGCACCATACGCTAGTGTCATTCTCCTTCTTTTCTTCTATCTCTTTTGTCTAGTGTGGCCTATGGACGGTGCTTCCCACACAAACGTAGCTTGGATGTCATAGTGAAGAACCCAGATGGCGAAACCCATTACCATTCATAGGGGTCCTTCCCTGTTGTGCGTCTATAGCAGACGACGACACCCATCGCTACCCGCTATAGGCCTCGACAACATCTACCGTCGTCCATGCGCTTCCTTCGCATGTTCGGCGTTTATCGCCGTCCTTCATGTGTCCCATGCCTATCACCATGCACCTCGTGAGGATTACCGTCGCGCACTTCACTAATGACCATCACCGCATGCTTTATCAGAAACTATCGCCGCCTGCACCGGGGCGTGTTATTTTCATATGTTGCCAATGGAGATGCCTAGCACCCTCAGTAGTTCATTTCTCTTAAACCATGAGAACTAGTGTCGAGCGCCACCCAAGGGCCACGACACTGCTACTCCACGATCGTGAGCGGCAATGCCTAACGCCGTCGGGACCTCATCTCTCTATCGTCTCATTTCTTCTTCTCATTTTCTTGTCTCTTCTCGCTTGATTGAGGGTCAACTTAACCTAGCACCGCCATATCGGTCTCGGTTTTGAGTAGCATTGCCACAGTGCGGGTTCTAAGAACCACGCCCATCTTGCTACCACTTCGAGTCGATGACTTCCGACTATAATGCTAGTCTCGTCTCTTCGTCAAGTTTTCTTCCCTTTTCTATCTTTATTTAAACCGTACACTTCATCACCCTCTCGTGTGAACGTACAGTGCCCTAAGACATGGGTGAGTCTCTTTGACCCACTTGTCTCGCAAATTAACCATAGAAGTGTTGTGCAGACAACAAGAGGATTGTAGGTCAAGGGAGGCAATTCTGAAGCAGCTAAAGCAGCTGGGGGGCTTTCTTCGTGATCTAAGAGGGCCCCTACACGAGCCAGCCTGAGTAAGTCCCGAACCCACCTTTAGTTCCTCTCTCATCAGTTGGTATACCTACCCTCTTTCTTGAGCAAGGTTTCGAGAGAGCGATCTCAAATCTCGAGTCCCTCAGAAATCGGAGAAACATGCCCCAGATCATCCAGATCCAAAGTGCAAGATCGAGGTACATAACCAGCTTGGCGACATCACTGCGGACTTACTACCCCTTAGTCGGCTCGCTCTTGTTTGACCAGTATCCTCTTTTACATTTTGCATTAATTTCTATAGCACCTGGATTGTTCAACCCATTCATCCGTGCACTCGTGACTGTCGTAAAGAAGTAAACTGCTCAAGCTTCCTTCCCTACTCTGCTCCTGAGTCAGGACTCATGGTTCAGCTCCCAGGTTCTCTCCTGGATCGGTGTGAGGGGACATAAAAGTCCCCGCCTCCCCCCTCCACTAAGGCCTCTTGTATCGGTGGCACATCTTCCATCACACATAGCACACACCATGCTACCGGTTAGTCTCTTATTGGTCATATTGCTGAGGCACGCCGGAAGGCTGCTCCCATCACTTCCGTAAAAGGTATGAGAGTAGTCGTCACCTCTGAGGAGGGCAACCCCTTATGCCCCTTCACCACCTCGAACCTCCACACCTGAAGGGTCCATCCACTTAAGCCGCACCTCAGAGCAACCCTCACGTTGCCTTGAGATCACATTCAGGGCTAGGCCTTCTCGGGCCCAACCTTACATGTGTCATGCATTTGCTTTCCACAGCCCGGGGCAGCGCTAAATCTATGCCACCTCGAGCACATGAGAGTTGACCACTTTGTCCGCCCTCCCAACACACACAGCTTCACCTTGTGAGAGATGGGCTTCTGCCTCAAACCTCACAGACACAATCTCATGGGTCTTGACCTCCTCAGGTCGAACCCATTGACTGGGCTCGGGTCGACCCCCAAGTCACCCTGATGGCAAACTCTAAAGGTGCACATGCACCGTCTTGGCAGGTTCCTTCCAACCTTAACTCAAGTGGAGTCGTGAACCAACTCCTTCCTCTATCACTCTCCAAACACTAGGCAAACACCTCGATCCCTGGTACTCAAAGGTCTTCCCTAAGGGTACCATCTTGTGCTAGCCTCAGGTTAGCTGTGCACATAGGCCCCATAAAGGAACTCAGGGCAACGACCTGATGTCAGACAGAGGCCTCCAACCTCCAAGGTAGAAACCCAGGCTGCCTTCTGTTCTTGGACCTCACTCCCTACTGTTGCAAGTTTGAAGAAGGTAGGGCAGTCCAGGTCTCAGGCTCGATTCTATAGTGAAGTCCACAGTCGTCGCAGGGTTTTGCAGGAGAGAGGTCTTCATATACTGCCCAAAGAACCCTCCAAGGCAGTCGAGGCCACCACCTTTGATGACCTCCTACCTCGTCACCCCTTTTCCCCTCTCCAAACTCTAGAGCTTGACCGAGTCCAAGAGTATTGATGGGTTGTCACTACGCAAAAACCATGGTGTCAAGACCGTCAAGAACCGGTCCTCACCAGATCGACATACAAGGCTCGAGTCCAATTGGGGCAGGCCCAACCCCTCTAGACTGACTTCCACATACCACTCACTGATCTTGGCAGTCCAGTGTCCCACTAGGCGGTGACCCTTCAGAAGAGATAGTCGATGTCATGGTGATCAATGACCCGGACAACGCTCAGGAGGAGCGAATGAACAAGTTAGAGGAAATGATGTAAGCCATCCTTAGAAAGAAAGATGGAACGTCTAGAGGCCTCCAGGTCCCCTTCTTCGACCGATTCCCTGACTGGTGAGGACACATTTCCCAGGCAAACTCCTCTATCAGCCTCTCAAGATAGTTTTACCTCTCGCGGGGTCTCCCAAACCGACATAGATGCTATTGTGGCTCATAGCCTCAAGAAAAAAGGTCCTAGGCATGCAAGAGATGCCGCTCAATCAAAAGCCATACCATTCATACATAGACCAAGTACCCTTCCCTTTGAAATATCAAAAGGGGAAGCTCCCCTTGTTTAACGGTACTATGTCTCTGCACCAGCATACTGCTCACTTCCATGCGGCCTGTCAAGAGACGGCAACTGACGGACGACTCCTCCTCTGCCAGTTTGTTGAAAGCCTTGAAGGGCCAACCTTCTAGTGGTATACTCGACTGCCTCCCAACTCGGTACACACATGGCAAGAGATGGAGCAGTTTTTCTACCAACGCTTCTACGAAATCCAAAGGAACATGGAGACCATCAAACTCCTTACCCTGATGTAAGACCTGGTGAGCCGGTTGACAAGTTCATCACCCGCTGAACATAGTTAGTAACCTTTCCTGCCACTCCCATGAACGAGAAGGAAGAGGTCCAGACCTGCATACGAAACGTGCTTCCCGAGATTGCTCTACATGTCGAGGAATCCAATTCACCCTCCTTGTTAAAGCTCATCTCCAAGGCAGTTTGTATTGATCAATTATTCATGGATTATGGCAACCCTTGTCAGCAACCTGTAAGCTCAAACTCTCACTCTAACAGTAGGGGCAGCCAAAAGGCAGTAATCAGCGCGGTCGTCACTGTGGCTGACACCAAAGGCGCAGTTCCTCAAACCTTAGACCTTCTCAAGGCACAGGCGTCTCCGACAGGGGGCAAGAAACAGTCTTACATCAATGTCTCGCCTCCTAAAAATTCTAACCGAAACGACTACTAGGTCCAACAACAGAATAAGGTCTACCCCTTCGACACAAAGTGGATGCTTGCATTACTTCGACTACTACTAGAACAGAACAAGATACAGTTACCGGAGGCTAATATTGCAGAGTCGACTGGGCAGGAGCAAATGAGAAGTATTGTACCTATCATAGGAGGGTATGCCACCCCACTTACGACTGCTATAATATCAACGACTCGATCGAAGGCATTATCAACAAGGGTCAGATAAAGTTTCTCAGATAGTCATGATCCAAGAGGATGATGGGGCACCCGCTGTCCTTCGTGCATTTTTCTCCATAATGCTCGAAGAAGGGCTCGTCACTCCAAAGCCAGTAAGGCTGCCCAATTTCCTGCCACAAGAAACTGAGAACCTTTAGTGCGAGTATCACCACATATGGAGGCCATGACACGAATGCACTGGCTTCCACAAGCTCTTGGCAGAGAAGATGCAGCAGTACCAAGAAGATCAAGGCACCCAAAATGACACCCTCGAGTCCCTCTTCTGCATGAGCAAGAAGATCTATTGATGTAAGCCCAAGGAAGCACTGAGCTAGACCCTCTGCCCGCCCTCTTCAAGGCAATGCTCCAACAAGGCCTTATCACTCCCAAGGCCGCCAGGCAGTCGAGGCATCTAGCCCACAGCACGAGAAAGGTTTGGTGCCCATATCACCAAGTATGGGGCCACGAACTTAATGAATGCTCTGGGTTCGAAGCTATAGTTGTGGAGAAAGTCCAAGGCCACATCGTTTGTGCGATTCTCTTAGAATGCCTCCTAGTCATCGCTCCCATTATAAAGGAAACCACACTACCAGCCCCTTCTGAGTATACACTAAACCCTTCCGAGCCTTTGACCTCTCGGACCTGGAAAGTCTACCATGGGCGGAGTAGCCTCAAACCTAAAAACCTGAGGCAGTCTATCAAGCTAGGCCTACTCAAAAACTTGATAGAAAGGTCCAAACACCCCCTCAAGGATCCCAAAGGAGACGGAAGGCACCTAGGTCAGACTGTCGAAGGAATCATCCTCCTCAACCACAATTCGAGGTAGAATTCCTCAGAACCCTTCCTCCATTGCCGACCTTGCAAGACTTTATCCTAGGTGCAACTCTCCTAGTCCTTTCGTCCAATCAGGCTGACATCCCCGAGCCATCAACAACTCGAGATTCCCCCAATATGGGTGACGACGCTTAAAGCACCCCACGACGGTCATACCTAGGCAAGACCTAATGTTTCCCCTGGGCACGTCCAATTCTGGCGAGGACTTAAAAAGCTGCCTACAATGTCCTAACTCTTCTTCTCCTCCCTCCTCTTCTATTTTCTCCATAGGTGCAGCTCGACGTTTCCCAAACTTTGACACTCTAAACAGAGAGTTCGGAGGCACCAGCCTCACCCTGCTACAGCAAGAGCTCCTCAAAGAGATGCTGGCCCAGGTGGCTGAATTCTCAATAGCCGCTGACGCCTTGTCAACTCGAGCAAAAACCGAGTCATCTTTAGGTTCCTACTCCCACGAGGCCTTCCACATGATCCAGATGCATGAAGCATCACCTAGCTCGAGGCAAGCACCAAGTGATCCCAATCACGAGGTCTTCAACTCTCCGTTCGAAGCTGACCCTTCTATCGCCTAGACTACCTAGAGACCGGTACTCTCCCATACTGTGCCCCTCCTAGAAGCCGATATGTCCGCATCATGGACTTCTACATTCTAGGTGAATGAAAATCCTGGTGAGTCTCCTGACAAGGAACTTCAAGAAG
The DNA here is from genome assembly GCF_054954075.1 of Amborella trichopoda. NCBI lineage: Eukaryota > Viridiplantae > Streptophyta > Magnoliopsida > Amborellales > Amborellaceae > Amborella > Amborella trichopoda. Next base: position 33,418,640 of record NC_142344.1, read on the forward strand.
CTCCAGAAGAGTGGGAAGAAGGCGGTCAGGCCACAACTGATGAGCTCAAAGAGATCAACCTAGGGGATGAGGCTGACCTAAGGCCGACTTTTATCTCAACAAAAATGTCCCCAGAGGAGAAAGCAAGCAATATCTCCCTTCTTCGAACAAATCGAGACGTCTTCGCCTGACACTATCATGAGATGCTCGGTTTAGACCCTCAGATTGTTGTCCATCACCTTGGTATTGATCCAACCAACAAACCCTTGAAGCAGAAATCAAGAAGGTTTAGCCTTACCTCGAGATGCAGATTGATACGGAGCTGAACAAGCTCAGGATTTACACGTGAAGTCAAATACCCAAATGACTGGAAAATGTTGTCTTACTCAAGAAGAAGAATGGCCAAATCAGGGTCTATATTGACTTTCAAGATTTGAACACTGCTTGCCTCAAGTATGACTTCCCCCTCCCATTCACTGAGATGCTAGTCGACTCCACAGGTTCTTGCCAAATCTTCTCCCTTATGGATGGGTATCGTGGTTATAATGAAATCAGAAAGGCACCAAAAGATGAGGAGGCCACTACATTCTTGACCTCAAGAGGCGCCTTTTGCTACACTGTGATGCTTTTCGGGTTAAAGAATGCCGGTGCCACATACCAATGGGCCCTGACAACCATCTTCAAGGACATGATCGACAAGGAGGTCGAGTGCTATGTGGATGACCTGGTGATGAAATCTGAAACAAAGGACACCCAAATACAAGACCTCAAAAAGGCATTCGAATGACTGTGGAGTCACCAGCTCAAGATGAACCCCTTAAAATGAGCCTTTGGTGTACACTCAGGAAAGTTCTTAGGGTTCATCGTGAGGTACCAAGGACTGGAGATCGAGCCAGTCAAAATCAAGCCAATTCAGGACATGTGATCGCCTGCAACCCTCTATGAATTGTGTTCTCTCCAAGGACAGCTCGCCTACATTCGAATGTTCATCTCGAACCTTTCAGGGTGATGTAGGCCCTTTTCGCATTTCCTAAAGAAGGACACTCCCTTCATATGAGATGAGGTGTGTCAAGCTGCACTAGATGACATCAAGCAATACTTATTGAATCCTCCAGTTCTCTCTACACCAGTGTTGGGAAGGCCTCTCATCCTGTACGTGACAGCACTTGATGAGTCACTCGGGACACTCCTAATGCAGAACAGTGATTGAGGGAAAGAGACAACGCTCTACTATCTCTGCTACAAAATGCAACGGGTCGAGAAGAATTACCCTCCCATCAAGAAGATGTTCCTAGCCTTAATCTTTACGGTACAGAAGCTCCGCCATTACTTGCTCGGTCACTAGGTCAAGTTAATCTCCAAGGCAGAACCGATCAAGTTCCTTATGACCCGGTCATGCTTGTCAGAATGTTTGGTCAAGTGGGCATTATTGCTGATGGAGTTCGACCTAACGTATGTACCATAGAAGGCAGTCAAAGGTCAATCCCTAGCAGACTTCCTCACGGCTCACCCAGTTCCTTCAAAGTCTCCCTTGTCGAGCGACCTCCCAGATGAAGAATCTCTCTTTCTTTCTCTCTTTATCTTTCTTCTTTCTCGTTCTATCTCTTCTCTCTCTTTTTAGCTTTCTCTCTTTCTCTCTCTTCTCTCTATTTCTCTCTCTCTTTTCTCTGTTTCTTTCTCCATCTTTTCCTCTCATTTCTATCTCCATTTGCCCCCTTCTGATGCAATCGACGAGGCTTAGTGCCGATTGGTCTCCTCTCTCTCTTTCTGTCGACAATACCTAGCGTCGATTGGGATTTCTCTCTCTTCCTCTGTCAGTCGGTGAGACCTCTCATCAAATAGACTTCTCTCTCTCTTTCTCTCTTTCTCTCTTCTCTCTCTTCTCTCTCTCTTTCTGTATTTCTCTCTCTATCTTCTCTCTCTTTTCTCTATCCCTTTCTCCATCTTCTCCTCTCCTCTCTATCTCCATTTGTACCCTTCTGATGCAACCGGTGAGAAGTATCGCCTATTGGTTTTGTCTCTCTTCCTATGTCAGTAGGCGAGACCAAGCACCAATTGGTTTTCTCTCGTCCTCCATCGATTGGAGAGATCTAGCGCAGACTTGTCTCTTCTCTCTTCCTCTGTCAGTCAGTGAGACTTGATGCCGACTGGGTTTCTCCCTCTTCCTTTGTCAGTTGACAAGATCTAGCACCGACTAGTTTTCTCTCTTCCTCTTTCAGTCGGTGAGATCTAGCACCGACTGGTTTTCTCACTCTTTCTCTATCAGTTGGTGAGACCTAGCACTGATAGGGTTTCTCTCTCTTCCTTTGTCAGTCAGTGAGACCTAACATCAACTGGTTTTTTTCTCTCTTTCGTTATCAGTAGGTGAGACCTCACACCGACTGATTCTCTCTGTCTTCTTCTGTCAATTGGCGAGACTTAGCACTGACAGCTTCCTCCCTCTCTCATCTCTTGAAACAGTTGGTAATGTCTAGCACCGACTGCATCTTCTCTCCTTTCTTCTCCCTCCTCTCTACCTTCTTCTCTCTCCTTCTGTCTATTCCCTTTTCTCTTCAAACCAATCCTCTGCTACTCTTACGTTCGATCAACAGGGATTGAAGTTAGCATCCCATGGCAGGCCTGTCATCTAGCCGTAATGTTGTTACACAAGGATCGCTTGGCCCACTTTACTGTCGCTACAGACCGATCATTTTGCTTAGCTAGTCGATATTGGTAATAACGTCTGGTGGTATTTCCTTGAGCCGATCTTCAATTACAGAGCCTGTTTGGCTACCACGTTGGGCCAATTATCAACCACTGTAGTCACTGCTCTGATCCTCTCGCTTGATCCAATTCTTCTATCCCCCCGTCTTTCTTTCATCTTTTTGAATGCGCATGCTTGTGTACACTCATTAGAGAGGAAATGGGTGAGGTCTAACGCACCTGTCCATAACCTTTGCCATATACGTGTGTGATTGGAGAAAAACATAAATAAGAAAAATACGAGCCAAGTGAGGTGATTCCGAACCAGTTTTATTATTGGGGGCTTTCTTTGTGTTCTAAGAGGGCGCCCACGCGAGTCAGCCCGAGTAAGTCCCGAACCCACCTTTAAAATTCCTCTCTCACCGGTTGGTAACACCTACCCCCGTTCTCAAATGAGGTTCTCACGAGAGCAATCTCAAAATGTCCCGGGTCTCCCGCAAAACTCGAGACACGCGTCGCCCGATCATCTAGATCTAGAGGGTGAGATCGAGGCACCTAACCAGCTTAAGTGCTCCCCTGGGGACTTACTTCCCCTTCTTTAGATTGTTCTTGTTTGGCTAGTCTCTTCTTTTGTTATCTACTTCCATTCTCTTTTCATATTCACTTATGGCTGCTGGGTTCTGCAACCCATTTATCCAGATCGGGGATTTTCTTTTCCCCTTATTTGAGAGTGTCCCATGGGAACAAGGTCCTTTGATTTCGATCCCGACCATCCTCTTGAGCAAAGACCCCTTGTCTAGCTTCTAGGTCTTAACTTGGACAGATGTGAGGAGGGACTTGAAGGTCCCTCACTCCCCATCTCTTCGCTCTGGTGGAAACTCCACCAAGGTGCCCTACATCGGTAGCACCTATGTTGCCCCACACAACATACACCCAGCCACTGGCAAGTCACTTACCTTTCAAGTTCCTGAGTTACACTGAAGGCTGCTCAATCCCTTTTGGCAAAAGACAAGCAAGTTGTCATTACTCATGTGGGTCGCAAAAAGGCTACCCCCCACATTTCTGCACCATTGGTCTCTATCCCTAGAGGCTCAACAGTTCGAGGCGGAAACCCCACGGTGTTCATCCCTCACACATCCCACAAGGCTCATGAATCACCCACTCGAGCCACACCTCTGGGAAACCCTTCTGTTACCTCGAGTCCGAGTCAAAGATCGAACCTTCCAAGGCCAGGTCCTGCGCACGCTACTCATATGCATCTCACTACTCGAGGCAACGCTGTTATTACGCCCGAGTACACAGGAGACGGCCTCTTCGTCCTCCTACTATGCACACACAAGCACACCTTGTAAGGGGCAAGCCTACACCCATTCTCTTAGAGACACTTGCTCGTAGTTCTCGACCCCTTAAAGCCAGATCACCTGCACGAGCCCCGATGGACCCCAGGTCCCCCGAGATCCTTCTTCGAAGGGCGCACACTCGTCGCCATCTCAAGAGTCCCCTTGCCCTCAACTCATGCCTCCTAATGAGTCAACCTTGCTCCTGTCTACTCCTTCTTCAATGAGCAAGCACCTTCAGCCTTGGTACTCGAAGGCTTTCCCCAAGAATACCATCCTGAACCAGCCCTATCACTTAGGTCATGTCTCTGGAGCTCTTAAGAGAGCTCAAGGCATGGACCACATGGAAGATCAAGTCCTGCATCCTCCCGGCCCAAGATGACTCCAGTTCCTGACCCTCATCGGTTGCCGCATCTGATAAAGATAGCTCTCTCCTGTGCGAGAAGAGTTGACCATCTGCAACTTAGATCACAGTTTTGGTGTGAGGTCCATCAAAACCTCAAGGCTAAAAGCAATGGAGGTCTTTGTATTTTTACTAGGGAGGTGACCAAGGCAGTCAAAACAACCAATTTTGATGACCCTCTTCACCTGAATCCCTTCGTTCGCCTTCAGACAATGAAGCCTGAAGAAGAGCTTCATGAGCCCTGTGTTGTCACAGAAGAAGACCCGACCACTCGGCAGCCACTGTCCCAAGACCGTTGAGAATCGGTCCAAACACAATCCGAGTACAGGAGTAGAGTTCAATCAGGGCATGATGACCCCTCACTGACTGACCTTCCATGTATGACCCGTTAAGCTCGCAAGCCTTCAACTGCCACTAACATTGACCTCCCTAGAGAAATGGTTAGCGTAATGGTCGTAAGCAAGCCCGGTGATTCGTAGGAGGATCATACGAACAAGTTTGAGAATATGGTGCACGTGATGATGGAGAAGATCGATCTTATTGAAGTGTCATGCCAGTCGGCTAACCATGAAGTCAATTCCCATCACTCTGATGGTGCACCTCCACGATAGCCCCCTCCGTCTATCCACATGACAATTCTATCCCTCTTCCTGTCTCTTACTTTGATATTGATGCTATGGTCCCCCATAGCCTAAAAAACAGACAAATTTCGAGAATATAGGGTGCGACGCCATATCATTGACCTTACCCCTCTTGTGTTGATCAGGTCTCATTCCCCTCAGACTATAAGAAAGGGAAATTTCCCTTATTCAATGAAACCACCTCCTTGAACCAGCATATTGCCCACTTCCAAGCGGCATGTCAGGAAACAACAGCTGATGGGAGACATCTTCTCCAACAGTTCATTGAGACCTTCAATAGCCCGACATTCCAATGGTATGCCCGACTTCCTCCAAACTCGCTGCATACATAGGAGGAGATGGAGAAACTGTTCTATCAACGCTTCTATGAGGTCAAGAGAGAGGTTTAAACTAACAAACTTCTCACCCTGACTCAAGAACCTGATGAACCCGTGAATCTGTTCATATCAAGATGGAGAAACTCGGCATCTCGCCATCCTACTCCTATGCCTGAGAAGGAAGCAGTCCAGACTTGCATGTAGAACATGCGACCTAAAATCGCTCTACATGTCGAGGCCTCCAATCTGACCTCCATGTCAGAGGTGATCTCTAAATCAGTTCGCATAGAAAGTTTTTCATGCCATCATGGTGGGACACGACAACCATCTACAAGTTTAGCAAACAATCGGGGCAATGGTCGCTCTCAGAATAACACACGGGGTAGCCAACGAAAGGGGGTAATCAGTGCAGCCGTCATGGTCACTGATTCGAAGAAGGTTCCTCCCAAAATTTGAACCTCTCTAAAGGGGTAACCGCTATAACAGTGACACCCCAGGCTGCCATGCAACAACCGTCTTATAATCGAGTACCTCCACCAGCCAACCTTGATCGGGGTGATTATTTCGTTAGACATAGGAACAAGGTCTATCCCTTCGAGAAGGAATGCATCCTTGCGCTTGTCCGGTTACTATTGGAGCAGAATATGATCCAGATTCCAAAAATCAAGTTCATTAAGCAGTCTAGCCCTGACACTCAGGCGAATTATTGTGCCTACCATTGGAGGATCAGTCATCCCATAGATGATTGCTACACGTGAAAGGATATCACTGAACCCCTCATTATGAAAGGTCAGATAAACTTGAAGATTTGAAGAAGGCCTTGAGGGTAGCTGAGGCCTCCCATGCCATAACTATGCAAGAGAAAGACAAAATGCTTAATATCCTCCATGCTTTCTTCATTATAATGCTTCAGGAAGGTATAATCACACTAAAGCATGCAAGGCAACCTTGCCGCCTTGCTAAGGGGACTACTCAAAGTCCAGCTCGAGGGGCTACTAGGGTTTCTTTGGCTTGGACCTCTTGGGCTTCCCAACAAAGGAAGATGGATGTGATTAGGCTCAGGCCATCAAGGCATTAGCAACTATTAAGAAACACAGCCGCCTGGGCTAGTGTCTTTTTCAGTCTCCTCCGTTGTGTCCTGCTTATGTTGATTCCTTCAAATTCTTGATCAAGGGCGTCGAAGTCTAGACATTGCAAGGCTGTACCTGCAGGAGACACCGAAGAGGAGGAGGGGGAAGAGGAAGATGAAGAAGAGTTAGTATGTGAGGGGGATTAAAGGTCATTCCCCTCATTGAACCTATCTAAGGAGACTTTTACGGCATCATTAGGATTGGACGTGTGAAGGGAGTCTTTTAAGTGTTTCCTCTACTTAGACCATTGGGGAGTTCTTTTAACATCGTCACCCTCATTGAACGTGCCCTGAGTGAGGGATGACCTTGGTTTGTCCTTCTGATGAGGTGAAGGGGGAAGGATGATTGCATCAAGGATGAAATCTTGCAAAGTTGGCAAGGGAGAAAGAGGCTTGAGAAACTTTTACTCGACCGGCGGTTGAGGAGGCTTGTTCCTTTTGCGAGCCCTTTTTGGGGCCCATCTCCTCTTGGTGCATTTAGGGGTACTTGATTCATCTCACTAGGTTTGTGGACAGGCCTAGCTTGAAGGATAGCCTCTTGTTTTAATGACTTGAGTATGCTTTGCCTATGGTAGACTATCCATGGTTGGGAAGTTGAGGGTCCAACAGGATCCGAATTATCGTTAACCAGGTCTTGTTTTAGGAGGCCTTCTTGCACAGGTGGAGCAGTGATTTGAGGGTCCCCTTCTGGAAGGTTACATTATTCATTGCATTATTGTATTTTCTTCACAATTATCTCATGAAACCTTGAGCATTCGCTCAAATCATGTCGCCATATCTGATGGTAGGAGCACCACTGGTTCTCTGTTCCCTTAGCAAGGTTCTTGGGTTTCCTTGCTGGCTTTGGTGTGATAGGGCCTAGTTGAAGCATGATGACATAGAAGGCTCAAAGGAGATCAGGCGCATTGTCTTCTTCATCGATGATTACTATATGAGAGGCTTCTTTTGCCCCAAACTCCTTCTTGAGTTCCTCAAGCTTAATCTGACCCTTCTGGATCAAAGCCTTGATGAGGTCTTTAAGTGTATAGTAGTCCTTCGTGGGGTGGTTTACCATTCGATGATAGGCACAATACTTCGCATGCGTATCAAGACCAACTTGGTCAGGAAACTTGCTCTCGAGTAATTCAACCATGTTTTGCTCCAGCAATAATCGAAGCAATGCAAGCAACCATTCCTTTTCAAAAGGATAAACTTTATTCTGATGGGCGATCCAATATTCACTTTGATTAAGGTTCATGGGTGGAGGCACTCGATTTTATGACTGTTGTTGTTTGCCTTCCTGAGGTGTTGTCTTTACTGTGCCAACAGCTTTGGAGAGCTCCAAAGATTGGGAGGTGACCTTATTTGGATCATTAACTGTAACAGCTATATGGATCACTCCCTTTTGTGGGTTGCCCCAGGCGTTGGCTCGAGAATTACCATTGCCTTAGGTGTTTATCAAATTTGAAGATTGTTATTGTGACCCATTCTGATGGTGTGACAAGCTCTCTATGCGTACCGACTTAGAGATTAGGTCTGACATGGAGGTTGGGTTGGAAGTTTCAACATGTAGAACGATCTTAGGTCGCATGTTTCAACCGCAGGTTTGAATTGCTTCCTTTGTAGGAATAGGGTTGGGATGGCGAGCCGCCAGATCTCTCCACCTTGATATGAATTTATCCACTGGCTCATCTAGCTTCTGTGTCAGGGTGAGAAGTTCAATGATTTGGACTGCCCTCTTGACCTCATAGAAATGTTGATCGAACAATTTCTCCATCTCTTCCCAAGTACTTATTGAGTTTGGAGGCAGCCGAGCATACCACTGGAAGGCAGGTCCGTCAAGTGTTTCAACGAACTGACGAAGAAGGAGTCTCCCGTCAGCTGCTGTCTCTCGACATGCTGCTTGGAAATGAGCGATAGGTTGACGGAGGGATGTTGTTCCATCAAAGAGAGGAAGCTTCCCTTTCTTATAATCCTTGGAGAAGGGAACCCATTCAATGTAAGAAGGGTACGGCTTGTGGTAAATCGTTGCACCCTGTATGCCTGAGATCTGCCTATTCTTTAAGTTGTGGGTTACCATAGCATCAATGTCTGCCTGCGAGAAGGGGTGAGGGATAGAGTTGTCTTGTGAAGCGGGAGGAGGAGGCTGCCTCAGAGGCACATCTTTTGAATGATGGGAATTGACCTCATGATTAGCCGAGTGTTCGGCAACTTCCATACGGTCAATCTTCTCCCTCATTGCTTAAATCATCTGTTCGAACCTTTCCATACGGGCCTTCTGAGAGTCGAAAAGTTCATTTATAACCATGATGCTGACCGTTTCTCCAGGGAGGTCAGGCTTAAATGTAGTCGAAGGCTTTCGTGCTTGGCGAGTCATATGCGAAAAATCAGTCAGTAGGGGATCAGCCTATCTTGACAGGACCCGAATCTTGTATGTTGATCGGGTAAGGACTGGTTCTTGACTGTCTTGGGACCGTGGCTGCTGGGTGGCTGAGTAATCTCTAACGATATTAACCACGGTGCAGGATTCTCTTTCCTCTTCTTGAAGGTTTGCCTTCCGAAGAGGGTAGAAGGAATTCTGGTGATGAAGGTTGTCAGCGCTGAGTGTCCCAACTGTCTTGACTGCTTCTCTAGTCAGAATTCGTAGACCCCTATCATGCTTGGCTTTGAGACATTGATGGATCTCATGCTAGAATTGTGAACGAGATTGCGACTGGTCAACTAGTCTTGCACAAGAGAGAGCTATTTTCATTAGGTGCGGTAAAGGATGAGGGCTAAGGACTGAAGTTAGCCTGCGTCGATGGAGAAGAAGGACAGGGTCTCTCATGAGTGCCCCGAGCTCTTATAGGCTCCAGAGGCATGACCGAGATAATACGGCTGGTTCAAGATGGTACTCTTGGGGAAGGTCTTTTAGTACCAAGGCTTGAGGTGCTTGCCCGAAAGAGACGGGGAAGGCAGTGGATTGATCGACTCATGATGATGCCCGCCCGAGGCGAGAGCAGGGAACAATAGTTTGGGGAGGGGATGCATGTGTGCCCCTTGAAGAAGGATCGCGAATGACTTTGGGGTTAGCTCGAGCTTGAGCAAATTGACTGGCCTTAGGAGGTCGAGAATCATGAGCAGGTGTCTATAAGGAAACAGGTGGAAGCCTGACCCTTACAGGGTGCCCTAGTGTGTGATGAGTAGGAAGCCGAGGAAGTCATCCTCTGTGTACTCGAGTTGGCACAACGAAGTCTTTATCTAGAGAGGTGGGGTGCACATGCATAGTGTGTATAAGACCTAGCCCATGGAGGCCCAGTCTTGAACAGTCGCTTGAGGCAATACAAGAGTTTCCCTGAGGTGTGACTTGAGTGGGAGGCCCACGAGCCTTAGGGTGTGTGCGAGAGGTGGAGGACCTAGGATCTCTGCCTCAATGTGTCGAGTCTCTAGGGATAGAGACTTGTGGTGGTACAAAAGTGTGAGGGGTAACCCTACGGCGGCCCATAGAAGCAACGACAACATGCTTACCTTTTTCAAAGAGGGACTAGGCAAGCTTCTGGTGTCCCTCAGCAATACGACCGACAGGTGACTTGCTAATAACATGGTGCATGCTATGAGTAGTGGCGTGAGTGCCACCTATGCACGGTGGCTTGTTCGAGGTTCCACCAAAGGGAGGAGATGGGGGGTGGGGGACCATCAAGTCCCACTGTTTGAACACATTTTTCAATACCTTGGTCCTTGATGCGGAATAAAGAGGAAGCATATCAATAAAAAGCCTTAACATACAGTGGACATTTCAATGATATAATGGCCCCAGAACTGTTCAAGATTTTCATAAGTGCTTCAAAAGGTCACCTACCAAGTTTCATTGTAATCAGTTATATCTAAGGCAGTGAACACAAAAAACAAATTTCTGTAAAATCGGCTTCTAGCACCCTGAATTGGACCTCGTAACTAGAACGATATTTTTGGTGCGTCAAACAGCAGTGGATCCACAACCATCCGATCCGACACAGTAAAAAACCCCTATGGGTTAAGCTTTGCTTAATCGGGCACTCCAAGACAAAGTTATGGGTAAAATACCAAGAAGGGGTAGGCCGCACACTATTCCCGTATGGCAAAACACCATTAAAGGTGGCTGTTTTCACAGTCACGGGCAATCACTTTCGAGGCCCATATCTCACTTGTTCCGAGTCAGATTGCACTTAAATTTTGGTAGTGTGTTCGTCTCGACAAGATGAGTGTTTCAATATGTAGTACACTCAGTGACGATGCCCAAGAAGGGAGAAAAACTAGAGAGAATTTGTTGATCTGTGAAAAAAATTGCAAAAAATTCAACAGCAGCATGCCTCACTCTGACCACTAAATCACAACGCTCACGTACCTGATCGACATGAAACCAATTGCATTATGTGTGTAAGGTCTGAGGTTATCTCTGGTCTGATGTCCACTTTTGATGAATGGTTGGATTTCACAAACAGATGCATCGAAGCTACTGTAAATTCCCACCGTAAGATTTCAATATTCTAGCAAAAAAACTCAAGACAATGAAATCTTCATCCGAACACGAAATTGAGCTGCGTTTGTTCCAACATGATCATGATGGCATGTTCTGTACGATTCAGCAAAGAAACAGAAAAAAAGCATCAAGGAACGAGCGCACTATCGATCCGAAGTTTTCAAGATTCATCTAAAATTCAAGTCTCATAATCATGGCTTAAAACCATGATTCATGGTTCAAATTTGGTATCAAATCAATTGCCATGCCATGCTCTACAAGGAAACAATCATTATTCGATCAAACGGGTATCAGAACAACCTCGGATCAATCAAGAAAGATCACGCAAGTTCTCGGGCAACAGTAGGGACTGTTTTGAAATTCTACACATTGTTTTGCAGGGGCAAAACAATCCTTTTACACCCATTTTTAGAATTTATTTTAATTCCATTAAATTGTAATTATCTTAAATTTTAGGTAGTTTTTGGGCATCCACCCATGTTTGGGCCCAATTCTATATAAACATGTAAAGCCAAATTTTAAAGAAACACAAATCTTTGATGATTCAATAAATACTTCAATTTTTGCTTGAGTTCATGAGTGCATCTTGGAGAGAGAGAGGAGAAAGAAGAAAAGGGTCGGTACCTCTCTTTAAGATAAATTTCTCTCTCCTCCCCTCTTTCTCTTTTCTCTTTTCTCTTCTCTATCTCTCTTTCTCTCTCCTCCCCTCTTTCTCCCTCATCTTTTCTCTCTTCTTTTTTCTCATCGTTATCTCTCTTTTCTCTCTCCTCTTTTCTCTTCTCTCATCTCTATCTCTCTACTATTTTTCATCTCTATCTCTCTTTCTCTCTCATCTTTTCTCTCATGTCTCTCCCTCTCTCTTTCCTGGTTTCATCTTTATCCCTTTCTCTCTCTTCCTCCTCGAGTATATCATGTCTCTCTTTCCCATATTCTCTTTCTCCATTCACGCATAGTGGACTTATCGTCTAGTGTGATGCCTTCCTGCTCTTGAGACCTGAACAACCGGCCGGGCCTTTGTCAAATTTCTCTCCCTTCTCTCTTTTGTCATAGACGGTGCACGCCTATCACTGCCTATGCTTTCTCTCTCTTCCTTTCTCTCTTCTCTTCTATCACAGATGGAGAAACCTTATCACCGCCTATGCTTTCACTCTTTCCTTCTCTCTCTTCTCTTCTGTCACAGACGGCGCAAGCCTATCATTGCTTATGCTTTCTCTCTTTACTTCTCTCTCTCCTTTTTTGTCACAGACAGTGGAAGCCTATCGCCGCCTATGCTTTCTCTCTCGTTCTTTCTCTCATCTCTTCTGTCACAGATGACACAAGCCTATCGCCGCTTGTGCTTTCTCACTCTTTCTTTTTCTCTTCTCTTTTGTTGCAGATGGCACTGGCCTATCGTGGCCTGTGTTCTTTCTCTTTCCTCTCTGCTGTCACAGTCGACGCAAGTCTAGTGGCACCTGTGTTTTCATCCTTATTCTTCCATCATAGATGGTGCAAGCCCTTTTTCGTCTGTGTTCTTTCCCTCACTTCTTTCTTCCATCACGGACGGCATGAGCCCATTATCGTATGTGTTCTTTGCCACTCTTTTTTCTTCTGTCACAAATGGCGCAAGCCCATTACTATCTGTGTTCTTTCCCTCTCCTCTTTATTTTGTCGCAGACAACGCATGCTCATTGCCGCATATGTTCCCTCTCTCTCCCCCTTCTATCATAATCGGAGCGAGGCCATTGCCGCCTAAGTTCCTTCTCTCTCAACTTCTTCTCTCGTGGTTATCTTTCCTACTCTATTTCTTCTTCTCTTCTATTCTTTTCTTTGTGTTCTTCTTTTCTCTCTCTTTTTCTTTCTCTTACTCTTACGTCCGATTAAGATGGGTCGAGATTAGCCTTCTATGATAGTCCTGTCATTGTACGATTCAGAGTTACTGTGCCCGCTTTATCGTCATGACAAACTAGCCATTGTGTTTAGCTAGTCGGTATTGGTACTATCGGCTAGTAGTAATTTTGTTCAGCCAGTCTGAGTTACCAAGCCCATTTTATTGCCACGCCGAGTGAATTACTTACTAGTTTAATCACTTGTCAGTCTCACCGTCTGGTCAAATTCTTCTCATCCTAATCTTAATCCTCTCATTCTTCTCTTCCTCTTTTTGAATGTGCACGCCTGTGTATATTTCCCCAAAGGCAAGGTTGGGTCCCTCGACCCACTTGTCTTATAACATTTGTCATACATGTGTGATTGCAGAAATAGGAGAAAACAGGCTAAGGGACACGATTTTGAACCAGTTTTATGACTGGGGGGCTTTCTTCATGATCTAAGAGGACTCCCAAGTGAGCTAGCTGGCGTAAGTCCGGAACTCACCATAAATTCTTCTCTCATCAGTTGGTTCACCTGCCCTTTGCTCTTGAGCAAGGTTCCCGAGAGAGCGATCTCAAGTCTCGGGTTCCCCTGAAACCCAAGACACGTGCGTCCCGATCATCCTGATCTGGAGGGTGAAATCAAGGCACCTAACCAGCTTGGTGACTCCATTGAAGACTTACTACACCTTAGTCGGATCGGGCTTTTTTGGTTAAGTTTCTCCTTTTATTTTTTGTATCTGCACTTATGGCTTCCGGGTTATGTAACCCATTCATACGGATCAGGGATTTTCTTATCCTCGCATTCGCAAGTCTCCCCAGGGAACAAGTTCCTTCAACTTCATTTCTGACCTTCATTTTTAGCAAAGACCCGGGGTTTAGCTCTCAGGTCTTAAGCTGGATCGGTGTGAAGTGGGACTTAAAGGTCCCTCACTCCCCATCTTCTACCTCTGGTGGAACTTTCTCCAAGGCCCTTTACATCGGTACCATTTTTGTTGCCGCACACAGTATTCACCTTGCCACCGACAAGTCACTTGTTGATCGTATTGCCAAGGTACGTAGTAAGGCGACCCAATCCCTTTTTGCAAAAGGCAAACAAGTTGTCATTGCTTTTATGGGTCGCCACAAGGCTACCCCCAACATTCTTGCACCACCACGAGTCTCTATCCCTAAAGGCTCGACACATCAAGGCGGAGACCCTGAGGCCTCCACCCTCGCATACACCATAAGGTTCATAGGTCATACACTCGAGCCACACCATGGGCCAACCCTTATGTTACTTGGAGTCAGTGTTCGAGATCAGACCTTCCAAGGCCAGGTCCTGCACACGTTGTTCATATGCATCCCACTGCTCGGGGCAATGCCATCATTGTGCCAACCCGAGTACATAGGAGACAACCTTCTTATCCTCTTGCTCAACACACTAGCACACCTTATAAGGGGCAGGCTCCCACTTGTTCTCTTACAGAGACCTGCTCACAGTTCTCAAGCTCCTAAGGCAAGACCACTTGCTCGAGCCCGAGCTCACCCCCAAGTCGCCCATGATCCTTCTTCATGAGGGGCACACACATCGTCATCACAGAGAGCCCCTCGCCCTCGACTCAGGCATCCTCATGAGTTGACCCTACTCTTGCCTACTCCTCCTTCGTCGAGCAAGCACCTTCAACCCTGGTACTCGAAGACCATCCCCAAAAGTACCATCCTGAACCTTGCTCGTCATCTCGGTCATGTCTTTGCAGCTCATAAGGGAGCTCGGGGTAAAGACCTGATGGAAGATCAAGTCCTTCATCCTTCTAAGCTCAGGATGACTCCAATCCTTGACCCTCATCCTTTGCCGCACCTAATGGAGATGGTTCTCTCTTGTACAAGAAGGGCTGACCGACCATAGTCCCAATCACAGTTTTAACACGAGGTTCATCAAAACCTCTAAACAAAAAGCGATAGTGGTTAGTGAATTCTGACCAAGAAAGTGACTAAGGTGGTCGGGGCAACCAACGCTGATGACCCTCTTCGCTTGAATCCCTCCTACCCTCTTCGGATGATGAAGCTTGAAGAAGAAGTACATGAGCCCTACAGTATAGTTAGTGTCGTAGAAGATGACCCAGCCACTCAGCAGCCACGGCTCCAAGACTGTCGAGATCCAATCCTCACACGATCAGGATATAAGAGTCAAGTCCAGTCAGGGCATGCTGACCCCTTGCTGACCGATCTGCCTTGTGCGACCCTTCAAGTTTGAAGGCTGACCTCCCTGGAGAAACAGTCAACATGATGGTTATAAACGAACCTGACTCTCAAGAAGACATCATGAACAAGTTTGAAGATATGGTGCGTCCAATGATGGTGAAGATTGATTGTATAAACGCTGCATGACAATCAGCTAACCATGAGGTCAAATCCCACCACTCAGATAGTGCACTTCCAAGGCAGTCCCTTCCCTCTCCTTCACAGGACGATTTTGTCCCTCACCCTGTCTCACAGGTAGACAAATTTTGGGGGTATAGGGTGCGATGCCTTATCAAAGGCCACCCTTCATACATTGACCAGGTGTCGTTTCCCTCAAGACTACAAGAAAGGAAAGTTTCCCCTATATCGCCTATTTCATGGCAGCGTGTCGATAAACAGTGGCTGATGGGTGAATACTTCTCCGTTAGTTTGTTTATACCCTTGATAGCCCAGCTTTTCAGTGGTATGCTCGACTTCCCCCAAACTCGATGCATACTTGGGTAGAAATGAAGAAACTATTCCACCAGCGCTTCTACGAGGTCGAGAGAGAGTTTCAAACCAATGAGCTTCTCACCCTGACCCAAGACCTTGATGAACCCGTGGATTGGTTCATCTCAAAATGGAGAAATTTAGTTGCTCGTCATTACAATCCTATGCTTGAGAAGGAAGTAGTTCAAACATGTGTACGAAACATGTGACCTGAAATCGCTCTACATGTTGAGGCCTTCAATCCGACTTCCATGTCAGAGCTTATCTCCAAGTCGGTCCTCATAGAAAGCCTATCACGTCACCATTGTGGGTCACGACAACCGTCTGCAAGCTCGAGAAATAACCGGGGCAATGGTAGCTCTTAGACTAACACCCGAGGTAACCGTCACAGTCAGTGATTCAAAGAAGGCTCCCTCCCAAACTTTGGACCTCTCCAAAAGGGTAAGCACAGCAAAAGCACCTCAGGAAGGCAAGCAACAACAACCATACAACCTCCCAACCTATGAATTTTAATCGGGATGACTATTGGGCTAGACATAGGAATAAGGCCTACCCCTTTGAGAAGGAATGGGTCCCTGCGTTATTCCGACTATTGTTGGAACAGAACATGATCGAGCTTCCAAAGACCAAGTTCGTTAAGCAAGCTGGGCTCGATACTCAGGAAAATTACTACGCTGGTCAACCACCCCACATATGATTGCTTCATTTTAAAGGACATTATCAAGGCCCTGATTCAGAAGGGTCAAATAAAGCTTGAGGACATAAAGAAGGCGTTCGGGGTAGCAGAAGCCTCCCATGCAGTAACTGTCCAAGAAGAAGACGAAGCCCTTGGTATCCTTCACACGTTTTTTGTTATAATGCTCCAAAAAGGCTTAATCACATCGAAACCGGCAACGCAGCCCTGATGCCTTGCTCAAGGAATCGAGGACCGTTGGTACCCATACCACCAGTTATGGGGGCATTACATGTGTGAATGTACAAGTTTCCATGATATAATCATAAAGAAAATACAGGAATATCAAGAGTCTTACAACATTCCAGTAAGTAATTCTAAAGTCACTGCTCCACTGGTATGAGAGGGCCTCCCAACACAATGATGATTCAGATCTTGCTCAACCCTCGACTTCCCAGCCATGGATACTCCACCATGGGCGAAGCAGACTCAAGTCTTTAAAGCGAGAAGCAGTTTTCCAAGCTAGGTCTGTTTGCAAGCCTAGCCAAATGAATCAAGCACCACCTCAGAAAACTAAAAGGAGACAGGCACCAAGGGTTGCTTCCCAGAGGAATAAGATGGCTCAACTATCAGCCGAGCAGGAATTTCTCATGCCTCCTCCCCCACTCTAAACTTTACTGGACTTTATCCTTGACATGATCCTCCTTCCTTCTCCGTGACATCAAGAGGACATCCGCGAGTCGTCTTCTCCTCAAAACACGTCTAATGAGGATGACGGCATTAAAAGCACCCCTCAACGGTCTAAGCAAGGGATAGACCTAAAATATTCCCTACACATGTCCAACTCTGGTGATGACGTAAAAAGCTTCCCAGATCGGTCCGATGAGGGGAACGACCTTAAAAGTCCCCCACATTTTGACCCTTCTCCTTCTTCTTCTTCTACTTCTCATATTTCTTCTCCTTTGTCTCCTGTAGGTACAACCTTGAAATGTCTGGACTTTGAGGCGCTTGACAGAGAACTTGAAGGATCCAATATAACCAAGACGCAACGGAGGTGACTGAAAAGACCTTGGCCCAGGCTGTTGGATTCTTAATAGTTGTTGATGCCCTGGCAGCTAAAGCCAAAGCAGAGCCACCTTCTTCAAAGAAGCACAAAAAGTCAACTTCAAAGAAACCCTAGTGGCCTCTTGAGCTTGACTTTGAACAGAGATTGAAGGAATCAATAGGACAAAGATTCTATTCTTACGAAGCTTGCCATATGGTACAAGTCTTTGAACAAGCGTAGGGCAAACACTGTTGATACCCATGCAAATACCGTGCGACTCGTACTAAGTTGCTTCTCACCCCACAATCATTGAATCTCAAATTCCCTGTAACCTTTAAGTTGAAGTACTACACCCTGAGATGTAGTCCATGTTTACAGAAGATTCTTTTGTTCCTCAATTCGGGAAAGGTGCAGAAATTATGATCCGCCCTAGAGCTCTATCGGAGGTGGAGATGTCAGGATCATGTGCCTGTGCACTTGAGGTTGTTGAAAAGACCTCCGAGGCCAATGATGAAGAGTTACAAGAGGCCCCAGAAGAATGGGAAGAAGAAGGTCAAGCCACCGTTGACGAATTCCAAGGATTTTATATGTTCTTGCAATGCAATTTTGACTAAGAAAATGATATCTATTTGGTCTCAAATCACTACCATTTGAAAGATCTCTGAGTCTACTTTGCATTTGATGTTTATGTACAGTTGATATTCTACCTAGTTTGGAAGATATGTTTTATTTTATGTATGTATGTCATTGTTAGCAGACTATGATAAATTCCAGAAATATTACTCTTGTTGTACTAGAACTTTGACAGAACGATTGAAGTGAAAATGGCACAAAAATACAATCATTTGATAAATTCATGAGCCTTCTATGATTTTCATATTTCACCCTTGCCCATATTCTGTGTAAATGACGAGCGATGCTCAAGAGTGTTCCAGTATGTCACTGTTGGCTAGTCGCACAGAAACTCAGAATTTGGTCTCTATTGCCATGAACTTTGGCCAACCAAATGTAGTCCAATTACTCCAAAACCACATCCATTTGAAAGCTTTGAATGTCTATTAAAAGTTTCATGTTTGAATTCTTTTGAAATTCCTGCTAAGTTGAAAGCTGCAACTTGAATTATGAACCTATGTCACTTTTGGAAGAATTCAGTAAGATTCCATATGATATACTAAATCCTTCATTGATTATGAAATGTTCAATTAACAAATTGGAAATCAAAATTCAGTCAAATTCCCCTCATAATTTCAATGCTATTCCTCATTCTGTATATGCTCTGATTGATAAGAATGACAATAAATTTTACGATTGTATATGAATTATGCACATGCCTTGCATTGATATTTTGAACATGACGTGAGCCTTTTTGCAACGTGATTGAAGTTTCTGTTATAAGACACCGAAATGGCATGATTGTGATCCTACAAATGTTGAATTTTCCTGATCTTCTTGAAAGAGTAAAGCATGAATGAATGATGGTTATGCATGCTTATACGCGATATATGTGATTTCTTGCCACTACGCAATGGATCCTCCATTGGTAGTGGATGTTTTTATTTTGTTATATGAATTATGGTATATGCAATTGTCGATATTCTGTTTCTGTTACATGAATTCTGATATACGTGATTTCTGGCCACCACGCAATGGGTCCCCCATTGGTAGTGGATATTCTGATTATGTTATATGAACTCTAATATATGTTATTTTGGCCACTACGCAATTGGTCCTCCATTGGTAGTGGATATTATGTCACAAGCAAATTCTGATTTTTACCCCGACTCCAATGATAGGAGTGGAGTCAAGAGATAACTGTAAAGGGCAAGGTGGGTTGCGCCCCCCAAATTGTTATGGGCACTACGCATAGCATCCTCCAATGGTGGTGTAACGCCCTCTCACCTGGAAGCACATGGAGAGGGTCGTGTCTTGCAAAGCCTCAGCTTATCAAAACCCCAAAGAGCGTTGGGGATCGGGTGTAAGTGAGTGAGGACACTACGAATAGGACCTCCATTTGTCATTGTCCTCCCACCAAAATGTGAGAAGAAGTTTTAAGCTGCAGGATTGGCTTAGCCTGATCGATGTGACTTCTACTTCGAGAGTAAATGATTTTGTTTCTGATCCTATTTCTGATTCTGATTTTGTTTCTGTCTGTTTGAATTAAGTATCAAATAGGATTGTCTGACTGCTACTATGATATGCATCAATATAATGCAATTTCGAGAACTATTCAATGCTCCGACTTCTTAACATTACTCATTTATGCTATTAATGTACAAATTCAGGGGAATGACTTTACTTTCTCATTGCTAATACAATGTCTGATGAATTGTAGGCCCTATCATTATATATAAGATTGTAGGCGGGACTGCAAGGTAGTGATTTACTTACTGGGCTTTTAGCTCATGCCTCTCTTTTCCCTTCCATGTAGAGTGACAAACGATTACTTGTACGTGGACAGCTGGACACAGTAGTTGACTTTTGGGAGCTCGAGTTCAGTTCAGGAAGCTTGTGATTGCAGGTGTCTGGTGACGTTGCCACAACGTTATTTTGATGAATTGTAATTTTGCTGTTGGGCCAATAGGGCCTTGAACCTTTGTTAAAGAGTTTTGAAGGCTGTATTTGTATAAATGGCTTCTAGTTTTCTCTATCTGTGGCCATGTGATTATGTGTTTATTTTTAGTTAATGGTTTGCTTTGATTCCGCAATTATTACAAGTGTTGATGCCACTCCCATCTGAGTCACGTACACGACCTCCAGTCACGATCCCGCACTCTGTCACCCTCCGGTTGGTACTGGTATTGGTCAGGGGGCAGGGTCGTGATAGTTATAGTATCAATGCTGCAAGGCTAGGATTCTTGGTCTAGAATGTTGTAGAGGTGTTGCTAGAGTATTTTTTAGTAGACTGGTGACTGAGGTGCCCCTGTTGTAGGACAAAGATGCCAAGGACTGGTGCTAATAATGTGAGCTTCAGTGGCGAGAATGCAGAAGCCCTTGGAGAATTCTTCAGGACATTGATGGCCATGAGTCAGATGATGAAAGATAGTATGCCAACCCCCATTACCCCTGCCCCAGAACAGATTGACGGTGGACTAATTGAAAGATTCAGGAGGCTAGAACCTCCGACGTTCCTAGGGTACGGGGGAGTAGAAAAAGCAAAAGAGATGGGTAAGGCAAGTGGAGAAGATATTTGAAGTGTTACCTTGCAATGACGAGTAGAGGGTTACGTTAGGGGCCTTCATGTTTGAAGGAGATGCTGAGCACTGGTGGGGCTTAGTACAGATATCTTGGGAAAGGTCAGGGACAGAAGTGACGTGGGAAAATTTCTTAGAAGCCTTTAATGAGAGGTACTTCCCGGACTCAGTGCAGGAAAGAAAGGAAGTGGAGTTTATTGAGCTGTAATGAGGGGGACTGTCCATAGAATAGTATGCAGCTAAGTTTGCTGAATTGTCTAGATATGCGCCGCACATTTTTAACACTGAGAAGCAAAAGGCTAGTAAGTTCGAGAGAGGCTTCAGGCCAGAAATAAGAGGGGGTTAATATCGGCCAATTTAAAGACCTTCTCCCCTCTCGTGGACCTGGCCATGAAGATAGAAAGTGAAGACGAAGGGTCCCAGTTCAAGACAAGGGGAAGGATGGGACCGCCTCAGTTTAGAGGTTTTGTAAGAAGGACTCGACCACCTCCAAGGGGAAGCTTCAAGGGAAATATTAATCATGAAAGCTAAAGTGTTGATTGACCCTGGATCCACACACTCTTGTGTTGCACCTCACTTTGCGTAGATGTTAGACCGGCACTTCTTGATTGGACAGTGGTTGAAGGTACACCTATGGGTGAATCCATGGAGACTGATATTGTTTACAAACATTGTGGGGTATTTCTTAAAGGGTGTGTTCAACCTATAGACTGGATATTATTAAATATCTGAGACTTTGATGGTGATTTTGGATATGGATTGGTTGTCTTCTCACTATGCAATAGTGAATTGTTATGACAAAACTGTAACTCTTAGACGACCTAATCAGCCTGAATTGAATTTTATTGGCATTAAGGTATTTCCCCTATACACTATATCTCAGCACTTTGGGCTTCCCGTTTGTTAGCCAAAGAATGTGTAGGGTATCTGGCTTACCTAGTGGAGAATCAGAATGCCCAATCAATGTTAGATGAGATACCAATAGTAAGGGAGTATCCTGAAGTTTTTCTTGAGGATTTAACCACTCTGCCTCCCGTCAGGGAGATAAAATTTGAAATAGAGGTGGTTCTTGGCATTGCTTCCATTTCTAAAGCCCCTTATAGGATGGCCCCAGCCGAATTGAAAAAACTAAAGGAGCAATTGCAAGAGTTATTGGAGAAGGGATTCGTTCGACCTAGTGTGTCACCATGGGGTGCAACGGTTTTATATGTGAAAAAGAAAGATCGGTCCTTAAGACTTTGTATAGATTATAAACAGCTGAACCAGGTCATGATAAAGAATAAGTACCCTTGCCTAGAACTGACGATCTCTTTGATTAGCTTCAAGGGGCTCAAGTGTTTTCCAAAATTGACCTTCGGTCATGCTATTATCAATTGCGGGTCAAAGAAGAGGATGTTCCTAAGATCGCATTCAGGACCAGATATGGACATTATGAGTTCCTGGTTATGCCATTCGGGTTAACTAATGCCCCGACCGCCTCTATGGATTTGATGAATAGGGTGTTTAGGCCATTCAAGGATGATTTTGTGGTTGTTTTTATAGATGACATTCTGTTATATTCAAGGAATCCAAAAGAGCATGAGCAGCACTTGAGGATGGTCCTCCAGACTCTAAAGATAGAGAAGTTATATGCTAAACTGAGGATAATTGAATTTTGGCTTTCAACTGTGGCTTTCCTTGGGCATGTTATTTCTAAGGATGGGGTCATAGTTGACCCTTGTAAGATTGAAGCCGTCTTGAAATGGGAAAGACCGAAAAATGTGTCCGAGGTCCGTACTTTCTTAGTACTGACAGGTTACTACAGATGATTTGTTGAAGGGTTCTCAATGATAGCGCTTCCCCTGACTCGCTTAACTCAGAAAGAGGTAAAGTTTGAATGGTCAGATAATTGTGAAACAAGGTTTCAAGAGCTAAAGGAAAGACTGACCATAGCCCCAATATTGACCTTATCCAAAGGGAATGAAGACTTTGTGGCTTATACTGACGGTTCGCATAAAGGACTGGGATCTGTATTCATGCAGTAAGAAAAGGTTATACTCTATGCTCGTAGGCAGTTGAAGCCGTACGAGCAAAATTACCCAACCCATGGCTTGGAAATTGTGGCCGTGGTGTTTACCTTAAAGATCTAGAGACGCTACCTGTATGGGGCCCAGTTTAAAATATTTACATATCATAAAAGCCTCAAGTATCTGTTCTCTCAGAAAGAGTTAAATATGATACAGAGAAGATGGATGGATCTCACGAATGACTATGATTATACCATCAATTATCAACTAGGTAAGACTAATGTGGTGGTCGACGCTTTAAGCCGGAAGCTCTTAGCGTCAGTAGCACACCTGATGAGTCAAGAGATGAAACTGATAGAAGATGCAATTGAGAGGAACCCATCTCTGCCCTTAATATTGAGGAAGGGATAACTGCTGGAATAAGAGCAGAGCCCCATCTCTTTCAACAAATTCGTAAAACACAGAAAGAGGATCCCCAACTCATGAAGATTCATGAAGAAATAAAGCTGGGAAGAAAAGAAGATTTCTCTACTAGTGGGGACGGTCTGTTAAGATTTAAAGATCGAGTTTGTGTCCCTAATATTGAGGATGTGAAGCGGGTTATTCTAGAAGAAGCACACCACTCTTATTATACTGTGCACTCGGGGAGTACAAAGATGTATCAAGACTTAAAGAAAAATTTCTGGTGGAATGATATGAAAAAGGAAGTAGCACAGTTTGTTTCCAAGCGCTTAATATGTCAGGAAGTGAAGGCCGAACATCAAAAACCCGCCGGACTGTCGCAACCCCTGCCCGTACCGGAATGGAAGTGAGAGCACATTACCAGGGATTTTGTCTTTGGTTTACCTAAGATAGTTACTGGACATGATAATATTTGGGTCATAATGGACCGACTGAAGAAAAAAGCTCATT
Source organism: Amborella trichopoda (assembly GCF_054954075.1). Classification (NCBI taxonomy): domain Eukaryota; kingdom Viridiplantae; phylum Streptophyta; class Magnoliopsida; order Amborellales; family Amborellaceae; genus Amborella; species Amborella trichopoda. The sequence continues at coordinate 33,441,988 of NC_142344.1, forward strand.
TCTTACAAGTCCACACAACTTATACTTTGAACAAATTGGCCCAACTATACATTAAAGAAATTGTAAGATTACATGGAACACCTGTCAATATCGTGTCCGACAGGACCTGTCAGTATCGTGTCCGACAGGGACACTAGATTTACTTCAAGATTTTGAGACAGTTTGCAATCAGCTTTGGGGACAAGACTCACTTTTAGCACTGCTTTTCACCCCTAGACTGATGGGCAGTCAGAAAGGACTATTCAGACTCTAGAAGACATGTTGAAGGCCCGTATTACTGATTTTAAAGGAATCTCCGAGGATCATCTACCTTTGATAGAATTTGCTTATAATAACAGTTGTCAGGCCAGTATTCAGATGACACTCTTTGAAGCCTTGTGTGGGAAAAAATGCCGATCACCTATCTGTTGGGATGAGGTCAGTGAATGAAGGATGCTAGAGCGCGAAATTGTTCAAGTAACTTCAGAAAAGATTGCCTTGATTTTAGAGATGCTCAAAACTGCTCAGAGTAAGTAAAAGAGTTACGTTGACAATTGAAGAAGAAGCCTTGATTTTGAGGTAGGTGATCAGGTTTCATGAAAGTATCACTAACCAAGGGTATTATGAGATTCAGCAAGAAGGGAAATGAGCCCACACTTTGTTGGACCATTTAAAATTCTGAAAAGATTAGGAAGTATGGCTTATCGGCTCTCCCTACCACTTGAGTTAGCAAACATCCATGATGTATTTCATGTGTCATTATTGAGGAAGTATCAGCCAGACCCGTCTCATGTTTTGAAGTATGAGCCGTTGACAATCAAGGAAGACTTGAATTATATTGAAGAACAGTTTGAGACTCTAGACAGGAGGGTACAAGTTTTGAGCAACAAAGAAATCCCCTTGGTTCTTGTTGTATGGCAGTACCACTCAAAGGAAGAATCAACATGGGAACGAGAAGATGAGATCTGGAATAAGTACCCCAGTTGTTTAATTAATCGATACAAGATTCTGGGGACAAAATATTTTTAAGGGGGGATGATGTAACGACCCAAATTTCTTGAGCATGATGAAGTCACTACCGCACGGCGTTTAGAAAAGAAGGCGCGCTGCAATAGGAGAGAAGGTGCGTAGTGATAGGAGAGAAGGAAGAGAGCATGCGGCGATAGAAGAAGAAGGCCCATGATGAGAAGGAAGAGAGCGCATGGAGATCAGGGAAAAAGGCATGCGGCGATAGGAGGGAAGGTGCGCGGTGATAGGAAAGAAGGAAGACAGCGCGCGACGATAGGGAAAGAAAGTGCACGACAAAAAGAAGAGAGCATGCGATGAGAAGGAAGAAGGCACGCGACGATAGAAGGAAGAAGGCGCACAACGATAGAAGGAAGAAGGTGAGCGACGATAAGAGGGAAGGCGCACGGTGATAGGAGGGAAAGCACGCGGTGAAGTGGAAGAAGTGAAGGTCGTGCATGAAGCAAGCCGGCCACTTGTTGGCTACATGTTATCTTGTGCACCAAATGTCAACCTTCCTTTCATGAAAAGGCCACTTGGCGAGCATTGAAAGCCACCTCCCCACCTTTGGAGTACAAAACCAATCTCTCTCTCTACACCTCAAATTTTGAGGCTCAAGCTTAGCCCTTTGTGCCATTGTTGGAGAGATTGAGAAATCTTAGTGGAGGGGACTGTGGAAGAAGTTTGGGGATCATCCTTGGAGATTCAAGAAGGTAAGTAGATCACTACCTTGCAGACACATAAGCTTGGAACAAGAATGAAGTACGATTTGAGCCTAGTTTGAGCATAAACATTTGCAAAAATTTGTGATTGTGTTTTCCAGAAAGCTTGCCTTTTTTGGCATGATAGAAATGAGCACTGAAATAATTTTTATTGGCCTTAAATTTATGTGGGATGATACTCTTGTGATTGTAGTTCAAGCTAGAATTGGTTTCATTTTGTTACCTTGCAAAGATTAAGAGATACGACATGATTTTGGAAGGGATGTCATGACTGAATTATGATTTTCCAGGGATTTTACATGTTTTTGCAATGAGATTTTGACTAAGAAAATGATATCTATTTGGCCTCAAATAACCACCATTTGAAAGATATATGAGTCAACTTTTAGTTTTATGTTTATGTTCAGTTGAGATTCTTTCTAGTTTGGAACATATGTTTTATTTTATGCATGTATGTCGTTGTTAGTAGACTGTGATAAATTCCAGAAATATTGCGACTGTTGTACTAGGACTTTCCCTGACCTATTAAAGTCCAAATGGCACAAAAACACAGCCATTTGATAAATGCATGAGCCTTCCACAAATTTTACTTTCAGCCTTGCCCATATTCTTTGTAAATGAGGAGCTAAGCTCATGAGTGTTCTAATATGTCACTGTTGGCAGGTCGCATAGAAACTCAAAATTGGTCTCTGTTGCCATAAACTTTGGCCGACCAAATGGAGTCCAATCAGTTTTGGCAGAATTCAGTAAGATTCTAAATGATATACTAAATCCTTAATTGATCATTTCGATTAACAAATTGGAAAATGGAATTCAGTCAAATTCCCCTCATAATTTGAATGCTATGCCCCTCATAATTTGAATGCAATGCCTCATTCTGTCTGTGCCCATGATTGATAAGAATGACAATAAATTTTGTGATTGTATTTGAACTATGAACATGCCTTTTTTTTTTTGACCAACTTTTTTGTTTAGTTTTATTTTCTCTCTTTTTTCAGTAGCTCAGTGATGAACTATGCACATGCCTTGCATTGATATTTTGAACATAACGTCAGCCTTTTGCAAGGTGATTGAAGTGTCTGTTATAGAACACCAAAATAGCATGATTGCGATCCTACAAATGCTGAATGCTCCTGATCTTCTTGAAGGAGTAAAGCATGAATGAATGAAGGTTATGCATGCTAATACATGATATATGTCATTTCTGGCCACTACGCAATGGGTCCTCCGTTGGTAGTGGATATTTTGATTATGTCATATGAATTTTGATATATGTAATTGCGGATATTCTGATTCTAATATATGAATTATGATATATGTGATTTCTGGCCACTAGGCAATGGGTCCTCCATTGGTAGTGGATATTCTGATTCTGTTATATGAACTCGAATATATGTGATTCTGGCCACAACACAATGGGTCCTCTATTGATAGGGGATACTGTGTCGCCAGCAACTTTTGATTTTTACCCCGACTCCATTGATAGGAGTGGAGTCCAGAGATAACTGTAAATGACAGGGTAGGTCGTGCCCCCAATTGTTATGGGCACTACGCATTGGGTCTTCCAATAGTGGTGTAATGCCCTCTCACCTGGAGGCACAAGGAGAGGGTGGTGTCTTGCATGGCCTCAGTCTATCAAAACCCTAAAGCACGCTGGGGATTGGGTGTGTGTGAGTGAGGAAACCACGAAATGGGACCTCTATTTATCATTATCCTCCCTCCCAAATGAGAGTGGAAGTTTCAAGTTGCAAGATTGGCTTAGCTTGATCGATGTGACTTCTACTTCGGGAGTAAAAGATTATGTTTCTAATTCTATTTTTGATACTGTTTCTGTTTCTGTCTGTTTGAATTAAGTATCATGTATGATTGTCTGACTGTGACTGTGATATGCATCAATGTAACTTCCATTTAAGGAAATATTAGATGCTCCGACTTCTGAACAATACTCATTCATGATGTTAATGTACATATTCTGGGAAATGACATTACTTTCTGATTACCAATACAATGGTTGATGAATTGTATGCTATGTCATTATATATAAGCTTGTAGGAAGGACTGCATGGTACTGATTACTTACTGGGCTTTTAGCTCATGCCTCTCTTTTCCCTTCCATGTAGAGTGACAACCGATAGATTGTACGTGGACAGCTAGACGTGGTAGCAGACTTTTGGAACCTCGATTTTGCAAACTTTTGGAAGCTCTATTTTAGTTCAAGAAGCTTGTGATTGTAAGTGTCTGTTAGCATTGCCACAATGTTATTTTTTATGAATTGTAATTTTATTGTTGGGCCAATAGCACCTTGAAACTTTGTAAAACAATTTTGAATGATGGATTTGTATAAATGGTTTCTAGTTTACTCTGTTTGTGGCCATGTGATTGTTGTTTATTTTTAGTTCATGATTTACTTTGATTCCGCAATTATAACACGTGTTGATGTCACTCCCACTCGAATGACGTACGCGATACGCGACCTCCTGTCGCGATCCCGCACTCTGTCACCCTCCGGTTGGCACTGGTAGGGGTCAAGGGGTGGGGTCGTGACAGCTCAGGAAAGTTCTTGGGGTTCACTATCAGACATCGGGGGCTTGAAGTTATGCCAATCAAGATCAAGGCGATCAAAGAAATGTCGTCCCCAACTACACTGTGAGAACTGCGCTCCCTTCAAGGGCAGATGGCATACATCCGCAGGTTAATCTCAAACCTCTTAGGTCACTACAAACCCTTTACACACATGTTAAAGAAAGATACCCCATTCATGTGGGATGAAGCATGTCAGGCAGTCCTTGATGACATGAAGCATTATTTACTCAATCCTCCTCTACTCTCTACATCGATATTGGGAAAACCTCTCATCCTGTATGTGACCGCTTTAGATGAGTCCCTTGGGGCACTGTTGGCACAAAATAATGACGAAGGAAAATAAACCGCACTGTATTATCTTAGCCCCAAGATGCAAGGGGTCGAGAAGAAGTGTCCCCCTATAGAGAGAAGTTGTGCTTAGCCCTGATCTTCACAGTAAAAAAACTCCACCACTGCTTGCTCGGTAATGAAGTAAATCTCATATCGAAGGAAGATCCAATAAAGTTACTCATGTCACGTCCATGCTTGTCAGGACGTCTTGTTATGTGGGCATTATTGCTGAGGGAATTTGACATCACATATGTCCAACAAAAAGCCATCAAGGACCAAGCCTTGGCTTATTTTCTCACTGTGCATCCTGTACCGGCAGAATCACCTTTATCAAGTGACCTGCCTGATGAAGAAGTATTCTATGCAGAGATTGTTCATGCGTGGGAAATGTATTTCGACAGAGCCTTCCAATCGGATCGAGGAGGCATCAGAGTAGTATTTCTGACTCCGAAAGGAGGAGTATTGCCACTTTCTTTTTCCCTCATCGAGGTCAGTTCTCATAACGAGGCAGAATATCATGCCCTTATAACTGGGTTGGAAATAGCCTTCGACCTAGAATTGGAGCAGCTCAAGATCTATGGCGACTCTAAGTTGGTTATCCGACAGCTCAAAGGAATCTATGACATGAGAAAAGACAGTCTCAAGCCTTATCAAGATACTGCAAAATCATATACGACCAAGTTTGAGGACGTATCCTTGAGACACATCTCCTGGAGGTTAAACTCGTAGGTTAATGCCCTTGCAAAACTCAAGGCTACAATTCAATTATCCTCAGCAGGACCCATGCTTATCTCGGTGGTGGAATGCAGACACATTGAACTATGAACCGAGGTAGATGTGGATGATTAGAGAAATATCTTCCCCGAGTGCCCTCCTTATCCATTCGGGGCACTTCTATCAGTTAAAGAAGTAATTAAGACTGAATAGGAAATGGTACGAAGTCAAGAAGCTAAGGTTTGAAACCAAGAACCAAGGATATTTGACCCAATATGCACGAAAGTTGAGTAGGTAGAAGATTGGAGAGAGCCTTTTACTAGTTTCTTAAAAATGACAGGCTCCAGGAAGATCATGCTGAACGCAACAGTGTACGTCGAATGTCTACCAAGTACACCCTCCTTGAAGGAGATGCTCTCTTCAAACAATCATTTGATGCGTGGACGTGCAAGAAGCAAGTAAGGTGTTAAAAGAAGTACACTCAGGAGTCTATGGATTTCATCAGTCTAGTTCCAAGCTCTACGAACGGATATGCAGGTTGGGGTACTATTGGCCTTCGATGATTGCTTATTCCTTAAACTATGCTAAGAAGTGGCAGGTGTGCCAAATCCATTCACCCTTGTTCACCAGCCTCCAGATCCCTTACACCCTGCAGTGGCGCCATGGCCCTTGTCACAATGGGGTGTGGACATTGTATGGCCTATTGACCCTCCTTCGGCAATGGGTCATGTCTTTATTCTAGCTGTAACAGATTATTTCTCTAAGTGGGCTGAAGTAATCCCCCTTAAGCAAGTTCTTGAGACAACAGAGGCCAACTTGTTCGATATCACATTATATACCAATTTCGGGTGCCTGACCCAATTATCTCGAAAAATGGCCCTCAATTTCAAAGTCATCATATTGATTGCATGGTTAACCAGTTTGGGTTTGAGTGGAAGTACTCGACTATGTAGGGCGAATCTCTTGGCTGAGGCCTTCAATAAGACTCGGTGTAATGTTTTACGGAAATCGGTATCAAAGACGAAGAAGAACTGGCACGAGAAGCTTTCTGAAGCACTATGGGCTTATTGTACTACTACTCGAAATGCTACTAATTCCACTCCTTAATCTTTAGTCTATGTGGGTGAAGCAATTTTACCCCTCGAAATTCAAATCGCTTCACTGCGAGTCGTTATACATAAAGGTCTAATAGAGTCCAACCCCAGTATCAAGAATTGAATGCAATCGATGAAAACAGGCTAAAGGCTCATCAGAACCTCGAACTCAATCAATGGAGAATGAAGAGGGATTTTAACAAGTTAGTCAAGGTCCGCTCATTCGCCTATGCCGATCTAGTTCTAGCCATCAAGTGGCCTATTGTTCTGCATGGCCAGCGTAAAGGGAAGTTTGAACCCAAGTGGGAAGGTCCCTTAGAGCAAAAAAGGTCGCGCCAAATGGAGCTTACATACTAGCACATCCTGATGGAGAAGAGGCAAAGCTCCCTATCAATGGACAATACCTAAAGAAATATTATCTGTGATGAATATTCAAGAAAAGAGAATCAATGCAAAACAAGCAAGACAGTCCAAACAAAGTCTCACTCTTTTTATTGCAGTAAAAATAAGTTACATGTTACAAGCCAAAAAGCCCATTACTAGGGAGGTTAAAAGTCTATTGCATTTGAGGAAAGAGAACAGTTGACACCAAAAGTGTTGCTCTGACATTTGAGGATAAGAGGAAGTTTACAAACCAAAACGCGTGGTGTTGCTCTTGCATCTGAGGATAAGAGGATGATTACAAGCCAAAACAAATGCTCACCTCATGAAGAAGAAGAAAACCCACCAAAGAAACGCTCTCCTCATGAAGAAGAAGAAAAACTACTTCGCGAGTCAGCTTCAATTCATCTGACGAGCACCTTCAAAGAGGATGGTTACAGGCCAAAAGAAGAAGCCAACCATTTTCAAGTCTGCTACAATTCATTTGACTAGTATATCAAACATACAAAGTAGACTTCTCTGGAAAGGAATTGGCCTATGATGGAGTGCATACCCTGTCCACAGCGGATGCCCTTCCACCGAACAACATAGACTTCATTGTTGTGCTGGAGGACTTAGCTTCCAACAGGCATCCTAAGCCAGACTTTACCACTCATCACCACCCTTTTCCTACTCAAGTCAACGTTGTGTGTGAACATCATTGCTCAAGGCTCATCGCTGTGTGCAAAAACTCCCACATGTGACTCACTACCTCATGCGAGCAACACCGTGTGAGTCATGACGCCCACCATGCATTGGTAAGCGCTGTCTGAATGCTAGCGCCAGCTGTGTCTTCCAAAGGGTAGCAACGGCTGTGTTGCTAACTCACAAAGCCGGCTAACTTTTCTGAGGCCAGCGCCGCTTGTGTCTTCGGAAGGCTAGCGTCGATTGTGCCTGCAAGCGTCGATTGTTCCATTAACTCTCAGCGCTGGCTGCCTTTCTTGAGGTTCAGCGCTACGTGTATCAGCGCAAACTGTGCTTTTAAAAATTCAGCATCAGTTGCGTATCATAAGTCATGATCGACTGTGTTCATCACCGCGGCTTTTCACCTCTTTGTGGCTCTTCGTTTTCGTACCTCCTAGGTTCCCGATTTCCCTTGTTTTTTAGCTTATGACGCTTCGCCTCCCCGATGATTCCACGATTTTCAATGGCAACCGTTCACCTTCCCTGCGATGGTCGACCTTCAGCGACGATCCGTCTCCCTGTGCCCTTTGAATTCATGTCGAAAACTCTCCTCCATAGCTAAAAACCCTCTACAATTTCTCTCGAATACATCGGGAAACCACGAATGCCCGTCAAAAAACTACTAAAACTATTGGAAAACCCTAGACAGCCTACTACTGCCACAACCGCCTCTTTCTCCCTTCACCAAAATCCGAAAAGCCACAGTCGGAGTTCCTTGTTTCCCTGGTGAAGCCCCTGCAAAATCCTGTAGCTCCGGTAAAACTTCGAAAAATTCCCTGGTTGCTTCACTGCCCTGACTCGCAAACTCCTGTAAGGCACAGCCTTCCCTGCTTGCTCTTATTGGAATCCCCTACGTGTTTACGAAACCTCCTGCCGGAAACCTCCTTCTCACCATTAAAATTTTCACTTTAAGTTTTTTTACCTTCAGTGAAATAGTAAAAATGGGGATTTTACTTTATATAGGTAAATCCTTCCCTCAAATGCCCCTCGCAAACAAGGAATCCTAGCCACGACCAAGAAGGCCAAACGTTAATGGGTCGGACTGGGTTGGGTTCTGACCCGAGGCCTGAGGCAAAGTTTTTACTACCTCTTGTAAAATACCATGCCAGCAAAGACCAAGACCGGGTGGGGCTTTGGTCAAGGCCCGAACACTAAGCCACAACCAGCATCGGCTATGTTGTCGAAACTACCCAGGGTCGGCTATGTTTTCAGTAACCTCAGTGCTGATTGTGTTTTCAGTAACCCCAACGCCAACTATGTTTTCAGTGGAAGTAGTGCCGGGTGCAATCCAGCGTCGGCTGTGTTCAAGAGATAACACGGCTTGTCCTTAGCGTCGGCTGCGTTTTCAACAACCCAGTGCCGACTAATTGTTTAAGAAACAGTGTTGATCGTTTTCAGCGTCGGTTGCATTTTGAAATGCTCAATGCCAGCTGAGTGTTCAAGAAGTGATGTTGGTTGTTCCTAGCGTCAGCTATGTTCTAAGCAGTTCATTACCACTTGCCTTATGCTAAAGCCGTGCGTGTCCTACTACTATTATCCCCAGTGAAGTTGCACCTCAACTGCGACCTACTATCCTTAGCGAAGTGGTACCTAGGTCGTTCAACTCAGGCCATGACTTCTCATCCCCAGTAGGAGTCATATTCGTACTGCAGTTCATTATCCCTGGTGGAGTTATAGTCATTCTTAATACTGCGACCTCATTGGGTCTTCTTCACACTAGTTGGGTCATCTTCAATGAATTTGTTCTCTATTGAGTACCATTTTTCAGCTTCAAGGGACCAACACCTGTTCCATTATCCCCAATGAAGTCGACCTTCTCATCTGAACCCCTTGCCGATCTTAACCATTTTATCCCCAGGGAGTCAAATTGCCACAAAGACCTATTTCCATGAAGCTCTACTTACACGGTGACCAACCCCTTGGTCCGTGCTACATGACCTTAAACTGCACAACCATGATCCGTGCTGCATGACCTTAAACTGCACAGCCGTGGGCCGTGCTGCATGACCTTAAATGGTACCATTGTGGTCCATGCAGCATGACCTTAAACTGCACAGCTTTGGTCTAGGTGCACGACCCTAAATTGCACGGTCCAAACTATACGACCATAAACTGTAGCACAGGTCTAGGTGCATGACCCTAAATTGCATGGTCCAAACTATACAACCATAAACTGTAGCAGAGGTCTAGCTACATGACCCTAAACTGCACGATCCGAACTATATGATTTAAAACCATTGTGCACATCCTAGTCGTACGACGATAAAAGGCTTGGCACCATGGTCCGAACTATATGACCTTAAACTGTAGCAGAGGTCTAGTCGCACGATCTTAAATTGCATGGTCCTAGTTATATGACTTTAAACTGCATAACCACGTTCCAATCTATATGACCTTAAACCATAGTGCACGTTCTGAATGCAAGACGTTAAACTACTTTGCACAGGTTCAGGAGGCATGACCTCAAACACGACCGCACATATGCGCACACACCTTTTACATGCATTTTGATGCATGTCTTCCCTAATCGACCCGTTTGTGTGCGCGCACCCCCTTCATTACTTCCCCAGTGAGTCCATCCATTTCATCATCATTCATCATTCCTCTCTGAGTCTAACCCATGCTCACAAAACGATGAACCATCTGCCACCCATACTCATCGTAAGCTAGTGGGTCACCATTTTGCACTTGCCATTCCTGCATCTTCTACTTTTCATAGAGAGCCTCATGCCATCTCCCCAAACTGAGTCAAAATCACCACCATACTCACTCCATGAACTTCACAGATTGCCATTCATCACCATCACGATCCAGTTGTATGACCCTAAATTAGAGTGCACGTCCTGGTGGCATGACGTTAAAAAGCTCCGCACAGGTCCCGAAGGCATGACCTTAGACACACATTCACAAAAATAATGGGCATGGTGTATATCTGGACAAGGGAACATCGTAAAAAAGACGAACATGCATGGTCACGAAACCATAAGTAAAAGCGTTTCGTGAAAATAAAAAAAATCAATCATGGTGAAAACCCGAATGGGCACTGTGAGTAAGAATGGAGGACTAAGGGTGGGAAGAATAAGGGTGGACAGAGCCGAAAGGTTATGGGTAAAAGAGCCCCAAATAAAAAGGAAGTTGTTGAAAATCGTCGCTACGTCGCCGTTTTTCAAGTTCAAGTGAAAATCTGCAAAGGACGCTTGGACTGATAAATAGATTGATGCAGCACTCGCCTCAACAGGTGGCTTCAGCTCACGTTCATAGAAAAAAATCCCTGGTGTCACAATACCAGGATAAAAAAAATACAATCTTTAAGAAAAAGATTTCGACAACCTAAGTCTCTGTACGAAAAGGACTCAAAGGACAGAAGATTCGTCAAAAAGGCAATACAAGTCTCATGAACAAGAGCATCAATCCTAGGAGGTTAGTAAATGTACTCCAAGATGCCAAAGACGCCCCATGACGGCTAAGTCAACCATGACTTTGGACCTATTACGAGAGACTGTTAATAGTGGGTCGGGGTTATACTTAAAGCTGGTCACCTCAATAAACTAAGGTACCCGACCTGCCATGGAATAACTGGTGCAAGACGCAGATGAGCCCTGACAAAAGGCTCTTCAGTAGACCATCCAGAACAAACGATCAAGAAAGTCACTCCAACAAACCAAAGACACCTTAAGAAGGCTAAGTCAGCCATGCCTTTAGACTTGTTACGCGAGACTGCTAATAGTGGGTAGGGGTTATACCCAAAGCCGGTCACCTCGATAAACTGAGGTACCCTACATGGCAAGGAATATTTGGTGCACAACACAAATGATCACTGACCAAAGGCTCTTTTGTTATCAATCCAAGAAAAAGAAACGCCAACTAAATGGGAAAAATACCCTTCAGCATGGCACTCGACTGTCAGACCGACCTGATTTTGACTAACAAGGTCTGTACAAAATCCTCAGCTTCAGAATCACAAACTCTCCACACGAGGTAGAGGACTTCGACAAGATCCCTAAAAAAAGTCTATTCTCCCCCTAAAGTCTCCATGGATGGACTTGTATATTGCATCAAAATGTCTGAGCATCCTTGTTGCAGCATTACGAGAATCTCCTCGTCATTCATGTGACCTTGCCGCTAAGAAGAAAAAAGTAATAAAGCCCAAGGAAATTTTCTGAATGTTGTCCTTCTTGCTTCTCTCAAACCACAACATTCAGCGGGGCAAGCTATTTTAACACATTTTTCAGCACCTTGGTCCCTGATGAGAAATAAAGAGGAAGCAGATCAATAAAAAGCCTCAACATATAGTGGATTTCGACAGTCTCATAATGGCCCCAGAACTGGTCAAGATCTTCATAAGCACTTCAAGAGGCCACCTACCAAGTGTCATCATAATCATATATATCTAAGGCAGTGATCACAAAGAAACAATTTCAGAAAAATTGGCCTCTAGCACCTTGAAATGAACTCCGTAACTAGAACTATATTTTCGGTCGGTCAAAGAGTAGTGGACCACAGCCATTGGATTTTGTACTGTCGAAAACCTCTATGGGTCAAGCTTCGGCTAAATCTAGCACTCCAGGACAAAGTTATTATTAAAATACTAAAAAGGGTTAAGCCACACACTATTCCTGTGTGGCCACTCTGCACCAAAGCACCATTAAAGGTGGTTGTTTTCACATTCACTAGCAGCCACTTTAGGGGCCTGTAACTCACTTGCTTCGAGTCAGATCATGCTCAAATTTTGTTAACTTGTTCTTCTCGTCAAGACAAACATTTCGATATGTGGTACACCCCATGATGATGCCTGAGCAAGGAAGTAGCAAATCCGTGAAGAAAATTGCAGAAAATTCAGAAGCAGCACGCCTGACTCTAGCGACCAAATCACGACGCTCAAGTACGCGATCAACATGAAAATAATTGCATTATGTGCGTAAGGACCGAGGCTATCTCTGGTCCGATCCCCGCATACGATGAATGGTTGGATTTCACACACGAAGGTGTCGGAGTTGCTGTAAATTCCTACCATCGAATTTTAAGATTCCGATAAAAGAACTCAAAACAACGAAATCTTCATCTAGACACGAAATCAAGGTACGTTTGTTGCAACGTGATCATGATGACATGCTCATTGTGATTCAGTTAGGAAACATAAGAAAAACATCAAGGAACGAGTGCACTATCGATCTAAAATTTTTGATATTCATCCAAAATTCAAGTCTCATAATCATGGCTTAAAAACATGATTCATGGCTCAAAGTTGGTATCAAATCGATCGCCTTGCCGAGCCCTACAAGGGAACTATCATCTTTCGATCAAACGGGCATTAGAACAACTGGATCAATCATGGAAGATCACGTAAGTTCTCGGGCAACAGTAAGGACTATTATGAAATTCCACACATTGTTAGACAAGGGAAAAACAATCCTTTTACACCCATTTTTAGAATTTTTTTAATTCAATTAAATTATAATTATCTTCAGATTTAGATAGTTTTTGGGCATCCACCCATGTTTGAGCCCAATTTTATATAAACATGCATAACCAAATTATAAAGACACGTAAATCTTTGATCATTCAATAAAGACTTCCATTTTTGCTTGATTTTGTGAGTGTGTGCTGGAGAGAGAGTGAGAGGAGAGAGAATAAAAGGTTTATATCCCTTGATAAGGTAACTTTCTCTCTCCTTCCCTCTTTCTCTCTCTCTTCTTTTCTCTTTTCTCTTTTCTCATCTCTCTCTTTTTCTCTCCTCCCCTCTTTCTCTCTCCTCTTTCCTCTCTTCTCATTTCTTTATCTCTCTTTTCTCTCTCCTCTTTTCTCATCTCTTTTCTCTCTCCTCTTTTTTCATCTCTTTTCTCTCTCCTCTTTTCTTTTTTCTCATCTTTATCTCTCTCCTCTCTTTTCTCATCTCTATCTCATTCTCTCTCCTCTTTTTTATCTATATCTCTCTTTCTCTCTCTTCTTTTCTCTCTCTTCTTTTCTCTCTCATCTCTCCCTTTCTCTTTCTTGCTTTTATCTTTATCCCTTTCTCTCTCTTCCTCCTCTGATCTATTTTGTCTCTCTTTCCGTTCTTCTCTTTCTCTATTCACGCATGACGGACCTATCGTCTGGTGTGATGCCTTTCTACTCTTGAGACATAAACAATGGGCCGGGCCTCTGTCAAAATTCTCTCCCTTCTCTCTTTTATCACAGATGGCGCAAGCCTATTGTTGTTTGTGCTTTCTCTCTTCTCTTTTGTTATAGACAATGCAAGCCTATCGTTGCTTGTGCCTTCTCTCTCTTCTCTTCTATCAGAAATGGCATAAGCCTATTGCTGCCTGTGGTTTCTCTCTCTTCTCTTCTGTCATAGATGGCGCAAGCCTACCGTAGCATGTGCTTTCTCCCTCTTTCTCTTTCTCTTCTGTTCAATCGTAGACAGTGCTGGCCTATCGCCACCTGTGTTCCTTCTCTTTCCTCTCTTTTGTCACAGCCAACACAAGCCTAATGTCTCCTGAGTTTTCGTTCGTATTCCTCCATCACAGACGGTGCAAGCCCATTATCGTCTGTGTTCTTTCCCTCTCTTCTTTCTTCCATCACAGACTGTGCAAGCCCATTGTCGTATGTGTTCTTTCCCTCTCTTATTTCTTCTGTCACAGATGGTGTAAGCCCATGCCGTCTGTGTTCTTTCCCTCTCCTCTTTTTTCTGTCACCGACGGTGCAAGCCTATTGCCGCCTGTGTCACTTCTCTCTCCCCCTTCTGTCACAACCGGCACGAACCCATTACCGCCTGTGTTCCTTCTCTCTCTTCTTCTTCTCTTGTGGTTTTCTTTCCTACTCTGTTTCTTCTTCTCTTTTCTCTTCTTTTCTTTCTTTCTCTTTTTCATTCTCTTACTCTTCTGTTTGATTAAGATGAGTCGAGATTAGCCTTATGGTAGTCTTGTCATTTAGCAATAATGTCGTTGTGCCGGTCAGAGTTACTGTGCCCGATTTATCTCCACGACAGACAAGCCATTGTGTCTAGCTAGTCACTTGTCAGTCTCGCTGTCTGGTCAAATTCTTCTCTTTCTAGTCTTAATACTCTCATTATTCTCTTCCTCTTTTTTAATGTGCACACTTGTGTACATTCTCCCAAAGGCAAAGTGGGGTCCGTCTATCCACTTGTCTTATAACATTTGCCATATGTGTGTGATTGCAGAAACAAAAGAAAACAAGTCAAGGGAGGCGATTCCGAAGTAGTTTTACGATTGGGAGCTTTTCTTCGTGATCTAAGAGGGCGCCCACGTGAGCTAACCCGAGTATGTCTCGAACCCACCTTAAATTCCTCTCTCACCTGTTGGTCCACCTGCCCTTGTTCTTGAGCAATGTTCCCAAGAGAGAGATCTCAAGTCTCGGGTTCCCCAAAAACCTGAGACACATGTTGCCCTATCATCCATATCCGGAGGGCAAGATTGAGGCACCTAACCACCCACCTCACACCCATCCAGGTTAGGACTTAGGAGCTAGACGCGAGGTCTTTGCTCAAAAGGAAGGTTGGGAACGAAGTTGGAGGAACTTGTTCCCTGGGGATACTCACGAATGCAGGGATAAGGAACTCCCTGATCTGGATAAACGGGTTACGGAACCCAAAAGTAATAAGTGTGAAATCCAGAAAAAAAAATAAAAGGAGAAACTAGCCAAACAAGTATGATCCGGATAAGGGATAGTAAGACCCCATTGGAGTCATCAAGCTTGTTAGTTGCCTCGATCTCACCCTCGGGATCTAGATAACCTGGCGGCACATATCTCATGTTTCAAGGGAACCCAGGACTTGAGATTGCTATCTCGAGAACCTTGCTCAAGAACAAGGGTAGTTGACGAACCAATGAATGAGGAAATTTAGGTGGGTTCGGGATTTTTTGGGGTTGGCTCGCGTGGGCACCCTCTTAGATCACGAAGAAAGCCCCTCAGTTATAAAACTGGTTCGGAATCATCTCCCTTGGCTTGCATTCTGTTGTTTCTGTAATCACACATATATGGCAAATGTTACAAGACAAGTGGGTCAAGGGACCCCACCTTGCCTTTGGGGAACGCACACGGGCGTGCACATTCAAAAAGAGGAAGAGAAGAAAGAGAAAAGAAAGATTAAGATTAGAAGAATTTGATCAGATGGTGAGACTAACACAGTGACTAAACTAGTCAGGAATTGATCGGGTGTGACAGTAAAATGGGCTCGTTGACTCAAACCTGCTCAACAGAATTACTACTAGACGACAATACGAATACCGACTAGCTAGACACAATGGCTAGTCTGTCGTGGGGATAAAGTAGGCATAATAACTCTGACCAGCACAACGACATTATGGCTAAATGATAGGACTACCATGGAAGGTCAGTCTCGACCCCTCTTGATCAAACGAAAGAGTAAAAGCAAGAATAGAGATCAGAGAGAGAGAGAAAAAAGAAGAAGGATAAGAGAAGAAGAAGAGAATGGAAAGAAGGGGAGAAAGAGAAGGAAAGGAGAAGAAGACCGTGAGAGAGGATAGAAGGAAACGAAAAGGTAAAGAGAGACGCAGACGACAATGAGAGAAGGAGGGAAAAGACTTAGACGACGTTGTGTCGCCGCAGGCTATGACGAGTAGGGAGAAGAAAGAAGAGATGCGGGCGGCGATGAGATGGGGAGAAAGATGACTCAGACGGTGAATGCTTCCACCGGCTATGATGTGAGGAAGAAAAGTGAGAAGGAAACACAGACGGCAACAGGATTTCGCCCGCTGTGACATGAGAAAGAAGAAATAGAAAGAACACAGCTGGTGATGTGCTTCCACCATCTATGACAGAAGAAAAGAAAGAGAGAGAAAACATAGGCAGTGCTAGACTTGCGTCAACTGTGATAGAAGAAAGAAGAGAGGGAAAGAACACAGGCAGCGATAGGCTTGTGTCGGCTGTGACAGAAGAGAAGAAAGAGAGAGAAAACATAGGCGACGTTAGGCTTTCACTGGCTATGAAAGAGAAGAAAGAGAAAACACAAGCGACACTAGGCTTGCACCTGCTATGACAGAAGAGAGAAGGGAGAGAATTTTGACAGAGCCCCGACCCGTCACTCGGGTTAAAGCCCGGCTCATTGTTCATGTCTCAAGAGCAAGAAGGCATCACACTAGACGATAGGTCTACCATGAGTGAGTAGAGAAAAGAAAGAAGAGTAGGGAAAGAGAGACATGATAGACCAGAGGAGGAAGAGAGAGAAAGAGAAAGATGAAAGAAGGAAAGAGAAAGAGAGACGAGATGAGAGAGCTAATAAGAAGAGAGAGAAAGAGAGAGAGATGAGAGAGAAAAGAGGAGGAGAGAAAGAGAGAGATAGAGATGAGAGAGAAAATTATCTTACCGAAGGGTACCAGCCCTTTTCTTCTATCTCCTCTCTCTCTCTCCAAGATGCATTCACGAACTTAAGCAAGAATTGAAATCTTTATTGAATAATTGAAGAATGAACCCAAGGAAGAACCAAAAGGGTGTTTACAATTAGGCTTTGCACGTTTATATAGAATTGGGCCCAAACATGAGTGGATACCCAAAAACTTGCTAAATTGATGATAATTACAATTTAATTGAATTAAAGAAATTCTAAAAATGGGTGTAAACGGACTGTTTTGCCCCTGCCTAACAATAGATGGAATTTCAGAACCGTCCCTACCGCTGCTCGAGAACTTGCGTGATCTTTCATGACTGATTTGGGGTTGCTTTGATGCCCGTTCGATAGAAAGTTGATAATTTTCTTGTAGGGCTCGGCATGGTGATCAATTTCATACTTACTTCGAGCCATGAATCTTGTTTTTAGGACACGATCATGAGACTTGAAATTTGATTGAATCTTCAAAACTTTGGATCAATAGTGTGCATGTTCCTCGATGTTTTTCTATGATTTCTTCGTTGTAGTGCACTGAACATGCCATCACGATCGCGTGGCAACAAACGGGACGCGATTTGGAGCCCGAACAAAGATTTCACAACTTTTGGGTTTTGGTCGGAATCTAGAATCCGACGGTCAAAATTTACAGTCACCTTCGTGTTCAAAATCCACGTTCATCATTTTCGGGATTAGGATCAATCATAACCCTGGACCTTACACACACGATGGAATTTGTCGATCTGATGTACGAGCACCGCGATTTGGTCATTTAAGTGAGGCATGTCGCTGTTGAATTTTCTGCAACTTCTTCATGAATCGGTAACTTATCTCTAGCTTTTCTTCCTGCTTGGGTGTCGTCACAGGGCATACCACATATCAAAATGCTCTTCTTGACGAGACGAACACACTCACAAAATTTGAGCACGATCCGACTCTGGACGGGTGAGATATGGGCCCCAAAAGTCACTACCTGTGATTGTGAAAACAGTCACCTTTAATGGTGTTTTGGTGCGATGAGGCCACATGGGAATAGTGTTCGGCTCCTCATGTTTCAATTTTTTGCTCATAACTTTGTTTTGGAGTATCCGATTATGCTGAAACTTGACTCATAGTGGTTTTCAACCGTGTCGGATCTAATGACAGTGGTCCCATAGCTGGTTGAAGCACTGAAAATATAGTTCCAGTTGTGGGGTCCCTTTCAGGGTGCGAGAGGCCATTTTTTCGAAATTGTTTCGTTGTGTTCACTGCCTTAGATATGTCTGATTGAGATAAAACTTGATAGGTGGCCTTTTGGAGTGATTATAAAGATCTTGACCAATTCTGGGGTAATTCTGAGACTGTCAGAATTTCGACTGTTTTTTCAAGCTTTACGGCTTCCTCCTTATTCTGCACGAGGACCAAGGTGCTTAAAAATGTGTTCAAATAATGCATATTTCATTCCTTATGACAGATAATTTCAATTTCTTTATGAAGGGGGTTAATATTTATTCAGAAACATATAAGTTAGTGCACCACTTTTCATGAATCATACAACAGTTTTGGATTCACTACCATTCCCATCGGTGATATACATATGTGAAACGAGGTATGGTATCCAATTCATAGTAAATTTCAACATTAACTTGATATATATATATATATATATATATATATATCTTTCAATAAAAGGAAATTTGAAGCTACTTGAGCATCATTTGATCAGTCAAGAGCTCAGTGCAAAAAGGACTACAGTTCTGAAATTTCTGCAATTCATTACAACGACATGTCCCCATAACAGAGGTTTAAATTACAATATATATAGAATTTTGATATGGTTTCCAAACCAATTTCAAAATAGACACACATATATTTCAAATGAATTTTGTTTGAAAGATTTTGGATCCCATTTGGTCAGACAAAAGCTCAACACAGTAGGGGTGACAGTTTCTGGAAATTGCAGCAAATCTTGACAGCGACATATCACACAAACAGAAGCATAAATCCCAAATTATGGGAAATTTTGGGATGTTTTCAAAACAAAACATCGAGTAGAAACACATATATTTCCAATAAAGGTGGTTTGAAGGAAATTGGACACCATATTGTAAGTCAAAAACTCAAGACAACAGGAATAATATTCTAAAATCTGCTGAAATCTGATAACAGTGACATGCTATCATAAATCGAAACAGAGCTTCCAATTTATAAAGAATTTCAACTGAGATTAACATTAAAATAAAAATAGTCACATTTATAATTCAAATGGAGGTGGTTTGAATCAATTTGGATATCATTTGATTACTCAAAAGTTCATTATAAAAACATGAAATTTCCCTACTAATTCACAGTCATGGAACAAATCAAAGAACAATCAAATACTTTCAATTTGTGATAGTTATCAACATGAATCCTTTTTCATCTTACTTATATGCATATGGACACCATTGCACAAATTTTCATTACTAATAAGAAGCATTTCAGTGCTCAATTTGTCATTTAATTTAAGGCTTAATGTCCTGGAAAAATAGGACACATGCAACCACATTTCTTTTCACAATTCACATGCATACTCAACTTAGCCTCATGCTTATTTTCATGTTTGCATAATTGAATACATGCAAGGTGTTTGATCTACTTAGCTGGTGTGCAATGGTGCCCCCAAATGCCTCACACAGTCCCCCTTCAAGTTCACCCCATGTTCTCCCACAATGGCTAGAAAGGACTGAAATTTTGCTCTTAAGGGTGAGAAATGAGCATGGTATGGCGAAAAGAGAGAGAAATGCTTATATATCTAAAGGATGCGAGGTGGCAACTTGGGTTGGCCAGGTGGCACTCATGCTTGCATACAAATGGGACACATGGTGAGTGGAATAGCATACAGAGGACAAATGGCACCTAAGGGGAATGCGTGGCTCAGCGTGTCACGCATGACGGCTTCCTCTCCTTGCACGCAGGACGCCCTTCACTTCATGCACCACGACCTTCGCTTCACGCACGGCGACTAGCCATCTTTCATGCATGGCGGCCTTCTTTTTATACCTCATACTACCATGCACATTTTTATTCTTACTACCGCGTGTGTTCTCTACTCACTACCGAGCGCACCTCTCCTCATACTACTGAGCACGCCTCTTTTCACACTGCTGAGCGTGCCTCTCTTCATACTATCGATCGCAACTCTGTTCTGACTATCGTGCGCACCTCTTCATACTGCCGAGCATGCCTTTCTTCACACTGCCAAGTATGCTCTCTCTTCTCACTACCGAGCGTGCCTCTTTTCATACTACCAAGTGCTCTCTCTCTTCTCACTATTGAACGTGCCTCTCTTCATACTTTCGAGCACACTCTCTCTTCTCATTGCCAAGCGCTCTCTCTTCTCACTTTCGAGCACGCCTCTCTTCATAATACAAAGTGCGCTCTCTCTTCTCACTACCGAGCACGCCTTTCTTCACACTGTCGAGTCCGTGCTCTCTTCTCACTAAGTCTGGACAAATCTGGGTTGTTACATCATTCCCCCCTTAAAAGAGATTTTTTCCTCAAAATCATATTTCCATCAATCAAATAAATGGGGATACTTATCCCGGATTGCGTCTTCCCATTCCCTTGTCGATTCTTCCTTTGAATGATATTGCCACAACACACGGACCAGAGGAATTTCTTTATTGCACAACACCTGCACTCTCCTGTCCAGTATCTCTATCGATTTCTCAATATAGGTCAAATCTTCTCTGATCGGAATTGGTTCATACTTTAAAACATGGGATGGGTCAGACTGGTATTTTCTCAACAGTGATGCATGAAAAACATCATTAATGTTTGCCAAATCCAGTGGTAGGGCAAGTCGATATGCCACGACTCCAACGTTTTCCAGATTTTCAAAGGGTCCAATAAAACGTGGGCTCAATTTTCCTTTCTTATCAAATCTCATGACGCCCTTAATTGACGATACCTTCAAGAAAACTCGATCATCTACTTCAAATTCACGCTCTCTCCTTCGATTATAGGCGTAATTCTTTTACCGATTCTGAGCAGTCTTGAGCCTTTTTTGAATCAAAGCAATCTTTTCCGAGGTCGTTGAACAATTTCTGGCCCTAACAACCTCCTTTCACCGACCTCATCCCAACAGATAGGTGATCTTCACTTCCTTCCATATAAGGCTACAAAAGGTACCATCTGAATACTAGCTTGGAAGTTGTTGTTATAAGCAAATTCTATCAGAGGTAGATGGTCATCCCAATTTCCTTTAAAATTGGTAGCACAAGCCCTTAACATATCCTCCAAGGTTTGAATGGTTCTCTCTAATTGTCCATCAGTTTGAGGGTGAAAATCAGTGCTAAAAGTAAGTCTTGTCCTTAGAGCTGATTGCAGACTATTCCATATTCTTAAGGTAAATCTAGTGTCCTTGTCAGACACGATGCTAACAGGTATTCCATGCAACCTCACTATCTCTTTAATATATAACTGGACCAGTTTGTCCAAGGTATAGGTTGTGCAGACCTGTAAGAAATGGGAAGCCTTGGTTAGTCGATCCACAATGACCCAACTACTATCGTGTCTAGCACCCGTGTTTGGTAGGCCATATACAAAATCCATAGTAATGTGTTCCCATTTCCACCATGGTATGGGCAAGGGTTGCAACAGTCCTGCGGTTTTGTGATGCTTAGCTTTCAATTGCTGGTATGTCAAGCACCTAAAGACAAATTGTGCCATTTCCTTTTTGATATTATTCCACCAGGAAGTCTTCTTCAGGTCCTGATACATTTTAGTGCTTCCTGGGTGTACCTTATAACGGAAGTGGTGTGCTTCTTCCAAAATAGCCCTTTTTACATTCTCATCATTCGGAACACAAACCTGATCTTTAAATCTTAATAGATCATCACTACTCATAGAGAAATCATCTTTTCTTCCTGGCTTTATTTCTTCGAGAATCTTCATGAGCTGAGGATCTTTCTTTTGTGCCATTTGAATCTGTTGAAAGAGCTGGGGCTATGGTCTTACACACACAGTCATTCTTACCCCTTCACTAAGGGGCAGAATTGAGTGCCACTCTACGACAACCTCTAATAGTTTCATTTCTTAAACAAGTAGATGGGCCACTGATACCATAGGGTTCCTGCTTAAAGCATCTGCTACCACATTAGTCTTGCCAGGGTGGTAATTGATGGTACAGTCATAATCATTCAGTAGATCCATCCATCTTCTTTGCCACATATTCAACTTCTTCTGAGAAAATAAGTACTTGGGACTCTTATGATATGTAAATACCTTAAATTGGGCCCCATAAAGGTACTGTCTCTAGATTTTCAAGGTAAAAACTACAACCGCGGGTTCCAAGTCATGAGTTGAGTAGTTTTCTTCATACAACTTTAACTTTCTAGAGGCATAAGTGTTAGATGCCTCAATCTCGCCCTTGGGTCAAGGTGACCTGGTGGCTTGGCTTTAGGTTCGACGTGGACTCGAGACTTGAGACTGCTCTCTTGTGAATCATGTCGAGAGGACACGGGCAGGATTACCAACCTGTGAGAGAGGAATTAAGGTGTGAGGTTAGACTTACCTCACCTAGCTCCGTGACTCACTCGGGCTAACTCGCATGGGCGCCCTCTTAGATCATGTTGGAATGCCCCCCAGCTTTATGATCGTTTCAAAATTGCCTCTTTTGGCCTATTTCTTCTTTTCTTGCAATCACACACATGCATTAGATTACAAAACAAGTGGGTCTGAATGCCCCACCTTGTCATAGGATAAGTGCACACAAGTGTGTGTACTCAAAGGAAAACAAAAGATGACATGATCGGGTTCGTATCAATTCGAAAACCTTCCGACGTCGCCTTGACAAGGACTCTTGATACATATTTTACAATAATAAAACAAGAACTGAGAAGGATATAAGAGAGCAAATGAGTGCACGACAAAAGAAGGGAAAAAGTTTAATCAAGTGGCTAGGCTGACACAATGATAAAACTGACACACAGAGGTTAGTCAAGTATGACAGATAGATGGGCTCGGTAACTAGACCGGCACCACAGCTAGGCTGCTCATCACCGAAACTATCATGGTGGTTGGTTAGGCGCAATGGATAATCTGACACGACAGTTAGACATGCTTGGTAACTACACCAACATGATGGCTGGGATGCTAGATGTCAAGACTAACATGGCTGCACAAGGCTCAGTCTACTCCTTGATAAAATAAACAAAGGAGGAGAACGAGTATTCATATTTGGTGACTTGCACTACTGTGCAGGACTTAAAAGGAAAAAAGAAAGGAGGGAGTCACGCTCGGCAGCATTCAATATCATGCAAGACAGTAAGGAAAGGGAAGAAAAAGAGAGTTGCATTCAACAGCAGTCACTGTCGTATGAGACAGAAAGGAGATGGATGAAATAGAGGGTCACACTCAGCAGCACTCACTATCATGCGAGACAAAAAGGAGAGAGGAAAAAGAGAGGGTCGTGCTCAACACCACTCACTGCCACGCGAGACAAAAAGGAGAGACAAGAAAGAGAGGGTCGCGCTCGGTAGCACTCATTGTCGTGCTAGATAGAAAGGAGACAGAGAGAAAGAGAGAAAGAAAGAGGAGAAGAGAGAAGAAGATCACGCTCAATAGGGAGCATGTGTGATAGAGGAGGCAAAGAAGGAAAAGAGAGAAAGAAGAGAGAGACAAAAGAGAGAAAGAAGAGAGAGAAAGAGAGAGGAGAAGAGAGAGAAGAAAAGAAAGGAGAGAAGAGAGGGAAAGAAGGAAGAGAGAGAAAAAGAGGAGAAAAAAGAAGAGAGAGAAAGAGTAGAAGAAAGAGAGTGGAGAAGAAAGACGAGAGCGAGAAAAAGAGAACAAAGAGAGAGATAGAAGAGAGAACAAAGAGAGGAGAGAGAAAGAAAGAGAATAGAATAGAGGAAGATCGTGCTTGGCAGTGAACACTACCATACGTGACAGAGGAGGGAAAGAAGAAAGAGAGAGAAAGAAGAGAGAGATAAAAGAGAAAGAAAGAAGATAGAGAAAGAAAGAGGAGAAGAAAGAAGAGAGAAAGAGAGAAGAAAGAAGAGAGAAAAGAGAGAAAGAAGAGAGAGAAAGAAAAGCGAGTGAGAAAAGAGGGAAAGAAGAGAGAAAAGGAAAGAGAGGAGAAAGAACGAGAGGAGAGAGAAAGAGGAGAAGAGAGAAAAAGAAGATAGGGCTCGACAGTGAGCACTGTCATGCGTGACAATGGAGGGAAAGAAGAAAGAGAGAAAAAGAAGAGAGAGAAGAGAGAGAAAGAGAGATAATAAAGAGAAAAAAGAGAGAGAAGAGAGGAAAGGAAAGATGAGAGAGAAAGAGAGAGGACAATAGAGAAGAAAGAGAGAGGAGAAGAGAGGAGAAAAAGATCACACTCGACAGTGAGCACTGTCGTGCATGATAGATGAGGGAAAGAAGGAAGAGAGAGAAAGAACAGAGAGAAAGAGAGAAAAAAAGAGAGAAAAGAGAGAGAAAAAAGAGAGAGATGAGGAGAGAGAAGAGAAGAGAAGATCACACTCTACAGTGAGCACTACCGTGCATGATAGACGAGGGAAAGAAAAAAGAGAGAGAGAGGAGAGAAAGAAGAGAGAGAAGAGAGGGAAAGAAAGAAGAGAGAGAAAGAGAGGATAAGAGAGAAGAAGAAAATCATGCTTGACAGTGAGCACTGTTGTGTGTGACAAATGAGGGAAAGAAGGAAGAGAGAAACACAAGAGAGAGACAAAAGAAAGAGAGAAGAGAAAGAAGAGAGGGAGCAAGAGAGGAGGGAGAGAGAAGGAAGAGAGAGAAGAGAGAGAAAAGGGAGAAAGAAGAGGGAGACAGAAGAGAGAGAAAGAAGAGAGGAGAGAGAAAAAAAGAAAGAGAGAAGAGAGGAGAGAGAATGAAGAGAGAGAAAGAAAGAAGAAAAAGAAGATAAAGATGAGGAGAGAGAAAGTTACGTAGGGGTATCATTTGAATTTTCTCTCTCCTCTCTCTCTCGATGCTGTGACCCAACACTCAAGTAAAAAGAAATTTTTTATTCATCTAAAAGAGGGTCCTTTACAATGAGATAGTACGTTCTTTATATAAAAGTGGGGCTCAAACATTGATTGATGGCTAAAACTTGATCTAATTGATGGAAATTAGGAATTCAAAGAATTAAAGAAAATCTAAGAAAATGAGGCAAAATGACGATTTTCCCCTTGTACCAACAACCTGAGTAATTCCAAATATTTCCTTATCATGGTCGTTCAATCGTGCAAACTTTCTATGGCCGATTCTGGACTTTTTTTGTCATCATCTTATCGAAATATTACCATTTTCTTGATGAGCTCGAGAAGATGATCATTTTGGTACCAATTTCGGGCCATGTATTGAGTTTCGAACCATGATCATGACGTGGCAAAAACAAAACCTTATTTTTAATATTCAACTTATTTCTTAATGTTTTTCATGATTTCTCTATTGTAGCTAGGGTTAGGTGCCTCGATCGCACCTCCCCTGATCTAGGTGATCGGGTGACACGTGTCTCGAGTTCGAAAGACCCAGGATCTGAGATCGCTCTCTCGGGAACCTCGTTCATAGAACAAGGCAGGTGTCCAACTAGTGAGAGAGGAATTTTGGATGTGAGGTGGGGACCAACCTCACCTGGGTTCGTGACTTACTCGGGCTGACTGGCGCAGGTGCCCTCTAAGAGCATGATGGAAAGTCCCTCAGCTGCTTTAGCAGGCTCGGAATCACTTTTCTAGACTTGCAATCTCCTTGTTTTTTACACAACACTAATATGGTTAATTTGCAAGACAAGTGGCATACCCTCAACCGTGAAGTAGTAGTGTCATGGCCCTTGAACGATGCTTGACACCCCTTCTCATGGCTGGAGAGTGAGCAGTGAATTAAAGGTAGCGCTAAGAATCACCGTTTGGCAACACATGATGGCTGCACACCCTCTTGCGGGCAGGAATAACCTCTTGTGAAGCGCACGATGAAAGCCACTTGTGAGGCGCACGACGATAGGCACGGAACACAAGAACGAGGTTTGCGGACAGTGATAGGCACCAAGCGCATGAAGAAAGCTCGTGGACGTCGATAGGCACCGAACGCACGAAGGAAGCTCACGGACGATGATAGGCACCGAGTGCATGAAGAAAGCTGGTGGACGGTGATAGGCACCGCTGTCTAAGATGGGCAGAGGGCATAAGAGAGGAGCTTGCACATGATGATAGGTATTGTCGTGACCCTTCTTGGGCACTGATAGGCATCACTGTCTGTGATAAGCGCGCATCAGGATGAGATCCCTGTAGGCAGTAACAGGCTTCGTCGTCTGTGCTCCTTAGTGAAGCGTTGAGAACACATTTGCGAATGGCGATGAGCAGTGCTATCTGTAAACCACGTTGAAAGATAGAGACGAACAAAAAGGAAGAAGAAAGGAGCACCTGCATGGCGCTGTCATCGCCATGCGCGACCTATGAAACCACAGGAGGGGAAGAAGGAAAGTGGCATGCATAGCACTACCGCTGTCATGGCCTTTAAGTTGAGCTCAGACAAAAAAGAAGAAGAAAGAAAAGAAGAGAGAGAATATTTACCTTGAGGCTAGAGGTACCGATCAAAAATTTTCTCTCTCCTTTCTCTCTCTCCAAACATGACCAATAATGAGAAGAAAAATATTACTAAGCAAAGTTCTCCTTCATGAATGAATCAATGGTCTGCGTATAATGGTAGTACATGGTATACATAAAATTGTGCCCAAACGTGGGTGGATTGATCAAAATTAAACCTAACTGTTGGAAATTATGATTTAATTAAATCAAATGAAATAGGAAAATAAGGTGCAAAATGATAGATTTGCCCCTTCCTAACACTTTGTGGAATTCCAAAATAGTCCCTACGCTGCCCTAGAACGTGCGTGGTTTTTCATGGATGATCTGGGGTTGTTCCGATGCCCGTTTGATCGAAGTTCCTAACACTTTCTTGTATGGCTCAGCACGACGACTGATTTGATACCAACTTCGAGCCATGGATCTTGCTTTTAGGGCATGATCATGTGTCTTAAAAATTTGATTAATCTTGAAACTTCCGATCGATAGTGTACTCATTCCTTGATGTTTTTCTGTGACTTCTTTACTAGATCACACTGAGCATGTTGTCACGATCATGTGACAAAAAACACAGCTCGATTTCTTGTCTGGACGAAGATTTTGCAACTTTGGAGTTTTGGTCGGAATCTGGAATTCCTGCACCCGAATTTGAAGTCATTTCATCGACTTTGTGTGTAGATTCCCACCGTTCATCATGTATAGGGTTCGGAGTAGAGATAGCCCTAGACCTTACGCATGCGATGGAACTGGTTTTGTGTCGATCGGGCTCACGAGTGACGTGATTTGGCTACTCTAGCGAGGTGCCACGCTGTTGATTTTCCTGCAACTTTCTTCATGGATCAACAACTTCTCTCTAGCTTTTCTTCACCCTCGAACGTCGTCGCAGGGCGTGCCACATATCGAAACGCTTGTCTTGACAAGACGAACATGCTCCCTCAAGTTCGAATGTGTTCAGATCTCGAATGTGGGGGATATAAGCATCGCAAGTCACTATTCGTGTCTTTCCCTTTAATGGAGTTTAGTTGCAGGGTGGCCGCACGGGAATAACGTGCTGCTCCTCCTGTTTTGATCTTTCACCTCTAATGTTTCCTTGGAGTGTCTGTTTAAGCTGAAATTTGACCCTTGGGGGTTTTCAACTGTGTCGGATCCAATGGAAGTGATCCCACAACATTTAATGAACCATAAATGTAGTTTTAGTTATAAGGGTCCATTTTAGGGAGCGAGAGGTAAATTCTGCCACAACTGCTTCTCAGTCTGCACTGCCTTAAACATGTCAGAATGTGACGAAAGATGGCAAGAAACATTTGAGAGTCCTTATGAAGAACTTGACCAGTTATGGGGCCATTATGAGACTGTTGGAATTTCCACTGTTTGTTAGGCTTTATTGACCAGGGACCCATGATGATGAAAAATTTCTTCCAACAACATGCCCCACCGAATGTTGTACTTCATGAGAAGTGAGAATTACAATCATTCAAGAAATTTCCCCTAGCTAGCCAGAGGACTACGTTAACGCCGAGGAGATCCATGTAATGTTGCAACTTGGATGTTCAAACGTTTGGACGTAATGTACGGGTCCATCTGTGGAGGCTTTATGGGGAGAAGAGACTTTTGAGGGATTTCTCGATGTCCTCACCCTCAAAGGACTATTTGAAATTCTGGCAGCTTGAGGATTTTGTACAGAGCTCATTGGTCAGAATCGGGCCTATTTAGCGGCTAAGTGCTATGAACTTTTCGTTGGCATTGTTTGCTCCTACACCAGGTTTGCTTTTGATGATCAGGGTATCTCTGTAGGTCCCATCCAGTGGGGTTTAGTCAGGGGCTTCTGACCTATCCCAAAAATCAAGGCCTATCGGCTAAGGGGAATTTTGGCTAGGTGGCCTCGTGGGACATATCCTGCCTGGTCCAGTCGAGGGCTTATGACCTCTCCCAAACATCTGGGCCTATCTAGATGGTTTTTGGCAAGGTGATCTCATGGCAAGGAATAACCTTGAAGTCTCCGGCAAGTTAGGCCTTGGCTTTGTCAGTTTCTTGTCTTCGTGGGGATCTTTAACATTTTAGAGGGATCTTTCGATCGTCATCCACACCCTTAAGGACTCTTGTTGTTCTTGGAGGTGAAGTATGGGAGATCTTATGAGGCTCTCACTCTTGGGTGAGCCATTTTGCGTTATGATTGGATGCTGACGGTTGAGGATTTTATGTAGACCTCATTAACAAGAACTATGTTTGTTTTGACAACTGTGTGCCTGCTGTGGCTGTGATGTTGTGTCAACCTGTTTTGTCAGTCCATGCGCCCTTTGCATGTTTTCACTTGAACAGGGGAAGTGGCACAGTAAAGAAAATTTTCACCAACTTCCTTTATTTTTGGGCTCTTTTACCCATGACCTTGCAGTCATGTCCACCCTATTTATCCATTATTTCTCACGGTACCCTTTTAGGGTTTTCACCATGCCTTGGTTTTTATTTTCATGAAACTCTTTTACTCATGGTTTCTTGACCGTGCCCCTTCATCATTTTTACTCATGATGTTCCCTTGTCCAGGGGTACACCATGCCCTTATTTTGTGAAGCCATGTTTAAGGTCATGCCTTTGAGATCTGTGCGAAGCCTTTTAACATCATGCGGCCAAGACATGCAATATAGTTTAGGGTCATATAGCTGGACCGTAGTGCTAATGAGTGATAGTCTGTGGGGCCATAGAGTGAGTATGGTGATGATTTTGACTCATTTTGGGGACATGATACGAGGCTGCCAATGAAAGATGGAAGATGATGAATGGTTTGTGAAAAGTGGTGACCCATTACCTAATGGAGAGTATGGATGGTGGAATGGTTCACCGTTTTGTTAGTGTGGGTGAAACTCAGTGAAGAATGATGGATGATAGTAGTCAAGCAAATGGGTTCACTGGGGAATTTATGAAGGTGTTGTGCGTAAATGAATGGGTCAGTTGGGGAAGGCGTCCGTGAAGAAGCACGTAAAGGGGGTATGCGTATATATGAGGGCGTGTTTAAGGTATGCCTCCAGGACCTAAGAAAAGCAGTTTAATATCAGGTGATCGAGACGCGCACTATGGTCTAAGGTCATATAGCTTGGGCCATGATTATACAGTTTAAAGTCATGCAACTGGGACCATGCAGTTTAAGGTCGTGCAACTAGACTTTCGCTACAGTTTAAGGTCATATAGTTTGAACCATGATGTTAAGCCTTTTAATGTCATGTAGCTAGGACGTAGACTATGGTTTATGGTCACATAATTTGGACCATGGCTGTGTAATTTAGGGTCATGCGGCTATGACCATGGTTGTGTAGTTTAAGATCATGCAGCACGAATCATGCAGTTTAAGGTCGTGCAACTAAACCTCCTCTACAATTTAAAGTCGTATAGTTTAGACTATGGCTATGTAGTTTAAATTCATGCATCTGGACAATGGCTGTACAATTTAAGGCCATGCAGCACAGACCATTGTGGGGGTCACCATGTAGGTGAAGCTCCAAGGGGGATAGATCTGTGGATAGCAATATGACTCCCTGGGATAAAGATAGTTAAGGCTATATGCAATCAAAGAGATTTAGATTAAAATGGTGGCCCTACTAGGAGTGGCATTTTGCAACTCTGGAATTTTGACCGAAATTTCGGTGACGGAGTTTGCAGTGGCTTCGCTAGCTTTGTGTGCAAAATTCACAGTTCGGGTTCGTGATAGCCTGAGACCTTGCGCTCATGATGGAATTGGTCTCGTGAAAATTGAGCTTGCGAGCGGTGTGTGGTTAGGTGCCTTGATCTCGCCCTCCAGATCTGAATGATCGGGCGGCATGCATCTCTAGTTTCAGGGGACACACAGGATGTCTTGAGATCTTTCTCTCGAGAACCTCGTTCGAGAACAATGGCAAGTATTACTAACTGATGAAAGAGGAATTTAAGGTTGGTTCGGGACTTACTCGGGCTGGCTCGTATGGCCACCCTCTTAGATCAAGAAGAAAGCCCCCCAGTCGTAAAACTGATTCGAATTGCCTCCTTTAGCTTGTATTCTCTTGTTTTCTACAATCACACTTATATGGAAAATGTTATAAGACAGGTGGGTCAACAGACCTCACCTTGCCTCTTTCGTGAACGTACACAAGCGTGCACATTCATAAGAAGAAGAGAAGAATAAGAGAAGGAAGATAGGGGAGAGAAGAATTTGACTAGGCGCGAAGATCAACACAGTGAGTAAGCCAGTAGGTAATTGGTCTGACATAGCAGTAAAAGGAGCTCGATAACTCAAACCAACTCAACATAGTTGCCACTAGACGTCAATACCGATACTGACTAGCTAGACGTGATGGTTAGTTTGTCGTGATAATAAAGCGGGCACAATAACTCTAGCACAACAACTTTACGGCTAGACAACAGGGCTACCATAAGAGGCTAATCTCAACCCCTCTTAGTCAAATGAATGGATAACAAAAGGCATAGAAATCATAAAGAGAGAATAAGAAGTAAGAGAATAAGAGGAGAAGAGAAAGAAAGAGAGGAAGGGAAAGAAAGAAGGAGAAGAGTGTGAGAGAAGAGAGAAGGGATGAGAAAGGAGGGAGAAGGACACAGTTGGCACCAGGTGTCGCCAGCTGTGTTGGAAGAAGAAGAGAAAGAATACATAATCAACTCTAGGCATTGTTGATTGTGTTAGAAGAAGAGAGAGAGGACACAGTCGACACTTGGTATCACCGACTGTGTTAGAGAGAGAGGGGGCAAGAAGGAATGAGAGAGGACACGATCGGTACTAGGTATTGCCGTTGTGTTAAAGAGAGAGAAGGAAAGAAGGACACAGTCAGTGCTAGGCGTTATCGATTGTGTTTTGGTAAGAAGAGAGAACAGAGAAAGAATAGTCAACACTAGGCATTATTGGGTGTGTTTTAAGAAGAGTGGAGAGAGAAAGATGTAATCAGTACTAGGCATTACCGACTATGTTTTAAGAAGAGAGAGAAGATGTTGTGGGCATCAAGCTTCACTGACTGGGCTAGACAGAGGAGAAAGAAGGGATGAAATCAACGCTAAGCTTCACTGACTGTCTAGACATAGGAGAGAGAAGGGATGCAGTTGGCACACTGCTTCACCGACTATGTCTAGACAGAGGCAATAGAGGGGATGCAGTCGACGCTGAGCTTCACCGACTGTGTCTAGAGAAGGGGATAGAGGATGGGAATAAGAGATAGAAAGCGCTAGAGATGAGAAGAAGAGAGAGAGATAGATAGAGACGAGAAAAAGAGAGAGAAAGGGAGATAGAGATGAGAAAGAGAGAGAGAATGAGAGAGAGACGCGACGAAGAGAGAGAAAGAGAGATAAAGATGTGAAGAAGAGAGAGAAAGAGAGATAGAGACAAGAAGAAGAGATAGAAAGAGAGAAAGAGGGGAGGAGAGAGAGAGAAGGAGAGAAAGGGGAGGAAAGAGAAAGAGGGGAGCAGAGAGAGGGAAGGAGAGAGGGGAGAGAGAAAGATACCTTAACAAAGGGTACCGACCCTTTTCTTCTCTCTCATCTCTCTCTCCAAGATTCACCCACGATCTTAAGAAAAAATTAAGTCTTTATTGAATCTTTAGGAATGAACCTCAGGGGATTTTACAATTTGGCTCTACATGCTTATATAGAATTTGGCCCAAGCATGGGTGGATGTCTAAAAACTACCTACAATTGAAGACCTCTCTTCTGCTTAATCTTGAGACGGTTGTGGACTTCATCCCAGAACCGAGCCTGAGACCTGAACTGCTCTGCCTTCTTTGAACATGCAAGGGCCGTGTCTATGAGTTGGAGCAATGGGTAGGGTCCAAGGATAGCGGGCAACCTGGGTTTCTGCCTTGGAGGCTGGAGGCCTCTGTCTGGCATCAGGTCGCTGCCCTGAATCCTTTTGTGAGGCCTGGGTGCAGGAATGCTCGAGGCTGGCTTAAGATGGTATTCTTAGAGAAGACATTTGAGTACCAGGGCTCGAGGTGCTTGCCTGGCATCGAAATTGTAGCAGAGGAAGGAGCTAGTTCATGACTCCGCTTGAGTTAGGATCAAGGAGGAACCTGCAAGGGTGGTGCGTGTGCAGCTTTATGATTAGCCTTCCAAGTGACTTGGGGGTCGACCAGGGCTCGGTCAATTAGTTCAACCTTGGGCGATCGAGACCCACGGGCCTGTGTTTGTTAGGGATGAGGCGGAAGCTCATCTCTGAATGAGTAGAACTGTGTGTGCTGGGAGGGAGGATGGAGTGGTCGACCCTCCTGTGCTCGGGCTGGCCTTGAGCTAACGCTACCTCGAGCTGTGGAAAGCAAATGCGTGGCATAGGCAGGGTTTGGCCTGAGAAGGCCTAGCACTGAATGCGAGCTCGAGGCGATATGAAGGTTACCTCGAGGTGCGGCTCGAATGGATAGACCACGAGTCGGTAGGTATGTTCGAGAGGTAGAGGCCGTAGGGTCTGCGCCTCGGTGTATCAAGCCTCTAGGTGTAGGGGTTCGAAGTGGTGAAGGAGTATGGGGGGTTGCTTTGTGACGAATCTCAAGAGCGACGACAACCTGCTCGCCTTTCACTAAAGTGGTGGGGGCAGCCTTTCAACGTGCCTCAGCAATATGACCAGCAAGAGACTTGCTGGTAGCAGGGCGAGTGCTGTGTGTAATAGCATATGTGCGACCAATGTAAAGGGCCTTGGTGGATGGTCCACCAGGGCGAGGAAGCAGGGAGTTAGAGATCTTTAAGTCCCCTCTCGCACCAACCCATAAATGAACCTGGGAGCCTGACTGTGAGTTGGCACTCAGCAAGAGAGCAGGGAATGAAGCTTGAGTAGTTCGCTTCCCTGGGATAGTCACATGTGCGAGGATAAGGAAGTCCCCGACTCGGATGAATGGGTTGAACAACCCAGATGCCATAGAAATTAATGCATAAAGTAAAAGAGGATACTAGTCAAACAAGAGGGACCAACTAAGGGGTAGTAAGTCCCCAGTGGATTCATCAAGCTGGTTAGGTGCCTCGATTTTGCCCTTCGGATCTAGGTGATCTGGTGGCAGGTATCTCCGGTTTCTAGTGAACCCAGGATTTGAGATCGCTCTCTCGAAACCTTACTTAAGAGCAAGGGCAGGTATACCAACCGATGAGAGAGGAATTTAAGGTGGGTTCGAGACTTACTCAGGCTGGCTCACGTGAGCACCCTCTTAGATCACATTGGAAAGCCCCTCTGCTACTTTAGCTGATTAAGAATCGCCTCCCTTGACCTGTAATCTCCTTGTGTTTCTAAGAATGTGAGAGGTTAGGATGATGGAGTGGAAGTTTCTAGTAAAGGTCAAAAAGAGAAGAAAACTAGATGAAGGGATGAGACTAGTTTGATAGCCATACAATGACCGACTCGGAGTGGTAGCAAATTGGGCATGGTAGTCAGGATCAGCATGGTGGTAAGACTACTCAAAACCGACGCCGATATGGTGGTGCTAGACTAGGTCAACCCTCAATAAAGTGAAAAGAGGAGACAATGAAGAGAAGACATGAGATGGTGGAGAGATAGGGTCCTGCCAGCGTTAGGCGTCGCCACCCATGACCGTGGAGTAGCAGTGTCATGGCCCTCGGACGACGCTAGACACTACTGCTCGTGGCATGAGGGGAAGCAGGGAACAACAGACGGCGCTAGGCATTGCCATTGGCAACACAAAAAAGTAGCGCACCCCTGCGTGGGAGGAAATAGCCTCTCATGAAACATATGACAATAGCCATTTACGAAGCGTGCGGCGATGGTTCTCAGGAGGCACACGACGGTAGGCATGGGATGCAGGGGGAGCGGCAATGTGCATTGAACGCACAAAGGAGGCTCACAGATGGTGATAGGCACCATGCACGCTAAGAAAGCTCATAGGCGGCGATAAGCATTGTCGAGACCTCTCATGGGCAGCGATAGGCACACAATAGGGGAAGACCCTCGTGGGCGGCAATGAGTTCCGCCATCTGCGCTCTTCACTGAGGAGTCGAGGACGCGTCTGCGGACGGCAATGCGCAGTGCAGTCTGCAAGCCTCATTGTGAGGTAGAAGTGGACGAACAGAAGGAGAAGGAGGCCCGCACATAGTGCTGCCATCGCCATGCTCTACCTGTGAGACCATAAGCGAGGCATGCACGGCACTGCCACTGTCGTGTATGACCTCTGAGGGGAGCTCCGACGGAGAAGAGGAAGAAGACAGAGAAGAAGAGAGAGAAGAAGAAAAGAAAAAGAAGAGAGAAGGTTTACCTTGAGCCAGAGGTACCATTCCAAAATTTTCTCACCTAAATTTCTCTCTCCATACATGACCCAACAATGAGAAGAAGAGAAACTTTATTCAGTAAAAACTCTCTCTTCGTGTATTATGTGTGTGTCCTGCCTCTTGCGTACAATGATGGTACGTGGTATATATAAAATTTGCCCAAAACATTGGTGGATGATCAAAAGTGACCCTAATTGTTGGAAATTAAGATTAAATTGAATTAAAAGAATTTGGAAAATAGGGTGAAAAATGATAGATTTGCCCCTTCCTAACAATTTGCTGAATTTCATAATAGTCCCTGTGATGCCCTAGAACGTGCATGATTTTTCATGAATGATCTGGGGTCGTTCTGATGCCCGGTTAATCGAAAGATTATTGTTTTCTTGTACGGCTCGGCATGGCGATCGATTTGATGCCAACTTCGAGGCATGGATCGTGTTTTTAAGACACAATCATGTGACTTGAATTTTGGTTGAATCTTGAAACTTCGAATCGATAATGTGCTTGTTCTTTGATATTTTGTGGTGATTTCTTCACTGGATCACACTGAGCATGCCATTACAATCGTGGAGGAACAAACACAGCTCAATTTCATGCCCAAACGAAGATTTTCCAACTTTGGAATTTTGGTCGGAATCTTAAATTCCGACGACAGAATTTGCCGTCACTTCATTGACTTCGTGTGCAGAATCCGACTGTTCCTCATGGACGGGGTTCACGTCAGAGACAACCGAGACCTTATGTATGCGGTGGAATTGGTCTCACGTCGATCGGGCTCGTGAGCGGCGTGATTTGGCCCCTCGAGAGAGGCACGATGCTATTGATTTTCCTGCACTTTCTTCATAGATCAGTAGTTTCTCTGTAGCTTTTCTTCACGTTTGAGTGTCATCATGGGGCGTGCCACGTATCGAAACACTCGTCTTGTTGAGATGAATATGTTCACAAACTTTGGGCTTGATCCAACCTCGGATGAGTGACTTATGAGTGTCGAAAGTCACTAGTTCAGACTATCCCTTCAATGGTGTGGAGTTGTTGTGTGGCCGCACTGGAATAGGGTGCGTCTCCTCCTGTTTCACTCTTTTGCCTATAACTTCTTCCTGAAGTATCCGTTCAAGTTGAAATTTGACCCCTGAGGATTTTCAACCGAGCCGGATCCAATGGTGGTGGTTCCACAACAAATTGAGACCCCGAAAATGTAGCTTTAGTGATAAGGTCAATTTCAGGGTGGTAGAGGTTGATTTTACTGGAACTGTTTTGCAGTTTGCACTACATTAAACATGTCGAAATACGATGAAACTTGGCAAGAGTCTTTTGAGAGCCCACATGAAGATCTTGACCAAATCTGGAACTATTCTGAGATTGCCGTTATTTCCACTGTTTGCTAGGCTTTTATTAAGCGGGGACCCCATGTTGATGAAAAATATCTTTCAACAGGCTATGCAGTTTAAAGTTATGCAGCTAGGACTATGGTTGTGCAGTTTAAGGCCAAGTAGCATGGACCATGACTTTGTAGTTTAAGGTCATGTAGCACTGACCATGGCTGTGCAGTTTAAGGTCATGCAGCATGGACCATGCAGTTTAAGGTTGTGCAACTAGACCTCCGCTGTAGTTTAAGGTCGTATACTTGGACCATGTCGTTTAGGGTTGTGTGCATTTTAAGGTCATGCAACACATACCATGGCTATACAGTTTAAGGTCATGCAGCATGAACCATGGTTGTGCAGTTTAAGGTCATGCAGCATGAACCTTTGTGTGGAATTATTCCTCTAATTCAATCTCCCCAGAGTTTATGAGCTTCTGGATAATGTCTTGAATGGAGAGACACTCCTCAGTCTTGTGACCAAGTGACCTATAGTATTGTTAATAATTAGGCTCATCAACTCTCCCCACTTCCTTCAGTCATTTTGCCGTTGGTAGTTCAATCATCTTCTTAGATAAGAGAGTTTCAAGCAACTCGGGGATCATAAACTTTCGAAAGGAATAACTCCTGTGTCTGAAATCATTGATTTGATTCTTGAGAACGTCGAGTCATTGATCTCCTTGTAGCCAATGAGTCTGATCAACATAAGCTGGGGAAGAATTCTAGCACTGACTGGGCTTTCCTGCCGTTGAGGTACCACATCTTTTTGATGCTTTAGGTGCCATGACTTTTACAAGTCCTCCATTCCCAATCCGAATAAAGGATGGAGAAGGGACTGACAATGACGGAGGTGAGGGTGGGAGTAATTTATCATTTGATGGCCTTGTTTTGATGTCCCGGAGCGATGCTTGAGAGGTGGTGAATGAGGCTTGGTGCCCCGAGGGAGTATGCTCAAGCTTATGAGACTTCAGCACCACTTGACACAAGGTTCTTATTGTTTCTTCTTTCAACCTCATCTGGGCCTGCAACTGCCTCAATGTGGCCTTCAGCTGCGTGACCTCGCCTTCATAGGCTTTCAGTACTTTACTGACCGCTTCGGTCTCGCCCTTAGCCTTTCTTGAGGGCTCCTTACATTTAAGAGACGAACTGAGCCATCCATCATCATCCTCAGGGGGAGGAGCCACTTGAAAAAGGCCGCCATGAGGGAAAGGGGAGCTCTCTTCATCCAGTACTAGGGAACATTTTTCCTCGAATGAGAGTGACGGGTTCTCATGAGAGATAAAAATGTTGGAGGGAGAGGGAGCGTGGGAAGTAGCATTATTATGGCCACCGAGAGTAGACAATTGTCCATCATATGCCCGATATTCTATGATGAATCCCTGAAAAGAATGAAGGAGAATGGCCAGTGGCAAGGTTCCCCTCCTATTCGGAAGGTAGATCTCGACAATGGGATTCTCTAGCCCTTGCAGCGGCTCAACAGCATCAATTTTATCTTCATCTTCATCTTGAGGAACCGGGATGTCAAGGCAGACTTTGAGGGATGATGATGGCTCATTCTCTTGCATTATGGGAAGGGAACCTGTCTCTTTGTAGATCAAACTCTCTGTCACAAATGGGGTCTTGGACGACACCCTCGATGAATTGGACTTCCATTTCGCTTGAGGAACCGAGGCTCCATCGGAGTGGTGCCTTCGAACTTAACAGGAGTCCAAGGGAAATAGGTTCAGATCCACGAGCTGCCCTGAGCTCTGTCTGCTCAAATAAGCCACTGCTCTCAGTGTCCGGACTTGCAATGGGTTTGGGTGTTTGATCAGATGATGGTACGATTGACTCAGGATTGATGGGGTCACTGGGGTAAAACAGGCCTTTTGCCCTGTTTGTAGATTTGTCCTTGCCCCGATGGGAATTGGACCTTCATAGATAACCAACTTCATCATCCCCCAATTAACCGTTTTCGTGTTCTCCTCATTCGATACTTTTCTAGCGTCATCCGCATAAAGGAGAGTTAGGGGAAAGAAAGGGCTCTCATCTTTGGTAGGGAAGTCTTTCATGATGTTCTCTTGTTCGCCTTTAGAACCAGGGGAAGTTTTGGATCCGTGCATGTGTGCACATTTCATAGGTGTGCTCTAGACGGACGGGGGGATTGGCGTGTGTGTACCCTCTGTAGAATAACTTTGGGCGACCTGGTGTTCATCCCAAACTCGAGTAGCATGTCTAGCCTTAGGAGGCTTGGTGGAGTGAGCATGTGTGTAAGATTGGACAGTCGTGTGACCATCCCTCATAGAGTGAGCAAGCATGCGTTAGGAAGGGGGACAAGGAGGTTCCCCTTTGTGTGCTCAAGTAGACACAACAACCAAGCTGCCCCGAGCGGTGTAGTGCGTATGCAAAGGGTGTACAGGGTCAGGTCCAAGAAGGGCTGAACCTTGACAGTGCCCCAAGGTAACTTGAGGGTTGCCCCGAGTGATGCAGTGTACATGTGAAAGATGTGTAGGGCTAGGTTCAAGAAGACCCGAACCATGACAGTGCCTCAAGGTAACCTGAGGGTTACCCCGAGTGGTGCAATATGCATGCAAAAGTTGTGCAGGGCAAGGTTCAAGAAGACCTGCTCTATCACAGTGTCCAGAGGTAACCTGAGGGTCGCCTTGAGGTGTGGCTAGCATGGATGAATTCATTATCTTTGGTGGGTGTATGTGAGGTGGTGGCTTCAGAGCCGCCTCCTCCTGGTGTCGAGCATCTTCTTACAGGGGCCCATGGTGATAGTGAATGAGGGGTAGCCTCGCGACGACCAGTAGGAGCAACGACAGATGAACTGTCAATTGTGGGAGAGGGAGGGGCGGCCTTCGGGCTGCCTCGAGCAGTGGGACCAGCAAGTGAACTGCTAGTCGCAGGGTGCATGTTATGTATGATGGTGTGTGTGCCACCAATGCAAGGTGCGTTGGCGGCGGGTCCATCAACGC
The DNA here is from genome assembly GCF_054954075.1 of Amborella trichopoda. Lineage (NCBI taxonomy): Eukaryota > Viridiplantae > Streptophyta > Magnoliopsida > Amborellales > Amborellaceae > Amborella > Amborella trichopoda. The sequence continues at coordinate 33,480,944 of NC_142344.1, forward strand.
ATGGATGTTGGGAGTGAGGGACTTGTTGGTCCATCCTCACCTCTTTCCAGGTGATGACCTGAGAGTGTGACACATGGTCGATGCTCCGGAGAAAAGTCGGGAACGAGATTCATAGAACTTGTTCTCGATGAAGATTCATGAGTTTGGGGACTACGAAACCCCCTGACTCGGATGAAGGGGTTAAGTTAACCCAAAGACAAGTGTGTGTATAGTGAGAAAGAATAAAAAGAAAGGAAAGTCAAACAAGAACGATCCAACGATAGGGTAGCATGTCCCCAGTGGAGTCGCTAAGCTGGTTTGGGCCTCAATATCCCCTCCCCGGATCTAAGTGATCGGGTGACACGTGTCTCGGGTTCGGAAGACCCGAGACCTGAGATCGCTCTCTCGGGAACCTTGTTCACAGAACAAGGGTAGGTGTCCAACTAATGAGAGAGGAATTTGGGTCGTGAGGCAGGACTTACCTCATTTGGGTCTGTGATACATTCGGGCAAGCTCGCATGGGCACCCTCTTAGATCACGTAGGAAAACCCCCTGGCCAATGGCCGGTTTGGAATCGCCTCCCTTGACCTGTTTCTCCATTCCTACAAACACACACATACACGTAAGACGTCCCAACAAGTGGGTTTGGGGACCCGGACTTGTCGAAGATAAAATAAAATAAAATGGAGTGAAATAAAAAGTAAAGTGGAATGAGATGAAATGAAAATGAAAGAGATGAATTGAAGTAAAATGAGATTCAAAGATGGAGTGAAGATGAAATAAGAATAAAATGAATTAAAATAAAATGAAGTAAAGGAAAATAAAATAAAAGGCACAAAAGAAAATAAAATGAAATAAAATGGGGTAAATAAAATAAAAGAGGTGGGCAAAATAAGATAAAATAAATAAAGTAGATAAAATAGGGAAGTTAAAGATAAATTAAAATAAAATAAATGGAGTAAATAGAATAAAGCAAAAGAGGTGATAATATTAAATTAAGATGGAATAAGACAAAATGGGTAGAAAGGATAGAAGAAAATAAAAGAAGTAAAATAATAATAAAAAAAAAGAGTAATGAAGTAGATGAAAGGTGGTAGAGTAGGATTATGATAATAAAAAAAAGAATAAATTGATTAAAAGAGAGTGAGGGCTTTTTGTTGGGTTCTTTAAGTGTCAGAAAGAGATAAATAGGTTTTCAAGAGAGGGATGAGTTAGACGGAAGAAAATAAGGTAAGGGAGCTAACTGTGAGCGTGGTAGCAGTGTGACAAAAAAAGGGGTGGCAACAGTGGGCTGTGCACAGCAGCGTGAGGGTAGTTTGCGCACAACAAGCGGCTGAATTTTTGGTGGCTGAGCGAGGCTGGAAAGAAGAAGAAAGAGAGGGCAGCGAAGGAGGCCAACCGCAGAGGACGAGGAGCCGAAGATGGGTAGGTTGGTAGCCGCAACGAGGTGGCTGAGGTTGATCGCAGATGAGCAAAGATAAAGCCCAGAAAGAGAGAGGCGATCAGCTGCTGGTCAGCGGTGGTGAGATGTGGCTTGTGTGGGGAGTTAGAGAAAGAAGGTAGTGACAGAGGTGGTGTGCGGCAATGGTGTGGTAAGGGGTACACCGCGATGAGGTTTGCTGCACGCACGGCGACGGGACGGGTGCCTGAGACGGCGATAGGGAAGATGGTGCGCAAGAGATGGCGCTGGGGTATGCTGTGCGCACTGCGATAGACAAGATGTTCGCACCGCCATAGGTAGAGGTTCGTGCGGTTTTTGGGAAAGAAGGATTTGGGGCATGGGGGTCTCATGGGACCATGGGATGTGAGAGAGAGAGAGTCACCCTGACGGTGAACCAAAGAAAGAGTGTTGTGAAGGAGTACAGAAAAAAAAGAGAAAGGGAAACGGGTACGACCAAAAAAAGAATGGGCAGGCGAGCCCGAGGGTGCGCAGGGTGAAAGTACTCATGCTGGGTGAAAGGAAAGGGAAAGAGGGTTGGTGGTCACAAGGGACCATAGAGAGGGAAGGAGAGAAGAAGAAGAGAAAAAAAAAGTGACACAGACCACGATAGGTTTTTGCTGTATGTGAAAGAGGAGAGAGAAAGAGAGAAAAAAAGAAGAGAGAGAAGAGATAAGCTCAAGGGTACCAACGTAAAAGTTTATCTCTCCTTCCTCTCTCTCCCAAGACGTGACCCAATAATAGGTAAGATAAAAATTTTATTAAGCAAGTGAAGGGTCGGCATACAATGGTGGTACGTTTTATAGATAGTGTTGTGCTCAAACATGGGTGGATGATCAAAATTAAACCTAGTTGTTGGAAATTTAGACTTAATTGAATTAAAATAAATTAGAAAATAGGGTACAAAATGACAGATTTTCCCCTTCCTAACAATTTGTAGAATACCAAAAGTGTCATTGTTCAGCCTTAGAACTTGTGTGATCTTTCATGGACGATCCAGGGCCCGTTTGATCCAAAGATGATTGTTTTTTTGTAGGGCTCAGCATGGCAATCGATTTGATAGAAACTTCGAGCCATGGATTGTGTTTTTAGGGCAGGATCATGTGACTTGAAATTTGAATGAATTTTAAAACTTTGGATTGATTGTGCGCTTGTTCCTTGATGTTTTTATGTGATTCTTCACTGGATCACACTGAGCATGCCGTCACGATCGGGGAGCAACAAACGCAGCTTGATTCCATTCTCGGACCAAGGTTTTGCAAGTTTGGAGTATTGGCCGAAATCTGAAATTTTGACGACGAAATTTGTAGTCACTTCGTAGGCTTCGTGTGTGAAATCCGACCGTTCATCATAAGTGAGGTTCAGATCAGTGATGGCCAAGGACCTTACGCATGCGATGGAACTGGTTTCACGTCGATCTGCTAAGGCACAATGCTGCAAATTTCCAGGACGTTTTTTTCACCGATCAACAACTTCTCTCTAACGTTTCTTCTCGCTCGGACGTCGTTACAGAGCGTGCCATATATCAAAACGCTCGTCTTGATGAGATGAATACAATCACAAAATTTGAGCTTGATCCAACTTGAGACTGATGAAATATGGGCATCAAAAGTCACTGGTTGTGACTCCCCTTTTAATGGAGTTGCGTTGGGGTGGCCACACGGGAATAACGTGCGGCTCCTCTTGTTTCTCTCTTTTGCCTATAACATCTTCCTGGAATGTCCGTTCAAGAAGAAATTTGACCCTTGGTGGTTTGCAACCTTGTTGGATCCAATGAAGGTGGTTCCACAACAAATTGAGACACCAAAAAATATAGCTCTAGTTATAGGGTCTGTTTCAAGGTGCTAGAGGCCAATTCTACCGAAACTGCTTCTTAGTCTGCACTGCATTAAATATGTCAGAATGTAACAAAACTTGGCAGAAGACTTTGGAGAGTCCTTATGAAGATTTTGGCCAGTTCTGAGGCTATTATGAGACTGTCAGAATTTCCACTATTTGTTAGGCTTTATTGACCGGGGACCCATGATGATGAAAAATTTCTTCCACATGACTCCCTGGGTATAAAATGATTAAGACCGGCAGGGGGATATGATGGAGAAGCAGACTTTACTGGGGTTTAGGTGGAAAGTATGACTCCCTAAGGTGAAAGATGAAACTTCATGGGGAATAGGCTCATGGAAGGTAACCCAACTCTATAGGGGTTACATAGCTTGGTGCAAAATTGACCCACTTTTTGCATACACTTAACTCCATTGGGGATGATGGATTGTGGTGTGGTATAACTCCTATTGGGGATGGGAGACAGTGGTTTGTTCTTAACACCATTGGGGATGACCAATTACGGCTTGGATGAAACGTCCTGGATGCAACTCCACTGGGGATGACAGAGGTTTCGATGTTAGCACCAGCACAACACTATCCACGAACATCAGCGATACGCACGGTGGCAACATTGGAGCGCACAACACTAGCACGAGTTGTGCTAGTGTTGCGCTAGTATGCCTAGGAGTGGTCATAGGCTGTCGTAGTATTGACGTGCTTGGCATGCGCATCATTGGTTGCACACGACGTTAGTCACAGACAGTAGTATAAAACACAATCGGTGTTAGCTTGCTCAGCATTGGTTGTACATAGTGTTTGTCATAGACGGCAGTAAAAAACACAGATGGTGTTAGCTTTCTCAATGTTGGTTGTACACGATGTTAGTCATGGGAGGCGATAGGTCTCTGTTTGAGCGTGAGGTTTGAGATCGGCCCAATCTGGCCCGTCTAAAAGTTGGTGCCCAGCATTGCATAAACGACGATAAGCCTCTTCTCGGGCCCCGGGTATAAGCCCGGTCCGGTCCAGTTAATCTGAAGGTCAACGCTTAATGTTACACTGCAGGCAATAAACCACTTCTCGGGCCTTAGGGTCTGAGCCCGACCCGGTCGGTCCTGTCTGAAAGTTAGTACCCGGTTTTGCACAGATGACGATAAGCCTCTCCTCCGGCCTCGAGTCTGAGCCTGACCCGTTCTGGCCCGTTATTGTTTGGCCTTCAAGGACCTGTCTGGTATTTCAACCTAACGAAGGGCATTTCGAGGATGCGTTGCCTATATAAGAGAATTAATCCCATTTTCACTGTTTTTACTGAAGGTAAAATAGCAAGTTAACATTGTGAAAGAGAAAGAAGACTTCTGACGAGAACTTCGGTGGGCACGCAGGGCATTTCAACAAGTACGCAGGGTTTTGCAGGCATTTTTGGTGCAATTAACGGCTTTGACAGGGTATTCGTAGGGTTTTCCAGGAAGCATTGAGGTTTCTGTTGAGGAAGAGAGTTTAGGGGAAGAGGGGAGAATGTCGGCGAGTCGTAAACGTATTCCGGCTGGGGTTCTCAGTCACTAGAGAAGTGGAAGGTGGCCGAGCATTTCCGCAATTTTCGGTCAATTCGCGATAGGTTTCTGTCACCATGGAGTACTGGGAGAGTAACAGCAGTGAGCAAAAGTGTTTTCCAGGTGAGTAGAAGTGGTTTCCCGATGAGAAATCGAAGGGTCAAGGGAGGAAAACCGCCGCAGGAAGGTGGATAGGAGCGGGAAAGACGAAGGCTATCATTGCCATAGAAGACGAGGGGTGTCGGGTATTCAATCCGTCGTCGAAGACGAGGAGTCCCAGGAATTCATTCCATCGCAAAAAATGAGGAGCCTTGGAAAGGTGCGCAGTCACTAGGGAGACGAAGGGTCGCGGGGAGACGAAGAGTCTCGAGAAGGTGAAAGGACACCGTCACTAGCGAATGCTCACGGCGATAGAAATCACTGCCGGTGTCAGCCTTAGCTGGCATTAGCCCTTTGTTCAACACAGTCAGCGTTACCCTTAGACGTTGTTAATCCTTTGTCAGATGCTACCAGTGTTAGTACAATGAATTATAGCCGGTGTTAACCCTTAGAGGCACAGCTGGCATTGGCCTCTCACGGTGCTAATCATGGCCAGTGGCATGACGCGTACTGCGTTGATCACATGCGGCAGTGAGTTTCATACGGCGATTGTTGCGCACGATGCTGAGTCATGCACGGCAATGATCACACACGATGATGACTTGGGTATGCAATGGGTGCTGACCAATGGTAAGGCTTAGCTTATGATGCCTGTTGGAAGCCAAGTCCTCCAGCACAATAGTGAAGTCCTTGTTGCTTGGTGGAAGAGCACTCACTGTGAAAGGGATATCCTCTCCATCATAGGCCAGTTCCTTACCATAAAAGTCTGCTTTATATGTCTGATATCCTTTGATCAAAGCTCTTTCACCTTCTCTTAATGTGAGAGCGACGTTTTGGCCTATAACCATTCTTTTTTCCTTAGATGCAAGAGATTTGTAACCTCCCTAATAATGGGCCTTGAATGTAACTTGTAACTCTTTCTAATACAATAAAAATACTTAAACTTTGTTCGGACTGTCGTGCTTCTTTTTCTTTCCCCTTCTTTTGTTCTTAACTTTTTGATTGCATATTGGACCATTTAAGGGTGTATCAGGGATAATACTTCTTCAGGTATTGCCTATAAATAGGGGGCATCGCCTCCTCCCCATCAAGGTGAGCCAGTATGTAAGGCCTATTTGGTGACACCTTCTTAACTATAAAGGGGCCTTCCCATTTAGATTCAAACTTCCCTTTGCGCTGCCCATGCATAACGATTGGCCTCTTGACGGCTAAAACCAAATCCCCACAGGCGAATTAGCAAACCTTGACAGATTTATCAAAGGATCTCTTCATTCTCCTCTTTTTGAGTTTGAGGTTCTGCTAGGCCTCAAGCCTCTTTTCATCAAGTGCATTCAATTCTTGATAGCGAAACTTGTCTCTCTCATCTTTAATCAGTCCCTAATGTATGGCCACGCTCAGCGAGGGGAGCTGAATCTCAAGAGGCAAAACTACTTCACCCCAATAGACTAGAGAATAAGGAGTGGAATCAGTAACGTTTCATGTGGTAGTGTGATAGACCCATAGCGCTTCAGGAAGCTTCTCGTGCCAATTCTTCTTTGTCTTTGATACTGATTTCCTTAAAACGCTGCATAAGGTCTTGTTAAAAGCCCCAACCTAAGTATTCGCTTGAGGGTAGTACATAGTTGAATACTTCCACTCGAAACCGAACTGATTTACCAAGTGATCAATATGATGACTTCTAAATTGAGGGCCATTATCAGATATAATCCGATCGGGCACCCCAAACCGGTATATGATGTATGGCGAACAAAGTTGGCCACCGCAGCCCCAGGGACTTGTTTGAGTGGGACCACTTTAGCCCATTTAGAAAATTAATCCGTCACTGCTAGAATGAAGACATGGCCCATTGCAGAAGGACGATTATTAGGTCCTACAATGTCCATACCCAATTATGAAAAGGGCCATGATGCCACTGTAGGGTGTAGGGGCTCTGGAGGTTGATGGACGAGACTTGAATGCATCTGGCATACCTGGCATCTCTTGGCATAGTTTAAGGAGTCGACCGTCATCGAAGGCCAATAATACCCCAATCTGCGTATCTAATCATAGAGCTTGGGGGTGGGCTGATGTAGTCCATATATGCTTGAGTGTACTTCTTTCAACATCTTGTTTGCCTCTTGTGCATCCACGCATTTGAGAAGGACACCGTCAAAAGATAGTTTGAAGAGAACATCTCTTTCAAGGAGAGTGTACTTGATAGACATTTGATGTATACTATTACACTCATTATGATCTTCAAGCAGTCTACCATGCTTTATGAAATCAATAATGGGTTCTCTCCAATCTTTGACCTGCTTGACTTTCGAACATATTGGGTCGAAGAACTCCGGTTCCTGTTTTTGCATAACCACTCCTTGGCTTTGTGCCATTTCCTGTTCGGCTTTAATAACCTCTTTGGCTGATAGGAGGGCTGCAAATGGGTAAGGCGGGTACCCGAGAAAGAGGATTCTCACATCATCTGCATCAAATTCGGTTTTTAATTCAATGTGTCTTCATTCTGCCACCCAGATAGGTGTAGGCCTTGGGGAGGACAATTGAATTGTAGCCCCGAGTTTTGCAAGTGCATCAGCCTGCGAGTTCAATCTCCTGGGGATGTGAGTCAAGGATACATCATCGAAATGAGCCATATATGATTTTGCAGTATCGTGATTAGGCTTGAGAGTGGCCTTTCTCATGTGATAGATCCCCTTAAGCTGTCGAATGACCAACTTAGAGTCGTCATAGATTTTGAGCTGTTCTAAGTCTAGATCAAAGGCAATTTCTAATCCAATTATAAGGGGCTAATATTCTACTTCCTTATGGGATCCAGCTTTGGTGAGAGAGAAGGATAAAGAAGTATTCCTCCTTTTGGAGTCAGGATGACCACTCCAGCACCTCCGCGATCAGGTTGGAAGGCTTCGTCAAAGTACATTTCCCACGCATCGAAAAGTTTTGTACAAAATAGTTCTTCATCAAGGAAGTAACTTGATAAAGGGGATTCTGCAGGCAAAAGATGTGTTGCGAGAAAATCAGCGAGGGCTTGACCCTTGAGAGCCTTTTCTACGGTACATATGTTATGGCGAATACCATCAGCAATAATGGCCACTTAGCAAGACGTCCTGACAAGCATGGGCATGTCATGAGAAACTTTACAGGATCTTCTTTTGATATAAGTCTTAATTCATGACCGTGCAAATAATGACAAAGCTTTTGTACTACGAAAATTAGGGTCAGGCACATTTTCTCGATAGGAGGATAATTCTTTTCAGCCCCTTGCATCCTTTGCCTGAGATATTATAATGCTGTTTCTTTTCCTTCATCATTGTTTTGCGCCAATAGCACCCCAAGTGATTCATCAAGAGCAGTTACATGCAGGATGAGAGGTCTTCCCAACACTAGTGTAGAGAGCACTGGAGGATTGAGCAAATACTGCTTGATATCATCAAGAGCTGCCTGACATGCTTCATCCCAAATGAATGGGGTATCTTTCTTCAACAGGTGTGTAAAAGGCTTACAACGACTTGAAAGGTTGGAGATGAATATGCGGATGTATGCCAGCTGCCCTTGAGGAGACCTCAGCTCTCAAAGTGTAGATGGTGGTGGCATTTCCTGAATAGCCTTGATTTTGGCTGGCCCAAATTCCACCCTTCGGTGTCCAACAAACCCCAAGAATTTTCCTGAGCGCACTCCAAATGCGCATTTCAGCGGGTTCATCTTGACTTGATGGAGGAGTAATCTTTCGAACACCTTTTCAAGATCTTGCATATGAGGTTCTTTCTTCTAGAATTTCTCCACCAAGTGCTCGACATAACATTCGAATTCCTTATCCATCATCTCCTTCAAGATGGTCTCCATTTCTCTCTGATACGTGGCACCAGCATTCTTTAACCCAAAGGACATCATGGTGTAACAAAAGACACCTTTTGGTGTTAAGAATGCAGTGGCCTCCTCATCTTCTAGTGTCATCCGTATCTGATTGTACCTGGAGTATCCATCCATGAAGGAGAAGATCTGGTAATGAGCCATGAAATCTATGAGCATTTCCATAAAGGACAATGGAAAGTCATCCTTTGGGCAAGCGGCATTCAAGTCACAGATAATGCATACCCTAATCTGTCTGTTTTCTTCTTAACAGGTACAAGATTTTTCAATCACTTTGAGTATTTGATCGCATGAATGAAGCCTGCTTGCTTAAGTTTTGTTACCTCAACATCTATCTGGATTTCAAGATCGAGCCTAAACCTTCCCAATTTCTGCTTGACCGACTTGAGGGATGGGTCGATACCAAGACGGTGGACTACAACTTGAAGATCTAAACCAGGAATTTCATGTTAATGCCAGTCAAAGACATCCCGGTTTGCTAGCAAGAAGGTAGTAAAATTGTCTTTCCCTTCTGGAGATATACTTGTTGAGATGAAAGTGGGCCTAGGGTTGGCTTCATCCCCTACTTTTATCTCTTCAAATTCATCGGCTGTGGCTTGATCGCCTTCTTCCCATTCTTCTGGAGCCTCTTGTAACTCCTCCTCATTGTCTTCAGAGGTATTCTCATTAACCTCGAGTGATCCTACACCTCAACAATGGATAGCATATCAGCATGTGTGAGTTTGATTTGAAAGTTACAGGGAGGTTGAGATTCAGCGATTGTGGGGCGAGAGGCACCCTCATACAAATTGCTCAATCTTTATATGAATGTCTACAGTGCTTGCTCTGTATTGGATGACGCTTCTAAGACTTGCACCATGTGACAGGCTTCCTGAGAATAAAAACTCTGCCTTCTTGACTTTCGTAACCTTTGTTCACGATCGGGCTCAAGGAGCTACTGAGGTTCTTCAGCTTTGAATTATTGTGCTTCCCTGTAAAAGTGGATGGCTCTGACTGAGCTCGAGTTGCCAGAGCATCGGCAACTATCAAGAACCCGGTCGCCTGGGCTAACGTCTTTTTCAATCGCCTCCGTTGAGTTCTGCTTATGTTAGTTCCCTCAAGTTCTCTGTTAAGAACCTCGAAGTTTGGACATTTAAAATTGTACTTGCAAGCGACATAGAAGAGGAAGAGGGGGAGGAAGACGAAGAAGAAGAAGGGGAAGGGTCAGTAGGTGAGAGGCTTTTAAGGTCATTCCCCTCATCGGACCCATCTGGACAGTTTTTTACGTCATCACCAGAGTTGGACGCGTGCAAGGAGTCTTTTAGGTCTTTTCCACTCATCGACCTTTGGAGGGTGCTTTTAATATCGTCACCCTCATTAGACGTGCCCCAAGTCTGAGATGACTCAGGGGCGTCCTCTTGGTGAGGTGTGGGAATAAGGTCAATGGCGACCGGTATGAAGTCTTGCAAGGTTGGCAAGGGAAGAAGAGGCTTGAGGAATTTTGGCTCGACCAGTGGTTGAGGAACCTTGTTCTTTCGACGAGCAGCTCTCGGTACTCGTATTCTTCTAACCGCCTTTGAAGGTGATTGGCCCGTCTTATTAGGGTTGTGAGGAGCCCTAGCTTAACACACTTCCTCTCGCTTTAATGATTTGAGTCTACTTCACCTATGGTAGACTCTCCATGGTTGGGATGTTGAGGGTTCAGCAGAATCTGAATCATCCTTATCTGGATCTTGTGTTAAGAGGCCCTCTGGCACTAGTGAAACAGTGACATGGATTTCCTTCTAAAAAATTACAGTGTTTTAGGCATCCTTGTATTTTTTTCGCGATTATGTCATGAAAACTGGAGCACTCACTCAGGTCGTGGCCCCATATCTGATGGTATGGGCACCAATGGTTGTTAGTTCCCAGGGCAAGGTGTCGAGGCTACCTTGCCAGTTTTGGCGTGATGAGGCCTTTTGGAAGCATCATGATGAACAGGGCGCGAAGGAGGTTGGTTACTTCATCTTCCTCATGCATTATCACTTTGTGAGAAGCTTCTGATGCCCCGAATGCCTTTGTTGTCTCTTCGAGTTTTATCTGACCTTTTTGGATTAGAGCTCTAATGAGGTCTTTCAGCTTACAGCAGTCTTCCGTGGAGTGGTTTACTCTTCGATGGTAAGCACAGTATCTTGTGTGTGTATTAAGACAAACTTGATAGGAAAATTTGATCTCTGGCAGCTCAATCATGTTGTGTTCCAGCAGTTGTCAGAGCAGTGCAGAGAACCATTTCTTTTAGATAGGATAAACCTTATTCTGATGGTTAGTCCAATAATCACTTCGATTAAGGTTTGCAGGTGGGGGTACCCAGTTGTATGAAGGCTGCTTGCCTTCCTGAGGTGCTATCTTTGTTGTGCCTCCCTTTGGAGAGGTCCAAGTTCTAAGAGGCAGCCTTCTTGGGATCACTGATAGTAACAACTGCACTAATCGCCCCTTTTTGTTGGTTGCCCTGGGCATTGGTCCAAGAAATATCATTGCCCCGATTATTTCCCAAGTTTGGGGACTGTTGTTCTGACCCACCATGGTGGCGTGACAAGCTCTATATGCAAAATGACTTAGCGATCAACTCTGACATGGAGGTCGGATTGGAAGCCTCAACATGTAGAGAAATCTGAGGATGCATGTTTTGCACACAGGCTTGACCTGCTTCCTTCTCGGGCAGAGGATTGGGATGGAGAGCGACCAAATCTCTCCACCATGCTATGAATTGATCCACAGGTTCATATGGTTCATGAGTCAGGGTGAGAAGCACGATGGTTTGGACCTCTCTCTTGACCTCATAGAAGCGTTGGTGGAACAGTTTCTCCATTTCCTCCCAAGTACGTACTGCATTTGGGGGAAGCCTACCATACCACTGAAAAACCGGGCCATCCAGAGTTTCAACGAACTGACGGAGAAGGAGTCTCCCATCAGCCGTTGTCTCTTGACATGTCGCTTGGAAGTGGGCAATATACTAGTGAGGGGATGTTGTTCAATTGAACATGGGAAACTTCCCTTTCTTATAGTCTTGGGGAAATGACACCTAATCAATGTAAGAAGGATACGACTTCTGATAAAGTGTCGCACCTTATATTCTCGAGATCTGCCTGTTCTTGAGATTGTGAGTCACCATAGCATCTATGTCTGCCTGTGAGATAGAGTGAGGGACAAAATTGTCCTATGAGGCAAGAGGAGGAGGCTGCCTTGAAGGTATATCATCTGAGTGATGGGAGTTGACGTCTTGGTTAGCCGAGTGTCTCACTGTTTCCATGCGATCAATCTTCTCCTTCATTGCTTACACCATTTGTTCAAACCTTACCATGCGTGCTTCCTGGGAGTTGCTAGGTTCGTTTACAACCATGACACTGACTGTTTCTCCAGGTAGGTCAGGTTAAAGGCTTCCAATCCTAACAGGTCATATGTGGCAGATCAATCAGTAAAGGCTCAGCTTGCCTCTGCTGAACTCGAATCTTGTATGCTGAGCAAGTAAGGACAGGTTCTTGACAGTCTTTGGACTGTGGCTGCTGGGTGCCCTAACTATCTGGGTTACTTCCTTTTTCAGGATTTGCAGACCCCTGTCACACTTGGCTTTGAGGCCTTGATGAACCTCATGTCAGAATTGTGATCGGAACTGCTGTTGGTCAGCTCTTCTTTCACAAGAGGGAGCTGTATCCATTAGGTGAAGCAGAGGGTGTGCACCAGGAATTGGAGTTAAACTGGGTCAAGGACGATGAAGGACTTGATCTCTTATCAGGTCTCTTCCTCGAGCTCTCTTATAGGCTCCAAAGGATAGACCAAGTTGACGTGGTTGGCTCAAGATGGTGCTCTTGGGAAAAGTCTTTGAGTACCAAGGCTTGAGGTGCTTTTCCAAAAGAGGCAAGACAAGCGAGGGAAGAGTCGACTCATAACGGCTATTGAGTTAGGAGCACGGAACGACAATTTGGGACGGCAGCACATGTGGGCCCCTTAAAGAAGGATTATGGGTGACTTGGGAGTCAACTCGGGCTCGAGCAGTGGTCCAGTCTTAGAAGGTTAGGAACTACGAGCAAGCGTTTGTAAGGGAACAGGTGGAAGCCTGCCCCTTACATGGTGTGCTAGTGTGTTCTGAGCGGGAGGACGAAGGGGTCGTCTCCCATGTTCTCGGGTTGGCACAGCAACGGCGTTGCCTCGAGCAATGGAATGCACATGCTTGCGCACAGGTTTTGGCTCAAGGAGGCCTGTTCCTGAACGCTTACTCAAGATAGCACAAGGGCTGCCCCGAGGTGTGACTCGAGTGGATGACCCACGAGTCTTAATGTGTGTACGAGAGGTGGAGGCCCCAGGGTCTCCTCCTCTATGTATTAAGTCTCTAAGCATAGAGACTCGTGGTGGTGCAGGAATGTAGGGGGAAGCCTTGCGGCGATCCACAGAAGCAGCGGCAATGTCCATGCCTTTTGCAAAAAGGGACTTGGCAGCCTTACATCGTACCTCGACAATACGACCGATAAGGGACTTGCCGGTGAAAGTAGCAAACATGCTACCGATGCAAGGTGCCTTGGTGAAAGTTCCTCTAGGGCAAGGAAATGGGAGTTGGGGACCTTTAAGTCCCTCCTCATGCCTATCCAAGCACTGGGTCTTTGCTTAGAAGGAAGGTTGGGAAGAAAGTTCGAGGAACTTGTTCCCTGGGCAAGCTCGCGAATGTGGGGATGAGAAAATCCCCAATCCGATTGAATGGGTTAACTAACCTAGAAGCCATGTGAAAGTAATGCAGATATTTAAGGAGAAACTAGCCAAGCAAGGACAATCCGACAAAGGGGTAAGTCCCCATTGGAGTCTTCAAGCTGGTTAGGTACCTCGATCTTGCCCTTTGGATCTAGATGATTGGGCGACACGTGTCCTGGATTCCAGTGGAACCTGTTGCTTGAGATGCTCTCTCAAGTACCTTGCTCAAGAATAAGGGCAGGTTTACTAACTGATGAGAGAGGAATTTATGGTGGGTTTGGGGCTTACTCAAGCTGACTCGTATGGGTGCCCTCTTAGATCATGAAGAAAACCCCCCAATCCTACAACTGGTTCGAAATCGCATCCCTTGGCCAGTACTCTCATGTTTCTGCAATCACACACACATGACAAATGTTACAAGACAAGTGGTCCAAAAGACCCAATCTTGTCTTTGGGTGAATATACACAGGCATGCACATTCAAAGGAGAAAAGAGAAGAGATGATGAGTTCAGGGTTGGGAGAAAGAAAAGAGAAGAAGAGGAAAGAAAGAGACATTTGATCAGGTGACTAGCCTAGCACAGTGGCAATATTGGCATGATGAATGACTTGACGTGTTAGCAAGACATGGATCGGCACAACGACAATACTACTAGACGACAAAACACCAATATCAACCAGCCTAGCACAATGGTGAGTTCAACATGGCAGCAAGATGGGCATGGTAAATTAGATTGGCGCAACGGTAGTACTGCTCAATGACAAGACTACCATGACAGTGCTAAACTTATCCTTTAATCAAATGAGAGAGAAAGGAAGAAAAAAAAGAGAAAGAGAGAGACGAGAAGCAGAGAGAGAAACGGAGAGAGGGAGAAGAGAAAAAAGAAGAGAAGAGAAGGAAAATAGAAGAGAAAGAAGGAGAAGAGAGAAGAGAGAAGAAAGAAAAGAAAGAATAAGAATAGATAGGAAAAGAGAAGTGGAGAAGAATAAGAGATGAGAAGACGGTATAAGAAGAAAAGAAGAGAAGAGAGAAAAGAAAGTAAAGAGAAGAAGAAAGCAAATAGGAGAGAATAGAAAGGAGCGAGAAAAGTGGGAGAAAGAAGAAAAAGAAAGAAGGGAGAAAGAAGAAAGAGAAAGACCGGAGAAAGAACATGGATGACGATGGTTACTACCACCCATAACAGGGGAGATAAGGAGAGAGGAAGGACATGGACGGTGATGGTCACTGTCATCCATGATAAAGGAGAAAGGAGAGAGAAAGAACATGAACAATGATGGTCATTGCCGTCCATGATAGAGAAGAAAGGAGAGAGAGAGAACATGGATGGCGATGGTCACTACCGTCCATGATAGAGGAGAAAGGAGAACGGAGAAAGAAAGAACATGGATGACAGTGACCATCGTCGTCCATGATAAAGGAAAAAGGAGAGAGAAAGAACATGAACGACAATGACCATAGCCGTCCATGACAGAGGAGAAAGGAAATAGAAAGAACATGGACGGCGATGGTGACTACCATCCATGAAAGAGGAGAAAGGAGAGAGAAAGAACATGGACAACGATGGTCACTGCCATCCATGATAGAAAAGAAAGGAGAAACAAAGAGGAATGTCACACGCGGCACTAGGCATCACCTCTTATGTCGTAAGGGACTCAGACACGACCCGACTTGCCACTTGGGTTATGGCTCAGCTCAGTGCCTTGTCAGAGAATGGGCATCGCCGTGCACAACATTGGATAGGAAACTTGTACAGTGGCCCAACCAACCACTCGGGTTAAGCCCCGGCTCACTACATGTATTTCTAGAGAATAAGGGAAGACTGAGAATGTCATGTCTAGTGATAAGCATCGTCGGGCATAACTGAAGAGGAGAAAAATAAATTAGAGGGTGAGATAAGGAAAGGCAGAGAGAGTTTAGGGAAGAGAAAAAGAAAAGGAAAGTAGAGAGAGGAGAAAAGTGACCAACGAGAGAATACTAGAAAGAGTCAGAGGAGAAAGAGGGAAAGAGAGAGAAAGAGAGTGAGAGAGAGAAGAAAAATAAGGAAATATGAGAGCAGGAAACACGCATGGCATTGCCACCGCCTTGTGTTTTAGAGAGAAAAGAAAACAGAGAGAGTTTCATACACGACGTTGTCATAGCCGTGTAAATTCTGAAAAAGAGAGACAGAGAGGAAAATAGAGCAGAGAGAAGGAAGAAGACAGGAGAAGAGAAAAAGAGAGAACAAGAAGAAAGATGAGGACGAGAGAGTAAAGGAAAGAAGGAGACATGCACGGTGACGGTTACTGTCGTGCATGTTTTGAGATAGAGATGAGAGAGACATAGAACAGATAGGCGAGAGGGCATGAGGAGAGAGAAATTGATAGAGATGGGAGGAGGAGATAGTCGAGAGGTGAAGAGGAGAGAAAAAAGAAAGAAAAAGGAGAGAGAATAGAGGAGAGAAAAAAGAAAGAAAGAAGAGAGAGAAAAGAGGAGAGAGAAAGTTACCTCATCGAAAGCTACTGACCCTTTTCTTCTCTCTCCTATCTCTCTCTCCAAGATGTACCCATGATCAATGAAGAAATCTTAAATTTTATTCATCAACATGAAAATGAATGGAGATCCTTTTATAATTAGGTTTTGCATGTATCTATAGAATTAGGCCCAAACATGAGTGCATGCCCAAAAACGATCCTAATTGATAATAATTACAATATTTTGAATTAAAAGGAATTAAAAAAATGGGTCCAAAATGATTGTTTTGCCCCTGCCTAACAATTCATGAAATTCAAAAACAGTCCTTGTTGTTGCCCTAGAACATGTGCAATCTCTTATCGATGATCCAGAATTGCTCCGGTGCCCGCTTGAGAAAAAGATGATTGTTTTCTTATAGGGCTCGACATGGCTATCGATTTGATGTCAATTTCGAGCCATGGATCGTGTTTTTAAGCCACGATCATGAGACATGAAATTTAGATAAATCTTGAAAACCTTGGATCGATAGTGCACTCATTCTTTGATGTTTTTCCATGATTTCTTCATTGTACTACACTGAGAATTCCGTCACGATCGCATGGAAACAAACACAGCTCGATTTCGTGTCTGAACGAAGATTTCGTGAGTTTTAGGTTTTAACCGGAATCCCAATTTCGATGACCAGAATTTGCAGTCATTTCGACGCAATCATGTGTGCAACCTAACCATTCATCACACACGGGGTTCGGACCAGAGAGATCCCCAGACCTTATGCACGCGATGGAACTGGTCTCACCTCAATCTGATGCACGAGCGTCGTGATTTGGCCACTCAAGCGAGGCATGTCGCTGTTGATTTTCCTGTAACTCTCTTCACAAATAGAAAAATTCTCTGTAGCATTTGTTCCTGCTCAGACGTCATCAAGGGGCGAACCACATATCGAAACGCTTATCTTGGCGAGACGAACACGCTCACAAAATTTAAGTGCGATCTGGTTTAGAACAGGTGAGATGTGACCCTCAAAACTCCTTATCCGAGCTTGTGAAAACAGACACTTTTAATGGTGTTTTGGTGCAGGGAGGGTGCACGGGAATAGTGTGTGGCCTATCCATTTTCGGTATTTCACCCATAACTTTGTCCTAGAGTGATTGATTAAGCCGAAACTTGACTCATAGGGATTTTTTACCGTGACGGATCCAATGACGGTAGTCCCACAATAATTTGACGCATCAAAAATATAGTTCTAGTTGCAGGGTTCGTTTCGGGGTGCGAGAGGCCGATTTTTCTGAAATTGTTTCTTTGTTTGCATTACCTCAGACATATTGGATTGCGACAAAACTTGGCAGGTGGCTTTTTGAAGTGCTTCAAACGATTCTAACCCGTTCTGGGATAATTCTGAGATTGTCAAGAATTCCACTGTATATCAGGCTTTATTGACCAGCTTCCCCTTTATTCCGCATCAGGGACAAAAGGTGCTGAAAAATGTGTTCAAACACAATCTTGTCATTGTGACGGCCTAGATGCCTGATTAAATGTTTTCCCTTCTTTCTTTTTTTCTCCCTTCACTCATCTGCTTTCGTATATCCCTCTTAGTTTCTGTTTTATTATTATAAAATATGTATCAAGGGTTCTTCTTCAAGGAGACGCCGGGAGGCTGTCAAATTGTTATGAACCCGATCATGTCATTTTTTGTTTTCCTTTGAGTACACACGCTTGTGTGCGCTCCCCCAATGACAAGGTGGGGTCTTCAAACCCACTTGTCTTGTAATTTAATGTGTATGCGTGATTACAGGAAAACATGAAATAGGCAAAAAGAGGCGATTTCGATCCGGTCATAAATCCAGGGGGCATTTCAACGTGATCTAAGAGGGCACCTATGCAAGTTAGCCCGAGTGAGTCACAAACCCAGGTGAGGTAAGTCCCACGTCACACCTTAATTCCTCCCTCACCTGTTTGTAATCATGCTCGTGTCCTCTTGACACGGTTCACGATGGAGAGGTCTAAGATCCAGGGTCCACGTCGAACCTGGAGCTAAGTCATAAGGTCACCTCGAGCCGAGGGCGAGATTCAGGCATCTAACAAGTGGGGTCTTCAGACCCACTTGTCTTGTATTTTAATGTGTGTGTGTAATTACTGCAAAAGAAAAAGAGGCCAAAGGAGATGATTTCAAACCGGTCATAAGTCCGAGTGGCATTCCAACGTGATCAAAGAGGGCACCCACACGAGTTAGCCTGAGTGTTTCACGGACCCTGGTGAGATAAGTCCCACCTCACACCTTAATTCCTCTCTCACTGGTTGGTAATCCTACCCGTTGATGTCGGTGAGGTCTTGGTTTCCCTTCGCGTGGGGGTGAGGAAAACTTCTCTTGAACATTCGAGGGGTTCTGACGCATGGTGGACATGTGGGGCCCCTTACTTGCTGATAGGAAGCTGACAATGAGAGAGATTTTTGTGACTAGAGAGCGGATCACCCTTACGTTGCTTGAGGGCTCGGAGACACGCCCAGGCGGATGGCCCTCTTAGAACAATTATGAAGCCCTCCGGCTACTTGTCAGCATGGTTTAGACAAGAGCCCTCTTCAGGTTCTCAATCTCTCTCTCTCTTTTCACTCTCTCCGTGATATATGGATGGGATCCTGATGTCCCTCCTCCCTAGATGCCCTTCCCGAAAGGTTTTCTTACCACTAAAAAGGGGCTTGGACAGAAGTCGAGGGAAGAGTCCCAAGGGTTAGGACATGTTCGTGGGCTCACAGACGGATGGGGGTTTCCGCACTGATGGGGTCACGCTCACAGAAGTGGGAGGAAGAGAGAGAGAGAGAGAGAGAGAGAGAGAGAGAAGGAATGATTCAGCTTGGGGAAATGGGATGACCCACGCGACCAGGGCGTCCGTAGGATCGCACACTCAGGGGTACCCTCCCTCATAAAGTATTCTCTCTCTTCCTCTCTTCTCTCCCGAATGGTTTGGAGACTCATTGAATAATACAAAGTAAGAATGAACTAGCCTCTATTCTTCCCAGCCTTTGGGGTATTGGAGCTTCCAAATGGGAAACATTTTGAAAAGAGTTTCCAGGACCTCCTTTACAAATGAGCTAAGCCTGCTTATATAGAGGATTCACCAAACAGGGGTGAACGCTCAAAAGTCAAGCTTAATTGCAATTAAAATAATTGAAAAAAAATCAAAAAATTAGACATAAATGACAAAAATGCCCCTATGGTCTTTTGCCCAAATGACGTGACCGTCTCTACATGCAGGTTGCTCTACCATGGAAAGACCTTGGAAGCAAGTTCTACAACATGCGGCAACTGTTTTAGCTTTTCTAGCAACATATCTTTTTTCCACTCCTGATTGCGAGCATTTTGATGCCCGTCAATCATGTTGTGGGAGCCTTCTTCCCCGGGGTGAAAGTCCAACTAGTTTTGTAAACTTTATTTTCCCACGCATTTTCGAGGTGCATCTTTTTAGCACCTGGCTAAGCTTGCAAGCTAGAGAGGAGGTCGTTGTAATCATTTCGCACCATGTTGGGGCCAATTTGGTGTAGATTTGTGTCTTCAGCTATATTGGAAGGTTATCGGAGAAGGGGATTCCGACAAATAACTGGATTTTCTTCTTTGGTGACCTAAGGACTCAAATAAATCGAACAAGGGATTGAATGAAAGAGTCATACCAGAATGCAGCTCTGTGCGAGGTGGTTCTTTTGGACTCCTCTTGACGCCAATCCATGACCTGGATTTTGAGCTAAGCTTCATCGAATCCGAAGCCTGCTAGACCTCTTTCTTTGTCCTTGTTTCTTCAACTACTTTCCTCTTCAGAGCATTAGGGTTTTCTGGTCACGCCACAGTGAGTGCCTTAGGTCAAAATGATGAGCCTGGTGTTATCTAGAACATATCAACGTTTGAACTTAATCTGATTTCTTAGAAAGGCATCATGGGTTAGAGAAGCTGCTACCAAAAATCTGATACAACCCCATTTCTGGAGCTAGTTTGGTGAAGGCGCATCGTGCTAAGGTAAAATCCCTGAGTTGTGACACTTTGATTTGCAAGCTAACGGTGCCTCGGTGCTTGGTTTGTGACGCTTTGCTTCGTGTGCAGCCGGCACTCTCTTGCGATTAGGGGGTGTTGCCCGTCAATTAGGTGTCCTGCTGCCGAACTTTATAAAAGGAGGGGTGTCTCTTCAATTTTACCCAAGGTCTAGATCCCAAGTAAATGTAATCACCCTTAGAGCCTTTGTTCAGGCCTCCTTTTTTATGTTCACCTTTATTCAAAGTAACACTTTCAAGCAGGACCTATGGCCGGTCGGAGTCCACCCTCTCCTCCAGGAAATGTGTGGCTGCTTGAGCCTAGGTGCGTGGCTGGTGCCCCATTTTCTTTTAGTCTGACCCTTTTGTTTCACTCCTCCTTTTTCTTTGGCGACAGCAAAAAGTGTGAGGTTTTTAGCTAATGAGGCCCCTGTCTCCTCCTTAAGGCGTCTGTGCCTGCTGGTGTCGAAAGTCAAGAGACCACTGGCAAGCCCTCTTATGTGCCTCTGGTCATTCCCTCCGAGTCTTTAGCTCTTATGATCAAGGGGCTAGTCCTTGACGTTCCCCAACTTGCTCCAGTGAGTTCCTTGGTTATGACTTCATCGAGGTTGGGCTTTAAGGCACGGACCATAAGGCGGATGCTCCAGACAGGACTTGAGGGCTTGAAGGAATGCCCCCTTTCCAACCTCTAGGAGGGGATTGAAGGGGTGAGGGCTTGTGCGGCCCATCTGCGGGGTGTGGATCTAGACACGGAGTCCTCCAGCTAGTTGGAGGAGTTGCTGCAGAACCTTGAGCAGTGGGGAGCTGCAGGCCTCTCGGCAGAGGCCTCTATCACATGGCTTGACGAGTCCTATCTGGCTCCACTAAGGGCCGAGTTGGCTGCTCAAGAAGCCCGGGTGGAAGGCTACAAACTGGGGGGCGGTAGAAGCACTTGTCATGGCGCCCTGCTTAAAGTGAAGAAGCGCGAGACCAAGCAAGAGATTCAGAGGATCACAGGGTTGCAAACCCATACCGACACCCGAAAGGAGCACTGGTAGCATCTTCAGGAAGCTCTAGCTGGCAACTCTTAGCGGCTGAAACAAATAGACTTGGAGATGAGGATGGTTACCGCCCTATCTGAGTCTGTAGTCGAAGACATCACCCGTGGGGAGGAGCGGGTGGAGGCTATATTGAGGGAGGTGGGGAAGCTGAAGTCGAGGATGCAGGAGGTGTTCGACAACTTCTGATATTTTGTGTGGGCCTTGTGTGCCCACTAAGATTTTGTAACATCATGTGCATGTGAATAAGACAACTATTTTACTTATCCTTTTTCATTTGATTCATTTGAGGTTTCTCATTTCTTTACACCTCTCTTTTTGATTGCGCGTCTTCCCCTGCCTTTCTCTTTTTTTTTTTGAGAGGGAGAGCGACAAGAATGACACGAATTAAGGCTCTTATCGGGAGGGTGCCCGATCATTCTCCTTGGGTGCCATGAACTCCTACCGGTGCACAGTTGTGTCAGGAGGTAGTTTTAGAGTCGAACCTTCGTGACTATATTGGCGTCTGCTTAGAGTTCTGCCCTTGAGACTGCCATCAATATGCGCCTTAGGTCCCTACTCCCTGAGGGGTTCTTGTGACGTGATGCTGACTTTCCTCGGCAAAGAAGACCTGCCATGGGATGAAGTTGCCAAGGGTAGGTTGAGGGGGCAAGAGTTCTGCCCTGTCCAAGTGTGGGGGGGACTGGCCGCCTCTGGTTGGCGTAACTGGCCCCTCCAGGTCATGCCTTTCCATTCCAAGCCGACAGGATTCATGCACATGGGGTGTAATATCGTGCCTGCGCGACGGGTTCTGTCGCTGCTGGTGTCCTTTGGTCTTCATCGGGCATGATACATCTGCCATGGTGTTTACAACTTAGAGGTAGAAGACTCAGAGGTGTCGGTGATAGGGCTTCGAGCTCGCTCTGTTCCCAGACTGGGGTAAGGAAACTGGTGGGGTTTTCTACTCCAAAATGGGGCCTACTCTTCAATCGTGGCTATCCACCCATCTTGAATGTATCCCTGAAGGATGTCCAGGAACCCATAGCAGTAACACATGTCGTGACCACTCAGCTAGTGGTAAGGGCACCACAGGTCTTAGATTTTTCCAACTACTTGTATTTGCATCTTGGGGCGTGGGGCACAATTATCGCATCCTGCACTATCGCCTCAAAAAGAGTAAGGAGCCAGCAGAGCTGTGGCTCGGCCTCAAGGACTTCATCATCCAGCTCCTCATGGATTGTGACCATGTGACAGGCATCAGATGTCTCGAAAGCCTTCTTGAGGTCCTCCAAATTGAGCTGGGCCCTCTTCAATTAGGGCTTCAATATAGTCTTTGAGCTGGATACAGTCCTCGACGGGGTGCCCTAGCATTTGGTGGAATGCGCAGTAGTTGGGATGATCAATCCACTCTATGTGGTACGACCGTTTACTAGGCGGAAGGGTCTCCATGTCTTGCTCAATCAACATCGTACGGAGGGTTGACACCCATGCCCTGTTCAAGCTATACTGTTGACTGAGTTTCCTCTTGATCTCGTCAGTTTATTGGTAGCTGCGCGGTGGTGGCACCTTGCTGTAGTCCTTCTTTTGGGGTGGCTCCTGTTGTGCCAACCCCTGGATCTACGGTTAGAGCCCCTTGGAGGTGTCCAACATTCCCATGGGGGTTGTGTTGGATTTTGGTTAGGAAGCGCTCATCACTGGCACGCTGATCAGATTCTTGGATTGATCAGTGCAGGGGTTTGTCCTGTTGCCCCAGATTTGGCCCCCTGCTGAGGTTTGGGTTGAGCCTCTGGCATGATGCTTCAGCAAGCTCTCGATCTTGGCCACCTTAGTGATCATTTCGCAGAAGGTGGTGCGGTTGGAAGCCTCGACATGTAGGGAGATTTCTCTCATGTTTCTGACCTACGTATGGATGGCTTCCACCTCGCTCATGTGATTGGTTTGACAAATTGCAATGTCTCTCCATTACTAGATATATTGGCCCACCGATTCGTCGGGGTTTTGGGCCGTGGTGAGGAGCTCTATGGCCTGTACGTCCAGCTCTCCTTCATAGAAGCGTTTGTAGAAGAGTCGTTCCATCTTCTTCTAGGAGTTGATCGAGTTGGGCAGCAGGCAGGCCTACCATTTTAAAGGAGGCTGACCAAGGTCGCCATGAATTGTTGAAGCAGCAATCCTGAGTCAAAGGCCGACTCTTGACTGACCGATATGAAGTGGGCTATGTGCTACTGAGGTGAGCCCATGCCATAAGAAAGTGGTAACCTTCCCTTTTGATACCCGACTGAGAAGGGCAATTGATCGACAGAAGGCGGATAGGGCTTTTGGTATGAGAGGTTGTCCTGCGCTTTTGACAATTGCAGCCCTCGGATGTTTCTATTGATCATCTGCTAGACGTCCTCCTGTGGGAACATCGACGGTGAGGCTTGAGGAGCTGTATCAGGACGAACTTCAAGAGCGGGACGAGGATTCAGAGACCTCTACGCTGGAGCTGAAGCCGAAGGCTGAGGTCTTTCTTCCTCCCGAAGTGGTGGCTTAGGGGGAGAGTTGGTTTTTTGGTGGGAGGAGACGGTTGACAATGCCTCCTCGAGCCCTATGAGCACATCTAAGATGTTGTTCAGAAGGCTCTTGAGGCGAGCCATCGAGCTTTCAAGCCCTTCCTCATTCTGACCTACCATCATGACCTCAATAGCTTGGCCGAGGCCAGGTAATTCAGAGGGAGGGGTGACCCTGATCCTCTTCGTGCTCCTATCGTGGACCCCGGAGAGCAACGATTGGTCTTGCTCTGTCTGGGCTCGAGCTTGCTTGATGGCCCGAGTAAGTACGGGATTGGGGCAGCCCAATGGATGGCCTGTTGTCGGGCTCGGTGCTTGAAGTCCTTGGGGCCCATCTTCATCCTTCGGCACTTGACGACCATGGGGCCGAGGGTCCGATGAAGTAGGGTCATCTTCTTGTGCTTTGACAATGTTAGAGTGGGCGACATTGCCATCATCGCCCCCTCTTCAGGTTCTCAATCTCTCTCTCTCTCTCGCTCTCTCTCTCTCTCTCTCTCTCTCTCTTTTCACTCTCTCCGTGCTTTAGGGAAGGGATCCTTATGTCCCTCCCAGAAGGGTTTCCTGACCATTAAAAGGGGGCATGGACAGAAGTCAAGGGAAAAGTCAAGGGCAGAGTCTCGCGGATTGGGACACATCCACAGGATCACGGATGGATAGGGGGGGTTCCGGGTAGATGGGGTCACCTGCAAGGAAGTGGGAGGAAGAGAGAGAGAAGCTGCTATCGGAAAACTTTGACACAGCCCATTTCCAGAACTTATTTGGTGAAGCTGCATCGAATTAAGGTAAAACCCATGAGTTGCAAGGCCGCATGAGCATAACCCCTTTTAGAGGGGTCTGATTGAGCCCAAATTTGGTCCTTAGGGTTTTTTTAACATTCTGAGCACAATGGCGATGGTCAGGTGCCTTGCAACAGCCTTTCTCACAAGGATATAAAGGGTCCTTCTTTGGTGCAAAGGCACCTCACTCAGGTCACTAGGCTGGAGGCTTTATTTCTCGGCACCATTCTGGCCTGTGAGTGTTCTATGAACGCGCTAGACCAGACTGTCGTCGGCTCTCTCCTTATTCGCACAGGCTCATGGAAGTTTATAAAAAAGGACGTACAACACCCATGTCCTCCCGACACGGTTCACGAGAGAGCGGTCTCAGGTCTCGGATCCATATCGAACCTGGAGCCAAGTCATCAGGTCACCCTGACTTGAGGGCTAGATTGAGACCCACCTATCCAACATTCTCTGATCATGGAAGTTTCCCCTTGCCACTAAAGATTTCTCTGTCTCAACCGACTCCTCCAAAAGGGGTGGAAAACCATGGGCTACCCTTTATGAGGTTGATAAAATCAAGTACGATGTAGTTGGACATCTAAGGAAACTCCTAGCTCTCCTTAGCGTCTACGATGCCCTTATGCTGTCCAAAGATTTTTTAATGGCACTCATACAGGCACTCTCCACTACAGAGGTGTATGAGACTGAGGTCGAGCAAATCGAAGTTGACCTCGAGGTACTCAGTAATTGTATGGCCATCACTTTCTCTGATGATGACCTACAACTGGGACACGGATTACATAATCGACCCTTCTTCGTGATGAGTGAACTCCAAGCCTGTTTGATCAACAGGATCATACTGGATGGGGGATCGACAGTAAATTTGATGCCCTGGAAATCCTCAGTTGGCTCAGCCTAAGCACAAACCAACTCGAACCAACAACCATAACAATTGAAGGATTTTACCAGCCTGAGGAGAAGTCGGCTGGAACAATTTGGCTCAAGCTTAAAATTGGAGATTTGAAGGCCACTACATTGTTCCATGTCATTCACGCCGACACCTCTTACAACATCCTACTCGGTCGACCTTGGCTCTATGAGCAAGGAGTGGTCCCATCCACCTTACATCAATGTTTCAAATACAGTCGCGAAGGGAAGCAACGCACTATCCACGCTGATAAGAGGCCATTCCCCATCGCTAAATTGCAATATGCTAACGCGAAGTACTACTTCACGAATCCAATGTGACCCAAAATGCTTGAGATGTTGGTAAAAGGAAGCCTAAACCCAAGGTTAGGGGAAACGGCTCTGACCTCTCATGAAGATGTCGAAGACATGGCGAAGTCTCTTGACTACCTTTTTCAAGAGGAGAAGAGATACGGGATAGTGTTCCCCCTAACATCAGTGGACGAGAATCTCGCCACAGATATGCCAAGGTAAAAAGACTAGGGAAGGGGTTAGTCTCGAATTCCCCCAGCATAAGAATCCCCAATGGCAGAGACCAAAGATGGATGTAATAAAGTCACGAACATGGATCTAAACCCGTCTACACTTGCGGGTGCTCACACTCAGATGGGCATGAAAAGGTTGCACATCCCTGCCCATATCAGAAATGAAGTAGTACTTAGAAGTGAAGTTGGGCAGAAACCAAACCGAAAAGTTCTATGCATTCCAGCCTCATTGAAAATTGAGGAGTAGTTTTTGCCAGACCATGTTGATCAAAACCTCAAGGTACTACAGATACCTGAAATGCTATACACCGAAAATGACTGGAATAATCTACACTAAACTCCTACAAAGTGACAACAAAACACTCTTAAAACCCTTCAGATCCCTAAAACATTGTCTATCTCGGTCCCCGAAAGACAGAACGCGGAGGTCAAACCCATGAGTCAAGCTCAAAACCCCAATAAAACCCTGCACCTCGCCACCTCCCTGATCGAAGAAGAGTCGCCTCGCCAAGAGAGCAGGAGCGGACCATCTTTCCCTAGTTACGGTGCTGCCAACACCTTTGATCGACAACATGAATCCCAAATGCAAGCCTCAACATCAATTGTAGAAAAGAAAAAGCAAGATTCACATGACCAAGCAGAGGCCGTTAGAAAAGGGAAGGCTAAAATGGAGGACGAAGCATCCCCTGGGCGTGCCTCTGAACCTCTGCTCGGGTTCACTCCAGAAACTCAAAAAACAGCCATGCGAATAAGCCCGCAGATCATTCACCTCCTAGAGGTCGCCATTATTCCTGGGTGGGACTTATATAGTTTAGAAGCTCATCAAATCATGAAGAAGATGGACAACGAGCCCTCCCAAAACAAGGGATTAAACGACAGTAAAGGGATAATAGCAGCCTTTGCTGTCATTCAAGCCACGCCTTCTTTACCTCACCAGACAGAGGGAATCAATTACCTAGGTTGTCCAAGCTTGCCTTCGGGACATTCCCCCGTCGAATAGGTTTCTCATGTGATGACCTCAAAAGGAATGCCCATGCTCCTTCAGGGATGCACCTCTGGAGAATCCTTTGGCCAAGAATCCCAATAGATAATAAAGTCGATCAAGGACATACGGGGTCAATAGATAGGACGCAAGAACAGGCTGTCGACGTATCATCACTTGAACTAGAAGAAATAGAGGAAGCTTCGGAAGTCTTAGAGGAATACATAGGATTTCTAAAGGCCATACGAGATGTGTTCACTTGGCATTATGAAGAGATGCTAGGTCTCGACCCATGAGTTGCCATCAACAGACTGGGGATCAACCCTTCGCAAAAGCCAGTCAAAAAAAAATCAAGGAGGTTCAGTGTAGAAATAGAATTCCAAATTAAAGCAGAAGTGGATAAGCTCTAGACAAGATGGTTTATTTGGGAGGTCAAATACCCAAGGTGGTTGGCCAACATCGTCCCCGTCCAAAATAAGAATGGGCAGATCAGAGTTTGCATCGACTTTCAAGGCCTAAACTCAGCCTGCCCTAAAGACAACTTGCCACTCCCATTCACTGAATTGTTGATCGATTCAACCACCAACTGCTAAGCATTCTCCTTCATGGAGAGCTATTTCAGCTATAACCAAATAAGAATGGCCCTTAAAGACAAAGAGGCTACAACATTCTTAACCCCAAAAGGAGTCTTTTGTTATACGATGATGCCCTTTGGGCTAAAAAAATGTTGAAGCTACGTATCAAAGAGCCATGGCCACTGTTTTTGAAGATATGCTTCACAAAGAGGTCGAACGCTACGTCGATGACCTCGTCATCAAATTTGACGACAGGGGCAATCATATAAAAATCCTAGGGAAATTCTTCGAGAGACTCCGCATTCATCAACTCAAGATGAACCCCCTAAAATGTAACTTTGGTTTACGATCCGAGAAGTTCTTGGGATTCATCATCAAGTATAGGGGTCTCAAAATTGAGCCCCTCAAAATCAGAGCCACTCAAGAAATGCCGTCACCACAAAATCTACAAGAGCTCAGGTTCCTCCAAGGCTAGTTGGCCTACATAAGGAGGTTTATGTCTAATTTGTCATGGTGGTGCCAAACCTTCTCTCACTTACTAAAAAAGGATATACCATTCATATGGGAGGAAGCAAGCATGTCAACTGGCATTCGAAAATATCAAGAGCTATCTGCTCAAACCCCCAGTCCTTTCTGCACCTATACTAGGAAAATCCCTCATTCTCTATCTAACTGTGCATGACCAATCGATCAGCACCCTACTTGCTCATTCTCTATGTGACTTGCTCCTCAGATGTATCGACCAAGAAGAGGCAAACAAGGTACACAAAGAGATCCATCAACCAAGAAAAGGCAAAAAAGGTACACAAAGAGATCCATGCTGGGGTCTGTGGGCTCCCCCAATCAGGGCCCAAACTCTATAACAAGATCGTCTGGATAGGTTACTACTGGCCTACCATGAATGTCGACTCCATCGTGTTCGTGAAGAGCTGCTCTGTGTTCCAAATTCACTTAAGTCTTATTCTCCAGCCCCAAGAGCCTCTCCATCCGATAGTGGATTCCTGACCCTTTGCCCAATGGGGCATGGAAATTGTGGGTCCCATGGACTCACCATCTTCCTCAAGACATGTGTTCGTACTTGTTACAACAGATTACTTCTCCAAATGGGCCGAAGTTGTCCACCTCAAGAAGGTCCTCGGCCCTGCGGTAGCCAATTTCTACGCCACCACATTATATACCGATTTGGTGTCCTCGACCTGATCGTCTCCGATAAAGGTCCCTAATTCTGAAGCAGCCAAATCGATAAATTGGCTAAAAAATTAGGGTTTACATGAATTTATTGAACCATGTACCATTCGAGGGCCAATGGATTGGCCAAGGCCTTTAATAGAACTCTCTTTAACGTCTTGAGGAAATCCATCTCTGACACTAAAATAGACTGACATGAAAGACTGTCAGAAGTTCCGTGGGCATACCGCACCATAGCTCGAGGCTCGACTCAGTTGACTCCTTTCTCTGTGGTATACGGAGGGGAAGCCATTCTACCCCTGAAAATTCAACTACCTTCCCTCAGGATAACCCTCCATTATGAGAAGATGGTAGAACAACGAGTTACTCTAGATGCTCTTGATGAAAAAAGGCTGCAGGCGCAACAAAATCTCGAAATGCACAAGAATCACATGCAGCGGGCTTTCGGCAAGTCAATCAAAATAAAGACGTTTGCAAAAGGAGAGCTGGTCCTAGCAATAAGATGACCCCACCCATCGCCGCTCATGGGTGGAGCAAAGGAAAGTTTGAGTTGAAATGGGAAGGCCCCTGCATAATAAGAAAAGCCTTCCCCAACGGGGCATACTTGTTGGTCAACCACGAAGGAGAGGAGGCCATGCCCCTGATTAACAGTAGGTATCTAAAGAAATATTATCTCTAGATGAGAGTCTAAAGAGGTAGTCTAGGCGCAAAAAAAAAAGAAGAAGAGAAAGAGGCACGAAAAGAAAGAGGAGAACTTCATTAAAAAAAAAAAGGAGGTTACAAAAGGATGGCGGATCCCAAAACGAGCGCACAATGTAAGAGATCCTAAAAACCATCGAGTGCTTCGAGCATCCTTGCCTTCAGCGTTCGTACCCTCTTCTGAATGACTTGGTTCTGCTCCTCTAAATGAGAGACGTTTGCCGAAGCCTCTACAGAAGAGTCACGGGCTGCCTGCGCCTTGGAACGTGCCTCTTCCAAGATCTGAGCCCTCAAAGCTATTCCCTTCTGATAATCGTTTTGACGTTCCTTCAAGTTGGCTACGCGAACCTGATGGAGTGCGATCTCATCCTCCGCCTCCACAATCGGACGGCTACACTTCGTCCTTCATCCATGAGCCAGAAATGATCAGCAACAAGTCGTTCTTCCCACTTTTGTGTAACGCCTCCACGTCAGCTAATTCTTGAGCTGCTTTCTTTCCCGAGGACTGATATACATCAAATGACGCCACGACGAAAGTCTCATGCGAAAGAGCTTCAACACCCCAATCCGCCAAATTCTATAATAACTCCTTCAACCGTCTAAAAGCATCTTCATTCTGATGCATGAACATCAAACTGGTTGCACAAGAATCCAAAGCCCCAACATGCTCCTTCAATTCAGAGAGAGCATAATTCTTGAGCTCCTGAAGCCCTGAGCGAACCATGCAACGAACTATGGCCTCCTTGAAACCTAACTCCGGGGAGGGCAGATTCAGGGAAGCAATCACAAAAAGAGGCCAAACATTTAGAGTAAGATCCCCGGTCCAGACAGTCAGGTTTTCTCTAGAAACAGCTGACAGAGGGAGGAGACCTTGGTCAGCTCCTACGCTTAATCTTGTTTTTAAAGAAACAGGAGTAGAGCCCACTAGGCTCATCACAGAGATAACCTCAACTCCACATGCTACAAGAGATAGAGTCGAGGATGAATGGGCATATGCTCTCGAGTGTTTAGCTAATGGGACTGCTACGGAAGTGCCTCCTCTTTTCTCACCAGCGCTTTTCTCCAAAACCATGACTGCTAATAGGGAGCCACCTTCGCAAGGCTGGACTTTTCGACCTCAATGAAACAGCAAAAAACTCTATGTGAAGGAGATAAACACATAACAATGAAAGCCGGAGCTCCTCTATCTCCAAACAAGAACCCCTCCTACGAATAAGAAATGCCTCTCCCTGTCCCTCTTATAATCACGAACGGGAAGAGGAATTGCCCAGAAGCTTGCCACAGGACACGCATCCCAATCATGGAAGAACACCAAGCCACACGCGACGTGAAACGTCTCGTAAAAATAGGGCCCATGAAGCGTAACACATGCGAAACGTTGCATGGCTCAAGGGTATGACAGGTACTAATCGCCCGCGTAATGAAAGCGTCCTACGAACGAGGAAGATCATGCTCATCTTAAGGAGAGTAGCCATGTAGCCATTCAAAGCATCGTGCTAACCCAAAGCACATCGTTAACCAAAATCACGATTATCCATAGCGCACGACACCCCAAAAAGACGGTGCACCCACACTGAGTCAACCACTAGTCCAGGTATGTAACACCCTCTTTCTACTTTTTAATAAATTCTGAACTACCCTAAGAACACATCACTTGTCCCAGAACACACTCACACACCCATAAGCAAGGGAACTTCGTTCCTCGTGCCACTCACACTCAAGAAGGAGGCATCTGGGCCGTCCAAGCAAGGTAGATCATGCCACCCAAAAGAATAAAATAAAAAAGGAGAGAAGTCGATAGAGAAGGAACAAGGAGAAAATACGCTAAAAAAGAAAAAGGAAAAAAAGAGAGAGCATTCAAGGTGAAGAGAAAGAGGATTTATTCATAGATAAAGGGATGTACGAATTTCTGTTACAGCGAAACCATCTTTGAAATGGCCTTTCATCAGAAAGAAAAAAAATAAAACTACTGCTACGTGATGGCTGTGAAAGATGCTTCGATTTCCTCAAGGAGCAAGCGACCATTGATTCTTTTCGAAAAGGAATCGAACACCTAAAGATCAAAGACATCACTCCACAAGGGCAAGATCCTTCTGTCATGACCCCACCCCTGACCCCTTTTCCGTACTCGATGGAGGGTGACCAAGTGCGGGTTCATGATCCATGGTAGCGCACGTAACTAAGGTTAGAGTTGACTCAATGCCATTATAACAATAATCAAAGAAAACCATGGAAAATAACTAAGTACAAAACTCTAAGTGCAGATAAATATTCAAATTTGCGAGGATCCATACACCAAGAAAAAGTATTACATCAAAATAAACCCTGAATCTTGCACCTTAGTCTGGAGCACCAGGGCCCAATATTACATTTCCAAAATAAACAAAATTCAGGCTGAACCGCCGAACTACATAAAGATCTAAGTTTCTTCTCCCGTGAGTAAAGCTTCAACTCCCAACTGCAAATCATGAGCTTCTGGTGCTCCACCTGGCGCTATTGATCTAGAATAGGGGAGATACAGGGGGATGAGTTATAAAGCCTAGTAAGTAGATCTAGGTGTTATGCATTATTAATGAGTCTATTCATGCATCATAAGAAGCTCTTCCAAGAAGTCATGAGGCAGCAATCATGTAAATAAGAAATCAAATAAATGCATCAATGTCAGTTATCATTCAATCATTACAATCATCAGCATTCACATGCACTATTCAAATATTACCCACTCACTTGTTAGTTCGTCAAGCCCTATCCATCGGGTTTAGCCAATCCCATTGCTTAGGACCTCTACCATCTCTCGGGAGGGAGGCTAATGACAAGAGGGTGAATCTACTTCGTAATGCCCTCATACTCACACACACGGTCCCCAGCACGCATTGGGGTTTTTGATAGGCACTTACCTTATTAGGCATCAGTCACTAGTCTCATCCCATGAATTTTGGGGGGTGCAACCCTCCCATTTAACTTTCCCTTAACTGCATCCTATCATTCAGCAAATTAGGGGTCATGGTCGGCATCACTTTTCTCAATATAGCATTCCCCACTACCGATGGGTGTCCCATCGCATAGTGGGCAGTATCAATAAAATAGTATCCACTATTGACAGATGCCCCATCGTGCAGTGGCCAGTTTCACAGTATCATAACAAAACAGTACCCACTATTAATGAGTGTCCCATGGCATAGTGGTCATTATCACAACATCGTAACATGCTCAAGCATTAAATTCATTCATTGCTAAATTAGTGCCTTGTGACAAAGAATTCAATTTTCATCATGCAGAGCTTGAATCTTACTTAGGGCTATCTAGCAGTAACATAACATGATGATACTTGGCATAACACATCCATCATATGAGAGCTATCACATGGTATTTACGCTTAGCAATTAGTATTAACATTACTACACTTATCATGTAACATTCGTCACAAAACTATCACATTAGTATTGCACTTGTCAAATTTCACAGAATATATAACTGCATAGCATCAGTCACATAACACTATGGCATTTAGTAACCATCACGTGAAAACTATCACTTATCAAAGATCACACTGTACCACTTGAGTTTCTTAGTGAGTGATCCAGTAAAAGATAACATGATACAAACATAGAGCTAAAATTTCAATGACATGTAACGGTGATGTATCCGTCTTCTCGGAGGCCTAACTCCGAATCTAGGAAGAGCATCAAAATAGTTCAAACATGCAACTTCAATCTTACATGCGGATCTTTAAAATGGCCGTGTTTTGAAGATATTTGGAAGATGCTTGATTGGTCAAAAGCTCGGCACAAACAAAGTGACAGTTGCTGGAATTTCTTGCAACTACGAACAGGGACATACCCTCATATTTCGGGGCATATCTCTTAATCTATGGGGAATTTCAAAATGCCTCAAACATGTAACTTTAAACTCACTCATGGATTTGGGTATCGTTTGGTCGGTCAAAAGCTCAGCGCAAAATGCTTGATAGTTGCTGGAAATTATAGCAAATGTGGACAACGACTTATTCCAACATTTTAGGGCATATCTCTCAATCTATAGGAAATTTTAACATGGCGCAAAAAGAAAACTTAGAGTAGCTACGCATATCTTTAAATTCAAGACTGATTTGTGCTCATTTGGACCCGGTTTGGTCACTGAAATGTTTAATACAAAAGCCCTCACAGGTCCTGGAATTTCCTCTCTTCCAAGTTTTAGCATGATTTCAAATAAAACTCCTCACTTCACAAATCTAAGTAAATTTCAATGCAAAACCTCATTCATGTTAAGCAACTTCATTAGCTTTTACAACTAAAAATTCAATTTATAATACTCAATCAATCATTCAATCCCATTTTAATTCAATTACATCCATGCTCTCCATCCTATCATTCTACTCATCTACATTCCTTGAAATCTATGGCTATTAATTGTAAGTGATGAAAGAACACCAAATGTACTTACTTAATGCTCACGGTGTCTTCAAACTTCTCACTCGTGGGCCTCCTTAAGTTCCAATGAAGGCTTCTTCAAAGGCACCAATCGACTCTCACTTTGCTTCTTAGAGAGAGAGAGTATGAGACGAGTGAGGGAAACGGTGCTTAAAGAGGAGGGGAGAGGGCTTGAGTACCCACGGTAGGTCGGATCCACTGTAGCTGACTTATAAGGCACTGACAAGAGCGGCGCTGATACGTACGACATTGACAACTGCGGTGCTGGCAGCAGCCACATGTTCTCCTTACACCCGCGGCAGTCACTCTACCCATTCATCAACTTCACATGCGTCATTACTCCATTTCACGCACGGCATTACTCCATTTCACACGCGGCGTTACCTCTCAAATTCAGGCGTGGTGATACCCCTTACGAGTGCGGTGATACCTCCAATTCACACGCGGCATTACTCCTTACGCGAGCGGTGATACCTCCATTTCAAACGCGGCGTTACTCCTTACGTGTGCTGTGATACCTCCATTTCATGCGCGGCGTTACTCCTCATGCAGGTACCACCATTTCATGCTTGGCGTTACTTATTATGCGTGCAGCGATACCTCCATTTGACACGTGGTGTTACTCTTTACACGCGGCGATAGTCCTTTACATTCACGGCGTTATGCCTCTTCAACTACACTATTGCCGTTGGCATCTCATAACTGGGAAATTTTGTGGTCGTTACACTTTAAAGAAAACTTGGAATACCTTGATAGAAGAACCTCCCTCGTGCGAGCTATGAAGCTGCCTTTCTAAGCTAGCAGCCATCTCCAAGGAGTGGTTCTCTCTAAGAAAGGCCTTACAAAAACCAAAGAAGACTCCTTGTTCTTTCTAGTGACAAAGTGAAGTTGAAAAAGAGGAGCCATCAAAAGACAGCCAGAACAAAACATCCCTCTTGTTATAATAGGTGACTTATCCAAGCACTAGACAGCAGACACGACCAATTTCCTCACTTGGTTGATCTTCACCACCAAAGGGACAACTGAGTCAAAACCTTCACCACCCATCCCTTGATGAACGAGACTAGTGGTTAGGTGCCTCGATCTCGCCCTCCAGATCTAGATGATTGGGCGGTACGCGTCTCAAGTTTCTAGAGAACTCGATACTTGAGATCGCTCTCTCGGGAACCCTGCTCAAGAACAAGGGCAGGTACACCTACCGTTGAGAGAGGAAATTAAGATGGGTTTGGGACTTTTTAGGGCCAGCTCACGTGGGTGCCCTCTTAAATCATGAAGAAAGCCCTTCAGTTCTACAGCTGGTTCAAAATCATCGCCCTGGGCTTCTACTCTTCTGTTTCTGCAATCACACACACATGGTTAATGTTACAAGACAAGTGGCCCAAGGGACCCCACCTTATCTTTGAGCGAATGTACACAAGCGTGCACATGCAAAAGAAGAAGGGAAGAATGAGAGGATAGAGATTGGGGTGAGAAGAATTTGAACAAGAGGTTAGACTGACACAGTGGCTAGACTATTAGGTGATTGACCCATTGAGGTAGCAAGATGAGCTCGGTAACTCAGACTGGCACAATGACATTACTATTAGATGATGGTACCAATACTGACCCGCCTAACACGATGGCTAGTCTGGCATGACAATAAGACGGGGATAGTAACTCTGATCGGCACAATGACATTACGGCTAAATGATTGGACTTACCATGACAGTGTTAGTCTCAACCTCCCTTGATCAAACAAGAGAGGAAGAAAAAGAAGAGAGAATAGAAAGAGAGGGAAAAGGGAAAATAGAAGAACAAAGAAGGGAAGAAAAGCAAGAAAAGTATGAGAGAAGAAGAGAAAAGAATAGAATGAAGATTGAAGAAAAGGTAGAAAGGCAGAAAGAGAAAGAAGAGAGAGACTGAGAGAAGAAGAAAGAAGAGAGAGAAAGAAGAGAGAGATTGAGAGAAGAAGAAAGAAGAGAGAGAAAGAAGAGAAAAAAAGGAAGAGAAAGAAGAAAGAGAAAGGAGAAGGGAAACAGGGACGGTGATGGACTCTCGTCGTCCATGATCGAAGAGAGAGAAAGGGCTAAGAAAAATACCGACAGTGATAAGCCTTCTCCACCTAAGGTAGAAGAAGGAGAGAGGATGAGAACATGAACGACGATAAACCTCCGCTATTTGTGATAAAGATGATGATGAGAGAGAAAATATGGACGGTGATGAGCCTCCAACGTCCATGAGAAAGAGATGAGGAAAGAGAAAACATGGACGGTGGTGAGCCTCTGTCATCTGTGGCAAAGAGATGAGAGAGAGAACATGGACGACGATGAGCTTTCATCGTCTATGACAAAAGAGAGAGGAGAGAGAAAATACATGGACGACGATGAGCCTCCGCCGTCCATGATGAAGAGATGAGAGAAACAACATGGACAATGATGAGCTTTTGTCATCTATAACATAGGAGAGAGGAGAGAAAAAATGCATGGACGACGATGAGCTTCCATCATCCATGACAAAGGAGAAGGGGAGAGAAAATGCATGGACGGTGATGAGCTTCTGCCATCCATGATAAAGGAGGAGACTCAGATAGTGGCCCTGCCCACCACTCGGGTTAAGGCTCAACCCATTGTATGTGTCTCATGGAAAGTCATCATGCCCAGTGATAGACCTCGTTGTGCATGAATGGAGAAGGAAGGGAGAAGGGAGAAAGAAGGAAAAAGAAATCGAAAGTCACACACGGTGATTTCCCTTTACCATGCATGTTGAAGAAGAGAGAGAGAAAGAACGAGAGACAGAGATCAAAGGAAGAGAGAGAAAGAGCTTAAGATGAGAGGTGGAGAGAGAAAGAGATAGAGATGAGAAGAGGAGAGAGAAAGAGATAGAGACGAGAGAAGGAGGGAGAAAGAGATAAAGATAAGAGGAGGAGAGAGAAAGAGATAGAGATGAGAGGAGGAGAGAGAAAATTACCTTACTGAAGGGTACCAGCCTTTTTCTTCTTTCCCCTCTCTCTCTCCAAGACGCACCCACAAACTCAAAGTAAAAACTCAAATTTTATTGATGAGCGTGAAGAAGGAAGGGAGCCCTTTACAATTAGGTTGAGTGCACTCCCACCTGAGTGGCATTCGCTACCTCGGATCACTATCTCGTACTTTGTCACCCTCCAGCTATTACGTTAGGGGTCAGGGGGCTATGACAAAGGCCCACCAGAAGTGGTCTTCGAGCCACTAATGCATCGCATGTTGATCTCTAGGCTTGAGGCAACTCAAACACTGGAACCAAACGAGCACATGACTTTCAAGGCAATCGAAAGTCTCTCAAGAAAATGCACATGTATGTCGGAAGTCCGAAGGCTACTCCAAATAAAAAGATGAGTATTTGAAATACCCAGCCTTTCAGTTCACCAGGGGTTGGGTCACAAACTACCCTAAACACTACTGTGGGCCATGGACACACCTGCAGGTCTGATGATGCCATCAGCGGTAAAGGGAAAGGAGCATCGAACACGCCCCTCACTACCTCAAAGCCCTTAACTATGTGGTACTTGAAGAAGTGTCCTTCGAGTACCTTCATGTCTACTACTCCCTCTTGATACCCACGAAATGACTCTAAAGATTGGACTCAGGGCAAGATGGGGCATCCAACAACGTCCAAACAACATACCCTCCTCAAGGCCGACCCAAGCTGTCAAAATCGACTTCGAGCTCCCTCCTCTTAGGGTACCATACATTGCCCAGATTGATTAAATTTGCCCTCATCTCTATGAGTCGAGCTAGTAGAGAGGGACATCAAAATCGGTTCCAATTCTAGTAGAAGATCTACTGGGGCCTGTGAATTAAACAGACAAAGGGGATGGAAGTGCCACTCTGGAATCCCAAAGTAGAGACTTCAATCTCAAAAGACCTACTAAAATGAAATCGGTTCAACCCATTACAAGTCATGAAAACACCTGAGATGAGCGACAATGCTCACTATTGTATCGTTGAGACAAGGAAATAAGAACCCCGTTCGTGTGGTCCACTGCCATAAGGCCATAGTAAGCAAATAAAAGAGAGAAAATCATTATGGCCTGTAGAGCTCGACGTGGAGTGCCTGTAGAGCCCGATGTGGAGAGACTATTGGAGAGCTCAACCGGAGGAAACTCTTCAAATTAAGAGGCATGCCATATGCTGGTATTTCATGATTGATGTACAGCAGCTCCAGTTGACCGACTATGGTTGCAGTCAGGAAGGAGGTTAAAATCAATCTAGAGACTAGCCCCATAAAAACTCTTGAAATATCTTGGACGATCATTGATTCCCTATTCGGATCCATCTACTTTCATTCATGAACCACCCTCCCTTACTTAGACACTTTACCTTCCCACACCAAATTTTCTGCACCATTACAATCTTCAACCCATCATACCTCACTTACACCTGCCCCAGCCACGCAGTCTAGCCAGCCTCCTTTGTCAAATACCATGGCTACAACTGACTCTTCCCTGATAGTTGTAGTAAACCCTTCCGCTACAAAAAGTACCCCTCCGCCACCTATCCCATTGAAACCAGTGGAAAACCAAGGAACTGCCCATCCTAAGGCCCACAAAATCAAATATGATGTGATCAAGCACTTGAGGAAGCTTCTAGCTCTCGTGAGTTTTTATGATGCTCTCATGTTGTCCGAAGACTTTCTTATGGCTCTGGTATAGGCCTCTCCCATCTGAAAGTATATGAAATGGAAGTCGAATGAGTCGGGGTAGACCCTCCAATACGCAATAGCTGGCTTTCACATTCTTTGACGATGACCTACTGGTGGGAGAGAAGTTCTCTTTGTGACTGGCGAGGCGCATGCCAGTCAGGTCAACCTAATCATGCTTAACGGGGACCGGCAGTGAACGTTATGCTTCGGAGGATTCTTACCCGAATTGAGTTAAGTGTGGAGAAACTTGAATCTACCAGCCTAGCGGTTCAAGAATTAATCAATCTAAAGAGAAACCAGCTGGTACTATCCGTCTTAAGCTCAAAATCGAGGATTGGAACACTTCAACGTTGTTCCATGTTATTCACACAGACACCTCTTACAACATCCTACTGGGTCGTCCTCGGTTACATGACCAGGGTCTTGATCCATCCACACTCCATCAGTGCTTCAAATATAGTCGGGAAGCAAGGCAATACACATTCTATTTTCACAAAAGACCATTTCCAGTCGCTGATCCCATTATGCTAATGGAAAATGCTATTTTGCAAATTTTGATATGCTCTTAAGAGACGACATTGTTTGTAAAAGCTAGTACGGACCCAAAATTGAGAGAGATTGCTTCCACCTTTCATGAAGACATGGAAGACATGACGGGGTCATTTAATCACATGTTTCAAGATAAAAAGAGATGTGGAAATGTGATCCCTCTGATGCTTATCAATGGAAATCTCCCTACATAGCCGAGGAGTATACCATGTCAAGAGCACGAAGGAGAAACTCCAACCTCTTTTCCCTCCTTGCAAGAATCCCTTCCGGTAGTTGCTCATATTGAGCATGATGAAAGGGAAGTAACAAATTTAAACCAGCCAGCACCTGCAGTCACCTATGCTCATGGGGGCGTGAAGATGTTACATATTCGTGCTTCTTTCCTTTAGGAAGAGATAACATGCCAAGCTGAAGAAAAACAAAAAGTTGACGAAAAGGTTTTGCACACTCTTATCTCTCTCAAAGAGGTGAACCGTGCTTCTTTTGCTGCCCAGGCTAACCATCCCAAAAACCAGCCCAAGGTATTGCAAATACTCAAGGTTCTGCTTATCGAAAAGGACGGTGTTCGTCAACCTCACTCCCTCCATCTATATCACCAAGATCCACCCAAAGTCCTGCAAATCCCGAAGTCTTACATATCCCCGTCCCTTACAGCGAGGGAGATACTGGTCACTTCACTCGTCCACCCCTAGACAGGCAAGATGTCCCCAAACTCTTGCAAATCCCAGAAGTCTTGCATGTCCTAGTCCTCGAAAAGGAAAAGAATGATGTTATCCTCATAAATCGAGCTTACCACATACTAAATTCGCAACAAGTCTTGCATTTCCCAAACCTTGTGTTGGAAACCGAATCATCCATCAGGAGCTAATAAGTGGTCTGTCCTCCCACATTCATGACTTCATTGACACTCCTGATCAGCAACATGAATCTCAAAGACAAGCTTCAATTACAGAGCTGAAAGGACAAGCACAAGACTCGCTTGATCAAGTAGAGGCCTCAAGATAAGGGATAGCTAAGATGGAAGAAGTGGGTCCCTCAAAGCTTGTTTATGCTCTTTTCACGACCCTGCGCCCTGAACCCTATCGTACATGCCAGGGGGCGGAAAAGTGCTGGATCGCGACCAAAGGTGGTGAACGCCACTCAGATGGGAGTGGCTAAATGCATTTAGAAATATGAAGAAAGAAAGATAAAACTCATTCATCAAGCCCCACACTAAACTGAAAAGAAAATTAAACAATAAAATCATTTTATATTTGTGCATCCTCCAAAAATTCTTTTACAATTACGTTCAAGGCACTACACGCCTGACAACAAGATGACAACACTTCATCAAAACAACTCTGTGGCACTGCCACCAACACCTACTGGCAAGAAGTTCCTTTGTCAAGCTTCGAGCTTCAATCGCCTGCCACAAATGTCCAGCTACCCGCTCTCAAGAGTCAGAAGTTATCACTCTAGATAGATGAAAATAAAAGGGATGAGCTACAACTACTTCATCTCTTATCACAGTAACGGGTCAGAAACTCAAACACGAAACATAATGCACCCAGTCAGAAGCTAGATTTGCCTACTCCCGAAGTAGATGTCCTATCAATCAAGTCAAGCCATCCTGTAACTTGGGACTTTTACCCTCATTTAGGAGGGAAGACAATGACAAATGGGTGTCCCATTTCATAATCTCCTCACTCACGAACACAAAGCCCAGCATGCTTTGGGGTTTTCGATAGGCGGTGGCCTTGCAAGACATGACCCTTTCCTTATGCCTTTAGGTGAGAGGGCGTTATACTACCATTGGGTGACCCAATGCATAGTGCTCATATAGATTCGGGGGGGGCCATGACCTAGCCAATTATTCACATTTACATCCCGACCCCATTCCTATCATTAGGGTCGGGGTAAGATCATAATTGTGTAGTGGCCAGTATCACAATCATATCATAACAATATCCCACTACCAATAGGTGTCTCATTGTGTAGTGGTCAGTATCACAGTCATATCATAACAGTATCTCACTATCAATGGGTAGTGGTCAATGTCATAGTCATATCATAACACATCTAATCGCAACTGCGCACATGCATACTAAAGCATTCATTCACTCATGCTTTGTTATTCTTCAAGAATTCAGGCGCATTCACAGTATCATAAACATGCATGGTTAGGTGCATCGATCTCACCCTCCGGATCTAGATGACCTGGTGGCACGTATCTCGGGTTTCAAGGGAACCCGGGACTTGAGAAAGCTCTCTCGGGAACCTTGCTAAAAAATAAGGGTAGGTAGACCAACCAATGAGAGAGGAATTTAAGGTGGGCTCGGGATTTACTCGGGTTGGCTGGCGTGGGCGCCCTCTTAGATCACGAAGAAAGCCTCCCCAGTCATAAAACTAGTTTGGAATCGCCTCCCTTGGCTTGTGTTCTCCTGCTTCTGCAATCACACATATATGGCAAATGTTACAAGACAAGTGGGTCGAGGGACCCCACCTTGCCTTTAGAGAACGTACACCAGCATGGACATTCAAAAAGAGGAAGAGAAGAGTGAGAGAAGAAAGATTAGGATTAGAAGAATTTGAACAGATGGTGCGACCGACACAATGACTAAACTAGTAAGGAATTGACCTGACGTGGTAGTAAAACGGGCTCGATGACTCAGACCGGCTCAATAGAATTAATATTAGGCGGCAATACGAATACCGACTAGCTAGACACAATGGGTAGTCTGTCGTGTCGATATAGTGGGCACAGTAACACTGACCGACAAAATGACATTTTGGCTAAACAACATGACTACCATGGAAGTCCAGTCTCGACCCCTCCTAATCAAATGAAAGAGTAAAAGAAAGAATAGAGATCAGAGAGACAGAGAGAAAAGAAGAAGGCTAAGAGAAGAAGATGAGAATAGAAAGAATTGAAGAAAGAGAAGGAAAGGAGAAGAAAATCATGAGAGAAAGAAAGGAGAAGAAAAGCATGAGAGATGATAGAAGAAAAAAAAAAGGTAAAGCCAGACACAAACGGCCATGAGAGAAGGAGGGAGAAGATTTAGATGACGCTGTGTCCCCGAGGGCTTTGAAGAGTAGGGAGATGAAAGAAGAGATGCTGGCGACGATGAGATGGGCAGAAAGAAGACTCAGACGGTGATGGCCTCCACCGGTTATGACGTGAGCAAGAAAAGTGAGGAGGAAACACAGACGACAATAGGTTCCGCCAACTGTGACATGAGAAAGAAGAAAGAGAAAGAACACAGGCGGTGATTTCTTCCACCGTCTGTGACAGAAGAGAAGAAAGAGAGCGAAAACATAGGCGACACTAGGCTTACGCTGACTGTGACAAAAGAAAGAAGAGAGGGACAGAATACAGGCAGCGATAGGCTTGCGTCGGCAGTGATAGAAGAGAAGAAAGAGAGAGAAAGCATAGACGACGCTAAGCTTATATCGGCTCTAATAGGAGAGAAGAAAGGGAGAGAAAACACACGCTGCGCTAGGCTTGTGCCGGCTATGACAAAAGAGAGAAGGGAAGGAATTATGACAGAGGCCTGACCCGCCACTTGGGCTAAGGCCTGGCTCACTACTCATGTCTCTGGAGAAGGAAGGCATCACACTAGACAATTGGTCCGCCATGGGTGAGTAGAGAAAAGAAGGAAGAGCAGGGAAAGAGAGACATGACAGACTAGAGGAGGAAGAGAGAAAAAGAGATAAAGATGAAAGCAGGAAAGAGAAAGAGAGAGATGAGATGAGAGAAAGAGGAGGAGAGAGATAGAAATGAGAGAAAAGAGGACGAGAAAGAAAGTGAGAGAGATAGAGATGAGAGAGAAAAGAGAAGGAGAGAGTGATAACAACCATTTTCTTCTCTCACGTCTCTCTCTCCAAGATGCACCCACGAACTTAAGAAAGAATTGAAATCTTCATTGAAGGATTAAAGAATGAACTCAAGGTTGAACCGAAAGGGTGTTTACAATTAGGCTTTGCATGTTTATGAGGAATTGGGCCCAAACATGGGTGGATACCAA
Source organism: Amborella trichopoda (assembly GCF_054954075.1). Taxonomy (NCBI): domain Eukaryota; kingdom Viridiplantae; phylum Streptophyta; class Magnoliopsida; order Amborellales; family Amborellaceae; genus Amborella; species Amborella trichopoda. Next base: position 33,523,708 of record NC_142344.1, read on the forward strand.
AAAACTAATTAAATTGATGATAATTATAATTTGATTGAATTAAAATACATTCTAAAAATGGGCGCAAAAGGACTGTTTTTCCCCTGCCTAACAATGTGTGGAATTCCATAACAGTCCTTGCTGCTGCTCGAGAAAATTGTGTTCTTCCGTGATTGGTCCGGGGTTTCTTTGATTCCCATTTGATCAAAAGATAATTGTTTTCTTGTAGGGATCGGCATGGCAATCAATTTGATACCAACTTTGAGCCATGAATCATGTTTTTAGGTCATGATCATGAGGCTTGAAATTTGTATGAATCTTGAAAACTTCGGATCGATAGTGTGCTCGTTCCTCGATGTTTTTTCATGATTTCTTCACTGTAGTGCACTGAACATGTCGTCACGATTACGTGGCAACAAATGGGATGCGCCCGAATGAAGATTTCATAAGTTTTGGGTTTTGGTTAGAATCTAGTATCTGTCGACTGGAATTTACAGTCACTTCGTCGCCTTCGTGTGTAAAATTCAACCGTTCATCATGAATAGGGTTCAGACCAATGGTAGTTGTGGACCTTAAGCACATGATAAAATTGGTTTCAGGTCAATCGGAAGTACGAACGACATGATTTATTCGTTTGAGTGACGCATGTCACTGTTAAATTTTCTGCAACTTCTTCACGAATCGGCAACTTATCTCAAGCTTTTCTCCCTGCCCTGGTGTCATCATGGGGTCATGGCGCGTACCACATATTGAAACTCTCATCTTGACAAGACGAACATGCTCACCAAATTTGAGCACGATCCGACTCGAGACGAGTGAGATATGGGCCCCAAAAATCACTGCCCGTGACAGTAAAAACAATCACCTTTAATGGTGTTTTGGTGCAAGAGGCCACCCGGGAATAGTGTCCAACTCCTCCTGATTCAATTTTTTGCTCATAACTTTGTCTTAGAGTGTCCGATTAAGCCAAAACTTGACCCATAGGGATTTTTGATAGCATCGGATCCAATGATAGTGGTCCCACAACTATTTGACACCGCAAAAATGTAGTTCCAGTTGCGAGATCCGTTTCAAGGTGCTAAAGGCCATTTTTTTAAAAAATTATTTCTTTGTGTTCATTACCTTGGATATGTTTGATTGCGAGACAAGTGGCCTCTTGGAGTGCTTATGAAGATCTTGACCAATTTTGGGAAAATTCTGGGACTATCAAAATTTTCACTGTTTTGTTAGGCTTTATTGACCGACTTTCTCCTTATGCTGCATCGGGGAGCAAGGTGCTGAAAAATGTGTTAAAAAAGCTTTCTCCGCTGAATGTTGTGCTTATAGAGAAGCAAGTAGGACAACATTTAGAAAATTACTTTTTTCTTCCTAGTCACAGAACCACATGAACGACGAGGAGATTCATGCAATGCTGCAACTAGGATGCTCATACGTTGAGATGCATTGTTCACAGGTCCATCTGTGGAGACTTTAGGGGAAAACAGACTTTTTTGAGGGATCCTGTCAAAGTCCTCACCCTCAAGGGACTAGTTGTGATTCTGACAGCTGAGGATTTTGTACGGACCTCGTTGATCAGAATCAAGCCCATTTGGCAATTGAGTGTCATGTCAAAGGGCATTGTTCCCATTGGGTCTGGGTTTGTTTGTATCCACTGGTGTTGTGCCATGTATCGAGGATTTTGTGAATGGTGTGTTGAAGGGCCTTTTGTCGGCGCTATTTGCTTTGTGCACTAGTTATTCAGTTTATCGAGGTGACCAGCTTTGGGTATAACCCCTACCCATTGCTGTGCAGTTTCAAAGATCAAGATACCTATCGATCCTGACTAACGCATCAAAGTCGTTGCTGACTTAGCTTTCTTGTGGCGTCTTCAACATTTTGGAGTGTGTTGGTAACCACTTGGGAATGATGCTCATCTTTATTAGACTTGTCTTGCTTTCTTGGAGAATCTTTTGCTCATCGAGTCCTTTTGCGAATGGACTCAGGATGTCAAAATCATTCCTTAAAGCTTGTATTTTTTAGTCTTGGTATTGTGACATCAGGGATTTTTCTTTTTGAGTGTGGGCTGAAGCCGCTTGTTGAGGTGAGTGTTGCATCAACCTGTTTTATTCGTCAAAGCGTCCTTTACAAATTTTCACTTAGACTTGAGAAGCAGCACTGTAGAGACAGTTTTCACCAACTTCCTTTTACCCATTACCTTTTGGCCATGTCCACCCTTATTCTTCCATTTTTTCCACGATGCCCTTTCGTGTTTTCACTATGGCTGGGTTTTCATTTTCACGGAACTCTCTCACTCATGGCTTGATGACCATGCCCATCCATCATTTTTACTCGTAGCGTTCCCTTATCTAAGTGTACACCATGCCCGTTAATTTATTTTTTTTGTAAGAAGCCTTTTAACGTCATGCGACCAGGATGTGCATTACAATTTAAGGTCATAGAGCTAGATTGTGGTGTAGATAAATGGCAGTCTATGGAGGCCATGGAGTGAGCATTGTGGTAGTTTTATCTTGCATTAGGGAGATGGCACGAGGCTACCTGTAAAAGATGGATAATGTATGAAAGGAAGGTGGAAAGTGGTGACCCACTAACTGACGACGAGTATGGATGGCATAATGGCTCGCCGTTCTGTGAGCATGGGCAAGACTCACTAGGGAATGATGGATCGCAGTGAAAGGATTGACTTGAGGGTTAATGAAGGTTGTACGCACACAAACAGGTTAGTTAGGAAAGGCGTGCATGAAGATGAATGTAAAGGGCGTGTGCACGTATGTGGGGCATATTTAAGGTCATGCCTCCTAGACTTGTGCTAACCAGTTTAACGTCATGCGACTAGGATGTGCACTACGGTTTTAAGTCATATAGCTTAGAGCGTGGCTATGCGGTTTAGAGTCCTGCAGCTTGGACCATGCAGTTTAAGGTCACGCAACTAGACCTCCGTTACAATTAAAGGTCATATAGTTCGGACCAAGGTGCTGCGCCTTCTAACGTCCTGCGGCAAGCACGTGTTCTATGGTTTCGGATCATATAGTTTGGACCTATACATTTTAAAGTCATGTAGCTAGACCTTTGATATAGTTTACGGTCATATAGTTTGGACCATGCAGTTTTAAGGTCGTGCACCTAGACCAAGGCTGTGCAGTTGAAGGTCATGTAGTGCGGACCGAGACTATGCAGTTTAAGGTCATGCAGCACAAACCGAGGTTGTGCAGTTTAATGTCATGCAGGGCGGACTGATATTTGAATGCATTTTTTAGCACCTTTGTCTCTGATGCGGAATACAGAGGAAGCAGGTCAATAAAGCCTACAAAACAGTGGAAAATTGTGATAGTTTCAGAATGGCCCCAGAATTGGTCAACATCTTCATCAACACTCCAAAAGTCCACTTGCCAAGTTTCATCGCAATCAGACATATCTAAGGTAGTGAACACAAAGAAACAATTTCGGCAAAATTGGCCTCTAGCACCTTGAAACTGACCTGTATAACTGGAACTACATTTTCATTGTGTCAAATCACTATAGGACCACTGTCATTGAATCCAGCACGGTTGATAACCCTTAAGGGTTGATTTTTGGCTTAATCGAAAACTCCAAGACAAAGTTATAGGAAAAACAATGAAACAAGAACGGTAACACACTATTCCCATGTGGCCACCCTGCACCAAAACACCAATAAAGGTGGTCGTTTTCACAGTCATGAGCAGTGACCTTTAGAACCCATATCTCACTCGTTTCAAGTTGGATCGTGCTTAAAATTTGTGAGTGTGTTTGTCTTGTTAAGAGGAGCCTTTTGATATGTGGTACGCCTCGTGGCGATGCCCAAGTAGGGAGAAAAACTAGAAATAAGTTGCTAATCCATGAAGAAATTTACAAAAAATCAATAGCAGCATGGCTCACTTCGGTGGCTAAATCACGACGCTTGCATACCCGATCTGCACGAAGCTCATTGCATTATGTGTGTAAGGTCCGAGGCTATCTCTGGTCCAAACCTCGCGTACAATGGATTGTTTCATTTCACACATGGAGGCGTCGAAGTTGCTGTAAATTCCAGCCTTCGAATTACAAGATTTCGACAAAAAACTCAAGACGACAAAATCTTCATCCGGACACGAAATCGAGCTGCGCTTATTGGAACATGATCGTGATAGCATGCTCAATGCAATTCAGCAAAGAAACAGAAGAAAAAAAAAAACAGGGATTGAGCACACTATCGATCCAAAGTTTTCAAGATTCATCAAAAATTCAAGTCTCATGATCATTGCTCAAATACTAATTCCTGGCTCGAAATTGGTATCAAATCGATCGCCATGCCGAGCCCTACAAGAAAACAATTATCTTTTGATCGAATGGGCATCAGAGTAACCAAATTAGTCATGGAAGATCACGTAAGTTCTAGGGCAATAACAGGGAATGTTATAGAATTCCACACATTGTTAGGTTAGGGTAAAACAGTCCTTTCGCACCCATTTTTGGAATCTTTTAATTCAATTAAATTGTAATTATCTTCAATTCTAGCTATTTTTTGGGCATCCACCCATGTTTGAGCCCAATTCTATATAAATATGCAAAGCTTCATTATAAAAAGACCTTTGGTTCAACTTTCATTCATTAAATAAATTTTTGCTTATTTCTTGAGTTCATGAGTGCGTCTTTGAGAGAGAAAAAGGAGGGAGAAGAATGGTACCCTCAATAAGGTAACTTTCTCTCTCCTCTTCTTTATCTCTTATCCTTTTCACCTCTATTCTCATCTCTATCTCTCTTTCCCTCTCCTCTTTTCTCATCTATATCCCTCTCTCTCTTCCTTTATTATCTTTATCTCTCTCTCTCCTCTCCTCTCATCTCTATCTTTCTTGCTCTCTCTTTCTTCTCCTCTTCATCTCTCTCTCTTCATCCTCTGATCAATCATATCTCTCTTCCTGTGCTTTTGTTTCTTCTCTCTGTTTGCCTCCCTTCTCCTTCTGACACCGTTGGCGGAGGTTTAGCGCTGCCTGTGTCCCCTCTCTTTTCTCCTTCTGATGCAGTCGGCGAAGGTCTAGCACCTCCTGTGTCCCCTCTCTTATCTTTTTCTGACCCAGTCGGCAAGGTTTAGCGCCACCTGTGTTCTCTCTCTCCTCTTCTTCTAATGATTGTCGTCGTTTGTGTCATCCCTTCTTTTTCTTCTAAGACAGCTGGTGAAGGCTTAACACTGCCTGTGTCTTCTCATTCCTCTTCTCCCGCCATATTCAGCGAAGGCCTAGCGCTGCCGTTGGCTCCTTTCTCTCTCTTCTATCACACTGACAGAATCACATTGCCACTTGTGCCTTCACCTTCTCTTCCCTACTCATCATAGCTAGTGGGGACACATCTGCGACTAAGCTTTCTCTCAACTCCTCTCATTGCCGTCTGTGTTGGACTTTGCCCCTTCCTTCTTTCCTCTATCACACTCTTCTCCACCTTTCTTTCTTCTCTTCTCGCCCTTTTTGATCTTTTCTCTTTCTTTCTCTCACTCTTTCGTTTGATTAAGAAGGGTCAAGATTAACCTTCCATAGTAGTCTTATCGTTTATCCATAATGTTGGTTGTGCCAATCAGATTTATTGTGCCCGCTTTATTGCCACGACAGACTAGCCACTATGTATAGCCAGTTAATAGTGGTACTATCGTTTAATAGTACTTCTGTTGAGCCGGTCAGAGTTACCGAGCCCATTTTACTGCCACACCGGGTCAATTACTTACCAGTTTAGTCATTTTGTTGATCTCCCCGGCTGGTCAAATTCTTCTCTCCCCCACCCTTCTTCTCTCATTCTTCTCTTCCTCTTCTTGAATGTGCACGCCCGTGTGCGTTCACCAAAAAGGCAAGCTGAGGTCTGTTGATCCACCTGTCTTATAACATTTCGCAGATGTGTGTGATTGCAGAAAACAAGAGAATACAAGCCAAGGGAGGAGATTTCGAACCAGTGTTATGACTGTTGGGCTTTCCTCATGATCTAAGAGGGCACCCACACGAGCCAGCCAGAGTAAGTCCCCAACCCACATTAAATTCATCTCTCATCGATTGGTCTACCTGCCCTATTTCTCGAATGAGATTCTCGAGAGAGCGATCTCAATGTCACGGGCCTTCCAGAAACCCGTGATAGGTGCCGCCCTATCATCCAGATCCGGAGGGAGAGATCAAGGCACCTAACCAGCTTGGCGACTCTACTGGGGACTTACTACCCCTTAGTCAGATCATACTTGTTTGGCTAATTTTCTCCTCTTATTTTCTGTGTTTGCACTTACGGCTGCTGGGTTCTGTAACCCATTCATCCGGATCGGGGATTTTGTATCCTCGCATTTGCAAGTATTCCCAGGGAACAAGTTCCTCCAACTTCATTCCAAACCTTCTTTTGAGTAAAGACTTCGAGTCTAGCTCCCAGATTTTAACCTGGATTGGCTTGAGGAGGGACCTAAAAGTCCCTAACTCCCCATCTCCTAGCTCTGGTGGAACCTGCACCGAGGCCCCTTGCATCGACATCACATCTGTTGTCGCACACAGCATGCACCCTACCACCGGCAAATCACTTGTCGGACGTATTGCTGAGGTACGCTGGAAGGCTGCCCAGTCCCTCTCTACAAAGGGCAAACAAGTTGCCATTGCTCTAGTGGGGTCGTCACAAGGCTACCCCCCACATTCCTACACCACCATGAGTTTCTATCCCTAGAGGCTTAACACATCGAGGCGGAGACCCTGCGTCCTCCACCCCTCGCACACACCTCGTGGGTCACCCACTTTAGTCATACCTCGGTGCAACCCTTATGTTATTCGAGTCAGCGTTCAGGATTGGAACTCCCAAGGCCAGATCATGCACAAGTTGTTCATATGCATCCATCCCACTACTCAGGGTAATATCATTATTGCGTCAACTCGAGGAGATGATCTTCTCGTCCTCCTACTCTGCACACACAAGCACACCTTGAAAGGGGTAGGCCTTCACCTGTTCTCTTACAGACACTTGCTGGCAATTCTAGGCCTCTTAAGGCCAGACCACTTGCTCGAGCCCGGGCTGACCCCCAAGTCACCTGTGAGCTTTCTTCAAGCGGTGCACATGCGTCTCTATCATAGACAGCCCCTCGCCCTTGAATAAGGAGTCCTCATGAGTCAACCTTGCTCCTCCTTCTTCAAGCAAGCACTTACAGCCTTGGTACTCGAAGAACATTCCCAAGAGTACCATCTTGAACCAGCCCCATCATTTCGGTTGTGTCTCTAGAGCTCATAAGAGGTTTAGGGGTCAAGACCTGATGGAAGATCGAGTCCTTCATCCTCCCCGGCTCAGGATGACTCCAGTCTCGAGTCCTCATCCTTTGCCGCACCTGATGGAGACAACCCTCTCTTGTCCAAGAAGAGCTGACCAGCCGCAGTCCCGATCACAGTTTTAGCACGAGGTCCCTCAAAAACTCATAGCTAAACGCGATGGGGGTCGGTGAATTCTGACCAAGGAAGTGACCAAGGTGGTCGAGGCAGCCAGCTTTGATGACCCTCATCTCCTGAATCCCTTCTACCCTCTTTAGATGATGAAGCCTGAAGAAGAAGTACATGAGCCCTGCATGGGGGTTAGTGTCGTAGAAGATGACCCAGCCACTCAGTAGCCATCGTCCCAAGACCGTTGAGAACCAGTCCTCATGTGATCGACATATAAGAATCGAGTCCAGTCAGGGCATGCTGACCCCCTGCTGACAAATATGTTGCGCGTGATCCGTCAAGTTCGCAAGCCCTCAACTGCTGCTAAAGAAACAGTCAGCATGATGGTTATAGACGAACCTGACTCGCAGAAGACAACATGAACAAGTTTGAAGATATGGTGCGTGCAATGATGGAGAAGATTGATCGTATATATGCCGTACGACGATCCGCTAACCATGAGGTCAATTCCCACCACTCAGATGGTGCACCTCCAAGGCAGCCCCTTCCCTCTGCCTCATAGGACAACTCTGTCCCTGACCCCGTCTTACAGGCAGACATAGATGCTATGGTGACCCATAGCTTAAATAACAGGCAAAATTCAAAGATATAGGGTGCAACGCCTTATCAAAGGCCATATCCTTCATACATTGACCATGTCATGTTTCCCTTAGATTACAAGAAAGGGAAGTTTCCCCTATTCAATAGAACCTCATCCCCAAACCAGCATATTGCCCACTTCCAAGCAGCATGTCGAGAAATAGCGGCTGATGGGATACTCCTTCTCCATCAATTTGTTGAAACCCTTGACGGCCTAGCTTTTCAATATGCTCGACTTCCCCCGACTTGGGAGGAAATGAAGAAGCTACTCCACCAGAATTTCTATGAGGTCGAGAGAGAGGTTCAAACCATCGTGCTTCTCACCTAGACCCAAGACCCTGATGAGCCTATGGACCAGTTAATATCAAGATGGAGAAATTTAGCTGCTCGCCATCCGAATCCCATGCCTGATAAGGAAGAGGTTCAAACTTATGTACGGAACATGAGACCTGAAATCGCTCTACATGTTGAGACCTCTAATCCGATTTCCATGTCAGAGCTAATCCCCAAATAACTCTGCATAGAAAGCCTATCACCACCACGGAGGACCGTCTACAAGCTCGGGGATTAACTGGGGCAATGACAGCTCTCGAACTAACACCCGGGCCGGTCAACAAAAAAGGGTGATCAATGCAGTCGTCCTGGACACTGATCCGAGGAAGACTCCCTCCCAAAATTTGGACCAATTCAAAGGGGTGAGCACAGTAAAGACATCTCCTCAGACAGGCAAGCAGCAACAGTCGTACAACCTAGTACCCTAGCTGGTGAATCTTAATCGAGATGATTATTACACCAGGCATAGGAACAAGGTCTAACCCTTTGAGAAGGAATGGGTCCCTGCACTATTCCGATGATTGTTGGAACAAAAAATGATCGAGCTTCCAGAAGCCAAGTTCCCTGTGCAAGCTGAGCTCGATACACAGGCGAATTATTGTGCTTATCATAACCCCACAGATGACTTATTCACGCTAAAGGATATCATTGAGGCCTTGATTCAGAAGGGTCAGATAAAGCTTGAGGACTTAAAGAAGGCATTCGGGGCAGCAAAAGCCTCCCATGCAGTAACCGTCCAAAAGGAAGATGAAGCCCCTGGTATCCTTCACGCCTTCTTTGTTATAGTGCTTCAAGAAGGCCTAATCACCCCAAAATCGGCAGGGGCAGCCTCGACGCCTTGCTCAGGTGACTAAGGACCATTGGTACCCGTACCCCCAAATATGGGGCCACTACCTTTGGGAATGCACCAATATCCATGATATATTGGCAAAGAAAATGCGAGAATGTCAGGAGTTTTACAACGTCCCAGTAAGTGATCCCCAAGCCACTGCTCCACTGGTGTAAGAGGATCTCCCATCACAAGACCTTTCTAATAATGATTCAGACGCTTATGAACCCTCGACTTCCCAGGCATGGATAGTCCACCATGGGTAAAATAGACTCAAATCTTTAAGGCAAGAAGCAGTTCGCCAAGCTAGGGCTGTTCACAAGCCAAGTGAGACAAATCATGCACCACCTCAGAAAACCAGAAGGAGATGTGCACTAAGGGATGTTCACCAAAGTAATAAGATGGCTCAACCTCCAGTTGAGCAGGAATTTCTCAGGTCCCTTCCCCCACTTCCAGCTTTACTGGACTTTATCCCTGTCACAATCCTTCTTCCTGCTCCATCCCATGAAGAAGACGTCCCTGAGTCATCCTCTCCTCACAGCACGTCCAATGAGTATGACGACGCTAGAAGCACCCCCTAACAGTCTAAGCAAGGGAAAGACCTAAAAGACCCTCTGCACACATCCAACCCTGGTGATGATGTGAAAAGCTGCCCAGATCGGTCTCATGAGGGGAACGACCATAAAAGTCCTTCTCCTTCTTCTTCTTTTGCTTCTCATCCTTCCTCTTCTCTATCTCCTACAGGTACAACCTTGAAATGTCCAAACTTCAAAGCTCATGACAAAGAATTCAATGGAATCAACATAAGTAGGACAGAACGGAAACGGTTGAAAAAGACCCTCTCCCATGCAGCTGGATTCTTAACAGTTGCTGATGCCATGGCAACTAAACCCAAAGCAGAGCCATATTTTACAAAGAAGCACAAAAAATTGAAGCTAAAGAAACCCCAGTGGCCCCCTGATCCCGACTTTGAACAGAGACTAAGAGAATCAAGAGGTAGAGTCTCTATGATCAGAAGGCTTGTCATATGGTGAAAATCTCAAGAGCGTCACCCAGCACAGGGCAGATAAGCCTAAGATTCGAGAAAATGCTACAGCCTCAACCTCAAAAGTCAGGCACCTTGAAGTTTCCTAGTTCGCCCCTTTACCCTAATCCAATTACCAAGATGCCTATCCTCCATCTCCCTAGACTCCTTCCTAATCCTAATACCTCAAACAATCCACCTATTCTCCAATTCCCTATGATACCTCTGACTCAATCCCTTCCAAAACCTCAAAGCTCCATCACCCAAACCAAGCTCGATGCGCAGTCAAGTCAGCCAGTAGGCCAAAATAAACCTACTCGTCAACTCAACATACCACCCAAACCAGTGACAGGACAAGGAGCACAAAGCCTTGACCAAGAAAAGGTGAAATATGATGTGATATGACATCTGAGGAAGCTTCTAGCCCCACTTAGTATCTACTACGCTCTCATGCTCTCAAGCGATTACCAGATGGCTTTGGTTCAGGTTCTCTCTAACCCAGAGGTGTACAAGACCAAAGTAGAACCTATTGAGGTGGACCCGGTGATGTTAGAAAGATGTAAGCTAATCACCTATTTTGAGGACATTCTGTAGCTAAGAGAAAAGTTTCATAATCACCATCTCTTTGTCACTGGTGAATTACATGCGCACCCCATCAACCCAGTTATGTTAGATGGAGGGTCAGCGGTTAATCTTATCCCAAGGAGGATCCTTACTCGATTGGGGTTAGAGTTCGAAGTTCTTACTCCGACCCATCTCACAGTTCAAGGGGTTCAACCAATTAGGAGAAAAGTCAGCTGGCACGGTTCGCCTTTGTTTTAAGATCAGTGAGCTAAACGATTACACTCAGTTTCATGCAATCAACACCGACACTTCCTACAACATTATCCTTGGTCGGCCATGGCTCCATGACCAGGGGGTGGTTCCATCGACATTGCATCAGTGATTCAAGTATAGTCGAGATGAGAGACAACATACAGTCTATGTTGACAAAAGTTTGTTCCCTGTAGCAGAAACTCACTATGTTGATGCTAAATATTACTTCACAGATCTAGTGTCGCCTCAAAATCTGAATGAGGGGGATCACTAGTCTACAACGAAGATGCGATCTTTGCCTCATGGACATGAGGAGAACAATGATAAACATGTTCAAAGCGGAGGAAAGCTAAGGAAGAATCCTCCCTCTAACCCATATTCATTCTAGCATCCCCACAATCATCCCTGAAGAAACACCGTCTTCACTTGAAGAGGAGTCTTCGCACTCTAATCCCAGTTCTGGGCCACCTTGGTCAGAAAATTAACCAAAGTTCATTCCTGAGATTGAGCAAGTCATGGGGATAGAATTCCTAGCTCCAAAGATCACATATACCCCGGACCATCAAAACATCCTGCATATCCCCATTGCACTCTTGACCGCAGGAGTGGTGTGTCAATCTGCACGAAAGATTTTTTAAAATCTGATTGCTATAAGTATAGAGGATGCTCCTCAGACCAGTGACCGGCCACAAGTTCTACTCTTCCCTGGTCTGGCAGGAGGAGAGAAGTTTGAGAAAGGACGATCTTCTTACCCTCAAGAATAGGATACCCTAGCAGACTTAAGAAGCGAAGTTCGCAGTCTTCAGAGCCAATTGGAGGTTATGCGTATTTCTTCAAAACATCTCAAGGAGTTTGTGCCTGAGACCAAAAGCTATGATGGGTTTCAAGTGAATGCACCACTAATGGAGGCCAAAGCCCCTCTTGACTAGACTATCTATAGTGGCCAGGCTCATCAATTGATGAGGAAAATGAACTGTGAGCCTTAGGCCAATCAAACATTAAGAGGAGAAAAAGCAATGTCTCCCCATTTCGAAGCTATCAAAGCCACGACAGCTCGTCATGAGACTAAGCAAGGTCTAGCATATTAGCCCCTAGAGAAAATAAATATGCTAAGAGGCGTTCAAAATAAATAACTAAATAAATAATCACATGAGATGCAGAAAAGTAAGAGAAGAATGAAATCATGCGGCAAAGTCAGCCAGAAGAGAAAAAGAAGCACTTTATTCATGAGTTAAAACTTTTTACAATGCTGGTAAAAGAATATATACATTTTAAAAAATGGTCAATTATCTTATTGATCTCTGCGCTGCATGCCGCAAGAGAAGTCTTGGTGCCCTGGACATGCTCCTTCAGTTCGGCCACCATTTGAGCCTCCTCTTCCACCGCCATAGTTTCGGACTCAATGGTGCGAGTGAGTTCGGACAAATCTGCAACCAAAGAGGCCTCCATGGTCCTTCTCCAGATCATTTCCTTCTCAATATCAGCAAATTCTTGCCTTAATATTCAAATCACCCCTTTTATTTTGATCATCCTCTTGTAGTAACCTTGCGCCTCCCTCTTGAGATCCAGCTTTCGGCCAGTCATAGTGGCCTTCTTCTCATAGCAGGAATATATCTCCTCCCGCCAATGCAAGAAGGACACCTCTAAGAAGTTAACCTACTGGTCTCCGCTTCATGATGCAGTACTCCCGATCGCCAGCTCTCTAGCTCATTTATCGTTACATCAAAATGGAAAAGAACTTCTGGCGCACTCCCAACCACAAAAGTCGCGGCAGCAAATTCCCTAAGCTTAGGCAAAGCCTCGCCCAGCTCATTGAAAGGCAACTCCCTTAAACTATGAAGGCCTGCATGAAGCATGCTTGCAATCTTACCAGAAACCCCGCTAAAAATGGGCTTGGATGATGCTGCTGCGATGGCTACTGCAGAAGAGATTTGGGCTTCATCGACCGCGCTTGTTGAAGTGAAAACAATCTGAGCTACCTACTCTTCTTAAATGACGACAAGCTCCAGAGCATTGTGCACCTTAGACTCAAAGGCCATCCCCGCCTCAACCTGTTGGGATTCTTCAATACCAGCCTCGTCGTCCTCTTCCATGCTTATGGGGGCCTCCACTTCTGTCCCAGTAGGCTCCGAAGAAACCTATTCCCCTTGCTTCGCACCCTCCTAAACTGCCATGTCAGCACTGGCAAGTTCACGAACTGCCTCTGCCCTTTGGCCTTCGGCCATCAGTAATTCAGCCTCAGCCATGGTTTCTTCCATCTGGCGTGTGCCCTCAACAACCCAAACTTCGGCCACAAAACACTCAACCCCTTCATCTTCACAGTCTGTGCCCTTGGGGGCAGCAGCCTCTTGATGCTCATAGGCATCATGAACCATGGACCCTTCTTCTTGAATCATCATCCCTGCCTCATTCGGGGCATTAAACCCCAAAAGCACAGAGGCCACATCAACATCAGATTCCCTTCCTCGAGGATTTGCTTCGAGGCCTTCAACCTTGTTAGTCTCCATCAGAGCTAGCTCTGACTCAGAAACTGCTCTTTAACTTAGAGGTGCCTCCCTAAGATCCGGAGTCATTTCTCGGTCAGAAGCAATAATAATGGGCTCAGAAGGGCCAGAGTCATTTCTCGGTCAGAAGCAATAATAATGGGCTCAGAAGGGCCAGTGTCGTTTGCTCCAGTCTCTAAAGAAGAAGAAAAAATTCAACAGAGACCGAAGATGGTGGAGAAAGTACAAAAGGTTACACTGGTGGAGATGCTAAATGATCAAAGGAGGAAGAGCTACCTCTTGATTCCGAGATCACTAGAAGTTTGGCACCCATATGCCTCCGAGTATGCTCACTAACTTGAGCCCGTGCACGAGTGTCGATAGGGGTAGAGCATTCCTTTTCTTTTCCCCTGCTGAAGGGGAAGCAGCCACTTCAGAACTCCCCCCTTGAGAAGGGCCTCCAACCAGTCTACTATGAGGACCACTCCCGATCAGTGTGTTCCAGTCCTAAATGGATGCCCCTAATGACCTGGGACCTTTCGACCCTCACTCCATCTAAATACAGAACTGAGTTTATCAAAGATGCTCTCAGTTCTCTGTTTCAATGCAAAAAATTACGGTAAGGTGTCATCGGCCACTATCTCATGAGGAATCCGTAAAGCTTGCCAGTTCGAGGGATATTCCAAGAGAAAGACTTCGCCAAGAGCAGGATTATCCACCAGTTTCCTCTGATGTCAGTTAACGTTCTCCCCTTTCCAAGGGTGATTGGCATCCCAATATCCTTTGTTGGTAATTCTCCACCAGTTTGCGTAAGCCTCAGTTATTCAGACTTTCTTGCCAAGTGTGGTAACACATACTTGTTGATCTCTGTCATTTCTAGACATGTGGACCAAGCGGTCTGTATGTGTCCTGGCAACCAGCACTCATGAAGAATCCCAAGCTCTTCCGCCTTCCATACGTTTACTCTGCCCCAACGCTTGTTGAAAATCACGGAGAAGGGCAGCTCTAATCAAGCCCATGCTGATGGGCAAAGCGGTGGGGGAAATACCCTTCTAATCTGGCACTGTGCAGAGTCCGATAAGGTAGAACTCCTCCTCTAATGCTCAGGATGAACATGAGCTCCCTTATGGTTGTTGGAGCGCCATCTAGCTCCTTCCCCAATTCATCAATGAAAGCACGATCAGTGAAGCTCCCAATCGGAAATGGGACCCGCTGCATGTTCAAGGAGTCATTCTCAAACAAGCTTCGAGCTTCCCCTGGGGTATGGAAGATAGCATTTTGGTCAGCAATCCTCATCAATAAGGGCCGCAATTTGTTCTTTGTACACTGGCTCCTTACATTAGTGGCAGGGAAATGGGCCCCTAGCCACCCGTATACGTAATGGATTGGGAATGGAGTCTTAGAATCCCCAGGAAAGGCCTCTCCTCCAACAATGCCATCCCCTCCCTCCTTACCTTTGTAAGCCTTTCCACAAGAGATGGCCCCCAATCCATGATAAATGTTGCTCAAAACTGGTTGGAAAAGGGCATACTCACACCCTCTTGCCATGTCCTAAGCCACATATAAGGTGACTGAATGAATGTCATCCGCCCCTCTAGGGAGCAGAACTTGCATAAAAATAAGGTCAAATATGCGGTCAAGAAGGCACAGTTGTCACTAGTCTCAGATTGATAGACGGGAGGCATCCCCTTCATAAATGCCTTCCCTTTCTCCTTTGGAGTACCGACCCCTCTCAAGGTAGTCTAGACTATGCATGGAGCAATTGATAGACCTTGAAAACCTTTCGAAGACTAGCAGGTGGCTCTTTCTCTCCCGAATCTAGCACCACCAAAGATGACTGAGTTCTGGGGTACAAACTCGTCATATAGGGCTTCGATCAGTGGGAGGCCCCTAATGAAATGAAGATCTAGTAAAGAGATTCTTGCTTGCCTATGCCCAAGAAGCCATATATTGCTAACATGGCTCCATTTCTCTAGTAGTACCTTGACAGTATTGGAGCCGATCATAGTAGCTGCCCGAACACTAGACCGCTGCTAGCAGAAAGGCACGTTCAAGAATATTCTTGTGTGATACCAACACCTTGGCAATCCAGGAAGAGTATCCCTTTAAATATTGGTGCTCCCCCTGTATTCAAAGACCTTTCTCGGACCACATCAGCCCCTTTTTTTGCACTATTCGCTTCCTTAAGGTAGGCAAGCTCTCCTTAGAAGCTATGTTCCTGTGCATATAATGAAGGAGCGCTACCCCTTCTTTGATACTGACATTGCCGTCATTATCCTCGGGGTCTTCAAAACAAACCAGGCAATGATAAAAGTGACACTGAGAGGCCAATCTGGTTTTTATATTGGCTTTGTCATCCAAATGGGCTCGCCTCTTTATAGAGCCTCACCAGTAAATTCATAGGTACCGACCTCTCCTCCTCGTGGAAGGTTCTTTATGCTAAGAATTTGGTAAGAAGACTCAACCATTATAAATAGCTCAAGGTACTCGATAAGTGCTTGTTGTCTCCTAAGTGGATAAGTGTCGGCTGTATTGAAAGAGGTCTAGCGCCGGCTGTGTTTCCAAAAGCCTAGCGCCGATTGCATTTACAAAGGTCTATTGGTAGCCGTGATTTCAGAAGCTTAGCACCAGTTGTGTTTTCAAGGATCCAGCGCCAGTTGTGCACTCAAAGCTTAGCGCCGGCTAAGTATGTTAACGCCTAGCACCGACTATTTTTATCAATGCCTATCTCCAGCTATGTCTATCAAAGCTTAACACCGGCTGTGTCTGTTAAAGCCTAGCGTCGGCTCTGTTTTCTAACTCCTATCGCCGACTGTGTTTGCCAATGTCTAGCACTGACTGTGTTTTACAAGACAATTGCTTCTCAGGCCCAAATCTCTCACAAGTGCCACAGATGTTGCGTACGACACCCCGAGTCCTTCTACATCGCCTGACAACCATCACTTGGCCTAGCATACGACTCGCATGTGTGGATGGCAACTGTTCGCCTCCCCGACAATTGCACACCTTCCTTGCAATCGTTCACCTCCAGCGACGGTTTGTCTCCCCTGACCCTTCGGTTCTTGCCGAAAAGACTTTTCCACTACCGAAAATCCTCTGCAACTTCCCCCAAGTCACAGGGAAAACCACTGCCCCAGTTGGAAAACCACCGAAAACTAGCGAAAGTTCACTCAGCAGCCCCTCACTACAACTTTCGCTCTTTTTCTCACCAAAATCTTTGCCAAAATTACAGCAAACATTTCAAAATCACGGCTAGAAGCTCTCTGTTGTCCATTGAAACTCACTGTTTCCACGACAAAACTCCCTGGTGGCTTCGCTACGCTCACTCCAAACTCTTACAACTACACCATAACCTCCCTTGCGTACTCACAAACTCCAGCCAATCTTACTGAAATCCCCTTTTCCTCACCCAACATTTCGCTAAAAGTCCCCTTCACACTGTTAAAATTTATGTTTTTACCTTCGGTGAAAAAGTGAAAATGGTTACCCTTTTATATAGTCAACGCTTTCCTTAAAACTCCCTTGCAAATTGGGACTCCCAACAACATCTAGGGAGGCCAATGCTAATGGGCCGGACCGGGTCTAGTTCTGCCTGAGGCCCGAGGCAAGTTTTACCGCCGCTTATAAAACCCCATTCCAACAGAAGCCAGGACTGGTTCAGGCTAGGGTCACGGCCTGAATACTAATCTACGCTAAGTGGCAGTTGTGTTTTTGAAACTACCCAGTGCCGGTTGTGTCCTCAGCAACCCAACGCTGGTTGTGTCCTCATTAACCACAACGCCTCTTACATTCTAAGCGATTCACTGCCAGCTGTATTCAAAACACGTCATGTGCCGTCCTCAGCGCCGGCTGTGTTTTAACCACCCAGTGCCAGCTGAGTGTTCAAGAAATAATATTGGCTATCCTCAACCCTGGCTGTGTTTTCAACTACCCAGCACCAACTGAGTGATCCAAATATAATATTGGCCATTCTCAGTGCCGACTGTGTTTTCAACCACCACCCAGCACCGGCTGAGTATTCAAGAGGTAATGTCGGTTGTGCCTAGCGCCAGTTCTCAATAGTTCATTGCCGCACACCCTATACTATTGCTTCCCCAGTAAAGTTGTACCTTGACTACAACCTATTATCCCTAACAGAGTGGTACCCTGGTCGTTCAATTCAAGCTATGACTTCTCATCCCAAGTAGGAGTCATACTTGTACTACAGTTCATTATTCTCAGTGGAGTTAGGATTTTTATTACTGCAACCCCCAGTAGGTATGCTTCACACCTAGTTGGGTCATCATTAATGAATTTGTACCATTTTTCACCTATAAGAGACTCATACTTATCCCATAAATCCCTAGTGTAGTAAGCTTATATTTAAACCCTCTATTAGCCTTAACCATTTTGTCCCTAAGGAGTCAAGTTTCCATCTACATGCTTATTCCCCATGGAGCTTCACCTACATGGCGACTCACATCTGGTCTGTGCTGCATGACCTTAAACTGCATAGCTTTGGTCTGTGGTACATGACCTTAAAACTACATAGCTTTGGTTCGTGTTGCATGACCTTATACGGTACAGCTTTGGCCTGTGCTGCCTGACCTTAAACTGCATAGCTTTGGTCTGTGCTTCATGACCCTATATATTGCTTTAGTCCAGACTATACGACCATAAACTGTAGCGTAGGTCTAGCTGCACGAACTTAAATTGCACGGTCCAAACTATATGAGCTTAAACCATAGTGCGCGTCCTAGCCGCATGACGTTAAAAGGCTCAACACCACGGTCCAAACTACATGACCTTAAACTGTTGCATAGATCTAGTTGCACAACCTTAAACTACATGGTCCTAGTTGCATGACTTTAAACTGCATAACGATTGTTCAAGCTATATGACTCTAAACCATAGTGCATGTCGTGGCCGCATGACATTAAAATGTTTTGCATAGATCCATGAGGCATGACCTTAAACTCACCCCCACATATGCAAGCACGCCTTTTATGTGCATTTTCACTCACATCTTCCCTAACCGATCCATTCGTGTGCACTTACCACCTTCATTACCTCCCTAGTGAGTATATTCACGCCTTCATCCTCCATCATTCCCCAGTGAGTCTCAGCCGTACTCACAAAATAGCGAACCATCCTACCACCTATACTCTCCTAAGCTAGTGGGTCACCATTTTTTACCCACCTTTCATGCATCATCCATCTTTCAGAGGTATCCTTGTGCCATCTCCCAAAAATGTGAGCTAACATGGCCTCTATAGACTGTGCCATTCATCACCATCACGATCCAGCTGTATGACCCTAAACTAGAGTGCACGTTCTGGCTGCATGACATTAAAAGGCTTCACACAGGTCCCGAAGGCATGACCTTAAACACGCCTTCACAAAAAAAAAAATATGAACAGGCATGGTGTATACCTGGACAAGGGAACTCCATGAGTAAAAAATACGGACGGGCATCGTCACGAAACCATGAGTAAAAGAGTTCTGAAAATAAAAACCCAGGCACCGTGAAAACCTGAAAGGGAATCATAAGTAAAAATGGAAGAATAAATGTAGACATGGCCGAAATTTCATGGGTAAAAGAGCCCCAACTAAAAGGAAGTTGGTGAAAACCGTCTCTACGGCATCGCTTCCCAATTTCAAGTGAAAATCCACAGAGGACGCTTGGACCGATAAATAGGTTGATGCATCATTCAGCTGAACAGGTGGCTTCAGCACACACGTAAAAGAAAAAATTCCTTGATGTCACAATACCAAGACCCAAAAGATACAAACATTAAAGGAAAGATTATGACAATCTGAGTCCAGTTGCAAATGGGAGTCGAAGGATAAAATATTTGCAAAGAAAGAAACACAAGTCTCATGAAGAAGAGCATCAGTCCTAAGAGGTTACGAAACACACTCCAAGATGTGAGAGACGCCTTGAGAAGGCTAAGTCAGTCATGACATTAGACCTGCTATGCAACGAACTACTAGCAGTGGGTAGGGGTTATACCCAAAGGTGGTAACCTCGAAATTGCGGTACCCTCCTGGCCAAGGAATAACTGGTGCAAGATGCAGACAAGCGCCAACCAAAGGCTCTGTTGTTGTCTATCCAAGACAAAGAAACCCATACCAAATGGGAACAATGCTCTTCAACATGGCACTTAATTGTCAAATGCCTGATTTTGACTGATGAGAATCGTAGAAAATCCTCAACTTCAGAATTACAAATAGTCCACACTAGGGTGAGGACTTTGATAAGATCCCTCAAAAAGTCTCTTCTCCCCCTCCATGAACAGGCTTGCGAACAATGGATCCCTACGTCTGAGCAATTGCATTATTGCGTGAATCTCCTTGGCATTCACGTGATCTTGTGGCTAGGAAGAAAAAAGTAATAAAGCCTAAAGAAATTTTTTGGATGTCATTATTCTTGCTTCTCTCGAATCACAACAGTCAGTGGGGAAAGCTATTTGAATGCATTTTTTAGCACCTTGGTCCCTGATGCGAAATTAAGAGCAAGCAGATCAATAAAGCCTATAAAACAGTGGAAAACTTTGACAGTCTCAAAATGGCCCTAAAATTGGTCAAGATCTTTATCAGTACTCCAAAAGGCCACCTGCCAAGTTTCATCGTAATCAAACATATCTAAGGCAGTGAACACAAAGAAATAATTTCAACAAAATTGGCCTCTAGCACCCTGAAACATACCCGTATAATTGGAACTATATTTTCGATGTGTCAAATCGCTATGGTACCATCACTATTGGATCCAAATTGATCAAAAACCCCCATGGGTCAAGTTTCGATTTAATCAGACACTACATGACAAAGTTAAAAAAAAAACATTGAAAACAAGAGGGGCCGCACACTATTTCCGTGTGGCCTACACAAAAACACCATTAAAGGTGGCTGTTTTCACAGTCAAAGGCAGTCACTTTCGGGGCCTATATCTCATTCGCTCCAATTTTGATCATGCACAAATTTATGAGCGTGTTCGTCTTGTTGAGATGAGCATTTTGATATGTGGTAAGCCCCATGACAATGCCCGAGCAGGGAGAAAAAATAGAGAGAAGTTGCTAATCCGTGAAGAAAGTTGCAGAAAATTCAACAGCATCATGCCTCACTCCGAAAGCCAAATCACAACGCTCGTGTACTCGATCGACACGAAACTAATTACATTATGTGCGTAAGGTCCGAAGCTATCTCTGGTCCGAACGTCACGTACGATGAACTGTTGGATTTCACACATGGAGGAGTTGAAGCTGCTGTAAATTTTGGCTGCTGGATTACAAGGTTCCGGCCAAAAATGCAAGACGACAAAATCATCATCCGGACACTAAATCGAGGTGCTCTTGTTGCAACGTGATCGTGATGGTATGCTCATTGCAATTCAGTGAAGAAACAGCAGAAAACCATCAAGGAACAAGCGCACTATCGATCCAAAGTTTTCAAGATTCATCATAAATTCAAGTCTCATGATCATGGCTCGAAATTGGTATCAAATCGATCGTCATGCCGAGCCTTATAAGAAAAAAATTATCTTTTGATCAAATGGGCATCAAAGCAACCCCAGATAAGTCATGAAAATTATGCAAGTTCTCGGGCAGCAGTAGGGATTGTTTTTGAATTCCACACATTGTTGGTAGGGGTAAAATAGTCATTTTACACCAATTTTTAGAATTTCTTTTAATTCAATTAAATTGTAATTATTTTCAATTGTAGGTAGTTTTTGGACATCCACTCATGTTTGGGCCCAATTCTCTATAAACATGTAAAGCTGCTTTGTAAAAAGAACTTCCGTTTGACTTTCAATCATTCAATAAAATTTCGCTTATTGCTTGAGTTCGTGGGTGCGTCTTGGAGAGAGAGGAGAGAGAAGAAAAAGGTCGACATCCCTAGGTAAGGTAACTTTCTCTCTCCTCCCCTCTTTCACTCTCCTCTTCTTTGTCTCTTCTCCCTTTCTCCTCTTTTCTCATCTCTATCTCTCTTTCTCTCTCCTCTTTCTCATCTCTATCCCTCTCTCTTCCTTTCTCATATTTATCTCGCATTCTCTCTCTTCTCTTCTCATCTCTATCTCTCTTACTCTCTCTTTCTGTTTATATAGAGTTGTGACCAATTATGGGTGGATTGATCAAAATTAAACCTAATTGCTGAAAATTAAGATTTAATTTAATTTAAAGAAATTTTAAAAATGGGTGTAAAAAGACTGTTCTGCCCCTGCCTAACAATGTGTGGAATTCCATAACAGTCCCTGTGACTGCCCGAGAACTTACAGGATCTTCCGTGACTGACCCGAGGTTGTTCTAATACCCGTTTAATCGAAAGATTATTGTTTTCTTGTAGGGCTCAATATGACGATTGTTTTGATACCAACTTCGAGCCATGAATCATGTGTTTGAGTCATAATCACGAGACTTGAAATTTGTTTGAATCTTGAAAACTTCGGATCGATAGTGCATTCTTTCCTTAATGTTTTTCTATGATTTCTTCATCGTAGTGCACTAAGCATGTCATCACGATCACGTGGCAAAAATTGGAAGGCGATTTGGAGCCCAAACAAAGATTTTCAAACTTTTGAGTTTTGGCCGGGATCTAGAATCCGATGGCTGGACTTTCAGTAACTTCGTCGGCTTCGGTCATGAAATCTGAACGTCTATTATGTGTGTGGTTCTGTCTAATGGTAGCCCTGAACCTTACGCACACAATGAAATTGGTTTTGCATCAATTGGTTGTGCGAGCATCGTTATTTGGTTCATCGAGTGAGGTGTGTCGCTGTTGAATTTTCTACAATTTCTTCACGGATCGACAACTTCTCTCTAGCTTTTCTCCCTGCTCGGATATTGTCCCAAGGCGTGCCACATATCGAGTTGTTCCTCTTGATGAGACGAATACACTCACTAAATTTGGGAGCGATCAGATTTGGAACGAGTGAATTACAGGCCTCGAAACTGATTGCATGTGACTATAAAAACAACCACCTTTAATGGTGTTTTGGTGCAGTTAGGCCATACGGGAATAGTGTGAGACCTCTCTTGTTTCAATGCTTTGCTTATATATTTGTTCTGGACTGTCTGATCAAGTCGAAACTTGGCCCATAGGGGTTTTCAAGCATGCTGTATCCAATGGCGGTGCTCCCACAGTAATTTGAGACACCGAAAATGTAGCTCCAGTTGTAGGGTCCGTTTCAAAGCGCTAGAGACCAATTTTTCGAAAGCTGTTTCTTTGTGTTCACTGCCTTAGACATGTTTGATCGTGACAAAACTTGGGAGGTTGTCTTTTGAAGTGCTAATGACGATCATGAGCAATTCTAGGGCCATTTTGAGACTGTCAGGAATTTTCCGCTATTTTGTAGGTTTTATTGACCTGCTTCTTACCAGAGATCAAGGTCATGAAAAATACGTTCAAACAATGGCACCGACAGTATTTCAAGCAATGTGTGCCCTACCACTATCCCTAGTGAGGTTGCACTCAAGCCATGATGTGTCATCCCTAGTGGAGTTACACATGGGCCGTTGCACACAAACCCATGACTTCCCAAATGAAGTCAGGAACTGTCCCCCATCCCCCAGTAGGAGTCACACCCATATTGCAGCTCATTATCCTCAGTGGGGTAAGGGTCATTCTTACCTCCTCAATTCCCGGTGGATCGATTTCACAACAAGTTATCTTATCCCCAGGGAGTAGGGTTATCCTCATAAGCCAATTATCTAAAGAGTACGCTTACCTCCTATAAACCCTAGTGAAGTCTGCCTCTGTTGATCAGCCTTCATCAGGTCACCGATTCCATCTAAGCCTTCATTTTGTTAACGACCCTAACCATTATCCCCAAGGACTAGGATCGCCATCCGCAGACCTATTCCCCATGAAGATCCACCTACATGGCGACCCAACTTCGGTCCATGCTGCACGACCGTAAACTGCACAGCCTAGATCTGTGTTGCATTACCCTAAATTGCATAGCCTCGGCCCGTGCAGCACGGCCCTAAACTGCACAGCCTCGGTCCATGCTGCACAACCCTAACCTACACAGCCTTGGTTCGTGTTGCATGACCCTAAAGTACACAGCCTCGATCCGTGCAGCATGACCCTAAACTGCATAGCCTCAGTCCGTGCTGCACGACCCTAAACTGCATAGCCTCGATCCATGCTCCACACACCTAAACTGCATAGCCATGATCCATGCTACACGACACTAAACTTCACAGCCTCAGTCCGTGCTGCATGACCCTAAAGTGTAGAGCCTCGGTCAGTGTTGCACAACCATAAACTTCACAGCCTTGATCCATGCGGCATGACCCTAAACTGCATAGCTTCGATCCATGCTGCATGAACAGAAAACGACATAGCCTCGGTCCATGCTACGTGACCCTAAACTGCACAGCCACTGTCCGTGCCACACGATACAAAATGGTACAATCTCAGTCCATACAGCATGACCCTAAACTGTACAGCCTCGGTCCGTGTTGCATGACCCAAAACTGTACAACCTCGGTCAGTGCTGCATGAACCTAAACAGCACAGCCTCGATACGTGCTGCATGACCTAAAACGGCACAGCCTCAGTCCGTGCTGCATGACCCTAAACTGTAAATCTTCATTCCATGCTGCACGACTCAAAACTGCACAGCCTCAGTCCGTGCTGCACTACCTTAAACTATACAGCCTCGGTCCATGCTGTAGGACCCTAACTGCTCAGCCTCAGTCCGTGCTGTACAAACCTAAATTGTATAGCCTCGGTCTGTGCTGCATGAATCTAAACTAAACAGCCTCGGTCCGTGCTGCACGACCCTAGACTGCACAGCCTCTGTCCGTGCTTCACGACCCTAAACTGCACAGCCTCGGTCCATGCTGTACAACCCTAAAATGCGCAACTTCGGTCCGTGCTGCATGACCCTAAACTACACAGCCTCAGTCCGTGTTGCACGACCCTAAACTGTATAGCCTCGATCTGTGCTGAACGATCCTAAACTGCATAGCCTTGGTTCATGTTACAAGCTCTAAACTGCATAGCTTCGGTCTGTGCTGCACGACAACTGCACAGCCTCTGTCCGTACTACACGACCTTAAATTGCACAACCTCGGTCCATGCTGCACGACCCTAAACTGCACACAGCCTCGGTCCGTGTTGCACACCCTAAACTGTACAACCTCGATCCGTGTTGCATGACCCTAAACTGCATAGCCTCGATTTGTGTAGCATGACCCTAAACTCCATAGCCTCAGTCCGTGCTACACAACCCTCATTTGTACACCCTCGGTCTTTACTGCATTACCCTAAGCTGCACAGCCTCGATCTATGCTATAGGAACCTAAACTGCACAACCTTGGTTCGTGTTGTAAACTGCACGGCCTCGATCTATGCTGCAGGACCCTAAATTGTACAACCTCAGTCAGTGCTGCACGACCCTAAACTTTACAGCCTCGGTTCTCACTGCACGACCCTAAACTGTACAGCCATGGTGCAAGCTGCATGACCCTAAACTACACAACCTCGGTCTATGCTGCATGGCCCTAAACTGTACAGCCTCGGTCCGTCCTACGCGCTAAACTATACAGCCTCTGTCCGTGCTGCATGACCCTAAACTACACAGCCTCGGTCAGTGCAGCACGAGTAACAATGATGGATGAGCATAGTCACGAAATCATGAGTAAAAGAGTTCTTTAAAAAAAACAAAAGCCCGGGCATGGTGGAAACCCCAAAAGGGCACCGTGAGAAAAAAAGGATGAAAAGGGTGGACATTTCCGAAAGGTCTTGAGTAAAAGAGCCCAAAAATCATGGAAGCTGGTGAAAACCGTCTCTACGGTGCCACCACCCAAGTCCAGGTGAAAACCCGCTAAGGGTGTATGGACCAATAAAATGCAGGTTGGAGCAGCACGACAGCCTCAGTAGACACCCAATTATGAAAACGAGCAAAATTCTAACTAATGAGGTCAACACAAAATCTTCAATTGCCAGCATCTAATCATAGCGCAAAATAGCTCATTAGGGAGTGAGAGCCTCATAAGATCTCCCATACTTCACCTCTAAAAACAACAAGAGTCCTTGTGGGTGAGGACGACGACCGAAAGATCCCTCTAAAATGCTACAGATCCTCACAAAGGCAAGAAACTGACAAAACCAGGGCCTAACCTGCTAGATACTTCAGGGTTATTCCTCGCCATGAGATCGCCTTGCCTAAAACCTCCCTTAGTCGACAGGTGCAGACTTTCTGGACGCCGCATGATGGGGCCCACAAGGCCTCTTCGCCAAAATTCCCCCTAGTTGACAGGCCCAGAGCTTCGGGACATGCCCCCGACTAGATCGCGCTAGATGGTACCTACAAAGATACCCTGATCATTAAAACCAAACCTGGTGTAGCAGCAAATAATGCCAATCAAAGGTTCATATCACTTGACCTCCAAAGAGGCCCGATTCTGACCAATGAGGTCCTAACAAAGTCCTCCAGTTGTCAGAATCGCAAATAGTCCCTCAAGAATGAGGAATTCTATAGGATCCCTCAAAAGTCTCTTCTCCCTTTAAAGCCTCCACCGACGGACCTGCACCTTGCATCCAAACGTTTGAGCACCCTGGTTATAGCATTCCCTGGATCTCCTCAAAATTCATGTAGTCCTATGGTTAGCTAGCTAGGGGAAATTTACCAAATTATTGTACTTATCTTTTCTCTCGAAGCACAACAGTTTCATCATCATGAATCCCCGATCAATAAAGCCTAACAAACAATGAAAATTTCGACAGTCTGAAATTGCTCCAGAACTGACAAAGATCTTCATAAGGACTCTCCTGCCAAGTTTTGCCACTTTTCGACATGCCTAAGGCAGTGCAGACAGAGAAACAATTTCGGCACAATTAGCCTTTAGCACCTTAAAACGGACCCTATAACTAGAACTATATTTTCGGTGTCTCAATTTGCTGTGGGACTATTGCTATTGGATCCGGCACAGGTGAAAACCCCTAGGGGTCAAATTTCAGTTTGAACGAACATTTCAGGGAGAAGTTATAGACGAAAGAGCGAAACAGGAGGAGCCCCACGCTATTCCCGTGTGGCCACCCTGCAACTCAACTGCACTAAAAGGGCAGTCACGACTAGTGACTTTCGATGTTCATATCTCACCCATCTCAAGTCGGATGAAGCCCAAATTTTGTTAGCGTATTCGTCTCATCAAGATGTGCGTTTCAATATGTGGCATGCCCGAGCATTAAGAAAAGCTAGAGAGAAGTTGCTGATCTGTGAAGAAAGTGCAATAAAATCAGCAGCGTCGTGCCTCGCTAGACCAGTCAAATCATGCCTTTGGCGAGCTCAATCAACATGAAACCAGCTCCATCGCGTGCGTAAGGTCCATGGCCATCACTGGTCCGAACCTCACATATGATGAACGGTCGAATTTCACACACAACGCCAACGAAGTGACTGCAAATTCTGTCTCCAGAATTTCAGATAACGACGAAAACTCCAAACTTGCAAAACCTTTGTCCGGGAACCGAATCAAGCTGTGTTTGTTGTCCCGCGATCATAACGGCATGTTCAATGTGATCCAGCGAAGAAATCATAGAAAAACATCAAGGAACGAGCACACAATTGATCCAAAGTTTCAAAATTCATTCAAATTTCAAGTCCATGATCATGCCTTAAAAACGCGATCTATGATTTGAAGTTGGTATCAAATCGATCACCATGTCGATCCCTACAAGAAAACAATCATCTTTTGATCAAATGGGCATCAGAACGACCCCAGATCGTCCATGAAAGATCCCACAAGTTCTAGGCCATCATAAAGACTGTTTTGGAATTTTACAAATTGTTATGAAGAAGAAAATCTGTCATTTTGTACCGTATTTTCTAATTTCTTTTATTTAAATTAAATCTTAATTTCAAACAATTAGGTTTAATTTTGATCATCCACCTATGTTTGGGCACAACACTATATATACAATGTACCACCATTGTACGCAGACCCCTTTACTTGCTTAATAAAATGTTTATCTTGCCTATTGTTGGTGACGTCTTGGGAGGGAGAGGGAGAAAGAAACTTTTGGGTCAGTACCCCTAGGCTTATCTCTTCTCTCTTTTCTCTTTTTTTCTCTTTCTCTTTCCTTTTTCACGGACGGTGGAAGCTTGTCACCGTCTGTGTCACTTTTTTTTCTTTTCTTCTTCTCTCCTTCTCTCTTTGTGATCCCTCGTGGCCACCAACCCTCTTTCCCTTTCCTTTCACAGCACCCTTTTTTTCGTGTATCCTCACGGTGACTCCCTCTCTCTCACATGCCATGGTCCCATGAGACCACCATGCCCCAAGTCCTTCTTCCCCTAACGCCACGCGAACCTCTACCTATCGGCGCGCGAACATCTTGCCTATCGCCATGTGCACAGCATACCCCAGCGCCGTCTCGTGCGCACCATCTTCCCTATCGCTGTCTCGTGCACCCGTCCAACCTATTGCCGTGTGCCCCTCTCCACACCATTGCCGCACACCACCTCTGTCACTACCTTCTCTCTCTAACTCCCCACACAAGCCACATTTCACCACCCCTGACCAGCAGCTGATCGCCCCTCTCTTTCTCGCCTTCCATCTTTGCTCATCTTCGATCAACCTCAGCCACCTCGTTGCAGCAACCAACCTGCCCATCTTCGCCTCCTCGTCCTCCGTGGTTGGCCACCTTCGCTGCCCTCTCTTTCTTCTTCTTTTCAGCCCCGCTCAGCCACCCAAAACTCAGCCCCCTGCTATGCGCAACCACCCCCACGCTGTTTCGCACAGCCCAGTACTGCATCCCCTTTATTTCTCATGCTGCTACCACGCTCACAGTTAGCTTCCTGCCCTCTGTCCTTCAGCCTGTCCACTCCACTGTCACACCACCGACAGCCACCTTCTTCTACTACCATAATAGCAGCCACCTTCTTCCTCAACCAGCCCATGTTGCCCCACCATCAGCAACCAGCCACCAATCCACTGTCTCCTCTGCTACTCTACAACTAGCCCCTCTCCTCTCTTTCGCCATCTCCGTTGCAACCCGCTGCCCTTACCTTGTTTTCTTCCTTCTAACTCATGCCTTTCTTGAAAACCTATTTATCTCTTTCTCACACCTAAAGCAAACCCTTGACATATCTCTTTTAATAAAAAACCCAATACTCTTTCATATTTCTCTCTCCTCCAAAGAACCCAACAAAAGCCCTGACTCTCCTTTAATCAATTTATTCTTTTTATTATTATTATAATCCTACTCTACCTTCTTTCATCTACTTCATTGCCATTTTTTTTTATTATTATTTTACTTCTTTTATTTTGCTTTATCCTTTCTACCAATTTTGTCTTATTCCATCTTAATTTAGTATTATCACCACTTTTACTTTATTCTATTTACTACATTTATTTTATTTTAATTTATCTTTATCTTACCTATTTTATCTACTTTATTTATTTTATCTTATTTTACTCACCTCTTTTATTTTATTTCCATGACCTCATTTATTTTATTTTATTTCACTTTATTTTATTTACCCGTTTTTATATTATTTCCATTACCTCATCCTATTTTATTTTAATTATTTATTTTACTTTATTTCATTTACCTCTTTTATTTTATTTACCCCATCTTAGTGCATTTCATTTCCTTTTAACCCTTTTATTTTATTTTCTTTACTTCATTTTATTTTAATTCATTTTATTTTTATTTCATCTTAACTCCATCTTTTAATCTCATTTTATTTCAATTCATCTCTTTCATTTTCATTTCATATCATTCCACTTTACTTTTCATTTCATCTCATTCCACTTTACTTTTCATTTCACTCCATTTTATTTTGTTTTATCTTCGACAAGTCCAGGTCCCCAGACCCACTTGTTGGGATGTCTTACGTGTGTGTGTGTGTTTGCAAGAAAGGAGAAACAGGTCAAGGCAGGCGATTCCAAATGGGCGATAGGCTAGGGGGCTTTCCAACATGATCTAAGAGGACGCCTTTGCAAGCCAGCCCAAGCGTGTCAGGGACGCACGTGAGGTACGTCCTGCCTCACGACCCAAATTCGTCTTTCACTAGTTGGACACCTACCCTTGTTCTGTGAACAAGGTTCCCGAAAGAGCAATCTCAGGTCTCGAGTCTTCCAAACTCGAGACACATGTCACCCGATCACCTAGATCTGGGGTGGCGAGATCGAGGCACCTAACCAAGTTAGATTGCTATCCACAGATCAAACTTCACCTATATGGCGACCCACACAATGGTCTGTGCTGCATGACCTTAAACAACACAATCTTGGTGTAGGTGCACCACCCTAAACTTGACAGTCCAAACTACATGACCTTAAACTATAGCGAAGGTCTAGTTGCACGACCTTAAACTTCATGGTCCAAGCCATAGGACTTTAAACTGCACAGCTGTGGTCCAAACTATAACACCTTAAACTATAACGGAGGTCTATTGCATGGCCTTAAACTGCGTGGTCCATGCCGCAGGACTTTAAACTGCATAATCACAGTCTAAGCTATATGACCTAAAACCATAGTGCACGTCCTGGCCGCATGACGTTAAACTGCTTTGCATAGGTTCAGAAGGCATGACCTTAAACACGTCCCCACACATCACATACGCCCTTTTCGTGCATCTTGATGCACACTTTCCCTAACTGACCTGATCGTGTGCGCACCATCTTTATTACCATTATTCATCGTTCCAAAGTGAGTTTTACCTATGCTCACAAAACGGTGAGCCATCTCGCCATCTATACTCACCTTCAGCTAGTGGGTCACCATTTTCTATCTTCCATCCATACATCATCCATCTTTCATAGGCAGCCTCGTGCCATCTCCCTAAAATGAGTCAAATCACCACCATGCTCACTCTGTGACCACCACAGATTGCCATCCATCTCCACAATAGTCTAACTATATGACCTTAAACTATAGTGCACGTCTTGGATGCATGACGTTAAACTGCTTTGCACAGGTTCCGAAGGCATGACCCTAAACACGGCTTCACAAAAAAAGAAAGACATGGTGTATACCTGGACAAGGGAATGCCATGAGTAAAAATGACAGACGGGCATGGTCATGAAACCATGATTAAAAAAGTTCCGTGAGAATAAAAACCCAGGCACGGTGAAAACTCGTAAAGGGCACTGAGTAAAAATGGATGGCAAGGGTGGACATGGCCGAAAGGTCATGGGTAAAAGAGCCTTAAGTAAAAGGAAGTTAGTAAAAACCGTCTCTACAGCACCACTTCCAAAGTCCAGGTGAAAACCCACAAAGGGCACTTGGAGCAATAAGCAGGTTGATGAAGCATTCGCCCTTACAGGCGGCTTCAGCGTGCATTCAAAAGAAAAATTCCCTGATGTCACAATACTAGGACCGAAAAAGAAGAGCATCAAGGAAATGGTTCTGACATCATAATACCTAATTTGGAAAACAATCATTCAAGCACCAAATCGAGCCACTTTCTTTGCCAAATGTTCATGATGACATGCTCGTCAATATACAATGAAGAAATTAAAGAAAAGCAGTAGGGAACGGGCATAATCTTAAATCAAAGATCGCATGTTTCTCATGTTTTTCCCCATGTCATAATCGCGGCCTAAAACCCCGATCCACAACTCAAGATGCATATCAAAACAACCGTCTCCCCGAGTTGATCAAGAAAGTAATATTCTTTTGGTCGAACAAAGGCATGAAAGACCTCGAATGGGCCACGTAAGATCGCAAGAGTTGCATGGTCATGACAGGGAATAAATCATAATTTCAATAATTGTGGGCAAGGGGCAAAATCATCATTTTGTCCTTATTTTCTTATTTTTTGGTTAATTCATTTAAATGCTATTTTTTAACAATTAGGTCAATTATTGGGCATCCATCAGTGTTTGGATGCCTCCCCTATATATACATGTGATGTAAACATGAACAAGGGCCTTTTGATGAATTAAGAAATTTTGACTTTTGTTCAATCATTGGGTCACATTTTTCCCCTTTTTGAGAGAGAAAGAGAGGAGAGAGAAAACTTTGATCGGTACCCTAGAGACCCATTGAGGTGACTTTATCTCTCCTCTTCTCTTTATCTCTCCTCTTATCTTTGTCTCTCCTCTTCTCTCTCTCTTCTTTCACTCTTTTCTCTCTTTCTCTCCTCCTCTCTCTTCTTTCTCACTTTTCTCTCCTTCTCTCTCCTCCTCTCTTTCTCCTTCTTTCTTCCTCCTCCTTTCTCTCATAACTGGGATGGCAGCTTGAGCCCTTTCCTGAATGATGGGTTCAGCTGCCGCCCCGATGTGTCTTCCTTTCTCGCCCTCCTATCTTCTCTCTACTTATTGAGACGATAGCCTGAGCCCTTACCCAAGTGGCGGGCTTAGCTGCCGTCTCTATCATTTCTCTTCTCTCTCTTGTCTTCTCTGATGGCTGAGTCTACAGCCTGACCCCTTTCCCAAGTGGTGGGCTCAATCGCCATCTTTATCATCTTTATTCTTTCTCTTTTCTTTCTCTCTCCTCTTCCGGATGCCAAGCTCACCCGTCATCCCTGACCTTCTCTCTTTCTCTCTCCTCTTTCTCTCCCTTCTCTCTTTCTCCCATCTTTTTTCTTTTCAATTCTCTTTCTTCTTCTTTCTTTTTCTCTGTCTTCTTCTTTCCTTTTTTTCTCTTCTCTCTCTTTCCTTTTTCTCTTCGTTTTTCCTTTCTCTCTCTTCTTCTTTCCTTTCCCTACCTTCTTTTTTTCCCCTCTCTTTCTTTCTCTTGCCTTCTTCCCCTTGATTGGGATGGCAGGTTGAGCCCTTCCCCAGTGGTGGGCTCAACTGTTGCCTTTGTTTTTCTATCTTCTCTTGCCCCTTGACTGGGATGGCAAGCTGACCCCTTTCCCGAGTGGCGGGCTGAGATACCACACCCATCTTTCATCCCTCTTTTCCTTTTCATCTCTCTCATCTCTAGGATGGCAGTCTTACCTGCTGTCCCAAACTTTCTTCTTCTCTCGCATATCTGGGACGACAGTCTTACCAGCCATCCTAAATGAGACGACAGTCTTACCTGTTGTCCTAAACTTCCTCGAATTTTCTCTCTTCTTCTCTCACCTCTTTAGGACGGCACAGTCTGCTGCTATCTCAAACTATTTCTCTCGCCTCTCTAAGACGGCAAGGTCTGCTGCTGTCTTAAACGCTCTCTCTTCCTTCACCTCTCTGGGACGGCAGAGTCTGATGCCATCCCAAATTCTTTCCCCTTCTCTCACTCCCCTGAGATGGCAGGGTCTACCCGCCATCCCTAACCTCTCTTCTTCCTCTCTGTTTTCTCCCCATTACCCCTTAGGATGGTAGGGTTTACCCGTCGTCTCGAACATTTCTCTCTCCTCACTTTCTTCATTCTTCTATCTCACTCCTTGTCTCTTTCTTTCTCTTTCTCCTCTCTCCAATCTTCTTCTCTCTTCCTTCTCTCTTTTCCTTCTTCTCTCTTCCACTCTCTCTCTTATTTCACCCTCCCTCTTCTCCTTTTCTGAAGGACTAGGTGAAAACCAGACTAGCTTTCATTCTCTCTCTTCTCTCTTTTGAAAGGATTAGCCAAAACCAAGCTAACCTTTATCCTTTTTCTCTCTCTCATTCTTTCTCTTTTCGTCTATTCTCTGAAGGACTAGGTGAAAACCAAAGTAGCCTTCGTTTATCTTTTCTCTCTCTCATTCTTTCTTCTCTTCTCTGAAGGACTAGGTGAAAACCAAACTAGTCTTCGTCCCTCTTTTCTCTCTCTACTTTCTTTTCTCTCTCTCTGAAGGACTAAGTGAAAACAAAACTAGCCTTCGTTTCTCTTTTCTCTCTCTCATTGTTTCTTTCTTCTTGTCTTTTCTGAAGGACTAGGTGAAAACCAAACTCGCCTTCGTCTCTCTTTTCTCTCTTCATTTTTTTCTCTCTCTCTAACGGACTAGGTGAAAACCAAACTAGCCTTCGTTCCTCTTTGCTCTGTCTCATTCTTTCTCTTTTCTTCTCTTCTCTGAAGGACTAAGTGAAAACCAAACTAGCCTTCATTTCTCTTTTCTCTCTACTTTTCCTCTCTTTAAGACGAACTAGGTGAAAGCCAAACTAGTCTTCGTTTTTCTTTTCTCTCTCTATTCCCTTCCCTCTCTCATTCTCTCCATCTCACCCTATTTCCCTAATTCTCTAGTAAGGAAGGCTGTAGTGAATCCCTTGTTAAGAAGACACCAAAAAGCTGTCCAATTGACACGGACTCAATGACACCATTCCCCCATTTTCCCTTTGATTGTACACACTTGAGTGCATTCACCCAAAGGCAAGGTGGAGTCTCTTGACCCTCTTGTCTGTACCCTTAATGTGTGTGTGTGGATGCAGGAAGGAAGAAACAGGTCAAGGGGGGTGATTTCGAACCGGCCTCAGGCTAAGGGGCATTCCACATGATCTGAGAGGGTGCCCATGTGAGCAGCCTGAGCATGTCATGATCCCATGTGAGGTAAGTCCTACCTCACAATCAAATTCCTCTCTCATCAGTTGATACTCCTACTCATATCCTCATTACGAGGTTCCAAAGAGAGCGATCTCTGGTCTTGGGTTCGACACGAACTCAGAGCCATGCCACAAGGTCATCTCGAGGTGGAGGGAGAGATCGAGGCACCTAACTAGCTTGGAAACTCCACTAGGGACATGCTACCCCATTGTCAGATAGTTCTTTCTTGGCCTTCCTTTCTTTCATTCCTTCTCACTAACACACACACATGTCGTTGGGGTTTTTCAACCCCTTTATCAGAGTCGGGGATTTTCTAATCCTTGCACTCGTGAGTCTTCCTCGGGAACAGGTTCCATGAACTTCGTTCCTGACCTTCCTTCTGATTGTTGATCTGGTGTAACACTCTCGGGTCCTCACCTGGATTGGTGTGAGGATGGAACTAAATGTCCCTTACTCCCCACCTTCTAGCATTGGTGGAACCTCCACCAATGCACCTTGCATGGGTGGCACAGTAGTCACCACACTGCATGCACCCTGTTATCGGCAAGTCACTTGCTGGTCCCACTGCTCGGGGCAGCCGATAGGCCATCCTTTCCTTTTCGGCAACTGGAAGTCCATCTACCATTGCTCCTGCGGGAATTATAAGCCCACCCCCAATCTCTATCACATCGGGGCCCCTGTAACAAGAGGCTCCACACATTGAGGAGGAGGCCTTAAGGCCACCACCTCCCACACACTCACCAAAGCAGATGGTTCATCCACTCGAGCCACACCTCGGAACAACCCTGCCTCAAACCACTGTCAAGGTTCGGGTCTTCTTAGACCCAGCCCTGTGCACCTTTTGCATATGCATCGCACTGCTTAGGGCAGCCTTGTCGTTGCGCCTACCCAAGCATACGAGATATGACCCCCTCGTCGTCCTTCTCTACACACATGTGAGCACTCCGTGGAAGGTGGCCTTATGGCCATTCCCTCACGCAAAAAAACACATGGTACTCGGCCTCCTAAGGCCAGACCTGCTACTCGAGCCCGGATTGACTCCCAAGTCACCCAGAATATTTCTTCGAGGGGGGCACATGAGCCACCCCCACAAACTGTTCTGAGCTCCAGATCAAAAAGACATTGACGGCCGTCTCCTCCCACATTCATCCCTTCTCCATTGGTCGAAACACTCAATACTCTTCACTCGAAGGTCTTCCTTAAGAGTACCTTCTTGCAGTCCCTTCTTCAAACCCGTCTTGCCTTTAGAGCTCTCAAAAGAGCTTGGGGCATGACTCCCTCTAGTGATGAGGTCCTCCATCCCACATCTTTTCCTAAGGTAAGACAAAAGGCCAAACTGACTCTTGCTCCTAGCCCGCATCCCTTGCCTCACCTTATGGAGACGGTCCTGATATGCTTGAAATAGGCTGACCATTGTCAATCATGGTCACGGTCTTGATTCTTGAAGCAAGAATATCAAAACCTGAGAACCAAGCGACAAAGGCATGAGAATCATGCTGAGGGAAGGACCCAGCATGTTCGGGGTAAGTAAATTTGTGGACCCCTGTTCGAGAGCGCCTTCTACCGACTACATGAAGCAGCAGATATTGAGATCGGAAAGCCAGAATCCTGCATGATTGTCAGTGTCGTAGGAGATGACTCAACTTTATAGGCCCTGCGTTCTCAAGAACGTCACAAACCAGTCCTCACCTAGCCTGCATACATGGCTCGAGCTCAGTCAGGGCATGTCGAACCCCTGCTGACCGACCTATCGCACCTAGTCTGGCGGGCACGCAAGATCCTGACCATGCAAGAGAACAATCTCGACTTGAGAGTATGATAGCTCGAGCAGTGGAGAAGCTTGAATTGATGGAAAGTTCTCAGCCCCTTGTGGATTCATCTCACCATGGGGCCAATTCTTCATAGCTCCCCCATCCGGCATGGGAAGCACTAAGGCAACTCCTCCTCCCAGCTCTCGTGGCCACTCTTCCCCTCATCGAGTCTCACAGGCTGACATCGAGGCCATGGTCAGCCATAACTTGTGGAGCAGAGAGATCCCGATCGTGCAAGATACAACCCTGTATTGGAAGCCCCATCCCTCCTAAATTGACTAGCTCCCA
This sequence comes from Amborella trichopoda, assembly GCF_054954075.1. NCBI lineage: Eukaryota > Viridiplantae > Streptophyta > Magnoliopsida > Amborellales > Amborellaceae > Amborella > Amborella trichopoda. Next base: position 33,559,662 of record NC_142344.1, read on the forward strand.
TTTCCCCCCAATTACTAGAAGGGTAGACCCCTGGTCCTTAACGGCACAAGTTCCCCTCACCAGCATATTGCTCATTTTATTTCAGCATGACAAGAGACAACTGTTGATGGGAGACTCCTTCTCCGTCAGTTTGTCGAAATTCTTGATGGGTCGTCGTTCAAGTGGCATGCCCGGCTTCCCCCGAACTCAGTGCAAACCTAGGAAGAGATGGAGCAATTGTTTTATAAGAGCTACTACGAAGTCAAAAGAGAAGTGCAAGCCATTGAACTTCCCACAATTTGGTTGATCAATTCAATGCAGGATGGAAAGACCATGTTGCACACCAGACAACCCTTATGCCTGAGATTGATGCTGTTTAGACATGTGTATGCAACATGAGGCCGGAGATCTCCTTGCATGTCGAGGCTTCAAACCCCACTTCTATAACGGATCTGATCTCTAAAGAAGTCCGCATAGAAAGCCTCTTTAAGCATCATGACGGGCCCCAAGTGCAATCATCAAGCGGGTGAAACAACCTAAAATTTGATAGTGCTCACCCCAATTCTCAGAGAAATCAGCAGAGAGCCATGATCAGCACCGCTGTCAACATATCTGATCCCGAGAAGGCCTCTCCCCATACCCGAGATTTCTTCAAAGGGGTGAACCCTATGAATACGCAAGGGACACCTCAGGCAAGTCAACAACAACCCCAATCCTACAATGGGGTGCCTCTGCCTCCAAAACTTTATGTAAAGGACTATTGGGCAGAGAAGTTAAACAAGGTCTGTAGCTTTGATAAGGAATGGGTCCTGTACTCCAAATGTTGTTAGAACAACAAATGGTCACCTTGCCTGAAATGAAGAAGCCAAAAGAAGCTGATCTTGTCACCCAGCAGGAATTATTGTGCCTATCACAGAATGTTGGGGCACCCTATTCAGGAGTGCTTCACTCTCAAAGACAACATTGAGGCCTTAATCCAAAAGGGGCAACTACAGCTCGAAAGTCTCAAGAAAGCATTCGGCACAGCTGAGGCATCCCACATGATCATGGTTTAAGAAGAAGACGAGCAAAATGATTATCTTAATGAACTACCACCAGACCTTCTTCAAGCAATGTTCTGTATGATGATTCAAGTACTGGTCATCTCACCACGACCATCTAAACAACCCATAGGCATTGCTCGAGGGACTGAGCATCTCTGATACCCGTACCACAAAATACATGGGCATGATTTTGATATGTGCTTCGCCTTCCCAGCCTTAGTGATTGAAAAAGTACGAAGAGGGTACTTCACCGTCCACATCCCAAAAGATGATGCTCAGGCCTCTGAGTCACCAACACAAGAGGTCACTCAAACACAGAACTCCTGTGACGGTGTGCTACCTGGATTTTCTGATTCAAGTGAACTCTCCACTTCCCAACCGTGGAAAACCTATCAAGGGCGGAATAGGATGTAATCCATGAGAAGGGTGGTGGTTCGCCAAACAAGGCAAGCTCCAAAGCCTCATGAACCCGGTGAGCCTACGCCGGCCAAGAAAAGGGGTAAGAAATAATAAGTACCAAGGGCTGCTCGTCGAAGGAGAAGAACACTTCAACCCCCAACTAAGGCGGAGGTCCTCAAGCCCATTCCTCCATTACTTACATTGCTGAATTTTTTCCCCGAGTCAGTGGCTTCTGCTAACCAAGACTCGCAGTCCGGTTAAGAGGGCATTCCTAAGACTTCCTCTACTTAGGTTCCCAATATGTCCGACAAGGGTGCGACAATAATAGCACCCCTCAATGGTCTAAGCAAGGTAATGACCTAAAAGATCCCCTGCACACATTTAAGTCCGGTGACGACGTTAAAAGCTACCTAGTTCAGTCCAACTCTAGTGATGACCTTAAAAGCTCTCTCCCCTCTTCTTCTTCTATCCTTAGCGCTTCCACCCCTTCTTCTTCTTCTTCTAACACGTCTTTTAAAGGTTTGAATGCCCAGACTTTGGGGCTCTGGAGAAAGAGTTAAAAAGCCGCAACATTAGCAGGCGACATTGAAAATAGCTGAAAATGTAGTGGTCCAAGATGCTGAGTTCCTGATAGTCATCAATGCTTTGGCATCTAGAGCCAACAAGAAGTCTCCTCTCATTACTAAGGAGCTTATCAAGCAACAAAGGGACCTTAAGCCTGAGAAATCCCGGTGGCCTCCTGAGCTTGAGCTCAAGCATCGGTTGAAAGAGTCGAGAGGGCAAAACTTCCACTCTCATGAAACATGTCACATGGTGCAGATCTCTGGAGGAGACGTTGAGGCTGACTAAATTGACTTAAGGTAAGGGAGGAAGTTGCGGACTGTAAAAGTCCAGACTCTTCGGCATGGAATTCCTAACCGTCGTGGGTGTAATTCCTGCCTGACCACCGCGTATGTCATTCTTGACCTCTTTTTGTCTGTAAATTCCTGACCCCCATGACCACTGTGTGTGCATTTTCCTGGTGCCACGCGTGTTCTGTTCAGCCGCCATGTGTAACATTTTACAGTGGTTTGCGGTTGAATATGGTGGTTCAGGGGGCCTTTCCTCTTCTTTTTCTCCCCCTTCTTTTCCTCACCCATGTGATTTCACCTCATTGCCACCTCACTTATGTCACCTCATTACCACCTCATCCATGTGCTGCCACCTCATTGCCACCTTACCCCATGCATGTGTGCCACATCAGCTCATGCATGTGGCCACCTTCTCTCTCTCTTTTCGCATGCAAGCCACTTGGCCTTGCATGAAGCTCTCTCTCTCTCCCCCCTTAACTTATAAAAGGTCCTCCCCCAGCTCATTCACCTTTTTTCTCTCTCTCTCTCTCTCTCTCTCACCCACATTTTCCTCTATAGACTTTAGAACCTTAGGCACTGAAGCCTGTCTAGGGAGCTTGATAAGGGAAGGGAGTTGGAATCCCATGGTGCGTGTAAGGAGGATCATCCCCATGCTTTCATCCTTGTGTGATGCATGATCAATCTATTGCTAAAGTATGAAATCGATTTGTGTTTTTTTGTAGTGATGCACGCTTGATTTGTTGAGAAGAACATGAAATTGAAGTGTGATTATGCATATGCTTGTGAAGAACTCCTACAATTTTCTAGAATTTGAATTCTCTTTGCATTACACTTTTCAACGACTTTTTGTCACAACCCAGCCCCCGACCCCTATTCCGTATTCGATGGAGATCTCTCATGAAACATGTCACATGGTGCAGATCTCTGGAGGAGACGTTGAGGCTGACTAAATTGACCTAAGGTAAGGGAGGAAGTTGCGGCCAGTAAAGGTCCAGACTCTTCGGCATGGAATTCCTAACCGTCGTGGGTGTAATTCCTGCCTGACCACCGCGTACGTAATTCTTGACCTCTCTTTGTCTGTAAATTCCTGACCCCCATGACCACTGTGTGTGCATTTTCCTGGTGCCACGCGTGTTCTGTCCAGCCGCCATGTGTAACATTTTACAGTGGTTTGCGGTTGAATAGGGTGGTCCAGGGGGGCCTTCCTCTTCTTTTTCTCCCCCTTCTTTTCCTCACCCATGTGATTCCACCTCATTGCCACCTCACTCATGTCACCTCATTACCACCTCACCCATGTGCTGCCACCTCATTGCCACCTTACCCAGCCCCCGACCCATATTCCGTACTGGATGGAGGGTGATCGAGTGCGGGTTTGTGATCCCAAGGTAGCGCACGTCACTCAGGTTAGAGTTGATTGAACGTCGTTACAGTAGTAATCAAAGCAAACCATGGCAAAGAACTAATTCGAAAACTCTAAGTGTAGATAAATATTCAAATTTGGGAGGATCCATATACCAATCAATCAAATTCATCCCAGAATCTTACACTTGAATCTGGGGCACCAGGGCTAAAATTACATTCTCAAAATAAAAAAAATTCAGGCTAAACTACCCAACTAACATACCAAATATGAGTTTCTTCTCCCGTGAGTAAAGCTTCAACTCCCAACTGCAAATCATGAGCTTATGAACCTTGACCTAGCACTATCGATCTACAATAGGGGAGATACAGGGGGATGAGCTATAAATCCCAATAAGTAGATCTATGTGCCATGCATCATTGAAGAGTATATTCATGCATCATAAGTAGTTCTTCCAATTATAAGAAATCATGAGGCAGCAATCATGTAAATAAGAAATCAGATAAATGCATCAATTACGGGCATCATATTCAAATGTCAGTTATCATTCAATCTTTACAATCATCAGCATTCACATGCACTAATCAAATATTACACACTCACTCCTTAGTTCACCTACAACCAAAGTAGAAGCCCTATCCATCGAGTTAAGCCAATCCTGTTGCTTAGGATCTCTACCATCTCTCAAGAGGGAGGGCAATGACATGTGGGTAAATCCACTTCGAAGTGCCCTCATACTCACACACATGGTCCCCAACTCGCATTGAGGTTTTCGATAGGCACTTTCCTTGCAAAGCATCAATCATTAGACTCATCTCATGAATTTTGGGGAGTGCAAGGCTCCCATTTCACATTCTCTTAACTGCATCCTATCATTCAACAAGTTAGGGGACATGGCCGGCATCACGTTTCTCAATATAGCAATCCCCACTACCGATGGGTGTTCCATCGAGTAGCGGACAGTATCAGTAAAACAATATCCACTACTAATGGGTGTCCCATCGCGTAGTGGCCAGTATCACAGTATCATAACAGAGTAATATATACTACTAATGGGTGTTCCATTTCATAGCGGTCATTATCACAACATTCTAACATGCTCAAGCATTAAATTAATTCTTGCTAAATTAGTGCCTTATGACAGAGAACTCAGTTTCCATCATGCAGAGTTTCAATCTTACTTAGGGGCATCCAGCAGTCACATAACATGATGATACTTGGAATAACACACCCATCATATGAGAGTTATCACATGGTATTTATGCCTAGCAATCAGTATTAACATTACGACACTTATCATGTAACCTTCATCGTGGAATTATCACATTAGTATTGCACTTATCAAATTTCACAAAATGTACAACTGCATAACATCATTCACATAGCATTATGGCATTTAGTATCCATCACATGAAACTGTCACTCATCAAAGATCACACTGCACCACTTGAGTTGCTTCGTGACTGATCCATTAAAAGGTAACATGATACGAACATAGAACTAAAATTTCAATGACATGTAACGGTGATGTACGCCTCTTCTCAGAGGCATAACTCCCAATCTAAGGATAATTTCAAAATACTTCAAACATGAAACTTCAAGCTTCTACGTGGATCTTTTAAATGGAAGTGGTTTGAAGATATTTGGATGATGTTTGGTAGGCCAAAAGCTTGGCACAAAGTAAATGATAGTTGCTGAAATTTCTTGCAACTGCGAATAGTGACATACCCTCATATTTTCAGGGCATATCTCTCAATCTACAAGGAATTTCAAAATGCCTCAAACATGAAACTTTAAACCCGCTCATGGATCTCTAAAATGGTGGTGGTTTGAAGATATTTAGGCATCTTTTGATTTTTCAAAAACTCAGCTCAAAATACATGACAGTTGCTGGAAATTATAGCAACTGTGGACCACGACTTGTCCTAACATTTTGGGGCATATCTCTCAATCTATACAAAATTTTAACATGGTGCAAAATAAAAACATTAGATTAGACACGTATATGTTTCATTCAAGACCGATTTCAACCCATTTGGACCCCGTTTGGTCACTGAAAAGTTTAATACAAAAGCCCTCACAGTTCATGGAAATTTCTCCTTTTTCAAGTTTTAGCATGCAAGTAAATTTCAATGCAAAACCTCATTCACGTTAAGCAAGTTTATAAATGATCTACTTCATTAGCTTTTACAACTAAAAATTTAGTTAATCAATCATTCAATCCCATTGTAATTCAAATGCATCCATACTCTCCATCTTATCATTCTACTCATCTACATTCCTTTAAATCTATGCCTACCAATTGTAAGTGAGGCATGAACACCAAATCTACTTACCTAATGCTCACTTTGCTTCCGTCAGAGGGAGAGTATGAGAGAAGTGAGGGAAACGATGCTTAAAGAGGAGGGGAGAGGGCTCAAGTACCCATGGTAGGTGGGATCCACTGTAGCTGACGGGTTAGGTGCCTCAATCTCACCCTCCAAATCTAAATGATCTAACGACACGTGTCTCGGGTTTTAGAGGAACCCGAGACTTGAGATCGCTCTCTCGAGAACCTTGTTGAAAGCAAAGGCAGACATACCAATTGATCAGTAGGAATTTAAGGTGGGTTCGGGACTCACTCAGGCTGGCTCGAGTGGGCACCCTTTTAGATTATGAAGAAAGCCCCCCAAGCATACAACTAGTTCGAAATCACCTCCCTTGGCCTGTACTCAGCTATTTGTACAATCACACATGGTTAATGTTACAAGACAAGTGGGCCAATGGACCCCACCTTGTCTTTGGGCAAATTCACACAAGCGTGCACATTCAAAGGAGAAAAGAGAAGAAATGATGAGATGAGGGTTGGGAGAAGGAAGAAAAGAAAAGAAAAGAAAAAGACGTAGGCATTTGACTGGGTGACTAGCCTTACACAATGGCTAGATTAGCTTGATGATTGACCCAACGTGGTATCAAGACAGGCATGGTAATGCGGACCGTCACAGCGGTAATACTACTCAATGATGGAACACCAACACTAGCACCAACAAACTTAGCATGACGGAAAGTTTGACGTGGCTGCAAGACGGGTGCGATAACTTGGACCAGCACAACGACAATATCGCTCGACGATGAGACATTCATGACAGTGCTAGACTTTGCTTGTCCCTTTGTCAAATGAGAGAGGAAGAAGAAGAAGAAAGAGAAAAAAGAGAGAGAAAAAAATTAGAGAGATAAGGAGAGAGAGAGGAAAAGAGATAAGAGAAGAGGAGGAAAGAGAGGGAGAAAAAGAGAAAAATAGAGTAGAGAAGGGAAAAGAAGAAGAAGAGTAGAGAAGAAGGAGAAAAGAGAAAAAGGGAAGAGAGAGAAAGAAGAGAGAAGAGAAGAGAGAAGAGAATAGAGAAAGAAGAGAGAGAAAGAAAGAAAGGAGAGAGAAGAGAAGAGAGAAAGGAAAGAGAAAAAGAAGGGAGAAGGAAGCATGGACGACGATGAGCTTTCGCCATCCATGACAGAGGAGAGAAAAGGAAGAAGGAAGCATGGAAGGCGATGGGGTTCCGTCATTCTTGACAAAGGAAAGAGACAGAAAAAGAGAGCATGGACATCGATGGGCTTTTGTCGTTCATGACAGAGGTAAGAGAGAGAAAAAGAGAACATGGACGGTGATGGGCTTTCGCCGTCCATGATAGAGGAGAGATAAAAAGGGGAACATGGACGACGATGGGCTTTTGTTGTTCATGACAAAGGTAAGAAAGAGAAAAAGAGAACATAGACAGTGATGAGCTTCTATCGTCCATGACAGATGAGAGAGAGAAAAAGCGAAACATGGATAGTGATGAGCTTTCGTCATCCATGACAAAAGTAAGAGAGAGAAAAAGAGATCATGGATGGTGATGGGCTTCCACCGTCCAAGTCAAGAGAGAGACAAAAATAAGAAAGGGAAAGACACGCATGACACTAGGCATCGTCGTTTTTGTCATAAGGGACTCAGACATGACCCAACCCGCCACTCAGGGAAGGGCCCGATTCAGTGTCCTTGTCAAAGAATGAGGAAAGAAAGGTCATGTGTGGCGATGAGCATCGCCATGCACAACATGGGGAAGGGGAAACTTGGATAGAGGCTCGGCTCGCCACTTAGGTTAAGGCCCGACTCACTATGCATATTTTCAAAAGATAAGGAAAGAATGAGAATGTCATGCCCAATGATGGGTATCGCCGTGCATGACTGGAGAGAAGAAAGAAAGGAAATAATAAAGTGAGAGATTGAAAGATAGAGAGGAAGACAAAGGATTTAAAGAAGAGAAAGAGGAAAGTAGAGAGAGAAGAAAGGAGAAGATTAAGAAAGAGAGGGAACATAAAAAGAAGGAAAGACAAGAGAAAAGAGGAAGGAAGAAGAAGAGAGGGAGACATGCACAACGATGGTTACTGTCGTGAATGTTTGAGAGGGAGATGAGAGAGACAAAGAGAAGGAAAGGAAGAGAGAGAAAGAAAGAGAGACATGCATGGTGATGGTTACTGTCGTGCATGTTTGAGATGGAGATGAGAGAGTAGAGAGAAACGATATGAGTAGGAGAGAGAGAGATAGATAAGAGAGAAAAGAGGAGGAGAGAGAAAGATCGAGATGAGAGGTGGAGAGAGAAAGAGATAAATGAGAGAGAAAAGAGGAGACAAAAAGAGATAGATAAGGGGAGGAGAGAGAAAGAGATAAATGAGAGAGAAAAGAAAAGGAGAGAGAAAGAGATAAATAGGGAAAGAGAGAGAAAGATAAAGATTAGAGGAGAAGAGAGAAAATTACCTTATCGAAGGGTATTAGCCCTTTTATTCTCTCTCCTCTCTCTCTCTCCAAGACGCACCCACGAACTCAAAGAAAAGTCTCTAATTTTATTGATCAATAAAGAGAATAAGGGGAATCCTTTACAATTAGGTTTAGCATGTATTTAGAGAATTGGGCCCAAAACATGGGTGGATGCCCAAAAACTATCCCAATTAATGATAATTACAATTATTTTCAATTAAAATAAATTTAAAAAATGGGTGCAAAATGATTGCTTTGCCCTTGGTTAACAATTAAAAGAATTCCAAAACAGTCCCTACTACTGCCCTAGAACGAGCGTAATCTTCCATGGGTGATCCGGGGATGCTCAGGAAAGCGTTTGTCCAAAATATGTTTAATTTCTTGTTGCGCTCAGTATGGCAATCAATTTGATACCAACTTCGCGCTAGGAATCGTGTTTTTAAGCCATGATCATGCGACTTGAAATTCGTGCGGATCTATAAAACTTCAGATCGATAGTGTGCATGTTCCTTGATGTTTTTTCATAATTTATTTGTTGGATTACACTAAGCATGCTGTCACGATCGTGTGGCAACAAACGCAGCTCAATTTCGTGCCCTGATGAAGATTTTACAATCTTGAGTTTTTTGCCAGAATTTGAATTCTGGCGGACGAAATTTTAATTCACTTTGATGCCTATGTACGTGAAATCCGACCGTTCATCATGTATAGGGTTCGGACTAGAAATAATTCTAGACCTTATGCACACGATGGAACTGGTCTCGCGTCAATCCGATGCTTGAGCGCCGTAATTTGGCCACTCGAGCAAGGCGTGTCGCTGCTGATTTTCCCGCAACTATCTTCATGAATCGGAAACTTCTCTCTTGCTTTTATCCTTGCTCAGGCATCGTCACCGGTCATGACACATATCGAAATGCTCGTCTTGATGTGACGAACAAACTCACAAAATTTGAGCGCGATCCAACTCAAGATGAGTGAGATATGGCTTTCGAAAGTCACCATCAGAGACTGTAAAACACAGTCACCATTAATGGTGATTTGGTATAGGGAGGGCACACGGGAATAGTATGCAGCCTACTCCTTTTTCGGTCTTTTATCCATAATTTTGTCCTAGAGCGCGCGATTAAGCAAAAACATGACACATAGGTGTTTTCGACCGTGTTGAATCCAATGGTAGTGGTCCCACAAAAATTTGATCCACAAAAAATATAGTTCTAGTTATGGGGTCTATTTTAGAGTGCTAGAGACTGATTTTTTTGGAAATTATTTCTTTGTATGCATTGCCTTAGACATGTTGGATTGCGACGAAACTTTGTACGTGGCCTTTTGAAGTCCTTAGGAACATTTTCACCCATCTTGGGGTAATTCTGAGACTATCGAGAATTCCACTGTATTTCAAGCTTTATTGACCGACTTCTCTTTTTATTCTGCATTGGGGACCTAAGGTGCTAAAAAATGTGTTCAAACAACTTGCCCTGTCGAATGTTGTGCTTCAAGCTAAGAGAAAAGGATAACATTCAAAAAATTTCCTTCAACTTTATTACTTTTTTCTTTTTAACCATAGGACCACGTGAACGCCGAGGAGATCCACACATTACTGTAACTAGTATGCTCAGACGTTTGGATGAATTGTTCACATGTCCATCCATGAAGACTTTAGGGGGAGAAGAGACCATTTTGAGGCATCCTGTTAAAGTCCTCACCCTCAAGAGACTATTTGTGATTCTGATAGCTGAGGATTTTGTATGGACCTTGTTGATTAGAATCAGGCCGGCCTAGCAGTCGAGTGCCAAGCCAAATGACATTTTTCCCATTTAGTCTAGGTTTGAATGTTTTAATGTTTGCTATGGATGATCTGCTGAAGGCGTTTTGTTGGAGTCCATTTACGTGGTGCACCAGAATGTCATTGGTGGGCAGGGTACCTCAGTTTATCAAGGTGATCGACTTTGGGTATAACCCTTGCCTACTGCAGTTTCAACAATCAAGACACCTCTCTTCTTTGTTCGAGGCGACCTCTGAGGATTCAATCCTGATTGCTGCATCACAGGTCCAAAGTCATGGTTGACTTAGCCTTCTTTGGGAACCTTCAGCATCTTAGAGTGCATTAGTGATCTCCTGTGAATGGTACTCTTCTTCATGAGACCTATCTTGCCTTCTTAACGAATCTTCTTTCCTTCGAGTCCTTTTTACAAATAGACTCAGGCTATCAAAATCTTGCTTGATGCTTATATTTTTGGGTCCTAGTATTGTGAAACCAGTGGTTTTTCTTATGAATGCTGGCTGAAGCCGCCCACAGGGGCAAACGCTACATCAACCTGCTTATTAGTCCAAGTGTCCTTTTACGGATTTTCACTTGAACTTGGGAAGCGGCGCTGTAGAGATAGTTTTTACCAACTTCCTTTATTTGGGGCTCTTTTACCCATGACCTTTCAATCATGTTCACCCTTATTCTTCCATTTTTACTCACGGTGCCCTTTCGGGTTTTTATCGTGCCCAGGTCTTTATTCACGAAACTCTCTTACTCATGGTTTCATGACCATGCCCGTCCATCATTTTTACTCATGGCGTTCCCTTGTTCAGGTATACACCATGCCCATTATTCTTTTTTTTTTGTGAAGGCATCTTTTGTGTCATGCCTCCGGGACCTGTGTGAAGTCTTGTAACGTCATGCGGCCAGGACATGCACTATGGTTTACGGTCCTACAGCTGAACCACGATGATGATGAATGACAGTCTGTGGAGGTTATGGAGTGAGTATGGAGGTGGTTTGACTCACTTTGGGGAGATGGCACGAGGCTACTTATGAAAGATGGATGATGTATGTGTGGAAGGTGAAAAGTGGTGACCCACTAGCTTACGACGAGTATGGATGATGGAATGGCTCGCCATTTTTATGAGCACGAGTGGTACTCACTGGTGAATGATGAATATTAATGAAAGAAGGTGGATTTTATGAGGGGTCAATGAAAGTGATGGGTGCACTAGGGAAGACGTGCGTAAAGATGCATGTAAAGGGCGTGCACGCATATGTGGGGGCAAGTTTAAGGTCACGCCTTCGGGACCTGTGCAAAGAAGTTTATCGTCATATGGCCAAGATGTGCACTATGGTTTAAGGTCATATAGCTTGGACTGTGGCTATGCAATTCAAAGTCTTGTAACAAGGACCATGCAGTTTTAAGGTCGTGCAACTAAGCCTCCGCTACAGTTTAAGGTCATATAGTTTTGGACTGTGGTGTTAAGCCTTCTAACGTCAAGCGGCTAGGACGGGCTTATGGTTTAAGGTCATATAGCTTGGACCGTGGCTATGCAATTTAAAGTCATGCTGCTAAGACCGCGCAGTTTAAGGTCATGCAACTAGACCTCCACTACAGTTTATGGTCACATAGTTTGGACCATGACTCTATAGTTTAGGTTCATGCAGCACGGACCATGCAGTTTAAGGTCGTGCAACGAGACCTTTGCTATAGTTTAAGGTCATATAGTTTGGACCATGACTGTACAGTTTAGGGTCGTGCAACATGGACCAAGGTTGTGCAGTTTAAGGTCATGTAACATGGACCATTGTGTTGGTCGCCTAGTAGATGAAGCTTCATGGGGGATAGGTATTTTGATAGCAATTTGACTCCCTAGGGATAAAATGATTAACGCCAACAAGGGGTTTAGATGGAGAAGTAGCCTTTACTGGGGATTAGGGGACGAGTGTGACTCCCTAAGGTGAAAGATGGAACTCCATGGGGAATAGGCTCCAGGAAGGTTACCTGACTCCTGGGGATAAGATAGCTTGATGTGAGATTGACCCACAGGGGATTGAAGGGGTAAGCATAACCTTTTTAGCATACTCCAAAACAACATGGACTTCACTATTGTTCCGAAGGACTTGGCTTCCAACAAACCATAGTAACCAAGCCTTCTCATTTGACATCACTCTTGGCCCCCACAAGGCATCGCCATCCATGGTCATCATCGTGCGCAAACCAATGCTGTTCATGATCATCACCGCATGTGACTTAACGTCGCAAGTGACCACTACCATGCGCAGCTCAACGCTGCGTGCTACCATCATCACAGGCAGGCGAATGCCACATGAGACCGTTGCCACGAGCGGCATGCTCTTGAGTGTGGCTATAGCCGTGCAAGCCTAAAGAAGCGTGAAGAAAGCGTTGCATCTGACTTAATGTCTGCATGCCCTTGAAGTGCCCTGGCTCCCACTGTCTCCAATTCCCGGGGGACATTGACTCCCACACCTCTTCGGCTCCCCCAACCATTGTTCCTCACCGACGGTCCACCTTCTCATGACCTTTCGCCTCCCCCGCAACCCTTCGGGTTTCATCGAAAATTCCCTCCGTCAGCCAGGAATCCGCGTCTGGCCCTATTCTTTCAACTCACTTCTGTTCACCAAAAAACCCTTCATCACCTTCTACTCATTATTAGAGTTGATGAAAAACTATCGGAATCCCCAAATAGGTTCCCTGTGACTGTGCGAATTTCCCTTCTCCCTATTTTTACACTTTAGCAATTCGCCACAAACTCACCGGAACTCCATTGAGTTTTCGGTGAGTCCACTAGTGCTCCTCCTTCTTCTTTCCTAATAACCAGAGGATCGCCAGCTCTTGACTTCTCTGCACCCTCCCCTTCAACCTCAGGACTTCTAGAAAAGCACCATAACTTCGGCAAGGAACCACTGAAAATCCAGCTAAGGCTCTGAGAAGCCCTACTCCCTGCTCAGAAGAACCTTGGCTCTCTCCAACAACACCCACAAGCACGTCGTAAAGGCCCACAACCTGCTGAAGCTCTCCAGAAAAGCTCCTGAAGGCTTGTCAGTTATAAATTTAGGCCGGGAAGCTCTCGTCGGAAGTCTCCTGCCAGAAGCTCCGGCTATCTATCTCTCTCTCTCTAAAAGCTCTCTTCAACTGTTTTACCCTTCTTTTATACTCAACAGTGCCACAAACTGCCCCTCACAATTTTAAATGATGCTACAGTCCCCAGCTTCTGACTACAATAAGACCAGGCTGGGGCTGGTCAAGCCTGAGACCCGAAAGGGTTATCGCCGCTTGCTTTGCCCAGAGGCTATCGCCGCATGCTTCACCTAGAGGCTATTGCCATCTCATGTCACGGAGTCATCGCGGTGCGCCTTCATCAAGGGTTATCGCTACACACCTTCATCAAAGGTTATCGCCTTCATCAAGGAGCCATCATCGTACGCTTCGTCAAGGGCTATTGTCGCGTGCCTTCGTCAAGGGCTATCGTCGCACGCCTTCGTCAAGGGCTATTGTTGCGCTCCTTCGTCTAGGGCTACCACTGCATGCCTTCTTCAAGGGCCAACGTCGTGCGCTTCGTTAAGGGCTATCACCACTTGCCTTTGTCAAGGGTTATCACTGTGCGCCTTCACCAAGTGGCTTACATTGAACGACCTTCATCAAGGGCCTAACACCGTGAGTGCCATCCATAACTTAGTGTCGTGTGAATGCCGCAGCACTCCCGTCTGGTCCTTCTTCTTGCATCCCCAGGAAGTTCATTCCCTGCACCCCAGTCTCACTCTTCACAAGTCAAGCCTCTAGTTATGACTCGGCTACCAAGAGAATCACTTTCCCTTACCATAGCCATGGTCCAGATGCAACTTCACCTACATGGCAACCCACACAATAGTCCTAGCTTCAAGACTTTAAACTGCATAGCCATGGTCCGTGCTGCATGACCTTAAACTGCACAGCCATGGTCCAAACCTTATGACCTTAAACTGTAGCGAAGGTCTAGTTGCATGACCTTAAACTGCCTAGTCCTAAATGCATGACTTTAAACTGCATAGCCACGGTATGAACTATATGACCATAAACCATATTCTACATTATAGCTGCATGACATTAAACTCCATAGCCCTGGTCCAAACTATATGACCTTAAACTGTAGCGGAGGTCTAGTTGTACGACCTTAAACTATCTAGTCCTAGTTGCATGACTTTAAACTCCGTAACCATGGTCCAAGCTATATGACCATAAACCATAGTGCACATCCTTGCCACATGACGATAAACTGATTTCCGCAGATCAGGAGTCATGACCTTAAAAATGTCTCACACATATGGGTACACGCCCTTTACGTGCCTTTTCACGCACGCCTTCCCTAACCAACCCGTTCGCGTGCGCCCACCACCTTCATTACTTCCCCAATGAACCCATTCATTTCACTACCACTATTCATCATTCTCCAGTGAGTCTCACCCATGCTCACAAAATGGCAAGCCATCTTCCCATACTCGCTGTCAACTAGTGGGTCACCACTTTTCACCCACCTTTCATACATCTTCCATCTTTCATAGGCAACCTCATACCATCTCCCCAAAGTGAGTCAAAACCGTCACCATACTAGCTCTATGGTCTCCACATACTTCTATTCATCACCACTACGGTCTAGCTCTATGACTGTAAACTATAATGCATGTCCTTACCGCATGACATTAAAAGGCTTTGCACAGGTCTTGAAGGCATGACCCTAAAAACGCCTTCACAAAAAATGGGCATGGTGTACACTTGGACAAAGGAACGCCATGAGTAAATATTCTGGACAGGCATGGTCACGAAACCATGAGTAAAAGAATGCCATGAAAACAAAAACCTCGGCACGAAGAAAACCCCAAAGGGCACCGTGAGTAAAAACGAATGAAAAGGGTGGACATGGCAAGAAGTTCATGGGCAAAAGAGCCTAAAAATAAAGGAAGTTGATGAAAACTGTCTTTACAGCATGATTTCCCCAGTTCAAGTGAAAACCTGCAAAGGGCGCTTGGACCAACAAAATAGGTTGACGCGGCACCACATCCTCAGCCGGCACCCAATTGCCAACACAAGCATAATTCTTGCTAATGAGGTCTACGCAAAATCATCAATTACCAGCATCCAATCACAATGAAAAATGGTTCATCCGGGAGTGACAGCCTCATAAGATGTCTCACACTTCAACTCCAAAAACAGTAAAAGTCCTTGAGGGTGAGGACAACGACCGAAAGATCCATCCAAAATGCTAAAGATCCCCACAAACGCAAGAAACTGACAAAGTCAGGGCCTAACTTGCTAGAGACTTTAGAGTTATTCCTCGACATGAGATCACCTCGCCAAAAACCTTCTTTTGGAAACAGGTCCATATTTTTGGGATAGGTCAGAAGCCCTCGATTGGACCCTGCAGGATCGGTCCCACGAGGCTGCCTTGCCAAAATTCCCCCTAGCTGATAGGCCTAGATCTTCGGGACAGGTCATAAGCCCCTGACTGGACCCCGCTAGATGGGACCTACAGAGATACCCTAATCATCAAAATCAAACCTGGTGTAGCATCAAACAATGCTGACCAAAGGTTCATAGCACTTGGCCTTCAGATAGGCCTAATTCTGACCAATGAGGTCCCTACAAAATCCTCATACTGTCAGAATCACAGATAGTCCCTCGAGGGTGAGGACTTCAATAGGATCCCTCAAAAGTATCTTCTCCCCCTAAAGTCTCCACTGGTGGACTCGTACATTGTGTCCAAACATTTGAGCATTCTAGTTACAACATTACGTGGATCTCCCCTATATTCACGTAGTTATGTGGCTAGTAGTCAGGGGAAATTTCTTGAATTATTATACTTCTCACTTCTCGCAAAGCACAACAATCAGTGGGGCATGCTGTTGGAAGACATTTTTCATCATCATGGGTCCCCAGTCAATAAAGCTTAACAAATAGTGGAAATTTTTACAGTCTCAGAATAGCCCCATAACTGACCAAGATCTTCATAAGGACTCTCAAAAGTCTCCTACCAAGTTTCATCGCATTCCAATATTTTTAAGGTAGTGCAGACTGAGAAATAATTTTGATAGAATCAGCCTCTAGCAGCCTAAAACGGACCCTATAACTAGAGCTATATTTTCGGTGTCTCAATTTGTTGTTGGACCACAGCCATTGAATCTAACATGATGAAAAACACTCAGGGGTCAAATTTTCGCTTAAACAGATACTCCAAGAAGATGTTATAGGCAACAGAGCGAAACAGGAGGAGCGACACCTCCATTAAAGGGGCAGTCACAACTAATGACTTTCGACACTCATATCTCATCCGTCTCAAGTTGGATCGTGCTAAAATTTTGTGACCATGTTTGTCTCTCCAATATGGGCATTTTGACATGTCGCACACCCCTTGACTTCACCCGAGCGCCAAGAAATGCTAGAGAGAAGTTACTGATCCGTGAAGAAAGTGTAGGAAAGTCAGCAGCGTCGTGCCCCGCTCAAGTGACCAAATCACGTTGCTCGCGAGCCCGATCGACGTGAAGCCAGTTCCATCGCATGTGTAAGGTCTAGGGCTACCTTTAGCTTGAATCCCGTATGTGATGAATGGTCGGATTCCGCACACGAAGCTATTCAAGTGGCTGTGAATTCTGTCGCTGAAATTTCAGTTTTCGCCAAAACTCCAAAGTTGCAAAATCTTTGTCCGGGCATGGAATCGAGTAGCCTTTATTGCCTCGCGATCATGACGGCATGAACAGTGTGATCCAATGAAGAAATCACAAAAAAACATTAAGGAACGAGCACACTATCTATCTGAAGTTTCAACATTCATCCAAATTTCAAGACACATGTTCGTACCCTAAAAACATGATCCATGGCTTGAAGTTGGTATCAAATCGATGGACATGTCGAGCCCTACAAGAAACCAACCATCTTTCCATCAAATGGTCATCAGAACAACCCCGGATCATCCATAAAAAATCATGCACGTTCTAGGGCAGCACAGGGACTTTCTCGGAATTCCACAAATCTGTCATTTTGCACCTTATTTTCTAATTTCCTTTAATCCAATTAAATCTTAAGTTCCAACAATTAGGTTTAATTTTGATCACTCCAGCCATGTTTGGGCACAATTCTATATATACCACGTACCATCATTGTACGTAAAGGTTGAAAAACCCTTCACCAAAGAGAATTTTTACTTAATAGAATTCCTTTCCTTCTCACTGTTGGGTCACGTTTGGAGAGAAAGAGTGAGAGAGAAACGTTTGGACCGGTACCCCTAAGCACAAGGTAAATATTATCTCTCTTCTTTTCTTTCTTCTTCTTCTTCTTCATCTGAGCCTCCCTGAAAGGCCATGCACAGCAGTGGCAATGATGTGCATGCCTCTTTCTTTTCTTTTTCCCCTTCTTGTGGTTTCACATGTCATGCATGGTGATGGCAGCGCCATGCATGAGCTCCTTTCCCCCTTCTGTTAGTTCATCTTTATCTCTCAACAAGGCTTGTAGACAGTGTTGCTCATCACCGTCCGCAGATGTGTCCTCGACGCCTTAGTGAAGAACATAGACGACAGAACTTACTGTCGCCAGCAGGGGTCTCCCCCTGTTACGCTCCTATCACTGACAGCAATGCCTATCGCTGCCTGTAGGAGGTCGTGGCAACATCTATCGCTGTCCACGAGCTTCCTTCGTGCGTTCGGTGCATATCGCCATCCGTGAGCTTCCTTCATGCACTCGGTGTCAATCGTCGTTCGCTAGCTTCCTTCGCGCGTCCGGGGCCTATCGCCGTCTGTGAGCTTCCTTCGTGCGTTTGGTGCCTATGACCATCCACAAGTCTCTTTCATGTGCTTAGTACCCATGCCCGTCTGCAGGTTCCTCTTGCGTCCCACTCCTATCGCCGTGTGCCTTTGCAAGATTTGTCGCTGCACGGCTAACAAATGGATGTCGTCGTGCTCTTCACAAGAGGACATTTCCACCCATGTAAGGGTGTGCTACCTTCTCGTGTTGCCCAACGGCGATGCCCAGCATCATCTGTAGTTCACTGCTTGCCCTCTAGCTGTGAGCAGTAGTGCTTAGCACTGTCAAGGGACCGTGACACTGCTACTCCACGTTTATGGGTGGTGACACTTAGCTACATAGGGATCTCAACTCTTCATCATCTCGTGCATTCTCTTCATTGTCTTCTCACTTGACGAGGGGGTGGACTCAGTTTAGTGTTTCCATAGTGGTTTGGCTATCGAGCAGTATTGTCGTCGTGCTGGTCCTAAGTATTATTCCCATCTTACTGTCACACCAAATTAGGACAGCCATGTCGACCTTGGTTTCAAGTAGTAGTACCATCACACCGGTCTAAAGTACTGTGCCCATCTTGCTATCACTCTGGGTCGATCATTACACTGGTCCAGCTATCATGCGAGTCTCGTCCCCTTGTCGCATACCACTTATATTACAAATTGACCATAATAGTCTTGTGTAGAAAACAAGGACATTGCAGAACAAGGTAGGTGATTCCGAACTAGCTGAAGCAGCCAGGGGGACTTCCGTCGTCATCTTAGAGGGCTCTTGTGGGAGCCAGTTTGTGTAAGTCAAAATTCCTCCCTCATTAGTTGGATACGTACCCTTGTTCTTGAACACAGTTCCTGAGAGAGTGATCTCAGGTCCTGGGTCTTTCGAACCCGAGACACGTGCCACCCGATCACCTAGATCCGGGGAGGCGAGATCGAGGAACCTAACCAGTGGGGATGATAGAGGATGGTACTCTTGGGGAAAACCATTAACTTCTAGGTCTTAAGGCATCAACTGAGAGGAGAAAGGGCTGAGGAAGAAGGGACCGGCTCCTGACAGCGTCTGGGTCAAGAGCGAGCAGTGGCCTGAGAAGGTGGCATGTGTACGCCCCTTGAAGTAGCATTCCGGGTGACTTGGGGGTCAGCTCGGGCTCAAACGGGTGGGCTGGCTTTAGGAGGCCGAGAATTGTGAGCACGTGTTTATAAGGGAACAGGTGCAAGCCTGCCCCTTATAGGGTGCGCAAGTGTGTGCTGAGAAGAAAGACTAAGAGATCGCCTTCCGTGTACTCGGGTTGGCTTAGCGATAATGGTTCCCCGAGCAGTGAGATGCACATGCATGTGCACAGGTTTCAGCCCAAGGAAGCCTTATCTTGAGCACTTACTCGAGGTAGCATAAGGGCTGCCCCAAGGTGTGACTCAGATGGATGACCCACGAGTCTTAAGGTGTGTGCGAGAGGTGGTGGCCCCAAGGTCTCCTCGTCAATGTGTTGAGTCTCTAAATATAGATACCCAAGGTGATGCAGGAAGGTGTGACTCAGATGGATGACCCACGAGTCTTAAGGTGTGTGCGAGAGGTGGTGGCCCTAAGGTCTCCTCGTCTATGTGTTGAGTCTCTAAATATAGATACCCAAGGTGATGCAGGAATACAGGGGGTGGCCTTGCGACGACCCACATGAGCAACAACCTGTAGAGAGGGACTGGGCAGCCTTTCGGTGTACCTTGGCAATACGACTGACAAGTGACTTGCCGGTGACAGGGTACATGTTGTGAGTGGCAGCAAATGTGCTACCGATGCAGGGTGCTTTGGTGGAGGTTCCACCAAAGCTAGGAGATGGGAATCTCGAGAATGAGGAGATGAAGAAATGCCCGATCCGAATGAACGGGTTAAAGAACCCAGAAGCCATGTGGTGTGTAATGTAGAAAACAAACGAAGAGACTAGACAAACAAGTACGATCTGATGAAGGGGTAGTAAATCCCTAGTGGAGTCGCCTGACTGGTTAGGTGCTTCGATCTCACCCTCCGAATCTAGATGATATGACGGCCTGTGTCTCGGGTTTTAAGGGAAAAGAGAAGAAATGATGAGATGAGGGTTGGGAGAAGGAAGAAAAGAAAAGAAAAGAAAGGAAAGAGACAATTGAACAGGTGATTAGCCTAGCACAATGGCTAGATTGGCCGGATAATTGACTTAACATGGTGAAAGAGAGAGGAGAGAGAGAAGAGAAAGAAAGAAAGGAGAAGGAAGGAAGGAAGAAGAGAGAAGAGAAGAGAGAGAACAGAAAGAAAGGAGAGCGAGAAGAGAACAGAGAGAAAGGAGAGAGAGAAAGAAGGGAGAAAGAAGCATGGACGGGGATGACCTTCTGCCCTCCAAGACAGAGGAGAGAAAAGGAAGAAGGAAGCATGGACGATGATGGGGTTCCGCCGTCCATGATAGAGGTAAGAGAGAGAAAAAGAGAACATGGATGGCAATGGGCTTTTACTGTCCATGACAGAAGAGAAAGAGAAAAAGGAGAACATGGATAGTGATGGGCTTCCGCCGTCCATGACAAAGGTAAGAGAGAGAAAAAGAGAATATGGACGGCGATGAGCTTCCACCGTCAATGACAGAGTAAAGGGAAAAAGGGGAACATGGACGGTGATGGCCTTCTGTTGTCCATGATAGAAACAAGAGAGAGAAAACGAGATCATGGACGGCGATGGGCTTCCACCATCCATGTCAAGAGAGAGACAGAAACAAGAAAGGAAAAGACATACGCGGTGTTAGGCAACGTCGTTTGTATTGTAAGGGACTCAGACATGACCCGACCTGCCACTCGGGGAAGGGCCCGGTTCAGTTTCCTTATCAAAGAATGAGGTAAGAAAGGTCATGCGTGGTGATGAGCATCACCGTGCACAACATGGGGAAGGGGAACTTTAAATAGAGGCCCAGCTCGCCACTCGGGTTAAGGCCCGGCTCACTGTGCATATTTACCGAAGATATGAGAAGAATGAGAATGTCACACTCGGTAAAAGGTATCATCGTGCATGACTGGAGAGAAGAGAGAAAGGAAATAACAGAGTGAGAGAAAGAAAGAAAGAGACGAAGACAAAGGATTTAAGGACTAGAAAGAGGAAAGGAAAGTAGAGAGAGAAGAAAGGAAAAGCTTAAGAAAGAGAGGGAACAGGAAAAGAAAGAAAGCAGAGAGAAAAGAGGAAGGAAGAAGAAGAGAGAGACATGCACGATGATGGTTATTGTTGTGCATGTTTGAGAGGGAGATGAGAGAGACAGAGAGAAGAAGAGGAAGAGAGAGACATACATGATGATGGTTACTACCGTGCATGTTTGAGATGGAGATGAGAGAGATAAAGAGAAATAAGATGAGGAGGAGAGAGAAAGACATCGATGAGAGAGAAAATAAGAGGAGAGAGAAAGATATAGATGAGAGGATGAGAGAGAAAGAGATAAATGAGAGATAAGAGGAGGAGAGAGAAAGAGATAGATGAGGAGAGGAAAGAGAAAGATAAAGATGAGAGGAGGTGAGAAAAGATAAAGATGAGAGGAAAAGAGAGAAAATTACCTTACCAAAGGGTATCAACCCTTTTCTTCTTTCTCCTCTCTCTCTCTCCAAGACACACCCATGAACTCAAAGAAAAATCTCCAATTTTATTCATCAATATAGAGAATGAGGGGGATTCTTTACATTTAGGTTTAGCATGTATTTATAAAATTGGGCTCAAAACAGTGGATGCCCAAAAACTATCCCAATTGATGATAATTACAATTGGTTTGAATTAAAAGAATTTCAAAAAATGGGTGCAAAATTATTGTTTTGCCCGTTCTTAACAATTCATGCAATTTCAAAACTGTACCTTTTGTTGCCCTAGAACGTGCGTGATATTCTATGGATGATCTGAGGTTGCCTTGGAGTGCGTTTGACCAAAATATTTTTATTTTCTTGTTAGGCTTGGCATGGCGATCGATTTGATACTAACTTTGAGCTACAGATCGTGTTTTTATGCCACGGTCATGCGACTTGAAATTCGTCCAAATTTTGAAAACCTCAGATCGATAGTGTCCGCGTTCGTTGATGTTATTCCATGATTTCTTCACTGGATTACACTAACCATACCATCACGATTGTGTGGCAACAAACACAGCTCGATTTTTGTGCCCGAAAGAAGATTTTTCACTCTTGCGTTTTTTGCGGGAATCTAAATTTCGGTGGTAAAAATTTGTAGTCACTTCGATGCCTTCATACATGAAATCTGACTGTTCATCATATACGGGGTTTGGATCAGATATAAACATAGACCTTACGCACATGATGGAACTGGTCTCGCATCAATCTGATGCGTGAGCACTGTGATTTGGCTGCACAAACAAGGCATGTTACTGTGGAATTTTCTGCAACTTTCTTCATTAATTGGAAACTTCTCTCTAGATTTTCTCACTGCACAAGTGTGGTCACGAGGTGTGCCACATATCGAAACGCTCATCTTGACAAGATGATTACGCCCACAAAATTTGAGCATGATCCGACTCAAGACGAGTGAGATATGGATCCCGAAAGTCACTGCTTGAGACTGTTAAAATGGTCACCATTAATGGCGATTTGGTGCAGGGAGGGCACATGGGAATAGCGTGCGGCTTACCCCTTTTTGGTCTTTTACCCATAACTTTGGCCTGAAGCACCTGATTAAGATGAAACTTGACCCATAAGGGTTTTCAACCATGTCGGATTCAATGACGAAGGTTCCACAATAATTTTACGTACAAAAAATATAGTTCAAGTTACAGGGTCCGTTTCTAAGTGCTAAAGACTAATTTTTCCGAAATTATTTCTTTGTCTACACTGCCTTAGACATGTCAGATTACGATGAAACATGGCAGGTGGCCTTTTAAAGACCTTAGGAACATTTTCACATGTCTTAGGGCAATTCCAAGACTGTTAAGAATTCCACTGTAATTCAAGCTTTATTGACTGGCTTCACTTTTTATTCCGCATCGGGGACCCAAGGTGCTGCAAAATGTGTTCAAATACTGACATGTATGGTACTGACAAGAGCGGTGCAGACACGTATAGCAATGACAAGTGCATCGCTGGCAGCAGTCATATCTTCTCCTTACACTAGCTGTTGTGGCACGCGCTACGCTACCCATTCTTCACTTTCACGCTCGACAGTACTCCATTTCACGCACGGTGTTACCCCTCAAATTCATGCGTGGCAATAGCCCTTACGTGCGTGATGATACCTCTATTTCACGCACAGGGTTACTCCTTAGGCACATGGTGATACCACCATTTCATGCGCAGAGTTACTCCTTACGCATGCGGCGATACCTCAATTTCATGCACAACGTTACTCCTTACGCTCATGGCGATACCTCCATTTCATGAGTGGCGTTTCTCCTTACGCACGTGGCCATACCTCCATTTCATACACAACATTACTCCTTACGCAGTGGCGATAGTCCTTTACGGCACGGTGCTAGACCTCTTCCACTACACTATTGCCGTGCGCGTCTCATGACTGGGAAAATTTGTGGTCCTTACATCATCCCCCCCTTAAACATGATTCTTTTCTCAAAATCATATGGATGTTAATAATAATGGTAGGGGTACTTCTCCGAAATTTCATCTTCTCATTCTTATGTTGATTCTTCCCTTGAATGATATTGCCATTATACCCTGACCAGGGGGATTTCTTTACTGCGTAAAACTTGTACTCTCCTATCTAATGTGCCAATTGGTCATTCAATATAGGTCAAGTCTCCCTTGAGGAGGATTGGTTCATACTCCAAAACATGGGACGGGTTGGGGTGATACTTTCTCAGCAGTGATACATGAAAAAACATTGTGAATGCTAGCCAATTCAGGCGGCGGGGCGAGCTAGGACACCATGTTTCCAACTCTTCTCGAAATTTCAAAAGGCCCAATAATTCACGGACTCAATTTCCTTTCCTATCGAATCTTATTATGCCCTTAGTTGGCGATACATTCAAGAAGACTCAATTACCCATTTCAAACTTGAGGTCTCTCCTGCGATTGTCGGCATTTACCGACTTTGGGCTGTCTTGAGCTACTATCAAATTAAGGTAATCTTCTCAGAAGTTTTTTAAATGATTTTGGTCTCTAGTAATTTCCTTTCACCCACTTCATTCCAGTAAATGGGTGACCTACACCTCCTTACGTAGAGGGCCTCAAAAGGTGCCATTTTAATACTGGCTTGGAAGCTATTGTTGTAGGAAAACTCTATTAGGGGTAGATGATTCTCCCAGCTTCCTTTAAAATTAGTGAAATATGCCCTTAGCATGTCTTCCAATGTCTAGATGGTTATCTCTGACTGCCTATTTGTTCGGGGGTGAAAGGTGGTGCTCAAGGTAAGTTTGGTTTCCAAAGCTGACTGCAAACTTGCTCAAACCCTAGAGATGAATCTGGTGTCCCTGTCTGGCACAATGCTAATAGGTACACCATGCAATCACTTAATTTCTCTGATGTATAACTGGGTTAGCTTATCCAAGGTATAGGTTGTGCGGACCAGTAAGAAATGAGTAGCTTTTGTTAGTCAGTCCACCACGACCCAAATATTATCGAGCCTCGCACCCAACCTTGGCAATCCAGATACAAAGTCCATCGTGATGTGTTTCCACTTTCACTCCGGTATGGGCAGTGGCTGTAACAGTCTGGTGGGTTTCTAATGTTCTGCCTTCACTTGCTGACGTGTCAAGCATTTAACGATAAGTTCTGCCACCTCCCTCTTCATGTTGTTTTACCAGAAGCTCTTTTTCATATCCTGGTACATCTTTGTACTCCCTAGGTGTGCCGTGTAGTGGGAATGCTGTGCTTCTTCTAGAACATCCCTCCTTACATTTTTCATCATTAGGAACATATACTCGGCCTTTAAACCTTAACAATTCATCATTGCGCATAGTTAAATCCTCTTTTCTTCCACTTTTATTTATTTAAGGATTTTCATAAGTTAAGGTTCTTCTTTTTGCGCTACTTGGATTTGTTGAAAGAGTTGGACCTCTACTCTCATACACGAAAGTATTTCGACCCCATCATTGAATGGTAGAGTTGGGTGCCATCAGGTGTGCCACTGAGACCACCGCTTTTCGGCTTAAGGCATCGGCTATCATGTTAGTCTTTCCTAGATGGTAATTAATTATACAGTCATAATCATACATCTTCTTTGCCTCATATTCATTTCCTTCTGAAAAAATAGGTACTTGAGGCTCTTGTGATCCGTGAACACTTTAAATTGGGCCGCACAAAGGTAGTGTCTCCAGATGTTCAGCGTAAACATTACTGTTGCGAGCTCCAAGTCTTGAGTTGGATAGTTTTCTTCATACGGCTTCAACTGTGTGGAGGCCTAAGCAGTGACCTTACCACTCTGCATGAGTACACATCCAAGCCCTTTATGGGATGCATCGGTATAAACCACAAATTCCTCATTTCCTTCAGGCAAGGTCAATATCAGGGCTATGGTTAGCCTCTTCTTAAGTTCCTAAAAGTTTATCTCAGTGAGAGGAACTTAAGACTATGAGATAAGCTTTTAGGAACTTAAGAAGAGGGTCAACCAAGGCTTTAGCTTTAACACCACAAATAGAAAGCATAGCTCTGATCACCGAGGTAGATCCCTTAGCTTCTTGCTCAGTGAGGAAAAATACTCGTCCTTGCATCGTTGGTCGATCCTCGATCTTCGCCATAGGTCAACCCTTAACCCAATGGCCGGCTTTCCACATCTAAAGCACACGTTCCGCTTCCAGTAGAATTCAGCGGTAGTGTGGTTGTCCTTTGCACAATGAGAGCAGACTAGGCGTCGATAATTCTTCATGTTGCTTGGGAAATTCTTCTAGGTCCTCTGGTTATGCAGGTAAGGCCTTCCTCTAACATCCGTCCATGGAAATTGTCAGGACTTCCTCTAAAAGTTTCCGATGGCACATCCTTCACCTTTACTTACTTCCTTGATTTGTGGTCCTCACAGTCCCTTTCAATCTTTAAGGCAAGGTCTACCAATAGGGTGTACTCCTTCAGGTTGGCCGACGTTACTCTTTTTCTCATATCTGACTGAAGGCCCCTCTCAAGTTTAGACGCCTTTCGTGCCTCTGTATTAATAATGTGAGGTGCGTACCAAGACAGTTCCACAAATTTAGTGGCATATTGTTCGACTGTCATACCCACATGCTGGAGTTCAATAAACTCTACTTCTTTCCTCTCCCTAACAGAGTTTGGGAAGTACATCTCGTCAAATGCAGCCATAAAGCTTTTCCATGTGGTCTCGTGTCGCGACCCCACCCTCTGGCCCCTACCAGAGGGTGACAGGGCACGGGATCGAAACCGGAGGTCACGAACGTCACTCAGGTGAGAATGGCTCAACCCGTAAAATACGGAATTAAAGAGCAAACCATAAAAGAAAACTAGAATAAATCCATTCAATAGACAAAAATCAAATGAAAAGTACATCCATCTCATTCATTCAACATCAAAAGTTTTTTCAATTCTTTCAAGGTACTATTGGCCCAAAATACACAAAATGAAATGTTCGTCATATGCTGAGACCACCAAAAACATATTATGAAAGTCTTCAGAGGAGAGCTTTCCAACTCCTCGACTTCAAGCTTCAAACCCCCATGGCCACCCACCTTTAGCACATATGCTAATACTCTTCACTCTATAATTATAAAATTAAGATGGAATGAGCTAAAAGCCCAGTAAGCAGATCTACATCAATGCATCCCAACTAACATAATAGTGATGGAAAAATGCAATGCACATAAAATCACCAGGTATCAAGTGAATCCTCCAATATGCTCCTCATCATTCTAATAATAATATGATAAAAGCAATTTAATATATAATGCATAATTCACAATCATCTTAAAGTAGAACAATAAGGACAACAGATCACAGTCACAAAACTAGTAAGGCCTTACTCCCAAAGTAGAAGTTCTATTTATCAGGTTAAGCCAATCATGCTGCTTAAAACCTCTACCCTCATTCAAGAGGGAGAACAATGACAAGTTGGTGCCCCACTTCGTAATGCCCTCACACACACATATATCCCCAACGCGCTTTGGTGTTTTCAATAGGCAGTGGCCTTGCAAGACACGACTCTCTCCTTATGCCCTTCTGATGAGAGAGCATTACACTACCATTGGGAGACCCAATGAGTAGTGCCCATATAAATCTTGGGGGCACGACCCTCCCAATTATTCACATCCTGACTACCATCCTATCACGGGGAGACAGGGGAAGATTGCAGCTATCGCTAACATCATTCACATGCCCTTCCCATCAGGCAGCTACCAGCACCATCATTCGCACAGTGAGTGCCCATTCACACATCACATAAGCAGCACAGTACCACCATTCACACAGTAGGTACCCCTTTCTCATATCACATAAGCAGCATGAAACCATCATTCATACAGAAGGTATATATTCACATATCATACGCGCAGCATGATACCATCATTCACACAGTAGATATCTCTTCACATATCGCATGAGCAGCATGATACCATCATTCACACAGTAGGTATCTATTCACATATCACATGGGCATCCTGATACCATCATTCACACAGTAGGTATCTATTCACATATTGCATGAGCAACATGATACCATCATTCACACAGTAGGTATCAATCCACATATCTCATGAGCAGCATAGTATCACACGATGTCAATATTTAATCATGATACCAGTAATATCACATTAGATAGTGGCATATTACATTTAAGCAATCTCCTTATGACATTACCATAGTAATAACGACATTATTCAAGGTAAGCCCTATAACTCGATTTCCTGCCATCAAGGGCAATGACATACACTCATTATTAGGGTCGTAACGTTTAGACCGTTTAGAGTTTGAAGATAATTCTGAAACTAATTTTGTACTAAACCCACCTATCCTTCAAATTGGATTGGTTTGAGGACAATTGGACTCCATTTGACCTCTTAAAGGTTCAAAGAAGCGAACTAACTGCACCTGTGGTGCACAGGGGGCAGCGACATACCCTACTTCATATTACTATAACTCCCAAACCATGAAGCAACTTATGACGGTTTCAAAATAAAAGTTTGAGCCAAGACGTACATATTTTTAACAAAGCTAATTTGAAAGAATTTGGATTTCATTTGGTGGTTCAAAGATTCGTTCCAATCGATGTGAGAGTTTTGAAGTTTTATCAACACTATCCACAGTGACATTCCTACATAAAACAAAGTTTAATTTCAAATCTAAGAAGAATTTCAAAATAGTTTCTTCATGCAAAATACTTCCTTGACTTTGAAACTGACTTCCGAAGCACCCCACATAGGGTTTTGTTGAATGCCTCAACTAACCCATTGGCTCGAGGGTAGTACATGGTAGTATTTCCACTCGAAGTCGAACTAGTTGATTAGGCGATCAACGTGATGGCTTCTGATCTGAGGTCCATTATCAGAGATTGTTCGATCTAGAACCCCGAACCGGAATATAATGTGGTGATACATGAAGTTGGCCACAGTGGTCTCTGGAACCTTCTTGGGAGGGACTGCCTTGGCGCACTTGGAAAAGTATTTTGTCGCTGCTAGAATGAAGGCATGACCCAAGGCAGAAGGAGGGTCGATGGGTGCTACAATATCCATACTCCACTGGGAAAAGGGCCATGATGTTACTATAGAATAGAGAGGCCACGGGGGTTGATGAATGAGGCTTGAGTGTATCTGGCACACCTGGCATCTTTTAGCATAGTTTTGGGCATCACGACCATTGAAGGCCAGTAATAGCTGAGTTTGTGTATGCGTTCGTAGAGCTTGGGGACCAACTAATGCAGCCCGCAGATACCTTAATGCACTTCTTCGAGCACTTTGCTTGCTTCTTGTGTGTCGACACATCTGAGGAGAATTCCATCCAATGTTCAACGAAAGATAACATCCCCATCGAGAAGGGTGTACTTGGTAGACATCGGCCATATGCGGTTGTGTTTCGCTCGATCCTCAGGCAGCCTTCCATGCTTTAAAAATTCATGATACGCTACCTCTAGTCTTCCACTTGTTCTACCTCTGCGAACATTGGGTCAAAGAATTTAGGTTCTTACTGCTCAGCTTTGGATTCTTTGCTTCGAGATATTTTTTGCTCTGCCTTAATAACATCCTTGGCTGCGAGTGCTCCAAATGGGTAAGGCAAGCATCCAGGGAAGACATCCCTCTCATCATCTACATCAACTTCATATCTCAAGTCGACATGCCTCCACTCTGTTGCCCAGAGTGGCATGGACCCTGATGAAGATAGTTGAATGGAGGCCTTGAGCTTTGAGAGTGGATCGGTCTACGCGTTTAGCCTTCTAGGGATATGATTCCGGGAGAAATCATCAAACTGGGCCATATAAGTCTTGGTCGTGTCATGATAAGGCTTGAGAGTATCCTTCCTTACATCATAAATCCCTTTAAGCTGTCGGATGACGAGCTCAGAATCATCGAAGATGTTTAGTTTCTCTAGGTTTAGCCCCTGGACGATCTCCAACCCGATTATGAGGGCCTGATATTTAGCTTCGTTATGAGAGGATGCCTCTGCCAGTGAGAAGGATAGAGGAATCATTCCACTATCGAGGGTCAAGAATACGACTCTGGAACCTCCTCTAGTAGATTAGAATGCTTCGTCGAAGTACATCTCCCACGGTTGTGTTAGTGTCGTACAGAAAACTTCTTCATCCGGTAGATCACTAGACAGGGGAGATTCTGAAGGGACTGGGTGAGCTGCGAGAAAGTGTGCTAAGGCTTGACCTTTGACTACCTTTTGTGGCACATACCTGATGTCGAACTCGGTAAAAAATAATGCCACTTAGCCAAACGTCCTGACAGGCATGACCGGGTCATAAAGAACTTGACCGGATCAGCCTTTGAGATTAACCTGACTTCGTGACTGAGCAAATAATGGAAGAGCTTTTGTACTGTGAAAATCAAGGCTAGGCACATCTTTTCGATGGGTGGGTAATTCTTTTCAGCTCCTTGCATCCTGCGGCTGAGAGAATAAAGTGTTGTCTCTTTCTCCCCATCATTATTCTGTGCTAGGAGCGCTCTGAGTGACTCATCAAGAGCGGTCATGTATAGGATGAGAGGCCTTCCCAACACTGGCGTAGAGAGGAATGGAGGATTCAACAGGTACTGCTTGATATCATCGAGTGCGCTTGGCACGCCTCATCTCATATGAAGGGGGTGTCCTTCTTTAAGAGATGTGAAAAGGGTCTGCATCGTCCTTAGAGGTTTGAGATGAAGCTCCGAATGTAGGTGAGCTGTCTTTGAAGAGATCACAATTCATGGAGGGTCGTAGGTGATGGCATGTCCTGAATGGCCTTGATTTTGACTGGCTCGATCTCTAGCCCACGGTACCTCATGATGAACCCTTAGAATTTTCCTGAGCATACACCAAAGGCTCATTTCAAGGCATTCATCATGAGTTGGTGATGCCATAACCTTTCAAATTCCTTTTTGAGGTCTTGTATGTGAGTGTCCGTTGTTTCATATTTCACCACCAGGTCATCCACATAGTAGTCTACCTCCTTGTGAATCATATCCTTGAAGATGGTTGCCATGGGTCGCTGGTATGTGGCACCGGCATTCTTTAACTCGAAAGGCATCACAGTGTAGCAAAAGACACCTTTTAGGGTTAGAAACACAGTGGCCTCCTCATCTTTTGGTGCCATCTTGATTTGATTATAACCAAAATATCAATCCTTGAAGGAGAAGATTTGGCAATGAGTCGAGGAATCAACAAGCATCTCGATGAACGAAAGGGGGAAGTCATCCTTAAAGCAGGTGGTATTCAAGTCGCGAAAGTCAATACAGACCCTAATTTGGCCATTCTTCTTCTTGACTGAGACGACATTCGCCAGCCATCTTGCGTATTTGCCTTCTCGTATGAATCCAGCTTGCCTGAGCTTGTTCACCTCAACATTGATCTGCATCTCGAGGTCGGGTCTAAACCTCCTTGATTTCTCGAAGGAGGGAGATGTAATTTTCTTTCTCTTATGAAGTCATCTTTGTCAAGATTAAAGTCGGCCTTGAATCTGCTTCATCCCCTTAGTTTATCTCTTCAAGCTTGTCAGATGTGGCCTGACGACCTTCTTCCCACTCTTTTGAAGCTTCATGTAACTCTTCATGTGGGGATTCAGGATGCTTCTCTTCAATCTCGAATGCGGAGACACGCGATCCTAACATTTTTTCTTCTAGGAGAGGCCCAGCTAGAGAGATGAATTCTGGTTTTTGGCCAGAGCAAGGAATGAAGGGGTCGGCTTCGAACGGGGAGTCCCTGACCTTGCAACTGGGTTGCTCGGTACTTGCCTCGAGCTGGGTGACCCTCCATAAACCTGAATCATGTGATAGACCTCGTGATAGTAGGAGCTTGAAGATGGCTCGGTCCTCGCTTGGGTTGCCAAGGCGTCATCAACTGTCGAGAATCTAGCCACCTGAGTCAGCATCTCTCTGAGGCACTTTTGCTACGACCTGCTGAGACTGGTGCCTCCGAGCTCTTTGTTTAGAGCATCAAAATTTGGGCACTGTCGAGCTATGCTTGTGGAAGAAATAGAAGAGGAAGGAGGAAAAGAAGAGTTACAATGTCCCGCGAAGCTTTTTACGTCGTTACCAGAATTGGACATGTGCGGGGGGTAATTTAGGTCTTGCCTTGGCTCTGACCGTTGAGGGGTGCTTTTAGTGTCATCACCCATTTTTGATGACTGCAGGGGGTATTTTAGGTCTTGCCCTCGGCTTTGACCGTTGTGGGGTGCTTTTAGCGTTGTCACCCATATTGGAGGGATCTCGAGCTGTTGGTGACTTAGGGACGTCTGCCTGATTTGACGAAAGGATAAGGCTAGCCACTCCTGGAATGAAGTCTTGCAAGGTCTACAGTAGAGGAAGGGGCATAAGGAATTCTTCCTCGACAGGTGGCTAAGGGATGGGATTCCTTCGGCGGGATTACCTAGG
Source organism: Amborella trichopoda (assembly GCF_054954075.1). Classification (NCBI taxonomy): domain Eukaryota; kingdom Viridiplantae; phylum Streptophyta; class Magnoliopsida; order Amborellales; family Amborellaceae; genus Amborella; species Amborella trichopoda. Next base: position 33,591,549 of record NC_142344.1, read on the forward strand.
TGCTCACCATCTCCTTCTGGACCCCTGACGAAGCATTTGGTCTGCCTCATCGGGTTGGTGAGTAGTCTTAGCCTGGTGGATTGCCTCATGCTTCAGGGATTTGAACCTACTTTTGCCATGGTAGACTTCTCAAGGCTAAGAAGTCGAGGGCTCTAAAGGGTCCAGTGTATCCTCAAAAGGGTCCTACAGTGGGGTCTCCTCTTGAATGGGAGTGATGACTTGGAAGTGCTCAAGGAGACCGACGTAGATGATGTGGCCTTCTTGTACCTTTCGAGTGACTATAGCTTTGAACCCAGAACATTCTTTCAGCTCATGGCCCCATACTTGGTAGTATGGGCACCAGAGGTTTTTTGTACCCTGGGCAAGGCGTTTAGGCTACCTGGCAGGCTTGGGAGTGATGAGACCCTATTGGAGCATTGCCTTCAAGAGGGCCCGTAAAGGGTCTTACTCAGTGCTTCTCGGGGCTTGCGTCGGGGGTTCTTCTTGCACTGGTGGAAGAGGGACTTGAGGGTACCCTTCTGGGTTACCATGAGCTTCCTGGCATTGTTACATCTTCTTTGCCAAGAGTTCGTGGAAGCCAATGCATTTGTTCACGTCATGGCCTCGTATCAGGTGATACGCGCACCAGATATTCTCAATTCGTGGAGACAGGAACTTAAGCTACTGCCTTGTTGACTTCAATGTGATGTCCCTCCTCGAGCATTATGAAGAATAATGCACGGAGGATAGTGGGTGCCCCTTCATCCTCATTGATCGTGACTATGTGGGAGGCCTCAGTTTCCTCGAACGCTTTTTTTACTCTTCAAGCTTTATATGATCCTTGTTAATAAGGGCTTCAATATTGTCGTTGAGCTTATAACATGTCATGAGTGGGGTAGCCTACATTCCTGTGATAGGAGCAGTACCTCTCATTCGTCTCCTGCCCAGTCGACTCTGGGGTGTTGACCTCCCGTAGCTAGATCATGATCTGTTCTAGCAGCAATGCAGGAGTCCACTCCCTGTAGAAGGGTAAACCTCATTCTGATGCTGGATTCAGAAGTCACTTCAACTAGCATTTTTAAGGGACGGGACCTTATTGTAGGACTGTTGTTTGCCCCCGACTTGAGGCATTTTTCCTTGGAGAGGTCTAGGGTTTTAGGGACAAAATTCTTGGTGTCGGTCACAGTGACGACCGCACTGATCACTGCCTTTTGCTGGTTGCCCCAACTATTCGAGCCAGAATTTGAACTAGAGGGTTGCTGACGAATCCACCATGGTGCTTGGACAGACCCTCTATACGAACTATTTTATAGATGAGCTCTGACATGGAGGGTGGATTGGAGGCCTCGACATGTAGGGCAATCTCGGAGAGCATGTTCCGTATACAGGTCTAGATAGCTTCTTTTTCGGTCCTGGGGGTGGCATGAAAGGTTGTCAGCTCTCTCCATCGAGAGATGAACTTGTCAACCGGCTCACCAGTGTTTTGAGTCATAGTAAGGATATCGATGGTCTTTATGTTCCTTTGGACTTCGTAGAAGCGTTGGTAAAACAACTGCTCCATTTCCTACCAGGTGTCCACCGAGTTCGGAGGCAGCCGAGCATACCACTGGAAGGTTGGCCTTTCGAGAGTCTCGACAAACTGACAGAGAAGGAGTCACCCGTCAGTCATTGTCTCTCGATAGGCCACTTGGATGTGGGTGGTATGCTGGTGAGGAGACATAATACCATTAAATAGGGGCAGTTTCCCTTTTTGATAATTTGGGGGAAACGACACCTGGTCAATGTATGAAGGGTATCGCTTTTGGTAGAGCGATGCCTCTTGCATGCTTGGGACCTTGTTCTTGTGGCTATTGGCGGCCATGGCATCTATATCAGTCTGGGAACCCCTCGAGATGCAGGGTTGTCTTGGGAGACTAGTGGGGGAGTTTGCATGGGAATTGTGTCTTCGCCAGACGGGGAATCAGTCTCGTAGTGAGAAGAAGGCGGACCTGAGGGCTTCTAGACGTTCCATCTTTTCAAAGATGAACTGCACCATTACCTTGAACATGTTCATCCTTTCCTCTTGAAAGTCGTCAGGCTTGTTGATCACCATGACACTGACCGTTTCTTTTGGAGGGTCAGAGCCAGCGGAGCAGTGGACTGTGGAGGTTGGCGATTCGTATGTGGCAAGTCAGTCTGCAGAGGCTCAGCATGCCCCGACTAGACTCGAGCCTTGTATGCCGACCTTGTGAGGACTTATTCTTGACGGTCATGGGACCATGGCTACTTGGCAATAATGGCCCATCAATACTCTTGGACTCGCTTCGGTTCTGGCGTTTGGAGAGGGAAAAAGGGATTACGATATAAGAGGTCTCTGAGACTAGTAACCTCAGCTGCCGTGGAGGCCTCTCTGGTCAAGATCTACAGGCCTCTCTTCTTCTTAATTCTGAGGCTACTGTGGACTTCACCCTAGAACTGCGTCTGAGGCTTAGACTACCCCGCTTTTCTTGAACATGCGACGGTTGTGCTTATTAATTGGAGTAAGGAGTCGGGCCCAAGGATAGAAGGCAACCTAGGGTTTTACTTTGGAGGCTGGAGGCTTTTGTCAGACATCAGGCCACTGCTTCGAGTCCCTTTGTGAGGCCTGAATGCGCGACTGACCTGAGGCTGACTCAAGATGGTACTCTTAAGAAAAACCTTTGAGTACCAGGTCTCAAGGTTCTCGCTCGCTGAAGGGAGAGCAGCATAAGAAGGAGCTAGTTCATGAATCCACCTTCGAAAGCAAGGAGGAACCTGCAAAGTTGGTGCATGTGCACCTTTAGGGTTAGCCGTCCAGGTGGCTTGGGAGTCAGCCCGGGCTCGATCAACGGGTTTGACCTTGGAAGGTCGAGACCCACGAGCTTGTGTCTGTGGGGACGGGGTAGGAACCTATCTCTCACAGGGTGAAGCTGTGTGTGGTGAAAGAAGGACTAAGCGGTCGACCCTCGGGTGCTCGAGCTGACATAGAATTGGCACTGCCTCAAGCTGCGGGATGCATGACGCGAGCAGGGTTCGACCCAAGAAGGCCTAACCTTGAACGCGAGTTTGAGGCAACATGAAAGTTGCCCCGAGGTGTGGCTTGAGTGGATGGACCATGAGCCTTTAGGTGTGTGTGTGGGGTGGAGACCTCAAGATCTCCTCATTTGTGTGCTGAGCCTTCAGGTGTAGAGTTTCGGGGTAGTAAAGGAGTTCGGGGGTTAGCCTTGCAGCAACCCTCATAAGTGATGGCAACCTGCTTACCTCTCACAAGAGTGGATAGGGCAGCCTTCCAGCATCCCTCAGCAATCTAACTGGTAAGAGATATGTCAATAGCAGAGTGGGTGTTGTGTGAGGTTGCAGAAGTGCTATCAATGCAAGGGGCCTTGGTGGAGAGTCCACCAGGGCGAGAAAGCGGGGAGGCACGGACTTTTAAGTCCCCTCTCGCATCCATCTAGGAGAGAACTTGGGAGCCGAACTGTGAGTCCTGACTCAAAAGGAGTGTAGGGAAGGAAGCTTGAGCATCCTGCTTCCCTGGGACAGTCCCGAGTGCAGAGATAAGAAAGTCCCTGAATCAGATGAAAGGGTTGATTAACCCATGTCCCATAGAAAGTACTGCAGAAAGTGAAAGAAGATACTGATCAAACAAGAGCGAATCGACGAAGGGGTAATAAGTCCCCAGTGGAGTCACCAAGCTGGTTAAGTGCCTCCATCTCGCCTCCCCGAATCTAGATGATCGGGTGACAATGTCTTGGGTTCGAAAAACCTAGTACTTGAGATCGTTCTCTCGAGAACCTTGTTTAAGAACAAGGGCAGGTCTCCAACTAATGAGAGAGGAATTTTGGATGTGAGGTGGGAACCAACCTCACCTGGGTCCGTGACTTACTTGGGCTGACTCGCGAGGGCACCCTCTTAGATCACGATGGAAAGCCCCATAGGTGCTTTAGGTGGTTCAGAATCACCTCCCTTGACCTGCAATCTCCTTATTTTTCTCTACAACACTATTATGGTTAATTTGCAAGACAAGTGAGCCAAAGGGCCCACCCTTGTCTTAGGGCAATGCACATTCGTGTGGGTAGGAATGTGGGGGGTTAGAGTGATAGAGTGGAAGGTTCAAACAAAGGTCGAAGAGAGAAGAAAACGTGATGAGACGAGACTAGCTTGATAGCTGAACAATGACCGGCACGGAGTGGTAGCAATACAGGCATGGTACTCAGGACCAGCATAGTGGCAATACTACTTCAAACCGAGGCCGATATGGTGGTGCACATGAAGGAGGCTCGAGGATGGCGATAAGGCGCCGCGCACGCAAAGGAAGCTCACAGACGGCGATAGGCATCACCATCTGCGATTGGCATGCAATAGGGGGAGACCTCTACGGGCAGCAATGAGTTACGCTGTCTGCACTCTCCACTAAGGTGTCAAGGATACGTTTGTGGATGGCGATGAGCAATGTCGTCTACAACCTCGCTAAGGGACAGAGATGGATGAACAGAAGGAGAAAGAGGCTCGCGGATGGTGCTGCCATCGCCATGCGCGACCTGTGCAACCACATGAGACGCATGCACGGCACTGCCACTGTCGTGCATGGCCTCTGAAGGGAGCTCAGATGGAGAAGAGGAAGAAGAAGAAGATGAAGAGAGAGAAGAAGAAAAGAAAAAGAAGAAAGAATATTTACCTTGAGCCTAGGGGCACCGATCCAATAGTTTCTCTCTACTTACTCTCTCTCTCCCAACGTGACCCAACAATGAGAAGAAAGAGACACTCCGTTAAGTAAAAACTCTCTCTTTTGTGAAGTGTTCAAGCGTTTTTGTGTACAATAATGGTACAGTATATATAGAATTGTGGCCAAACATGGATGAATGATCAAAAGTAACCCTAATTGTTGGATTTTAAGATTAAAATGAATTAAAAGAAATTAGAAAATAGGGTACAAAATGATAGATTTGTCCCTTCCTAAGAAGTTCTAGAATTTCATAACAGTCCCTGTGTTTCCCTAAAATGTGCATGATTTTTTGTGGATGATCCGGGGTCATTCTGATGCCCGGTTGATCGAGAGATGATTATTTTCTTGTAGGGTTCAGCATGGCAATCAATTTGATACCAACTTCAAGCCATGGATCATGTTTTTAGGGTACGATCATGTGACTTGAAATTTGAATGAATCTTGAAACTTTGGATCGATTGTGTACTCGTTCCTTGATTTTTTTTCTGTGATTTCTTTGTTGGATCACACTGAGCATGCCGTTACGATCGCGGGGCAACAAACACAGGTCGATTCCTTGCCCGGATGAATATTTTGCAACTTTGAATATTTGGCCAGAATCTAGAATTCCGACCACGGAATTTGCAGTCACTTCGTTGGCTTCTTGTGCAGAATGCGACAGTTCACCATGTACGGGGTTCGGGTCAAAGGCAGCTCGAGACCGTACGTACGTGATGGAATTGGTTTCGCATTGATCGGGCTTACAATCAATGTGATTTGGCCGCTTGAGTGAGGCACAATGCTGCTAATTTTCTTGCACTTTCTTCACGGATCAGCAACTTCTCTCTAGCTTTTCTACATGCTCGGGCGTCGTCGCGGGGCGTGCCACATATCGAAACGCTCGTCTCAATCAGACGAACATGCTTGAACAAGTTTGAACGCGATCCAATCTCAAATGTCGGAGATATTAGCATCACAAGTCACTGTTTGTGATTGTCCCTTTAATGGAGCCTAGTTGCAAGGTGGCCGCATGGGAATAGTGTGCGGCTCCCCCTATTTCGCTCTTTTGCCTATAACTTCTTCTTAGGATGTCTGCTTAGGCTGAATATTGACCCCAGGGGGTTTTCAACCATTTTGGATCTAATGGCGATGGTCTCACATCAAATTGAGATACTGAAAATATAGCTCTAGTTATAAGGTCCGTTTCAAGGTGCTAGAGGCTGAATTTGTCGGAACTGTTTCTCAACCTGTACTACCTTAGACATGTCGGATAGTGACAAAAATTGATAGGAGGATTCTGAGAGTTCTTATGAAGATCTTGATTAGTTCTGGGGCTATTCTGAGACTGTCGGAATTTCCATTGTTTGCTAGGCTTTTATTGAACAGGAGCCCCATGATGATGAAAAATATCTTCTAATACCCATCCGCACATATCATTTCCCAGCATGTGCCCATCCGCACATATCATATCACCCAACATGTGCTCATCCGCACATATCATATCACACAGCTTGTGTCGATCAGCACATATCATATCACATCAGAATCACGTTATACATAGACCCACATGAAATATTAACATGTCTAAAGCATGTTGCGTATTATCATATTAACATGCTCATTAGGTTAAGGGATATAATCATGTCAATATCATACTATATATCAATGCAATAGAAATCACTATGTCGTATCATCATGTGTATTAGCTCTAGAGACATCATCATATCAATATCATATTATATATCAATGCAATAGATATCACTATGTCATCATCTTGCTTATTAGCTCCAGTGACATCATCATGTCAATATCATACCATATATCAATGCAATAGATACCACTATGTCATATTTCTATTTTTCCAAGATGAACACAGTTAATCTTTAAAGGCATATCATGAGATTCCAAGATCATTTAAACCTGAAACCAATTTTATGACAATCTAGGCTCATGAAAAGACAAATTTTGTATTGGGGGTAAGCTCAAATATTGGTCTAAAGTTTGTAAAACTATTTGATGTTCTTGGGTGAAGTTTCTATTTTGCACTTCAGAAAATCCAAGTCGACAACCTAATAAGAAAATGACCACAACTTTCAAACCATAGGGAATTTTTCATGATTCCAAAACTAATTTCAAAATAGATTTATCTATCTATCATTTCAAAGTGGTTTGACCTCATTCTAGTATATTTTGGTTAGTGACAAGCTTCACACAAAAGCACGTTAAATCCCTAGAATTTTACTTCACAAATCTGACATGCTTCAAAAAAACAGTTAATAACTTTCAAATCAAATGAGATATTGACAAGGGGTCTTTTCCATGCTAAAATAGATTCAATGGGCTACTGACCCATAAAAAATCATGATCGAAGACGAGGCTTAAGGTCCCCAAACGATCTCTCAAACAGGAGTAACAAATCTGGAAATCATAACACACTTTAGAAAGATTTCAGTAGCATACACCCGCAACCGCACTCACACTCATACTCATACTCATACTTGAGTTTCATATTTTTATTAGGTAAGAAAACATGCATTAACATAAGCATTAATCCATAGAAACTACATCCACTTACTTACTCAAATCGAAATTCCAAAGTGTTCCACCAGCTTCACCTTGAATGCCAAGCTTCAAAGGATTGGGTTTAAGCTTCAGGGATTAAAGTTTGGGGAGGTTTAAAACGCTTAAGGGACGAGAAAGAGGATGGGGGTGAAAGAGATGCAGTGAGGAGAGGGAGAAAAAACCCAAATTTATGAGTGGGTGGGGAGTATAAATAAGCATGGATAGTAGAAGCATGCATGTGCCATATGGCACTCTTGCATGAAGAGAGAGAGAGCACGCATGGGAAACACAATGATGGGGTGGATGCATACATGTGCCACATGGAACTTGTGCATGAAGAGAGACAGAAAGCAAGTATGGAAAATACAATGATGGGGTGGAAGCATGCATGTGTCACATGGCACTCATGCATGAAGAGAGAGAGCACACATGAGAGAGAAGCACCCCTAGACCACCTTACACCACTCGTGCTTAACAGCCCACTCAACCATCCGTGCTCTCAACGTGCGTCCGTCCACCCAAGCTCTCCAGCACGCTCATCAATCCGTTCTCTCAGTAGCGAACTCATTCGCCGGCCCTCAATAGCGCACTTATCCGTCCGTGCTCAACAACGCACTTATCTGCCCGCGCTCAACAGCGCACTCGACCATTCGCGCTCTCCATGCACGTTAGTCCACTCGTGCCATCGACTTGCCAGTGTACTATAATTACCCCGAAAAATTCTCGGCCCTTACATGTTGAGTTGTTCGAGATGGGAAGTGGGGGATGGTCTTGGGACTCCATTCTGGTACGAGAAATGGATTGGGTGGACTCCATTAAGGTATTCTTATCCTCTAATCTATAATGTATCTTCTAACTCTAGGGCCAAAGTATGTTAGGTATACTGCAGGGAGATGGGAATATGAGGTATAAAGTGCACATATAATAAGTTTAGTGATGAATTTATCTTGCAGATAGAAGAGTTACTTTGACTGCTGGAAAATGTGAAGTTACATCAAGACTTTCCTGATGACTAGGTGTGGGAGGATGAAAGTGATGGGGTCTTTTCTATGAAATCAACATATAATCTTCTATTCCATGATAAGATAAGGTGGAATATGGACTCGTTGAGTAACATATGGTCTTGGAGGCTTATGCAAAAATATAAGGTTTTTCTTTCAGTGTTATTTTAAGGGAAGTGCTTGATAGTTGATAATCTTATGAAGAGAGGGGCGATAATGACAAATATTTGTATGCTATGTAAGGAGTGTGATCAAAGTGGTGACCACTTATCCTTAAAGCGCCCTTTCACTGATGATATATGGTGCTAGTTTCTTCACATGATGGGATTTGCAAGGCCATTGCCCCAAAGCCACATCAATATTATTGAATATATGTCTTTTAACAGGATGCCAAAGGCCGGAAACTTGATCTTCATGGTTCGAAGGGCATTAGTCCTTTAAGAGATCTGCTTTGAAAGGAATAGAAGGGTGTTTGAAGGGCTGGTAATGGAAAAGGATCTACTAAAGAAGGGAATTCAGCATATAATTTGGAGTTGGTTCTCTATTGCGAAGGAAGGTTTTGGGGTCTCGAAGGTTGACATGGAAGTGAACGAGATGAATTTAATGATACAAAACATGATTAAGGTTAGGCACAAAGGAAGATGGAATGCTCCTAGATTACAAAGTATGAAACTGAATTATGATGGGAGCTCCTTAGGGAATAGGAGGTATATAATCTTCTATTCCATGATAAGATAGGGTGGAATAGGGACTCGTTCAGTAACATATGGTCTTAGAGGATTCTACAAAAAGTGAAGGTGTTTCTTTGGGCGATATTTAAAGGGAAGTGCTTGACAGTTGATAAGCTTATGAAGAGAAGGATGATAATGACAAAGGTTGGAAACTTGATCTTCATGATTCAAAGGGCATCAATCCTTTACGAGATCTACTTGAAATGGAATAGAAGGTTGTTTGAAGGGCTGGTAATGGAAAGGGATCTACTAAAGAAGAGAATTCAGCATACAATTTGGAGTTGGTTCTCTATTGAGAAGGAAGGTTTTGGGGTCTCTAAGGTTGACATGGAAGTGAACGTGACAAATTTAATGATGCAAAACGTGACGAAGGTGAGGCACAAGGGAAGATGGATTGCTCCTGGATTAGGAAATATAAAACTGAATTGTGATAGGAGCTCCTTAGGGAACTTGGGCCAGCAAGCTTTGGAGGTGTGGTAAGGAATCACCTTGGACAATGTATTTTTTGCTTCGCAGGTCCATGTGGTATAAAAGCCAATGACATGGAACTGATTACGGTGCTAAAGGGGCTCCAAACTTTAAAAGATAGAGGCTTACATGAAGGATGTGTGATAGAATGTGATTCCCTAAATGTGGTTAATTGTTGTAATTGTCTTTAGACCTCCTTAGAAGTTGAGGTCAGAATGGATGGAAGTAATGGAGTTGAGTCGGGATATGAATGTGACTTTTCAACATGTTTATAGAGATGGAATTGAAATCACAGATGCTTTAGCTAAGAGAGAAGGTGTGATGCAAGATTCAGTTGTTTCGAATGTTTTGATTACTTGATTGCATTGTAATCTCTTTTGATTAATAAAAATGATGGAATATTGTCAAAAAAAATTATTTTCTTTTCAATACAAGTATTAAAAATTAATATTGTTTTTTGGGACAAGAATACGGTTCTTTAGTTAATATAAGATAATAATAAAGAGATTACAAATCAGAGGCCAAAGAAATAGCCTAACATTTATCGTTACTGAATATTATTATAGCATGGTTTTAATACTAAGAACAGAGTACATTTAGATAAAATAATATACATGAAATTGGTAATGCTATGGCATTGGTATAGGGCTTAATAGCCAAAGAAGAAGAGGAAAAACCCTAGCAATCAGGTAAGGCAGGGTGTTTCTGATCCTAACCCATTAATTCATTAAGCCTCAAGCCAAGTACATTCATCGGCGAGGCCCCAGCCTGACAGTAATGTTTTTGGTAGAGTTGAGGCTCAACTGGTAATCATCCCTAGTCGTAATTTGTCTTTGCCAGAGTTGATACCCATCATCCTAACTGAAAGTTGGATGATTAAGCACGGTGTATACAGATTAAAATTTTTCTTATATCTCTTATTCTTACATCGGTAAGACCACTCACAATGTCCAACTACAAATAAATTACTCTTGAAACAAATAAATAAATAAAACAAGGAAACATTGATCTTCACGTGGTTCCACTATTGAATACAACTCTTCACGTGGTCCGACGCCGAGTCTCCTCCTTTCGATAGTGCTCAAGATCTATGATCGGTCTCCTGATTCTCCTACTGTAGAAAAACCCTCTCAATAATATATGGATCTCAATCTAGAGCCAACTACTTAAGGCCTCAATGCCTTTGTCCTGATCAAGCTTCATTGGCTTGATCTATAGAGAGATGAGAGATAGAAATCAAAGAGAAAGTGAGAGATTTACTAGCAAGGGGTTCCACCCCTTTGTTACCTAATATCAAACCTACCAACCTTCCCTTGGGCGTGCCAACAAGAAAGCAAGAGAGAGATATGTTTCTAGTTAGGGTGTGCCCATTCTTGTAAACTTGAGAGAGAGAGGTGGTTGGGGCGTGCCCCTCTCAAAACTTGGAGAGAGAGAGATTGAAGCCTTGGGTGATATGTGTCACCTTATGGAGAAATCTTGGAGAGAGAGATATCCCGTAGAGAGAGCCGAGAGAATAGGTGTAGAGATTTTATAAGGTGGGAGAGCCTCTTTTTGTATATTTTCTAGGCCTTACCTTAATTTGTAGGGTTAAATCTTGACTATCGATCTAGGGAGACTTGTGAGGTGAGAGATGTGAGTCCTTCATCCCTTTTATTCACCAATCAAGATTCAAAGGGTTGTGTTAGAGCCTTATCCTTTTTTTTCTAAATCTATTCCCATCAAATATTTAAATAAGGCAAGTATATTTCTTACTTTCTATTTTAATACATTCATTCCTTATATCTTGGATCAAGTAATCTTGATTCAAAGATTTACTAAATATTTCAAGCATTTAAGTCTATCATACAAGTTGGCTTTATCCTAAAAGAAAATCCAACCTACAAGGGATAACTATCACCTAAACTTGGTGATCAAGTTTTGTCCCTATGGGTGGGGCGTGCCCCTTCGGTGGCCACATGTGTGCCTCACCCAATTCCCACATATCACAAATTGGGCCCCTATATTTATGGAGGGTCTCACATAATTTTAAAAAATATTTTATTTTTATATTAGAATGTTTCAATCTCATATTTTATTTAAAATATTGAAATTTAATTTATCTTAATTTATAAATCCAAATGAGAAAAATAAACTATCAAAAGTTTCACAAAAATTCAAATAAACATTCTTAAAATTATATTATATAAACTTAATTAAAACTAATCCATTTTGATGGGAATTGGATCCATTAGATCTAGGAATTTATCAATATACGAGAGCACTCCACATTCAATTGTAGACCACAATCCACCTAGCTTTTTCAAACTGACCTAGCACTTCCCATGACCCACAGTCCATTATAGGGGCTCATGATTGGACCACCAAAATGCAATCCTAGTTTTTGAACTTCAGGTTCTCTCATAGAGACAAAAACATCATGGTCCGCTAGACCATGATGCAACCTTGACTCAATGATATATAGGGATAATCTCTCGCACATCTACGCGCTTCGCCCCAATAGTTAGTCTCCATACGGCCATCTATGTACATGCCATGTGATGATATAATGGTGAGGTTTTTAGCACTGTCTCTAAAGGTTATTTATCACACGCAAGGGCTACATAGTCCCTTGGCTCTCATTTGTTCATACTCCAACCTCAGCAAGGGCTAACCCACAAAACCCTTCTTAGTAGATCTGCCCAAGTATCTTGGGTTTCTATAACTCAACTGGCCTAGCATGTTGAGCCTAGTCCGAGTATTGGCAAATCATATTTGCCTAGTATGGTCTACACGCGGACCACACTCCCATTTAGTTTATGTTTCACGATATATATAATGCTCATAAAACGAGTATTGTCATTGTTATGCATTCTGCTTCTGCTGATTATTGAGCAATGATTTTTTGTTTTTTAGAAGGCCATGAGAATATTCTTGTTCAAAGAGATGAGAATTGAATTACCTACTCGTTTGCACCACATACATTTTGAATTTCTTGAGAATTATTGTGTACTTCTTTTAGGAGATGAGAATTGCATCTTCTTCTTGATTTATTTCAATTCTTCAACATATAAAGAAACAATAAGTATATCAGATTGATCTTCTGTTTCAATGTATAAAGTAGGCTTAGTTTTGTTCTTTTGAAATCGCTTTTAAATGAAATAATCATCAACTTTGCTAATCTATGCTCAGGGTGCTTGTATCAGCTCATATAGTATGTTTTTCAGTTTGTACACTTAATTTTCATTTCCAACAAAATCTTTTGGTTATTCAACATATATTTCTTCATTTAAAACTTCATTTACAAATGTTGATTTATATCAATTTGATATAGGGACTGCTTCTGGTTTGGCAACAGCTGCAAAAAGAGCACTAGTGGCAATAAGAACAAAAGATTCAAAGGAGTCACTCCGTATCTATTTTTTCCACTAGCCATGAGCCTTGCCTTAGGTTTTTTAATTGAACCATCTGGATTGAGGTTTGTCTTATAAATCCAGTTCAATCAAATAATGTCTTTTTTTTAGGGCGATCAAACAATTCCCAGGTGTGAGTTTTTTCAAATGTTTTTACTTCTTTTTATACTGCCTTTATGCAAACTTCTTGTTTCACATCTGTTTTAAAGCTCTCAGGTTAAGGGATTAATGAAGTACATGATTCACAAATCTCCCTTTGACTTCTCACCTTTATTGGAGTAGAATCTGGAAACACTAATTGTGATGATAAACTTGATCTTAGAGGAGTGTGATATGAGGAGTTTTTTTCAGTTTCTTCTTCCGGCACACTTCAAGAGGCCTTCTATGATTATTCTTGCTAAACAAGTGGTGATTCTTGCGCTTCCTTTTCTTCTAAATTTTAGTATTCTTTTTCACAAAAATTACATTTATACTGAATTAGTTTATTACATTGTGGGTTCTGAAGTTTTTAACCCTTTGATTTATTGTTGCATCTCACAAAAATGCACCTTTCATTTTCTTTTTATTGAGTTTCTATGTTTTGTCAGATCGAACATGAGCATGACATATACAACAAAAAACTCGGATATGACTAACCAATTGTTTTATCCCACTCCATGCTTCAATAGGAGTTTTGTCTTGAACTTATCTGGTTGAGCGTATTGAGTATGTACATTGCAATATTTATCAAAAATTATCAAATATATGGCAGGTAAAGGCCCCACCTCTCTCACTTCTTAGATTTTGATAGTACGCCCATGTTGCTTTTGTCCAAGGACTTTGAATTGTTTGAAACTTGAACATGCCTTTTATTTTTCCTTTAAGAAACAAACCCATGTCATTCTCGATAAATCATATACAAAGAAAAGAAAATACAGGTTTCGAGTAAAGGACGGAATCTACAACTGAAACATGTGTCCGTATGAACTAATTCCAACTTGTGCTTTAGGCCTCCATGCTTTTCCAGTGGAAACTCACACTCGACATACATCTTTCATGTCATGAATTTCTAATCCTTCAACTTTATTTTTCATATGTAATTAGTTTATTCGTTGAAGACCTAAATGGCAATACCTTTTATTCTATAACCAGGCTTCCACAACTTGAATTTTCAAGGTAAAGCTTCTCCTATAACAAAATTCAATGTGGAAACTTTTACATTTTTACGCCATAGTTTTTGCTATGAACTGATTTTTATTTCTTGTATCATATATCTGCAGGAATCAATTACAAAATGAATAAAGTAAAGGAAATTTACATCAGTACCAATTTTTTAAACCATTATAACGAAAAGGCCTCAAAATAGGTGGAGTAACAGATGGCCCCTTGAAATTTTTAATTTTTGACAAATTTACCAGAAACATCAGGCCACGTTTAGACGTAATTTTTTGAAGGTTCAAGCTAGTGCAATGTTTCTAACATTGGACCACATTTAGACTTCATTTTTTAATGATTTAAGGTGGCTGGAAGTTTCTAACATCGGACCACGTCAGACTTATGTTCATTCTGGATGCTTGTGGGGGTCTCAGGTATGGCGATATTTAGAGTGGCGCTAGCGACACTGGGAATGGTGTCAGACCTCTGTCCCTTTTGGCCACTTGTTTTGTGACTGAGGTGCCTTTGGTGACGTGTCTTCAGGTTCTGGTAGAACTTTGGCGGCCGTTGGAGCAACGCTAAAGCATTCCTTGTTGAAAATGCTTCCAAGTCAAGTAGTTATGAATCTGTCTTGCCGTGTTCCGCCTTTTGGTACCTTTAATCCCACTGGGGCAATATTGGGTTAGTGGAGGCTAGGTTTACGTAAAAGGTTCAAGTGGAATGGATGGTTTAAAATATCTGGGTGGTCTGTGTGGGACATTTCGACCTATCTATAATTTCTCCAGTTGAGATAGTGATGTCTACAGTTCCCCCTCTTTGACGCTTGTGTCTCACTTCAGCGTTCAGATACAAAGCGGCAAAGAAGTAGACCCCTGTAGTAAAAGACAGGTGCAGAAGAGAATCTGCATTATTCATCCACGGAATATTGGCAATCCCACGGCACCCAAAGTGCTTGGTAGTCATGCTCAGGACCAGGAGGTTAGCTTAAGCCCATTATACGGGGCATCGTAAGTTGGTCGCTCCTGACAATCAACGCTTTGGACCCGGAGTTTAGCTTAGCCCATCGTGCGAGGCATCGCAGGTTTATTGCTATGTTTTGTAGGTCGTAGGTCGGTGTGCCAGTCTTTAGATTCAAAATAATCTTGAGCAAGATGGAGTAGATAAGAAGAGCAAGGAAATCTCGACTGAATTGATCATAGATTGCCCGATATCCTAGGTGTGTTCCTAGGTTTCTAAGGCTAGTGATGGCCTAGGAATTGGGAGGTTTTCTTTTCTTTTTTTTGCTATGATGGGAAAACGGGGTGTGTAGTATCTACCTGTCTTAGTTATTTTCCATTAGAGTGAACCACTATAAGTTCATTATGATCGTCATTATTGGGGTTGTTCCAACTCCTTAGTTTTCAAATTTATGTTTTAGAGAATCAATGTGATGCAGCCATGCCCCTTCATGATTGGGCCAAGAAGGGTAGTGGAACCCAAGATAGAAATAAAGGGGTAATGATGTAATAAGGAGGGATTATTATGGTTGTTCTACTTTTTATTCTTTTGATAAGAATAGGGAGTGCACATAGATAATTAGGAGGATATGAGTATATCTTGTGTTTATCTTGTTTGATATTGATTGATTGGGTTCGTTAGTTTGGGATGTAGTTAGGATAAGGTTAAATCTAGATTCTTTATCTTTTAAAACAATAAACTCCTTTCAGTAAAACGTGGGCGGCTAAAACATGTGTAGAAGGTATTCTGAGGCTATTCTTTGGCACGTGAATATGAGAGAGAGAAAATAGGGATAGGTGTAGAGAGAGGTTTCTTTTTTATTCGTTATTGTTTATCTTATTTTAGTCTGTTTAAAGGGACATCTCCCTTTATTGTAAGGCAATCAATGAATTGAATAAAAATTAGTCTCGTGAAAGAGATTGTTTTGGGGATGGATTCCTTTGCAGACCTTTGAGAGGGTATTTTCTCTCAACCTTCCTTCTTTTTATTGTTAATTTTCTTGTTTTATTATCTCCCTACATCACAAAATTTTGAAATCGGGGGAGAAAGGTTTTAGAACAAAATGCTAATGCCGGGTTACAATTTGAATAAAAAAGATTAAAGTTTCTGAAATCACATATACATGGGGAATGTTTTTGATGAAATTCCAAACTGAATTGTTCCTGTATCTGGATTTTTGGAAGAGAGAGATTTTTGAAGAGTTAAAAATAGACTTGTTTCGTATTTTAGACTCATGTAACCAAGGAGTCATCCGAACAATTTAACATCATACGGCGATGGATGGAGTTAAACAGTTTAACGTCATACAACCATGGACGAGGTTAAGCCTTTTAATGTCATGCAGCCATGGACGAGTATGGGAGATGGACTGCCCCTAGCAGGTATCACCAGTATTCGTTGGGAAGTTTTGAAATGAAATTGACTTTGTCCAATCATATAATTGCTTTGGGGGTCTAGTATCTATCCTTGGTCAAGTCCAGGTTAGTTGGGAGAGTAAAGAGTGTGACAATTACCAAAGTAACCGGCAACATTCCAACCGTCTCCAAATGATTGAAGGGCATTTTGGTCACTTATTGACGTGGGGCCCTGAGGGAATGATCCATCTGGTCAGGCCTACCCCATTTTCATGTGATGGGATTTTCCATTGATCCTTTTGGCATTATTTTGAGATAATGAGTTATAGTTGTGGGAAGCATTGGAACTATCTTCGACGACATTTCAAATGTCTTCAGACGGTCAAATGATATTTTTGTCATTTTGGTGACTTGGGGCCCCAAGGGAATCATGCATCACTTCAGGCCTGCCCTGATTTCAGTCGATTAGACGTTGTCTCAGATCCCTTCGGCCTTGATTTGATATGACAAGTCGTAGATGGTGGCGCCATTGGCAATGCCTTTGGAAACATTCCAAATGGCACCACACTGTATTAGGGTTATTATAATCATTTGACCAGCATTGGCCCCTAGGGGAATTGTACTAGTGGTCAAACCTGACCCTGCTCAAGTTGATTCAAAAGGACCTTCGATGCAGTGGTGAAAATATGGTCGCTTGCGTAGTGAAGAGATGTGGGAAGAAAATGGATTATAAAAGAAATTGCCTCAACAACCGCACACTTCAATTAATGTGGTGCAGGGCTACGTGCATGCGTCATCTGTTGCCCCATGTGATTGTTTTACGTGGTGGATGACGTCTAAGGTGAGTCAGACTTTTTTAATAGAAAAATGATGGGACAAACGGTACGGACAAGTAGAACCGTCGATCCATGACGTTAGCAGCGATCTGTATGCCGAGAATCGGCCGTATCTCCTTTTCTATATAGATCCAAAACGGTGTAACCGATACTCGATCTGGGTCATCCGATTTCGAATCGGATCAACAATTTTTTAAACAGTGGGTGAGAACAAATATTTTAGATTTCTAATTTTGCAAGTAAGGCACTTAGTATAGGATAGTGGTTGAGAAAAACAATTTAAGATCACTAATTTTGCAAGGAAGGAATTCTACAATGCCCAACAGGAGAATAGATAAGCAAATAGAGTGGAAGATGTTAGAGAGTGCAGGAGACATGCAAGAAAGAAAAGACGATAATAGAAAATGGGTACAATCAAAGCCCCACCCCTAAATCCTATCGAAAGATGAAGTTTATGTGCAGGGAAATCTTAGATATCTTTAAAATTTGGTTCTACTTATAATTATGAAATTGAAAGTTCTGAAAAACGATACAAATGAAGTATATCTATAAACACTTTAAAATCTTGAAAATAGACAGCCTGTGTAATATGCAACGGGTTAGCTTTCTATGTTTTTCCTACAATATAGAAGTTCTATCCTCCCCCTTATCCAACCGTCCATTCGGAATGGAGGCCTAAAATTGCCCCAATCACAATGTCATGTCTCTATACTATTTTATTTTTACTTTTTTTTCTATAAACTATTTTGACACCAAATTTTGGACGTCCATTCCTCTATTAATCTTGCACTAGCGAAAAATATAAAACAAATATTTTCAATAAAATAAAATAACCAAAATACCCCTGAAAGATTGATATTATATTTTATCAAAAATTATTTTTAATATTTTTATAGGTGCACCCAAATAAGAAGATGGCATGTACCAAATTTTATATTCATACAATTTGTATAAAAAAAACTAAAAATAAAATACTTTGAGACGTCGGATCTAAGATCAAACGATGAGTGGCTCTCTTGATCAAAATTTGACGGCTGGATGGTAGGGGAGGATAGAACTTCTATGTTGTAGAGAAAGCATAGAAACCTTTCCCATGTGCAACAGGATGCATTGTTTTTAAGATTTAAAATCTATTTTTCATCTCTATACATTATGAGTTCACGATAATAAATTCTAAAGTTCCATACCATCTAAACAACCTTTTCCTATAGAATTTTGCAGTGCACGTACAATGTTGACACCTTGTAGAAACTTCTTTTGTACAAAAGACACCCTACAGAGTGTATAGAAGTAAATAGAATGGACAGAAAAAGGTTTCAAGAAAGGGGATATCCAAGAGAGAAGCGATGGCGATGAATGAGAAGGAAGAATAGGTTGAAGAGAGAAAATAGGAGGCACCGGAGGTTTGAGTGCGGTTTGGATTTTAAAACACTCATTTAACAACAAAGGGCTCAACAACAATGTTTTCCTCAAAATTATCTATACCTTAATCCTTGAACTTATGTCTCGTATCCTAAATTCCTTCATCCGAAAGCAGTTTCGACTTCCTGGATTTAATGGTCAATCCTGAAAGCCGCAGAAAAAGAAAAATAACCTCCTAGGTAGGTGTCAAATACCTTTTTCAGATCTAATTCCTCTCGTACAGTTGGTGCCATCCTTCCATACCTTTCTGGGCATGTTTTCTCCAATTTGAGAGTTCAATGCACATAACTTCAGACTGATATTTGATTGCTAAAATTGGAAGTTTGGTATGCACAATTCAAATGCCCCAAGCCTTTTAATGGTGGCGACCCGAGTATTCTCACTAGTGTTGCATGGACACCAACAAAAGTGTCTGTGTCTAGTATATAATGCAGTGTCAGTACATCGGCCAAAAATCACACTACATCCACGATACGTCCATACATTTATTAATTATAAGTTACTTATTTTCTATAAATAACAAAATATATACAAATTTGAAAAATTAAAAGAATTAAGAATACCCAGCTAGAGTAATATAAGGCTCTTATAAGATAAAATACATAAGACAATTGTGTTTGAAAGCTCCTCCGGTAGAGAGCGCTTCACATGACTCTCATTTCTTATCACCCAAGTTAAATTATTGAAAAAGCAGGTGCAGACACCCGCTTTAAATCTGGCAAGTTCTATGGTTTTTATAGACCCTTAGGATCAAATTGGCCTAATAAACCCAAAATCCATAGGTCACACAACTTACCCTGTGAGCCGGAACCATTCTGCCAGCCTAGAATTCAGCAGATGCTTGTTTTGACCAGAAATCTAGTAAACGCATTGTTTTACAAAAAAAATCATTTAAAATAGTAAAAGACTCTGTTTTGACATAAAATTTTTCTGGTAGCTTCACAAGAGGCTAAAGAACACACCTGAAAAAAAATATTTCAATTTGCACAAGTTTTGGTTTGGGCGACATGGGGCATTCCGCCCAGGCGACATGGAGCGGGTTGCCCAAGTCATCCTGCAAATGCCCTATTTTACCAAAAATATCTTTACAAATAGTAAAAAAATCTGTTTTGACCCAAATATTTTTTGGAAGCTTCACAAGAGGCTATGGAACACACCGGGAAAAACATATTTAAATTTGGAAAAATTTTGGTTAGGCGACATGGGGCGCGTCGCCCAGCCTTGGGCCACACAACTAGTG
Organism: Amborella trichopoda; assembly: GCF_054954075.1. Lineage (NCBI taxonomy): Eukaryota > Viridiplantae > Streptophyta > Magnoliopsida > Amborellales > Amborellaceae > Amborella > Amborella trichopoda. The sequence goes on from NC_142344.1 coordinate 33,611,361, forward strand.
CCTCCAAGACGTATTTTTCCCCAAAAGTTTTTTTGTCATCGTTTTATGTTTTTATGGTCATCTTTTGGGTGGTTTGGCCATGTGATGCTATCTGCATAGGTCAAATTCGAATTTTTAAAAATAAAAGACTGGTTTGACCAAGGGATTTGTTGGTTACGAAATAACTTTGCCCCAACAAATCCCTCGTTCAGATGAACTCACTTTGAGTGACCATAAAAGGATATAAAACGAGAGGAAAAAGGGAGATTTTTTTTGAAAGAAAAAAAAGAAAAATGTGGGACGAGACTTTTAGAAACTTTAGGCTAGAAGAGAAACCCTCGGAGAGTAGAGAGACCTTCCCTGAGAAAACCCAAACCCTCATCTTAAGCCTGAGTAAACTTAGATTTCTCGGGCACAACAACCCAAGTTATAGATCCATCTCCAAGGCACAACCACCCTGGACATTACAGATTTTTTGGTTAACATACGAATCAAAGAGGCAAAGAGGACGCTGGTGTTGCTACGGGCGAGCCCTCGAAGGCTCGGGAGTTCCAGGCTATTCGGCCTGGTTTGGTATCATTTTTTTTTTTTTTTTTTACACCTTTAATTTTATTTTGATCTTATTTTGATTAGTTTTCTTTAAAAAATTGTGTTTTTGATGCCTTGGACCATGCTGGCTCCATCACAAATCTAGGAGCAGATCAGCTCGTTTCTAGGCAGTTCTGATCTCATATCTGAATTCGATTGTTCCCACTTTCTCTACTATTTATTTTTTATTTATTTTTATCTTTTGAAAGTGTCAGATTTGAGAGATCTACATTGTTAGATCCCTCGATTCTATGCTATAAACAGTTTGATACCCACCGTGGGGCTAATCAAGCGTGATCCGGGCATCAAACTTTTGAAAATCTCAAAATATTTTGAAACCTTTCAGGTATGTTCTTGGTACCATTTTGTGACTGTTCGCTAAGTTTCAGATCAAAATAAAATATTTAAAAATACACAAAAATATTTTCTTTTTAGGTCTGCAGTCGATTTATTTTAATTTATTTTCATCAAAAAACATTTTATTTTCTGTTTCTCCAAGTTTACAGTAACCTTATTTTATCAAGATTTACAAGGAAAAAAATATAAAAACAAATAAAAATAATAATATTTTTAGGCGACACAAGGCATGCCGCCCAAGCGACCGGGACGTGCCGCGCAGATCCAGGGCGACACGCTTTATGGTTCCCGCCGTCGCCCAACTCCGAAATTTTTGAAAATTTTCAGATCTGTTCCTAGGACTTTCTTCTGACTGCTTAAAAATTTCAAATCAAAAGATGATTCCATATTTTAAGAAAATCACCTTTCAACACGTAACTAGGGAAAATAATCGGTTCGCCGACACCCTTGCAGTCCTTACTTCAATGGTTGATATTCTTCCAGAAATCACCGCGCTGCCATTCTACATCAGGAACAAACATGATCCTTCCCCACCAAGGATCGAAAAAGAAATAGAGCAAGAAAATGAGAACGATGGGGAAGTGTTTCTTTGAATACGTTAGTTAAAGCAAAACCATGGTTCCATGATGTTCTGTCCCTTTTAAAATCTGGGTTATACCCCCAATGAGCAACCAAAAAGAATAAAGAAGTCCTTCGAAGGTTTCCGATGGGATTCTAGGTAAGAGGTGACCTCCTGTTACAAAAGTCCTTCGATGGCATCGTTCTACGGTGCCTCGATCAGTCATAAATTAACCAAGTACTAATAGAGTTGTACAATGAAGGTGGTCATTCTGGGCAACCACCTTAGCTCAGAAAATCAGGTGCCAAGGTTACTACTGGACCATCATAGCTGAAGACTGCTGGAAGTTTGTTAAGAGGTGTCCTAAATGTCAACTCTATGGAGACCTCATCCATGCACCATCCGTATCACTCAACTCAACGCCGCCCGTATGGCGCTTCGCCATGTGGGGTCTTGATATCTTAGGAATAATATCATCAAAAGCCTCAAATGGCCACCGTTTTATATTAATGGCTACAGAATACTTTACCAAATGGGTAGAGGGCGCATCATTTGTTAAAATTGAAGGCCAACATGTCGCCCGTTTCATACAAAACAATATCGTTTTCAGATTCGGTGTTCCTAAGTCAATCATCATTGACAATGGATCCAATCTCACAAATGAAGAGGTCACTAAGGTGAAAAGTTTGGGATAACACGGAAATTCTCCACACCTTACTACCCACAAGGAAAAGGATAAAAAAAAGCCACAAATAAAGCACTTCTCAGAATCATAAACAAAATAATAGCAGGCAGGAAAGATTGACACGAAAAGCTAAACAACGCCCTATGGACCTACCGGACAACTAAGAAGACTCCTACGGGCATGACCCCATACTCAATGGTGTATGGTATGGAAACAGTGCTACCAATCGAGATTGAGATACCATCTCTCCTAGTGCTTATTCACAAAAATGTAGATGAGGAACAAAAGATCGAAGCACGAATCATTGCTCTCGTTGCTTTGGATGAAAAACGACTACGAGCAACACAAAATATCGTTGCTTACCAGCGTAGAATCGAGAGGGCATACCAAAGGAAAGTGGTTCCACGACAGTTCAAAGAAGGGGACATGGTACTCAAGAAAATCTTCCACACTCCTACAAATCCATACCCTTTAGGCAAGTTCAAACCTAATTGGGAGGGCCATTCGTGGTCATCCGAGTGCATGTAGGCAATTCTTACAAGATCAAATATCAGGAGGGGGACGAACTCAATGATCTCATTAATGCGATGTATCTCATAAAATACTACTCATAACAGGCTCAAAAGTGTGGTGAAAACCTTAAAAGGCACCACAAAAGAAAAATAAGAAAAATAAAAAAAGAAAAAAAATAAAAAAAACAAAAAAATGGACGTGGTAAAAATCTGAAAAGGCACTATGGGTAAAAGAAATAAAAAGATCTCCAAGGAGCTTTTGATCCAAAGCACTCAAGTACAAACAAGTACTTGCAAGTTCCAATAACGAAGACTCCTCCTAAAACCCCGCAGGTTCCCAACAGAACCAACCCAGAAAGATGTAGGAGGGTGACATGAATGGAAAACCGAAGTGATTTCAACGAACCCCAGAAAATATCGAGACCCTCAAAGAGGAAAGTCCGACAAGAATCCAGAGGACTCCTCATGGATCCGCGAAGCAGAGGATGAAAGCTCCAAAGGTAAAAGGACAACTTCATGATTTTTGAGTTCTCAGGATCCCACAGGGAAATCCTTTCATCATCTTTGGGTAAAATAAAATAAAAAAAATGACGAACAAAAGGGCCACAGGAGGAAAAACGGCAAGGCCCATTCCTTTTGAAAATGCTTTTCAAATCAGCTGTTAAAATCGTCCAATTTCATAAATCTTTCTCCATTTAGAAGGGACTTTCTCCATCACTACAAGAGGTTAAACTGTTAGTCATCTGGCCTCGCTCTCGAAGCCAACTTCCTATGCCTGTTATGAAAGCATGAAACTAGCCAGGCACTCCATGGTTGTATGAGTATAACTACCAACTGCCACATATAAGAGATGGGTGAACCTCGCCAATGATGAAATTGGCAAGTTTTGGAGAATTTTTCTCACGACTGGATCCCCTAAGGGAAAATGAGGCAAGCTGTGCCTACGATGACCCAATAGCCAAAAATTCGAGACAAAAATCCTACAACTAGGGAGCTGAATTTGTAAACAATCAGTTTGAAAATTGTGTGCAAGGAAAGTGTTCTACTCTACTTTGACTAATCATGCACACGTACAAGTTGAACAAGAGCCTCCCAACAGAGGCAATAAAGAAAACAAAAGAAAGTTTTCAAACTCCCCATCATAGGGGAAAACTTGAAAAAGCCCCTTTCCTCAACCAATTCTCCAAAAAACATAAATTTTTCAAAAAAATAATGATAAAAAAAAAAGAAGAAGAAGAATATTTTGCTACTCAATGGCATGAGCCTAAACTACCGACCAATTTTTCAAAATTTTCAAAAAAATAATAAAAAACAATTTACGCTCTACGGAGACACGGGCTTAACCTGCCAACAAATCTTTCCAAATAAAAATTAAAAAACTTTCAAAAAAAAAAAAATTTTCATATGCTCCTTGGTGGCATGAGCCTAAACTACCAACCGGCTTCAAAATATTTCGCTCCAAGGTGGCATGAGAGTAAACTACCAACCAAGATTCAGATCGTCAAACTCATGCGATGTTAAAAAAACCCTACTAACACGTCAAACTCGTGCGACGTTAAAAAGCCGAGCTAACACATCAAACTCGTGCGACGTTAAAAAGCCGAGCTAACACGTCAAACTCATGCGATGTTAAAAACCCGAGCTAACACGTCTAACTCGTGCGATGTTAAAAAGTTGAGCTAACACGTCAAACTCATGCGACGTTAAAAAAAAAAAACGAGCTAACACATTAAACTCGTGCGACGTTAAAAAACCAAGCTAACACGTTAAAATCGTGTGACGTTAAAAAACCGAGCTAATATGTCAAACTCGTGCGACATTAAAAAGCTGAGCTAACACATCAAACCGTGCGATGTTAAAAAACCAAGCCAACACGTCAAACTCGTGCGATGTTAAAAAACGAAGCTTACACGTCAAACTTGTGCAACATAATAGAGCCGAGACAAGTAACGTCTAGCCCCGTATGACATAAAAGGTCGGGTTATCCAGTTCAATGTCAAACTCGTGTGATGTAAAAAAGCCGAGACAGGTACTGTCTGTCCCCGTATGAAGTAAAAGGTCAGGTGTATCTTCCATCACTGCATGATGCTAAACTACTTAGGGGGCTCTATGGTTGCAGGAGTTGAAATTACTAACCAGCCTAGTTTTTCGAAATATCTTTCTCTTTTCAAAACTTTCATTATGTGTCTTGTGTTTTCAAAAACTTAAATTACTTTGTTAAAATTGTAATATGTCCTTGCTCCGGGTTCTATTTCAAATCTCCCCCTACTTTCAAAATTTCTAAAAAAACTTGTAAAAACAAAGGAACTTGGACACCCGTATATGTTGAACATCGCAATGCCGTGATTACCACGTTGTAGCCTCGTCGCTCTATTCAGAATTGATTAGACAAGTCTCATCCTGTGGAAAGCCCTTCCTATAGACAGCCTTAGGAAACTCCCAAGGAAATCAAAGAAATTACTAGGGTTAAAAGTTTCAAACTGAGAAAACCTTGAGGTCAAGTAGCATGGCTGTAAAATCCACCTCGCGTTTCGAGCCTACGTAATTCGTCGACACCTCACGCCGAAAACCCTAGGATGAAAATGCCTTAGGTGGGTGGGCATGGGAGTGCATTGACTTGGAAAGATAGTTGGTGTGCCATCTGCCCACGTGACATCGGGATGCCATTCTTCTTTGACATTCTCCTGCCCATCAAAGGATAGGGAGCGTCAGAGAGTATATTGTTGCTACTCACTTGGCCCTCAAAGGATAGGGAGTGCGTGTTTGCTTGCCCCTCGAAGGACAGGGAACGACAACATGTCTACTTTTTTACCACTCTCCTGTCCCTCGAAGGATAGGGAGTGCCAAAGAGGGGCAACTGTAGACACCCACTTTAAATCTAGGAAATTCTATGGTTTTTTTAGACCTGTAGGATCAAATTGGCTTAGTAAACCAAAAATCCAAGGGTCACATAACTTACCCTGTGAGCCGGAACCATTCTGCTAGCCCAGAAGCCTTGTATTTGAAATAGATTTGACTTCTTAAACAGGAACCCCACACTGATTGTGATGTTTTGGAAACCATCAAACGAAAGACATGCATCTCATTCAGCAAATGTCCAAAAAATGTACCTTGATTTCAAGAGCAGTAGTGACCAAACTTCCATTGTCCTTGTCACAATTTGTACCTAAGGTTTTGCTCCATTTAAAATTTGAAATTCAGGAGTTTGATTTAGTGAATAAACTACTACATTTCACAAGTGTTCATTGGCTCCTACAGAATCGAATGATCTCAGTCCCTCTATTTCCAATGGCAACCTATATTAATATTTCATTAGAGATGCTCTTCAACAAAAGGAAAACACGATTCTAAGCATGAAGATTGTACTGAATCCTATATTCGTTTTGACCCAAAGTTTTTCTGGTAGCTTCACAAGAGGCTAAAGAACACATCTGAAAAACATATTTCAATTTGGACAAGTTTTGGTTTTGGCGATAGGGGGACGTGCCACCCAGGCGACATGGGGAGTGTCGTCCAAGTCATCTTGCAAATGCCCTATTTTACTAAAATAATCATTAAAAATAGTAAAAAGATCCGTTTTGACCCAAATATTTTATGGTAGCTTCACAAGAAGCTAAGGAACACACTTGAAAAAATATATTTCAATTTGGACAAATATTGTTTTGGATGATATGGTGCATGCTGCCTAGGAGAAACAGGGCGTGTCGCCCAGCCTTGGGAGACACGACTCGTGTTGCCCAACCTTGGGAGACACGACTCGTGTCGCCCAGGTGACATGACTCGTGCCGCCCAAGCGACACGGGGCGTGCCGCCGAGACATGTTTTTCTCCAAACATTTATTTTATCATTTTTTATGTTTTTATGTCATCTTTTAGGTGGTTTGGCCTCGTGATGCTATCCACGTTGGTCAAATCCCAATTTTTAAAAATAAAAGATTGGTTTGATTAAGGGATTTGTTGGTTACAGGATAACTCTGCCCCAACAAATCCCTCGTTTAGATGAACTCACTTTGGGTGACCATAAAAGGATGCAAAAAGAGACGAAAAAGGGAGATTTTTTTTTGGGCGGCAAAGAGAAAAAAAAGTAAAAAAAAAGGAAAAAGAGGGACGAGACTTTTAGAAACTTAGGCTTGAAGTGAAACCCTAGAAGAGTGGAGAGACCTTCCTTGAGAAAACCTTAACCCTCATCTAAAGCCTGAGTAAACCTAGATCTCTAGGGCACAACAACCCTAGTTATAGAACCATCTCCAGCGCACAACCACCCTGGACATTACAGATTTACTGGTTAACATATGGATCAGAGAGGCAAAGAGGAAGGTGGAGCTGATATGGGCGAGCCCTCGAAGGCTCGGGAGTCCCGGGCCATCCGGCCCCATTTGGTATCATTTTTTTCCTTTTGTTTAACTGTTTTAATTTTATTTTGATCTTATTTTGATTAGCTTTCTTTAAAACATTGTGTTTTTGATGCCTTGGATCACACTGGCTCCTCCACAGATTTGAGAGCAGATTTGCTCGTTTCTCAGCAGTTCTGATCTCAGATCTGAATTCTATTGTTCCCACTTTCTCTACCATTTCTTTTTCATTTATTTTTATCAGTTGAAAGTGTCAGATCTAAGAGATCTACATCATTAGATCTCTAGATTCTGCTCTATAAACAACAGGGTATCTCATTTCTCATCACCCAAGTTAAATTATTGAGAAAGCAGAGTAGCTTTTAAATTTTATTCCCTTGATGGTTAGAGTTAAATAAAACGAAAATTACAAACAACCGTCAAGACTAGACTTTCTATGTAAGTTACTCTGAACCAAACTTTTTTTCTCACTTTTTTCCCTAACATATACTTTCTTAGCATGTAACCCCCCAACCCAATAAAACATAAAAAAACTCTGAACTACCCACCCTTTCTGTTACCCTAGTCCGGCAGTGTAATGTTGGTTCAGTAAATAACAACAGCGATCCGACAACAGACCCATGAGGTCCGACAACAGGTCCATGCGGTCCCGCAATAGGCCCAAAGTGCGGTCGGACAATTTCAAAGTGCGGTCCAACACATTTTTTAGTTTAATGGGGTCTAGTAAAGTCAAAGAACAGTCCGGCAGCCCATAGAAGCCCACATGAATGTCCGGCCAAAATTAAATTATCGTAAAAAAAAGGATATTATCGTCAAAAAAATGTACCTTTTCTACTTGGGGCGTATTTGCTAGAAAAGTGTATTTTGGGGGAAAAATTGAGAAAAAAAGTTTGGTTGGGGGTAACATGCATTAGAAATCCTAGTCTTCGGGTTATTTATAATTTTCCATTAATTAAAGCTATACATATATATATATATATATACATATGAAGATACTACAAAATGCCTATAGGCAAAAATGAACAGTGATTTAGCCTACCCTCATCACTGTCCAAAATGTATCGTATGGTCATGAATGTCTTGCAATATTTTATTTTTCATTTTTTTCTACAAATAGGAATGACCTAAAATTTTATGCGTGTGTTCATCAAAAATAGGCGAATCTTCGAAAAATATCAAAAACGTATTATACATGAAAAACATTGACCAAAATACCCCAAAATGTTTTAGCGGTAATTTGGACAATTTTGCTTTCGCGAATTATTGTTTTTATATTTTTATTAGGTTCGCCTCACTAGGATGTACACACGTTACAAATTTCAGATCATTCCGATTTGTAAAAAAAAATGAAAAATAAAACACTATCGGACAATCGTGACCGTGTGATGAACTTTGGACGGTGATGAGGGTAGGTGAAATTACTATTCATTTTCGCCTATAGGGGTTGGGAAAATGATGAGGTATGCACTCTTGCGTGTGTATGTGAGTGTATATATATATATATATATATATATATATATATATATATATATATATATATATATATATATATATATATATATATATATATATATATATATATATATATATATGGAAAATGATGAGGTACGCACTCTCGCGTACTGCTTTGCCGCCCAACTACGTTCATCTTCTCCATATACTTTTATATAGAGCTGGGTTCATCTTCCCCAATGGCTATTCCATGGAATAAAGAGGATAACAAGGCCATGTAAATGTAAAATAAATTTGAAGCTCGGAATTTTGGGACATGAATGAAGGTATCTAAATCTTTTCCAGATTCCATAATAGTTCTAATATGCAGTGCAAAATTATGCTATTGTGTGGAAATGCCAAATCATACTGGTTCATAACAATTGCAACCTAATGCATTTGTAAAAATCACAATTATCCCCGCAACTGGTTCATAACAATTGCAACCTAATGCATTTGTAAAAATCACAATTATCCCCGCAACTTGTTCATAACAATTGCAATCTAATGCATTTGTAAAAATCACAATTATCCCCGCAATCTCCATTGGTATTTGTGGAGAGGAATTATGCCTTTTTCCTTAAAAATGTCAATTTGAAAACCTTACTGATATTGCCATTAGAGGAAGTTGCAATTACAAATCAATGGCAGCCAACAAAGAGATGGTGAGGGACAAAAGCTATGAGGAAGTAGGCAAGAACCAATGGTCATTGAGGTCAGCTTTCTGGAAATCAAGGTGGATGAACACTTGAGATTTTTGCACATGGAGTTAGAGATATGGGTTTTTGCAGAGAGACAGAGAGTAAGAAGAGTGGAATAGAGAGAGAGAGTTTGAGAGAGAAAGACATGGGTTTTTGCAAAGAGAGAGAGCTAGGAGAGCAGAAGAGAGAGAGTTTGAGAGAGAGATGCGTTTGAGCTTGATAGTTGCAGATGGAGAGAGCTTATTTTTAAAGAGAAAAAGACAGGAAAGAGAAAGAGAGAAAGTATGATGGGAAGGGAGGAGAGAGAGAGAAAATGCGTTTCTTGAATTGTGGTTTTTGAGGTGGCAGGTGTAAGTGTCAGGGGGCAGGTTTAGGAAAGCACTTTTTTTAGCGGGTATAAAATGTTCTCTTAAAACTCTATCATCACCGTTCGTTCTCAAACTACCTTTCATCGATGTAGTTGGCGTATGGCAAAGGGATACGTAAGAGTGCTTACCTAATTCCCAATGCTTATAGGTGACAATGAACAGTGATTCGCCTACCCTCATCACCATCCAAACTTCATCGCACGATCACAATTGTTCAGTAGTGTTTTAAATTTTTTTTTTCTAAGAATCTAAATTAATTAAAATTTGGAGCGTATGTACATCTTAGTGAGGTACACCTAATAAAAATATGAAAAAACTAATTCGCAAAATATAAATTGATCAAACTACCATCATAAATTTTCAGGGGTATTTTGGTCAATTTATATTTTACGAATTATTTTTTTCATATTTTTATTAGGTGCGCATCACTAAGATGTACACACGCTCCAAATTTTAGATCATTTCAATTATTAAAAAAATAAAAATTAAAAAACTACCGGACAACTGTTACCATATGATGAAGTTTGGATGGTGATTAGGGTAGGAAAAATCATTGTTCATTTTCGCCTATAGGTGTTTTATAGTATATATATATATATATATATATATATATATATATATATATATATATATGGAAGATGCTACCGTATGTCAATTCGTGTACCGCTACAGTAAAAGCCGAACGGCCCAGAATAAATCTGGGCCGATCTGACGATCACGGATATCCGGTAGTAATTTATTTTTCATGTTTTTTTTACAAATCGGAATAATCTGAAGTTTGGAGTGTGTACTCATAAAAAATAGACGAATCTACGAAAAATATCAAAAACATATTTTACATTAAATAAATTGTCAAAATACCCTAAAAAAATGTTAGGGGTATTTTGATCTTTTTTTTTGAGAATTATTATTTTTATATTTTTATTAGGTGCGCCTCACTAAGATGTGCACACGCTCCAAATTTTAGATCACTCCGATTTGTAGGAAAAAAAATTAAAATTTAAAATTATTACGATTTGTAAAAAAAATATTTAATTTGTAGAAAAAATTAAAATTAAAACAAAGATTTCAATCAACTGAAAAAGAAAAATTAGTAAGATATACCTTTAGAATTTGGAACCCAGCATAACAAAATTACTCAACAAAAAACAAATTCTTTCAATTGTCAAATGTGTTACAAAATTTGAAAGTGGTATTTTAAATCAAGAAATTTTAATAAGAGTATATTGCAAAGATGCTAAAGATATTATAGAAAAAAGATGTTAAAAACATAGCATCTAAACAGATTTTTGCTAGATGGCAAGTCATTCTTTCCTCATTCCATTTTACAGCAGCATATATAAAGGGAGAGTCTAACTCCCTGCCTGACTTCTTAACCCGTGAGTTCTTACAGGGACACTTGAAGGAAAATAGAGCCTAATACATCCAGCAGCAGCAATCAGAATAGATCTTCTCCTTATAATAAGGAGGCCAGGGAAAAGGCTAAAGCCCAAATACGAAACCTAAAACACCTTATATTGAAAAGGTGTTGATACCTATAATGGTTATTGAAAACAAGCATGCTCTAAAAGAGTTTAACAAATAGCTGATCTTTATCATATAGATAATATGCATCCTGAAACAGGGTATAGAACCCGAGAATATTATGAAAGGATATTGACTGAAACATAGTCAATAAGGATTTTCCATTATAATAGGAATAACAAATTTATTGGTTATTTGAAATTTCAGATCTTAAATATCATTACTTATGAAGAATGAGGCTTTGATCCCCTGAAACATATATATCTTTTAAGAACCCTAAAAGTCAGGGCTTATAATTATTATGACTACATTAAAGCTTGGGATGTAGTATTGCTATTTCAAAATCCTCAAAGGACCCATAGTTGGTTTTTATAATTCCAACTAAAAACTAAAATAAGTGTATTTCCGCAATGGTTTAAAAGATGGATGTTGTATTGGGGACCTACTCCAGACATCTATCTAGAAACCCCAAAAGAATCATATGAGCTCTTTCAGGTCTCTAATAGAGGAATAAATCAAGTAGATATATGTATGCATTTTACACCACTATATGAAATCCCTTGGATTCTGAGATGGGAATATATGATTACGCCTAATAATAATGAATGAGATTATATCTCCCTTATGTAGAAAGGAGGGTCATGATAAAATGGTGGGATTCATTCAAAGATACTTATCTTCACCCACAAAATATACAACTTGGAAAGCTTATACAAGCTAATTTTGATATCCCAAATGAATATTTCAAGCTCTTAAAAGAGCATAATCCGATTCTATCAAATAAAGAAATTGAAAGACAAATATTATTAGCTCTAAATGAAGAAGAGCCAAATGAAATGTCCCTGACGTCCTCAAAAGACGAGGAAGATCATGCAGAAGAAAATGACTCTTATGGGACAAATCATTGTAGTGTCGGCACAATAATTTAGGCTACTATAGCAGTAAGGACAAATCACTGTAGTGTCGGCATAATAATTCAGAGATTCCTTTTATTTTTGGCCAGCTGGAGATGTGGTGTCACACCACTATTATCTTTTCGTACTCCAAAAAATTTGAAGTCCGATCTTCGCTTATAAAAGGAAGGAAGAAGCCTCATTCAAGGGCATCGAAGTGAGTCTGAAGGTTTTAGTTTGAGTACATATTCTGAGTTTTGTAAGTTAGAAGTGAGTCCGAGTATTTAGCCTGAGTATGTTCCTGCTTTGAGTCTGTAAAAATTGGGAAAGTTTGTTGAGAGATAGTATATTAGCATATGTGTGACTGCTTTTGGAAGGAAGTACCAGATTATATCCCTGAGCAGTTGAAGTTGTTTACAAGCTTCTGTATATGCAAAATGTAAGTCTTTGTTTTATGATTTTGTTTTATAATACATGTTTGTATTGCATATCTTTCCTGCTTCAATTCTTACCCATCCTATTTTTTAATTCTACTTAATATTGGTTGTTGTTGTTGGTTGATTTGAAATGGTATCAGAGCCAAGTTACTAATTTATTATTTAAAGTTTGATCTTAACCAAAACAAGTCAGTCATTAAAGTCGTAAAAGACACACACCTAATCCTGTGGAACCTTAAGTCATGGTTGAGCACGTACACGCCTAAGATAAGTCGTTAGTGCATTTATCCCATTGACTGTGAACAGGAAAAAGGTAACTGCATTATTAACTCAATGGCTAGTCTATTTAGGAGCAGATCCCAAACTTTAAACAATGAAGCTAGTTCTTCTAGCTGTCATATTAGTAGTATTAAGAATACTGATGAAATTTTTATTTCCAATATAGAAAAGACTATACAAAATCGGAACATTTCCTAACGTCCCAATTTATGAAATATATCGAAAAAGATCCTTTCAGTTTAAAAGTGATTGTGTTATAAAAACAGTTGAAAAAACTGTTTTCATCCTTGAATCACAGGATACCTTTTCCCTTCTATCTAAAGACAGATAGAAGAGATTTATGGGGTCTCTTAATTATATTGAGCTTCACAGGTTGATGCTCATATTCCGCCTTTACATATATATATATATATATATATGTGTGTGTGTGTGTGTGTCAAGCATATAGAATGAGCATCAATCTATGTCTTTATTATCCTATATGAGCTAAACACAGAGAAAAAATATATATATGAGCTATGCGGAATATGAGCATCAACCTATGTCTTTATATACAAATACGGACCAGTTGATGCTTATATGGGATAATTATATATGTATCTGGGATAAGTACTTCCTCTATTCCAAATACGGAATATGAGTATCAACATATCAATGCTATGTTACAAGAATTAAGGAGAGTTGGTGAAATACAACAACCCATTTATAATGTAAAAACTCCAAAGAGATAATTTGAGGCTCGCTTCACCTGGACCCACTCTTTCTGATGTGGAATATGATCATCAAATTAATGTTATAGAAATTAGCACATTTCAAATTAATTATGATAAAATTGAAGTGGATTTCAATTCTAGCTGTAATAAGGATATCAAAGAATGGTTTCTTAATAAAGGAACTAATAGATCTCGTCAATATATTAAAGAAAAATATATTGAAGCTATGTATAAGACTAAAGGAAACATGTTCTTTTTTAGATGGTTTGGAGAAGTGTTTGTTAGACAACATAAACTAACATTTCCATTTGAATACATAGGAAAGAGGTATGTTAGAAAATCTCCTGATATTAATACATTAAATTCTTAATACAATTCTTACAAAATTACTAAAGGAGAAATAAAATTCAGACATTTTCCAGAAGATATTATATTAGATGTTAAGGGAACCACTGCTGTCCCGTATAAAAAACTTTTGATAATCCTAATTTGGAAGGATTTAAAGCAATTATAGAACAAAATAATTATACTAATCTCTATCTCAAATCCATAGGAGAGAAAGCCTACATAATAGAGGATTTAGTATTAAAAAAAGATACTCTGGAAGATAAACCCTCATCTTCAAAAGAAATACCATTTTCCATAAAAACTACTACTCCCTTAGTCTTTAAACCCTCACTTGAATTACCTAAAAATATGTTTAGATTACAGCCTGTAAGTTCAAAATTTCTTGATGAAGTTATATCTAGATTAGGAAATCTGAAAATAGATGAAAAAGGTAAATCCCTTCATAAAATTCTAGAGACCTCAAATAATATGATTGAAGACATTACTGATGATACATTACTGACGTATGGGAAGTAATTATCCGTTATTTCGGATATGAGCATACGGAATATGAGCATCCGCAAATCCATATTCTCATATTCCAACTTTATATATATATATATATATATATATATATATATACACACACACACACATTATGTGTGTGTGTGTGTGTAATGTGTGTGTGTGTGTGTAATGTGTGTGTGTGTGTGTATATATATATATATATATAACTCTACGTAACGCCTATAGGCGAAAATGAACAGTGATTTCGCCTATGCTCATCACCGTCTAATGGACTTTTAACAGTGATGAACATAGGCGAAATCACTATTTATTTTCTCCGATAGGCGTTGGGAAGACTTTTACTCTATATATATAGAGAGAGAGGTGCAGTTTGCATACGGATGCATTCGTAGGTGTAGAGGTAAGATGCATCTTTAAATTTTATCATGGTATATAATTTTGATGTAAAATGTTCTTAGGATTATCTCAAAATCTATTTTTGTGTCTAATTAAAAAATTTAAAATTTAAAAAATGGTCAAAATCTAGTATATCTATAACATATGAAAATCATAAAAATGGACGGTGTAGATAATATGTTGTAAAATGCACTATTTCTGAGACTTAAAATAATTTTAGTTTTCATAGTCATACATCTCAATGTCCAGATGATCAATCAAAGGGTTTTTCGACATTATAACTAGCTTTTTCGATGGATTTTTGAGGGGCATCCGTAGTTCTACATTATAAGGTAGCATCCTCATATATACTTTTTCCATAGAGAGAGAGGTATTTAACTAAGTAGTGAGAGCTTCACGTGATCCTCATGGTCCAAGTTCGATTCGCGTGGAAGAGAAATGGGGGCAAGGTGGAATTTCAATTTTTCTATTTAAAAAAGAGAAGGTAAGATACTTTGTGTCATTAACCGACACTTGGCGTGGCCAACCAGTAAATATTCAAAAATTAAAATGCTGGACATGTACGATAATGTTCTATCCCGCATCTTAGCATTTGAACATAGGCAAAGCTTTTTATGTTCTCCCTATAATATAGAAGTTCTATGTTCCTCTTTATCCAACCCTCTAGTTTTGAATAGAAGGCTAAGATTGCTCAAAGATTGCCTCAATCACAATATCACGTCTCTACACTACTTTATTTTAAATTTTTTTTTATAAACTATTTTGACACCAAATTTTGAACGTCCATTCCTATATTAAACTCGCACTAACAAAAAATAAAAAAAAAAAATTTTCAATAAAATAAAATAACCAAAATACCCCTAACAATTTCAAAAGATATTTTCATCATTATTTTTTATCGAAAAATTATTGTTAATATTTTTTATAGGTGCTCCCCAATGAGAAGATGGCACGTACCAAATTTCATATTCAAAAAAATTGTATTAAAAAAAACTAAAAATAAAATACTTTAAGACATCGGATCTAAAATCAAACTGTGAGTAACTTTCTTGATAAAAAATGGATGGCTGGATGATAAGAGGAACATAGAATTTCTACGAGAGCGTGAGGAACAATAATGTTTTAGATAAAAAAATTGTTAGTTTTAGTGGGAGGATAGAAAAGTCAAAAAACCACAAAGAGAAAGAGTCACGTGAGGCTTTCTAAGCCGAAAGGTTATTATATTTCGTGTAAAAAAATGTTTTAGAGAAAAAATTTGTTAGTTTTTGTGGAAGGATAGAAAAGTTAAAAAAGGGAGGGAGAAAGAGTCACGTGAGGCATCCTAAACCAAAAGGTTATTATTTTTTCTGTGCAAAAATATCCATTCTAATTCTACTTGAATTCCCACGCCTCTCTTAAGTTACAATAAATATCCACAATTTAAACGTGGTATTAAACCAACAAAAGGCAGACCTACCCAAAACCCAACCCTGCAAATGTTTCCTCAAGTCTCTGTTTTGTTTTTCCTCCTCTTTTACATGGGCTCATAGACAATTTCTCCCATCATCTTTCTTTTGTTACGTCGTGCTGGGATTCTTTTAAATAAACAAGTCATTCAGGAAATGTCCATTTCATAATGTGAGTATGGGCCCTTCCATCAAAAAGTTTTAGGGCACTAGTCATTTTCATAACCATGGTTGTCTCTAAGACAAAGGACGCACCCTTGTCGACACAAAACGAGGATCATTTTCTCCAACAACCAAACGTGTGGCTGCCCCAATCATGAGATCGTCGTATTGCATGTGCCCCGGAATACGAAACACAATGATGGAGAATACTAACTTTTGCAAAGAGATAAAGGACCTACCAAACACAATGATGGAGAATACTAACTTTTGCAAAGAAATAAAGGACATACCAAACACAATGATGGACAATACTAACTTTTGCAAAGAGATAAAAGAATAGGAAAAAGTAAAAGGAAAAAGGTTATATAAGATTGCAACCTTTAAATGTAGAATAATATATACACCTACAAAATTTGTCGAAAAATGTTATTTTAATGTTGAAAAACCCTCTAATTGTTCATCTAAACATTGATGTGTATGAATATGAAAAAAAAGAAAGGTTTTGAGTGCCAAAAATAGTGTATCTTGCAACACATTATCTAGACCGTCCATATTTAAGATTTTCATATATTTATAGATTTACTTGATTTTAACTTTTTTTGGAGTTTAAAATTTTATAATTAGATATAAAAATAGATTTTGAATTACTCTTAAGAATTTTTTATACCAAAAATACATATTATGATAAAATTTGGCTGTGCGTCTTAATTGGATTGTTTAAGGTTACAACCTTATAAAAACCGCACCCAAAATAAAAATATCACTTTTATATTATATGACATCATTTAGGCTTCCTACAATTATCTTACCCTCCGGGGACCTTTGGATATAGCTTGAGCGTACCATTCTTTTTCTTTTTCTCTACCTTTTAGTCACCTCCTCCTTGCCTACTTTTTTTTATTTTTATTATTATTATTATTTTTACGGGCCCTTTGTTAGAGACTTCAATAGATATGCAAATTGTCTAGCTAAATAGACGACTTTGGCCCCGAACCTTCCTTTTCCCTTTCCCTTTCCTTTTCTCTACCTTCCACTCACCTCCTCCTTGCCCACTTTTTCTTTTGGTTTTTTATGGATGTAATATCTTCATTAGCTCAATGAAACTGGCCTAACGTTTCAAAAAACATAATAATAAATAAAGAGTGTATCATTCCTTTACTCAAAAGTCCGAAAAGTTGAATACACATACCACCCATCTGTTGTTTTGGAGGATTGCAAGGAAACAGTCGAAATCCAATGAATAGCATGCGACACGAGGCCTTCTTTTGTATTTCCTACCCAACTACTAAACTTGGCAAGGGTGCGCATGCAAAACAAGCCTTGCATCGTCGCTATTTGTAGACTCGCTCCACCACAACAACCACTTGGACCTTATTCACTTGTCCTTTTCTTTTATTCGAGGAAAACTTGGGCCCACACCTAGATATCACCATGGTATGAAGCATGAATTGTAGGTACGATGTCGTTTTGTCGATAGGTGAACAGCCTGAGGTCAGTCGCTCTAAAAGCTTCTGAAGATTGATTCCCATAGCAGGCAATTTCGTCAAACCGATTTAACGCAAGACGAATGCATAATGCATCCTTTGTCAAAGAAAGACGCCAAATAAGAAAATAATTGAATACGTTGAATAAAAAAGCCAAGCAATCAAGCTAGTATAGATGGGGGACTTCCTGTTCGGACCCACCCACCTAACTGCGCTCGGATCTGGCCTTTTTGCATTGCCATTCCTATCGCATGGTTGGTTGGGTGAAATAATGGAGGATGACCAACCTAATCTCCTAGCTTAGTGTTGTGGGTTATTATTAGCATCTTTATTTATTTATTTATTTTTTTGAGAAGATCAAGTTATTTTATTAATAATGCTCGTAAAGCAACAAATTCGAATGTAGAGATCAATCCATCAGCAATAAGAAGGTAGAAGGTGCTTATAGAGCTACGAAATTTACCAAGTTTGACTGTTAACTCATTTCCGTCTCAGTAAATATGGACAAAGGAAATTAACAAAGGGCCGGATGCACACAAATCTAAGATTTTTGATCTGATGGAACGAAGAGATCAAGGCACTCTTTGGTGTCCATTTCACCACCTGATCACATTAACAGAATTTCCTTCTTTAACTATAGCTCCCACAATCCCCTTACTCAAAATAATCTCGAGCCCATGCAATAGAATGGAAAGCTCTGCATAACTAGCTATGACATTTCCACAGAAACCAGCATAAGAGAAAATGATATTGCCTTCGTGGTTCCATAGTGCAACTCCAACTCCTGCAATATCTGGTTTCCCAATTGAAGTTTAATTTGCCGGAGCCTAGTGAAAGGGCTGGCGAACTTCCAAGACATCTGATATTTGAGGTATAATTGAAGGCAAGGTTGTTCAAATTGTCAAAGATATCCATCCATGATACGCCCTTGCCTTCTCTAGTAATAGAATATCAATTCCAAATATTTTGAAGGATCTTGTCTTTGACAGAATACATGTCCAGCACTGCACCCTCGAATGTCCTCCTATTTCTCTCACGCCAAATCTCCCATAATATTGGCCCCCTAAAGATTTTCCAAATGAGAAGGCCCTTAGAAGGTAAGCCATGCAAATGCAGGTGATCGATAATATGAATGGTAAGCTCTGGTACCATGAGAGAGAAAATCAAGTTTCAAAAAGCCCAAACCCATATTTGTGAGACAAAAGGACAAAGGAGAAAAATATATGTGTCAGTTTCTTCATTCTCATTGGACATGAAACACATATGAGGTAGAATTTTACTTCTTTTGTGAAGATTATCAATGGTCAAGCATTTTCCTTGCAAAGTGTCCCGCAAGAAGGCCTGAATCTTTATAGGAATTGGCCATTTCCAAAGAGAGTGTAGCACATTATTGTACCATATAACACAATAATGAAATAACAATCGATAAGTTGACTTTACAAAAATGATTCCATCATTTTCGCTTTCCTAGATAACCTCATCCACAACACTCGAGGAAATATAAACATTTTGCAGTAACAAAAGAAGACGTTGTATCTGATAAATTATATAATCATGGATCCTATTATAGTGACAAGTAAGGTTCCATACGTCTCATGAATTTATTAAAGATACCAAGTTTGAAATTATCACTGCAGGCCAAGCTGCTCTGGCTAAAAATTCAAGGAAGCTATAAAGCAACGGGCTATCACCAAGTCCTTTATTGAAGTGGAAGAAAGTACCTTGACCATTTCCAGCCATCCATCTAATGTTGCTTGCCACAATATTTCTGCAGCTATAGATCCCTTTCCAGATATGGGAAACATACTTACCTCCTTTGCCGCTTTTGATCATTTGAGAGAGATGATCAAAGCCATAGTTTTCTGCAAAGACTTCCTTCTAGAATTGGTTGGGTCCTTGGATGATTCTCCACCGCCATTTTGAAAGAAGAGCCCAATTTATAAGCTAAACGCTTCTGATACCCAAACCTCCAATCCTAATAGGTGTGCAAACGCGATCCCAAATTACACGATGAAACCTTTTCTGTTCACTAAAAGAACCCCAATTGAAGTTTCTCATTAGCAAGATGGACATCCAATAAATGGGTAATTACGCAAAGGTTGATTTAACAAGATTAATATGCCCACCCAAAGAAAGAAATTTTGATTTCCATATATCCAGTTTCACTTGAAATCTACAATCAATGGATCCCAAATTGCAGGCCTTAATTTAGAATCTAAAATTGGTGCTCCCAAATATTTTAGGGGGAATAGCTCTACTTTGTAGCCAAAAGAAGCAGCCAAGGAAACCAAAAGCTCCTGCCTACATGGAATTCCTACTATGGCAGTCTTATGAAAGTTAACATTCAAATCAAGAGCCAAATGACAACATTTGTAAAAGACACTAAGGCTTGAAGTAGTACTAAGGGAATCACACAAGGTATACAAAATAAAAGATTTACATAATCGTCGATTGAGCCATATGAAAACCTCGAATTACTATAAATTAGAAGACCGCAATTATAATAGTCTTTGACTGACAATAACAACCTTGTAACTTGAGCATCACTCTTTTACAATTTAACTAAAACAAAGTAGACTAAAATCAAAGACTAAAGTAGTAAATTTGTTTGAGTTTAATATGTCATATGGGAAGCCGACTCAAAACATTCATCATGTGAATATCGCAACGGTATAGATACAACCTGTGCTATCTATTAGAATGATCTCCTTTCAAGGCCTTAAATTTATTCATTTTCAAAGGCTCTTGACTTCAGTGGGAGTATGAGAGCGACATGACTCTAGGATCATGGCGCAATGGGACCCAGAGTCATAGAACCCTGATTAGGCCATAAGGAGGATTTATATATGAGAGATATTGAGCGGGTTGAAGGTTACCTATAAGTTAGGGTAGATTGTTGTGTTTGTGTCTCATGACTGAGTGATGAGCCATGACAATACGATGTATCTATGAGCTTGATGACTAAAAAGTCATCTACGGGAGGGTTAGGCTAATAAAGCGCATTGGCTTAAATCCCTAATAACTCTAAATTTTCTCATAACATGTGCATATATAGTTACAATGCATGGGAAGCCAACTCTAACAAAGATCTACTGGATAGAGATATGCACATGTGCAAAGAGAGGAACCCCCACACCTTGTATGTACGTCCTCTAGGGGGTACACTTGAAATATGCTTAATCTTAGGGATTCAGAGTCACATTGGTTTGACTTTGATAGGCTGATATCTTGAGCCTTAGATTATACACTATGGGTCATGAGTCAGCTGGGTCATTCCGAGAAACTAGCTTTGGATTCTGAGCCTAGTCGAGTGGAGTTCTCCATTTTATAATCAGTTCCAAAATGATTTTATAATGAAAAATATTAAAATAATTATTGTGGATTTATGGAATGTTTTTTTGGATCATTTTGGGCAAGAAAATTAATTTTTCAGAATTGTTTTGAAATAATGACAATCAAGGACAGTCCCTTGGGACCCGCAAGGGACAATGGCCAATGAGTAACCACGTAGCAATCCCATGAGGCCCCACGTACAACAACCCCCCCCCCCCCCTCTCCCCCCCTGATATTAAGTGTGTACTTTTGAATATTGCTTTTCCATTTTCGAAAGTTCAATTTAGCACATGTTAAATGCCTAAAGAAAGTGTATTGTTTGCATGTGTGGAGTATTCTAAAAGGTGTATACGGTTTGTAATTATAATCTTAACCCTAAGGGCATATAGTAATAGTGCACACAACTACTTAGCTTATATAACATGTTATCATTGATCGCACATGGTCTTTAAAAAGGAGGGAATTTTCAAAGATTTGCTATTGTTGAAACTTTGGCTAAATGACCATAAAGACATACCCTCCTTCTTGGTTTTATGGTTTCTTAAATATTAAGAGCATGGGCTTTTCCCCTTTTGATGATCATACTTTAGTTCTTTGATTCTTCATTGATCTCTCTTGACCCATGTTATTGAAGGAGTCATCCATGCACAATTTGAAGTAGTTTCCAATGAACTTTCTCTATTGAATATGAATATTTGTTTTTATATTTATTTGAGTTTTTAAGTTCATATCAGTCACTTAGAATACCTCCTAGTCTTCTTGAATTGTTGATTTTACAATTAGGACAACGTTGAATTTTTATGAGCCATTTTATAAAGAAATTTGCGCCGGTTTTGTGTTTCAAAGTGCCAAATATCTTACACGATTTTCCCAATTTGAAGTTTGTATTAGTAGATGCTGGGCTTCCCATTTTATTTGATAATGAACTGGCCTAAATTTGGGGTAAGCCATCACAAGTCACCCATTGGCACAATGCTAAGACCCAAGGCTGTAAATCAGGCACTTGAGACTTCAGATTGACTTCCCATGGTCATGATGCACTTTATACT
Organism: Amborella trichopoda; assembly: GCF_054954075.1. Lineage (NCBI taxonomy): Eukaryota > Viridiplantae > Streptophyta > Magnoliopsida > Amborellales > Amborellaceae > Amborella > Amborella trichopoda. The sequence continues at coordinate 33,633,522 of NC_142344.1, forward strand.
AGAGAAATTGCACATTGATGTAATGGAGATCATCTTATCATGTATTTTCAAGTATCCATTGTATAATTTCACATTCTAAGTTTGAGTGTAAGGTCCGAGGCTTTTTCGAAGTAATGGATAAGTGCACAGTTGGGCGCGGATGGATAAGTGCGCAGTTGGGCTCGAAAGGATAAATGCGCTGTAGGGCATGGATGAATAAGAGCGCTGCTGAGCGCGGGTAGATTGGTGCATGTTGAGAGCGATGGTGGATGAGCATTGCTGAGCACGGATTGACGACCACACGTTGAGAGCGCGAGTGGATGAGCACGACTGAGGGCGGATGGGCGCACGTTGAGAGCGTGGGTGGATGAGTGCTGCTGAGCGCGGATTAACGATTGTGCGTTAGAGCGCGGGTAGATAAGTGCATGGTTGGGCACGGGTGGTGTATGGAGGTCTGGAGTATCTCTTCTCCCACATTATCTCTCTCTTCATGCATGCTTCCACCTTCATCATTGTGTTCCCTATGCTTGCTTTCTCTCTCCTCATGCATGACAATTTGAGTGCCATGTGGCACATGCATGCTTCCACCCTCATCATTGCGTTTCCCATACTTGCTTTCTCTCTACTCATGCATGACAATGTGGATACCATGTGGCACATGCATGCTTCCAACCCCTATACTTATGTATACCCTCCCTCCACTCATAAATTTGGTTTTTCTCTCTCTCCTACCACTCCCTCACTTGCCCCTCTTTCCTCCATGTTCTTCTTCTTCTCCCTTAGTCATTTAACCTCCCCAAGTATTTAACCTCTCAAGCTTGAACCCACTCTACTTGAAGTTTGGCAACCGAAGTGGAGCTTGTAGAACATTGCATCTTGAGGGTTTCGATTGGGAATAAGTAAGTGGATTTAGTTTCCATAGTTTCATGCCTATGTTAATGCATATTTTCTAGCCTAATCAAAATGTGAAAATCGATTATGAGTGTGATTGAAGAGCGTTCTGATTTCCAGAACTGTGGTCCCTATTTGAGAGTTCGTTAGGGTACCTTAAACCTTACCTTAGACTTTGAATTTTGGTGGGTCAGTAGTATATTGAATGTATTTGTACATGGAAAATACCCCTTATTAATATGTCATTTCATTTGAAAGCTATTAACTATTTGCTGAGCCATGCTAGATTTGTAAAATGAAATTCCAGAGATTTAACATGTTTTAGTTTGAAGATTTTCACGGACCCAAATATACACAAATTATGTCAAACACCTTGAAATTCTAGATATATTAGTCTAGTTTAAAATTGGTTTTGGAATCATGATAAAATTCATCTTGGCTTGAAAGATATGGTTTTTTTTCCAATAAGGTGTCACCCTGGATTTTCTGACCTCATGGAGACATGCCCCTACTATGATATGATGAGATATATGTGTAGGTAGTTGTGATCTTTCCCTAACTCTCTATGATAAGATGAGAGTTAGGAGTGTGTGTGTTTAGGAGGGTCGCACCCCCCAAAATCTATATGAGGCACTACTCATTAGAACCCTTTTGGTAGTGTAACACTCTCTAGCCAGAAGGGCACATGAGAGGGTTGTGTCTTGCAAGGAACCTACCTATCAAAATTCCTTCAAGCGTGTTGGGGATTGTGTGTGTGTGTGTGGCACTACGCAATGAAGTGACACGTTAGTGGTGCTTCCCACCTGATAAGATGGTAGAGGCTCTAGGCATCGGGATTTTATTGGCCTGATGGGTGGGACTTCTAGTTCAAGAGTTAGGGAGTTAGTTAGTTAGTTAGTTTGTTAGTATCTCTTGATATTAATTATGCATGTCATATACATAATGTCGGTGGGGTCCTGGTTTCCCTCAGGAGGCGGAAACCCTCTCTCGAACAACTGTCGTGGTCCGGAGAGTGCGTTGTGAGCGGGCCCTCTTTCTTGAGGAAAGGTACCGACAGTGAGAGATATTTTTGTGGCTGGAGAGCAGATGCTCTTTACGCCTCTTTGGGGGCTCTGGGACACGTCCAGACAGATAACCCTCTTAGAGAATTTATGAAGCCCTCCAGCTGCTTGCTAGCACGGTTTGGATGGGGGCACTCTTCATCCCTCAACCTCTCTCTCCTCTCTCTAAGCTATTGGGATGGGATCTAAATGTCCCTCCTCCTGGATTGCCCTCCTGAGGGGACTGGTTGGCCGCTAAAGGCGGGGCATGAGGAAACCCAAGGGTCGTCGCTCGTGGGTTTGCTCACATCTGGGGGCTTGCAGGTGGACATGGACTATCTCACAGATGGGCTCATATGCAAAGGTGAGAGTGAGAGAGAGAGAGAGAAACGGGTTGACTCAGCTCAAGAGAGAGGGAAGACGACCCGTGCAGCAGAGGTGTCCGCTGAACCGCGCACTCAAGGGTACCTTCACTCTCTCAAACGTTTCTCTCTCCTGTCTCCTCTCCCACAGGGATTGGAAGCTCTAAAACAAAAGACAAACTAATGAATAGGCATAATCTAGCCTTGATTCTTTCAGTCTTTGGGGGTATTGAGAGCTCAAAAAGGGATCCAAAAAAAGGGGTCTGGGAGGGGGGTCCTTGTACAAGTGGGTTAAGCTTGCTTATATATAGGACTCACTAAACAGGGGTGAACGCTCAAAATCCAAGCTTAATTACAGTTTAAGAAATTAAAAGTAAATCCTGAAATTAGACACAAGTAACCAAAATATCCTTGAGATCTTTTGTACGAATGATAAAACCGTCCTTGCATGCAGGTCGCTTCGTCATGACAAGACCTTGGAAGCTCGTCCTTGAACTTGTGGCAATGGTTTAGCTGTTTCAGCAGCATATCTTCAATGTTCTCTCGATTGTGAGAATTTTGATGCCCTTAAATTGTGTTGTGGTGGCCTTTCCTATCAGGGTGAAAGTTAAGCCAGATTTGAGTTGTTTGCCAATGCTTCTTTGAGCTGCATTGTTCTAGCTCCTAGCTCTATTTGCAAGTCAAAGGGGAGGTTGTCGCAGTTGTTTTGCACTAAGTTTTGGATGATTTGGTCTTAGTTTGTGCATTTTCCTAATTTGGGACGTTACCGAAAAAAGGTATTCCAGCAACTCATAGGATTTACTTCTTTGGTGACTGGGGACTTGCATTCATCAGACTCTGGATTGAATGCAAGAGTTATACCAGTGTATAGCTCATCGCGAGGTGGTTGCATTGAACTCGCTCTCTTGGTGATCCAACGTTTGCATGTCGAGCTATGCTTCACGGAATCTGAAGCTTCTTCCCTTTGAACTCAGGTTCTTCCTCTGGTTCTATGAGTACTTCTTCCTCAGAGCAGTGCAGTTCCCGGTCAAGCCACAGTGTATGCCGTTGGTCAAAATGATGGGGCTGGCGTGATTTAGAACATATCAACTTTCGAGCTCTCTCTGTTTTCATAGGAAGGCACCGTGGGCTGACGAAGCTCCTGTCAGAAGACGTTGTCATAGTCCCCAGTTTCGGGGACTGGTTTGGTGAAGCCACACCACGATAGTATGAAACCCACCAGTTACGAGGCCTCATGGGCTTAGACCCCTTCGGGGAGGTCCAACTTAGCCCAAATTTGGTCCTCGGGGGTTTTTCAACTTTCTGAATGCAATGGTGGCGGCCGCTACTGTTCTACTAATTTGGTCCTCGAGTATTTTTCGACGCTCTGAGTGCAATGGAGAGGCCATGACCAAGTTGTCGTTGGCTCTCCTCTTATCTGTGTGGGCTTCGGAAGTACGTAAAAAATGACGTACAACAATACATGCCTAATTGTTTTGATCTGTTATAAGGCTCATGCTTGAATGATTTGTTTGACTTCTCATTACAATCATATTTGATTAGACAATCATGCGAGACACATTTGTTAAATATGAATTTAACTCATGACTCCATTCTTTGCAAGACTGGCATAAAAACCTGATTATTGTCATGATATAATAATTGTAAGCATCATTGCATGGCACCTAGATCTATTTACTGGGCTTTACAACTCACTCTTTTAAATCTTCTTCCATATAGAGTGATAGTCAGTGCGTTTGGAGTGGCATGACCTGGTGATTGTGCTTGGGGTCCCTCACTCCTCTCTTGTGGAAGCTCCATTTTACATTATATGTTTTAGTTGGAGGTTTAGCCATATAGTCCATTTTGATTTGAAATATGTCTTGATGTTAGGCCTTTTGTGCTGTGGTCTTATATGTACTAGTTTGGATTGTTATATGTATCTTGGGAATTGATTGTCCAGTAGATTATTATTATGTGTATTGTTTTTTTCGTTTCTTTCGTAGTTGGCTTTGATACTGGAAATTCTTCCTTTTCCAAGTGATTGAGCGCACTCCAATCCGAGTTGTACTCACTACTTGTGGTTGTGACCCCATGCCCTATAGTTCTTCCGCGGGCCCAGTCCTAGCCCTTTATGGGTCCTGCCGGGACATTAGGGAGCAAGGTCGTGATAAGTAATTATGGTATTAGAGCAGCCATGATAGGATTATTGGCCTAGAGTCTTAGAGTTGTCGTTAGGGTGATTTAAGGATCTAGTAACCAGCATCTGGGTATTCCTGTCTCAAGTCTATATGCCAGGGCTGTGTCAACAATTCAAGCGCGAGTAATGGGAATACAGAGGCCTTCGGGGAATTCTTTAGGATGCTCAGGGCCATGACTCTAGTCATGAAGGATTGTATTCCGGCCCTGGCTGCCCTTGCCCTAGACCATGTAAATTGTGGCTTGATTGAAAGATTTAGGAACTTGCACCACCAGCATTCTTAGGGCATGGAGGAATAGAAAAGGCTGATAGATGGAGGAGGCAGGTAGAGAAGACTTTTGAAGTCTGAAAATGTTCAGAGGAACAAAAGGTAAGACTAGGGACCTTCATGCTAGAAGGCGACGCCAAGCAATGGTGGAGTTTGGTGAAACAATCCTGGGTGGAGCCAGGGTCAACAGTCACCTGGGAGAACTTCCTGGTGGCATTCAACAAGAAGTATTTCCCCAACTGTGTCTAAGAGAGGAAAGAAATTGAATTCATTGAATTGCAGCAAGGAAAGATATCAGTGGAGCAGTATGTGGCCAAGTTGGCAGAGCTCTCCCGGAATGCACCGCATATTATCAACACAGAGGTGCATAAGGCAAGAAATTTTGAGTGGGGCCTCAGACCAGATATCCGAGGGAGAGTGATGTCAGTCAATCTTAAGGCGTTCTCCCCATTGATGGACCTAGCTATGAAGATTGAGAAGGATTGTGAGGAGTACCAGAAAAGGAAGAAAGGGAGAGTAAGGACCCCACCATCTGGCAATTTTGGGAGGATTTCTCAGCCATCGCCTAAAAGATATTTTAGGGGAAAGATTAAGCAAGGTAATGTGAAAGCCCAAAATGCTTTTTCGGGTGATGTGAGGGAGAACCAGCACCCGACATGCTCGTATTGTGGGATGGGCAACCACTTTGCAGCTAAGTGCTACTAGAAGACGAGATTGTGTTTCAAATGTGGCAAGCCTGGCCACCTGATCAATGACTACCCTATGGTGAAGTCAGATAACATACCAAAAGTCTCAAGGTCACGTGTTCGCACTCATGGAGTAGGAGGCTAAGGCTTCTACTTCAGTAATCCGAGGTATGCTCTTTTTTTGTGATAGAGAGGCTAGTTTTTTAACACATTTTTCAGCACCTTGGGTCCCCGATGCGGAATAAAGAGGAAGCCGGTCAATAAAGCCTGATTTACAGTGGGTTTTTCCATAGTCTTAGAATTTCCCCAGGATGGGTTATAATCTTCCTAAGGACTCCAAATGGTCAACTGCTAAGTTTTGTCACAATCCGACATGTCTAAGGCAGTGCACACGATGAAACAGTTTTGGAAAAATCGGCCTCTAGCACCCTGAAACGGACCCCATGACTAGAACTCTACTTTTAGAGCATAAAATAGCTATGGGACCACTGACATTGGATCCAGCACTATTGAAAACCCCCAAGGGTCAAATTTTTACTTAAACGGATATTCCAAAGAAGAAGTTATGCGTAAAAGACAGAAACAGGAGGAGCAGCACACTATTCCCGTGTGGCCACCTTGCAACTAAACACCATTAAAGAACAATCACAAACAGTCAACTTGCGATGTCCATATCTCCCTCGTTCGAGATCAGATCATGCTAAAACTTCTTAGAGCGTGTTCGTGTCGTTAATACAAGCATTTTGATATGTAGTACTCCCCGTGACGACACCTGAGTAGGGTGAAAAGCTAGAGAGAAGTTGTCGATTCGTGAAGAAAGTTGCAAGAAAATTAGCAGCGATACGCCTCGCTCGTGCAGCTAAATCATGGCGCTCACGCATCGAATCAATGCGAGACCAGTTCCATCACATGCATAAGGTCTAGGGCTATCTCTGGTCCGAACTTCATACATAATGAATGGTTGGATTTCACACACGAAGGTGACGATGTCACTGTAAATTTCGGCAGCCGAAATTCAGATTCCAGCTAAAACCCAAAAGTTGTGAAATCTTCGTCTGAGCACAAAATCAAGCTGCGTTTGTTGTCACGCGATCGTGACGACATGATTAGTGTGATCTAGTGAAGAAATCACCAAAAAACATCAAAGAACGAGTGCACTATTGATCCAAAGTTTTCAAGATTCATCCACATTTCAAGTCTCATGATCGTGGCTTAAAAACACGATCCATGACTCGAAATTGGTATCAAATCAACTGCCATGCTGAGTCCTACAAGAAAGTATTCATCTTTCGGTCGAACAAGCATCAGAGCAACCATGGAAGATCACACATGTTCTAGGGCAGCAGTAGGGACTGTTTTGAAATTCCATGTATTGTTGGGCAGGGGCAAAACAATCATTTTGCATCCTATTTTTAGATTTTTCTTTAATTTAGAATAATTATAACTATCATCAAATAGGCTAGTTTTTTGGCATCCACCCATGTTTGGGCCCATTTCTATAAATACGTACTAAACCTAATTATAAAAGGACCCCCCTTGACTCTTCACGTTCATTAATAAAATTTGAGTTTTTTCTTAGAGTTTGTGGGTATGTCTTGAAGAGAGAGAGGAGAGAGAAAAGAAGGTTTGGTACCTTTCTATACGGTAATTTTCTCTCTCCTCCTCTCTTCACTCTCATCTCTATCGGGTCCCATAACATATCACATCAAGTGGCAAGTCGATGCTCACACATAATTACCACATTATGCTTACCATGTCAAAATAGAGTAGGTCTCATTATCATGTATTCATATCTTAGCTAAGAAAGGCATGCCAAGGAATCATTGAGCACTAATCACATTTCACATTACACTACCAATGGGTGTCCCATTGCATAGTTCCTCATATCACATATCATACCACATCACATCACACTACCAATGGAGAAACCATTGCATAGCGCCCCTTATCACATAACACATGCATATTTCAGATCATACTTTCATTTCATAAGCATGCCCTATTATAACATGCATGTTCAATAGTTCATAAACATTCACTATTTCGTAAGCACTCTGTTGGAAGACATTTTTCATCATCATAGGTTCCCAGTTAATAAAGCCTAACAAACATTAGAAAATTTGACAGTCTTAAATAGCCCTAGAATTAGCCAAGATCTTCATAAGGACTCTCAAAAGTCTCTTGCTAAGTTTTGTCGCATTCTAACATATCTAAGGCAGTGCAGACTGAGAATCAGCCTCTAGCACCCTGAAACAGACCCTATAACTAGAGCTATATTTTTGGTGTCTTAATTTGCTGTGGGACCACCACCATTGGATCTTGCATGATTGAAACCCCCTAAGGGTCAAATTTCAGCTTAAACAGACACTTCAGGAAGAAGTTATAGGTAAAAGAGTGAAACATAAGAAGCCGTACCCTATTCCCGTGCGGTCACCTTGCAACTCAACTCCATTAAAGGGACAGTCATGACCAGGGACTTTCGACCTTCATATCTCACACGTATCAAGTCAGATAGTGCTTAAATTTTGTGAGCGCGTTCGGCTCGTCAAGACGTGCATTTTGATATGTGGCACGCCCCGTGACTTCAATCAAGCAGGAAGAAATGCTAAAGAGAAGTTGTTGATTTGTGAAGAAAGTTCAAGAAAATCAGCAGCGTCGTGCCTCTCTTGAGGGATCAAATTATGCCACTCACGGGCCCGATCGACGGGAAACCAGTTACATACGTGCGTAAGGTCTAGGGCTACCTCTAGCCCGATCCCCGTACCTGATGAACGGTCAGATTTCGCATATGAAGCCAATGAAGTGGCAGAAAATTCTGTCACCAGAATTTCAGATTCCGATCAAAACTCCAAAGTTGCAACGGGCATGAAATCGAGCTGCGTTTATTGCCCCGCGATCATGAAGGTATGCTAAATGTGATCCAATGAAGAAATCATGGAAAAAATCAATGAACGAGCACACTATCTATCCAAAGTTTCAATATTCATCCAAATTTCAAGATGCATGATGGTGCCCTAAAAACACGATCCATGGCTCGAAGTTGGTATCAAATTGATCGCCATGTTGAGCTTTACAAGAAAAAAACCATCTTTCGATCAAACAAACATCAGAACAACCTCGAATCATTCATGAAAAATCATGCACGTTATAGGGCAACACAGGGACTATCTTGAAATTCCACAAATTGTTAAGAAGGGGCAAATCTATCATTTTGCACCCTATTTTCTAATTTCTTTTAATTTAGTTAAATTTTAATTTTCAGCAATTAGGTTTAATTTCATCTATCCACTCATGTTTGAGTACAATTCTATATATACCACGTACCATCATTGTACGCAAAGGCTTGAATCCTTCACCAAGGAGAATTTTTACTTAATAGAATCCCCTTTCCGTCTCATTGTTGGGTCACATTTGGAGAGAGAAAATTTTGGATCGGTACCCCTAGGCTCAAGGTAAATCTTCTCTCTCTGCTTTTTTTCTTCTTCTTCTTCTTCGTTTGAGCCTCCCTCAAAGGCCATGCACAGCAGTGGCAGTGCAGTGCATGCCACTTTCTTTACTTTTTGCCCTCCTGTGGTCTCATAGGTCGCGCATGGAGATGGCAATTCTATGCGTGAGCTCCTTTCCCCCTTATGTTCGTCTATCTCTATCTCTCAGCGAGGCTTGCAGACAGCGTTGCTCATCGTCGTCCGCAGATATGTCCTCGACGTCTCAGTGAAAAGCATAGATGGTGAAACTTATTGCTGCCCACAGAGGTCTCCCCTATTGTGCGCCTATCGCAGATGGCGTTGCCTATTGCCGCCCGCTAGAGGTCGTGGCAATACCTATCACCATCTGCAAGCTTCCTTCACGTAGTCGATGCCTATCGTCGTCCGTGAGCTTTCTTCGTGCGCTCGGTGCCTATTGCCTTCAATGAGCTTTCTTCATGCCCTTGGTGCCTGTCGTTCTGCGTAGGCTCTTCTTACGTCCCATTCCTATCGTTGTGTGCCTATCGTCGTGCGTAGGCTCTTCTGGCTGTCGAGCAGTATTGTCGTCGTGCTGGTCCCAAGTACCATGCCATCTTGTTGCCACACCAGATTAGGACAGTCATGTCAACCGTGGTTTCGAGTAGTATTGTTGTCGCGTCGGTCCAAATTACCTTGCCCGTCTTGCTACCACTTTGAGTCAGTCATTGCATTGGTCCACCTATCATGCTAGCCTTGTCCCCTTGTCGAGTACCCTCTTATTTTCTCCTCTCATTCATACCTTCCACTTCATCACCCTAATTTCTCACATTCTTAACCATACGAATGTGCTTTGCCTTAAGACAAAGGTGGGCCTTTCAGCCCACTTGTCTTGCAAATTTACCATAGTAGTGTTTTTCAGAAAACAAGGCGTTTGCCGGTCAAGGGAGGTGATTCCGAACCAGCTGAAGCAGCTCGGGGACTTTCCATCGCGATCTATGAGGGCTCCAGTGCCAGTCAGCCCATGTAAGTCATGGAGACAAGTCAGGTTGGTCACCACCTCGCATAAAAAATTCCTCGCTCACTAGTTGGATACCTGCCCTTGTTCTTAAATAAGATTCCTGAGAGAGAGATTGCAGGCCCCAGGTCTTTCAAACTCGTGATACGTGTCACCTGATCACCAAGATCCGAGGAGGCAAGATCGAGGCACCTAACCACACTCACTAGCTCATAAGCATGCCTTATCGCAATTATGAACATTTAATGTGTCGTAAACATTCACTGTTGTAAAGATTAATTACATCACAAGCACATCTTAATACAACCATGCACATTTACTAGTTCATAAACATGTCTTATCGCATTATGATTACGCATTATATCACACATCGTGCGGCAAGTCTATGCTCAACAAATGAAATCATAGTACTTATCACATACCACATATCGCTTATCACATATCACATTACATATATCATTTCAGTGGCATAAATCTCAAACCATGAAGAATTTCACTCTACAACCAACCTTGAAGAGGACTCACCTGTCTTTTATTTTAATCAAATTTGAACTCATTTGGATATATAAAAGTCGGTGAAAAGCGTAATTCATAGAGAGTGTAGTTTTATGGAAATCTAGAATTTCAGTTGACATTCTTTTGGAAAATGTAGCCTATCTCCCAATTCATAAAGAATCGCAGTTTGCACCCTTCAAAAAAATTGAAAATAACTCACCCATATTTCATTTGAATCAAAATTGAACTCATTTGGACGTATAAAAGTCGGTGAAAAGTGAAATGCGCAGAGAGTGTAGTTTTTTAGAAAATCTCAGAATTTCAGGTGACACTCTTTTCGAAAATATAGCCTATCTCGCAATTCTATCACTTTGCAAACTTAATAAAAATTGAAAGGAACTCACCCATTTTTCATTTGAATCAAATTTGAACTCATTTGGACATAGAAAATTCGGTGAAAAGTGCAATGCACAGAGAGTGTAGTTTTTTATAGAAAATCCCAGAATTTCAGGTGACACTTTTTTGGAAAATTTATCCTATCTCCCAATTCATAAATACTTTCAGTCTGCAAACTTAAGAATAATTAAAAATAACTCACCCATATTTCATTGGAATCAAATTTAAACTCATTTGGACCTATAAAAGTCGATGAAAAGTGCAATGCACAGAGAGTGTAGTTTTCTGGAAAATCTCATAATTTTAGGTGACACTCTTTTGGAAAATGTAGCATATCTCCCAATTCATAAATAAATTCACTCTAAAACCTTGAGAACAATTGAATAGAACTCACCCATGTTTCATTTGAATAAAATTTGAACTCATTTGGACATATAAAAGTGTAAGGACCAAAACATTTCATAGTCACGAGACGCGCATGGCAATAGTGTTGTAGAAGAGGCCTAGCGATGTGCGTGTAAAGGACTATCGACACGCACATGAGGAGTAACACCGCGCGAAAAATGTAGGTATCGCTATGCGCGTAAGGAGTAAAGTCGCACGTGAAATGGAGGTATCACTGCGCGCGTAAGGACTAACGCCACGTGTAAAATGGAGGTATAACCTCGTGCGTAAGGAGTGTCACCGTGGGTGAAATGGAGGTATCGCCTCACACATAGGGAGTATCACCGCGTGTGAATTTAAGGGGTAATGTCGCGCGCGAAGGTGAAGAATGGGTAGCGCCGCACGTTTCACTACCGCAGGTGTAAGGAGAAGATGTGACTGCTGCCAGCGCCGCACTTGTCAGTGTCATATGTGTCAGCGTCACTCTTGTTAGTACCGTACATCTTAGTTATAATGGATCCCACCTACCGTGGGTATACTTGATCCCCCTCCCCTCCTCTTTAAGCACTGTTTCCCTCATATGTCTCATACTCTCTCTCTCTCTCTCTAAGAAGCAAAGTGAGAGTGGATTGCTGCCCTTGAAGAGTTGTTGCTGGAACTTGAGGAGGCCCACGAGTGAGAAGTTTGAAGACACCATGAGCATTAGGTAAGTAGATTTGGTGTTCATGCCTCACTTACAATTGGTAGCCATAGATTTAAAGGAATGTAGATGAGTAGAATGATAGGATGAAGAGTATGGATGTAATTGAACAAAAATGGGATTGAATGATTGATTGAGTATTATAAATGAAATTTTTAATTGTAAAAGCTAATGAAGTAGCTCATTTATAAACTTTCTTAATGTGAATGAGGTTTTGCACTGAAATTTAGTTGGATTTGTGAGGTGAGGAGTTTTATTTGAAAGCATGTTAAAACTTGAAAGACAAGAAATTTCCAGGAACTGTGAGGGCTTTTGTATTAAACTTTTCAGTGACCAAACGGGGTCTAAATAGGCTCAAATTGGTTTGGAATGAAATATATGTGTGTCTACTCTAAGTTTTTTCTTTTGTACAATGTTAAAATTTTGTATAGATTGAGAGATATGCCCCGAAATGTCGCTGTCCACAGTTGCTATAATTTCAGCAACTGTCATGCATTTTGCTCTGCGATTTTGATTGATCAAACGATTGCCAATTATCTTCAAACCACCACCATTTGAAATATCCATGAGTGAGTTTAAAATTGCTTGTTTGAGGCCTTTTGAAACTCCTCGTAGATTGAGAGATGTGCACTAAAATACATGGGTATGTCACTGTTCACAATTGCAGAAAATTCCAACAACGGTCATTTACTTTGTTATGAGATTTTAGCCTATCAAATATCATCCAAATATCGTCAAACCACCTCCATTTTAAAGATCCACGTCTAAGCTTGAAGTTGCATGTTTGATCTATTTTGAAATTCTCCCTAGATTAGAAGTTATGCCTCCAAGAAGAGGGGTATGTCATCGTTACATGTCACTGAAATTTTAGTTCTATGTTCGTATCATGTTACCTTTTACTGGATCACTCACTAAGCAACTCAAGGGGTGCAGTGTGATCTTTGATGAGTGATAATTTTCACATGATGGATACTAAATTCCGTAGTGTTATGTGAATGGTGCTATGCAGTTATACATTCTGTGAAATTTGATAAGTGCAATACTAATGAGATAGTTCCATGAAAAATGTTACAAGATAAGAGCCGTAATGTTAATACTAATTGCTAGGCATAAATACCATGTGATACCCCTCATTAGATGGGTGTGTTACGCTAAGTATCATCATGTTATGTGACCGCTGGATAGCCCTAAGTAAGATTCAAACTCTGCTTGATGAAAATTGAATTCTCTGTCATAAGGCACTAATTTAGAATGAATGAATTTAATGCTTGAGCATGTTACGATGCTGTGATAATGACCTCTACGCAATGGTACACCCATTGATAGTGGTTACTGATATGTTATGATACTATGATACTAGCCACTATGCGATGGGGAACCCATTGGTAGTGGATACTGTTTTACTGATACTGCCCGCTATGCCATGGGACACCCATCGGTAGTGGGTACTGCTATATTGAGAGAAGTGATAGTGGTCATGTCACCTAACTTCCTGAATGATATGATGCAGTTAAGGGAAAGTGAAATGGGATAATCGCACCCCCCAAAAATTCATGAGATGAGACTAGTGATTAATGCCTTGCAAGGTAAGTGCCTATCGAAAACCCCAATACGCACTGGGGACCATATGTGTGAGTATGAGGGCACTACGAAGTAGATTCACCCACTTGTCATTGTCCTCTCTCTTGAGAGATGGTAGAGGTCCAAAGTAATGGGATTGGCTTAACCCGATGGATAGGCCTTCTACTTTGGGAGTAGGCGAACTAAGGAGTGAGTTGGTAATATTTGAATAGTGCATGTGAATGCTGATGATTGTAATGATTGAATGATAACTGGCATTTGAATATTATGCCTATAATTAATGCATTTATCTTATTTTTGATTTACATGATTGCTACCTCATGACTTCTTATAATTAGAAAAATTACTTATGATGCATGAATGGACTCATTCATGATGCATAGCACCTAGATCTACTTACTGGGCTTAAAGCTCATCCCCTTGTATCTCCCCTATTGTAGATTAATAGCACCAGGTCGAGGGCTAGAAGCTCATGATTTGTAGTTGGGAGTTGAAGCTTTACTCACGGGAGAAGAAACTCAGATCTTGTATGTAGTTTGGTGGTTCTGTCTGAATTGTTTTTTTTTGGAAATGTAATTTTGGGCCCTGGTGCCCTAGACTCAAGTGCAAGATTCTGGGATGAATTTGATGTAATACTTTTTATTGGTGTATGGTTCCTCCAAAATTTGAATATTTATCTGCACTTAGAGTTTTTGACTTAGTTCTTTGTCATGGTTTGCTTCGATTTCTACTCTAACGGTGTTGAGTCAACTCTAACTTGAGTGGTTTTCGCTACCTTGGGATCGCGAACTCGCACTCGGTCACCATCCGTCGAGTACAAAATAGGGGCCAGAGGCGAGGTCGTGACTGTTATGATATCAGAGCAGCCAGGATAAGGTTCTTGGCCGAGGGAGTTTTAGAAGAGTCCTTAGAATCGTTTTAGGATATATTAGTGATTGGGTCTCGGTTGAGGATGCCGAGGGCTCGTGCCAACAATGCGAGATCCAGCAATGAGAACACCGAGATGCTCGGTGAGTTTTATAGGACTCTGGGGGCAATGACCCAAATGATGAAGGAGTCAATGCCAGCCCAGTCTACACTTACCCCGGAACAAAATGACAGTGGCCTAATAGAAAGATTTAGAAGGCTGACGCTCCCAACCTTTTTGGGGCAAGGAGAAGTAGAAAAGGTTGAGAGGTGGAATAGATAACTAGGAAAGATCCTAGAAGTGTCGCACTGCCCGGATGACCAAAAAGTCAGATTATGAGCCTTCATGCTCGAAGGAGAAGCGCAACATTGGTGGGACTCGGTTAAGCAATCTTGGAGGGAGTTAAGAGTCGAGATGGAAGGACCCGAACTATCCCGACTGGTTGAGTGCACGGTGGATAAGTAGAGTGTGGGATGTGCGACGATAGAGGGAAAGAAAAGTCACGCGGCGATGGGGGCCGTGGCAGTGTGAGTCGCGCGGCTATGATGTTCGAGGTAGGTAGGTGCAAGAGAGCCACACGACGGTAGGTGCGCGGTGATAAGAGCACGCAGCGAAGTGAAGGACACGCTATACAGTGAAAGGAAGAAGCGCGCAGCAAAGAGGGAGCACACGAGGCAAAGTGAAGAAGCACGACGACAAAGTGAATGGTACACGGAACCCCCAAGTGGTAACACCATGTGAAGAGTGGGCTATCGCTGGGTTGTCACTGCCACCCGTGTTTCTGGGATGCATAAGTTGTGAGTGCCACTTGGAGAGTGCATGTTGTCTCAGATTTTTAGGCCTTTTGGCACCACTTAGACAACCACCCCACCTTCAAGAGTACTTAACCCTCTTCTCTAACCGATGCCACTTATTTTTCCCTCATCTATCTTTCTCTCTAAAGCAAGGTTTGAAGAAGTGACTGTTGGTAGGCAGCCATTATTGGGCGGGTGAGAGCTGTGAGAAGAGAAGTGGAGAGGACATCATTATTGTTTAGGTAAGTGGATCCATCACCATTGCATTGCAGTCATAAGGATGCATGGCAATTTATGCATGTGAAATGAGCAATGTAAGTACATGTGATGTAGAAACTCCTTAGGCCTTTCTCACTGAAAATTTGGGGATTTTGTTTTATGATAATGGTGGATATTGTGAATGAATGTATGATTCTTAGATTATGTAAGAAATGCATGTTGTATGTGTACATCATGAGAGAATGGTTGTTATCATGTTCCTCACCATGCAATGAAGGTCTTGGAATGTGTTCTTAAGACACGTTATATGCCACTGTGAAATTCCAGAATTATGTGTGTGATTAAAGGATACTTTTGAATAACCAAATGGGGTCCGATTAACCTCAAATTACCATCATTGGAAAGATGTATGAGTCCCATAAAAACTTTGTTTTTTCCCACTGTTGAAATTCTTTACAAAAATGTAGTTATGCTTCAAAATGAGAAAGAATATCACAGTTGACTATTTTCCTGGATTTTTCACTAATACCATCGCCGCTCACAACTCAATGCCGTGTGAGATCATCACTATGTATAACTCAACACCACAGGTGACCACTGCCGTGAGCAGCTCAACGTTGCGTGTTACCATCAGCATGGGCAGGCCAACGTCGCGTGAGACCATTACCACGAGCGGCATGCTCCCGAGCTTGGCTATCGCCGTGTGCAATCTAGAGACGTGTGGAGGTAGAGATGCATGCGACATAACGATGCGCATGCCCTTGTGGTGCCCTCATTCCCACTATCTCCAATTCTAAAGGGAGCATTAACCCTCGTCCTTTTTCGATTTCCCCAAAATTATTAC
Organism: Amborella trichopoda; assembly: GCF_054954075.1. Lineage (NCBI taxonomy): Eukaryota > Viridiplantae > Streptophyta > Magnoliopsida > Amborellales > Amborellaceae > Amborella > Amborella trichopoda. Next base: position 33,649,705 of record NC_142344.1, read on the forward strand.
CCCTGGTGACTATCAGCCTCCTCACGGCCCTTCTCCTCCTGACCGTTACGGCCCCTCAACCCTTCGGGTTCTCACCGAAAACTCCCTCTGCTCGCAAGAAACCCCCTCTGACCCTATTATTTCCCCTTATCAACAGTTGGGAAAATCGAAAACCATCGAAATCAACAAAACGTCTCCCTGTGGCCCTGCGGGTCTCCCTTCTCCCTGTTTTTGAACTTCAACAACTTGCCATGAACTCACCGCAATTCTACTAAGTTTCCGATGAGACAACTGCTGCTCCTCCTTCTTCTCTTCCAAAAACCAGAGGACCGTCTGCTCCCCCGACTTCTCTGCAACCTTCCCTCCAGCCATAGGACTATCGGAAGAACACCTAAAACCGCGGTAGAAGCACCACTACAAATTGTACTAAGGCTCTGAGAAGCCCTGTTTCCCCTCAGAAAGCCTTGGCACTCTCCCAAAGCATTCGCAATCACGGTATGAAGCTCACGATCTGCTCAAGATCGCCCAAAAAACTCTTGAAAGCCTGTCTGCTGCAAACTCTGGCCGGAAAACTCTGGCTGGAAGTCTCTTTCCAAAGGCTCCAGCTCTCTCTCTCTCTAGAAACTCTTTAACTGTTTTGCCCTTCGATAAAACAGTAGAATGGGGTTTTCCCTCTCTTAAGTTCAGCAGTGCCACAAACCAACCCTTGACCGAAATGATGCTTAAGTCCCCATGCTCATGACGACAATAAGGGTCAATCCCACGATCCGAAAACGATATCATTGTGCCCTTCATCAAAGAAGCCACCGCTGTTCCCTTTATGAAGGAAGCCGTCACCGAGCGCCTCGTCAAAAAGGCTATCACTGTGCCCCTCACCAAGGGGCCTAACGCCATGCGCACAACATCTAGGCCTAATGCTGCATACGCCATCCAACACTTAGTGTCGTGATCACACCACGACACTCCCATCTGGACCATTGTCCTGCCTCCTCAGAAAGTTCATTCCCTGCACCACAGTCTCACTCCTAAAGGAGTCCAGTTTTTTGTGATGGCTCTGATCCTCATGGAGTTGCATTCCTTCACCAACTATGGTCTGTGCTGCATGACTTTAAACTGCATAGCCATGGTCTGCACTCTATAACCTTAAACTGTACAGCCACGGTCCGTGTTGCATAACTTTAAACTGCATAGCCATGGTCCATATTGCATGACCTTAAACTGCATAGACATGGTCTGTACTGCATGACTTTAAACTGCATAACCTTGGTTTTTGCTCCATGACTTTAAACTGCATAGCCATGGTCCGCACTGCATGACCTTAAACTGCACAGCCATGGTCCACAGGACGTGACTTTAAAATGCATAGCCGTGGTTCTCACTGCATGACCTTAAACTGCACAGCCATGGTTAGTGCCGCATGACTTTAAACTGCATAGCCATGGTCCGCACTGCATGACCTTAAACTTCGTAGCCATGGTACTGCATAGCCATGGTCCGCACTGCACAACTCTAAACTGCAAGACCATGGTCCAGCTGTATGACTATAAACTATAGTGCACGTCTTGATCGCATGAAATTAAAAGGCTTAGCGCTATGGTCCAAACTATATGACCCTAAACTGTAGCGGAGGTCTCGTTGCACGACCTTAAACTGCATGGTCCTAGCTGCATGACTTTTAAAACTGTGTAGCCATGGTCTGAGCTACAAGACCCTAAAACTGTAACATACGATGTGACAAATAGTCCATTCACATAACCTTAACTGTAAGTGGGACAACCTCTTCGCCATGTGTATTTCATTAACACCCTCAGTGAAGTTAGGTGTATCATAAGAAAGGAGAGGGTCGCACCTACCCCTTCAATCCCCAGTCGGTCTCTTCGCACCGACACTCTAGCATGAGTCACCCCCTATTGCGACCCTATCCCTAGAGAGTTAGGGCCATGCTTATCTTTTTACCCCCATTAGGGTTACACTTATGCTCCAACGTGTCACCCCAATAGGATTGCATATTTGCTCTGGCTAGTCATTCTCAGCAGAGTTACATGCATACCATTACTCATTATCCTCGTGGAGTCACAGTTACCCTTTTAATCCCCAAAGAAGTCCTCTTCCTATTGCCACTCCTCGTAGGGCCACCACTTTCTTCTAAATCTCTCTTCTTGTGTATAGCCTTAACTATCTTTATCCCCAGGGAGTCAGATTACTATCCACAGACCTATCCCCCTTGGAGCTTCACCTACATGACAACCCACATATGGTCCGCACTGCATGACCTTAAACTACACAGCCATGGTCCAGGTACACGATCTTAAACTGCTTGGTCCAAGCTATTTGACCTTAAACCATAGTGCACATCTTGGCTGCATGACGATAAACTGCTTTGCATAGGTCACGGAGGCACAACTTTAAACCTGTCCCCACATACGCGCACACCCCCTTTACGTGCATTTTCACGCATGCTTTCCCTAACCGACCCATTCATGTGTGTGCACCACCTTCATTATTTCACTACCACTATTCATCATTCCTCAGTGAGTCTCACCCATGCTCACCAAACGGCGAACCATTTCGCCACCCATACTCACCGTCAGCTAATGGGTCACCACTCTTCACCCACCATTCATACATCATCCACCTTTCAAAGGTAGCCTCACGCCATCTCCCCAAAGTGAGCCGAAACCATCACCGTACTCACTCCATGGCCTCCTTAGACGGCTATTCATCACCACTATGGTCCACCTGTATGAACCTAAACTATATAGTACACGTCCTGACCACATGACATTAAAAGGCTTCGCACAGGTCTCGAAGGCACAACCCTAAACATGCCTTCACAAAAAACGGGGCTGGTATACACCTGGACAAGGGAAAGTCATGAGTAAAAATGACGGACGGGCATAGTCACGAAAACATGAGTAAGAGCATTCTGTGAAAACAAGCACCCAGGCACGGTGAAAACCCCAAAAGGGCACCATGAGCAAAAAAGGATGAAAAGGGTGGACATGGCTGCCAGGTCATGGGTACAAGAGCCAAAACAAGAAGCAAGTTGGTGAAAATCATCTTTACGACACCACTTCCCTTGTTCGAGCGAAAACCCGCAAAGGGTGCTTGGACCGACAAAGCAGGTTGATGCACTACCACAGCCTCAGTCAACACCCAATTACCAAACATGCATGATTCTATGAGGTCTACCTAAGATTCCCAGCTGCAAGCATTCAATCAAAAAATAAAATGGCTCACCCGGGAGTGAGAGCTGCATAAGATCTCCCAAGTTTCACCTCCACAAACAACAAGAGTTGTTGAGGGTGAGGGCGACGACTATCACGAAGGCAAGAAACTAACAAAGCCAGGGCCTAACTTGACCGAGACTTTAGAGTTATTCCCAACCATGAGATCTCCTCGCTTAAAACCCTTCCTTAGCCGGCATGCCCAGAGCTTCGGGACATGCCCCCTACTGGACCCGGCAAGATGGGGCTCATGAGATCGTTAAGCCAAAATCCCCCTAGCTGATAAGTGTAGACTTTCAGACAAGTCAAAAGCCTCTGACTGGACCCCAATCGATCTTGCCCTCCCGATCTAGGTGATTTAGAGTCACGTGTCTCAGGCTTCTAGTGAACCCGAGATTTGAGATCTGTCTTCAAAACCTTGCTCGAGGGCAAGGGCAAGTATAGAAACCAATGAGATAGGAATTTTTGGCGGGTTCGGGACTTACTTGGGCAGGCTCGTGTGGGCGCACTCTTAGATCACAAAGAAAGCCCCCCAACAGATTGAGTTGGTTCGGAATCACCTCCCTTGACCTGTAATCCTCTTGTTTTTTGGTACAAAACTTCTATGGTTAATTTGTTAGACAAGTGGGTCGAAGGGACCCACCCTTGTCTTAGGGCAATGCATGTTCACATGAGAAGGCGATGTAGTGCAAGGTTCTATAAAAGATAGAAAAGAGAAGAGAGCTTGACATTGGGGTGAGACTGGCATGTAAACAAGAAATTACCGACTCCGAGTGGTAGCAAGATGGGCATGGTTCTCAGGACCAAAACGGTGGCAATACTACTTGAAACCGAGGTCGGTGTATCGGTGATAAGCTAAGTTTACCCTAAGTTAAGTGAGAGGAGAAAGAGGTGAAGAGGAAAGAACGAGTCGGTAGAGAGAAGGAGAAATTCAGACGTCAATAGGCATCGCGGTGGGCAATGCAAGGAGACGGCGCATCCCTTATGGTCAGCGTTAACTCTTGATGAGGCACACTACGATAGTTTCTCCTAGGTCACACGACGATAGGAGTGGGATGCAGGGAGAACAACGATGAGCACAGGGTAAGTGGAGGAGGCTTACGGATGGAGATAGGTGTTGCCAAAGCCCCTAGCAGGCGGCGATAGGTATCACCGTCTACATCAGCTGTGCGACAGGGAGCGACCCTTGTAGGTGGAAAAAAACCTTGCCATCTGGGCTCTTCACTGAGATGTCAAAGCTATGTCTATGGGTGGTGATGGGCAGCGCTATCTACATACCTCACTTGAAGGAAGAAACAAACAAGTTGAAAGGGAAAGACACTCGCGCACGGTGCTGCCATCACCATGCGTGCCCTGTGAGACCAAGGAAGAGGCATGCACGGCACTACCACAGGCGTGCAAGACCCCTACGAGGAACTCAAGTGAAGAAGGAGGAGAAGAGAGGGGAGAAGAGAGAGAGAAGAAGAAAAGAAAAAGAAGAGAAAGAAGGTTTACCTCAAACCTAGGGATACCGATCAAACGTTTCTCTCACTTAACTCCCTCTCTCAATCGTGACACAACAATGGTAAGAAAGAGAAACTTGTATTAAGTGAAAACTCTCTCTTATGTGTGTATACCACTGTCTCTTTTACGTACAATGATGGTATGCATATATAGAAGTGTGCTCCAAACATGGGTGGATGATCAAAAGTAACCGTAATTGTTGGAAACTAAGATTAAATTGAATTAAAAGAAATTAGAAAATTGAGTGAAAAATGATAGATTTGCCCCTTCCTAATAGGTTGCTAAATTTTAAAACAGTCCCTATGTTGCCCTAAAACTTGTGTGATCTTGCATGGCTGATCCGAGGTCGTTTTGATGCGTGGTTGATTGTAAGATGATTGTTTTCTTATAAGGCTCGGCATGGTGATCGATTTGATTCCAACTTCGAGCCATGGATCGTGTTTTTGGTGCACGATCATGTGAGTTCAAATTTGAGTAGATCTTGAAACTTTGGATCGATAGTGTATTCGTTCGTTGATGTTTTTATGTGCTTTCTTCACTGAATCACAATGAGCATGCCACTATGATCACGAGGCACCAAACATTGCTCGAATCCGTAGCCTAACAAAGATTTTGCAAGTTTGAAATTTTGGTCGAAATCAAGGATTCCTACCACGGAATTTTCAGTTTGTTCGTTGGCTTCGTTTGCTGAATCCAATTGTTAATCATGTACGGGGTTTGGGTCAGAGATGGCCCGAGAGCTTATGCCTGCAATGGAGTTGGTCTCACGTAGATCGGGCTCACGAGCAACAGAATTTGACTACTTGAGCGAGGCACGATGCTGCTGAATTTTTTACACTTTCTTCACGGATCAACAACTTTTCTCTAATGTTTCTTCGCACTCGGGTATTGTCACAGGGCGTGCCACATATGGAATTGCTCGTCTTGACTAGACGAACATGCTCACCAAATTTAAGCTTAATCTGATAAAACGAGTGAGATATGAGTGTCGAAAGTCAATGGTCATGACAGTCCCTTCAATGGTTTAGTGTTATAGGGTGGCCGCACAGGAATAGCGTGTGGCTTCTCTTATTTTACTCTTTCACCTATAACTTCTTCCTGAAATGTTTGTTTGAGTTGAAACTTGACCCCTGGGGGTTTTCAACCGTGTCGGATCCAATGGTGGTGGTCCCATGGAAATTTGAGATGCTAAAAATATAGCTGTGGTTAGAGGGGTCCGTTTCAGAGTGTCAGAGGCCGATTATGCCGTAACTGTTTCTCAGTTTGCACTGCCATAGACATGTCGCAATGCGACAAAACGTGGCAGGAGACTCTTGAGAGACCTCATGAAGATCTTGATTAGTTCTGGGGCTATTATGAGACTGTCATAATTGCCACTACTTGCTAGGCCTTTATTAAGCGGGGGCCCCATGTTGATGAAAAATACCTTCCAACAACATGCCCCTGCTAAATGTTGCGCTTTAAGAGAATCGAGAACTGCAAGTTTTCAAAATGTTTGAGGGATCCTTTTCAAAGTCCACACCCTCATGAGACTCTATGTGGTTCTGGAGCATGAGGCATTTGTTAAGACTTCATCGCACAGAACCAGGCCTTTTTCTGAAGGCCAAATGCTACGAACCTTCGATCGGTGTTGTTTGTTGCTACACCAGATTTTCTTTTGATGCTCAAGATATCTTCTATAAGTCCTGTCTAGCGGGGTCCAGTGGGGGGCTTCTGACCCAACCTGAAAGTCTGGTCCAATGTAGGTTAAAGGGTTTGGCGAAGACTACCCTGAAGCCTGTGGAAGGTTAGACCCTAGCTTTATCAATTTCTTGCCTTCGTGATGGCCCTCAGAATTTTTGAAGGGATCTTTTGGTCATCATCATCACCCTCAAGGACTCTTGTTGTTGTTGAATTGGGGAGATCTTATGTGGTTCTCACTCCCTGGTGAGCCATGAAACTGAGGAGATCTTATGTGGCTCTCACTCCCTGATGAGCCATGAAACTGGGGAGATCTTGTGAGGCTATCACTCCCTGATGAGCCCAAAACCTAGGGAGATCTTATGAGGCTCTCACTCCCTGATGAGTCATGAACCCGAGGGCATCTTATGTGCTCTCACTCTCTGATGAGCCATGAAATTGGGGAGAATTTATGAGGCTCTCACACCCTGATGAGTCATGAAACAGGGGAGATCTTATGAGGCTCTCTCTCCTTGATGAGCTATGAAACCGGGGAGATCTTATGAGGCTCTCACTCCCTGATGAGCCATGAAACTGGGGAGATCTTATTTGCTCTCACTCCCTAATGAGCCATGAAACTGGGGAGATCTTATGTGCTCTCACTCCCTGATGAGCCATGAAACTGGGGAGATCTTATGAGGCTCTCACTCCCTGATGAGCCATGAAACAGGGGAGTCGGCTGAGGCTATGAAAGGGCGTCAACCTGCTTTGTCGGTCCAAGCTCCCTTTCTCGGGTTTTCACTTGAACATGGGAAGTGGGACCGGGAGGATGCTTTTCACCAATTTCTGTCATTTTTGGGCTCTTTTATCCATGACTTTGTGGTCATTTCCACCCTTTTCATCCATTTTTACTCACGGTGCCCTCTTGGGTTTTTCATCGTGCCTGGGTTTCTTTTACCATGGAACTCTTTTACTCATTGTTTCGTGACCATGACCATCCGTCATTTTTACTCATGGTGTTCCCATGTCCAGGTGTACACCATGCCTGTTTTGTTTGAGAAGGCTTGTTTTCGGGTCGTGCCTTCTAGACCTGTGCGAAGCCTTTTAACGTCATGCAGCCACTATAGTTTAGGGTCATACTGCTGGACCATAATAGTAAGGAATGGCAATATGTAGAGGTCGTGCTTGGACCGTGGTTATGCAGTTTTAGGTCATGGCTCGTCCTGATTTTCTAAGCGTGATAGGAGGATGGCCTCAGAAGCGGTCCCATTTTAGGTGACTTCACCTTGGGTATTGGAGTTTGATTTAAAAGAACGACAGGCAAGGTACCTCTTTGGCTTACATCCTACGGGCATGCTCATCCCGATTTTCCAGGCATGATAGGATGATGGCTTCAGAGGCAGTGCAATTTCAGGGGACTTCACCCTGATTGTAAGAGTTTGATGGAAAGAAGAGGAGGAGAGGATTTTTTTTTTGTGTTGGCGGCACTAAGGCCCATGATAAAAGGGTGGCACCGGAGCACTAAGGCTCTGTTGCCAAAAATAGAAAGGCATCTCTAAGGCCCATGATAAAAGGGTGGCACAGGAACACTAAGGCTCTGATGTCGAAAATAAGAAGGCGACACAAAGGCCTAGGATAAAAGGGTGGCATCAGAACACCAAGGCTCTGGTGTTGAAAATAAGAAGGCGGCACTAAGGCCCAGGATAAAAGGGTGGCAACAAAACACTAAGGCTTCGGTGCCATGAATAAGAAGGCGGCACTAAGGCCGGGGATAAAAGGGTGGCATTGGGGCTGGAGTTTGTTTCTTATTTTTGGAAGGCATTGGGGTCGGAGTTTTTTTTTTTTTAAAAGGCACTGGGGACAAAGCTTTTTTTTGGAAGGCACTGGGGTTGGAGTATTTTTTGGAAGGCATTGGGGCCGGAGTTTTTTTTGGAAGGCACTAGGGCCGTAGTGTGTTTTTTCTTAGAAGGAACTGGGGACAGAGTTTTTTTTGTTTTTTTGGAAGGTGCTGGGTCTTGAGTTTTTTTTGGAACGCATTGGGGTCGAATTTTTTTTTTTTTTGGAAGGCACTGGGGCTGTAGTGAAGAAGTTTGGCCGGAAGGCCGAAAGCAGGGGTTTCAGCTCAGGCTCCTTCTGCGGGTTCACCAAGGTTGAGGGGACATGCTGCCACCAGAGTGGTTTTCACCATATCCTTTATTGGGGTGTTTTTACCTGTGACTTTGAGGTCATGTCCACCTGTTAGTTTCCGCTTTTACTCATGATGCCCTTTGCTGGTTTTTGCCATGACTGGATTTTTTTAGGACTCTTTTACTCATGGCTTTGTCACCATGCCCGCCTGTCATTTTCACTTATGGTTGCCTTTGTGAGTTTTCACCATGCCCTCTGTTCCGTAAGAATCCGTATTTTCTTTTTGGGAGACTATGTTGATATTTTACCTTGGGGGGCTTACAAATTCTCAACGCAGACTCTCAGTTTTCCAGCCGGTGGGGGCCCTTATAGTGAGCTTTATCCCATTCTGACAAGGATGTCCTGACGTTCTAGTTGGTGAGGGCCCTTCTTATGAGATTTATCCCTATCCAAACAAAAACGCCAGAGCAAACAAGGTACCTTTTTGATGTACGTCCTACTGACGTGGCTGGGGGTTGCTTGGCTCGTCCTGATTATCTAGGCGTGATAGGAGGATGGCCTTCGAGGCAGTCCCATTTTAGGGGACTTCAATCTGTATGCTTGAAGGTAGGTGGAGGAAGAAAAGGCAGACAAGGGACCTCTTCGGCTTACGTCCTATTGGAGTGGATGCGGGTTGCTTAGCTCGTCCTGATTGTCTAGGCGTGATTGGAGGATGGCCCCAGAAGCAGTCCCATTTTAGGGAACTTCACCTTGAGTATTGGAATTTGATTGAGAAGAACGGCAAGCAGAGTACCTCTTTGGCTTACATCCTACTGGCATGGCTGGGAGTTGATTGGCTCATCCCGATTGTCCAAGCATGATAGGATGATGGCTTCAAAGGCAGTCGAATTTTTGGGGACTTCACCCTGACTGCAAGAGTTTGATGGAAAGAAGAGGAGTAAAGGATTTTTTTTGTGTTGGCGGCACTAAGGCTCATGATAAAAGGGTGGCACTGGAGCACTAAGGCTCTGGTGCTAAAAATATAAAGGCGGCACAAAGGCCCAGGATAAAAGGGTGGCACAGGAACACTAAGGCTCTGGTGCCGAAAATAAGAAGGTGACACAACGTCCAAGGATAAAAGGGTGGCATAAAAACACTAAGGCTCTGGTGCTGAAAATAAGAAGGTGGCACTAAGGCTCTGGTGCTGAAAATAAGAAGGCGGCACTAAGGCTCAGGATAAAAGGGTGGCAACGGAACACTAAGGCTCCAGTGCCGAAAATAAGAAGGTGACACTAAGGCCCAGAATAAAAGGGTGGCACGGGGGCTGGAGTTTGTTTTTTGTTTTTAAAAGGCACTGAGGTCAAAGTTTTTTTTTTTTTTTTTGGAAGGCATTTGGGACAGAGCTTTTTCTTTGGAAGGCACTATGGCTGAAGTTTCTTTTTGTAAGGCACTGGGGCATGAGTTTTTTTTTTGGAGGCACTAGGGCCGTAGTGTGTTTTATTTTGGAAGGAACTGAGGACAGAGTTTGTTTTTTTTGGGAAGGCGCTGGGGTTGGAGGATTTTTTTGAAGTCACTAGAGTCCTAGTGTGTTTTTTTTGGAAGGCACTGAGGTCAAAAATTTTTTTTTTTGGAAGGCACTGGGGCCGTAGTGTAGAAGTTTGGCAGGAAGGCCGGAAGCAGGGGTTTCAGCACGGGCGCCCTTTACGGGTTTTCACTCGGGTTGAGGGGACATGGTGCCACCTGAGTGGTTTTCACCATATCGTTTATTGTTGTGCTTTTACCAGTGACTTCGAGGTCATGTCCACCTGTGAGTTTTCACTTTTACTCATGAAGCCCTTTGCGGGTTTTTGTCATGCCTGGATTTTTTTCAAGACTCTTTTACTCTTGGCTTTCTTGCCCTGCCCACCTGTCATTTTTACTCATGGTGCCCTTTGCAAGTTTTCACCTTGGCCTTTGTTTTTTTTGGGCTATTTTACTCAAAGCCCGCCCCCTCCCCCCCCCTTTTTTTTTTGAGGCTATGTATTGAAGCTCTTTCTTTTACTCGCGATGGTTGCCATCATGCTCAACTTCTTTCTTCTTCTTTTTTTTGAGAGGGGGAGAGAGGTCAATGGTACAGTGAACCTTGACAGAGGAGTCATGAGCATGTGAACCCGCCTTAGGTTGGTTGTAGTGGCTGGGGGCCACGGCGGGGTGTCTTTCTTCTTCTTTTTTATCGGGGCTTTGTGTTTGAACATATTTTTCAGCACCTTGGTTCCTGATGCGGAATAAAGAAGGTAGACGGTCAATAAAGCGTACAAAATAAGTGGAAACGTTAATAGTCTCGTAATTGCCCCAGAATTGGTCAAGAGCTTCATCAACACTTTCAAAAGGCCACCTGTCAAGTTTCATCGCGATCAGACATGTTTTAGGTAGTAAACACAAAGAAATAATTTTGACAAAATTGGCCTCTAGCACCCTAATATGGACCCCGTAACTTGAACTATGTGCATCAAATTGCTGTGAGACCATCGCCATGGGATCCAGCACGGTCAAAAACCCATATGGATCAAGTTTCGGCTTAATCAGACAATCTAAGACAAAGTTAATTGACCACATACTATTCCTGTATGGCCACAAAGTTAATCGGCCACATACAAAGTTAAAAGTGGCTGTTTTTACAGTCATGGGCAGTCACTTTCGGGGCCCATATCTCAATAGTTCCAAGTCGGAGCACTTCCAAATTTTGTGAGCATGTTCGTCTCATCATGACGAGAATTTCAATAGGTGGTACATCCCGTGACGATGCCCGAGCAGCGAGAAAAACTAGAGAGGAGTTGCTGATCCGTGAAGGAATTTGCAGAAAATTCAGCAGCAGCACGCCTCGCTCATGTGGCCAAATCACAATCCTCGCATACCCGATCAACACGAAACAAATTGTATTATGTGCGTAAGGTCTGAGGCTATCTTTGGTTCAGACTTTGTGTACGATGAACGATTGGATTTCACACACGGAGGTATCAAAGATGCTATAAATTCCAGCCGCCTAATTTCTTGTTTTTAGCAAAAAACTCAAGATGAGGAAATCTTCATCCGGACAAGAACTCAAGTTGCGTTTGTTGCAACGTGATCGTGAAGGCATGCTCAGTGTGATTTAGTGAAGAAATCATGAAGAAACAGCAAGGAACCAGCACACAATCGATCGAAAGTTTTCAAGATCCATCAAAAATTCAAGTTTTATGATCATGCCTTAAAAACATGATTCATGGCTCGAAGTTGCTATCAAATCGGTCGCCATACCTAGCGCTGCAAGAAAATAATCATCTTTCGATCAAACAAGTATCAGAATAACCCCAGTTTAGTCATGGAGGATCACGGAAGTTCTCGAGCAGCAGCAAGGATTGTTTTGAAATTCCACACATTGTTAGATAGGGCCAAAACAGTCATTTTGCACCCATTTTTAGAATTTCTTTTAATTCAATTAAATTGTAATTATCTTCAATTTTTAGGTAGTTTGTGGGCATCCACCCATGTTTGGGCCCAATTCTATATGAGCATGGAAAGCCAAATTGTAAACAACAACAACAAAGCCTTGGGTTCAATCTTCAATATTCAATAAAGAATTTAATTTTTGCTTGAGTTCGTGGGTACATCTTAAAGAGAGAGAGGAGAGAAAAAAAAGAGTTGGTACCCTTCGGTAAGGTAGCTTTCTGTCTCCTCCCCTCTTTCTCTATCTCTCTTCTGCTCATCTCTATTTGTCTTCTTTTCCTTCTTCTCATCTCTATCTTTCTCTTAGTCTCATCTCTATCTTTCTCGTTCTCTCTTATTCTCATCTCTATCTCTCTCTTCTTCTCATCACTATCTCTCTTTCTTTCTCTTCTTCACATCTCTATCTCTCTCTTTCTGTCTCTTCTTCTCATTCTTAGCTCTCTTCTTCTCATCTCTATCTCTCTCTCTTCTTACCATCTCTATCTCTTTCTCTCTCTTTTTCTTATTTCTATCTCCCTTTCTGCTCTCTATCTAATACAATCGATGAAGCCTAGCATCGATTGTATCTTCTCTCTCTTCTTCATCTAATACCATCGGTGAAGCCTAGTGTCGTCTGTATCTTCTCTCTCCATCTAATACAATCGGTGAAGCCTAACACTGACTGCATCTTCTCTCTCCATCTAATACAGTCGGTGAAGCCTAGCATCGATTGCATCTCTCTCTCTTTCGTCTAATAGAGTCGATGTAGCCTAGCACCGATTTGCATCTTCTCTCTCTTCTCTATCTATCATAGTCGATAAAGCCTAGTTTCGACTGTATCTTCTCTCTTTTCTTTGTCTAATATAGTCGGTGAGGCCTAGCGCCGACTGCATCTTCTCTCTCTTCTTCATCTAATATAGTTGGTGAAGCCCAAGGCCGATTGCGTGTTCTCTCTCTTCTTCGTCTAATACTGTCGGTGAAGCTTAGCACCGACTGCATCTTCTCTCTCTTCTTTGTCCAATATAGTCAGTGAAGCTTGGTGTCGACTGCATCTTCTCTCTCTTCTCTGTCTAGCACAGTCAGTGAAGCCTAGTGTCGACGACATATTCTCTCTCTTCTTCATCTAATATAGTCGGTGAAACCTAGCATCGACTGCATCTTCTCTCTTCTTCGTCTAATAGAGTCGCTGAAGCCTAGCACCGATTGCATCTTCTCTCTTTTCTTCATCTAATACAGTTGATGGAGCATAGCATCGACTGCATCTTGTCTCTCTTCTTTATCTAATACAGTCGGTGAAGCTTAGCACCAATTATATCTTCTCTCGCTTCTTCGTCTAATACAGTCAACGAAGCCTAGCATCGACTGCTTCTTCTCTCTTTTCTCTGACTAACACAGTCGGTGATGCCTAGTGCGGACTGTATCTTCTCTCTCCTAACTTCTTAAACACAACTGATGAGGCTTAGCGTCGACTGTGTCTTTCCTCTTTTAACACAGCCGGCGATGCCTAGAGTCGACAATGTCTTTCACCCTCTTTTCTCCTTCCTTTTCTCTTCTCCCACACTCTTCCCTTTCTTTCTTTCTCTTCCTCTCTTTCCTTCTCTTCTCTTTCTTAATCTCTTAGTTCTTACTCTTCGTTTATGACTTTCAATCTTTCTGTTATCCCTTCGTTTGACCAATAAGGGTTGAGATTAGCCCCTTATGATAGTCCTGTCGTCTAGACATAATGTTGTTGTGTCAGAATTACTGTGCCCTCTTTATTGCCACGACAGACTAACCATCGTGCCTAGCTAATCTTTATCGGTATTGATTTCTAGTAGTAATCATGTGAGCCGATTTGAGTTATCGAGCCTGTTTTACTACCACGTCAGGCAAATTAATCACTTATTTAGTCACTGCGCTGATCTCCTTGCCTGGTCAAATTGTTCTCTACCCCATCTTTCTTCTCTCATTCTTTCCTTCTTCTTTGAATGTGCACTCCGGTGTACGTTCACCTAAAAGGCCAGGTGAGGACTATTGACCCACCTGTCTTATAACCTTTGCCATATATGTGTGATTGCATAAAACAGGAGAATACAAGCAAAGGGAGGCGATTTAAAACTAGTTTTATTACTGAGGGGCTTTCTTCGTTATCTAAGAGGGTGCCCACATGAGCCATCCTGAGTAAGTCTCGAACCCACCTTAAATTCCTCTCTCATTGGTTGGTAATACCTACCCTTGTTCTTGAATGAGGTTCCTGAGAGAGCAATCTTAAAAGTCCTGAGTCTCCCCAGAAACCTGAGACGCATGCCAACAGATCATTCTAGATCCGGAGGGCGAGCTCGAGGCACCTAACCAGCTTGTCGACTCCACTAGAGACTTAGTACCCCTTAGTCAGATCGTTTTTGTTTGGCTAGTTTCTTCTTTTGTTATCTGCTTTTATCTTTTCACACATCACATATGGCTTGCGGGTTTTGTAACCCATTTATTCATATCTGGGATTTCTTATCCCTGCATTCATGAATGTCCCTAGGGAACAAGTTCCCTCAACTTCATTCCGAACCATCTTTTTGGGCAAAGAACCCGGGTCTAGCTCCTAGGTCTTAACCTGGACTGGTGTGAGGAGGGACCTAAAAATCCCTAACTCCCCATCTCATTGCTCTAGTGGAACCTTCACCAAGGCACCTTGTATCGGCAACACATATGTTGTACCACACAGCATGCACTCAGTTACCGGCAAGCCACTTCTCGATATTATTCTCGAGGTACGTCGAAAGGCTTGTAAAAGGCAAGTAAGTTGCCATTGGGCCTGTGGGACATTGCAAGGCCACCCCCACATTCCTACACCACAACGAGTCTCTACTTCTAGAAGGTCAACACATCGAGGAGGAAGCCCTACGGACTCCACCCCTGACACGCACCACAAGGCTCGGGGTCACCCACTCAAGCCACACCTCAGGGCAACCCTTATGTTACCTCGAGCCCACATATAGGATTCGACCTTCTAAGGTAACATACAGCATGCACTCAGTTACCGGCAAGCCACTTCTCGATCGTATTCTCGAGGTACGTCTAAAGGCTTATAAAAGGTAAGTAAGTTGCCATTGTGCTTGTGGGACATTGCAAGGCCACCCCCACATTCCTACACCACAACGAGTCTCTACTTTTAGAAGGTCAACACATCGAGGAGGAAGCCCTACGGACTCCACCCCTCACACGCACCACAAGGATCGGGGTCACCCACTCAAGCCACACCTCAGGGCAACCCTTATGTTACCTCGAGCCCACATATAGGATTCGACCTTCTAAGGCCAGATCTTGCGTACGCTGCTCGCATGCATCTCACTGCTAGGGGCAACACTGTCATTACGCCAACCCGAGTACATAAAAGATGACCTCCTCGTCCTCTTACTTTGTACACACAAGTGCACCCTGTAAGGGGCAGACCTGCATCTGTTCTCTTACAGACACCTATTCATAGTTCTCGGCCTTTTAAGGCCAGACCACTTGCACGAGCCCTGGCGTACCCTCAGGTCCCCCATGATCCTTCTTCAAGGGGCGCACACGCATCGCCATCACAGATGTCCCCTTGCCCTTGACTCAGGCTTCCTCATGAGTCAACCCTGCTCTGCCTGCTCCTCCTTCGAGCAAGCACCTTCAGCCTTGGTACTCGAAGGTTTTCCTCATGAGTACCATCCTGAACTAGCCCCATCACTTTGGTCGTGTCTCTGGAGCCCACAAAAGAGCTCAAGGCAATGACCTGATGGAAGATTTAGCCCTTCATCGTACCCATCCTAAGATGACTCCAATCGCTGGCCCTCATCCTTTGCCGCACTTGATGGAGACAACACTCTCTTGTGCAAGAAGAGCTGACCAACCGCAACCCAAATCGCAGTTTTAAAGTGAGGTCCATCAAAGCCTCAAAGCTAAACGTAATAGAGGCCTACGAGTTCTGACCAAACAAATGACCAAGGCGGTCGAGGCAACTAGCTCAGATGACCCTCTTCGCCTGAACCCCTTCTACCCTCTTCAGATGACAAGGCCTGAAGAAAAGCTCAATACCCTTACACTATGGTTAATGTTGTAGAAAGTGACCCAGCCACTCGTCAGCCACGATCCTAAGACTGTCGAGAACCGGTCCTTATGCGATCGACATACAAAAGTTGGGTCCAGTTAGGGCATGCTAACCCCCTGATGACTGATCTACCACGCACTACCCGTCAAGTTCGCAAGCCCTCAACTGCAACTAACGCTGATCACCCTAGAAAAACAGTCAATGTAATGGTTGTAAGCGAGTTTAGTGACATGCAGAAAGAGCGCATGAATAAATTTGAGGAAATGGTGCACGCAATGATGGAAAAGATTGATCATAGAGATGGCGCACGCCAGTCAGCTAACCATGAGGTCAATTCCCATCACTCTGATGGTGTGCCTCCAAGGCAGCCCCCTCTTTCTGCCTCATAGGATAATTTTGTCTCTCACCTCGTCTCTCAGGCAGACATTGATGCTATGGTGACCCATAACCTAAACAAAAGATAAATCCCGAGGATATAGAGTGCAACGCCTTAACAAAGGCCATACCCATCATATATTGATCAGGTCCCGTTTCCCTCAGATTACAAGAAAGGGAAGTTTCGTTTATTCAACGAAACGACGTCCCTGAACCAGCGTATTACCCACTTCCAAGCAGCATGTAGAGAAATAACGGCTAATAGGAGACTTCTTCTCTGTCAGTTAGTTGAGACCCTCGATGGCCCAACATTTCAATGATATGCTCGACTTCCTCCAAACTCAGTGCATACGTGGGAGGAAATGGAGAAACTGTTATATCAACGCTTCTATGATGTCGAGAGAGAGGTTCAAACCATCGAACTTCTCACCTTCACTCAAGATCTTGATGAGCTCGTGGATCAAGATCAAGATGGAGAAATTTGGCTTCTCGCCCATCCTAATCCTATGCCCGAGAAAGAAGCACTCCAAACTTGCTTGCGGAACAAGCGACTCGAAATTGCTTTACACTTCGAGGCCTTTAATCCAACTTCCACATCAAAGCTGATCTCTAAATCAATTCACATAGAAAGGTTATCACGCCACCACGGTGGGTCACAACAACTGTCTACAAACCCAACGAACAACCGGGGCAATGGTAGCTCTCGAAACAACATACAGGTTAGCCATTAGAAAGGAGTAATCAATGCAGCTAGCACAGTCACTGATCCAAAGAAGGCTCCCTCCCAAATTTTAGACCTCTCTAAGGGTTGAGCACGACAAAGATAACGCCCCAGGCAGGCAAGCAACAACAGTAGTACAAGCGAGTACCCCCACCCATCAACCTTGATCGGGGTGATTATTTCTCTAGGCATGAACATGGTCTACCCCTTTGAGAAAGAATGGGTCCTAGTGCTGTTCCGATTATTATTTGAATAGAATATGATCCAGCTTCCAAAAGCCAAGTTCCCTTAGCTAGCTGGCCTTGACACTCAGGCAAATTATTGTGCCTACAATCGAAGGATCAATCATTCTATAGATAACTACTCCATGCTGAAGGATATTATCAAGGCCCTGATTCAGAGATAAAGCTTGAAGACTTAAAGAAGGCCTTCGGGGCAGCCAAGGCCTCCCATGCAGTAACCATCCAAGAGGAAGACGAATTGCCTGGTATCCTTTATGCCTTCTTCATTGTAATGCTTCTGGAAGGCATAATCACACTAAAGCAGGCAAGGCAACCCCTACGCCTTGCTCAGGGGATTGAAAATCGTTGATGCCCATACCATCAGATATGACGTCACTACTTGTGGGAATGCACCAGTTTTCATGATATTTTTGCAAAGAAAATGTAAGAATGTCTAGAGTTTTACAACATCCCAGTAAGTGATCCCCAAGTCACTACTCCACCGATGCAAGAGGATCTCTCAAAGCAGGACCTTCTTATCAATGACTCAGACTCTGTAGAACCCTCGACTTTTCAGTCGTGGATAGTCCACCACGTGCAAGCAATCTCAAGTCCTTAAGATGAGAAGCAGTTAGCCAAGCTAGGGCTGTTCACAAGCGTAACGAGACGAATCAAACTCCACCTCAAAAAACTAGAAGGAGATGGGCACCAAGGGCAGCTCATTGGAGAAAAACCATGGCTTAACCTCTAGTTGAGTAGGAATTTCTCAGGCCCCTTCCCCCACTGCCAACTTTACGGGACTTTGTCCCTGACATGATCCTTCTTCCTTTTTCATCTTGTCAAGAAGATGTTCCCATACCATCTTCCACTCAGAGCACGTCCAATGAGGGTGACGATGTTAAAAGCACTCCCCAATGATCTAAGCATGGAAAAGACCTAAAAGACCCCCTGCACTTGTCCGACCCTAGTGATGACACAAAAATATGGCCAAATCGGTTTGATGAGGGGAATGACCTCAAAATTCCACTATCTTTTAACCCTTCTCCTTCTTCTTCTTCTTCTTCTTCTCATCTTTCTTCTTCTTTGTCTCTTGCAGGTACAACATAAGCAAGACATGATGGAATCGGTTGAAAAAGACGCTGGCACAAAAAGTAGGATTCTTGAAAGTTGTTGACGCCTTGGTAGCTCGAGCCAAAGCACAGTCACCCTCTTTAAAGAAGCACAAAAAGTGGAAGCTAAAGAAACCCTAGTGACCCCCTGAGCCCAAATTTGAGCAGAGGCTGAGAGAGTCAAGGGAGGCAATGTTTATATTCTCAGGAAGCTCGCCACTTGATGCAAATCTCAGGAGAAACACCCATCACGGGGTAGATAAATCACTGATCGAGGAGGACGTTGCAACCTCCATTGTAGAAGTCGGGCACCTTGAAGTTCCCTAGTTCGCCACTGCCCCCTAATCCAAAGACTAATCTGCCTATCTTACAGCTCTCCGGGCTCCTTCTCAATCTCAATACCTCAAACAATCTGCCTATTCTCCAATTCCTTGAGACATGTCTGATCCCATATGCTCAATCACTTTCAAAACCTCGAACCTCCATCACCTGAACTAATCCTACTGTGCAATCGAGTCAGCCAACATGCCAAAATAAACCTCTTCCACCTATACCAATGGCAGGACTAAGAGCAAAACGCCTCGATCAAGAAAAGGTCAAATATGATGTAATAGGGCATCTACGGAAGCATCCAGCCCTTCTCAGTATCTACGATGCCCTCATGCTCTCGAAGGATTACTGGATGGCTTTGTTTAAGGCTCTCTCTAACCCAAAAGTGTATGAGACCAAAGTAGAACCTATTGAGGTGGATCCGATGATTTTAAATGGATGTATTCCAATTACCTTTTCTGAGGGCGATCTGCAGCTGGGATAAAAGTTTCATAATCTCCCTCTCTTTGTTACTGGCGAATTACATGCATGCCCCATCAACCAAATTATGTTAGATGGAGGGTCAACAGTCAACCTTATTCCAAGGAGGATCCTTACTTGATTAGGGTTGGGGTCAGAAGATCTTACCCCGACCCACTTTAGAGTTTAAGGGTTCAACCAGTCAGGAGAGAGGCCAGCTGACATGATTCGCCTTCATTTTGAGATCAGTGAGCTGAACAATTACACCCAATTCTATGTAATCGACATCGAGGCTTCCTACAACATTCTCCTTGGTTGGCCATGGCTCCATGACCAAGGAGTGGTTCCATCGACATTGCATAAGTGCTTCAAGTATAGTCGAGATGGGAGACAGCATACGGTCTATGCCGACAAAAGACAGTTCCTTGTAGTCGAAACTCACTATGCCAATGTTAAATATTACTTCACAAATCTGGTGTCACCTCAGAAGCTGAATGATGGAGCTCACAAGTCTACAATCAAGACAACATCTTCATCTCGTGAAGATGTTGAGGATGTTGGGAGAACATTGGTGAACATGTTCAAAGAGGAAGAAAGGCAAGGCACAATTTTATCTCTAACCACTATTCATTCTAACGTCCCAACCATCATCCCTGAAGAAACTCCTTCTGCGCTTGAAAAGGAGTCTTCACCCTCTACCCTCAGTTCTGAGCCACCTTTATCGGAAGATGAACCAGAGGTCATTCTTGAGATTGAGAAGGTCATGGGAATAGAATTCTCGGCTCTAAAGATCACTTATACACCGAACCACCAGAAATTCCTGCATATCCCCATTGCGCTCTTGAAAGAAGAAGTGGCACATCAATCGCCACGAAATATTTCTCAAAATCCAGCTGCTATAAGTATAGAGGATGCTCCTCGGATCAGTGACCAACCGAAAGTTCTACTTTTCCCTGATCTGACAAGAGGAGAGCAGTCTAAGAATGGGAAACTTTCTTCCCCTGAAGGGCAGGATCCCTTAGCAAAAGCGAAGTTCGCAGTCTCCAGAGTCAATTGGAGGTCACGTGTATCACTTCAAAACATATCATGGAGTTCGTGCCTGAGACTAAAAGCTATGATGGGTTTGAAGTGAATGCACCACTAATGGAGGCCAAAGTCCTCCCTGACTGGACTATTTATAATAACCAGGCTCACCAAACGATGAGGAAAATGAACTATGTGCCCTTGGCCAATCAAACACTAAGAGGAGGAAAAGCAACAACTTCTCATTTCGAAGCTATTAAAGCCACCGCAGCTCATCATGGGACTAAACAAGGCCTAGGTTATTAGCCCCTTGAGATAATAAAAGTGTCGAGAGGCATTCGAAAAAAATCACATGAGGTGCAACAAAAGTAAGAGGAGAATGAAATCATATAGTGAGGTCAGCTAGAAGAGAAAAAGAAGCACTTTATTTATGAGTAAAACTTTTACAAGTACTGGTAAAAGAAAAATCATTCTCAAAACTGATCAATCATCTTATTCATCTCTGCGTTGCATGCTGTAGAAGATGTCACAGTGCCCTGGACACTCTCGTTTAGTTCGGCCACCGTTTGAGTCACCTCCTCCATCGCCACGGTTTTCGACTCAATGGTGCCAATGAGTTCAGATAAATCTGCAACCAAAGAAAGGCCTTCCTCATGAAGAAGAAGTAAAGCCACTTAGAGAGTCAGCCTCAATTCATTTGATAAGCGCTGCCATAAGAGGACGGTTACAGGCCAAAAGATGAAGCAAAACCACTCGAAGAAATTAGCTTCAGTTCATCCGACGTGTATGTCAAATACAAGCCAGATATCTCACCTGACATGTATATCAAACATACAACACAAAATTCATTCGACGTGTGTATCAAACATGAAAAGCAGACTGCTCTGGTAAGGAACTGGCCTATGATGGACAACATACTCTGTTCACAGTGGATGCCCTTCCATAGAACAACATGGACTTCACTGTTGTCCTGGAGGACTTAGCTTCAAATAGGTATCACAAGCCATGCCTCACAATCATTCACCACCCTTTGCCGGCCTATGTCAGCGCCACGCATGAACATTGCCACACGTAGTCCTTCGCCGAGCGTCGCAAGGCCGCATGTAACTTACTGCCACATGCGAGCATCATTATGCCCATCATGACATGCCACACGCGCTGATGAGTGCCGTCTGAAGCCAAGGTCGGTTGTGTCCTCCAAAGGCCAGTGCTGACTGTGCCCCTAACTCTTAGGGCCGTCTGCCTTTCTTGAGGATTAGCACCGACCATGTCATCACCGATTATGCTTCTAACCTTCGGCGCCAGCTGTGTCAGGGTCGGCTGTGCTCCTGTTAGCGTCGGCTCTGTCATGACTGTTCGCCTCCCGAGACTCCTTGTTCTCAAAGCATAAGTTTCTTCACCCCCTTAATTGTCGCACGATTTTCTAGGGCAATCGTCTACCTTCTGCAACGGTCCACCTCCTGCAACCGTTCGCCTTCTCTGCGTCCACCTCCCACAACCGTTCGCCTTCCTTGCAATGGTCCACCTCCTGCAACCATTCGCTTTCCCTGCAAGAGGAAATGCCCACTACTGCACTTCCTGCCTCTTTTACCCTCAAAATACCACGGCCAGAGTACTCCTGCTTTCTGAAAATGCCCACTGCTGCTCTAACCTACAAAACCTTAGCCCAAATCCCCTTGTCCTCCTGGAAAATTCCCTTGAGAACTTTCTTTTCTTGCTCCCTTTTCTTGCAACTTCAGCAATCTCTAGTAGAGTTCTGCTCACTGAAACCTTCCCCACAAAACCGTTGCTGGAGCCCCATTGCTTGCCAGAACTTCTACCGGGCACCCTCTGCTCACTGTTAAAGAAAATGTCTTTAAGTTTTTAACTTTGGTGAAAAGTGAATGAAATGGGTTTTTACCCCCCTTATATAACCAACGCTACCCTCAAACACCCCTCACCAATTGGGAATCCTAGTCGCGTCCAAGGAAGCCAAGCGACGATGAGCCGGGTCAGGCTTTGACCTGAGGCCCGAGGCAACTCTCATCACCGCCTGAAAAATTCCAATGAACAGGCTGGACAGGGTCAGCCTTTGACACAAGGCCCGACACAACTCCCATCGTCGCTTCAAAAATTCCAACAAAAGGGCTGGAATGGGATGGGCTCGGGTCATGGCCAAAATATAGATCCATACCTAGCACCGGCTATGCGATCGAAGTTACCTAACATCAGCTTTATTTCACCAACCACAGCGCCAGCCATGTGCTCTACAACTCGTCGGCTATCTCCAAACGATAGCATAGTGCCAGCTGTGTGTCTAGCAACTCGAAGCCAGCCGTGTTTCTAATCCAATGCCGACTAACTGGTTAAAAAGAAGCATTGGTCGTCTTCAGCGCCGGTTGCGAAGACTCATCGTCTGTTAAGCATTCTCAAGAAGCAATGGTTGCTGCACCTGGCGCTGGCTGTATTTCAAGCAGCCTATTGTCACCTACTCTAGACCGAAGCCTTATGTGTCTTATCCTTATCCGGAGTAAAGTTGAACCTTGACTCTACCTATTTCCCCTAGTAAAGTGGAACTTAGATCGATCAAAATCAGGTCATGACTCCTCATCCCTAGTAGAAGAGTCATGCACGTACCACATAGTATTATCCCCAATAGAGTTAGGATCATTCTTGTTGTTGCAACCCCCAGTGATCTCTAATGCCTAAAAAGAACCTGCATTTGTCACCCCTTCGCCAATAAAAGACCCACATTTGTCATCTATAAAACCCTCAGTCATCTCTAATGCCTATAAAAGACCTAGTCATCTCTAATGCCTATAAAAGACCCAGTAATCTCTTCACCAATAAAATCCAGTCATCATTAATGCCTATAAAAGACCCACATTTGTCACCTATAAAAAATCGGTCCAACCTATTTTATCCTCAGGGAGTCAGACTGCTGCCCACAGATCAATTCCCCATGAAGTCTCACCTACAAGGTGATAGAAACCATGGTCCACACTGTATTACCTTAAACTACACAACCTTGGTCTAGTTGCATGACCTTAAACTGCATGGTCCTTGTTGAATGACTTTAAACTACATAATCATGGTTATTGCTGCATGACTCTAAACTGCACAGCCTCGATCCAAACTATATGACCTTAAACTGTGGTAGAGGTCTAGTTGCATGACCTTGAACTTCATGGTCCTAGTTGCATGACTTTGAACTGCATAACCATGGTCCATGTTGCATGACTCTAAACTGCACAACCATGGCCCAAACTATATGACCTTAAATTGTAGCGGAGGTCTATTTGCACGACCTTAAATTGCATCTTCCTAGTGGTATGACTCTAAATTGCATAACCATGGTCTGCGCTAAATGACCTTAAACTGCACAACCTTTAGTTACATGACCCAAAACTGCATGGTCGAAACTATATGACCTTAAACTTTAGTAGAGGTCTAGTTGCATGACCTTAAACTGCATGGTCCTAGTTGTATGACTCTAAACATTATAACCGTGGTCCGCGCTGCATGACCTGAAACTGCATAGCCTCGGTCTAGTTGCACGACCTTAAACTTCATGGTCCTAGTTCCATGACTCAAAACTGCATAGCCATGGTCCGCGCTTCATGACCTTAAATTGCACATCCTTGGTCTAGTTGCATGACCCCAAAACTGCATGGTCCAAACTATATGACCTTAAACTGTAGCGGAGGTCTAGTTGCACAACCTTAAACTGGATGGTCCTAGTTGCATGACTCTAAACTGCATAACTATGGTCCGTGCTACATGACTCTAAATCACACTGCCTTGGTCTAAACTATGTGACCTTAAACTGTAGTGGAGGTCCAGTTTCACGACCTTAAACTATACGGTCTTAGTTGCATGACTTTAAACTGCATAACCATGGTCCAAACTATATGACCTTAAACTGTAGCGGAGGTCTCGTTGCACGATGTTAAACTGCATGGTCATAGTTGCATGACTCTAAACTACATAATTGTGATCCGCACTGCATGACCTTAAACTTCACAGCCTTGGTCAAGTTGAATGACCCCAAAACTACTTGGACCAAACTATATGACCTTAAACTGTAGTAGAGGTTTAGTTGCACGACCTTAAACTACACGATCCAAGTTGCATGACTTTAAACTACATAACCATGATTCAAACTATATGACCTTAAACTGTAGCGAAGGTCTAGTTGCACGACCTTAAACTGCATGGTCCTAGTTGCCTGAATCTAAAATGCATAACCATGGTCCGCACTGCATGACCTTAAAATGCACAGCCTTGGTCTAGTGGGACGACCTTGAATTGCATGGTCCTAGTTGCATGAATCTTAACTGCATAACCATGGTCCGTGTTGCATGACCTTAAACTTCACAGCCTTGGTCTAGTTGCACGACCCCAAAACTGCATGGTCCAAACTATATGACCTTAAACTGTAGCGGAGGTCTAGTTGCACGACCATAAACTGCATGGTCCTAGTTGCATTACTCTAAACTACATAACCGTGGTCCGTGCTGCATGACACTAAACTGGACAGCCTTGGTCCAAACTATATTACCTTAAACTGTAGCGGAGGTCTAGTTGCATGGTTCTAGTTGCATGACTCTAAACTGCATAATCGTGGTCCGTGCTGCATGACCTTAAACTGCATAGCCTTGGTCTAGTTGCATGACCCCAAAACTACATGGTCCAAACTATATGACCTTAAACTATAGTGGAGGTCTAGTTACACGACCTTTAACTACACAGTCTTAGTTGCAAGACTTTAAACTGCATAACCATGGTCCAAACTATATGACCTTAAACTGTACCAGAGGTCTAGTTGGATGACCTTAAACTGTACGGTCCTAGTTGTGTGACTCTGAATTGCATCACCACGATCCAAGCTATATGACCCTAAAACCATAGTGCATGTCCTGGCCACATGACGTTAAACTATTTTGCATAAGTCCCAAAGGCATGACCTTAAAACTCACCCCCACATATGTGCACACACCTTTTACGTGCATCTTCATGCACGTCTTCCCTAACTCACCCATTCGTTTGCGTGCACCACCTTTACTATCTCCTTAGTGAGTTCGTTCCCATCATCATTCTATATCTAGTGAGTCTCGCTCGTGCACACAAAACGGTGAACCATCCTGCCACCTATACTCGTCGTAAGCTAGTGGGTCACCATTTTTCACTTACCTTTCATACGTCATCCATCTTTCATAGGTAGCCTCATGCCATATTCTCAAAAGTGAGCTAGAACCACTACCCTACTCACTCCATGGCCCCTACGGACTGCCATCCATCTCTATTATGGTACAGCTATACGACCTTAAACCATAGTGCACGTCTGGGCGGCACGACGATAAAAGGCTTCGCATAGGTTCCGTAGGCATGACCTTAAACACACCTTCACAAAAAAATGATGAAATAAGAGGCATATACCTTGATAAGGGAACACCATAAGTAAAAGTGACGGACGAGCGTGGTCATGAAACCAAGAGTAAAAGAGCTATGTGAATAAAAATCGAGCACGATGAAAACCTGAAAGGACATCGTGAGTAAAAATTGAAGAATAACGGTGGATATGGCCATAAGTTCATGGGTAAAAAAGCCCCAATATAAAAGGAAGTAGGTAAAACAGTCTCTACGGCATCGCTTCTTAAGTTCAAGTGAAAATCCACAAAGGACACTTGGACCAATAAATGGGTTGATGCAACACTCGCCTCGACAAGTGGCTTCAGCCCACACTCAAAAAGAAAAATAGTTGGTGTTACAATACCAGGGTCCAAACAAACATGAGCTTTAAGGAAAATATTCTGACAACCTGAGTCCAATTGCAAAATGGACTCAAAAGACATAATATTTGCCTAGAGGATAAGACAAGTCTCATGAAAGAGAGCATCATTCCCACCAGGCTACGATGTACTCCAAGATGCTCAAGACGCCTTGAGAAGGCTAAGACATCCATGACTTTGGACCTGCTATGTAACAAACTGCACAACAGTGGGTAGGGGTGGTTGTACCTAAAGCTGGTAACCTCGATAGACCTACCCTCCAAGGAACAACTGGTGCACGACAAAGATGAGTGCCGACCAAAGGCTCTTTTGTCATCTATCCAAGAAAAAGAAACCCAGACCAAATGGGAACAATGCCCTTCATGATGGCACTCAATTGCCATATGGGCCTGATTCTGACTGACGAGGTTCGTACAAAATCCTCTACTTCAGAATCACAAATAGTCCACATGAGGGTGAGGACTTCAACAAGATCCATCAAAAAAGTCTCTTTTTCCCCAGAAGTCTCCATGGACAAACCCGTGAACAGTGCATCCTTACATCTGAGCATTCTAGTTAGACCATTGCATGAATCTCCTCAGCGTTCACGTGGTCCTACGGCTAGGAAGAAAAAGGTAATATAGCCAAAGGAAATTTTTTGAACGTTGTCCTTATTACTTCTCTCGAAGCACAACATTAAGCAAGAAAAGCGATTTGAACACATTTTTCAGCACCTAGGTCCCTGATGCGAAATAAAGAAGGAAGCAGGTCAATAAAGCCTACAAAATAAGTGGAAACTTTGAAAGTCTCATAATTGCCCCAGAATTAGTCAAGAGCTTCATCAGCAATTCAAAAGGCTACTAGCCAAGTTTCATCATGATCAGACATGTTTAAGGCAAGGAATACAAAGAACCAATTTCGTAAAAAAATTGGCCTCTAGCACCCTAAAATGAATCCCATAACTAGATCTATCTTTTTGATACGTCAAATTGCTGTAGGACCATCGCCACTGGATCCGGCACAGTCGAAAACCACAATGGGTCAAGTTTCAGCTTAATCGGGAACTTCAAGAAAATGTTATGGGTAAAATATCGAAAAAGGATAGGCCGTACACTATTCCCGTGTGGCCACCCTGCATTAAAACACCATTAAAAGTGGCTTTATTTACAGTCATCGGCAGTCACTTTCAAGGCCCATATTTCACTCGTTCTAAGTTGAATCTCTCTCAAATTTTGTGAGCATGTTCGTCTCATCATGACGAGTGTTTCGATAGGTGGTACTCTCCATGAAGATGCTTGAGCAAGGAGAAAAACTAGAGAGGAGTTGCTGATCCATGTAGGAAGTTGCAGAAAATTCAACAGCAGCACGCCTCGTTCAAGCAGCCAAATCACGACGCTTGCATACCCGATCAATACGAAACTAATTGCATTTTGTGCGTAAGATCCGAATCTATCTCTGGTCTAAACCTCGCGTACAATGAATGACTGGATCTCACACACGGAGGCATCAAAGCTACTGTAAATTCTGCCCGCAAGATTTCAAGTTTCCAGTTAAAAACTCAGGACAACGAAATCTTCATCCGGACGTGAAATCAAGCTGCATTTGTTACAACGTAATCGTGAGGACATGCTCCGTGTGATTCAGTGAAGAAATCACGAAGGAACATCAAGAAACGAGGACACAATCGATCCAAAGTTTCAAGATCCATCCAAAATTCATGTTTCATGATCATGGCTTAAAAACATGATTCATGGCTTGAAGTGGGTATCAAATCGATGGCCTTGCCTAGCACCACAAGAAAATAATCATCTTTCAATCAAACAGGAATCAGAATAACCCCGGATCAGTCATGGAAGATCACGCAAGTTCTCGGGCAGCAGCAGGGACTGTTCTTGAATTTCACACATTGGTAGGCAGGAGAAAAATAGTCCTTTTACACCCATTTTTAGAATTTCTTTTAATTCAATTAAATTGTAATTATCTTCAATTTTAGGTAATTTTTAGACATCCACTTAGGCCTAATTCTATATAAGCATGCAAAGCCAAATTGTAAACAACAACAACAAAGCCTTGGGTTCATTTTTCAATATTCAATAAAGACTTCAATTTTTTCTTGAGTTTGTGGGTGCGTCTTGGAGAAAGAGAGGAGAGAGAAGAAAAGGGCCGGCATCTTTTGGTAAGGTAACTTTCTCTCTCTCTTCTTCTCATCTGTATCTCTCTTTATCTCTTTGCTTCTCATCTTTTTCTCTCTTTCTCTTTCTTCTTCTCATATCTATCTCTCTCTCTTTCTCTCTTTTCTTCTCATCTCTATCTCTCTTTCTCTCTCTTTTTCTCATCTCAATCTCTCTTTCTCTCTCTTCTTCTCATCTTTCTCTCTCTTCTTCTCATCTCAATCTCTCTTTCTCTCTCTTCTTCCCATCTCTATCTCTCTTATTTTTATATTTTTCTCATCTCTCTCTCTCTTTCTCTCTTCTTCTCATTTCTCTCTGTTCTTTCTACCTCTATCTCTTTCTCTCTCTTCTTCTTATTTCTATCTCCCTTTCTACTTTTTATCCAATATAGTTGGTGAAGCCTAGCATGAACTGCATCTTCTCTCTCTTCTTCATCTAATACAGTCGGTGAAGCCTAGTGCTGATTGCATCTCCTCTCTCTTCTTCATTAATACAATCGATGAAGTCTAGCGTCGGCTGCATTTTCTCTCTCTTCTCTATCTAGTATAGTCAGTGAAGCTTAGTGCCGATTGTATCTTCTCTCTCTTCTTCGTCTAATACAGTCAATGAAGCTTAGCATCGATTACATCATCTCTCTTTTCTTCTTCTAATGGACTCGGTGAAGCCTAGCACCGACTGCATCTTTTCTCTCTTCTTCGTCTAATATAGTATGCGAAGCCTATCGTCGACTGCATCTTCTCTCTCTTCTTCATCTAATACAATCGGTGAAGCCTAGCACCGACTGCATCTTCTTTCTCTTCTCTATCAAATACAGTCGACGAAGCCTAGCACCGACTACATCTTATCTCTCTTCTTCATCTAGTACAGTCGGTGAAACCTAGTGCCAATTGCATCTTCTCTCTCTAAACCTAGTGCCAATTGCATCTTCTCTCTCTACTTTATCTAATACAGTCAGTGAAGCCTAGCACCAATGTCATCTTCTCTGTCTTCTTTAACTGGCATAGCCAGTGATGCCCAGCATCGAATGTGTCTTCTCTCTCCTCACTTCTTAAACACAATAAATGAAGCTTAATGCAGACTGTGTCTGTCTCTCTCTTCTCTTTTCAACCCAGCTGGCATTGCTTAACGCCGACTATGTCTTTCCTTTCCTTCCACTTTCAACACAGCCAGTGATGCCTAGCACGGACTGTGTCATTCACCCTCTTTTCTCCTTCCTCCTCTTTTCTCTCACACTCTTCCCCTTCTTTCTTTGTCTTCCTCTCTTTGTTTCTCTTCACTTTCTTATTATCTTACTTCTTACTCTCTCTTTATGACTTTCACTCTTTTAGTTATCCTTGAGGTTAGCCTCTTATGATCGTCCAGTCGTCTAGCCGTAATGTTATTGTGCTAAAATTACTGTGCCCACTTCGTTTTCACAATAGACTAACCATCGTGCCTAACAAGTCTGTATCGGTATTGACGTCTGGTAGTAGTGTTGTGAGCCGGTTTGAGTTACCGAGCCCGTTTTACTACCACATCAGGCTAATTATTCAACATCTTAATCACTATGATGATCTCTCAGCATGGCCAAATTCTTCTCTCCCCCATCTTTCTTCTCTCGTTCTTTCCTCCTTTTGAATGTACAAGCCTGTGTACATTCATCCAAATGGCCAAGTGAGGTCTACTGACCCACCTGTCTTATAACCTTTGCCATTTATGTGTGATTGCATAAAACAGAAGAATACAAGCCATGGGAAGCGATTCCGAACCAGTTTTATTGCTCGAGGGATTTCTTCGTTATCTAAGAGGTTGCCCATGCGAGCCAGCCTAAGTAAGTCCAAACCTACTTTAAATTCCTCTCTCATCGGTTGGTAATACCTACCCTTGTTCTTGAACGAGGTTACCGAGAGAGAGATCTCAAAAGTCCTGGGTCTCCCCTGAAATCGTAGACATGTGCCACCTGATCGTTCAAGATCTGGAGGGCGAGATAGAGGCACCTAACTACGCTGCCCCAAAGAATTGCTTTAGAAGGACCTTGCAAGGTTGTGTCCTTGCGAGGTCAATGACAATGGTGTCCGCGGGAGGTATGAACAGACTCCCACGGGTGAATAGGTATCCGTGGGGTGTGGTGCAGATGGACCTTGTGGGGTCTTAGTGGCAGCACTCGCGAGGTTGTTGATGACATCCTTGAGTGTGTTAATAATGGCATCTGCAGGGTGTTAGTGGCAGCACCCACCGGGTGTGGTAGAGATGGTAACCACGGGGTGGTTGAAGATGGTGCCCTTGAGGTTTTGGTGGCAGCACCAACGAGGTGTGGTAGAAATGGTACCCGAGGGGTGGTTGATGACGGAAACACGCCCCAAGGGGGCGATACCAAGGCATGCATGAGGGGGCGAAATGATGACATGCTCTGAGGGAGCAAGGTTTGTAGAGGCGATGCTCGTATGGCACAACGTTTGCATGCTGGGCGAGGTCAGGTGGAGGGTACCACGTGGTGGGGATGCCTTGGCCTAAGATGCGCTTGAGTGATCCATTGATATGCCTAGCTGGTAATGTGGCAGCGTGAGATTTGACGGTGACACTTTATGAGTAACCCCTAGAAGGTGGCGCAGAAGAAGGTTTAAATGTTACAATCAATAAGGTGTTGTTGTCGTGACACGTGGCTGAGCAACTGAGCGACAAAGCGCTCGGGAAGCAGCAAGGTTTGATGAGCCTAGGCCTTTATAAGGGGCTAGGTAGAAGAGCATGATTGCAGTTTTTGTCCTTTTGCAACGAAGTACCTTTTTGGATGCTCCTTTGTGGGGAGGCAGCGCGGAGACTTCATTTTCTTTGGAGAATCTGCTCTTTGAGCGATGCCTACTGTGGGGGACTGACTGCTTAACATCGACCTTTGAGGTGCGCACGGGCATTGGGCGTCCTTATGAAGGTGTTTGTCCATGTGGAGGCGACGACGGACCTGTGACAGAGGGCGAGCTTGTTGTTGTGATGCTCCTCTATTTGTGTGGGGCCCGGCATGTTGTCACTGTTGGTGGGGGCTGTGCACCTAGGCTTTGTGCGTGCATTACCCCCTCTGAATAGTGCACGACTCTTCACCTTTGTAAGGTGACAGGAAAGAGGAGGTGGAACACGTTCTTTTCTCCAAAGCGTGCGTGAAGAGGGTGATAACCTCTCCTGGAGGAAGCCACGCTGGTGAGGAGGTGGCAGAGTTCGAGGAGGGGTTTACCGCTGAACGGATGTACCTTTTATTTTTCTTGCAGTTACGAACTGTAACCACAAAGTTGTAATCCTTTTCTTCATGGAATAAAAGAACTCCTTCCACTTTAGTTTGCCTCCTCTTCTTTCTTTTTGAGGGTCGGTGCAGTCCTTATCCAAGCTGATGGTGGAGATAAGGAATGGCCGACGGAATGCCCAATGTGCCCATGGGACGGTTGCTGCTTGCTGCGTGGTGATGGTTGGGATGCCCTTGCGGATTTTCATCCCAACCCTTGAAGAATGCGTCGTTGCCAATTTTCACGAGACCTCGCAATTTTTTTTTTTTAAAGGGACCACAGGGGATCCCATATGTGGGAGAGACTCGGTTGCCCACGACCTCGGCTCACGGGTAGTATTTCTTTAGATATCTGTCGTTGATCGGTGGCATGGCTTCAGTCTTTCGGCATTAACTAGTAGGTATGCACCATTGGGGAAAACCTTCCTCACGACAAATAGGCCCTACCATTTTTTCTCAAATTTTCCTCTCGTCCGGCCATGAGTAACAATGGGTCTTCTTACCGCTAAAACTAGCTCACCCCTAGAGAAGGCTCTTATTCCGGTGGATCGATCGAAAGCCCTTTTCATAAGATTTTTGTCGGCTTCAAGGATCTTCTGCGACCGACGCCTTCCCTCATCGAGCGTGTCTAGCTCCTGACAGCAGAGAGTGGCCCATTCCTCACTCGTCGTCCCATAGTGGAGAGCCACTCTAAGGGATGGTAATTTAATTTCCAATGAAATGATGGCCTCACCTCCATACACTAGTGAGTAGGGACTGGACTGTGTTGGCCCCTGGGTCATGATGCGGTAAACCCAAAGCGTCTCCGGAAGCTTCTCGTGCCAATTCCTTTTTGTGGTAGAGACTGATTTCCTTAGGGCATCACATAACGTTTCGTTGAATGCTTCAGCAAGGTAGTTAGCTCTCAGGTGGTACATGGTCAAGTACTTCCATGTAAAACCAAACTTCTAGGATAACTTGCTAATTTGGCTGCTGTGAAATTGGGGACCGTTATCAAAAGTGATCCAGTTCGGAATGTCAAATCTATATATAATGCAATGGTTGACAAAGTCAGCCACCGCGGTACCCGAGACTTTTCTGAGTGGAATCGCTTCTGCACACTTAGAAAAGCAATTTGTTACGGCGAGTATATACATGTGCCCCAAAGAGGAGGGATGGTCAATCGGGCCCACAATGTCCGTACCCCAGTCAGCAAAGGGCCAAGATGCCACTGTCGGATGGAGAGGCTCAGGAGGCTGGTGAACAAAACCGGCATGGATTTGGCAAACTGAGCAGCTTTTTGTGAACTCAATTGAATCTGCACACATGGTGGGCCAGTAATAGCCTATCCGCATGATCCTGTCGTAAAGCTTGAGGCCCGATTGGTGCATTCCACACACCCCAGAATGGACCTCCGCGAGGACACACTTTGACTCGTCATGTCCGATACATTTGAGTAGCATGTCGTTGTAGGAGATTTGGAACAGAGTGTCGTCTTAGCACACAAACCACATGACTAACCTCCAAACATTGTTCCGCTCAACATGACCATCAGGTAACTGGCTGTGTAGAAAATACGCCTTTATGGGGGAGCACCAGTCAGTCACTTGTTCTATCTCTTCGCACACGTGGTCCGCTGTTGGGTGCTCTCCACAGGTACGTGTGCCATAGTCACCTTACCCAGCTGGGCTATTAGCAACTTAGTGATGTTGAAGTAGGGTTTGAGACTTTCCCTCATCACGTCATATATCCCTTTGAGTTGTCTGATTATAAGCTCTGAATCACTGTAGATATTTAAGTGTTTCGCATTCAGGTGAAGGGAAATTTCTAGGTCTATGAAGAGCGCCTGGTATTCCGCCTTGTTATGCGACCCTACCTTCGGGAGAGAGAAGGAAAGGGGGATTAATCCTTCTCTAAGGGTGACAAAAACTACCCCTGCTCCTCCTTTCTCAGATTGGACATCGAAATACATCGTCCAGCCGCCAAGGCTTTCCACATTAAAAATCTATTCGTCCTGTAAATTGTCAGTCGCGAGGGTGTCCGTCGGGAGCAGGTGAACGGCCAGGAAGTCCGCAAGGGCCTGACCTTTGACGGCCCTTTGTGGCACATATGTGATGTCAAATTTCATGAGCAGCGGGACCACTTGGCGAGTCGCCCCATCAGGCAAGGGTGTGATAAAAGGTATTTTTTAGAGTCGAATGAGCTATGCGAGCAGGTAATGGCGCAGTTTTTGCACCACAAAGATAAGGGCTAGACATGTCATCTCTATTGGTGAGTAGTGTCTATTGGTGAGTAGTGGGCATCTGCTCCATGCATCTTGTGGCTTCAGTAAAACAAGATCGTTTCCTTCCCCTTGTCATTGTTCTGAGCGAGGAGAGCTCCGAGTGACTCTTCAACCACAGCCACGTATAAGATAAGGGGCCTCCTTGGGATGGGTGCGAAAAGAACCGAGGGACTGAGCAAGTAGCTTTTGATGTTGTCAAAGGCTTCTTGACATGCCTCATCCCATTTGAAGGGGACCTCCTTCTTCAAGAGATGGGAGAAGGGCCGACACCTCCCTGATAGGTTGGAGATGAATCTCCTTGTGTAGGCCAATTGACCCTGGAGGGACGTAAGCTCCCCCAGATATCTTGGCAGCGGCATATCTTAGATGGCTTTGATCTTGATGGGTTCAATCTCAAGTCCTCTATACCGGACAATGAACCCAAGGAATCTTCCTGACCGCACACCAAAGGTGCACTTCATGGGGTTCATTTTCAGTTGATGGAGGTAGAGTCTTGCGAAGACCTTTCCGAGCTTTGCTATATTGTTCCCCTTGCTATTTGATTTGACGACGAGGTCATCTACATAGTGCATCATGTCCGTGGAGATAGTGGTCATGGCACTTTGATAAGTGGCACTTGCATTTTTGAGGCCGAAGGCCATCACCGTGTAGCAAAAGACTCCTTTTAGTGCCCGAAAAGCAGTTGATTCTTCTACTCTGAGGCCATCCGCACTAGCCGGCATACCCGTCCATGAACGAGAAGGCCTGACAATTATGATGGAGTCGATCAGTAACTCTGTGAAGGGAAAGGGGAAGTCATCTTTTGGGCAGGATGCATTCAGGACACGAAAGTCAATGCAGATTCTGATCTGCCTATTTTTCTTCTTGACTGGAACTATATTAGCCAGCCATTTTGGGTATTTCACCTCTCGAATGATGCACACTGCTCTGAGCTTATCCACCTCTATCTTGATCTGAATTTCAAGGTTGGACCTAAATATTCGTGGCTTTTGTTTGACAGGTCTACACAAAAGGTCGATTCCCAGCCTATGGACCACCGCACGGGGGTCAATTCCTGGTATCTCCTTGTAATGCTAAACACATCTCGGTTAGCCTTCAGGAATTCAATGTACTTCTGCTTTTCCTGCAGGGTCATAACAGTAGAAATGAAGGTGGGTCTTGGATCGGTTTCGCTACCCAGGTTTATTTCCTCCAAATCGTCTGACATGGCCTGTCCACCATCTTCTAGGATTTCTAACACCTCTTCTATTTCTTTGTCGGCAATTGATGACTCAGCCTCGGTGAAAGAGTGTGTTCTTAGAACCCCGGGCTCTAGCTCTGCCAGTAGGCCCTCCGAAGTCTCTTCCCTCATTCCAGTGTCAGCGGCTGGCTATCGGGGGGACGGATTAGGCTCTTGTATTGCCATTATATGTAGTGCTTGCTCAAAAGGGTGAGGTGGCCACAGGGAGCTCAAATGCTCTAGGTAACCAAGGCCTTCCTTCTTACGATATCGGGATGATAACGCCTCGATTGTGGCAAATGGGGCCAACATTGCCTTGCCGTTGTTTAGACCCTGGTTGCTGGTCATCTCGTAATCCATATTTTTCATAATACGATGGGCTTCAGGGCTATGTAGGTCCCATCTGAGCATGTTTTCCGCCCTCGATGAGGGGTCATCCCTAAGGTCTGTTTGGCCAGACTGCTCATGCGCCCTTGGAGTGGATTCTGGTGATAAGGGGCATGCTAGTTTCAAGGGGAAACGCCTCTCCGTCTCACTTTTCTTTTGTGCAACTGCCTGGTGGGATAGGCGCGGACTCTGTTGCTTGGTTGTAACTGCTTGGTTTCCCAGTGGCAACACGCGCACCTTCCAAAAATCCTAAACAGAAGAAATGTTCGAAATGGGTAACCCATTCCTCACTTTGGGGTGGTCGGAACGAGGCGCTGATGGGGGAGTAAGAATGAACTAGTCTTGATTTCTCCCAGCCTTTGGGGTATTTCAGCTTCCAAAAGGGGAACCTTTTGGAGTGATTTTCTAGACCTCCTTTACAAATGAGTTGAGCTTGCTTATATAAAGGTTTCACCAAATAGGGGTGAACGCTCAAAAGTCAAGCTTAATTACAAATAAAAAAACTGAAAACAAATTCAAAAATTATGTGCAAATGAGCAAAATGTCCTTGTGATCTTTTGCTCGAATGACAAGACCGTCCCTGCATGCAGGCTGCTCCACCATGAGAAGACCTTAGAAGCTGGTCCTGCAACTTGCAGAAACTGTTCGGCTTTTTCAGCAGTATATCTTTGTTCTCCTCTCAATTGTGAGCATTTTGATGCCCTGCAATTATGCCATGGTGGCCTTCTTTCCCAAGGTGAATGTCCGACTAGTTTTGCAAACGTTGTTTGCCAATATATGTTCGAGCTGCATCGTTTTAGCCCCTGACTCTTCTTCCAAGTCAAAGAGGAGGTCGTTGCAGTCATTTTGCACCAAGTTGGGGGTCGATTTGGTGTAGATTTGCGTCTTTCACCTTTTTGAAAAGTTATCAGAGAAGGGATTTGGCAACCTACTGGATTTGTTTCTCTGGTGACTTGAGGACTCGAATTCATCGAAAAAGAGTGTGAATGCAAGGGTCACACCAGAATGTAGCTCTGTGCGATGTGGTTCTTTTGAACTCTTCCTCTTGTCAATCCATAGCCTGGGTTTCTAGCTATGCTTCACCGAATCTGATGCCTGTTGGGATTTTTTCTTGGCCCTGGTTTCTCCGGCTGCCTTTCTTTTCAGAACAGTAGGTGTTCCCGATCACGCCACAGTGAGTTCCTTAGGTCAAAATTACAGAGTTGGCGTGATCTAGAACATGTCAACATTTGAGCTTGGTTTGCTTTTAGAGGAAGTCACCAAAGGTTAGAGACGTTGCCTTTGGAAAACATTATCGCAACCCCTTTTTCGGGACTGGTTTGGTGAAGCCGCATTGCGCTAAGGTAAAACCCACCAATCATGAGGCCGCATGAGTATACACCCTTCTAAAGTTGTCCGTTTGAGCCCAAATTCTGTCCTCGAGGGTTTCTCAACATTCTGAGCACAATGGAGATGATCTAGTGCCCTGTTGCAGTCCATCATGGGGCTACAGTAGAGGCTCCTTCTTCGATGTTGAGGCACCGAACCTAAGTCACTAGGCTGGAGGCTTTATATCTCGACACAATCTTGGACTGCCGGTGTTTCATGAACCCACACGACCAGATTGTCGTCGAATCTCTCCTTATTCGCATGGGCTCATGAAGGTACATAAAAAACAACGTACAACATCAAACCATGGGAACACTGAAGGAATAAGCCTGAAAGTGGGCGACGTCTGAATAAGTGTCAGAATGGCCTTAAATTGCATGAGAGGGGTTTCCATTTCCTTGCGAGCCAAGAAAAGCATGCCTTTTTTACTTAGATATGACGTTCAAGAATGACCATATCACTCTCATTTTCAAGGAGCGCAATTTGTCAGGAGGTTAAAGACCCTTTCGAAGAAAAAGGTTGAAAATCCGAATGGACAAATTGTCGAAGGAGCAAATTGATTCTAAGATCTTTTAGGATCACCTCTACAAGGTCTAGCGTTGATAAGGGCCCCGAAAGGAGTCTGAATAAGGGTGAGATAGATGGGTTATATTAAGTAGAGATCAGGTCTTATATTTCTAAGACCTCTTTTGCCCATTGAGCTAGTACTTCCATCTTTCCCTTGAATAAACTGGCACCTAGAACGTTGAAATCTATAAGGCTGTTCATCAAATTCTTCACAAAGAATGGGAACATGGCCAGTTTAGAGAAGGAGGCATGACCAAAATGTTGATAGGTAGCTCTGAGAAGATCACATCCCATCTCCATAGTGTGGATATCAGAACTACGACAATTGAGCCTCTTGATTTGATCAGGAAAGGGTAGTTTTACTGGCTCCATAATGAGTCCTCCATGGGTATGCCATGTTTGAGGTCATTTTCCATCACTTGTATCCATGGTGCGAATAATTAGAGAGCAGTTCGTGACCTAGATCCGTAGGTCCCAAAATGCGTGTGGATTATGGAAGCCGTAGGTCAATAAGCCCTGATCCAGAAGTGAAATTTTTTATAGTCTCAAAATGGTCCTAGAAGGTTCAAGATCATTCCCAAGCTTCGTCGCTATCAGACATGTTTCAGGCAGTGCAGATGACAAAACAGTTTCGAGAAATTCTACCTCTTTCATGTTGAAAATGGACTCTGAACTACAACACCATTATCGGAGTGTCAAATGGTCTTCAAACTATCGCCATAGGATTCAGAATGTTTGAAAACCCTTGGGTACCAATTTTCGATACATTTAGATGCTTCTGGAGCATGTTATGATCAAACTACCTAAAATAGGTAGGTCGTACGCTAATACGGTCTACCCTTGGTGAACTAGTTTCCATTAATGGAAACAGTGCTTTAGAATATCGGGGGAAAACTTTTCATGATCGTATCTTTCTCATCCCGGGTCAGATCGAGTCCAAATTTTGGGAGCATGTTCATCTCATCAACTCAATCAATTTGATATGCTGCACGTACGATGACATTGCCCGAGCTAAGAGAAATCGAAGCGAGAAGTTCACCAAAAAGTTCCAAAAGTAGCAAGTAATTTTCAACAATGTGTCCCTTCGATCAAACATCCGCATCATGACGCTCGCACGTCGGATCGAAGCAAGGTCAGACCCGTTACTACCACAAGGTTGAGAGCTTCCTCCAAGTCGAACCTCGCGCATGATTGACAGTCAAATTTTTTGGAAATTAAGGATGAATAGTAGCAAATTCTAGCCACTAAGATCCAAATTCTGGCAAAAATTTTCCAATTTGAAAAATTATGGTCCAAGCACCTAATCGAGCCGTTCTTTTTGTAGAATGATCTTGGTAACTTGCTGATCACGTTACAATGAAGAAATCCATAAAGAACACCAAGAAAAGGGCTGAATCCTAAATCTAGGGTCACACATTTTCTCATGTTTTGCCACATCGTGATCATGACTTGAGAGTCCGATCCATGGCTCGAAATGCATATCAAAATGATCGTTTTCCCGAGCTGATCAAGAAGAGAACAATCTTTTAGCTTGATGAAGACCAAAAGGACTTCGAACGAATCTCGAAATATCATGAAGATTGCGTTGCCATGACAGAGACTTGTTTGGAATTTCAGGATTTGTGGGTAAAGGGCAAAATCATCATTTTCCCTCTATCTACTTAATTTTATTTAATTTACGTAATTTTTAATTTTCAACAATTAGGTTTACATCCATGTTTGAGTCCCACTTCTATATAAGAACGCACCATCTTCATGTAAAATATTCTTCCTGAGTCAATAAAATTTTTAATTTTCGCTTGAGTCTTGGGTCACGGTTTAGAGAGATAGAGGAGAGAGCAGAGTAAATCTGGATGGGTGCCCCTAGCCTCCAAAGGTAACTTTCTCTCTCCTCTCCCCTTTCTCTCTCCTCTCCTCTCTCTCTCTCCTTTCTGTTTCTCTCTTCTTTCACTCTCTTCATTCTTTCTCTCTCCTCTCCTCTTTCTCTCATATCTTCTTTCTCTCTTCTTTCTCTCTCCTCTCCTTTCTCTCTCCTCTTTTTCTCTTCTTTCTCTCGTCTCTTTCTCTCTTCTCCTCTCCTCTCTCTTCTTTCTCTCTCTTCTTTCTTTCACTCTCTTCTTCCTCTCTCTTCTTTCTCTTTTTTCCTTCCCTTTCCGTTTTCCTCTTTCCTTTCTCTCTCTTCATCTTTCTTTTCTCTCTCTTCTTCTTTCTTTCTCTCTCTTCTTCTTTCCTTTCTCTCTTTTCTTCTTTCCTTCTCTTTCTCTTATGTCCTTTTCTTTCTCTTTTTCTTCTATTCTCACTCCTCCCCTACCTGTCGCACACGATAGTGTACACTGTCGAATGTGGTGTTTCTCTCTCTCCTCTCTTCGTCTGTTGCGCACAGTAGCATACACTGCCAAACGTGATTTTTGTCTCTCTTATCTTTATCTCGCACAATAGTGCATGCTATCAAGAGTGACCTTCTCTCTCTTCTCTCTTTTCTCTATCTCACAAGGTAGTGCACACTATCGAGCGTGACTTTCTCTCTCTTCTCTCTTCTCTCTTCTCTTTATCCTGCATGGTAGTACACATTGTCAAGCACAACCTTCTCTCTCTTCTCTCTTCTCTCTATCTTGTAAGACAGCGTATACTGTCGAGCGCCACCTTCTCTCTGTCTCTCACGGTAGTGTTTACTATCGAGTGTGACCTTTTCTCTATTCTCTCTTCTTCTCTCTGTCTCGCACGACAACGTACACTGCTGAGTGCAACCTTCTCTCTCTTCTCCCTATCTTGCACGACATTACACACTGTCGAGCGAAACCTTCTTTCTCTTCTCTCTGCTCTCTACCCCGTATGGCAGTGCCCACTACCGAGCGCTTCCTCAATCACTTTCCTCTCCATCTTGCATAGAAGAGCATACTGTTGAGTGTGACATCTTTCTTTCCCCTTTCTTCTTTCTCTCCTTTACTTGTTTGACCAGACGACAGACTGAGCCTTGTATCGTTGTGTCAGTCTTATCACCGAGCAGTTTAACCATCATGTTGGTCAAGTTACCGAGCCCATGTAACTGTTGCGTCAGATCAGCCACTGCACTAGGCTAGCAGTTGTGCCAGTCTTGTTGCTGAGTAGTATAGCCATCGTGTCAGTCATGTTACCGAGCTCGTCAAGCTGCCACATAAGATTAGCCACCATACCAGACCAGCCACCATGCAAGTCTTATCATCGAGCAGTTTAGTCGTTGTGTCGATCAAGTTATCGAGCCCATCTAGCTGTCGTGCCTGACTAGCTGTTGTGCCAGTCTCGCTGTTGTGCGGGCCTAGCCGCCCACTCAAACTTTTTCTCTCTCTTTCACTTCTCTTCTCTCTTCCCTTCTCTTAGCTTCTTCTTTTTTCGTCTTTTCTCCCTTTTGGAAGGTTTAACGAGAGCCAAGCTAACCTTCACTCTCTCTTACCTCTTTTCTTATTCCTCTCTTAAGAGAAAATACAATTCCTTTCTTTATCTCTGAAGTGTTGGGTGAAAGCCAAACCAACCTTCATCCCTCTTATCTTTCAAGTATTTGGGTAAAAAACAAACCAACCTTCATTCTTTTGTTTTTCTTTCTCAAAAAATGCTTTTCTATGAAGAGTTGGGTGAAAGCTAAACCAACTTTTGTTCCTCTTTTCTCTCTCTCATCCTAAAAATACTTCTTATTTCTAAATGATCTGGGTGAAAAACAAACCAGCCTTTGTCTCTCTCTTTCTTCTTTCTCTGAAGTGTTGGGTGAAAGTGAAACCAGGCTTTGTCCCTCTTTTTTTTCTCTACTCTCTCTGAAGTGCTGAGTGAAAGACAAACCAACCTGTAGCTCTTTTTCTCTCTTTACCCTTGTCTCTTCCTTTATTTTTCCACTAAAAATTCTATTCTCTCTAATATTCTTTCTTTATCTAACTACTCTTTTCTTTCCCTTCATTGTAAAATATGTACAAAGAGTCCCTTGTCAAGGAGACACCGTAAAGCTGCCGAATTGACAAGGACTTCATTATGTTATTTCTTTCATTCTCTTTAGGGTATGCACACACATGTGTGCTCACCCTATGACAAGGTGGCCTCCTCAGACCCACTTGTTTGTACTCTAATGTGTGTCTGCGGTTATAGGGAAGAAGAAACGAGTCAAGGGAGGTGATTCCAAACCCCACAGGCCAGGGGGCATTCCACGTGATTGAAGAGAGCGCCCATGCGAGCTAGCTCAAGCATGTTACTGACCCATGTGAGGTAAGTCCCACCTCACGACTCAAATTCCTCTCTCATCTATTGGTATTCCTCCCCGCGTCTTCCTTACGCGGTAACCCTTAAGAGCTCCCTTTTCTAAGATAAAAGTACTCAAGAATACTCCATAATGCATGATTATGCATGAAAATGCGTAGAAATGCATGACTATGCTAAAAAATGCATAACTGTGCATGGAAGTGCTCAAAAGATACATCATTGTGCTTGACTATGCTTAACTATGCTCAACCACATCACAAGGTGCATAAAAATGCATGACAGTTCTTAGAAATGTCTAATGGAGTCTAAAGATGCATAACTATGCAGTGAATGTGATGAAAATATCAAATCATGATGTAAATATGCATTTGAATTACAAGGAGAATATGAAAATGCTACAAT
The DNA here is from genome assembly GCF_054954075.1 of Amborella trichopoda. Classification (NCBI taxonomy): domain Eukaryota; kingdom Viridiplantae; phylum Streptophyta; class Magnoliopsida; order Amborellales; family Amborellaceae; genus Amborella; species Amborella trichopoda. Next base: position 33,691,507 of record NC_142344.1, read on the forward strand.
GCTTTGGATGCTGAGGCATGCATGAAAGAATATGGGAAATGAAGGGTTGCATAAGAATGTGAAGGGTCACATAAAAAGTGCTTCAAAATGATCATGGCGCTAAAGAAAAATATTCGTGATGCTCTAAACATCTATGATGTTCAAGAAACATTTTGAAGTGCTCAAGAAAATATCCTTGGTGCTAAAAATATATATGGTGGTGTTCAAAGAAGATATCCGTGACACTCAAGACTATGTTCGTGATGTTCAGAAAATATTCATGAAGATTTAAAGTGATATTCGTGATACCTAAACATGTTCGTGATGATTAAAAATTATTTGTGAGACTCGAAGTATGCTAGAAATGTTAAATGAAAGTGCTCAAGATATACTAAGCATACTCAAAGAAGTGCTTAAAACATGCTAAAGAATGACCAAGTTATGAAGACTATATTCAAAGAGGGGTATTCATGCATAAACTCAAAAGAAGAAGCAAGAAATGGTGAAGAAGCATCAAAATTATAAAGGAAAGAAGAAGAGAAGAAGAGAAGAAGATGGATACTTGGAGGGTTGGATGAGCTAGCCATGGATCTCAAAAATTCTTCTTAAAGAACACTTTCTCACTCGAGAAAGGGATCTCACTCATTTTCTCTCTCTAAAAATCAAAAAAATGAAGAAGGATGAAGAGAAATGAAGCTCTCTTCCCCTTATATAGATCCATTAAAAACTCGTTCCCTCACATACCCCAACAAAGTACTCTAAGTCCATAAGGAGGCACAATGAAATTTCAAAGAAGGTGGAGGCCTAGAAGTCAATGAAAAAGTCATATTGACCGCCCTTACCCTTAACTGCCCCTTTGATTAAAAAAAAATCCCCTAAGGGCACAACGGGAAATATTCGCTAAATGATGTCAGAACATCGTGAACCTAGGCTCGTTGTGAAGCTCAAGCCTTACTCAATAGAAAGGTGCCCATTACTGGCTATAAATGGCCCTCTGACTCGGACTGCCTGGCCCACCAAGGTCCAGGAGAACCCCTGTCTCTCCTCTCCATCAAGGTTCCCAAGCCCGAGCCTAGGCTTAGGCCTGTCTCTTCTCCTCTCATTCTCTCTTCTTTCTCTCTCTCCCTTGCTAAAATGCACAGACCCGCACCTAGGGGCGGGTCCATCACTTCTTCCCCTCATTTTCTCTCTTCTCTCACCGATGACAACATGACCATATGGACCCATGCCTAAGGTGGGTTTATCACTCTTTCCCTCATGTCGTCTCCCTTCTCTCACTGTAAACTACATGGACCCATGCCTAAGGTAGGTCTGTCATCTTCTCTCTCCCATGCTTTCTTGTCTCTCTGTCTCATGCACCTAGAAGACACGGACCCATGCCAAAGGTGGGTTTGTCATCTCTCATCACCCCAATCATCCTCATTCTTGTCGCTCTCATCTCTCATTTTTCATTACTGACAAGAGTCCTTGGTTTAACCATGAGCCCAACACACACTGGTGCACTTCAACACTAAGTGGTCAAAGGGGTTATACCCTTTGAATCACTTACACACACTAACTCCTCAATGGGTAACCCTGAGCTATGTGAAACCCAGAACCTTGAGCTCATTAGCCCCCTTTTCAAACCCTCTAAGTTTATACCATAAATCTGTTAATCCAGTGAAACCATGGGTTCATCCTAATAAATTTTGATGAATCCATGCTACCCATTCAAGAATCACTTTCAAAACCCACCTTCAAACCCATCAGGTTCAAAAAGTTCTCAAAACATTGGGTGCGCCTTACCTATGGCATTGTTATTGCTAAGGATGTTTCTATTCCTTAATGTGCCTCATCCCCTATAGAGACACACTGGGAAGTTTTGCAAGGATATCCTTGTCCTTAATATGCTCAAACACCACTGAAGATACACCCTTGCATAAGCTTCAAAAATTGCAGTTAAGCATATCATTTGGTTGATGTATGGCTTCTACTCTAAGCTTTGATGGCTCACAAAAACCATGGGAGTCTCAATCACCTTATCAACTTCACTTATCATCCCCGTGAGTCAGTTCAAACACCATCTCTTTGTCCAAGAAATTACCCTTTCCAGTGAAATTTTATTCACCAGCACAGACATTATCAGAAACCATCCTAGGAACCCCTTCACTTGGGCTTCACTTAAGAACTCCATTATCCCTATGGAGCCGTACCAAACATACCCTTCTCATTTGAGCCTTCATAAGACACCCACATCAGTAAAACCATACCAAAAGGGTCATGTGGAACTTGGTCCTCAGTAGTCCATCACACAAGTGGTCCATCACCCCCAGTGGTCTACCACCCCAGTGCTCCATAACCTCCAATGGTCCATCACCCCCAATGGAGTACCATTCTCAGTGGGCCATCACCCCCAGTTGTCTATAGTCCCCAATGATCCCTAATCCGTAGTGGATTATCATCCCCAATTGTGTAGATATGTTGTGATCTGTGCGTAAACCATAATATCCCTGCAACACCCAAGGAGTGGTGTAGATATGTTGTGATCTGTGCGTAAACCATAATATCCCTGCAACACCCAATGAGTGGTGTAGATATGTTGTGATCTGTGCGTAAACCATAATATCCCTGCAACACCCAAGGAAGCCTTTCAATCCCACAGGAGGTAACCATTCCTTCAGCATTGAGAATGAAGGCACATATTATCCCTAGTGGGTTTTTCATACACCAAGTATCTCATGGTTCACCTAAAACCCAATTTTGCAGCATGCATGAGTCATTAATCACCTTGGAAAGCCCAAAAACATCTCCAATAGTATTAACCTTCCTAATAAAAGCCTCACCTACAGTATCCATTACCCCGGTGAGCCTTATACAGTTATAACCCCTCCTTCTTATTCAGGGGGATAGAGCCACGAAGCTATGGGTAAATTGCCAAAAAAAAAATTGGGCATGGTGAAAACCTGCAAGGACACCATGAGTGAAATTGAAAAATGGGCATGACCATGAGTAAAAGTGTTCTAAAAATAAAAAACCAGCCATGGTGAAAACTCAAAAGGATGCCATGCGTAAAAATTGAAATGTATAGATGGACGTGACCTCGGAGTCACCGGTAAAAGAGCCTTAATAAAAGAATAAGTTTGTGGAAACCATTCTGCGACGCCACTTCTATCCAGTTCAGTTGAAAGCCCAAAAAGGCACCTAGACTGATAAACAAGTTGATGTAGCGCTCGCCCTCATAGGCGGCTTCATCTTGTTCAAAGATAGCAACAGCTTGGTCATTTTAGAATCAATGCTTCACACATGGTACCTTACCACTTAGACGAAAAAGTGCTTCAGAAAATCCAATGACTCGAGTTAGCCTCCAAAGGGCTCCTAAAGATCGGAAGAATCATCAAGATGGCAGGTTAGGATAGCCTTGAAGAGATTTTCCAATTCAAGATGACAATCAAAAACAAGAAGAGCATAAATATAGAAGTTCTTACAAGGAAATTGAATGCTTGGCCTGAATCGATACCCCAATTCTGAGGGTAACCGTCTTATTAAGGCTCCCATCTACTGACATGTTTAGACTTTCGAGATGGCCACTCAAAAATCCCTCTACTAAGCTCCAATATTCCAGTATGATTGGGGTTCAAAGAGACCATATTATTAAGGCCCCACTTACCGACAGGTTTAGACATTCAAGATGGCCACCAAAAAACCCCTAATTAATCCCAGTATATAAGATGTAAGACCCCAAAGAGACACCCCATGTGCCATCTGTCCAAATCCTAGTGAAGCAGTTCATATGCCCCATTAGGGCCTCTCCTCGATTGTCTATCTAAAGCAAAATAAACAAATCGTAGGCTTCATTTAAAATGGGAAGGAAGCCCTTAAGCAAGGCCCCCGCCGCTAGCCTTTCAAGAAAAATCTGACGAATTGGGAAGGAAGTCTCCAAGCAAGATACCCAATTGTCAAACACACCTGGATTGTAATAATACTGGGTCCCATGCCCTTAAACAAGGCCCCCAGTTGTTGGAACAAAAAATACCACTGGATTGGTAATCACGCCCCAAAGGCACCCACCAGTTGGCTCATTAGGAAGGAGTGTTGAATTGGGAAGGATGTCGTTAAGCATGACCCCCGTTAGCATGCTCCCCCTAAATAGGGATTATAGCAGTATTGGGTTTATCAAGCCCTTAAATAAGGCCACGAATCGTTAGAATCCACTTCGGTCATACCTCAGGGAAGAAGCTTGGCATGGTCTTCCCCTCAAGGATCGTGTTGATACTAATGATTGAGAAGAAAAATATTGTTGAGAGATAATAAAAGCACCTCAGTAAGAATTCAAAAGTTGAACTTTGGCGAGATTTTTTTCTGAATGTTACAATTCTCTCTTCTCTCAAAGAGTACCAAAAATTGCATGAAATGGTAGTTTTGGATTTCCTAAGGATACTTATACAGTTTCATCGCATTTTGACATGTTTTGAGCTGATCTGGACAAAGCTAAGTTTTCAAATTCAATTCTTATCATGCTGAAATAGACCCTAAAACTATTGCCCTATTTTATGGGTTTTTGAGTATCAGACCACCTCCATTGGATCCGAAATGTCAAAAACCCCCAAGGACAAAATTCGGACCCTTCAGGACCTTTTTTAGCGTAACTTACCAAAAAAAGGTGGCTTTTATACTATTGCGGTGCCGCCTTGCTAAACCAATTTCCATTTATAGGTCGAAAGCTCGGTGCAAAATAGGTGACAATTGCAGAAATTTCCTGTAACTGTAAGCAGTGACATACCGGCACATTTTGGGGCATATCTCTTAACCCCTACGAACTTTGGTCATGGTCCAAAAGGCAAAATTAAGATGGACGAGCATATCTTTCATTCAAAACCAGTTCAACCCCATTTAGACAGCATTTTACCACTGAAAAATTCGATGCAAGAATAGTCACAGTTATGGAAATTCTCATTCTCAAGTTTAACATGTTTTAAAGAACATTTAATGTTTCACAAACCAATACAAACCTTGATACAAACCCTTGTTCATATTAAATAGTCTTACAAGTAATTTATTTCACAATTTTCCACAACTAACAAGATCATTTACATTTCTCAAACAGTCATGGCATGAAGAGGCACAAATATGAAATTTTAAGCTCATTTAAGTCCATTGACATTTATATCTCTTATCCTACTTACCCATTTTCAAGGCTTAAATCTAATTACTTCTAAATCAAGTGATGCATGGGAACTAAACCTACTTACCTGATGCTCACGGTGCCTTCAAATCCCTACTTGCAGGCCAGTTCAAGCTCCAAAAGGATACAACAACAGGTTCTTTCTCTAGAGAGAGAAAGTATAAGAGAAAAAAGGGGCAAATGGCGGTGAGATGAAAATGGGAGAGGGCTTCAGTACCCATGATAGGTGGGATCCACTGTAGTTGACATGCATGATACTGACAAGGATGACACTGACACGTACGGCTCTGATAAGTGTGGCGCTGACACATACGGCAGCTGTCACATCATCCTTTTTCACCCATGGCTTTATGCACCCATGGTGTTGCCTCTTCCTGGCCTTCACGAGCGGCGTTAGTTCCTTCGACACTAGTGACACTACTCCTCTTAGATGCACGAGCAATGTTATCTATTTACGCACACGGTGTTAGTCTTTTACATGCTTGGCATTGCTCTTTCTCCTCTCTCTTCCACACACATGGCACTAGGCCTCTTATATCACACTATTGCCATGCGCATCTCACGTCCAGGAGAATGGTGGTCCTTGGTCAAATGAGAAAGGAAGAAGAGAGAGAAAGAAGAGAAAGAGGAAAAGCAGAGAGAAATAAAGAAGAGAAATAGAAGAGAAGGGGAGGAGAAGAGAAGAGAAGAAAGAGAGAAGAGAGAAGAGGAGAGAAGAAGAAAAGAGAAGAGAGAAGAGAGAAGAGAGAGAAAAGAAGAGAGAAAGGAGAGAAAAGGAAGAGAGAGGAAAAAAGGAAGAAGGAAGAAGGAAGAGGGAAGCATAGACGATGATGGGGTTTCGCTGTCCAAAACAAAGGAGAGAGGAGAGAAAAAGAACATGGATGACGATGAACTTTCGTCATCCATGATAGAGGAAAGAGGAGACAGAAAGAACATGAACAGTGATGAACTTCCACTGTCCATGGCAGAGTAAAAAGGAGAGAGAAAGAACATGGACGACGATGAACTTCCGCCACCCATGTCAGAGTGAGAGACATGAATGAGACACACACGGCGCTAGGCATCGCCGCTCATGTCATAAGGGACTCAAACATGATCTAACCTGCTACTTGGGAAAGGGCCCGATTCAGTGTCCGTGTCAAAGAATGAGAAAAGAAATATTATGCACGACGATGAGCATCGCCGTGCGCAACATGAAAAAGGGGAAACATAACCCAACCATTCGGGTTAAGGCCCGGCTCATTGTGCATGTCTCTAGAGGATAAGGGAAGAATGAGAATGTCATGCTCAGCAATGAGCATTGCCATGCATAACTGAAGAGGAGAGAAAAAGGAAATAAATGGTGAGAATAAGAAAGACAGAGAGGAAGAAAGAGAGTTTAGGGAAGAGAAAGATGAAAAGAAAGTAGAGAGAGAAGGAAAGTGAGCAGTGAAAGAAGAAAAGAAAGACAAGAGAGTAAAGGAATGTGAGGAGAGAGATTGGGAGAGAACCAGAGAAGAAAGAAGGAAAGAGAGGGACATGGATTAGGAAAGAGAGAAGAAGAATAAGGAAAGAGGAGCGAATGAAATGCATGCAGCGCTACCACTACCGTGTCTGTTAGAGAGAGAAGAAAATAGGGAGAGAGATTCGTACACGATGCTACCATCACCGTGTATGTTTTGATAGAGAGAGAAAGATAGAATAGAGAGAAAGAGAGAGAAAGAGACATGCATGACTATGGTTACTGTCGTGTATGTTTTGAGATAGAGATGAGAGAGACAAAGAGAAAAAGAGGAAGAGAGATAAAGAGAGACGAGAGAGGCATGCACGTCTATGGTTACAGCTGTGTATGTTTTGAGATAGAGATGAGAGAGATAGAGAGACGAAGAGGAAGAGAGAGAAAGATGAGAAAGACAAAGAATAAACATATGTACTTTGTGGTAAAAAAAAAAAACAGGTAAATTAAAATAATTTGAGGATTTTTTGTAAAAATAAATAAATTGAGGAACCCTTTGGTAATTAAAAAAATAAATCATGAATTTTTATATAAAAATAAAATGGGCTATGGTTACAATCGTGTATGTTTTGAGATAGAGATGAGAGAGACAAAGAGAAGAAGTGGAAGAGAGAAAGAGAGAAAAGAGGACAGATAAAAGAGAAAGATGAGATGAGGAGAGAAAAGAGAGAGATGAGAGGAGGAGAGAGAAAGATAGAGAGAGGAGAGAGAAAAGAGAAGGAGAGAGAAAGTTACTTTATCGAAGGGTACCTTTCTTCTCTCTTCTCTCTCTCTCTTCAAGGAGAATCTCAAATTTTATTCATCCATGTGGAGAATGAAGGGATCCTCTTACATTTAGGTTTAACATGTATTTATAGAATTGAGCCCAAACATGGGTGGATGCCCAAAACCTATCCTAATTGATGATAATTACAATTATTTTGAATTAAAATAAATTCTAAAAATGGGTGAGAAATAGCTATTTTTCCCCTGCCTAACAGTACATGGAATTCCAAAACAGTTCCTGCTGCTGCCCAAGAACATGCGTGATCTTCCATGGATGATCTGGGGTTGCTCTGCTGCTCGTTTATTAGGCTTGGCATGACGATCAGTTTGTTTTACCCATTTCGAGTCACAGATCGTGTTTTTAAGCCACGATCATGGAACTTGAAATTTGTGCGAATCTTGAAAATTTTCGATCGATAGTGAGCTCATTTCTTGATGTTTTTTCGTGATTTCTTTGTTATAGTGCATTAAGCATGCCATCACGATTGAGTGGCAACAAACACAGCTCAATTTCATGCTTAGACGAAGATTTTGCAGACTCGGGTTTTTGGCTGGCATCTAAATTTTGATGGTCGAAATTTGCAACAACTTTATCAACTTCGTGTATGAAATCCGACCATTCATCACATGCACAGTTTGGACCAATAATAGCCCAAGACCTTACGCACGTGATGGAATTGATCTCACTTCGATCTGTTATGCGAACGCCATGATTTGGTCACTTGAGCGAGGCGTGTTGCTGCTGATTTTTCTGTAACTTTCTTCACGAATCCACAACTTCTCTCTAGCTTTTCTCCCTGCTCAGGTGTTGTCACGGGACGTACCACATATCAAAATAGTCATCTTGATGAGATGAACACGCTTACAAAATTTGAGCAAGATCCGACTCAGGACAAGTGAGATATGGCCCCAAGAGTCAATTCTCAAGATTGTGAAAATAGTCACCATTAATGGTTATTTGGTGCAGGGAGGGCACACGAGAATAGTGTGCGACCTACTCCTTTTCAATGTTTCACCCATAACTTTGTCCGAGAGTGACTGATTAAGCTAAAACTTGACCCATAGGAGTTTTCGACTGTACCGAATCCAATGGCAGTGGTCCCACAATAATTTAAAGTACTGAAAATATAGTTCTAGTTATAAGGTTCATTTCAAGGTGCTAGAGACTAATTTTTCTGAAATTGTTTCTTTGTCTGCACTGCCTTAGACATGTCAGATTGTGATGAAACTTAGCAGGTGACCTTTTGAAGTGCTTAGAAACATTTTCAGTTGTTTTGTGGCAATGCTAAGACTGTCAAGAATTCCACTGTAATTCATGCTTTATTGATCGGCTTCCTCGTTATTTCACATCGGGGACCCAAAGTGCTGAAAAATGTGTTCAAACAGGAGGATGTTGGGCTAGCAAATACCATCACAATCGCTCATCATACCTACCTAGATGAACGAGATTGGGTTGAGGCCCAACAACCATCCACACCATACGCACAGTCTTGCGCTCGAAAGCTCAAGCTTTGAAAGTCACTACTCATGATTGTCCCTACAATGGTGTGGAGTTGCAGGGTGGCCGTATGGGAAAAGCGTGCGGCTCCTTCTGTTTAACTTTTTTGCCTATAATGTTTTCTGAGAATGTTCGTTCGAGTTGAAATTTGGCTCTTAGGGGTTTTCAATCGTTCTAGATTCAATGGTGATGGTCACATAGCAATTTGAGACACCGAAAATGTAGTTCTAATTATAGGGGCCATTTCAGGGTGCTAGAAGTCGATTTTGACGAACTGTTTCTTAGTTTGCACTGCCTTAGACATGCTAAAATGAGATAAAACTTGGCGGGATACTTTTGAGAGACCTCGTGAAGATCATATCCAGTTTTGGGGCTATTATGAGATTATCAGGATTTCCACTGTTTGCTAGACTTTATTGAGCGGGGGCCTCATGATGATGAAAAATATCTTCCAACAGGATGCCCCACCAAATGTTGTGCTTCGAGAGAATCAAGAATGCAATCATTTGGGAAGTTTGAGGGATCTTGTTGAAGTCCTCACCCTCAAGGGACTATTTGCAATTCTGATGCGTGAGGCCTTCGTAGGGACCTCCTCAGACAGAATAAAGGCTGAGGAATCTTATCGAAGTCGTCACCCTCAAGGGACTATCTGTGATCTTGAAGCATGAGGATTTTGTAGGGACCTCCTCGGACAGAATCAAGCCTATGTGGAGGCCAAATGCTAAGAACCTTTTGGTCGGCATTGTTCGCTGCTACACCAGGTTTTCTTTTGATGCTGAGGGTATCTCTGTAGGTCCCATCTAGCAGGGTCCAGTTGGGGGCTTCTGACCTATCCCAAAAGTGTGGTCCCATGTAGGCTAAGGGATTTGGCAAGGAATACCCTGAAGCCTGTGGCAGGTTAGACTCTGGTTTCGTCAGTTTCTTGCTTTCATGATGGTCCTCAGCAAATTAGAAGAATATTTTGGTCATCGTACTCACCCTCGAGGACTCTTGTTGTTGTTGGGAGACCTTAAGCAGCTCTCACTCCCTAGTGAGCTACGTTGTTGATGTTTGAAGTGCAGGAGATATTATGTGGCTCTCAATCCCTGGCAAGCCATTTTGTGTTGGTTGATGTTTGACCTTTGAGGATTTTAGATAGACCTCATTAGGATCGTGATTGCTTAGAAATTGAGTGTCGGCTGAGGTGTCGGTCATGCGTCAACCTATGTCATAAGTCCAAGCGCCCTTTTGCGAGTTTTCATTTGATTAGGGGAAGTGGCACCATAAGGATGGTTTTCATCAACTTCTATTATTTCTAAGCTCTTTTACCCATGACCTTGCTGTCATGTCCACCCTTTTCATCTGTTTTTACTCATGATGCCCTTTTGGGGTTTTCACCACGCTTGGATTTTGTTTTCCATGGAACTCTCTTACTCATGGTTTTGTGACCATGCCCATTCGTCATTTTTACTCATGGTGTTCCCTAGTCTAGGTGTACACCATGCCCATTTTTTTTGAAGGCATGCTTTTAGGGTTGTGCCTTCGAGACCTGTGCTAAGACTTTTAACATCATATGGCCAGGACGTGCACTATAGTTTAGGGTCATACAGTTGGACCGTAGTTGAAGTGAAAGACCACGGAGTGAGTGTGGTGATGGTTATGACTCACTTTGGGAAGATGGCACTAGGTTTCCTATAAAGGATGAATTGTGGGTAAAGAGTGGTGAATAATGGTGACCCACTAGCTGAAGGTGTGTATGGGTGGTGAGATGGCTCGGCGTTTTGTGAGCATGGGTAAGACTCACTGGGGAATGGTGGAAGATGGTAATAATGAATGGACTCATTGGGGAGGTAAATGAAGGTGGTGCACGCACACGAACGGGTCATTAGGGAAGACGTGCATGGAGATGGACGTGAAAGTTGTGTGCATGTATGTGCTCTTACTGGGAAGTAATGGAGGTGGTGTGCACACACGAACGGGTCGGTTAGGGGAGACATGAGTGAAGATGCATGTGAAAGGTGTGTTCGCATGTATAGGGGTTATTTATGGTCATGCCTCCTGAACCTGGGCGAAGCAGTTTAACGTCATGCGGCCAGAACGTGCACTATGGTTTAAGGTCATATAGCTTGGACCATGGTTATGCAATTTAAAGTCATGCAACTAGGACCATGCAGTTTAAGGTCGTGCAACTAGACCTCCACTACAGTTTAAGGTCATATAGTTTGGACCAAGATTGTGCAGCTTAAATTCATAAAGTTAAGACTAGAGCTGTACAATTTACGGTCATGCAACATAGACCATGGCTGTGCAGTTTAAGGTCATGCAATGCAGACCATTATGTGGGTCGCCATGTGGATGAAGCTCCATGGGGGGTAGGTCTGTGAATAGCAATCTGATTCCATAGGATAAAATAGTTAAGGCTATTCACAAGTGGAGAGCTTTAGATAAAGATGGTGGCCCTACAAAGATGGCAAGTGAAAGCGAAGCTTTGCAAGGGATTAAGAGGGTTAGTGTGACTCCATGGGGATAATGATGGGGCTTCATGTTACTCCACTAGGGTGACAGTCTGGAGTACATGCGTAACCCCACTAGGGGTTGAGAAGATAAGCATGGACTTAAATCCTAGGGATAGTGGGTCACAATAGGGTGTGACTCTCACTGAGATGTTGGTGTGAAACAGACTCATTGGCGATTAAAGGGATAGGTATGACCTTTTGCAGACATCTAACTCCACCGAAGATGTTGATGAAATACAACCCTAGAGAAGAGGTGGTCCATCTCTTGGTTAAAGTTATGCGGGTGGGCCATTTGTCACGCCGTGCATTACAGTTTTATGGTCTTGTAGCTCTGACCATAGCTATGCAATTTTAGAGTCGTGCGGTCAGAACCATGCAGTTTAAGGTTGTACAAGAACCCTCCGCTATAGTTTAGGGTCATATAATTTGGACCATGGCGCTAAGACTTTTAATGTCATGTAGCCAGGACATGCATTATGGTTTAAGGTCACACAACTGGATCATGGTCGTATAGTTTTGAGTCATGTGACGAGGACTAAGCAGTTCAAGGTCGTGCTACTAGACCCTCGCAACATTTTAAGGTCATGTAGTTTGGACCCCGGTCGTACATTTTTGAGTCATGGGATGAGGACTAAGAAGTTTACGGTCGTGCAACTAGACCTCTGCTACAGTTTAAGGTCATATAGTTTGGACCATAGCGGTGTAGTTTAAGGTCATGCAGTACGGACCGTGGTGTGGTAAAGGAATACGACTCCATGCGGAACAAAGCCGTCACCGGAGACTGAACTCCTTGAGGAGTGAGACGGTGGAGTAGGGAATGAACCTCCTGAGGCGATAGGACAATGGTCAAGATGGGAGTTTCATGATATGATCACAACACTAAGTGTTGGATGACGTGTACGACATTAGGGCTAGATGATGCGCACACGGTGATCGCCACCTATTAACATGCACGACATTAAATCCTGGATGAAGGGCGTGGCGATAGCCTCTGGGTTAAGGCGTGCAGCGATGGTCCTTGACGAAGGTGCGCGACGATGATCCTTGATGGCACACGATGATGGCCCTTGATAAAGGCATGCAATAATTGCTCTTGAAGAAGGCACGCGACGATGGCCCTTTTAGATTCTCGAGCTTGACCCACCCTGGCTCGATCTTTTTTTGGGTCTGAAGATGAGGACTGTAGCATATTTTCAAATTTTTCAAGGGCAGTTTGTGGTATTGCTGAGTATAAAAGGGGGAAAAACCCCCTTTTTACTATTTTACCAAAGGGTAAAATAGTTGAAGAGTTTTCTTAGAGAGAGAGAGAGGGCCTAAGCTTCTTGTGAGAGATTTCCAAGCTAGAACTTCTCGATTGAAATCTGTAGCAGAGAGGGAGCTCTTTCTGGCGAGCTTCAGTGGGTTGTGGGCCTTCACGAGGTGCTTGCGAACATCTTTGGAGAGTGCCGAGGCTCTCCATGCAAGGAACAATGTTTCTGGGAGCTCTATCCAGTTCGCAGAGGTGCCCTTCTAGAGTTTTAGTGCTCATTTGGTCATTCTACAGTTGAAGGGAGGTTGCAGAGAGTTCAGAGGACTCTCTCCGTCCTCTGGTTATTGGAGGAGAAGGAGGAGCAACAACAGTGGGCTCGCCGGGAACTCAACAGAATTTTGGTGAGCTTGTCGCAAATTGCTGAAGTACAGAAGCAGGGAGAAGGGAGACTCGTAGGGTCATAGGAAAGTTTTTTGAGGATTCCGATTGTTTTTCGCGCACTTTAGTAACGAGTGGAAGGCAGGGCATGATTTTTTCAGTGGTGGCGAAGTACTTTTGTCGGGGAAAGGCAACGTCGGTAGGGGAAAGAACAGGGTCAGATGGGGTTTTCTGGCTGTTGGAGGAGTGTTCCTGACTAAACCCGAAGGGTTGCGGAGGAGATGAGAGGTCGTGAGAAATTAGATGGTTGCTGAGGACAGGTGGCTGGGGAAGCCGGAGAAGCACAAGTGTTCATGCCCTCTGGGAATTAGGGACGGTGGGAACCGAGGTACAACAAGGGCAGGCCCTACAACAAGTCCTATGCGGTGCGGCCTTCAAGCGTCCCTATGCCATGTACAGCGATAGCCACGTTCAGGATCATGCTGGTCATGCTGATGGTCTCACGCGGCGTTGGCTTTCCCGTGGTGATGGTAGAACGCGTCATTGTGTTGCGCACAACGATGGCTGCACATGGTCTGGAGTTACGCGTGGCGATGATCATGGACGACGATGTCTTGCAGGGGTCAAGAGTGATGGCAAAAGAGAAGGATGTGACGCCGCGGTCTATTGGAAGCCAAGTCCTCCAGCATAACTGTGAAGTCATGTTGTTTCGTCATGGTTAGGTTCCTTGGAAGCTAGCCGTTGGCCTGTAACCATCCTTTTTGGTGGCACTGAAGCTAACTTCTCCAAGTGGTTTTGCTTCTTCTTCATGAGGAGATCATTTCCTTGGTGGGTTTGCTTCTTCTTCATGAGAAGAGAGTTTCTTTCTGGCATGCAACCGTCCTCTTATCCTTAAATACAAGAGCTTTGTCACTTCCCTAATAATGGGCTTTTGATTGTTACTTGTAACTCTTTTTAATGCAATGAAAGAAATGAACTTCTTTTGAACTGGCTTAATGTTCTTCTTTTCCATTTCCTTCTTTTCTTACTGCGCACACCGTATTTTAGGGATACATCAAGGATAATACTTCTTTATGTATGGTCCATTGATAGGGGGCATTGCCTCCCCCCCATCCAAGTTTTCCAGTACATTGGCTCAATTTGGTGTTACCTTTTTTACTATGAACGGACCTTCCCACATGGGCTCGAATTTTCCTTTGTGGTGCCCAAGCATGACTATCGGTCTCTTGACTGCTAAGACTAGATCCCCACGAGCGAATGAGTGAACCTTGACAAACTTGTCAAAGGCTCTCTTCATTCTTCCTTGATTGAGCTCAAGGTTCTGCTAGGCCTCTAGTCTCTTTCATTAAGGGCATCCAATTCTTGGTAACGGAGCTTGATCCTCTCATCTTCAGTCTGCCCTTGATGTATAGCAACACAGAGGGAGGTTATTTGAACCTCGAGGGGTAAGACCGCCTCACCTCCATAGACCAGGGAATAAGGAGTGGAGTTTGTAGCATTCGGAGTGGTGGTGCAATAAGCCCACAGAGCTTCAGGCAGCTTCTCATGCCAATTCTTCTTTTACTTCGAAACTGACTTTCGGAGCAACCCTCACAGAGTTTTGTTGAATGCCTTAGCCAAACTGTTGGCTTGAGGGTAGTACATAGTCGAGTATTTCCACTTGAAGCCGATCAGATTGGCTAGGCGATCAACATGATGGCTTCTGAACTGGGGGCCATTATCAGAGATTATTCGGTCCAGAACCACGAATCGGTAGATGATGTGGTGCCACATAAAGTTGGACACAGTGGTCCCTGAAACTTGCTTTAGAGGGATCACTTCAGCCCACTTGAAAAAGTAGTCTGTCGCTGCTAGAATAAAAGCATGACCCAAGGCAGAAGGAGGGTTGATGGGTCCCTCAATATCCATACCCCACTGGGAAAAGGGCCATGATGTCACTGTAGGATGGAGAGGCTCCGAGGGTTGATGAATGAGGCTCTAGTGAATCTGGCACACCAAGTATTTCTTAGCATAATTTTGGGCGTCAGCCACCATTGAAGGTCATTAATAGCCAAGACTGCGTACGCGCTCGTAGAGCTTCAGGCCAGACTGATCCAGCCCGCGGATACCTGAATGAACTTCTTCGAGTACTTTCCTTGCCTCTTGTGTATCAATGCATCTAAGGAGAAGTCCGTCAAATGACCGATGAAAGAGAACATCCCCATTAAGAAGGGTGTACTTGGTAGACATCCATCGTATGCCATTGCATTCCTCCCGATCCTGAGGTAGCCTTCCATGCTTTATGAAGTCCATGATCGGCTCCCTCCAGTCTTCGACTTGTTCAACCTGTGCACACATCGGGTTGAAGAATTTGGGCTCCTGCTTCTTGACCTTAGATTCTTTATCTTGGGGCATCTCTTGCTTTGTTTCAATGACATCTTTGGCTGTGATAAGTGCCCCGAATGGTTAAGGCGGCATTCAGGGAAGACATCCTCTCATCATCTATGTCCACTTTGGTTATCAAGTCTACATGTCTCCATTCGGTTACCCAGACTGGAGTGGGCCCTGATGAAGACAATTGAATGGTGGCGCTGATCTTTGAGAGTTCATCAGCCTGCGAGTTTAGCCTTTTAGGGATGTGACTCAGGGAGAAATCATCAAACTGGGCCATAAAATATTTGACCGTGTCATGATAAGGCTTGAGGGTATCTTTCCTTACGTCATAAATCCCCTTAAGCTGCCGGATGACTAGCTCAGAGTCATCGATGATGTTTCGGTGCTCCAGGTCTAGCTCTTGGGCAATTTCCAGTTGGATTATAAGGGCTTGATACTTGGCTTCATTATGAGAAAATGCCTCTGTAAGTGAGAAAGATAGAGGGACCATTCCGCCAACAAGAGTTAAGAACACAACTTCGGTGCCCCCTCTATCTGACTGGAATGCTGAGTTAGCACCGTACAAAAAACTTCCTCATTTGGGAGGTCGCTCAACAGGGAAGATTCTGAAGGGACTGGGTGAGCTGGGAGGAAATCTGTTAGGGCTTGACCTTTAACTACCTTCTACGGTACATACGTGATGTTGAAATCCATCAACAATAATGCCCACTTGGCCAAATGTCTTGACAAGCATGGCCGAGTCATAAGGAACTTGACCGGGTCTTCCTTGGAGATTAACTTGACCCTGTGACTGAGCAGGTAATGGTGAAGCTTTTGTACTGCAAAGATCAAGGCTAAGCACATCTTTTTGATGGGAGGGTAATTCTTCTCGGCGCCTTGCATTTTGCAGCTGAGATAATAGAGCGTTGTCTCTTTCCCCCCATTATTGTTCTGCACCAAGATTGCCCCGAGAGACTCATCAAGGGCAGTCACATAAAGGATAAGAGGCCTTCTTAACACTGGAGTGGAGAGCACCGGTGGGTTAAACAAGTACTCCTTGATGTCATCGAGCACAACTTGGCACGCTTCATCCGATATGAAAGGAGTGTCCTTCTTCAGGAGGTGTGAAAAGGGTCTGTATCACCGTGAAAGGTTTGAGATGAAGGCGAGTTGCCCTTGGGGAGACTGCAGTTCATCGAGGGTTGTAGGCGGTGACATGTCCTGAATTTCCTTGATTTTGACTGGCTTGATCTCTAGTCCATGGTACCTCACAATGAACCCTAAGAACTTTCCTGAGCGTATGCCGAAGGCGCATTTCAGAGGGTTCATCTTGAGTTGGTACTGCCGCAGCCGTTCAAAGTCCTTTTTGAGGTCTTGTATATGAGTATCCTTTGTTTCAGAGTTCACCACCAAGTCATCCTCCTTGTGGATCATGTCCTTGAAGATGGTCATCATGGCTCACTGGTACGTGGCACCGGCATTCTTTAACCCGAAAGGCATCACAGTGTAGTAAAAGACACCTTTTGGCGTCAGGAAAGCAGTGGCCTTCTCATCTTCTAGCGCCATCCTGATTTGATTGTAACCAGAATATCCATCCATAAAGGAGAAGATCTGACAATGAGCAGTGGAGTTGACAAGATCTCGGTGAACGGCAGGGGGGAAGTCATCCTTGCGGTAGGTGGTGTTCAAATCACAAAAGTCAATGCCGATCCTGATTTGACCATTTTTCTTCTTGACTGGGACGACATTTGCCAGCCGTCTTGGGTATTTGACTTCACATATGAATCCAGCCTGGCTAAGTTTGTTTACCTTAGAGTCAATCTGCATCTTGAGGTCAGGTCTAAACCTTCTTGATTTCTGCTTCATGGGTTTGATGGTTGGATCAATTCCTAGGTGATAAACATCAATCTTGGGGTCTAGACCGGACACCTCATGTTAATACTAAGCGAAGACATCCCGATTTTCTTGGAGGAGGGAGATATAACTTTCTTTCTCTTCTGAGGACATTTTTGCTGAGATGAAAGTTGGCCTCAGATCGGCTTCATCCCCCAGGTTGATTTCTTCAAGCTCGTTGGCCGTGGCTTGACTGCCTTCTTCCCACTCTTCTGGAGCTTTCTAAAGTTCCTCTTCAGGGGACTCATAAGGATTAAGGATTTTATTTGATCTCGAGTGTAGAAACCCATGATCTTGACATCTTGGCTTTTAGAAGGGGCATAGTGCAGGAGAGGACTCCTGGTTTCTGGTTGGTCCAGGCAATGGAATGGTCAGTTTCGAACAGGGAGTCCATGACCTCATTACTGGGATCACTTGGTGTTTGCCTTGAACTTGATGACGCTTCATGAACTTGGATCATGTGGCAGGCCTCTTTGGATTGTAGTCTGAAGATGACTCGGTCTTTGCTCGGGGTTGGCAAAGCGTCAACGATTTTCAAGAATCTAGCCGTCTGGGCCAACATCTCTCTGAGGCGTTCTTGCTGTGGCTTGGTGAGGCTAGTGCCTCCGAACTCTCTATTTAGAGTGTAAAATTTGGGCACCGTCAAGCTGAACCTATAGAGAAAATAGTAGAGGAGGGAGGAGAAGAAGAGTTAGAACGTTTCGGGCAGCTCTTTACATCGTTTCCGGAATTGGACATTTACCGAGGGCATTTAAGGTCTGGCCCTAGCTTTGACCATTGTGAGGTGCTTTTAGCGTCGTCACCATATTAGAGGAATCCCGAGCTTTTGGTGACTCAGGAATGTCCGCCTGATTGGACAAAAGGATGAGGTGAGCTGCGCTTGGGATGAAGTCCTGCGTGCTCGACAGTGCGGGAAGAGGCCTGAGAAATTCTTCCACGACTGGTGGCTGAGCAAGATGATTCCTTCGCGGGCTGATCTAGGTGCTTTCCGTCCCCTTCTAGATCCCTGAGGGGGTGTTTGAACTGCACTATCGAGCTGGTGAGTAGTCAAAGCCTGGTGGACTGCCTCGTGCTTAAGGGACTTGAGCCTACTTCAGCCACGGTAGACTTCCCAGGGTTGAGAGGTCGAGGGTTCCGAAGGGTCCAGTGCATGCTCATGAAGGGCTTGTAGTGTGGCCTCCTCTTGAAAGGGGGTGACGACCTGGGAACATTCTGGGAGAATGACATAAACAATGTGGCCTTCTTGGACTTTCTCCGTGACTACGGCTTTGAACCCAAAGCATTCTTTTTGCTCGTGGCCCCATACCTGGTGATATGGGCACCAGCATTTTTCTGTGCCCTAGGCCAGACACCTCCGTTTCCTGTGCGGGCTTGGGAGTGACGAGGCCTTGTCAGAGCATGGCCTTGAAGAGGGCATGCACAGGGTTTTGTTTAGTATTTCCCTGGGCTTGCATTAGGAGGTCTTCTCATACAAGCGGAAGAGGGACTTGAGGGTGTCCTCTCAGGTTGCCTTGAACTTCCTGCCACTGTTGCATCTTCTTTACAAGAGTTCATGGAATCGAGTGCATTGTTGAAATCATGGCCTCATATTTGGTGATATGCACACCAGAGGTTCTCGATCCTTGGAGGCCGGACTTTAGGCTGCCTTGTTGGCTTGGGAGTGACGAGTCCTTTTTCGAGCATTATGGAGAAAAATGCACGGAGGATAGCAGGTGGCTCGTCACCCTCTTGGATCGTGATTATGTGAGAAGCCTCAGTTGCCCAAAACTCTTTCTTCAACTCTTCAAACTTTATCTGATCCTTGTTAATAAGGGCTTCGATAGTGTCATTGAGCATATAACAGTTGTAAGTGGGGTGGCTTACTCTCTTGTGATAGGCACAGTACCTCTCATTTGTCTCCAGCCCAGCGGACTCTTTAGTATTTGCCTCCAGCAACTAGATCATGTTTTGTTCTAGCAACAGTCGAAGTAGTGCAGCAGTCCACTCCTTGTCGAAGGGGTAAACCTTATTCTAGTGCTAGGCCCAGAAATCGTTTCCCTTAGTATTTTTAGGGGGCGGGACGCTGTTGTAGGATTAGTGCTTGCCCCTGGCCTGAGGCGTCTGTGCCTTGGAGAGGTCTAGAGTCTGAGGGACCGTGCTCTTTGTGTCAGTCACGGTGACGGCCGAACTGATCACTGTTTTTTGGGTGCCCCGATTGTTGGAGCAAGAGTTTGGGCTAGAGGGTTGCTGACGAGGGCTGCCAAGGTGCTTGAACAACCCCTCAATATGAACTTCCGTAGAGATGAGCTCTGACTTGGAGGGTGAATTGGATGCCTTGACATGTAGGGCGATTTCAAGAAGCATGTTCAGTATGCAGGTCTGCTCTGCTTCCTTCTCAATCATGGGAGTGGTGTGGAAGGTTGCCAACTCTCTCCATCGGGTGATGAACTTATCAATCGGCTCACCAGGGTCTTGCATCAGGATGAGGAGTTAGATGGTCTCCACATTCCTGTGGACTTCGTAGAAGCGTTGGTAAAACATCTGCTCCATCTCTTGCCACATGTGTATCGAGTTGGGAGGCAGCCGAGCATACCACTAGAAGGCTGTCCCTTCCAGAATCTCGATAAACTGAAGGAGGAGGAGTCGTCTGTCAGTTGCCGTCTCTCGACAGGACGCTTGGAAGTGAGTAGTATGCTGGTGCAGAGACGTAGTACCATTGAACAGGGGGAGCTTCCCCTTTTGAGAGTTCGGAGGGAAGGGTACTTGGCTTTTGGGTAGTGACGACCCAACGATACTCTCGCTCACGTTCTGGAGTTTGAAGAGGGAAAAAGGGGTTACGAGGAAGGAGGTCAATAAGTGGTTACCTCGACTGCCTTGGAACCTTCTTTGGTCAGGATCTGAAGACCCCTAGTCTGCTTAACCTTGATATGGTTGAGGAATTCATTCCAGATCCAAGCCTGAGACTTAGACTACCCCGCCTTCTTTGAACATGCAAGGGCCGTGTCTATGAGATGGAGCAGGGAGTGGGGTCCAAGGACAAAAGGCAGCCTAGGTTTCTGCCTTGGAGGCTGGAGGCCTCTGTCTGACATTAAGCCATTGCCCCGAGTTCCTTTATGGGGCCCATGTGCACGGCTGACCTAAGACTAGCTCAAGATGGTACTCTTAGGGAAGTCCTTTGAGTACCAAGGCTCGGGGTGCTTGTCTAGGGTCGAAAGTGATGGGGGAAGGAGCTGGTTCATGACTCTAAGTGAGTTGGGGTCGGGAAGGAACCTACAAGGGTGGAGCGTGGGCACCTTTAGTGTTAGCTGTCCAGGTGACATGGGGCTCAGCTCGAGCTCGGTCAGTGAGTCCAACCTAGGGATGCCGAGACTCACAAGCTTGTATCTATGAGGAACGAGGTGGAACCTTGTCTCTTGTAGGATGAAGCTGTGTGTGCTGAGAGTGGGGATAGGGCGTTCGACCCTCATGCGCTCGAGGTGGCATAGCTCTAACACTGCCTCGAGTTGTGGAAAGAAAATGCATGGTGCTTACAGGGGTCGGCCCTAGAAGGCCTAGCCCTAGATTAGGGCTCAAGGAAATGGGGAGGTTTCCCCGAGGTCTGGCTCGAGTGGATGGACCACGAGCCCTTGGGTGTGTGAGAGGGCTGGGGGCTGTAGAGTCTCCGCCTCGGTGTGACGAGCCTCTAAATGTAGAGGTCCGAACTGATGAAGGAGTATGGGGGATTGCTTTACGGTGAACCTCAGGAGCGACGACAACTTGCTTGCCTCCCATGAAAGCAGTTAGGGCAGCCTTCCGCTGTTCCCTAGCAATATAACCGGCAAGAGACTTTCGAGTAGCAGGGTGCGTGCTGTGTGCAGTGGCAAACGTGCCACTGATTCAAGGGGCCTTGGTGGAGAGTCCACCAGGGCGAGGAAGCGGGGAGTCAAGGACTTTTGAGTTCCCTCTCGTGCTAACCCTGGAAAAAATTTGGAAGCGGAACCGTGAGTCCTGACTCAGAACGAGAGTAGGGAAGGAAGCTTGAGCAGTTCGCTTCCTTGGGACAGTCACGAGTGCGGGGATGAGAAAATCCTTGACTCGGATGAATGAGTTGAACAACCCAGGTTCCATAGAAAGTAATGCAAAAAGTAAAAGAGTTTACTGGTCAAATAAGAGCGAACCGACTAAGAGGTAATAAGTCCCCAGTGGAGTTGCAAGCTAATTAGGTGCCTCGATCTCACCTTTCAGATCTAGATGATCGAACGGCATGTAACTCGGGTTTTTAACGACCCGGGATTTAGGATCGCTCTCTCAGAACCTTGCTCAAGAACAAGGGCAATGTCGTGCTTGCCTTTATTCAGCACGATGCGCGAGCTTCTCTCTTCTTCTGTTCTCTCTCCAAACGGCGATTGGTGTTGCCAAGACCTCCAGCGGACGGTGATGAGCAACGCCGTCTACATGCCTCATTGGGAGAGAGAGGCAAGCATGACATTGCCATTGTCGTGTATGGCCTCTGAGAGGAACTCAAACAGGGAAGAGGAAGAAGGCAGAGAGAAAGAGAACGAAGAAGAGCGAGAAGAAAATAAAAGGAAGAGAAATAAGATCTACCTCAAGCCTAGGGGTATCGATCAAAAGTTTCTCTCACCTTGCTCTCTCTTTCCAAATGGGATCCAACAATGGTAAGAAAGAGAAACGATATTAGGTAAAAATTCTCTCTTTTGTGAGCGATTGAGTGTACGTCTTTTTTTTTTTTGTGTACAATGATGGTACGTATATATAGAATTTGCCCCAAACATGGGTGGATGATCAAAAGAAACCCTAACTGTTGTAAATTAAGATTAAATTGAATTAAAAGAAGTTAGAAAATAGGGTGAAAAATGACAAATTTGCCCCTTCCAAACAATTTGTGGAATTCAAGAACAGTCCTTGTGTTGCCCTAAAACTTGGGTGATCTTACATGGATTATCTGAGGTCGTGTGTTTAGGGCATGATCATGTGACTTGAATTTTGGTTGAATCTTGAAACTTTGAATCGATGGTGTGCTCGTTCCTTGATGTCTTTCAATGATTTCTTCGCTGGAGTACGCTGAGCATGCCATCACGATTGCGGGGCAAATAACGCAGCCCGATTCCGTGCCTGAATGAAGATTTTGCAACTTTCCAATTTTGGCCGAAATCTAAAATTCTGGTGACAGAATTTGCAGTGGCTTCGTTGGCTTCGTGTACGGAATCTAACCGTTCATCATGTACAGGGTTCAGGTCAGAGATATCTAGAGACCTTATGCACGCGATGGAATTAGTCTCGTGTTGATCGGGCTCACGAGCGTCGTGATTGAACCGCTTGAGCGAGGCACGATGCTGCTGAATTTCCTGTACTTTATTCATGGATCTGCAACTTCTCTCTAGTTTTCTCTATGCTCGAGTGTCATCATGGGGTGTTCCACATAGCGTATCGCTCATTTTGATGAGACGAACATGCTCATCGAATTTGAGCTTGATATGACTTGGGATGGGTGAGATATGAGCTTCGAAAGTCACTATTCGTGACTATCCTTTTAATGGTGTGGAGTTGCAGGGTGGCCGGACGGGAAAAGCGTACGGCTCTTTCTATTTATCTCTTTTGCCTATAAATTTTCTTGGAGTGTCTGTTCGAGCAGAAATTTTGCCCCTGGGGTTTTTCAACTATTCCAAATCCAATGGTGATGGTTCCATAGTAATTTGAGACACCAAAAATGTAGCTCTAGTTATAGGGGCCGTTTCATGGTGCACGAGGCTGATTTTGCCAGAACTATTTCTTTGTTTGCATTACCTTAAACATGTCGAAATGTGATGAAACTTGGTGGAAGACTTTTGAGAGACCTCATGAAGATCTTGGCCAGTTTCGAGGCTATTCTGAGACTTTAGGGATTTCCTCTATTTACTAGGCTTTTATTGAGTGGGGGCCCCATGATGATAAAAAATATCTTCCAACATGGGCCATGTACGATTTTTTAGTATCATGATAAGGCTCGAGAGTGTCTTTTCTCATGTTCTAAATCCCTTTGAGCTGTCGGATAACCAACTCGGAGTCGCCATAGATCTTGAGCTGCTTTAAGTCGAGGTCGATGGCTATCTCCAACCCACTTATAAGGGCCTGATATTCTGCCTCGTTATGAGAATCAGCCTCGGTGAGAGAAAACGAAAGTGGCAATACTCCTCCTTTTGGGGTTAAAAATACCACTCCAGTGCCTCTTCGATCGGATTGGAAGGCTTCGTTGAAGTACAATTCCCACACATGAGGAAGCTCTACACAGAATACTTCTTCATCAGGGAGGTCGCTTGATAAGGGAGATTTCGTCGGTACAGGGTGTGCTATGAGAAAATCAGCCAAGGCTTGGCCCTTGACGGCTTTTTGTGGGATATACGTGATGTCAAATTCCATCAGTAATAATGCCCACTTAGCAAGGCGTCTTGACAAGCATGGGAGCATCATTAGGAACTTTACAGGGTCTGCTTTTAATATCAGTTTCACTTCATGACCAAGCAAGTAGTGGCAAAGTTTTTGTACTACAAAGATCAGGGCTAAGCACATCTTCTCTATGGGGGGATAATTCTTCTCGACCCCTTGCATCTTACGACTGAGTTAGTACAATGCCGTTTCTTTTCCCTCATCATTGTTTTGTACCAATAATACCCCGAGTGACTCATCCAGGGTAGTCACGTATAGGATGGGAGGTCTTCACAATATTGGTGTAAAGAGTACTGGAGGATTGAGTAAATAATGCTTGATTTCATCAAGGGCCGCCTGACCTGCTTCATCCTAGATGAATGGGGTATCCTTCTTCAACAGGTGCGTGAAAGGCCTGCAGCGACTTGAGAGGTTTGAGATAAACCTGCAGATATACTAGTTGTCGTTGAGGAGAGTGTAGCTCTCGCAACGTGGTTAGTGACGACATTTCTTGGATCACCTTTATCTTGACTGGTTCAACTTCAAGCCCTCGATGTCTGACAATGAACCCCAAGAGCTGTCCCGAACGCACACCAAAAGCACATTTTAGCGGGTTCATTTTAAGTTAATGAAGGCGTAATCGCTCAAATATCTTTTGCAGATCTATCGTGTGAGCATCCTTCTCTTCAGAATCTACCACCAAGTCATCTCCATAACATTTGATCTCTTTGTACATCATGTCCTTGAAGATGGTTCGCCATTGCTCTTTGGTTTGTGGCACCCGCATTCTTTATTCTAAAAGGCATCATTGTGTAATAGAAGACCCCTTTTGGAGTTAAGAAAGGCGTGGCTTCCTCATCTTCGGGTGCCATCTGTATCTGATTTTACCCGGAGTATCCATCCATGAAGGAGAAGATCTGACACTGGGTCGTAGAGTCGATGAGCATCTCAGTGAATGGCAAGGGGAAGTCATCCTTGTGACAGGCGGTATTGAGGTCACAAAAGTTAATGCAGACCCTGATTTGGCCATTCTTCCTCTTAACTGGAACAACATTTGCTAGCCATTTCGGGTACTTGACTTCATGAATGAAGCCTACTTGTCTGGGTTTGGTTACTTCGGCATCTAGTTGCACTTTGAGGTCAGGCCTAAACCTTCTTGATTTCTGCTTGATAGGTTTGACAGTCGGATCAATGCCGAGTTGGTGAATGGAAACTTGAGGGTCTAAACCAGGCATCTCATGGTATTACCAACCAAAGACGTCTTAGTTTGCTTGCAAGAAAGTAGTGAATTTGTCTGTTTCTTTTGTAGACATATTTGCCGAGAAGAAAGGAGGCTTAGAGCGGGCTTCATCCCCTAGATTTATTTTCTTGAGTACATCTGCTGTGGCTTGACCCCCTTCTTCCCATTCTTCTAGGGCCTCTTGCAACTCTTCCTCATTGTCTTCAGAGGTCCTTTCATTAACCTCAAGTGTGGAGACCCATGATCCTGACATTTCTGCCTCCAATAGAGCTCCAGGGTAGGTCATAATTTTTGCACCTTTCTCGAATTGAAAAATACAAGGGTCTTCCTCAAACATGGACTACATATCAGGCTGCAAGCGTTTGACTTTACAGGGAAATTGAGATTCAACGATTGTGGGGAGAGAAGAGTCCTCGTACGAATTGCACGACCTTTTCATGGGTGACTGCTGTGTTTACCCCTCGATGACTGGCACTTCGTAGACTTGTACCATGTGGCAAGCTTCCTGAGAGTAGAGGTTTTGCCCTCTTGATTCTCTCAATCTTTGTTCGAAGTCGAGCTCAGGGGGCACTAGAGTTTCCTTGGCTTTGAATTTTTGTGCTTCTTTGAAGAAGATTGCTCTGATTTGGCTTTAATTGGCAAGGCATCAACAACTGTTAAGAATCTAGCTGCCTGGGCCAGGGTCTTTTTCAACCGCATTCGTTGCGTCCTTCTTATGTTGATTCCTTCAAATTCTCTATCGAGAGCCTCGAAGTTCGGACATTTCAAGGTTGTACCTACAGGAGACAAAGGAGAAGAAAGATGAGAACTAGAAGAAGAAGAAGGAGAAGGGTTAGAAAGTGGGGGACTTTTAAGGTCGTTCCCCTCATTGGACCGATCTGGGCAGCTTTTTACGTCATCGCCAGGGTTGGACGTGTGAAGGGAATCTTTCAGGTCTTTCGCCAGCTTAGACCATTGGGGAGTGCTGTTAATGTCATCACCCTCATTAGAAATACTCTGAGGATAAGATGACTCGGGAATGTCCTTTTGATGGGATGAGGAAGAAAGGAGGATCGTGCTAGGGATAAAGTCCATTAAAGTTGGCAGTGGGGAAAGGGGCCTGAGAAACTCCTACTCGACTGGCGATTGAGCCGTCTTGTTTATCCGACGAGCAGCCCTTGGTGCACGTCTCCTTATGGTTTTCTGAGATGGTGCTGGATTCGTCTGGCTAGGCTTGTGAACAGCCCTAGCTTGGCGAACTTCTTCTCTCCTTAAAGACTTGAGTCTACTTCGCCCATGGTGGACTAGACATGGCTAGGAAGCCGAGGGTTCAGCAGGCTCTGAATCATTATTACGCGAGTCTTGTGTTCTTGCACCAATGGAGCAGTGACTTGGGGTGCACTTATTGGATGTCGTATGACTCCTGACATTCCCATATTTTCTTTGTGAGTATATTATGGAAATTTGTGCATTCTCACAAGTAGGGGCCCCATATCTAGTGGTATGGGCACCAACGGTCTTCAGTTCCCCGAGCAAGGCATCAGGGCTACCTTGTCGGTTTTCATGTGATTAGGCTTTCATGAAGCATTATAACATAAAAGGTGTGAAGCATACTAGGGGCTTCATCTTCTTCTTGGATGATTACTGTGTGGGAGGCTTCTGCTGCGCTGAATGCCTTCTTTAGGTCCTCAAGCTTTATCTGACCCTTCTGAATCAAGGCCTCAATGATATCCTTGAGCTTGAAGTAATCATTTGTGGGGTGATCGATCCTTCGATGGTACGCATAGTAATTTTCCTGAGTATTGAGCCCAGCTTGCTCAGGGAACTTGGTCTTTGGAAGCTTGATCATATTCTGTTCTAGCAACAATCGGATTAGCGCAGGGACCCTTTCTTTCTCAAAGGGGTAGACCTTGATCCTATGCCTGGCCCTATAGTCATCCCGATTAAGATTCGCTGATCTGGTTACTCGATTGTATGACTGTTGTTGCTTACCTGCCTGAGGCATTGACTTTGCTGCGCTGACCCCTTTGGAGAGGTCCAAAGTTTGGGAAAGAGCCTTCTTTAGATCACTGACCGTGACGGTTGCATTGATTACTCCTTTTTGTTGGCTGTCCCGGTTGTCCCTTGAGCTTGCAGGCTGTTGTCGTGACCCACCGTGGTGGCGTGATGGGCTTTCTATGCGGACTTATTTAGAGATCAGCTTTAACATGGAAGTCGGGTTGGAGGCCTCAACATGTAGAGTGATTTTACGTTGCATGTTCTGCACACAAGTTTGAACTGCTTCCTTCTCAAGCATAGGATTGGGATGGTGAGCAGCTAAATTTCTCCACCTTGATATGAACTAGTCCATGAGCTCATCAGGGTCTTAGGTCAGGGTGAGAAGTTCGATGGTTTGAACCTCTCTCTCGACCTCATAGAAATGCTGGCGAAAGAGTTTCTCCATTTCCTCCCAAGTATGCACTGAGTTTGGGGGAAGTAGAGCATACTACTGAAAAGCTGGGCCATCAAGGGTTTAAACAAACTGAGGAAGAAGGAGTCTCCCATCAGTAGTTGTTTCTTGACACCCTGCTTTGAAGTAGGAAATATGCTGATTCAACGACGTGGTTCTGTTGAATAGGGGAAACTTCCCTTTCTTATAATCTGAGAGAAAGGGTACTTGGTCAATATATGATGAGTACGGCCTTTGATAAGGCGTTGCACCCTGTATCCTCAGAATTTGTCTGTTCTTTAAGCTATAAGTAACCATAGCATGGATGTATGCTTGCGAGATGGGGTGAGGGACATAGTTGTCCTGTGAGGCAGGGGGAAGGGACTGCCTTGGAGGGGCACCATCTGAGTGGTGGGAATTGACCTCATGGTTAGCTTATTGTCATGCGACATCTATACGATCAATATTCTTCATCATCGCGTGGACCATATCTTCGAATTTGTTCATGCGATCTTCCTGCGAGTCAGGTTTGTTTATAACCATCATGCTAACTGTTTCTCCCGGGAGGTCAGCCTTAATTACGGCTGAGGGCTTACGAACTTGACGGGTCGCGCGAGGCAGATCGGTTAGCAGGGGTCAACATGTCCTGACTAGACTCGACTCTTATATGCATATCACGTGAGGACCGGTTCTCGACGGTCTTGGGACTGTGGCTGCTGAGTGGCTAGGTCATCTTCTATGACACTAACCACCATGCAGGGCTCATGTACTTCTTCTTCAGGCTTCGTCATCCGAAGAGGTAGTGAGGGTCATAAGAGTTGGTTGCCCTGAGCAGAATTTGCAAACCTCTATCGCATTTAGTTTTGAGGTTTTGATGGACCTCGCTCCAAAACTGTGATTTGGACTATGGCTGGTCGTCTCTTCTTGCACAAAAGAGAGCTGTCTCCATCATGTGCGGCAAAGGATGAGGGCCACGGATTGGAGTCATCTTGGGTCGAGGAGGATGAAGGACTCGATCTTCCATCAGGTCTTTGTCCCGAGCTCTCTTATGAGCTTCAGAGAATGACCGAAATGATGGGGCTAGTTCAGGATGGTAATCTTGGGGAAGGTCTTCGAGTACCAAGGCTGGAGGTGCTTGCTCGAAGAAGGAGGAGCAGGCAAGAGCAGGGTTGACCCATGAGAACGCCTAAGTTGAGGGTGAGGGATTGTCTATGACGGCGACGTGTGTGCGCCCCTTGAAGAAGGATCACGGGGGACCTGGGGGTCAGCCCGGGCTCTAGCCAGTGATCTGGCCGTAGGAGGAGGAGTACTGCGAGTAGGTGTCAGTAAGAGAATAGGTGGAGGCCTGCCCCTTACAGGGTGTTCTTGTGTGTGATGGGTAGGAGGGTGAGAGGGTCACCTCCTGTGTACAGGGGTTGGCGCAACAATGGGGTTGACGCAACAATGGTGTTGCCCCGAGCAGCGGGATGCACATGAACAACGTGTACAGGACCCGACCTTGGGAGGTCTGTTCTTGGACGCTGACTTAAAGAAACATAAGGGTTGCCCCAAGGTGTGGCTCGAGTGGATGACCAACAAGCCTTATGGTGGGTGTAAGAGGTGGAGGCCGCAGGGCCTCCGCCTTGATGTGTCGAGCCTCTAAGGAAACAGACTCGTGGTGGTGCAAGAATGTGGGGGGTAGCCTTGCAAGCTGCAAAAGCAATGACAACTTGTTTGACTTTTGCATAGAGGGATTAGGCAGCCTTCTGGCATACCTCGGCAATACGACCGACAAATGACTTGCCGGTGGCAGGGTGTGTGCTATGTGCTGCAACAGTAGTGCTGCCGATGAAAGGGGCCTTGGTGGAAGTTCCACCAGAGCTAGGAGATGGGGAGATAGAGACCTTTAATTCCCTCCTCACACTAATCCAGGTTAAGACCTGGGAGCTAAACCTGAGGTCTTTGCTCAAAAGGAGGGTTGGGAACGAAGTTCGAGGAACTTGTTCCTTGGGAAGACTCGCGAATGCGGGGATAAGAAAATCTCTGATCCAGATAAACGGGTTACAGAACTTGGAAGCCATCAGCGCAGATACAAAAAATAAAAGGAGAAACTTAGCCAAACATGCACAATCCGACTAAGGGGTAGTAAGTCTCAAGTGGAGTGGCCAAGCTGGTTAGGTTCCTCGATCTCGCCCTTCGGATCTGGATGATCAGGCAACACACGTCTCGGGTTTCAGGGGAACCCGAGACTTTGAGATGGCTCTCTCGGGAACCTTGCTCAAAAATAAGGGCAGGTGGACCAACCTATGATAGAGGAATTTAAGGTGGGTTTGGGACTTACTCGGGTTGGCTCGCGTGGGCACCCTCTTAGATCACGAAGAAAACCCCCCATTCGTAAAAATGGTTCAGAATCGCCTCCCTTGGCATGTATTCTCATGTTCCCGCAATCACACAAATATGGCGAATGTTATAAGACAAGTGGGTCAAAGGATCCCACTTTGCCTTCGGGCGAATGTACACAGGTGTGAACATTCAAAAGATGAGAAGAATGAGAGGATGAAGATTAGGGTGAGAAGAATTTGATCGAGTGGTGAGATTGACACAGTGACTTGACTAGTAGCTAATTGACCTGTCGTGGTAATAAAATATGCTTGGTAGCTTAGACCGGCTCAACAGAGTTACTACTAGATGACTGTACCAATACTGACTAGCTAAACACAATGTCTTGTCTACCGTGACAATAAAGCGGGCATATTAACTATGGTCGGCACAACAACATTACAGCTAAACAACATGACTACTATTGAAAGCTAGTCTTAACCCTTCTTTATCAAACGAGAGAGTAAGAGAAAGAAAGAAAAAGAACAGAGAGGGAGAAGAGAGGAAGAGAGGAAGATAAAAGAGAAGAAGAAACAGAGCAGGATAGAAAACCATGAGACGAGAAGAGTAGAGAAAAGCGAAGGAAAGGAGGAGGACCACATAGACGGGAATGAGAGTAGGAGAGAGAAAACTCAAACAACAATGGCTTCCAATGGCTGTGAAATAAAGAAAGAAGGGAGAGAGAATGCAGGTGGCAATGGACTTACATCGACTATCAGAAGAAAGAGGAGAAGGAAACCTCATACAACAATGACTTCCATCGGTTGTGAAAGAAAGGAAGAAAGAGAGAGAAACACAAGCGGCAATGGGCTCTCACCGGTTGCGATAGAAGATAAGAAAGAAAGAGAACCCAGGTGACGCAGGTGGTGACAGAAGAGAAGAAAGAAAGAAAACCTAGGCGGCGCTAGGCTTGTGCTAGCTGTGGCAGAAGAGAAAAAAGAAAGAAAACCCAGGCGACGCTAGGCTTGCATTGGCTGTCACAGAAGAGAAAAAAGAAAGAAAACCTGGGCGGCGTTAGGCTTGCGCCACTCGGGCTAAGGCCTGGCTCATTATTCACGTCTCAGGAGCAGGAAGGCATCACACCAGACAATAAGTCTGCCATGCGTGAATTGAAAAAGAGAAGCAGAGAAGCAGGGAAAGAAGAACATGATAGGCCTGAGGAGAAAGAGAGAGAAAGAGTTAAAAATGAAAGAATGAATGAAAAGGGGAGAGAGACAAAGGGAGACAAAGATAAGAAAAGAGGAGAGAGAACGGGAGATAGAGATGAGAAAATAGGAGAGAAAGAGAGATAGAGATGAGAGAAAAAAGAGGAGAGAGAAAGTTACCATATCAAAGGGTACCAATGCTTTTCTTCTCTCTCCTCTCTCTCTCTCTCTCTCTCTCTCTCCATGACGCACCCACGAACTCAAGGAAAAAATTGAAATCTTATTGATCAATGCGTAAAATGAACTAACCCTCTTTAGAATTAGGTTTAGCATGTTTATATAGAATTGGGCCCAAACATGAGTGGATGCCCAAACACTACCTAAAATAGAACATAATTATAATTTAATTGAAGTAAAAGAAATTCCAAAAATGGGTAAAAAAGGACTATTTTGCCCATGTCTAACAATAATTGAAATTCCAGAGCAGTCCCTGCTACTGCTCGAGAACTTGCGTGTTCTTACATGACTGATCCGGGGTTGCTCTGATGCCCATTTGATAGAAAGGTGATTGTTTTCTTCTAGGGCTCTACATGACGATCGATTTGATACCAACTTTCAGCCATGAATTATATTTTTAAGTCATGATCGTGAGACTTGAATTTTAGATGAATCTTGAAAAATTTGGATCAATAGTGCGCTCGTTCCATGATGTTCTTCTTTCGTTTCTTAGCTAAATCACACTGAGCATTCTGTCATGACCATGTTGTAACAAACGCAACTCAATTTCGTGTCCGGATGAAGATTTTTTTGTCTTGAATTTTTGGCAAGAATCTTGAAATCCGACGGTCGGAATTTACAGCAGTTTCGATGCCTCCTTGTGTGAAATCCAACCATTGATCATACACAGGGTTTCGATCAGAGATAGCCTCAAACCTTACACACATAATGCAATTGGTTTCACATGTCGATTGGGTATGCGAGCTTCGTGATTTGGCAGCAGAAGTGAGGCGTGCTACTGCTTAATTTTCTTCAATTTATATTCACGGATCATCAACTTCTCTCTATTTTTTCTCCCTGCTCGGGCATCATCACTAAACGTACCACCTATCAAAATGCTTGTCACGATGAAACGAACATGCTCACAAAATTTGAGCGTGATCCGACTTAGAACGAGTGAGTTATAGGCCTCGAACGTTACTGCCCGTGACTGTGAAATAGCCACCTTTTGGTGCACGGTGGCCACATGGGAATAGTGTGCGCCCTACCCCTTTTCGATATTTTACCCATAACTTTGTCCTGGGTTTTCGACAGTGCTAAATCCAATGGCCGTGGTTCCACAGCTGTTGACCTGCCAAAAATATAGTTCAAGTTATAGGGTCCATTTCAGGGTGCTAGAGGTCGATTTTGCTGAAATTGTTTCTTGTGTTCACTGCCTTAGATATGTCTGATTGCAATGAAACTTGGCAGGTGGCTTTTTAGAGTGCTTATGAAGACCTTGACCAATTCCGAGGCCATTATAAGACTGTCGCAATTTCCACTGTATGCTGAGGCTTTATTGATCTGCTTCCTCTTTATTCCGCATCAGGGACCAAGGTGTTGAAAAATGTGTTCAAACAATGAGTCTTCAAAGTTCCTACTCGTGACTGTGAAAACCAGTCTCCTTTAATGGAGATTGGTGTAGGGAGGCTGCACAGGAGTTGCATGCGACCTACCTTTTTTTAATGTTTCACCCATAACTTTGTCTTGGGATGTCCGTTTAAGCCGAAACTTGACCCCTATGGGTTTTTGACCGTGCTGGATCTAATGGTGGTGGTCCAACATCTGTTTGATGCACCAAAAATAGAGTTCTAGTTACGAGGTCAATTTCAGCGTGCAAGAGGCTAATTTTTCAAAAATTAGTTCTTTGTCTACGCTGCCTTAGACATTTCGGATTGTGACGAAACTTGGAAGGTGGTCTTTTGGAGTGCTTTGGAAGATTTTGACCCGTTTTGGGACAATTCTACGACTGTCAAGCATTCCATTGTTTGTCAAGGCTTTATTCACCGGCTTCTCTTTTATTTCACATCGAGGACCTAAGGTGCTGAAAATGTCTTCAAGTAGCTTGCCCCGTCGACTGTTGTGCTTTGAGAGAAGAGAGAAGGAAAAAATTCCGAAAATTTCCTTCGACTTTATTACTTTTTTCTTCCTAGCTACAAGACCATGTGAACGTCGAGGAGATCCACTCACTGCTATAACTAGGATGCTCAGACGTTTGGATGCAATGTACAGGTCCATCAATGAAGACTTAGGGGGAGAAGAGAGTTTTGACGGATCCTATCAAAGTCCTCACCCTCGCGTGGACTCTTTGTGATTCTGACAGTTGAGGATTTTGTACGGACCTCGTTGGTCAAAATTAGGCCTGTCTGGCAGTGGAGTGTCATGCTTAATTGCATTTTTCCCATTTAGTCTGGGTTTGTTTATTTTGTTGTTTATTTTGGATGGTCCGTTGAAGGGCCTTCTGTTGGCGGCTGTCTGTGTTTCGCACCAGATTTTGCTTGACGGACAGGGTACCTCAGTTTATCGAGTTGACCGGCTTAGGTATAACCCCTGCTTACTGCTAGCAGTTTCAATAATCAGGATACCTCTCTTCTTTATTTGAGGCGACCCTTGAGGGCACAATCCTGTTGCTGTATAACAAGTCCAAGGTATGGCTGACATGGCTTTCTTGAGAAACTTTTCAGCATCTTAGAGTGTGTTAGTGACCTTCTGGGAATGGTGCTCTTCTTCATGAGACTTATCTTGCCTTCTTGGCTTTTCTTCTGTCCTTCGAGTCCTTTTGCCAATGGACTTAGGCTGTTGGCATCTTCTTAAAGCTCATATGTTTTTTGTCCTAGTATCGAGTATTCTGACACCATGGATTTTCCTTCTTGAATGCTAGCTGAAGCTGCATATGGTTAGGTGCCTTGATCTCACCCTTTCGATCTGGATGATCTGACGGCACGTATCTTGGCTTTCAAGGGAACCCGGGACTTGAGATTGCTCTCTCAGGAACCTTGCTTAAGAACAAGGGCAGGTATACCAACTTATGAGAGAGGAATTTAAGGTGGGTTTGGGACTTGCTCGGGTTGGCTTACAT
Source organism: Amborella trichopoda (assembly GCF_054954075.1). Taxonomy (NCBI): domain Eukaryota; kingdom Viridiplantae; phylum Streptophyta; class Magnoliopsida; order Amborellales; family Amborellaceae; genus Amborella; species Amborella trichopoda. The sequence goes on from NC_142344.1 coordinate 33,725,418, forward strand.
GGGCACCCTCTTAGATCACGAAAAAAACACCCCAGTTCTACAACTGGTTCAGAATCGCCTCCCTTGGCCTGTATTCTCATGTTTCTGTAATCACACACATATGGTTAATTTTACAAGACAAGTGGGCTAAAGGACCCCACTTTGTCTTTAGGCGAATGTACACAAGCGTGCACATTCAATGGAGAAAGACGAGAGATGATGAGATGAGGGTTGAGAGAAAGAAGAAGAATTGAAGAAAAGAAAAGACAGAGACATTAGACCAGGTGACTAGCCTAGCATAGTGGCTAGATTGGCCTAATAATTGACCTGATGTGGTAACAAGATGGGTACGGTAACGTAGACCAGTGCATTGATAATACTACTCAACAATAGAACACCAACACCAACCAGTCTAGCATAATGGCTAGTTCGTCGCGGCAGCAAGACGGGCACCGTAACTTAGATTGGCACAGTGGCAGTACTGCTCGACTATGACACTACCGTGTCAGTGCTAGACTTGTCCCTTGATCAAATGAGAGAGATCGAAGAAAGAAGAAAGAGAGAAAGAAGAGAGATAGAGGGATGTAGATAAAAGAGAGAGAGGAGAAAAGAGATAAAAGAAGAGAAGGGGAAGAGCGAAAAGAGGGAGAAAGAAGAAAGAGAAAAGAGAGAGAAAAGAAGAGAGAGAAAGGAGGGAGAGAAAGGAGAGAGAAAGAAGAGAGAGAAAGTAGAGAGAGAAGAGAGAGTAAAGAAGAGAGAGAAAGGAGAGAGAAAAGAGAAAGAAAGCATGAGCGATGATCGGCTTCCGTTGTCCATGAAAGAGGAAGAGACCAGAGAGAAAGAACATGGATGGCAATGGACTTCCACCGCCCATGTCAAAGAGAGATGAATGAGAAAGGAATGTCATATACGGCGATGAGCATCACCGTGCACAACATAGGAAAGGAGAAACTTAGACAAAGGCCCTGCCCGCCACTCCTGACCCAACTCACTGTGCATATCTACAGAGGATAAGGGAGGACTGAGAATGTCATGCCCGACGATGAGCATCACCGTGCATGACTAGAGAGGAAAGAGAAAGGAGATAACAAAGTGAGGGAAAGATTGAGAAGAAGAAAGAGAGTTTTGGGAAGAGAAAGAGAGAAGAAATGAAAGAAGAGAGAATAAAGGAAAGTGAAGAGAGGGATTAGAGAAATAGGAGGAGAAAGAAGGAAAGAGAGAGAATAAAGGAAAGTGAAGAGAGAAGAAGCATGAGGAAAGAAGAGAGCAAGAAACACGCACGACACTTCCACCACTGTGTGTGTCAGAGAGAGAAGAAAATAGTGAGAGAGATTCATGCACGATGCTACCATCATCGTGTATGTTTAGACAGAGAGAGACAGAAAAATAGAGCAGAGAGAGAAGGGAGAAGAAAGGAGAGGAGAAAGAATGAGAAGGGAGAGTAAAAGGAGGAGCGAAGGATGCAAAGAGGAAGGAAGAAGATGAGAAACAAAGAGAGAGAGAGACATGCGCAGCGCTGATCAATGCCACACATATTTGAGAGGGATATGAGAGAGAAGGAGAAAAGAAGAAGAAGAGGGAGAAAGAGAGAATGAAAGACATGCACAACGATGGTCATTGTTAGGCATGTTTGAGAGGGAGGTGAGAGAAAGAGATAGACGAGAGGAAGAGAGAGAAAGAGAGAAATGAGGAGAGAGAAATGAGGAGGAAAGAGAAAATTACCTTCACTGAGGAATACTAGACTTTTTCTTCTCTCTCCTCTCTCTCTCTCTCTCCAAGACATGCCTCTCAAACTCAATGGAAAAACTGAAACTTTATTCATCAATTGAAAGTATGAGGGGGAGGGGGAGGCTTTTACAATTAGGTTCATCATGTATTTATAGAATTGGGCCCAAACATGGGTGGATGCCAAAAAACTATCTCAATTGATGATAATTACAATTTAATTAAATAAAAATAAAATCTTAAAAGGGTGCAAAATGATTGTTTTGCCCCTGCCTAACAATTCATGGAATTTCAAAACAATCCATGCGCTGCCTTAGAATCTGTGTAATCTTCCGTGGATGGTTCGGGGTTGCTCTGGTCCCTGTTTGTTCGAAAGATGATTGATTTCTTGTAGGGCCTGGCATGGCGATCAATTTGATACCAACTTCGAGCCGTGGATCGTGTTTTTAGGCTACGATCATGTGACTTGAACTTCATGTGAATCTTGAAAACTTCTGATCGATATTGTGCTTGTTTCTTGATATTTTTTCATGATTTATTCACTGGATCACACTAAGCATGTCGTCACGATCGCGTGGCAACAAAGCAGTTTGATTTTATGCTCGGATGAAGATTTTGCAGTCTTGAGTTTTTGGCCGAAATTTACAGCAAATTCGACTAGGTCATGTGTGAAATCCAAGAGCTCATCATGTACGGGGTTCAGACCAATGGTAGCCCCGAACCTTATGCACACGATGTAATTGGTCTCGAGTCGATCTGATGCGCGAACGTCGTGATTTGACCCTCAAGAGAGGCATGTCGGAATGAGTGAGATATGGCCGCCAAAAGTCACTGTCTGAGACTGAAAAATTAGTCACCATTAATGGTGATTTGGTGCAGGAAGGGTGCATGAGGAATAGTGTTCAGCCTACCCCTTTTCACTATTTTAACATAACTTTATCTTGGAGCTCCAAATGAAGCCGAAACTTGACCCATAAGGATTTCAACCGTGCCAAATCCAATGAAGGTGGTCTCATAGCTGTTTGACACACTGAAAATATATTTCTAGTGATGGGGCCCGTTTCAGGGTGCTAGAGGCATATTTTTTCGAAATTGTTTCTTTATCTATACTGCCTTAGACATGTCGGATTACGACTAAACTTGGCAAGTGTCATTTTGAAGAGCTTATGAACATTTGCACTTATTCTGGGACAATTATGAGATTTTCAAGAATTCCACTGTTATTCAGGTTTTATTGACCGGCTTCTCTTTTTATTCGACGTCGGGGACCCAAGGTGCAGAAAAATGCCTTCAAACAGCTTGTCCCACTAAATGTTGTGCTTCGAGAGAAGTGAGAAGGATAACATTCGAAAAATTTCCTTTGGGTTTATTACTTTTTTCTTTCTAGCCACAGGACCACGTGAACATCGAGTAGATTCACGCAATGTTGTAACTAGGATGCTTAGACGTTTGGAAGCAATGTACAGGTCTATCTGTTGAGACTTTAGGGGGAGAAGAGACTTTTTGAGGGATCGTATCGAAGTCCTCACCCTCAAGGGACTATTTGTGATTCTGACAGCTTAGGATTTTGTACGGACCTCGTTGGTCCGAATCAAGCCCGTCTAGCAGTCGAGTGCCATGCTGAAGAGAATTTTTCCCATTTGATCAGGGTTTGTTTATTTTGTTTATTTGTTGTGGTGGTTTGCTGAAGGGCCTTTGGTTGGCGTCTGTCAGCATGGTGCACTAAATTGTACTCGGTGGGCAAGCTACCTTAGTTTATCGAGGTGACCAGTTGTGGTTATAACCCCTGCTTACTGCTAGTAGTTTTGTTTACATAATAGGTCCAAGTTCTGGCTGACTTGGCCTTCTTGAGGTATCTTCAGCATTTTGGAATGTGTTAGTGACCTCGTGCGAATAATGCTCTTCCTCATGAGACTTGTCTTGACTTCTATGCGAGTCTTCTTTCCCTCGAGTCCATTTGTAAATGGACTTAGGCTATCGAAATCTAGCTTAATGCTCATATTTTTGGGTTCTGGTATTGTGACACCAGGTATTTTTCTTTTGAATTCAGGCTGAAGCCGCCTGTCAACGCAAGTGCTACATTAACCAGCTTATTGGCCCAAGCGTCCTTTGCGGATTTTCACTTGGACTTAGGAAGCAACGCCATAGAGACGGTTTTCACCAACTTCCTTTTTATTCGGGCTCTTTTACCCGTGACCTTTTCAGCGATGTCCACCCTTATTTTTTTTTTTTACTCACAGTGCCCTTTTCAGGTTTTCACAGTGCTCAGGTCTTTTATTTACGAAACTCTCTTACTCATGGTTTCGTGACCATGACCATCTGTCATTTGGACTTATGACATTCCCTTTTCTAGGTATACATGTTTGAAGACAATTTTTATCACCTTGGTCCTTGATGCGAAATAAAGAGAAAGTCGTTCAATATAGCTTGACATAAAGTTGAATTCTCGACAATCTCAGAATTGCTCCAAAACAAGTCAAAATATTCTTAAGCACTTCAAAAGGCCACCTGCCAAGTTTTGTTGCAATCCTACATGTTTAAGGTAGTGTAGACAAAGAAACACTTTCAGAAAAATCAGCCTCAAGCACCCTAAAACAGACCCCATAACTAGGATAATATTTTTAGTGAGTTAAAAAGCTATGAGACCACCATCATTGGATCCGACACGGTCGAAAACCCCTATGGGTCAAGTTTTGGCTTAATCAAGTACTCCAAGACAAAGTTATGGGTAAAATACCAAAGAGGGGTAAGCCTCACACTATTCTTGTGCTGCCTTCCTACACCAAATCACCATTAAAGGTAGCTATTTTTACAATCTCAAGCAGTGAATTTCGGGGCCATATCTAACTTGTCCCGAGTCGGATCACGCTCAAATTTTGTGAGCGTGTTCGTTTCATCAAGATGAACGTTTTGATATGTGGTACGCCCCATGACAATGCTCGAAAGAGGAGAAAATCTAGAGAGACGTTGTTGATCCGTGAAGAGATTTGCAGGAAAATCAATAGCATCACGCCTAGCTCGAAAGGTCAAATCACGCGCTCGCGCATCGGATTGACGCGAGACCAGTTCCATCGTGTGTGTAAGGTCTAGGGCTATCTCTGGTCCGAACCCTTTACATGATGAATAGTTTGATTTTGCACACGAAGCCAATAAAGTGAATTTAAATTCTGACATCGGAATTTCGGATTCCTTTCATAACCCAAAAGTTTCGAAATCTTTGTCCGGGCACGAAATCAAGCTATGTTTGTTGCCACGCGATCATGATGGCATGCTAAGTGTGATCCAGTGAAGAAATCATGGAAAACATCAACAAACGAGCGGACTATCGATCAGAAGTTTTCAAGATTCATCCAAATTTCAAGTCACATGACGTGGCTTAAAAACACCATCCATGGCTCGAAGTTGGTATCAAATCGATCGTCATGTAAAGCCCTATAAGAAAACAATCATCTTTCAATCAAACGAGCACCAGAGCAACAATGGATCATCCATGGAAGATCACATACGTTCTAAAACAGCAACAGGGACTGTTTTGGAATTCTATGAATTATTAGACAAGGGCAAAACAATCATTTTACACCCATTTTTAGAATTTATTTTAATTCAATTAAATTTTAATTATCATCAATTGAGATAGTTTTTGGGCATCCACCCATGTTTGGGTCCAATTCTATAAATACACCCATGTTTGGGTCCAATTCTATAAATACACGCTAAACTTAATTGTAGAGGGCTTTTTTCCTCTAGCAGACTAATTCCCCCTTAGACTTTCAATTGATCAATAAAGTTCATGTTTCTTCTTTTAGTTCGTGGGTGCGCCTTGGAGAGAGGGAGAGGAGAGAGAAGAAAAGGGTCTGTACCTTACAATAAGGTAATTTTCTCTCTCTTCCTCTCATCTCTATCACTTTCTCTCTCCTTCTCTTATCACTATTTCTTTCTCTCTCCTCTTCTAGTCTCTATCTTCCCCTCTCCTCCTTTTCTCTCTCTCTTGCTTCCTCCCTCTCTTCTTTCTTCTCCTTTTCTCGACTTTTCTCTCTTCTCCTTTTCTCGACTTTTCTCTCTTCTTCTCTATTAAAATGCACAGTTGTGGTAGAGCTGTGAATGTCATCTTCTTCCTTCTCTTTCTCTAACCCAAACAGTGATGGCAACACTATGTGTGTCCCATTCTCTCTCTTTCTTCTTCTTATCTTTCTTTGTCTTCTCTTTCTTCTTCTTCTCGATCTTTCTCTCTATTCCTCTTTAACTGAATGTGCATGGCAATGGCAGCGCCATGCACGAATCCCTCTCTTCCTATCTTTTCTATCTCACACTCACGGTGATGGCAACGCCATGTGCATTTTCCTCTCTCTCTACTTCTCTATCTCACAGACATGATGATGGCAATGCTTTGTGCATTTTCCTCTCTCTCTTCTTTTCTATCTCACACACATGAAGATGGTAATGACATGTGCATTTTTCTCTCTCTTCTTCTCTATCTCATACACACGGCGATGGCAACGCCATGTGAATTTTCTTGTCTCTCTTCATCTCTATCTCACACACACGGCGATGGCAACGCCGTGTATGTTTTCTTCTCCCTCTTATTCTCTATCTCACACACATGGTGATGGGAATGTTGTGTGCGTCTTCTTCCCCTCTTCTTCTCAATCTCACACACACGGAGATGGCAATGCTGTGTGCATTTTCTTCTCTCTCTTCTTCTTCTTCTTTTTTTCCTTCTTTCTGTATTCTCTCTCTGCTCTATTTTTCTCTCTGTCTCTCTCCATCTGAACATGCACGATGATGACAATGCCGCACACGCGTCTCTTTCTGTACTTTCTTCCTTTTGCTTTATCTTTCTCTATGTCTCTCTCTGTCTAAACGTGCATGGCGATGGTAATGTCGTGCACGAATCTCTGTCTCTATTTTCTTTCCTCTCTGACACGCACACCGGTCGCAGCGTCGTGCGTACCTCTTTTCTATTCTCTTTCCTTAATCTCTCTTCTCTCTTTCTTAATCTCTCTCTACTTTCCTTTTCTTCTTTCGCTTCTATAGAAGTCTCTCTTTGTCTTTCTTTCTCTCACCCTGATACTCCTTTTCTCTCTCCTCTCTAGTGGTGCACGATGATTCCCATCGCTAGGCGTAATACTCTCATTCTTCCCTTATCCTTTGGAAACATGCACATTGAGCTGGGTCTTAACTCGAGTGGTGGGCCGGGCCTCTTTCCAAATTTGTCCTTTCCCATGTTGTGCATGGCAATGCTCATCGTCGTGCATAACACTCCTTTCTCATTCCTATCTCTTCTTTTATCATGGACGGGGGAAGTCCATCGTCGTCCATGCTTCTCTCTTCTTTTCTCTCTCTTCCTTTCTCTCTTCTTTCTCTCTTCCTTTCGCTCTCTTCTTTCTCTCTCTTCTTTTTTATTTCTTCTTTTATCTCTCTCTTCTTATCTCCCTTCTTTCTCTTTCTTCTTCTTCTCCCTCTTTCTTTTAACCAAAGGAAAAGTCTAGCACTGCCACAGTAGTCTCGTCATCGAGTAGTATTGTCGCCGTGCCTATCTTGCTTCCATATCAAACTAGCAGTTGTGTCCGGCCGGTTGGTGTTGGTGTTTTGTCATCAAGTAGTACTGCCGCCATGCAGATCTGCGTTACCATGCCTGTTTTACTACCACGTCAGGTCAACCATCATGCCAATCTAGCCACTATGCTTGGCTAGTCACCCGGTCAAATGTCTCTTTCTTTTCTTCCTTCTCCCAACCTTCATCTCATCTTATCTGCTCTTTTCTCCTTTGAATGTGCAAGCCTTATGTACATTCACCCAAAGAAAAGGTGTGATCCTTCGACCCACTAGTCATGTAAAATTAATCATGTGTGTGTGATTACAGAAACATGAAAATACAAGCCAAGGGAGGCGATTCTGAACCATTTCTACGATTGGGGGGCTTTCTTCGTGGTCTAAGAGGGCGCCCATGCGAGCCAACCTAAGTAAGTCCTGAACCCAGCTTAACTTGCTCTCTCATCGGTTAGTATACCTGCCCTTGCTCCTGAGTGAGGCTCCTGAGAGAGCGATCTGGTACTCGAAGGTTTTCCCTAAGAGTACCATCCTTAGCCAACCTCATCAAGTTCGCTATGCCTCTGGAGCCCACAAAGGAGTTCGCGGGAAAGGCCTGATCATTAAAGAAGTTCTTCAACTTCCGAGGCAGCAGCCTAAGCTGGCCCCCGTCCAAGGTCCACATTTGCTGCCCCATCTCATGGACATGGCCCTCTCATGTTCTAAGAAGGCAAGTCAACCTTGACCCCAGTCTCGGTTTTGGAGAAAGATCTAACACAGTCTGAAGCTCAAGCAAGACAGAGGACTGCAGATCCTGATTAAGGAGCCGACGAGAAAGGTCGAGGCACCCAGCTCCAAAGGTTTCCTTCTTGAAAATCCCTTCTACCCTCTTCAAATCACAGAGACTGAATAAGAGGTGTGAGATTCCTGCATCATGGTTAGCATCATAGAAAATGACCCGACCACTCAATAGCTACTGTCCCAAGACCGTCAAGAACCGGTCCTTATGAGCTCGACATACAAGAGTCGAGTCCAGTTGGGGCACGCTGGCCCCTAGTTGACCGATCTACCACGTGCGACCCGTCAAGCTTGGAAGCCCTCAAATCCACCTAAGGTTGACCTCTCTGGAGAAACTGTCAGTGTAATGGTGATAAACGAACCTGGTGACTTGCAGGAAGAGTGCATGAATAGGTTCGAAGACATGGTGCGAGCAATGATGGAGAAGATTGATCACATAGATGCCGTGCGACACATAACTAACCATGAGGTCAACTCCATCACTCAAATGACGCTCCTCTAAGGCAGCCTTCTCTTCCTGCATCACAGGACAATTCTGTCCCTCACCTCACCTCACAAGAAGACATTGATGCTATGATGACTCACAGCTTAAAGAATAGACAAATCTCAGGAAAACAGGGTGCAACGCTTTATCAAAAGTCATACCCTTCATACAATGATCAGGTGTCATTTCCCTCCGACTACAAGAAAGGGAAATTTCCCCTATTCAATGGTACCACATCCCCACACCAACATATCGCCCACGTCCAACCGGCATGTCAAGAGAAGTAGCTGATGGGAGACTCCTCCTCTGTCAGTTCATTGAAACTCTGGATGGCCTGGCCTTTCAGTGGTATGCTCTGCTTCCCCCAAATTCAGTACTTGGAAGAAAATGGAGAAACTGTTCCACCAGTGCTTCTATGAGGTCAAAAGAGAGGTCCAAACCATCGAGCTCCTCGCCTTGACCCAAGAACCTGAAGAACCTGTCGACCAAATCATAGCAAGGTGGAGAGATTTGGCCACCCGCCATCCCGATCCCATGCTTGAGAAGGAAGCAGTTCAGACTTGTGTGCGAAACCTGCGACCTAAGATCGCTTTACATGTTGAGGCCTCCAACCTGACTGCCTTGTCAGAGCTGATCTCTAAGTTAGTTCGCATAGAGATTCTGTCACGCCACCATGGTGGGTCACGACAACAGTCCTTAAGCTTGGGAAACAACTGGGGTAATGGTAGTTCCTAGGCCAACGCCTGGGGCAACCAACAAAAAGGGGTAATCAACGCAGTTGTTACCGTCAGTGATCCAAAGAAAGCTGCCTCTCAGACTTTGGACCTCTCCAAAGAGGTAAGCACAACGAAGATTGCACCTCAGATAGGAAAACAACAATCGTCATACAACCGGGTACCCCCACCTGCAAACCTTAACCGAGATAACTATTGGACCAGACAACAAAACAAGGTTTATCCTTTTGAAAAGGAATGGGTTCCCGAGCTGCTCCGACTATTGCTAGAACAAAACATGATTGAGCTGCCCGAGACCAAGTTTCTCGATCTAGCTGGTCTCGATACGCATGCAAGATACTGTGGTTATCATCAAATGGTAAATCACTCCACAGAAGAATGCTACACACTTGAAGATCTCATCGAGGCTTTGATCCAAAAGGGTCAGATCAAGGTTGAGGAATTCAAGAAAGCATTCCAGGCAGCAGAAGTGTCCCACATAGTCATAGTTCAGGATGAAGGTGAATCACTAAGCTTCCTATGCTCGTTGTTTGCCATTATGCTTCAAGAAGGCCTCATCACGCCAAAACCCAACAGATGTCTGTTTTGACTCGGAACCTAGTAAAAGTGTTGTTTTACAAAAAAAATCATTAAAAATAGTAAAAAAAATCTATTTTGGCCCAAAATATCTCTGAGAGCCTCACCAGAGGCTGAGGAAGACACTCAAATTGAAAAACCTCAATTTGGACAAGTTTTGGTTTGGGCGACACGGGATGTGCCGCCAGAGCGACACGGGGTGTGTCGCCCAAGTCATCTTGCAAATGCCCTATTTTACCTAAAAAATCATTAAAAATAATAAAAAATGTTCTTTTTGGCCCAAATTTTTTCTGGTAGCTTCACAAGAGGCTAATGAACACACCTGAAAAATATTGTTTCGATTTGGACAAAATTTTGGTTTAGGGGACACGGGGCATGCCGCCCAGGCGACCCGGGCATGTCGCCTAGCCTTGGGGTGACACTACTCGTGCCGCCCAAGCGATCGGGACGTGCTGCTTAAAGACATTTTTCTCGAAACTTTTTGTTTTTCCTTTTTCTTGTTTTTATGGTTATCTTTCAAGTGGTTCGGCGGCGTGATGCTATCCGCGTCTGTCAAATCCGCATTTTAAAAAAAATAAAAGATTAGTTTGACCAAGGGATTTGTTGATTACAGGATAACTCCGTCCAAAAAATCCGTCGTTCAGATGAATTCACTTTGGGTGACCATAGAAGGATAAAAAATGGGAGGGTTGAAAAAAAGGGGGATGAGACTTTTAGAAACTTTAGGCTGAAAGAGAAACCCTAGGAGAGTAGAGAGACCTTCCCTGAGAAAACCCTAATCCTCATCGTAAGCTTGAGTAAAACCTAGATCTCTAGGGCACAACAACCTTTGACATCACAGATCTACTAGTTAACATCCGGATCAGAGAGGCAAAGAGGACGTTAGTGCTGATACGGGTGAGCCTTCAAAGGCTCGGGAGTCCCGGGCCATCCGGCCTGGTTTGATATTGTTGTCTTCCTTTTTTTTGTTGTTTTAATTTTATTTTAACTTTATTTTGATTAATTTTCTTAAAAAAAATTGTGTTTTAATGCCTTGGATCACGCTAGCTCTGCCACAGATCTGAGAGCAGATCAGATCTCATATTTGAATTCAATTGTTTCCACTTTCTCTACCATTAATTTTTCATTTATTTTTATCAATTGAAAGTGTCAGATCTGAGAGATCTACATTGTTAGATCGCTCGATTCCGAGCTATAAACAATAATGCCAAGAGCCCGTCAAATAAATATGTTCAAGGTTGATGTAAAATGATGAAGCCATCTCATCTTGAGACAAGTTCTAGGATACATATACTCCTAAGGCTTTATGTACACCTATCCATGTGATATATGCAAGAACAAATATCGCTTAATATTAGCATTCATTGTTGGTTGTGCACATATGCTATAACTTACGGTCTATGATAAGATATCATGAAGATGTTTCTATATGAGACAGAACTCCGAAATGCATATATTCACTGGCATATAAATGTCCCTCAATTGGATATTGGAGGAGTTCTGGTTTAGATGTGATATGGCTCTTTAAAAGATCTGTCGTATGTTGAAATAATGGAGTTTTAACCTATGGAGTTTAAAGTAAACCTCGTCATAATATATTGAGGTGAATTCCTAAAATATATATATTAAGTCCTCATATGCGTTAAAGTCTAAGGGTGATATGACTTGGGCGATATTTGGAACCCTTGTCAGTACCACTGTCTGTTCGAATATGCTCTAACTGACACCCCGAAGCTCGATGCCTTTGAGATCAAGTTGAGACTCCCAGAAAATCATATTCGAGGTATTGTACCCTCTCCCTAAAGTCTCGTATTAGTAGAGTCATGCAGGGTAGACCATTTTTTGTTAAGGCTTTCCCAACGTCCTACTAAAAGGGGTATGGTGGCCCAATTGTCATGGTCGTAAGACCTCAAGAGAATACTGTAATTTAGAGTCATGCAATGTATCTTTTTTTTGTTAAGGCCTTCCTAACCTCATACTTAAAGGGGTTTGGGTGGCCTAATGCTCAAGGTCATAAAACATCCAGAGGATACTGTAGTTTGATGTCATGCAGTGTATGCTTTTTATTAAGGCCTTCCTAACCGCCTACTTAAAGGGGTATGGGAGGCCCAAAGCTCAAGGTCATAAGACCTCGAGAGGATACATTAGTTTAGAGTCATGCATTGTAGACTTTTTTATTGTACATTATTTTTGACGTACTTTCGAAGCCCATACGAATAAGGGGAGGGTGACAGCTTGGTCCCACGGGTTCACCAGACATGCGCGGACTAATGTTGTGCTGAGAAAAAAAGCCTGGGGCCGTGTGACCTGGGTACGGCGCCATCGCATCAAAGAAGGACCCTTCAACTGTAGCCTTATGCTAGTGGCTGTAGAACTGTACCAGACTACCGCCATTGCAGTCAGAATGTCGAAAAACCCCCAAGCACCAAATTTGGGCTCAATCAGACCTCCCCGAAAGGGCTTACGCTCATGCGGCCTTGTAACTGACGAGTTTTACACTAGTGCGGTGCGGCTTCACCAAGAAAATCCCCGAAATTGGGGACTGCGATAATGCTCTCCGACAGTAGCTTCTCCAGCCCATGGTGCCTTCCTCTGAAGACAGAGAGAGACCAAAAGTTGATATGTTCGAGATCACGCCAGCCCCGTCATTTCGACCTATGACACACATTGTGGTGTGATCGGGAACCACACTGCGCCGAGGAAGAAGGTGCGCGCAAAACCAGAGGAAGAACCAGGGTTCAAGGAGAAGAAGCCTCGGATTCTGTGAAGCATAGCTTGTCATCCAAACCTTGGATCACCACAAGGGTGAGTTCAATGAAACCACCGCACGAAGAGCTACACATTGGTACAACTCTTGAATTCAATCCAAGGTTCGATGAATGCAAGTCCTTAGGTCACTAGAGAAGTAAATCCTGTCAATTGCTATAATCCTTTTTTTCGGTAACCTCCCAAATTAGGCAAATGCACAAACCAAGACCAAATTAACTCAAATTTGATGCGAAATACTTGTGACAACCTCCTCTCTGACTTGAAAGCTGAGCCAAGAGCCAGAACAGTGCAGCTTGAAGAAGCATTGGCAAACAAAGTTTATAAATCTGGTCGAAATTTCATCTGGACGGGAAAGGCCACCACAACACGATTCAAGGGCATCAAAATGCTCACAAACGAGAGAACGTTGAAGATGTGCTTCTGAAATAGCTGAACCAGTGCCACAAGTTGCAGAACGAGCTTCCAAGGTCTTGCTATGGCAGAGCAACCTGCATGTAGGGATGGTTTCATCATTAAAGAAAAAGATCTCAGGGACATTTTTTTCATTTGTGCCTAATTTTAGGATTTACATTTAATTTCTTAAACTATAATTAAACTTGGATTTTGAGCATTCACCCATGTTTAGTGAATCCTCCCTAAAAGCAAGCTTAACCGACTTGTAAAGAAACCACTCTTTGAAGTTTCAATACCCCCAAAGACTGAACAAATTATGCTTGTCCCATTAGCTTTTTTCTCCTTATCAGCTCCCAATCCCCGTCGGAGAGGAGAGAGTGAGAGAAATATCTTTGAGAGAGAGAACATATCCCTTAGTGCGCGGTCTTGGGACCACCTTGACTGCATGGGTCACCTTCGCTCTCTTCTGAGCTAAGTCACCCCTTCTCTCTCTCTCTCTCTCGTGCGTGCTCATCTGCATGAGAGTCCGCATCCACTTGCAAGCTTACGGACGTGAGTAAATCGAGTTTCCTCATGCCACCTTTAGTGGCCAGCCAGTTCACTTGGGAGGGAAACCAAGAAGGAGGGACACTCGGATCCCATTCCTATAGTTTAGAGAGAGGAGAGAGAGGTTGACAGCTTGAAGAGGGCCCCCATCCAAACCGTGTGGTCAAGAAGCCGGAGGGCTTTGTACTTGCTCTAAGAGGGTTATCCGTCTGGGCATGTCCTCGAACCCTCCAAGTGGCAAAAAGAGATCCCATGCTCTAGTCACAAAATCTATCTCATCGTCGGCACCTATCTGCAAGAAGGAGGGCCCACCAGCAACGGACCTCCACGGTTGATCTAGAGGGGATTTCTACCTCCTGACCCGAGGGATCCAACACCCTACAGACATCAACTGGTGACTCCACTGGGAACTCATCACCCTATGTCTTCAGGTTTCAACCTCTCTCTCCTTTCTCTACTATTGCTATGGGATCCTTTTGCCCCTCCTTCATCCAACTTGAGGATTTCTACAACCCCATACCCGAGTCCTCACTCGGGGTGAGTGGACCATTAAGTCTTATCGCCCCCGCATGCTCCTTATGCGGCCTCGTTGGCCTGCCATCCTGGTCTTGGCCTGGAAAGTTCACGACACGGGCCTCAAGCCTTTCTCCCTTCTTCCTCTGGCGTTAAGGGTGATTCTCTTAACACCCATTGTATGGGCGGTGTTACAGTCGCCCCCTCACACAAGCACCCTGTCACTGGCAGACACCCCACTAGTCACATACATCTAGGTGGCCCGCATGCCGCCATTCCTCCACACTCAGTCAATCCCAACAACGCCACCATCCTCTCGGGAAGCCAAAAGGCTACCCGCCCATGTCACACGAGGGTGTCGCCAACACTGGCACCCCTACGCACACACCACCTGCTAGTGGCTTTTATGCCAGCCTGCGTGGCTATTCAACCGCGTGCGCTTGCACCTATAATATTCTTAGCAATCCAACCATCATAATAATGAATCGGGGCAGGCAGCAGTCTTCCCTGATCTCCCAAAACGCTTAGGGCCACTTGTGCTGGTGGCTCCACATCCATCCACGCCATGCATGTCAATCCTACGACTTGAGGCAGCCTAGGGGCTAATCCTCGACAAACACATGAATCTTGAGATAATTGAGAGACCTATAAACAATTACACATGCATGTAGTGGGCCCAAAGACCCCATTAATTAAATAGGCGAGTACCCCCCATAGTTCGCCCCTCACCTTGGCCCCACGGCCACCTCAAGCACCACTTTGGATCATACACACACATGAAGATGACCGACTGTGAAGAAGCATGGACATTCGTCGCTCCACCCACTGCTTTTATGCCACTTACCTCATGGAACTCAAAGAAGTCCCCTTCGAGCACCATCCTCTCCACTTCTCGCTTCATGCACCCACAAGCCGGCTCTTGGCTCAAGATCTGGGAGGAGAGGATGCCACTAGTTACTACCGACCACTCCATCCCTCCAGCTGGTGTCCCTTAACAACCATCATTGCCTGCAAAATTCCTTATCTTCGGGTATTTCACTTTACCCAAGCTCATCGACACTGACCGTGCATCAGTCGAACGGGCTTGCCAGGATGGGAACTGGACCTGTTTCTGATTCTGGGGGGAGGTTTAATGGAGCCTACTGCTCAAGCAGGCAAAGGGGATGGAGGTTCCCCTCCTCTAACAAAAGGTGACGTCTTATGTCACAGAAGACCTGCCAAACCAAAATTAGTTCCACCCCTTACGGCACATGGACGAGCCTGAGAATGACGACGCCGTCTACTCCATTGTCATCGATGCACAAGAGGATGACCCTGCTTCACCGGACCCTCGACCTCAAGGCCGTCAAGTGCTGACATATGAGATTGGGCTCCAAGGCCTTCAAGCGCCAAGCCTGAAAACGGCCCGACCTCAAGGCCGCCTGGAGCCCGTACTCACCCGGGCCTTGAAACATGACCGAGCTCGGACGGGAGAAGTTCGGTCCCTATTTTTTGGGGTCCCTAATTAGTGCGTAAAAAGGACCATGGTTACCCCTCCCGTCGAGCACCCTGACTCAGCCCGGCCCGTAGAGGTCATGATAGTGAGCCAAGATGGAGAGGGGCCCAAAAACCCCATGGTCCACTTTGAGAATGTCCTGAACAACATCCTGGACAGACTCAAAGGGCTGGAGGACACATTATCGACGCTTTCCTCCCCTAAAAAGGTCAACTCTACCCTCGAACCTCCACTTGGGGAGGAGGAAAAACCTCAGCCTCCCCCCTCTGGCTCCAGCGCCGAGGTCTTTGGATCCTCTGCCCTCTTTTGAGGTCCAACCTGACACAGCCCCACATGCGTTGCCATCAATGTTCACACAGGAGGATGTGCAGCGCATGATGAATAGAACCATCCAAGAGCTACGGGTGTCAGGGACGTGGGACAAAACCCCATACCAAAACCCCTACCTGTCATTCTATTGATTGGGTTTCAGTCCCCGTCGAGTACCAGAGATTGTCGATCTTCAAAAGCACAAGCTCACTACATTAGCATATAGGCCACTTCATGTCAGCCGGTCAAGAGTCAGCCTTGAACCCTAGGCTGTTTCTTTGACAGTTCGTAGAGACTCTAGTAGGGCCTGCGTTCAAATGGTATGCCCGCCTACCGCCCAACTCGGTACACTTCTGGCAAGAGATGGAACAATTCTTCTACAAATGCTTCTACAAAGCGGAGCTGGACGTGCAGGCTATAGAGCTCCTCACATGGCCCAAAACAAGGACGAATCGGTGGGCCAGTACAATTAGAGGCCGTGCAGAAGCGCGTCAGGAACATGAAGAGAGAAATCTCCTTACATGTTGAGGCCTCCAACTCCACCACCTTCCCCAAAATGATCACCAAGGTAGTCAAAGAGTCTAATCAATGAGGCGGTTACCACCACCTCCCAGCTCGCATCCAATGCGCACCTCTACCAACGTTGGACACCGGCCGGGGCCCCACAACCAAGCTAGATGACGAGGTCCCCACAAGCAAGCTTCTACCTTGTTGGCTCCCTGCTTTCTTCGACTTGTTAGTACAGCATGAGATGATAGTGCCCCGCGCTCCTAAGAGACAAGGGCAGGCCGCCGGTAAAAGCCAAGGTACATGACGCCACTACCACCAACGGAGTGGTCACAACTTGTCCCACTATTAGGGGTTCCAAGATGCCCTTCAAGGGTACATCTAGAATGGATGGATAGCCCTCATTGACAGACAGCCTCCACTTCGGGGCAAACCCCTCCACGAGTGTCACCACACCCAACATAGGATGCGACGGGTTCAGAGCCCTGTCATCGGCACCGTTGAGACTCCTATCGACTGCACTTTGGCACTGTGGCAAGTGTATCATAGCCATGGAAGGGCAAGAAGTGCTAAAATAAATACAACCCACCATGAAGATGTGACACCTACGCTCCAAGCGCAAGCGACCCGTCCGCCAAGGGCAGGAGGGCACAACTGGGAAAATCCAGGTACGCCAATTCACATCTAGTCGAGGCAGGGGTCTTCCCCCCTTATCCTACCTTACACAACTTCATCCCAAGGCCAGCCATCTTTGTCGAAGGAGGTCGCTACACCATCATGAGAACCACTCAGGGCTTGCCCTACGTGGGCATGGAACAGTGAAGGCGCACACTACCGTCATTCCCAAGGGCGGGACTCTAAGAAAGCCTCACAATTGTCATGGGGGTATGACTCTAAAACTACCCTCTCAAAAAAATAAAATAAAATAAAATTATATATATATATATATATATATATATATATATATATATATATATGTAACACATGCCCTAAGGGTTGGGATGAAAACCCGTAAGGGCATCCCAATTACCAAGTCAAAACAAACAGTTGCTGCTCCACGGGCACAATGGACATCACGTAGGCCTTTTTCTTATCCTCACCATCAGCATGGATAAGAACTGGGCCAAGGAAAGAGAAGACAAGGCAAACCATGGGCAAATGAAGCGGGTGACCAAAGGCACAAAGCAAAGAGAGAAAATTCAATACCAGGGAGGACTTTATTTCATGAACCAAAAGGATTACAAATTGTGGCTACAAAAAATTAGTAGCTATGAGGAAGTGCATCCGTTCTGAGATAGGTTTGTTCCCTTCAAGAGTTCTACCACCTTCTCATGATGGTGGCATCCTCCAAGAGGCAGTATCACTCTCTTCAAGTGAAACTTGAAGAGAACAGTGAGCTCCTCCTCCTCTTTCTCGTCACATCACAAAGGTGAAGAGCCGAGCGCTGCTCGGTGGGGACAATATGTATGCTAAGACTAGACAGGGCACCCCCACCAAAAGTGACAACAGGCCCTCCGTGCCTTACACACGGCCACGGGCCTCACGCCATTGGTCTCGTAGAAACAGAGGGGCCCAGGAGTTACAGTCTCGCCAATTGGCACCGATCCATCATCTCCTCCGCACAACCCAACTCCTTCGTCCGCATGCCTAATGCTCGGATGCACCCCAGAAGCTAGCACCAAGCAACCAACCCCTGCAGTAGATATGGCTCCCCGGCTAAGTTCTCTCAAGAAAACAAAGTCTCCGTGCTATCTCCACCCTAAGGAGTATCAAGCAAGGAACTTTGCCAGAACATGGGCAAAAGATACCCTCACGCTCTCCTTCCTAGCCCCATTGTTATAAATGCCATAGGCTCATCCAAGCTCATTGCTTCCTGAGCACCACGCCACCCAACCACCCAGCCACATGCCATCACAATGGCACCTCAGTTGACCGCCATTCTTAAACCCTCTCACGCTTTGCCTTTCAGGCGTTACTTACGAAGCGTCACGGTTAAATCCAGCACCACCTAAACGGACAGCCTGGCGTCATCGACTGATTGTTCAAACAGATCTTGCACCAGGCTTTGCCTCCCAGGTGGCACCCTCTCTCTGTCCTTGCGTCAGACTATTGACACTTCGTTACCTGTGCGCCGTCTTCATAAAGATACGCCACCCCCCTGTGGGTGCTTTCCACTTCACTCCTCGTTGGTTAATTCTATTACACCACCCCATGCGGGTGCCTTTCACTCCACCCCCAGTGGGTGCCTTCCATTTCACCCCCCGCGAGTGCCTTCCACTTCACCCCCCGCAGGTGCCATCAACACTCCACCCCCTGCGGGTGCGATCAACACTCCACCCCCCTTAAGGGTCTTTCACTCTACCCCCGCGTGGGTGCCTTCCACTTCACCCCCCGCGGGTTCCATCAACACTTCACCCCCCATGGGTGTCTTTCACTCCACCCCCCACGGGTGCCATCAACACTCCACCCCTCGTGGGTGCCCAACACTTCACCCCTCATGGGTGTCTTTCACTCCACCCCTCGTGGGTGCCTTCAACACTCCACCCCCCTGCGGGTGCCTTCAACTCTCTATCTCTCAGTGGGTACCGTCAGCAACACACTTCCCGCTGACTACTATCATTGACCCCACACCCTGCCCGGGTCGCAACAAAGCCACCCTCTTCTGGGCAACACCCCATCCTACGTGATCACACCTAACCGTAACCACCTACTGCTACGTGATCGCGATGCAGAGCCACAATCAGGCTCCACTGTCAAGGCTCATTATGCTAGTGACCCCCCCTCTCCTTAAGAAGCCGGGTGCGAGGGCAACCATCGCGAGTAAAAGAAAAAGAGCTCCAGGAGAACATATCCAAGAAGGCCATGAGTAAAATTCCCCAAAAAATAAAAAAATGGGGCATGGTGAAAACCCATATGGGACAGGCAGGCATGGCCATGAAGCAATGAGTAAAAGAGTCTTGAGAAAAAAAATTGGGCATGGAAAAAATCCACAAGGGAACCATGAGTAAAAGCGAAAGAAAAAAGTGTGGACGTGACCTTGAAGTTATACGTAAAAAATGCCCTAGTACAAGGATTTGGTGAAAACCACTCTGCTGACACCATTTCCACTTGATCCAAGCGAAAACCTAAAAGGGCACTTGAATCAACTTGAATCTCTGGTCCCTTTGCCTTCAAAAAAATCTCCACCTCAAGTGCTATCAAAAAATCTCTGGGCCTAGTGCCATTCAAAAAGATCTCCTACCCCAGTGTCATCAAAAAACTCTTCGGCCCCAATACCATTCAAAAAAAAATCTCTGGCCCCTGTACCTTCAAAAATATCTCAGGCCCTAGTGCCATTCAGAAAACAATCTTCGGCCCCAGTGCCATCAAACAATCTCCGGCCCTTATACCTACAAAAAATCTCTAGCCCGGTGCCTTTAAAAAAAATCTCCGGCCCCTAATCCTTAAAAACTCTCCAGCCCTTGTGCCTTCAAAAAAACTTTGGCCCCTGCGCCATAAAAAAATTCGTTGGCCCCAGTGTCGCATCCAATCTCGAGAAACAAACTCCAGCATCCAGGGTGAAGTCTCCTAAACTAAGATCGCCTCAGAGGCCCCCTCCCTATCACGTCTGGGTAATTCAGGAGATCCCCAATTGGACCCGTAGGATGTGGACTGAAGAGGTACCTTGCATGCCCCTTTCGTTCTCCTCAAAACAAACTCCAGCATCCAGAGTGAAGTCTCCTAAAATGAGTCCGCCTCAAAGACTCCCAACCTATCACATCCGGGTAATTCGAGAGATCCCCAACTGGACCTGTAGGATGTGGACCAAAGAGGTACCCTACCTGCCCCCTTTCTCTCTTCTCAAAACAAACTCCAGCATTCAGGGTGAAGTATCCTAAAATGAGACCACCTCAAAATCCCCCTCTCTATCACGTCTGGGTAATTGGGGAGATCCCCAATTAGACCAGTAAGATGTGGATCGAAGAGTACCCTGCTTGCTCACCACAATCTGACGTTTCTGTTTCGATAGGGATAAAGCCTACTAAAAGGCCCCCGCCAACTAGAACACCAGAACTTTCCCAACCAAGATGGGATAAAGCCCACAAAAAGAGCCCTTACCGGCTAGGACATTAGGAATTCTCATTGAAACAAAAGTTGAAAGCCCGCTGAAGGCAGACCATCAACATGATCTCTCAGAAAATGAATTTTTGCAGAACTCGGAGAACGCACCTCAACAAGTCATCAGACCACTAGAAGCCACTTTGATCACCCCTCGGGTAAGGGAAAAGCTCGGCAAATAATAGCCCTCAAGGACTGCGCTGATGCCTGTGATCAAGAAAAAAAAAATTTGAGAGACAATAAGCACATCTTAGCAAGGATTTGCTAAAGGAGCTACGACGTTAAAGTTTTCATAATGTTGCACTTCTCGCTTATCTTGAAGCGCAACATCCATCGGGGCAAGTCATTTTTGACATATTTTCGGAGCCCATGCGAATAAGGGGAGAACCGGTGACAGCTTGGTCACGTGGGTTCACTAGATACTCACAGACTAATGTTGTGCCGAAAAATAAAGGCTGGGGCCATGTGACCCCGATGCAATGCCATCGCATCAAATAAGGACCCTTCAACTGTAGCTCTATGCTAGCTGTTTCAAAACCATATCAGACTGTCTTCATTGTACTCAAAACATTGGAAACCAAGGACCAAATTTGGACTCAATTGGATCTCCCTGAAGGGGTCTCCACTCATGTGACCTCGTAACTAGTAGGTTTCACACTAGCATGGTGTGGCATCAACAAACCAGTCCCCAAAAATGGGGACTGCCACAATGTCTTCCTGCAGCAGTTTCGCCAGCCTATAGCGCCTTCCTCTGAAGATGAAGAGAGCCCAAAACTTGATATGTTCTAAATCACGTTAGCCTCATCATTTTGACCTACGACACACATTATGGCATGACCGGGAACCACGCTACTCTGAGGAAGAAGGTGCTCGCAAAATCGGAGGAAGAACCAGGTTTCAAAGAGAAAAAGCCTCGGATTCTTTGAAGCATAGCTCGACATCCAAACCTTGGATCACCGCGAGGGTGATTTCAATGCAACCGCCTAGGGAATAGACACACATGAGTACAACTCTTGCATTCAATCCAAGGTCCGATGAATGCAAGTCCTCAGATCACCAGAGAAGTCAATCCTCTCGATTGCCAGAATCCCTTTTTTTGGTAACCTTACAAGCAGAGCCAGGAGCCAGAACAGCGCCGCTCAAAGAAGCATTGGCAAACAAAGTTATAAAATCTAGCCGAACATTCACCCCAACAGGAAAGGCCACCACAACACGATTCAAGGGCATCAAAATGCTCACAATCGAGAGAACATTGAAAATATGCTTCTGAAGTAGCTGAACCAATGTCACAAGCTGCAAAACGAGCTTCCAAGGTCTCACCATGGCGAAGCAACCTGCATGCAGGGATGATTTCGCCATTCGCTCAAAAGATCTTAGGGAAATTTTTGTCATTTGTACATTATTTCAGAATTTACTTTTAATTTCTTAAACTGTAATTAAGTTTGGCTTTTGAATGTTCACCCTTCTTTAGTAAATCCTCTATATAAGCACGCTTAACCCACTTGTATGTGGACCCCTCTTTGAAGTTTCAATACCCCCAAAGGTTGGCTAGATTACGCATGTCTCATTAGCTTGTTTCTCCTTGTGACTTCCCAATCCCCATGAGAGAGCAGTGAGGGAAAGAGAATTCTTTGAGAGAGAGAAGATACACTTGAGTGCACAGTCCTACAGACACCCCCACCATGTGGGCCACCTTCCCTCTCTCCTAAGCTGAGTCACTCCTTCTCTCTCTCTCTCTCTCACTCTCACCTTCACATGCGAGCCCATCTGCGTGACAGTCCGCGTCCACCTGCAAACCCACAAACATGAGTAAATCCACAGACCTCGACCCTTGGCTTTCGTCATGCCCCCTTTAGCGGCCAGCTAGTCCCCTCGGGAGGGCAACCAAGGATGAGGGACAGTCGGATCCCATTCTAATAGTTTAGAGAGAGGAGAGAGACATTGAGAGCTTGAAGAGGGCTCCCCTCCAAACTGTGTTGGCAAGTAGCTAGAGGGCTTTGTAATTGCTCTAAGAGAGCTATCCTGGGGTGTGTCCTCGAAAACCCCAAGCAGCGTAAAGAGAGCCCGTGCTCCAATCGCAAAAACTCTCTCACCGTCGATACCTATCTGCAAGAAGGAGGGCCCGTGTGTAATGAACGTGTCGGACCTCCACGGTTGTTAGAGAGAGGGTTTCCGCCTCATGGCCCGAGGGAAACCAGGACCCCACCAACATCATTTTATTGTTAAGGCCTTCTTAACCTCTTACTTAAAGTGGTATGGCTGGCCCAATGCTCAAGGTCATAGGACCTTTAGAGGATATTGTAGTTTAGAGTCATGCAGTGTAGACTTTTTATTAAGGCCTTCCTACCTTCTTCTTAAAGGGGTAGGGGTGGCCCAATGCTCAAGGTCATAAAACCTCGAGAGGATATTGTAGTTTATAGTCACGCAGTATAGAATTTTTGTTATGCCTAACCTCCAACATAAAGGGGTATGGGTGGCTCAATGCTATAGGTCGAGAGGATACTGTAGTTTAGAGTCATGCAGTGTAGAAATATTTTGTTAAGGCCTTCCTAACCTCATACTTAAAGGGGTATGGGTGGCCCAATGCTCAAGGTCCAAAAACCTCGTGAGGATACTATTGTTTAGAGTCATGTAGTGTAAAATTTTTGACAATGTTTTAGGTCTTACGTCGTGGACCTATGTATCGTGGACTGAGGGCAAAGCCCTCTTGCGTCCTACATCCAGATTATTAAACTGATTAGTTTATAGTCCTGGGGCATGGACTACTATCGTGCTTGACTGTTTAGAGTCTTGTAGCTTAGACTATGTGATAGGCAGTTGAAAGTCATACATCGTGGACTTCCCCCTTTTTTATGCATAGTATTTTTTGTCTTCTATTAACTGAAGGCATATCATCCTCTCTTATTTATGTGAAGAGAATGTATACTCCGGCGGCGTAAGCCTTTTTGACATCATAAGGCCCATTTGGGGTTGGAACGTGGATTGAGGGACCTCAATGGGGCATCGCACCGACAAGACCAAGTCACCTGGTTTGAACAACCTTGGTTTTATCTTTTTATCGAATGTTCTACTCATTTTGGCCTGGTAGACTTCCAACTTTTGTTGGGTGATGAGTTGCTTTTCATCTAGACCTTTGAACTCATCATGTTGGAGCCTAATGCTTTCATCGTTCGTTAACTCATAGTGAACTACCACCCTTAATGAAGGTATCTAGACTTCCAAAGGTAGGACAACTTTGACCCCATAGATCAGTGAGTATGGAGTTGTTGAGGTTGTGTTCTTCCTTGTGGTTCAATAGGCTCATAGAGCTTACGACATTCTCTCATGCCAATTCTGCTGGCTTTTGCTAACAGTCTTCTTTAAGACTTTGCAGAGGCTTTTATTGAGCACTTCTGATTGTCCATTAGCCCTCGGGTTGTACATGGATGAGTACCTCCAATTAATGTTAAACTGGCTCGAATGTAGTCATTCTTGAATGAACACCCATTATCCAATATGATCCTATCTAGTACCCCAAATCGATGTACTATGTGGTGACACACAAAGTCAGCCACGATCTTTCCCATATCTCTTCGAAGACGGATAGCGTTTGCCCACTTTGAGAGGTATTTAGTGTCTACTAATATATAGAGATTGGCCTCCAGCTGATGAAGGGGTAATGGTTCCCATAATGTCCATCCCCCATTGGGAGAATGACCATTTCTTAAGGGTCGGATGTAGTGGCTCCAGTGCCTAATGAATATAATCTACGTGTACCTGACATGCATGGCATCATTTTTCATACTTGAATGTATCCTTAGCCATGGTAGGCAAGAAGTATCCCATTTGGTGCGACTGGTGGTACAACTTCGGTCCGAATTGGTGCATACCGCACACCTCGTTGCGCACCTCCTTCAGAGCTACCTATCTTTCCTCATGCAAAAGACACCTTAATAGCATCCCATCATATGACCTTCGATAAAGTTGGTCGCTTAGCAGGGTGAACCTTGTGGCCCACCTCTTAAGGGCAAATATGTGTTCTTTGTTTTGAGGGAGTTGGTTGTGTACTAAATACTCTAAAGGGATGTCACCAATCTGGTGGAGCAGCTTCCACGACAGCCATAACACCTATGGTGGTGGGTTATTCCATCAATTTTCTCACAGTCCTTTGTGGGTATGGGGGAAATTCTACCCATAAAAATTCCTCATCCACGGAATCAGATTTTTCCATCATTGGGATAGCTCGCTATTCTTGCACAGGAACATCAAACGGGATCTCAGGCTTGATGTTAGGGTCAACAACAAGCTTGTAAGTAGCTACTATGGGGTCCAAGGCGTCATGTGGTAGTCCCATGAGAACACATCATGGTTGAGGCGAAGAAAGTCTATGTACTGCTCTTTCTCTTCGGGGTCTAAAGATGATCTCGGGAAGGTGGGTATGTGATCGCCTCCTTCACTCAGATCGATCTCGATCAACTCGTCAATAGTGTCTTTCCCTCCGTCTTTCAATTGTAGGGGGGCAAGTTCTACCTCGTCATCATTATCCGAATTATTATTACTATGGCTGCTCACAGATGTCATAGTACACTGAACCATCCACCTCCCTTTATGCCTGCTCTTTGAGGTGGATTCAAGGGTTACAGTGTACTTGTGTCCTTGATTATTAGGCCTCCCACAAGATACCTTCTCAATGTCTTGAAAATGGGACACCATTCCCCTCCCATTATTCAGGTCAGGTTGTAATCCATGTTTCTCATGATCTGGTGAACCTGGGGGCAATACGGCTTCCAGTGTGGCTTGGAGGTTCCATCCTTCATGCGGAGTGCTTTAAATTATTTTTTGTGCCCTTTCTTGAACTTTACTTTCAATGGAGGGCTGATTAGACTATTGTCGGCCTGACACAACATGTCTTGCTCAACGTTCACCAATACCTTAGAAGTGAGAGGCGTGTGTTATATTCAATATCCTAACTTTCGAAAACCCTTATTAAGGCTTCTTCGATTCCATGATCATTATCGGAATCACTCTCAATTTTCAGCATCTCATAGAGTAGGATCTAGTTTTTTGAGGTTATAGCATTTGACATCTGTGTAATGAGACTCTACCTTGGTGTAAGGCCTTCGGTCCGCGTAAACCGTATGTTGTTTACCCTCGTGGAAGTATTTTAAGCACTGGTGGAGAGTAGAGGGGATGATGTCATTGTCATACAACGAACGATGTCGTGACAGAATGTTATATGACGCTTCAATTTCTATGACTTGAAATGTGGTGTGAGCCTCTAGCTCCCCAATTCATAGCTTCAACCTGACGCTTCCTATGGCTTGATGAGTAGCCTGATTGTATCCTTGGATTGTCATGTACCCTTTCTATAAGTTCTTGATGTCCATCCCTACAGTTTTCAGTGTCCTCAGATGGAGTGGATTTACGGATGATCCTTTGTCTATCATTATTCGATTGACGTAGATGCCATGTAGAATTCCGGCTACCATCAAGGGGCAGTTGTGAGGTTTTGCTCCCAACTGTAAGTTTTCATCTGAGAAGGTGATCGTCATAGCATCTGTTAGAACTGTCGGGTCAATTTCTACTTGATTGACTTCAGCTTAAAACTCTTTCGGAGATGACAAGGCTTGTATCAGGGTTGCTCGAAGTTCCTTGGATAGTATAAGAGCATCGTAGATGCTTATGGCAACTGGTATTCTTCTCAAGTGGGATGCTACATTGTAGTTACCAACCTTCCTATCCGTGGACAGTTTTACACGTCCCGCAGCATTGGAAGTTTCAGCCTGTTTTGTGGCAGGCATAACCTTCTTCATCATGGTATCCTTAGGTAGTTTTATCTTAATAGTCCTTCTTCTGAATCTCAAGTCTAATTGCACAACCTCAGGCTCTGAGTCGGCTTCCACCACCCACGTCACATCGCAGGCTTCTTCTGGGACTTCATTCTTCTCCTTTTGCGCATGAAGGCTGTTCATCATTAAAGGCCTTGGCATTAAATCTTTCAAGATGGGATACAAAGGAAAAATTGGCTGAATGACTTCATTCATCTCCCTTGCCTGTATTTTATTTTTCTTATCGTCGTCTTTGAAAGAAGATGGAGCAACTCCTTCTTCATGTCCTTCCATTATTTGTGCTTGAGATAGCGTTGTTTCCAACGCTTCTAAACTGACTCTTTTTGGGGCTTCGACTTGCATTTGTTTCTTCTTCTTCCGGCTAACATATGTAGTCTAGCCACTGTTTGTAGCTTCCTCTTTGCCAGTTGAAGAGTTGAGGGTCCCTGAATACTCCGAGCATAGCTCAAAGGGCTCCGGATGAGGACATCCTTCAACCTTTTCTAAAACAGGGACTTGATGAACATGACGTTGAAAAAGAGCATGACCCACGAATATAGTCCCATTGTCTATTTGATCTTGTATGAAATCCTTCACAGGCTAACAATCTTCTCGTAAGCGAATCATGATATCGATAGTATGGAGTACCCTTCAAGGAAGGTTTCCTCCTTGATGCCTTATTTCTCCCCAAAGGGCCTAGGAGTCCCATAGAAAGGAGCTAGTCGTACATGCTGGATACCATGGTTATGTCGAAACCATAAGGTTCCTAACATGAAGGACCCTTCACCTTCTGCAAGGGCTCAGTTTTGTGGGTCATAAAAGAGATTACATTAGCTGTCAGAGTTTTAGATACTGACTCCTCTTGCTCATTTGGTTTGAGCTTTCCTTCTGTGATGAGATCTTCAATAATGTCTTTCAAGGGAAAGAAATCCGTCACTACGTGTCCCAACATTTTGTGGTACACACAATAATTAGGCTGATCAGTCTGGCCGGCCTGATCAAGATATTTCGATGGAGGGAGCATGATGATCCCAACGGCTAAGATATTTTCTAATATTTCTAGGACTTGATCCTTATCGAAGGAATATTCTCTTTTGAGGCGTTCACGAAATGTGCGCTGCCTCCCTCTTTGGCCTCCTTGTCCTCATTCGGACAGTCATAGAGAGTCATAACTATTTGGAGGCAGGATACCTTTTCCTCTTCCCCCTTGTGCCACCACAAATGTGGTAATAGAGGTTTTGGCATGCGTAGTTCTGGGTTTGCCTTTATCAGAATCCCTTTTAACGATTACTGGCTTGGAGCCCATGTCAAAACTCTCCATGAGGTTTTCAAGGTTCACAACACTGGAGACCAAATCAGTGAAAGTGAGGGGATTGGAGGTATGCATAGCTATTGTAATCTCGGGTCTCATATTTTTAATATACATGTACACTTCTTGTGTTTCAAGGAGTGGGGTCACCTGCGCCACGCTAAGGTTTTGCCATCAAGTGATGTATTTTTGCATTGGTTCGTGATCCCTTTGCTTCGTATTAAGAAGCTCAGGTAAATAAAAATCCCTTTCAATATTGTGGAAGTTTTCTAGGAACGTTTCCTGCATCTGTCTTCATGGGAATATACTCCCAGTGTGTAACTGCGAGTACCAAGAAAACACCGATTCAGATAATGATTGGACGAACTGCTTCATCAACAGGTACTCATTGTTGGCCGTATCTACCTATAGGGATACGAAATGGGCTAAATGCTAGTGGGGGGATCCATGCCCATCAAATTTAGGAAAGGTGAGGTGTAGTGATTTGTCAACATCCATGCCCATCAAATCCGTGCAAGGTAAGGTGCTTTTTCAACATGCATCGAGTATGGCCTGTGTTATGCATTTAGTGGTCATACACTGGGGACGTGTAGTGATTGCAAACTTTCAATAAACATAATCACAAACCGTTTCTTTAGTCAAAACTGTATTGGAGAAATGCGGAGGCAGCATAAGTTCACGTATCAACCGATTCCCCATCGCGGGATTTGAAGACAATTACCCAGAAGGGTTAGCTGACATAGCGACTATTTGAGCTACTCTCAGTGTTTTGAACTCCATAGCTTGTGTCTAAACCTCAACTCCCCACTAAGACAACGTAGCCCTTAAGTGCATCATTTCGTCATATTCGTCCAGGTTATTTCTCATGCCAACCATCATCACATTCATAATGGGCTGCTGCTCGAATTGTCCAGTGGACTCACTATCCGATATTAGGACATCAGGTTCTTGTAATCCAAAGTGAAGAGTCAGGGTATCCTCGGCTGCCGATGAGGCTTTCCTTGCCTTGGCTATACTGTGGGTAACATCAGGGTTGAGAAAAACTTATCGGTTCTTGTTTTCCTTATTTAACTTTTTGGCTGGCGGCTTGATGGGAAGATGCTCGCCATTAGATGATAAGGACGATGCATCATCGAACCCCAGAGCAATCTTCTTTCTTGGTGGCCCCTCTATTGGAAGATATTTTTCAACATCATGGGTCGATGAGAAATAAAAGGGAGAAGCTGGTCAATAAAGCCTAACATACAGTAGAAATTTTCACACTCTCAAAATGGCCTCAGAACTAGTCAAGACCTTCATAAAGACTCCTAGAAGTGTCTTGTCAAGTTTCATTACATTTTGACATGTCAAAAGTAGTGCAGACTGCGGAGCTGTTTCGACGAAATCAGCGTCTAGCACCTTGAAATGGATAATTAGAACTATAATTTTGGTGAGTCAAATTGTTATGGGACCACTGCCATTGGATTCAACACGGTTGAAAACTCTTAGGGGTCAAATTTTAGCTTAAACAGACATCCCAAAAAGAAGTTATTGGCAAAATATCGTAAAGGGGTAGGCCACACACTATTCCTTTGCGGCCACCCTACAACTAAAAACTCCATTACAAGGGCAGTCATAATCAGTGAATTTCGACGCTCATAGCTCACTCCACTCGAGTCGGATCATGCTCAAATTTTGTGAACGTGTTCGTCTCATCAAGACAAGTGTTTCGATATGTGGCACGTCTCGTGACGACGCGCGATCACAAAGAAACGTTATAGAGAAGTTGCTCATCCATGAAGAAAGTTGCAGAAATATCAGCAGTGTCGTGCCTCACTCGAGCGGCCAAATCATGGAATTCATGAACCCGATCGATGTGAAACCAGTCGCATCACGTGCGTAATGTCCATGGCTATCACTGGTCCGAACCCTATACATGATGAATGGTCCGATTCCTCACATGAAGCCGATGAAGTAACTACAAATTTTGCAATGAAAATTCCAGATTCTGACCAAAACTTCAAAGTTACAGAATCCTCTTCTGGACATGAAATCGAGCTACGGTAGTTTCCATGTGATCGTGACAACATGCTCAGTGTGATCCAGTGAAGAAATCATGGGAAAACATCAAGGAACGAGCAACTATGGATCCGAAGTTTTAACATTCATCAAAATTTCAAATCATATGATTGTAGGTTAAAAACACGATCCATGGCTCGAAGTTGGTATCAAATCGATCGTCATGCTGAGCCCTGTAAGAAAACAATCATCTTTCGATCAAACGGGCATCAAAATAACCTTGGATCATCCATGAAAGATCACGCACGTTCTTGGGCAGCACATGGACTGTTTTAGAATTCCTCAAATTGTTAAGAAGGGGCAAATCAGTCATTTTGCACCCATTTTTACAATTTTTTTTAATTCAGTTAAATCTCAATTTTCAGAAATTAAGTTTCATTTTGATTAATCCACCAATGTTTGGGTAAAACTCTATATATATCACGTACTACCACTGTACGCAGACCCTTTTCCAAAGAGAAGTTTTGCTAAATAAAATTCTCATTCCTTCTTATTGTTGGGTCACGTTTGGAGAGAGAGAGGGAGATAGAAACTTTTGGATTGGTATCCCTAGGCTCAAGGTAAATATTTCTCTCTCTTCTTCTCTTTCTTCTTCTCTCTCTTCTCTTTCTTCTTCTTCTTCTTCGTCTGAGCATCTCTCAGAGGCCATGCATGGCAGTGGCAGTGCCATGCATGGCAGTGGCAGTGCCATGCATGCCTCTTTCTTTCATTCCCCCTCCTGTGGCTTCGTAGGTTGTGTATGGCGATGGCAGCGCCCTTTGCGAGTTGCTTTCTCTTCCTCAACATTCGCCTCTGCCTCTCCGCGATAAGCACAGACGGTGATTCCTATTTTTGCCCGTAGGGGTCTTCGCTCGTTGTGCGCCTATCGCACGGTAATGCCTATCCCCACCCGCGAAGGGTCGCGGCAACACCTATCGCCGTCCACGAGCGTCCTTTATGAGCTCAGTAACTATTGCCACCCGCAAGCGTATTTCATGCACTCAGTGCCCATCGCCATCCGCATGTTTCTCTTGCGTCCCATGCCAATCGTCGTGTGCCTCACAATGAACTATCACCGCACACTTCACAAATGGCTATCGCCACATGCTTCACAAGAGGCTATCGCTGCCCATGAAGGGGTGTGTTTCCTTCTTGTATTGCTAACAGTGATGCTTAGCGATGCCTGTAGTTCACTGCTCACCCGCCAGCCGTGAGCAGTAGTGTCTAGTGTCGTTCAAGGGCTGCGACACTACTACTCGACGATTATGGGTGGCGATGCCTAGCGCTGTCGGGACCCCATCTTTTTGTCGACTCGCGCATTCTCTTCATTCTCTGCTCACATGATTGAGGGTAGACTCAGTCTAGAAGGATCATCGAGGTCGGGCTGTCGAGCAGTAATGTCGTCGTGCTAGTCTTGAGTACCATGCCCATCTTACTGCCACACCAGATTAGGATAGTCATATCGGCTTTGGTTTTGAGTAGTATTGCCATTGTGCTGGTCCTGAGTACCATGCCCGTCTTGCTACCACTCCGAGTCGATCACTGTCCGGCTATCATGCTAGTCTCGTCCCTTCATCAAGTTCTCTTATCTTTTCGACCTTTATTCGAACCTTCCACTTTATCACCCTAACTTTTCACATTTTTTGCCATATGAATGTACATTGCCCTAAGACAATGGTGGGTCCTTTGGCCCACTTGTCTTGAAAATTAACCATGATAGTGTTGTGTAGAAAACAAGGAGATTGCAGCTCAAGGGAGGCGGTTCCGAACCAGCTGAAGCAGCAAGGGGGCTTTCCGTCGTGATCTAAGAGGGTGCCCGTGCGAGTTAGCCTAAGTAAGTCACAGACCTAGGTGATTTTGGTCCCCACCTCACATCCAAAATTCCTCTCTCACTAGTTGGATACCTGCCCTTGTTCTTGAACGAGGCTCCTGAGAGAGCGATCTCAGGTCGCTGGTCTCCCAAACCTAAGACACATGTCACCCGATGACCTAGATTCAGGGAGGCCAGATTGAGGCACCTAACCACCTTGGCTACTCTACTGGGGACTTATTATCCATTGTCTGTTTGCTCTTGTTTGCTCAATATCACCTTTTACTTTCTGCACTATTTTCAATGGCACCTGGGTTATTTAACCTGTTCTGCCGAGTTGGGGATTTTCTCATCCCCACACTCATGACTATCCTAAGGAAGCAAACTGCTCAAGCTTACTACTCTACACTCCTTTTGAGTCAGGACTCACAGTCTGGCTTTTAGGTTCTTTCCTGGATTGGTGCGAGAAGTGACTTGAAAGTCCTTGACTCCCCGCTTCCTTGCCCTGGTGGACCCTCCACCATGGCCCCTTGCATTGGTAGCACAATTGCTATCACACACAACATGCACCCTACTACTGGTAAATCCCTTGTCGATCATATTATTGACGTATGTCGAAAAGCTGCCCTGTCCACTTTCGTGAAAGGCAAGCAGGTTACCATCGCTCTTGAGAGTCGCCGTAAGGCCACTCCCCATACTTCTTCACCACCCCTAACCTCTATCCTTAGAGGCTTGGCACACAGAAGCAGAGAACATGGGGTCTCCACCCTTTGCACATACTTAAAGGCTCATGGTCCATTCACTCGAGCCACACCTCGGGGCAACTTTCATGTTGCCTGAGATCGCATCCAAGGCTGGGCAACTTGGGCCGAACCTTACACGTGCCATGCACCTGCATCCCACAGCTTGAGGTAGCACCAAATCTGCACCAGCTCCAGCACAAGAGGGCTGACTACTCTGTCCTCCCTCTTAGCACACGCTGCTTCACCCTGTGAGAGATAGGCTCCCGCCCGGTCCCTCACAGACACAAGCTCGTGGGTCTCGACCTCCTATTGTCGAACCAGCTGACTGAGCTAGGGCTGACCCCCAAGTCACCTAGATGGCTAACCCTAAAGGTGCATACACATAAGCTTTACAAGTTCCTCCCCGATCCCGACTCTAGCGGAGTCATGAACCAATCCCTTCTTCTGTCACTCTTCCTTCACTAGGCAAGCACCTCGAGACGTGGTACTCAAAGGTTCTCCCTAAGAGTACCATCTTGAGCCAGTCACCTCAGGTCAAGCATGCACTCAGGCCTCACAAGGGAATTCAGGGAAACGGCCTGATGTTGGGTAGAAGCCTGCAGCCTCTAAGGCAGCAACCCAGGTTGCACTCTGTCCTTGGACCCCACTCTCTACTCCAGCTAGTGCACACAGCCCTAGCATGCTCAAGAAAGGCGGCGGCAGTCCAAATCTCAGGCTCGATTTTGGGGTAAAGTCCACAATAGCCTCAGGATTAACCAGAAGAGAAGCCTGCTGAACCTAACTAAAGAGGCCCCTAAGGCAGTTGAGGAAACCACCCTTGGTGACCTCCTACCACACAATCCCATCTTCCCTCTTCGAACTCCAGAACTTGGGCAAGTATAAGAATATTGCTCGGTAATTATCGTCATGAAGCCACGGTCCCAAGACCGTCAAGAACCGGTCCTCACACGATCGGCATACGAGGCTTGAGTCCAATAGGGGCATACTGAGCCCCTGCAGACTGACTTGCCTCGTACAACTCGCCAACCCCAGGAATCCACTACTCCATTTGGAGCTGACCTTCCAGAAGAAACGGTCAGCGTTATGGTGATCAATGAGCCAGACGACGCTCAAGAAGAGTGGATGAACAGGTTCGAGGTGATGATGCAGTCCATCTTCGAAAAGATGGATCTCCTAGAAGCCTCTAGGTCCCCTTCTTCTCACCATGAAATCGATTTCCCATCTGCTGAAGACACAGTTCCCAAGAAAACTCTCCCACCGGTCTCCTAAGCCAGCTTTGCTTCTCGCCTGATTTTGCAAGCTGATATAAATGCTATGGTGACCCAAAGTCTCAAGAAGTAGGTCCCGGGCATGCAGGAGGTGCCGCTCTAGCAGATTCCATACCCCTCGTATATCGACCATGTGTCATTTCCCCCAAACTATAAAAAAAGGGAAGCTCCCCCTATTCAATGGTACTATATCCCC
Source organism: Amborella trichopoda (assembly GCF_054954075.1). Lineage (NCBI taxonomy): Eukaryota > Viridiplantae > Streptophyta > Magnoliopsida > Amborellales > Amborellaceae > Amborella > Amborella trichopoda. The sequence continues at coordinate 33,759,043 of NC_142344.1, forward strand.
AAACAAGCATACTGCTCACTTCTAAGGGCCTTGTCGAGAGACAGCGACTGACAGGTGACTCCTCATTCGTCAATGCGTCGAGACTCTCGATGGGCCAGTTTTCCTGTGGTATGGTTAACTGCCTCCAAACTAGGTAGGTACACACGTGGCAAGAAATGAAGCAATTGTTTTACCAACGCTTCTACGAAGTCCAAAGAAACGTGGAAACCATCGAGCTCCACACTTTGACCCAAGACCCTGGTGAGTCAGTTGACAAGTTCATCGCCCGATGGAGAGAGTTGGCAACCTTTCATGCCAATCCCATGACTGAAAAAGAAGCAGTTCAGACCTACATATCAAATATGCTACCCGATATAGCCCTACATGTCGAGGACTCCAATCCACCCTCCATGTCAGAGCTCATCTCTAAAGAAGGTTGTACAGATGGTCTGTCCAAGCACCATGGTGGATCTCATCAGCAACCCTCTGGCTAGAATTCTTGCTCCAACAACCAAGGAAACCAGTAAAAATCTATGATTAGTGCGACTGTCACTGTGACTAACACTAAGAACATCGTCCCTCAAACCCTGGACCTCTCCAAGGAACAGACGCTTCAGGCAGGGGCCAAGCAGTGGTCTTACAACAGGGTCATGCCTCCAAAGAATATAAATCGAAATGACTTTTGGATCCAACACCAGGACAAGGTGTACCCCTTCTACAAGGAATGGCTTCTTGTGCTGCTTCGGTTACTGCTAAAGCAGTACATGATCTAGCAGTCAGAGGATAAAACCTCAGAGCAGAGCGGGCTGGAGACACATGAGAGGTACTGTGCCTATCATCGAGGAGTAGGCCACCCCACTCAAGATTGTTATACGCTCAAAGACATTATCGAAGCCCTCATTAACAAGGGTCAGATAAAGCTCGAAGAGTTAAAGAAATTAGTTAGGGTAATTGAGGTTGTCCACATAGTGACAATCCAAGAGGACGACGAAGCACCCGCTATCCTCCGTGCACTATTCTCCATAGTGCTTGAATAAAGACTCGTCATGCCGAAGCTGACAAGGCAGCCCAAGTTCCTGCCCCCAGGAACTGAGAACCTCTAGTGCTCTTATCACCTGATACGATGCCACGATATGAGCGAATGCACTAGCTTGCATGAGCTCTTGGAAAAGAAGATGTAGCAATGCCAGGAAGTTCATGGTAACCCAGAAGGACAACCCCAAGTCCCACTTCCACAAGTACAAAAAGAACTCCCAGCACAAGGCCAAGGAAGAGCTAAGTCAGATCCTCTAGAAGCCCTCTTCGAGGCAATGCTCCAGCAGGGTCTCATCACTCCCAAGCCCACCAGGCAGCCTAAGCATCTTTCCTAGGGTACGAAAAACCTCTGGTTCCCATATCACCAAGTATGGGGCCACGAGCTGAAAGAATGCTCTGGGTTCGAAGCTATAGTCACGGAGAAATTCCAAAAAGGCCACATTGTTTGTGCTGTCCTGCCAAAGCTCTTCCAAGCCATCCCTTCCGTCCAAGAAGATGCCCCACTACATGCCCCCTATGAGCATACACTGGAACCCTTTCAGAGCCCTCGACTTCTCTGCCCTGGGACGTCTACCATGGGCGAAGTAGGCTCAAGTCCTTGAAGCGTGAGGCAGTCCACCTAGCTAAGACTACTCACTAGCCCAATAGAGTAGACCAAACACCTCCTCACGGATCCAGAAGGAGATGAGCACCCAGTTCAGCCTGCCGAAGGAACCACATCCCTCAGCCACTAGTCAAGGAAGAGTTTCTCAGGCCTCTTCTCCCCACTGCCAACCTTACGGGACTTCATCCCTGGTGCAGCTCACCTTGTCCGATCATGTGGACATCCCTGAGTCATCAACTGCTTGGGACTCGTCCAATATGGGTGACGACACTAAAAGCACCCCTCAATGATCAAAGCCGTGGAAAGACTTAAAATACCCCTGCACACGTCCAATTCTGGCGACGACATAAAAAACTACTCAAAACATTCTAACTCCATTTCTTCTTCTTCTCCTTCCTTCTCTTCTATTTCTTTTATAGGTGCAGCTCGATAGTACCCAGACTTAGACGCTCTAAACAGAGAGCTCGCAAGCACCAACCTCAGCAAGTCACAAAGAAAGCGCCTAAGAAAGATGCTGGCCTAAGCGGCTAGATTCTTGACAGTCGCTGATGCCCTAGCCCAAGCCAATATCGAGCCATCTTCAAGCTTCTGTTCAAAGGAGGCCTCCCATATGGTACAGATCTTAGAAGTACCATCCAGCATGGGGAAAATGAGCCTAAGTTAAGGGAAGAAGCTACAGCTCACACCTCAAAAGCTCAAGGTCTTTCGTGATCCTTCACTTTTTTCTAAGCCTCAATCCCTTATACAAATCCCTATTACTTCCCCATCAACCCAGACTGCACCGGCTGAACAACAAAGTCAGCCATAGTTAAAAACCAAAACTCAACCAAAACCTGCTCTTAAACCTACCCTACCGTCAACACCAGTGACTGGATCAGAAACACATGAGACTAATGAGCATAAGGTGAAATATGACGTAATTGGGCATTTGAGAAAGCTTCCAGCCCTTCTGAGTATTTATGATGCCCTTCTGCTATCTAGAGGCTATCATATGGCCCTGGTTTAAGCTCTTTCTAACCCAGAGGTGTACGAGACTGAAGTGAAGCCTATTGAAGTTGACCCAGCCATCCTGAGTGGGTGCTTGACAATCTCCTTTTCTGAAGATGCCCTTCAGTTAGGAGGCAAATTTTACAATCGCCCCGTCTTCGTGAATGGTGAACTACACGCCCATCCTATCAACCAGATTATGCTGAATGGAATGTCAGCAGTCAACTTGATCCCAAGAAGGATCCTCACCCGATTGGGATTGCGATCCAATGACCTCACTCCTACCCACATCACTGTGCAAGGGTTCAACCAATCAGGAGAAAAGCCAGTTGGGACAGTACATCTTTGCCACAAGATCGATGGCCTCAACAATTACGCTCAGTTTCATGTAATCGACACCGAAACATCTTACAATGTCCTTCTCGGCCGCCCTTGGCTTCACGATCAAGGGGTGGTTCCTTCCATGCTCCACTAATGCTTCAAATACAGCCAAGATGGGGGACAGAACACAGTCAATACTTATAAGAGATCGTTCCCTATAGCTGAGACTCACTATGCTGACGTTAAGTACTATTTCACAGACCTTCTAGCAGCAGAAAGACAAAGGATGATGATTGGAAGCCTGTGAGAGAGACAGGACCCTCGTCTCATGATGATGCTGAAGATCTGGGGTAAATGATTACGGACATGTTCAAAGAGGAGGAAAGACAAGGAAAGATTCTCCCTTTGACTCCCATCTAACCAAGTATACCTTGCCACCTCTCAGGGGTCATGTTGTCCTCTCCCGAAGATGAACCTTCCCCCTCTACCTCTACTTCTAATTCGTCAGAACAAATTGACGAGCTAGTAGCAAATCCTGAAACTGAGGAAGCCCTAGATGTAGCCCTTCCAGCACCGAGGTTCACCTGTACGCCGGAACAGCAAAGAGTCATGCACGTCCCCATTGCTCTTCTAGAAGCATAACTGACCTACCATCCTCCAAGGAAGGTACTCCAAATCCCATCCTCCTTAAACAAGGAGATCACCAGCAGCCAAAAGAAGGTCTTCAACTTCTCAAAGGCTCCCAGAGAAGTACAGGTGGATAAGAGTAAGTCCTCTCAGGAGCAATGCCCTATGGCAGAGCTAAGAAGTGAGGTTCGTAGCCTCCAGAATCAGTTGGAGGTTATGCGCGTTGCTTCAAAGCACTTGAAAGAGTTTGTCCCTGAGACTAAGACCTATGATGAGCTCAAAAGTAATGCAACTCAAATCGAAGCCAAAGCTCCCCCAGATTGGAATATTTACAGTGAACAAGCTCACCAAATCATGAGAACAATGAACTATGAGCCCTTGTCCAATCAAATGCTAAGAGGTGAGGAAGCAACTGCTCTCCTATTTGAGGTTGTTGATGCCGCAGTAAGTTGTCAAAAGATGAAGCAAGGAGTGGGCTATCCTTCTTCGGTGTAAAGGTAGAAGCAATTAAAAAAAACCAAGAAGGAAGGATAAGAGAGCCACATATCACACTGAAGCAAAAGAGACAATTCTATTCATAAAGCAAGAGAATGTCACAAGTGATGGCATACAAAGAAGTAAAAGGCGAAGAGGGGAATTTTTATTGCCAAACGTTTGTATCCAATAAATTATAAATGAAGAAGATCGCTCAGAGCTCAAGACTAAGCCGATAGTAGTTCTGTTGTGTGCATTTGATTCCATCCTTCATACCCACTGCCAAGAGAAGGGAAAACTTTCTAAGCAAGGAAGGGTATTCTCCACGTACCAACTGAGGTGAAAAAGGGTATTTTTCTACCGAATGGGCCGTAGTAAGCAAGCATTCCAAATCATTGATGTTCCATTCAAGAATCTCCATGTCATCCTCATTTTCAAAACATGCGATCTCTTTAAATATCGAAGGAATCTCTGAATGCAAAATCTCAAAATCCGGGTGAATGAATTGAGGCACGAGCAAGTTGTTATTAAGGTTACCCAAGTGTTCAATCGTAGAATCTGTGACTGTCAAAGGCCCATGGTAGAACTTAAGTAAAGGCCTGATAGAGGGATAGTTCTCAATAGAAGCTGATTCTTCTAAATCTAGAACTGCCCTAGCCTATTGATCTATTTCAGCCACCTTCATTTTGAACAAGTCTGCATAGGGAACATTGAAGTCTAGGAGGTTTTTTAGCAACCACTTCGCCAAAAATGGGAGCATGACCAGGTCGAAGAAAGAAGCCCGGCCGAAAAGTCGATAAGCGACTCTAAGAAGATCATGTCCATTGTCTGCATAAACATTATAATGATTGAGCCTGATAACTTGTGCAGGGAAAGGCATCATAGCTTATGATACGACGAAGCCTCCACAAATGCGTCAGATGAGAAGATGAATAACCTGTCCCGAAAAGGAGGTGACTACAAAAGCCGAACCTATGATGAATTCTCTTTGAGCAAAAAGTGCAAGGGTCCCTCTCAAAGTCGTAAGAGGAATCACCCTGTTGCCCATTACTATTAGGTCGTACGAACCAGAATTATCTTGAGAAGGCAATAACTCACCCTCGCCCTCAGATACAAGAGGTTGACGAGAGGGATGCAGCAATAATGAGAGGCTCTTCATCCTCAACGATAATGAGACCCCTGTTTGAGGAAACCTACATTCTGGGAGCTTTAGAGGTCTTCGCTGACCGTTGGGAAGAGATTCGATGAAGGGCTTTATTCAACCACTATCTACGCACAAGAAAAAACCAAAAGCAATAGCTATTACTATGCACAGAAGGCAGGACTATTGTCGTCTCATGGCCAAAGATGGGCTATCATCGTCTTGCAACCAAAGGAGGACTATCGCCATCTCACTATGAAAGGTGGTCTAACGTCGTCTGCTGAATCAAAACGCAGTGCCAAGGGACTAACAAGGTTTATGTCTAACACCTGCGCTCTAGCTGTTTGCATGCGTCACATGTCTAGCACACCACATCCCTCGAAATTTGGGCATGTCGCTTGACACTCGCAGCATGGCCTGTCACCACGAGTGTGGAGGGTGACCGTTTACTGTCCCATGACACTTCACCTCCCTAATCGTTACGGCCTCGTGACGCCTCAGGTTCTCACTGGCATTTCCTCTCCTCGTTGGGAACTCACTCCTACTCCATAGGAAGCCCTTCCCCGTCGATTCCCTCTCTTCCACTAGTGATTGATGCCAACGAAAAGCCACCAAAATTCCTGAAAAAGCTCCCCTATGACCCTGCGGGTTTCCCTTCTCCCTTCTTCGCACTTTTACGGTTTTCCATAATTCACCAGAATTTCATTGTGTTTCCGGTGAGTCCCTTGCTGCTCCTCCTTCTCTCCTAATAACCAGAGGGGCGTCAGAACCCCCTAACCCTTCTACAAATTACCAGCAACTGTGTAACTACCGGAAAAGCACTAGAACTTTTGCAGAGCACCACTACAACTCTTGCAATTTCACCAGAAAAGTCTCGGTGAAACTCTGAGTAGCCCTTGTTCCCTGCTCAGAAAACCTTGGCACTCTCCAAAAACATTTGCAAGCACATTGCGAAGGCCCACGACCTGTTCAAGCTCACCAGAAAATTATTGAAGACCTATATGCTACAAGTATTCGCCGAGAAACTCTTTCTGGAAGTCTCTTGATGGAAGCTCCGGCTCTGTCTAAAAAACTCTCTTCACCTATTTTAAAGGTAAAATAGTAAAATGGGGTTTTTCCCCCTTTTATACACAACAGTGCCACAAGCTGCCCCTTACAAATTCGAAATGATGCTCTAGTCCTCATCTTTAGGCGACAATAAGACCAGGCCGTGGCAGGTCAGGCTCGAGACCCAAAGGGGTTATCGTCGCATGCTTCACCAAGTGGCTATTGCCGCGTGCCTCACCAAGAAGTTATCCCCGTACACTTCATAAGGACTTAAAGTCATGCGCCTCACCAGAGGCTAATGCCACACACATTATTCACAAGGGCCTAATGCCACGCACGCTTTATCAGGGCACTAACACCGTGTACGCCATCCAAGACCTAGTGTCGTGCCCATGCTACGACACTCCCATCTAGACCATCGTTCTACCTCCTCAAGAAGTTCATTCCCTGCACCACTGTCTCCCTCTCTAGGGAGTCGAGTCTCCGGCTCTTCACCCCAAGGTATCACATTCCCTTATCACATAATGGTCTATGCTACATGATCTTAAGCTGCACAGCGATGGTCTAGATGCATGACGCTAAACATCATGGTCCAAACTATATTACCCTAAACTATAGCGATGGTCTAGATGCACAACCCAAAACTGCATGGTCCAAACTATATGATCCTAAACTGTAGTGGAGGTCTAGTTGCATGAACTTAAACTGTATGGTCCTCGTTGCATGACTCTAAACTGCATAACCATGATCCAACTGTATGACCTTAAACTATAGCGTACATCCTAGCCGCACAATGCTAAAAGGCTTAGCACCATGGTCCAAGCTACATGACCTTAAACTATAGCGAAGGTCTAGTTTCACGACCTTAAATTGCATGGTTCTAGCTGCATGACTTTAAGATGCATAGCCATGGTCTGAGCTACAAGACCTTAAAACTGTAATGCATGATGCGACAAATAGTTCATACGTATGACTTTAACTGTGAAATGGACCACCTCTTTGCCAAGTGTACTTCACCAACATTCCCTAGTAGGAGTCACATCCTATTGCAGCCCACTATCCCCAAGGATTTAGGGACATTCTTATCCTTTCAACCAAGGATCTAGGTGCACGACCCTAAACTTCATGGTCCAAACTATATGACCTCAAACTGTAGCGGAGGTCTAGTTACACAACCCTAAACTGCATGGTCCTTGCTGCAGGACTTTAAACTACATAGCAACGGTCCAAGCTATATGACTCTAAACCATAGTGCACGTCCTGGCTGCATGACATTAAACTTCTTTGCACAGGTCCCCGAAGCATGACCTTAAACACACCCTCACATATGCGCACACACCCTTTACGTGCACCTTCATGCACGCCTTCGCTAACTGACCCATTCGTGTGCACACATCACCTTCATAAATTCCTCAGTGAATCCATTCGCTTCGTCATTGCTATTTATCATTCCCCAGTGAGTCTCACCCATACTTACAACATGGTGAACCATCCCGCCGTCCATACTCGTCATAAGCTAGTGGGTCACCCCTTTTCACCTCCACACATACACCATCCATCTTTCATAGGTAACCTTGTGCCATCTCCCCAATGTGAGTCAAATTCACCACCATACTCACTCCATGGCCTCCACATATTGCCATCCATCACCACTATGATCCAGTTATATAACCCTAAACTATAGTGCACGTCCTTGCCACATGACGTTAAAAGGCTTTGCACAGGTCCCGAAGGCATGACCCTAAACATGCCTTCATAAAAAATAACGGGCATGGTTTATACCTGTACAAGGGAATGCCATGAGTAAAAATGAAGGACGAGTATGATCACAAAACCATGAGTAAAAGAGTTTCGTGAAAACAAAAACTTGGGCACGGTGAAAAGCCCAAAAGGGCACCGTGAGTATAAATAGATGAAAATGGTGGACATGGCCATAGGGCCATCGGTAAAAGAGCCCAAAAATAAAAGGGGTTGGTAAAAAAAATCTTTACATGCCACTTCCCCAGTCCAGCTGAAAACCCTAAAAGGGCACTTAGACAAACAAAAAGCAGGTTGATGCAGCACCACAGTCTTAGCCGGCACCCAATTGCCAAACAAGGCATAATTATGGTTAATGAGGTCCATACAAAATCCTCAACTACCAGCATCCAATCACAACACAAAATGAGTCACCCATGAGTGAGAGCCTCATAAGACCTCTCACACTTCACCTCTAAAAACAAGAAGAGTCCTTGAGGGTGAGGACGATGATCGAAAGATCCCTCCAAAATGGTAAAAACCCCTACAAAGGTAAGAAACTGACAAAGCCAGGACCCAACCTGCCAGAGACTTCAGGGTGCCCACCACCATTAGTTTTGGCACAGTTGAACGCCCCCAGGGGTGAAATTTCAACTTAAACGAACATTCCAAAAAGAACTTATAGGAAAAATACCGAGAAGGGGTAGGTCGCAAACTATTCTCGTGCGGCCACCTTATAACTAAAAACTCCATTACAGGGGCAGCTATGAACAGTGACTTTTGATGCTCATATATTAGCCATCTCCAGTAAGACCGTGCTCAAATTTTGTGAGCATGTTCTTCTCATCAAGATGAGCGTTTCAATATGTGGCACGCCTCGTGACGACACCCGAGCTCGAAGAAAGGCTAGAGAAAAGTTGCTGATCTGTGAAGAAAGTTGCAAGAAAATCAGCAGCGTCTCACCTCGCTCGAGCAGCCAAATCACAGCACTCGCGAGCCCGATCGAAACCAGTTGCATTGCATGCGTAACGTCCTTGGCTATCACTGGTCCGAATGCCGTACATGATGAACGGTCGGATTTTGCAAACAAAGCTTATGAAGTGAATGCAAATTTCGGCGTCGAAATTCCAGATTCCAGCCAAAACTTCAAAGTTGAAAAATCACCGTTCGGACATGAAATCAAGTTGCGGTTGCTGCCAGGCGATCATGACAGCATGCGCAGTGTGATCTAGCAAAGAAATCACATGAAAACATCAAGGAACAAGAACACTATCGATCCGAAGTTTCAAGATTCATCCAAATTTGAAGTCGCATCCATGGCTCGATGATGGTATCAAATCGATCACCATGTCGAGCCTTACAAGAAAACAGTAATCTTTAGATCAAACAGGCATCAGAACAACCCCGGATCATCCATGAAAGATCACGCACATTCTAAGGCAGCATGGGGACTGTTTTAGAATTTCACAAATTGTTAGGAAGCGGTAAATCAATCATTGTGCATCCATTTTTACAATTTCTTTTCATTCAGTTAAATCTTAATTTTCATCAATTAGGTTTAATTTTTATCAATCCGCCCATGTTTGGGCAAAACTCTATATATATCACGAAACTACCATTATATGCAGACCCTTTGCCAAAGAGAATTTTTGCTAAATAAAATTTCCATTCCTTCTTATTGTTGGGTCACGTTTGGAGAGAGAGAGGAAGGAGAGAGAAAATTTTGGATCGGTACCCCTAGGCTCAAGGTAAATATTTTTCTCTTTTTTTCCTCTATTCTTCTCTTTCGTCTTCTCTCTCTTCTCTTTCTTCTTCTTCTTCTTTGTCAGAGCTTCTCTCAAAGGCCATGAACGACAGTAGCAGTACAAGCCTCTTTCTTTCTTTCCCCCTCCTGTGGCTTCACAAGTCATGCATGGCGAAGGCAGCGCCATGTGCGAGTTGCTTTCTCTTCCTCTTCATTCGCCTCTACCACTCCATGAGAAGCACAGACGGCGATGTCTATTACCGCCTACAGGGGTCTTCTCTTGTTGCGTGCCTATCGCAAAGGGCGATGCCTATCGCTACAAGGGAGGAGTTGCGGCAACATGTCTCGCCGTCCGTAAGCTCCTTTGGTGCGCTTGGCGCCTATCGCTGTCCGCGAGCTTCCTTTGCATGTTGTGTGCCTATTGCCGTCTGCGAGCTTCCTTCATGCGCTCGGTGCCTATCGCCGCTCGCAAGCCTCTTTCGTGCGCTCGGTGCCCCTCACCGTTCGTAGGTTTCTCTTGCATCCCACGCCTATCACCGTGTGCCTTAGAAGGAAATATCGCCTCCCTCGAAGGGGTGTGTTGCCTTCTTGTATTGCTAACAGTGATGCTTAGAGTCGCCTGTAGTTCACTACTCAGCCTCCAGCCATGAGCAGTAGTGTTTAGTGTCGTCCAAGGGTTGTGACACTGCTACTCCATGGTTATGGGTGGCGATGCCTAGCGCCGTCAGGACACCATCTCTTTGATGTCTCACGCTTTCTCTTCATTCTCTTCTCACTTGATTGAGGGTAAACTCAGTCTAACACTATCATAAAGGTCGAGCTATTGATCAGTATTGCTGTCGTACTGGTCTTGAGTACCATGCCCGCCTTGCTGCACATCACATTAGGATAGTCATATCGACCTTAGCTTTGAGTAGTATTGCCGTCATGCTAGTCCTGAGTACCATGCCCGTCTTACTACCACTCCGAGTCGGTCACTGTTTGACAATCATACTAGTCTCTTCTCTTTATCAAGTTCTCTTCTCTTTTCGACCTTTATTCGAACCTTCCACTTCATCACCCTAACTTTTTAAATTCTTTGCCATATGAATGTGCATTGCCCTAAGACAAGGGTGGGTCCTTCGTCCCACTTGTCTTGCAAATTAACAATGGTAGTGCTATTCAAAAAACACTGGGATTACAGGTCAAGGGAGGCGATTCCGAACCAGCTAAAGCATCTTGGGGGCTTTCCGTCATGATCTAAGAGGGCGCCTGCATGAGTCAGCCCAATTAGGTCACGGACCCAGGTGAGGTTGGTCCCCACCTCACATCCAAAATTCCTCTCTCACTTGTTGGACACCTGCCCTTGTTCTTGAACGACGTTGCCAAGAGAGTGGTCTCAGGTCCCGGGTCTCCCAAACCTGAGACACATGCAACCTGATCACCTAGATCTGGGGAGGCGAGATCTAGGCACGTAACCACCCTCCTCTTGAATGGGGATCACCATTATCATGTTACATGGTCATACGTCATTAAGATAGTCCCTCGAGTCATGTACTATCTCGTTAGGCTTTTGTTCAGGAAACCTATCAATGTCTTAATCTTCGGATTGTCGTTTAATCGATTATCCACTTTGGGCCCTTTCGTAAACATACCGATGGACAACCTCTCGTGCATGCTTAAGAAATGCCTGGACATGTGCCGTTTGGGCCCGTATGTATCTCTTTGACCATTATTTGGGGACAAAGGGTGGCTCATCATCACTTTGAGTTGACTATGAAAGTCCAGGTCACAAAAACAATCAATTGTCCGGGGATGATCAGCTCATGGCCAGTAGATGCCTCGAGGTTTGGCACCCACGAGTCAGTTAAGTCAATTGGGACATGGGGCATTGACATGATGAGGATGTACAACAGTTGGGATCCGAGAAAAATTGTGTGAGCTGGTGGGATTAGTAACACATGGAAGACTAACCGTCAATCGATAGTTAGTAACACAAGGAAGACTAACCGTCAGTCGATTGTTGGAGTACTTAGGATGCGAGCAGGTGGAGTTAGTAACACAAGGAAGACTAACTGCTAGTCGATAGTCGAAGCACTTGGCATGCAAGCTGGTGGTCATAGTAACACAAGGAAGACTAACAGCTGGTCGATAATCAAATTATTTGAGATGCATGCTGGTGGGGTTAGTAACACAAGGAATACTACCTACCGATCGATTGTCGGAGTACTTAGGACGTGAGCCGTTGGGTTAGTAACACAAGGTAGACTAAACGCCGGTTGATTGTTTGTGTACTTAGGATACGAGCCGGTGGGGTTAGTAACACAAGGAAGACTAATTGCCGATCGATAGTCGGAGTACTTAGGATGCGAGCTGGTGGGGTTAGTAACATAAGGAAGACTAACCGTCGATCGATTATCAGAGTACTTAGAATGCGAGCCAGTGGGGTTAGTAAGAGAAGGAAGACTAACCTCGAGTCGATAGTCAGAGTACTTAGGATGCGAGCCGATGGGGTTAGTCACACAAGGAAGACTAATTGTCAGTCGATTGTCGGAGTACTGGGATGCGAATCGGGTGGGGTTAGTAACACAAGGAATACTAACCATCGGTTGATAGTCGAAGTACTTAGGATGCGAGCCGGTGGGGTTAGTAACACAAGGAAGACTATTTGCCAGTCGATTGTCGGAGTACTTGGGATGTGAGCCGATGTTTGAATTGTAAGGACGTACAACAGTTGGGGCTGACTGCAAACCCTTCGTACCCAGAGGTGAAAATTGAGACCTTGAGAGGAAGGGACCAAAAGGCTCACGGCCTGTGGCTCTTGCCCGAACTCCCGTAAGAACCACGCAAGGATTGTCCCCCCGAGTTTTGGTAGTGGAACTCGCGTAACTCGATGAAGGCATGCCCTCCTGTGTTGGATTATCCATAGCACTGCCGCTGCTCCTCCTTCCTTCATTTTTTTCGGGGTAAGTGAGAACTATTGTCAACGGCTTGATGCTTAGGACTAAAGCCACTTGGGCTCGCATCTTGTGGGTTGCGTCGCCTTGTAGCTCCTAGGTTGCCCTGACTATCATCAACGACAAGATAATCTATGTGTGCGGGGATGATTAGTGGAACTTCCATACTGCCCACTTGAAAAGAGGCCATTATAACAGCCATCGATATCTCTTGACGACCTATGTGATAACACAGGGGATCGCTTGTCAAAGGATAAGTTAGTGAGAATATCAAAGAGAAAGAAACCCAAACTAAAGGTATATCTATAAGAAAAACATTCCGCTCTTTTTTATACCCTGCTAGAGAAGAAGGGTGAACTATTCTACAGTGGAGTCGCGAGAGATTTGGATGCTCTGAAAAGTGAATGTCGTTAAAAGGGTATATTAATGTTATACAAGACAATATAGTTTAAAACGTGTTGAGACTCCAATTAAATTCTTTACCAGATGACATCAAACTCGGGGCCAAATTCACCCATATATTTCATATAATAGAAATACATGTTTTTCTATCATATATTTGGAACGGAATAGTTTCAGGAGTTTAATTCCCTGTTATGATTTACATTGACTAAATAATACGACAAGCACAAATAAGGCTAATTATCCTGGATTATATTCTCAAGACATATACATTCATTTCTAATAAAACAAGACGTACAGACATATTAAATAAAAGGAGATAACATCAAATGGGATATTAACCATACACCTGATTTATGACATGGATGCTAATCCTACTTCTTCATCCCTTTTTTGGAGAATAGGCCTCTAGTGGGTATTTCAGAACATGGAATCAATCTCTTTCTCTTTTTCTCACTCTATCTTTGCACTGCAATCAATATTTGAGTAACCTATGGCAGTGAGATATGTGCATGTAGGGAGTGCTTAACTCAAAGAAAAATATACGAACCCTTTTCTCATATGCTCGCTCGGCTTTTATAATCCTTTCCAGGTAATAAACTTCAGTTTCTTCTTGATAACAACCAAATATCATCTTTACATCGCCATCGTTAATCTCTTGATGATGCTTATGCTCTTCCGAACCTTCACGTTGAATCCTCACTTCTGTCTTTATCCTTTATATGAATTTGAATTTGTAAGCTGATCTTCTAAGTTATATAAGAAGATTTCATGGATTTGAGTTTGAACTCAAGGCTCCACGTGAATTTAAATCGCTGGGTAAATCTTTTGAGCCCAATCCTAATCCACATAAACATGAATCTATGCTTATCTTGTGGGGTTAACCATCAACCATAAGTTTCTTGAAGACTTTTTTTGCTCTTGTTGTTGTTCCAGCTTTCTACCAAAGTACGAAGAGTTATCAAAAAGAAGGAAAGACTGCTGGCAAAATAAAAAAGGAAAGAGAAGTTAAAGAGTTCAAAATGCCCCAGAAGTTCTTCAATCTTCTGACCCTCTTCCTTCACAAGTTTTTTAGCAACTTCCATCTTGTTCTCACCGTAAATAGTTCTTGTTGAGCTTCTTGGGAGTATCGATCATCGACCCAGTACGATGGGATGCTTGGTCAATATCATAAGACTATAGGGCAATCTTCTCATCCAAGAAGTAAGTATAGGCAAATAAACAACAATATTGCCTCTTCCTTGCTGTGAGGCGGGGCTCTAATGCCGACATTTCATCCAACATCATGCACTTTTAACCATGACTGATGAGCCCTAAACTTGGCAAGCCTATCTATAACTACTTCATACCCGTAGAAGCCACTAATACTGCTTCTTCATGCTCAGCAATAACCCTCTCGTTCTCTGCAATTACAACTGGGAATGTGTGAGTCACGACATCCTGGGCTGAGGAAACTCTTTCTACACCCTGAATGATTCATTCAACCAGTTGGCTAAGCTTCTCGGTGTTTACTCCCATAGTCCCTGTGAATTTTAGCATGGGAAAAATCTCCACCTAGACATCATGAAGGCTTGATATAGAACTGTTCCCAAGGAGATGCAACACTTCCTTCATAGTGTTCATTCCCATCTGCCTTTGAAATCCACTGACCGTCGGGTGACCTTGCATCGTAGCCCCACTAGGTCTCCCATTGTGTTGGCAAGGATAGCCAAGATGTCATAACCCCACCTCCTATTGGCCCCGTCTAGCCTACAAAGGGCAGCACCGAGCCCGCAAGGCGTGGGATCAGACACGAAGGTCGAATCAAAGATGGTATCAAACAAGCACCCAACAACTGGAAATGAATTCTAATAACCACCCATCCAAAGGGCATCATGGCCATGCCAAGGCTCATAAACAAAAAAATACAACCCAGATCATAACATAACCAAAAGGGGTCCACGGCTCAAAGTCAAACTGTCACAAAAATATATTCAAATCTAAAGTCTCAATAGGGTCGGCATTCGTCATGATGGTCTCTTGATGCGTGATCTCCACCAGTGCTAATTAACTATCTATATGGTGAAAGTAAGGGATGAGCTTCATAGCCCAGTAAGTAGAACCTTGATGAAACGATTCAAGATGTAAACAGAATCAACTGTCGGAAAGGTCTCGGATCATACACAAGACATCACTGGTTGCATCTGTTTTGGGGAATTCGCCATTGACAATTGTTGATGGGCCTGTTTGTCCACTAGGATGGGCAACTAGAGGGACTCCTATAAGAAACAAGTGGATTAATAGCCAAAAGAAAATAACTTAAACATGAAAATTGTTACTGCCAATTGAATACTTGAAAGAGGGGATCTCTTCATATCAATAGGCTCCACCTGACCCTTAATTCTCGAAGGCGAAGGTCGACGAGAAATGGACCCCCAAGGTAAGCTCTGCAACGCTGCAATAATGCTCTCCCTCACCTTCGTTTGAGTAAGGAATGGTCCAGATGAGGACCCTGTTAGAAGGTCATTCAACACCTCTGAAAACTTGTCAGTAATCATGCAAGCTTTTCCTTTGGCCTTTCGAAGCTTGTCTTCCTTAGGATCTACTTTTTCAACTGTTGCAAGAATGCTCTTATGGGGAAGGGTCAAAGAAGACAAAACCTCATCTCACCTAGGGGAGATGGGGATACCCCTCAAAGAATTTATCATCCCCTCCTCATAATCTGAGGCAGATGTCGCCTCCACATGCTCCTCTGAGGTGAAAGATTCCTCACCCGGTGCTTCAACCTCCAAGGTAGCAAGAGCAAGAGAAGGAGGAAAGGCGTATCTACTTCATTAAGTACCACAATTTTCTTTTGAGATCCCATAGTTTTCAGAAGAAAGCCGGGAGTAGAGGCAGCCGCTTCAGAAACTCGCTTCATAGCCCTTGTGGAAGGAACAGAAGGTAGCCCAGTTTCTGGATGATAAGCCTTTGATGGTTCAGCGAACTCATCTTGAGGACACAAATCTCCACACCTTTTGGATGATCTTGTTGCAACTAATAGCAGGAAGGGATTTCCATCCTTCGATCCTTTGTTGTTCTTCTTCAAACCTTTGGTGCCTTCCAAAGTTTGCACCTCGTTTTGGGGCAGGAGATAGGAACCTCAATCCTTTTCTCACCCTGATCATTGATTGTGCAAACTATGGCTGTATCATTACTACCTCTATGTTATAATGGGGGATAATGAATTGGTATCCTAGATCCAAATGTGTGCAAGAATCTCACATGATCTTAATACAAGGACCAATCCAATTATGTTGCCTGGTGAACTCGTGAACCACAGGGCAGCTCTGATCTATTCTGTGTTTCCTAGTGAATTTGTGGGGATTATACAACTTGATATACTTGTGAACCCCAATCCTTAGAGGAAGGAGGGCTCCCCAAACACTTAGTAAGTACATCATTCCTCTCTCTTTGATAGGATCAAGGCCAGCCTGGTAGGGTTGTTCGTTTGAATAAAGGTGATCTTCGGGAACCCTTATGGGAAATGGCTTTTCTAAACAGAAGTCTTCACCTTGGAATAGCTTTCGTGAATCATTATTTAAATGGAATACTACTTGGTAACCTATGAGGTGGAGCAAATATGGAAAAACATCAACATTTCGATCGTTAGGAGACTTGTAGGTGCCTGGGAAGTAAGCACCTAGCCAG
Source organism: Amborella trichopoda (assembly GCF_054954075.1). Classification (NCBI taxonomy): domain Eukaryota; kingdom Viridiplantae; phylum Streptophyta; class Magnoliopsida; order Amborellales; family Amborellaceae; genus Amborella; species Amborella trichopoda. Next base: position 33,775,746 of record NC_142344.1, read on the forward strand.
CCGTACACAATGAATGGGGAAAGGAGTGTGTATGTTTCCCAACATCTTCTGAGTATTGGTCCCTGCTCGCAACTCTTGATAAAAGCTACACAAAATGGGTTGAGCTAGAGTGTATCTATGGCCTTCAGCCATGTTACACGCCACATAAAGGCACTCAAGCCTAATTACATTTCCCCTCGAGCCTAAAAGAACAAAATGGAAAACGAATAGAGCCAAGTAGGCTGCCAAATAGACGATATCGTCTAGTTTTGTTGGACATGAGGGCACATCAACCACTCAAGGAGAAGATTTGTCACTTGCATTTTAGATAGGGTTGGCCGGTTCTTCTGCTGCCCTTCGAATGTGAAAAAAGTGGTTGATCCACACTTGGAAGTAAACATTTTTGTTTTGATGTTTTCTTATAGCAGCTAGCTTCTCAAACTCTTCAAAAAGTTCCTGTAAAGACCCTGGTTTTGGAGACTTGGATAGCTTTTATCTCTGAAAATGATTGTGTTCTTAGGAGTAAACTCCTTGTAGTGTTTTCCTAAAAGAGAGAGACAACCTATAAATCTAAAGGGGACATTCCTGTTTCCCCTCTATCAAACAAGTTAGAATTGGTCTTTGGGTATCAAGTTTCCAAATATTCTCTAACTACATTCCCACATCTATCGTAAGGAGGGGTGGAAAACTCACAATCACCTAGGAGCCTTGTTGCAAGGAGGGTCTCTCTGTAGCAGCAACATACTTCTTGTGTCCAGCTATAGTAGCCCCAGATGAAGCTGGTCTCCCCTTTGTATCGAAGCCCCTCTTCATGCCATTTGACTTTCTTGTCATAAATTGACTAGCCTAGAATGGCGAAGGACCTGAAACGGCTGTATTTTTTTATGCAAAGTGGATAAGGGAACTTAACACTCGAGAATTCGTCATCATCCTCACATATGGGAACAAGGCGAGGGAACTTAACACCCATGCACTTGCCTCACCAATTTTCCCCACTTAGAGAAAGGCCTTGGAGCTCATGACGCTTAAGGAACAAATCAAATATTAAAAGGTATTTTTGGAAATCAAAACCTTAGGTCTATGGTTCCCAACCTACAACCAATGTCTTCGTGGCTCAGGTCAAGGTTCAATCCGCTTACTTAATTTCTATAGGTCTATGGTTCCCATCCTATGACTGATGCCTCTATGGTTCAGGTCAAAGGTTTGATCCTTAGACTCAATGTTTATAAGTCTGTGGTTGTAAACTTACGACTGATGCCTTTGTGAATCAGGTCAAAGGTTTGATCCTTAGACTTAATCTATGGTTCCCAAACTACGACCGATCTCTTCGTAGCTCAGATCAAAGGTTCGATCCTTAGATTTAATGTTCTTAGGTCTATGGTTCCCAACCTACAATCAATGCCTCCATGGCTCAGGTTAATGGTTCGATCCTTAGACTTAATGTTCTTAGGTTTATGGTTCCCAACCTACAACTAATGCCTCCGTAGCTCAGATCAAAGGTTTGATACTTAGACTTAATGTTCTAGGTCTATATTTTCGAACCTACGACCAATGCCTTCGTGGCTCAGGTCAAAGGTTCGATCCTTAGACTTAACGTTCTTAGGTCTATGGTTCCCAACCTACGATAGATGGCTTCGTGACTCAGGTCAAAGTTTCAATGCTGAGACTTAATGTTATTAGGTCTATGGTTCCCAACCTACGACTAATGCCTCTGTGGCTCAGGTCGAAGGTTTGATCCTTAGACTTAATGTTCTCGGTTTAAGGTTCCCAAATTATGACTGATGCATTCATAGCTCTTATCAGAGGTTTGATTTTTAGACTTAATGTATGTAGGTCTATGGTTCCCAACCTATGCCAATGCCTTTGTGGCTTAGATCAAAGGTTCAATCCTTCGACTTAATGTTCTAGGTTTTTGGTTCCCAACCTACGACCAATGCCTTCGTGGCTCAAGTCAAAGGTTCGATCCTTAGACTTAATGTTCTTAAGTCTATGGTTCCCAACCTAGGACCGATGCCTTTTGTTGCTCAGGTCAAAGGTTTGATCCTTAGACTTAATATTCTTAGGTCTATGATTCCCAAACTGCGACCAATGCCTTTGTGGCTCAGATCAAAGGTTTGATCCTTAGACTTAATATTCTAGGTCTATGGTTCCGAACCTACGACCAATGCCTCTGTAGCTCAAGTCAAAGATTTGATCCTTTGACTTAATGTCTATATATCTATGGTTTGTAACCTACGACTGATGCCTTTGTCTCTCAGGTCAAAGGTTCGATGGTTAGACTCAATGTTTATAAGTTCGTGGTTCATAACCTACGACCAATGCCTTCATGGCGCAGATCAAAATGTTTGATCCTTAGACTTAATGTCTATAGGTCTATGAAACCTAACCTACAATCAATGCCTCTGTGACTTAGATCAAAGTTTCTATCCTTAGACTCAATGTTTACAAGTCCATGATTCTCAACCTACGACTAATGCCTTCAAGCCTTTAGCCTAAGGTTAAATATAGGCCCAATATTCCAACTTACAACTAATGCCTTCAAGGCTTCAGCCTAAGGTTCATTCCATAGATTCTATGTTTATAAGACTATGGTTTTCAACTGACAAATGATGTCTTTGCAGAGGCCATGACTCAATTTTAGTATTCAACCCATGGTCGGTGTTAGCTGAGAATATCAAAAAGGCTTAATGAGAAAAGCCCCAATTTTTTTTAGTAACATCCTGTGCAGAAATATTTACCAAAATTTCGAGAAAGTCGTATTAGATTCAAAACATTTGAGCATAATCTCCCCTTGGAAATTGAATCAGGAAAGTTAGCATTGCGAAAATGCTTAATTGCCGGCATGTGGGCTACGTTCGACGATTTACTATCACGAGGATTACTAACTGCCAACAAATGAGTATTACACGAATCGGGTGTGTTAGCATTATGGAAAAGCCGAACAGTCGGCATGCGAGTTGCATAGGGTGATCTAGAAGGATTACTATCATCGATATTCTTAACCGTCAAAAGATGAGTATTACGCGAATCGGCCAATTTAGCATTGTGAAAACGACTAACTGCTGGAGTTGTATACGGTGATCTAAACAGATTAGTATCATGAGGATTTTTAATCGCCAATCGATGAGTGTTGTTGACAGCCAAGAATGAAACTCGTATTATTAAAGGCAAGAAATGAGAGCCCTGAGGTGAATGAGGGTGGGTTGCGACTTAAGCCTCGCAGGAATAGCTTGGCTATTCTCCTTTCACGCAAGAACGACTGGGTTCAAGGAATACATTGGTGACGTTTGTCTTGGGACATTGCAAGCTATATCATCGTTATCGCCTTATGCTTGCGAGTGTTGTTTGGGGTAATTCAAAATCACCCTCAACAATCTGCTACGAGGGACCAGATCAACTTGAGGCCGCAGTTTCCTCATTGTCCTAACCTTTGAAGTTCGCCACATAACTCCTTGTCCTGCAGGCACTACTTTTCCGCTATGTAGGCTAACTGCGACTTTAGGAAAAGCAGATTGACCCCTAGTCAGGGAGGAGCGTAGCGGAACATTCATGGTTCCCACCAAGAAGGATGTCATTATTGCAGCCATTATTACCTCTCACAACTTATAATTAATGCAAGGGTTTGCTTGTCAGGGTAAATAATGAGGACACGTGAGTAGTGTGGAAAAGATTATGAATCAAGATATATTTAGAGAGAGAGATTCGACTTCCTAGACTCTATCAGCGATGAAAGATGAAGTACTCCCCAATGGAGTCACCCGAGATTTGGTTGCTCTGAAATTTTGATGTGTTATGAAATGGAATGTTTAGACAAACATTAGGCTCCGAATAGAAAACTAGAGGACATCACATTAGGGGCAAAATTCACCCATGCACTTCATATTACAAACACAGGCTTTATATTTTTATTGGGCACTGAGCAATTACAGAGGTTTAATCATCTGTTACAATTTACATCGACTTAAGAAAAATAAAACAAGCTGAAAACCTTTTATTCTGGCTTTGAAATTTACACATTCATTTTTAAAGAAGAAAATACGAACATATTAAAGGGAAAAGGTAACATCGAAGGCATATCCCATGTACCTGTAGATATACGCAGGGGTTGTGTTATCCTTCGAGTCTGGTCATCCTATGAGAACGGGTCTCAAATGAGTCATAGGAAACGATTATCTCTTTCTTCAAGTCTTGAATATCACTCATTTTTCTACCCTTAGTTCTTACTGAGATAGAACCTCTCAAGAACACTTCTATCTTTACTAGACTGTGTCTATCTGAAATGTACGACCCCTCTTTAAATTATGGTTTTTCATGGGATAACCATGCATTTCTCATCTTTGAATATTCACCCTCCATCTTCATCCTAAGTTCATCCACTCATTTGTATCATATATCTTGCAGGGCGTAATTCTTATTTGAATAATGTTGTTTACCTCTTGTGTTTATCTTTTCACGCTGTTGATCTCACTGTTGGGTTCTTCTCGTAAATAAAATTGACGGTTCTTGTCTTTTGAATTCAAACTTTCAAACCTCATGATCTCATGGGAGCAGAATCAAGGATTTGTTGGCATCATAATCATTGTCAGTGGGCTGTAACCACTTCCATTGTTTCAACTCAATCCATGCTAGACCTTTTAAGGGTGATAAGGCACGGAGCCAAGAGTTCAACAGTGCCAACTTTATGAGAGAATTCCTTTTTTCGAGGAAATAATTCCCCTTTGCAATAACTAATTTTCGTACGATTCGTAAAGCTTTTCAGCCTTTAACTGCCGATCATTGTTGTTAACGTTGGGTTAAGCCATCATTGGGTGGCTCGAGACTTTTGTTGAATGAGATGGGTTAAGCCATCTCTGAGTAGCTTGAGACTGTCGTTGAGACTGAGATGGGTTAAGCCATCTCTAGGTAGCATGAAACTGTCTTTGAGACTGAGATGAGTTAAGCCATCTCTGGGCAGCTTTAAGACTGTTGTTGTGGCTGAGATGGGTTAAGCTATCCCTGGGCAATTTGAGACTGTCGTTGAGACTGATATGGGTTAAGCCATCGTTGGGCAGCTTAAGACTTCCATTGAGACTAAGATAAGTTAAGCCATCTCTAGCAAAATTGACACTATCATTGAGACTGAGATGGGATTAGCCATCCCTTGGTAGCTTGAGACTGCCATTGAGATTGAGATGGGGTTTAAGCCATCTCTGGGCAGCTTGAGACTGCCTCCTCAAGAATCTTCATCGAATCCCAAAATCCATGGGCTAAGTTATTCTCAAGTATAGTCAAATAGGGTACACTTGATTAATGTTATTAAGAACCATACTCATTTTTTTCCCTCTATTATCATCCATCATCTGTTCGATGGATGTTTTCAAGTGATCATTCTTAGTCATGCATTAGGACTAAATAATTATAACTTTCAAGGAAAACGTATAGGCCATTCGCAACTCGATCTTTGTTAAGTATTGATCGTAATGTATCTGGTCTTGTTTAAGATAAAGTACACCCAACGCCTACACCCAGCTAAGGGCGTAGGGAAGGGAAGGCCAATGATGTATGGAATATGGAATGTATGAGTCTTAGGTGTATGGGTTTGGGTGGTCTTGTGTGTATAGGTTTTAGTGGTCTATGGTGTGCAGGTTTTGGTAGTCTAGGGTGTATGATTGGAGGGGAACTTATGGAGTAAGGTAAGGTTGAGTTGAAACTATGGCCTAGGATTTTTGGCATTTGGTGATCTAACTATAACCCTCTCAATAATAAAATATTGTCTCTTCTCTCTTTGGTCAAGTGATAAGCACAAAAGTAATTCCTTAATAGGCAATCTTTGATAAAATGTTTAACCTCCTAACAAAAAGAAGCCCTTAGGATTATATATATAGTCATCCATAGATATGGGTGGATGTTCAAAAGTTTACCCAATTGACTAAGAATACACTTAAATGAGTAAAAGTAAAATCCTGTTTTTAGAAAAGAATGACTATTTTGCCCCTACTTAGAAATGTGAGAAAGACAAAACCATCCCTCCAAAAGGGGCCTTTTTCCTTTCCCATGTTTCACGGCCATTTTTGGCATTCATAGCCCATGTTCCAAGTGATCTACTGCTGTAGATGCATAGAGAGTCAGGAACCGATCATTTTGATATAAGATTTGAGGCTTGAGTCAAACGTTTGTTATGGTTCAAAAAATCCATTCAAATCCACAAACTTGAGATTTTTTTATCTTCGATCTAGCATGCCCCTTCACTAATCGAAGGGGGAGTCATTGTGACCATTTTGCAATGAAAACCCTCGATTTGGAGCCTATTTGGGTACATATTCATTTATGGAGGTCTGTAAATAATTGGATTCTAACGACCAGGAAACTATACCTTCTTGCAAGCATTAATAAGATATCTTCTCGTCCTCTATTTTCAGCAATAATAACTCAAAACGAAGCCCTTTGAGTTACGATCGAAACAGATCTAGCCTTGAGCTAAGGGGAGTCCGAAATCTTGAGATTTGGTCATCAAAGTGGAGACATACAGTACACATAAAATTCAACATTTTCATATTCTCGATCAATCTTCTCTCTAGTATTTTCTTCATCCGAGAATCCGCATCGTGCATGCCACCTATCAAAACATAGGTCTCGGTGAAGGGAACAACATTCTAAAAGTTGGGATCGATATGCTTCAAGGTGAAATAGAAACGAGCTTCAAAGTCGCCCCTTTTTGGAAAATATAGTTACTATAAATAGTAACTAGTTCAATAGGGTTCCAATGAATAGTAAAATTCCCACCTTTTTAGGAAAGCATAAAGGTCGATTTGAGCCTAAATTGGACAGGTAGATTTCTTTTCGCCTTCTGAATCCATCTGTAGTGATTCCATAGCCACTAGAGGTATCTAGGGTAGAATTCTAGCTATGGTGCACCACGGTCATGTTCGTGATCTGGGCTCAAAACTGATTTTGTGCATGTTTCTCATCATAGGAGGATCATATGCTTCATTTAGGGCTAAAAGGACATTGTTATCAAGGCTCTTCAAAATAAATTTTATTTCATGCGAGCTTCTGTAGTCCAAAGGCATGACTGGCACCCATGGGAATGGGTTGCAACCAACTCGTCAATTATTCGCATTGGGGAAGTCAGGGCATCAAAAATACTCACTAGCAACATAATTTTACGTGCAAGACATCTCCTCGCTCCGACAGACGTTTATCGAAGACCTAAGATTGAATGACCCCAAAATGGACCCATCACGACCGTGACTCGAAGGGATTCAATTTTGTATTTGCTCGAGGTGAATTTCGAGAAGACACCGAACCAAAGCTCTAAAGAAGGCATGTTTTTTCGATTGTTGGAAAACCATTTTTTGACGACTCTCAAAATTCATAAAGTGATTAATTGGAGTCTAAATTGCGTAATTTTTGTTGCAAAAGGATCACAACGATTTTCTCTTCAATTGCCGACCAAAAAGAAGATAAAATATGCAGCAAATCAAGCTAGATCGAAGATTCAAGAATTCAAATTTGTGTGTTTGGCTGGAATTTTGAAACCATTAGCAAAACTCCACGCCAAGACACAAATCATATATTAAAATGACCATCTCCGAATGATCTATGTTTCTATGATGATGGATCGTTTGAAGCATCGCTGAATCGCAAGGGAAAAGGGCCCAAACCATATGGTACAGAAAGAGCCCCTTTTTTAAGGACTGTTTTATCATTTTCAAACTTTGTAAGGGTCAAACATGGTCATTTTCACCCAATACCGGGATTCACTTTCATTCCTTTAATTTCTATTTTAAAGCAATTAGGTTAGCTTTTGAGTGTACACCTTTATTTAAGAGGTATCTCTATATAAGCAAACCACTTGTAATTTGTAAGGATTTTTACAAGATTGAGCATTTGCTAATAAATTTGAGCCAAAATTGAGTAGAAGGTTTCCTTGCTTAACTCAAGAGAGATGACAGAGAAAACTTTTACCCTTGAGAGAATACCCTACCCATCATACACCCTACTCCCTACCATACACCCTGTACCCTACTCCTAATCATACACTCTACACCCAACTCGCTACCATGCACCCTGCACCCTACTCCCTACTGTGCACCTTATTCTCTACTATTCACCCAATACCCCACTCCTTACCGTACACCTTACATCCCATTCCCTAGATCCATACACCAACCAACATCTCTCTCAAGGCACCAGTCGTCCCAAGCCGTTGGATTCTCAAGTCTAGGTGCTGGTCCCTAGTCACTGCTCTATCCCACCTAAGTATTCTCTCTCTCTTCTTTCCCGTCTCTCTGCTAGACCGACGACCAAGCTACCAGCCTCCCCTCTCTCTTTCTCTTTCTCTCTCTGCTTCTTTCTCTCTCCCTCAAATCGACAGCTAAGTTGCTGACCTCCCTCTCTCTCTCTCTATCATCTTGCCATAAAGCCACTAGTATCCCTTTCTCTCTCTCTCTCCCTCTCTCTGTCGGCTAGACTGACAGCCAAGCTGCCGTCCTCCTCTCTTCTCTCTGTTATTTCTCTCTTTCTCTCTCTTTCATCTCCCCCTCTCTCTCTTCCCTCGCTTCTCCTCCCTCTTTCTTCTCCCCATGTCTCTCTTCCCTCTCTTCTCCCCCTGTCTCTCTTCCCTCTCTTCTCCCCCCTCTTTCTCTTCTCACTTTCTTCTCTATCTTCTCACTCTCTTCTCTATCTTATCTCCCTCTCTCTTTCTTCTGTCCCTTTCCCTCTTCTCTCCCTCTCTCTCTTCTCACTTTCTTCTCTATCTTTCCCTCATCACTCCCATCTCTCATTTTCTCTCTTTTCCCTTTATCTTCTTTCTCTTCTATTTCTATTCCAAGGAGTCTTGCACAGGGTTAAAACGTCAAGGTAAGACTCAATATATCGCCCTTGACTCATCTCCGAAGAACTCTCTTATCCTCCACTATCTTATTTCTCTTCTCTTTCTATTCCAAAGAGGTTTGCGCTCAGGTAGAATGTCAAGGTAGGACCCGATATATTGTCCTTGACTCATCTTCAAGGAGCTCTCTTCTCTTCCTCTATCTTCTTTCTCTTCTCTTTCTATTCCAAGGGGGCTTACGCTTGAGTAGAACATCAGGGTAAGACCCAGTATATCACCCTTGACTCGTCTTTGAGGAGCTCTCTTCTCTTCCGTTATCTTCTTTCCCTTCTCTTTATATTCTAAGGAGGCTTGTGCTCGGTTAGAACATTAGGATAAGACTCAATATATCACCCTCGACTCGTCTCTATGGAACTTTCTTCTCACTCTCTCTTTGCCTCTTCTCATTTTCTCTCTTCTCTACCTTTATCTTCTTTTTCTTCCCTTCCCATTTCTGAGGAGGCTTGTGCTTGGGCAGAACGTCAGAGTAAGATCGGTACATTGCTCAAGACTCGCCTCTTGGGTACTTAGGCCTAGCTCCTAGTATCCTTATCCCAACTTCGGTATTGCCTCTTACGAGAGGTGCTGCTAGAAGGCTCATGGATTCTCTTCTTCTCTCTTCTCTCTTCTCTCTTCTCTTCTCACCCTTCACCCACTTCTCTCCCTTCCTTCTTCTCTTTCTCCCTTCTCTTATTTTATCTCTCCTGCTTAACCTAGTTCTGTAACTCGCACCCTTGCTCTCAAAGGAGGCTTGCGCATGGATAAAGCGTCGGGGTAAGACCCCGTATATCACCCAAGACTAGCCTAACACCTAGTACCTTTATCATGCCTCCTAGGGGAGACGACACCGGAAGCTAGCGGATTTTAATGAGCAGCCACCCTTGTTGCCTTGACCTATCAAATTTAATTTCACAACCTCTAACCTATACATGTTCAACTCACCACCATCCCACCCATTCACGAGGTAAGCCTTACCCAAAACATTCTTTTATTGGTTCGAATGGCACACACTGCACCACCCAACTCTTGTCCTGATGGATATAGGGTTCACCCTCGTGCGCACATGCGCATGAAACCTAGGGGCACGACAGACGCTCTTCTTCTCTCTTTAAGAAAGAAAACAATTCCACTGTTTTAATAAAGTGTTCCATCGTAGTGTTTCGTCATCACGAGACGTCGATACTGAGGGCCGACATGAGGCGAATGCAGATCCCAAACACTAAATCCTCTCAGTTCACAATATGGTCAAAGGACTTCGCCTCTAATCCAAGAACTTCGCCTCATTTAATCATGTTTATTTCAGCTTATCCAGATCCCAGTACACAAAGATTCCAGTAGCCACTATGCTTTTAGTCACTTCCACTGTGACTCTGAACAACGATGGCATTGCACTCCTTGAATGGCCATAATTCCAATAATTTTTATTAGATACGCATTAAGCTTGGGGATGAGTGCAAAACAAATTTTAAAACACATAATAAATTATTTGCGTTGTTGGTTATGCCCTTTGGATTGTCAAATGCTCTTAGTACCTTTATGAGAATAATGAACCATGTGCTCAAATCCTTTATTAGCAAGTATATTATTGTATACTTTCATGACATATTAATTTATAGCCCTTCATGTGAAACTCTTATACAACACCTCTGGGATGTTCTTGCAACTCTAAGCAAGGAAAAACTATATGTTAATATTAAGAAATGCAGTCTCATGACAGAAAGTGTGATGCTTTTAGGGTATGTTGTATCTTTTGAGGGGGTGAGAGTAGATAAGTCCAAAGTGAAAGCTTGTAGACACCCCATTTTAAATCTGGTAAATTCTGTGGTTTTTTGAACCTTTAGGACCACATTATCCAAGTAAACTAAAAATCCATAGTTTACACAGCCTACCCTGTGACCTAGAACCAATCTGCCTCCTTTGCAGAAACCCTGTTTTGATCTAGAATCCTACAGACGCCCTGTTTTACCAAAAATATCATTAAAAATAGTAAAAAAAATCCTTTTTACCCCAAAGTTTCCTTGAGAGCTACACAAAAGGATGAACTACACACTGGAATAAAAAAAATATTCAGCTTTGTTCAGATTGGGTTTGGGCGACACTAGTAGTGTCTCTTAGACAAGACTAGGCGACACCATTGGTGTCGCCCAAGTCTGGGAGACATGCCCAACCCCTTCTGGCCTGAAACAAAAAATTTCTTTCTAGGGTGGATTTCTTACCTCTTTTGATGATTTTTTACCAAATTTATTTGGGCAACACTAGGCGTGTCGCCCAAGCGACACCACCAGTGTCGCCCAGATCTGTACCCAAAAAAATTGGCATTTTTGGCTCGGGATATATTGGTTATGGAAGGATATCCTTTTTAACATATCTGTGGCCCTTATAAAATCTCATTTTGTGGTCATTCAAAGGGATCTAGATTGCCCTAGAGAGGAAGATTGAAACCCTAAGATTGCTTTAGAAACACAGAGACTTCCTCAGAGAGAAAAACCCTAACCCAAACCTTAAGCCTAAAAACCCAGATCTAGGGCACAAGAACCCTAGTTCTAAAACCATCTCCATAGAACAACAACCCTTTTACACAAGAGATCTGCTGGTTAACATCTGAATCAGAGAGACAAAGAGGACGTTTGTTTGGATAAGGGAGAACCTTCGAAGGCTCGGGAGTCCTGGGCCATCCGACCCGGTTTGGTATCATTCTTTAACCCCTTCTTGCATTTCCTTCTTACTGTTTGATTCCGTTTTATTTTATTTTTATCTGTTCATTTGCTTTAAAATCGTGTTTTGATGCTTTGGAACATGCTGGCTCTACCACAGATTTGAGAGCAGATCTGCTCATTTTCGAGTAGATCTAGCCTCAGAACTGAATTTGATTTGTCCCACTTTCTCTACCACATCTTTTTCATCAGTTTAAGGTGTCAAGATCTGAGAGATCTTCGTCGAAAGATCTGTTAGATTTTCATCGTCAATAGTTTGGCAGTCAGGGTCTTTAAGCTTCTTCCAGGGACCCCACTGTCCAATTCCAGGGGCTTTTGGCTTCTTGTTCACCAAATTTTGGCTCAAAATAAAATTTTTAAAATATAAAAAAATATTTTGCTTCAGATAGGCCTGTCCTATTCCTAGCTTTCTGATTTTATTTGAGTTTTTTTATTTTGATTGAGATCATGTTTTCCTTGATTTCACCAAGCTTAGTTAACTGTGTTTCATCAAAGTTAAAAAGATAAAAAAACTAAAAAAATACATTGAGGGCTGCTTGCACCCTCCTTGAACCGTATCTCGTTCGAGTCATCCTTTACTCGGGCCACACTCAACTTAGCACGGACTGTGCCTAGTCTCACTATTTTGATTATACCTTCTTAGGGGTTACTTACCCGTCCATCTACATTGTGCTTCAAGCGAGCTTCCCCTCGAAGCACGCATTGCTAGGCACAATGAGTGTCAGGCGCTTACTTTATTTTTTCATTGCATTGTGTGCCTGCCTACTTGCCATTTTTTTTTTTTTTGGGTGCTTCTTTACCTATTCCAGCACATACCGGACAGGGAATGGCTGGAAAACTAACAAACAAATATTTTGAAAACCCCCAAAATCTACATTAACGGCATGAGGGGAACCTAGCTTTGAGAGTCGAGACAGTTGAGATTCGCATAACTTTAACTGTGAGCGCCCCTCCGTAATCCATTGCTTCAAAGCAGCTTCGCGTATAGTAGGACCTGGTGAACATCCTATAACAGGAGACCAAGACCTATGTGGGGATCTATATCAGCCTAGCCGCATTTCAATAGTTAGGAACCCACTCACAAGCCATGCCTACCTATAATCTAGATCAAAAGTTTTTGTGTGCTGTGATTGCTTATTTTAGACCTCATTTCAGACCCACTTTTGGTCCGAGCTGAACCCTCTGGGTTCAAGTCTAGGCTTGTACCCAGCTTAGCCTAGGTCCGAACCAGGTTTCGCCTTGGTCCAAACTTAGGCCCTCTCTTGGTCCGAGCTGAAGGCTTATTCTTAGTTCATATTTGATCCAGTCAGGGTCCATACTTGGTCTGATCATCAAGACTCTCTAGGTTCAAGTCCCGGCTTGTACCCAGCTTAGCCCAGATCTGAACCACGTTTCGCCTTGGTTAAAATTAGGCCCCCTCTTGGTCCGAGCCAAAGGCTCATTCCTAGTTCATCTTTGATCCGGATACATATCTAGTCTGATCATCAAAATTCTCTGGGTCTAAGTTCAGGCTTATACCTAACCTACCCCATGTCAGAACCAGGTTCACACCCAGGTCCAAACCTAGAACTACTCTTGGTTCGAGCTGAGACTCGTACCTATCTAGTCTAGATCTTAGTCTAGGTTCTAGCATAGGTCTAAGCATAGAGTTTCCTCTAGAGCTAGCCTAGGCTTACCCTAGTTCAGGTCTAAACCAAAACCCATTGAGTCTGGCGGGTTTCATCCAGTCTAGTCTTTGCCAAAGTCTTAGTTAGGGTTTTGCCCATAGAGTTAGGCTAGGTCTGCCCTAAGTCATCGAGTTTAGATCTTACCTAAGTCTAGATTCTTGAACCTCACTAAAAGCAATCACCATGTCAGTCACTCAAGGCAACTATGATGATCGTTCCATGGCCGACTCCAAGCCTAACATGCCCAAACTTAGGGACTAGTATGCCGCTATCCCTTGGGATTATTGCTGGAACTCAGGCCAATGCATTATCCAATGCTCAGGTATTCAATTAAAGGTAGAGTCACAAGGGTCCACTCCTAATCTTGAGATCTATATGGTTCGAAAAGCTAATTCAGCCCAAAATACTATGAATAGTCAACGGGTCCAACCTGGGGTTGTCCTGCAGGGGCTTTTAGGAAACCAAACTAGAAGCCGAGTGAGGGAAGATGTTCATGCAATATCAAATGCGAATTCTCTTAAGTCAAACCAAAATAACCCTGAGGCACAACGATCTCAAAACCAAGACCCACCTAAGTCTAAAGGATCAAACTCAACCTCGAGCTACCATAGTACAACTCATGACGTCCTAAACACTGTACGAAGTAGAGGTGTCAATTCAGAACGACCCTTAGGCGATATGGGTGTCCAAGCTACTCTTAAAAGTCTAGTTGACTTAGGTTACACTGTTCATGCCTCAGCCTACGGGTTGATCCCAAACCAACTTAGTGGTATAGGTCAACCCCTAGCACAACCGAGTAAGTCGATTCTTTAATCATCCCCTCTAGTTCATTCGATCCAACAAAACGTGCAATTTCTGCAACCTGTGGTGACATCTATGAGTCAGTACGCCCCTCAAGCACAAGTGTATCTAACTGCCCAGGTGACTACGGCTCATCAATCTCAAGCCCATGCAGGCAAACATGTACCACTATTCTCGACTCATCAGTCTATGCTTGGGAACCCACCGATTGGTGGTCCTACTGTTATGCCAAATACTCAACACAAAGGCATCTTAAAAGCAATGCCGGATATGCTTGTACGAATGGGCATGCATGAAATTCTACCCCCAAAGGCACCTTTATAGCTCTCTCCTTTGAATTTCATCTATGTATAGTGATAGCTCGTGGGTCGAGGATGGGCGGTTTGATGATCACAGCTGGCAATTAGAGCCTTATACATCTTGTGGAAGTTTCCCTTTGATTGTAGATTTTAGATGGAAGTTTGGGCTATAAAGTTGTTTTGTTTTGGTGTTATGTAATTGTTGTTGGGCCTTTAGTGCCTTGAACATATTTTGTAATAATTTGGGAGCTCTTGTATAATTTGGTTTTAGTTTGCCCAGCTTTTGATGGTGGTGTTTGGAGTTTTATTTTTTTTCTTTTGTTTTTTTCTTTGGTTCCTTCTTTCCAAAAGCGTTGAGCGCACTCCCACCTGGGTAGCATTCGCTACCTTTGGTCGCGGTCCCGCACCTTGTTGCCCTCCGATAAGTACGGCAGGGGGCCAGGAGGCAAGGTTGTGATAATTTATGGTATCAGAGCCGCTAGGGTTGGCTTCTTGGCTTAGAAAGTCTTATGAGTGTCCTTGGGGTCATTTTTGGCTAGGCTAGTGATGGGTGTTCCTGTTTTAGGTCAAGATGACGAGGACTCATGGCAACAATTCGAGCTCGAGTAACAGGAGCACAGAGGCCTTCAAGGAATTCTTTAGGATGCTTGGGGTTAGGACTCAAATTATGAAGGATTGCATGCCGACCCCGGCTGCCCTTGCCCTAGACCAGGATAATAGTGGACTGATTGAGAGATTTAGAAGACTTGCGCCTCCAATATTCTCGAGACATGGAGGAGTAGAAAAGGTTGAAAGATAAAGGAGATAAGTAGAGAAGATCTTTCAAGTTTTACATTGTTCTGATGACCAAAAAGTTAGATTGGGGACCTTTATGCTAGAAGGGGATGCCAACCATTGGTGGAGTTCGGTAAAATGGTCACGGGAGGAGACAGGGACTACAGCCATCTGGGATAACTTCTTAGTGGCGTTTAATGAGAAGTATTTTCCTGATTCTGTCTGAGAGGAGAAAGAAGTTAAGTTCATTGAGTTATAGCAAGGGATAATGTCGGTAAAACAATATGCAACCAAGTTTGCATAACTCTCCCGCTATGCACCACATATTATTAACATGAAGGCACGTAATGCAAGCAAATTTGAGAGGGGCCTTAGGTAAGAAAATCGAGGGAGAGTGATGTCAATCAATCTGAAGGTTATCTCCCCATTCATGTACCTAGCTATGAAAATCGAAAACGTCTGTGAGGAGTATCGGCTAAGGAACGAGAAGCAGAAGGTAGGGCCTCTGCCTCCGAGAGGTTTTCTAAAAAGTAGAAATCCGGGGAACGGTGAGGCCCAAAAGACCTTCCAAGGGGATGTCAAGCCACACCAGCCGGTGCCCTGTGGCTCTTGCTGGAAGCCTGGTCATGCGACTTCCGACTGTTGGCTGAAGACGAAGGCATGCTTTAAGTGTGGCAAGTCAGGCCACCTGTTTCGAGATTGCGCTATGATAAAGCCGAAAAACTGATCGAAGACTCAGGGTCAGGTGTTTGCACTTATGGAGCTGGAGGCGAAGGCTTCTACCTCAGTTACCCAAGGTGAGCTCTTTTCTTGTGGTAAATAAGCTAGAGTTTTGTTTGATCTTGATTTCTTCTTACTCTTTTATAACACCACATTATGCATGACACCTAAGCGTTGAATCTGCACCTCATGATCATGCCTTAGTGTGTACACACCTTTTGAGGGACTCTTTAGTGCCTGGCTTGGAGTTTAGGTACTGTGGGGTACGGTTGGGAGGTAGAGTCTTGCCCATAAATTTGATTCTTTTGGATGTTTAGGATTTTGACACCCTCCTGGGCCTAAATTGGGGGTATGCTAATCATGCCTCAATTCATTGTTTGGAGAGGATTGCCACTTTCAGACCCCCATTTTTTCGATTAGTAGATGTATGATTTTGGGGACAAGATCCTTTTAAAGGGGGGGGATGATGTAAGGACATGAAATTTTTCGGCATATTAGAGATAGCTATCGTGCCCGCATGAGAAAGCCGTCGAGCGCAACACTGTCGAGTGCGACACTACCGATCACAACGCTGTCAAGCGTGATGCTGCAGAGTGCGATGCCGCCGAGCGTGATGCTACAGAGCGCGATGATGCCGAGAGCGACATCGCCAAGCGCGACGTTGCCAAGCCCGACGCTACCAAGCGCGATGCTGCCTAGTGCGATGCTGTCGAGCTTGATGTTGTCGAGTGCGATGCTGTCGAGCGCGACAATCCAAGGGAACTTCTTTGACATCTCTCATGATTGCTTGCTCTCTCTCATGTGTGCAATATATGCCACTTATCACTTGCATGCTGCCGCATGTCACTTGCGCGCAGCCCCTTATCACTTGCATGCTACCCCTTGTCACTTGCATGTTGCCTCTTCTTTTTGCTTATTTATACCTCCCCTTCATACCCCTCCATGAGTTTTGCCTTCTCTCACCCACGTCCTCCCTCTTGATACTTTACCTTCAGGTTAAACCCATCCTTGGAGCTTGGCCTTTTGAAGGGAACCTGTGTGAGGAAACTTGAAGCAAGTCAGTAAATCTAGCTTCCATGTTTCCATGTTCTTGTTGATGCATGTTTACTTAGTTCATCAAGTATGAAATTATCCATTATTATGGGTTTAATTTTGAACATGAGTGTGGATGTTCAAAGTGTGGATTTTAAGCATGATTATGGATGTAAGTTTGAATATTAGTATGGTTGTATGCTAGTGAAATCTTAGAATGTGTCTGTTTTCCAGAACTGTGACTCCCATTTGTGAAATCACTTGAGTATTGAAAACATCTCTGTTGATTATAAAATTCAGTGGAAAAGTACCCCTTTGAATCTATTTTAATATGGAAAAGACTTCTTCTCAATAACCCTTTTGGTTTGAGAGTTATGAGACATCTTCAAAAGCATGCCAGAATTATGCCATGAATTTCGAGGAATTTTACATGTTTTTGTTTGGGACTGTTCACTAACTAAAATATATCAGAATTAGCTCAAACCACTTCTAAATGAAAGGTAACTGAGTATATTATGAAAATGGATTTAGAACTATGATAAAATTATATGTCGATTAGAAGTAATGCCCATTTTTCTGAAATGTCAAACTGGAAATGTCTGCTGTGAAGACAGGAATTTTCTAAAACTGTGACTCCAATTTGTGAGAATGATTGAGTATTGAAAACATCTTTGTTGATCACCATATTTTATGGAAATATACCCCTTTGAACCTATTTTGCGATGAAATATACCTCCTGCTAATACCTCCTCTCCATTCGAGCTTTGCGAGACAGGCCTAACCAACTGAATGCCATATTTTCATAAACATTTATCGTTGAGGCCTTGAACTGGCATCGGAGAACATTGTCCGCTTGACCACACATCACTCCACACAAAATGTTCAACCTATTTGTCTCCCACTACAATGGGTCAACACTAAGACCTCTGTCCTTGGGCGAGCTCAGTGCAGCGAAACGAAACCCAAGAGAATCCTTCAAGGGTTTCATCCGTCGATTCTGCAAGGCTGCGATGCAGGTCAGAGATTGTCCACTTACTGACACAACCAAAATCTCCATAGTCTTAGAGAACGTCGCTCCTGAATACAGGACCTTCTTCAGCCAAGGTATTTTTCCCCACTCCTTCGACTCGATGATTGAGCTGGTGGCGTGACATGAAAGGGCTAGAGGGAGACCCCTCAGCACTAGGCCTGACAATAAATCGATAACAACTCCCCAAAATAAGAACAAAAATAATAACAAGGGGAATGCTTCTGGCCAGGTTAATGAAATTGTCGTTAACAGACCAGCTCAACATTCAGCTACTCAACGCAACAATCAGAACCAAAACCGAAGGGGCCAGCTTAGAGCCAACGCTCCAAATATTAACCAAAGGTGAGAGGATAACTTCACCCCTCGCAAAGAACCATTGAAAAAGGTGTTGGAATTACTCATGGCTAGAAATATGGTTTATCTCCCGCCACCAACTGAACCACCATTTCATGTCATGAATAAGAGAAGGTGGTGTAATGGCATCAAAACCATGCTCATGATACTCAAAACTGCTTATATTTGAAATGGGTGATTTAAGGGTTAATTAATAAGGGGAAATCACTGTCGCACCTAGAAATCAACTTGTTGAATAACCTAATCAAAAGAAAGGTATTTTAACATATCCTCTCCCTAAAAATATTGTCACAATGAGCGAAAAGCCTGGAGCTCAAGACAACTCAAAAGAGAACCTCATCATTCACATGATTGAGAGTGGAAACGAAGAAGATGATCCTAGTCAATTAATATTTACTTATGATAATCACTTTCAAGAGCTCGAAGAAGATATTTTAAGCCTTCTAAGAGGAAACCCTTCATCTCCAGACCTTGATAACCTTCCCAAGTCGGACCGATATGATGAAGATGACACACTAGGGATCGATAAGGTCAGTTTCAATGAAAAGGCATCATCTCTCAAACAAGGGGCCAACACCCCGAAATCTCCCATTACTCTAGCTAGGGCTAACGCTATCGAGCTTCAGGCTGGCGAGGTTGATTCCCTAACCTGAAGAGGCTGAATGTTCAAACCCATTCAATTGATGGCCGATACCCTCGATGAAAGAATGGGAAACACCTCAAAAGCGAAACAACCAGCAGGGGTCGTAGATCACGAGCTGAATAAAAAAAGTCTAGGATTCGCAAGCACCTACGTTATACCAGCTCATCTTGGGAAGATCTAGGGTCAAATCTCCATCTTGGAGCTGCTTGCCAATTCACCAGCACACATAGCCCAAATTGAAAAGGTCCTCGCCAAGACACACATCTCGAGCAACACACAGCCGAATGAGTTGTGTGGGATGATCAACCGGCTTACGACACCAATACCATTCGTGTTCTTGGATGATGACATCCCAGCCAGCTTCAACCGGTTTCATGTTCAACCTCTGCATATCAGAATTTTCATGCAAGGATATGAAATACGGAGAGTGCTTGTTGATAATGGGGCATCCTTAAACATATGGCCTATGAAAACAATGAAGCAGATAGATAAAAGCTCGGATGACTTCGAGCCATGTCAACTAACTATCGTTGCATATGACGGGACCAATAGACAAGCTGAAGGTATATTGCCTCTCACACTCAAGATCGGCCCCATTGTCCAAGTGATAAATTTTTTTATCTTGGACATAAAATGTTCATTCAACATGTTGCTAGGAAGACCATGGCTGCATGAAAACCTCATGGTAGCCTCTACACTCCATCAATGCCTCAAATTTTCGACTAGAAATGGCATCGCGAAGGCATATACTGGACCCCCATCTTTTCTCAATCTTAGTATAAGTAGCAGGAAGCTAGCCGTAGGGGTCGAGCTTGGGGAAATCTCACTCGCCTCCTTCGAGCAAGCCGATTGTGCCACCTTACTCCTAGAGGCGGTGACCCTATTCCCCAAATCTTGCAAACTTTCGCATCGATGGATGGCAATATCCAATGTCAACATCGATACGGTTTCGAGTCCCTCGAGGCTCAGCACATGCTCTTCTCCCATGGCTTCCAACTAAGCCAAGGCTTGGGAAGTCAAGGGTAAGGTGTAACGGAGGAAATTTTTGAATCATCCCAAGCCATAACTGAAAACAGGGATTGAAGAGGTCTCGGGGGTTCTCTCACATTATTTCAAAGCTAGATGAAGCCTTCAAGCTATCCGGGCTTTGTATTTGGAGGCATTCAAAACCTCGATCCTCTCGATGCCCGTCCTTCCAAACGGCCAAACATGATCCTTGATTCCCTAACGCTCGGGAATTCTTCTTCCACAAGCACACACAAGAACTAAGAATTGAAGAACTTTTTGCTGACCTGGATTTGAAGGTATGCACAATTTGTTCTAACACAGCCAAGCATGCTCATCCGCCAATACAAACCCAGGAATGGAATTGATTGATCACTCTTCTATCTCAAGAATCGCTGGAAGCATACCAGTGGCACCTTCAAGTCCCGGTGCTAAAAAACGGATAGGTGCAGAGTGGCGATCTAACCACCCTATGCGTCCAATCCCCAACATTTCTCTCGCGAGTCCCATAAGGGAAACCTCTTGCGATGTTTCAAAATCGGTTGAAAATTCAAAACATGATAAGACTGAAAATGAAAAATAATTTTCAAAAACGACGAACAATCGAGATAGCCCAATAACTGTGCACAATGCCTAAGATGACGAGTTGGACGACCAAGACGAAGATCAAGAGAGGCAAGAGTCCAATGAAATCTCTCAACCTGAGGAACTCACTTTCCATGTTGAGCAATTCAAGAAGAGGTTCGATGGTGACTCAACGACTATCATCGAAGAGACGATCGACATAAACCTAAGGACTGAGAAGGACCTAAGGTTAACCAAGATTGGAACCTCCCTATCTCTTGAAGAGAGGGAACATATGATTTCCTTTCTCAAGGAAGATTGCGATGTCTTCGCCTGGTCATACGACGATATGCCAGGGCTTATCCCGAATTGGTGCAACATCACCTAATATTCAACGAAGGGGCAAAGCCTATAAGGAAAAAACTCTGATGTCAAAAGACCCATCTTGAGCTTAAAATTAAGTAAGAAATCGACAAACTGCTCATGGCGAAGTCTATTACCCCCGTCAATTACTTAGAATGGTTGGCAAACATAGTGGTCGTACCCAAGAAAGACAGGAGGATCCGAGTATGTGTCGACTATCGAGCCCTCAACAAGGCATGCCCAAAGGACAATTTTCCATTACCAAACATAGATGCCTTGGTCTACAACACTGCTGGGCACAAGATGTTGTCATTCATGGATGGCTTCTCAGGCTACAACCAGATCGTCATGGCAGAAGAAGACTAGACCAAGACTTGATGCATAATGCAATGGGGAACTTACTGCTATTGTGTCATACCCTTCGGCCTCAAAAATGCAGGGGCAACTTATGAGCAGGAAATGACTAGCATCTTCCACAATTTAATGCATACCATCATGGAACACTATGTCGATGACATTCTGGTCATGTCAATTACCAGATCTGATCATCTCACCGACCTGAGAACCATTTTCGAAAGACTCCGAAAACATCAACTCAAACTCAATCCACAGAAATGTGCCTTTGGAGTTGAATCTGACAAATTAGTACGCGTTATAGTAAGTCATAGGGCCATCGAGGTGGACCTGTCTAAAATACGAGCCATCACTAAAATGCCACTTCCTCAGAATATTAGAGAAATCTATGGGCTTGAAGGTAGAATACAAGCCATAAGGCGTTTTATTTCACAACTGGCGGATAATTACCTACCGTTCAATATGCTCCTTAAGAAGGATACCCCATTCATATGGGATATTGAATGCCAATAAGCATTCGATCAAATCAAGGAGTACCTAACCAAACCTCCCATCCTTAGTCCTCCAAGTTCAAATAAACCCATGTTCCTATACATGTCAGTGAAAGACAAGACCATGGGCGCAATGCTAGGACAATACGACGACCACGAAAAAGAACGAACCGTATACTACATCAGTAAAACCATGGTTGACTATGAGACAAGATACACAGATGTGGAGAAACATTGCTTAACACTTGTGTGGTCTATGCAGAAATTAAGACATTATGTCTTATCTCATACAGTCAAGCTCATCTAAAAAATAGACCAACTAGAGATCAGTCCTTAACGGACGTTTGGCAAAGTGGAGAATGTTATTGAGCGAGTTCAAGATCGAATATGTTACTCAAAATCGGTCAAAGGACAAGCCAATGCTAACAACTTGGCTGAATATGCACTGTCAGATAATACTCCCATTGACACAGATCTCCCTGATGAGAACCTCTTCACAATTGAGGACTCAATTTGGGAGCTATACTTCGATGGTGCAAGGAATGAATATGGGTCAGGTGTAGGTATCATATTTCGTTCACTCAAGAAGATTTTAATGCCAATAGCCATTAGATTGAATTTCCCATGTACCAATAACATTGTTGAATATGAAGCCTTGATAGCCGGGCTCGAGAACGTCATGAAAATGAAAATCCAACAAATATAAGTGATTGGTACTCCTTACTCGTCATAAACTAAGTTCAAGGGATTTGGAAGGTGAAAGAAGAAAAGCTCAAATCCTATCAAGAAAAAGTGGAAAAGATGATCCCATATTTTAAGAAAATTACCTTTCAGCACATAACTAGGTAAAATAATCGGTTCACCGACACCCTTGCGACCCTTACTTCAATGGTTGATATTCTTTCAGAAATCACCACATTGTCATTCTACATCAGAAACAAACATGACCCTTCCATACCAAGGATCGAAAAGAAATAGAGCAAGAAAATGACAATGATGGGGAAGTGTCTCTCGTGGCTTCAGATGCACTAGTAAAAGCAAAACCATGGTTCCACGATGTTCGGTCGTTGTTGAAAGATGTGTTATACCCCGAAGGAGCCGCTAAAAAGGATAAAGAAGCCCTTCAAAGGTTTTCTATGGGATTCTCAGTAAGAGGTGATCTCCTATTCAAGATATCCTTCGATGACATCATTCTACGGTGTCTCGATCAGCCAGAAATCAACCAAGTATTGACAGAATTACACAATGAAGGAGATTATTCTGGGGCAACCGCCTTAGCTCAGTAAATCAGGTGTCAAGGCTATTATTGAACCACCGTGGCCAAAGATTGTTGGAAGTTCATTAAGAGGTGTCTCAAATGTCAACTTTATGAGGACGTCATCCATGCACCTTCCGTACCACTCAACTCAAGACCACCCGTATGGCCCTTTGTCATGTGGGGTCTTGACATCATAGGAATGATCTCACCAAAAGCATCAAATGGTCACTATTTTATATTGACGACTACAGAGTACTTCACAAAATGGGTAGAGGCCGCATCATTTATCAAAACTGAAGGACAACATGTTGCCCATTTCATAAAGAAGAACATCACACTCAGATTCGGTGTTCCTGAGTCAATCATTACTGACAATGGATCCAACATTAAAAATGAAAAGGTCACTAAGGTGTGCAAAAAATTCGGGATAATGTAGAAATGCTCCACACCTTACTACCCTCAAGAAAATGGACAAGAAGAGGCCACAAACAAAGGACTTCTCAAAATTATAAGCAGAATAATAAAAGGTGGCAAGGATTGGCACGAAAAGCTAATTGACGCACTATGGGCCTACCGAACAACTGAGAAGGCTCCTACTGGCCTGACCCCATACTCCTTGGAGTATGGTATGGAAGCAGTGCTACCAATTGAAGTTGAGATACTGTCTCTCCGAGTGCTTATTCACAAAAATTTAGATGAGGAACAAAGGATCAAAGCACGAATCGCTGCCCTTGTTAATTTAGATGAAAAACGAATACAAGCAACACAAAATATTGTTGCTTACCAGCGTAAAATCAAGAGGGCATACCAAAGAAAAGTTGTTCCTAGACAATTCAAAGAAGGGACCATGGTACTCAAGAAAATCTTAAACACTCTTGCAAATCCACACCCTTTTGGCAAGTTCAAACCTAATTGGGAGGGGTCATTCGTGGTTACCAGAGTGCACGTAGGCAATTCTTACAAGATAAAAAATCAGGAGGGGTACGAACTCAATGACCCCAATAATGCGATGTATCTAAGAAAATACTAACCATAACGGGCTCAAAAGCGTGGTGAAAACCTGAAAAGGCATCGCAAAGAAAAAACAAAATAAATAAATGGACATGGTGAAAACCTGAAAAGGCATCATGGATAAAAAAAAAAAAACTATACAAAATCTTCAAGAAGGAGCTTCCAATTCAAAACACTCAAGTACAAATAAGTACTTGCAAGTTCCAACAATATTGGACAAGCAGACCTTGAGGATGAAGACTTCTCCTAAACCCTGCGGGTTCCCAATAGAACCAACTCAGAAAGATGTGAAAGGGTGACATGCTTGGAAAACCGAAACGACTTTGACGAGACTTCTCCAAGATAGAAGCCCAACAAGAATCTTGAGAACTCTTCATGGACCTGCGAAGCACAGAATGAAAGCTCCAAAGGTAAAACGACAACTTCAAGATTTTTGAGTTCTCGCAATCCCATAAGGAAATCCTTTCATCATCTTGGGGTAAAACATAATAAAGAAAATGACCACCAATAGGGCCACAGGTGGCAAAACTGTAAGGCCCGTACCTTTTGAAAATGCTTTTCAAATTGACTTTTAAATCATCCATTTTCAAAAACAAAACTCATTTTAGAAAGGACTTCCTCCATCGCTACAAGAGGCTAAACTATTAGTTGATCTGGCCTCGTTCTTGAAGCCAACTTCCTACGCCTGTTATGAAGGCTTGAAACTAATCAGGTACTCCATGGTTGTATGATTATAACTACCAACTACCATATATCGGAGACGGGTGAACCTTGTTCATGACAATATTATCTAGTCTGGGAGCATTTTGCTCTTGACTAGATCCCCTGAGGCAAAATGAGGCAAGCTCATACCTGTGTATGCGTACAATGAACCAACAGCCGGGAATTCGAGACAAAAACCCTACAAGTAGGGTAATGAATGTGTAGGAATTCAGTTTGAAAAGTGCGTGCAAAGAAAGTGTTCCACTCTACTTCGATGAATAAAATCGCACACTTACTGATGGGCAAGAACCCACAAACAAGGGCAACAAAAAAAAAAAAAGTTTTTCAAAACTCCCCATAACAAGAACAAAATTTTGGGTATCTCAAAACTCTGACTTTAGTCATCCATTAAAAATGGGCTTATTACAGGCATTCACGCCATCAAACTTGGTCATATAATCGAAATTTCTATTATCCCAATGGACTTCAATAAAACGAAAAAAGTATTAAAAATGAGAATGATCACAGGATCAACTTATTCATGCCAAGAAAAAAAATAAAGAAAATAAAAACACTTGGGCTATTCAGTCTTCGGCTTCGAATCAACATCCTTCTCCTTGAGTTTGGCCACGACGGCCGCCCATCGAGCCAATTCAACTTCAGCATCTTCCAAACTGATGTCCAACACATTCTCATTGGATTTGACTCTCTTGTTTGAAGAAGAGGCATCATCTTCTCGAGAAGACACGTGATCCCTTACAGGGGCAGAAGATTCATCATGAAGTCTCGACACCTTGGGACGTAGCAGAAGAGGGCAGGCATGTTCCCACCAAGAATCGTAGTTGGAAAGGTCGTGGGCTTGTCTTGCTTGACCAACCCCTCACTAGAAGAAGACTTCTTCTCCTTCCATGAAAAAATTGCCTTAACAAGAAGCGTGGAAGAGTGTCGTCGAAGAAGAAAAACAAGGCGACGATCGATCGCTACCTTAGGAGAAGTATAATGCTCAATATGGAGAAACTGGCGAAGTACCTTTTGAGGGAAATAGCCCTCTATGAAGTATTGTCCTGCCAGAATAAGACATTAATACCCCATAGCTGGCAGAAACTAAGGCACATTCTCAAGACCCCTAATCATCCAATCAAAAAACGACAACTCGTCCAAACCCCGATGATAATAATTGATGTCCCGAGGTTGGGTGGATTCATTGACATATGTCAGTCCCAGAGCAACAGATACGGCTGTCATTGATCGAGGAGGATGAAAAATGGTAATGTGTTCATTTGCCCAAATCTACAGAAAAACAGAAGCCAAAAACACCCCAACAGGTCATAGAATAGAAACCCAAGACCCCGAAGCCATCTGGGGTTGACCTGGGCGACACTAGTGGTGTCACCCACCCTGTGTGGGCGCCATAGCAATGTCGGTTGGGCGACACCACCAGTGTCGCCCAACTCAGACCCTCCCGGTTCCGTCCGAGCCTTTTTTAGTATATTCTTGCGGTAAACATATGGGATCCAGGGAAAAAAACAAGAAGAAAAACTGAGTTGTAGGGGAAAAATAAAATAAAATTGAGTTTGAAAGTATACCTACAAAATCAGGATACTGCCCTCAATGAATCGGTCACCCCGCGTGACCCAATCATGAAGACCCTGGTAAATGCCTGCTAACACGGCCAGAACAATGGTGTAACCCGCTCTTTCCCAGAAGGCATGGGCTAAAGGAATAAGGGAACTATGAACAGTCTTACGAAGAAAAAGAACAAATCCCAATAGAATAAAAATGAAAATACGAATCTGTTCGGTGGCTCGAGACCACTCTCAATTCTAGACCAGCAACACCATATCAACCCACTGACCAACTGTCGCGCATGTATGATGAAATGATCGTCGGTGGCAGTATAAGGTTGATATGCAATCCCAGCCAAGCTCAACCCAAAAACCCTGGCAATTTCATCCAAAGTTGGCATTGTCTCTCCCGTAGGAAGGAGGAAGGTGTTTGCTTGATAGTTGAACGTCTCAGCAAAAGCCTCGAGGAGCTGAAAGTTCGCATGGATAGAGGTCATGTTCAAGATGCCTATCATCAAAATTGAGGCCAAGAAGGCCATGAGCTCGAGCCATTGCCGAGCGGAAAGAATCCAATCCCTGAACCAGGGTCCGATAACATGGAAGCCATTGACACGTCGAGGAACTTCACCCAATTGAAGGCCTTGCAAGATATGGGAGGGAAGACCTTCAAGGAAGTGCCTAACCCTAGGAAGAAGATGGGAAGCCTCCTCCTCTCCTCCATTATCAGCCCGCTCATAAACCCTCCCCTTGCCCTTGGAAATAGCATTGCCCTTCCTAGAAGCCAAGAAAGACTAAGGGTGAGAACAAGAAAAACCAGTAAGATCAGAGGGAAATTGATGAAGAAAAAAGAAGATGGAGATGGGAAGAAGAAAGATGAGCTTAAAGGACGAAGGAAGAATGGGAAGAAAGATGATTTTTATAGAAAATAGGAAATTTGACCTAACACTTGTCCTGCAGCTATCCACTTCGGCCAACAAAAGGTATAGATATGTCAAAAACCTTTCAAAATGATAAATGTCAATTTTTGTGGTTGATGGTCTGGGTGACATGCCTGGTGTTGCCCAATTCTATACCCAGGTTGGGCGACACCACTAGTGTCGCCCACAAAATTTTGAAAAAGGAGACCCTTTCTCATCCCCATTTTCCAACTAATAATAATAATAATAAATTATATGGGTTAAACCAGGAAAAAAAAAAAAATTTCATAGGTTGCACTATGCATGCTTCCCGGGCCACACAAGCTGTGACGCCCACCGCCAAAGATTTAAAAAAATTCCCCAACTCAATTTTGGGGCCTTCCAAGGATCAATTTTGGTTTTATCATGTGTTTTTATGACTATTTTCAAAAATCTTCAAACGCTCCTCAGTGGCATGAGCCTAGACTTCCAACCAATGTTTCAAAATTAAAAAAAAATAAAGTAAAAAAAAAAATGCTCCTCGGTTGCATGAGCCTAAACTGCCAACTAAAGTCCAATCAAGAAACCGTCAAACTCGTGCAACGTAAAAAGGCTGAGATAAGAAAAAAATCAACTCATGTGACGTAAAAGACCTGAGACATGGAAAACGTCAAAATTGGGTGATGTAAAAGAGCCGATATAGATATCGTCTAGTCCTGTATGACATGAAAGGTCGGGTGTATTCAGTTCAACGTTAAACTCGTGCGACGTAAAAGAGCCGGGGAAGGTAACGTCTATCCTCGTATGATGTAAAAGGTCAGGTGTATTCCGTCTATCCTCATATGAAGTAAAAGGTCGGGTGTATTCCGTCTTGCCCCGTATGACGTGAAAGGGTCAGGTGTATTCCATCTATCACCATGTGATGTGAAAGGTCGGGTGTATTCCGTCTAACACCATATGACGTGAAAGGTTGGGTGTATTTCATCTAGCCCCGTATGACGTAAAAGGGTTGGGTATATTCCGTCTAGCCCCATATTGACATAAAAGAGACGGGTGTATGGTCCATCACTACATGATGTTAAACTGCTTTGAGGGCTCTATGGTTGCAGGAGTTAAAACTGCTAGCCAACCTTGTTTTTCGAAATATCTTTCTCTTTTCAAAATTTTCACTATATGTCTTGTGTTTTCAAAAACTTTAATTTCTTTGTTAAAATCGTAACCTATTCTTGCTCCGGGTTCTATTTCAAGCATCCCTTTATCTTCAAAATTTCTAAAAAGACTTTTAAAATGAAGGTGCTTGGACACCCGTATACGATGATTATCGCATTGCCGATATTACCGTGTTGCCGCCTCATCTCTCTCTTTGGAATCGGCTAAACAAGTCTCTTCTTATAGAAAGACTTTCCCTATAGAAAACCCTAAGGAAATCAAAGAAGATGTCAGGGGTAAAAGTTCAAACTGCAAAACCCCTGAAGTTAAGTGGCATGGCCAAAAAATCCTACTCGAGTTTCAAGCTTATGTAACTCACCAATATCTCATGCCGAAACCCTAGGAGGAAAAATGCCCTAGGTGGGTGAGTTTGGTGAGTGCAATGACTTGGAGGGATTAGTTGGTGTGCCCTCTAACCATGTGACATCAAGAAGAAATTTGAAATGTCTGCATTATCTTTGACATTCACCTGCCCTTCGAGGGACAGGGAATGCCAAAGTGTATTTCTTTGCCACTCACCTGTCCCTCAAAGGACAAGCAGTGCCAAAGAGGGGCAATTGTAGACACCCCATTTTAAATCTAAGAAAATCTGTAGTTTTTTGAATCCTTAGGACCACATTATCATAGTAAACAAAAATTCATAGTTCACACAGCCTACCCTGTGACCCAGAACTAATCTGCCTACTCAAAACCCTGCGGAAACCCTGTTTTGATCCAAAATCCTGCAGACGCCCTATTTTACCAAAACAATCATTAAAATAGTAAAAAACTCCTTTTTGACCCAAATTTTCTTTGAGAGCTTCATAAGAGGCTGAAATACACACTGGAATTAAAAACTTTAGTTTTAGTCAGATTGGGTTTTGGCGTTAGTGCCGCCCAAGTCTGGGCGACACGCCTAGTGTCGCCCAACCCCTTTTCCCTCGAAACAAGAAATTTCTTTCTAGGGTGGATTTATTTCCTCTTTTGATTAGTTTTTCAAAAATTTATTTGGGCGACAGTAGGAGTGTCACCCAGATCCATACCCCAAAAAATCATTTTTGGCTGGGGATTTGTTGGTTATGAAAGGATATCCTTTCTAACAGATCCGTGGCCCTTACAAAATCTCTTTCATGGCCATCAAAAGGGATCTTTGGATTGAAACCCTAGGGAGGAAGATTGAAGCCCTAAGACTGCTTTAGAAACATGGAGACTTCCTTAGAGAGAAAAACCCTAACCCTAACCTTAAGCCTGAAAAACCCAGATCTAGGGCACAACAACCCTAATTCTAAAACCATCTCCAGGGAACAACAGCCCGTTTACACCAAAGATCTGCTGATCAACATCTGAATCAGAGAGGCAAAGAGGACGTCGGTTCTGATACAAGTGAGCCCTCGAAGGCTTGGGAGTCCCAGGCCATCCAGCCTGGTTCAGTATCGTTCCTTAACCCCTTCTTACTTTTCCTTTTTATTGTTTGATTCAGTTTTATTTTATTTTAATAGGTTCATTTGCTTTAAAATCATGTTTTGATGCTTTGGATCATGTTGGCTCTTCCACAGATCTCAGAGCGGATCTGCTCATTTTCTGGCAGATCTGGCCACAGATCTGAATTTGATTTGTCTAACTTTCTCTACCTCATCATTTTCATCAGTTTAAGGTGTCAAGATACAAGAGATCTTCGTCAGACGATCCGTCAGATTTTCATCGTAAAGAATGCTATAATTGAGTGGCCTACTCAGTTCAACATACATGATGCTCATAGTTTTCATGACTTGGCTTCTTTTAACATGCGATTCGTTATAAACTTTAGTGCGATTATTTCACCAATTACAGATTGTTTGAAAATGCGTAAATTTCATTAGACTCCAGAAGCATAGCAAAGTTTTCAGTTGATAAAGAATAAAATGCTAAAAGCACCTATATTGGCTTTACTAGACTTTGATAAATTTTTTGAAGTTGATTGTGATGCATTAGGAGTTGGTATTAGTGTTGTGATAAGCCAAGAAGGAAAATTGGTGGCATTCTATAGTGAAAAGCTCAATTAGTCCAAGGTTAATTTTTTTACTTATGATGTTGAGTTTTATGACATTGTGCAAGCACTAAGGAAGTGGATACATTATTTGGTGCAAAGAGAGTTAATCTTTGTTTGGATCACGAAGCTCTTAAATACATCAATGGCCAACACAACTCTCAACTAAAGGCATGCTAATGGATGTCTTACTTGCTGGAGTTTACTTGCACCATGAAGCATAAAGCAGGTGTTCATAACTAAGTTGTTGATGCTTTGAGTAGGAGTGCCACAATAATTACCGCTATGAAGGTGTAGGTGGTGGGATTTGACACATTCAAGGGCTTACATTAAGATTATTTCAAATTGGGAGAAATTATAGCTCATGTCTTAGCAAGTAAGCATGATTATTATTGTGTGCATGATGGTTTTCTTTTCAGAAGCCTGAAACTATGCATACTAAAGTGCTCACTATGGGAAAAGATCATCACGAAGTTGCATAATGAAGGTCTGGACGCTCCAAATTGTGAATATCATAAAAAGGGGATATTGATTGTTTAAAAGACAATATAGTTTAAATCATACTGAGACTCAAATTAAATTCTTTACAAGAGGACATCACAATCGGGGCCAAATTCACCCATACATTCCATAATATAAACATAGATTTTTATATCATATATTGGGAACGGAATAGTTCCAGGAATTTAATACCCTGTTACGATTTACATTGACCAAATAATACATGATAAGCAAATAAGGCCAATTACCCTTGATTATAACCTCAAGACTTATACATTTGTTCGTAATAAAATAGGACGTAATGACATATTAAATAAAAGGAGATAACAACAAATGGGATATCAACTCATATACCTAATCTATAGTAGGGATGCTAATCCTATATCTTCGTCTCTTTTTTAGAGAACATGCCTCAAGAGGGTATTTCAAAGCATAGAATCAATTTTTTTCTCTTTCTTTTTTTCTCACTCTATCTTAGCACTACAATCAATATTTGAGAAACCTATGGCAATGAGATATGTGCACGCAGGGAGTGCCTATCTCAAAGAAAAATATACAAACCCTTTTCTCATATGCTCGCTTGGCTTTTATAATCCGTTCCATGTGATAAACTTCAGTTTCTTCTTGATAACCACCAAATGTCATCTTTGCAGCTGCATCGTTGCTCTCTTGATGATGCTTATCCTCTTCCTAACCTTCATGTTGAATTCTTACTTCTGTCTTTATCCTTTATACGAATTTGAATATGTGAGGTGATCTTCTAGATTAAACGAGCAGATTACATGGATTTGAATTTTAACTCGAGGCTTCACGCAAAATTAAATCCATGGGTAAATCCTAATCACGCGTAAACTTGAATATGTTCTTATCTTGTGCAGTCAACCATCAACCATACGTCAATTTGAATTCACGCTTATCTCATGCGGCCAACCATCCCTCTTTGAATTTTGAATGTGCAGTCTTGTGAGTCAATTGAGCTGTCTGGTGAGAAAAACTAGGACAGTGTCCCTCTTCATTGCTCATTGGATAACTATCTTACTTATCCAGTTGAGTATACGTTTTTTTCACTTGTATAGAGCATATCTGCACTTTTTAAGGGTGATAAGATATTGAACCAAGGATCCAATGGTCCCAACTTCTTGGAAAATTTCTTACATTTAAGGGATGAATTACAATATCAGTAGTTGAATGTTATTATGTCTGAAACACACAAGGCATAGGGCTTCTAATCGTCGAGCAATATGGCCAACCTCTGACTAATACGAGACTTCACGGAGATGTTTACAATGCCTCGAATATGGATTCCTATGCATCTCAACTTGATCCCAAAGGCATCGAGCTTCAGGTTGTCGGTTAGAGCATATCCAAACCAATGGTGGATACGAACAATGGTTAAGCCAGGTCCAAATATTACCCAAGTCATATCACCCTTGGACTTTAAGGCATATGAGGCCTTAATATATACATTTTAGGAATTCACCTCAATATACCGTAACGAGGTTTCCCTTAAACTCCATTGCTTAAAACCCCATTATTTCAATGTACAACGGATCTTTTAAAGAGTCATATCACATTTCACCCAAAACTCCTCCAGTAGCCGGTGAAGTGATATTTATAAGTCAAGGAATATATGCATTCCGGAGATCTATCTCAAATAGAAATGTCATCATGATCTCTTATCATAGACCGTAAGTTGTAGCGCATGTGCATAACCAACAGTGGATGTCAATATTAAGTTGTATTTGTTCCTCCATATATCACATGGATAGGCGTATATAAAGCTTTAAGAGTATATTTATCATAGAACTTTTCTCAAGATGAGATGCCTTCATCATTTTACATCAACCTTTAACATATTTAGCTGATGAGCTCATGGCATTATCAGCCGTGAGTTAGAACCTTTAAGGACTAACCAACAAGTATAGATTCCTTTAGGCATATCAAGCCTCTCATATGATGGATCTTGATCATATCATATATTTTATATCACATTGGGTGTTTCATAGTCACTGAGCCTCGTATGAAGCTTAGTAGACATATTATTATCACAACGCATCCGGTCTTTGTATGTGACTAAAAACACTCCCAACGAAACTGCACCAGTCATTCACATGTGTGGGGAAAATCCGTTGTGCACGTAAAGACCGGTGATTTTAGTGGCCTTGCCGACGTTACTCCTCCTTATGCATGCCTTAAAATTTTCTCGAACATTCTTTGTTTGGAAAACCCCTGCACTTATCAAAATGCAGATAACCATTTGATTCTTCAATTCTCGATACACTCAACATCATTTCTTCATGTTCACAAGGAAAAACCTTTCAAATCCCTCACGTAAAGCCTATAAATTTGGGATAGAAGGAGGGAATCTCGCACTTCATATCTTTAACCATGGCATCTCCTAAGTTCCCTCGTCACTTCGAGACCCCTCTCATTCCTCTCTCGCTGCCCCAATTTTGGGCAGTGAGGAGCATTCTGTTAACAGTCCTCCGCTGGTTATTGCTCAAGGGGAGAATAGTCACAAATGTCTTGCAACCTTAAAGTTCGTGAGCATCTCCTTTGAAGATGAGGAAGATGTCCCTGAGGTTGCCTTGTAGACAGACCTGACGAAGAACCCTATTCCCAGGAGATTGCTCATCTTCGATCGGTGGTGTCTCGGCTACATCGGGAGGTGGAGCATTACCAGAGCACGTTGGACTTCTATCAAGGAGAAGCCGAGCATGCAAAGGAGGCCTAGAGCTAGGTGAAGAGAAAGCTCACCAGGGTCATGGAACTAATTCTATTTAGGGAATTGGCCCTGAATTGAGCGAAATTAGTTTGCTTCTCTTTATGCTTTTTCTTCTATTCCCTTTTTTTCTTTTTTCTTTTTTTAACAAAAATGTAAGCGCTCAGTCCCACAAACTTCCATTAATTAAGCATTTATTTTACACTGTTGTGTTCTCATTTTTGCGTCTCAATTTTGTTTTTGCATTTTTCATTCGTCTTGCATTCATCAAATACATACTGTCAGTTCGTGTTTTAAATTTTTAACGCGATTTTGATATCCCTATCTTTTCAAGAAATGTGAAGGGTAGTCGAGTAAAATCTCTAGGCCACAACGTCTTTTGTTATCTCAGTAGGGACAGTTTGGTAAAACTGTGAGAGTCGGTCATTATCCCGCCATCTTTTCCTCACAAATCGAGGTATAACATGCCCAAGTGTCGCATTTTCCCCAGACGCTCTTCCTTTCGTCTTCTTTAACCCCTTTCACTCAAATCCGTCTCTCGGAAAACCTCTTCAAGAGAGCTCTTCAAGAGTGCTCCATTCTGAAAGAGACCTTTGCAACTTCTTTTTTCAAGCTTCCTCAGCAAGAGTTCAAGATTAGTTGGTGCCCCCATTTGTTGCAAGCGAAGCCTACAAATTTGCGTGTTTCGAGCTTTCGCAACCCTGCATCCTTATTTCAAAATAAAAGCTCAGAAACTGTGAGTGCTTGACCTTTCTATTTTCATCATTTTTTTTATTTTGTTCTACTTTTGTTTCTTACTGCCTTGCAATTTTTGCCCAGGCTGTAAAGCCTCCCTGTGTCCCCCAAAGCAGACTCCAAGAAGAACAACCAAGCCCAAATTGTGCATGTTAAAATAGTCCTCAAGCATGCGCATGGAGTTCTTACTCAGTAAGTCTTGACGAGAGCAAGGGATGCCATTCGAGCAGATAAGCATGATATGAACAATACATGACCACAACAAAGCCGAGAGCCTGGATCGATCTGAAGGAAGATTTTGCACGACCTAGAAGATGAGATTCTCAAAATATGGCCTTGTAATATGATCGAGATGACCTCCAAGAAGTCGATGGAAATGAGGAAACCCCAAGGGGAAAGATGGCCTTGGGATTTGATGACATCTCATCTCTTTCGTCTATTGAGGAAACTCCACCTACCAAACCTCCTGCAAAGAAGGCAAAATGTCATCAATCTATTAAGAATCCTCACATCACTCAGAGTGTATCCAAAGCACGAAAGGATCCTATTGTGCCTACGTTGTCATTTCCTTTCAAGATGCTAGACTTCACCACCTCAGACTTAGATAATGATTCCACTAGACTATTCAAGTGAGATCCTGTCGTTAGCGTAATGATGGAAGAAACAGGGAATGACCCACACGAAGCTGAAGAAATGGAGTGCCTTAGCACGACGTTGGTCTAAAGAGAAGCGAAACTCCTAGCACATGCTGCTTAGCTCAAAATGTTGAACACCACCAGAGCAGCTCCTAACCATAACGACCATTTAGGGAAGCAGTCCTCAAATCCAGCCATGGAGAACTGGTCAACCCATGATCCTACATTGCATCGATCTCCGGACGCAGCTAACACTGTCATGATGACATAAATAATAAGAAATCTAGTAATGGAGAACCAACGAGCTCTTCACCTTTCAGAAGTACAAACCCTCGACATCTATCAAAAACCATACCCAACGTATGTCGATGAGATGTTAGAGGATACCAGCGTCCCAAATTCCCAAAGTTTGATGGGCGAGGCTCCCCTCATCAACACTTGGCTCACTTCGTATCGGTGTGTGTGGATTCAGCCAATAACAGGAACCTCCTGAGGCGACAATTTGTACAGTCACTATCATGCCCAGCCTTCATTTGGTACTCGCGACTACCTCCTGAAACCATATTTACATGAAAACAAATGCAAGAGGCATTTCTGGCGAGATTTTCACAACACAGAAAGAGAGGTTCACATGTTGGAACTTCTCAACGTAAAGCAAAGGGATCATGAACCTGTGCAGTAGTATATCACTCGGTGGCAGATTCTTAGCATAGGCCAAGCAACTCCACTCCTCAAAGACCAAGAAGTGCTCATGTGCATTAAAAACATGAGGTTTGACATTGCAATACCCCTGCACGCTTCCAAGCCCCAGAACTTCAGCGACTTGGTAACTAACATGGTTAACCTCGAAAGTCTTTTGGAGGGTTTTGGGCTTAGCTCGAAGCCCGTAACCATTAAGAGGGATGCAAATAAAGGTAAAGCTAAAATTTCTCAAATCAAAACTTCGATGACTACTTCTGTGGTCACCCAAATGGGGAGAGGTAAGAATTACGCACCGCTTAGAGGCTATGGATGAGGAAGAGGAGGAAAAGGCAGATACCATTGATGCATAGACATAGACTATTCTTTCGATAAAGATCAGGTTCCTGAGATCATCAAAAATCTTCTAGCATTTGAAACCATCACGCTTCCTCCGCTAAGGTACCCTGATCAAGTTGGTCAAGTAGACCAAGCCATTTATTGTGTGCATCAATGGATGGTACGACATGTAATAAAAGATTGTTGTCCCTTGAAGGATATCATCAAGAGCATCATCAAAAAAGGAAAACTTAAGCCTGTCGAGCAAGAAACACCAGTGGATGAGACTGTGGAGACCAACATAGTTTCCTTTGTGATTAATGGAGGACAACCCCCTCGAGTAGCTCAGAGCCTCCCACATCAAGAGTCCTACGACTTCAATAGGGTCATGGTACCAGATATATACGTTCATCTCCTCATCATGAGATTCATAGCCCCTTTGAAAAGATGGAGAGAATCGAGAAGAAGATCTTCCCCAAAAGGGGTTCCTTACTGCCGATATCATTGTGCTTGTACCCACGGGCTGGAAGACTGTTGGCCTATATAGGAGTTGATACAAGAGTGCATAAATGAGCAGACTATAGTCATCGATACTACCCCTCCTAAATGTCGGGTTCACCAAATCCCTATACTGGAGAAGGTTGAAGATTTTCCTCACCGAAAATTATTTGAACTATGCTCAAATACTGTAGGATCCTCAACTCTTCAGATGATACCGAGGAGGTTTCGGAGCACGACTGGACCACCTATGTGAGTCCTAGAAAAAGAAGGATACACAAGATGAAGATCTAAAAAGAGATGGTTTAAAGGCACTGGAGATGACATTATCATAAGCAATGATAACCACGAAAGCTCCTCTCATGCCTCAAAGCATTAGAGCCGCGGTAGGAAGACAAAGAAGGGAGGTAACAGAGGTTCTCAGTCAACACCACCACCTTATCCGACTTTGAATAATTTTATGCTCAGACCGCTGATGATGAATGACCTTCATGAGCCAAAAGTAGCAGATGAAGCCCCTCTTGGAACAACTGCATGACTTGGGTAGTTGAGGCTGAATCCATGCCACAAACCATGCAGTTGGAGTTGAGATCTGGTACGAAAACTGCAAAGATCAAACCACCCAATGTTGCTGCCCTCAAGAAAGTAACACCTGCAGCAAAGGTACGGGCTGAGGCATTTAACATTGCTGGTCAGTCAAAATGGTCGGTAGATGGAAAGACTAGCAATTATAATGTGGCTTATAATTTAAGAAGACTTCCGGCCTCCATAAGTTTCTATGATGCCCTTATGCTTTCAAAAGAACTCCGGGCTGTTTTGATACAATCCCTCTCATCTTCTAAAGAATTTCAGGCCGAGGTTGACCAGGTTGAACTTGACCCAGCAATTTTACTCGGCGCTATGCCAATCACCTTTTTTGACATAGATCTACAACTAGGGGCGAAGACTCATAACCTCAACTCGGCTTGCCCTAAGGACGACTTTCCCTTGTCTCTTATCAAAATCATGATTGATTCGACTGTAGCATGTGAAACCTTTTTGTTTGGGATGGATATTCCGACTATAGTAAAATGAAGATGGTCCCTGAAGATGAAGAGTTAACAGCCTTCAGGACCACAAAGAAGATATATTTTTATAAAGTGATGAGATGCCCTTAGGATTAAAGAATGCTAGTGAACCTATCAGCGCGCCATGTTGATCACATTCGAAGACATAGTCCACAGTGTCATGGAATGTTATGTCGATGAACTTGTAGTCAAATCAAAGGATCGATCTGCTCACCTCACGGACTTGGAAACTATGTTCAAAATGTTGAGAAGGCACAAGCTGAATATGAACCCTTTGAAGTGTGTGGGGGGTAGAGTATGGGAAATTCCTAGGTTTCATTGTCAGTAACCGAGGAATCGAAATAGACCCTACAAATATACGTTCTATCCTCCGCTAAAGAACCTGAGAGAGTTGAAATCTCTACAGGGTCGATTGTCGTACATTCTAAGGTTCATATTCAACCTCTCAGGGCAATGCAAGCCTTTCTCTAGGCTTATGAAGAAATATGTCCCCTTTGAATGGGATGAGTCATGTCATAATGCCTTCTAGGACATCAAGGACTATCTATTGAATCTTTCGGTTCTCACAGTTCTTGCACCAAATAAGCCACCCATTTTGTATGTGACAGTCTTGGAGGGATCATTGGGCACCTTTCTGGCCCAACACAATGAGGAAGGAAAGGAGATGGCGCTATATTATTTAAGCCACAGCATGATTCCAACCGAGTATAGTTAGTTCCCCATTGAGAAGATGTGTTCGACAATAGTGTCCGTAGCCCAGAAGATACGACACTACCTTCTGGCTCCCCCACTGTAGTTGATTTCTCGGATCGACCCAATCAAGTACCTCATGATGAGACTAGTCCTCTCCGGTTGACTAGCCAAGTGGACTTTACTCCTTATGGAGTTTGACACCACTTATGTCCCACAGAAAGCTATTAAAGGGCAAGTGTTGGCTGATTTCTTGGCTGCCCATCCCTTACTCGAAGGGTCTCCTTTGAATGAAGAGCTTCTTGATGAGGACATCACGTGTGCAAACGAGCTTGCCCCATGGAAAATGTTAATTGACGGTATTTCTCAAGTGAAAGGCACTGGAGCAGGCATGTTGTTCACCATGTCAGATAAAGGACTCTTGCCCCTATGCCTTCTCAATAAATGAGAAGTATTCAAATAATGAGGCACAATACCAGTCATTGATCATCGATTTAGATATGGCACTAGAACTGAACCTGGGGTCCCTCGACATTTTTAGTGATTCCCAGCTGATCGTCTGACAGCTGAAAGTGATATACAAGAACAATAAGGATGAACTCAAACCGTACTATAATACTACAAGGTATCTCCTCAAGAAGATGTATGAGGCCACTCTGACTCACATTCACCGAGGATTGAATGTCCAGGCTGATGCACTAGCTAAACTGGGAGCCTCCATGATCATCGAGCTTGAGGTATCGCTTCAATCCTCATATAAGAATGGCAATCCATCCCTATGATGGAAAAGGCGAGGAAATTCTATGGACAGAGTTTTCTCCATACCCTCAGGGAGCTATGGGGAATTTAATAGAACAACCTACTCCTGATGATATCGTCACAACATCAAAAGCATCTCAGCCAAATTGGCGCCAACCTTTCTTGGAATATTTAGTCCATGGCCAACAACCAGAGACTAGAAAAGATAAGCTAACCCTTAAAAGGTGAGCCGCGTGATTCACTCTCCTCAATGACCAATTATATAGGAGATCATATGACGGAATGTTGTTAAGGTGCCTTTCACATGAAGAAAGACAAACAAAGTTAAAGGAGGTGCATGATGGGGTATGCAGCATGCACTAGTCTAGACCCAAGTTATACCACTAACTTCATCATATGGGGTATTTCTGGCGCACTATGGTAAAAGATGCATTTAAATATGCGAAACGATGCCACACATGCCAAGTACATGCTGACTACATTCACCAATCACCTGAACCATTACACCCAACTCTCATGACTTGGCCTTTCTCTCAGTGGGGAATGGATATCGTGGGAGTCACTACCCCGGCCTCAGCAAATAGCCATTTATATATCTTGGCAGCTACTAACTATTTCTCTAAGTGAGTTGAAGCCATCCCTCTTCGAAGAGTAGCCAGCAAGATAGTGGCTGACTTCATTTTCCACCATATTGTATATCAATTCGAGGTATCACATAGAATTATATCAGATAATGGCTCTCCGATTAAGAATGATCACATTCGCCAATTGGCTAGTCAATTTAACATTGATTGGAGGTATTTGTCCATTTATATCTCAATGGAAAATGGACAAGCTGAAGCCTTTAACAATAGCCTTTGCAAAGTATTGAAAAAGACTATGAAAAAGGGTCAGCGCGATTGGCACGAGAGTCTCCTCGAAGATCTCTAGCCGTAACGGAAGACGAGAAATAATGCCACCTCAGCAACCCCATATTCGTTGGTCTATGGACGGAAGCAGTGTTAATTTTGGAGGTTCAAATACCCTCTTTAAGGGTAGCAGTCCATTACGGGCTAACCAATGATGAGCGAGTCAAACTTTGACACAACGAGTTGATCACACTTTAATGAAAAGAGGCTAGTAACCCAACAAAACCCAGAAGTTTATCAAGTAAGAATAAGTCGAGCTTTTGATAAGAAAGTGAGGTTACGATCATTCAAACCAAGCGACTTGGATCTGGCCGTAAGAAGCCTTATTTGTGCACCTCAATCAAAATTTCAGCCCAAATGGGATGGATCATATGTCGTTAAGAAGGCATACTCCACGGGGGTATACCTCCTCTCTGGACTGAGTCAGGAGAATAAGACATGCCTCCAATCAATGGAAGGTATTTAAAGAAATACTATCCATAAAATATCAACATAGTCTGTGATGTACGACTATAAACTACCTATTATATAATCCAAGCTACAAGACTTTAAACTATCTAGCACAGAGCGGGTCTCCTTTGACCTATGAAAATGAGGCCTAGATGTTATATAACATCTGTCGTATAGTCCATGATCATGACTATAAATCGAGTCAAGTTATAGTCCAAGATGCACGACCTTAAAAGTCTCATCAAGAGGTCCACAATGTATGACCCAAAACATTGCCAGATAGTCCTTCTTGTATAACTCTAAACTACAATACCCCTTTGAGTCTTAGGACTCTAAGTATTAGCGACCCACACTCTTTTTATACAGGTTTAGGAAGGCTTCTCAAAAAATTCCTTCTTGTACAACTCTAAACTATAGTACTCCCTTGGAGTCCTGTGACTCTAAACATCGGTCCCCCCTACCCTTTATATAAAGGTTTAGGAAGGCTTTTCATAAGGTGTTTGAATGATGCTAAACTACAGTGTTCCTCCGAAAGTTCTCAGAGCTACGAAGTACCAGGCCACCCATACTCATTTGTGAAAAGATATGGGTGTTCGAACATATTTTTCAGCACCTTGGGTCCGCGATGTGGAATAAAAGAGAAGTCAGTCAATAAAGCCTTTATTTATAGTGGAATTCTCGATAGTCTTAGAATTTCCCTAGAACTGGTGAAAATATTTCTGAGAACTTCAAAATTTCACCTGTCAACTTTCGTCACATTCCGACATGTCTAAGGTAGTGCAGACAAAGAAACAGTTTCAAAAAAATAAGCCTCTTGCACCCTGAAATGGACTCCTTAACTAGAAATCTAATTTCATTATGTCAAATGGCTGGCAATTGGATCTGGTAAGGTCAAAAACCCCTAGGGGTCAAGTTTCAGCCTAAATAGATGTTCCAAGAAAAAGTTATGGGTGAAACATTAAAAATCAATAGGCCGCACGTTATTCCCGTGCGGCCTCCCTACACCAATCTACATTAAAGGAGACTGATTTGTATAGTCACAAACAACAACTTTGAATACTCATATCTCACTCGTTACAAGTCAGATCATGCTCAAATTTTACGAGCGTGTTTGTCTCATCAAGAAGAGCATTTTGATCTATGGCACGTCCCG
Source organism: Amborella trichopoda (assembly GCF_054954075.1). Taxonomy (NCBI): domain Eukaryota; kingdom Viridiplantae; phylum Streptophyta; class Magnoliopsida; order Amborellales; family Amborellaceae; genus Amborella; species Amborella trichopoda. The sequence continues at coordinate 33,817,168 of NC_142344.1, forward strand.
TGACGATGTCCAAGCAGGGAGAAAAGCTAGAGATAAGTTGGCGATTGGTGACGACAGTTGCATGAAATTCAACAGCGACACGTCTCGCTCGAGCGGCCATATCACGACGCCTGCAGACCTGAACGATGTGAGATCACTTCCATCACGTGTGTACGGTATGAGGCTACATCTGGGGCAAACCTCGTGCGTGATGAATGGTTGGATTTCGTACACTAAGCAGATAAAGTTGCTTCAGATTTCAGCTGTCGAAATTCAAGATTCCGGCCAAAAACCCAAGATAGCAAAATCTTCGTCCAGATAAGAAATCGAGCTGCGTTTGTTGCAACATGATTGTGTCGGCATGTTCAGTGCAATTCAAGAAAGACAAAAAAAAACATCAAGAAATGAGCGCACTATTGATCCGAAGTTTCCAAGATTCGTGCAAATTTTGAGTCACATGATCGTGGCTTAAAAACATGATCTGTGGCTCGATGTTGGTGTCAAATTGATCGTCATGCTAAGCCCATTGAGAAAGAAATCATATTTTTTTCAAATGGACGTCAGTGCAACCCAGAGTCATCCATGGAAGATGATGCACGTTTTAGGGCAGCAGCAGGGACTGTTTTAGAATTTTGTGTATTGTTAGGCAGGGGAAAAACAATCATTTGCACCTATTTTTAGATTTCATTTTAATTCAAAAAAATTGTACTTATCATAAATTAGGTCAGATATTAGGCATCCACCATGTTTTGAGCCCAAGTCTATAAATACAACGCTATACCCCATTGTAAAGGACTTCATTCTAATTAATAAAAATTGCGAGTTAGCTTTGATTGAGGGTCACGTCCAAGAGAGAGAGAGGAGACAAAAGAAAATTCTAGTATCCTTAGGTGAAGGTAACTTTCTCTCGCCTCCTCTTTTCTCTCTCCTCTTCTTCTTTCTCTGTCCTTTTCTTTCTTTTCTCTTCCTTCTTTATCTCTCCTCTTTTTCTCTATATCTCCTCTCTCTCTAAACACGCACGACAGTATCAATCATCATGCATGTCACTCTCTCCCTCTCTGTCTTTCTTTTCTTCTACCTTTCTCTCTCTTCCTCTTTTTGCCTCTCTCTTCACTCTCAACGTACACGGCAACAGGCAGTGTCGTGCATGTCGCTCTTCCCCTACTTTCCTCTTTTCTCTCTATTCTCTTTCCTCTTCTCCATCTCCCTTTCTCTCTCTTCTCTATTCTTCCTTCTCACTCTTTATTCTTTCCTTTCTCTTTCCTCTCCAGTCATGCATGGTGATGCCCATCGCCGAGCATGATGTGCACCTTCTTTTCTTATCTCTAAAACATGCGTTGTGAGCCGGGCCTTAACCCGAGTGGCGAGCCATGCCTCTGTCTGAGTTCCTCCTCCCTTTTGTCATGCACGGCAATGCCCATCACCGCATGTGACATTTCTTCCCTATTCCCTAATAAGGACATTGAATCAAGCCCTTTCCCAAGTGGTGGGTGGGGTCATGTTCGAGTCCTTTCAGTCACACACAACAATGCATATCGTCATGCGTGTCTTTTCTTCTCTCTTTCCTGACTCTCTCTTTCGTCACGGACGGTGGAACCTAACACTGTCTATATTTCTCTTTCCTTTTTTCTCTCGTCATGAATGGTGGAATCTATTGTAGTCCATGTTCTCTCTTTCTCTCTCTTGTCATGGACGAGGGAGCCTATCATCGTCCACATTCTCTCTTTCTCTCTCTACTCTCATGAACCACGGAACCTATCATCGTCCATGTTCTTTCTTATCATCTCTCTCTCTTATCATGAATGGCAAAACCTCATCACCATCCATGCTTCTTCTCTTTTTCTCTCTCCTTTGTCATGGACGGTGGAACCCCATCGTCATCCATGCTTCTTTCCTCTTTCTTTGTCCCCTGTCATGGATGGCAGAACCCTATCATCATCCATGCTTTTGCCTTTCTTCTCTCTCCTCTATCATAGACAACAGAACTGCATCATCGTCTATGCTTCTTCTCTCTTTCTCTCTCCTCTATCCTCTATCTTGGACGGCGGAACCCCATTGTCGTCCATGCTTCTTGCCCTTTTCTCTCTTCTTCCTTCCCTTTCTTCTTTCTTCTCTCTTTTCTTTCTCTATCTCTTCTTTCTTCTCTCTTCTGCCTTTCTTCTTTCTTTCTCTCACCTTCTTTCTTCTCTCTCCTTTCTCTATTCCTCCAATCTCTCTTCTCTCTCTTCTTTCTCTCTTTTCTTCTCTCTTCTTCCCTCTCTCTCTTCTTTCTTCCCTCCCTCTCTTCTTTCTTCTTTCTCTTTCTTCCTCCTGTCTCTTCTCTCCCTTCTTCTTGTCTCTTCTCTGCCTTCTTTCTCCCTCTTCTTCTAATCTCTCTTCTCTCTCTTCTTCCTCTCTTTCCTTTCTCCCTCTCTTCACTCTCATCTCTCTTTTCTTTCTCTTCTCTCTTCTCTTTTCTCTCTTCTCTTTTATATCTCTTCCTCCTTTCATCTCTCTCTTCTTCCTTCCTCTTTCGTTTGACCAAGGGACGCTAAGACTAACACTGTCATGATAGTCCCTCATAGAGCAGTATTGTGGTCGTGCTGATCTAAGTTACCATGCCCATCTTGCTACCACGACAAGCTAGCCATTGTGTCAAGCTAGTTGGTGTTGGTCATGTCGTCGAGTAGTATTGTTGCCTTATCGGTTTGAGTTATCGTGCCTGTCTCGCTACCACGCCAGGTCAATCACCGTAATAGTCTAGCTACTGTGTCAGTCTATCCACCTGGTCAAATTTCTCTTTCCTCTCTTATATTCTCTCAATTATATTTCTCCCTTCTCTACTTATCACCCCAATCTTCATCTCATTCCTTCCCTTTCTTCTTTCGAATGTGCACACTTTTGTGCCTTCTCCCAAAGACAAGGTGGGGATCCCTCGACCCACTTACCTTGTAAATTGACCATGTGTGTGTGATTGCAAAAACATGAGTGTACAGGTCAAGGGAGGCTATTTCGAACCAGTTGTTGCACTGGGGGACTTTTCGACGTGATCTAAGAGGGCACCCAGGCGAGTCAGCCCGAGTGAGTCACAGACCCAAGTGAGGTGTGTCCCCCCTCACATTAAATTCCTCTCTCATCAGTTGATGTAGCTGCCCTTGTTTTGTGACAAGGTTCCTGAGAGTGCAGTCTCAAGTCTTGGGTTCCCTTTGAAACCTAAGACACGTGCCAATTAGTCAACCCGGCCAGAAGGGTGAGATCGAGGCATCTAACCAATGGGAATCTTGGGCACGCCTACTCAAAACCTATGTTTGAGGTATGAAAGGATGTGTGCTAATTAGTGTGCTATGAAAATTCCTTCGAAATTTTGAAACATCAGATGTGATTGAGAAGTTTAGAAGTTAAAGGGAAAGAAAATAAGCTTTAGGAGAAGAGGCATAATTCCCTTTACATGATCTCAAAATGTAAGGACAAATTTTTTTCCTAGTCATGAAAAGCGCACGGCAATAGTGTAGTAGAAGAGGCCTAGCACCGACTGTGTAGAAGAGAAACACGGCAACAAAGTGCGCATGACAGTTAAGTGCGCATGGCAGTGAAGTGCGCACGGCAGCAAAGTGCAAGCGACAGTGAAGTGCACGCGGCAGTGAAGTGCGCACGGCAATGATGTGTGCACAGCAGCGAAGTGCGCGCGACAGTGAAGAGAGATGAGAAGAGAAATGCGTGCGGTAGTGAAGGAGAAGAGAAGAACAGACATGCACGGTAAGGGAATTGCACGTGGCAGTGAAGGAGAAGCGAAGAAGACTATTGCTGTGAGAGAAAGGGGAAGATGTGACTACTGCAAGCGTGGCATTTGTCAGAGCCGTGCGTGTCAGTGCCGCACCTGTCAGTGCTGTACACGTCAACTATATTTACTTTCACCTACACTGTCAGCCACAGGATCCCACCTACCTTGAGTACTAAACCCCCTCACCCATTCTTTTCCCTGTCATTTTTCCTCTCTTGCTCTCTCTCTCTCTCTCTGTTTCTCTCCCTCTCTCTCAAGAACCGAAGCGTGGTTGGACTGCTGCCTTAGAAGAAGCCACCGCCAGAATCTTGAGGTGGCTTGCGTGTGGGAGGTTTAAAACACCGGGAGCCTTAGGTAAGTATATTTGGTGTTTATGCATCACTTACTATTGGTATCCATAGATTTTAAGGAATGAAGATGAGTAGAATGATAGGACAAAGGGTATGGGTATAAATGAATTAAAATGAGTTTGAATGATTGATTGAGTTTTATGAATGAAATTATTAGTTCTAGAAGCTAATGATGTAGCTCACTTACAAGATTTACTTAACATGAATGAGGTTTTAACTGAAAATTTCTTGGAATTGTGAAGTGAGGAGTTTTATTTGGAAGCATGCTAAAATGAAAGAGGAGGGAAATTATCAGGGACTATGAGGGTTTTTGTATTGAACTTCCCAGGGACCGAATGACGTCCAAATGAGATTGAATTGGTTTTGAATGAATGATATGCATGTCTATTCTATGTCTTCTTTTTATATCATGTTAAAATTTTGTATGGATGAAGAGATATACCCCAAAATGTCGCTTTCCATAGTTGTTGTAATTTCCAGTGGTTATCACGCATTTTTGCACCGAGCTTTGACCAATTAAACGATGCCCAAACACCTTCAAACTGCCACTATTTGAAAAACCTATGAATGAGTTTAAAGTTTTGTGTTTGACGCATTTTAAATTCTCCGTAGATTGAGAGATATGCCCCGAAATATGGGGGTATGTCACTGTTCACAGTTGCAGTAAATTCCAGCAACTATCACTCACCTTGTGCCGAGCTTTTGACCTATCAAATTTCATCAAAATATCTTCAAACCACCACCATTTTGAAGATCCGCATGTAATGTTAATGTTGCGTGTTGGAATTATTTTGAAATTCTCCCTAGATTGGGATCTATACCTCTGAGAAGAGGGGTACGTCACCATTACATGTCACGTTAATTGTAGTTCCATGTTCGTGTCATGTTACCTTTTATTGGATCACTCACTAAGTAACCCAAGTGGTGCAGTGTGATCCTTGAAAAGTGATTGTTCTCACGTAATGAATACTAAATGCCATAATGTTATGTGAATGATGATGTGCAGTTATACATTCCTGTGAAACTTGGTAAGTGTTATACTAATGTGATAGTTCCATGACGAATATTACATGATTTGTACCGTAATAATAATGCTCATTGCCAAGTATAAATACCATGCAATAGCTCTTATATGATGGATGTTGTGTGTCAAGCATCATAGTGTTATATGACTGCCAGATAGTTCTGAGTAAGACTCAAATTCTGCATGATGAAAATTGAATTATCTGTCATAAGGCTCTAGTTTAACATGGATGAATTTAAATGCTTGTGCATATTATGATGTTGTGATAATGACCACTACGCAATGGGGTACCCATTGGTAGTGGGTACTAATCCATTATGATATTGTGGTACTAATCGCTACGCAATAGAAGACCCATCGGTAGTGGGAACCGCTATATTGAGAAAAGTGATGCCAGCCATGTCCCCTAACTTGCTGAATGAGAGGATGGAGTCAGGAGAAACTGAAATCGATGGCTTGCATCTCCCAAAATGAGGCTAGTGACTGATGCCTTGTAAGGTAAGTGCCTATCAAAAACCCCAATGCACGTTGGGGACCATGTGTGTGAGTATGAGGGCATTACGAAGTGGACTCACCCACTTGTCATTGCCCTCCCTCTTGAGAGATGGTAGAGGTCCTAAGCAATGGGATTGGCTTAACCCGATGGATAGGGCTTCTATTTTGGGAGTAGGTGAACTAAGGGGTGAGTGGGGAATGCTTGAATAGTAAATGAGAATGGTGATGATTGTAATGATTAAATGATAAGTATGATATTTAAACATGATGCATGTAATTGATGCACTGATTTACATGACAGTAGCATTGTGACTTCTTAGAGTTGAATGAATTGCTTATGATGCCTGAATAAACTCATTAATGATGCATAGTACTAAGATCTACTTACTGGGATTTATAGCTCATTCCCCTATATCTCCCCTCTTGTAGATTGATAGTGTTAGGTCGAGGGCCAGAAGTTTGTGACTTGCAGTTGGGAGCTGAAGTCTCATTCACTTAAGAAGAAAATCAGATCTTGTAGGTGGTTGGGCAACTTAGCACTGAATTTTGTTTAATTTGAAAAGTATGTACTCTGGGGCCATGGTGCCCCAGACTCAAGTGTAACATTGCAAGGGAAAAGTTTTATGTAATGCCCTTTTAATGATGTATGGATTCCCCAAATTTTAAATATTCATCTCTACGTAGAATTGTTGATTTAGTTAATTTCTATTGTTTGCTTTGATTACCGAGATAAAAGCATCTAGTCGACTCCGACCTTAGTTGCATAAGCTACCTTGGGATCACGAATCCGCACTCGGTCACCCTCTGCCATGTACAGTAAAGGGTTTGAGGGCGAGGTCATGACTGTTATGGTAACAGAGCAGCCAAGATAGGATTCTTAGCCTAAGGGGAAATTTTAAAGGTATCCTTAAAATAGTTTTAGGACAGATTAGTGACTGGGTGCTTCTGTGCTAGGCTGAAGAGGCCAAGGGCTCGTGCCAACAACGTGAGTTCCAGCAATGAGAACACCGAGAGGCTCGATGAGTTTTATAGGACTCTGGGGGTAATGACCCAAATGATGAAGGAGTCAATCCCAACCCAGTCTACGCCTACCCCATAACAAAATGATAGTGGCCTAATAAAAAGATTTAGAAGGCTCGTGCCCCCAACCTTTTTAGGGCAACGAGGAGTAGAAAAGGTCGAGAGGTGGAAGAGACTAATAGAAAAGATCCTAGAAGTGTTGCACTGCTCGGATGAGCACAAAGTCAAATTAGGGACCTTTATACTAGAAGGAGAAGCAGAGCATTAGTGGGACTCGGTTAAGTAATCCTGGAGGGAATCAAGAACCGAGACCTCATCAGAAAACTTCCTGGGGTGTTTGACGAGAAGTACTTCCCAGACTCCCTCAGGGAGAGGAAAGAAGTAAAGTTCATTGAACTCCAGCAAGGGAGTATGACGGTTGAACAATATGCCGCTAAATTTACGTAACTACCTAGGTACGCGCCTCACATTATTATCACCGAGGCGCGAAAGGAGGCTAAATTTGAGAGGGGCCTTTAGCCGGATATTAGAGGAAGAGTACTGCTGGCCATCCTGAAGGCATACGCCCCATTAGTAGACCTCGCTCTAAAGATTGAAAGGGACTGCGAGGACCACAGATCAAGGAAGGAAGGAAAGATGAAGGTCATGCCATCGGGAAACTTTGGGAAGAAACCCTGACAATTTCCAAGGAAGGATGTTAGAGGAGGCCTTACATGCGAAACCAGAGGGCCCATAAGAATTTTCAGGGCAACATGGAGAATAATCGACGCCCGGTCTTCCCTCATTGTGGGAAAGACAACCACACTACCGCCGAATGCTATAGGAAGAGAAACGAGTGCCTCAGATGTGGCAAGCCTAGCCACTGGGTTAAGGATTGCCCTATGACGAAGACAGAGGACCGACCAAAGATGCAGTGACGAGTGTTTCGTCTCACCGAACAAGAAGCCAAGTCTTCCACCTCAGTGATCAGAGGTCCGCTCTCCATCTGCAATGTTAAAGCTAGAACCTTAATTAACCCTGGTTCCTCACACTCTTTCATTGCACCCCATTTTGCTTGCTATCTAAATGTTGAGCCTACATGTCTTGATTTTACTCTAGTAGTATGCACACCTGTGGGGGATTCCATGGAAACTGATAGGGTTTTTAGACAGTGTAAAGTTACAATTGATGGGTGTGACTTGTTTGTAGACTTGATACTTCTAGGTGTTCAGGATTTTGGTGTTATTCTGGGCATGGATTGGTTGTACACACCATGACACCATCAATTGCCATGGAAAGATGGTGACCTTTAAACACCTGAGCCAAGATGAGTTACACTTTGAGGGCATCAGGGATACTTCCCCTCTCCACTTTATTTCTGATCTTTGGGCCTTTCACCTCCTAATTAAGAGATGGGAGGGATATCTGGCCTATGTGGTTGAGAATCAGAGTGTCAAGTCTCAGATAGGAGAGATACCAGTAGTAAGAGAGTACCCCCAGGTATTTCCAGAAGAACTACCATCCCTACCTCCAGTGAGGGAAATTGAGTTTGAGATAGAGGCAATCCCTGACACCGTTCCCATCTCTAAAGCCCCATATAGAATGACTTTAGCAGAGTTAAAGGAGTTGAAAGAGCAATTCCAGAAGAACTACCATCCCTACCTCCAGTGAGGGAAATTGAGTTTGAGATAGAGGTAATCCTTGACACCATTCCCATCTCCAAAGCCCCTTGTAGAATGACTTCAGCAGAGTTAAAGGAGTTGAAAGAGCAGTTGCAAGAATTGTTTGATAAGGGATTCATCTGACCCAACGAGTCACCTTGGGGTGTACCGATCCTGTTTGTGAAAAACAAGGATGGGCCCCTAATGCTGTGTATGGACTATAGGCAATTGAACCAAGTAACAGTGAAGAATAAGTATCCCCTACATAGAATTGATGACCTTTTTGACCAACTGTAAGGGCTCCAAGTGTTTTACAAAATCGACCTTCTGTCGAGGTATCACCAACTACGAGTCAAGGAGGGAGACATCATAAAGACTGCTTTCAGAACTCGATATGACCATTATGAATTCCTTTCGATGCCGTTTGGATTAACCAATGGCCCTGTTGTGTTCATGGATTTGATGAATAGAGTATTCAGACCTTTCTTAAACAATTTTGTTGTGGTATTTATTGATGATATTTTGGTATATTCGAAAAGTTGGGAACTACATGAGCAGCATCTGAGAGTTGTCTTGCAAACCTTCAAGTCCGAGAGATCATATGCTAAGTTAAGCAAGAGCGAGTTTTGGCTCCTCAGTATGGCCTTCCTTGGGTACATTATTTCTATGAATGGAATCACGGACCACCCCTTTAAGATTGAAGCTATGCATAAGTGGGAGTGACCGAAAAATGTGACTACGGTATGTAGTTTTTTGGGGTTAGCAGGATACTACAGACTCTTTGTAGAGGGATTCTCAAAGATTGCACTTCCCCTCGGCAAACCCAAAAGAATACAAGATTTGGGTGGTCAGAGGACTATGAGAGAAGCTTCCAGGAACTTAAGAAGAGACTAACCACAACCGGATATTGACCTTGCCTGAAGGAAATGAAAAATTTGTGCTTTATATCGATGCATCCCATAAAGGGCTCGGATGTGTACTCATGCAGAGAGGTAAGGTCATTGCTTATGCCTTCAGATAGTTGAAGTCGCATGAACAAAACTATCCAACTCACACTTAGAGCTTGTAGCCGTAGTGTTTGGGTTGATGATCTGAAGACACTACCTCTATGGAGCTCAATTTAAAGTGTTCACGGATCACAAGAGCCTTAAGTATCTATTTTCCCTAAAAGAGTTGAATATGAGGCAAAGAAGGTGGATGGACTTATTGAATGATTACGACTGTGCAATTGATTGCCATCCAGGTAAGACTAACGTGGTAGCCGATGCCCTAAGCTGGAGAGCTGTGGTCTCAGTGGCACACCTGATGGTTCGAGAGATGAGATTGCTATAGGATGTAGTGGAATGGCACCCAACTCTACCCCTCAATGATGGGGTCGAAATGCTTTCATGTATGAGAATAGAGCCCCAGCTATTTCAACAGATCCGAGATGAAAATGGATGGAAAAGAGGATTTCACTATGAACAATGATGAGTTGTTGACATTTAAGGGCCGCGTATGTGTTCCTAATGATGAAAATATAAAAGAGGGTGTTCTAAGAAAAGCACATCACTCCCGCTACACGATACACCCAAGAAGTACAAAGATGTACCAGGATTTGAAAAAGGTCTTCTACTGGAACAACATGAAGAGGGGTGTGGCACAATTTGTGGCTAAGTGCTTGACGTATTAGCAAGTGAAGGCGGAACATTAGAAACCCACTGGATTATTATAGCCCTTGCCCATACTAGAGTGGAAATGAGAACACATTATGATGGATTTTGTTTCTGGATTACCAAGGTCATGGGGGAAGATAGTATTTAGGTCGTTGTGGACCGATTAACTAAAGCTGCTCATTTCTTACCGATCCGCACGACCTATACCCTGGATAAGCTTGCTCAGTTATACATCAGAGAAATTGTGAGGTTGCACGGTGTACCTATCAGCATCGTATCCGACAGGGACACCAGGTTCACCTCTAGGTTTTGGGCAGGCTTACAGTCAGCCTTGGGAACCAGACTTACCTTTAGCACTGCCTTTCCCCCTAGAAAGATGGGCAGTCATAGAGGACTATTCAAACTCTGGAAGACATATTGAGGGTGTGTGTTAATGATTGTACAATCCATCTCTAATAGAATTTGCCTACAACAATAGCTTTCAGGCTAGTATTCAGATGGCGCCTTATGAGGCCCTATATGGAAGAAAGTGTAGGTCACTCATCTGTTGGGATGAGGTGGGCGAAAGGAAATTATTAAGGCCCAAAATTGTTCAAATCACCTCTGAGAAGATTACATTAATCCGAGAGCGGTTCAGATAGCCCAAAGTTGGCAGAAGAGTTACGCTGATAATCGCAAGAGAGACCTCGAGTTTGAAGTGGGTGATCGAGTCTTCCTGAGGGTATCATCGACAAAGGGCATAATGAGATTCGTCAGAAAAGGAAAATTGAGCCCGCGATTCATTGGGCCTTTTGAAATCTTGGAAAGAGATGGAAACACGGCGTATTAGCTTGCCTTGCCCACTGAACTGGCCAACATTCACAATGTCTAACATGTATCCCTGCTAAGAAAGTACCAACCTGACCCGTCCCATGTTTGGAGTACGAAACAATCTCGATCACGAAAGACTTGACTTATGTTGAACAACCAATTGAGATATTAAATAGAAGAGTATAGGTCTTGTGTAATAAAGAAATTCCCCTGGTTCAGGTGTTATGGCAATATCATTCCAAAGAAGAATTGACTTGGGAATGGAAGGACGAAATTCAAGAGAAGTACCCCCACCTTTTTTATTAACATCAATACAATTTTGAGGACAAAATCCTTTTTAAGGGGGGGATGATATAAGGACTACAATTTTTCCCAGCCATGAGATGCGTACGACAATAGTGTAGTAGAAGAGGTGCGCATGACAGTGAAGTGCGCATGGAAATGAAGTACACGCGACAGTGAAGTGTGCGCAACAGTGAAGTGTGCATGGCAGTGAAGCGCGCATGGCGGAAAAGTGCGCACGGCAGTGAAGTGTGCATGGCAGTGAAGTGCGCGCGGCAGCAAAGTGCACACAGCAGTGAAGTGCACACGGCAGCAAAGTGCGCGTGGCAGTGAAAAGAGAAGAGAAGAGAAACACGCATGGCAGAGAAGGAGAAGAGAAGAAGAGACACACATGGCAAGGGGATTGCACACGATAGTGAAGGAGAAGAAAATAAGACCAGTACCGTGAGAGAAAGGGGAATATGTGATTGCTGCCAACGCCACATTTGTCAAAGCTGTGCGTGTTAGTGTCGTACACATCAGCTACAGTGACTGTCACCTACCCTGTCAGCCACATCATCCCACCTACCTAGGGTACTAAACCCCCTCTCCCCGTCTTTTCCCTACCGTTTTCCCTCTCTTGCTTTCTCTCTCTCTCTCTCTCTCTCTCTCTCTCATTCTCTCCCTTTCTCTCTAGAACCCAAGCATGGGTGGGCTGCTGACTTAGAGGAAGCCATCACCTGGAGCTTGTGGTGGCCTGCGTGTGGGAGGTTGAAGACACCGGGAGCCCTTACTATGGGTATCCATAGATTTTAAGGAATGAAGATGAGTAATATGATAGGATGGAGGGTATGGGCGTAAATGAATTGAAATGAGATTGGATGATTGATTGAGTATTATGAATGAAATTGTTAGTTGTAGAAGCTAATGATGTAGCTCACTTACAAGATTTACTTAACACGAATGAGGTTTGCACTGAAATTTTCTTGGAATTGTGAAGTGAGGAGTTTTATTTGGAAGCATGCTAAACCTTGAAAAAGGGGGATATTTCTAGGGACTGTGGGGGTTTTTGTATTGAACTTCTCAGGGACGGAACGGATTCCAAGTGGGATTAAATCGGTCTTGAATGAATGATATGCATGTATATTCTATGTCTTCCTTTATATCATATTTAAATTTTGTATGGATAAAGAGATATGCCCCAAAATGTTGAGGTAAGTCTCTATCCACAGTTGCTGTAATTTCCAGCAGCTGTCACATATTTTGCACCAATCTTTTGACTGATTAAATGATGCCCAAGAACCTTCAAACTACCACCATTTGAAAGATATATGAAGGAGCCTAAAGTTGCATGTTTGATGCATTTTGAAATTCCCCATAGATTGAGAGATATGCCTCGAAATATGGGGGTATTTCATTGTTCGCAGTTGCAGGAAATTCCGTAAACTATCACTCATGCTGTGCCGAGATTTTGACATATCAAACGTCTTCCAAATTCTTCAAACCACCACCATTTTAAAGATCCACGTGTAAGATTAAAGTTGCATGTTTAAACTATTTGAAATTCTCCCTAGATTAGGAGCTATGCCTCAGAAAAGTGGGGTACATCACCATTACATGTCACTGAAATTTTAGTTCCATGTTCACATCATGTTACCTTTTACTTGATCACTCACTAAGCAACCCAATTGGTGTATTGTGATCCTTGAATAGTGATAGTTCTTATGTAATGAATATTAAATGCCATAGTGTTATGTGAATGATGATGTGTAGTTATACCTTTTGTGAAACTTGATAAGTTGAATACTAGTGTAATAGTTCCATGATGAATATTACATGCTAAGCATAAATACCATGTGATAGCTCTTACATGATGGATGTGGAGTGCCAAGCATCATAGTGTTATATGACTACCAGATAGTTTTGAGTAAGACTCAAACTCTGCATGATGAAAATTGAATTATCTATCATAAGGCACTAGTTTAGCATGGATGAATTTAAATGTTTAAGCGTGTTACGATGTTGTGATAATGACCACTACACAATGGGGAACCACACTAATCTGTTATGATACTGTGGTACTAGCTGCTACACAATGGAACACCCATCGGTAGTGGGGACTGCTATATTGAGAAAAGTGATGCCAGCCATGTCCCCTAACTTGCTGAATGATAAGATGGTGTTAGGGGAAAGTGAAATGGGAGGGTCGTACCCTCAAAAATGAGACTAGTGACTGATGTCTTGCAAGGTAAGTGCTTATTAAAAACCCCAATGTGCACTGGGGACTGTTATTTGAACGTATTTTTCAGCACCTTGGTCCCTGATAGGAAGCAGGTTAATAAAGCCTACAAAATAGTGAAAATTCCCAACAGTCTCAGAATTGCCTTAGAACTGGTCAAGATCTTTATAAGCACTCAAAAAGGCTACCTACCAAGTTTTGTCCCATTCCAATGTGTTTAAGGTAGGGAACACAAAGAAACAAATTACGAAAACTTGGCCTCTAGCACCTTGAAATGGTCCCAATAACTGAAACTTTAGGTATGTCTAACAGTTGTGGGACCACCATCATTGGATCTGGCATGGTCGAAAACCCATATGGGTTAAGTTTCAGCTTAATCGGGTACTCTAGGACAAAGTTATGGGTAAAAGACTAAACATGGGTAAGCCACACACGATTCCCGTGTGGCCTCACTGCAAAAAAACACCATCAAAGGTGGTTGTTTTCACAATCATTGGGGCCCATATCTCACTCGTTCCGAGTCGGATCGTGCTCAAATTTTGTGAGCGTGTTCGTCTCGTCGAGACAAGCATTTCAATATGTGGTACACCCCGAGACGATGTCCGAGCAGGGAGAAAAGCTAGAGACAAGTTTTCGATTCCTGAAGAAGTTACAGAAACGCCTCGCTCGATGTACCAATCACGACGCTTGTGCAACGGATCGACACGAAACCAGTTCTATTGTGTGCGTAAGGGCCCGGCCTATAAGTGGACCAAACCCCGTACATGATGGATCGTCAAATTTCATGCATGAAGCCGATGAAGTAACTAAAATCTCGATCGGCGGATTCCAGATTCCGGCCAAACTCAAAAGTTATGAATTCTTCGTTTAGGCTCCAAATCGTGTTCCGTTTGTTGCCACGCGATCATGAGAGCATGCTTAGTGCATTGCGATGAAGAAATCACAAAAAAAATTTAAGGAACGAGTGCACTATCGATTTGAAGTTTTCAAGATTCAGATAATTTCAAGTCTCGTGATCGTGGCTCAAAAACACGATTCACAGCTCGAAGTTGGTCTCAAAATGATCGACATGTCGAGCCCTACAAGAAAATGATCATCTTTCGATCAAAAGGGCATCAGAGCAACCTCGGATCAGTCATGGAAGATCACGCAAGTTCTAGGGTTACAACAGAGATTGTTTCAAAATTCCATGAATTGTTAGGCAAGGGCAAAACAGTCATTTGGCACCCTATTTTCTTAATTTTCTTTAATTTAGAATAATTGTAATTATCTTGAATTGAGGTAGTTTTTGAACATACACTCATGTTTTAGTCAAATTCTATATAAACATGCAAAGCTAAACTGTAAATGACCTTCGGTTCATTTTTCATCGTGTCAATAAGATTTCCTTTCTTGCTTAAGTTCTTGGGTACGTCTTCGAGAGAGAGAGAGAGAGGAGAGTGAAAAAAAAAGCGGGTACCCTTGGGTAAAGTAATTTTCTCTCTCCTCATTTCTCTCTTCTCTCTCTTCTCTTTTTGTCTTATTTTCTCTCTTCTCATCTCTAGTTCTCTTTCTCTCTCTTCTCATCTGTATCGCTCTTTTCTATCTCCTTTTCTTTTATTCTCAGCGTCGGGTGGGATTTCTCTCTCCTCTTTTTTAATTCCCAATGTCGGGGTGGAGATTTCTCTCTCTTCTCCTCTCATTCCCAACAACGGTTGGGTTTTCCCTCTCCTCTCGTCTCATTCCCGACGCCACCCGCCACCTGGGTTTTCACTTATTTTTCCCCTCTTCTCTCTTTTTTTTTTATCCTTGTGGTCTCGCATGATTACGACCCTCCTCTTCTCTCATCCTTGCGGTCTCTCATGACCGCAACTTTCCTTTCCTTCCTTGTGCACTACCAAGACCATAATTCCCCTCTTTTCTTATGCTTTTATCTCCTGTATGTCCATCAGGTCTATGTACACCCTCGGGTCTATCTCTTCGATATTTTTTTAGTGGTCTCTCTTCCTTTCTATTCTTTTTCCGTGCACCCTCCCTTTATCCCCTCTTGGTGCACCTTCACGTCTATGCTTTTTCTATCACATTCTTTGTTCCTACGCGACCGCCATTCCCCAAATCTTCATCACCTAGCGCCGGTTGTGCAAATTTCAACCTAGCGCCTGTTGTGCAAATTTCTACCCAGCGTCGGTTGTGCAAATTTCCTACCCAGTGCCATGTGTGTCAACCTTTACCTATCGCCAAGCCCTCCCAGCAGCGACTTTTGCTACCGAGCAATTCCATTGACGGTAACCAGGCTTCCCCCCTTCTCTGCCTCTCTCGCACCAGACAGCAGCCGGCTGCTGCCCCTTGCCTCCCATTCTCGCCCATCTCTCTTTCTTCTTCCTGTGTCCGTGGCCAATCCCATCGCCACCGTCCATTCGCACGCCACTCCCATCTCTAAGCCCCTTGCCTCTCTTTCGCTCACCTTATTTCTCCCTGTTCTTCAACCGTCCCCACCAAACCTTTCCTCAGCTGTCGCACCGTGCAGCAGCCTTTCCCAGTCTCATCTCTCTTGATCACCTGCTGCGATCACTATTTCTACTACCATGTCTCCACCTCTGACCACAACTACCTCGTCTCATCCCCTCTCACTGTTGTGCACTCACCTTCCATCGCCTTCCACCATAACCAAGCTCTTTACCTCTGCTCCATCCCTAACCATCCTCATCATTCACACTCTTCATCTCCCTGTTACCTCCCATCTCTCGTTCTCTCTCTAACAGCCCTAAACTTGCTGCTCCCATCTTCTTTCCTACAGCCCCTGTTCGCCACCAGCACAGCCCTTGTGCGCCATCTCTCACAGCCCCTGTGCGCAACCTCTCTCAGCCCATGTCCTCTCAATCACTCACCACACCTTGCTGCTCCACTGTCTCAATTTCTCCGCACCTCACGGAAACCTCCGCTCAACCTATCTCAGCCCTTGTCCTCTCGATCACTCACCACACCTTGCTGCTCCACTGTCTCAATTTCCTCCACACCTCACAGCAACCTCCGCCATCTTGTTGCTGCCCCTCCCAGCCTCTCGCGAGTTTTCTCAACTACCTCCTCAACCACCATAGCAACGACCTTCTTCGCCAACCACCATAGCAGCCAGTTTCTTCCTCAACCAGCCAATGTTGCCCCACCATCAGCAACTAGCCACCGCTTACGTATCATTCCCCGCTATCCGTGTCTCCCTTCCACCCATTTTCGCCATTAACCTTTGCTGCCGGCCACCATCATCTGCGCCTGCCTGCTCCTATTTTCTCTCTCTAAGACACCACCCCAAGTGAAAACTCCTTTCTTCCTTTCGTTTTTTCATTTCGTTTTCATTTAACCTTCCTAACCTAAACCCAATAGTTTAGCCCTTCACGTTTTGGTTCTCTCTCTAAAAAACCAAAACGAAATCCCTCTCTCCCCTTTCGTCTCTTTCATTCTCTAAAAACCCAAAACGCAATCCCTCTCTACCCTTTTCGTCTCTTTCATTTCGTTTGAAATCTTCGTTAATTTCGATTTCACTTGTTGCGCTTCGTTCAACCAACAAAAGTCACTCGTGACTTCATCCCTTCGTGTCCACTAACTCAATACTCTCTCTCTCTTAACCAAAGTTCTACTTTTTTTTTTTTATATATATTATTATTTAAATACATTACTTTCTCTCTTAAAGCCCAACATTCTCTCCTTTAAACTTAAAAAAAAAACCTAATTCCCATCCTTCCTCTCTCATCCAGTAACCAACAAAAAGCTCTACCTCTCTTACCAACTTTCCATTATTTTTATTATCATTTTATTTTACAAAATTTCACTTATTTTATTTTATTTTACTTTAATTTACTTCTTGCCATTTTTGTTTTATGCCCTTATCTTATCTTATTTACTTCATTCATTTTTTTTAGTTATTTATTTTAATTTATCATATTTTCTTTATTTTATTTATCTCATTTATTTTATTTTACTTATTTCACTTCACTTCATTCCATTTAATCCTAACTCCATTTTCTAATTTTATTTTTATTTTTATTTTATCTAAGCTGTCATTTTCACCCTGTAAAAGGTGGCGATCTTGCCCCACTTGTCGGTACTTTTAATATATGTGCATGTGTGTTTGCGGGAAAGAAGAAATAAGTCAAGGGAGGCGATTCCAAACTGGCCATAGGCCAAGGGAGCTTTCTTCATGATCTAAGAGGGTGCCCATGGGAGCCAACCCGAGCGTATCACGGACCCATGTGAGGTAAGTCCCGCCTCACGACCTTAAATTCCTCTCTCATTTGTTGGTAATACTTGCCCTTGATCTTGAACGAGGTTCCCGAGAGAGCGATCTCAAAACGTCCCGGGTCTCCCCTGAAACCCGAGACGAATGCCCCCCGATCATCACGATCCGAAGGGCGAGATCGAGGCACCTAACCAGCTTGGCGACTCCACTGGGGACACGCTACCCCATCGTTAGATCGTTCTTGTTTGACCTTCTTTCTTTTTGCATTCTTGCTCACTATACGCACACCTATTTTTGGGGTTGCTTAACCTCTTCATCTGAGTCGGGGGTTTTGTGATCCCCACACTTGTGAGACTTCATCAAGAAAAGGTTCCGCGAACCTTGTTCCCGACCTTTCTTCTGAGCATCGACCATGTGTCGCGCTCTCAAGTCTTCACCTGGATAGAGGAGAGGATAGACCAATAAGTCCCTCACTCCCTACCTCCTTGCAATGGTGGACCCTCCACCAATCCACCCTACATTGGTGGCACACACGCCACCACACACAGCATGCACCCTGCTACCGGGGAGTCACTTGCCGGTCCCATTGTTCGGGACAGCGGGGAGGCCTCCCATCCCTCTCCTGTGACTTGACAGTTCATTTGTTGCTGCTCCTGTGGGTCGCCACGGGGCTACAGCCCATTCTTTATCACTTTGAGACCCTATAACAGGATGCTCAACACCAGGAGGAGGCGGCTCTAAAGCCACCACCTCACACACACCCACCAAAGCTAGTTGACCATCCATTCTAGCTATCACTCGGGGCAACCCTCAGGTTACTTTGATACACGATTAGGGTTCCGGTCTTCTTGGACCTGGCCCTATACCTCTTTTGCATGCACACTAAACCACTCGGGGCGACCCTCAGATTGCCTCAGGACACTTTCCTGGTTCGGGTCTTCTTAGACTTGGCATTGCACATCCTCGGGGCAACCCTCAGGTTACCTCGGAACACTGTCAGGGTTTGGCTCTTCTTGGACCAGGCCTTGCATACCCCTTGCACATGCATGGCACTGCTCGGGGCAGCTTTGTTGTTGTGCCTGTCCGAGCACACGAAGGGGAACCTCCTAGTCCGCCTTCCCAGCACATGCATGTTCACTGTGTGAGGGATGGTCACACGGCCATTCCATCACACACACATGCTCACGATACCGGGCCTCTTAAGGCCGGACATGCTGCTCGAGCCCGGGTTGACCACCAGATCACCAAAAGTCCTTTTGCAAAGGGCGCACACGAGCCAATCGCCCCCCGCGCATAGGACGCCTAAGTAACGTGCACACATGCAAAGATCCAAAACTTCCCCTAGTTTTGGAGGCAAAGAAGAGGACACCATGGAAGACTTCTCTGCTGAAGACGAGAGCCATTTCCTTCCCCTAACTCCCCTTGATGTGGATGATGCCGGAAAGGCATCCTATGAGGAGAACACCAAAACGGTTACTCGGGGCATGATGAAGCCGGTTATCTATGAAGGTCCAAGTCCCACTTGGGGCAAGGACAAATCTACTGACGGGGCAAAACGTTAGTAGAACCCCAGTAACCCCATCAATTCTGAGCCAATGGCACCATCACCCGATCAGACACCCGAACCCATTTCTGGTCAGGACACCGAGAGCAACGGCTTCTTTGAGCAGACTGAGCTCGAGGCAGCTCTTGGGCCTAAATCAATTTCCCCTAGACCCTTGTTAAGCCCTGGTCCCTCAAGTGAAATGAAAGCTGAACCCACCAAGGGCGGTGGCCGTGACCCCTTTGTGGTGGAGAGTCTGATCCATGAGGAGACAAGTTCCCTTTCCATAGTCCAAGAGAATGATCCATCATTTCCTCCCAAAGTCTGCCTTGAGATCCCAGCTCCCCAAGATGAAGCCAAAGAGAAAACTGATACTATTGAGCCGCCGCAAGGGCTTGAGAAACCCATTGTCGAGATCAACCTTCAGAATAAGAAGGGGACTCTGCCATTGTCCACTTTCCTTTTGTCTTTCTAGGGATTCATCACTGAATCTTGGACACGTGATGAACAACCATCTACTGTCGTTGGTCATAACGATGCTACTTCCCTTGCTTGCTTCCCCCCAGATATTCTTACCACTGATGAGAACTCGTTACTCTCATCTAAGGAAAGTTGCTCCCTAGTACAAGATGAAACGAGCCCCGCTTCCCCTGATGATAGCTATGTTCAGGTGGCCCCCATATGCCCTAATAATGCCACTACTCCCTGCAAAGCTAGTTGTCAGCTCTTGTTATGTCAAGCACGCCTCATGTATCCTCTCAAGGATGATGATGAGGCCATCATCCTCTCAAGGATGATGCTGACTTCGCCTTATAGGACAACATGAGTAAAAATGTCTCACATCCCTGTAGCACGACATTAAACTGCACGACATACAATCTTTTCGCACGACTATAAATTGCTTACATGCCTCCATGAGGTCTCTCTCAAGCCGCTGCTCCTACGCATTGCTTTCATGTGTGACCCAAGCTACTACTCGAATGTCCTTCTCACGCATCTCTTGCACGTGTGACCCAAGCTACTGCCCAAATGTCCTTCTCACGCATCCCTTGCACGCATGCCCTAGCAGCCACTGGCAACCTTTTCCCATGACGCCGGGCTGATCAGGGTAGCAAATCCCAAGCCCGAGCCCGAGGACCTTCGCAAATCACCGCTCAAGCATGTCTCATGCATGCATAACTCGAGCTGTCGCCTGCGTGACCTTTTTTGCGCATTCGTCGCATGCATTCCATGAAGATCGTCAAACGCACTTCCCTATACATGCTGCCACGCGCATACCACCGCACATGTTCCTTCTTCACTGCCGCCCATGTAGCACTAAGGGTCAAATGGGCTGGACCGGGTCGGGCTCAAACCCGAGGCCCGAACGGAGGCTTACCGCCACAGATGAAACCCACTGCATCAGAACTCAGGATCGGGTCGAGCACAGGCCCAAGGCCCAAACACAAGTTGCTGTTGTCTGTGTAACTTTTGACCAGTGCCAGCTATGTTCTCAAAGGTCAAACACCGGCTATGTTCAGTGCCCCGCGCTGGCTGTGTTCTCAAAGCTTAGTGCTGGCTGTATTCACCAAAGCCTAGCGTCAGCTGCGTTCTTAAAATCCTAGCATCAGCCGCGCTCTCAAAGGGCCACCACCGGTTGCATTCTCAAAAGCCTAGCGTTGGCTGCATTCTCAAAGGGCCACCGCCGGTTGCATTCTCAAAGGCCCAACACCGACTGCGTTCTTAAAGGCCTAGCTCCGGCTGTGTTCTAAAGTCACCATCGCGTGTGTTGCCACTGCATACGCTAGCGTCGCGTGTGTTACCGTTGTCTATGCTGGTATCGTACGTGTTAATATTACAACCATTCAAGACCATCGTCGTGTGTGTTACATTCCCCATGCTAGCACCACGTATGTTCTAGCACCGCACGTGCTAAAACCTGGTCATCGTCATGTATGTCCCACCACTATCCCTAGTGGAGTTGCACCCAAGCCGTTGCACTCAAGCCGTGACCTGTCATCCTTAGCGGAGTTGCACCTAGGCCATTGAACCCAAGCCATGACTTGTCATCCCCAGTGGAGTTGCACCTAGGCCATTGCGCCTAAGCCGTGACCTATCATCCCCAATGGAGTCAGGAGTGGGTCCTCATCCCCCAGTAGCAGTCACACCCGTACTACAGCCTATTGTCCTCAGTGGAGTTAGGGTCATTCTTACCTCTTCAATTCCCAGTGGGTCTGTTTCACACCAAGCTATCTTATCCCTAGGGAGTCGGGTTACCTGTCATAAGCCAATTCTCTATAAAGTCTCATCTTTCATCCCAGGGAGCCACGCATGCCCCCCTAAGCCCTAGTGCAGTTTGCTTCTATTGGCCATCCTTCATCAGGTCACCATTTCCATCTTGAACCCTCAGTTTGTGAATGGTCTTAACCATTTTATCCCCAAGGAGTCGGATTGCCATCCACAGATCTATTCCCCATGGAGCTCCACCTACATGACGACTCACACAATGGTCTACATGCACGACCCTATACTGCATAGTCCAAACTATACGAGCTTAAACTATAGCGGTGATCTAGATGCACGACCTTAAACTGCATGGTCCTAGTTGCATGATTTTAAACTGGATAACCATCGTCTAAACTATATGACCTTAAACTATAGTGATCATCTAGATGCACTACTCTAAACTGCATGGTCCAAAATATATGACCTTAAACTATAGTGGAGGTCTAGATGCATGACCCTAAACTATATGGTCCAAACTATATGACCTTAAACTATAGTGAAGGTCTAGTTGCACGACCTTAAACTACATGGTCCCAGTTGCATGACTCTAAGCTGCATAACCATGGTCCAAACTATTTGACCTTAAATTATAGCGATCATCTAGATTCATAGCCTATACTGCATGGTCCAAACTATATGACCTCTCTAGACGCATGACCCTAAACTGCATGGTCCAAACCATATGACCTTAAACTATAGTGGAGGTCTGCCTAAACTGCACGGTCCAAACAATACAACCTTAAACTATAGCGGAGGTCTAGTTGCCTGACCTTAAACTACATGGTCCTAGTTGCATGACATTAAACTGCATAACCTTGGTCCAAACTATATGACCTTAAACTATGGTGATCGTCTAGATTCATGACCCTAAATTTTATGGTCCAAACTATATGACCGTAAACTATAGTGGAGGTCTAGACGCATGACCCTAAACTGCATGGTCCAAACTATATGACCTTAAACTATAGTGGAGGTCTAGAGGCATGACCCTAAACTGCACGGTCCAAACTATACGATGTTAAACTATAGCAGATGTCTAGTTGCATCACCTTAAACTGCACGTTCTTAGCTGCATGACCCTAAACTGCATAGCCATGGTCCACGCTATATGACCTTAAAATAATAGCACATGTCCTAGTGGCATGACGTTAAACTGCACAACATACGGTCTCGGAGGTAAGATTTTAAACATGCTTTCAGGTCTCAGCAAATGACCATAAAACTCGCTCCCACATAGGCGTACACACTTTTTATGTGCATCTTCAAGCACGTTTTCCCTAACCGACCCATACGTGTGCACGCACCACCTTCACTACCTCCCCAGTGAGTTCATTCCTTTCATCATCCTACATCATTCCCTAGTGAGTCTCACCCGAGCTCACAAAACGGTAAACCATCCCGCCACCTATACTCGTCGTAAGCTAGTGGGTCACCACTTTCCACATTCCATCCATACATCATCCATCTTTCATAGGTAGTCTCGTGCCATCTCCCCAAAAGTGAGTTAAACCACTACTATTCCCACTCCATGGCCTCTACAAATTGCCATCCATCTCCATTATGGTCCATCTGTATGACCTTAAACCATAATGCATTTCCTGGCCGCATGACGTTAAACTATTTTGCACAGGTCCTGGAGGCATGACCTTAAACATGCCTTCACAAAAAAAAAGAAAAAGAAAAAGGGAATGATGAAATAACGGGCATGGTGTATACCTTAATAAGGGAACGCTATGAATAAAAGTGATGGATGGGCATGGTCACGAAACCATGAGTAAAAGAGTTCCATGAATAAAAAAATCGGGCACGGTGAAAACCCGTAAGGGCATCGTGAGTAAAAATGGATGAAAAGGGTGGACATGGTCGAAAGGTCATGAGTAAAAGAGACCCCAAATAAAAAAGAAGTCGGTGAAAACCGTCTCTATGGCGTCGCTTCTCAAGTTCAAGCGAAAATCCACAAAGGACGCCTGAACCAATAAATAGGTTGATGCAACATTCGTCTCGAATGGCGACTTCAGCCCTCAATCAAAAGAAGAAAATCCCTGGTGTCATCATGCCAAGACTCACAAAATACGAGCTCTAAGGAAAAGATTCCGACAGCTAGAGTCCAGTTGCAAAAGGAATCGAAAGACAGAATAATCGTTAAGACGGCTAGAGAAGTCTCATGAAAAAGAGCATCATTCTCACGAGGTTACAAACACACTTCTAAAATGCCGGAGATGCCCCAATGAAGCTACGTCAACTATGACTTTGGAGCAGCAATCAGATGATTGTCGTAACTGAACAGCAGTGGGTAGGGGTGGTTGTACCCAAAGTGGTTATCTCGACAAACTGAGGTACCCTACTTGCCAAGGAATAACTGGTCAGTTATAACTTTAGTGCAACAATCAGATGATTGTCGTAGCTGCGAAGCAGTGGGTAGGGGTAGTTGTACCCAAAGTGGTTATCTCGATAAACTAAGGTACCCTACTCGCCAAAGAATGACTCATGCATGAAGCAGACAGCGTCGTCGCAAGGCCTTTCAGCATACCATTCACGTATTCCTCGAAATGTGGCTAAACACCAGAGGATATACCATATCAAATGGGAACAATGCCCTTAGACATGGCACTCAATTATCAGACAGGCCTGATTCTGACTGACGAGGTCCATACAAAATCATCAGCTTCAGAATCAGAAACAGTCCACAGGAGGGTGAGGACTTCGACAAGATCCCTCAAAAAAGTCTCTTCTCCCCCTAAAGTCTCTACGAACAGACCCACAAACAATGCATCCCTACGTTTGAGCATCTTAGTTACATTGTTATGTGAATCTTCATGGTTTTCACGTAGTCCTGTGGCTAGGAAGAAAAAAAGTAAAAGCGGAAGGAAATTTTCTAAATGATTGTCCTTCTCACTTCTCTTGAAGCATAACATTCGGCGAGGCAAGCTGTTTGAACATTTTTTCAGCACCTTGGTCCCTGATATAAAGCCTACAAAACAGTGGAAATTCTCGATAGTCTCATAATGGCCCCAGAACTGGTCAAGATCTTTATAAGCACTCCAAATGGCCACCTGCCAAGTTTCGTCGCATTCTGACTTGTCTAAGGTAGGGAACACAAAGAAACATTTTCTGAAAAATTGGCCTCTTGCACCCTTTAACGGATCCAAAAATTGATACTACATTTTCGGTGTGTCAAACAGCTGTGGGACCATCACCATTGGATCCGACACAGTAACAAACCCCTATGGGGTCAAGTTTCGGCTTAATAGGGTGCTCCATGACAAAATTATGGGAAAAAGACTAAAAAGGGGTAGGTTGCACACTATTCCCGTGTGGCCTCATTGCACTCAAACACTATTAACAGTGGTTGTTTTTACAGTCATGGGCAGTGACTTTCAGGGCCTATATCTTACTCGTTTTGAGTCAGATTACACTCAAAATTTGTGTGTGTTTATCTCATCGAGATGAGCGTTTCGATATGTGGTACGCCCCGAGACGATGTCCGAGCATGGAGAAAGCTAGAGAGAAGTTGTCGATCTGTGAAGAAGTCACAGAAAATTCAGCATTGACGCGTCTCGCTTGATGGAACAAATCACGACGCTGGCGCAACAGATCGACGCGAAACCAATTCCATAGTGTGTGTAAGGTTCAAAGCTATCATTGGACTGAACCCCGTACAGGATGGATGGTCAGATTTCATGCATGAAGTTGACAAAATAACTGAAATTCCAGACGTCGGATTCTAGATTCCGACCAAAACTCAAAAGTTGCGCAATATTCGCGTTCTCTTTATTGCCATGCGATCGTGACAGTATGCTTAGTACAGAACGATGAAGAAATCACAAAAAAAACATTAAGGAACGAGCGTACTATTGATCCGAAGTTTTCAAGATTCAAGCAAATTTCAAGTTTCATGATCGTTGCTCAAAAACACCATCCATGACTCGTAGTTGTTATCAAAATGATCGTCATGCTAAGCCCTACAAGAGAACGATCATCTTTCGATCATACGGGCATCAGAGCAACCTCGGATCAGTCATGAAAGATCACGCAAGTTCTAGAGCAGTAATAAGGACTGTTTTGAAATTTCATGAATTGTTAAGCAGAGGCAAAACAATCATTTTGCACCGTATTTTCTTAATTTTTTAAATTTAAAATAATTGTAATTATCCTCAATTGAGGTATTTTTTTGCATACACCCATGTTTTAGCCCAATTCTATATAAACATGTCAAGCTAAATTATAAAGGACCTTCGATTCACTTTTCATTGATTCAACAAAATTTCCATTCTTGCTTAAGTTCTTGGGTATGTCTTGGAGAGAGAGAAGAGATAGAAGAAAAAGGCCGATACTCTTGGGAAAAGTAATTTTCTTTATCCTTCTGTTTTCTCCCTCCTCTTTTCTCTCTCCTTATTTCTCTCACTTCTCTCTATTTCTCTCTCTTCTCATCTCTATCTCTCTTTCTCTCTTCTTTTCTCTCTCTTCTTATTTCTAACTCTCTCCTCTTTATTCATTTCCAACACCGGATGGAGTTTTCTCTCTCCTCTTCTTTCATTCCCAGCATTCGGTGGAGTTTTGTCCTTTCTCTCGTCTCATTCTCAACGCCGACTTTCTCTCTCCTCTCATTTCTGATGCCGAGTGAGTTTTCACTAATTTTTCCCCTCTTCTCTCTCTTTTTTTTATTCTTGTGGTCTCGCATGATCACGACCCTCCTCTTCTCTCATCCCTTTGGTCTCGCATGACCACAACTTTCTCCTCTCCTTCCTTGTGGTCTAGCAAGACCACAATTCCGTTCTTTTCTTATGCTTTTATCTTTTTCTTGTCCACGAGCTCCATGTGCACCCTCAGTCATGACGATGTCCCTCTCTATTCTTTCTCCGTGCACCTTCGCGTTTTTTTTTTCTCTCTCACGTTCTGTGGTCTTGTGCGACCACCTTTCCCAAGATCATCATACCCTAGCGCCGGTTGTGCAAATTTCAACCTAGTGCCTGTCGTACAAATTTCAACCCAGCATCGGTTGTGCAAGTTTACTAACCACCGTCGTGTGTGTAAGCCTCTACCCATCGCCAAGCCCTCCCAACAGCGACTTTCGCTGCCGAGAAATTCCATTGACTGCAACCAGGCTTCCCCTCTTCTCTGCCTCTCTCGCGCTAGACGGCAGCCAGCTGCTGCCCCTTGCTTCCCATTTTCACCCATCTGTCTTTCTTCTTCCTATGTCCGTGGCCAATCCCCTCGCCACCGTCCATTCAAGCGCCACTCCTATCTCTCAGCTCCTTGCCTCTCTTTCGCTCACCTTATTGCTCCCTGTTCTTCCTCAGCTGTCGCACCCTGCAGCAGCCTTTCGCAGTCCCATCTTTCTTGATCACTTGCTGCGATCACTATTTCTACCACCATGTCTCCACCTCCGTCCACAACCACCTCGTCTCAGCCCCTCTCAGTGTTGCGCAATCACCTTCTATCGCCATGCACCATAACCAAGCTCTTTACTTCTGCTCCATCCTTAACCATCCTCATCATTCACACTCTTCATCTCCATGTTACCTCTCTCTCTTTCGCTCTTTAGTAATCCTAATCTTGCTGCTCCCATCTTCTTTCCTACCGCCCCTGTGCGACACCATCACAGCCCCTGTGCGCCACCTCTCACAGCCCCTGTGCTCAATCTCTCTCAGCCCATGTCCTCACCTTGCTGCTCCACTGTCTCAATTTCCTCCGCCCCTCACAGAAACCTCCGCCATCTCGTTGCTGCCCCACCCAGCTTCTCGCGAGTTGTCTCAACTACCTCCTCAACCACCATAGCAACGACCTTCTTCTCCAACAACCATAGCAGCCACTTTCTTCCTCAACCAGCCAATGTTGCCCCACCATCAGCAACTAGCCACCGCTTACCTGCCATTCCCTGCTATCCGTGTCTTCCTTCCACCCATTTCCGCCATTAACCTTTGCTGCCGGCCACCACCATCTGCGCCTGCCTGCTCCCTTGCTCACTGCAACTTCCTATTTTCTCTCTCTAAGGCACCACCTCAACTGAAAACTCCTTTCTTCCTTTCGTTTATTTTTTAGTTCGTTTTCATTCTACTTCCCTGACCTAAACCCAAAGTTAAGCCCTTCACGTTTTGTTTCTCCCTCTAAAAAACCAAAACGAAATCCCTCTCTCCCCTTTCGTCTCTTTCATTGCGTTTGAAATCCTCGTTAATTTCGTTTTCACTTGTTGCGCTTCGTTCAACCAACAAGAGTCACTCGTGACTTCATCCCTTCATGCCGACTAACTCAATACTCTTTCTCTCTCTTAACCAAAGCTCTCATTTTTTTTATTTTATATATTATTATTTTAATACCTTACTTTTTCTCATAAAGCCCAACATTCTCTCTCTCTTTAAACTTTCTAAAAAAATCCTAATACCCTTCCCTCCTTCTCTCTCATCCAGTAACCAACAAAAAGCTCTCCCTCTCTTACCAACTTTCCATTATTTTTATTATTATTTTATTTTACAAAATTTGACTTATTTTATTTTATTTTACTTTACTTTAATTTACTTCATGTCATTTTTCTTTTAAGACCTTATCTTATCTTATTTAATTTTTTTCGTTATTTATTTTAATTTATCATATTTTTCTGTATTTTATTTATCTCATCATTCCATTTTAATCCTAACTCTATTTTCTAATTTTATTTTATTTTTTATTTTAACTCATCTCTCATTTTCATCTTGTAACAAGGTGGGGATCTTGCCCCACTTGTCGGTACTTCTAGTATGTGTGTGTGTGTATTTGCAAGAAAGAAGAAATAGGTCAAACGAGGCGATTCCAAACCGGCCATAGGCCAGGGGGACTTTCTTCTTGATCTAAGAGGGCGCCCACGCGAGCTAGCCCGAGCGTGTCATGGACCCATGTGAGGTAAGTCCCGCCTCACGATCTTATATTTCTCTCTCATTAGTTGGTAATAACTGCCCTTGTTCTTGAACGAGGTTCCTGAGAGAGCGATCTTAAAACGTCTTGGGTCTCCCCTGAAACCTGAGACGTGTGCTGCCCGATCATCCAGATCCGGAGGGCGAGATCAAGGCAATTAACCAACTGTGTATGTAAGTATGAGGGCATTACGAAGTGGACTTACTCACTTTTCTTTGCCCTTCCTCCTGAGAGATGGTAGAGGTCCTAAGGAATGGGATTGGCTTAGCCCGATGGATCGGACTTCGACTTTAGGAGTAGGTGAACTAAGAAGTGAGTAGGTAATGCTTGAATAGTGAATGAGAATGAGTATGATGATGATTGTAATGTTGTAATGGTTAAATGATAAGTATGATATTTAAACATGATGCCTGTAATTGATGTGGTGATCTGATTACTGATTTACATTACAGTAGCACTGCGACTTCTTAGAGTTGAATGAATTTCTTGTGACGCTTGAATAGACTCATTAATGATGCATAGTACTTAGATCTACTTACGGCTTTATAGCTTATTCCCTTGTATCACCCCTCTTGTAGATTGATAGTGCCAGGTCGAGGGTCAGATGTTCATGACTTGTAGTTGGCAATTAAAGTCTCATTCACTTAAGAAGAAACTCAGATCTTGTAGGTAGTTGGGTAGTTTAGCCTTAAATTTTGTTTATTTTAGAATACTTTTGGGCCTTGGTGCCCCAGACTCAAGTGTAACATTGCAAGGGAAAAATTTTATGTAATGCCCTTTTAAGGATGTATGGATTCCCCAAATTTTAAATATTCATCTGTACTTAGAAATGTTGTTTTAGTTAATTTCTATGGTTTGCTTTAATTACCGACATAAAAGCGTTAAGTCCACTCTGACCTGAGTCATATACACTTGGTTAGGTGCCTCGATCTCGCCCTCCAGATCCGGATGATCGGGTGGCACATGTCTCGGGTTTCAGGGAAACCAGGGACTTGAGATCTCTCTCTCGAGAACCTTGCTCAAGAGCAAGGGCAGGTGGACCAACCGAAGAGAGAGGGATTTAAGGTGGGTTCGGGATTTACTCGAGCTGACTTTCGTGGGCGCCCTCTTAGATCATGAAGAAAGCCTCATAATCGTAAAACTGGCTCGGAATCGCCTCCCTTTGCTTGTATTCTCATGTTTCTGCAATCACACACATATGGAAAATGTTAAAAGACAAGTGGGTAAAAAGATCCCACCTTTCCTTTGAGGAACGTACACGGGCATGCACATTCAAAAAAAAGAGGAAGAGAAGAATGAGACAAGAAATATTGGGATTAGAAGAATTGACCAGACGGTGAGACCAACACAGTGACTAAACTAATAGGTAATTGACTCGGTGTGGCAGTAAAATGGGCTTGGTAACTCAGACTGGCTTAACAGAATTACTACTAGATGACAATACCAATACTGACTAGCTATACACAATGACTAATCTGTTGTGGCGATAAAGTGGGCATAATAATTTTGACCGGCACAATGGCATTACGCCTAAATGACAAGACTACCATAGAAGGCTAGTTTCAACCTCCCTTGGTCAAAAGAAAGGGTAAGAGAAAGAAAGAAGAAAAAACAAGAAGATAGAGAGAAGAGAAGAAGAAGAAGAAAAGAAGAGAAAAGAGAAGAAAAAGAGAGTAATAGAGAAAACAATGAGAGAAGAAGAAGAGAGAGAAGGGAAGGAAGGGAGAAGGAGGACACTGACGGCAATGAGATGGGGAGAGAGAAGACTTAGACGGCAATGGCTTTCGCCGGCTATGACGTGAGGAAGAAAAAAGAGAAGGAAACACAGGCAGCAACAAGCTTCTGCCGAATGTGATATGAGATAGAAGAAGATGAAGCTCAGACGACGATGATCCCCCGTCAGCCGTGACATATGGAGAGAAGAGAGAGAAAGAACATAGGCGGCGATGTGCTTCCGCTGTCTGTGATTGAAGAGAGAGAGAAGGAACACAGGCGGCAATAAGCTTGCATAGTGTATGACAGAAGAAAGAGGAGAGAGAAAAAACATAGGTGGTCATAGACTTGTGCCGTTTATGATAGAATAACAACGATGGAAAACACAAGCGCCGCTAGGCTTACATCGGCTGTGAGAGAAGAGAAGAAATGAAAGAGAAAACATAGGCGGCAATAGGGTTGCGCCATTTGTGACAAAAGAGAGAAGAGATAATTTTGACATAGGCCCAGCCCACCACTTGGGCTAAGGCCTGACGTACTGTTCATGTCTCATGAGCAAGAAGGCATCACGCTAGACGATAGGTCAGCTAAGGGTGAATAGAGAAAATGTAGAAGTGCAGGGAAAGAGGAAAATGACAAACCAGAGGAGGAAGAGAGAGAAAGAGATAGATATGAGACAGAAAAGAGAAGGGAGAAAGAGAGATAAAGATGAGAAAAGAGGAGAGTGAAAGAGAGATAAAGATGAAAAAATATGAGAGAAAAAGAGAGATAGAGATGAGAGAGAAAAGAGGAGGAGAGAGAAAAGAGGAGGAGAGAAAGAGAGATAGAGATGAGAGAAAAAAGAGGAGGAGAGAAAGTTATCTTACTGAGAGTTACCGACCCTTTTTTTCTCTCTCTTCTCTCTCTCTCTCCAAGACGCACCCAGGAGCTTAAGCAAGAATTTAAATCTTTATTGGAAGGTTGAAGAATGAACTAAAAGTCCTTCTACAATTAGGCTTTGCATGTTTAGATAGAATTGGGCCCAAACATGGGTAGATACGCAAAAACTATCTAAAATTAAAGATAATTAAAATTTAATTGAATTAAAAGAAATTCTAAAAATGGGTGCAAAAAGATTGTTTTGCCCCTGCCTAACAATGTGTGAAATTTCAAAACAGTCCCTGTTGCGGCCCGAGAATTTGCGTGATCTTCCATGACTGACCCAGGGTTTCTCTGATGGCCGTTTGATCGAAAGATGATTATTTTCTTGTAGGACTTGGCATGGCGATCGATTTGATACCAACTTCGAGCCATGGATCATGGTTTTAAGCCATGATCATGAGACTTGAATTTTAGATGAATCTTGAAAACTTCAGATCGATAGTGCGCTCCTTTCTTGACGTATTTCTTCGGTTTCTTCGCTGAATCACACTAAGCATGTCGTCACGATCGCGTGGCAACAAACCTAGCTTGATTTTGTGTCTGGATGAAGATTTCTTCGTCTTGAGTTTTGGTCGGAATGAAGTCCGGTAACCGGAATTTATAGCAGCTTTGATACCTCCATGTGTGAAATCCAATTGTTTATCGTACATGGGGTTCGGACGAGGGATAGCCTCGGACCTTATGCACATAACACAATTGGTTTTGCGTTCATCGAATAAACAAGCTCTGACATTTGACAGCTCGAGTGAGGTGCTACTACTGATTTTTCTGTAATTTTCTTCATAGATCAACAACTTCTCTCTAGTTTTTCTCTCTGCTAGGGTATCGTCACGAGGTGTACCACATATCGAAATGCTCGTCTTGATGAGACGAACATGCTCACAAAATTTAAGCGCAATCCGACTTGGATAGAGTGAGATATGGGCCCCGAAGAAACTTCTTGTGATTGTGAAAACAACTACTTTTAATGGTGTTTTGGTGCAGGGTAGCCACACGGGAATAGTGTGCAGCTTATCCCTTTTTGGTATTTTACCCATAACTTTGTCTTGGAGTGCCTGATTAAGCCGAAACTTGACCCATAAGGGTTTTCAACCATTCTGGATCTAAGGGTGGTGGTACCACAGCTGTTTGATGCATCAAAAATATTGTTTTAGTTACGGAGTCCATTTCAGAGTGCTAGAGGCCAATTTTACCGAAATTGTTTCTTTGCGTTTGCTGCCTTAGATATGTCGGATAGCGACAAAACTTTGCAGGTGGCCTTTTGGAGTGCTTATAAAGATCTTGACTAGTTATGTGACCATTCTAAGACTATCAAAATTTCCACTGTATGTTGGGGCCTTATTGACCTGCTTCCTCTTTATTCCACATCAGGGACCAAGGTGTTGAAAAATGTGTTCAAACAGCTTGCCCCACCTAAATGCACTTCTCTCGTCTACGTTGTGTTCCAGATATTTCTTGGTGGGCAGGATACCTCAGTTTATCGAGGTGAATGGCTTTGAGTATAACCCCTACCCACTGTTAGTAGTTTCTCGTAACAAGTCCAAAGTCATGGCTGACTTAGCCTTCTTGAGGCATCTATAGTTTATCAGAGTGACTTTCTTGTTTGTTTATTCTGGATGGTCTGCTGAAGAGCCTTTTGTCGGTACTCGTCTGCGCTATGCACCAGTTATTCCTTGGCGAGTAGGGTACCTCAGTTTATCAAGATGACCGGCTTTGGGTATAACCCCTACCCACTATTATCAGTCTTGCGTAACACGTCCAAAGTTATGGCTGACTTAGCCTTCTTTGGGTGTCTCCAGCATCTTGGAGTGCATTTAGTAACCTCTTGGGAATGATGCTCTTGTTCATGAGACTTATTTTGCCTTCTTGGCGAATCTTCTGTCCTTTGAGTCCTTTTTGTAAATGGACTCAAGCTGTCAGAATATATTCCTTGAAATTCATATTTTTTAGTCCTGGTATTGTGACACTAAGAATTTTTCTTTGAAATGTGGGCTGAGGTCAACTGTAGAGGCGAGTGCTGCATCAACCT
Source organism: Amborella trichopoda (assembly GCF_054954075.1). Taxonomy (NCBI): domain Eukaryota; kingdom Viridiplantae; phylum Streptophyta; class Magnoliopsida; order Amborellales; family Amborellaceae; genus Amborella; species Amborella trichopoda. The sequence goes on from NC_142344.1 coordinate 33,849,970, forward strand.
ATTTATTGGTCAAAGCGTCCTTTTGCGGATTTTCACTTGAACTTGGGAAGCGACGCCATAGAGACAGTATTTACCAACTTCCTTTTATTTGGGGTTCTTTTACCCATGACCTTTCGCCATATCTACCCTTATTCTTCCATTTTTACTCACAGTGCCCTTTCAGGGTTTCACCGTGTCCCAGTTTTTTTATCTTTCAGAACTCTTTTACTCATGGTTTCATGACCATGCCCGTCCGTCATTTTTATTCATGACGTTTCCTTGACCAGGTATAAGCCATGCCCGTCCGTCATTTTTATTCATGACGTTTCCTTGACCAGGTATAAGCCATGCCCGTTATTATTATTTTTTCTCTTTTTTTGTGAAGGCGTGTTTAGGGTCATGCCTTCGGGACCCGAGCGAAGCATTTTAACGTCATGCGGCCAGGACATGCACTACAGTTTAAGGTCATACAACTGGACCATGTAGAGATGAATGATAGTCTATGGAGGCCACGAAGTGAGTAGGGTGATGGTTTCAGCTCACTTTGGGGAGATGACACGAGGCTACCTGTGAAAGATGGATGATGTACGAAATGTGGGTGAAAAGTGGTGACCCACTAGCTTACGACAAGTATGGGTGGCGGGATGGTTCACATTTTTGTGAGCACGGGTTAGACTCACTGGGGAATGATGAATGATGATGACATGAATGGACTCACTGGGCAGGTAATGAAGGTGGTGCACGCACACGAACGAGTCGGTTAGGGAAGGAGTGCATGAAAATGCACTTAAAAGGCGTGTGCGAGTATGTGGGGATGTGTTTTTAAGGTCATGCCTCCATGACCTATGCAAAGCAGTTTGGCGTCATGCAGCCAGGATGTGCACTATGGTTTAAGGTCATATAGCTTGGATCATGGTTATGCAGTTTAGAGTCATGCAACTAGGATCATGCAGTTTAAGGTCATGCAACTAGACCTACGCTATAGTTTAAAGGTCATATAGTTTACACCATGGCACTAAGCCTTTTATCATCATGCAGCTAGGACGTATACTACAGTTTAAAGCCATATAGTTTGGACCGTGTAGTTTAGGGTCATGCAGTTGGACCTCCGTTACCGTTGAAGGTCGTATAATTTGGACCATGCAGTTTAGGGTCATGCACTTGGACCAAAGTTGTGCAGTTTAAGGTCATGCAGCTAGGACCAAGGCGTGGGTCGCCATGTGGGTGAAACTGCATGGGGAATAGTTCTGTAGATAGGAATCTAACTCCTTGGGGATAAAGTGGTTAAGGACAACAAGGGGTTAAGATGGGAAGACTGACTTCATTAGGGATAATGGGAACAAGTGTGGGTCCCTTATAGGTGAAAAATGGTACCCGACTCCATGAGGACAGGATAACTAGGTGTGAGGCAGACCCACAAGGGATAATGAGCTGCAGTATGAGTAGATCTCCGACTTGGGATGAGAAGCCATGGCCTGAGTAGAACGTCTTGGGTACCACTATGCAAGGGATAATAGGTCATTGTCAAGGTGCAACATCACTGGGGATAACAATAGTAAGATGCGCATGGCTTTTAGCATGGGGTGTGTGACAATGAACATTTCTTGAACACGCAGCCGGCATTGATGTCGGCCAACATTACTTCTTGAACACTCAATCGACGTTGGAGTAATTAGAAACACAGTCGGTGCTGAGGGCAGCCCGTGCTATCTCTTGAACACAGCTGACACTGAGTTGTTGAGAACACAGTCGGTGCTGGGGTTAGGTGCTAGGTAGTTTCGACAACATAGTCGGCGCTGGGTGTGGGTTAGTGTTTGGGCCCTAACTCGAGCTCAACTCTATCTTGGTCTGTGTTGCACGGGATTTCATGGGCGACCGTAAAACTTGCCTCTAGCCTCGAGTCAAAACCTGACCCGGTCCGGCCCATTGTTGTTTGGCCTTCTTAGACATGGCTGGGATTCCTAGTTTTGCGAAGGGAATTTGAGGGAAGCATCAGCTATATAGATGGGGTAACCCCCATTTTCACTGTTTCACGAAGGGTAAAAACATCTTAAGGTAAAAAACTTGCTTTTAATGGTGAGGGTGAAGTTTTTCCGTGAGAGCTTGCACAAGCACAAAGTGTTCCAGCAAGGGTTAGCGGGAAGACTGCGCTTTGCAGGAGCTTGCTGGCAAGGGTAGTGAAGCAAACATGGAGTCTGCTAGAGTTGCAGGAGTTTATAGCGGGAAGAAAGGGAGTTCCCTGGGAAGCAAGGGAACTCTGGCAGTGACTTTAAAAGTTCTGATGAAGGGAAGAAGGGGCAGGAATTGAAGCAGTGGGCTGCCCAAAAATTTCCGCTAGTTTTTAGCAATTTTTCGGCAGGTGCACGGTGGTTTCGCAATGACTTAGGGAAAGCTCGCAGAGGGTTTCCGACAGTGGAAGGGAGCTACCGGCGGAGAACCCAAAGGGTGCAGGAGAAGGACATTCGCTGGAGGTGAACAGTTGCGATTCCACACGTGTGAGACATGTGTTAGGTTAGGACCTGGTGACAGTTGTCAGACAGCGTAACATGGCTTGAGTTGTCATGTGCAGAATCTGTAGTGTGCGCGAGAGATTTGAACCCAAGCAGTGATCATCCCTTGAAAAACCAGCCAATGCTAGACGTTGGAAAACATTGCCAGGGCTAAGCATTGGCAAAGGCGTTGGTAACCATAGTTGGCGCTAGGCGTTAGAAGACACAGTCGACGCTCAACTTTGAGTAAACAGCTGACGCTGGGTCCTTGATAACACAGCCGACGCTAAGTTTTTGAAATCACAGTCGGCACAAGACCTTCATAAATGCAATCGACGCTAGGCTTCTGGAAACACAGATGACGCTAGACCTCTGACAATACGACCGACACTTAGCCACTGAAGACACAGCCGACACTTATCCAGTGCCTTTAGCAATTTTTCATTCGGGGGTGAATCCTTCATCCTTTCATAATGGCAGGGTCCTCTTACAAAATTCTTGACATAAATAACCTGCCAAGGGGAGGAGAGGTCGGTACCAATGATTTTACTGGTGAGGCTTTAGTAAGGGGCGAGCCCATTTGGTTGATAGAGCCAGTATACAAACCAGAGTGGCCTCTCAGTGTTGCTTTTATCACCGACTCGGTTCGTTTTGAAGTCTGAGAGGACAATGACGACAATGTTAGTATTGAAGAAGGGATGGCGCTCCTTCATTATATGCACAGAAACATAGCTTCTGGGGTGAACTTTCCCACCCTAGGAAAGCGAATGGTGCAAACAAAGGGGCTAATGTGGTCTAGCAAAGGCTTTTGAATACAGGGGGAGCACCAATATTTAAAGGGATAATCTTCCTAGACCACCAGGATGTTGGTGTCGTACAGAAGCTTTCTTGAACGAGCTTCTTTGCTAGCAGCGGTTCAATGCTCGGCTAGCTACTATGATCAGTGCTCCAATACTGTCAAGGTACTTCTCGAGACATGGAGTCACGTTTGTAATACCTGCCTTCTTGGGCATGGGGAAGCAGGAATCTCATTATTAGATCTTCATTTCATCGGGGGCCTTCGGCTGATCGGGGCCATGTATGATGAGTTCGTACCCCAGAACTCAGTCATCTTTGGTGGTTCTAACTTGGGGAGAGAATAACCACCTGCTAGTCTTCGAAAGGTTTTCGAGGTCTACCAATTGCTTCATGCCTAGTCTAGCAATGGTCGGGTAACCTTCACCGAATGGGTGAAATTATTTTGTGGGGACTACCTTGAAGGTGCTCGAGGTACTCCAAGAGGAAAAGGGAAGGCAGTTGTAAAGGGGACCCCTCCCATCTATCAATCCAAGACCAGTGATGACTGCATCTTCTTGGCTGCATATTTGGCCTTATTTTTTTGCAAGGTCATGCTCCCTAGAGGGGTGGATGACATTCGTCTAGGTACCTTCTATGTAGCCTGCGACATGGAAAGAGGGCATGAGTATGCCCTTGCTCAACCTATTCTATCAAATATATACCATGGATTGGGGGCCATCTCTCATGAAAAGGCTTACAAAGGCAAAGAGGGAGGGAATGACATTGTCGGAGGAGAAGCGTTCCTTGGGGACTTTAAGACTCCATTCTCCATCCATTACAAAAATGGGCTAGGGGCCTATTTCCCCGCCACCTATGTCAGAAGCCAAGGCATAGGGGATAAACTATACCCCTTCTTGATGAGGATTGCTGGCCAAAAGGCTATCTTTCTTAGGCCAGGGGAAGCTCACGGTTTGTTTGGGAATGACTCCTTAAATATGCGACGAGTCCCATTTCCGGTTGGGACCTTCACCGACCGTGCTTTTATTAACAAACTAGGGAAGGAGCTGGATGGCGCTCGTACTACTATTAGGGAGCTCATGTTCATCCTGAGCGTTAGAGGGGGAGTTTTACCCTATCGGACCCCGTACAATAATAGATTGGAGGGGTATTTCCCTCACCGCTTCGCCCATCAGCATGGGCTTGATTAGAGCTACCCCTTCTATATATTTTTCGAAAAGCGTCATGCCAAAGTAAACGTAGGAAAGGTAGAAGAGCTTGGGACTCTTCGTGAGTGTTGGTTACTAAGCCACATACGGACCGCTTGATCCACATGTCTCGAAATGACAAAGATTAGCAAGTACGTGTTACCTCACTTCGATAGAAGGGTCCGAATGACAGAGGCCTATGGAAATTGGTGAGGAATTAGTAACCGAGGATATTGGGATGCTGATCACCCTTGGAAAGGGGAAAGCAGTAATTGGCATCGGGATACTAGACAGAGGAGACTGGTGGATACTCCCGCCCTTGACGAGGTCATTGTCTTGGAATATCGCTCAAATTGGCAAGCTTTAAGGATTCCTCGAGAGATAGCAGTTGATGACACCTCACCGCAATTTCTCGCCTTGAAGAAGAGAACTGAGAGCATCTTTGATAAACTTAGTTCCGTATTTTAATGGAGTGACGGCCGAAAGGTCCTAGGTCATGTGGGGCATCCCATTTAGGACTTGAACGCAATGATCGGGAGTGATCCTCATAGTAGACTGGCTGCGAGCCCTTCTCAAGGAGGGAGTTCTGAGGCAGCTACTCATCCTGCAGTGGGGGGAAAGAAAAGGAAATGCTCTACCCCTACCGACACTCGTGAACCGGCTCAGGTTGGTGGGCATACTCGAAGACGTAGGGGTGCCAAACTTCCTGTGATTTTGGAACCAAGAGGTAGCTCTTCCTCATCTGATTCTTTAGCAACTCCCTCAGTGTGACCTTCTGCACTTTCTCCACCATATTCTGTCTCTCCTAAATTGTTTTCTTCTTCTTCAGAGACTGAGGTAACGACTCCGGCCGTTCCGAGCCCATTGTTATTACTTTTGATCAGGAAATGACTCTGAAACTTGGGGAGGCGCCCATAAGTCCAAGGGTAATTCTTGAGTCAGATCCAGCTCCCATGGAGACCAGCGAGGTTGAAGGCCCTGGAGTGATTGCTATAGAAAGCGAGTCTGATAATGATGTGGCCTATGTTCTTTAGGGGTTTAGTACCCCGACTGAAGCAGGGATGATGGTCCAAGAGGAAAGGCCTATGGTTAATGATGCCCCTGAGTATTAAGAGGTTGCTGCCGCCAAGTTTACAGATCATGAAGATGACGTGGTTGAGCTTTTTGTGGCCAATGTTTTGGCTGTTGAGGGAACAAACCAGATGGAAGGAACCATGTCTGAGGCTGAATCAGTGATCGATGAAGGCCAAAGGGAAGAGGAAGCTCTTGAACTTGCCAATGCTGACGTTGCGGTTCAGTAGGGTGAGAAACAAGGGGAGAAGGCTTCTTTGGAGGATGTTGGGACAAAATTGGTGGCCCCCTTAGGCGAGGCTCACCGCAACGAGGCTGGTATTGAAGAATCCAGGCAGGTTGAGGTGGGATCTTCCTCTGGGTCTGAGGTGCACGAAGCTCTAGAGCTTGCGATCATTTTAGAAGAGCCAGTGGCTCAGATTGCTATCACTTCTACAAGCCCGGCCCTTGAAGCCGAAGTCTCTTCAACAGTAGCGATCCCAGCAGCATTATCTAGGCTCATTTTTAGTGGTGTTTGAAGTATAATTGCAGGCATGCTTCGTGCAAGCCTTGAAGGTTTAAGGGAACTGCCTTACAATGAGCTGGGAGAGGCTCTGACCAAACTCAAGGAATTTTCTGCCGTTACCACTGTTGTTGAGAGTGCCCCAGAAGTCTTTCCCATTTTGACACAACCCTCAGTGAGTTGGAGAGCTGGTGGTTGGGAAGACTGCATCATGAGGTGAAAACCAGCAAGCTTGCCTCCTTGGAGGAGTCGATCTTACGTCGTTGCAAGGAGATAGAGTCTTGCACTGAGAAGAAGGCCATTATGACTGACCATCAGCTGGATCTCAAAAGGGAGGACAAGCTTGCTTTAAGAGGATGGTCGAAAAAGGAGAGGAGATGAGAATTTTAAGACAAGAATTTGTTGAGCTTGAGAAAGAGATGATTAAGAGAAGAGCCATGGAGACTTCTCTGGTTGAGGATTTATCAGATCTCACTCGCACCATTGAGTCAGAAATTGTGGCAGTGGAGGAGGAGACTTAAATGGTGGTCGAACTAAAGGAACGTATTCAGAGCATCGAGGCTTCTTTCGTAGCATGCAGAGCAGAGATCAATAAGACCATTGATCATTTTTGAAAATGTCTTTTCTTTGGCCACCACTTGTAAAAAGTTCGAACTCATGAATATAATGCTTCTTTTTCTCTTCTGGTTGACTTTACAGCATGATTTCATTCTCCTCTTTTCTTTTTTGCACATCATGTACTCTTTTTGGGCTTGAGCGCCTCTCGACATATTTATTGTCTCAAGGGGCTAATACCCTAGGCCTTGTTTAGTCCTGTGACGAGCTGTTGCGGCTTCAATAACTTCGAAATGAAGAGTCATTACTTTCTCTCCTCTTACCGTTTGATTGGTCAAGGGCTCATAATTCATTTTCCTCATCATTTAGTGAGCCTTCTCACTATAGATAGTCCAATCATGAGGGGATTTGGCCACCATTAGTGGTGCCTTCACTTCAAACCCATCATAGCTTTTGGTCTTAGGCGCAAACTCCTTGAGATGTTTTGAAGCAATACGCATAACCTCCAATTGACTCTAGATACTGTGAACTTCGCTTCTTAACTCTACTGGGATAATCCTGTCCTCGAGGGGAAGAAGACCCCTCCTTTATCAAACTATTCTCCTCTTGCCAAATCAGGGATGTGCAGAACTTGTGGCTGGTCAGTGGTCTATAGTAGCCCTATTGTGGGACAAGGAACATCCTTTATGCTTAAAAGAACCGATTTTTGAAAAATCTATCGTGGCAGTTGGCATGCCACTTCTGCTTTCAAGAGTATAATAGGGATATTCATGACTTTTTGATGGTGCGATGTATAGGTGATCTTTGGAGCTGGGTATTCTATCCCCATGGCTTGCTCAATCTCAGGAATGACCTTTGGCTCATCTTCTAGCCAAGGTGGCTCAAAACTGGGGGCATAAGGCAAGGACTCCTCTAGTAGTGAAGATGGAGTTTCTTCCAGGATAATTGTGGGGATGCTAGAATGAATAGGGGTTGGAGGGAGAATTCTGCCTTGCCTGTCGTCCTCTTTGAACATGTTTATCATTAATCTCCCCGCATCCTCAACATCTTCATGAGGCGAAGATCCTGTCTTCATTTTAGACTTGCGATCCCCATCATTCGGCTTCTGAGGTGACACCAGATCAGTGAAGTAATACTTAACATCTACGTAGTGAGTTTTGGCTATAGGAAACGGTCTTTTGTTAGCATAGGTTGTATGCTGTCTCCCATCTCGACTATACTTGAGGCACTGGTGTAATGTCGATGAAACCACTCCCTATGGTCGACCAAGGCAAATGTTGTAGGAAGTGTCGGTGTCGATTACATGAAACTGAGCGTAATCGTTCAACTCACTGATCTTAAGATGAAGGTGAACTGTGCCATCTGGCTTCTCTCCTAACTGGTTGAACCCTTGAATTGTGACGTGGGTTGGAGTAAGATCTTCGGACCCTAATCCCAACCGAGTAAGGATCCTCCTTGGGATAAGGTTGACTGCTGACCCTCCATCTAACATAATTCGGTTAATGGGGTGCGCATGTAATTCGCCAGTCATGAAGAGAGGGCAAATATGAAACTTTTCTCGCAATTGCAGGTTGTCCTTTGAAAAGGTGATTAGCATGCATCCTCCTTATCATCGGGTCCACCTCAATGGGTTCCACTTCAGTCTTGTACAGCTCTGGATTAGAGAGAGCCGAAACCAAAGCCATCCGATAATCCTTTGAGAGCATGAGGGCGTCGTAGATGCTGAGAAGGGTTGGAAGGTTCCACATATGCCCTATTACTTCATATTTCACCTTCTCTTGGTCAGGGCTTTGTGCTCCTAGTCCTGCCACTGGTTTGGGTGGTATGCTGGGTGGAAGAGGTTTATCTTGGCGTACTGGCTGACTTGATTGCACAACAGGATTTGTTTGGGTAGGCTGGTTAACCGGGATAAGGATTTGTTTAGGAAGAGCGGATGTTCTATGTTGGGGCTTAGAAAATGATTGAGTATATGAGATCAGAGGTATCTCAGGGAATTGGAGAATAGGTGGATTGTTTGGGGTATTCAGATTAGGAAGGAGCCCAGGGAGCTGTAGAATAGGATGATTGGTATTTGGATTAGGGCGAAGTGGTGAAGTAGGAAACTCCAAAGTACTTGACTTCTGCGGTGGAGGTTGCAGCGACTTCCTCGATCTGAGGCTCATTTGCCCCGTGGTGGGTGATGCTCCTGAGATTTGCACCATATGACGATCCTCTTGAAAATAAAATACCTTCCCCCTTGATTCTCTCAGTCTCTGTTCGAAGTCAAGCTCAAGGGGCCACTGGGGTTTCTTTGGCTTTGACTTTTTGTGCTTCTTTGAAGAAGGTGGCTCTGCTTTGGCTGTAGCTGCTAGGGCATCAGCAACTGTTAAGAATCCAGCTGCCTGGGCTAGGGTCTTTTTCAATCGCTTCCGTTGCGTCCTGCTTTTGTTGATTCCTTCAAATTCTCTGTCAAGAGCCTCAAAGTCTGGACATTTCAAGGTTGTACCTACATTGGGGTAGAAGGATGAGAAGCATAAGAAGAAGAAGGAGAAGGGTCAAAAGGTGGGGCACTTTTAAGGTCATTCCCCTTATCGGACCGATCTGGGCAGCTTTTTACGTCATTACCAGGGTTGGACGTGTGAAGGGAATCTTTCAGGTCTTTACCCTTCTTAGACCGTTGGGGGGTGCTTTTAATGTCGTCATCCTCATTAGACGTTAGCTGAGGAGAAGATGACTCGGGGACTCCTCTTGATGGGATGGGGAAGGAAGGAGGATCGTGCCGGGATAAAGTATAGCAAAGTTGGCAGTGGGGGAAGGGGCCTGAGAAATTCTTGCTCGACTGGTGGTTGAGCCATCTTGTTTCTCTGGTGAGCAGGCCTTGGTGCCCGTATCGTTTTAGTTTTCTGAGGAGGTATGTGATTCGTCTTGCTGGGCTTGTGAATAACCCTAGCTTGGTGAACAACCCTAGCTTGGCGAACTACTTCTCGCCTTAAAGACTTGAGTTTGCTTCGTCCATGGTGGACTATCCATGGCTGGGAAGTCGAGGGTCCAGCAAGATCAGAGTCATCTTTACTCAGGTCTTGAATTGGGAGGTCCTGCCGTACCGGTGGAGCAATGACATGGGGATCACTTACTGGAATGTTGTGAGACTCTTGACATTCCTGTATTTTCTTTGTTATTATATCATGGAAACTGGTACGTTCACATTGGTAATGCTCCCATATCTGGTGGTATGGGCACCAATGGTCCTCAGTTCCCCGGGCTAGGCATCGAGGCTTTCAGTGTGATAAGACCTTCTTGAAGCATTATAACGAAAAAGGCGTGAAGGAGACCAGGGGCTTCGTCTTCCTCTTGGACCGTTATTGCATGGGAGGCTTCTGCTGCCCCTTATGCCCTTTTTAGCGCTTCAACCTCAATCTGACCCTTTTGAATCGGGGCCTCAATAATATCTTTCAACATGAAGCAGTCATCTGTGGGGTGGCTGACCCTTCGATGGTAAGCAAAATAATTTCCTTGGGTATCGAGCGCAACTTGATCAGGGAACTTGGCCTCTAGAAGCTTGATCATGTTCTGCTTCAATAATAATCGAAATAGTGCAGGGACCCATTCTTTCTCAAAGGGGTAGAATTTATTCCTATGCCTGATCCAATAATCTTCCCTATTAAGATTTGCAAGTGGGGGTACGCGGTTGTACAAATGTTGTTGCTTACCTGCCTGAGGCATTGTCTTTGTTGTGTTCATGCCTTTGGAGAGTCAAAAGTTTGGGAGGGAGCCTTCTTTGGATCAGTGACCATGACAGCTGCACTGATCACTCCTTTTTGTTGGTTGCCCTGGGTGCTAATTTGAGCGTTGCCATTGCCCCGATTATTTCCCGAGCTTGCAGACGGTTGTTGTGACCTGCCGTGGTGGCGTGATAGGCTTTCTATGCGGACCGATTTGGAGATCATCTCTTACAGGGAAGTCGGATTGAAGTCCTCAACATGTAGAGAGATTTTGGATCCCATGTTCCGCACACAAGTTTGAACTGCTTCCTTCTCAGGCATAGGATTGGGATGTTGAGCAGCCAAATTTCTCCACCTTGATATGAACTAGTCCACGGGCTCATCAAGGTCTTGGGTCAAGGTGAGAAGCGCAATGGTTTGAACCTCTCTCTCGACCGCGTAGAAGCGTTGGTGGAAGAGTTTCTCCATTTCCTCCCCAGTATGCACCGAGTTTGGGGGAAATCGAACATACCATTGAAAAGCTGGGTTGTCAAGGGTTTCAACAAACTGACAGAGAAGGAGTCTTCCATCAGCCACTGTTTCTCGACACGCTGCTTACAAGTGGGCGATATGTTGGTTCAGGGACGTGGTTCCATTGAATAGGGAAAACTTCCCTTTCTTGTAGTTTGAGGGAAACGACACCTGGTCAATGTATGATGGGTACGGCCTTTGATAAGGCGTTGCACCCTGTATCCCCAAATGTTTATGTTCGTTAAGCTATGGGTTACCATAACATCGATGTCTGCTTGTGAGATGTGGTGAGGAACAAAATTGTCTTGTGAGGTAGAGGGAAGGGGCTGCCTTGGAGGTGCACCATCTGAGTGATGGGAATGGACCTGATGGTTAGCTGATTGTCATGCGACATCTATATGACCAATCTTCTCCACCATTGCACGCACCATATCTTCGAACTCGGTCATGTGCTCTTCCTACGAGTCTGCCCCTTACAGGGTGTGCTAGTGTGTGTCGAGTAGGAGGACGAGGGGGTCATCTTCCATGTACTCTGTTAGCATAATGATGGCGTTGCCCTGAGCACTGAGATGCATATGATCAACGTGTGTAGGACCTAGCCTAGGGAGATCTGATACTGTACGTTGACTCGAGGTAACATAAGGGTTGCCCCGAGGTGTGGCTCGAGTGGATGACCTACGAGCCTTATGGTGTGTGTGAGAGGTGAAGGCCCCAGGGTCTCCACCTCGATGTGTCAAGCCTCTAGGGATAGAGACTCGTGATGCTGCAGGAATGTGGGGGGTAGCCTTACGGTGATCCACCGAGGCAATGGAAACTTGTTTATCTTATGCAGCAAGGGATTGGGCAGCCTTACAACGTACCTTGACCCGACCAACAAGTGACTTGCCGATGGCAGAGTGCATGTTGTGTGCAGCAACGGATGTGCTGGCGATGCAAGGGGCCTTGGCGGAAGTTTCACCTGAGCTAGAAGACGAGGATATAGGGACCTTTAAGTCCCTTTGTACACCAATTCAGGTTAAGACCTGGGAGCTAGACCTAGGGTCTTTGCTCAAAAGGAAGGTTGGGAACGAAGTTCGAGGAACTTGTTCCCTAAGGACACTCGCGAATGCGAGGACAAGAAAATCACCGATCCGGATGAATGGCTTACAAAACCCGAAAGCCATAAGTGCAGATACAGAAAATAGAAGGAGAAACTAGCCAAACAAATACGATTTGACTATGGGGTAGTAAGTCCCTAGTGGAGTCACCAAGTTAGTTCGGTGCGTCGATCTCGCCCTCCGGATCCGGATGATCAGACGACACGCGTCTCGAGTTTCAGGGGAACCCGAGACTTGAGATTGCTCTCTCGAGAGCCTTGTTCAAGAGCAAGGGTAGATGGACCAACCGATGAGAGAGGAATTTAAGGTGGGTTTGGGATTTACTCGGGCTGGCTCACGTGGGCACCCTCTTAGATCACAAAGAAGGCCGCTCAGTAGTAAAACTGGTTCGAAATCGCCTCCCTTGGTTTGTACTCTCTTGTTTCTGTAATCACACACATATGGCAAATATTACAAGACAAGTGGGTCAGGTGACCCCATCTTGCCTTTGGGGAACGTACACGGGCGTGCACATTCAAAAAAAATAGGAAGAGAAGAATGAGAGAAGAAATATTGGGGTTAGAATAATTTGACTAGAACGTGAGACCGACACAGTGATTAAACAAGCAGGCAATTAACCCGGCATAGCAGTAAAACAGGCTCGGTAACTCAGACCAGCTCAACAGAATTACTATTAGACGACAGTACCAATACTAACTTCCTAGACAGAATGACTAATCTGTCGTGGCAATAGAGCGGGCATAATAATTCTGACCGCCATAATGATATTACGGGTAACTACCATAAAAGGCTAGTCTCGACCTCTCTTGGTCAAACGAAAGGGTAAGAGAAAGCAAGAAGAAAAAACAGGAAGATAGAGAGAAGAGAAGAAGAAGAAGAAGAAGAAGAAGAAGAAGAAGAAAAGAATATAAAAGAGAAGAAGAAGAGAGTAAAAGAGAAAACAATGAGAGAAGAAGAAGAGAGAGAAGGAAAGGAAGGAAGAAGGAAGAAACAAACGACAATGAGATGGGAAGAGAGAAGACTCAAATGGAAATGGATTACGCCGGCTATGATGCGAGGAAGAAAAATGAAGAGGAAACACAGGCTACAAAAGGTTTCCATCGACTGTGATATGAAAAAGAAGTAGATGAAATTCAGACATTGATGGTCCCCCGCCGGCCGTGACATAAGGAGAGAGGAGCGAGAAAGAACAGAGGCGACGATGTGCTTCCACCGTCTGTGACAGAAGAGAGAGAAGGAACACAGGCGGTAATAGGCTTGTGTTGTTTGTGATAGAAAAAAGAGGAGAGAGAAACAACACAGATGGCAATAGACTTGTGTCGTCTGTGATAGAAGAACAAGGATGGAAAACATAGGCGGCACTAGTCTTACGGCAGCTGTGAGAGAAGAGAAGAAAAGATAGAGAAAACACAGGCGGCAATAGTTTGACGTCGTCTGTGACAAAAGAGAGAATAGAGAATTTTGACAAAGGCCCGGCCCACCACTCTAGCTAAGACCCGGCTTACTTTTCATGTCTCATGAGTAGGAAGGCTACACGCCAGACAATAAGTTCATCATGGGTTAATAGAGAAAAGGGAGAAGTGCAGGGAAAGAGAAAAATGATAAACCAGAGGAAGAGAGAGCAAGTGATATAGATGAAAGAGAAAAGAGAAGGGAGAAAGAGAGATAAAGATGAGAAAAGAGGAGAGCGAAAGAGAGATAGAGATGAGAAAAGAGGAGAGAGAAAGAGAGGTAGAGATGAGAGAGAAAAGATGAGAGAAAAGAAGAGAGAGATAGAGATGAGAGAGAAAGAGGAGGAGAGAGAAAGTTACCTTACCTAGAGGTACCAGCCCTTTTTTTCTCTCTCCTCTCTCTCTCTCCAAGGCACACCCATGAGCTTAAGCAAGAATTGAAATCTTTATTGAATGGTTGAAGAATGAATCAAAAGTCCTTTTACAATTAGGCTTTGCATGTTTATATAGAATTGGGCCCAAACATGGGTGGATGCTCAAAAACTAACTAAAATTGAAGATAACTACAATTTAATTGAATTAAAAGAAATTTGAAATTGGGTACAAAAGGACTGTTTCGCCCCTACCTTACAATATGTGGAATTCTATAATAGTCCCTGCTGGTGTTTGAGAACTTGCGTGATCTTCCATGACAGATCCAAGGTTGCTTTGATGCCCATTTGATTGAAAGATGATTGTTTTTTTGCAGGACTTGGCATGGCGATTGATTTGATACCAACTTCGAGCCATGGATCATGTTTTTAAGCCATGATCATGAGACTTGAATTTTGGATTAATCTTGAAAACTTCAGATTGATAGTGCGCTCGTTCCTTGACGTTTTTCTTCAGTTTCTTTGTAGAATAACACTAATCATGCCGTCATAATCGCATGGCAACAAATGCAGCTTAATTTTGTGTCCAGATGAAGATTTCGTTGTCTTGAGATTTTGGCCGGAATCTTGAAATCCGGCTGCCGAAATTTACGGCAGCTTCTATGCCTTCGTATGTGAAATCCAACCGTTCATCGTACATAGAGTTTGGACCAGGGATAGCCTCAAACCGTATGCACATAATGCAATTAGTTTTACGTTTATCGAGTACGTAAGCACCGAGATTTGGCCTCTCGAGTGACGCATGTTGCTTTTGATTTTTCTGCAATTTTCTTCACAGATCAGCAAATTCTCTCTAGTTTTTCTCCCTATTCGAGCATCATCACGGGGCGTACCACATATCGAAACCCTCGTCGTGATGAGATGAACATCCTCACAAAATTTGAGCCCGATCTTACTTGGAACGAGTGAAATATGGGCCCCGAAACTCACTACCCATGACTATGAAAACAACCACTTTTAATGGTGTTTTGGTGCAGGGTGGCCATACGGGAATAGTGTGCAACCTGCCCCATTTTGGTATTTTACCCATAACTTTATCTTGGAGTGCCCGATTAAGCTGAAACTTGACCCATAGGGGTTTTTGACCATGTCAGATCCAATGGGGATGGTCCCACAACTATTTGACACACTAAAAATATAGTTTTAGTTACGGGGTCCATTTTAGGGTGCTAGAGGCCAATTTTGCCAAAATTGTTTCTTTGTGTTTGTTGCCTTAGATATGTCAGACTGTGACAAAACTCGGCAAATGTCCTTTTGGATTTCTTATGAAGACCTTGACTAGTTCTAGGGCCATTATGAGACTATCAAAATTTCCACTGTATATTGACCTGCTTCCTCTTTATTCCGTGTCTGGGACCAAGGTGCTGAAAAATATGTTCAAACAACGCTACCTTGGGATCACGAACCCATACTTGGTCACCCTCTGCCATGTATGGTAAAGGGGTTAGGGGTGGGGTCGTGACACAAAATGATCACAAATTTCAAGAAAAGAGAGAATCAAAGACAATTCAAAACATTTTGAAGCAATGTAGAAGCTTCTCAGTCTATGGGTCCTCTCTTTTACTTGCCTTTAATCGCTTCCATTTTGGCCTTCATCTATGAAACGCCCTTATGAGCCGCAAGGGCTACTGATGTTACCGCATCCGCTCCGCTTAGCTGGTTCTCTCATTTAGGAAAGGAGATGTCCACTTTTCAGAAAGGTGGAACGAATGGGCCATGACCATCTTGAACTCCCTTTTATGCGTTGCTAGCAGGGTTTTAGTCTTTTTGATGAATTTTAGGATCACAACTTACGACCCTTTGCCCAATCATAGTGGTCACAGAGATCCTCCACCAGGTTTTAAATGACCTCTAAGCCTCACTTTGCTATCATAACTGATTTTTCAAGCCTGACAATGGCTTCCTCTCCTTCGCTTATCATTACAGGGAATGCATGAGCGAGACCTTCTTGGTCAAAAGCTATGTCTTGGCCATCCTGAATGACCAGATTAACTAGCCTTCAGAGCTTTTCTTCATCTTCTCCCATTGTCCCGGCCTAGGACATCATTGGGGAAATTGTTGACGAGGTATCTTGTAGGTCGGATAGGGAGCTGCTCCCAATTTCCCTGAAGACCATCTTGACCATATTAGAACTCATCTGCCTTTGAAGTGTACTGATCAAAGAGGGATCTTTAAGCACTAACCCTATGCGGCCTTTGGGATCCTCAACAATTTCAACCAGATCTCCTATGGGCTCATTCTCGGGCACTTTAGGGACTTTAGTTGTGCTTGATGCCTTGGGAATCTCAGCCCCAGCTTTTTCGACCTAGTGTCTAGGAAATGAGGTGCATAAGCCATAATCCCAGTGCTCGTCGCAGTCGCACTAGCATTAACATTGACTGTTTGAGCTTCTTGTGACACTTCAGTATCAGGTGAGGCTCGAGTAGCCTGAACATTAATAAGAGCCCTGTTCATGGTCTGAGCAAAGACCGAACCTGAAATCACATAGAAAATGAGAAACAAAATTGGATTGGCCAAGCTCTTTTTAAAGAAAAGGTAGGGTTTCAAATACTTGAAAATTTGGTCCTGTAAATCACAGCTAGCAGGGGTGGAAGCCCAGACTCAGGTGGATCAACATAAGAAAATTCACCTTAAGCTAGCTTGTTGTATACAATCCCCAAACTTACATTCACGTTCGCTTGAGTAAGGAATGATTCTGCTGACGACCCCATCGCCAACACAGCAACCATGGTGGAAGAGTCAACCGCCAAAGGATCCTTCTCCATAGCACAGACTTTTCCTTTCGCTTTCCTCAACTCATCCTCCGTAGGTTCAGCTTCCGAGGCAGGACTTTCTTTTCGGTCAGGACCAGAAGAAGAGCTTTCTCTTGACCCTAGGGAAGGATCAAGCCCCTTCAAGGCATCAATAAGCCCTTCTTCTCGATTGGATGTAATTGAGGTCTCCATTCTCTCGCCAACAGAAGGAAAATTCTCTCTAGGAGCCTCTGAGTTTAGAGTCAGAGAGTTTCGAGAGGCAAGAGAGTCTATCTCGATGATCTCTGGCTTTGCTGACTTCCTGAACGTCGTCTTTTAATGAAGCCTTGGCCTAGAAGAAGCCTCTTTAGCCACAGAACTTCATGTAATTCTGTTAAGAATGACTAAGGCTAAATAGGTAGATGGCGGAGTAGCGGCAGATGCTTCCACAACTCCTTCATGAGAGCCTAAGATCTTCACCTTCTTGGAAGACCTCTTTAAAGGCAATAACAGCAGACCAGAAATGCTCGGCTTCCTCTTCCCCTGAGAGTCTGGATTAACAGACTCCAGTGGCTCCTGAAGGATTACTTCTGATACAATGGCCTCCTTGGCTAATGGGATAACATCATGGACTACGTTTGGCCCATGATCTTTCGTTTTCAGGCTCGCATCACGAGCCCCTCTGATTTCTCTTAGATCGGTAAGAGAAGGTAAATGTCCCTTCCCTATTATTCTCACCACCATGCTTCCTCTAGCGAAAAGAGGGCTTGACCCCTCTTCCTTCCTCTCTCTCTCTCTTGCCCAGATGGGGGCTGATGAAGTAGCTTGACCTTTGCACGACTTATTCCTCTTAGGTTCAACCATTAAAATAGGATCTGGTGAGGCCTGTCAAATCCTCTTATTTTTTCATAGTCCCAAGATTGATGAAATGTCCTGGGGTCTTTGACGTTGGGGACAATAAATCATCAAGATCACGATAGAATGAGGTACGAGCCTCCCCAATCACCCCTTTTAGAACAATCACACCCTTTGGATGGTTGATGCTTATCACATTCCATCCCTCAACAAAGCACAACCCACTTGCCCAGTTCACCAAAACTCTATTGAATCTTGGTTTGAAGTGAGTTCGAGAGATTCTGTCTTCTTGAAAATCAGGCATAATGTCGATAGGTCCCTGAGAGAAGCCCCGCTGATATTCCTGATACCAGGTGCAGTAGTTGCGGGTCATGAAAACTTCCCTATGGTTGCTAGGAATGATGAACCTGAAAGATCCACCCAGCAATGTGCAAGAATCCCATGATCGCTTCACATGAAGGTTCGACCAGGACACATGCCTGAGGAAGTCGTAGAAGATGGGACAATCTTGGTCCATTCGATGTTTCCTCACAAAGCGATGAGGGTTGTAGGGCTCAACAACCTTATGGTTGCCCACCCTCAAAGGAATTAGGGACCCTCAAATATTCAAAAGGGACATGATCTCCCAATCAGTACTTGGGGTCCTTTCAATCCGAAGAGCATATTCATATGCAGAAAGGCCCTCTCGAGTACCTCCAATAGGAAAGGGTTTGAATTGAAGGAAGTTGTCTTCTTAGCATAATTTGCGTGCTTGAAAAGGCGAGTGGAAGACTACCCTAGATCCCATCAGGCGAAGCAAGAACAAGAATGTGTCAGCTTTAGAGTATGAAGAATACTTATAGGTGTCCGAAAAATAGGCACCAAGACACCCATAGATGTAGTGGATGGGGAAGGGAGTCTTGGAATCCCTCAGAACATTCTTAGAATCCGTTGCAAATATTAGTCCATTGTAGATGCAACACAACACGGGCTGGGCTAAAGCATACCTATGGCCTTTGGCCTTATTACAAGCAGCATAAAGGCATTCCAGCTTGACCACATGGCCTCTAGAGTCTGGAAGCACAAAATGGCATAATAGCAAAGCAATGTAGTAGGCCAAATAGGTTGACCTAGCCCAAACATCAGGACAATGAGGCATGCTCACAGTAAGAGGGAGAGAAGTTTCAAGACCATTGAAGAGGGGATTCTTCGGCTCCCCTTTGGCTTTATCCATATTAATGAAATGAGTGATCCATATTCCAAAGGGGATATCTTTTCTCCCACTCATGGTGACCAATTTCACATATTCTTTTAATATGCTTTTTAAACAACTAGGCCTTTGGAGCCCAAAGTAAGAACCACCTCAAAAAATAATTTCATTCTCAGGAGTGAATTTCTCATAGTGCTCTCTTAGGAGAGAGAGGCCACCGATAAAGTGCAACTCCATAAGGGACATTCCACTCTCGCCATAATCGAACAAATTGGTGTTCGTCTTGGTGCACCAAGTTTCCAAGAAGGTTCCGTTGACATTTAAACAACGGTCATATGGGAAGGCTGAGCATTCACAGGCACCAAGAAGCCCTGTGCTTTCAAGAGGAATAGAGAAACGCTCACATACATCTCGAGTCTATGAATATTAACACGAAATGATTCTGGTCACGCCTTTGCATTTGAAGCCTGCGTTTGTCCAAGCAGCATTATAAACACGAATTTCATAACCCAAAATTGGATAGTCTTGGGCACAATAGCATTTGCATGAGAAAAATGAATTAGACGATTCTGTTAGGGGAGGCCATGGAAAAAATGAGGTGTGATTTCCCCATGCTCAACCTGGTCGACCAGAAAATTAATGTCGGTAGGCCATGAGAGGTTTATTGGAAATTTTCCGTCAAACTAGCGCACAGGAGAATTCAGTGTCGCTGAGATGCCGGTGCATTTCCTCCTCAAGCTTTCAACTTCCTTCGGGAAAGGTATGGAATACATGATGCCTGGAACAAGAAAGAGCAAGAGGTCATATGAATGAAACATTAAAAGATATGACTCAAGGTTTCGAGCTCATGATCAATGCCTTTATAGCTCAGAATGGGGTTTGACCCTTGGTCTTACTTATCTTCCGAAGGATTCAAGATTTTCAAACGTAAACCCAATGCCTTCATTGCTCAGGACGAGGTTTGAACTCTTGAACTCAGGAGACAACCGACGCTATTATCAGGCCAAGGAGAAAAAATAACTGAAAGCATTATGAGCAAAGATCTAAGGCCTATTGACTAAATGCATTCAACCTCAGAGTCTTATCACCATGAATGAAAGGGGTTTGCCTCCCAGACCAATACCTTAGGGAAAGTTCATTTAGACTCTGAAAGAACACCGAATAGAGTCTGATGGAATCTCTCTAGGAAGTATTAAGAGCCAGAGAGATGGCCCTTGAGACGAGAAGATTGAAGGTTGAAACCAGAGTCATGCTCTTAGAAGCATCAAACCCCAATTAAAAAAGGAATTAATCCTGGAGTTACGAAATCTTCTTTCTGTTATAAGAATATATTTACGAAAAAGAATTATAGGCAGAATGGATAAAGGAAATGGGATGGAAAGGTAAAAAAAAATCACTAGAAGGAAGGAACACTTTCCCTAGATTGTTTGAACCAGAAGCCGAAAACTTATCAGAAGGCTCTCCTTGAAGAAGGTGCCAAAGGCCCTCCTTGAAGAAGATGCAAAAGGCTCTCCATGAAGAAGATGCATAAGGCTCTCTTGAGGAGGATGCAGAAGGCTCTCCTTGAAAAAGGATATCGGAGGTTGAAGAAGATGCAAAAGGTTTCTCTGATGAAGTAGATCTGCCAGAAGAAAAATAGAAGGATACCATAACTGGTTGCGTAAAGCTGAAGATTTCCGAAGGCAGAGGTTGAGGATGAAATGATGAGAAGAGACATGTGTTTTAAAGAGAGATATGCGGCTTGGCCTACTCATCTCGAAAATCGAAAGTCCTAATGGTGGGATAATGACAGCTGATAACCATTTTACCAAAATGCCCCACAAGGAATGTGAAAAGTTTTTATGTCTTATTATCATATTACTCGATAGCCTTTGGCATTATTTGAAATGAAAGGCTAAAAATTTCAAATTTTGAAATAAAACTCATCGTGCATCAAATAAGCAAGAGATAGGGATGCAAACCAGTGGCGTACGAAATGATTTGCATATTTGGAAGGTGTAGAAATGATGCAAAATGTGAAATTACTCAACATAAGGAAAAAATTCAAACCCTCATTGATAGCAGAAGGAGGGGACTTATCCCTTACCTTAAAATAAAAGCAGAAGAAGGAGAAGCTTCGACCACACATTCCTTGGGGCATCATTCCCCAAAGCGGATTGTCTGTTGACCCTTGTTGTACATCATTTTTGACGTACTTCCATGAGCCCATGAGAATAAAGAGAGAGCTGGAGATAGGCTGGTCTTCTGAGTTCACGAAACACCCGCAGACTAAGATTGTGAAAATAAAGCCTCCAACCTAGGGACCTGGGCACGGTTCCCTCGGACCAAAGAAGGACCCTTCACCATAGCCCTATGCTAGCGGCTGCAGCAGGGGACCAGATCATCACCATAGTGCTCAAAATGTCGAAAATACCTGAGGACCAAATTTGGGCTCAATTGGACCTCTCTAATGGGGTCTATGCTCATGTGGCCTCGCAACTCATGGGTTTTACCATAGAGCAGTGCGGCCTGACCAAATCTGTCTCGAAAATGTAGATTGCTACGATGTTTTTTGGCAATAACTTCACCAACCCACGGTGCCTTCCTCTGAAACCAGACAGAGCTCAAATGTTGACATGTTCCAGATCATGCCAGCCTCGTCATTTTGACCTATGGCACACACTGTGGCATGATCGAGAACCCTATTGCTCTGAAGAGGAAAGTGACCGGAGAAACAAAGGAAAAAACACGCTCAGCCAGCTCCGAATTCGGTGAAGCATAGCTCAATATCCAAGCTGTGGCTTAACACGAGGAGGAGTTCAATAGAACCACCTCACAAAGAGCTACATTCTGATACAACTCTTGCATTCAATCCATGGTTCAATGAATGCAAGTCCTCAAGTCACCAAAGAGGCAAATCTAGCAGGTTGCCGGAATCCCTTTCTCCGCCAACCTTCAAAATTAAGCAAAGGCACAAATCTACACCAAATTAGCCCAAACTTGGTTGAAAACAACTACAACAGCCTCCTCTCTGACTTGCAAGCAGACCCAGGTGCCAAAATGACGCAGCTCAAAGACGCATTCGTAGACAAAGTTCGTAAAAATGGTCGGACTTTCACACCGGGGAAAAAGGCCACCACAACACTATTAAAGGGCATCAAAATGCTCACAATCAAGAGAAGAACGAAGATATATTGTTGAAACAGTCAAACAATTTCCACAAGTTATAGGATCAGCTTCCAAGGTCTTCCCACGGTGGAGCAACCTGCATGCAGGGATGGTCTCATCATTTGAGAAAAAGGTCATAGGGACATTTTGGTCATTTGCACCTAATTTTTTTGATTTGTTTTGAATTTATTTAATTGTAATTAAGCTTGACTTTTGAGTGTTCACGCCTCTTTGGTGAATGCTCTATGTAAGCAAGCTTAACTCACTTGTAAAAGGAGACTCCAAAACCTCCTCTTTTCAAGTTCTATTACCCCTAAAGGCCGAGAAGAATCATAGCTAGATTTCATTTGTTAGCTTGACTTTGTGAGTCCCTAGTCTTTGTGGGAGAGGCGAGAGAGAGGGAGAGAGAAAACTTTGAGAGAGTGAGGATACCCCTGAGTGTGCAGTCCCGCGAGGACCCCGATTATGCAAGTCACCCCCACTTCACCTAAGCTGAGTCACTCTTCCTCTCTCTCTCTCTCTCTCTCTCTCTCTTTATCTCTCTCACTCTCACCACCTCACGTGATTCCACCCTCACGGCAGCCTACGTCTACCTGCAAGCTTGCAGATGTGAGCAAACTCATGAGCCTCGTTCCTCTGGTTTCCCCACGCCCCCCCAACGGTCAGCAACCCCCTGAGAGGGTGACCAGGGAGGTGGGACATTTGAATCCCATCCCAATAGCATAGTGAAGGTGAGAGGAGAGAGGTTGAGAACCTGAAGAGGGCCCCCATCCAAACTGCACTAAAAAACAGCTGGAGGGCTTCGTAATTGCTCTAAGAGGGCCATCCGCCCGGGCAAGTCCTTGAACCCCCAAAGCGGTGCTAGTGTGATCGCTATCCAATCGCTAAAATATTTCTCACCGTCGGTCTCCTATCCACAAGCAGGAGGGTCAGCGCGTCCTCCATGTGCCGAACCTCCATGGTTGTTCGAGAGGGTTTCTGCCTTTGTCACCAGAAGTGAAACCATTTACCCACTGACGTCAACTGGCGACTCCACTGGGCACTCATCACCCTATCGATGGCTCGAGCCATCTCCAGGTACCAATCTCTCCTTCTCCTCTCTTCAATTTCGTTATGGGATGCCCATATCCCTCCTTCCGCCAGGTCAAGGTTATCTACATCCCCATACCCGTGGCTATGCACGGTGGGGCTGAACTGAAGGGTCATCCCTCCCTTGCATGCCCTCTATGCTGCCATGTTGGCTCCACCATCCTGGCCTCGACTGGGAAAGCTCATGGCATTGACCTTCAGGCCCCTAGCCCCGCGCCTTCCTACGTTAAGGGGGGACACCTTGATGCCCACTACACGGGCGACTCTACTCCCCCTCTCACTAAAACGTCCTACTGCTGGTGGGCACCTCATCAGCCACAGATCCCAAAGCGACCCCCGTGCTGCCACTCCTCTTCACTCGGTGGGTCATGATGGGATTGGTTAGATGCCTCGATCTCTCCTTCGAGTCGGGATGACTTGGTGGCACCCGTCTCGAGTTTTAAAGAGATCTTGAGACTTGAGACCACTCTCTCAGAAACCTTGTTAAGGAACATGGGCAGGTACACCAACCGGTGAGAGAGGAATTTTGTGTGAGGCGGGACACTCCTCACCTGGGTCCATGACTCAATCGAGCTGACTCGCATGGGTGCCCTCTTAGATCACGATGGAAAGCCCGCTAGTACTACAACCAGTTCGAAATCACCACCCTTGACCTGTATTCTCCTGTTTTTGCGATCACACACACACGGTTGATTTACAAGACAAGTGGGCCGAGGGACCCCACCTTGTCTTTAGGTGAATGCACACAAATATGCGCATTCAAGAAAAGGAAGAACAAGAAGATAGAGATTGAGGTGAGAAGAAAGAAGTAGAATAGAGGAAAGAGAAGCGAAGAAAGAGGAATTTGACCAAGTGGTTAGTCTGACACATGAGGGCTAGACCAGTATAGTGATTGACCTAGCAAGATGGGTACGGTAACTCAAGTCGGCATGACAGTAATACTACTCAACGACATAACCAATATCAATCAGCTTAACACAATGGCTAATCTGACGTGGCAGCAAGAAAGACACGGTAACTCAGATCAGCACGGCAACAATATTGCTAGATAACGAGACTTCCATGACAGTGCTAGACTCAACATGTTCCTTGGTCAAACAAGAGAGAAAGAAGAAAAAAAGAGAGAGGACAAATTAAGAGAGAGATGAGAGAAGGAAGAAGAAAGAAAAAAGAAGAGAGACGAGAGAAGAAAGAAGAGAGAGAAGGGAGAAGAAAGAATAGAGAGTAGGGAGAAGAAAGAAGAGAGAGAAGGGAGGAGAAAGCAGAGAGAAGAGAGAATAAAGAAGAGAGAGAAGAGAGAAGAAAGAAGAGAGAGAAAAGAGAAGAAAGAAGATAGAGAAGAGAGAAGAAAGAAGAGAAAAGAGGGAAGAAAGAAGAGAGAAGAGAGAAGAAAGAAGAGAGAAGAGAGAAGAGAGAAGAGAGAAGAGAGAAGAGACAAGAAAGAAGAGAGAGAACTGAGGCAGTTATGCCAACATAAGCTCAAAATGAACCCACTAAAATGCACTTTTGGAGTGCGTTCGAGGAAGTTCTTGAGGTTCATTGTTAGACACCGGGGGCTAGAAGTTGAGCTAGTCAAGATCAAGGGAATCCAAGAAATGTCGTCACCAACAACATTGCGAGAGCTGTGATCCCTCCAAGGGCAGCTGACTTATATCCACAAGTTCATCTTAAACCTCTCAGGTCACTGTAAGCCTTTTACACACCTAATAAAGAAGGATAATCCATTCATCTGGAATGAAGCATGTCAGGCAGCCCTTGATGACATCAAGCATTATTTACTCAACCCTCCAGTGCTCTCTACACCGATGCTGGGAAAACGCCTCATCCTGTACGTAACCGCTCTAATCAAGTCACTTGGGGCATTATTGACACAGAACATTGATGAAGGGAAAGAGACTGCATTATACTATCTCAGTCGCAGGATGCAAGGCGTCGAGAAGAACTATCCCCTATTGAGAAGATGCCCCTAACCCTAATCTTTAGAGTACAAAAGCTCCACCACTACCTGCTCGGTCATGAAGTAAGACTTATACCAAAAGCAGATCCTATAAATTTTTTCATGACATTCCCCTGCTTGTCAGGATGTCTTACTAAGTGGGCGTTATTGCTAATGGAATTCGACATAACAGATGTCCCATAAAAGGCCATCAAGGGCCAAGCCTTTGCTGATTTTTTTGCAGCACATCCTGTACCAGCAGAATCTCCTTTATCAAGTGACCTCCTTGATGAAGAAGTGTTCTGTGCAGAACTTGCTCATGCTTGGGAGATGTACTTCAATGGATCCTTCCAATCTGATCGAGGAAGCACCAGAGTGTTATTCATGACTCCGAACAGAGGAGACTGCCTCTTTCCCTCTCTCTCGCCAAAGCCAGTTCCGATACCAGTTGAAATATCACCTTATAATTGGGTTGGAGATAGTCTTTGACTTAGACTTTGAATAGCTCAAGATCTCTGGCGACTCTGAGTTGGTGATATGACAGCTTAAGGGGATCTATGACATGAGAAAAGACAATCTCAAGCCTTATCATGATATTGCAAAATTGTATATGGCTCAGCTTGATGATGTATCCTTGAGTCACATCCCTATGAGTTTAAACTCGTAGACCAATGCACTTGCAAAAATCGAGCCTACAATTCAATTGTTCTCACTAGGACCCACACCTAATTGGGTGGCAGAATGGAGACACATTGAACTGAGAACCGAAGCCCTCGGTGTCTAACAACGAACCCCAAGAACTTTCCTAAACGCATGCCAAAAACACATTTTAGCGGGTTCATCTTGAGTTGATGACTTGAACACCTTTTCAAGGTCTCGCATATGAGCATCTTTCCTTTCGGATTTCACCTCCAAATCATCCACATAACATTCCACCTCCTTGTGTATCATGTTCTTGAAGATGGTCGTCATTGCTCTCCAATGTGTAGCACCGGCATTCTTCAACCCAAAAGACATCATCGTGTAGTAAAAGACCCCTTTTGGAGTCAAGAATGCAGTGGCTTCCTCATATTTTTGTGTCATCCGTATCTGATTGTACCCGGAGTATCCATCCATGGAAGATAAGATCTGCCAGTTAGCTGTGGAGTTAATGAGCATTTTCGTAAATGGCAAAGGGAAGGCATCCTTCGAACAAGCAGTATTCAAGTCGTGAAAGTTGTTGCAAACCCTAATGTAGCCATGTTTCTTCTTGAATGGTACAACATTTACCAGCAAATTTGGGTACTTGACTTTCAAGATCAGGTTTGAACCTTCTTGATTTCTGCTTGACAAGCTTGGCAAATGGATCGATGCTGAGACGGTGGACTGCGACTTGAGGATCAAAACCAGGCAGCTCACGGTAATGCTAGGCAAAGATGTCCCGGTTTGCTTGCAAGAAGGCTGTAAGATTCAGTTTCTCTTCTGACGACATATTTACCGAGATGAACGTGAGCTTAGGGTCGGCTTCATCTCCTAGGTTTATCTCCTCGAATTCATCGGCTATAGTTCATCGTCGAAGTTGGACTTGTACAGGAGATCTTTTAGGTCTTCCCCCAGCTTAGACCATTGGGGGGTGATTTTAGTGTCGCCACCCATATTGGACATGCCCCAGGTAAAAGATGGCCCAGGGATGTCCTCTTGATGAGATGAGGGAGTGAGGACGATCGCTCCGAGGAGGAAGTCCTGTAAGATCGGCAATGGAGGAAGTGGCCTAAGAAATTCTTGCTCGACTGATGGTTGAGGAATCTTATTCTTTCGGTGAGCATCCCTTGGCACCCGTCTCCTCCTGGTTCCATTTGAAGGTGCTTAATCTGTCTTGTTAGGTTTGTGAGCTGCCTCAGCTTAACGAATTGCCTCTCTCTTTAAGGACTTGAGTCTGCTCTTCCCATGGTAAACTCTCTATGGTTGAGAAGTCGAAGGTTTAGCAAGATCGGAGGCATCATCACGAGAGACCTATACTGAGATGTCCTCTTGATTGGGAGTAGTGTATTGAGGGTGTTCTTCTATAATGGCATAGGCAATGTGACCTCTCTTCACCTTCTTGGTGACTATGGTTTCGAGCCACAGCATTCACTCAGCTTGTGGCCCCATATTTGGTGATACGGGCACTAGTGATTCTCAGTTCCCAGAGTAAGGTGCCTTGGCTGCCTTGCTGGCCTTGATGTGACGAGTCCTTGTTGAAGCATCATACTGAACAGAGCGTAAAAGAGATTTGATGACAGCTCATCAGAAGAGCGCAAGCCTTCGTCTCCCTCCTGTACTGTCACTGCGTGGGAGGCCTCAACTGCACTGAATGCCTTTTTAAGATCCTCGAGCTTTATCTGACCCTTCTGGATCATAACTTCGACGTAGTCTTTGAGTGTGTATCATTCCTCTGTGGGGTGACTTATCCTACGATGATAAGCATAGTAATTTTCAAGTGTATCGAGATCAGCTTGATCAGGAAACTTGCTCTCAGGCAGGTCAATCATATTCTACTTCAGCAATAGTGAAGTAGTGCGGAAACCCATTCCTTTTCGAAAGGATAGACCTTGTTCTTATGCTTGACCCAATAGTCGTCTCGATTAAGGTTTGCAGGTGGGGGTACCCGATTGTATGACTACTGTTGCTTGTGTCATTGAGGTGTTATCTGTGTCTTTGTTTCGACTACCCCTTTAGAGAGGTCCAAAGTTTGAGAGGCAGCCTTCTTCGGATCACTAATGGTGACGCTCGCACTGATTACCCCTTTCTATTGATTACCTCGAGGGTTGGTCTGAGAATTACCATTGCCCCGGTTGTTTCCCAAGCTCGAAGACTATTGATGTGACCTGCCATGGTGGCGTGACAGGCTCTCTATGCGAACTTACTTAGAGATCAGATCTGACATGGAGGTCGGATTGGAGGCCTCAACATGTAGGGCAATCTCAGGTCACATGTTTCGTACGCAAGTCTGGACTGCTTCTTTCTCTAACATAGGATTGGCATGGTAAGCAGCCAAGTCCCTCCAACTTGCTTGAACTGATCTACGAGCTCGCTGGTCCCTGGATTAAGGTGAGAAGCTCGATGGTTTGAACTTCTCTCTTGACTTCATAGAAGCACTGGTATAACAGTTGTTCCATCTCTTCTCATCTGTGTACTGAATTTGGGGCAAGGCGAGCATCCCACTGAAAGGACGGGCCATCAAGAGTTCCGACAAACTGAAGAAGGAGGAGTCTCCCATTAGCCGCTGTCTCTCGACATGCTGCTTGAAAATGCGAGATATGCTTGTTTGGGGATGTTGTACCACGGAACAAGGGAAACATAACCAGATCAGTGTGAGAGGGGTACAACTTTTGTTAAAGCATTGTCCCCTGCATTCCCAGGATCTGTCTATTCTTCAAGCTATGGGTCACCATGGCGTTGATGTCTGTCTGTGAAACCATTCGAGGGACAGAAATGTCTTACGAGGCCGGCGGGGGAGTCTGCTTTGGAGCTGCATCTTCCGTATGATGGGAATTGGCCTCATGGTGGGATGAATTCGCTGTTGGCCGTGTGCTTTCAATGCGATCTATCTTCTCCATCATGGCATGTACCATGTGTTCGAACCTATTCATGCACTCTTCTTGGCCATCGTTAGGTTTGCTCACGACCATACACTGACCGTTTCTTCAGAGAGGTCAGCCTCAGGTGCAGTTGAAGGCTTCCTAGCTTGGCGAGTCGTGCACAGTATATCGGTCAGCAAGGGCTAAGCATTCGCCGACTGAACTCGAGTCCTATATGCCGACGGTGTGAGGACTAGTTCTCGACGGTCTTGGGACTGTGGCTACTGGGTGGTCGGGTCATCTTCTATGATGGTGACCACTGTGCAAGATTCTTGAACCTCCTCTTCGGCCTCTGTCATATGCAGAGGGTAGAACGGGTTCCGGTGAAGAGGGTCATCGAAGCTGGCTACCCCTACTACTTGTGTGGATTCTCTGGTCAGGATTTGTAAACCCCTGTCGTACTTGGCTGTGAGGCTTTGATGGGCCTCACACAAGAACTGTGATCGTGACTGCGGTTGGGCAACTTTTCTTATGCAAGAAAGTGCTGTCTCCATCAGATGAAGCAATGGGTGTGGACCAGGAACTGGGGTCAACCTGGGCTGGGGAGGATGAAGGACTTGATCTCCCATCGGGACTTTGCCTAGAGCTCTTTTATGAGATCCATAGACATGACCGAGTTGATGTGGCTAGCGCAAGATGGTCCTCTTAGGCAAGGTCTTTGAGTACTAAGGCTCCAAGCGCTCGCTCGAAAGAGAAGGGGCAAGCAAGAGATGGATCAGCTCATGATGGTGTCTAAGTCGAGAGCGAGTGGTAGTTCGGGAAGCTGGCACGTGTGCTCCCCTCAAAGAAGGATCACAAGTGACTTGGGGCTCGACCCAAGATCGAATAGCTATCTTTGCCTTAGGAGGTCGAGAACTTCAAGCACGTTCCTATAAGGGAACAGGAGGGAGCCTTTCCCTTACAGAGTGCGCTAGTGTGTGCTAAGAGGGAATACGAGGGGTCATCTCCCATGCACTCGGGTTGGTGTAGGAATAGCGTCACCCCAAGTGGTGGGATGCACATGCATGTGTACAGGTTTTTGCCCAAGGAGGCCTGATCTTGGAGACTGACTCGAGGCAATATAAGGGCTGCCTCGAGGTGTGTCTCGAGCGGATGACCTTCGAGCCTTAGTGCGTGTGCGAGAGGTAGACGCCCTCGGGTTTCCTTCTCGATTTGTTGAGTCTCTAAGCATAGAGACCCGAGGTGGTACAAGAATGTGGAGGATAGGCTTACGGCGACCCACAGGTGCAACGTCAACCTATTTGCCTTTTGCAGCTAAGGACAAGGTAGCATTTCAGTGTACCTTAACAACACGACCGACAAGTGACTTGCCGGTAACATGGTGCATGAGTGGGGGTAGATGTGCCACCCATGCAGAGTGCTTTGGTGGGGGTTCCACTCAAGCTTGGAGATAGGGAGTTGGGACCTTTAAGTTCCTTCTCACACCTATCATGGTCAAGACCTGGGAGCTAGACACTAGGTCTTCGCTCAGGAAGAAATTCGAAAATGAAGCTGGAGGAGCTTGTTCTCAAGGGGAACTCATGAATGCGGGGATGAGAAAATCCACGATTCAAATAAATGGGTCAGAGAACGCTGAAGCAATGTGAATGCAATGCAGAAAAATAAAGGAGAAACTAGCCAAACAAGAATGATCAGACGAAGGGGTAGTGTGTCCCCAGTGATCACCAAGCTAGTTAGATGCCTCGATCTCACCCTCGGGTCGGGATGACCTAGTGACATATATCTCAAGTTTCAAGGAGAACCCAGGACTTGAGAACAAGGGCAGGTACACCAATCGGTGAGAGAGGAATTTGGTGTGAGGCGGGACACACCTCACCTAGGTCTATAACTGACTCGGGCTGACTCATGGGAGCGCCCTCTTAGATCACCAAAAAAAGCCCCCCAGTCCTACAACTGGTTCGAAATCCCCCCTTGACCTGTATTTTCCAGTTTCTGCGATCACACACACATGGTTAATTTACAAGACAAGTGGGCCTATGGACCCCACTTTATCTTTGGGCGAAGGCACACAGGTGTGCACATTCAAAAGAAGAAAGGGAAGAAATGAGATGAATTTTGGGGTGAGCAAAGGAGAAGGTAAAAATAGAATAGAGGAAAGATAAGAGAAGAAAATTAAGTTTGACTAGATGGCTAGACTGACAGAGCGGATAGACCAGTACAGTGACTGATTTTACATAGTAGCAAGACGAGCACAGTAACTCAAATCGGTACGTCGCTAATACTACTCGACGACAGAACCAGCACTGACCATCCTGGTATGAGGCCTAGTCTGACGTGTCTTCAAGATAGGCATGGTGACTCAAACTGACACGATGGCAATACTGCTCGACGACGATACTATCATGGCAGTGCTAGACTTAGTCTGTCCCTTGGTCAAATGATAGAGGAAGAGGAAAAACAAAAAGAGTAAAGAGAGGAAGAAGTGGAAAGAAGGAGAAGAGAAAAGAAGAGAGAGAGAGAATAAGGAAGAGAGAAGAGAAGACAAGACAAATGAGAGTAGAGATAAGAGAAAAGATAGAAGAGAGAGAATAAGAAGAGGAGAAGAATAAGAGAGAATAAAAGAGAAGAGAGGAGAAGAGAGACGAAAAGAAGAGAAGGGAAAAGAGGTGAAGAAAGAAGAGAGAGAATTAAAGAGGAAGAAAGATGAACAGAGAACAGGTAGAGGAAACGAATAAGATAATAAGGGGGAGAAAAGAGAAGACCGAAGAGAGAACAGAGTAGAGATAAGAAGAAGAAAGACGAGAGAGAAGAGAGAATGAAGAAGAGAGAGGAGAGTATAGAGAAGGAATAAGAGAGAAGAAAGAAGAGAGAGATGAGAGAATAAGAGAAGAGAAACATGGATGGCTTTGGGGGTTTCGTTGTTCATGACAAAGGAGAGAGAAAGGGGGAAAGAAACATGAATGGCTATTGGGTTCCGTCTTCCATGACAAAGGAGAGAGAAAGGGGAAAAGGGAGAAGGAACATGGATGGAGATAGGCTCCACTGTCCATGACAGGAGAGAGAGAAAATGAGAACATTGACGGTGATGGGTTTCACCATCCATGATAGGAGAGAAAGGACCATGGATGGCAATAAGCTCCACTGTCCATGACAGGAGAGAGAGAGAAAAAGAGAACATGGGAGACGATGAGTTGCACCGTCCATGACAGGAGAAAGAGGGTGAAAGTGAACATGGGCGGCGATAGGTTTCGTCATTCATGACAAGAGGGAGAGAGAAAAGAAAAGACACATGCAACAATAGACATTGTCGTGCGTATCAGAAAAGACTCAAACATGACGCGGCCTGCCACTTGAAAAAGCGCCCGGTTCAATGTTCTTATCAAAGAATAGGGGAAGAAATATTGTGCGTGGTGATGAGCATCGCCTTGCATGACATGAGGAAAAGGAACTCAGATAGAGGCCCAGTCAGTCACTCGAGTTAAGGCCCCACTCACTGTACTTGTTCTAGAAGATAAGAAAAGAAGGAGGATGTCCTGCTCGACGATGGGCACCCCTGTGCATGACTGGGGAAAAGGAACTCGGACAGAGGCCCGGCCTGCCACTCGGGTTAAGGCCTGCACACTGTGTTCATTCTAGGAGGTAAGAAAAGAAGGGGGATATCATGAGTGGCCATGGGTAACGTCGTGCATGACATGGAGAAAAAAAATAGAATATGAAAGGAGAGAGATAGAAAAGGAAGTAGAGAGAGAAGAAAGTAAAGTAGAGAAAGAAGGAAAGAGAGAGTATAAGAAAGAAGATTAAGAAAGAGAGAGGGAAAATTAGGAAAGAGAGAAGATAAAAGGAAAGAGAGAAGAGGAAAATAGGACATGCTCGGCGGTGCTTGCTGTCGTTCTTGTCGAGAGAGGGAAGGGAGAGAACGATAGAAGAAGAAGAGGGAAAGAAAGAAGAAGAGGGAGAAAGAAGGAAGAATAGAGAGAAAGAAAGAAGAGGACAGAGAAAGAAAGAAGAAGAGAGAGAAAAAAGGAAAAGGAGAGAGTAGAAATGAGAAGAGAGAGAAGGGAAAGAGAGAGAAACAAAGAAGAGGAGAGAGAAAAGAGGAGGAGAGAGAATTACCTTCACTTAAGGGTTTCATACCTTTTCTTCTCTCTCCTCTCTCTCTCTCTCTATCCTGGATGTGGCCCTCAATCTCAAAACTTAACTCTAAATTTTATCAATCTAATCAAAAGGTCCTTTACAATGGGGTATAATGTGGTATTTATAGACTTGGACCCAAAACATGGGTGGAAGTCCAAAATCTGACCTAATTAATAATTATTATAATATATTTGAATTAAAATAAAATCTAAAAATGGGTTCAAAATTACTGTTTTGCCCCTTCCGAACAATACAAAAAATTCCAAAACAGTCCTTGTTGCTCCCATGGAACGTGTGTGATTTTCCTAAGTTGATTCGGGGTTGCTCTGATACCTCTTTGACAAAAAGATGATTACTTTCTCGTTGGGCTTAGCATGATGATCAATTTGATGCCAACTTCGAGGCACAGATCGTATTTTTAAGCCACGATCATGCGACTTGAAATTAGATATTGTGCTCATGTCTTAATGTATTTTTCGTGATTTATTTTCTGAATTGCACTGAGCATGTCGTCACGATAATGTTACAACAAACGCAGCTCGATTTCGTGCTCGAATGAAGATTTTGTAAATTTGGGTTTTTTGCAGGGATTTAAATTTTGGCGGCCAGAATTCTACACCAAATTTAACTCCTTTGTATTCCAAATCTAATGGGTTCATCACACTTGGGGTTCAGACCCGATATAGCCCTAGGCCTTATGCACGCAATGTAACTGGTTTCGAGCTGATCGGGTACTCGAGCGCCGTGATATGGCCGCTCGAGTGAGACACACTAATGCTGATTTTCTTGCAACCTTGTTCACAAATCATCATATTCTTTCTAGCCTTTCTCCTTGCTCAAACAACTTCACGAGACGTGCCACATATCAAAACACTCGTCTTGACGAGACGAACATGCTCCCAAAATTTGAGCTCGACCCGACTCATAACGAGGCAGATATGAGTCTTCACATCCATTTGATGCTCCATTAATAGGGTCCCAATGTTAGGGTCTGTTACAGGGTCCTAGAGAAGGATTTTTTTGAAACTATTTCTTTTTCTGCACTGCCTTAGACATGTCGAATTGCAACAAAACTTGGAAGGTGGCCTTGTGAAGTTCTTAGGAAGATCCTCACCCTAATGTAATTCTAAGACTGTTGGGAATTCCACTGTATGTCAGGGCTTTATTGACCCGCTTCTCTTTATTCCACATCAAGGACCTAAGGTGCTGAAAAATGTCTTCAAACAAGGGTGTCTTGTGGAAGGGCTTACTGTTTCATTTCAACAACACCTCCTAATGGACCAATTAGTCGGTTCTCATGGAGAGCTTTGCCTCAATCTAGTTGTTCGAGAAGGGCTGGTCTGGATTGCACCCAGTACCTTCCAATTTTCTTTGGCTCCGAATGGGTGCCTTGTTTAAGGGCGTTACCCCACATCAATGGCTTTATTTGTAACAGTTGAGGGTCCTTAGTGGACTTGTTCCCAATGTTGTAGGAACTTCATTTTGGCTTTGAGGCCGGATAGTGGGTGCCCTTGGTGGGCGTTTTGCCTCAATTTAGTTGATTTATTTATAGCAGCTGAGGGTTGGACTACATCTCAGTGTTGTAGAAACTTCATTTTGGATCTGAGGCTGGCTAGTAGGTGCCCTTGGTGGGTGTTTTGGCCCAATCTAGTTGGTGGGGAAGGGCTGGTCTAGATTTCACCTAGTACCTTCCAATCTTCTTTATGTAAATGAATGAAGTCGTCTTTAGTTAAGAAGCTGCATCAGCCAGTTTTCACCTAAACTGGGTATCAGTGGTGCCACAAGTATGGTTTTAACCAACTCCTTTTATTAAGGCTCTTTTACCCGTGACCTTGAGGTTGTGTCCACCTTTTATTTCTATTTTTACTCGTGACGCCTTTTTGGGCTTTCACCATGCCCGGTTTTCATTTTCAAGACTCTCTTACTCATTGCTTCATGGCCATGCCCGCCTGTCATTTTTACTCCTGGGGGTTTTCACCATACCCGAGTTTTTTTATTTGGCAATTTTACCCATAGTTTCGTGACTATGTCCTGAAGCTCTGTTTTTTTTTTTTAACTCATGAATTCTTCCTTGATGTTGCATAAGTCAAATGGATCATGTTTGCATAAAGCTCCCCGTGTTAACAGTTACCCTGGTGAGCTGTAAGAGGATGGAGGTGTGATGTAGCTGCATGTTTGTGTGGGAAGGCACACCAGGGTCGCCACATGCATGTGTGAGCGAAGAGCTGAAGAAAGCTCTTTTTGATGGAGCCATGTTTCTGTTATAGACCCGAGAACAGATGAAGCTTTGCCAGGAAAGCAACAGGTTTCTATGATGGAACCGCGAGCAGATTAAGCGTACCAAGAAGGGGACATGTTTTTGTGATGAACCGCGAACATATGAAGTGTTGCTAGAAAGGCGAAACTTTTTTGTGATGAAACCGCAAGTAGATGAAGCGTTGCCAGGAAGGCAAAACGTTTATGTGACGGAATCGTGAGTAGATGAAGCATTGCCAGGAAGGTGACACGTTATGTGACGGAACAACAAATAAAAAGGGCTTATAAAAGCAGCGGTGGAGGGAGAGAGAAGGGCATTCTTACCCTTCGAGAAATTTCTTACCTCTTTGGTTCCCCCCTCCTTTTGTTTTAGAGAGAGAGAAGAGATTTTCCCCCTTTTTAAAGTGTCCCTTAGTGATGTCATGGCCCTTGCTAGTACTAGCGTTCGAGCTTCAAAGGGTACTTATTTTTTTTTTTTTTACCTTTGGTGTTTAATAAATATCTTTCTCAGTTTCTCATTTTTAGAGATGAGCTCTGACATGGAATGCGGATTGGAGGCCTCAACATGCAGGGCAATCTCGGGCAGCATATTTTTTATGCAGGTCTAAACTGCATATCTTTCAGTCATGGGAGCGGTATGATAGGTTGCCAACTCTCTTCATCGGGCGATGAACTTATCGACTAGCTCACCAGGCCCTTGAGTCAAAGTGAGGAGCTCGATGGTTTCTATGTTTCTCTAGACTTCATAGAAGCATTAGTAAAATAGTTGCTCCATTTCCTGCCAAGTTTGCATTGAGCTTGAAGGTAATTGAGCCAAACACTGGAAGGCTGGTCCTTCGAGAGCCTCGACGAACTGATGGAGGAGGATTCACCTGCCAGTTGCCATCTCTCGACAAGCTGCTTCGAAGTGAGCAGTATGCTGGTGAGGGGATGTAGTACCATTGAACAGGGGGAGCTTCCCCCTTTGATAATTTGGGGAAATGGCACCTGGCCCTTCCATGCTCGGGATTTCACTCTTGAGACTATGGGTCACCATGGCATCTACATCGGCTTGCGAAACTGTGCGGGGAGCAGAGCTGTCTTAAAAGGCCTGTGGGGGAGTTTTCCTAGGAGTTGTGTCCTCTCCAGGCTGAGAATTGGCCTCATCATAAGGAGGAGAAGCAGAGGGCTTGGAGGCCTCCAGACGATCCATCTTTTCGAGAATGGACTGTATCATCACCTCGAACCTGTTCATCCGCTCTTCTTAGGCGTCACCCGGCTCGTTGATCACCATGATGCAGATCGTTTCTTCCGGAGGGTCAAAGCCAAGTGAAGTAGTGGACTGCTGGGGTTGGCAAGTCATATGTGGTAAGTCAGTCTGTAGGGGCTCAGCATGCCCCAACTAGACGCGAGTCTTGTACATAGACCGTGTGAGGACCGGTTCTTGACAGTCTTGGGACCGTGACTTCTTGGCAACTCGGTCTTCTCTTGTGACGATAACCACCGAGCAATGTTCTTGGACCTCTTGTTCAGGCTCTGAAATCCGAAAAGGGAAGAAGGGGCTATGAAGCAAGACGTCATCAAGAGTGGTAACCTCAACTTCCTTAAGGGCCTTTCTAGGCAGGAGCTGCAGGCCTCTCTTCTGCTTGATCTTGAGGCTGCAGTACACTCCACTCCAGAATTGAGCCTGAGATTTGGACTGCCCCATCTTTCATGAACATACGACGGCTGTGTCCATCACCTGGAGCAAAGACTGAGGTCCAAGGATAGGCTGTTCTCATGGAAGTTGTAGGCATCTATCTATCATCAGACCTTTGCCCCGAGTTCGCTTGTGAGGTCCCGATGCATGGCTGATCTGAGGTGGCTGACTGAAGATGGTACTCTTAGGGAAAACCTTGGAGTACCAGATCTTGAGATGTTAGCCTAGTGAAGGAAGAGTGACATAAGAAGGAACTAGCTCGCAACTCTGACTGAGTCGGGATCGAGGAGGAAGCAGTGAAGCTGGTGCGATTGCACCTTTGGAGGCAGCCATCCGAGTGACTTGGAGGTCAACCCGGGCTTAGTCAGTTGGTTCGACCTTAGGATGTCGAGACCTACGAGCTCGTGTTTGTGAGCGATTGGATAGGAACCCATCTCTCACAGGGTGAAGCCGTGTGTGCTGAAAGGGAGGACGAAGTGGTCGACTCCCTTGTGCTCGACCTGGCGCGGAATCGACGCTGCCTCAAGATATGGGATGCAGATGCACGGCACGTGTAGGGTTCAGCCCGAGAAGGCCTAGCCACGGATGCATGCTCAAAGCAGCGTGAAAGTTTCCCCGATGTGTGGCTCGAGTGGACGGACCATGAGCCCTTAGGTGTGTGTGAGAGATGGAGGCCCCAAGGTCTCCTCCTCGGTGTGTCGAGTCTCTAGCCATAGAGGTTTGAGATGGTGAAGGAGTATGGGGGGTGGCCTTGCGGAGGCCCTCAAGAGCGATGACAACCTGCTTGCATTTCATGAAAGCAGACAGAGCAGCCTTTCGACGTACCTTAGCAATGTGACTGGCAAGGGACTTGCCAGTAGTAGGGTGCGTGCTGTGGGTAGTACCAAATGTGCTACCAAAGCAAAGGGCCTTGTTGGAGGGTCCACCAGGACTAGAAAGTGGGGAGCTAGGAACCTTCATGTCCCTTCTCGCACCAATCCAGGAAAGAACCTGAGAGCTGGACTGTGAGTCCTTACTCAAAAGGATTGTAGGGAACGAGGCTCGAGAAGCTCGCTACCTTGAGAAGGTCACGAGTGTAGGGATGAGAAAATCCCAACTCGGATTAACAGATTGAATAACCCAGATGCCATGGAATGCAGTGCAAAAAATAAAAGGTGATGCCGATCAAGCAAGAGCGAACCGACAAAAGGGTAGCAATTCCCTAGTGGAGTCACCAAGCTGATAGGATGCCTCTATCTCACCTCCCCAGATCTAGGTGATCAGGTGACACGTGTCTCGGGTTCGGATGACCCCAGACTTGAGACCGCTCTCTCGAGAACCTTGTTCACAAAAAAAGGGCATGTGCCCAACTGGTGAGAGAGGAATTTGGAACGTGAGGTGGGGACCAACCTCACCTGGGTCCGTGACTTACTCGGGCTTACTCATGCCGGCGCCCTCTTAAATCACAACGAAAAGCCCCCAGCTGCTTCAATTGGTTTGAACTCCTCTCTTGATCTGTAATCTCCTTGTTTTCTATATAGCACTAGTATGGTTAACTTGTAAGACAAGTGGGCCGAACGACCCACCCATGTCTTAGGACAATGCACATTCATATGGAATGAGAAGATGAGAAATTTGGGTGAATAAGAGGAGAAAAGAGAAGGGGACAAGACTAGCATGATAGCTGGATAAGTACAGTGACCGATTCGGAGTGATAGTAAGACTGGCACGGTAACTCAGACTGGTGCGGCGGTAATACTACTAGAAACCAAGGCCGATGTGACCTTCTTAATATGGTGTGGCAGCAAGACGGGCATGGTACTCTTGACCAGCACGATGGCAATACTACTCGACAGCCAGACTGCTATGACAGTGCTAGACTGAGTCTATCCTTTAGTCAAGTGAGAAGAGAAGACGCAAGACGAAGGAGAGAGAAGGTACCAAAAGGCACTAGGCATCGCCATCCACTGCTGTGGAGTAACGGTGTCCTGGACCTTAAGCGGCGTTGGACACTGTTACTCGCAGGGATAAGGGCGAGTAGTGAATTGCAGAAGACATTAGCCATTGCCATCGGCAACACGAGAAGGCAGCATGAAACAATAGGTACAGAGCACACGAAAGAATCCAATGGATGGCGTTACGCATCGTTGCGACCCTTTGCTGGTGACGATAGGCATCACCGTCTGCAATAGGCTCAAGGCATAAGAGAAGCCTACAGACGGTGTTACTCATCACCGCGGCCCTTCGTGGGCGACGATAAGCATCGCCATCTGTGATAGGCACAGAGCATGGGTGAGACCCCAGGAGGCGGTGATAGGCATCACCATGTTATCTACGTTTGAAGAAAAGAAAAGAACGAAGAGAGAGAGATATATATATATAAAGAGAGAGAGAGCAGCCCGCGCACGACGCTGCCATCACTATGCATGACCTGCGAAGTCATCGGTAGAAGAAGATAGAAAGCGGCATGCACGGCACTGCCACTGTCATGCACGACATTGCCACTGCCATGCATGGCCTTTGAGAAAGACTCAGCAGAGAGGACGAAGAGGAAAGAGATGAAGACAGGAAAAGAAAACCAGAGAGAGAAGAAAGGAAGAGAGAGAAAATACCTTGAAGGTGGGAGGGATACCTCTCTAGAATTTCTCTCTCCTCTCTCTCTCCAAGAAGCACTCACGAATTCAAGGAAGAATCTCAAATTCTATTACTCAACATAGAGAATGAAAGGGGGATCCTTTACAATGATTTTTCCATCTCCTTCTCAAAGAGAGGTAGCGTCTATTTATAAACTTGGGCTAAAACGTGGGTGGATCACCCAAAACTAACCCTATTTGATGATAATTAAGGTTTATTTGAATTAAAAGAAATAAGAAAATAGGGTGAAAAATGACTGATTTGCCCTTGTCTAACATTTCATGTAATTCCAAAACACTCCTTGCTGCTGCCCTAGAATGTGTTGATCTTCTGTGGATGATCCGGAGTTGCTCAGATGCCCATTTGCCCAGAAGATGATTGTTTTCTTGTAGGGCTCGGCAAAACGATACATTTGATGCCAACTTCGAGCCATGGATTGTGTTTTTATGCCACGATCATGCGACTTGAAGTTTGGATAAATCTTGAAAGCTTCGGATAGATAGTGTGCTTGTTTCTTGATGTTTTCCGTTATTTCTTTGCTACATCGCACTGAGCAAGCTGTCACGATCGCATGGCAACAAACGGAGCTCGATTTCGTGCCCGGACTAAGATTTTGCAACTTTGAAGTTTTAGCTGAGATTTTGAATTCCGGCGCTGGAATTTATAGTCACTTTATTGACTTTGTGTGCGAAATCTGATCGTTCATCATGTACAAGGTTCGGACCCAAGATAGCCCTAGACCTTACGCATACGATGGAACTGGTTCGTATCTATCCAATGCTCGAGCGCGGTGATTTGGCCGTTGGAGCAAGATGTGTCGCTGCTGATTTTTTCGTAACTTTCTTCACGCATCAGCAACCTCTCTCTAGCTTTTCTCCTTGTTTCGGCATCATCACGGGGCATGTCACATGTCAAAACGCTTGTCTTGAGAAGACAAACACGCTCACAAACTTTGAGCTCGTTTTGACTCAAAACGAATGAGATATGGACCCCAAAAGTCATTGTTAGTGACTGTCCCTTTAATGGAGATTACTTGCAGAGTGGCTGCGCTGGAATAGTGTGCGGCTCCTCCTATTTCGGTCTTTTATCTATAACTTATTCTTGGAGTGTCCGTTTAACTGAAATTTGACCTTCGGGTTTTTCAACCATGGCGGATCCAATGGCAGTGGTCCCACGACCATTTGACGCTGAACGAGTAGGTTTCCAGGTATAGGGATCCGTTTCAGGGTGACAGGAGGCTTTTTGGAGCCCTTATGAGTATCTTGGCTAGTTTTGGAGCCATTATGAGACTATTGAAATTTTCACTGTTTGTCAAGCATTATTCACCGAGTTCTCTCTTTTATTCCGCATCGAGGACCCATGGTTCTGAAAAATGTCTTCAAACAGTGTTATGATACATGTTCTATTGTGACATATATGCATGATTTTTAGACATGCTATATGATAAGACCTATGTGGTAAGCTATGTGATATGTGATTTATTGTCATTCTTTGAGCGTATTGCATGGCCGTGATGTGATATGTGATTTATTGACATGCTTTGAGCGGATTGCATGGCCATGATGTGGTATGATAAGAAATTTGTGTTGCCAGTTGAGATGTTTCCCTAACTTTCATTATAGGAAGGGAGTTAGGAGGTGATGAAAATTTGGAAGGGTCGCGCCCCTCAAAATCTCTGTGGGTACTACGCATTGGGTCATCCTTTGATAGTGTAACGTTCTCTCGCCAGAAGGGCATAAGGAGAGGGTCGTGTCTTGCAAAGCCCCAAAGCGCACTGGGGATGCGTGAAGGCATTACGAAATGGGTCATCCATTTGTCATTGTCTTCCCTCTTGAGTGATGGTAAAGGTCCTAAGCAATGGGATTGGCTTGGCCTGATGGATAGGGCTTCTCCTTCGGGAGTAGACGAATTAAGGAGTGAGTTAGTTGGTAATTGTTTATGTTTACCTTAATATGTTGATTTGCTAAAATTGATATGGTTGAATGATTTGTTGGGCGTTTACTTCATATCATCTATGATTGATCTGAATTGTTATTGCTTCACTATAAATCATACACGGCACACTGAGAGATATGAATATAACACATGACTCATGTTTTAAAAGAATGGCATAGAACCTTGAACATTGTGGTGAGATGATATTCATAGTTAAGAAAGTGTGGAATTGTGATCTACTTATTAGGCTTTATAGCTCACTCCTTTGACTTTCATCTATGTTGAGTGATAGCTCGCGGGTTGAGGATGGACAGTTTGGTGATCACAGCTGGCGGTTGGAGCCCCGTACTTCTTATGGAAGTTTCTCTTTGATTGTAGGTTTTAGATGGCAATTTGGGCCATAAAGTTGGTTTGTTTTAGTGTTATGTAATTGTTGTTGGGCCTTTAGTACCTTGGACATATTTGTAATAATTTTGGGGCTCTTGTATAATTTGGTTTTGGTTTGCCCAGCTTTTGTTGGTGGTGTTTGGAGTTTTTTTTTTTTTCTTTCGTGGTTTGCTTTGATTTTTTCTTTTCAAAAGCATTGAGCGCATTCCTACCTGAGTGGTATTCGCTAGCTTTGGTCGAGGTCCTACACCCTTTTTCCCTATGAAAAGTACAATAGGGGGGCAGAAGGCGGGGCTACGACAGAACCCAATCTCGTCCATCAGGAAATGATGATGGGTTATGGTGATTCTGGCTGGCTAGTAATCCTTTTCATGGTGGTTGCCCGCCTAAATGATTTGGGCCACTCCAATGTTCAGTGCCTGAGTGAATCGCCAATATGTCCAGCATGTGATCATCTGCTCAGATCTTTGCTCGTTGTTGTTCCCTTAACTATTGTTTAGTTATTTGCCTTGAACCAAAGGTAAGAAGAAGAAAGGGGTATTTTTCTGGGAATTTCAAGCTTTCTTTGAAAATAAAGATAATCCTCTCTTGAAGAACCACAATTTGGAAGAAGGAGGTGATGCTCTTGGAGGCCACATCCATAGGTGGAAGATTCATTCAGAACAAATCCTTCTCTTTGTAGCTACTGATAATTGTAACCACAGTTTTGTAATATTTTTTGTTGATGAAATAAATATTCCTTTAACTTGAATGTTATTTCTTGCTTTGTGGCTTGTATTTCTTCTTTCTCATGGTTTGTCTTCTCTTCTATCTCCCTGCGATCAGTCCTTATCTCCTTTGAGAGTGGGGGTAAGGAATGGGTCAAGGAACTTGCTTCACTTGGAAGGGACGTTGGATTTTTGGCTTCTGTGGCTCGAATGCCCTCTCGGGTTTTCACCCAAGCCCTTGCGGTGTGTGCCATTTCTGGTTTTCACAAAGACCCCGAACAATTTTTTTTTTGACGCATGGTGGGTCCAGTGTGTGTAGATAGTATAAGGAACATGACTCCGTTGTCTACCAAGTGTAATTGCGCACGAGTGTGCGCTAAGCCCATGGCTAAGCCAAGGGTTTGTGTGGGTCTGTGAGTGAATCTTATGTTAGCACGCCTGAAATTGATAGTGGAGAGGTTGGCTTCTTAACGGAGCCATGCATAATGGAGGAGGAAGAGAGGACATGCGCGTAGTGGAGCCATGCTACAACGCAGAGCCTTCGCATTTCCCTGCACGTAGTAACAGATCCACGTGACACTTGAATTTTCCTGCATCAGAATAGCGAGAAGTTCGTAGTTTCTCGCGATGAAGCCGAACGCTGTTCGCATGTTTCTGCGAAACGTGCACAAAAATGAGTGACGTTTCGCTCGTCCATGTGATGCTTCGATCTTCCTAGGTATAAAAGATGTGTAGGGCCCTTTCTTCTTCATTTTTATTGGAGATTTTTACTCGAGGTAAAAACCTTAAGGGAAAAAGAGGTTTTTACTGAGCCTTTTTTTACCATCATTTTTCAGCAAAAATTTCTTACCACAAAGTTATTTTTGCAGCAATGGGCAGCACAAGCTCTGCCCTTTCTCAATGTATGTCTCTTATTCCTTTGATTCTATTGCTTTCCATGTCATTGCTTTTGTTTCTTGGCCTCCCTTTACCTTCCCATCGCGCACCAAGTGTTCGGCTAAATATGTCAATGCTTCTTTTCATGCAATTTGCATTACTCTTCGAGTCTCTAAGAGCATTTTTGCTCATTTATTCACTTGTTTGATGATTTCAGCTTCTTTGCAAACCATTTTCAAAAACTTTTGATGAGCTTTGTGGTCGGTTTGATCTTGAGCGCAAGGTGTGTCTACGCCATGAGTCTCTTGGCGAGGCTTTCCACTCTCGATCATACCTGTTCAATGCTCTTGCACTATATATGTTATAGGAAAAGCTCTGTTGGCAAGCGCATCCTGCCTGAATCATGTACGCACACACACTGCGAACACCTGGGTGAGGTGTTAGTGGTGCGTGTGCACTGTGGGAGTTTTGCTGAACTTAGTTGTTCCTGAATCTGTGCATACCTGCATGTAGAAAACGCAAAAGAAAATCAGGGAAAATCCAAGGTTTTAATACCTTAAATTCAAAACCCCTTGAAGTTAAGTGGCATGGCCAGAAAATCCAACTTGAGAACAATATTAGCATAAATCACCAGAACATCT
The DNA here is from genome assembly GCF_054954075.1 of Amborella trichopoda. Classification (NCBI taxonomy): domain Eukaryota; kingdom Viridiplantae; phylum Streptophyta; class Magnoliopsida; order Amborellales; family Amborellaceae; genus Amborella; species Amborella trichopoda. The sequence continues at coordinate 33,893,452 of NC_142344.1, forward strand.
CACGCCAAAAAACCCAGGATGAAAATGCCCTGGGTGGGTAAGAAGGAAGCTCAAGGTCTTGGATGTGAAAGCTGGTAAACCCTTTAACCATAGGACATGAGGATGAAATTGAAAATGTCAGCAGTGTCTACTTCTTTGCCACTGTCCTATTGTTTACAGCACAAAATCGAAGCGACCTGCGGATGTAGATCACTCTGATCTGACACTTTAAACTGATAAATGAAATGAAAAGCAATGGTAGAGAAAGTGAGAACAATAAAATTCAGATCTGAGGCTAGATCTGCCCAGAAATGAGCAGATCTACTCTCAGATATGTGGCAGAGTCAGCTTGATCAAAAGCATTTAAAATATAATTTTAAATCAAAATAACTAAATTCAGATCAAAATTAAGTAAAGAAAACAAAAGAAATAATAGTAAAAGGAGAAGAAATGTTACCAAACCGGGCCAGATGGCCCGGGCTTCCAGAGCCTTTGGGGCTCGCCCATATCAGAACTGGATCCTCTTTACCCTTCTGATTTAGGTGTTAATGATCAGCCAGTCTTTGAGATGGTTGTACCCTAAGTTCAGATCTAAGGGAAGTTTAGGTTTGAGGTGCAGAGCGGGGTAAAGGTTCTCTCTATATCTCTCAGGTTTATCTTTCGAGCCTAAAGTTTCGAAAGTCTCTTTGGTTTCTCAAAGTCTCCTAGAGTTTTTTTTTCAAACCCCTCAAATGATCCAAAATGGTTTTTCTCAATGAGGGACTTGTTGGGGCAGAGTTATCCTCGTAACCAACCAATCCCAAGTCAAAATAATTTAAATTTTAAAAAGTTTGAATTTTGGGAGATGTGAATTTAGGCTGCACACTCTATGCCACCTGAATGGCACGCTCTGTGTCGCCTAAGGCTGGGCGACACGAGTCATGTCGCTTGGGCAGCAAGCTTCGTGTCATACACACCAATTTTTGTCGAATTGAGATTTTTAAACTTCTAGTGTGTTCCTCAGCTTCTTGTGAAGCTCTCAGAGAAAATTTGGGTCAAAACGGATTTATTTTTACTATTTTTAATGATTTTTTTAGTAAAACAGGGCATTTACAGAAATCTATGTCCAAATAGGATTTCTGCAGCGTTCCGAGCTAGCAAACTGGTTCTGGATCACAAGGTAGACTATGTGAACTATGGATTGGGTTTACTAGGTTAAGTGTGGTCCTAAGGGTTCAGAAAACTACATAATTTATCAGATTTAAAATTGGGTGTCTACAGTTGCCCCTCTTTGGCACTCCCTGTCCTTCGAGGGATAGGTGAGTGGAAAAGAAGTAGACACTCTGGCGTTCCCTGTCCTTCGGGGGGCAGGAGAACATGCACTTCCTGTCCTTCGAGGGACAGGTGAGTAGTAAAACAATAGACTCTCTGACGTTCCATGTCCTTCGTGGCAGGAGAATGTCAGAGATATATTTCGTCCTAACATCACGAGGCAGTGGGCACACCAACTATCCCTCCAAGTCATTGTGCTCCCAAGCTCACCCACCTAGGGCATTTTCATCCTAGGGTTTTCGACGTGAGATGACAGCGAGTTCGCAAGCTTGAAACTAGAGGTGGATTTTACAGCCATGCCACTTGACTTTAGGGGTTTCTCAATTTGAAAATTTTAACCTTGGCAATTTCTTTAATTTTCTTAGGAGTTTCCTAAGGCTATCTATAGGAAAGTTTCCATAGGACGAGACTTGTCTGATCATTTCCGAATAAAGATGGCGAGGCAGCATTGCGATAATCGTGCCAATGCGGTATACATCAAGTACATGTGTCCAAACTCCTTCATTTTAGAAAATGTTTTAGAAATTTTGAAAGTAGGGGGAGATTTGAAGTAGAACCGGGAGCAAGGACAGGTTAAGATTTTAATAAAGAAATTAAAGTTTTTGAAATCACAGACATATAGTGAAAATTTTGAAAAGAGAAAGATATTTGAAAAACAAAGTTGGTTAGCAGTTTTAACTCCTGCAACCATAGAGCCCTCTAAGAAGTTTAGCATCATGTAACGATGGACCATACACCCGACCCTTTTACGTCATACAGGGATAGACGTTAGAACAAGGTGGTTGTGCCTTGAACAAATTGAACAGCGTGGTTGTGCCCAGAACACATCCGACATTTTACGTCATACAGGGCTAGATGTTATTTGTCTCGGCTCTTTAACGTCGTACGAGTTTGATGTTTTTCTTATTTTGGCTCTTTAATGTCACACGAGTTTTACATTTTTCCTGTCTTGGCACTTTAAAGTCGCACGAGTTTGACGTTTTTCTTGTCTCGGCTGTTGCACGAGTTTGACGTTTTTCTTGTCTCGGCTCTTTAAGGTCGCACGAGTTTGACATTTTTCCTGTCTCGACTCTTTAATGTCACACAAACTTGAATTTTTTCCATTGAAACAAGGTGGTTGGGCTCTAGATCGGACTTTGGTTGGCAGTTTAGTCTCATGCCACCGAGGAGCATTTCTTTTTGAATTTTTTGAAATTTTTATTTTTCAAAAAAGGGTAGGCAGTTTAGGCTCATGCCACCAAGGAGCATTATCTTTTTAATTTTTATTCTTTTTTGAAATTTTGGAAAATTGGTTGGCAGTTTAAGCTCGTGCCACCAAGGAGCAAATTATTTTTTTATTTTTGAAATTTTGGAAAATTGGTTCGTAGTTTGGAAAAGCAAATGGGCGACATTAGGTGTGTCATCTAGCAAATTTTTTTTTTTTTTTTTTATAAATAAAATTTGGGCAACACGGCGGCATTAGGCGTGCCACCCAAGGCTGGGCGACATGCACCGTGTCGCCCTGGCAGCATCAGACGTTCTGCCCACATTCGAGTGTCGCCCCGAATTTTTTTATTTTTTTCTTAGCTTTAGGATTATCCAGGCCTACTGTTCGTCGAAATGGATAACTATATGACTTGTTTTGGGTTTCTCTTCTTTCTTTTCTTTTTTTTCTATAAAAATCATCCCCCTCCCATTCTTTCCTCATCTTTCAAACTCAAGTTTCTTCCTCTCAACTTCATCCTCTCCCTTCTTCATCATCTTCCCTCTGTTTTACAGATTTTTTTTTGCTCTCCACTTCAAGTTTTCATGGCTCCTAAGAAGAACAAGGCGATCTCCAAGGGCAAAGGAAAGGTTTTTGAGCGGGTTGACAATGAAAGAGAGGAGGACGCTTTGCCATTTTTCCCAAGGGTCGGGAACTTCCCTAAAGGTCTACGCTCTCATATTTCGCAGGGCCTTCGATCGGGTGAAGTTCCTCGACGTGTTAATGGCTTCCCTGTTAGTGGGCCGTGGTTTCGGGGTTGGTTTCTTTCCGCTCTGCAATGGCCCGAGATCATGGCCCTTCTAGCCTCAATCTCGATGATAGGCATATTGAACATGGGTTCTTGCCATGTGAACTTTCCACTTCTCGAAGCTCTTGCCGAAAGGTTTAACTACCAAACAAATACTTTCTTCCTTCATATAGGTGAGACAACACCGACTTTGAAGGAAGTCCTCAGGATTTATGGCCTGAACCTAGCCGGGATTGCATATCAACCTTCCACTGCCATTGTTGACCATTCTATCATGGGTGCACAACTGTTGGGGGCTGCTTATTCTTGACATGGTTAGTACGTTGATATTGAGTTGCTGGTCCGAAATCGAGAGAAATATCGCGCCGCCAAACAGATCCGTATATTTCTTTTTGTGCTGTGTGCTCCGTTCTTTTCTCGAGTGGTCCTAAGACGGTTTCGTAGTTCCCATATTCCTTTAGTCCATGCTTTCTCGGAACGAGCAGGTTGACAGGGTCACGCGAGGTGACCGATTTATTGAGGGCGGTATCCTGATTTTGCAGGTATATTTTTTAACATAATTTTATTTATTTTGCCTCTGGAACTCAATTTTTTTTAAAGAAAAATTTTTTTGTCTAGTTTTGGTTTTTGGAACTCATATTTTTGCAGATTTGGGCCTATGAACATATCACTATTGTCCACCCACCTTGATCAGCTGTATCTGCTGCTCTGGGGCTGGCATATGTCAATGACACCACTCGACCCCAGATTGTCAATTATTAAAATAGGATTCTTGACGAGCTGTTGTCATTCGATTGGGTGATTAGGGGTCTTGAAAATGTATCACTATTGTTGTCTACTATGGGGCATTCATGTCTTATTCTGGCGGGGCAGCACTTCACAGAGGGGTACTTCCCACAGAGGGTGCATCGCCAGTTTCACCATACTCAGAATTATACCTCTCCAGACAAGGCGATCGATTGTCGCCCTATCTTTTCGCTTCGTTGGCATTCTTCCACTCTTCAGGTCAAGGCTAGTTTTTCGTGGAAGGGAAAGAAGTTCTCTTCTAGTGAGGGGCTGGCTAAGCAAGACAGGCCCACAAATACTTCGAACTATGATTCTTGGTGGGAATGTGCCTGCCCTCTTCCACTATGGCCTAAATCTTCAAGACTTCACGGTGAGTCTTCTGCTCCAGCTCAGAATCTCGTGCCCCATCGAGAAGATAGCGCCACTTGTTCTAATAAACGAATCAAATCGAATGAGGACATATAAGACATTTGTTTGGAAGATGCTAAAGCTGAATTGGCTCGATGCGTGGCCTTCGTGGCGGAACTCAAGGAGAAGGACGTTGATCCGAAGCCGAAAACTGAATAGCCAAATATATTTTCTTTATTTTTATTTTTTTTTATTTTTTATTTTTTTTTCGCATGAAAGTTGATCTCATGATCAGCACTATTTTTCAGTAGTTTTGTTGAAGTTTGTTAGAACAATAGGAATTTCGGTCTCAAGATTAGATTTGATCGTGAGAATGCATGTAATGAAGCCTTTTGCAAGGGATGAATAAAATCTCGTGCCGCCAAGCCTAGGAGGTTTTTTAAATAAATGGGGGTTCCCCTCCCCCATTTTGCCTTTACTTGTTTTGGGGTCTTCCCACCCCTTCTTTTGAAATTTCAAACCTTCCAACCTTTACCCCTCTTGGGTTTTTCTTGCCAAAATTCCATTTCATACCAAAATCATATTGATTGTCGAGGATGGATGGTGAGGAATGTCAGTGGACACTCGGATCAGGTCATATTTGGAGAACAAAGGGGCAAGAGAAGGGAAGCCACTAGCTTTTGAAATGTTTGATGAAATGCTCTAATGGATGTTTGTATTTTTTAGGATTTCACATCATCTGCTTCGATTTGGGAGGGCCTCAAAAAAATGATCTTGTTTTCTAATTTCAGAAATAAAAGATGACTTGTAAAGATTTCATGGAATATTTTTGTTGTGATCAAATTTTTTTCAAAAAATATGCACATACATGCCCGGAATCTTCATTCGAAGATGCTTCGGACATGCTTGTGAACTATTCGGTTGAAAGCCAAGATCATTAGGAGCTAGGTTGAGATGGTTTGAGATAACCTTGGTGAGGATGGTTAGCCAAGGATGTGGACAAGTTCAGAATAAGCTAGGATTGAGAATGACCAAAATACCCCCGAGTACTAAATGACCAAAATACCCCTGAGTGTAAACATTACCCGTTGGGGGTAACTTTGAATAAATGTTTCTGTCCCCACAATCTAGGGATGGTAGGAAGACCATATTGTGCTTCTGGGCATAAAATGACCAAAATACCCTTGAGTGCAAAATGACTAAAATACCTGTGAGTGTGAACTCTATTTTTCGGGGGTAATTTTGAATGATTGTTTCTGCCCCCATAAAATAGGGATGGTAGGATGACCATACAGCTCTTTTGGGTGTAAAATGACCAAAATACTCCCTAGTGCAAAATGACCAAAATATCCCTGAGTGTGAACTCTACCTTTTGGGGGTAATTTTGAATGATTGTTTTTGCCTCCTTAATCTAGATATAGTAGAATAGCCATACTGCCCTTTTGGGTGTAAAATACTCCTGATTGCAGAATGGCCAAAATACCCCTGAGTGTGAACTCTACCTTCTGAGGGTAATTTTGAATGATTGTTTCTGCCCTCGTAATCTAGGGATAATAGAATGACCATACTGCCCTTCTGGGTGTAAAATACCTTGAGTGCAGAATAACCAAAATACCCCTGTATGCAAATCCCCCTGTTGTGAGGTGATTGTTTTCTTATTAAGAATGAGAGCTTGATGGCTCGAGCTTGACGACTCCTCCTCCCCCCTCCCCCCTTTTATATATATATATATATATATATATATATATATATATATATATATATATATATATATGTTTGCAGGGGTTCTTCGTGGACTGTAGATCTCACCTATTTGTTGTTCACAAATGGGCGGAGTTCTTGACTTCTGAGAGAAGGCAGGCTCTTGGCCGGATTGGTTTATGGGAAGTCTGTCAGATTAGGCATTTTAGCCTAGATCGTGACTTCTTTACCGAATTATACCTTTGATATAGACCGAAGACACGTTCCATTCTGCTGCGGTGTGGCAAGCTTGCCCCTACCCTTGAGGATGTTACCCGGATTCTTGGGGTTCGGAGTGAGGGTGAGCCTTTCTTGAGTATTCCCTCAGGGATATCTGCCAATTATGCCTCTTACTGCAAGGAATTACTCGGTATTCCTTTTGAAAAGATCAGGGGAAGGCATGATTAAGAGATCCAGCTTGAGAAGCTAAGGTGGGAATTTACTGGAGTACCCCATCGTGCAGAGAGGATGATAGGTGGTCGTGCTCCCCACATTTCAATTTCTGTGGGTAGAAGACCATCCCATAAGGGGAAGGCCCTTGTGGGGGAGGATAGTACCGGGGTGAGTGAGTCGGTGCAGGGTGAGTCTAGTCACCCTTTGATCAGAGATGATGCTCAATCATCAGGGGATGCAGAAGGAGTTGGGCGTGATACTCTTGATCTTGGTGATGGGAGCGCATATTTTGATGAGGATACGATGCCTCCTCAGGTATCGCTTACTGATGAGGAGTGGCGAGAGCAGGAGAGAGAGAGGATCAGGGATGCGCATGAGTAGGCTATGATCGAGGACGAGCTGGAGGTGTTTCGGGAGGAGGTAGATCTAACCATTGATCATGCTCCTCTTTCATATAGTGAGTTATATTCCCTGTGGGCCTTCCTTGCGTACTTGTTTGTGGAGTTTTTATTTGTGGATCGATCGAAGGGTCGAGCCCATTTGTCAGTGGTTTGGGCAACCAGGCAGCATGGGGTCCAGCGATCGTGGGCTGGCTGTATTATCACATTTGTTGTGTGACCAGAGGAGCCCGCTACTTGAGGGGTTGTGCAATCTTCCTCCAGGTCAGAGCGTGGGAGCACATCACCATTCCTCGCCCTCTTCCCGGTCGACTGGTGCCATCATTCCCGACGATTCATTGCTGGTTGTATAGAGTGTGGGATTCTGAGAGGCTCCCTTCGCGATTGTATTACTCATTGTTCTTAGACACGCAGGCTGTAGGGGAGGTGAGCTATGTGCTTTTATCCTTTCTTTCTTTATTTTATTCTCCTTCTTCCCCCCTTTTATCCTTCTTTATATCTTTTTTTTTTTATTTCTAGATCGACTGGACTCCCATGAGAGTTGAGCTCGTCCCTACTGTGTACGCATCTTCTTCTCAAGCTTTCAAGACGACGGCTCACTTGAGTTGCATGTTTCTGGTGATGTTCACTTTTCCTGGTTGAGTCCACCGTTAGCTTGGCCTTCCTCAAATGTCCTGTGAGATTACCCCACCCTGGACTCCCATTATGGTTAGCACCGCCGATGAGGTTTCCTATCTGAGAGAGATGGCTCCTTGGATAGAGGAATGGAGAAGTAGGGCTGCCCGAGTTATTGGTGAGGAGGAGGAGGTGGGTATCTCCCTATCTCAATATGAGGATAGATATAAGGATATATTGAGGGATATAGCCACTCTGACCGATCACGGTGAGGGGATGATGCAGGAGCTAAGGGCTGCTTACCTTGATGAGGGTCGATCACCTACTGATGCAATCTTCGCTTCATACTGAGCGTGATTCAACGATTGAGGAGCGGGATTCGATAGTAGAGGATTTCGAGCATATGTGCCAGAATTTTGATGGGGTGGTGGCGAAGCGTAACTCCATGAGAGATGAGCTGGAGAGGGTTCGTTCCGAGTTAAAGAGAGTACGATTAGTACCGTCTTACTCTTTTGTTGCTCCTATCCCTCCTGAATGATTTCTCATCGCATTAGAGATTTAGAGAGACACGTATATCGCTACTGATTGGAGAGGGTATGCACTGTTTTTATATCTCTTTTCATATATATATATATATATATATATATATATATATATATATATATATATATATAGCACGCACAAAGCTCGAGGGCTTTCTTCGTTGCATAAGAGTAAAGCGAAGTGCGTAGGCACTGAGCAAGCTAAAGAGCGAAGCGAGTACGAAGAGTGATATGCAAGCCTACACTGGCTTACGTACGTTAAATAAAAAGAGCTAAGTGCTTTCTCCCGAGCTCCTATAATATATATATATATATATAACCTCTCTCATTTCATGTTGTTGTTTTAATAGAATTCGGCCAAAGATGAATGTCATGAGCTTAAAGAGGACGCGAAGGGGTCTTATGAACAAGTGTGGCAAACTGTTAGGACTCCTACTAGCTGTAGATGGCAACCCTTCTTTGGCAGATGTGAATCCTTATGTGAGGGTGCCATTACCATCTTCTATTCGGAGTCAGTCACAATCTCGGGCGTCTACTCAAATGACGAGGGGTCCAAGGTAGGTTGGACCGAGGTTGGAGGGAGAGGCGAGCAGTCGTACAGCAGCGGTCGAAGAGGATTCAGTATCAAAGATGTGACTGACGTCTCTCTTCTTTTTTCTTTTTCCTTTTTCCTTTTTCCTTTTTCCTTTTTTCTTTTTTCTTTTTCCTTTTTTCTTTTTTCTTTTTTCTTTTTCCTTTTTTCTTTTTCCTTTTTTCTTTTTTCTTTTTTCTTTTTCCTTTTTTCTTTTTCCTTTTTCCTTTTTCCTTTTTCCTTTTTCCTTTTTCCTTTTTCCTTTTTCCTTTTTTCTTTTTCCTTTTTTCTTTTTTCTTTTTTCTTTTTCCTTTTTTCTTTTTTCTTTTTTCTTTTTTCTTTTTTCTTTTTTCTTTTTTCTTTTTTCTTTTTTCTTTTTTCTTTTTCCTTTTTTCTTTTTTCTTTTTTCTTTTTTCTTTTTTCTTTTTCCTTTTTTCTTTTTCCTTTTTCCTTTTTCCTTTTTCCTTTTTCCTTTTTCCTTTTTCCTTTTTTCTTTTTTCTTTTTCCTTTTTTCTTTTTTCTTTTTTCTTTTTCCTTTTTTCTTTTTCCTTTTTTCTTTTTTCTTTTTTCTTTTTTCTTTTTTCTTTTTTCTTTTTTCTTTTTTCTTTTTTCTTTTTCCTTTTTTCTTTTTTCTTTTTTCTTTTTTCTTTTTATATATATCTTCCTTTTTTTTCTTCTTTTTTTTGTGTCTGGGGACTACTCTGGAACTTCATATATATATATATATATATATATATATATATATATATATATATATATATATATATATATATATATATATATATATATATATATATATATATATATATATATATATAGGGAAAGGCTTCTGTGAGCCAATGGGCCGACAAGAAAAAAATGAGCCCAATGGCCCAGATTGAGTCTTGGTCAATCTAACGATCACAGATGCCTGATAGTGTTTGAATTTTAAATTTTTTTTTTAGAAATCTAAATCACTTGAAATTTTAGATCTGTGTTGATAAAAAATAGGTGAATATTTAAAAAATATTAAAAAAATATTTTACATGAAAAATTATGATCAAAATACCCCCGTAAATTTTTTAGGGTATTTTGGTCATTTTTATTTTACGGATTATTCTTTTTTAATATTTTTATTAGGTGCGGCTTGATGAGAACATTCATCTACAATTTCAAGTGATTTGGATTTATAGAAAAATATTAAAATTCAAACACTCTCAACCATCAGATCAGTCCAGATTCAATCTGGGCCATTGGGCTTATACTATTTTGTGAGGTAGTAGGCTCACCCTAGCATCTTCCATATATATATATATATATATATTGCTTCTCTTTTCGTTCTACATTGGCTTCTTTCTCTTGTTCGGTATCCTTCCCCTTCTCTTCTTTTTATTTATTGCCCCATTTTTGGGGGTCTTTTAACTTGTGCATGTGCTATTGATTCATCGAAGCATAGAGGAATACTTTCTTTGTGCACACTTTTCAAACTGAATTTTTACAAACTCAGTCCCCTGGTTGTAGGACTTTTATCTTGAATTTCCTGCTATTTTCATCATACGTACACAAGGGATGAGCTTGCCTCAAGGGATTTAGTCGAGGGAAAAACGCTACTAGACTAGCCAATATCGTCATTGGTGAGGTTCACCCATCTCTGATATCTGGTGGTTGGTAGTTATACTCATACAACCATGGAGTGCCTGGCTAGTTTCAAGCCTTCGTAACATGCATAGGAAGTTGGCTTCGAGAGCGAAGCCAGATTGACTAACAGTTTAGCCTCCTGTAGTAATGGAGGAAGTCCCTTATAAAAGAAGCAAGCTTTTGAAAATGGATGATTTTAACAATCAAATTGAAACAACATTTTCAAAAGGGAAGGGCCTTACAGTTTTGCCACTTGTGGCCCCTTTGGTGGTAATTTTCTTTGTTATATTCTACCTAAAGATGATGAAAGGATTCCCTTGTGGGATCGTGAGAACTCAAAAATCACGAAGTTGTCTTTTTTTACCTTTGGAACTTTCATCCTCTGCTTCACGGATCCTTGAAAAGTCCTATGGATTCTGGCCGGGCTTTCCACTTGGAGGGTCTTGACGTTTTTCAAGGTTCATAGAAATCACTTTGGTTTTCCATTCATGTCACCCTCATATATCTTTCTGAGTTAGTTCTGTTGGGAACTTGCAGGGTTTAGGAGGAGTCTTCGTCCTCAGGGTCTGCTTGTGCAGTATTATTGGAACTTACAAGTTCTTGTTTGTACTTGAGTGTTTTGCATCGCAAGATCCTTCTTGGAGATTTTATTCTCTCTTTACCCGTGTTGCCTTTTCAGATTTTCACCACGTCCATTTTTTTTTTTATTATTATTATTTTTTTCTTTGTGATGCCTTTTCAGGTTTTCACCACATTGTTTAGCCAATTACCGGTAGTATTTTCTGAGATACATTGCATTAATGAGGTCATTGAGTTCGTACCCCTCCTGATTTTTTATTTTATAAGAATTGCCTACATGAACTCGGGTAACCATGAATGGCCCCTCCCAATTAGGTTTGAACTTACCTAAAGAGTGTGGATTTGCAAGAGTGTGAAAGATTTTCTTGAGTACCATCTCTCCTTCTCTGAATTGTCGAGGAACAACTTTCCTTTTGTATGCCCTCTCGACCCTACGCTGATACGCAACGATATTTTGTGTCGCTCATAGTCGTCTCTCATCCAAATTAATGAGAGCAGTGATTCATGCTTTGATCTTTTGTTCCTCATCTGAATTTCTATGAATAAGCACTCGGAGAGATGGTGTCTCAACCTCGATAGGTAGCATTGCTTCCATACCATACACCAATGAGTATGGGGTCATGTTAGTAAGAGTATGCTCAATTGTTCCGTAGGCCCATAGGGCGTCATTAAGATTTTCGTGTTAATCTTTCCTGCGTTCTATTATTTTGTTTATGATTCTGAGAAGTCCTTTATTTGTGCCTTCTGCTTGTCCGTTTCCTTGAGGGTAGTAAGGCGTGGAGAATTTCTGTGTTATCTCAAACCTTTTGCATACCTTAGTGACCTTTTTCATTTTTGAGAATGGATCCATTGTCAGTGATAATTGACTCAGGAACACCAAATTTGAATATGATGTTATTCTTTATGAAATGAGCAACATGTTGGCCTTCAATTTTAACAAATGATATGGCCTCTACCCATTTAATGAAGTATTTTGTAATCGTTAATATAAAACAGTGGTTGTTTGGGCTTTTGATGATATCATTAAAATGATATCAAGACCCCACATGGCAAAGGATCATACGGGGTGATACAAACGCTGCATGGATGAGGTCTCTATACAGTTGACATTTGGGACACATCTTAACAAACTTCCAGCAGTCTTCAGCCATGGTGGTCAGTAATAGCCTTGGGGCTTGATTTTCTAAGCTAAGGCGGCTGCCTCAGAATGACTTCCTGCATTGTGCAACTCTATTAGTACTTGATCAATTTCGGACTGATCGAGGCACCGTAGAATGATATCATCATAGGATTTCTTGAGCAGGAGGTCACCTCTTACCAAGAATCCCATCGAAAACCTTCGAATGGCTTATTTATCCTTTTCGGTGGCTCCTTCCGAGTATAACTCATCTTTCAACAGGGATAAAACATCGTGGAACCATAGTTTTTCCTTAACTAGCACATCTGAAACCATGAGAGACACTTTCCCATCATTATCATTTTCTTGCTCTATTTCTTTTTCGATCCTTGATGGGGAAGGGTCATGTTTGTTCTTGATGTAGAATGGGAGCATGGTGATTGCTGGGGGAATATCGATTATTGAGGCAAGGGTTGTAAGGGTGACGGCGAACCGATTATTTTCCCTAGTCACTTGCTGGAAGGTGATTTTCTTAAAATATGGGATCATCTTTTCCACCTTTTCTTGATAAGGTTTAAACTTTTCTTCTTTCACCTTCCAAATCCCTTGAACTTGGTTTATGACGAGTAAGGAGTCACCAATCACTCGTATTTGCTGGATTTCATTCCCATGGTGTTCTCGAGCCCATCTATCAAGGCTTCATATTCAGCATGTTATTGATACATGAGAAATTCAACTTAATGGCTGTTGGCATTAAAATTTTCCCTGGTGAGCATAGTATGACTCCTATACCTGACCCGTATTCATTCTTCGCACCGTCGAAATATAGCTCCCAAATCGAGTCCTCAATTGTGAAGAGGTCTCATCAGGGAGATCCATGTTAACGGGAATATTGTCTCTCAGTGCGTGTTCAGCTAAGTGGTCAGCAATGGCTTGTCCTTTGACCGATTTGTGAGTGACATACTCGATCTTGAACTCATCAATAGCATTCTCCACTTTGCCAAATGTCCGTTGAGGACTGGCCACTCCAATAGGTACTTGAGTGCATCAATTTTTGATATGAGCATGACTAAATGAGATAAGACATAATGTCTTAGTTTCTACATGGCCCACACCAGTGTTAAGCAGTGTTTCTCCACATCCATGTATCTTGTCTCATAGTCGATCATGATTTTGCTGATATAGTATATCGTTTGATCTTTTCTATGGTTGTTATATTGTCCTAACATTGCCCTCATGGCCTTGTCTTTCGCTGACATGTATAGAAACATGGGTTTGTCTGGACTAGGAGGAATAAGGATGGGAGGTTTGGTGAGGTACTCCTTGATTTGATCGAATGCTTCTTAGCATTCATTGTCCCATATGAATGGGGTGTCCTTCTTCAGGATTCTATTGATTAGTGCTTATGACATGAAACACCTTATGGCTTGTATGTGACCTTGAAGCCCATGAATTTCTCTGATCTTCGGAGGAAGAGGTATTTCATTGATGGCTCGTATTTTGGACGAGTCCACCTCAATGCCTCTTTGGCTTACTATAAAGCCTAATAATTTGTCGGATTCAACTCCAAAGGCACCTTTTTGTGGATTCAGTTTGAGTTAATGTTTCCGGAGTCTTTCGAAAATGGTTCTCAGTTTGGTGAGATGATCAGACCTGGTCTTCGACTTGACTAGAATGTCATCGACATAGCCTTTCATAATGGTATGCATTAAGTCATGGAAGATACTAGTCATTGCCCGCTGATAAGTTGCTCTTGCGTTTTTTAGACCGAAGGGCATGACTTTGTAACATTAGGTTCCCCATTGCATTATGAATGACGTCTTGGTTTGGTTTTCTTCTACCATGAGGATCTGGTTGTATCCTGAGAAGCCATCCATGAATGACAGCATCTTGTGTCCGGCAGTGTTGTCGACCAAGGCATCTATGTTTGGTAGTGAGAAATTATCCTTTAGGCATGCCTTATTGAGGTCTCGGTAGTCGACACACCCTCGGATTCTCACACTTTTCTTGGGTACGACCACTATGTTAGCCAACCATTCCGAATAATCGATAGAGGTGATGAACCTCACCCTGAGCAGCTTGTCGATCTCTTCCTTAATTTTGAGCTCAAGGTGAGCCTTTTGACGTCGGAGCCTCTGCCTTCCAGGCCTTCCCCTTCGTTGAATACTAGGTGATGTTGCACCAATGTGGGATCAAGCCCTGACATATCATCGTACGACCAGGCAAAGACATCGCGATATTCTTTGAGAAAGGAAACCACATTTTCCCTCTCCTCAAAAGATAAGGAGGTTCCAATCTTGGTTAACCTTGGGTCCTTCTCAGTTCCTAGGTTTACGTCAATCATCTCTTTGATGAGAGCCGTTGGGTCACCATTGAACCTCTTCTTGAATTGCTCAACATGGGAAGTAAGTTGCCCAGATTGAGAGATTTCTTCAGACTCTTGACTCTCTTGATTTTTATCTTGGTCGTCCAATTCATCGTCTTGGGTATTATGCACTGTTATTGGGCTATCTTGAGTGAGTGTTGTTTTTGAAAATTCTTTTTCATTATTATCAGTTTTATCATGTTTTGAATTTTTAATGGTTTTTTAAATGTCGCAAGAGGTATCCCTAATGGGACTTGCGAGAGAAATGTTGGGCACTGAATGCGCAGTGTGGTTAGATGGCCACCCCGCACATTTCCTTTTCTGGCACCGGGACTTGAATTTGCCTGTGGTATGCTTCCAACGATTCTCAAGATAAAGGAATGATCGACCAATTTTGTCCCTGGGTTGGTGTTGGTGGATGAGCACCCTTGGTTGTGTTAGAGCCAACTGTGCACACCTCCTCCAGATCTAGATCAGCAAATAGGTCTTCAACTCCTAGTCCTTGTGTGTGCTGAGATGTGGAAGAGGGACTATCCCCTGTTGCGAATTTGAGGATCACTTTTGGTCATTTTGGAGGACAGGCATCGAGAGGATCAAGGCTTTGAATGCCCCCTGATAAGAAGCACAGAGGGCTTGAAAGCTTTATCCTGCTTTGAAATAGGGTGAGAGTACACCCGAGCCCTCTTCGATCCCCTTGTCTAGTTTTGGCTTCAGGTGATGCAGAAATCGCGTCCTCTATGCTTTGCTTTGGACTTCCCAAACCATAACCAGGATGGAAGCCTTGGGAGAAGAGTATGTGCCAGGCTTCGAGGGACCTGAAACCATATCAATGTTGGCATTGGATAATCTCCTCCATCGATGCCGAAGTTTGCAAAATTTGAGGAATGGGGTCACCGGCCTCTAGGAGTAAA
The DNA here is from genome assembly GCF_054954075.1 of Amborella trichopoda. Lineage (NCBI taxonomy): Eukaryota > Viridiplantae > Streptophyta > Magnoliopsida > Amborellales > Amborellaceae > Amborella > Amborella trichopoda. The sequence goes on from NC_142344.1 coordinate 33,908,715, forward strand.
GTGGCACAATCAGCTTGCTCGAAGGAAGCGAGCGGGATTTCCTCGAGCTCGACCCATACTGCTAGCTTTCTACTATGTGTGCTAGGATTAAGAAAAGAATGGTGGTCGACACAAACCTTTGCAACGCCATTTTTGGTTGGAAATTGTAGGCGTTGATGTAGCGTGGAGGCGACCACAAGGTTTTCATGGAGTCAGGGTCTTCCTAACAGCATGTAGAAAGAAGGTTTTATGTCCAAGACATAAAACTTTATCGATTGATGGTGCGGCCAATCTTGAGTGTGAGAGGCAATATGCCTTCAGCCTGCCTCTTGGTCCCATCATATGCAACGATGGTTAACTGACACGGTTTGAAGTCATCTGGGCTTTTGCCTATCTGCTTCACCGTTTTCATAGGGCATATATTCAAGGATGCTCCATTATCAACCAGCACTCTCCTTATCTCATATCCTTTCATGAAAATAGTGATATGAAGAGGTTGGACGTGAAAGCGACTGCCATCGTCCGTGAATATGATTGCCGTTGGTGCTATTAGTTGGTTGATCATCCCTTACAACTCATCCAGTTATGTGTTTCTCGGGATGTGCTAGTGAATTCGCAAGCAACTCCAAGATGGAGATTTGAGCCTGGATCTTCCCGAGATGAGTTGGTAGATCATAGGTAGTTGCGGATCCTTGAGTTCTTTTATTAGGTTCATAATCTGCAACCCCTACTGGTGGTTTAGCTGTTGAAGTGGCTCCCATTCATTCATTAAGAGTATCCGCCATCAATTGGATGGGTTTGAACACTCTACCTCTTCGGGTTAAGGAATCTACTTCACCAGCTTGGAGCTCAATAGGGTCAGCACTAGCGAGAGTAATGGGAGACCTCGGGGTGTTGGCTCCTTGTTTGGAAGATGATCCCCTTTCATCATCTTTGACCATGTCAATCTCAAGGGCATCATCTTCATCATACTGGTCCCACTTAGGAGGATCATCAGAGTTTGGGGACGAAGAGTTCCTCTAAGAAGACTCAAAAGATCTTCTTCAACTTCTTTGAGATGATGATCACAAACAAATATGAATTGGCTGGGATCATCTTCTTCATCGCCATGTTCAATCACGTGAATGATAACATCCTTCTTTGAGTTACACGGAGCTCCCGTTTCTTCGGTCATTGTGACCATATTTTTGGGGAGAGGGTTTGTGAAGATACCCATCTTTTGATTAGGTTCTTCAACAAGTTGATTTCTAGGTCCGACAGTGATGTCGCCCCTATTAATCAACCCTTGAATCAGCTGCTTCAAGTAGAAATAATTTCGGTATCATGGGCATGGTTTCTATGCCACTTGCGCCATCTGTTCTTATCCTTAACCTCAAATGGTGGTTCAGATGGTGGCAGGAGTTGAATCATGTTTTTATTCAAGAGTAACTCCAACACTTTTTTTAACGGGTCTTTGAGAGGAGTGAACTTGTCTTCTCTCCTTCGATTGTTATTTTGAGCGTTAGCTCTAGGCTGACCCATTCGATTTTGATTCCTATTATTGTGTCGCTTCGCTGAACCCTAAGCCGGTCCGTTAACGACAATTTCGTTAACCTGACCGGGAGCTTTCCCCTTGTCATTGCTCTTATTTTTATTTTGGGGAGTCGTGATGGGTTTGTTATCGGGCCTAGTACTAAGGGGTGTACCTCTCGCCCTTTCAAGTTGCACCACCCACTCGATCATGGAGTCGAAAGAGTGGGGGATAAGTCCCTGGCTAAAGAAGGTCCTGTATTCAGGGGCCGCATTTTCTAAGGCCATGGAGATTTTGACTATGTCTGTAAGTGGACATTCGATGACTCGCATCTCTGCCTCACGGATTCGACCGATAAATTCCTCGAAGGATTCTCTTGGGTTTTGTTTGAATGCACTGAGCTCGCTCAGGGAAAGAGATCTTGGCGTCGACCCACTGTAATGAGAGACGAACTGGTTGAACATTTCATCTGGAGTTATGTGTGGTTGAGCGGTCATTATCCTTCAATACCATTTTAAAGCCTCACCGGTCAAAGTTTGTGAAAACCAAGCCTTCAATTGGTTAGGCCTGTCTCACAAGGCTCGGACGGAGAGGAGGTACGTGTTGACGTGAATATCTGGGTCACTCTTCCCATTGAATTTTTTTTTAAACTCTGGGATGACGAACCCAAGGGGAAGGTCTTTCATGCCTCCAAGGGCCTCATGAACATAAGCCTTTGGGGATAGGATTTCATGCATATCCCTCCTTACAAGCATATCTTGTATCACTTTTAAGGTGCCTTCTTGTTGGGTATTCGGCATGAGAGTAGGCCCACTGGTCGATAGGTTTCCAAGTGTAGATTGGTAAGTTGAGTAGATGTGGGATTGTATGGGCCTGAGGTTGATGGGTCGTGGTCACGGGGACAATTTAATACATTTGTGCCTGAGGGGCGTACTGACCCATAGGTGTCGCCACCGGTTGGGGAAACTACACGGTTGGTTGGACCGGATACACAGGAGGGACCGATTGAAGAATCAGTTGACTCGGCTGTGCTATGGGTTGACCTATGCTATTAGGTTGGTTTTAAATCGACCCATGAACTGGGGCATGAACTGTGTAACCTAAGTCAACTAGACTTTTGATGGTAGCCTGGATTCCTATCTCGCCTAAGGGTTAATCTAGATTGATGCGTCAGTTGCGTATAATGTTCAAGATATCATGGGATGTGCTATGGTGGCTCAAGGTTGGGTTAGATCCCCAAGACCTAGATGGTTCTTGATTTTGAGACCATTGAGCCCCAGGGTTATCTTGGTGCAACTTCTAAGCATCATTAGATATAGCATGAACTTATTCCCTCGCACGACTCCTACTTAAGTGGCCTAAGGTCACACGACTCCTACTGTGGCTACGTAAGGCTCCCTGTAGGACAATGCTAGGCCGAACCCCCTGGCTGTTCAATGTTTTTCGGGCGGAGGCAACTTTTCGAACCATATAGAGCTCAGGGTTAGGAGTGGATCCTTAGGACTAGACTTCTAATTGAATATCTGGATGATGGATAATGGATTGGCCCAAGTTCTGGCCGTAATCCCAAGGGATTGCGGCATACTGGTCCCTAGGTTTGGGAAGGTTCAGTTTAGAGTCAGTCGTGGAGTGATCATCATAATCGCCTTGGGTGACTGACATGGTGATCGCCCTTGGCAGGGTTCTAGAATCAGACTTGGGCAAGATCTAGACTCGATGGCCTAGGGTAGACGTAACCTAACTCTAGGGGCCAACCTTGAGTGACAACTAAGCTAAAGTTAGCCTGGAATCTATACTCAATGAGTTTTGGTTTAGACTCTGAACTAGGGTAAGCCTAATACAACCCTAGAGGTAACTCTATGCTTAGACCTATGCTAGAACCTAGACAAAGATCTAGACAAGGTAAGTCCGAGTCTCGGTGCGGGCCAAAAGTGGGTCAAAGTTCGGACTGGGTGCAAACCTGGTCTGGACTTGGACTGAGCTAAGTGCAAGCCTAGGCTTGGACCTAGAGGGTAATGATAATCAGACCGAGTGTGGCCCCGACTAGATCAAAGATGGTTTAGGTACGAACCCTTCGCTTGGACCAAAAAGGGGCCTAGGTTCGAACCTGGGTGTGAACTTGGATCAAATCTGGGCTAGGCTGGGTATAAGCCTGAACTTGGACCCAAAGAGTTTTAATGATCAGGCCATGTATGGACCTGGACTATATCAAAGATGAACTAAGAACGAGCCTTCGACTTCGACCAAGAGGGGCCTAAGTTCGGACCAAGGCGAAACTTGGTTAGAACCTGGGCTAGGATGAGTACAAGTCTGAACTGGACCCAGAGGGTTTAGCTCCGACCAAAAGCAGATTCGGGCTGAAACCCAAGATCAATAAGCAAGAAAGCACACGAAAGCGTTTTACGTAGTATAGTACTATATCTAGGCTTGACTTGAGAGTGGGTTTTTAACTACTGAAATGCGACTAGGCTGATATAAGTCCCTTCATAGGTCCTGGCCTCCTGTTATAGGATTTTGTCAGGTCTTACGCTACGCGGAATTGCATTGAGGCAAAGAATTACGGAGGGGCGCTCACAGTTAAAGTTATGTGAATCCCAACCTCCTCGACTCTCAAAGTTGGGTTCCCCTCACCCCGTTAACGAAGATTTTGGGGTTTTCGAAAAATTTGTTTTCTGGTTTTTCGAGATTCCTGGTCGGTGTGTGCTAGAGTGTGTAAAGAAGCATACAAATGAAGATAAAGTCAAGCACACAAGCACACAATAAGAAAGAAAACAAGTGAGCGCTCGGCGCCTATCGCACCTAGCGATGCATGCTTCGAGGCGAAACTCGCTCAAGGCACAATATAGGTGGAGGGGTGAGGAACCCCTAAGAATGTATGGTCAAAGCAGTGAAACCAGGCACAATTCGTGCAAAGTCGAGTGTGACCCAAGTCGAGGATGACTCGAACGGGACACGGTTCTGGGAAGGTGCAAGCAACCCTCAATCAGTTTTTCGTTTCGTATTTTTTATATTTTTTTCTTTTAAATTTTTTTATTTTAAATTTTATGAAAAACAACTAAACTAAGCATGATGAAATCAGGGAAAACAGGAATTAACTAACTAGAATGAAATCAAAAAGTCAAGAATAGAGCAGACCTACCTGAAGCAAAATATGTTTTTGGTATTTTTAAAATTTTTATTTTAAGATGAAATTTTTTTGAGCAGTCACAAGAAAGGCCCTAGAATAGATCTGAAAAGTTTCAAAGGAATATAAAATGTTTTGGTTTAGGCAACAAAAAGCGTGTCGCCTGAGCGGCAGTAGTAGTGTTGCCTATGTAAGCTAGTGTGTTGCCCAGAAAAAATAGCTTTTTAACTTGTTTTATATATTTTTATTATATATCTTGATGAAATAATTGCAATGTCAACTTGGAGAAACAGAAAAAATAATTTTTTTGATGAAAGTAAATTAATATAGAGTGAAGAGAGAAAGACACAAATAGGATTGAAAAATATTTTTTTGTATTTTTTAAAAATTTTAATTTGACCAAAATTATTTTCCAAAGTTGAAAGAAATCCTCTGGAACACTAGTGCAAATTATCAGGAGAATATAAATTGTTTTGGTTTGGGCGACTCAAAGCGTGTCGCCCGGGCGGCACTACTAGTGTCGCCCAAAAAACGTATTTTTTTTATATTTTTTATTGTATATATTGGTAAAATAATATTAATATAAACTTGGAGAAATAGAAAATAAAATTTATTTTATGAAAATAAATTTAAATAAAACAACAGAAGGGAACTGCAAATCTAATAGAAGAATATTTGTTTTTGTATTTTTAAATATTTTATTTTGACCTGAAACCTTGAGAAACGTCACAAAATAGTACCTAGAACATTCCTACAAATTTTCAAAAGATTATGAGATTTTCGAAATTTTGATGCTCTGATCACGCTCGATTTGCCCCTATGGTGGGTGCCAAACTATTTACAGCGCAAAATTGAAACGAATTGCGGATGAAGATCACTCCGATATGACAATTTAAACTGATAAATGAAATTAAAATCAATGGTCGAGAATGTGAGAACAATCGAATTCAGATCTGAGGCCAGATCTGCCCAGAAAATGAGCAGATCTGCTCTCAGATTTGTGGCAAAGCCAGCTCGATCAAAAGCATTTAAAATATGATTTTAAATCAAAATAACTAAATTCAGATCAAAATTAAGTGAAGAAAACAAAAGAAATAATACTAAAAGGAGAAGAAATGTTATCGGATCGGGCCGGATGTCCCTGGCTTCTCGAGCCTTTAGGGCTCGCCCGTATCAAAACCGGTTCCTCTTTTCCCTTCTGCAGTAACTCTCTGGGATGGTTGTACCCTAACTTCAGATCTAGGGTAAGTTTAGGTTTGAGGTGTAGAGCATGGTAAAGGTTCTCTCTGTATCTCTCTGGTTTTTCTTTTCAGCCTAAAGTTTCTAAAGTCTATCTGGTTTCTCAAAGTCTTCTAGAGTTTTTGTTCCAACCCACCTCAAATGATCCCAACATGGTTTTTATCAACGAGGGATTTTTTGGGGCAGAGTTATCCCTGTAACCAACCAATCCCTAGTCAAACTAATTTAAATTTTAAAAAGTTAGAATTTTGGGAGGTGCGGATTTGAGTGGCACGCTCTGTGTCGCCCAAGGCTGGGCGGCACGAGTCTTGTCGCTTGGGCGGCACGCTTCGTGTTGCTTGGGCGTCACGCTTCGTGTCGTACAGACCAATTTTTTTCAAAATTGAGAATTTTTACTTTTGGCGTGTCCCTCAGCCTCTTGTGAAGCTCTCGGAGAAAATTTGGGTCAAAATAGATTTTTTTACTATTTTTAAGATTTGTTTTAGTAAAACAAGGTATTTACAAAAATCTAGGTCAAAACAGGGTTTCTGCAAGGTTCTGGGTAGGCAAACTGGTTCCGGATCACAAGGTAGACGATGTGAACTATGGATTTGGGTTTACTAGGTTAAGTGTGGTCCTAAGGGTTCAGAAAACTATAGAATTTGCTAGATTTGAAATGCGGTGTCTACACCTATCCCTCGAAGGACAGGAGTGCCAATGAAGGGCAACTGTAGACACCCCATTTTACAACAAGCAAATTAAATAACTTTCCTAACCTCAGACAACCTTTAGAATACTACTATTCCATAAAATCCTGAACCCTAGAACACTATAGTCCATGGTCAAGATCTTGTGATTCAATATCCTGACAACTCACTTATTTTGGAAATAATTCAAGGAAAAATAGCAAAACATTGTATTTTGATCTGATTTTTTGTATGCAATCACTAAAGAGCATTTAAAACACATCGGAAGTAGAAAATTCTAATTTGGGTCTAAGATGCAAATAGGTCAGATGGTGCATCTTCAGTGGCAACCCTATAACCCCCAGATGGTGCATCTTCAGGTCTTGCACCATTTTCTTGAAATCAACCTGTTCGAAAACCCCAATCTCCTCTTGTGGTTGTGCTAACCCTACTCATGGGCTGTTGGTTTTCAATCGTCAAAGCACGTTGATAGGCTTTTGAAACAGCCTATAAAGGGTGTAGGCTTAGGATGTCCTGAATTGATTGGCATAGTCCGGCTTTGTGTCGGTCAATCGGTTGCTCTTAAGTCTCAAACAAGTTATTTCCGTACAACTAGTTGATGGAAGTCCCTAGTATAATAATCAACGAATCGCCATGCTTGTCGAAGGGTATGAAGTTGTTGAAACATTATCTAGGTGTAGTTAAATGGCAAGATCTACTCCTTTAACGTTTTTTTCATCTTTTTCCAATCAAAGATTTTTTACTTTTTATGTCTTTCTCGAACCTTTTTTGAATTCTTCCTACCAAGCTGATGCACGACCCTTAAGCTTAATGGCCACGAGTTTAACTTTCCAATCATTCGGCACATCCTTGTATTCGAAGATGCACTCTATAGTATCATCAAACCAATCGATAAAGTCTTATGCCTGCAATCCTCCTGCAAACTCTGGTAGATTGACTTTAATACCTAAATCTCAACATTTGCTCTCCACTTATTCGCAATTGAAAAGATGCAACACGCAGGTCCTCTATCAACGGCGACACGGTGGTGCTTTAGCATAAATCACTTTATTTTTCCATTTGTGAATAGGAATTCTAAGATCACACGGTGGTGCTTTAGCATAAATCACTTTATTTTTCCATTTGTGAATTGGAATTCTAAGATCACACCCCTTTTTGGTGCTTTTGACCTACAAAGTTCGTTTTGGACCAGCTTCTTCTCCCTTTGCTCCTAAAGCAAGAGAAAAACAAACGAGGTGAATATATATATATATATATATATATATATATATATATATATAAAAGGAAAAGTGGGTCAGACAAAAGCACACAAGCCCCTCAAGTTTCTTTTCTACTTTCTCACGCCGCTAGTCGGTCCATTAGAGAGGAGGAAAAAACATTAAATTTTCAGTGGGACCTCCAATTATCGGCTTTCCCATCGAACCAAAGCCCTGGTGTCGGCCATTAGCAAAGCCCAACTAAATAATTTTTTTGTATATTTTTTTAAGAAAAGAGTTTATATAGAACTGGCTCTAAACAATCAAATTATAGTGCACTTTAAAAAAATTCTTTAAAAGAAGGTTTTTTACGGTCAAATATCTACAAATTGATCATCTCAACATCAAGATGCATGAACATCAAAAAAAAATAGATTTCAAGTTTTAGAAATAGTGTATATTGTAATGCATTTTTGGACCGTCAATTTTCAAGATTTTCAAGTTTTCATAGATCTTCTCTATCTACACTTTTTTTTATGCTTAAAATTTTCTAGTTAGAGATGAAATATTTTAAGGCCATCAAAAAGATTTCCAATACTGAAACCACATTTTACTACACTATCTGAAGGTGTGCTTTACTTTGATTGTTTAGAGCCTCAGCTCTATACAAACCGTACCCTATTTTCCATGAAAGTGATATTCTCCAACACTCCCTCTCCATCACCGTCAATCTTTGGAATAGATGGTATGATCCATCACCGTCAATCTTTGTAATAGATGACAAATAAGCCAGCATCCGTTGACGTTTTCCCAGAATTTTACGCATATTTGATCCATGGGAGTATGAGTTCTTGATAATCCTTACAGCCATTTTAACACTTTTCCATTTATTAATTCAGGTGAGCCCAAGCACCCCAAACCAGACAACCTCATGGAAAGTTGAACATTTTCCGGGATGGGCAACTGCGTATGGCGAGGGTTCACAGGGGACTGCCAAGCCATAAAGGTGGTAACAGCCAGTGGCGGAATAATGGAACTGTACGGTCCCATCACCGCCGAGTGCATCACAAATGAGTTCCCCGGCCATGCCCTGTTTCGCCGACACATCCTCTGCCAACCTCTCCTTCACAGTGAGGAGCTCATTGGAGGAGAACTTTACTACCTCCTTCCCCTCGATCGCCAGAATGGTGGAGCCTCCAGAGCAGAGAATCCTGCAGACGGTGACGTGCCTTCGGAAAACGTTTCTGGCGCACCATATAGGATGTCTTTCGATAGCCATGGATTGGATATGCTACCAAGGGTGTCAAGTCATGTGCTGAGTAGGTGGAGAAGGCCAGGGATGGAGGTGTTTCCGGTTTCTCAGACCACCGGAATATGGAAGGTCCGACTCGTTATCAGTCCCGAGCAATTGTCGGAGATCTTATCCGAGGAGTCGCACACTGAGGCACTGATTGAGAGTGTGAGGACGGTGGCAAAGTGCGGGAGTGGGTTCCCTTCTGCTGCGAATTCCGACCAGTGGAGTCTGTCCAGCAGCTGGAAGCAGGCGTCGGCCGAGAATTTAGTTGAGCGTGGAAGTTTGTAGGGTTTTATCGTGTAAATCTTCAAATTTAATGCGTAGAATGCTTCTTCTTTCCCATATATTCAAAGAAGGTTTTGTTTGTCGTATCATCTTCATCATTTTAGCTTTTTTTCCGGTTAGATAAAAATAGTTTACACGAGAAATTATGTCAGCTCCAGTAAATGTTTCGCGAGCTGAACGATCTATCATGGTTAAGCTACACAGTGGAAAAGAACTAGCAGATTTTCCACGTATGGTGCATACAAGTGTTCGGAAACTTGACTCGGCCTGGGTACTCGGCCTTTTGGGCGAGCCGAGTGACTGGACTGTCTGGATATGCATGGCCTAAAAAATTAAACAAGAAAAGAAAATATTTCAAATAAACTAACCAAACATCATTTGATTGTATTTAGAGTTAATAGAAATTATTAGTATGTGAAAAAAGAAAAAAAAAAACATAAAATATTGACTATTGCCAATTTTATTTAATATTTCATAAAAAATTAAAAATATAAAATATCCCAAATTATCCTAAAACCTATCACAATCATGTAAAAATATTTCTAAGCAATATATTGTTTATTTCTATTCTTTTTACTAGACTTTAAACTTTTTTTTTTTTTTTTTTTTTTGTTGGGGAGTTGAAAACCGCCCCAAACTCACCTTGCGACTAGGGTGAGCCTGACTGACTCGGACAAGCGTGGTACATAACATACTACTCGATATATTGTTATTATTCACACCATATCAATTCTCTTCCGAAATCCTAAAATAGTATAACCTGAACCAGTTGTTGGCCACGCCACTAATCCTATCGGCCACTTTTGTAAAAGAATGATTTCCATGTACCATACTTAAAGTTCGCCAAAAGATATTCTGCTCCCTCAGGAGCATAATGTTGATTTATTCCCTTGGGTAAAACCCAGATACAATAAATTGTAGAACTCAAAAATTGGGGATGAACCACTTCAATCCATATATTGACCCTAGAAAAAACATTTCTCTTGTACCCTCTAGGCATTTGAAAAAATAATGTTTAGAGATTAATATACGATCATTCAAATTTTAGATGGCGAGATCTAAATGTTAGAAAACTCAACTTTCAAAATTTTCTTTTACAAACAATAATTTTGCAATTTTTAAATAATTTCCAAAATTTCAGATTGAAAAAATCCAACAAGATCTCTGACCGAGAAAGTACGAGTAAACTATGCTCCAGGAAGCATAATTTATGTCCTTTAATATTGCATGCAGCAACTAAGTATAACCGCATAAAGACCACCGCAAATTTTGGAACTTTGGATTTTGTTGGAGAAAATACAAATTCGGTCAAGACATTCAGAACTTTAACGTAAATGATACCAGAAAAAAAGATAAAAGGAATTTACACAAATAATTCGGGATGAGTAGGAAAATTATGGATTAGTAATAAACCTAAAAAGAGGCCAGTATTTTCCACAACAATAAAAGCTTCAATACCCGAAACTAAGAGGGGGACTAAAGAAATAAGCCCGTAATACATGCCCCAAGAATGTGTACTCCATGAATAAGGTTAAAGAAGAGCAAGGATGTGTGTGCCATATACTAAATTTTCACGCCTAGACTGTGGAAATGTCTAGTGTACGGTAACACTGTTAAGAAGGTCAAAGATGCCTCCAATCCACATTCGAAGAGGATCCATAATGGGGCACAAAATTATGGACGCTAATTGATGGCCCCTTGGAGTTAATGATCCATCGATTTTTTACCCAAGATTTCTACTTTTTCATAATTAGCACTCATGATGACATAGATGAAGTCCTCCGAATATCTAATTCAAATCACAATTTTAAAAGGTTTAGGTCTTAAGTTTGGAAAACTATGGCGAATTGATCACAAATTTTTTGGAAAGGTCAGACCCAATGTTTGAAAAAATGAATCGGAGACTCAAAACGCCTTTTTCGAAAATCGATTCGGATCAGTGAATTGACTGGATCGACTTAATGTGGCATAAAAAAAACATATTAAAAAATCACTACAATTTTATACAAATCTTCTTTCTTATGCTTTTTAAATTGGATAGTAGAGTATTAGTATTTTAATGAAAATATAAATACTGATAACTTGTTTCATGTCCAAATTTTTGTTGACTACTACATTTATTTCATAATCAAAATGAAGTTTAAAATACAACTCATTGCAATAAATTGATATTTTTTAATGATTTTTTATATATTTTTATAATCTCCATTACTGCTAATGCTTATAAATGTAGGGAATCTTGCGTACTTATTTCTTATTTTTCTCTTTTCCTAAAAATTATTTTATTGAATTTCTTATTTCTATCCATATTTTTTTTATAATGAGATTGCATAAGTCTAAGGAACAAAGCCTTTCAGCACTTTTTTCTCCTTTTTTTTTATGGAACTCCTTTGTTATGTTATTTTAATTTTCTAAATTTTTTTTTACTCCGTTTTAACTTGATCATTTCTTTTTGTAAAGTACTTGGTTAAAGTGAAGCATAATATGAGAGTTGTTTTCTCTTTCGATTGGTTCAGGGGAGAGAGATAAAACTGGATCTGAGAGACTGAAAGAGAATAGAATTGGAGAGAGCAAGATTTGAAAGGGGCTGTGAGAAATATTGCACTAAAATTAATAAAAGAAACAACTTGGAGACAACAAGGGGAGGCAGGGAATGATGATAAATATTTGTATAGAGAAGAATAAATATCTTCCTATTGCTTTACACGGTCTTTTATAAGTTACAAATACAATATTCCAATATTTGTGGAATTTGTAGAGATAAGAAGTCATGCCAATATTTGTGGGATTTGTGGAGATAATAAACTATAAAAGATATAACCTACAACGAATATACACGGTTTAGTCAAACCATGTGTTTAGCTAAGAACAAATCTTCCAATACTCCCCCTCAAGCTGAAGCATGAATAGAGATAATCCCCAACTTTCCAACAGGATTATTGAATCATTCCCGACCGAGGGATTTTGTAAAAATATCTACCAATTGATTGGAAGTGTGGATATATACATTCCGAAGTAGTCAAGAGGTGATCTTGTCACGAACAAGATGACAATCTAGTTTTTACATGCTTTGTTGTTTCGTGGAAAACTGGATTGGCGGCAATGTGTGGAGCAACTTTGTTATCGCAAAACATCGTGGTGGCTGTAAGTGAGAAATTCCAAGATCGTTGAGCAAATATTTTAGCTAACTTAGCTCACATCTTTGAAGTGCCATAGAGCGACATTCTGTTTCAATAGAAGATCAAGAAATTGTGTTTTCTTTCTTGGTCTTCTAAGAAATTGGGCTATCACCAAGCAGAGTACAATAACTACTGGTAGATCACCGAGTCATCAGGCAGCTAGCCCAATCGAAATCACAATATCTTGTCACCTAAAGTTTATTGAAGGAAGAAGATAATAGAATGCCAGATATCAAAGTAATCATAAGGTTGCATCAAGATGAGGTTTTCGCGGGCTTTGCATAAACTGACTAAGGATATGGACACTGAAAACAATGTACGAGAGAGTAATAGTCAAATATATCAGTTTTCCAATGAGCCTCCTATAAGAAGAGTCTTCAAGAAGCTCTCCATCAGTAGAATTTAGCTTTAGGTTCTTGTCCCATGGGAAACTCTGAAGGCCTTTTTCCAAGTATGCCCATGTCCTAGAGTATATCTAATGTATACTTCCGCTAGCATAGGGAAAGACCTTTACTAGACTTGGTCACTTCTATTCCAAAAAATTATTTGAGTGGACCCAAGTCTTTGATCTGAAATCGAGACCGAAGAAAGCATCTGATATAGCAATTGGGTGGGATCGTTCCCAGTAATCAGTATATCATCAATATATATAAGGACATGAATGCATTTTCCACCATATTGTTTGTTAAACAAAGAGTCATCAACTTTAGACTGACGAAAATCTGCATCTTGAAGAGCTTGAGAGAGTTTAGAGAACCAATTTAAGGATGCTTGTTTGAGTCCATATAAGGACTTTGGTTGCTTGGAAACTCTGTTCTTCCTGTGTTTGGCAATCCAGGAGGAATTTGCATGTAAACTCATGCCTGCGAATCTTCATGAATGAAGGCAGTATTCATGTCCAATTGGTGTACAGACCAGTGTTGTATGGCTGCTATAGCTAAGAGACATCGCACGGTGACTAACTTAGCCACATGTATGAGTGTTTCGTGATAATCTAGACCCTCAATCTGGGTATAACCTTTGGCTACAAGCCTTGCCTTGTAGCATTCAATAGATCCATAGAGATGAACTTAATTTTACAAACCCATTTGCAGCCAATCAAATTCTTGCTAGGGGGAAACTTGGTCATAGTCCAAGTATGACTTTCCTTGAGTGTCGGTATCTCAGTAGACATTGCATCTCACCAATCAAGTGATTTCACAGCATTTTTAAAAGATGTGGGGTGTAGTGGTTGAAGATAAAGCTCTAAGATATGCACGGTAAGATGGAGACATATGATCATAAGATAAAAAACTAGTGAGTAGATGAACAATACCAAGTAAAACGAAAGTATGTGGTTGTGTAATAGTTGGAGCAGCAGCTGTGGAACAATGATATTGTTGCTGATATGGTGGGGGATGGGTATGTCTAGTGGATCGTTGAAGAGACTGTGGAGGTGGAGGAGGTGGTGGTGGAAGTGTAGGAAGAGGCAGTTGTAAAAGAGTTGGTGGACTAGTATTAGCCAGAGATGAATGTTCACTCCCTCGGTTGGGGTTAGTTTCAAGCACAGGCAGTACGGACACAAAGGCAATGGGAGAGGAATGTATTTTTCGTGTGTGATATGGAAAAATAGTCTCATGAAATATTACACCACGACTAACAAAAACAATTTTTTGAATTAAGTTAAACGCTCGATCTCCTTTTTGACCAAAAGCATATCAAACGAAAATGCCTGGGAGAGTCGGTGTCAAATATGTGTTTAGTAGTAGAATTGTGAGCATAGCCCAAACATCCAAAGACACATAATTGATTATAACCAGGCTTGGTATTAAAGAAAACTTAATGTGGGGTTTTGCCAGAGAGTAAGTGTAAATGTTGCGATAAGAACACAATCCCCCCAAAACTTTGAGAGGAAGATTAGCTTGAAATTGTAAGGCACGAGCCACCTCAAGAAGGTGCCGGTATTTATGTTTAGCTACTCCATTTTGTTGGGGTGTGGAGATGCAACTATGTTGATGAACAACACCCATGTATTTATAAAGCAGTTGCATTTCTTGAGAAAATAATTCTGTTCCATTGTCAGTTCGAATAGTCTGAATCTGGCAATGAAATTTTGTAAGTACCATAGCAAAAAAGTTTTGAAGATATTGTGTAGCTTCATATTTGAATTTCATCAAGAAAACCCAGGTGCATCGACTAAAATCGTCAACAATAGTGAGGAAATAGTGAGCCCCAGAGAGGGATGCAGTTTAGTAACCATTCCAAATATCACAATGTATCATACTAAAGGCATGCAAGGTAGAAATAGAAATAGAAGTAAATAGCAGTGTTGTCTGTTTATGTTATAGGACAGACAATACAAATGCAATTATTCAAACAAAAAATAGAAGGAAAATTCTTAAAAAAAAAATTTAAATTTGTCAACAATAGGGATGAAATAGTAAGTCCCAAAGAGGGATTCAGTCTGGTAACCACCCCAAATATCACAATGTATCATACCAAAAGTATGGGAGGTAGAAATAGAAATAGATGTAAATAGCAGTCTTGTCTATTTTTTCCATAGGACTGATAGTACAAATGCAATTATTCAAACAAAAAATAGAATGAAAAGTCTTAGCAACCAAATTTAAGCGATTCTTAAAAATGTGGCCAAGCATGTAATGCCACAAGTCAATGGAGGCTGAATGAGAAGTGGGTGGCAAGTGACAGATGATGACTTTGCATGTTTGAGATCGGTGTCAAGTAAATAGAGTCAGACCTAAAATTTCATGTAGGAACAATTGTTTGAACACATTTTTCAACACCTTGGTCCCTGATGCGGAATAAAGAAGAAGCCGGTAAATAAAGTTTGAAAAAATAGTGGAATTTTCAACAGTCTCAGAATAACCTCAGAACTGGTCGAGATCTTCATAAGAAATTCAAAAGGTCACCTGCCATGTTTCGTCGTATTCCAACATGTCTAAGGTAGTGAACACAAAGAAACAATTTCGGAAAAATGACATCTAGCACCCTAAAACTGACCCTTACAACTGGAACTATATTTTTAATGTGTCAAACAACTATAAGATTACTGTCATTGGATCCGGCACATCCGAAAACCCCTATGGGTCAAGTTTCAGCTTAATCAGACACTTCAGCACAAAGTTATGAGCAAAACATTGAGAAGGGGTAGGCCGCACACTATTCTCGTGTGGCCTTTTTCACAGCCACGGGGGATTGTATCTCACCCGTCCTGAGTCAGATCGCGCTCAAATTTTGTGAGCCTTTTTGTCTCGTCAAGATGAGCATTTCAAAAAGGGAGAAAGGCTCGACAGAAGTTGCCGATTCATGAAGACAGTTGGAGAAAATTCAGCAGCGACACGTCTTGCGCGAGCGGCTAAATCACGATGTTTGTAGATCGGATCGATGCGAAACCAATTCCATCGTTGGTGTAAGGTCTAGAGTTACCATTGGTCCGAACTATGTACATGATGAATGGTTCGATTTTGCACACGAAGGAGACAAATTGACTATAAATTCTGGCTGTCGGATTCTAGATTCCGGCCAAAACCCAAAAGATGCAAACTCTTCTTTCGGGCTCCAAATCGCATCTTGTTTATTGCTACACAATCGTGACGGCATGCTCAATGCACTACAACAAAGAAACCGAAGAAAAATATTAAGGAACGAGCACACTATCAATTCAAAATTTTCAAGATTCATACAAATTTCAAGTCTCATGATCATGGCCTAAAAACTTGATCTATGGCTCGAAGTTTGTATCAAATTGCTCGCCATACCAAGCCCTACAAGAAAACAATTATATTTCGATCAAACATGCATCAGAGTAATCCCGGATCAGTCATGAAAGATCACACAAGTTCTTGAGCAGCAGCAAGGGTTATGAAATTCCATATATTCTTAAGAAGGGGCACAACAATCCTTTTGCACCCTATTTTTTTAATTTTCTTTAATTCAAAATAGTTCTAATTATCGTCAATTAGGCTAGTTTTTGGGTATCCACCCATGTTTGGGCCCAATTCTATATAAACAACCTAATTGTAAAGCATGATTGGTTCATTTTACACAATCATCAATAAAGTATTCAATACTTGCTTGAGTTTGTGGGTGTATCTTGAAGAGAGAAAGAGGAGAGAGACGAAAATAGTCGGTACCCCCTCGATAAGGTAAATTTCTATCTCCTCCTCTTTTCTCTCTTATCTTTATCTCTCTCTTTCTCTCTCTTCTTTTCTCTCCCATCTGTATCTATCCCTTTCTCTCTCCTACTTTTATCTTTTCCTCTCTCTCTCTTCCTCCTCTAGTCTATCATGTCTTTCTTTCCTTGCTCCTCTTTCTTTCTCCATTCCCGCATGGTGGACCTATCGTCTGGTGTGATGCCTTCCTGCTCATGAGACATGAACAGTGAGCCGAGCCTTAGCTCGAGTGGCAGGCCAGGCCTCGGTTAAAATTCTCTCCCTTCTTTCTTATGTCACAGACGGCGCAAGCCTATCGCCGTCAGTGCTTTCTCTCCCTTCTCTCTTTTGTCATAGACGGCGCAAGCCTATCGCTGCTTATGCTTTCTCTCTCTTTCTTCTCTTCTGTCACAAATGACGCAAGCTTATCACCGCCTGTGTTTCCTCTCTCTTTCTTCTCTGCAGTCCCAACCGGCACAAGTCTAGCACCGCCTATGTTTTCCATCCTTGTTCTTCTGTCACAGACGGTGGAAACCTATCGCCACCTATGTTCTTTCCCTTCCTCTTTCTTCTGACACAGCCGGTGCAAGCCTATTGCCGCATGTTTTCCTTCTCTCTCTCTCTCTTCTATCCCAGATAGCTGAAGCACATCGCCGCCTGTGTTCTTTTTCTCTCTTCTCTCTTTATGTCACAGCTGGGGGTGGGCCATCATTGTTTGAGTCTTCTCTCTCCCCATCTCATTTCCGTTTGTGTTCTTCTTTTCCTTTCCTTCTCTTTTTTCCCTTCTTTCTATTCTCTTCTTCTTTTCTTATCCTTCTTATTTTCTCTCTCTCTCTGATATATATTCTTTCTTTTATTCTTTCATTGGTTAAGATAGGTCAAGACTTGCCCTCCATGGTAGTCCTGTCGTTTAGCTGTAATGTCATTGTGCCGGTTGGAGTTACTGTGCCTACTTTATCGCCACGACAGACTAGCCATTGTGTCTAGCTAGTCGGTATTGGTACTATCATCTAATAGTAATTTTGTTGAGCCAGTCTGAGTTACTGAGCCTATTTTACTGCCACGCGGGGTCAATTACTTACTTGTTTAGTCATTGTGTCGGCCTCAATGTCTAGTCATATTCTTCTAACCCCAATATTTCTTCTCACATTCTTCTCTTCCTCTTTTTGAAGGTGCACGCCCGTGTACGTTCCCCAAATGCAAGGTGTTGACCCACTTGTCTTGTAACATTTGCCATGTGTGTGTGATTATAAAAATAGAAGAATACAAGCTAAGAGAGGCGATTTCGAACCAGTTCAAGAACTAGAGGGCTTTCTTCGTGATCTAAGAGGGCACTAATGCTAGCCAGCCCGAGTAAGTCTCAAACCCACCTTAAATTCCTCTCTCATTGGTTGGTCCACCTGCCCTTGTTCTTGAGGAAGGTTCTCGAGAGAGTGATATCAAGTCCCGGGTTCCCTTGAAATCGGAGATACGTGTCGTCAGGTCATCTAGATTGGGAGGGCAAGATCGAGGAACCTAACCAGCTTGGCGACTCTACTAGGGGCTTACTAGCCCCTAGTCGGATCGTACTTGTTTGGCTGGTTTCTCCTTTCATTTTTTTTTTCACACTTATGGCTTCTGGGTTCCTTAACCCGTTTATCCGGATCGGGGACTTCCTTATCCCCACATTCGTGAGTGTCCCCAGGGAACAAGTTCTTCCAACTTCGTTCCCAACCTTCCTTTTGAGCAAAGACCCCGCGTCTAGCTCCCAGGTCCTAACCTGGATGGGTGTGAGGTGGGAGTTAAAGGTCCCTCACTCCCCATCTCCTCGCTTTGGTGGAACCTTCGCCAAGGCACCCTGTGTAGGCAACACACACGCCGCCACTCACAGCATGCACCCTGTTACCGACAAGTCACTTGTCGTAGTATTATCAAGATACGTCGAAAGGCTACCCAGTCTTTTGTTGCAAAAGGCAAACAAGTTGTCATTGCCTCTGTGGGTCGCCGTAAGGTCCCCCCCATACTTCTACACTACCACAAGTCTCTATCCCTGAAGGCTCGACACATCACGACGAAGACCCTGGGGCCTACACCTCTTGCACACACTCTAAGGCTCGTGGGCCTCCCACTCGAGCAACATCTCGTGGCAACTCTCGTATTACCCCAAGCCAGTGTCCAGGACTGGGCCTCCTTAGGCTAGGTCTTATACACGCTATGCATGTGTACCCCACCTCTTGGGGCAAAGCCATCTCTGCACCAACCTGAGTACACAGAGGGAGACTTCCTCGGCCTCCAACTCATCACACATTAGCACACCCTGTAAGGGGCAGGCTTCCACCTGTTTCCTTACAGACACCTGCTCCCGATTCTCGACCTCCTAAGGACAGGCAATCTGCTCGAGCCCGAGTTGACCCCAAAGTCGCCCGTGATCCTTCTTCAAGGGGCATACACGCGTCGCCTCCCCAAACTGTTGTTCCCCACTCCCGACTCGAGCGTTGTTGTGAGTCAATCATTCCACTGCCTGCTTCGTCTCTTTCGGGCAAGCACCTCAAACCTTGGTACTCAAAAACCTTCCCCAAGAGTACCGTCTGTATTATCTCGATCATGCCCCTGGAGCCTATAAGAGAGCTTGGGGCAAAGAACTCATAAGAGACCCTGTCGTTCTTCTCCCTCGACCTAGGTTGACTTCAGTCTCTGGCCGTCATCATTTGCCGCACCTGATGGAGATAACTCTCTCTTGCACGAGACGAGCTGACTAGTCGCAGTCTCGTTCACAATCTAACATGAGATCCATCAAAGTCTCAAAGCCAAGCACGACAAGGGTCTAAGAATTCTTACTAGAGAAGCAGTCAAGACAGTTGGGACACCCAGCTCTGACAACCTTCTTCACCACAATCCCTTCTACCCTCTTCGAAAGAAAAACCTTAAAGAATTGGAAAGAGAATCTTGTGTCGTGGTTAATGTCGTTGAAGATGACCCGACCACCCAGCAGCCACGGTCCCAAGACTGTCGAGAACCAGTCCTTACCCTCTCAACATATAAGAGTCAGGTCCAGTCGGGGCATGTTGATCCCCTACTGATTGACATGTCGCGTGCGACTCGCCAGGCACGAAAGCCTTCGATTGCATCTAAGCCTGACCTCCTTAGAGAAACAGTCAGCATCATGGTTATAAATGAACCTGCCGACTCTCAGGAGGCCTGTATGGAATGGTTTAAACAAATGGTCCAAGCTATGATGGACAAGATCGACCGTATGGACGTCACACGACACTCGGTTAACCTTGAGGTCAATTCCCATCATTCGGAAGATGAGCCTCCCAGGCAGCCTCCTCCTCCTGCCTCACAGGACCATTATGTCCCTCACCCCTTCTCTCAAGCAGATATTGATGCTATGGTAACTCACAGTCTGAAGAATAGGCAGATCGTATGCGTACAGGGCGCGACGCTTTACCACAAGTCGTACCCTTCTTATATTGATCAGGTTCCCTTCCCCTAGGACTATAAGAAAGTGAATTTTCTTTGCTTCGATGGAACAACATCCCCTCGTCAGCATATCTCCCATTTCCAAGTAGTATGTTGATGGATAGAGGCTGACGGGAGACTCCTTCTTCGTCAGTTTGTTGAAACCCTTGATGGCCCTACCTTCCAATGGTACACTCGACTGCCTCCAAACTCAATACGTACTTGGGAGGAGATGGAGAAATTGTTCCACCAGCATTTCTATGAGGTCGAGAGTGAGGTCCAAACCATTGAACTTCTCACCTTGACCCAGGAGCTAGATGAATCGGTGAATAAATTCATATCAAGGTGGAGAGATATGGCAGCTCACCATCCCAATCCTATGGTTGAGAAGGAGGCAATTCAAACCTGCGTTCGAAATATGCGACATGAAATTGCTCTGCATGTTGAGGCCTCTAACCCAACCTCCATGTCAGATCTAATCTCTATGTAGGTTTGCATAGAGATCTTGTCACGCCATCATAATGGGTCATGACAACAGTCTTCAAATTTGACGAACAATCAGGGCAATGGTAATTCTCGAACCAACCAAAAAAACGGAGTGATCAATGCAGCTGTCACAATAAATGTTCCAAAAAAGGTCACCTCCCAAACTTTGGACCTCTCCAAAGCTGTGGGCATAGCAAAGACAACACCTCAAGCACGCAAACTGTAGCAGTCATATTATCAGGTGCCTCCACCCGTGAACCTTAATCGAAGTGAATATTGGATCGCCCATTAGAATAAAGTTTATCCCTTTGAAAAGGAATTGGTGCCTGTATTGCTCCAACTACTGCTTGAGCAGAACATGATTGAATTATCTGAGAGCAAGTTTCATGACCAAGATGGTATTGATACGCACGCAAAACACTGTGCCTATCATTGAAGGGTAAATCACCCCACGGATGACTGTTATACACTTAAAGACCTCATCAAGGGTTTGATCTAGAAGGGTCAAATTAAGCTTGAGGAGCTCAAGAAGGGGTTCGGGGCAACAGAAGCCTCTCACATAGTGACCGTCGATGAAGAAGACGTTGCGCCTAATGTCCTTCGAGCCTTCTTTGTCACGATGCTTCAACTAGGCCACATCGCACCAAAGCCAGCAAGGCAACTCAAGCACCTTGCTAAGGGAACAGAGAACCAGTGGTAATCGTACCATCAGATATGGGGATATGATCTGAGTGAATGCTTCAGTTTTTATGAGATAATCATGAAGAAAATACAGGAATGCCATGAATCTTGTAACCTTCCACAAGGGGACCCCCAGATCACAGCTCCACCGGTGCAAGAGCACCTCCCAACACAAGACCTAATTAATGATGATTCAGATCCTATTGAACCCTCAACTTCCCAACCATGGATAGTCCGTTGCCGACTTTGCAGGATTTCATCCTTGACGCAATCATCCTTCCCCCTTCAGACACCCCAGGGTCATCCCTCACTCAACACACGTCCAATGAGGGTGATGACGTTAAAAGCACTCTCCAACTTTCTAAGAAGGAGAAAGACCTAAAAGACTCCCTGCACACGTCAAATTCTGATGATGACGTAAAAAGCTGCCCAAGTAGGTCCAACGACTTTAAATCCCCCTCACTTACTAACTCTTCTTCTTCATCATCTTCCCCCTCCTCCTCTTCGGTGTCTCCTATAGGTACAGCCTTGCAATGTCCAAACTTCGACGCCCTTGATCGAGAATTTGAAGGAACAACATAAGCATGACGCAACAGAGGCGGCTGAGAAAGACGTTAGCCCAGGCAGCTAGATTCTTAACAGTTGCTGACGCCCTGGCGGCTCAAGCTCGGTCTGAGCCATCTTCCTCTGCTGGAAAGCGCAGGAGGTCCAAGCCAAAGAAACCCCAATGGCCCCCTGAGCCGGACTTTGAGCATATACTAAGAGAATCTAGAGGGCAGAGCTTCTATTCTCGGGAAGCTTGCCACATGATACAAGTCCGTGAAGTATCAGCTTGTCTAGACCAAGCACCACCAACACCCAGTCAAGAATCAGATAATCCCTACGAGGGTGTTTCTCAATTCCTCTGTAACCTTCAAACTAGTCTTCTACAGCCTGATATGCTTGAAGACGACCCCTCTGCTCCTCAATTCAGGGAGGGTACGAAAATCATGACCTACATTGAAACCTTATTGGAAGTAGAAATGTTGGGATCGTGGGCCTCTACATTGAAGTTAATGGGAAATCCTCTGAGGATAATGACAATGAGTTGTAAGAAGCTCTAGAAGAATGGAAAGAAGGCAGCCAAGCCACAGCCAATGAACTCGAAGAAATAAACCTTGGAGAGGAAGCTGATCCTAGGCCTACCTTCATTTCGGTAAACATGTCTCCAGAGGAGAAAATGGATTTCACTGCCCTTTCACGAGCAAATCAAGATGTCTTTGCTTGGCATTACCATGAGATGCTTGGTTTAGATCCCCAAGTTGCCGTTCATCATCTGGGCATCGGTTCGACCATCAAACCCATCAAACAAAAATCAAGAAGGTTCAGGCCTGATCTTGAAATGCAAATAGATGCTGAGATAACCAAACTTACGCAAGCAGGCTTGATCCACGAAGTCCAGTACCCAAAATGGCTAGCAAATGTTGTGCAAGTCAAGAAGAAAAAAGGTCAAATAAGGGTCTGCATTGACTTGCACGATATCTATACCACTTGCCCCAAGGATGACTTTCTGTTGCCATTTACAGAAATTCTCGTTGACTCCACAGCTCACTGTCAGATCTTCTCTTTCATGGATGGATTCTCTAGGTACAACCAGATACAGATGGCTCTAGAAGACGAGGAAGCCACCGCGTTCCTGACTCCAAAAGGAGTCTTTCGCTATACAATGATGCCTTTTGGATTGAAGAACGCCGATGCAACGTATCAGAGAGCAATGACGACCATATTTAACGACATGATGGACAAGGAAGTCGAATGATATGTCGATGACTTGGTGGTGAAATCCAAGGAGAAAGAAGCTCACATGAAATATCTTGAAAAGGTGTTCGAAAGATTATGCCTTCATCAACTCAAAATAAATCTGCTGAAATCCACCTTTGGTGTGAATTCTGGAAAATTCTTGGGTTTCACTGTAAGACACTGGGGATTGGAGGTCGAGCCAGTTAAGATCAGGGCGATCCAAGAAATACCGCCACCCACCACACTACGAGAATTATGGTCCCTTTAAGGGCAACTTGCTTACATCCGCAGGTTTATCTCAAACCTCTCGAGTCGTTGCAGGACTTTCACACACCTGTTGAAGAAGGATACCCCATTCATCTGGGATGACGTGTGTCAGGCAGCACTTGATGACATCAAGCAGTATTTTCTCAATCCTCAAATGCTTTCTACACTAGTGTTGGGAAGACCACTTATCTTGTATGTGACCACTTTGGACTAGTCGCTTGGAGCATTATTAGCACAAAGCAATGATGAAGGTAAAGAGACCGCGCTATATTATCTCAACCGTAAGAAGCAAGGGGCTGAGAAGAATTATCCCTATTGAAAAGATGTGCCTTGCTCTGATCTTCACAGTACAAAAATATTGTCATTACTTGCTTGGTCATGAAGTGAAACTTATATCAAAAGCAGATCCTATAAATTTTCTCATGACACGCCCATGCATGTCAGGATGTCTTGCTAAATGGACATTATTGCAAATGGAATTCGACAGCACGTATGTCTCACAAAAGGCCATCAAGGGCCAACCCTAATTGATTTTCTCACAACACACCCCGTACCGATGGAATCTCCTTTATCAAGTGTTCTCCTTGTTGAAGAAGTATTCTATGCAAAACTTACTCACGCGTGGGATATGTACTTTGATGGAGCCTTCTAATTCAATGGAGGAGGTGTCGGAGTGGTATTCCTGAGTCCGAAAGGAGGAGTATTCCTTTCTTTCTCTCTTACCGAAGCCGGTTCTCATAACGAGGCAAAATATCAGGCCCTTATAATTCGTTTGAAGATAGCCTTCGATCTAAACTTGGAATAGCTCAAGATCTATGGCGATTTTGAGTTGGTTATTCAACAACTCAAAGGAATATATGACGTAAGAAAGGACACTCTCAAGCCTTATCATGATATTGCAAACTCATATATGGCCCAATTTGAGGACATATCCTTGAGTCACATCCCTAGGAGGCTAAACTCGCAAGTTGATGCACTTAGAAAACTCGAGGCTACAATTCAATTATCCATATTAGGACCCACGTTGTCTGGGTGGCATAATGGAGACACATTGAACTAAGCACCGAGGTAGATGGGGATGATGAGAGAAATCCCTTCCCCGACTGCCCTCCTTATCCATTCGGAGCTCAAGACTGAACAAGAAATGTCATGGAGTCAAGGAGCTAAGGTTCGAAACCAAGAACCATAATTCTTCAACCCAATATGCGTGGAAGTCGAGCAGGTAAAAGATTGCAGAGAGCCCATCACTAGATTCCTAAAACATGGTAGGCTCCCAGAATATCATGCCGAACGCACCAGTGTACATCGAATGTCTACCAAGTATGCCCTCCTTGAAGGAGATGCTCTCTTCAGATGGTCATTTGACGGTATTCTTCTTAGATGTGTGGACGTGCAAGAGGCAAATAGGGTGTTGGAAGAAGTACACCCAGGCATTTGTGGATTACACCAATTTGATCCTAAGCTCGATGAACGGATCCGCAGATTGGGGTATTATTGGTCTTCAATGATTATTGATTCCTTAAACTATGTTAAAAAGTGCCAGGTGTGCCAAATACACTCAAGTCTTCTTCACCAGCCTCAAGAACCCCTACACCCTACAGTGCCATCATGGCCCTTTCCACAATGGGGTATGGACATTGTAGGGCCTATTGACCCTCCTTCTGCGATGGGTCATGTCTTCATTCTAGCGGCAAAGAACTATTTCTCTAAGTGGGCTGAAGCGGTCCCCCTTAAGCAAGTTCCTAGGATTATAATAGCTAATTTCATGCAACGTCACATCATATATCGATTTGGAGTTCCTAACCAGATTATATCAGACAATGGCCCTCAGTTCAGAAGTCATCACATTGATCACTTGATTAACCAGTTCCGTTTCGATTGGAGGTACTCAACTATGTACCACCCTCGAACCAACAGATTGGCTGAAGCATTCAATAAGACCCTGTGTAATGTTTTAAGGAAGTTAGTATCGAAAACAAAGAAGAATTGACATGAGAAGCTTCCTGAAGCACTATGGTCTTATTGTACTACTATAGGATCAGCGTCGGCTGTGCTTTTAAAAAACGTCTAGCGCCGGCTTCGTATCCTAAGTCAGCGCCACTGTGACTGTTCACCCCCTGGTGACTTTTCGTTTTCCCACACCCCCTCGATTTCTATGACTCTTCATTTTTTGGCCTAAGACGTTTCGCCCCCCCGATTCCATGATTTCCAATGGCAACCATTCACCTTCCTGTGACCGTCCACCTCTAGCGACGGTCCGTCTCCTGTGCCCTTCAGGTTCCGCTGGGAATTTCCTTTCCTGTTGGAAAACCTCTGCAAACTTTCTTCAAGTCACTGGGAAATCACTCCGCACCCGTCGAAAAACTGCTAAAAATCATCGGAAAGCCCTGGGCAGCCCTTTGTTGCTATTCCCCCTCTTCTTCCTTTCGATAAAACCCTCAAAGCCATGGTCGAAGTTCCTGGTTTCTCCGATGAACTCCCTTCCTTTCACTAAAAACTCCCTGCTAACTTTTGCAAATCCTATCCCTCCTTGCTGATCTTTTCTTTTTTCCATAGCCGGAACCTCCCCTGCTCACTGGCAAAACTTGTAACTTGGCCAGAATCCCCTGTGTGTTTGCCGAAGCTCTCATCGGAAACCCCCTTCTCACCAATTAAAATTTTTACCTTAAGTTTTTATCTTTCGGTGAAACAGTGAAAATGGGGGTTACCCCCTTTATATAGTCAATGCTTTCCTCAAATGCCCCTCACAAATTAAGAATCCCAGCCACGTCCAAGAAGGTCGAACGTTAATGGCTGGACCAGGCTAGGTTCTGACCAGAGGCCCGAGCTAAGTTTCACTGTCGCCCATAAAATCCCATACGATAGAGGCCAGAATCGGGTCGGGCTCGGATCAGGGACCGAACTCTAATCTACACCGAGCACCGGTTATGTTGTCGAAACTACCCAGTGACGGCTGTGTTTTTAGTAACTTCAGCTCCAACTGTGTTCTCAGCAAGTCAGCTTCGACTTGTGTTCAAGAGCTAGCACGACTGCCCTCAGTGCCAGCTACGTTTTTAAAAAGAAAACCTCAGCACCGTTCGGGTATTCAAGAAATAGTATTGGTCGAGTTCAGCACCGACTGCATTTTCAAAAGACCCAGCTCTAGCTGAGTGATCAAGAAATGATCATTTCCACACGCCCCATGCTAAAGCCGTGCATATCCTACTATTGTTAGCCCCAGTAGAGTTGCACCCTGACTGTGATTTATTATCCTCAACGGAGTGGTACCTAGGTCATCCAACCCAAGCCATGACTGCTCATCCCCAGTAGGATTCATATTCTTACTGCAATCCATTATCCCCAGTGGAGTTAGGGTCATTTTTACCACTACAGCCCCCAATGGGTTTGCCTCACACCTAGTTATCCTGTCCTCAAGGAGTCGAGTACCATTTTTCCCTTATAAGAGACTCACACTTGTTCCCATTATCCCCAATGAAGTCAGTCTTCCCATCTGAGCTCCGTGTTTTCCGTATTCATTTTATCCCCAGGGAGTCAGATTCCCATCTACAGACTTATTCCCCATGAGGTTTCATTCACATGGCGACCCACGTCTCGGTCCATGCTGCATGACCAGCACAGCCTCAATTCATACTGCATGACCTTAAACTACATAGCCTTGGTCAACGCTGCATGACCTTAAACTGCACAGCCTTGGTCTAAGTGCACGACCGTAAAACTGCATGGTCCAAACTATATTATCATAAACTGTAGCAGAGGTCTAGCTGCACGACCTTAAACTGCACGGTCCAAACTATATGACCTTTAACCGTAGTACACGTCCTAGGCGCATGATGTTAAAAGGCTCAATACCCTGGTCCAAACTATATGACCTTAAACTGTAGCGGAGGTCTAGTTGCACGACCTTAAACTGCATGGTCCTAATTGCATGACTCTAAACTACATAACTACGGTCCAAGCTATATGACCTTAAACCATAGTACACATCCTAGCCGCATGACGTTAAAAGGCTCAGCACCCTGGTCCAAACTATATGACCTTAAACTGTAGCGGAGGTATAGTTGCACGACCTTAACCTGCATGGTCCTAGTTTCATGACTCTGAATTGCATAACCACAATCCAAGCTATATGACCTTAAACCATAGTGCACGTCCTGACCGCATGATGTTAAATTGCTTTGCACTAGTCCAGGAGGCATGACCTTAAACAAGCCCCTACACATGCGCACACCCCCTTTACGTGCATTTTCACGCATGTCTTCCCTAACTGACCCATTCATGTGTGCGCACCACCTTAATTATCTCCTCAGTAAGCCCATTTACTTCCTCACCTTTCATCATTCCCTAGTGAGTCTTACCCATGGTCACAAGATGGCAAGCCATTCTGTCATTCATACTCGTTGTCAGTTAGTGGGCCATCACTTTGCATCTTCCTTTCATACATCATCCATCTTTCATAAGTAGCCTCGTGCCATCTCCCCAAAGCGAACTAAAACTACCACCATACTTACTCCATGGCCTCCATAGACTGCCATTTATCTACATCACGGTCCAGCTGTATGATCTTAAACTGTAGTACATATCCTGGCCGTATGATGTTAAAAGACTTCACACAGGTCTCGAGGGACTGACCTTAGACACGCCTTCACGGGAAAAAAAAAAAGAAAAGAAGAAGAAAAATAACGGGCATGGTGTACACCTGAACAAGGGAACACCATGAGTAAAAATGACGAACGGGCATGGTCACGAAACCATGAGTAAGAGAGTTCCATGAAAATAAAAAACCCGGGCACAGTGAAAACATGAAAGGGCGCCGTGAGAAAAAATGAAAAAAAAAAGGGGTGGACATGACTGAAAGGTCATGGGTAAAAGCACCCAGAATAAAAGGAAGTTGGTGAAAACCATCTCTACAGCGCTGCTTCCCAAGTCCAATGGAAAATCTGCAAAGGACGGTTAGACCAATAAACAGGTTGATGCATCACTCGCCTCAACAGGCAGCTTCAGCCCACACTCAAAAAGAAAAATCTCTGAAGTCACAATACCAAAACTTAAAAATATGAGCTTAAAGGAAAAGATTCCAATAGCCTGAGTCCATTTACAGGAAGGACTCGATGAGCAGAAGATTTGCCAAGAAAGATAAGTCTCATGAAGAAGAGCATCATTCTTAGAAGGTTACCACCACACTCCAAAAATGTTGAAGACACCCCAAGAAAGCTACATCAGCTCTGACTTTGGTGCGGTAATCAAGATTAAAAGGTATCTTGATTGTCCGAACTACACAACAGTGGGTAGGGGTTATCCATCTCGATAAACTGAGGTTTCCTACTCGCAAAGGAATAACTGGTGAACAAAGCAGATGACGCTGATAGAAGGCCCTTCAGCACACCATTCACAAAATCCTCGAAACATGACTCAACACCAGAGGATACAAACAAACCACGACCAAATGGGAACAATGCCCTTTGACATGGCACTCAATTTGCCAGATGGGCTTGATTCTGATCAATGAGGTCCGTAAAAAATCTTCAGCTATCATAATCACAATTAGTCCCTTGAGGGTGAGGACTTCGACATGATCCCTCAAAAAGGCGTCTTCTCCCCCTAAAGTCTCTACGGACAGACCTGCAAACAAGGCATCCAAACATCTGAGCATCCTAGTTGCAACATTACGTGAATCTCCTCGACGTTCACGTGGTCTTGTGGCTAGGAAGAAAAAGTAATAAAGCTAAAGGAAATTTTCCTAATGTTGTCCTTCTCGCTTCCCTCAAAGCACAACATTCCGTGGGGCAAGCTACTTGAACACATTTTTTCAGCACCTTGGTCCTTTATGCGGAATAAATAGGAAACCGGTCAATAAAGTCTGAAAACAAAAGTGGAACTTTCAACAGTTTCAAAACAGCTTCAGAACTGGTAGAGATTTTCATAAGCAATCCAAAAGGCCACCTGTCAAGTTTCATTGTATTCTGACATGTCTAAGAAGTGAACATAAAGAAAAAATTTCAGAAAAATAGCCTCAAGCACCTTGCAATGGACCCTTACAACTAGAACTATATTTTTGGTGGGTTAAACAACTATGGGACCACTACCATTAAACCCGACATGGTTGAAAATTCTAATGGGTCAAGTTTTGGCTTAATCAGACACTCCAAGATAAAGTTATGAGTAAAATATTGAAACAAAGGTAGGCCACACACTATTCCCGTGTGGCCTCCTGGGAACAAAACACCATTAAAGGTGTCTATTTTCACAGTCACGAGAAGTGCTTTTTGAGGCCTATATATCACCCATCTCGAGTTGAATCACACTCAAATTTTGTGAGTGTATTCATCTCGTCAAGACAAGCATTTCGATATGTGGTACGCCCCTTGACAACATCTGAGCAGGGATAAAAACTAGGGAGAATTTTTCGATTCGTGAAGAAAGTTGCAGAAAATTCAGCAGCGACACGCCTTGTTCTAGCGGCCAAATCACGACGCTCGTATATAGGATCGGCGTGAAACCAATTCCATCATGTGCGTAAGGTCTAGGGCTACCATTGGTCCAAACTCTATACATGATGAATGGTTGGATTTACACATGAAGGTGATGAAGTGACTGTATATTCTTACCATCGGATTCTAGATTCTGGCCAAAACCCAAAAGTTCTAAAATCTTCGTTCGGGTTCCAAATCGCGTTCTGTTTGTTGCCACGTGATTGTGACAACATGCTCAGTGCACTACAGCAAAGAAAATGAAGAAAAACATCAAGGAACCAGCACACTATCGATCTGAAGTTTTCAAGATTCATGCAAATTTCAAGTCTCATGATCGTGGCCTAAAAACACAATATATGGCTCGAAGTCAGTATCAAATTGATTGCCATGCCAATATCTACAAGAAAACAATCATATTTTGATCAAACGGGAAACAAAGTAACCCCGGATCAATCATGAAATATCACGCAAGTTCTCGGGTAACAGCAGAGACTGTTCAGTAATTCCATCTATTGTTAGGTAGGGCCAAAACATTCCTTGTGCACCCTATTTTTTTAATTTTCTTTAATTCAAAATAATTGTACTTATCATCAATTAGGCTAGTTTTTTGGTATCCACCAATGTTTGGACCCAATTCTATGTAAACATGCAAAACGTAATTGTAAGGCACGCTTAGTTCATTTTACACAATCATCAATAAAGTTTTCAATTCTTGCTTGAGTTTGTGGGTGTATCTTGGAGAGAGAGAGAGAGGAAGGAGAAGAAAATTTTCAGTACCCTTCAGTAAGGTAATTTTCTCTCACCTCTTTTCTCGCATCTCTATATCTCTTTCTCTCTCTTCTTTTCTCTCCCATCTCTATCTCTCCCTTTCTATCTCCTGCTTATATCTCGTTCCCTCTCCTCATCCTCTAGTCTATCGTGTCTCTCTTTCCCTGCTCCTCTTTCTTTCTCCAATCACGCATGGCAGACCTATCATCTGGTGTGATGCCTTCCTGCTCTTGAGACACGAACAGTGAGCCGGGGCTTAGCCTGAGTGGCAGGTCCGGCCTCTGTCATAATTCTCTCCCTTCTCTCTTCTATCACAGAAGGTGTAAGCCTATTGTCGCATGTGTATTCTCTCCCTTCTCTCTTCTGTCATAGACGATGCAAGCTTATCGCCACTTGTGCTTTCTCTCTCTTTCTTTTCTTCTGTCATAGACGATGCAAGCCTATCGCTGCCTGTATTTTCTCTCTCTTTCTTCTCTTCTATCACAGCCGGCGCACCGCCTGTGTTTTCCATCCTTGTTCTTCTATCACAGACGGTGGAAACCTATCGCCGCTTGTGCTATTTCCCTCTCCTCTTTCTTCTGACACATCCAACGCATGCCTATTGCCACCTGTGTTCCTTCTCTCTCTCTCTCTCTCTCTCTCTCTCTTTTGTCACAAACGGCAGAAGCACATCCCCACGTGTGTTCTTTTTCTCTCTTCTCTCTTTATGTCACAGCCAACGGAGGACCATCGCCATCTGAGTCTTCTCTCTCCCCATCTCATTACCGTCTGTGTTCTTCTTCTCCTTTCCTTCTCTTTCTTCCCTTCTCTCTATTCTCTTCTTCTTTTCTTTTCTTTCTTCTTTTCTCTCTCTCTCTCATCTCTATTCTTTCTTTTATTATTTCGTTTGATTAAGAGGGGTCGAGACTAGCCTTCCATGGTAGTCCTATCGTTTAGCCATAATGTCTTTATGCCAGTCAGAGTTATTGTGCCCGCTTTATCGCCATGAATGACTAGCCATTGTATCTAGCTAGTCAGTATTGATTCTATCGTATAGTAGTAGTGCTGTTGAGCAGGTCTGAGTTACCGATCTCGTTTTACTGCCACGTCAGGTCAATTACTTACTAGTTTAGATACTGTGTCGGTCTCACCGTCAGGTCAAATTCTTCTAACCCCAATATTAATCTCTCATTCTTCTCTTCCTCTTTTTGAATGTGCACGCCCACGTACTTTCCCTAAAGGTAATGTGGGGTCCCTTAATCCACTTGTCTTGTAACATTTGCCTTATGTGTGTGATTGCAGGAACAGGAGAACACAAGCCAAGGGAAGCGTTTTCAAACCAGTTCTAGGATTGGGGGGCTTTCTTCGTGATCTAAGAGGGCGTTCATGAGTGGTAGCCCGGGTAAGTCCCGAACCCACGTTAAATTCCTCTCTCATCGGTTGGTCCACCTGCTCTTATTCTTGAGAAAGGTTCCCGAGATAGCAATCTCGAGTCTCGGGTTCCCTTTAATTCTGAGATACGTGCCGCCTGGTCATCTAGATTTGGAGGGCAAGATCAAGGCACCTAATCAAAAATATTATAGGATTGTAATTCATCCCAAGAAACTTTTAGTTTTGTGAAATAAGTGGCAATAGACAAGCTACCATACTGAAGAGTAGCAATGTCACAGCAAATCTGAATAATACGTGGTGCATTTTTTAAAAATATCTATCGTGGACGTCAGCCAAGACATCGTATATAGATTTTGCATACATGACACCGACGCTAGTGTTAGTATGGGTTGAGTTGATTAATCAAGAGTAGATCATTTGATTACGCCTCTGCCTTTGAGGGAAGATAGGATCAGAGTCCACAGGTTTAGGGATGGATCCGTCGATGAAACCATATTTATTTTTTGCCATGAGGGCCCTTCTCATCGCATGGAACCAACTAGAATAGTTGTCCCCAATTAAATGCTAAGAGACAAGAACGTTCCCAAGGTTATCTGAATGATTCATAAAATATGGGGATTCAGAGTTGTTTATGGTAGGCATACCAGAGTTGTGGTCTATGTAACTGGAGTTATCAGATGCCATGAGAGATGCTTGAAAACCAAGTTTTCCACGAGAGCACGTGACAGTTTTGGAGGTGTTAGAGAGAGAGAGAGAGAACGGTTACTTTAATTGTTGAAAGGAGAGGGATGAGCGTGAGATATTAGGTTAGAGTGTATAGATTGAAAAGAAATTAGGCTACAAAGCTGCCTCATAGGAACTTTAACAAGCTAATTGGAAGATTTAATAAGCTTGTCACCCAACAGTTATGTGCACTATAAACAATAAGAGAGAGAGAGAGAGAAAGAGAGAGAGAAAAATAGAAACTTTAGCAAAGAGAGAATATCAACCACTTACCTCAAAGGCTCAAATAATTGGTGCAATAAATAGGAGAGAGAGAGAGTGATCAAAATAAGAACTTTAGCTTAGAGAGAGAGAGGCAACAACTTGAAGGAATTGAATGAAGACAGGTATATCCAAAGGCCAAGGCTGAGGTAGCAGATTACCAAAAGTTGTCAGCAGGCTCAAGGAGCAGGGTGAAAGCAAGAACGAGAGCTTTGCCAAGAAGAGATTGAGGTTGTCTGCTGTATCAAAGTCATTCAATGTCATAGAGTTGTCGAAAGGTATTTTTCATCAACATGGGGCCCTCGCTCAATAAAGCCTAGCAAACAATGGAAATTTTGACAGTCTCAAAATCACCCTAGAATCGGCCAAGATCTTCATAAGGTCTCTCAAAAGTCTCCTGCGAAGTTTCGTCATAGTTCGACATGTCTAAGGCAGTGCAGACTGAGGAATAGTTCCAGCAAAATCAGCCTCTAGCACCCTGAAATGGCCCCTATAACTAGAGATATATTTTCAATATCTCAAATTGATGTGGGACCACCACCATTGGATACGCACGGTCAAATTTTAGCCCGAACGGACACTTCAGGAAGACGTTATAGGCAAAAGAGTGAAACAGGAGGGGCTGCACGCTATTCCCATGCGGCCACCCTGCAACTCCACACCATGGAAGGGATAGTCATGACCAGTGACTTTCAATGCTCATATCTCACCCCTCTCAAGTCGGATCATGCTCAAATTTGGTGAGCGTGTTTGTCTAGTCAAGACAAGCGATTCGATATGTGTGGCGCCCCATGACGATACCCAAGTGTGAAGAACAGCTAGAGAGAAGTTGCTGATCCATGAAGAAAGTGCAGGAAATTCAACAACATTGTGCCTTGCTCGAGCTGTCAGATCACACAGCTCGCAAGCTCGATCGACCAGATCATGCCACTCATGACTTCAATCGTCGCGAGACTAATTCCATTGTGTGCGTAATGTCTCAGGCTATCACTAGCATGAACCCCGTACGTGATGAATGGTCGGATTCTGCACACAAAGCTGACGAAGTGACTGAAAATTTCGTTGTCAGAATTCCAAATTTCGGTAAAAATTCCAAAGTTGCCAAATCTTCATTTGGGTACGAAATCAAGCTGCGTTTGCTGCCCCGTGATCGTAATGGCATGCTCAGTGTAATTTATCTAAGATATCATCGAAAAATCAAGGAACAAGTACACTATCGATCTGAAGTTTCAATATCCATCCAAATTTCAAGTCACATGATCGTGTACTAAAAACACGATCCATGGCTCGAAGGTGGTTTCAAATCAATCGCCATGCTAAGCCCTACAAGAAAACAATCATCTTAAGATCAACTGGGTATTAGAACGACCCTGGGTCAGCCATGCAAGATCACACAAGTTCTAGGGCAACACAAGGACTGTTCTGGAATTTCACGAGTTGTTAGAAAGGGGCAAATATGTCATTTTACACCTTATTTTCTATATTCTTTTAAGTCAATTTAATCTTAATTTTCAACAATTAGGGTACACTTTTGATCATCCACCCATGTTTGGGGCAAATTATATATATATATATATATATATATATATATATATATATATATATATATATATATATATATATATATGTACCAGCATTGTATGCACCAGAGGACTCAACCTTTCACAAAAGAGAGTTTTTTCTTAATACAAGTTTCTCTTTCTTCTCATTGTTAGGTCAAATTTGAGAGAGAGAGTGAGGTGAGAGAAAATTTTGACCGGTAGCCCTAGGTTCGAGGTAAATCTTCTCTCTCTTTTTTTTCTTTTCTTCTCTCTCTCTTCTCCCTCTTCCCCACCTGACCTCCTCACAGGGATCACGCACGGCAATGGAAGTGTCATGCATGCCTCCCCTGAGGTTACACAGGTCGCACATGGCAATGGCAGTGCCATGCGTGAGCTTCCTTCTCCTTCTTTTCTTCTATATTTGTTGTCCAGTGGGGCCTGTAGACGCCACTGCCCATCACCATCTACATACGTAGCTTGGACGTCTTAGTGAAGAACCCAAACGGCGAACCCTGTTGCCTCTCGTAGGGGTCCTTCCCTGTTACACATCTATAGAAGACAACGATACTCATCGCCGCCCGCTATAGGCCTCGACAACGTCTACCGCTGTCCACACGCTTCCTTCTCGTGTTCGGCATTCATCGCCGTCCTTCTTGCATCCCACACCTATCGTCGTGAGCCTCGTGAGGATTATCAACACTTGCTTGCTTCATGAATGACCATTGTCATGCGCTTCTTCGGAAACTATCGCCGCCGACATGAGGGCATGTTGTTTTCTTATGTTGCTAACGACGATGCCTAGCGTCATCCGTAGTTCATTTTTCTCTCTCTAACCACGAGCAGTATTATCGAGCGTCAGCCAAGGGCCACAACATTGCTACTCCACAGTCGTAAGCAGCAACGCCTAGTGCTGTCAGGAGCTCATCTTTATGCCATCGCGTCTCTTCTTTTCATTCTCTTGTCTCTTCTCGCTTGATTGATGGTAGACTTGGCCTAGCACCACCATATCGATCTCGAATTCGAGTAGCATTTCCACCATGTTGGTTCTAAGAATCATGCCCATCTTGCTACCACTCCGAGTTGATGACTTCCCAGTTGCAATGCTAGTCTCGCCTCTTCGTCAAGTTTTCTTCCCTTTTCTATCTTTATTTGAACCTTACGCTTCATTGCCCTCTCGTGTGAATGTACAGTGCCTTAAGATAAGGGTGGGTCTCTTTGACCCACTTGTCTTGTAAATTAACCATAGATGTTTGTGCAAAAAAAAAGAGGATTGCAGGTCAAGGGAGGCGATTCTGAACTAGCTAAAGTAGCTGGGGGACTTTCTTCGTGATCTAAGAGGGCGCCCACGTGAGCCAGCTCGAGTAAGTCTCGAACCCACCTTCAATTCCTCTCTCATCAGTTGGTTTACCTGCCCTTGCTCTCGAGCAAGGTTCTGAGAGAGCGATCATATTGCTAAGGCACGTCTTACTGATCATATTTCTAAGGCACGCTGGAAGACTGCCCCCATCACTCCTGCGAAAGGAAAGAAAGTTGTCGTTTCTCCTGAGGTTCATCGAAAGGCAACCCCTTATGCTCCTTCACCACCCCAAAAATCCACACCTGGAGGGTCGGCACATGTAGGCGGAGATCCTGAGATCCCCTCACTCACATCCAGGGTTAGACCTTCTCGGGCTGAACCCTACATGCACCATGCATTTGCTTTCCACAGCCCGAGGTAGCACTAGTTCTACACCACCTCGAGCACATGAGGGTTGACCACTCCATCCTCGCTCTCACTGACACAAGCTCGTGGGTCTCAACCTCCTCAGGTCAAACCCATTGATCGGGCCTGAGTTGACCCCCAAGTCACTCGGACGACTAACTCAAAAGGTGCACACACATCGTCTTGATAGGTTCCTTTTCAACCTCAACTCAGATGTATTCGTGAACCAGCTCCTTCGTCTGTCACTCTGTAGACACCACACAAACACCTCCGGGCAACGACCTGATGTCAAACAAAGGGCTCCAGCCTCCAATGCAAAAACCCATGTTGCCTTCCGTCCTTGAACCCCACTCCCTGGTCTAGTTCATAAACACAGCCCTTGCTTGTTCGAAGACAGTCAAGAACCGGTCCCGAGACCATCAAGAACAGGTCCTCACAAGATCGACATACAAGGCTCAAGTCCAGTCGGGGCAGGCTCAACCCCTCCAGACTGACTTCCCACGCACCACTCGCAGACCTAGGCAGTCCACTCTCCCATCAAGCTCTGACCCTCTAGAAGAGACGGTCAGTGTCATGGTGATCAATAACCCGAACAACGCTCAGGAGGAGCGAATGAACAAGTATGAAGAAATGATGCAAGCCATCCTTTGAAAGATGGAACGCCTAGAGGCCTTCTGGTCCCCTTCTTCAACCTATTCCTCGACTGGTGTGGACACAGTTCCCAAGCAAACTCCTCCATCAACCTCCTAAGACAATTCTACCTCTCGCGGGGTCTCCCAAACTGACATAGATGGTATGGGGGCCCATAGCCTCAAGAACAAGGTCCCAAGCATGCAGGAGACGCCGCTTTATCAAAATCCGTACCCTTCGTACATAGACCAAGTACCCTTTCCTCTGAGCAATCTAAAGGGGAAGCTCCCCCTATTCAACAGTACTACGTCTCTGCACCAGCATACAGCTCACTTTCAGACAGCCTGTCGAGAGACGGCAACTGATGGATGACTCCTCCTCCTCCAGTTCGTCAAAACTCTTGAAGGGCAAGCCTTTCAGTGGTATGCTCGACTGCCTCCCAACTCGGTACACACATGGCAAGAGATGGAGCACTTGTTCTACCAACGCTTCTACGAAGTCCAAAGGAATGTAGAGACCATCGAACTCCACACCCTTATGCAAGACCTTGGTGAGCCGGTTGACAAGTTCATCACCCGCTAGAGAGAGTTGGCAACCTTCCATGCCACTTCATGACCGAGAATGAAGCGGTCTAGACCTTCATACGGAACATGCTTCTCGAGATCACTCTACATGTCAAGGGATACAATCCACCCTCCATATCAGAGGCAGTTCGTATTGAGGGAATATTCAAGCATCATGACAACCCTCGTCAGCAACTTGCTAGCTCAAACTCTCTCTCCAACTGTCAAGGCAGTAAAAATGTAGCAATCAGCGCCGTCGTCACCGTGGTTGACACCAAAGGCACGATTCTTCAAACCCTAGACCTTTCTAAGGCACAGGCATCTTCGGTCGGGGGCAAGCAGCATTCTTACAACAGCATCCCGCCTCCTAAAAATTCTAGGCAAAACACCAGAATAAAGTTTACCCCTTCGACACAGAGTGGATGCTTGCACTGGTTTGGCTGTTGTTAGAACAAAACATGATACTGTTACCGAAGGCCAATATTGCGGATCGACTGAGTAGGAGGCAAATGATAAGGACTGTGCCTATCATAAGAGGGTATGCACACCACTTACGACTGCTATAAGCTTAACGACACGATCAAAGCCCTTATCAACAAGGGTCAAATAATGCTGGAAGAGTTGAAGAAAGCGTTCGGGGGAACTGACGTTTCTCACATAGTCACGATCCAAGAGGACGACGGGGCACCCGCTATCCTCCGTGCATTTTTCTCCATAATGCTAGAAGTAGGGCTCATCACTCCCAAGCCTGCAAGGCAGCCCAAGTTCCTACCTCTAGGAATAGAGATCCTCTGGTGCCCGTATCACCACTTATGAGACCATGACGTCAGCAAATGCACTAGCTTCCATAAGCTCTTGGCTGAGAAGATGCAGCAGTGCCAAGAAGTTCAAGGCAACCCAAAAGGACACCCTCGAGTCCCTCTTTCGCATGAGCAAGAAGACCTCCTGACACAATCCCAAGAAAGCACTGAGCTAGATCCTCTGCAGGCCCTCTTCAAGGCAATGCTCCAACAAGGCTTTGTCACTCTCAAGCCTGTCAGGAAGCCGAGGTGTATTGCCCAGGGTACGGAAAATCTTTAGTGCCCATATCACTAAGTATGGGGCCACGAACTCAACAAATGCTCTGGGTTCGAAGCTATAGTCACGAAGAAAGTCCAGCAAGGCCACATCGTTTGTGTGGTTCTCTCGAAATTCGTCCAAGCCATCTCTCCCATTCTAAAGGAAGCCACACTACCAGCCCCGCCTGAGTATACAATGGACCCTTCAAAGCCTTCGACCTCTCAGCCCTAGAAAGTCTACCATGGGCGGAGTAGGCTCAAATCATTGAAATGTGAGACAGTCTACCAAGCTAGGGCTACTCACCAGCCTGATAGGGTGGTCCAGACACCCCCTCAAGGATCCCAAAGGAGACAATAGGCACCTAGGCTAGCTCGACGAAGCAATCATCCTCCTAAACCACCAGTCAAGGAAGAATTCTTCAGGTCCCTTCCTCAACTGCTGACCTTGCAAGACTTTCTCCCAGGAGTAGCTCACCTCGTCCTTTCGTCCAATCTGGCAGACATCCCCGAGTCACCAACAGCTCGGGATTCCCCCAATATGGGTGACGATGCTAACAGCACCCCACGATGGTCAAACACGGGGCAAGACCTAAAATATCCCCCGGACAAGTTCAATTCTGGCAACGACATAAAAAGGTTTTTGGAGCATTCTAACTCTTTTTCTCCTCCCTCCTCTTCTATTTTCTCCATCGGTGTAGCTCGAAGCTGCGTAGACTTCGACACTCTAAACAAAGAGTTCAGAGACACCAGCATCACCCAGCCACAGCAAGAGCGTCTCAAAGAGATGCTGGCCCAAGCGGCTAGATTCTCGACAGCTGCCGACACCCTATCAACCCGAGCAAAAACCAAGTCATCTTCAGGATCCTATTCCAAAGAAGCCTCCCATATGGTACAGATCTTGGAAGTACCAGCTAGGACGGGGCAAATGAGTCTTAGATCGAGAAAGTATCTACAGCCCACACCTCAAAAGCTTAAGCCCCTCAAGTTTCCTGGTCCTCTGCTTTCCCCTAAACCTCAACCTCAAACCTTTGCATCCCTAATACAGGCTCATATTACTTCCTCATCAACCCAAACAACACAGGCTGAACAACAAAGTCAATCGATGTCGCAAACAAAGACCCAACCAAAACATGTTCTTAAGCCTACCCTACAACCCACACTAATGATAGGATCAGGAACATAGAATACTAATGAGGATAAAGTGAAATACGATGTAATTGGCCTTTGAGAAAGCTTGCAGCCTTTCTAAGTATCTATGACGTTCTCCTGCTGTCTAGAGACTACCGTATGGCTTTAGTTCAAGCTCTTTATAACCCATAGGTGTACGAGACTGAAGTGGAACCTATTGAGGTGGACCCGATCATCTTGAGCGGATGCGTGGTAATCTCCTTTCTCGAAGATGACCTTCAGTTGGGAGGAAAATTTCACAATCGCCCCCTCTTCGTGAATGGTGAACTTCACGTCTACCCTCTCAATCAGATCATGCTAGAAGGAGGGTCAGCAGTCAACCTGATCCCAAGAAGGATCATGACCCTACTGGGATTAAGGACTGATGACCTCACTCCTACCCACATCAATGTGCAAGGGTTTAACCGGTCAGGAGAAAAGCCAGCCGGCACAGTGCGCCTTTGTCTCAAGATCGGTGATCTCAATGACTACGCCCAATTCCGTGTAATTGACACCGATACCTTCAACAACGTCCTGTTTGGTCATCCTTGGCTTCACGACTAGGGGGTGGTTCCTTCCACACTCCACCAATGCTTCAAGTATAGTCGAGATGGAAGGCAACACATGACCTATGCTGATAAAAGACCGTTCCCCGTAGTTGACACTCACTATGTCGACGCCAAGTACTATTTCACAGAACTTTCAGCATCAAAAAGTCAAAGGATGACTATTGGAAGCTTGTGAAAGAGATGGGACCCTCGTCCCATGATGACGTTGAAGACCTGGGGCGGATGATCACGAAAATGTTCGAAGAAGAGGAAAGA
The DNA here is from genome assembly GCF_054954075.1 of Amborella trichopoda. Taxonomy (NCBI): domain Eukaryota; kingdom Viridiplantae; phylum Streptophyta; class Magnoliopsida; order Amborellales; family Amborellaceae; genus Amborella; species Amborella trichopoda. The sequence continues at coordinate 33,949,090 of NC_142344.1, forward strand.
CAGGGCAAGATCCTCCCTTTGATCCCTGCCCACCCAAGTATACCTTGTCATCTCTCTGAGGTCATGGTATCCTCTCCCGAAGACAAAGCTTTCCCCTCTACTTTTAATTTGCCAGAACAAAACGACAAGTTAGAAGTAACCACTGAGCTCGAGGAAGCCCCAGAGGTAGACCTTCTAGCGTCAAGGATAACCTATACATCAGACCGACAAAAGGACTTGCTTGTCCACATCGCACTTCTAGAAGCAGAACTGACATACCAACCACCAAGGAAGGTACTCCAAGTTCCATCCTCCTTGAACAAGGGGGTCATCAGCAGCCAAAAGAAGGTCCTACACTTCTTGGGGGTTGTTGAAGAAGTACGGCCAAACAAGAGTAATCCCTCTAGCTCCTAGGAACAAGACCCCATGGCAGAGCTGAGAAGCGAGGTTCGTAACCTCTAGAACCAATTAAAGGCCATGCGCATTGATTCAAGCACTTAAAGGGGTTTGTCCCGGAGACTAAGACTTATGACGAGCTCAAGACCAATGCGCCTCAAATTGAAGACAAAGTTCCCCTAGACTGGAGAATTTACAGTGAGCAGGCTCATCAAATCATGAGAACCATGAATTATGAGCCCCTCTCCAATCAACCACTAGGGGGTCAGAAAGCAACCGCTCCCCCATTCGAGGTCATTGAAGCCACAGCAGGCTGCCACAAGACGAAGCAAGGAGTGCGCTTTTCTTTGTCATCTCAAGTTATAAAAGTGAGGAAGCAATGACATAGAAAGAAAAGTGAAAAGAATTGTTTCATTTATAATTCAAAAGGGCATTACAAACTCCTTTCCTTTACAATGAAAAGAAATATAAAAAAGCAAGAAAGAAAGAAGGCGTCATCAAAATCGATCAATTGCTTCATTCATATTTCCCATGTGCGTTGCAGCTGATGTTTTGGCCCATGCAATCTCGTTCTTCAGCTTTGCTACCAGCCCCGCCTCTGGCTTCATCAATGTGGTCACTTCTCCCAAAGAATGCTGAAGGGCTAAAGTGTTATTAAAAATCACTTTATCCTTCGCTTCCCAGTCCGTAGTCTCCTTCTCCAGCTTGTCAAGCTTTTGCATCAGCTCAAATATCTTTGCCCTTAGAGACATCACCTTGCGCTGGTGAGCGATGGCATCCACAGTAAGGCTTGATCTCTGAGATTCCGTGGTGTCTAGCAATTGCGATTGAGTGTTTACCAATTCACGGTAGCGTTGAAAAGAAGACTCTAAAGGGGGCAACTGCTAGCTTTCCAATCACTGCGTAGCTGCTTCTTCTCGCAAGGCCTTCACTCTCCATCCCTCCAGCTCATTGACAACGTTGTCAAAATAAGGAAGGACTTTGGCCGCATTCCCTAACGCAACCCCCCTCAACTGTTGGATCGCCGCTCCAAGTTCTTCAAAGGAATGCTCCTTCAGTTTCTGGAGACCCGTCTGAAGCATCACGAAAATAACGCCTAGCAGCCCGCTGAAAGAAGGCCTGGGCAATACAGCAGAAGCAACCATAACAAGAGGACCCTCAACTACAGCCAAGGTCTCAGGGTCCTCATATTCAAGAGCAACCTCAGGATGCTCTGGTACCTCGACGACTGCTTTCTCTCTTTAGCCCCCGATCATGACCATGTCAGGCTCGATCCTTTTATGCTTAGGCACAACCGCCTTGTCCTCTGCAACCACCGCAACCGCAGTTGGGGCAAGGCTGACCTCCTCACTTGGACCTACTACCTTAGTCTCGAGTTGCATCTCGGTAGTCTCCTTGCTGGAGGCAACGACCTCTCCCTATGTCCCCTTTTCTCAAACCATCTCTACCTCAGGAGGTTTGACACCTTCCCCTCTCCTTCTTCGCCCTTGTTTTTCACGGCGATCATTTTAGCGACTGGCTCTCTCATGGCGCCTGCTTCCTCTACAGTCATGAGTGCTGCCTCCTCTATAGTCACGAGGGCCTGATAAGCTTAATCCCTCAGGGCATCCTACTTCTCCACCCCCCACATATCTATTGCTCAAGGCAGCCTTCTCCTACTGCTCGGATGACCCCTCTTCAGCTCTTGGGGGTTCATCGTCTTCTATTATCACGACCTCTACCGGGGTTTTGTCTTTCCTCGGTAGGCACGATGACTATCAAAGTTCCTAAGGCCCTCACTTCCTCCATCGCCTCGTCAAGGCCAGCCTCATCACGATCAGCTCTTCAGCCCTGATCACTTACATCAGGACTGAGCCCTCCCCTTCAACAACAATCAGGGTAGTAGGCTCTGAGGTATTGGCTTGAACCTCTGAAGGGCCAGGAGAAAGCTCAGGTGAAGGAGAAGGCGAAGCCGTATGAGCAGAAGGTGATGGGGAAACGGTAGGAGACACACGGCCTTCCAAAGTAGTCGAGGGCGAGGAACCGTCTCCTAGCTCACGAACCATGGGGACCTTATGCCCTTTGCACCCCAAGGCCTTGGTTGCCTTCTGGGCTGGGGCATGAGGAGTCACTGGGGCAGTCCACTTTTTCTTCTTTCCTTTCACTGGCTTGGGTGCGGTAGCTTGGTTTTCTTCTTTGTTAGCTTGAGCGTAGCAGCCCACTTTTTCTTCTTCGCCGGCTCGGGCACAGCAGCCTACTCTTTCTTCTTCACCGCTGACTCAGGCGCAGTAGCCTACTTTTTCTTCTTCCCTTTCGCTGGCTCTGGTGCAGCAACCCTCTTTGTCTTCTTCCTTTCGTTTGCTTAGATGCATCTCCCTTCGAGGTGCCAGACTTGGAAGAACTGGTGGCTAACTTGCTATGAGTGTCGCTCCCTATCAGCTTATTCAAATCTCGAAACGGACTTCCCTCATGCCCAGGGATTTTCGGTCTTCCTTCCATTTGAAGATAACAAAGAGGTGGTAAAAAATACTCTTTTTCTCCTTCTCCATGTTGAGAAACCTCATCAAGGAGTTGTCCATGATAGTATGGCGAGGCTGCTCGATCACATGCCAGTTATGCAGGAAGCCCAGGGTAAAATCTCACCTAAGGGAGGGGTCCTTGCCATCTTTCGCTGGCTGGTATCTTCGCTTCAGCGGCTGCCCTCCCCTTTTCAAGGGTGTTCCGCTTCCCAATACCCCTTGTTTGTGATCCTCCACCAGTGCTCGTGAGCCTTAGTGGCCCGTACCTTCCTGCCAAAATGGGGCAGCACATACTTATTGACCTTGGTGGCCTCCAAGCATGTGGTTCAGGTGGTGTGAATGTGCCTCGAGAGCCAAATCTCCTTGAGGGTCCCCAACTCATCCTTTTTTCAGCGGGCTGCCCTGCTATGCCACTTCTCAAAGAGTATGGAGAACGGGCACCCTTGATCTAGCCCATGCTGTCGGGCGAACTGATGAGGAAAGTAGCCCTCAAGCTTCACACCATGGACAGTGCGATAGGCAAGAACTCTGCCTCTCACACTCAACATAAACATCAATTCTTTTGGGCTAGTGAAGTCACCATCTAGATGGTGGCCTAGCTCATCCACATACGCGCAATCTGTGAGACCTCCAACTGGGAACGACACCCGAGTCATGTGGAGGTGGTCATTGAAGAACAAGTTGCATGCATGGCTAGGGGTATGGAAAACTACCCTCTATCGGGCAATCTTCAGTAAAAACGGGCACATGCTATCCTCCAGCTCTCGGGTTTTGAGATATGTATCTGGAAAATAAGCCCCAAGCCAACCATACATGTAGTGGACTAGGAAAGCAGTCTTGAAATCTCCTGAGAAGGCTTCACCGTCTTCTATGTCGTTCCCCTCCTTCCTCGCCTTTATACGGTCTTCCCTTGGAAATGTCTCCCAAGCCATGATAAATATTGCACAAAACAGGCTATGCTAGCGTGTATTCCTTCCCCCATGCCATGTCATAGGCCACATAGAATGTGGCCGGACGAATGACATCTGCCCCTCCTGGCAGGCAAATTTGCATAAGAAGAGCACTAAGTAGGTTGTCAGGAAGATGTACTCGTTCTCCTTTCACAGCACCAAAACAGGAGGAGTTTCCTTCTCTTCTTTTCTCGACGACGGACCAACTTCATTTGTACAACTGCCGTAGAAGAACCTCACCCATTTTCTGAAAGTGACTTGCCCACTTTTGGGCTCATCATAGAGTCGGTGGTAGATCACGAACAATTCTTGAAGCCGAGCCGGCGGGGCTTCTTTACCTATCTTCTCCCCCCAAAAAATGACTGAGTTTGGAGGAATAAACTCATCATACATGGCACAGCCCACCAACGAAGTGCAGGTCCATTAGCCAAATCCTTGCCCTCCGTGACCAAGTAGCCATGAGTTGCAAACATGGCTCCAAGTCTCCAACAACACTTTGATCGTGTTTGAGCAATGGTCATAGTGGCCCGCTGAGCACTGAAGGGTGGCTGGCAAAAAGGCATGTCTCAAAGTATTCCGAAAACTCCGCAGCACTTTCATGGTCCATGAGGAGTACCCCTTTAGGTACTGGTGTTCCCCTTGTACCCGCAGGCCAGAAGACAACCATTTCATGCCCGGGGTTTCCACCATCTATTTTCCTAGATTTGGCAAGCTTGCATTAGAGGCTATGTTGTGGTGCAGGCAATGTAGAAGGCCTACCCCTCCTCTATACTCTCATTTCCATCATTATCTTCCCTTGTCACCAGCTGAACGGGGGTGCACACAAAGGTGACGCTCAAAGGCCACCTTGGTTCACACAAGGCTTCAGTGATCACCTCTCACCAAGCTCTAGCTGGTGAATGCATCAGTACCAAGCTCCCCTTCTCGCGGGAGTTTCTTCACGTTTGGAATAAGCCCGAAGACTCGGCCATTAAAACAAAGGCAAAGGACGCTAAGCGACAATGAGGAAACTGTGTTCACTAGGGTAGGACTATCGCCGTCTGCCCACTAAGATGCTATCGCCGTCTGCCACCAAAAGGGGATCGCCACCTTGCAATCAACCAAGGGCTATCGCCGTCCCACGACCAAGGCGTATTAATGCCTCGCTCCAGCTATCAACCCATGTCACACGCACGTCCCTTGAAATCTAGGCACGCCGCTTGACACTTGCAGCACAGCCTGTCACCACACGTGCGAGGGATGACCCTTCGCCTTCCCACGACCCTTCATCTCTTTGACCGTTACGGTCCCCCAACCCTTCCTGTTTCCACCAGTGTTTCGCCACCTCGCCGAGAATCCACCCCCATCAATTGGGAAACCTCTTTCCCCTCCTTCCACTCGCTGCCAGAATTAGAGGAAATCCACCGGAATCCCCAGAAAGCTTCCTTGAGACCTTGCAGATCTCCCTTCTCCCTGCTCTTCCCACATCAGTGAGTTCACCACCAGCTCACCAGAATTCCACTGAGTTCCTGGTGAGCCCACTGCAGTTCTTTCTTCTTCTCCTCCGATAACCAGAGGACCTACAGAGCCCTCTGAACTCACTTCAATCTCCCCTTCATCAGCAAAATGACCGGAGAAGCACTGGAACTCCGCCAGAGCACCTCTGTAAATCCTACTAAGGCCCCGAGAAGCCCTGCTCCTTGCTCAAAAAGCCTCGGCACTTCTCGAAAAGGTTCACAATCACAACACGAAACTTTGCGACCTCCTGAAGCTCACCAGAAAAGCTCCTAACTGCCTTGTCTCTGCAAATTTTGGTCGAGAAGTTCTCATCGAAAAACCTTCGCCAAAAGCTTTGGCTCTCTCTCTCTAAAAACCCTTCTACTCTTTACCCTTCGATAAAACAGTAAAGTGGGGTTTTTCCCCTTTTATTCTCAGCAGTACCGTAAATTGCCCTCGACAAACATGAAATGATGCTCCAGTCCCCAGTTCTTGGCAGAAATAAGACTAGGTCGTGGCGGGTCAAGCCTGAGACCCGAGAGGGCTATCGTCGCGCCCTTCACTCAGAGGGCTATCACCGCACGCCTTCGTTAAGGGCCTTTACCGCTCGCCTTCGTCAAGGGCCGTCGCCGCACACCTTCGTCAAAGGTCATCGCTGCATGCCTTCATCAGGGGCCATCGTTGTGCGCCTCATCAAAAGAATTATCATCGCGTTCCTTCGTCAAGGGCCATCACCGTACGCCTTGTCGAAAGAATTATCGCCGCGCATTTTTCCAAGGGCCACTGCTGCACACTTCACCAAGGGGCCTAATGCCGCGTGTGCCATCCGACAATTAGTTCCACGCGCATGCCATCGCACTCTCAGCTGGACCATTGTCATGTACTCTAAGGAAGTTCATCGCCTACACCACAGCCTCACTCCTCGGGCGATCCAGCCTCCGGTGACGGATCTGTTCCCCATGGAAGTTCATCCCCTGCACCACAGCCTCACTCCTCGAGGAGTCCAGCCTACACTGATGGCTCTGTTCCCCATGGCGTCAAATTCCCTCACCATGCCATGGTCCAGATGCATGACCCTAAATTGCACGATCCGAACTATATGACCTTAAACTGTAAGGCGGTCCATGCTGCATGACCTTAAACTACACAACCATGGTCCACACTATATGACCCTAAACTGTAGTGGCAGTCCATGCTGTATGATCTTAAACTGCACAGCCATGGTCCAAACTATATGACCTTAAACTGTAATGGCGGTCTAGATGCACGACCCTAAACTGCATGGTTCAAACTTTATGACCTTAAACTATGGTGACTGTCCATGCTGTATAACCTTAAACTGCACAGCCATGGTCCAAACTATACAACCTTAAACTATAGCGACGGTCCAGGTGCACAACCTTTAACTGCCCGGTCCAAACTATATGACCTTAAACTGTAGCGGCAGTCCATGCTGCATGACCCTAGTCTATACAACCATGGTCCAAACTATATGACCTTAAACTGTAGCGGTGGTCTAGTTGTATGACTTTAAACTGCATAGTCCTTGTCTCATAACTCAAAACTGTATGACCACGGTCCATGCTGCATAACCTTAAACTGTACGGTCCTAGCCACATGACTTTAAACTGCATAGCCATGGTCCAAGCTACAAGACCCTAAAACTGTAACGCATGGCACAAAAAAGGGTCCATACGCACAACTCCAATCGAGAGATCGAACACCTCCTTGCTGAAAGGGTATTTCATCAATATCCCCAGTGGAGTTAGATATGTGCAAAAGTCATACCTAGCCCTTTAACCCCTAATGGGTTTGTTTCACACCAACATCTTAGTAAGAGTCATGTCTAACTATGACCCACTATCCCCAGGGAGTTTAGGTCCTTTCTTATCCTCTCAACCCTCATAAGGTTCATCCGTACTCTGGCATATCATCCTCAGTAGAGTTACATGCATGCCATTGCTCATTATCCCCAAAAGGTCACACTGGACCTTCTAATCCCCTTTGAGGTCACGTTTGCCTGCCACTCCTCGAGTGCCGCCATCTCTATCTAAACCTCTCACTTATGTGTAGCCTTAACTATCCCTATCCATAGGGAGTCAAATTGCTATCCACAACCTATCCCCCATGTAGCTTTACCTACATGGCGACCCACACACTGATCCATGCTGCATGACCTTAAACTGCATAGCTATGGTCCAAACTATATGTCCTTAAACTGTAGCAGAGGTCTCACTGCATGACCCTAAACTGGATGGTCCTAGTTGCGTGACTTTAAACTGCATAATCATGGTCCAACTGTATGACCCTAAACTATAGTGCACATCCTGGCCGCATGACGTAAAACTACTTTGCTTAAGTCCAGGGGGCATAACCTTAAAGATGCCCCCACATACGCGCACACGTCCTTTACGTGCATCTTCACACATGCCTTCCCTAGCCGGCCCATTCATGTGCGCGCATCACCTTCACCATCATTACCATCTTTTCCTTAAGTGAGTCTTAACCATTCTCACCAAACAACGATCCCTTCTACGAGCCATACTCGCCGTCAGCTAGTGGGTCACCATTGTTCACCCATCATCCATCCACCATCAACTCTTCATAAGGAAAATTCATGCCATCTTCCCAAGTGAGTCAAAGTCATCACCAAGCTCACTTTATGGCCTCCACAAACTGCCATTCACCACCACTACGGTCCAGCTGTAGGACCCTAAACTATAGTGCACGTCCTTGCTGTATGACATTAAAAGGCTTTGCAAAGGTCTCGAAGGCATGACTCTAAATACGCCTTCACATGAAAATAAAACGAGCATGGTGTGCACTTGACAAGGGAACTCCATGAGTAAAAATGATAGACGAGCATGGTCATGAAACCATGAGTAAAAGAGTTTTGTGGGGAAAAAAAAAAATCCAGGCCTAATGAAAACCCCAAAGGGAATGGTGAGTAAAAACGGACGAAAAGGGTGGAGATGACCACAGGTCATGAGTAAAAGAGCCCAGAAATAGCAGAAGTTGGTGAAAACTGTCTTTACGGTGTCACTTCCCCTGTTCAAGTGAAAACCCGCAAAAGGGCGCTTGGATCAACAAGACAGGCCGACGCATGACAATTGTCTCAACCGACATTCAATCTTCAAACAGTCACAATCCTGGCTAATGAGGTTTGCCTAAAATCCTCAAAAGCCAGCATCCAATCGCAACACCACATGGCTCATCAAGGGGTGAGAGCCGCACAAGATCCCCCATGTTTCAACAAGGCTCATCAGCGAGTGAGAGCCGCATAAGATCTCCCAACTATCATGGCTCATCAAGGGGTGAGAGCCACATAAGATCCGCCACGCTTCAACATGGCTCATCAGGGGGTGAGAACCGCATAAGATCCCCTCATGCTTCAACTTGGCTCATCAAGGAGTGAGAGCCGCATAAGATCTCCCCCAATCAACAACAACAAGAGTCCTTGAGGGTGAGGTCGATGACTAAAAGATCCCTCAGTAAATGCTAAGGACCATCACGAAGGCAAGAAACTGACAAAGTCAGGGTCTAACCTGCCACAGGCTTTAGGGTACGTCTCGCTAAAACCCCCTAGCCTACATGGGACCAGACTTTTGGGACAGGTCAGAAGCCCCCGATTGGACCCCGCTAGATGGGACCTACAGAGATACCCTACGCATCAAAAGCAAACCTGGTGCAGTAGCGAACAATGCCGACCAAAGGTTCAGAGCATTTGGCCTTCAAAAAAGGCCTGGTCGTTCCTTGAGGGAGAGGACTTTGACAAGATCCCTTAATACTTCCCAAATGATTGCACTACTCGATTCTCTCGAAGCACAACATTCGGCGGGGCATGATGTTGGAAGGTATTTTTCATCAACATGGGGCCCCTACTCAATAAAGCCTACCAAATAGTGGAATTTTCGGCAGTCTTATAATAACCCTAGAATCAACCAAGGTCTTCATAAGGTCTCTCAAAAGTCTCCTGCCAATTTCATCATAGTTCGACATATCTAAGGCAGTGTAGACTGAGGAACAGTTCCAGTAGAATCGGCCTCTAGCACCTTGAAACGACCCTATAACTAAAGCTATATTTTCGGTATCTCAAATCACTGTGGGACATGGTGAAACCCCCTGGGGTCAAATTTCAGCCCGAACAGACGCTTCAGGAATAAGTTATAAGCAAAAGAGTGAAACACGCCGCACGCTATTCTTGTGCGGCCACCCTGCAACTCCACGCCATAGAAGGGACAGTCATGACCAATGACTTTTGACACTCATATCTCACCCATCCCAAGTCGAATCGCGATCAAATTTTGTGAGCATGTTCGTCTCTCCAAGACGAATGATTCGCTATGTGGCACTCCTGGTGACAACACCCGAGCACGAAGAAAACCTAGATAGAAGTTGCTGAACCGTGAAGAAAGTGCAGAAAATTCAACAACGTCGTGCCTCGCTTGAGCCACTAGATCACACCGCTCGGGCTATCACTAACCCAAACCCCGTACATGATGAACGGTCGAATTCTATACACAAAGCTGATGAACGACTGCAAATTTCGTCGTCAAAGTTCCAGATTCCGGCCAAAATTTCAAAGTTGTAGAATCTTCGTTCGGGTACAAAATTAAGCTGCGTTTGTTGCCTCGCAATTGTAACAACATGCTCAGTGAAATTCAGTGAAGAAATCACCAAAAAACGTCAAGGAAAGAGTACACTATCGATCCAAAGTTTCAAGATCCATTCAAATTTCAAGTCACATGATCGTGCACTAAAAACACAATCCATGGCTCGAAGTTGGTATCAAATTAATTGTCATGCAGAGCACTACAAGAAAACAATCATCTTATGATCAGCCGAGCATCAGAATGAACCGGATCAGCCATGTAAGATCACGTAAGTTCTGGGCAACATAAGGACTATTTTGAAATTTCACGAGTTGTTATGAAGGGGCAAATCTATCATTTTACACTCTATTTTCTAAATTCTTTTAATTCAATTTAATCTTAATTTCCAGCAATTAGGGTTACTTTTGATCATCCACCTATGTTTGGGGCAAATTCTATATATGCGTACCAGCATTGTACACACTAGAGGACTCAACCTTTCACAAAAGAAAGAGTCTTTACTTAATACATGTTTCTCTTTCTTTTCATTATTGGGTCACGTTTGAGAGAGAGAGTGAGGTGAGAGAAACTTTTGACCGGTACCCTTAGGTTCGAGGTAAATCTTCTCTCTCTTATTTTCCTTTTCTTCTCTCTCTCTTCTTTCCTCTCTTATTCCTCTTCCCCACCTTAGGTCCATGCAAGGTCATGCACGGTAGTGGCTGTGCCATGCATGCCTCCCCAGAGGTCACACAAGTCGTGCATGGCGATGGCAACACCATGCGTGAGCCTCCTTCTCCTTCTTTTATTCTATCTCTTTTATCCAATGGGGCCCGTAGACAGCACTGCCCATTGTCTTCTATAGACATAACATGGACATCTTAGTGAAGAACCCAGACCGTGAAACCCATTTCCGCTGGTAGGGGTCCTGCATGTTTCGCGTCTATAGCAGACGGTGATACCCATCGCCTCCCGCTATAGGCCTTGGCAATGTCTACCACCGTCCGTGCGCTTCCTTTGCGTGTTCGACATTCATCACTGTCCTTCTTGTGTCCCACGCCTATCACTGTGCGCCTTGTGAGGATTACCACCGTGTGCTTCATGAGTGACCATCGCTGCGCACTTCATCAGAAACTATCGCCGCCCGCGCAGGGGCGTGTTGTTTTCTTATGTTGCCGTATGGATTTCATGTTTTGGAAATAGTGCATCTTGTTATGTATTTTTGGACCGTCAATTATTAAGTTTTCATAGATCTGCTTGATCTACATTATCTTTTAATCTTTAAATTTTATAATCAAAGAACCTTAAAGTTTTATAATATTGAAACCATATTACTCGATGCTAGTTGAAGATACACTTTAATTTGATTGTTTAGAGCCTCTGTTCTACACAAACCGCACCCAATTATGAAACACTAACAAAAGGACCCGGTTTATATGGGCCTCTTAATAAATCTATTTTTGAGATAAATTTTAAGACTTAATTTTTTTAAAAATGTAATCTCTAACATGGAGATCATGAATATGAAAAAATAAATAAATTTTTAAAACTAAAAATAATAATTCTAATAAAAAAATATTTGGATAGTTAGTTCCTATTATTTTTAGAAAAAGAGCGTAAAAATAGGGTCCAGTCCGCATGAAAAAACCACCCAATCAAAAAAAAAAAAAAAAAAAGGCCCAGTTTCATATGGCTGCCGTAAGATGACATAATTTGACATACCACGCCAAAATGGAGAATGCTTGGACAATGGGCAACGTGTAATCATAGAACATGGCTATAGCATCGACCTGTCTTGAACCTCCAAGAAAGGACCCAAGAACGCTGTATGACCACGTGTGTAGCGAGAGAACGAGAAGCCACGTGTGTAGAGAGGGTACGAGAGCCCTCATCGATCCAGAACCTTCCGCATTTCTTGTTTCTTCTAGGCGCCTCTCACTCTCTCAACCTATAAATTGGATCCGCCCTCTTCTCCTTGTTTTGCCAGGGACTTTAACTCGCCAAATAGCTCAAACTGCCCTGACTCAAAATTGGTCCCACTCTGTGATCCTTGAGCAATAAAATCCATGATGTCTGCTAATCTGATCAGTGCCTCTCCACTTCTTTCTCACTCTAAATCTTCTGTCACACCATGCCTGGCCTTCTTCCCTTCAACCAAGAAAACGTCATCAAACAAATCCTCTTATCTTTCACTAAGGCCAGGAGCTACGTCCGAGAACCAGGGTAGCTCAGTCGACGTCCCAGGACCAAGGCAAAGCGATGGAGACCAAACACAGACGATCAACGCTTGAATCTCCCCCTTTGGTGAGTCGCACCCTCTTTCATGTCTTCGGGGGAAAGTGCAACCATCTCAAATAATAAGGAAGTTTAAGTATGGATACCGAAGGCAGCTGGGCGGGAAACAGTTGGACCCGGCCCGTCTCTTGTTCCATAGGGCTAGCCGTGACAAAAATAAGTGAAAAACTAGGAAATAAAGGTGGCTAGGCTGGGCTGAATATGGTCGGAACTAGCTCCAGCTTGGCCTTCTGACTATTAACAAAAGTAGAAAAATAAGAAAAGCAAAAGATGGCGGGCCTTGTCGAGCCAGGTTGGGAATGTTTCTAGCCTAGCCCTCTGGCCACAGTTTGTAGATCTAGCCTTACTTCTTTAGGCCGCTGGGAGGGCACCTAGCCCATTGCCAGCTCTAGATTTGGGCTCCATAATTTTATCGATAGTCCTTGATTAGTTAATTTATTTTCTTAAATAGTCAGGTTTTACCCATGAATTTTTTTTTTTTTTTTCTAACTTTGATTGCATTCTTAATTTGCAAAATATGGACTGCTTCGTTAATTTTATTTTTTAATTTTATTGACTTATATATGGTGTGTTGGCTATGGATGGTGTGGTTTGATGTTAGAAATATGGAAATGTGTTTACGCTTTGGTGAATTTTATTCTTTCATAAGACATCAGCATTATACCAAGCAATTTTCATCATTTCTAAATGTTCCAATGTTTGGAACATTGTTGCCAGGTTTACTCTCCTATGAGACCATGCGCCAAATGATGGACACAATTGACCGGCTTTTTGAGGACGCGCTAACGTTTCCTGGTTCGAATCGGCCCGTCTGGGAGATAATGTCACCTTGGGATTTTAAAGAGGATGATAACCAAATCATGCCCGGCTTATCAAAGGAGGAGGTCAAGGTTTCGGTGGAAGACGACGTTTTGGTGATCAAAGGAGAGCAGAAACGGGAGGGCGAACAGGATGCTGGGCAAAACAAAAACTTTTGTTTATATGACACACGTCTGCTCTTACCTGATAATATTGAAAAAGAAAAGATTAAGGCAGAGTTCAAGAATGGGGTGTTGCTAATTACAATTCCAAAGATCAAAGTTGAGCCCAAGGTCATCGACGTCCAAATTGAATGAACCATGTTCCATGCGTTTGTTGGTGTTTGTATATATTGTTTTGGTTCCTGCCTTCAAGAAAATTAGGTGAAACTGTGTTAATATTCCGTAATTGCAATAGGAAAGTTTTTGTTCCGGTGAATGCTTATGACAAAATTTAATGATGAATATTTTTTACATCTTTCCAGGCATGTCGTTTCTCGTTCCTAAACTGAGAGTGAATATATTTCCATGGATTATGGACCACATAAGTTACGAAATGGCACGAATACAACTACCCATTTTCAAGGCATATGTAATAATTCTAGCGTTTTACTAAAGATGCATGTGTTTCAAAAACAACTTTCAATTTTTAATTTTTAATTTTAAAATTTAGTGCCAAGTGTATTTTATAGTATAGACCTTTTGGTCAATACTTATTTGCAGTGTGTTTTACATTAAGGTGGTTACATTAAGGTCGTTATTTTTGCCACCTTTGGCATTTTTAACAATTTTATGGATATCTCAGGAGGTGTTACAATTTGTTAGCCTCTCCCTCTCTTTTAAGCGAACTCTCTCCCTCACTAAGAAGGCCCTTTTAGCAGTTAACATGCAGGGGCTTCCTCCAGGAAGCATGAAGCTAACCGAGTTCACCTGATTTATCAGGTAAAAATTTGATCTTATGGCATGAAATATATTTGGCTACCATATTCAATCAAAGTTTAATTACAGAGATGGGAAGATTGATGTGGTGACAAGCTACCATATTCAATCAAACTTTAATTACGGAGATGGGAAGATTTATGTGGTGACAAGTTTGCCATCTTAATCGATGTTTAATCATACCGATTCGATTATTTTTGCAGTGAGGTTTGTTTTCAATTGGTATTGAAGTATTATATCAATTGAAAAGGTATTATTAGTATTTTTGAGATTGTTTCATACGGGTTTTGCAATTCAGGGATAAAAATTATATTCTGATCTGGCTGTATCATACTTGTAGGGACTCGTTTGCGTATTGAAATTTTATTGAGACTGAAAATGAGAGTATCTCGTGTCTCCAGATCCTCTAATTCGGTCCCACTTTTATTGGAGTTTATGTCCATACAAACGACAATTTCGAAGTTGATGACTCAGTCACTGAACCATAAGAATCAAGATTGTCTAAAGCCAGACTTGTTTTTTTTTTCTTTTTTTTTTTTTTAAGTGATGTGCATTATAAGAATCAAGATTGTGTAAAGCCAGATCTTTTTTTCTTTTTTAAGTAATGTGCATTATAAGAGTCAAGATTGTGTAAAGCCAGATCTTTTTTTTTTGAAGTGATGTGCATCATTTAAAATGGCAGGAGGCTTCAATTTTTAGAAAATTGGAAGGTGTGTATAGACCATTAGTCATGTATTTGTCGATTTTATATTTGTCGATTTTATAATTGATATAAGGCCTTGGGCATAAGTGATCGATGAATATATATTTAGTTGTCATTTCTGCTGTCAGTGGAGTAGGGGCAACCAATGCTTGGGTGGATTGAAGTACCGCGGGACTTGTTTTCAAATTTCAACTAGTTTTGGGACTCAGAGAACTGGTGGGGGTGACATTGTTATGTAAAAGGACTACTTCATCTCGGTCGAGGGACATCTGATTTAATTCACGTCCCGTGAGGTCTTTGTTTTTTAAATTTGTATTATGTCCTTGAAATCTAGAGATATTTTGATTAAGTCTTGGATTTACATCTCAAGCATATTTTTTATGAAATTTATGGTTACTTTTTGTTGTAGGTCAATTGGATAGATGTACCAATAACCTATATTAAGGGTGATCTGTTGCATTAAAAGGTTTAATGATGTCTTTTGGATTCTAATGAATTTATGACTATCAGATGAATCTCTACTTATGGTGGGATATATTTTTTTGATTCTAAGAGGTCGATTTTTATCTCCAAATTATTTGAGAAAATTTCCTTGGAACCCATAGTGAGGAGGCTAAGTGGTTAAGGACTTGATGGTAGATGTACTACATGTTTAACGCTCGTGCTTGCAATCTCATACAATGTGATGTGATTGTGAAGCACTTGTATACCGAGTGAAAGGTTAGGAATTTATTTCGGCACATCCAATTACACTCGCTTGAGGTATAGTCAGTACTCGCTTGAGGCACAATCAGTTGATACTTAAGCTTAAGATGGAGGTATAACAGTACTTCATATATATTATGTAGACAACCCTCTCGAAATTCTGGTTGAGGAACCTCGTAAAAACCTTGATTCTGAGCCTAAAGGACCACACAAATCCTTATAGACCTTAGGCAACCTAGAACAAATACAATTACTTCAAAATTGCCCAAAACCAATCCCAACTTGAAGTTATAGCCCTAGAGGTTTTCAACAGTCCAAGAATCGTCTAAATCAGATCTACGGATAAAACGATCTAACAAATGATAATTTAGTCCTTGTAACACCCAAGTATCGGGCCACGGGCTGGGTTGGAATGTAGCCCGGCAGTCCTTGAAACGGCTTGATGATACAGTTAATGTGTTTTATGATGTAGTAAAGACATTTTCTTTAATTAGATAAAGATAAAGCTTCAAGATAAATCCAAACAATTTCTAAAAAAATCCAAAACAATCAAGAAAGATCACCTACAGAATTCTATAAATACCCCCTCCATAACCCAAAAAAAGAAGACCAAAAAAGAGATCAAGAAATCCCTAAAAAATTTTCGAAATTAGAAAAATTACCCAAAATACCCAAAATAGGAAAACCGCTTAGATAATTCCTAAATATTAGGGAAAATCCCCAAAAATCACAGAAAATCCCAGAATTAATATTCAACCTTAGAAGATTCCAAAACCCTTAAAAAACTAGGGAAAATCTACACCAATTCATAGAAAAGCCTAGGTAGACCTTACCTAAAATTCCTAGCTTTTTCCCTTTTACCTTAAGAACCCTAGATCTAGGGCAAAATAACCGTAGATCTACCAATTCCAACAAGCAAACACATCCAAAAAAAAAGATGGTGGCGTAAATTGGAAGAATAGCCTGTTCCAAGCCAGAAACTCTGCGTTTCGGGTGAGGTTAGTATATCTTTCTTTGCTTAATTTAATTTATTTTTCTTCATTGAATTATCTTCTTTATTTTATTTTTTCTGGAAATTAATTCATCATTAGATTTAATTAAATTTAGAAATGTTTTTTTTAAGTCAAAATACGGATTTGGAGCTAGCGCTACTAGTGGACTCAAAAAAAGACTAGATCTGTATAGATTTGGGATTTTTCTGAACCGATAATCCAAGCAACCCCACTCTTTCTACCTTTTCAAAAGCAACTCAGTTTTTGCTAAGATTTGAGTAGATCTCATCCCAGAGATCGGTTCAGATCGGAGCGTAAATAGTTTGGGGTTTACCGTGGGGCACCTTTAGCTTCAAATCCGTATTTTAAACTTAAAAATGCTTCTTCTCTTTTCTCATATTTATTTTTCCAGCAAAAATAAAAATAATAAAATAATAAAAAATAAGAAAAATGCGGTAGATTTAAAAATATTTCTTTTTATTAGATTATATCTTTTCTTTCTAGATCTTATTGTTTTTCTCCATAAAAAATTGAAGATCTTTTTCCTCTCAATCTTTAGATCTATCTTTTAGATTATCTTTGGATTCATCTTTTACATCAACCTTTATTATCTTGGTTAGATCATCTTCTTTTAGATCCTTCTAGATCATCTTTATCTTTAGATCTTTTTTTATTTTCATCTTTTAAAACATCTTTATCATCTATGTTTTTTTCGAACAACTTTAGATTCATCTTGATATCATCTATATCATCTTGTTAGATCGTCTTTCATTCATGTTTATCTTCTTAAGATCATCGTTAAATTTTTTTAGAGCATTCTTTATTATGTTTTAAATCATCTTGATCTTTTTTAAAAGCATATTTATCTTCTTTAGATTATATTTTATCTTCGTTAGAACTTATCATCATTAAGTGCATCTTTATAAAAAGAATCTGTATCTCTTTCCTAATTAAAAAATAAAGGAAGAAGATACTTTATCTCTTTTGACCAGATAATTTAATATATATATATATATATATATATATATTATTTATATATATATTATTTTTTATTTTTTTTGTACATAATCTTGTAGTTATGTCCATAGTTCATGGTGACTCAGTTATTTAGTTTACGTAGTCTCGACTCCTTTAAATGACTAGACCTACAAGACCTCATGGCTCAGTTCCCTAGGTTTGTCATGTCTTAAGTCAGTCGATATCGAGTTTCAGTGGGTCCATAATCCCACACTCAAGGCTAAGCCTAGCTAACCCATTTGTAGTCCAGCCAAATGGGGGACTGCAACCAGTTTGTATGGCTCGAGCTATTCAAAACAGTTAGAGCATTCGACTCGAAACTAAAGAATCAGGGTTGAACCCACCTTCATCTTCTATATTTATGTCTAGGGAATATACTGCCCAATCAGGGGCGCACCTCCCAGAAATGTCCAAATCTAACTCAAGCAAAGCTAGCCACCAAGGAAAACTAGAGAGTAAGACACCTTCAGTTAAACCCAAGAGTTCTTTAAGCCATTCCTCTATTCCTCAAGGTTCATCCTTACACAATTCTAGGGATTACGAGTTCCTCAATCAAGTGTCTCAAGAACCTACCCAAGGTCAAGGCTTTCTTGAAGCGTGCTGGCCTTGTTGAACCACATGCCCCACCTGAGGTCAAAGCTCTCTTGAAGCATGCTGGCCTTGTTAAGCCACATGCCTCATCTAGGGCATCAAGTTATCAGTCAGGTCAGAATCAGAGTACCTCTTTAGCCCATGACCAACAAAGTCATGTGAGTTTCACCCTGTCGGTGAACCAATACTGTCAATATTCTCATCCTTCAACTCTTATAGATTCGGCTCAACCATGGGACCCTCCATCCCATAGTTAGTCTAGACCTGTCCACAAGTTATGTATAGTCATCCACCAGTGCAGCCTCTTTAGGCCACCCTAGTTTTGTACCATCAGCCACAAGCGGCCTATTCAGCGCCTGTTCAAACCCAGTATCCCCCAAGTTAGCCATACCAGTCTGCTTCATACCCTCCGACTGCAGTCTCGGCCTCTAGTCACCCTTACTAGGGATATCCTATGCACCAGGCCTCTGCTGTCCATTTTCTAGCCCCGACACCGACTTATCAGCCTCTGGCTCCAATAACCATCTCGTAGGTCCAACCTACGCCTAGTTCGATGCAACCCATATCAGCTGCATCTCCTGCATAAAAAATTATGCCATCAATTCTGGAAAACCAACAGACCTCTGAGGTTAAACCCTTGAGTCAGTTGAGCTTGCCCAGGTTAAAGGCGAATTAAACACATTTAAAGAGACCTTGGCTAAGATCGGAGTTCCAAATATATTTCCTCAAAAATCTTACGTCAAGGATATTTTTGGTGATGTCAAACCTCTTCCTTTGGGTTTCGAATTCCCTTAGTTTGAAAACAAGTTCAACGGGAAAGGTGATCTTGAAAATCACATCATCGCTTACCTATTGATTGTTCCTGCACTTGAAGAGAAACCTCGTCATCTCAAGGCCATGTTTCAATACACTCTCTCTAGACAAGCTTTAACATGGTTCCGAAAGGTGATATCAAAATATCCGAATCAAACTCCCGATGAGTTGCTTCAATGTTTTCTTGAGCAATATCACAGGACTAAAGAGAGATCAACGACCTTTGATAAATTGGTCTCCACGAAACACAATTCGAGCAAGTTGTTTATAGATTTTCTCCAACGATATAGAGAGGCTACATAAAAAGCCATTGACTGCATGCTTCTGAAGCCTCTAAGATTAGTTTAGCTATAGAGAATGCTTCCCTTGAGCATAAACTATACCTCAGTAACAGAATTCAACCTTTCTCTTTTGACTCAATGCTAGAAATGGTTTCACGTTATGAAAGAGCAAAGGAAAGGGCCTGAGATCGGTGGTTAGGTTCTCGATCTCACCCTCCTGATCGAGGTGATATGGTGGCACGTGTCTTGGGTCTCTAGTGGACTCGGGATTTGAGATCACTCTCTCAGAACCTTGCTCGAGGGCAAGGGCAAGTATAACAACCAATGAGCGAGGAATTTTAGGTGGATTCGGGATTTACTCTGGCTGGCTTGCGTGGGCTCCCTCTTAGATCACGAAGAAAGCCCCCCAGCTGCTTGAGCAGGTTCAGAATCACCTCCCTTGACCTGTAACCCTTGACCTGTAACCCTCTTGTTTTTCTACGCAACACTTCTATGGTTAATTTGTAAGCCAAGTGGGTCGAAAAGGACCCACCTTTGTCTTAGGGTAATGCACGTTCATGAGAGAAGGTGATGAAGTGCAATGTTAGATGCTAGCATGATAATCGAAAGACACCGACTCAGAGTGGTAGCATGACGGGCATGGTTCACCGGACTAGCACGACAGCAGTACTACTCGAAACCAAGGTCGGCACGTCGGTGCTAGGGTAGGCCTACCCTCAATCAAGTGAGAAGAGAAAAAGGCGAAGAGGAAAGAACGCGACGGTGAAGAGAAGAAGAAATTCAGATGTTGATAGACATCGCGGTGGGCAATGCAAGGAGGCGTCGCATCCCTTGTGGACAGTACTAGCTCCTGACGAGGCACATGACGATGGTTTCTCTTAGGCCGCTAGGTGATAGACGTGGGACGCAGGGAGAACGGCAATAGGCACCAGACGCACAGAGGAAGCTCGCAGAGGGCGATGGGTGCTGCCAAGGCCTCTAGTGGGCGGCAATAGGTATCGTCGTCTACGTTAGATGCGCAGCAGAGGAAGGCTCTTGCAGGCGGCAACACAGTTCGCCATCTAGGTTCTTCACCGAGACGTCAAAGCTATGTCTACAAACTTCACTGCGAGAAAGAGACAGACGAGAAGGAGGGAAAGAAGACTCATGCATGGTGCTGCCATCGTCATTCACAAACTGTGAGACCAAGGGAGAGGCATGCACAACATTGCCACTGTCGTGCACGGCCGCCGCGAGGGACTCAGAAGATGAAGAGGGAGAAGAGCAGGGAGAAGGGAGAGAGAAAAAGAAGAGGGAGAAGGTTTACCTCAACCCTAAGGGTATCTATCGAAAGTTTCCCTCTCTCTCAAGCGTAACACCACAATGGTAATAAAGAGAAACTTGTATTAAGTGAAAACTCTCTCTTGTGTGTAAATGTGTCTGTCGTCTCTCTTTTTTTTTATTTGCGTACAATGATGGCACGTATATATAGAAGTGTGCCCTAAACATGGGTCGATGATCAAAAGTAACCCTAATTGCTGGAAATTAAGATTAAATTGAATTAAAAGAAATTAGAAAATAGGGTGCAAAATGACAGATTTACCCCTTCTTAACAAGTTGTGGAATTCTAGAACAATCTTGACGTTGCCCTAGGACTTTCGTGTTCTTGGATGGATGATTTGGGGTCGTTCTAATGCCTGATTGATTGTAAGATGATTTTTTTCTTGTAGTGCTCAGCGTGACGATTGATTTGATACCAACTTCAAGCCATGGATCGCGTTTTTGGTACATGATCATGTGACTTGAAGTTTGAGTAGATATTGAAACTTCGAATCGATAGTGTGTTCGCTCTTTGATGTTTTTTTGTGTTTTTTCCCTGAATCACACTGAGAATGCCGTTACAATCACGGGGCACCAAACGCAGCTTGATTTCAGGGCCGAACAAATATTTTGTAAGTTTGGAGTTTTGACCGGAATTAAGGATTCCGGTGAAAGAATTTATAGTCTGCTCATCAGCTTCGTGTGCAAAATCTGACCATTTATCATGTACGGGATCGGGTCAGAGATGGCCCGAGACCTTATACCCACAATGAAATTGTTCTTGTGTCGATCGAGCTCACGAGCAGCGTGATTTGGCCGCTCAACCGAGGCACGACGCTGCTGAATTTCCGGCACTTTCTTCACGATTCAACAACTTTTCTCTAGCTTTTCTTCACGCTTGGGTATCATCACAAGGGGTGCCACATATCGAATCGCTCGTCTTGACTAGACGAACATGCTCACTAAATTTGAGCACGATCCGATGTGGGAAGGCCGAGATATGAGGGATGAAAGTCACTGGTCATGACTGCCCCATTAATGGTGCAGTACTGCAAGGTGACCGCACGGGAATAGCGAGCGGCTTCTCCTGTTTCACTTTTTTGCCTATAAATTCTTCCTAGAGTGTCCGTTTGAGCTGAAACTTGACTCATGGAGGTTTTCAACTGTGCCGGATCTAATGGTGGTCGTCCCATAACAGTTTGGGATGCTGAAAAATGTAGCTCTAGTTATAGGGATCTGTTTCAGGGTGCTAGAGGCCGATTCTACCAGAACTGTTTCTCAGTCTTCACTGCCTTAGACATGTCGAAATGCGACGAAACTTGGTAGGAGACTTTTGAGAGACCTCATGAAGATCTTGGCCAGTTCTGAGATTGTCAAAATTTTGACTACTTGCTAAGCTTTTATTGAGCGAGGCCCTCATGTTGATGAAAAATACCTTCCAACAATCGGTCACCAATTACAGTGGGGCAAGAGTCGAATGAAACCATACTGGGGAAAGAGTCAGATGAGTCATGAAGGAACACTGACTATACTGAAGATTCATCTAAATGTAACTCTGAAGAGATGACAATTAAAGAATTTGATGGCGGTCCCAAGTCAGAACTATCACCAGAATCATTATGGACATAGATGGGGCTTACTCAAGCAAAGCCAGGAAATATCAAATGATAGGACTGATGAAGATGAAGAAGTCCTAGCTGGTATCAACTTGATAAAGATCGAGGAGTCAAAATCCCTGCTCAAGCCTGAAAATCATCCAATATGGCCTTGGGGCACAGGAAGAAACCACCCAGAAAATGAAGACCGTATCAACTTGATAAAGATCGACGAGTCGAAATCCATGCTCAAGCCCAAAAATCATTCAATATGTCCTTGGGGCACAAGAAGAAACTTCCCTAAAAATGAAGATTGAAATGGTAGAGTGACGTATTTTACTAAGGAATTTCAGACACCAAATGATGAAAATTGTCATAGCTCTGGGTTTATTCTATGAGGAGCTCCCATAGAATTAGAGAGGTCCAACCTACAAAAGGAGGAAACAATTCCAACAGTCACAGTAAAAGTTGAGAATATGAAGACACAAAGGTACTAAATTATCCACATTTTGAAAAAAATACCAAACAAGTATGAGCTCACTCAAAACCTTGTGCCTAAGGAATTTCATAAAGAAAGTGCCAAGGATTGCCTTAGCCCAGGGTCCATGATTAAAGAGAGAATCAAAGAGCCACACAAGAAGTTCCAATTGAATTGGAAGGCAAAAACTTGCAGAAGGTTCAAGACAAAGCTATCCTAGATAGCAGGGCAGGGGTAGATGACCCAAATCTTGGGGCTATAGATTCTCAAATTCAAATTGAGGAGAGTAATTGCAGCCAAAAATTTGAAACTCAAGAAAATGAGGAAAATACAAGAAAAATCTTGATTCCAGTGGAAGAAACCAACCCACAAAAAGTTCAGGACATCCCTGTGATACATGTCACCATAAAAGAAAATGACTCAATTAGTCCCATCTTTCAAATAAGTGCAATGAGTGACCCACAGGAGGCTCAGTCAACCATGAGCTCAAATGATTTCCCAAAGCTAGAGATTATCAAGACTACATTAGTGAGGAATGCCTTAATCTCAAAAGTAAAATTCAAGAAGAAACAAAGGAGTCAAGCCTAGATGATTCAATTGAACCGTCCCTTAATGTGAACCCAAAAGAAAATCTATCCCCTCAAGAATGGATGAAAGAAATTGAACCTCTAGCAATCCTAAGAGGCCCACCTGGGCCACCTTCACCTAACTTCTTGTCAGATCCACCTATTTGGGATGAAGAGTCGAGCCTAAAGCAGTCAATTATATCAGTTACTATCATTGATCTAGCAATCAACACAGAATAAGAGAAGGATCCAAATTTCATCCATCTTGAAGATTCAACACCTCTACAAGAGTTAAAAGAAAATCAGACCCCAAGATATTCTAAGGGGACCACTTGGTCGACTTTCACAGGATTTTCTGAATAACCCACATATATGAGATGAAGAACCAGATACTAAAGACCAAATCATACTATTCCCTAAAGAGAAAGGTTGTAAAGAAAATGATAGGACGAGGAGCATGACTCCACTACTTGGGGCACCCAACATTTAAGAAAAAAAAAGAAGATCCAGCAAGGGAAATCCTATCCACCAATTTGATAGATATCACCCCATTTGATGAAAATACTATAGAGGCGGTCCCATTCAAGATACTAATTATCTCATAAAATGGAGAAGACCCTACAGAGGCAGCCTCGCTAAACCACTTGATAGGGGCACCCTCACTTGATGTTGAAAATAAAGAAGGGGCAACTGGTGAGGCCCATGCCTTATCTGATGACTCTCAACATGCCTTGAGGCGATATACTCCTCGAAAGCAACATGAAGTTGCAACTGAAAAAGATTACTGAAAAGGTGTGGGGTGATCATTTACTCCTCCTTTTCAAATAAACCAATTGGGGCATCCATGCTCTGCTTAAGCATTCTACTCCGTGGTATGGACAACCTAAGGAGTTGAAAATAGAAAAAAAAACAAAAAAGAAGGAAAGAGGATGAACTTAGTCAACCCAACAAGAGATTGAAGGACTAGGAAGGTGAGAGTGACTGCGAGTCTGAAGATCAAGGCTCGAGTAAAGCAATCCAAGGAGGAAAGATTCTATAAGAATTCGACAACCTTTGTCAAGGAAGTATTTGATACCAACAAGGGGTAAGGAAAATCTAATGATAACCAAGACTAGGACCTCCGTGCCACATGGAAGAAGGAAGGATGATAGAGTTCTTATTTGTTTTTTTAGGACAAAGTTCTACAAGAAGGAAAAAAACGCGAATCTTCTCCTTCTCATCTTTCTTCATCTTCTTCTTCAAATAAAAAATAAAAAAAATTCTTCCATGATGATAAATTGAAAGGCATCTCAAGCATTGGAAAAAAAAAAGTCACTGGGTTGAACATCCGAAAGGGATCCTAGTGATAGAGAAAGAAAAAAAGAAGAAGAAATCCTCTCGGGTTGAAAATTGGAAAGGAACCTCGAGCGTTGGAAAAAAGGCGACTAGGCCGAACACCCGAAAGGGACCCTAGGAAAAAATAAAACTTCTCTATCTTTTCATTTCTTCTCCAAAATCTCTAGAAATTCTTCTCTCCTCAAGTTAGAATAGTGTCAGAAAGTAAAGGAAGGCATCAGTCCAAGTAAAACCTGAAGAGGCTCTACTATCTGAACTTCAAAAGAGTGGTAGTGGAGGAGCAAAATTGGAAGTCAAAGGATATTTTAATCACTCTAAGGCAAATCCCATATCATCTAAGACACCGATTTGCTCGAAAAAGCAAGAAAACTTCTTCCTTGAATGGTGACATAAGAGCCAAGATTGGAACACGAGGAAGTACTTGGTGATTCCTTGTCTTGAAAGTCCCCAGTAGAGGCTTGACAAACTCATGACAAAAGGAAAAAAAAAAAACAAAGAAGAAAAATAGAGAGCTCCATGGTAGCATGAGCCTAAACTGCTTACCAAAACTTGTTTTTCAAAATTTCTCATCCATCTTAAAAAGTTTCCCTATGTGTTTCATGAGTTTCAAAAACCATAATTTCTTTTGTTAAAGCGTAATTCCAAACTCTATTTCTATTTCAAAATTCAATCTATCTTCAAAAAATTCTAAAATGTTTAAAAAAACACAGGAGTTTCATGGAGGCTTGGATGTGATGCATTCGCCACCGCCAAATCTTGGATTGCCATGCTTGCAAACGCTTAGGAAAATAAAGACCAACCAATGGGTTTCCATACCAAAAATCCTGAACCTGTGGACCCTAAGAATCAGAATCAAGGAGAACAAGAAGTTCAATTAGCCAGAAATTCATCATCCCATCATTTATTCAAAATCAAAATCCCATTCGATTGGAGAATCAGACTCCAAGAAAGAGCTCTAAAGTCAAAGATGACTACACTGGCAGCTTCCTAGGTAGTATTGGAGTGACTGCAACAAGGAGTGTCGCCTGCTCAAAGATAGCATGGTTCCTGTTCACTATCACTTCAGATCCCGATTGTCGGAGACTTCTCAACTATACTGACTCAAAGAAAGAAGTGCTAGTTCAATGTCTTACGGATCAAAAGCATCCATCGACGTACTGCCTACCCAAAGGGCACTGGTCATTCAAAAGAATGATCTCTCGAAAAATGTTTTCCTTCTCACCGTGTCTTAGGTATCTACTTCTTTGCTATACACCTGGTGCCCCAGGTGAACGCCAAAGAGGGACAACAGTAGACAACCCCCGTGAGGTTTTAGTTAAGGTAACTCCAAAAAACCTCGATTCTTAGCCTAAAGGACCACACAAATCCTAGTAGACCTTAAATAACCTAAACATAATATAATTCCTTTAAAATTGCCTAAAACCTATCCCAACTTGAGGTAGAGGCCAAGAGCTTTCCAACAATCCAAGAATTACTAGAATCAGACCTACAGATAAAACGATCTAACAAATGACTATTTAGTTCTTGTGAGACCCAATTATCGGGCCATTGGTCGGGCTGTAATATGGTTCAGTAGGCCCAGACATAACCTAATGATGCAATTAATGCGTTTTATGATGCAGTAAATGCGTTTTCTTTAATTAGATAAGGATGAAGCTTTAAGATAAATCCAAACAATTCCAAAAAAGTCAAGAAAAATCATCAATGTAATTCTATAAATACCCCCTCCATAACCCAAAATAGGAAGACCAAAAAGGAGATCAAGAAGTTCCTCAGAAATTCTTGAAATTAGAAAAATAGCCCAAAATACCCAAAATAGGAAAACCCCTTAGAAAATTTCTAAAACATTAGCAAAAATTCCCAAAACTCACAAAAAATATCAGAATTCATATTCAACCTTAGTATATCTCAAAACCATTAGAAAACTAAGGAAATTCTACTCCAATCCTAAAAAAAGCCTATGTAGACCCTATCTAAAATTCTCAGCTTTCTCCCCTGCTTTAGGAGCCCTAGATCTAGGTCAAGAGAACCTTAGATCTACCAATTCTGTCAAGAAAAGACATCTAAAAAAGGAGATGATGGCACAAATTGGAAGAGTTGCCTGATCCAAGCCCGAAACTCTTAAGTTCGGGTCCTTAAAGGCAAGTATATCTTTCTTTGCTTAATTTAGTTTGTTTTTCTTCATTTAATTATCTTTTTTTTTTTTTTCTGAAAATTAATTCATCGTTATATTTAATTAAATTTAGAAGTCTTTTTTTTTAAAGTCAAAATACGGATATGGAGCTAGCGTTGTTAGTTGACTCAGTAAAAGACCAAATTTGTACAGATTTAGGCTTTTTCTGAGCCCATAATTCAAGTAACCCCTCTCTCTACCTTTTCAAAGGTAGCTCAGTTTTTATTAAGATTTCAGCAGGTCTCATCCTAGAGATTGGTGTAGATCCGAGCGTAAACATATTCTATCAAGGACTTGGTAGAATATTAATTAAAGACCTTACAAGGCACCAAGTCAGGGAGAAAGCTAGAGGGATGGAATTGAGCTCTAATGTACTATGAAATAGGTGAATGGGAACCCTACCTAGGATAAAGAGATCCTAAGTCCAAGGATCAACGGGAAAAACAAGTCGCTCATGTAATGTATGATGGATATGGGTACCACAAAATACTGTATTATGAAATTTATAAAATATTTGCCCTCATTCCTAACAATGTGGTACAATTTACAACAATGAATGGAGAGGTTGAGCATTGATTTTAATGATTCTATTTTCCTAGATGATGGAAGTTCTTGGGTAGGGTGTCGTACTGCAAGGCATCCTCCATAGACTCACCTATGTGAGTGTAGAAGCGGATGCCGCGTCTTATGAGAGTTGGGCATTCTCTAGAGCACTCATGAAATCAGGATTAGCACATGGCCTTTAATGTGCAAGTCTTTTTAATAACCATAGCTTTTGAAAAACAATGTGTGGTATGTGGAAGGTTTATCAATCAAGGACATAGCTCAAGGTGTGTCCACTCACTGTCCCGATAAGCGTTCTGCATAATACTACGTGGATGTTAAAGGTTTTAAGATACCTTCACTGATACATTCATCTTTCTTGATATATTTGGAGAGGGGTCTTGTTATTTTGAAACAGGCGTGGGATTGTTAGCTTTTTATAGAAGATGTGTTTCCAAATAACTTTTAATTTTAAATTTAGTGAAAGTCTATTTTTATAGTATAGAATTTTTGGTCCACACTTCATTTTTGTAATGCTTTTACCATCTTACGTGGAATTTTTTAAACCCCTATTGCACTTTCTCATGAGGTGTTACAATTTTTTAGCACCTCTTTCTCTCTCTTCAACAAACTCTCTCCCTCACTAAAAATGCCCTTTTACGGGCTCAATTAACAAGAAGGGGCTCCTGATGCCAGGAAGCAAGACGTTCTCTCTCTCGTTAACAAAGCTCACTTGATTTTTCAAGTAACAATTTTATTGTATGTAATGAAATATATTTGTCTATTATACCCAATCCGAGTTTAATTATACTAATTCGAAGATTTGTGTGGTGAGAGAGAGAAGTTTACCATCCTAATCGATGTTTAATTATATCGATTAGATGATGATATTTGTAGTCAGAGAGATATTTGTTCCAATTGATGTTTGTAGTATCAAATCGATTTGAAAGAAATATCAGTATTTTTGAGACTGCGGTTTATACGGGTCACATGAGTGTGCAACTCAGGGACTTAGGATTGTATTCTGATTTGGCTGTATCTTGGGAGTGTACTCGTCAGGACTTGTTGCACATCGAAAGTTTATTGAGATAGGGGTGTTTAACACGTAGAAGAAAGCAAGAGCATCTCGTGCTTCCAGATCAGCTAATTTGGTCCTAGTTTTATGGGAGTTTATGTCCACCGTGATAACCACAGTGAGACCCCATAAACTAACAATTAATAGAGCACATTAGGCATGGATTTATTTCCCATGCTTATGGGCACCATGGTCGGGCCTAGATTTACCTAGCTTGGGCTCCCTCAAGGACCGGGGCTCAATGAACCCCCTCTCGGACAACCGCTTGACCAACCTGCACGTGTGCATCCCACATATCGTTTGTGGATAAGTATTTCCAACGGTGAGAGGATTTTAAAGCGATAAAGAGGTGGACTTGAACATCTACCATGCCATGTTGCTTAGAGTTGTGTAAGGGTGAAAGATATAGAAAATCTCTCACAGCTCGAACACCATGTTAGCCGGTAGTTAGAGTAGTACAAGGGTTAAACCTAAAAAAAAAGCTATCTCAGTATGACCTCAGCCCAAGTGACTAAGCGCAAGAAAATCAATGTTTCTTACGACTCAACAACACTATGTGAACTGATGGTAGAGTAGCAGTCCGAGAGTTAGAACCCTAAGGCATGATCTCAGGAAGACCCTAACTCGAGTGCTCAAGGGTGAGAGAAGAAATGAGTAAAGAGTAAGAATAAATAAATGATGAAACAAAAACAAAATAAAAAGAGTAATCGAGAGAGGAGAATATGATGGTGAGAGGGGACTTACCCAACTTAGGTGCTGGTCCGAGACTTGGGGGGGCAAGAGAGGTTGAAGAGGATGAGAGCGTACATAGTAAGAGATGGACCCACCTTAGGAACGGGTTCGGGCTGTTGGGTGAGACAGAGAAGACAGTAAAGTAAAGGGGAGGGGGCGATAATGGACCTGCTTATGGTGCAGGTCCGGGACTCTAGACAAGAGAGAGAGGGTGAGAGGAAGAGAAGAACATAGAGGAGCAGCCAGGCCCACCCTAGGTGCGGGTCTGTGCACTTTTAGACATGAGTGAGAGAGAAGGAATAAAGAGAGAGAGAGAGAGTGCAAAGGGTAGGCTCGAACCCACCCTAGTGTTGGACGCCATTTTTGACATACTTCCATGAGCCTATGCGAATAAGGAGAGAGCCGGCAACAGTCTGGTCTAGCGAGTTCAAGATTGTGTCAAAAATAAAGCCTCCAGCCTAGTGACCTAGGTGCAGTTCCCTCGCACTAAAGAAGGACCCTTCACTGTAGCTCTATGCTAGCGGCTACAACAGGGGACCAGACCACCACCATTGTGCTCAAATTTGGGCTCAATCAGACCTCCCTAGTGGGGTCTACACTCATGCAGCCTCGCTACTCATGGGTTTTACCATAGTGCAGTGTGGCTTCACCAAACCAGTCCCGAAAATGGGGACTGGTACGATGTTTTCCGGCAATAACGTCTCCAACCCATCGCACCTTCCTCTGAAGCTAGACAGAGCTCAAATGTTGACATGTTCCAGATCACGCCAACACCGTCATTTTGACCAATGGCACAAATTGTGGCAAGAGAGAGAACCCCCTTTGCTTTGAAGAGGAAAGTGGCCGGAGAAACCAAAGAAAAAAAACAGGGTTCAACAATCTCTGGATTCGGTGTAACATAGCTGAATATCCAAGCCGTGGATTAATGCGAGGAGGAGTTCAATAGAACCACCTCGCAAAGAGCTACATTCTGGTACAACTCTTGCATTCAATCTGTGGTTCGATGAATGCAAGTCCTTAGGTCACCAAAAAAGCAAATCCAGTTGGTTGTTGGAATCCCTGTCTATGACAACCTTCCAAATTCGGCAAAGGCACAAATCTACGCCAAATCAGCCCAAATGTGGTGGAAAACGACTGCAGCAGCCTCCTCTCTGACTTGCAAACAGAGCCAAGAGCCAAAACGATGCAGCTCAAAGATGCATTGACAGACAAAGTTCGCAAAAATGGCTGGACTTTCACCCCGGGGACAAAGGCCACCACAACATGATTGAAAGGCATCAAAATGCTCACAAGCGAGAGAAGAACAAAGATATGTTGCTGAAACAGCCAAACAGTTGCCACACATTGTAAGACCTGCTTCCAAGGTCTTCCCATAGCGAAGCAACCTGCATGCAGGGACGGTCTCATCATTTGGAAAAAGATCACAGGGACATTTTGGTCATTTGTGCCCAATGTTTTGATTTGCTTTGAATTTGTTTAATTGTAATTAAGCTTAACATATGAGCATTCACTACTGTTTCGTGAGTCCTATATATAAGCAAGCTTAATTCACTTGTAAAAAGGAGACTCTACAACCCCCTCTTTTCAAGTTCTATTACCCCTAAAGGCTAGGAAGAATCAAGGCTAGATTTTGCTTGTGAGCTTGTCTTTGTGACTTCCTAGCCTCTGTGGAAGAGGAGAGAGATAGGGAGAGAGAAAACTTTGAGGGAGTGAGGATAGCCTTAAGTGTGCGATCCTGCGGGCACCCCGATTGTGGGGGTCACCCCCACTTCACCTATGCTGAGTCACTCTTTCTCTCACTCTCTATCTCTCTCACTCCCACCTCCACGTGTGACTCCGCTCGCATAGTAGCCCACATCTACCTGCAAGACTGTAGACGAGAGCAAACCCGCAAGCCCCGGTCCTTGGGTTTCCCCACGAGCCCCCTCAACGGCTAGCAACCCCTTGTGCGGGTGGTCAAGGAGGAGGGAGATTCGGATCCCATCCCAATAACAAAGTGGAGGTGAGAGGAGAGAGGTTGAAAACTTGAAGAAGGCTCCCATCCGAACCATGCTGACAAACAGTTGGAGGGCTTCTTACTCTAAGAGGGACATCCGCCCGGGCGAGTCCCCGAACCCTCAAAATGGCGCAAGAGCATTCTCTCTCCAGACGCTAAAATCTCTCTCACCATCGGCCTTCTATCCGCAAGTAGGAGGGTCTGTACATCTTAGACACGTCGATCCTCTGCGATTGTTCGAGAGAGAGTTTCCGCCTCTGTCACCCAGAGGGAAACCAGGACCCCACCCACATCAACTGGTGACTCCATTGGGGACTCGTCACCTTATCATTATCTCGAGCCGTCTCTAGCTACCAATTTCTCTTTCTCCTCTCTTCACTTTTTCTATGGGATCCCCTTATCCCTCCTTCCTCCAGGTTGGGGAGTTCTGCATCCCCATACCTGCAGCTACTCATTGTGAGTCTGGATCGACAGATCCTCCTCCCTTGCATGCCCTATATCCGGCCATGCAGGCCCCACTATCCCGGCCTCCACTGGGAAATTTCGGGGCACAAACCCTCTGGCCTCTCGCCTCTCCTCTTTCAGTGTTAAGGGGGGACACCTTGATTCCCACTGCATGGGTGACTCTACTACTGCCCCCTCACTATAACATCTTGTTGCTTGCAGACACCCCGTTAGCCACATATCCCAAAGCGGTCCCTGTGTCGCCATGCCTCCTCACTCAGTCGGTCCTGTCAGGACTTCCGTCACTGTGGGTAGCCGAAAGGCGACCTCGCCTACATCACACTGGGGCTTCGCACACCCCCACGCATAAACCACCCACTAGCCCTCGTGGTTACTCTACCATGCATACCTATGTCTACCAACTCCCCAACAGGTCAACCGTCATAATAATGAATTGGGGCAAGCTGCAACCTACCCCAGTCCCGCAAACTGTTTTGGATCGCTTTCGAACCAGAAGTAGTTGTTGTAGCTCTAACGCCACCCGCACCATGCATGTCAGCCCCACACCTCGGGACAGCCCAAAGGCTCGCCCTCGACTGACACGTGGCTTCTGAGACAATCGGTAGTCCCCCAAGTGAACACACATGCATTCAGGGGGCTCGCTAGCCTCACCAGCAAAACGGGTGGATGTCACACGTACTTTGTCCGTTACCACATGAGGGATTGGCCCCATGGCCATCCTAGATGCTGCTATGGGTCATGCACACACATGCAAATTCAAGGAAAACCCCGGCTGCGGAGAAAGACGAACGCTCATTGCCTAGTCTACCATTCCCGCATCAGTCACTGCGTGGTAGTCGAAGAAGTTCCCATCGAGTACCATCCTCATTATTCCTTACTCTTTTCACAAACAAGCTAGCACTCCAAGGAAGACTCGGAATAGAAGGGCGCCCTCAATGATGGTCACGTAACGCCCCAGGTGAGAGGGAAAAATCCCTAGAGGAGCGATCAATGGCGAACCAGCATAACACTCATCGCCAGATGGTATATGGAAGACGCAAGATCGGGCACGAGGCTGCCCCTTGTGTTTTTCCATGCTAAAGAGGGGCACTCCCCCCCCCCCTTCGTCGGCTTAACCTGACTCGACCCCTGGAGGATCCCCACCCGGGGACCCCGAGGGCTACCTACGAAGACCACACGGGGTGTCCTCCACGAATGGTTTCGTTTAAAAAAAAAGAGAGAAAGGGAAAGAGTTGGAGTTTGTACATAATGAGAGGGCAGTAAACAATTGTCCATTCATATACCCACATGATTACAAAAAACAAAAAAAAACATCTTCAAAGGCGGTCAAACGCCTCTCTGATCTTGTCCCCAAACTCGGTCACGCCTTGCAAGGCCCTATCCTTCCACTCCTTCAGCTCGGCAATGTCTCTGATTACCGCATCGACCAGGCCACAAGCAGAAGCCACTTCGGGCTCCAAACCCTCCAGTGATGAGAACGTAAGTGCATCGCCTCCTCCCTTGAGGAACGCTAGGATCTCAAAAAGGCCACCTGGGCATGTATTGCCTCTATCTCGTATTCGGCGGTTTGAATCTCACTGGAGAGTCTGACAACTTCCCTAGAGACACGAACTTGTTCCAAGAGGCATCCGGCCCTTGACCTCTCCGACTCCTCCAAGACCGTGCGCTAACTGGCCAAATTCTTTTCCAGGATGGCCATGCGTTCCCTATAGGAGGTCAGCACCTCGAATTCGCATGCGAGGGCTTCGAGACCTCAGTTCGAAAGATCCCTCAGCATCCACTCAAGATGTTCGAAGAGCTCACCGCCGACATGCATAGGCTACAGACGGCGGGCACACTCCTTAAAGGCCTCTATTCTTCATGGGAGGTCTGACACGGGGCACCCCTATAATAATTGGAGCCTTGAGTACAACACCGCCCTCAACACCAGGTCTGTGTCATCCCAGTAAGAAGCAGCGGCAGCCGCTGCACCTGATGCTCTTAAGGAAGCAACTTCTGGGGCGGGGTCCCTCACAATAAGCGTCAGGGTCTCCTCTGAGGAGACAGGAATTCAAGCGAAGCCCCTCAGTCTGATAGCTCATGGTCAGATGTTGTCATGGACCCCAATAGCGGAGTCTCTGCATCTTCATCAGAAACGGTCGGGGTTTGCGGGACATGAAGCTAATGTGGAGAGATCGCCTGCAATGGGTGATGCTCTTCCTCTGACATTGTGAGGAAGCCCTCTAGATGGGCCATCTGAACTAGACAAGGACCGATAAAGCCCTCCGAACGGAGCAACGATCATGCCTGATGATGAGGCGGGCATCATTGGCACTACCCGACCCATCACTCATGCACACTTCACGAGGGGAGCCATGGAAGAGGTGTTCAAATCAGACGGGTCCTCCTCGATCACAAAGGCTTTTCTCCTCGAAGCCTGAGGAATGGTGGCAGACTTCTTCATCACACCCCCCCTTCTATCCCTCTTTTGGCTACCCCTCATTCTTGGGGAAACACTCATCAGAACCACTGCCACACGAGCTCTAGGAAGGCGCCTCGCCCTCTCGATTTGGCAAGAGCATGACCCACCCTACCTTGGGATACCCAACCTCGAGACAGGTCTCTTCCCACTCCCAGAAACGATGCCCTCTCGTGCCCCCATAAACACAGGGTCGAGGTCATCAAAGAAATTACTTTGTTATGTCCCACAGAGATAGATACCCCATTCCCGCCTCATTCCTCTCCAAGGAACAAGGGCGGGCTAGCTCCCTCCAGTATGGAGGTTAATACTCCAATTCACAGATTTGGGGGAATACATGAGGGGTGAAGAGCCTCCCAACCCTATTATCTCGACGAGAACAATTTACCTCCTGTCAGGGGTGGTCTTGATGCCAATATACACATCCAACGACATTCCACCATAGTTGATACTCAGCGGTTATGTGTCCAAAACTACTGTAATGGGGGATTACGAACTAGTTAGAGCCTAGGAGATGGAGACAAGTCTCCCACACCGCTCACAGGGCAAGGTTGGACCAGCCATCACCACTCACCCAGAAGATTTTGAGGCTGGTTGCGCCTCCACTCCACCCAAGCTTGTCAAAAGAAATGGAAGGGCAACACCCCTGATCTAGGCTGTGCTGACACGCGAAGTGATGTGGGAAGTACCCCTCGAGCCTCCTGTTACCTCCACCCCAGTAAGGGAGTATATAGCCCTACACACTCACTAGATACATGGCCTCCCATGTCTCCATGGTTACCTCGCCAAGTGACCTGCGAAGCCATCAAGAAACATCCCATCGAAAGGCTTACCCATTGGAAAACGGGTGCCCTTAGTAAAAATGGGATCCTTGGTCAAAAGTTTGCTGGACCCCATTGGTTCTTTGAACACTGCCTTTATCCTCGCGATCTTCAGTAGGTGAGGGCAAGAAGGCCCGAAGAGCCTCTGGTTGACCTCGTACACTACCTGAAAGTAGGTGGAAAGCCATTTGAAAAGGTAATGGACAGGGAAACCAATAGTGAATCGCCCTGGGGAGCCTTCGTTCGCTCAGGCCTCCTACCCTGCGTCTCACGAAGGGGCCTTCCCATGAGTAATGGCTCCAAGCCCATGGAAGACACTACATAGGATGGGCTGGGCTAATGCAAAACCCTTTCCTTCGGCCATCGTACAGGTAGCATAAAAACAGCCAGGCCGAATAAAGTAGCCCCGAGAACTTGAAAGGGCGAACTTGCACGGAAAAAGGGTGAAGTAGGCAACCAGGTACACCCTATCTCTTTCTCCATGCACTGGAGGGGTAGCAATTGCCTTAAAAGCCTTATTGGCCTCCGCTGTCATCACATCATCGCCCCACAGGGTGGTCCAACCCGCATCCTCATGGTCCTGGCGGTCGCCATGGAAGTAATCCCTCCACGCCACAAAGTGCACTCTGGCGGACTTCAATTTAGTCTCCAAGGATAAATACTAATAAATCTCGACTAGGTCACTAAGCCCAGCAGGAGTCAGTCTGCCATTCAGATGTTCTTTGCCGAAGATGACTAAGTTGTTGGTAACAAACTCTTCATATACCTCCCCCTTCACCAAGTGCCAACTATTAGTTCATGGTCACCATGCCTCCAGTAGAGTCTTGACGGTGTTCAGACAGCGGTCATAGTAGCCAGCTCTGCATTGGCACACCGTGGCAAACTTACCATCTGTCAAGGCTCTCGAGAAGGAATTAAGGACGGCAAGCGTTCAGGTCATATATCCGGCCAAAAATTGGTGCTCCCCTTAAAAAAGAAGAGCACCAGGAGCCCACTGGAGTCCAGGGTTTGCCAACATTCTCTTCCCTAACATGGGCATGTCCTCGTCGTAGGTAAAGTTCCTATGTAAGGCACGATACAGGGGCACACCCTCCTCCTCAATAAGTGGAGCCTTGTCATCACTACCATAGGTGCAGAGCCCAGTACTGTTCCCCACGTAAGTGATGATCGAAGGCCATCTTATCTTCTGGGTATGTTCAATCTCCCTAAGTGGGGTTCCTCTCTACAAGGAGGTTCTCATGTAGCGATCAGCCCCAAGCTCTCCCGCTCGGGGCAGTTGGTTCACGTCAAGTACCTTCGCTGTGAAACCACAAAGGAAAACAGAGTAAGAAGTTTAGGTAAAAAAAAAAGGGGGGAAAAAGAGAGGAGCAAAACCTCACCAGGAGAAGGGGCAGCGCTTGTGCTTGCCATCGTCACCCATAAGCGGTTCAGGCCAAGGGAAGCTGAGCTTTGATAAATGAGAGCTATAAGGATAACGCAGGTGGGAAAACACAAAGAGATCTAGAGTTTGTGATTCAAAGTACAGCTCAGGCACCCTCATCTTATAAGAATAAAGGTGGAAAAGGCACATGCCTCATAGGACCAGAAGAGACTGGAAAAGGCACATGCCTCACAGGACCGGAAAAGGCACACATCACACAAAAACAGGGACATTGAAGCACCGTTGGCATGTGAATCGAAGCGTCGCATGAGCCAGCACCATGTGCCTCGAAGGTACAGTCTTACGAATGGCACACGAAGCGATGTGGCACATGTGCGAAAGATTACACTCAGTCCTAAGGAAGCACAAAGGGCACATAATAAAATTTTCGTATGACATCGACGCCGCCTCTCTCACCCAGCATTAATTGCTGCATGGCCCATCAAGAATGGCATGCTTGCCATCGTCCAAACGTCGCTCAGGCATGCAGTCCAACCCTGTTTGTTCTGACTACTGCACGGGCCCACTTAGAGCGCCTGGGGCACGCCTCTGCGCCCCTATGCTTCTCAGGCAAGCGAAGCTCGTTCCTTGTCTCGCCCATGTATGGGACCCCCTGTGGTCCCCAAAGAAAAAAACAAAAAGGTGGGGTCTCTCGAAAATCAGCAATGACGCATTCCCCAAGGGTTGGGATAAAAACACGCGAGGGCATCCCATCCTTCATCATTGACAGCAAGCAGCAATCGCCCCACGGGCACAATGGGCACTTCATCAGCCATTTCTTACCCCCATCATCAGTAAGGACAAGGACTATACCGGCCCATAAAAAAAAAAGAGGGAAGAAGAATCAGCAAGCAAAGGGCGAAGCTAAGGAGGCAATAGTTCAGCATAAAGGAGTTATTTTATTCCATGAACAAGAGGATTACAACTTTGTGATTGCAACTTGTAACTACAATAAAAAAAAAATGTGCACATCCGTTCTGGGGTAGATCCTTCTATGAACTCCTTCACCTCCTCACCATGGTGGCTCCCTCTGGGAGAGGGTATCACCCTCTTCAAGCATGCCTTGGAGAAGATTGTGGGCTGGTCCTTCTCTTGCTCGTCACCTTACCAAGGTTCACTGGGAGCAATACACGCATCAGGACTAAGCGCACCACCCCCACCAACAGCGGCAACATGCCCCTAGCGGCTTATACATGGCCTCGAGCCTCACGCCATGGGTTCTGCACTAATAGAGGAACTCCGGAGAAACTAGCTCGCCCTCTGTTATGGGTCCATCGTATCTTCCTCACGGTGAATACCTTCATAAGGACGACCAACGCCTGTGCACACCCCAAAGGTCGGTATCAAGCAGTCAGCCCCCACAACGGGCATCGTTCACCAACCAAATTCTTCAAAGAAAACAAAGTCTCCATGCTGTCTCCGCACAAAGGATCATCAAGAAAAGGAAATTTGTCACAAAGGGGAAAAATGATGCCCTCACCCTCCCCTGCTTTGCCCCCTTTTAAAGGGCTTAGGCTCCTCAAAGCTTGCTACTTCCCGAGCATCATGCCGCCCAACTTCTCGGTCACATGTCACCACAAGGGCACCTTGTTTATCGTGACATTTAAACCTTCTAATGCCTCACTTACCAGGTGTTGCTCATGAAGAGTCATGGTCAAATCTCACGCCGCCATGCCGCCAGCCTGGCGTTATTATCAGATCACTCAAACGGATCTTGCATCAAGGCATCACCATACACGTGGCACTCTCCATCTAACCTCGCCTCATCATACAGGCGCCTTGTCAATTGAGGACCGCCTCCCTAAGCGCACTTTCTTCGGGGTAGCTCCACATTTCACCACCACTTGCGGGTGCCACTTCTCTCCATCCCCCCATGGGTACCATCTTCACTCCACCCCCCCGCGGGTGCCACTTCACTCCATCCCCCCCCGCAGGTGCCTTCTTCATTGGACCACCCCGTAGGTACCATCTTCACTCCACCCCCCAGTCGGTGCAACTTCACTACATCCCCCCCATGGGTTCCTTCTTCATTCCACCCCCCGCAGGTGCAACTTCGCTCCGTCCCCCCCGCAAGTGCCTTCTTCATTCCACCCCCCACGGGTGCCACTTCGCTGCATCCCCCCCGTCGGTGCCTTCTTCATTCCACCCGTTGCGGGTGCCATCTTCACTCCACCACCTATGGGTGCCTTCTTCTGCTCACCCCTCGCGAGTACCATCTTCACTCCACCCTCCCCCCCCACCCCCCTGCCCCACCCCGCGGGTGTCACTTGACTCCATTCCCCTCACAGGTGCCTCCATCATTCCACACCCTCGCGGGTTCATTCATCATTCCACACCCTTGCAGGTGCCACCATCATTCCACATCCCCACGGGTGCTTCAAACGATCCAGCACCACGGGCACCACTCAACACCTCCTACAGACACTGCCATCATCGACCTCGCGTGAGCACAAACCACCTGGATCACAATAAAGCTACTATTCGGGGCAATACCCTGAAAAAGGAGAAGACCACTTGCCTTGGCCATCAGCAGCTACAATCAAGTCGAGGTAGGGCCACCCCTCAAGACTCTCAAGACTCCATCGTTGAGGTTCACTACACTAGTGACCCCCTCGCCCCCCCCTCCTCCCCCCCGCCCAACAAAAAAAAAAATAGAAGAAGCCCGGATGACAACCAGTGTAAGTAAAAGTAAAAGAGTTTCAAGAGGACATAGCTGCAAAAAGGCTATGGGTAAAATCGCTGAAAAAAAAAGAAACAGGGGCATGGTGAAAACACATAAAGGGCACCATGGGTAAAACTGACAGGCAGGCATTGCCACGAAGTCATAAGTAAAAGAGTCCTTAGGAAAAATCTGGGCGTAGCAAAAACCAGCAAACAGCCCCATGAATAAGAGCGAAAACCCACGGGTGGACATGACCTCGAAGTCATAGGTAAGAGCGCCCCAATAAAGGATATGGTGAAAGCCACTCCGGTGACGCCATATCCCCTTGGTCAAGGTGAAAAACTGCAAAGGGCACCTGGACCAAGCCTCCTCCTTCCGGCCTTCGAGCCAAACCTTCTCACCCCGGGCCTTAGTGCCTTTTAAAAAAAAATCCAGGCCCCAGTGCCTTTAAAAACAACCTGGGCCCCAGTGCCTTCCAAGAAAAATCCAGGCCCCAGTGCCATCCAAAACATCTCGGGCCCCAATGCCTTACAAAAAAATCCGAGCCCCAGTTCCTTCAAAAAAATTCGAGCTGTAGTGCCTTTGAAAAAATTCAAGCCCCAATGCCTACAAAAGACTCTAGGCCCTAGTGCCTTCGAAAAACCTTCAAGCGACCTTAGTGCCTTCCAAAAAACCTCTGGGCCTCAGCGCCTTCCAAAACAAATCCGGGCCCCAGTGCCTTCCAAAAAATCTAGGCTCCAGTGCCTTAAAAAAAAATCCGGGCCCTAGTGCCTTAAAAACAATCTAGGCCCTGGTGCCTTCAAACAATAAACCCGGGGCCCAATGCTTTCCAAAAACAATCCAGGCCCCAATGCCTTCAAATATTCGGGCCTCAGTGCCTTAAAAACAAATCCAGGCCCCATTGGCTTCCAAAATAAAATCCTTGCCCCAGGGCCTTCAAAAACATTTGAGCTCCAGTGCCTTCAAAAAATCCAATCCCCAGTGCCTTACAAAAATCCAAGCCCTAGTGTCTTCAAAAAAATCCTAGTGCGACCTTTTTTTTATCCCAGGCCTTAGTGCCGCCATGTAACAAAAAACAAAACAAAAAAATCATCTCCTCCTGTTCTCTTCCATCAAACTCTCGTTGTCAGGGTGAAGTCCCCTAAAATGGGACCACTTCAGAGGTCATCCTCCTATCGGGTCTGAGTAATTCGGGAGACCCCCAACTGGACCAGTAAGACATAAGTGAAAGATGTACCTTGTATGCCATTCTTCTCATTAAACTCCAACATTCAGGGTGAAGTCTCCTAACATGGGACCGCCTCAGAGGCCATCGTCCTATCGAGTCTGGGTAATTCGAGAAACCCCCAACTGGAGCAGTAGGACGTAAGCCAAAGAGGTACCTTGCCTGCCTTTTCTTCCTTCACCAATCTTCAAGCATCCAAGGTGAAGTCCCCTAAAATCGGACTGCCTCAAAGGCGATCTTCCTTTCATGTCTGGGTAATTCGAGAGACTCCTAACTTAACCTGTAGGACGTAAGCCAAGCGGTACCTTGTTTGCTCCTGGCGTCTCTGTTTGGATAGGGATAAAGCTCACAAGAAGGGCCCCCACCCCAAGTTCGAATGGGATAAAGCTCACAAGAAGGGCCCCCACTGGCCGGAAAATCAGGAGTTCGCATTGAGAAAAAAAAATAATTGGCGGAACCCAGAGAAAGCCCCTTAACAAGGCACTAGACCACTAGAACCAACTTTGGTCACCCCCCAGTAAAGGGAAAAGCTCAGCAAGGTCTACCTTACGAGGATTGCGCTATGCCGGTGATCAAGAAAAAAAATATTGATCAAGGGACAATAAACACGTCTTGACAAGGATTCATTGAGGAGCAACGACGTAAAAGGTTTCTGAGTGTTCTGCTTCTCGAGAGATGGGCAAGTTGTTGTACGTCATATTTGACGTACGTCCATGAGCCAATGTGAATAAGGAGAGGGATGGCGACAGTCTGTCTCGCGAGTTCACGAAACACCCACAAACCAAGATTGTGCCAAAAATAAAGCCTCTAGCCTAGTGACTTGGGTGCGATTCCCTCACACCATAGAAGAACCCTTCACTGTAGCCCTATGCTCGTTACTTGAACAGGGGACTAGACCACTGCCATTGTGCTCAGAATGTCGAAAAATCCTTGAGGACAAAATTTGGGCTCAATCGGACCTCCCTAGCGGGGTCTTCGCTCATGCGTCCTCGCAACTCATGGGTTTTACCATAGCGCAGTACGGCTTCACCAAACCAATCCTAGAAATGGGGTCTGCTACGATGTTTTCTTGCAACAAATTCATCAATCGACATCACCTTCCTCTGAAGCTAGACATAGCTCAAACGTTGACCTGTTTCAGATCATGCCAGCTTTGTCATTTTGACCTATGGCACACACTATGGTGTAACCAAGAACCCCCATTGCTCTAAAGAGGAAAGTGGCTGGAGAATCCAAGGAAAAAAGAACAACGTTTTGCAAGCTCCGGATTCGATGAAGCATAGCTCAATATCCACGTCGTAGATTAACGTGAGGAGGAGTTCAATAGAACCACCTCGCAAAGAGACACATTCTTGTAAACCTCTTGCATTCAATCCGTGGTTCAATGAATGCAAGTCCTCAAGTCACCAAAGAAGCAAATCCAGCAGGTTGCCGGAATCCCTTTCTTCGGCAACCATCCAAATTAAGCAAAGGCAAAAATCTACACTAAATCAGCCCAACTAGGTGCAAAACGACTGCAGCAGCCTCCTCTCTGACTTGCAAGTAGAGCTAGAAGCTAAGATGACACAACTCAAAGATGCATTGATAGACAAAATTCGCAAAAATGGATAGACTTTTCATACTGGAGAAAAAGGCCACCACAGCATGATTGAAGGGCATGAAAATACTCACAATTGAGAGAATAACAAATATATATTGTTGAAATAGCCAAACAGTTACCACAAGTTGCAGAACTAGCTTCTAAGGTCTTCCCATGGCGGAGCAATCTGCATGCAGGAACGGTTTGGTCATTTGCGCCTAATTTTGGATATGTTTTGAATTTTTTTAATTGTAATTAAGCTTTAATTTTGAGCATTCACTGCTATTTGGTGAATCCTCTACATAAGCAAGCTTAACTCACTTGGAAAAAGGAAACTCCACAACCCCCTCTTTTTAAGTTCTATTACCTCTAAAGGTTAGGAAGAGTCAAGGCTAGATTTCGCTTATGAGCTTGTGTTTGTGACTCCTTAGTCTCTGTCATTGAGGAGAGAGAGAGTAAGAGAGAAAACTTTGAGAGAGTGAGGACAATCCTGATTGTGCAGTCCTTCAGGCACCCCGATCGTGCAGGTCACCCCCACTTCACCTAAGCTGAGTCGCTCTTCCTCTCTATCTCTCTCTCTCTCTCTCTCTCTCTCTCTCTCTCTCTCTCTCTCTCTCTCTCTCTCTCTCTCTCTCTCTCTCTCTCTCTCTCTCACTCCCACCTCTGCATGTGAGTCCGCCCGCGTAGCAGCCCACGTCTACCTTTAAGCCCCCAGATGTGAGCAAACCCGTGGCCCCGATCCTTGAGTTTCCCCACACCCCCCCTCAGCGGTCAGCAACCCCCCGAGAAGGTGACCAGGGAGGAAGGATATTCGGATCCCATTCTAATAACATAGTGAAGGTGAGAGGAGAGAGGTTGAGAACCTGAAGAGGGCTCCCGTCCAAACCGCACTGACAAATCACTGGAGAGCTTCGTAATTGATCTAAGAGGGCCATCCACCTTGGTGAGTCCCTGAACCCCAAAAGCGGCACATGAGCGTTCACACTCCAGTTGTTAAAATCTCTTTCATCGTCAACCTCTTCTCCGCAAGTAGGAGGGTCCGCACATCCTCCACTTGCCGAACATCCGTGGTTGTTCCAAAGAGGGGCTCCGCATATGTCACTCGGAGGGAAACCAGGACCCCACCGACATCACCTAGGTCCAAACAGAGAGAAAGAGAGAGTAAAGAGAGACAAAGATAGAGAGAGTGAGAGAGAAGGAGAGGGCTCAGACCTGTCCTAGGTTCAAGTGAAAGAGAGAGAGGGAAGTGAGAGAGAAAGGAGAAGAGAGAGAAGAGAAAAAGAGAGAACGAAAGAGAAGGATAAGAGAGAGAAAGATAGAGAAGAGAGAAAGAGAGAGAAAGAAATAAAGAGAAAGAAAGATAAGGAGAAGAGTGGGAAAGAGAAAGAAGAGAGAGAAAGAGAGAAGAACGAGTGGACCTAAAATGGGTTTGAACCTAGATGCGCCTTCAAGAGACACTTTGCGTGCACTTGAGAGAGGTCTTGGTCCTTATGGGTTAAAGCTAGGGTCTGTGGTCTAAGTATGTGACTTAGGTGGGTTGGAGTAAGGTAAGGTGTATGTTTGCTATAGTATGGATTAAGTTAATATGCATGGAAAGCTTAGGGTGTATAGATGCTAAGGTGTATTGGTGTAACTAAGGTGTATAAGATAAGGTAGGGCATAGGATAACTAAGGTGTATGGGGTGCTATGGTGCATGGAGTAGGATAGGGTGTAGGAAAACTAAGGTAGGGTGTAAGGTGTATGTAGTAGGATTGAGTCTTAGGGTGTATGGGAGCTAAAGTGTATGGAGTAGGATTGGGAGCTTGGAATCCTAGGGAAGTTGGAATTTTGGGGTTTTGGTGAGTGAAAGGATCCTAGGGGTATTTTCTCTCTCTAAGAATTGTTTCTCTCTCCTCTCTCCTTGAATCTAGGATTTGGAATCAAAGAAACAAAAGAACCTAGGTTCTTAGAATTCTCAAGCTCTTCTCATTAATTTCCAAAACTCTCAAGAATCCCATTACAAATGGCTACACTTTTTTCATATAAAGTAACCCCAAAATAAGGGTGGACAGTCTAAAACATCTAGAATTCATGAAAATTGCACATTTAATAAATAAAAATATGAGTCCCATTTTTTAAATTAATGACTAAAATACCCCTAAGCACTTTTCATTAAATTACAAAACCATCCTCAATGAGTGGCCTTTTCGCTTGCTAGGCCTCGAGAGCTTTTTCGAATGCTTACGATGGCATTTCAAGCGATCAAATATCGTAGAATCGATGCTTGAATTGTTACGCACGTTTTGATACTCATTGATTGTCTTAGAATGGAGTTTTAAGGAAGAACCCAAAATCAGTCAAGTCCATAAATTTGTGATTCTTTGACCACTGATTTGGCACGATCCATGATTTTTTGAGACTTCATTTTGATCACAAACTGAGGAGGATACTATCATGATCATTTTGTGATAAATTTTGTCCATTTTGGTCTCCATTTGAGCACGTTGTAAATTTGGGAGGTCGTTGGAAAATGGGATTCCGACAACTAGAAAATATGCCTTCTTCAACTTCAAAATTCGATGTCATCTGGCATCCAATCATACTAAAAAATTATATCAAAATGAAGCTCTTCAAAGCATGGTCGTAACGGATCCATACTAATGACGATCCGACATTGGGATTATGAGCTATAGACTCTCAAAGAATGAGATGATCCTCTTTTTAAAATTTGAGTTTTTATGTTTCAAGCCCATTTTTTCTCTAACAATTCTCTCATTTTGGGCTATCCTATGATGTGTGCCATATGTCAAAACAAGCGTATCGTTGGGATTTAGCTCGTATCAAACTTTGAGCTTAAGTGTACCTAAAATGAACATGTTATTAGCATTTGAAATTCATCTCAAAATGAGAAATGTCCAAACATCTTCAAACCACCACCATTTGAAAGGTCTAGGATGGGGTCGGGTGAAAATGAAATGGGAAGGTCTCACCCCCTCAAAATTTATATGATGAGACTAGATGCCTTGCAAGGTAAGTGCCTATCAAAAA
This sequence comes from Amborella trichopoda, assembly GCF_054954075.1. Classification (NCBI taxonomy): domain Eukaryota; kingdom Viridiplantae; phylum Streptophyta; class Magnoliopsida; order Amborellales; family Amborellaceae; genus Amborella; species Amborella trichopoda. Next base: position 33,993,561 of record NC_142344.1, read on the forward strand.
CCCCAATGCGCGTTGGGGACTGTTTGTGTGAGTATGAGGGCATTTTGAAGTGGATTTATCCACTTGTGATTGCCCTCCCTCCTGAGGTATGGTAGAGGTTCTAAGCAATGGGATTGGCTTAACCTGATGGATAGGGCGTCTACTTCGGGAGTAGGTGAATTAAGGAGTGAGTGGGTAATATTTAAATAGTGAATATGAATGCTGATGATTATAATGATTGAATGATAACCAACATTTAGATATGATGCATGTAGTTGATGCATTGATCTGATTTCTTATTTACATGATTGTTGAATTGATGCATGTAGTTGATGCATTGATCTAATTTCTTATTTACATGATTGTTGAATTCTGACTTCTTATAATATGGAAGAACTGCTTATGATGCATGAATAAACTCATTAATGATGTATAGCACCTAAATCTACTTACTGGGCTTCATAGCTCATCCCCATGTATCTCCCCTCTTGTAGATTGATAGTGCCAAGTCTGGGACCAGACGCTCATGATTGCATTTGGGAGTTGAAGTCTTATTCACTTGGGAAGAAACCTAGATCTTGTAGGTGGTTGGGCAGTTTAGCCCTGAATTTTGTTTATTTTTTGAAAGATGTACTATCAGACCCTATTACCCCAAACTTAAATGTAATATTTTAGAAAGAATTTTATGTAGTGCCCTTTTATTGATATATTGGTTCTCCAGATTTTAATTACTCACCTGTGCCTAGATTAATTGATTTAATATATTTTTCCTTGGTTTGCTTTGATTATCAAGATAAAGGCGTTGAGTCTACTCCGACTTGAGTGACATACGTTACCTTGGGATCATGAAGCCGCACTCGGTCATCCTCCATCGAGTATGGAATAGGGGTGGGGGGCGGGGTCGTGACTCCAAGTCTAGCACTGTCACGGTAGTCTCATCGTCAAGCAGTATTACCGTTGTGTCGGTCTGAGTTACTGTGTCCATCTTGCTGCCACGTCGAACTAGCCATTGTATCAGGCTAGCTGGTATTGATGTTCTGTCGTCGAGTAGTATTGCCGCTGCACCGGTCCTTGTTACCGTGCCCGTCTTTCTACCATGTCAAGTCAATCTTCATGCCAATCTAGCCACTATGCTAGTCGTCCGGTCAAATGTCTCTTTTCTTTTCTTCACTCTTCTTCCTTCTCCCAACCCTCATCTCATCACTCCTTCTCTTTTCTCCTTTGAATGTGCAGACCTGTGTGCATTCACCCAAAGACAAGGTGGGGTCCCTTGGCCTACTTGTCTTGTAACATTAACCATGTGTGTGTGATTGCATAAACATGAGTGTACAGGTCAATGGAGGTGATTTCAAACCAGTTATACGATTGGGGGGCGTTCTTCGTGATCTAAGAGGGTGCCCACGCGAGCCAGCCTGAATAAGTCTCAAACCCACCTTAAATTCGTCTCTCATTGGTTGGTATACTTGCCCTTGTTTCCAAACAAGGATCCAGAGAGAGTGATCTCATGTCACGGGTTCCCTGAGACCCGAGATACATGTCGCTAGATCACCTAGATCCGGAGGGAGAGATCGAGGCACCTAACCACCTCCTTGTGTTGACTGACCAATAGAATGATGCGGTCAATTTCACAGTTCGACGCTTGGGTGAATCATTGCTATGGCGAGCAGGAGTGTTTTACTCAAGATCTTTGCGTAATTTTCTCTTCTAACTGAGTCATGGTTCTTCACATTGGCTCCATGGTGAACAGCAAAAAGCAATTTCTTTCTGAGCATTTCAAGCTCCGTTTGCAGCGAAGAATTATGCCCTTCTAAAGAGGGGTCTTTGGTTCTCTTGGTACTCCATTTCCTTTTTGGAAAAGAAGGACCAGTCCTTTTGGAAAACACAATTGCCTTGAGAAGATGGTAGCGCGCCTTCTGAAGCGACACTTTAAGATGGAAGCTTATTTCAGAACCGTCTGATCAAGGAATTACAGATTCATTGTAACATGATCTTGTATCCCCTTATGGGCTCATGAAATAAAATCTTCTTTTTAGTTTCCTTCTTTACTCCTGCTATGTGGTTTGTCACCCTTTTTTTTTTATTTCACCTTGGCCCACTCGCTTCTCGATCTTTTGAATTCAGCTTTTACCCCCTTCAGTAATGGGGGTAAAAACTGGACTAGGGGGCTAGTTTCCCTTTGGGGGCACTATCTTCTTGGCTTGAGTGGCTCGAATGCCCTTTTTGGGTTTTTGTTTGAGCCCTCGGAATGTATGCCACTTCGTAACAACCGCATTTTTTTTCTTTTTTTTTCTTTTTTGTGAGGCGTTATAGTTTAAGGTCGTATAACTTGGATCCTCATGCGATGTAGTAAAATGTAGTGCGACCAGGACACGCACTATAGTTTAAGGTCGTATAACTTGGACCATTGTGTGAAGTAGTTTAACGTCGTGTTGTCAGGATGCGTGCTATAGTTTAAGGTCGTATAACTTGGACCATTGCGCAGAGTAGTTTAACATCGTGCGACGAGGATGCGTGATGCTGTCAGGATGCATGATATCGTTTAAGGTCGTATAAGTTGGACCATTGCGCAGAGCAATTTAACGTCGTGCGGCCAGAACGTGCGCTATAGTTTAAGGTCGTATAACTTTGACCATTGCAGGGAGTAGATTACTGTTGTGCAGCCAGGATGTGTGCTATAGTTTAAGGTTGTATAACTTGGACCATAGCACAGAGCAGTTTAATGTCGTGCGGCAAGGACGCACCTTATAGTTTAAGGTCGTATAACTTGGACCATTTATTTAAGGATAAAATTTCTTCAAAGTATCTCCCATTGATTAGGGGCATAGCTTCTTCCCCTTCAGCAATGACTAGCACATAGGCTCCTTTGGGGAAGGCTTTGTTCACCACAAACGGGCCTTCCCATTTTGGTTCGAACTTTCCCTTTATTCAGCCATGTGTGACGATAGGTCTCCTTACTTCCAAGACCAGTTCCCCCTTCATGAATGCTCTTATCCAGGTTGATTTGATCTAAAGACCCTGTTGTGCTTGTAACCTTTTTTCATCAAGCCCATCTAGCTCTTGACAGCGAAGGGTTGCTTGTTTTTCCTCTGTCATTCCGTAGTGAAGGGCTACCCTGAGGAAGGCAATTGAATTTCCAATGGTAATACGGCTTCACCACCATACACCAGTGAGTAGGGGGTCGACTGCATTGGGCCTCGTGATACGATAAGACTAGAGAATTTCTGGAATCTTTTTGTGCCAATCGCTTTTAGTGCTGGAGACAGATTTCCTCAGGGTGTCACAAAGAGTCTTGTTAAAAGCCTCGGCCAGGCCATTAGATCTTGGGTGGTACATGGTCGAGTACTTCCACGTAAACCCGAACTGCTCGATCAACCTGTCAATTTGACTGCTCCAAAATTGGGAGCCGTTATCATAAATGATTCGATTGGGGATACCAAATATGTATATGATGTAGTGATGCATGAAATTTCCCACTGTAGAGCCGAGGACTTTCTTGAGAGGGACCGCCTCAACCCCTTTGGAGAAATAATCTATTGCAGCAAGAATGAACACATGCCCCGCGAAACAAGGCAGGTCGATGGGACCTACAATATCCATACCCCACTGAGCGAAGGGCCAAGATGCCACCGTTGGGTGAAGAGGCTCAGGAGACTGATGAATGAAGCTTGCATGAATCTGACATATTGGATAGCTTCTTGGGAATGCAACGGAGTTGGCATTCATAGTAGCCCAGTAATAGCCAATCTAGATGATCCAATTGTAAAGTTTATAACTAAATTGGTGCATCCCACAAACCCCGGAATGGACTTCTTTGAGCACGTATTTCGCCTCTTCCTGATCTGTAGATCTAAGCAGCATGCCGTTATAGGAAGTTCAGAACAGAGTATAGTCTTAACACATATAGCGCGTGGATGATCTTCGGATCCTGTTTCGCTTAACAGGATCCTCCAGAAGTCTGTTGTGTAGTAGATACGCTTTGATGAGGGCATGCCAATCTGTCACTTGCTCCACTTCTGCGCATGCATGCCTTGAAGATTCTGATCTTTGTCCTTCCCCTCTCTCTTCCTCGATCATAAAGGACTTTGGGAGGCTAGATGAGTTTCGCGTGTCAGCAATATCTGCCCTGATTAGGACAAGAGGGCATCGCTTGGGTGCTCGCTCTTCTTCGCTTTCTCTGTCAAGTTCTTTCATGAATTTGACGCACCTCCATTCCACGATCCAAATCGACGTGGGCCCTCTTAGTGACATTTGGATTGTCGCCCCTAGTTTGACGAGTGCGTCAGCTTGCGCATTGAGCCTTCAGGGTACATGTTCCAAGGCCACTTCTTCGAGTTTGGTGATTAGCAATTTAACGGTATTGAAGTAAGGTATGAGACTCTCCTTCCGTACATCATACACCCCTTTGAGTTGTCTAATCATCAATTCTGAGTCGTCGTAGATGCTCAAGCCCTTTAAGTCCATATGGGAGGCAATTTCTATGCTTCTGATGAGCTCTTGATATTTCGCCTCATTATGTAACCCCACTCTTGAGAGAGAGAAGGATAAAGAAACAAGGTCGTCATGTGTCACGACCCCACCCCCTGAGCCCTACTGGAGGGCGACAGAGTGCGAGATCACGATCTGAGGTCGCGAACGTCACTCAGGCAGGAGTGGCTCAACACTTGTTAGAAATGTGGAATCAAAGCAAACCACGAAAATTAAATAAAATTCATACATCAAGCACTATAAACTGAATAAATTAAAACCATTAAATTTTCATTCAAACTCCAAGATTCTTTACATTATAGTTCAAGGCTTACAAGCGTGACTTTACAGTACATCACACCAAAACAACATGGTGGCCTCACCACCAGACACCTACTGTGCAAAAGGAATCCCTAACAGATCTGAAGCTTCAATGCTAGACACCACCCCTTTGTTGGTCAACTCCCACAATCAGGTACTATCACTCTACACAGATGAAAGTAAATGGAATGAGCTATAAGCCCAGTAAGTATATCACTAACCTTGTATTCCTGTCTACATACACATACATAATAACATAACCCTACGGTTCATCAGATATCATACTGGCATCAACTCCACATAAGAATATAAACACTAGTGGTATAAAGAGAGTAAGGTTCAAATACCATAGCATCGAATATTTCTTGAGAGAGCAATTACATCATTACTTATCACGGTTCCAGTTAGACACTCATACAGAATATCTAATTCAGACAGGCAGAAAACAGTATTGTTTACTCCCAAAGTAGAAGACACATCGATCAAGCTAAGCCAATCCTGTAACTTGGGACTTCTACCCTCATCCAGGAGGGAGGACAATGACAAATGGAGGTCCCATTTCGTAATGTCCTCACTCACACACATAATCCCCAGCATGCTTTGGGGTTTTCGATAAGCTGTGGCCTTGCAAGACACGACCCTCTCCTTGTGCCTTCAAGCAGGAGGGCGTTACACTACCATTGAAGGGCCCAATGCGTAGTGACCATGACAATTTGGGGGGCATGAACGTCCCTGTTATTCACAGTCGCTCCTCGACTCCACTCCTTTCATAGGAGTCGAGGTACAGTATACCCAACTATCATTGGAGGACCCATTGAGTAATGGTCATATCACATATATCAGTTTTCAGTATAGCATAATCACAAATCAAACTACCAATGGAGGACCCATTGCCTAGCGATCAGGGCACATATAATAGTCTTAATATAACAGAATCAGAGTAGCCACTACCAAAGGAGGACCCATTGTGTAGCGGTCAGGGTACATATAACCGTTTGTTATGATAGAATTACATATATTAATCAGTGCCACCGTATCACAGTATCATATTTTCAGTATCACGATGTCATATTTTCAGTATCACAGTGTCATATTTTCAATATCACAGTGTCATATTTTCAGTATCACAGTGTCATATTTTCAATATCACAGTGTCATATTTTCAGTATCACAGTGTCATATTTTTAGTTTCACAAATTCATTTTTAGTATCACAATGTCATATTTTCAGTATCACAGTGTCATATTTTTTTGCAATTTCATATAGTGACATTCAGCAATAAACAGGGCCATAATGCTCAATCCATTTGGAAATCGGAAATGGTTCAAAAACCAAAGTTCGAGTAAAAACATTTATCTTTCAAACAAGGGAAGTTTGAGAACATTTGGACTCAATTTGGGCATTCGAAAGTTCGTGACAACCAAAGTAATAGTTCTGAATTTTACGAAATCTATCCACAATAATATATCTCTGCAAATAAATGTATAACTTTCAATCTATGAAGAATTTTGAAATGTGCTCAACATGTAATTTCAATAATACTCATAAATATTTCAAATGACGGTAGTTTAGAAGAAAATGGACAACATTTGGTCAATCAAAATTCGTAACAACAGAGAAATCAGTTTTGCACTTTTACTAAATTTGTCAACAGTGACCTACTTGCACATTTTGAAGAATAAAACTTCATGCATAAAGAATTTGAGCAAAATTCGGACATGAACATTTTAGTAGACACGGATATATTTCCAATGGAAGAGGTTTGAGGTCAATTGAACCTAATTTGAGAGGTCAAAATTAGATTACAAAAACATAGAACCTTCCTGGAAATTAAAGCACAATCACATCATCACTCAACATGACAATCAATTAGCTTCTAATTATGCTAATTCTTAACATAAACCTTTCTCCTTTTCCATTAGATATACAAAAACACATAATCACAGAATTTTCATGAAAAACAAGGAAGATTTGATACTCATTTTGGTCATGCAAAGGCAAGCTAAATTGCTGGAATTTACAATACAGCAGTGTGCATGTGCATCCATTAATCATGCCACTACTTATGCAAATTATCATACTTGATTCATGTCCAATCCATGCTTAAGGTTCTACAGGGTAGATGATCCACTTACTTTAGGTGCACTGTGTCGCCAAATCTTTTCCCACAGTCTCCTCCTTCAAGCTTCTAACAAGGCTCTTCGCTGGTGAACAATAGCTAACAAAAGGGGCTCCAAGTTAAAAGGCTCTAGAGAGAGGGAGGGTGAAGTGAATGGCGTGTGGGAGAGGGGGAGGCTTAAGTACTTCCTTAATGGGAGGTGGCAGCCCAAGTGTTGACAGGTGGCATACGCCACACATGCAACTGGACAAGTGGCAATGTGTGGCTGCATACTCTCAGCAGGTGGCAATAACTGTTCATTCACGGTAGTGTCACGGTGCTACACGTACGGCTCTAGCCCATTTTCTCCATCTTACTGTCGTTTGTGAAATTTCCTTCTTCTTCTCTTTACACCCGCAGCGTTGCCTCTCTCTATCTTCACACGCGGCATTACTCTTTTTCTCTTCACGCACGATGTTGCTCTTTCTCTCTCTTCATGTGCAGCATTGCTCTTTCTCTCTCTTCACACGTGGTGTTTCTCTTTCTCTCTCTTCATGCACGACACTACTCTTTCTCTCTCTTCATGCACGACACTACTCTTTCTCTCTCTTCACACAAAGCATTGCTCTTTCTCTTCACAGACGGCGTTAGCCTCTCTTTCACACTCCTATTGCCGTGTGTGTTTCCATGGCCGAGAAAACCTTGGTCCTTACATCATGGGGGTAGAGAACACTACTCCCGTGCTGCCTTTCTCAAATTGGAACGCCTCGTCAAAAGTGCATTTTCCATTCATACGACTTTTCAGTATAGAAGGCCTCTTTGCAGAGCAGATCATTGACCAAAGGGGTACCTATCGGTAGAGGATGGGCACCCAGTAAATCTGCAAGGACTTGACCTTTGATAGCCTTTGGTGGAACGTATGTGATGTCGAACTCCATGAGGACCAGTGACCATTTTACGAGCCGATCTGTCAGATAAGGGCACGATAAGAGGAATTTTATCTGGTTTGCTCTGGAGATGAGCCAAACTGGCTGTGCGAGCAGGTAGTGATGTAGCTTTGGTACTGCGAAGATAAGGCCTATGCATGTTTTCTCTATTGGCGAGTAACTTTCTTCTGCCCCCTACATCATTCAGCTCAAGTAATACAGGGCCATTTCTTTCCCCTCATCCTTGTTTTGAGCCAGTAGGGCCCCGAGTGACTCGTCTAGCGCAGCCACGTATAGAATGAGTGGTCTCCCCAGAATTGGCTCGGAGAGAACGGGAGGTTTAAGTAGGTAACTTTTGATATCATCAAAAGCCGTTTGACATGCCTCGTCCCACTCAAAGGGCACATATTTTTCAAAACATGGGAGAAGGGCTGACACCGTCCCAACAGGTTAGAGATGAACCTTCACATGTAGGCCAACTGGCCTTTGAGAGACCTGAGTTCCTGGATGTTCCTCAGCGACGACATTTCTTGGATAGATTTAATTTTGATGGGCTCAATTTCCAAGCCTCTATATTTGATAATGAATCCCAAGAATTTTCTCAATCGTACGCCAAAGGCACACTTTAAGGGATTCATTTTCAGCTGGTGGGGGCGAAGCCTCTCGAAAACCTTTCCGAGATCTATTATGTGATCACTCCTTCTATTGGATTTGACTACGAGGTTGTCCATGTAACATTTGACTTCTTTATGGAGCATGTCCTTGAAGACAGTGTTCATGGCCCTTTGATAGTTGGCGATCGAATCGATAAGCAGCTCTATAAAGGGGAGCAAGAAAACATCCTTGGGACAATCCGAGTTTAAGTCCCTAAAGTCGATGCAGACCCTAATCTGCCCATTTTTCTTTTTGACTGACACAACGTTAGCCAACTATTTCGGGTATTTGACTTCCTGAATAAAGCATGTCATTTTAAGCTTGTCTATCTCTGTTTCAATCTGGATCTCCAAGTCGGCCCTGAATCTCCTCGAGTTTTCCTTGACCGACTTACATGATGGGTCGATCCCCAATCTGTGGACTGCCACACATGGATCGAGACCAGGCATCTCCTCATAATGCCAGGTGAACACATCTCAGTTGGTTTTAAGAACACATCTCAGTTGGTTTTAAGAAATTACAGCACAATCACATCATCACTCAACATGACAATCAATTAGCTTCTAATTATGCTAATTCTTAACATAAACCTTTCTCCTTTTCCATTAGATATACAAAAACACATAATCACAGAATTTTCATGAAAAACAAGGAAGATTTGATACTCATTTTGGTCATGCAAAGGCAAGCTAAATTGCTGGAATTTACAATACAGCAGTGTGCATGTGCATCCATTAATCATGCCACTACTTATGCAAATTATCATACTTGATTCATGTCCAATCCATGCTTAAGGTTCTACAGGGTAGATGATCCACTTACTTTAGGTGCACTGTGTCTCCAAATCTTTTCCCACAGTCTCCTCCTTCAAGCTTCTAACAAGGCTCTTCGCTGGTGAACAATAGCTAACAAAAGGGGCTCCAAGTTAAAAGGCTCTAGAGAGAGGGAGGGTGAAGTGAATGGCGTGTGGGAGAGGGGGAGGCTTAAGTACTTCCTTAATGGGAGGTGGCAGCCCAAGTGTTGACAGGTGGCATACGCCACACATGCAACTGGACAAGTGGCAATGTGTGGCTGCATACTCTCAGCAGGTGGCAGTAATTGTTCATGCACGGTAGTGTCACGGTGCTACACGTACGGCTCTAGCCCATTTTCTCCATCTTACTGTCGTTTGTGAAATTTCCTTCTTCTTCTCTTTACACCCGCAGCGTTGCCTCTCTCTATCTTCACACGCGGCATTACTCTTTTTCTCTTCACGCACGATGTTGCTCTTTCTCTCTCTTCATGTGCAGCATTGCTCTTTCTCTCTCTTCACACGTGGTGTTTCTCTTTCTCTCTCTTCATGCACGACATTACTCTTTCTCTCTCTTCATGCACGACACTACTCTTTCTCTCTCTTCACGTAAAGCATTGCTCTTTCTCTTCACAGACGGCGTTAGCCTCTCTTTCACACTCCTATTGCCGTGTGTGTTTCCATGGCCGAGAAAACCTTGGTCCTTACATCATGGGGGTAGAGAACACTACTCCCATGCTGCCTTTCTCAAATTGGAACGCCTCGTCAAAAGTGCATTTTCCATTCATACGACTTTTCAGTATAGAAGGCCTCTTTGCAGAGCAGATCATTGACCAAAGGGGTACCTATCGGTAGAGGATGGGCACCCAGTAAATCTGCAAGGACTTGACCTTTGATAGCCTTTGGTGGAACGTATGTGATGTCGAACTCCATGAGGACCAGTGACCATTTTACGAGCCGATCTGTCAGATAAGGGCACGATAAGAGGAATTTTATCTGGTTTGCTCTGGAGATGAGCCAAACTGGCTGTGCGAGCAGGTAGTGATGTAGCTTTGGTACTGCGAAGATAAGGCCTATGCATGTTTTTTCTATTGGCGAGTAACTTTCTTCTGCCCCCTACATCATTCAGCACAAGTAATACAGGGCCATTTCTTTCCCCTCATCCTTGTTTTGAGCCAGTAGGGCCCCGAGTGACTCGTCTAGCGCAGCCACGTATAGAATGAGTGGTCTCCCCAGAATTGGCTCGGAGAGAACGGGAGGTTTAAGTAGGTAACTTTTGATATCATCAAAAGCCGTTTGACATGCCTCGTCCCACTCAAAGGGCACATATTTTTCAAAACATGGGAGAAGGGCTGACACCGTCCCGACAGGTTAGAGATGAACCTTCACATGTAGGCCGACTGGCCTTTGAGAGACCTGAGTTCCTGGATGTTCCTCAGCGACGACATTTCTTGGATAGCTTTAATTTTGATGGGCTCAATTTCCAAGCCTCTATATTTGATAATGAATCCCAAGAATTTTCTCAATCGTACGCCAAAGGCACACTTTAAGGGATTCATTTTCAGCTGGTGGGGGCGAAGCCTCTCGAAAACCTTTCCGAGATCTATTATGTGATCACTCCTTCTATTGGATTTGACTACGAGGTTGTCCACGTAACATTTGACTTCTTTATGGAGCATGTCCTTGAAGACAATGTTCATGGCCCTTTGTTAGTTGGCGATCGAATCGATAAGCAGCTCTATAAAGGGGAGCAAGAAAACATAGTTGGAACAATCCGAGTTTAAGTCCCTAAAGTCGATACAGACCCTAATCTGCCCATTTTTCTTTTTGACTGACACAACGTTAGCCAACTATTTCGGGTATTTGACTTCCTGAATAAAGCATGTCATTTTAAGCTTGTCTATCTCTGTTTCAATCTGGATCTCCAAGTCGGCCCTGGATCTCCTCGAGTTTTCCTTGACCGACTTACATGATGGGTTGATCCCCAATCTGTGGACTGCCACACATGGATCGAGACCAGGCATCTCCTCATAATGCCAGGTGAACACATCTCAGTTGGTTTTAAGAACTCAATATACTCTTGCTTTTTCTCAGGGGACATGACGGCGGAGATGAAAGTAGGCCTTGGGTCAGCTTCATCACCCAAGTTTATTTCCTCTAAGTCGTTTGTCGTGGCCTATCCACCATCCTCTAGGACTACTAGTGCCTCATCTATTTCCTCCTCATTGGGTGGTGACGAGCTATCGACCAGGCTGCCAGTCTCAGGCGTCTTTGTTTCGTAGGTTGTTCTCCCCTGCTGGTTCTTCTTGCTTCGGGCTCCGCCTACTCTTGGATGAGTTGGCTGGCCAACTCTTGTGGGGCCCTGAGTGAGGGTTCCTTTAGGAATGCATTCTCGAGAGGATGACGGTGGTTCTGGTTACACCGTTACATGAGAAACTTGCTCGGTGGGAAAATGCCATGGGGGTAGGCTTGGTTGTCCTGGATAACCCATGCCCTCCATTTGACAGTGCTGAGACACCGTTCCGGCCTTGATTGTCAGACAGCTCATAGTCCATCTTTTTCATGATTTGATGAGTCTCATGGTTGTATAAGTCCCATCTGAGTATGACCACAGCATCTAGGAGGGGGTAGCTTCGTGGATTTATCCAAACAGCCATTTCTAGAGTTTTCAAGGTGAATCCTATTAAAGGTGCAGGGATGGACTTCGGAGGGGTCACATCTTCCATTTTAGTCTTTCCTTTACCCGTAATCTCCGCTCGGTCGAGCGAATCTTCTTTGTGATCCTTCGGCATTGACTACAAATCTCTTGCTCGGTGCTCATACTATTGATTGGAGCCATCAGCGAGACTGTGGATGGGGGAGGACAGACCACTTCTTGCCTCTTGGCGGGTAAGTTCAGCCTCAGACAGGGAGGTCGAGAAGAGAAAAGTCTTCTGGAAGTCCTGCGTGTGGTAAACCTGGCTTGCAAGAGTGGTTTCGTTCCTTCCTCTCTCAAGAACTAGGGAAGGTAGGACCTCGGGGATTTGTAGTATTTTAGGGGGCTCCATTGAGGTGTTGCTGACGAAAGGGACAAATTGTCTTTGTCCTTCTCAACATGCAACCCCTTAGGAATTTGTAAGATTTTGAACCGACTCGAGAAGGGGAGGCCTCCTCACCCCTTTTTAGTGAGGGAGGGATGTGGAGGATCTTTTGGTCAGGTTTTTGCTCTACCTTGGTCACACGTGTCGTTACAGCTCCAAGAAGGGGAATGGGGATATGCAACATTCTCATGCCACCTTGAGCATGGGTGACAGCAGACATCAACGGGTTGACACCTGTAGCTGCGCCCCCATCATGCTCACTCTGGAACTCCACTGGTAATGATTCTTGTATTGAGGGAAATATTGGCGATACCTCTCCTTCGTTCTTTCGCTCCGGTGCGGCCTTCGGAGACGAGGTGAGACTGTCAATCGGAGTGAGTGGGATTATCCTCCCACATCTCTTTTCCTCTTGGAAGAGATGATTAATAGATCATGTCATGTCTTCTGCATCATCGTGAGAGGTCGGGGAGGTTTCTCTCGATTTCGGATCCATTCGGGCTTTCATAGGCAATGTTGGCTCCTGAGAGCGTACTGAATTTGCAAAATAATATTTTGCAAAGGTGTAATGCGATTCAGCGACCAAGAATGGCCATTTATTAGCATAGATCGCATATTGTCTCCCATCCCAACAGTATTTGAAGCATTGATGAAACGTGGATATAATCACACCATGTTCATGGATCCAGGGGTGACCTAATAGGATGTTATAAGAGGTATCTGTCTCAATGATATGGAACAAAGTGGTGGTGTTCAAATTCCTGATTTTAAGTCTGAGCCGGATCGTACCACCCAGCTTTTCTCTGGATTGATTAAATCCTTGAACGGTTAAGGTTGTAGGCTCAAGTTGGTCCACACTCAAGCCAATCTAAGAAAGGATCCTATGGGGAATTAGATTCACTGCTGATCCTCCATCCAGCATGATTCGGTTGACATCACAGGCGTGGAGCTCGCCTGTCACAAAAAGGGAGCAATTGTGCAGCCTCTCCCCAAGCTGCAAGTCATCGTCTGAGAATGTGATAGTCATGAAATTGTTGAGTATCATATGATCCACCTCGACTCGCTCGACTTCTGTTTCATACATTTCTGGACTTGAGAGTGCTTGTACGAGGGCCATTTGAAGGTCATTAGACAACATGAGGGTATCGTAAATGCTCAGAAGGGAAGGGAATTTTATCAAATGCCCAATCACATTGTATTTAACTTTGTCAAACTCGGGAAGGGCGGTTCCCTGGTTTTCCTTGACCTAATGGGGGCAGACGGTGATGGGATGGTTCTTGGGTGAGAAGGGTTTGTCACAACCATTAGGGAAACGCCAGCCACTATCGCAGGTTCTGAGGAGAAGGCTGGCTAGTCGGACTACACGACTGGCACAAGTGCAGGGGGGACTGTGCCCACATAGGGATTTTGAGAGGGGTGGTTAAAGCGTCAATATGCGGAGTTGATGCAGTTTCGGGGTGCTTCAGGGAAGAGGATGGCTCATTGAGACAAAGAGCCATCTCTGAATAAGGGATTGTTGGCGGCCCAGATATTTTAGGGTTTTGGATGAAGGGGGCCTCTGGTCTATCCTTAGCCTTCTTCCCGACCGCAGTCGCACCAGTCAACCGGGGCTGCTGTGCATCCTTGGTGGAAAACTAGCATATGGCATGCTTCTTGGTTCGAGGAGTCAGCTCGTCCGGCTTCCTCGATGTCTTCCTCCAGCCGGATTCAAAAGATTACTGCGGTTCTGCCACTGCCAAATTTAGCGCTTGAAGGCCTTGGGGTAAACATTCCGACTGGTGGGGCTCACAACGACCCTGGGGTCATGCTCCTTTCATTTGCTCAAGATAGCCTTGGGGTCACGGGTCAGGTGGAACAGGCTTATTCTCCTACACGAAGATGGTGCAGCAGTGGGCAGAGTTGCTCGTCCCAGGCTCCTTTGCGTCTTGTAATGGTTCGAACATGTTTCAGCTCAGTAGGCCTTCCAAGGTAAAAGACCCTACTTTTCACCATCGGGGCAGCACTTCCATGTCGTTCGCTTGTTTAAACCACAAGTTCTAGCAAACCTTTTTCCAGATTCAAGAACGATTCCAATCTCCTTGCTGTCAGGCTCACCCCATGGATGCGTGAGCAAAGCTGAACAATTCGAGCAAAGTATGGTGCCTAGGGAGGAGGGAGTTCGCAAGCGGGCTTGTTGAGGGTGCTGACTGGCCGTTGCCAATGAAGTCCTCCTATCTCCAGCCCTGCCCCTGGGGCTGGCTCACACGCATGGAAGGAGGAGTGGAGAGGATGGTGCTCGAGGGGAACTTCTTCGAGTACCATGTACCAAGCGGCTTTGCTCCAGTCAGGGGGGCGACGGATGCCTGTTTCCCTTTTTCGTCGGCAGCATTCCTGGGCCTGCATGTGCATGCAAGATCCACGGTGGTGTTTGGAGCGATTCAAGGTCTCATGAAGCAGGGGGTTGTGTATTGACAATACTCGCCCATTTGGTTTGGGAGGCCTTAGGGCTTCCAACATCCAGGTGAATTTGTTCATGAGACTTTCGATTGTCTCAAAAGTCATGTGCTCGTTTAGTCATTGCCTTTGGGCTGCCTCAAGCTACAGAGTTAGCATGCATAAGATGGGTTGTCTTAGGACCACCTGCGTTACGTCCGGATCAAAAGAAACTTGAAGCAGTTGAGGTGAGTGAGATGGGCTGTTGGTTGCCCTGACTCATCACAGTGACAGTCAGACCGTCGGTGATGACATATGTGTAGGTGCGCAATGGTTGCAGGGCTGCGCGGGCTAGTGTAGAAACTGCCAGAGTGTGGTGTGTGCAGGGATGTGCTGCGCTAGCGACACCCTTGTGCCAGACAGGTGGGGTTATCTTTTGATTACCCATAGAGATGGTGGCCTTGTTGGGGCCCACCAAGTGAAAGGGCGCGAGGACCACGTTGAAGTTTGTGACAGGCGGGGTGCCTGCTAGTGACAGGGTTCTTATGCAAAGGGGTGGCAGAAGTGCCACCCATGCAATTGACATCAAGGGATTTCCCTTTGATTTCGGAGGAGGAGGGGCAAGGGGCTTGAGTACCCGTGCCTCGAGATTTCTTAGGTTGGACTAGGATAACGGGGCCAACCAGGCCGCTTGAGTAGGATGTGGGGGAGGCAAGATCAGCTGATCTGCTCGCCACAGGTAATGTCTCATTTATGGGGACGTAAAAATCAATCTGGACAAAGGAGGGATAGAGGGATCCCATTTCAATTTTAAAGAGAGAAAGAAGGGAGGTTGTTACCTGGAAACAGTCTGAGTCAATGATAAGGTGACGTGTCCCGAGTGGACTCGCTAGTTGGTCCGCATGGTCTTCGCTTTGGTCCTCGTGCGAGCATCGTCATGAGCACGTAGGGTGGAAGACCCTCTCTCAAACAACTGTGGGGATTCGCGCACGCTGGGCACCTGCGAGTGCGTGTGCATGAGCTCTCTTATGCGTAGATAAGAACCAACAACTCGAGAGACTTTACGGCGGGGGTGCGTTTGGGTGCCCGCCTTGCCGTTTTGGGGTTCGTGGGACACACCCAAGCGGCTCGCCCCCTTAGAACAATCACGAAGCCCCCCTGCTGTCAGCCAACGCGGTTTCAATGGGACTCTCTTCAGGTTGTCAAAAGGTCTCTCCTCTCTCTCGCATGCAACTGCAATGGGGCTCTATTATCGCTCCCTGCAACGGTTCCCTCTTGGAGGGGCTGGTTGGATGGTGAAAGGGTGTGAGAGAACCAAAGGATTGGGGCTCGTGGGTTCGCTTGGGACCGCAAGTCTTTAGCAGATGCGGGCTGCTGCATGGGGTAGACGACACGTGTAGGAGAAGAGAGAGAGGGCTCGGGATGTGACCTAGCTTGAGAGAGAAAGAGAATGGGTTCGCATGCTCGAAGATGTTTCCCTCTTCGGGAAGGAACGGGACCATGCACTTAGGGGTATTTTCTCTCTCTATAAAAATTCTCTCTCTCCTCTCGACAGAATTAAGGGTTCAGAAGCAAAAGACAAGTGAAAATAAGCGTTATGCCTCTATTTTAGTGATGAATAATACTCAATAATCTGCCATTTAATAAGTGACCTAAGCTTTCTTATATAGAGGACTCGTCGAACAGGGGTGAATGCTCAAAACAAAGCTTAATTACAAATTAAGAAAATTAAAATAAAATCTTGAAATTAGGTGCAATGACCAAAATGCCCCTAAGAACTTTTTTGTTAATAACAAAACCATCCTTGCTTGAGGGTCCTCTTGCCATTGCCAGATCTTGGAAGCTCTTCTGTGGACTTGTAGCGATGTTTCAGCTGATTTTTCGTTATATCCTCAATGCTTATTCGATTCTGAGCATTTTGATGCCCTTTAGTGGTGCTGAGGTAGCTCTTTTCCCATGAGGTGGAAGTCCGACCAAATTCGTGAAATTTGTTCGCTAATGTCATTCGACTTGTAATGCTCCGAGTCTTTATTTTGCTTGCATATGAAAGAAGAAATTGTCACAGTTGTTTTGCACCAACTTTGGTCTGTTTTGGTCTTCATTTGCAGCATTCCTAATTTGGGTGATCACTGGGAAAAGGGATTCCGACAACAGAGTGGGCTTGCTTTTCCAATAAGCTTGGGATTTGTGCTGATCGAACCTTTGATCAGGTACAATAGTTATACCAGTTTGCAGCTCTTCGCGAGGTGATTACATTGAACTCATATTCACGATAATCCGACATGCAGATGTCGAGCTATGCTTCATGAGGTTCGAGGTGTCTTCTTCTTAAAACCCTGATTTTTCTAGTTTTGTGGTCACCTTCTTTCTAGAATAAGTTTGACTCTAGGTCGCACCACAGTGCGTGCCCTAAGTCAAAATGACGGGGCTGGTGCTGTCTAGAACATATCCAAATCTGAACTTTTTCTAGTTCTAGATGAAGGTGATGTTCTTGAAGCCAATCTCGAGATGCGATGTTGCAGTCTCCATGCTTGGGGACTGGTTCAATGAAGTCGCACTGCAATAGTGTAAAACCTACCCGTTTTGAGGCAGTATGGGCATAGACCCCTTTTGGGTGGTCCGATTGAGCCCAAAGTTAGTCCATGGGGGTTTTTCGATGTTTTGAGTGTAATGGTGATGGTCTGGTACTGTTCTGAAGTTGCTAGAGTAGGGCTACAATTGTAAGGTCTTTCCTTGGTGCGATAGCATTCCTCCTAAGTTGCCTAGTTCAAGACTTATTTCACGGCACAACTTTGGTCTGTCAGTGTATTGACTACCAGCAAGACCAAGCTGTTACTGGCTCTCCCCTTATTCGTGTGGGAGATGTAAGTACATCAAAAATGACATATAACAGTGAGTTAGGTAGTTCCCATGTTCATCCTGACCCACAGTGGATGGTGAGGTTTTAGGTAAGGCTCGTATGAGGTGGTTTTTTTATGGCTCTTGGTGGTTTTAATATTTAATGGTTGAGGTTTAATGGGGGAGGTAATCCCAACTACAGCGGTACATGAGGTAAAGAATTATGGCGTGACCCACGGAGGTGGTGGGCCATACTAGCGAAGCTCATTATGAGGACGAGGTAAGGCGATTGATGCTCTCATGGTTTATGAGCCATCAAGGTTCATAGAATGATGGGAACCATCCATTAGATAACTGATGGGCTCATTTGTACTCATGCATTTCCAAAGACCATGCAAGGATACGCCTTCACTAGGGATTGAGCCTATTAAGGATAGGGGTATCCTTTCAAGATGTTCTTCATGTGAATGAGAATATGACAAGTGAGGGTTAGAAAGCTTATAAATACCCAAGCATGGGGTTTGAAATCTAGGGGATATGAAGGCTTCACAGGTTTTGGGTTGGTTTTCAGTGGATGCGCTCACTCATGATGGTGAATGGTGCTTCATATGTGACAAAAATGAGCTGGAATGGTCAAGTAGGGGCTACCATTCAAGAGTTTGAATGGTACCTGAGCTGAGGCAATCTAATCTGACTGAGGGACGTAGTATTTCACTCCATGAGGTGATGAGATGGGGACTCTTTAGGGGTGATGAGTGATGCAACTCTTTGAGGGGAGTGTAGGCTTGTGAGTTGCGACTAAACATGGAGGTGAGGGTTTGTTTAATAACGGGTAAAATGATGGTCAGACAGAGGCGACCATTCAAGGGTTTAATGGTGCCTAAGGTGAGGTGAGGACTCCCTGAGGATGATGAGTGATACAACTCTGTGAGGGAGTGGTAGGCTCAAGAGTTGGGATTTTGGTGGGGAATGGGGATTTTATTCTTACGATCGGTGATGGGCTCGCATGAGAGCGGTAACCTCATGGTGGTTGTGGATGGATCGACTCATTAGGGAGTGGGTGCTTGAATGAGAGCGCTCACGTAGGGGTGACCTCCTCATCGAGAGAAATTTTAAGGTCCTCACCTTATTTAGACCAAATATGGTTGCTTTTAAAGTCCTCACCCATGTTAGACATGCTGAGGGAATGTTTAAGGTCTTCACCCACTTTAGACCAAAGTAGGGTTGCTTTTAAAGTCTTCACCCATGTTGAACATAAAGAGGCTTTTAACATCTTCACTCTCATTGGACATGATTGAAGATCTTTTAATGTCATAACCTTTGTTGGACATGTGCAGTGGGGTCTTTAATCATCATAATCCTTGTTGAACGAGTTGAGAGGTGCTTTTTGAGTCCTCACCCTTATCGGACATAAAGAGGCTTTTAACGTCTTTACTCTCATTGAGGATCTTTTAACATCATAACTCTTGTTGGACGTGTACATGGGCTCTTTAATCGTTATAACCCCTAATAAATGAGCTCGAGGATCTTTTACCGTTGTAACTCTTGTTGGACATGTGCAGGGGGTCTTTAATCGTCATAACTCTTGATGGATGAGCTTGAGGATCTTTTAACGTCATAACACTTGTTGGACATGTGCAGGGGGTCTTTAATAGCGATAATCCCTGATGGACGAGCTTGAGGATCTTTTAACGTCATAACTCTTGTTGGATGTGTGCAGGGGTTCTTTAATCGTCATAACCCTTGATGGATGAGCTTAAGGATCTTTTAACAGCATAACTCTTGTTGGACATGTGCAGGGGCTCTTTAATTATCATAACCCCTGATGGACGAACTGTTGGGTGCTTTTTGAGTCATCACCCTTATTGGACATAAAGAGGCTTTTAACGTCTTCACTCTCATTGAACGTGATCAATAATCTTTTAACGCTATAACCCTTGTTAGGCATGTGCAGGGAGTCTTTAATCATCATAACCCATGTTGGACGAACTGAGGGATTCTTTTTGAGTCCTCACCTTTATCGGACATAAAGAGGCATTTAACATCTTCATTGTCATTGGACGTGACCGAGGATCCTTTAACATCGTAACCCTTGTTGGACCTTTGAGGGAAAGTTTAAGGTCCTCACCCACTTTAGACCAAAAATGGGGGTGCCTTTAAAGTGATCACCCATGTTGGATGTTTTGAGGGAAAGTTTAAGGTCCTCACCCACTGTAGACCGAAAAGAAGGTTGCTTTTAAAGTCCTCACCCATGTTGGACCTTTTAGGTAGGGGCACACATGACATGAAGTAGGATCATGGGGCACCATAAGGAGTAGGATCCAAGGGACAACTGTAGGTTTTGTGAAACATGTGGCCCCCTTTGGGGTGTTTGTGATTTTGTTGTTCATGGTAAGACTCCATGGGGGAGCCATGCAGTTTTGGGAATCCCTTGGGGTTAATTTGACACCTGGGCAATTGGCTCATGCGTGGTACTTGAGGGGTCACACTGTTCGGGACTAGGGTGATGGTCCCATGGTTTGAAGGAAATTGAGAGTTACATGGCTCCCATAAGAAGGTGTGTAATGACCTAAGATTTTTCTCAAATCCGAGAAAAGGAAAGGACACGGATGGCAGGGATAGTGAGGCAGTGTCATGCGTGAACAAAGAAAAGAGGTGACACTGCGCTCGTCAATGGAGGAACGCCGCACGTGAAAAGGACTAATGCTTGCTGTGAAGTGAAGGGGTAACGCCGACAGAGAGAGAGAGAGAGAGGTTAACGCCAGCTGTGTGTCACCCGCTGTGAAGAAAGAAGAGTGGGTTGGACCGTCGGGACAGCTGGTGTACGGTAGTCCCTGAGGGACTACCCCTTCTTTTTCCTCCTCCTTTTCTCTCCCCTTACACGTGGCTTTGCATGCCATGACACATGCCACTTGGAGGTGGCTTGTTGCCACCTCACCCCTCACCTCATTTTCTCTTTAAAACCCCAGCCCTCTCCCTCTCTCTCATTTCCCTCACGTCTCTCTCTCTCTCTCATCTCTTCTCTCTCTCTAAGGCAAAAGTTTGGAGAACTTCTATGGGAGGCAGCCATTGTTGGAGCAAGAGAAGGCTGTGAAAGAAGGTTTGGAGAAGGCACCTTTGTTGTTAAGGTAAGTGGATCATACTATTATGTGAAAGAATGATTTAAGCATGAATGAAGTATTGAATTAAGCATGAGTCAGGTTTTGGGCATGTATAGACATTGTGTGAATGAGTAGGATTGTATGCATGTTTTGTGTTCTGTTTTTCAAATCGTGGGTCTTGTTTGTAAGATATGCTATACACTGTTGTAATTTCTATTGAGCTTGAAAATTTGTGGGTTAATGCTCT
Organism: Amborella trichopoda; assembly: GCF_054954075.1. NCBI lineage: Eukaryota > Viridiplantae > Streptophyta > Magnoliopsida > Amborellales > Amborellaceae > Amborella > Amborella trichopoda. The sequence goes on from NC_142344.1 coordinate 34,014,468, forward strand.
TGTGAGTCTAATTTAAGCTAGAATTGGTTCATGTGGTTATCTTGTGTAGTTTAGAATTATACTTTGATCTTTGAAGTATGTTATGGCTGGACTGTGAAATTATAGGGAGCATTGAGGTTCTTCTGACTCTCTGTTAGAATACCAAATGATCTCAGAATGACCTCAAATTACCACCATTGGAAACATATTTGAGTCTACTTTGAGTTTTCTGTTTATGTCTAGTTGAGATCTTTGATGGTTTAGAGGATATGTTTCATTTTATACATGTATGTCACTATTAGTAGACTGTGATAATTTTTAGGAACATTGCTTCTGTTGCACTGAGACTTTGCCTAACCTATTGAAGTCCAAATGACACGAAATCACAACCATACAAGAGTCTATTGTGATTTTGGTGTTTTAACCTAGTTCTAATTCCATATGATTGGGGAGCTATGATCTGAATTGTGAAGGCATGTCTATGTTAGCAGATTCACTGAAATGTAGAATTGTTGCCTCAGTTGCCATGGGTTTTGACTGATTAAATAGAGTCTTATTACTCTCAAACCTCTTCCATTTGAAATATCAGTATGTTTTCTTAAAGTTACATGATAAATTATCTTGAAATTCCCTCTAGATTAGAAGTTATGTTCCAAATTTTGAGGATCTGTCACTGTTAGCAGATTTTAGGAAAGTTCAAATTTGATCACTGTTGTCATGGGATTTGATTGACCAAATGGAGCATGATTGCTCCCAAACTACTGTCATTATATATATATATATATATGTGTGTTTTCTTAAAGTTGCATGTTGAAATCATTTTGAGACGCCCTCTAGATTGAGAGTTATGCCTTTAATAAGAGGGACATGTCACTGTAGTAGAATGTAGGAATTCCAACACCAATATTTATGTTGTGCCTAAATGTTGACTGATCAAATGGCTATCAATTGACTTCATACCACCTTGTGTTTGCGGCAATTGTCATATTGTGACTAAGTTGAGACTCCTGATGAATCAGGAGCTATGTATATCTTCTTATGATACCATGAATGCTCCGAGTCAGAGAATGCTTATGATGAGATATGCTACGATGTGATGTGAAACACTATGCTCTGAGTAGTGGGATATTATCATGCTAAGATATGTGATACTATGATTCGTAATATTGTGATATGTGATTGAATGGCATGCTTTGAGCGTATTGCATGACCATACTGTGATATATAAATGTACTATGATATACGACCATACTGAGATATTGGCGTTCTTTAAGCGTATTGTACGGCCGGCTATTGACATGGTGATATCTTTGATGATATGGGATTTCTCGATATGCTTTGGGTATATTGCATTGACTGGAATATGTCACTTCTAAGTGCGCATGAGGTGATATGTATTGAGACTGTTATACTATGATACTAACTACTATGCAATGGGTCACCCATTGGTAGTTGGATATTGTGATTCTGTGACTGATATCTGATTCTAAGGTGCCTGCTTTGAGCATATTGCAGGGCCTGCCTTAGTAACTGACACCAGTGAAGTGCACACAAGGTGAAATGTGACTTCCTGTCAATGCTTTGTGCAAATTGCATCACCCAAGATTGGTAGTCGCCTGAGATATGTAATCGACTTAAGATGTGAAATTGACTTGAGATATATGATTACCTAAGTTATATGATCGATTTGCGAGATATGGGAGTGGCCTGATAAATAGGGCTAGAGAGTGGATTGTGTCTGTTGATTTTGTTATGCTCTCTTATTTGTGTGGATCTATTGAAATCTGATAGATTGCTAATGTATATGATATCTGACATCTTATATTGTGCCTGCTCTACCATGAAAAGTATCATCCTATAATTGTGATGCATGACTCTTGTTTTATGAGCATGGCTTAGAATCTTTATTTTTGTTGTGAGATAGTATCCATAAGAAGGGAAGCCTGATGTTGTGATCTACTTACTGGGCTTTATAGCTCATTCCTCTTTTTCCATTCCTGTAGCGTAAAAGTTGCAGATTAAAGGACTGTCGGTTGGGGGAGATCAATCTGGTCAACGAAGGCTTGTACCTGTGAAGAAGACCTCTTGCTTGTATGTGTTTATCTCGGCAATGGGCCATGTTCTGGGTTGTCTTTTTGGAACTATGTATTTTTGTAATTTAGGCCTTCTATGTACTACTTCAAGATGTTTATGTAAAGACATAAATCTTAGTTCTCCTTTTACCTAGTTCATGTGCTTATGTTAGAGTTTTTTTACTTTCGTGGTTTGCTTTGATTCCGCATTTAAAACACATGTTGATGACACTCCCACTTGAGTGACATACGCGACCTCCGGTCACGATCCCGCACTCTATCGCCCTCTGGTTTGGGACGGCAGGGGTCAGGGGGCGGGGTCATGATAGGGTGATGGATTGACTCATGGAGAATGTTGTGGCTTCGTGAAAAAGCGAAGGGCACTTTAAGTGATGTGAGCGCGCTATCATTTATAGTGGTATGGTTTGGTCACATAGCCGAGACTGTGGTATGCCTCTACTGGGAATATTGTTATTTCATATAGAGAGTCGGTTGCATGCTTTCAAACGTCACGCATCAGGACTGTGGTACATCTCCATTGGGGATGATATAATTGTTTCTTATGAGGAGGCAGCGTGATATAAATATACACAGTCGAGACTGCGGTATACCTCAATTGAGAATAGCACTTTGGGATGTTGAGTTTGGAGTGATGGTGCTTCTCCACAGGGTATATGGCTTTATGGAGAGGCGAATGCATGCTTTGAGCTTATACAGTTGAGACAGTGGTATGCCTCCATCGGGGAACACTGGAAATGATGGGGTTTAAAGCAATGGTGCTTCTCCACTGGAGGAGTTTATGAAGAGGTGTTGAGCCGCATAATTGAGACTGTTGTACGCCTCCTTTTGGGGATATTGCTTGGCATAAAGTGGCAATTGCATGCTTTAAAAGTCGCACAGTCAGGGTTGTGATATCCCTCAATTAGAGATGTGTCTACTTTTCATAAAGAGGCACTTGTATGCTTCAAATACATACAATAAAAACTGTGGTACGCCTCCACTAGGAATTTTGCTACTTCACACGAAGAGGCAATTCCATGTGTTAAGGACACACAGTCGGGGATGTGGTATGCCTTAATTAGGGAGAGAATTTTGTGGTGTTGAATTTGGAATGATGGTGCTCCTCCATTGGGGGTATTTATGAAGTGGGGATGCATGGTTGCAAGTCGTATAGTCGAGACTGTGGTACGCCTCTTTGGGGATATTGGTAATTTGCACAAAGAGGCGATTACATGCTTTAAAGACACATAGTCGGGACTGTGGTATGCTTCACTTAGGGGGATTGTTTCTTCACACTAAGTGGTGGTTATATGCTTTAAGGGCACATAATCAGGACTGCAATATGCCTCATTTGGCGAGAGCACTTTGAGCTTGCGTTTGAGATGGTAGTTCTCCACGGGGTTGTTGGAGTGACGATACTCCTCCATCTATGGTGTTATGAAGAGGTGACAAGATAGGGGCTATAAGGGGCGAGGTGTCATGTGGCAACCCCATGGGGATATGTATAAATGGGAAGTAGTTTATAGTTGTACAAACAGACTATATGTCGTGTAGTTTAATGTCATGCCACAAGGACGTAAGACCATGACATTTTTACCCGTGATGACCAATAAGATAAGATCAACACATCCATCATTTGAGAGTGAGTTTCTTGAAGGGTTTTCATCACACGTCCTTTATTTTGACATTTTTTCTCATAGTTCCCTTGCATGTTTTTACTACGGTCGTTGTTTTCTTTTCTCTTTTTGACATATTTTTGCTATAGTGGCTTTTGGGGTGCACACCATGTCCGTTATTTCTCTCTCTCTCTCTCTCTCTCTCTCTCTCTCTCCCTCATTCTCTCTCTCTCTCTCTCTCTTTTTCTTTTTTTTTTCTTTTATTTTAACTCTTTTACCCATGATGCCCGTTCGGGTTTTTGTCATGTTCATATTTTTTGGAGCCAATTTAAGGTCAAGCCACCATGATCAGGGGATACATATTTAAGGTCATGCCATCATGATCGTTGGGTTAGTGTATTTTAAGGTCATCCACCAAGACCTAATGGAGGCGAGTTTAAGGTCGTTCCTTCGAGACCACGCCTTTATTGAAGGATGAGAGAGAATGGACCTAGTCCGATTTGGGTTTATGCAAGTCTTTGAGGGTCCCTTTTGAGCGCTCCTTGGAGAGAAGTCTTGGCCTTTGGGGTTAAGGTTGGAGTCTAGGTCTAAGATGAATGGACCTAAGTGGGTTAAGGTAGTGTATGAGATAGGGTATATGATGATCTAAGGTGAGGTGTATGATGTAGGGAGTAGGAAGTTGTGAAGGTTAAGGAGTAGGAAGTTTGACGTTCTAAGGAGTTGGGAGTTAGGAGTTGGAAGTTGGAAGTGAGGGTGGGGTGGGGTGGGGTGGGATGGGGAGGGGGGGGGGGGGGGGGGGGGGGGGGGGTGGGGGTTGGAAGTTGGGAGTTGAAAGTAGGAGGTTTGGAAGTGGAAGGTTTAGAAGTGGGAGATTTGGAAGTTGGGAGTTGGAAGTAGAGGGACGTTGGGAGTTGGAAGTGGGAGGTCCAAGGGAAATTACCCAATGTGGTAAAGTTTTCTCTCTCCTTTATCTTGAAGTTTGAAGCTATAGACATGCAAAGGCTTGAAGATACAAAAACCCAAATTTTTTATTATACTTTAAAACTTTTGTTACAAATGACTTAAGTTCTTTATATAGAGCAACCCCAAAACAAGGGTGGTTTGCTCAAAAAAAACCAAAATTATCAAAATAATGCACAATTTATGAATTAAAATATTAATCCCGTTTTTTTACCAAATGACCAAAATACCCTTTAGCACTTTTCAACAAATGACAAACCATCCCTCCATGAGGAGCCTCTTGCCATTGTTAGGCCTCGGGAGCCTTTTTAGACATTTACAGTGGTAATTCGAGCGATCAAACATTGTAGAATCGATGTTTGAACTATTACACACGTTTTGATACCCTTTGATTGTCTTGAAACGGATTTTTAATGAAGAACCCAAAATCTGGCCAAGTTCCATAACTTGTGATTCTTCGACCACCGATCCGGCACAATCCATAATGTTCCAAGACTTCGTTTTTTATCACAAATTGAAGAACATACTATCACGATCATTTTGTGATAAATTTTGTCCATTTTGGTCTCCATTTGAGCACGTTCCAATTTTGGGAAGTCGCCAAAAAATGAGATTCCGACAACCGAAAAAGTATGCCATCTTCGACCTCAAAATTAGGTGTCATCCAACCTTCGATCTTCTATAGAATTTTATTAAACTGTAGCTCTTCGAAGCATAGTCACAATGGACTCATACTTGTGACGATCCGATATTGAGATATTGAGCTATAGCCTCTCAAAGAATTGGATGTTCCTCTTTCTAAAATCTGAATTTTTATGTTTCGAGCCCATCTACTGTCTAAGAATTCTCTCGTTTGGGTCACACCAAGGTGCGTGCCTATGTCAAAACAAGTGTATCATCGAGATCTAGCTTGTATCTGAATTTGAGCTTAATTAGACCCAAACTGAGTAAGTTAAGAGTATTTAAAGTTCATCCCGAAATGAGAAAACACAGTTTCTATAAATGGAAAATGGTGCACCGAGGCCGCACTGCAATAGTGTAAAACCCACCATTTTTTGGTAAATTAGGCCCAAAATGGTCCCCGAGGGTTTAATTGAGCCAAATTTTGGTACCTGGGGGTTTTTGACATTCTAGATCTAATGGCGGTGGTCTGATACTATTTTAAGACCTAGAAAATAAGGCTATAGTTATGGCCATTTTCAGCATGATAGAAACTGGATTTGAAAACTAAGTTTCATCCTGATTAATTCAAAATTTGTCAGAATGCAATAAAACTTTACGAGTGTCCTTAGGGTATTCAAAACTACCCCCTCATGCAATTTGAGGCCATTCAAACACTTCTTCAGAGGTCGCCCTATATCAGGCTTATTGTTATAGTATTCACGTGGTCTCTTGGGCACCGGCGGGATCAGGTTACTATCGGTTCTCTCCTTATGCGTGCTGGGGATACAAGTACGTCAAAAATAACGTATAACAGATTTTTTTTTTTATTAAACTTATTTCGTCAGGGGCTTCCATAGTCCTTAGGCATTTTTGTACCTGCGAATCTAAGTTGCCATTGGCTTCTCTACTATTTGTCCCAGGGATACAAACATGTCAAAAATACCCTACAACACTTGAGTTCAAGGACCATCCTTTGGGCAAGAGCTTAAAGATTGATGAATTAAACAAGAAGGATTCTTTCCTGAAATTCCATTTCCATTAGGTCGCTCCACCAACACATCAAACCAAAAATCATCAAAATTGATTGCGAGATGGATACTCCTTGGTAATGGTAAATAATAATTTCTATTCACCGTTACTCTAAGATAAAATAAAGCATCACCTCTTTAATGCCTCCCAACACCTAAAAATTGCCCACAAATATTCCCTTATTGTTGAAAAACACTCAAAACTCCAAACATGCAAAGGAACCACCCAAAATTTGATCCAAAAAGTAATTTTTTGGACTAAATAAACATGGTCCACACTCTTCCAAGAATATAAATAAAACAGTCTTTCTCACACTCTCCAATGTCAAGTACTCAGAATATGCTTAACGTCAAGGTCCAAACGCAAACAAAATAAAAACTTAATATTGTCCGTCCACTTTACACCTGGGATATAAGAAAGTGACCATGCATTTTGCCCAATCTCCCAGGCCAAAGTGGTCCCACGCTTGGGTGACTCAAGGACATTGTCGTTCCCTAAAAGAAGAGAAAGAATATCCTTTTCATCAATACAACCTTTCTTTCCTCCACGTCCCTCTCAGATCCGCCATTAGCAGGCCATTGTATCTCTCCTCTCTCTCTCTCTTTCTTTCTCCACAGCGGCCTTTCAAGGCTACAAGTCTTCTCCTTCAAGTAATAGGCAAACCTATAGATCTAATTTACTTGAACTGAAAGTCTTAGGGGTTTTGTGCGCTAAGGCTTAGGGATTTGTAATCTAAGGTTCTATACCTTTTAGAAGCTTCAATGGCTGTTGGTAATGAAATTAGCATTTAATGGCTGATGTGGCAAGATCTTGTGTTTATGACCTAGGCTTTCTAGGGTTGAAGGCCAAGAAAGTTGGGGAAAATCTAAAAGCTAGGGCTTTTACATGTCTCTAGGTTTCGGGGTATACGTCCGCCGGATAGCCTCCTCTTTTTGCCCATACTTCACCATACACCTCGTATATCAATGCTCCACCCCTAATGCTGTTGCAACAAGCTCATCTTAAGCAATTTACAACATGGTATAAGCTCTTCTGGTGTGTTTAAAACTTAAATATTCATTTTACAAGCCCTCGTAATGTCCAATACTCCAACTGTTGCCTTGCATCGTACAAAGTTTTCTCTACACTGTTTTGTGCAACCCACAGTAGTGCGTCCTGAAATCCACAATCCAAGTGTATCCTAGAGCCCTAAGAGAGTTTGAATTACCAGTGACAAAGTTTCTTTTGATTCCCATCACAAGAAATTGCATGTGGCCTTTGAATCCGCTCTATCAAAGAGGGGCATCAGGCATTGAGTGTAAGAACTCTCTCGAGGAGATGATTTTGGGTATTCCGTAAAATCGGTTTCCCATGGCCTAAGACACTTTATTTGCATTATACTTTGAATTATAAATATGAGCGATAGCTTTGATTAGAGTCGATGTATTTTGTTGAAGCGTTTGACGTAATTGATTAATAAGTGCATGCGGCTGAAATTTGGTTATGGAATTGTCTTATACCAAAGCTTCGTCATAGTGTAATTTTTAATGGAAATTGTGTTGGGGCCACGATGGGGTGTATTGGATATATTTTCCATGCATTTTTAATTGAGTTCAAAGTGTGTCGGTCCGTGTTCGCTGCAATTTTACTCACAAATGTACACAAAATAAATATGTACTTATATGCCTTGATCAAAAAAAATATAGTGCTATGTACATTGAGCCTGATCTTTCTGCCTAACAGAGGGGAGAGAGTTATGGGAAAGGGGAATATAAACCTAAATTTAAGGGAGAGAGGCAGAGATGCATTTGTGAAGGGAGAAAATATTTTATGACAGTGATTTTTGGAAATCAGAAAAGATAAGAGATATCCACGTGTTGCTTCAGTACTCTAAAAGAAGTGAGTTATACTAAACCAAAAAAATCAGAATATCAGGGAAAAAGAAATATACCCCCTTTTAAAAGTGCAATCCCAAATAGCCCTCTAGTCTTATAAAAACACCATAGAACCCCCAAGTTAAATAAAAAATGACGGTTAACCCTTGCATCACCTTTTCTATTGTTTAAATTTCAGAATTTACCTTACTTTTATTTTTTTCGTAATCACCATGTTATCTAAATCTTGAAAAAGCTCTCTACTCTTTTTCAACTATGGACCTTTTCCTTCTGTCTCTCACAAGCTTCCTTGATACCTCTCTCTCTATATAGTGATATAATAAGTTACCTACGTCACATCATCTCTTAATAGTATAATATAGTATTCAGTGTGTAAACAACCAACGATTTGATCCAAAATCGAACGATCCGGATCGAGTATCAGCCAACCCGTTCCAAATCTGACAATAAAACGGGATTCAGTTGAGATTCGGTAAACATGATGTCATGGATCACGTGGATCGCCGAGTGTTACTTATCAATCGCCCAATATGACTTCTCTACTCACCCACATGGGTGGCCGAGTGTGACTCATCAATCGCCCAATGTGACTTATCTACTCACGCAATTCCGATATAATAAGTTACCTACGTCACATCATCTCTTAATAGTATAATATAGTATTCAGTGTGTACAAAACCAACGATTTGATCCAAAATCGAACGATCCGGATCGAGAATCGGCCAACCCGTTTCAGATTCGACTATCAAACGGGATTATGAGATTTGGTAAACATGATGTCATGGATCACGTGGATCGCCGAGTGTTACTCATCAATCGCCCAATGTGACTTATCTACTCACCCACGTGGATCGCCGAGTGTGACTCATCAATCGCCCAATGTGACTTCATCAATCGCCCAATGTGACTTATCCAGTGTTTAAAAAAACGCCGAGTCGAACCGGACTTGCCCGGTTCGACTTGGGAATCGCCATGGACGGATCGAATCGGCGAAAAAAGCGGGAATCGTCCGGTTCTAGAGAGAACCGGATGATTCGGCACAGTGACTCGCTGATTCACTGTACGGAATTGGCGAGTCCGTACAGTGAATCGGCGAGTCACGTATGGGTTTTTTTTTTTTTTTTTTTTTTTTTTTTTTTTTTTTTTTTTTTTTTTTTTTTTTTTGTAATCCATGATCAAATTTTTTGTTTTTTTTTTTTTTTTGTAACCCATGATAGAATTTTTTGTAATCCATGATCGAATTTTTTGTAATCCATGATCGAAATGTTTGTTTTTTTTTCTTGTAATCCATGATCAAATTTTTTGTTTTTTGTTTTTTTTTTTGTAACCCATGATAGAATTTTTTGTAATCCATGATCGAATGTTTTGTAATCCATGATCGAAATGTTTGTTTTTTTTTTTGTAATCCATGATCGAATTTTTTGTTTTTTGTTTTTTTTGTAACCCATGATAGAGTTTTTTGTAATCCATGATTGAATTTTTTGTAATCCATGATCGAATTGTTTTTTTCTTTTTTTGTAATCCACGATTGAATTTTTTGTTTTTTTTTGTTTGTTTTTTTTGTAATCCATGATTGAATTTTATGTAATCCATGATCGAGTTTTATGTAATCCATGATCAAATTTTTTGTAATCCATGATTGAATTTTTTGAAAAGTTGTCATTTTTTTTTTTTAATCCATGATCGAATTTTTTTTGTAATCCATGATATAATTTTTTGAAAATTTGTGATTTTTTTTTTAATCCATCATCGATTTTTTTTTTTGTAATCCATTATAGAATTTTTTGAAAATTTGTAATTTTTTTTTTTAATCCATGATCGATTTTTTTGAAAATTTGTTTTGTTTTTTTTTAATCCATATTATTCAAAGAGAAAATGAGAGAGATGATGATTCTGAGGCCACCCTATCCCAACCATATTATTCACATATCGAGTCCCAACAGCAACAGTGTAGGGATGAGCACGACAGTGCAGGTGAGCATGAAGGATGGACAATCTTCGGGGATTTTAGATTGGGAACACAACAAAACACTAACACTCAGGGATTTGAAAATAATCGATGATTCGTTTTTAGATTGAATCAATGAATTGTTAAACGAATTCAATTAATGGCATCAGCGTGACCAAGAAGAACAATAACGTCGTCTATCATTTTATTTTTAGATCATATGTTACTAATTTTATGCTTTATTGTAGTCCATGTATGTTGATATACTTATTCCATAATAATTCTATGTTTATCCTTTTGTGTGATGTAAATTAAATGCTGAATGACGGTTCATGCAGGAAAGAACATATCAATATTCGCATATTCAATCAATGGTACCAGCGTGACCAATATTCGCATATTCAATCAATGGTACCAGCGTGACCAAGAAGAACAATAACGTCGTCTATCATTTTTTTTTTAGATCATATGTTACTAATTTTATGCTTTATTGTAGTCCATGTATGTTGATATACTTATTCCATAATAATTCTATGTTTATCTTTTTGTGTGATGTAAATTAAATGTTTATCCTTTTGTGTGATGTAAATTAAATGTTGAATGGCGGTTCATGAGAAAGAACATATCAATATTCGTATATTCATTCAAAAACAGGAAAATTCTTAATGGAGTACCATATGATTGTTTCGGATTTTTCTTAATGGAGTACCATATGATTGTTTTCGGATTTTTCTTAATAGAGTACCATATAATTGTTTCAGATTTTTTTTAAATTTTATTATGACCGGATTCACCCTATTTTCGATCCGGATCGGTTTTTGGGAGCCCGATCCGGATCACCGATCCGTTTTTTAAACCATTGGACTTATCTCTACTCACCCATTTGGATCGCCGAGTTTTTTCTGAAAAGTTCCTTAAATGTCTCCCCACTCTCCGCCAAAGAAGTAATAAAATGTGTACCCCCATCCATCGTGTTCCTTGTAAATGACCTCTAACACATCGCATGCCACCTCAATCCCCACCACGCATGCCTGATCTCGCCCATCCTATTAAGTTCATATTATGATTTCCTCCAACAAATATTCGATGTGGGATATCTTTATCATTCTCTCTCTAGCCGCTACTATTGTGTTGGGATAAATAATGGTTAAAGAGTTATTTAAGTGGTGTTTGATTGAGTGCATAAATATTGGGATAAATAATGGTAATTGTGTTGGAATAAATAATGGTTGAAAAGTTTATTAAATGGCGTTAGATTGACTCCATAAATGTTGGGATAAACAATGGTTGTAGAGTTTATTAAATGAGTTGGAATCAAGGTTCAATCTCTACAAAAAATTCAATTTATTATTTTTGACATAAAGGTACCACACCAACTCTAAAAGTTTAATGTTTTTAAATGAACTTTGATGCAGTATTAATTATTTGAGAGCTTCTTTAGATGATAATTAATTTTATCTTGAATAGATTATCTTATCTAAAATAATTTTGTGAGATATAGGTACTCTTGTATTATGTATATTATTAATTTTCTATTTAGAATTTTCTTCCTTTTTTTGTTTTTGTGATTTCTAGTTATTTTTAGCTATTTTTCCAAAAATACTAAATTAAATTTCAAAAAAAGAAAAATAATAAATAAGTAGGCAAGAACCCTATATTGACAAGCAATGTGAGATATTAGGTACTCTTGTATTGTGTATATTATGCAATGTATTATTTTTTGTTATAGTTGTAATTTAGATTTTTAAATTATATGATATTATAGGAGATTTCAAATTTAGTCTTATTTGTATAGTAAAATGATGATAAAATAATAAAATACAAACCAATATAATATTGTATTTAGTTAGGTTTTAATCAATGTTTGATGAGAATCTTCATACATAGAAATAACATCTCAATATTCGCATATTTATGCAAAAAAATAAAATTTATTAATGTAGTACCCTCTTTCCTTATTCAATTTCTAAAAAGCAACATTTATAATAATTTTTAATATATTTTTTTAAAACCGAGTTCGACTGATTTAGCCGATTCCCGATCCGAAATGTTGATTTACCGATCGATGATGGCTTTTTGGGGGGTGCTCGATCCGGGGCACCGATCCACTTTTTAAACCACTTATAGCATCTAATAATATCTAATGTAGAATAAATATAGATTTAAAAAAAAAAAAAAAACAAAGGCCTGTAAATGGCCAGCCACTAACATCTAAAAAATAACTCAAAACAAGCTATATCTAGACACGTGACCGTGACTGTTGACACGTGACGACCCTTGAGTGACTCCTCCACCAGACCTAAAAACCTAAAAAGATCAACATGGGGAGGATTTGAACCCAGCCCATCTTGCACTCCTCTACCGCTACTTCAACGACTTGGCAATATGAAAAACTATAGTGTGTGTATATATAGAGAGAGAAATGATCTTATAGGACCCTACCCCACCTATGTGTGTAGGACCCCAAATAATCACTATTAAAAATGGCACGGATCCATAAAAAAGTCAAGTCCCACACTCTTGTGATAACTTTTATAGAGATCCGTGCCAACTTTAATGGTAATACTTTGGGGTCTTACATACATAGGTGGAGAGGGTCTTATAGGAGCATCATTCATATATATATATATATATATATATATATATATATATATATATATATATATATATATATATATATGGGTGCAGTTTGCATACGGATGCATCCGTAGGTGTAGAGGTAAGGTGCACCTTCAAATTTTATCATGATATATAATTTTGATATAAAGCGTTCCTAGGATTATCTCAAAATCTATTTTTATATATAATTATAGAATTTTAAATATAAAAAATAGTTAAAATCAAGTAGATCTATAAATATATGAAAATCTTGAAAATTGACGGTGTAGATAATATATTGTAAAATGTGCTATTTATGAGACTTAAAGTCTTTTTATTTTTCATAGTCAAATATCTCGATGTCGAGATGATCAATCAAAAGGCTTTTCAACATGAAAACTAACTTTTCGATAGATTTTTGAGGGCCATCCGTGGTTCTACATTATAAGGTAGCATCCTTATATAAACTTTTTCCTATATATATATACACTAAATATAACATTTTACTAATAAAAAAAAATTACTAATAAAAAATAAATGTATAAACGCGTCTTAGCTTATCAGTTCTTTTGGCAGCAAACTGAACAGTGAAGCACTTGCGGACATGGACACCCATATTAATGTCCATGAAAGGCTGGCTACAACCTAGCAACATTGGTTTCTTTATGGGAAAATTAAATTCGTTTCATTTTATTCGACCGTTATTACATGATAGTCAAAAAAATATGATATTTATGCGAAGGTCCTTGTCCGCATGATTTTTTTTTTCTTTTTTTGAATTTTTTTTATTTTACGATATTTATAATCATTTCAATGTCAAAAGCATCGAACTCCAATTTCGTATGGTGGTCCAATGTTAAAAAAAATGGACCAACCTATAATTTTAAGTCGGTCCAATGTCTAAAACATTAGATTGCCTTAAATCTTCAAAAAATGAAGTCTAAATGCGGTCAAATGTGTCTAGTAACATGAGACCGTCTTTTCACTAACATGGTATGTGTCTCGTTGATGTATATGTATTAGTACTAGTAATATGTTTTCCTTATCATGTAATAATTACGGCCAATTAAGATTGTACACATATTAGTACTTGGTAACATAGCTCCCTTAACATGCACCAATTAAGATTTCACCAATTATTGCAGTCCGATGTTAGAAACGCCAAACCGCCTTTAAACCTCATTTTTTGAAGGTTTAAGGCGGTCCAATGTTTTGAATATTGAACCGACTAAAAAGTGTATGGAGGTCGCGGTTTGATGTTTTTAACATCGAACTGACTTATAAATATTTTAAAAAAATTAAAATAGATTTAATATGCAATTTGAGGTTTAAAACCTTGAACCAAGGGCAAACTGGAAAAAAAAAAAAAAAGGGCGCAAAGACCTCCTCATAAATACTGCATAATTTGGGACCATACCTTAATAACAGTAAAAAAAAAAGGTACGGACGCAGCTTTCTGCTTCTTTTTTTATTTCCTTGGCATCACTAATGGAAAAAAAAAGGTCGATTCAAACCAGAATCGAACTGTTAGATTGGAACTTGGACCCTCTCGGTTCAAGGTAGCCCTAGTTATGGGGTTCTAATAGGTATACTCAAGCTCCCAAAAAATGTTCGGACCAAAACCAGCTGGAATATACACGACCCGACTGGTTTTATAGCCAACCGGGTGGTTTTTTAGCTAACTGGATCGGTTTTTGAAAATAGCATTATTGACGTTATAATGGCCGTTTTATAACACGAACCGTTATTTAAAACAAAGGCTATTATTTGTAGCATAAACCATTGAATCACTTTTTCAATTCATTTTTTTGCCATGTTTTGGCATTTTTCAGTATGTTTTTGATGTAAATCATCATATTTTATCAATAATACAACAATTTGGGAGCAAAAGATCCATAAAAACGGAGTTTTAGTCGATTGAAGCGGCTCTTTTTCATCAGTTTTTGAAATTTCCATTGTTTTTTCAATTAAATCTTCAATACTCAATCATTTTTTTATGAATTTTGGGGCGTTTGAAAGATGATAGAAGCTTTTACAATGCATGTGCGTTGTTATGTTCAATTATCAAAAGAACAAGGGTCGTTTTTTGCTCGAAATGTTGCTTGATTTTAAGGGTTTTTCAGAAATCGATTAATCTAAAAAACTATTTTGCCTAATAAAATTATGTCTATTTTTTATAGTTTTTAATTATCTTCTGTTTTTATTGCAATGTTATAATTTTTTCTAAAAACAACTATTTTACTTTATAAAATTTGTTTTTCTTTTAATTTTATATTGTTTTTTAATATTGCAGTTTTTTATATATATTTATTTTATTTTTATAACATTTAGACTTGAATGCATACGTATATGTATTTGCTTGTTATTTTTATTTCTTTAATAATCTAGTATGTTCCTTTCTTCTTCTTCTTTTTTCATGTTTTATGCTATTATTTGTTTATCTTTGCTCTTATTAAGTTTTTGCCTGTTTAATTGTAGTTAAGGTTTTCTTCTATTTTTGTAATAGCATATCTCTTTGATGAGTGGCTCACATGAAAATAGAAAATCCTAGAATAATGCAAATATGACATCTGAATTACTAGATAATATTTGTTTGTTGTACTAATTAAAAAAGAAAAAAAATTCCAATGTACCTAGTGTGTTCTTAATCTTTGAAACAAATTTGTTTTTTTTCCCATGATATAGTTTTATAAATTAACTTTCTATTATGGAAAAGAAAAAGTTTATATAGAGCCAAGGCTCTAAACAATCAAATTAGAGCTCACCTAAAAAATTTTACTAGAAGAGGTTGTTTTGATGTCCAAATATCTTAAAATTCATCATTTCGACATCAAACATGCATGGAAATGAGAAAAAAATAGATTTTAAATTTTAAAAATAGTGCATCTTGTAAAATATTTATCGACTATCAATTTTCAAGTTTTCATAGATCTGCTCGATCCACACTATTTTTAAAGCTTTAAATTTTATAATTAAAGATGAAAATATATTTTAAGGCTATCACGAAGATTTTCAATGTTGAAACCATATTTCTTGACACTACTTAAAGGTGGGCTCTAATTTGATTGTTTTGAGCCTTGGCTCTATACAATATGTACCCTTATGGAAATATAATATTCATAGATTAAATTATAAATTAGCTATCTATTACTAATTTTTGTTATTTGATTAAAAAATTTCTAAATTTACTTTTTTAAAGATAAATATTGATAATTAGATAGTATACACTTAATCTATAATTTTTTCATAATTTTTTATTTTTATGTGACCGATTTATTTAAAACAATACCATTCCAAACTGTTCTAGTTACCCAATTAGCCCCGGTTCCTATCTAACGAACCGCTTCCGGGCCATGTCCGGTTAACGGTTCCGGTCCAAAGTTCTGACTCGGCATTTTGCAATGAAGAAGTCAAATCTCCCGCAATTTCTATATCCCTCCGCTCAACATTCGTTCATTTAACTTTCCCGTTTCCCTCCAATTTCCAGAAAAACTATAAGTAGGTCCCCATCTCCCACGCCGCACACCGCCCTCTGTTTTCCACTATCGCTCTGCCATTGATTCATTCATTATAGACTGAGAGAGATATGTCTAACCACGGGGAGGACTTGGAGCTGCTTCTCTCTCTTGACGAAAGGGTTTTGGAGACCCCACCCGCTTCTCCCACTTCAGACGCTCCCCTGCAACAGCAACCAGGTCTTTCTCTTTTCTCACACCCCTCTCATTCCTTTCATTTGCTTGACCTTTTAAGGATGAATTTTATGTCCTGTTCAGGTTATGATTCCGATGATGGCCTGCTTCAGCAGCATGTGGACATGTCCGTATTCAAAGACACAGTGGGGGATTACAAGTTGTTGGCTGAAGATCCTCCAAAGAAAGTTGATTCCAATCCAAAGCAGCAGTCGGTCGATGTAGAGAAGTTCTCGGGCCTGCGTGTCAAGTACCTCGACCGTCCTCTATCATGACGCACTGATTTGTGTTTTATCCTTAACATTAGAAGGAAACTGATTGTTTGACTACTCAGGAGTCTCCTCTTATCTGCAACTTATCTCATCGATCGTTTTTCGGACATGCGCTTCATTCGATTGTCAGCCATAAGGCACGCACCCTCTCATCATCTCTTATTTGATTTTTTACTGCTTTAT
The DNA here is from genome assembly GCF_054954075.1 of Amborella trichopoda. Lineage (NCBI taxonomy): Eukaryota > Viridiplantae > Streptophyta > Magnoliopsida > Amborellales > Amborellaceae > Amborella > Amborella trichopoda. The sequence goes on from NC_142344.1 coordinate 34,031,351, forward strand.
CTGTATCTCAACACTGGAACTCACTCATTATGGTATATTTTATCTTTTTAAGAATGATAATTTTATCGCAATGGATGGCATAGCATTCATTATCTTGTGTTTTATCTGTCTTAATGTGTTTTGTGGGGTTGTACTTTCTTAGGACTTGTTTGATGGGTGATAATATTTCTGGTTGCTGGGCAACTGCTGGAGTCTTAACAGAGAAGGGAAACCCAAAACTGAGTTCTACAGGGAGCAACTTCTGTGTTTGGAAGCTTGGGTGCTTGGATGAGCAGAGTGTCCCTGTCTTCTTGTTTGGAGATGCTTACATCAATAATTCCAAGGAGTCAGTTGGTTCCATCTTTGCTCTGTTCAATTGCAACATTCGGAAGGATCCTAAAGTATGTTATTGAATTTGTGAAAAAAGGACACATGCTAACATATGATTCTTCTATTAATTCGTCCTCATTTTTTTCAACACTTCGATTGGTTTCCCTGTGGGCTAATTTCACTATTTTGTGTCCCTTTTTTTTATTTGTAGGGTAGTGGGTTCTCTCTAAGTGCATACACTGCTTCTCAAATTCTGAAGCTGGGGACTTCTGCCGACTTTGGAATTTGTAAAGGGAAGAGAAAAGATGGAAATCCTTGTTCAATGGCTATAAATAGGTATTATTGCTTTATTGTTTCCACATGTTTTTGTACAAAACTTACATCTGCAATTTCCCTCCAAGTAATATATTCTGATCAGGATATTAAATTAGGACCTCATGTTATTCCATGGTTTCGTGTGGTGCATTGCGGGTTTTGTAATATCTTTAGCCTGAATTGAGAACTCCCCTGAAATTTGAAGAATTGGTTGGAGCACTGAATGGGTTATTTCAACCCATTGGTTCACCATTGTGCCAATTTAGCCATGGTGTATGCTCTAAAACTCAGATATTGTCAATGAAAATTTCCAGAGTAAAGATTGGAAGTACTCAATGCAACTTTATTGTAGACAAAAATGATCTGTTCTGGAAGTTATAGTTCAACTCAAGCTTCAGTCAGAAACTTGCACCATCTTCAACTGAGTGAAGCAGTGGCAAGCAGTTGTAGCAAAGATGATGATTTATATGTGCCATTGTTTAATGAGTCAGACTCGAACTCCAAACCACCAAGAGTCCTAGCCTGAGTCCTTCCTGTTTGACTCGGTGAGTCCAAGTCATACCAGACAATTTTTAATAGGAAAAATTGAAAGATTATGAAAAAATCATGAGACAGCTGATTCCATGCTTGTTCAGCCTGGAATCATTTTGGCTTCCAGTCCCGAGTTGCTTGGGCGATATTGAGTCTGCTCGGTGATTTTTAAGTCACTGATATGTGTAATCACATGGTAAACTATAAATTTATTTAAAAAATTAATAATTCACAACAATTATTCACATATTCATATTTAATATACTTTATGAAAGTTTGATAAACAACAGACAAAATCGCTAAATGAACAACTGATTTTATCCAATGGATCAACTCCAACTAAAAAGATGGATACCTTTATGTCTATTAATAGTTCGTAACTTTTAAACGTCACTCCGGTTCCTCATTATACATACTTATTTGAAACGGGGAAACGAAATCTGGAAAAACTTTGCTTGAGTTTTATATTATACATGATACATTTGTGCAAGAAAGGGAAAGACTTCTTAGATTTAAATTTATAAAATGTTAATCCACATCTATTTAGGGTGGCTATGGACTTGATCAGACCTAGGACCCGACTGGTAGGCCCGACCTCGGGTCTGGGTATGGGTCCAAATTTTGGACCCGAATGTCATTCGGGTTTGGGTCCCGTCGGACCCAACCTGTACCTGTAGTCATAGGGTATATGATGGGAATCATGTGTCTTTAGATGCGCATTAGGTGTTCATATTGTCACAATATTGGCAACATTTACAGTATTATTGACGAAAAAAGAAGTTCATAGTCATAGGGTATCTGATGGTAAAAAAAGGCCAATAAAATAATAATAATAAGCTCATAGTCATAGGATGGCAATAGATCCGGCTAAACCCGAGATTAGACGTATCCGGAATGGGTCCAAATTTTGGACCCAAATACCAATGTTTCAAGAAGCGCTAGGCGGTTGGGGTAGTCCAAGCCGCCCAATGCCTAGGCAGGCGCCCAGAACTTGGGTGGCCCAGTAGAAAGAAAAATGTCTATATAGACTAACAATGCAAGTATAACTGTATAGCACATAAGAATTAGGGATTAAGGCACATTGAATGTATAGTACACAAGTCCACATAGCACACACTCCTCCATACTCTATAACCAGAAGTCCATATCCAATTATCCATAGTCTGATAGTTCACACATAGTTAAAACTTAAATTTACCTCAAAATAATATAAGCAATAAAAAAAAAAAATCACTAACTTTGATGCTTGATCTCCAAACTTCCACCTCTAAGATGTTTCTAAGGACTCAAATCTTCTAAAAAACCTTTTAATAGATTTATAAAACATCAAAAACTAATTCTAATATAAATGGGTGATGCTTAGATCAATTTCTTGTAACTTTGAGAAACCCTTCGATCCTATGGAAATCACCAAAAGCTAATTTTTGGGGTTTTTCTTTCTAAAATAGGCACTAATGGGTTTTAAGTTTCAAATGAACCTAAAACCTATAATTTTGCCCCTTTAGTATTAATAAAATGACAAAAAAATGTCCTAACCAAGGGGCATTTCAGCCCCTGTGCGAGCGCCTAGGGCTGGGCGCTGGGTGCCTAGGGATATCTTGCCTAATTTGGCCGCTTAGGCCTGGGCGATGCGCCCAGGCCTTCTAGACCCGCTTTTTAAATCACTGCCGATTACTATTTGAGTCCGTTACCATCCCTACATCTAAAAGTTAAACAGAATGGTGTAGCATACAACATATCTCTTCTGATATGTTCAAAAGAAATGCAAATTAATGTTGAATCGTCCTTAAAAATATTACCCTCGTCCTATTAACCACATTATTATGCCATATAAGTAATATTTGCTTGGCATGCTTTTTCTCCTCTCAACCTCCTTTATCGTAGTCCTCTATGGGTTCATTCTAGAGTATCTTGTGTCCTAACACCTATGCATGGTTCTACAAGGGCTCCAGTTGCCTTTGTGAGATTAGCTAACTCATGTCACCTCCCTCAAGGTAGTTTCTAGCATTGAGCTTCTCTATTCGCTTGTTGCCATTATATACATGTTCCAAACTGATGATGTTTCTGCTTCCTTAGATTTTGATTTTACCCATTTATACTAGATCATTTAATATCTTTTGCTTTCACGTGTTTCACTTTTTGGTGAATCTGCATATGAAGAGAAAATTAGATCCTAGTAAATTTGTTATTTAAACATTAAAATAGTCAAATAATCTGAACTTGCAATACCAACAACTTCTTCAAATGTGCTATGGTTGTGCTTGCAATCATGTTCATTGCTTATTAAGCTTAGCATGTGAAGGTCACTGTTGTTCTTGTTGGCTCTCCACCACTTGTGTAATTTCCAAGTTGAGTGAGAATGGTTAATTGCAAACTAAAAATCATATCAAAGCTGTTTATGCCATTTGTTGGTTGACCATGATGTTTCCAAATATTGTCGTAGCTTGTTTATTAACCTAACAAGTCATTCGTAATTATGTTCTAGAACTTCATGTTTGTAAGCAGTTTCTCCATGATTGTCTAGAGGCCTTTATGGCCATCTGGAGTCAAATTTTGATGTTGGGGTAGGTGAAAATACTTCATAGTTCATACTCCTTAGATTAATTTAAAGATATTAAAGATAAGTCCACTTACTTTTACTGAACTCATCAATTTCTCTAGTTACCGATAGCTAGTTGGCAAGCTTTTGATAGTTTCCCTCTTTGTGGCATTGATGGGGAATTTTCAACAGAGTTCATGTTCTTTTGCGTTTTAGTATTTTGTCCTGTGAAATTTTAGGTAATATCTTTCCAATAGTTCTTGTCCCTCAAGAAATTGAATTGGGCTTGTCCCTTTCTCATCTTGATGAGAGCAATTGACAGAGCTAATGTAACTTGATTTCTTGTCATCATTTATCAATATGTAATTTAATTGTGTAATAAAAAGTTGTACTCTACTCAGAAATGTGTACTAGTTTGTTACCCTGATCCTTTCCTATAGGTTCTGTTCGATTTCCCTTTTGTTTCTGGTTTTATAGTAAATAACCATTGTTGTAAATTAAGAGGGTGATACGAATCATCATATGCAACCGTGAACACAACATGGAAATCACAAAAGATCTGGAAACCAATATGATGACAGCTTAATGATTTTTTGCAAAGTGATGGCTAAAGCATTGACGATTGCCATCTCCATGACACACAAAGGCTTGGCGTGTACTGCCCCTCTCAAGCCATTGGCCTCTTAAGTCAGCCATGCTGAGTGTGTTTCAACCTTTACAGGGCTGAAGACCATGGCTTCCCACCACTGAACTAGAGAATTATGACTCGTCTAGCTGACCACATCAGTGAGTTCTCTTTTGTCAAAATCAATAGGACTTGTATCCAAATGGTAGGTGCAGTGCAGGTGATTTTGAGGGGCCCCGGCCTGGGAAGGGGAGAGTGGCCGAGTGGTCAAAAGCGAAGCAGGCACCAAGGACTGATTCCTGAAGAAGCCTCCTCTCTGGTCAACCTGGATCTCAGACAACCATACATCTTGGCATCCATTCCTCCTGGGAATCCGCCGAAGCATTATGTTATTATTTTGAAGCTAGATGGCACAAAAGATGAATGACGGGCTTGAGCTGCTCCTCAAAATGGCCACCCCCTCAAGAGTGCTGACTTGAAACAGAGCTGGAAGAAAAGTTTGCAGTCTCCTTATGCCACGTAGCTTTAGCAAGAAGGTTACATAGAATTAACTGCCCAAATGAGGCATTCTACTGTCTCCACTTCCTCAGATCACATGATAGGACAGTTAGGATCTGTCTATAACAAGTTATGCATGATCTTTTATTGGACTTTGCTCACAAAAAAAAGATGTACCCTTTAGACACCTGTTGCATGAGCCTATTTGTTTACTGCTGAATGACACCTCGCCAGATATGCTATCGATAATCTTTCAAGGAACACATTTAGAAAATATTGAATTCTTTGATTATTTCCTACTCACTGTTGGGTGTGATGATCTAGTTAAATTTCTAAAAATTCCAAATTTCGTTTTCTGTTGCCAGAGAATAGCCCTTAGTTAACTACCATCTGAAAGGTCTAATAAGAGATATTTTGATATTCAAGTGCTTCAATGATGAGGACACCATACAGCATTTTCTTTTTTGGCATATAATTTCTCTCTTCCAGTACATCATTCCAATTTTCCATATTATTCCTATGTATGTTTGTGTTTTCCTCTTTTGATGTTTTGTTTGTTTGTGTTTCTATCTGTACAGATAGATGAATGGATGAAAGGATAGATTGGTTCTCATTGCTGGATTTCCTCTTTGCTGCAGGGACTATTTATCTAGTTTAAGTTATTAGCCAATGCTTAAGTCTAGATTGGTTCTGATCTTGTTGTCCTCATGTTTCATCTTCATTTTGGAAATTGATTTATACAATCATTTTTGTGGTACCCATATTGGTAGCCTGCTGTTTTAGATTTGGACATCTAATCTTTTGCATGTAATGTCCACTGATTTGCATCCAAATTCCAGAAGTCGGGGAGTCTACTGCAGCTACCATGTTTCGGTAAGAAATCATTTCTACAACTTTTTGAGTGGTCCAAACTTTCTGACAAATGGCTGTTGGCTATCAGATGATATTTGATTCTTATTCATGACAGGCAGCATCTCGCAAGTTCGTAAACATGCGATCAGAGCTTAAGGGTGGGTAAGTGGCTGGCTTTCAGATTATAAAATCACATCTTCACTCTGATACTCGCGCACATAGATCCTTTTGGTTAGAAGCAGTTTGCTGCACAGTTTTCCTTTTCATCATTTATGGAAAACTGGCTAATGGCATTTTCGTTGCAGTGTTGCATGTTGCTCACATCAGGAGAGTAGATAAAAAATAATTTTTAAACAATTTTACTCAATTGAAAATTTAATATTTTTTACTTTTATTTCTTTTTTAGTTTGTAATGTTAAATTTATAGCTGTTGAATTTTCTTCTAACCTTCTATAAAATTTCTAAGTTCTTTCTTGGAGCTAAATTCTCTTGTAGGGACTCTTTTTCAGCAAGAATAATAAGCATAGCTATTGACTTTCTATTTTTTCATTAAATTTCTGTTTTTACTCGCTACTATTTCTTCTCCATAACTGATAATGTTGTTAAAATCATGTTTAGGATTTAACATAAAAGATATTTTTAGGGAGATATGGGCATGGTTTCTTTGGCAAATTGACCATTTGATTTAGATAACAAATCAAACATATTTTAAGTAGAAGGGATTTTATGAATGGAAGTTTGAAGAGCGAGAACGAGAACGAAAGGTTGAGAAATTTTGGTGGGAAAAATAGGAGTTGTGAGAAATTTGAAAGTCACACTTGTATTTATTCTTCACATACTCATATATAAATGAGTACGACGTTGATGCTTTATCTCACAAGTTTGATGTTTCACATGTTTCTTGGCATTACAGAAATATAAAAACAGCGTTTCGGGACCCTCTCAAATTGAGAGGAATTCACTTGGTAGACCCTCTGTCAAACAAAACAAATTTGAACAAGTCTATGAAGCCTGTGAAAGTTCTATCAGTTGATGCACTAAAAAGGGCTCTATGGTATGCTTCATTATTTCATACAAGTTTCTTACTGTGTGTTATCAAAGATTCAAAATAGTTCTTCTAATTGGCGTAATGCTTAGGGCATCAATTTCCTATAAAAAATATCCAAAAATATATTGCTTTAAAATGACAGAAAGATTGGCCATGCTTGATTAGATTTTAGTTATTCGTTCTCCGTTGTCGAGAGAAGTTTTCCAGGGTTTGTTAAGAAATGCTGGTTTCTGTTTCTGGTTCAGTCTTGTTGCAATCAAGTATAATTGTAGATCCGTAGTTGAATGTTTGTGAATAAACCAGTAACAATTGGCTTTATCTTTCTTTTGTTAACTAAACACTAAATTGTGGGGCTCTTTTATTGTATCAATCAAGCTTTAAGAATTTTATATAACATTTTCATTTGGGAAAAGTTTATATAAGGTTGCAACCTTAAAATGTAGAATCACAAATGCACCTCAAAAATTTATCGGAAATGTTGTTTTAATGTTGAAAAAACACTCTAGTCAATCATCTCGACATTGAGATATATGAATATGAAAATAAAAAGTTTTTGAGTCCCAAAAATAGTGCATCTTGCAACAATTATCTAGACCGTCCATTTTCAAGATTTTCATATATTTATAAATCTACTAGATTTTAACCATTTTTGGAATTTAAAATTTTCTAATTAGGTATGAAACTAGATTTTAAGATAATACTAAGAATTTTTTACAACAAAATTACATGTTATGATAAAATTTTAAGGTGCACCTTAATTGGATTTTTTAAGGTTGCAACCTTATAGAAATCACATCCTTTCATTTTCCATAACATAAAAGTTATTGTTCAATCTTGTGTGACTGATCTCAACAGTTAACTTAGACATATAGACTGGCGAGTGGCTTCTCTAAAAACTTGTGTGCAAATTTTATCACTTAGAGATCTAGAGAAATTTCAAAAGAACCCAATCATCCTACATAAAACTGCACATGAATACAGCAAGAAAAACAAAGAAATTCTTGTATAATTTATTTACATTGATCAAAACAGCAGTTAGTTATGTTCAAAGGATCGATGGGTTGCATAACGAATTTAAATGTAATACAAACTCCATTCCTTCCAATGATTCTTAGAATATATCAGTCTACTAAAATGACATTCCATTAAGATTTACTCTTGATGTCATGTTTTTGAACTAGATTCTTGAGTCAATAGAGGAGCCTTGGTGGAGCTCATTTGGTCATTGAATCTCTCAAAATAAGTGATAAGATATGTAGAGAAATCATATTTTCATGAGCTGCTATGTATATGAATTGCATTTATAGTGGTCTCTATTCCATATATTTAGGTTGGCCCTAGAGAAGGGGGAATACAATAGCTTTTTATACCTGGAGCTTATTCTTAGAAAACTTGTTAAACCGGGCTCTCTCTCCCCCCCCCCAGCTCCTCTCCAGGTCTCTCTCTTTTTCTCTACATAATCTCCCTCTTTCTTCTTTTCCTTCAAGTGACATCCTTATTCTCTCTATCTTTATGATCTCTATAAACCGTAGCCTTAAAAATTTCTAAGTTATTTTTGGGATTTTATTAACTGGTTTTCTTGGAACCAGTTAATGAAAGTTCTAAAATGAACTAGATTAATGGCAATGTTGTTAAAAACGGTCTATATGAGCCTTATTCGAATGGGGAACTGCCAAAACCAAAGCTATTCCTATCAATTGGAGTCCTTTGAATTGGTGTGTTTGTCGAACCTAGGCTGAACTGGTGGACTGGCTGGATAAGTCGGTCTAGATTGAATTGGTCCGTTTTGATATAGGTCAAGAAATACAAAATAATCTCTTTTTTCCTTTTGTTTTTCAATTTTTTGTCCTTTTTTAAATAGATTTGGGGCATTTGACCTATTTTAATATTTGGGAGGATTGGGGGTTTAAAAAGTTAACTTTTAGAGCGACAGAGAGAGATTGGCTCTTTTTGCTTTCTCTCTCTCTCCACCCAATAAGCCCCCAAATCCTTATGAAAATCCAACAATTTTTGGATAGGAGTCCGGGCACCAATCCACCCTTATTTCAAGTCCCATGTTCATTGCACCTTTTTCTGGATTTTGTTTGATTTATTTTTAGAAAAATGGAAAGAAATTTTGGATTATTGGGTTTCTTATAAAAAATGATGTTTTTCCTAGATCAAGGCAATAGATTGTTTCCTATATTCATGTTATGTTTCCTATCTTCAATTTTATGGCTCTTTTGCTTTAATAGTGTTTTATTTTGTAAGTTTTTTCTTATATGTTTGCTTATGTGCAATTTTTCATAGAGGCTTTTTGCCTTTAATTTTATTTTATTGCTTGATGAGTTACTAGAGTGTATCATGGGATATGTGTATACTGTGTTTTACAATTTTCTATGTATTTCCAAATAGTTTTCTATTTTTAATTTTTTTTCTGGATTTTCTGTTTTTCTCCATTTTTCTCTTATTTTTCAGTTTTTTTGTATTTTTTCTCTTTATATTTTGTTTGATTGGTTTGAGTGATGATGTGTCTGGTTTGACTGGCCTCATTGGTTTGACCTTTGGTTCGATTCTGGCAACATTTGGTCAGGGTTGAGGGTTTTAGAAAGATGAGGGATGGTACGGGTTGCGAGTTCTAAATTAAGGGAGGAATGTGGGAGGGTTTTTAGGAGAGAAAAGAACGGAGGAAAATGGGTAGGTGAAAGAGCAATAGTGGAATGGAGGAAAAGAAGTTGTACAGAGAAAGAGAGACTATGTGGGCCCTTTTATAATAAGAGAAGTTCATGAATCATTTAAACCCAATAACAAGGGTGGCACTTGTTATTGTGTATAACAAGGGTGCCACTTTATTTGTGATTCTTATTGTTTGATAAATTAGTGGTTTCTATTAGTCAACAAGAAAGGACATAGTAGGTTTTGTCAATGAGAAAGAACATAGGAGGTGTCATAATTGTATTTATGGATGAGTATCATCCAATTAAAACAAACATTCGATGGAATGTGATACCATTCTAGATAATATTTTAATGCTTCCCATTTGTTTCGAAATGGGTTCTATGCATTTGAAAGTTTTGTTTGTTATACCACTTGGATGCCACCCCAAAGCTTGGTTTAGCATTGTTGGAGTGGCATTTTTCGTGATGATATGATTGTGGTTCAAGTGGTTCCCCCGGATGCCATTTTAGAATCCAATTAGGTATTAGCACACTCACAATGCTACTGTTTCTATGAGTGAGATAGAAATTGGAAATATAAATTTTTCATCCCTATCACAAAACTTCCTTTTCCATTTGTTCGTTGACCGCTGCTTGAAGAAATTGTGTTGGTATCCAAACAAGGAGCTACCTTTGCAAGTCTTGTCTTACAAATCTTCCAGCACAGTATCTTTTGATATGGGATCCAAAGTAGTTTTGTAGCTATATTAATAGCATTAAGTCGTTATAGTGTTTTAAGACCTCTTCCCAATACAGAAAAGCATGTTATATTGGTGAATTCTAACCCCAAACTAGTGTCCATTGTTGGATAAATCTTAACCAAGAGCGACTAAAGGTTGTACTTGGAAGTGAGCTTAATTCTTCCTCGCTTGATGGACTTGTAACATGAGCAAGTAGGAATCTGTGTAAAATCATTTCCTTCTATTTTTCCAATTTGTTCTAATTTAGTCCTGACAGAATTGCAATCCAGTGCCTTTAGTCTTTACTTTAGTACAAATATCCGAGGCATGAATCTTGAGCTTAGGCAAATCCTTAGAGAAGCAATTAATTCCTTCTCTAAGAATAAAATAATATTTATTAAATCAGTTGAGTGGTGAATCATTTTTTTTAAATTAGGGAAATTTGATTAGCCATAATTATGTTTTTTGACCTTTGCTTTTCTTAAGAATATCCCAAAGTAAATATTTAACCTAAAATACTTACCAACTAACATACAAACCAAATATAACTTCCTCTTTCACCGGGAGCCACTTGGTATACCAAACTATTGACCTAACAAGATCTAGTTGGTGAAAAACATAGAGAAGAGAGAAAAGAGGCACACACTATTCTCCCATGAAAACACACACACTAGGGCAATGCCCTAGGTCTTGTGTTATATCATATATTAATGTTACACCTTGACTAAGGACATATTTGCTCTTATACATTACACTAAATGGATTTACAATATATAAATCACTTAAAATACATACGGATTACAGAACTGCCTTTCTTTGCATTCTAACGCTCTCCCTCAAGTTGTACATCATGTTTGAACATGTACGACTTATTCTTTAAGAACTCATGCCTATCTTTTGCAAGCTCGTTGTGAAGACAACTATTTGATTTTCGGTCTTGTCTATCTCCTTAGCTTCAATTTTCTCATGAACAAAATAGTAATCTATTTTGAATGTGTTTAGTGCAATCGTGAAATATTGGATTTGCTGAAATTGCCGAAGCACTCTTGTTGTCGCATTGAACTGTTGACTTGCATATTTTTTTTCCAAGAAAAGAAAGAAGATTTCACATCCATGAAATCTGAGAAACTACATTAGGTAGTGCTTGATATTCAGCCTCACTGCTAGAGCGTGCAACAATTTTCTGTTTCTTACTTGATGAAATTAGACTTCTTCAAAGAAAGAAACAATAACCTAAAAATGATCTTCAAGATTCTGGATCTCCAGCCTAGTCTGCATCAAAGTGCCAAATTACATAAGTGGTATTCATTTTATTATTGTCATTTCTTTCATAGAGCAGTCCGTGATTTACTGTTCCTTTTATATACTTGATTATTCTCTTCATTGTTTCCATCTGTGTCAGTGGGAGGACACATAAATTGACACACTTGGTTAACATATGATATATCAAGCCTGATGAGAGTGAGATACAATAATTCCCTTGCTAAACTTCTGTATCTCTCTAGATTATCTAAAGATTGTCTTTCAGATATCCTTGATTTTTTATTCAGAGTAATTGGTATATGATAATGGCCTGCAATCATATTTGCCTTTTAAAGGTCTTTTCAAGAAGGTCTAGATCATTACTTTGTTGAGGCAAACATATTTGATTCTCATTTCGATCTACTTCAATTTCCAGGAAGTATCTCAAGTGACCTAAGGCTTTCATCATAAATCTATCATGCAAAAATATCTTGACACCATTAATTAGGTCTATAAAACTCTTAGAACTTTTAAGTCACCAACATAAAACAGTATGATGATATCACCTTCATTATTTTGACAAATAAACAACGAATGATCTGATGTTGCCATGATAAAAACCTTTTATTTTAACGCATTATGAAAACATTGAAACGTTGTTCTTGGAGCCAGTTTTAGCCCATATACAGATCTTTTCAGCTTGGAAAGATGAGTCTCTGGATTCACTTCATGGAAATCCGGTGGTTGTTCAATGCAGACTTTTTCGACAAAATTTCCATGCAAAAAGGCATTCTTAACGTCCAACTGAAAAAGAGACTAACTGCAGGCTAAAGCAAGGGAAATAATTACACGAATTGTCACCATCTTAACACATGATTAAATGCTTCACATAATCAGGTCTATGTTGTTTATTAGACCCTTTTGTAACCAGCCTTGCTTTAAACCTAGTCGCATTGTCATCTAACTTGTACTTCACTTTATAGACCCACTTTTTATCTGCAGGTCAAGGAAATATCTCCCAAGACTTGTTTATGTACATAGCGTTCATCTCTTTAGCTATAGCGTCAATCTGTCACCAATCTTTTCTTCCCTCAAAATAAGTTCTAGGCTCTCTGCTTTTGAGAATTTCACACATAAAAACTTGAAAACTATGAGTGAAGGTATCATAACTTACACATTGATAATTGGATCCTTTGTTCTGATTGACCTATGTAGGTTTGGGTGCTCTCTTAAACTTCAACTGGCCTATCTTCTTGTTGCCCTTCACACCTTTTTCTTTAATATACTATAATATCCTTGGTTGATTTTGAGGGTTTTCAATTTTATGATAGTCTTCATTTGGACTATGAGAGTCTTCATTTGGACTATCTTCTTACTTTCATTCATGCCTTCTTGTTTGATATGCTATAATATCCTTGGCTGATTTATGAGGGGCTTCAATTTTATGAAAGTCCTCATTTTGATCTTGGTCCATATATTCCTCGATCTCTTCCCCAGGTCTTGGAGGAGTTTATCAATTGTCTTGAAAGGTGTGGTGGCTATGTATTCCAAGATAAAAATTCAAAAAATTCTTTTGTAGTAACATGAATCTCTACTTACGATTGTGACACTACAATGCAGAAGTAAACCTAAAACAATATAGGATTTTAATTCTTACTACCAAAATAAAAATTTGAAGCTAAAAAATATTGGACGCTTACAATATGAATTATAATACAATTATGAATTCTAACTAAGCAGGAGTCCTCGTCCTAGTAGGAATCCTAATTTAAATAGGACTCCTAATACAATTAGGACTTCTATAACAAATATGAATCAAGAACACCCCTCACCCGATGGCCGAACCGATGCCACACTTGATCTTTAGGTCTTGCTGAATCCTTTGAACTTGGGAAGCACCTATGGAATACCTTCTATCTGTTCTAGGGGGCTAAGAGCATGGGCTACTAGAAATTTCTTTAGACCCTTAATCAACCTTTTTGGGGCATGTCACTATGTGGCACCCCCCCTAAACCAAGATGGGTCTAGGCACGCCTCCTCTCCCTGACCTAGGCAAGGTTTGCCACCCTAGGCTCATATGGGTGTTGCTTGCTGCCATCGTAGAGAGAGAGAGAGAGAGAGAGAGAGAGAGAGAGGTTTGAGAAACAAGGGTGTAGAAAACGTGGGGTGGACGCCACCTTATATAGGCCTTAAACTTGAGGGTATTCCAACTTGAATTAAGAACAATTTGACCTTAGGAATCCTAGGTAATTTGTGAGGTGAGAGAAATAAATCAGAGCAATCCATTCTTAAAATCAGCTATCATGATTAGGAAGGAAATCTAGGGACCTTGTCCCCTGAACCTTTAACCCGTATCTAGGGGTGAGAACGGGTCGGATCGGGGATGGATCCGACCGAATCCGAATAGTGTACATCGGATCTGGGTTCAAATTGGATCCTAGAGATTTGGATTTGTATCCGAATAGTATATATCAGATCTGGATTTGGATCCGGATTATATATACTATTTAAAAAAATTATATATATAAAATAAAAATTTACTATTTAAAAAAGTTGGGTTGGATCCCGATCGGATCCACCTGCACTCGGATCTGATGTACACTGAATTTGAGATCCAAATTTTGGGTCCAAACCCGGATCTGAATAGGGTCCAAAATTTGGGTTTTGGATCCGGATTGGGTCAATTCTCACCCCCACCTGTATCCATTTCCAATAGAAATATATCTCCTAAAGTCCCATAAGTCATGGACTCTTACTTGCATAGAAACAACTTCTAATATCTTTGGACATCTAAGTTAATATGAAGATCAAATTCAAAGTCGACAAGAATGTTTTTCCAACCAAATAATTTAAGATCTTTTAGGAAGATTTCCCGGTCAAGTGAACTCCATAAGATTTTGGATACAAAGGGGTTCCCCCCTATTTGGGGCGTGTGGCCCATGTGGGCCCCCCACGTGTGGGAACTGCACCTATGGCCCCCCACATGGGTCACCAGGCCCCTATTAATTTTTATTTCTAAAAATTTCCAAAATACCTCTTTTAGGGTTGTATTGCATAAAATAGCACTTAAAAATTCTAAAAATATTTAAATATCACCAAAAATAAATAAAGTTTAAACAAGATTTATGAAGTTCTTAGAAAATTTTTAAAACATTCAGAATACCTCTAGAAGTGGTTGGTACCAATGGATCAGGAAAAGTGATTGTTAGGGCACTGCACTTGTGCCAATAACCATGATTCACAACTATCTTCTTAAACTAGACCAACGGGGCCTATAACCCATAGTCATGTGTAGGGGTTAATGATTGGCTCGTCAAAGTTGACCAATAAAAAGTTGAACCATAGTCCTAGTATGTGGATTACATGTTCCCCTTTAAGAGCAAGTCACATGCACATATCACTATAGTACAAGGGGACTCTTTCTATGCACATGTACATATATCCCTCTATATCGTTGCTTATCAAAATACTGTTGTCATATGCAATTGTTGTGTGAAGATTTTCTTGAAGATTTAGCCCTCGCTCTCACATGCCTACATCCACACACATGAGATTACAAAGCTCTTCTAACCTTCAAACCATCTCTATCTCTCCGACCTCAACAAGGGATGATCCTCCTGAAAACCCTCAGCGGTAGTGCCAATACTAAGGGGAAAAAAGGTTTTAGACATGACCCAGGCCATAGACCGCCCAACTTTGGGTCAGTCAAGGAATCATATAATCCCATTCAATTACACAATTCACTATATTTATTATTTTATATGCTCTGATGGGCCATTCCCAAGCCATTCATGTCGGTCCCAAGCCCGGATAAAGGAGGGTTGTGTTATGTAAGGCAACCAGCGTAAAACTTTGCCACATCTTTTCATGAATCCTGGAGATGATGATGATGATGCTCTCACAGGCTTTAAAGGCCATTGACCCCAACATATCTCTCCCTCAAGACTGTTTTGCTCACCACTTCTGCCTACATCTTTATCAACAAAGAGTGGTGTCTCATCTACAACTTGATTTATTGGTCGATTATGAATTTTGTGATGAAATGGCACTTGCCTTTTACCTGAATCACCGGCATCCATAAAACGAGGATGCGTGTACATCCTCCTTTCATCAAAGGTTCCATGTCTTGAGATAAGAATTCTTATAAGCATGTTATATTTGTGTTTGCATAGATTCAAAATTTGTAGGCTTGTATACTAGAAGACTTTAAGGTGGTGCTGTCACATAACTTGAATGGAAGAATTTTATATTCTGTTTGAATCTTTCTCTTTTTATTTTCTTTTCCTTTCTTTCTAGTGCTTGTCATGATTTAGTTATTGATCTGGGTGTGCCACAACACGATATTTTGTTACTGTTTTGGACAAGCAGTAAAGCGGATAAGGTTACAACTGTTGTCCAATCTCAAGGAAGGAGGTTCCTTGCAGAGATAACAGGTCTCTCTCTCTCTCTCTCTCTCTCTCTCTCTCTCTAATGTTGGCTGACATTCTTGCACAGTGGACACTCAAAAAACATCTTTTATGAAATGACAGAGAAAATGAATCATCAAAAGGAAGCAAGCAGAGGAATGTTGCAAAATCCCCAACAAAGAAATGTTCCCCAGAAAAGGTAAAGATGGGGACATTGACTGGAGATAACTAACCACATTTATTATTTGTCAATCTTCAGTGTTGAATTCCAGTGTTTGTAATAAAACACAATGAGTTGTTTTGATGTTTCAGGCCATGTTCAAGCGTGAAAATGGCCACAAGGATACCTTTGAATGCCCGTGAACCTGATCCTAAAAGGAAGAAAGTGCAGCAGGTTACTAGCAGTGAGAATATGATTGAGTTGCATATTGTAAGCTCAGATGAAGAAATGTAGCAGCAGCCTGAATCATGGCCATCTTTCACCACAAATCTCTCTGGCGGTCTGTGAACAAGCATTGCGGCTTAAAAGGGTAAAAGTTTCATCAATCCTAATTGTGATAGAGGTTGAAAAGTTGTAAATAAATCATGTGTGAAGCTGTTATATATCAAAATTTTAATTACTTGCATTTATGATCGCTCTACCAAGATGTGGGGCTTGGTGATTATAGCTAGCCTTAATTATGTCAGTTTTGTAGCCAACGTATGCTCATTCAGTGATGGCTGTTTTTCTGAATTTTTGTAGTTCTTCATTTCAAGTAACATCCTAGCATTCAAAGTAGAAGTTGCTTCTTAAATTTTCTGTATGAAAAAGCATCCATGTTGAGCACTGGTTTTGTGTCATTACTTGCCTTTTCTTATTTTTAGATGGCAGTGGAAATGTCTCAATCATACTGAAGAATTGAGAGAGATGCTGGTCCTGAATATTTGGATGCCAAGGATAAATAATTCTGCAATGGAGTTACAAAAATGAAAGAACTAAACATTGAAAATGCTGTGGTGAATGCAAAATCTTTGAGGATGTCTGATAGTGGTCATAATTCAAGTCCTCTATGACAGTTTGACTTGATTAAAAATCTGTCATATTTTTAGACATAATTAAAGAACTGCACATCTGAAAAATCTGTGACAGGTTGATGGTGGTAATGCTTTGGAAAATCAAGCCTTCTACTTTTGGAAGAGAGCACTTTGAAGTTCTATGAATTATGAAAAAGCTCCAAATACAACTTTGCTTCGAACAGTGGCAAATCTGCTTATTCTAGTATAAGAATATGGTAGGCATCTTCATGAATGGTGAGTTACTTAATTTGAACTGACCAAACATTACAGTCTTGGACTTCCTTGTTTGAAGATAGATGAACAACCAGTATTATCTATAGGAAAGAAAATGGTTTGATAGGACTGCAGCCTTATGAAAATAAGTAAAGCTTCACTTCATAACTCATTGGAAATTACAATTCAAGCATTGAAAAACCTTTACATCGATCATCTTGGCTCGAATATTATGTTTGTGAAAAAAATTAGGATTTAAACTCTAAAAATAGTGTATATTGCAACAAGTTATCTAGGCCATCCATTTCGCTCTAAAACTAAGTGTTCATAGATCCGTAAGATTTGTACTATTTTTTTAATTTCAAATTTTATTGTTATTTTTAGAAATTGATATTAGAGCTATCATGGAGATTTCCATAGCCCAAAGTGCTTTCCCGACAAGGATTTGTTTATATTATTTCCATAGAGCCTAGGCCTTATAGAAACTTCATCCTTATTTATATGGTCGTGATTACAAGGGGATATAGGTAGAGGTGGTCTAGTGCCACAACTTGATGTTTCCATTTCACCAATGTCCCAACATAAACATTACAATAGAAAAGAACCCATGGTCATAAGAGTGATCATCACATCAATGAGTTGGACAATCATGTCATGGAAGGACATTAGTCCTGCGAACCATGTCAATGTAAAATTGTATCTGCTATTC
Organism: Amborella trichopoda; assembly: GCF_054954075.1. NCBI lineage: Eukaryota > Viridiplantae > Streptophyta > Magnoliopsida > Amborellales > Amborellaceae > Amborella > Amborella trichopoda. The sequence goes on from NC_142344.1 coordinate 34,049,070, forward strand.
TTCCTTCATTGTTCAGCCTAATATTTGGATGATGATAACCCTTGTAAACATGTTATATGACCATATAGATCATACTTACCACGATTCCTACCATTGAACTATTCCAAAGTAAAAAAAGAGGGAAAAAAAAAGAAAAAAAAAGAAAAAAAAGATGGTACACCTGAGGCCACACTTTTGTTTTCTTTTCCAATATTATTTGAACATGCGTCTGTGGATAGATGTGGGAGATGGGGAGAATCCATAGTAATAGTTGAGTTTGTAGAATCATGATAATTTGTTTCTTAGCTTTGGCCAAAATAAATATTACCAAAAGTACAATAGGATATCACTTCTTTTTAAGGCTTGGTTAAATGGCAGAGCTAAAAGACCAAATTTGTGATTTTTTTTTTTTAATGTTTTTTGTGAGCATTTTTCCGATTACATAAAACCCGAATCATCATGCCGATTGCATTGTTCTGCGGTAAACTTTTTATTAAACCAAAAATAATAATAAATAAAAAAGGTAAGAACTAGGTCTTAAGACCAAGACATGTACCCCACCGGCTCCAAGTCCACTCAGGCAGTTTCAAGTTAGACTTGGCGGTTTTTGAAGCACACACTAGACCGACCAGTATTTGAAAAATCATCGATCCGATATGAAATCGGACGATCTTGAGGCATCATCACTCACCATCAACAAACACACCTACCTAACGTCTGGCTTTTGCAGAATCGTTTTACACGTGGCAAACCTAACCTCGCTTTTGATGCATCGTTATACACGTGACCAAAACCAATCTGACTTGTTTCTTCAAGTTCGCCATCCTCCATGCCAAGTGGTCTTTCCCCCCTATGCAGAATATTTTAAGTTCTACGCCTTGTGCCGTGTCTTTTACTCTGTGTAGTGCTCCCTCGTCTTCTCAAGGTGGGGCAAATACTTGTTATCACTCATCGACTTGCAAATGGGTATAACGTGTCATCCATTTACGCCAGTGATTTAAAAAATGGATCGGTGTCTCGGATCGGGCACTCTAAAATCTGGATCGGTGAATCGGCCTTTTGAATCGTAAATAAATCAGATTTAGCCTTAAAAAAAATGCAAAAAAATTATTAAAAATCATTATAAATATTATTTTTTAAGAATCTAATAAGAAATGGGGGTATTACATTAAGAACTTTCATTTTTTCATCAATATGTGAATATTGAGATGTTCTTTCCCTGTATGAATAAATTTAAAATTTGTCTTATAATATCATCTAATTTTTTTAAAAAATATTTACAGCTATAATAAAAATAATACATTATATAATTTATAATATAAATAAATAAACAAATAAAATACAAGATTTGGTTATCAATGTATAATTATTAATAATAAACAAAAGTATGATCCTTACAAATAAATAAATCTATAAAAGTATAGAATTTAAAAACGTAAATTTATAATTATATTGTAATAAAATTTAAAATATATATAACTATCATACTTGCAATGTGGGATAATTGAAAAAATAATTTTTAAATAGATTTTAAAGTGGTTTGGGTAGTGTTATTATTATTATTATTATTTTTAAATGTCCCATAAATTAGTAACTTTTTTAATGTTCAACTAGTATTGATCTTATTTCTTGTTGTTCTAACGTTAATAACTATTTCAATGAGTATAAATTATGGGTGCAACGTTAATGAGTGATAACATTATTAACTTTTTCGTGCTATTAATGACACATTAATAACTTTAATGTTAATGAGTTATACGTTATACCCATTAACTTTATAATAGAGCAATTTTTTTTTGAGAAAATATCTCATTATCCCTTATTTTTAACTTCTATATCTTATCTGACGTAAGAATTGAAAATATTACTTGTAAGCAAAAAGATTCCATCTTTTCTATCTTCCAATCTCCTAAACCCTTTTAACCATGTATTATTGACCTCAACAACTTATGAAATGACTCTATCTCTCTCTCTCTCTTTTTTAAACTCCATCTCTCTCTCACATCATTGTCTTCCTTTCTCACATCATCGTCTCTCTCTTTAAAACTCAAACTCCATCTCTCTCTCACACATAACAAGGTGTGCTCGTATTCGAGCTCAAGCTAAACCCTTTGGCCGGTAAACTCACCAAGAAGTGAAGAGAGATAGAATTTTAGATAGAGAGAGATGGAGTTTGAATAAGGCATCATTTTAGTGTTTGTTTAGGTAAAAAATTTATGGTCAAAATGGTTCAGGGGCTTATAGGAAAGATAAAATTGAAGCCTTTGGCTTATAAATAATATTTTCAATTTTTAGGTCTCATGAAATATGGAAGTTAAAAATAGAAGATAAGGAGATATTTTTTTATTTTTATTTTTATTAACAACACGTTAATAACTTTAATGTTAATAACCAGTAACTCATTAACGTGAACGAGTGATAACGTTATTAACTTATTAATAATAACTTTTTCCATGAGTGGGAAATGCCTTCCCAACGATAGAGAACGGTGATCTCGCCACACTACCATCCCTCCACTCAAATTAAATCAAAAGAACGGTTGAGATCAGCTCCAAAACCACATGTGAACGAAAGGCTGCGATTGCCTCAAAAGCTTCAAACCGACCAAAATTTCACCCGTTAGCCGCCTCTAAGCTCCGAACGTCCCTTTGCTCTCGCTCGCCCTATCTACTGCTCTGCGAAGGTCCCCTCTCTCGCTTGCTCCCTTCTCTCTATGTGAAGCTCCCGTTGCCCTCTCATCTCTCTGCGCTGCTGCCTCAGACGCCACACACACCTCTCATCTCTCTGCGAAGCTGCTGCCACAGACGCCACACACGGCTCTGTTTAGGGCATCAATTCGGGTGAGTTTGTGTGATTTTTTTTGCTCGAAACCAACCTCCAATCTCTGAATAAACTCGCAAATAATGAATAAAACCGATTTTGTTTCCAAGAAAGAACCCAAAAGTTTTTAGTAGATCCTAAAATGAAATGTTCAAATAAGACCCTACGTTTTTTTCCTAATAAATCACAAAAAACGGGGGAGAAATCACAGACACAGAAAATGGATGAGAAAATTACATACGGGAGAGGAAATTTTGGGTTTGGATTAAAAATATTTAGGTGATTTATTTTGGGTTTGGATTCAATTTTGGGTTTGCGATTTTGAGCTCGAATGTTTTCTGATTTAGATTTCTCTGATAAATTTAGTTTCACTCACTATTGCAAGATTTACTTCTTATGGAGGTCCGTGATGCTGTCAAATACATGTTTATTAGGGCCCAATTTATGGATACTTGATATTAACTCTTAGATTTAGAAGTTACGGAATTTTAATTGGCCTTATTTGTTTAATGCTGATTTTCCATTTCTCGTTTGATTTACTTGCTAGAAACAAAGAACCAAAAGTAGTTGTACACCTTAAGCTAGGTATTTAACATTGTTTTGAAAATGGCTCAAGAATTTCAAGCAATGGTTTAAAAAACGGATCGGTGACCCGGATTGGGCTCCCAAAAAATCGATCCGGATCGGCGAATCGACGATCCGGATCGGGAATCGGGTGAATCGGTCAGAATAAAGCTTCAAAAAAATCCGAAAAAATTATTAAAATTCATTATAAATATTGTTTTTTAGGAATTCAATAAGAAATGAGGGTACTCCATTAAGAATTTTCATGTTTTTGAATGAATATGCGAATATTGATATGTTCTTTCCCTGCATGAACCGCCATTCAGCATTTAATTTACATCACACAAAAGGATAAACATAGAATTATCATGGAATAAGTATATCAATATACATGGACTACAATAAAGCATAAAATTAGTAACATACGATCTAAAAATAAAATGATAGACGACGTTGTTGTTCTTCTTGGTCACGCTGGTGCCATTGATTGAATTCGTTTGACAATTCATTGATTCGATCTAAAAACGAATCATCGATATTAGCGGGCGTCTGACTATTCCCAAATCCCTGAGTGTTAGTGTTTTGTTGTGTTCTCAATCCAAAATCCCTGAAGCTTGTCCATCCTTCATGCTCACCTGCACTGTCGTGCTCATCCCTACACTGTTGCTGTTGGGACTCGATATGTGAATAATATGGCTGGGATAGGGTGGCCTCAGAATCATCATCTCTCTCATTTTCTCTTAGACCCCCTTCCCACTCTCCCTCATTAGGTGCAATATCACCGACATATTGTGGATACATTGGCTGGCTGCTTCCTCTTTCATGCTGCTCATCACTTTCTTCAATATCTTCATCACCTATAGCCTCAAGGAACGCTCTCTTGTGCAACACTGGCTCCTCCTCTTCTACTACCCATTGATCTGCTGTGTCTGTGACAAATATTGTGTCTAAGTCTATCGGCCCATAGTCTTCAAGCTTCCTTCTTATTTGTCGTTCTTTGAGGTTTAAATTATAATGAACGTAGACTAGTTTATGAAGCTTCTCAGAAGCGAGTCGATTCCTCCTAGTAGTGTGTAACCATTGGAACGTATTCCAGTTGTGCTCACAGCCAGTAGCAGAACATGTCTGGGAGAGCACCTTGATTGCTATCCTCTTTAGGTGAGGTGCATCAGTACCATATATCTCCCACCATTCAGTTGGATTAAAATGTAAAAAGCATTGTAAGGGCAAGAAAAATTCATAAGATTAAATATATGAATAAACAAAATATTAGCGAGGGGATAACCTGGATCCATCATAGTTCGAGAATTTTTGGCAAGTCTAGTTCCGAAGGATCCTATAGCATCCCTATACATAGCAAGCTAAAACAAATATATTACGTTTTAGTGCATTATTCCTCACAAATATAACAATTCAATGAAGTTCTTACCCAAACATTAAATAATACCTCTTGTATTGCTGCTACTTGGTTTCGATGGCTTCTCTTCAACCTTGCAATAATCTATCTGACCCCTTCCATAATCTTGTGGGGTTGTTCAGGTGTCAAATAGAAAAATTTTGGGTTGAAGTAGTAACCAAAAAAATATATAGGTAGAAAAATGTCATTTACAATTTCATAAAAAAATGATTTAAACTGAAACATTGTAATGATATAAATATATATTTACCAGCATAATGAATTGGACGTCCAAATTTGGTGTTCCACCTCTTTTCTATAATCTCGATCACTTTGCTAGCAAAATTACACTTCTCCCCAATAGCTGATTTCGCCCTCTCAATACCTTCATAAAGGATACCCATGGTAGCTTTCTTGTCAGCATCCACCATTCTTAACACCATGACCAAAAGGGCAGTGGCCTCTACAACACTGGAACATCGAGACCAAAACAACCTATTTGAGATTATGTTGTCCACTTTTATACCGGTACTGAACTTCGAGAGGCGGTCATTTAACCACTCTTCACAAGTAAACAATCTCTTTAATGCACCTTCAGATTGTCGAATGGAGTCCACAGCTAAGTAATCGGTCGCAAAGCGGGTTATGGCAGGCCTGATATCTCTTTTTTCTTAGAGTGTTCTCTAAACAGAAATAATATTTTAGAGTGGTTATATATAAATCTCGACACCAACCTTGCTTCATCTAGAGTCTCCTTCACAATTTTGATCTCACCGATTTCCTCTAACATAAGATCGATGCTGTGTGCAGCACACGGGGTCCATACTAGATGCTTCCTCTTATCCATCAACTTGCTGCCCGCAGAAACACATGCACGCGCATTGTCCGTAATAAACTGAACTACATGCTTATCTCCCACCTCCTCCACTATCTGATCATATAGTCGTACTTAGAAGTTTTCATCCTTCTTCGTCCCTGATACGTCTTTGCTAGACAAAAAAGCTGTACCTTTTGGGTAATAGGCCAAGAAGTTTAAAAACTCCTTTTTGCTAACTTTATTCAACCAACCATCACTCATGAGAGTTATTCCCGTCCTTGGCTAACTCTGTTTATATTCTTCAATCCACTTTTTAACTTCCTCTACCTCTTCATCTAATATTGGCCCACTGAGCTCATATGCCGTCGGGGGTTTTACCCCGGGTTCGACTCTCTGGATTGCACTAATCATAGGTGGAAAATATGGGCTATTGGCTGCATCAAAGGGAATCCCTTTATCGTAGAACCATTTACCAACATATCTCCCTAACATGTTTCTTGTACCTTTAACCATGCCTTTTAGGGTCATCTGTTGTGACTTAGGCTTTGAGAGAAATGGGTCTTTACGACCATGACCTGCTATACTGGCACTCCTAGGTAACTTAGAAACAATTTCTTCAACAACTGATTCTCCTTGATACATATTTGAGCTGGGCCCGCCATACATGCTCGAGCTGGGCCCGCCATGCATATCTGAACTAGGCCCACCATGCATATCGGAGCTAGGCCCACCATGCATGTCTGAGCTAGACCCACCGGGCATTCTAAACCCACGTTCCCTCTGATATTGTTCATGTAAACTCAATCTTGTGGCCATGTCCAGCTCATTATTATATTGCTCTTCTAGGTCATAATTATATTGCTCTTCTGTATCATTCCTGCTTGATGGTGTATATAAACTAGCTATCTCCTCATTCATCCTATATTTGGCAATTTTTTTACCTTTGCTAGCATTAAGAATTGCCACCATCTATTTTTTTACATTACTAGGGACACTAGTGCATGCAGAAACTTCTCCCTTAACCCCTGCCAAGTGTTGCTTGAACCTAGGTACCCCACTACTTATCACTCTTTGACAGTAATTACAAATAATTTTGTTTTTCTTGTTGGGATCAAGTCTGACCCCATGTTGCCATGCAGGGTCTTCTGTAGATCTTGACATGATTCAACTGTTTTAAGATGTAAAAAGTTTAAATTAACCTGACAGTTCAAAAAGAAAAATAATCACCATGTGTAGTGATAATATGTTGCGGTAGTTCATGTAGTCATATTCGTTGTTATTTGTTATTGCAAAATACCTTTTTTGACAATAATATTTTCGTACATATCAATTACAAACATTTAGAATAATAAAAAATGCAAGCTCCAAACATGGCTACAACTCAATTATCAAGAACATACATTTTTTGTATTAAAAAATTAATAATAAAAACAATTCTTCAAAGAGCCGGCTAACATCAGTCATTCCAACTAAAAAATCCATGAACAACAGATAAAAAAAATACAGTTTTGTATTAAAATTATAATAACATGCATTTTTTTGCATAAATAATCCATCAACATACAATTTTTTCAACAAAAACTTTAACAATAAAAATTTAAAATATGGTTTAATACCTCATGATAATTAAAACCTTGTCACGATTTTCACATCTTTTTGGAAAATCATCATATTTCAAAAGATAAAATCATGGAAAAAAAAAAAAAAAAATTACAGCAAACTCAAACAATAAAAATTAAAAATCGGGTTTAATACATCATGATAATCAAAACTATATCACGATTTTCACATCTTTTCGGAAAATCATCATTTTTCAAAAAATTCGATCATGGATAAAAAGAAATAAAAAAAAAAAGTACAGCAAATTTTCGAAAAATTCGATCATGGATTAAAAAAAAAAATTAACAAATTTTCAAAAAGTTCGATCATGGATTAAAAAAAAAAAATCACAAATTTTCTAAAAATTCGATCATGGATTACAAAAAAAAATTCGATCATGGATTAAAAAAAAAAATCACAAATTTTCAAAAAATTCAATCATGGATGACAAAAAATTCGATCATGGATTACAAAAAATTCGATCATGGATTACAAAAAATTCGATCATGGATTACAAAAAATTCGATCATGGATTACATAAAATTCGATCATGGATTACATAAAATTAGATCATGGATTACAAAAAAAAAAAAACATAAAAAAACAAAAAATTCGATCGTGGATTACAAGAACAGAAAAAAACAATTCGATCATGGATTACAAAAAATTCAATCATGGGTTACAAAACAAAAAAAAAAAACAAAAAATTCGATCATGGATTACAAGTAAAAAAAACAAACATTTCGATCATGGATTACAAAAAAGTCGATCATGGATTACAGAAAATTCTATCATGGATTACAAAAAATTCGATCATGGATTACAAAAAAAAAAAACAAAAAATTCGATCGTGGATTACAAAAAAAGAAAAAAACAATTACATCATGGATAACAAAAAATTCAATCATGGATTACAAAAAACTCTATCATGGGATACATAAAAAACAAAAAACAAAAAATTCGATCATGGATTACAAAAAAAAACAAACATTTCGATCATGGATTACAAGACATTCGATCATGGATTACAAAAAATTCTATCATGGGTTACAAAAATAAAAAATAAAAAATAAAATTCGATCATGGATTACAAGAAAAAAAAACAAACATTTCGATCATGGATTACAAAAAATTCAATCATGGATTACAAAAAATTCTATCATGGGTTACAAAAAAAAAAATTTCTGTTCTTCACAGAGTCGTTTTACATAAGCGATTTTAACTAAAAAATTCACCTCTAAGTGAATAAATTACATCCAATTGAGTATATTTTCTGATAAACAACAATATAAGGAATCAAAATCCTAAATTTTTAACACATTATTTCTAATAGATCATGAAAACAAAATCAAAAGGCGGAAAAAAAAAAAAAAAAACAGCGGAATTTTGGTTCCGCAGACATCTCAGTGTTCATCTCAAATTTCTTGCTGTAATTGACCAGATTACGTAAAATTGAAAATTTTAAATCATACTCGACACAATAAAGATTAAAAACCCTAATTATTGAACTCATTATGTTCAAAATATGCCGTGAAATAAATCAAATGGCGGAAAAAAAAAAAAACCCAAATTTCTTACCTGATTTTGTGAACCGAAGCCTTCAATCTCCAAAAAACTCAGTTTTTCTCAACGATTATCACAAATTAGTAACAAAAGGTTTTGATTCACAGCTTTAAGATCAAAATGCCTACAAATTTTGAAAGATTCATGCCCTATTTGGCATGAAACTTTCAGAAAAGGCGGAAACCCTAAACACCAAATTTTTCGTGATCCAAAAACAACAAATTTTTCCACCATTTAATCCTTGAAAAAGCTGAATAAAGCTGTTTACAGCCTGCTAATCAGATCACATGCCAAAAAAAACAAGAAAAATGATAAAAAAATGACAAATTTCAAAGAATCCCTTGAAGAACACTGTGCAACCCGTGTTTTTTACGGACTCGCCGATTCCGTACGGTGAATCGGCGAGTCACTGTACGGAATCGTCCGGTTCTCTCTAGAACCGGACGATTTCCGATTTTTTAACTGATCCGGTCCCTTTTCGCGATTTCCGAGTCGAAGGCGTTTTTTAAAACGCTGATTTCAAGGTTTCAACCTCGGGTTATGGTCCCCTCATCTAGCTCAAGAGACATTCCAATGAAGTGGCCGCTGTATCTTTTAGTTCGTTCTTGAAAGTTATACCTTTTTTTGGAAGAGTATGAGGAAACTAGGTAAAGAAAAAGTGAAAATGAAAGCAACAGTGCATCAAACTTGAGTTGCTAAGGTTTCATGTAATTTGGTCACCATTATATTGGTATATAATGACCATGTCTTTAAGTCAAACAAATTATGCACTTCTATTTCTGTTGGCCTAGTTGATCCTAGTCACTTTTTATACAATTGATCATGCTGATGAGATAAGTGTACCCAACAAGCATGCTAAACCAGAATTGGTGTTGCTCTAATGCAAGTATTGATTTAAGCTTTTTAGAGCTCATGAAAATGAAGGTGCCATACCAGAGGTTTTTAACAAATCAAAGCTCGTACATGGTATTTATTAAGTAGAAATCTATACAAATCAAGAATGATGACCATTGATTGATTGTATCAAATATGATATTTTATGTCAAGAGGAGCTCTGCATATGTATGGGTAGATGATAGATCTTTTAGGACTCATTCCATAGGGCCCTTTAATCTTGATGTACAACTGTCATGGTTTGATATGTTGGCTTGCTATGATTCATGAAGTTGGGTAAGATCAAATATGATTTTATTTAGTTGTTAACAGATGGTAGCCACATGTATAGTAAATGTACTAAACTCTTATGTGGGAAACATGAGTCAACCAACACTACTCATACAACAATATTGAAATTGCAGTCATCACAAGTTTCTAATGTGTTGCAAAACTCGATGCTTAAAACATGAGTTATGCAGTGAATCTCATTCACTCTGATTGGAGATAAATTTTCTTTTCTCGAATTATGCCGGATAATTTTGAGAAATTACTTTTGTGGTGCATGTACAAAGTACCATACTGCCCTTACCTAACATATATAGGAAATGATGTATCATGATGATAAATGACAACATGGGGACTGGCCTTTATAATATGCCAACATACATGAATACAAAAAGTATTGTAAATTCATACAGTACTCAGGACACATCCATTGTAAATTGAATATTGGATATTTTGCTTCATCATTCTGAATTACTAGCTATGTATACATGCCCTGATTGTACTCGCTCCGTTATGTCTGGTAGTTGGTCTTGAACACGTGGTCATCAATGTTAGTTAGTTGTAAAGAAAACATGCTAATATTTTGTAAGATTGTGTTTGCTTGCTTATATTATGACTGGATTTTTTATCCAAGGATGCAATATGTATTTCTTTCAATCTTCAGAGCACCCCACGTTCTTCTTTTGGCAGTTTTATTTCAGTGAGTTTCAAATCCAGGGAGACTAATATTAGTAATGCAGCTGATGTTTTTTATTGAATACCATGTAGAGTTTTATTTCAACGGGTTTCAAATCCAAGGTTACACAGCACTTTTGCTTCAAAATTTTAGCAATGATAGATCTCCAACTATTAATCATGTACTTGCATTTATATTGCACCTTCCCATATAGTACAATGTGTCATCCTTGGATTTGTGTATTGAGTTTTTTGTAGATTTCTACTATATTCATGGGCCTCATTTGATAATTTCTCTCTTATGGATTATTAATTTCTCATGGTTACTACTGGTTGAAAGGACTTGTTGTTACATTCATTTTTTTTCAATAGTTTGATTATGCTAATGGTGAATGGTTACTGCTGGTTGAATGGATAAGTTATTGTGTTAATGGTGATTTCTCTTTAATAGGATCCCTATAATATAAATCAGATTAGATTACAAAATGCATTTCCTTTTTCTTTTTGGCAACAATAAATTCTCAGTCAACTGCTTTGCGCATCATGTTGATAATTATAAGCCACATTCTGATCTTCCCTCGGTTATATTCAAATACAAGAAGAAGGTACACGTCACATGGAGACGTTCATCACACATTCAGTCCCGTTCTCAGAGATCAATAAGGCTTTTGAATGCATGCTCAAAGGGGTGGCCTTCGCTACATCATTCGAATGGAAGAGTGATGCCAAATAGGGGAGTGTAATAGCTTCAGTTCAGTTTCAGCTCTTCTTGTTACCAATTCATGAAACTTGAAGAAGCAAAAAGAAATAAAATTGTTGGTGGTTGAGTAAGCACAATTGGGTTGCTTTTTTTGAAGCTTCATTTGTATCTGGTTTTTTCCTATTTCATGAGGTGTTAAACCTCTTTGTATCTTTTCAATGGTTTGTAAATGATTGTAATTGGTCGTTGCTTAATTAATGGTAATTATTTGTGAATGAAATTCTCTGGTTTCTGGTATTATTCAGTTTATGACATTTTTTTTTTGGGTCGAGACAATAGAGAGAGGGATCATTCAAAACCAAGATCCATGAGAGACATGTTTTATTCAAATCCAATGCAACAATAAAAGATAGACTTATAATTTAAAACCAACTTAGAGTTGTCCAAAGGACCCTTATCAGCCCAGGCCCAGCATTCATCCCAAAGAAAAAGTGGGAAAAGGGGCCCAAGGTCGCCATGGCTCTATTATAGCCGTGGTGCCCGTCACGAACATAGAAGGTCCGTGATGGCACATAGCTCTTATGGTGGTTCTCTAGTTGTGGTAAAAGGCGGGAAAGGGGCCCAAAGCCATCACGGCTCTGTTACAACCGTGGCGCCCGTCACAGACATAACAGGTTTGTGACGGCACAAAGCTCTTATGATGAAAAGGGGTCCAAAGCCTCCACGGCTCTGCTATTTCCTGTGAAATGGCTTCAGATTAGCATATTTAGTTTAACAACACAGGTTGGGCTGATTCTGAAAAACATATCAATTATATATCTTAATTTTTTCCTAAAGCGTCATTTGTTACACGACATAATACATTAGAACTAGCTTATTCCCTAGCAACTTTCAAATAGGTGAGCAACCACAAGATAGTCACACACCATCTTAATAATTTCGTGCTTCGAGCTAAGGCATCTCTCAAGTCATGGGCATTCTTGTGTGTGCATGATGAAACAAAATTTCATTAGTTACTGAATAAGTGATTTCTAATACACTCCCAATTGTCAAATTTTATGAGTTATTGAATTAGTGGTCTCCAATACAAATTTTACAAATGTATTAAACGCTCAACATAAAGATATAAATGCATTTTACTATCCAAGTAAACCCACATTGCACACGTAAATGACATACATGGAAAATAAAGAAATGTCACACGTGTTGCCAAAAAGTCACAAAATGGGTTCTTTAGATGTCCCATAAAAAGGTCATTTACATGCCCCCCATAAAGAGGTCTTTTACATGCCCGCAAAATTACATGAATATTAAATATTCACATAACCCCCAAAATCAATTACAGAAAGGGGTATTTATATGTCTCTAAAATTCAAAAAATTAGTCACCCTTTACATGCCCTATAAATAGGTCTTTTACCTGCCGCAAAATTCATTGAATATTCACATAAATATATGTGCAAATGAACACCCTGCAAGTTGCCATATCCTCGATGCGAATGCAATCTCACAATTTACACTATCCTCTGTGCAATTGTAGCCCCTTCGTTTGTCATGGCCTCAACTCGGTTCGAGGTGTCTTCAATAGTTCTATAAGAGAAAGATGTATTGTAAGTCCAATACGTAAAGTAGAAGATAAATGAAAAGCTACATAAAAACAATCATGATTATTATGTTCAATACATAAAGCAAACAAGCACTTACATCCCACGTGCCCTCACCGGACAGTTATGCCTGGCATGTCCACTCTTATTGCAAACTTTATACTTTTTCCAGTGGGTGGCTTGTCCTCTAGCTATTTTGTTTTTTTTTTTTGTAGAAGCTTTTGGCCCTTCCTCCCATCAAGGTTTTATCCTTTAGTCCTTGGTCGTCCGACTACTCGTGCACATGGTGGATCGAGTACAAGAGGGAGGCATCAACTGATCTAATACTACAACATACTTTATCTTTAGTGGCACTGCAATGAGTTGAGCCTGATAGTGCATGAGTTTTCGACAAAGACATTCTTGTTGCATTGACCTCCTCAGCTAACTTGGAGAAACTCAACTTTACTTTTTCAAATAGATCATCATTTTCTAATACTGGCTCTACAATTGTTCTTACAAGGTCATAAAGCTCTTGATATCGAATGAAACTTAGAAATTTAAATATAGTCGAACTACTAGCACCACATTTGTCTTTAACACCCTTCTTCGCATCCATTGTCTACCGGCTCAAAATGTAGTTAGATGGAATATTCAACACAATCCTCATGTTGAACACTTTGAGCATATATGAACAAAGCATTCCAACATGCTCAAAGAACAAACATGTGCATGTACACTTCTTCCTTGATTCGATGAATGTACCGTCGAGGGATTGGGACACCGCGAATGTCTTCCACCTTATATTTGGCAAATTCATCATTTCCTTATATTAACTTGCTAAGGCAATTTGAGGACCTTACCACCTCTTGTTGGAACTTTCCAAATACTTTACGAGTTATGTCTTTGCCACATGTTCTTCGATAGGGAATGTTGTCTTTAGAATAGGCGTGGATGTAATATCTTCTCTTTTTCTTTTATGAACTTCTTGTTTTGCAACTTTTCAATAGCATTCATGAATTTTTGCAAAACTTCGTTGCGTCGTTTTCATGCCGGCTATGAACCTAACAGCTATGTATGCATCAACCCATTGAGTGCGACAACCATATAACCGTTTGAGCCAACTTTCCTCTTGAAGATCATATTTCTAAATCATAGCCAATCAATTAGCCTCAAACTGCTCAACTGTGTAGGCTGCAATAAACTTATTGAATACCTCTGGGAATAATGGATGCGCACGCTCAACATGGCTTAGATGTATTTTAAACTTTCCCATGATATGCACTTGCAATAGTGACGATTAGTATTCGGGAAAACTATCTTAAGTACAACCATTATAACTAAAGCCTGATCAGTGATTTTGTACTTGGTTGGCGGCCTCCCATTGCCTCTAACCAGTTCTCAAATAACCAAATGAAGGTTTTTGTAGTCTAATTGAAGATGACAACACGTCCGAGGAAAATTGTGTTAGTGTGATGATTAACTCCAAGGATTGGGCCAAAAGGCATACTGTATTCATTTGTTTGGTACGTGATGTTAAAAGTTACCACGTCATTAAAAAATTGGTATGACAATATACACTTTGTTATAAAACACCAAACAACCTCCCCATCTCATAAAGTCGAACTTTATAAAAGAAGTTAGGGTTCAATTCTTTCTTCGTATGCAACCAATTCATAACAACATTACCATCTTTCCCTTTTAGTTGTTTTCACTTTCTGGTTATGTGATTCTCAAGGTCTTTTTCAATGAAAGAGACATTTTCTGCCCCACTGTCCTCTTCAGTAAAGTAATCTATCATAACCCTAGACTTAGCCATAGAAGACTCCAATGTGTCAATCACATTTTTCAATGTGTTTGGTATCTTTCGAATGAATCTAGTTTTGTTGGGCGTTGTGAGAATATGATTATGTTCTTTACAACTTTCGCAATAACCCATCTATTCTTCTCATCATTCTTAATGCAGATCTTTGCTTGACATACACAGTTTGTGTGGGGGCGAGTATTTTCACTCCCATCATACATCTCACTATGAAAACCTTGCCTACAACATTCTAAAATCCGACTAATTCTTCCATCATATTTCCATATGGTCATTCCCTTTCTTATACCAAACCCTACCAATTTTTTACGTACTTATTATAATAATCATAAACTTCATCTTCGTCATTAAATGGCATTCCTATTGCATATTCGATACTTGCACCTCTTGCTAGGGCTGCCTTTGCATCTATAAGTATAAGATCTCCTTCTCCATGTATTGCAACTATGTCCTCATCGGACGGAGAATCATGACAAGCTTCATCCACCATAGCCTAAGCACCACACTCATGCCCATTTTTTGAATTAGTAATGTTGAAGGGAGAGGAAGGATAAGATGATGAGGTATCCATGACACACGCATAGTATACCTTTTAGGTTTATGTGGTCAAATTACAAAAATAGTGTGCGGTCAAAATACAGAAATTGTGGGAATCAATTAATATCCGACTTCTTATTATTACAATTATCTTTGTTGCTTGTGGTGTATGCTTTCGCAATAGTGTTATTGTTTCAAAGTTATTAATTTAATTCCCAAATGTTACTAGAATAAATAGTGTTGGGTTTTCAATGATATTACTAGAATAGATAGTGTTTGGTTTTCAATGATTTATTTGTCCTATAAAATAGTTTGCAAGTACCTTATTGATCACACAAACAAAATTATTTCTAGGAAATAATATTCTTTAGACAAAAAAAAAAAAATGCTATCAAAAGATTTATACATAATTCCCAAATAAAAATAGATAATTTCCACGTAAAAATAATATAAATAAGATCAAATATGAATAGGACCCCAATAAACATGTATTTGACAAAAGCAATTTAGCAATGCAACAAAGCAATGAGCATCACAGACCTTCGCAAAACGTAAATCTTGCAATAAATCTAAATCAGAAAACAAGATAAAACATAAAACCACAAAAATTCGGATTTTCTGGGATTTTCACTTTTTACTGACCATTTTTAGATTAAGTGTGGCCTTTTTGGTGATTTAAAACAAAAAATTTTGTTTTTTTACTCACAAAGTTGATGCCATTGTAAAAATTCATGATTTATAGCCTGATCCTCTCGTTTTCGGTGATTTATTAAGAAAAGAAACGTAGAGTTTTATTGGAACATTTCACTTTGGGGTCTAGTGAAAAACTCTAGGTTGGTTTTTGGGAAAAAATTAGGTTTTATTCTTGATTTAGGGTTGGAGTTTTTTCAGAAATTGTGGGTTGAGTTCAAGCAAAAGAAATTATACAAATGAGGATAAGATTTGAGGTGCACTAACCTGGATTGGTGTCGAAGAACTCTGTGGGGTGGGGGTACAATTTATGTGGCAGCTAGGAAGCTTGAGAGGGTTTTGGTGGTATCTGTAGCTGCTAGGAAGCTTGATAGGGCTTTTGGGGCATCTATGGCAGCAGGAGAGAAGAAGGCGAGCGAGTGAGAGGGTAGGTTCGCAAAGCAATGGAGAATAAACAAGAGGACAGGGGTAGCGGGTGCAATTTTTTTAGGTTTGAAGCTTTGGAGGCAGCCTTTCTCACGTGGGTGGCATCTGTGGCAGCAATGAGAAGAAGGCGAGCTCAAGAAATTTGAGACAGGGCAGGTTAGCAGAGAGTGCGAGAGGAGAGGGGTATACGGTGAATTTTTTTATCTGTTTGAAGCTTTTTGCTTTGCGGCCCGATTTGGTTTCAAGCCAATCACAACTGTGAGTTTCGCCAAAATTAAACGAACGGTCATTGGTAGTGTGGTGAGATCACTGCTTCATATCGCTTATGTGTGAGTTTCTATATATATATATATATATATATATATATATATATATATATATATATATATATATATATAACCCTTCCAATGGGGTTAAAACCAGAGAATACTTTGAAGTCATCTTGATGGAAACAGGATCCATTTCCGTTGTCCACTATTATCAACAAAACACAAGGACCATTGCATATTCAAAGGTCCAAATTAAAAACTTACTTTCCTATGAAGAGTGGGGTTAGGAAAGAAACTTCACAACCCAGACTTTTCTTATAAATATTATAAGTATGCCGAATACATTGAAGCTTGGCATAAGTTTTTTTATTACCAAAATCCGAATAACACACACAGCTGGTACATTCAGTTCCGGCTCCATATTTTCGAAAGATTCCCCACATGGTTTAAAAATTGGTTTTTTGTGTGGGGTTCAACATCTCAAATTTTACCTCCTGCTTTCAAAACAGTGCAAGAACAATTCAAAGAATATAACCAGGCTGATCATACCATTGATATACACCTATATTTCATGGCCCTATACCAAATGTCCTGGATAATGAAATGGGATTATTCAATCTCAGTTGATACCACTGCTGACTATTCTTATATCCCTAGAGTTGGAAAAACTATCTCTGTCAAGTGGTGGGACATATTTAATATGGACCCTACATCACTCACTCCCAAAAGAATACCTTAGAAAACCCCTGAAAAACAACCAAGCCAGAATACAGCCAATACTTCATTTGATTTCCCAACCTATCTGAGAAATATGCTTCAGTCAAACCTCAATGCCTCAAAAGAAACATTAGAAAAACAAATGAGAGAAATATTTGCTGAAGCTGGAAAAAAACCAGTTTCCTCTGAGGAGACCGTACAATCATCTTCTTTACACACCAACTAATATCTCAATCTCCCTATAGAAAATTCGGATGAAGAAACTGATCTAGATGAAGATGATCCGGACGAATTCAGTCAGAGACCCTGAAGAATATTCCATAAAGAATCAAAATAGTTGCTGATAAAGATTCCAATATCCATCACCATACACGTGCCCAGATGACTGTACCAACAATAATGTTCCAGGCACTCCACCGACGCTGTCACCATCATCACCGACAACAAATAAAAGCATCACCGACAAAAAGCATCATGAACAGTGAACACCGACAAAAAGGATCATGAATAGTGATCACCGACATATACGACAGAATTTCACTGTAGCCACGATTATAAAAGACAAAAGTTGTACTGTACAAGATGCCCGTAAAAGCATCCTTTTTTGTTTTAATTCGCTTTTTCTTTTGTCTTTTTCTCTTTAAGTCTCATCCCCATTTGTCGTCTTCTCTTTCGAATCTTATCACCTTTGTCCGCTTCCTCTTTCCAGTTGCTTCCTTATGAAGCAATCTTCATTATAAAAGGGACTCTCCCCTTTCATTCAAAGGAGGTCTCTCATTCCATTCCCTTAGTTCCGAAGGTCGCTCCCAGGTTGCTTCCGGGGTCAGAAGGTCGCTCACTTCATCCCGAAGGACACTCAAGTTCCTCCTTCTCTTCATACTCTCCTCTGAGCTTCTCTGCTCTACCTCTCATGCTTTCCTCTACTCTTCATTAAGCTTCTCTGTTCCACCTCTCTCTCTTTTCGAGTCGAGCCCAATACTCAGACCCTCATCTTCTAAGCAATACAAGCTATCCTGACCTCATAGCTTCAATAACCTTCAATCATCAGGTTCAATCTCTTCTCTATCTATATTTAAATGTGTTACTGCAATATTACCTCTCTTCCATCATACTGCCCGCATCACTTGAAATTATTTTCCAGTTACTATATATGCACCCAGTAAGTCGTTCTGATTTCTGCTTCCTGTTTTCTTTTTTCTGTTTTCTGTTTTCTGTTTTCTGCTTTTTGCTTTCTGTTTTCTGTAAACAAGTTTGTAATAGTGTGCTACAAATTATCCTGTCTTGTAACAATGCTTGATTGTAATAAAGTTTGTTTTTAGAATGATATAAATTGTACGATGCAATTTAAAATACTATTTAGCATAAAAATTAGAGATTTCACTTATGCTCAATGGTTAGTTATAGATGTCTCAGTTATCCCTCTTATTTGCTTAATCTTGTTCCTTCTTAATTACTATAGAATTCTGCAAGAATTAATTAAATACAATAGTCTCATATTTACATATCTACTTTAGATTCAATTATCACCTGCAAAAATACGATAAATAGGATCATACTGTAGATCCTGGGCGTTTGTTTGTGGTATCAGAGCCATACAGTAAAAACTGTGCAAACAGGAAACTGTTTATATAGTACATGAACAAGTAAACTATAACCTGTCCCAATAGTTCACTAGTCCGGTTAGAGTACAAGTTATACTATTACTAGGGAAACCTATTTAAATTTACCACTAAGAAAGTTGGTCCGAGAGTTAAGACAAGAGACAAAATGAGTCTATTGCAAAGTACCGCCAAGGCCAGGAAGAGCCGCTTAGGGAAAACGCTGGATCCTTGATCGTCCAGATTGTCATTATCCGCAACCTACAGATTGCAAATTTAATTCGGAATCTTAAAAGTAACAGTACAACTTCATCTCAAACACTTAGAGTGAAAATAAGGAACAAATTATAATAAATGATATTGAAGATCATATTTCAAATTGAAATATACCAAAGGTACCAATACATGACATTTATCATAAGGGATCATTTAAATTCAAGATGGGTTATGCCATCAAGACAGTAGAAGAAAGTTTATCTGTAACTCAAAATCAAGAAGACTTTCAACTACTATCCAGAAAAGTTATTGAAAAACATAAAGAAAATAATTACAAATATTTGCACATTAGTTTAATCCAAATAGCAGTGAAACCTTTGACCCGATTAGGGTTGAACACCTCTGTGCTTGTATGCCTAAGAGATACAAGACACAATATTTTCACAGATTCACTACTTGGCATGGTTGAATCAAGCCTTTGTAGTGGTCCAATATATTTTAACTGTTTTTCAAATTTTTCAGTTTCTTTAACTGACCCAAATATCCTAGATATATTAACAATAAATCTCAAAACACATGGTTTCAATATGATCCAAGGTTCTCAAAATTTAGCCATAGTATACATAATATATTATAAAGTTATGAATACCTTATGTCCAAATATCATGAGAATAGATCAAAAAGACCAAACCATATTATTTCAAACAAATATGGAAAAGTCAAATACAATAGTACCTAAAACAATTAAGTGGTCAGATATTATCCTACCACAGTCATGGGCATTGCAACGTGCAAATCAGCCCCAAGAAATTCCAAGAAATAGTATTCCAAATCAAATAATAGAACATCCAGAAGGAAATATTGAAATAAAGTTCCAACAATTGGAAGTACAGGATGATATAAATATTAATCAAAAAAAGAATAAAAAACCATTAATACCTAGTAGAAAATCTTATTCTACTACCCCTGATGTTATTATACTACCTCCTCCTTCCCAATCTTCTTCACAATCAATATCTCGTTCAGATTTAAAATTACAGGTAGCAAGAAGAACAACTGATCATGTTGTCATTCCTACATATACCCCTGAATCAAATATAGCTTACACTCCTGAACCTAGTATAGAAGAATTTCAAATATTAACATTACAAATTGAAGATGATATAGAAGAAGAAATAAATCTATATGATCAATATTCTGATGAATATATGGCAACATACTTGGCAGCCAAATTGGAAAGGAAAAGAAGAAAACTTGATATATATATATATATATATATATATATATATATATATATATATATATATATATATATATATATATATATATATATATATATATATATATATATATATATATATATAAAGCTCCTGCCGACCCATGGGCTCATGGAACAATGTAAGTCCAACTGCCCAGGTTGAATCTGGACTGATCATATGATCACAATTGTATTTTAATTTTTTTTTTGTAAATCCAAATTACTTGAAATTTGGAGTGTCTATTCTTCAAGAATAGTATAATCTAATAAAAATATAAAAAAAATAATTCGCATATAACAGTTGTATAATATATATATATATATATATATATATATATATATATATATATATATATATATATATATATATATATATATTATGTCTTTTCTTCTATTGTTTGAATTTTTTTCTCAAATGAAGGAATAGTAATGTTTCTTTCCAAACATAGATCTCTTAGCCAGTGAAAAAATCCTATATTTAGTCTTTCTTTATGTAAAAATTTATTATATTTTTTATGTAGTAATTCCAAAAGTCTAGGTGGCTGAAATCTCTTTAAATACCATTCTCGGATATCTTTATTTTCTTCTGATAAATAGTCTTTTTTAATAAAGGCTTTATTTAATTTCCTTTGTTTCCGTTCTAGCTTGGCTGCTAGATAGGATGCTATACTGTAGCGAACATCCCAATGCTTTTTGGGATAGGAAAAAACATAGTATCAGCCTACCATATGAATCAAACTTCAATGAAAACCAAATCCCTACTAAAGCTAGACCAATACAGATGAATACTGTTTTGTTGGAAATGTGTAGAAAAGAAATAGCAGAACTCCTACAGAGAAAGCTCATACGACCAAGTTCTTCACCTTGGAGTTGTGCAGCTTACATGGTCATATGTCACATGACATCTAATATTTTTAATTCTGATAGACCATCTATTTGTCAATTAACTATTGATCTTCCAGAATAAGATACTGCCTGTTGTATTGAATCTTCTTCCATTTGAATATCAACAGGAGTAGGTCTCTTATGATATGGTAAGGCTGTTATGGGTTTCCAATATTTCCCATAAGCTATTTTATTGATGGTATCTATTAGAGGTGTAGTATCCATAAAAGCTTTTTCTTGATTTTGGATTGTATCCTCTATTATGGGTTCTTCCTCTGTGAGCATCATGGTTTCATGCTCAGGTATGACAGCTTTGCCTTTGTCAGATGACTCAGGTATTTGAGAAGTGATGGTTGGTGGAGGAATATTGATCTTCCTGAGTGAGTGTATGAACATTATGCTGAGGTAACGGACAACTACAGTCTTCTGATGATTCTGTAGTAGTTTCAGTATAAGAACTATCGGATCCTATAAGATCAAGATCATTACTATCTATTTCTTCAGTATAAGAATCACTAGAAGCAGAAGAGGAAGAATCATATGATATTATACTTTTTAATTTTGATTTGGTTGTATCATCTAGATTCAATGAGTCTATTTTCTTTTTTAATTTACATTGGTGTTTATAATGTCCTATTTTACCACACTTATAGCATACTGGGAGTTTTTTCCTTTTCTTTGTATTTGGGGAAAATTTATTGATTAATTTTCTCTTTGACTTTTTATAATATTCTTTATCCTTATTCTTCTTTTTGGTTTTAATATATTTTTTTTTTTTGTATTTTTTCTTCTTCTTTTTTACGTAGTCAGGTATATTTTTTCTGTCTAGGTAATAGCCAAATTGCTCACAGAAATCTCCAATTTCTTTTTTCTTTGTGAGCTTTTGCTTATCTATTTGTCTTTTTAATTTCATGTCAGTGCATAGGGCTAAGCCTTCTGCACATATTTCTGCGGAGAGTTCTCCGAGTGTATATGATGAATATACTATTATTCCATTATGTTTTTTGCGAAGTCTTTCCTTGACTTTTTCTGCAAATAGATATGGAAGACCAGCTATGAATTTTTCCTTCCAATGGTCTAGCTGGCAATCTTCACGTATTAATAGTCTTGAAAAGAATACATCTTTATCCATTTATAATGAGAAAGAGTAGGACAGCGTAAATTAGATAGCAAGTCTTCTGATCTTGCTGCTAGTAATGAAGTACTGCTTACAAAATGTAAAGTGATTGTGTATATTAAGGTATTGACAGCATCGCTTTCTGTATAGATAACTTCTTGATTTTGTTCATTCCTTCCTGTCCATTGTCTAGTATTGTTTAAAATTCTTTGTTTGGTATCATCGTCCACATAAAAATCCCACCATCCTCTTAACCATCCTGTAAATCCATTTACTATTGCTTTGGCAACTTCTTGATCATGGTTGCCTGCCATTTTATTTGCAGAGGCATACATGGTCATATGTCTCATGACATCTAATATTTTTAATTCTGATAGACCATCTATTTGCCAATTAACTATTGATCTTCCAGAATAAGATACTGCCTGTTGTATTGAATCTTCTTCCATTTGAATATCAACAGGAGTAGGTCTCTTATGATATGGTAAGGCTGTTATGGGTTTCCAATATTTCCCATAAGCTATTTTATTGATGGTATCCATTAGAGGTGTAGTATCCATAAAAGCTTTTTCCTGATTTTGGATTGTATCCTCTATTATGGGTTCTTCCTCTGTGAGCATCATGGTTTCATGCTCAGGTATGACAGCTTTGCCTTTGTCAGATGACTCAGGTATTTGAGAAGTGATGGTTGGTGGAGGAATATTGATTTGAGGTGAAGGTACTCCTTTAAGATCTAGTTGGGATAATTTGGAGATTAATTGATCCATAAGGGATTTATTATTTTCTCCAATGTGGAATTTATTCTTATTTAACTCAGGAGGTGGTTTGAATAATACTGATTTAGGAATGGGAGATATAGTAGGTGTTTCCTTGGATACTATTCTCTCTATTCTTTCAGTTTGCTTTCCAAGCGATTGTAGATATAGGTTGGTATAATTATTCTGTTCTACAATATGAGGTATGTATTCTTGTTTTTTATTTATCTCCTTGGGTATGGCTTTATATGGTGTAGCCACTATATCATAAAAGGATAAGGAATGTACATGCTCATTCTTTTTTGGAATGCCTGCTTTAAGTATAATACTTTTTTCAGGTGGATGTGTACTAGCTGTTGTAGTACCATCAGTACTTATATATGTCTTTTCTTCTATTGTTTGAATATTTTTCTCAAATGAAGGAATAGTAATGTTTCTTTCCAAACATAGATCTCTTAGCCAGTGAAAAAATCCTATATTTAGTCTTTCTTTATGTAAAAATTTATTATATTTTTTATGTAGTAATTCCAAAAGTCTAGGTGGCTGAAATCTTTTTAAATACCATTCTCGGATATCTTTATTTTCTTCTGATAAATAGTCTTTTTTAATAAAGGCTTTATTTAATTTCCTTTGTTTCCGTTCTAGCTTGGCTGCTAGATAGGATGCTATATATTCATCTGAATAATGAGTATTATCAGTCCATAATAAATGGTGTATCAATACATTGGTGATTATTACATACAGAAGCATTAGATAATTTATATTTAATAAATAATCTACTGCCATCGGCCGTATTTAATATCTGAGTAGTTTTATCGAAATATTTTGAAGGTACAAGTCCTTCATTTATGCAATTGAGGTCAGCTCCTGAATCGATAAGGGCTGATGTTTCAAAACTATAATTTTTGGCAACAATGATTTTGACTTGGACAAACCATTTTTGTACAACTATTTTATTTATCAAATTAACCGAAGGATTTGGTATTGTTGGTACTTCTGAGGAATCAATAGTTTCTATTGGATCAATAGTTTCTATTGGGTTATCTGTTATCAGGTCATTGAATTCTATTTCATCTGTCTCAGAATCTTGTTGAGACATTTGTTGTAATTCTAATATTTGAATTCTTCCTTTCAATTGTACAATTTCAGTTTTTATTTCTTTAATCTCTTTTTTGAGATTAATGGAATAATAGTATATTCATCATATACACTCGGAGAACTCTCCGCAGAAATATGTGCAGAAGGCTTAGCCCTATGCACTGACATGAAATTAAAAAGACAAATAGATAAGCAAAAGCTCACAAAGAAAAAAGAACTTGGAGATTTCTGTGAGCAATTTGGCTATTACCGAGACAGAAAAAATATGCCTGACTACGTAAAAAAGAAGAAGAAAAAATACAAAAAAGAAAAATATATTAAAACCAAAAAGAAGAATAAGGATAAAGAATATTATAAAAAGTCAAAGAGAAAATTAATCAATAAATTTTCCCCAAATACAAAGAAAAGGAAAAAACTCCCAGTATGCTATAAGTGTGGTAAAATAGGACATTATAAACACCAATGTAAATTAAAAAAGAAAATAGACTCATTGAATCTAGATGATACAACCAAATCAAAATTAAAAAGTATAATATCATATGATTCTTCCTCTTCTGCTTCTAGTGATTCTTATACTGAAGAAATAGATAGTAATGATCTTGATCTTATAGGATCCGATAGTTCTTATACTGAAACTACTACAGAATCATCAGAAGACTGTAGTTGTCCGTTACCTCAGCATAATGTTCGTATTGTCCAAAGGGAACGTTGAATGCGGTCTTGTATTTATCTTGCTCTTGGATCTGGATTTGCCAGTATCCTGATTTCATATCAAATTTTGAAAATATACATGCTTGAGCAACTCTGTCCAATAAATCTTTTTTATTTGGAATTGGGTATCTTATCCATTTTAACACTTTATTTAATGGCTTATAATTTATAACCAGTCGAGGAACCCTTCGTTCTTTTTCAGCATTTTTATTGACATAAAAAGCTGCACAACTCCAAGGTGAAGAACTTGGTCGTATGAGCTTTCTCTGTAGGAGTTCTGCTATTTCTTTTCTACACATTTCCAACAAAACAGTATTCATCTGTATTGGTCTAGCTTTAGTAGGGATTTGGTTTTCATTGAAGTTTGATTCATATGGTAGGCTGATACTATGTTTTTTCCTATCCCAAAAAGCATTGGGATGTTCGCTACATATTGATGTTTCTATTTGTTTTTGTATTGATAGAATTTTTTGTTGTATTGAAGGCATTTGTATTTGGTCTTCAATGATTTTATATTTAACTTCTTGTTTAAGAGTACAAAGAAATTTTTCTTTGTCTTGTAATTGGCTTTTGAGATTATTTAATTCTTTTAATTTAGGTTTATGTATGAAATTGAAATGTATTGGAATATTTTGAATTGTTGATGAAATTCCTTTTTCATCAATGGTTATAGGATAAAGCAATGTTAGGAATGGGACTCCTAAAATTACTGATTGGCTTAATCCTTTAACCATAATAAATGGTGTATCAATACATTGGTGATTATTACATACAGAAGCATTAGATAATTTATATTTAATAAATAATCTACTGCCATCGGCCGTATTTAATATCTGAGTAGTTTTATCGAAATATTTTGAAGGTACAAGTCCTTCATTTATGCAATTGAGGTCAGCTCCTGAATCGATAAGGGCTGATGTTTCAAAACTATAATTTTTGGCAACAATGATTTTGACTTGGACAAACCATTTTTGTACAACTATTTTATTTATCAAATTAACCGAAGGATTTGGTATTGTTGGTACTTCTGAGGAATCAATAGTTTCTATTGGATCAATAGTTTCTATTGGGTTATCTGTTATCAGGTCATTGAATTCTATTTCATCTGTCTCAGAATCTTGTCTCACTTCACTTGCACTTCAATTATTCCAAGATAATCTTTCTGATAAGGATCTTTCATCCTTAAATATGGGCTCCCGAGGCAATACTCGCCGGGGAAAACAACCCATGCACTCTTTAGTTCCATATGAAGGGGAACCTTCACCCCTGAATATTCGTTCACCATCTCAATCCCCAGTTCATCAAATTACATACCCAGAAGCTCGAACTTCAACTCCTACATTTTCACCTGTCCAATCCAAGTCCACTCTTCCTACCAATATTCCAAGATCAGAATATATCGAAAGGGCCTTTCTAATGGATATTACCATTGATGAACATCAGGTTCACATGGATCCAAGCAAGCTTGCACCATTATACCTATTAAATCATCTTAATCCTATCAATGGGGTTAAGACCAGAGAGTATTATGAAGCCATTCTAATGGAAACAGGGTCCATCTCTGTTGTCCACTACTTTCAACAAAATACCCGAATCATAGCCTATTCAAAGGTACAGATAAAAAAGCTTCTTCCTTATACTGAGTGGGGTTCTAATCCTGCACAAGGGAAGAAATTACAAAATCCTGAATTTTCTTATAAATATTTCAAATATGCTGAGTATATAGAAGCTTGGCACAAATTTATCTATTATCAAAACCCTAACAATACTCATAGCTGGTATTTACAGTTCCGGCTACCAATTTTTGAAAGGTTCCCCACTTGGTTTCAAAACTGGTATTTCGTGTGGGGATCAACTGCTATGATTTTACCTCCTGCTTTTAAGGAGCTGCAGGAGCAATTTATACAATACAATAATATCAATAATACAGTTGACACTCACCTTTACTTTATGGCTTTATACCAAATCCCTTGGATTATGAAATGGGATTATACCATCTCACCCAATACTTCCAACGATTATACATACATCCTTCGTTTGGGAAAAACCATATCTGTAAAATGGTGGGATATCTTCCAAATGGATCTCACCAAAGCCACTCCAAAAAGAATACCGCCCAAAGCACCTATATACCAGGAAAACCCAAATACTCCAAACACTTCTTTTGATTTTCCTACCTACCTGAGAAATATGCTTCAAACCAACCCACATGCTTCCAAGGAAGAACTGGAAAAACAGATGAAAGAGATCTTTGCTGAAGCAGGAAGAAAACCCACCTCTTCCGAAGAAACAGTCCAGTCTTCTCCACTACACATCAATAGATACCTCCAACTCAGCCAGAAGGATCCAGAAGAAACAGATCCAGACGAAACGGATCCAGAAGAAGATGATCCAGACGAATTCAGCCAGAGACCATGAACTGATCATCCATCACCATCCAGGAGCAATAATGATAACGACAATAGCAAGCTTCCATCACAGACAGCAAACACTGCACTCATTGTAATAAGGCCAAAAGAGCCTAGATGCTTTACTTTTTATTTTTATTTTTTTGTAGAAAGAGCATCCCCCTATGCTCGTATGTTTTGTCCACTAGCATCTCTCTCTCTCTTGTCGTATTCCACCGACACTCCCTCTTGTCGCATTTGCCGACACCTAGGCCCCTCTCTTTTGTCCAGACGTGCCGACGCTCTCTTGTCCATATGTGCCGACACTCTCTCTTGTCCACATCTGCCACCTCTCTCTCTTGTCCATATGTGCCGACGCTCTCTCTTGTCCACATCTGCCACCTCTCTCTCTTGTCCTCTCTTCTTAATGCGTGCCAGCTGGCCCATAATGGAGATGCCTTTCGAAGGCCTCAACTCCTATAAAAGAAAGGCTCCTCCCTCATCTGGAGGAGGGCCTCTTCTCTCCTCTTCTCCTATCCTAACATTCCTAAGCCTCTGCAGCCTTTACCGGAAACCTCTGAGCCTCTACCTCTGAGCCCTTACTTGAAAACCACTGAGCCTCTACCCGAAACCTCTGCAGTCTATCTCTGCTAATTACCTTGAACCTAAGATCTCAGAACTCATACCTCAGACCTCCGATCTTAGATCTCAGACCTCAGACCTCTGCAATTTACCTTGAACCTCAGACCTCTGCACCTGAACCTCTGTACCCAGATCCGAACATCTGTACCCAGACTTGAACCTCTGTACCCAGACTTGAACCTCTGCACCCAGATCTGAATTCATACTCATCATCATCACAGCAATCTTTGAAGCTATCCTTCGCCCTCATAGCTCAAAACAGGTTCTCTCTTTACCTCACTCTGTAGTTATGTGTGATTGTAATCTCACAAATTTACCATCATACTGCCCTCATCACTGGAAACTGTTTTCCAGTTACTGTATGTGTGCTCAGTAAGTTCTTCATCTTTTTGTTTATCCTTCCGGTTATCTCTTTGTCAACTCTCAGTTTTATTTCCTGTTTTTCATCTCCTGTTTTCATCTTTCCTCTATAATATTTCCAGGCAATATCTTGTTTTACTTTCATATCTTTCTTTCCTCTGTAATATTTCATATCTTTCTTTCCTCTGTAATATTTCCCTGTTGTAAGCACATGTGAATATAAATAAGATGCTAGTGTGATTTTCTGTAAAATTCCATGCTTACTCGTTATGCAGTTTAAAATTTTATTCAATATTAAGATAGGTAACACTAGTTACGCACAGTGGATAGTACTTGATATATCAATAGTTCCGTTCATAGGAATTCTATTATTCTGTTATTGCAATCAATAGTAACTTACAACAGCTTACTGTTCACATACTTGTTATAAGACTTGAAAATCGCTTCCAAATAAACTTCAACACCTGAAACATAAAATCCAATAAATAAAACTTAGTCAAAACAAATCAAAAAGACAGTGCTGTAGATCCTGGCGCAAAGTGGTATCAGAGCCATACAGTGATACACTGTCTGACAAATTACAACAGTAGAACTATTCCACAGTGGAACTGTGCAAACAGTTACACCTGTAGAATTTGTAAAACTGTTCTTTCTACTTTATAAGTTAAAGATAAAGATACATTCTACCATAAGAAATTAAGTGAGATTGACCACCAAGAAAGTTGGTCCGAGAGTTAAGATAAGAGACAAGTGAACGCCGATGCGAAAAGTACCGCCAAGGCCAAGAGAGCCGCTTAGGGAAAAAAGCTAAGGCCACTGAATGTCCAGGTTGTCATTATCCGCAACCTACGGATGGCAAATCTCATAAGAAATCTTACTGGTAAAACTGTACCTTCATCTTCAAAACATAGGGTTAAGAATAAAGAACAAATTATCATAAATGATATTGAAGAAAATATTCAAAACTGGAATATTCCAAAGATACCAATTCATGATGTTTATAATAAAGGATCATTTAAACTTAAGATGGGTTATGCCATCAAGATTGTAGAAGAAAGTCTATCAGTCACGCAAAATCAAGAAGACTTTCACCTACTCTCGAAAAAAGTCATAGAAAAACATAGAGAAAATAATTACAAATATTTACACATTGGCCTCATTCAAATAGCCGTAAAACCTTTGACCCGACCAGGGTTGAACACTTCTGTGCTTGTATGCCTAAGAGATACAAGACACAATATATTCACTGACTCTCTACTAGGCATGGTTGAATCCAGCCTCTGTAGCGGTCCAATTTATTTTAACTGTTTTCCCAATTTTTCTGTTTCTTTAAACGATCCAAATATTTTAGATATACTGACAATAAATCTCAAAACACATGGATTCAATATGGTCCATGGTTCACAAAATCTTGCTATAATCTATAGAATATACTATAAAGTCATGAATACACTAAGTCCCAATACCTTAAAACTTGATCAAAAGGATCAAACAATTTTGTTCCAGACAAATATTGAAAAATCTAATATGATAGTTCCAAAAACCATAAAATGGTCAGATATAATTCTACCTCAATCATGGGCATTACAAAATGTCAATCAACCACGAGAAATTCCTCAACATCATATTCCCAATCATATAATAGAACATACTGATGGAAATGTCGAAATACAATTTCAAAATACAAATTTACAAGTCCAAGATGATATTGACATCAATAGGAAGAGAAATACTAAACAAAACATACCAAGTAGGAAATCAATTTCTCATAACCCAAATGTTATTATATCACCACCTCCTCCTAGTCATAGTCATCCTTCTTCATCCAATTCAGATATACAATTTCAAGGAACACATAGAACCAAAGATAATATTGTAATTCCAACATATACATCATCTCATCCTACAACTTCTAATACTGAACCCAGTATAGAAGAATTACAAGACTTCCAAGTTTGTACATTACAACTTGAAGAACACATAATGGCTTATAATTTATAACCAGTCAAGGAACCCCTCGTTCTTTTTCAGCATTTTTATTGACATAAAAAGCTGCACAACTCCAAGGTGAAGAACTTGGTCGTATGAGCTTTCTCTGTAGGAGTTCTGCTATTTCTTTTCTACATATTTCCAACAAAACAGTATTCATCTGTATTGGTCTAGCTTTAGTAGGGATTTGGTTTTCATTGAAGTTTGATTCATATGGTAGGCTGATACTATGTTTTTTCCTATCCCAAAAAGCATTGGGATGTTCGCTACATATTGATGTTTCTATTTGTTTTTGTATTGATAGAATTTTTTGTTGTATTGAAGGCATTTGTATTTGGTCTTCAATGATTTTATATTTAACTTCTTGTTTAAGAGTACAAAGAAATTTTTCTTTGTCTTGTAATTGGCTTTTGAGATTATTTAATTCTTTTAATTTAGGTTTATGTATGAAATTGAAATGTATTGGAATATTTTGAATTGTTGATGAAATTCCTTTTTCATCAATGGTTATAGGATAAAGCAATGTTAGGAATGAGACTCCTAAAATTACTGATTGGCTTAATCCTTTAACCATAATAAATGGTGTATCAATACATTGGTGATTATTACATACAGAAGCATTAGATAATTTATATTTAATAAATAATCTACTGCCATCGGCCGTATTTAATATCTGAGTAGTTTTATCGAAATATTTTGAAGGTACAAGTCCTTCATTTATGCAATTGAGGTCAGCTCCTGAATCGATAAGGGCTGATGTTTCAAAACTATAATTTTTGGCAACAATGATTTTGACTTGGACAAACCATTTTTGTACAACTATTTTATTTATCAAATTAACCGAAGGATTTGGTATTGTTGGTACTTCTGAGGAATCAATAGTTTCTATTGGATCAATAGTTTCTATTGGGTTATCTGTTATCAGGTCAATGAATTCTATTTCATCTGTCTCATAATCTTGTTGAGACATTTGTTGTAATTCTAATATTTGAATTCTTCCTTTCAATTGTACGATTTCAGTTTTTATTTCTTTAATCTCTTTTTTGAGATCAGAGATTGTAGGTTCTTTTTGAGAAGTGTGTTGATCACTTACTCTTTTGATTATAGCAGAGAAATTATATTCATCTGGATTTTTGATAATAGGTGATTTTGATTATTTTTGGTAATATTAATAAATAGATAGTAATGATCTTGATCTTATAGGATCCGATAGTTCTTATACTGAAACTACTACAGAATCATCAGAAGACTGTAGTTGTCCGTTACCTCAGCATAATGTTCATACACTCACTCAGGAAGATAATTTTATACTATATATTATAAATAAAATAACTGATTCTGATGATATTGGGTGAGATGGTATAATCCCATTTCATAATCCAAGGGATTTGGTATAAAGCCATAAAGTAAAGGTGAGTGTCAACTGTATTATTGATATTATTGTATTGTATAAATTGCTCCTGCAGCTCCTTAAAAGCAGGAGGTAAAATCATAGCAGTTGATCCCCACACGAAATACCAGTTTTGAAACCAAGTGGGGAACCTTTCAAAAATTGGTAGCCGGAACTGTAAATACCAGCTATGAGTATTGTTAAGGTTTTGATAGTAGAAAAATCTGTGCCAAGCTTCTATATACTCAGCATATTTGAAATATTTATAAGAAAATTCAGGATTTTGTAATTTCTTCCCTTGTGCGGGATTAGAACCCCACTCAGTATAAGGAAGAAGCTTTTTTATCTGTACCTTTGAATAGGCTATGATTCGGGTATTTTGTTGAAAGTAGTGGACAATAGAGATGGACCCTGTTTCCATTAGAATGGCTTCATAAGTCTCTCTGGTCTTAACCCCATTGATAGGATTAAGATGATTTAATAGGTATAATGGTGCAAGCTTGCTTGGATCCATGTGAACCTGATGTTCATCAATGGTAATATCCATTAGAAAGGCCCTTTCGATATATTCTGATCTTGGAATATTGGTAGGAAGAGTGGACTTGGATTGGGCAGGTGAAAATGTAAGAGTTGAAGTTCGAGCTTCTGGGTATGTAATTTGATGAACTGGGGATTGAGATGGTGAACGAATATTCAGGGGTGAAGGTTCCCTTTCATATGGAACTAAAGAGTGCATGTGTTGCTTTCCCCGGCGAGTATTGCCTCGGGAGCCCATATTTACTAGATATTATAGATAAAATAACTGATCCTGATGAAAAAAGAGCTATCATTACTCAATATATTAATATTACCAAAAATAAATCAAAATCACCTATTATCAAAAATCCAGATGAATATAATTTCTCTGCTATAATCAAAAGAGTAAGTGATCAACACACTTCTCAAAAAGAACCTACAATCTCTGATCTCAAAAAAGAGATTAAAGAAATAAAAACTGAAATCGTACAATTGAAAGGAAGAATTCAAATATTAGAATTACAACAAATGTCTCAACAAGATTCTGAGACAGATGAAATAGAATTCAATGACCTGATAACAGATAACCCAATAGAAACTATTGATCCAATAGAAACTATTGATTCCTCAGAAGTACCAACAATACCAAATCCTTCGGTTAATTTGATAAATAAAATAGTTGTACAAAAATGGTTTGTCCAAGTCAAAATCGTGTATTGATACACCATTTATTATGGTTAAAGGATTAAGCCAATCAGTAATTTTAGGAGTCCCATTCCTAACATTGCTTTATCCTATAACCATTGATGAAAACGGAATTTCATCAACAATTCAAAATATTCCAATACATTTCAATTTCATACATAAACCTAAATTAAAAGAATTAAATAATGTCAAAAGGCAATTACAAGACAAAAAAAAATTTCTTTGTACTCTTAAACAAGAAGTTAAATATAAAATCATTGAAGACCAAATACAAATGCCTTCAATACAACAAAAAATTCTATCAATACAAAAACTATATATATATATATATATATATATATATATATATATATATATATATATATATATATATATATATATATATATATATATATATATATATATATATATATATATATATATATATATATATATATATATATATGGCAGTGATTTCATGTAACGGTTGTATAATAATATGATGCAACTACACTTCTAAAAAACCATTTTTGTAGCATTTGTATAACCCCAAAAATTGCACATACCCTCTCTTCATCCCAATAGTCAATTGTCAAAAAATAAAAATTGAATTTGCATGATAAATATGGTTAAAATGAGTGCTCTCACTAATGAATCTAAACCATCCATTTGGTCAATTGCAAGATCTAAGCCTTTATGAACTCAAACCATTTTTTTCCTTTCTCAACATTTTTTATCTAATGAAAACAAAGCTATCTCAAAATTTTGAAAGGAGAAAAAAATCCTTTTAAGGCCTATATCTAAGAGCCTTGAGAAAATTGATGGCTTATGTTGATTGGGAAAAAATAACACTTTCTAGGGTGTATTTTCAATTTTGTTTTTTTTGTGATTGTTCAATGAAATGAAAAGGGAATACATTTAAAAATTGAGATCAAACAAATGGCAAGAATATAGTTTTTGAAGGTTGTTGCATTCTATTACTATACGATTGTTGCATGAAATCATTCCATATATATATATATATATATATATATATGACTCCAAATTTTGCACACATTCTCTTCATCCTCATAATCAATCCTATGGAAAAAAAAGTCAATTTGTACCTTAGATATGGTAAAAAATAGTACCCATTCGACAATGAATCTCGACTATCCATTTGGTGAATTTCAAGATCTAGGCTTAATAAATTCAAAATCACTTTTTTTCTTTTTTAGCATTATTAATCTAATGATGATAACACTATATAGAAATTTTGGGAATAAAAAACTCCTTTTGAGGCCTATATCTAACCATCTTAATAAAATAGGCGACTTATATTAATTGGGCAAGAATAAAAACTTTCTAGAGCATTTTTTCAAAATTTTCTTTTTTTTGATTGTTATTTAGAATTAAAAGAGTGTATATTTAAAAATTCGTTTCAAACAAATGTCTTTAACACGATTTTTGAAGATGGTTGCATTATACTACTATACAACCACTGCATGAAATCATTCCCCACATATATATATAGGAAGATACTACAAAGCCAATAGGCGAAAATGAACAGTGATTTCGCCATTTTCGCCTACCCTCATCACCGTCCAAAGTTTATTGTACGGTTACGATTGTCCGATAGTGTTTTATTTTTCAATTTTTTTCTACAAATCGGAATGACCTAAAATTTGAAACATGTATTCATAAAAAATAGGCGAATTTAAGAAAAATATCAAAAACATATTTTACATGAAAAAAATTGATCAAAATACCTCTGAAAGATTTCAGGAGTATTTTGATCAATATTATTTTGTAAATTATTATTTTTATAGTTTTATTAGGTGCGACTTACCAAGATATACATATGCTCCAAATTTTAAGTTATTCTGATTTGTAGAAAAACAATTAAAAATAAAACACTACCTGACAATCGTGATTGTACGATTGACTTTGGACGGTGATGAGGGTAGGCCAAATCACTGTTCATTTTTTACTATAGGCATTGGGAAGACTTTTCCATATATATATATATATATATATATATATATATATATATATATATATATATATATATATATATGGGCAATGATTTCATGCAACCGTTGTATAGTAAAATGATGTAACAGCCTTAAAAACCATCTTACAGCCATTTGTTTAATCCAAAGTTTGAAATATACACTCTTTTCATTCTAATGAACAATCACAAAAAATGAAAATTTGAAAACACAACCTAAAAAGTATTTTTTTAGCCGAATTAACATAGGCCGTTTATTTTGGTGAGATGCTTAAGTATAAGCCTTAAAAGGGTTTTTTCATTTCCAATTTTGTTGGATGGATTTATTATCATTAGATGAACAATGCTTAAAAAGAAAAAAAATGAGTTTATAAAGGCTAAGATCTTGAAATTTACAAAATGAATGGTCTAGATTCATTTTTGTAGGGGACTCATTTTGACCATATCTATGGTTCAAATTAAACTTCTTTTTTTTTTTTTGGGATTGATTTTTGAGATAAAGACGGTGTACAAAATTTGGGATCATACAAATACCACAAACATGGTTTTTTAGAAGTGTCGTTGCATTAGATCATTGCTCTCTCTCTCTCTCTCTCTCTCTCTCTATATATATATATATATATATATATATATATATATATATATATATATAGAGGAAAAGGCTTCTTGAGCCAATGGGCTTACAAGAAAAAATGAGCCTAATGGTTTAAATTGAATCTGGGCTGATCTAACGATCACGGATGCCTGGTGTTTGGATTTTTTTTTTTTCTAAAAGTCTAAATAACTTGAAATTTTAGACGTGTGTTGATAAAAAATAGGTGAATATTTGAAAAATATTTTAAAAAATATTTTACATGAAAAATAAAGACCAAAATACCCCCATAAATTTTGGGGCGTATTTTGGTCATTTTTTATTTCACGGATTATTTTTTATATTTTTATTAGGTGCGGCTTGATGATAAGAATATTCCCCTAATATATATATGGTACAGTCGGCATACATATGCATTTGTAGCTGTAGAGGTAAAATATGTAATATTTTACATATGAATATTTGAAAAAACAATGCACCGGGATCTCCAAATGTTCATATGAGCTAGTGGGCTAATCCCATCTTTTCCTTATATATATATATGGTGAGGTTTCTATAAGGTTGCAACCTTAAACAATGCAATTAAGGGGCACCTCCAAATTTTATCATAACATGTATATTTGGTATTAAAAATTCTTAGGATTATCTAAAAATCTATTTTCACATCTAATTATAAAATTTTAAACTCTAAGAATGGTTAAAATCAAGTAGATCTATAAACATATGAAAATCTTGAAAATGGACGGTCTAGATAATGTATTGCAATATGCACTATTTTTTATACTCAAAATCTTGTTTTTTCTCATTGTCAAGATGATCAATTAGAGGGTTTTTTAATATTAAAACAAAAATTTCCAATGGGTTTTTGAAGTGCACGTGTAATTCTACATTTTAAGGTTGCGACCTTATATAAAATTTTTCTATATAGGGTGTGGTTTCTATATATATATATATATATATATATATATATATATAAAGGGAGTGGAATCTATCAGCCCACTGGGTGACTGCTATAGTGTCAGTCAATAGCCCAAATTCAATCTAGGCTGATCTGAAGGTTACAAATTTATTTCGTATTTGAATTTTGATTTTTTTTCTATAAATCCAAATCATTTGAAATTTTAGGTCTTCGTTCTTCTCATCAAGGCGCAATTAATAAAAATATAAAACAAATAATTCGTAAATATAAATTGACCAAAATACCCTTAAAATATTTCGAATTTGATCGATTGATATTTTATGAATTATTTTTTTTATATTTGTATTATATTTTTCAAATTTTAAAGAATATATGCTCTAAATTTCAAGTGATTTGGATTTGTAGAAAAAAAAATGAAAATTCAAACACGAAATGAGGTTGTGACCGTCGGATCGGCCCAGATTCAATCTAAGCCATTAGCAGACACTATAGCTATCAGCCCATTGGCTGACATGATCTTTTCCCATATATATAGAAGATACAACAAAAAGCCTATAGGTGAAAATGAACAGTGATTTCGGTTGCCATCATCGCCATCCAAACTTCATCGCATTGTTACAGTTATCCTGTAGTGTTTCAATTTTCAATTTTTTTTATTTTTTTTACCAATCAGAATGATTTGAAATTTGGAGCGTGTGTACATCTTCGTGAGACACACCTAATAAAAATATGAAAAAAATAATTTATAGAACATAAATTGACCAAAATATCCCCGTAAAATTTTGGAGGTATTTTGGTCAATTTATATTTTATGAATTATTGTTTTCATATTTTTATTAGGTGCGCCTCACTAAGATGTACACATGCTCCAAATTTTATATAATTTGGAAGTGTAGAAAAAAAATGAAAAATGAAACACTACCAGATAACTCTGACCATACGATGAAGTTTGGATGGTGATGAGGGTAAGTGAAATCACTGTTCATTTTCGCATATAGGGGTATATAATATCAAAAAAATAATTTACAAGAAATAAATTGGTCAAAATACCCCTGAAATGTTTCGTGGGTATTTTGCTCAATTTATTTTCTACAAATTATTTTTAAAATATTTTTATTAGTTGCACCTTGATGAGAAGAATTGACGCTTAAAATTTCAAATTATTTGGTTTTGTATAAAAAAATTAAAATTCAAACACGAAATGAGGTCGTGATGTCAGATTGGCCCAGATTCAATCTGGGCCATTGGGCTCATATGTTCATGTAAGCTAGTGGGCTAATCTCAACATTTTCCATATATATATATATATATATAGGAAAACTCTTCCCAATACCTATAGGCAAAAATGAACAGTGATTTTGCCTATGCTCATCACCATCCAAAGTTCATCGCATGATCACAATTGTCTGGTAGTATTTCAATATTCATTTTTCTTCTTTAAATTGAAATGATCTGAAATTTGGAGCTTGTGTACATCTTAGTGAGTCGCACCTAATAAAAATATGAAAAAATTAATTTGTAAAATATAAATTGACCAAAATACCCCTAAAAATTTTCTAGAGTATTTTGTTCAATTTATATTTGCCCATTATTATTTTTATATTTTTATTAAAATATCTTATTATTTATGAACACATGCCCAAAACTACAGATCATTCCGATTTGTAGAAAAAAAATGAAAAATGAAACACTACTGGACAACTGTGAC
Organism: Amborella trichopoda; assembly: GCF_054954075.1. Classification (NCBI taxonomy): domain Eukaryota; kingdom Viridiplantae; phylum Streptophyta; class Magnoliopsida; order Amborellales; family Amborellaceae; genus Amborella; species Amborella trichopoda. The sequence goes on from NC_142344.1 coordinate 34,087,202, forward strand.
TGTGCGATGAACTTTGGACAGTGATGAGCATAGGCGAAATCATTGTTCATTTTCGCCTATAGGCATTGCGTAGTGTTTTCCATATATATATATATATATATGTGGCAAGGTTTCTATGCTTCCCCTACAGTATGAAACTTATATACTTCCCCTTATCCAACCATCCATTCTAAATGGAGGGCTAAGATTGCCCCAATCACAATGTCACATCTCTACACTATTTTATTTTTATTTATTTTTTATATAAACTATTTTGACACCAAATTTTGGACGTCCAATCCTCTATTAAACTCCAAAAATATAAAAAACATATTTTCAATAAATTAAAATGGACAAAATACCCTTGAAAGTTTCAAGGAGTATTTTGGTCATTATATTTTATAGAAAATTTATTTTAAATATTTTTTATAGGTGTGCCCCAATGGTAAGATGACAAGTACCAAATTTCATATCCATACAATTTGTATAAAAAAAATAAAAATAAAATACTTTGAGAAGTCGGATTTAAGATCAAACGGTGAGTGGCTCTCTCGTTCAAAATTGGATGGCTGGATGGTATGGGAAGTATAGATCTTCTATGCTGTAGGAGAAGTATAGAAACATTTCATATATATATATATATATATATATATATATATATATATATATATATATATATATATATATATATATAGATGGAAAACTCTTCCCAACGTCTATAAGCTAAAATGAACAGTGATTTTGCCTACACTCATCACCATCCAAACTTCATTGCACGGTCACAGTTGCCCGGTAGTATTTTAATTTTTATTTTTTCTACAAATCCAAATTACTTGAAATTTGTAGTGTATGTACATCATAGTGAGGCGCACCTAATAAAAATATGAAAAAGTAATTTGTAAAATATAAATTGACCAAAATACCCCAATAAATTTTCTAGGGTAGTTTGGGTAATTTACATTTTACGAATTATGTTTTTCATATTTTTATTAGGTACTCCTCACTAATATGTACACGTGCTACAAATTTCAGATCATTCCGATTAGTAACCAAAAAATGAAAATGAAAACACTACTGAACAAATGTGACCGTGCGATGAAGTTTAGATGGTGATGGGGTTAGGTGAAATCACTGTTTATTTTTGCCTATAGGCGTTGCGTAGTGTTTTCCATATATATATATATATATATATATATATATATATATATATATATATATATATATATATATATATATAGTCAAAGAAAGACTTAGAAAGAAACATAATCGAGTTATCATATATTTTGCATATACACTTGGAGAATTATCAGCAGAAATATGTGCTGAAGGACTAGCATTATGTACTGACTTAAAACTTAAATGCCAACTTGATAAACAACAAATTACTAAGCGCAAAGAGCTTGGTGATTTTTGTGAACAGTTTGGTTATAGAAAAAATAAACCTGAAAAATTATATCAGAAAAAGAAAAAATATAAGGAAAAATATAAAAAGGATAAAGTACATAAAAAATATAAGAAATCTAAACATCAGAAACTCATAAAAAAGTTTTCTCCCAATAGTAAAAATAAAAAAAAAGTACCAGTCTGCTATAAATGTGGAAAACTTGGCCACTATAAACACCATGAAATTAAAAAAGAAACTAGATGCTTTACAATTAGATGAGTCATTAAAATCAAAGTTATATCAAATTATCAATTATGATACATCCTCCTCAAATACAGATTCTACCACATCACTCATAGGAAACATCAATGATGATAATTTTATATGGACAGAGTCATCTGATTCTTCCGATTCTTCTACCTCTACTGAATCCTCTCATCCAATACAAGAATCTACCTGTGCTTGTCCAATCCCCTCACACAATCTTCATACTTTAACACAAGAAGAGAATCTGATTTTAGATCTCATAGAAAAAATTACAGATCCCGAGGAAAAAAGATCTGTTATTACAAAGTTTATAAATTTAACTAAAACAAAAGCAAAAACACCTCCTATCAATAAAACACCAGATGAATATAATTTTTCTTATTCATACTGATTGTAAAGCCGCTAAAGATATTTTGCAAAAAGATGTTCAAAATCTTGTTTCAAAACAAATCTTTGCTCGCTGGCATGCAATCCTTTCTGCCTTTGATTTTATGATTGAACACTTGCACGGTTCTTCCAATTCCCTTCCTGATTTTCTAACCCGCGAATTTTTGAAGGGGGGACACACTGAGGCTCACAACGAAGAAACACCACTTTCACTTGCACTACAGCTCTACTTTGTCTGATACACCTAATATTATGGGCACTCGTAGCAACTCTTCCCGCAATGAGAAACGCCCACTGGATATAATACCTGTTTTAGGTAAAAATCCGCCTTTGGCCACTTTTTCACCTTCTATTTCACCCATTCACCAAATTACCTACCCAGAGACTAATACATCCACTCCAGCTTTCACTCCTGCTCAATCGAGGCCAACCTAAAGGCCCAATATTCCTCGCTCTGCATTTATGGAAAGAGCATTTCTCATGGACATTACTATAGAAGATCACCATACCAATATGGATCCAGCTAAACTTGCTCCTCTATATCTCATAAACCATTTGAATCCGACCAATGGAGTCAAAACCCGTGAATATTATGAGGCTATCTTAATGGAAACAGGGTCTATCTCTGTCGTCCATTATTACCAACAGAATACACGAGTTATTGCATACTTAAAAATGCAAATGAAAAAACTGCTATCTTATGAGGAGTGGGGTTGCAATCCCACTCAAGGCAAAAAGCTCAACAATAATGATTTTTCGTATAAATATTATAAATATGCCGAATATATAGAAGCCTGGCATAAAGTGTTTTCTTACCAAAACCCAAATCATTCTCATAGTTGGTATATCCAATTTCGGTTACCAATATTTGAAAGATTCCTAAGCTGGTTTAAAAATTGGTTTTTAATATGGGGATCAACCACTGATATTTTGCCTCCTGCATTTCAAAAAGCCTAGGAGCAGTTTGGTAGTTTCAATAATATTGATATCAATACAAATCCTTACCTTTACTTTGTTTCATTATACCAACTCCCATGGATCATGAAATGGGAATATTCTATCTTTGAAAATGATACAGCCGACCATACTTATATTCCCAGACTTGGCAAAACAATTTCCATTAAATGGTGGGACATTTTTAACATAGACCCCACAACAATAGTCCCAAAAAGAATTCTTCCACAAAAACCTATATACAATCCCAATCCAACCGGATATAATACTGCTAATACCTCATTTGATTTTCCCACATATCTGCGAAACATGCTCCAAGCCAATCCCAATGCTACCAAAGAAACCCTTGAACAACAAATGAAAGAAATCTTTACAGAAGCTGGACGCAAACCAGTTTCATCTAAAGAAACCGTACAATCATTGCCAACCCGTGCAAATAAATACTTCCCACTCGAAGAAACCGATCCATAAGAAGAAGATGAGGATGATCCAGACGAATGCAGCCAAAGGCCCTGATCCTTTGCAATGCTCACCAACATATGCGACAAAGAGGTACCAACATATGCGACAAAGAGGTACTATGCTCACCGACATATGTGACAAAGAAGACTGTAGCCACTCACGGAAAATGACAAAGCTTACCGGCACATGAGGACAAAAAAGACACTGTTCCAGGATGTTGTTTTGTCTCATTCCCGACCAAAGACACTGTTCCAGGATGCTGTTTTGTCTCCTTCCCCGACCACAAGAATATCTGCTTTTCGTTTTGTTTTTGTCTTTTCCCTATACGTCTTTTCCCTTTGCTTTATGTCTTTTCCCTTTGCTTTATGTCCACTCACATCATTTCCATCCTTTGCCTTTGGAGCAAAGGCTCCTTCCTCTCGTGGCTATATAAGGTCGTGCTCCTGCCTCTTCCAGGACAGGTAGACTTGGAGCCTCTCTCCTCTCTCTTTGCTCTTATAAGCCATCTCTCCAAATAGCTCTCTCTCTTGCTATCTCTCTCTGGTCTGCAATTCTACTCCTCCTCTCTTCTTGCTCTACTCTGCTTTCTCTCATCACTCTGTAAGTCTTACACTCTCTCTATGACTTCTTCAACTACTACTCCCTTGTTTCTCAGCCGCTGTCTTGACCTCACAGCCCATGCTCTCCAGGTCTCTTTCTCGTTTCTCACTTTAATCAAACTCAGGTTCTATCTTCTCCTTTCCTTTCAATCTATTAGCATGTGCGATTACAATTTTCATTCACTTCCTTCATATTGTCCGCAACACTGGAAACTGTTTTCCAGTTACTGTATTTGTAAATTGTAAGTGTGCATTTCAAGTTTATCTTTTAGTTTGTACCATACAATGAGATGCTTTGATGGTTTGCTAATGTAATATACCGTTTGATATGCAGTTCGAATTGTTATTTAATATCAAAATAGGCAATCACACCCACACACAATGGTTAGTTCTCGATATATCTGTAGTTCCACTTATCTGCATACTCCTCTTTTGTTTCAATTACTATCGTATTTTTCAAGAAATAGTAAAATATAACAGTTTACTGTTCACATACCTGCTATAGAACATTCACTGTAGATCCCGGTGCATTTTGGTATCAGAGCCAAACAGTGAACTATTCACAGTAAAACCAAAGTTACAGTATTACTATAGAAACCTAACTAAATTTACATCTAAGAAAGTTGGTCCGAAAGTTAAGGCAAGAGACGAAAGAAGTCTAGGCAAAGTACCCGCCAAGGCTAGGAAGAGCCACTTACGGGAAGAGCCGCCAAAGTCGTCCAGATTGTCATTATCCGCAACCTATTGATGGCAAATTTAATCAGGAATCTTAAAGGTAACACAGTAACGCAACCTCAAACCTTAAGAGTTAAAAATAAGGAAGAGATAGTAATCAATGATGTTGAAACTGAATATTCTCAAAGTACCTATAAAAGATAGTTATAAAAAAGGAACATTTAAATTTAAACTTGGACATGCTATTAAAACAGTGGAAGAAAGTCTATCAGTAACACAAAATCAATAAGACTTCCAACTGTTATCTAGAAAAATAATTGAAAAACATAAAGAAAATAATTATAAGTATTTACACATTGGATTAATACAAATAGCCATAAAACCTTTAACCATTTTAGGATTAAACAACTCAGTGCTCGTATGTTTAAGAGATACGCGGCACAATAAGTTTTCGGACTCACTCCTAGACATGGTTGAATCCAGCCTTTGTGGTGGACCCATTTATTTTAACTGTTTTCCAAATTTTTCTGTTTCATTAACCGACCCTAATATATTAGACATATTAACAATAAATCTTAAGACCCATGGATTCAATATGACTCTTGGATATCAAAATTTAGCTACCGTAGATCGTATCTATTACAAAGTTATGAATACCTTATGCAAACAGATAAGAAGGATCAAACCATATTATTTCAAACTAATATAGAAAAATCAAACACTATTATACCCAAAATTATTACTTGGTCAGATATTATTCTACCTCAATCATGGGCAATTCAAAATGCAAACCAACCAAAAGAAGTACCAATGAATAATATTCCCAACCAAATAATAGAACATCAAGATGGAAATATTGAAATCAAATTTCAACAACCCAGAATACAGGATGATATAGAAATCAATAGAAAAAGGATTAAAAAGCCATTAGTACCAGCAAGAAAATCTTGTCATACAACCCCAGAAGTTATAATCCTTCCTTCTCCATCAATACTTACAACATCTTCAGACTTACAACTACAAGGAGTAAAACGAACAGCTGATCATGTAGTCATACCCACTTATACATCTGAACCTGACATAGCAGATTTTCAAATACTCACATTACAAGTTGAAGAAGATATAAACATAAAAGAATATTTAGAATATAAATTAGCAAAAAAGAAGGAAAAAGTAGATATTGAATAATTAAAAAATGATTATTTATCTCAAGAAAACCAAGGAATTCGAGAATGGTATCTGAAAGCATTCAACCTAGATTAGTAGAATTATTCCATAAAAAATATAATAAATTCCTGAAAAAAAAAAAAAAGAGAAACAAAAGGATTCTTTATCTGGTTACAAGAAATTTGTGCTCAATATAACATTCAAATTCCTCAATTCAATACTGTTCAAACAATTGAAGAAAAAACTTATATAAGTAGAGATGGAACTACTACTTCTAGTACCCATCCTCCTGTAAAAGGTATTATACTAAAAGGTGTAAATACTCCACCAGTGAAAGGTGAACCACCACAATCTCTATATGAAATTATTGCAATACCTTATAAGGTTGTACCCAAGGATATGACAAAAAAGCATGAATTAATACTACATATTATTGAACAAAACAACTATATCAACCTATACATACAATCCTTAGGAAAACAAGCCCAACGAATAGAAAGATTGGTCACTCCTCAACCTAAGGGAGTAACTCCTCCTATTCTTAAAGCTGTTTTGTTTAAACTACCTCCAGAACTTAATAAAACCAAATTTCATATAGGTGAAGATAACAAAACACCAATGGATAAATTAATATCCAAACTAGCCCAATTAGATATCAAAGGAATCCCTTCTCCAAAACTAAGTATTCCTACACCCATACCTAGTATTTCTGTACCTCTACCCAATATTCCAGAATCATCAGATAAAGGAAAATTGAATATTCCTGAGCATGAAACTCTAATGCTCCAAGAAGAGGATCAATAATAGATGATACTCTAGACAATAGATAATCTGCTTTTATGGATACCTCAACCAATGATCTAAATGGAATAGCATATGGTAAAACATGGAAACCAATCACAGCTTTACCATATTATAAAAGACCTACACCTGTTGATGTACAATTAGAAGAAGATGTTATACAACAGGCTGTTTCCTATTCACGCAGATCAATTGTCAATTGGACAATAGATGGTCTATCCGATCTAAAAATATTAGATGTAATGAGACATATGACTATGTTTGCCTCAGCAAATAAAATGGCTGGCAATCCGGATCAAGAAGTTGCCAAGGCAATAGTAAATGGATTTACTGGCTGGTTAAGAGGATGGCGGGGATTTCTATGTGGATGATGAAACAAAAAGTAGAATCCTTACCAATACTAGATAATGGACAGCCAGAAACGAACAAAATCAAGAAATAATATATACCGAAAGTGATGCAGTAAACACTCTCATATATACTATTACCCTCCACTTTGTAGGAAGTACAGCTCTCTTAGCAGCAAGATCGGAAGATTTGCTGTCAAACCTACGATGTCCCACCTTATCGCATTATAAATGGTATAAAGATGTATTCTTTTCAAGATTATTGATAAGAGAAGATTGTCAACTAGACCACTAGAAGGAAAAATTCATAGCTAGCCTTCCTTACTTATTTGCATCTCACCACTGAAAAAGAACCATTTATCTCAGAACTCAAACAAGAGATAAATGAAGTAAAGAAAGAAGTACACCAGTTAAAAAATAGAATCAAAATATTAGAATTACAAAATCTATCAAATCAAAATTCAGATACAGATGAAATAGAATTCAATCATCTCGTCACAACATACAGTCCTGATCCTCTAGAAGATACACCAGAAACTTCAGGAACTAAACGACTTTTCATAACAGAACAACCTACTTCTGTTAATCTTTTGGACAAAATTATGATCCAAAAATGGTTTGTTCAAGTAACTATCATAGTAGAAGAAGATTATCGATTTCAAACATCAGCTTTAATAGATTCAGGAGCTGATTTAAATTGTATCAATGAAGGACTTGTACCAACAAAATATTTTGATAAAACAACTCAAATCTTAAATACTGCAGATGGTAGTAGACTTTTTATAAATTATAAGTTATCTAATGCTTCTATGTGTAATAATCACCAGTGTATCCAAACACCTTTTATCATGGTAAAAGGTCTTAATCAAGTAGTTATCCTTGGAGTCCCATTCCTTACATTACTATATCCATTATCCATAGATCATACATGACTAACATCTATTTACCAAAATGTCCCTATACACTTTGAATTTATTCATAAACCAAAACTCAAAGAATTAAATAGCATAAAAAATCAATTACAAAACAAAGAAAAATTTCTTTGTACTTTAAAACAAGAAATTAAATATAAATATATCGAAGAACAATTATAAAATCCTTTGATACAACAAAAGAGTAAACAACTTCAACAACAGATAGAAATGTCTATCTGTAGTGAACATCCCAATGCCTTTTGGGAAAGGAAAAAACACAGTATCAGTCTTCCATATGAACCTGGATTTGAAGAAAGACAAATACCTACGAAAGCAAGGCCAATTCAAATGAATACTATACTACTAGAACTATGCAAAAAAGAATTTGTTGAACTCCAAAATAAAAAACTTATTAGACCAAGCTTATCACCATGGAGCTCTGCAGCTTTTTATATCAATATAAATGCTGAAAAGGAACGAGGAGTTCCTAGACTTGTTATCAATTATAAACCATTAAACAAAGTTCTACAGTGGATCAGATATCCAATTCCTAATAAAAAAGATTTACTGGACCGAGTAGCCAATGCTTGCATATTCTCCAAATTTGATATGAAGTCAGGATACTAGCAAATTCAAATTAAAGAAGAAGGTAAATATAAAACAGCATTCAATGTACCATTTGGTCAATATGAATGGAATGTTTTGCCTTTGGGATTAAAAAACGCTCCATCTGAATTTCAGAAAATAATGAATGAAGTTTTTAATGCCTACTATCAATTTATAATTGTCTACATTGATGATATTCTTATCTTTTCCGAATCTATAGACGAACATATTAAACATATCAATACCTTTATTAATGCAGTCCAGCATGCTGGATTAGTTGTATCTGCGAAAAAGATCACTTTATTCAAAACTACTATTTCTAGGACACAATATCCATCAAGGAGCCATTATTCCTATAGATAGATCAATACAATTTGCTGATAAATTTCCTGATCAAATTCTAGATAAAAAAGAACTCCAACGGTTTTTAGGATGCCTTAATTTGGTATTGATTTTTATAAAGATCTTGCTATTGATGCGAAACCACTCCATGATAGATTAAAAAAGAATCCTCTACCTTGGACAAAGATTCATACCAATGCAGTCCAACTAATTAAACAGAAAGTCAAAACTCTCCTTTGTCTTTCTCTTCCTAGTCCTACTGCGTTTAAAATAATTGAATGTGATGCTTCAGAGTTGGGTTTAGGAGGAATCCTAAAACAACAAGTGGATGGTCATGAACAACTACTCAAGTACACTTCTAAGGCCTGGAATCCAACCCAAAAAAATTATTCAATGGTAAAAAATGAATTACTTGCTATTGTTCATTGTGTCACTAAATTTCAAAGGGATATTCTCAATCAACATTTTCTTATTCGTACTGATTGTAAAGCCGCTAAAGATATTCTGCAAAAAGATGTTCAAAATCTTGTTTCAAAACAAATCTTTGCTCGCTGGCAGGCAATCCTTTCTGCCTTTGATTTTACGATTGAACACTTGCACGGTTCTTACAATTCCCTTCCTGATTTTCTGACCCGTGAATTTTTGCAGCGGGGGCCACACTGAGGCTCACGACGAAGAAACACCACTTTCACTTGCACTACAGCTCTACTTTGTCTGATCTACCTAATATTATGGGCACTCGTAGCAACTCTTCCCGCAATGAGAAACGCCCACTAGATATAATACTTGTTTTAGATGAAAATCCGCCTTTGGCCACCCTTTCACCTTCTATTTCACCCATTCACCAAATTACCTACCCAGAGACTAATACATCCACTCCAGCTTTCACTCCTGCTCAATCGAGGCCAACCCAAACGCCTAATATTCCTCGCTCTACATTTAAGGAAAGAGCATTTCTCCGGGACATTACTATAGAAGACACCATACCAATATCTCATAAACCATTTGAATCCGACCAATGGAGTCCAAACCCGTGAATATTATGAGGCTATCTTAATGGAAACAGGGTCTATCTCTGTCGTCCATTATTACAACCAGAATACACGAGTTATTGCATACTCAAAAATGCAAATTAAAAAACTGCTATCTTATGAGGAGTGGGGTTGCAATCCCACTCAAGGCAAAAAGCTCAACAATAATGATTTTTTGTATAAATATTATAAATATGCTGAATATATAGAAGCCTGGCATAAAGTGTTTTCTTACCAAAACCCAAATCATTCTCATAGTTGGTATATCCAATTTCGGTTACCAATATTTGAAAGATTCCCAAGCTGGTTTAAAAATTGGTTTTTAATATGGGGATCAACCACTGATATTTTGCCTCCTGCGTTTCAAAAAGCCTAAGAGCAGTTTGCTAGTATCAATAATATTGATATCAATACTGATCCTCACATTTACTTTGTTTCATTATACCAACTCTCATGGATCATGAAATGAGAATATTCTATCTCTGAAAATAATACAGCCGACCATACTTATAGTCCCAGACTTGGCAAAACCATTTCCATTAAATGGTGGGACATTTTTAACATGGACCCCACAACAATAGTCCCAAAAAGAATTCCTCCACAAAAACCTATATACAATCCCAATCCAACCGGATATAATACTGCTAATATCGCATTTGATTTTACCACATATCTGCGAAACATGCTTCAAGCCAATCCCAATGCTATCAAAGAAACCCTTGAACAACAAATGAAAGAAATCTTTGTCGAAGCTGGACGCAAACCAGTTTCATCCGAAGAAACCGTACAATCATCGCCAACCCGTGCAAATAAATACTTCCCACTCGAAGAAATCGATCTATAAGAAGAAGATAAGGATGATCCAGACGAATGCAGCCAAAGGCCGTGATCCTTTGCTATGTTCACCAACATATGCGACAAAGAGGTACCAACATATGCGACAAAGAGGTATTATGCTCACTGACATATGCGACAAAGAAGACTGTAGCCACTCACGGAAAACGACAAAGTTTATCGACACATGAGGACAAAAAAGACATTGTTCCAGGATGCTGTTTTGTCTCATTCCCGACCAAAGACACTGTTCCAGGATGCTGTTTTGTCTCCTTCCCCGACCACAAGAATATCTGCTTTTCTCTTTGTTTTTGTCTTTTCCCTTTATGTCTTTTCCCTTTGCTTTATGTCCATGTCCACTCACATCATTTCCATCCTTTGCCTTCGGAGCGAAGGCTCCTTCCTCTATTGGTTATATAAGGTCGTGCTCCTGCCTCTTCCAAGACAGGTCGACTTGAAGCCTCACTCCTCTCTCTTTGCTCTCATAAGCCATCTCTCCAAATAGCTCTCTCTCTCTTTATCTCTCTCTGATCTGCAATTCTGCTCCTCCTCTCTTCTTACTCTACTTTGCTTTCTCTCATCACTCTGTAAGTCTTACTCTCTCTCTACGACTCATCTTTGTGCTCCAACTACTACTCCCTTGTATCTCAGCCGTTGTCTTGACCTCACAACCCATGCTCTCCAGGTCTCTTTCTCGTTTCTCACTTTAATCAAACTCAGGTTCTATTTTCTCCTTTCCTCTTAAACTATTACCATGTGCGATTGCAATTTTCATTCACTTCCTTCATATTGTCCGCAACACTGGAAACTGTTTTCCAGTTACTGTATTTGTAAATTGTAAGTGTGCATTTCGAGTTTCTCTTTTAGTTTGTACCATACAATGAGATGCTTTGATGGTTTGCTAATGTAATATACAGTTTGATATGCAGTTCAAATTGTTATTTAGTATCAAAATCGGCAATCACACCCACACACAGTGGTTAGTTCTCGATATATATGTATATAGTTGCACTTATCTGCATACTCCTCTTTTGTTTAAATTACTATCGTATTTTTCAAGAAATAGTGAAATATAACAGTTTACTGTTCACATACTTGCTCTAGAACGTTCACTGTAGATCTGGGTCCGTTTTGGGGGCATTGGGATGTTCACTACAGATAGACGTTTCTATCTGTTGTTGAAGTTGTTTACCCTTTTGTTGTATCAAAGGATTTTGTAATTGTTCTTCGATATATTTATATTTAATTTCTTGTTTTAAAGTACAAAGAAATTTTTCTTTGTTTTGTAATTGATTTTTTATGCTAATTAATTCTTTGAGTTTTGGTTTATGAATAAATTCAAAGTGTATAGGGACATTTTGGTAAATAGATGTTAGTTCTGTATGATCTATGGATAATGAATATGGTAATGTAAGGAATGGGACTCCAAGGATAACTGCTTGACTAAGACCTTTTACCATGATAAAAGGTGTTTGGATACACTGGTGATTATTTCACACAGAAGCATTAGATAATTGATAAAAAGTCTACTACCATCTGCAGTATTTAAGATTTGAGTTATTTTATCAAAATATTTTGTTGGTACAAGTCCTTCATTGATACAGTTTAAATCAGCTCCTGAATCTATTAAAGCTGATGTTTGAAATCGATAATCTTCTGCTACTATGATAGTTACTTGAACAAACCATTTTTGGATCATAATTTTGTCCAAAAGATTAACAGAAGTAGGTTGTTCTGTTATTAAAAGTCGTTTAGTTCCTGAAGTTTCTGGGGTATCTTCTGGAGGATCAGGACTGTATGTTGTGACGAGATGATTGAATTTTATTTTATCTGTATCTGAATTTTGATTGGATAGATTTTGTAATTCTAATATTTTGATTCTATTTTTTAACTGGTGTACTTCTTTCTTTACTTCATTTATCTCTTGTTTGAGTTCTAAGATAGATGGTTCTTTTTGAGTGGTGAGATGTGATTCACTGACTCTTTTCATAATAGCTGCAAAATTATATTCATCTAGTGTTTTAATTATAGAAGGTGTTTTTGCTTTTGTTTTAGCTAAATTTATAAACTTTATAATAACAGATCTTTTTTCCTCAGGATTTGTCATTTTTTTTATGAGATTTAAAATCAGATTATCTTCTTGTGTTAAAGTATGAAGATTGTGTGAGGGGATTGGACAAGCACTGGTAGATTCTTGCATTGGATGAGAGGATTCTGTAGAGGTAGAAGAATCTGAAGAATCAGATGACTCTGTCCATATAAAATTATCATCATTGATGTTTCCTATGAGTGATGTGGTAGAATCTGTATTTGAGGAGGATGTATCATAATTGATAATTTGATATAACTTTGATTTTAATTACTCATCTAATTGTAAAGCATCTAGTTTCTTTTTTAATTTACATTGGCGTTTATAGTGGCTAAGTTTTCCACATTTATAACAGACTAGTATTTTCTTTTTATTTTTACTATTAGGAGAAAACTTTTTTAGGAATTTCTAATGTTTAGATTTCTTATATTTTTTATGTACTTTATCCTTTTCATATTTTTCCTTATATTTTTTCTTTTTCTTATATAATTTTTCAGGTTTATTTTTTCTATCTATATGATAACCAAACTGTTCACAAAAATCATCAAGCTCTTTGCGCTTAATAATTTGTTGTTTATCAAGTTGACATTTAAGTTTTAAGTCAGTACATAATGTTAGTCCTTCAGCACATATTTTTGCTGATAATTCTCCAAGTGTATATGCAGAATATATGATAACTCAATTATGTTTCTTTTTAAGTCTTTCTTTGACCTTTTTTGCAAATAAGTAAGGAATGCCAGCTATGAATTTTTCCTTCCAATGGTCTAGTTGACAATCTTCTCTTATTAATAATCTTGAAAAGAATATATCTTTATACCATTTATAATGCGATAAGGTAGGACATCGTAGGTTTGATAGCAAATCTTTCGATCTTGCCGCTAAGAGAGCTGTACTTCCTACAAAGTGGAGGGTAATAGTATATATGAGAGTGTTTACTGCATCACTTTCCGTATATATTATTTCTTGATTTTGTTCATTTCTGGCTGTCCATTGTCTAGTATTGGTAATGATTCTATTTTTTTTTTCATCATCTACATAGAAATCCCACCATCCTCTTAACCAGTCAGTAAATCCATTTACTATTGCCTTGGCAACTTCTTGATCCGGATTGCCAGCCATTTTATTTCCTGAGGCAAACATAGTCATATGTCTCATTACATCTAATATTCTTAGATCGGATAGACCATCTATTGTCCAATTGACAATTGATCTGTCTGAATAGGAAACAGCCTGTTGTATAACATATTCTTCTAATTGTACATCAACAGGTGTAGGTCTTTTATAATATCGTAAAGCAGTGATTGGTTTCCATGTTTTACCATATGCTATTCTATTTAGATTATTGGTTGAGGTATCCATAAAAGCAGATTCTCTATTGTCTAGAGTATCATCTATTCTTGGTTCCTCTTCGGAGCATTAGAGTTTCATGCTCAGGAATCTTCAATTTTCCTTTTTCTAATGATTCTGGAATATTGGGTAGAGGTACAGAAATACTAGGTATGGGTGTAGGAATACTTAGTTTTGGAGAAAGGATTCCTTTGACATCTAATTGGGCTAGTTTGGATATTAATTGATCCATTAGTGTTTTGTTATCTTCGCCTATATGAAATTTGGTTTTATTAAGTTCTGGAGGTGGTTTAAACAAAACAGCTTTAGGAATAGGAGGAGTTACTCCCTTAGGTTGAGGAGTGACCAATCTTTCTATTCGTTGGGCTTGTTTTCCTAAGGATTGTATTTATAGGTTGGTATAGTTGTTTTGTTCAATAATATATGGTATTAATTCATGGCTTTTTGTCATATCCTTGGGTACAACCTTATAAGGTGTTGCAATGATTTCATATAGAGATTGTGGTGGTTCACCTTTCACTGGTGGAGTATTTACACCTTTTAGTATAATACCTTTTACAAGAGGATGGGTACTAGAAGTAGTAGTTCGATCTGTACTTATATAAGTTTTTTCTTCAATTGTTTGGATAGTATTGAATTGAGGAATTTGAATGTTATATTGAGCACAAATTTCTTGTAGCCAGATAAAGAATCATTTTGTTTCTCTTTCTTTTTTCAAGAATTTATTATATTTTTTATGGAATAATTCAACTAATCTAGGTTGAAATGCTTTCAGATACCATTCTCGAATTCCTTGGTTTTCTTGAGATAAATAATCATTTTTTAAATATTCAATATCTACTTTTTTCTTCTTTTTTGCTAATTTATATTCTAAATATTCTTCCATGTTTATATCTTCTTCGACTTGTAACGTGAGTATTTGAAAATCTGCTATGTCAGGTTCAGGTGTATAAGTGGGTATGACTACATGATCAGCTGTTCGTTTTACTCCTTGTAGTTGTGAGTCTGAAGATGTTGTAGGTATTGATGGAGAAGGAAGGATTATAACTTCTGGGGTTGTATGACAAGATTTTCTTACTAGTACTAATGGCTTTTTAATCATTTTTCTATCGTTTTCTATATCATCCTGCATTCTGGGTTGTTAAAATTTGATTTCAATATTTCCATCTTGATGTTCTATTATTTGGTTGAGAATATTATTCAATGGTACTTCTTTTGGTTGGTTTGCATTTTGAATTGCCCATGATTGAGGTTGAATAATATCTGACCAAGTAATAGTTTTGGGTATAATAGTGTTTGATTTTTCTATATTAGTTAAAAATAAGGAAGAGATAGTAATCAATGATGTTGAAAAACATATACAAAACTGGAATATTTCTAAAGTACCTATAAAAGATATTTATTAAAAAGAAACATTTAAATTTATATATATATATATATATGAAAAACACTACGCAACGCCTATAGGCGAAAATAAACAGTGATTTCGCCTATCCCCATCACCGTCCAAAGTTCATCGCGCGGCCACGATTGCCCGGTAGTGTTTCATTTTTCAGTTTTTTTCTAAAAGTTGGAATAACCTGAATTTTGGAGCGTGTATTCATAAAAAGTAGGAGAATATTCGAAAATTAAAAAAATATATTTTACATAGAATAAAAAGACCAAAATACCCCTGAAAAATTTTAGGAGTATTTTGGTCAATTTAGTTCTACGGATAATATTTTTTATATTTTTATTAGATGCGTCTAAGTAAGATGTATATATTATCCAAATTTTAGGTCATTCTGATTTATAGGAAAAACAATAAAAATAAAACACTATTAGACAATTGTGACTGCGTGATGAAATTTGGACGGTGATGAGGGTAGGTAAAATCACTATTTATTTTTGCCTAGAGGAGTTGAAAAGAGTTTTCTTTTATATATATATATATATATATATATATATATATATATATATATATATATATATATGGGAAAGTTTTCTATGTGTCCCCTACAACATAAAACTTATATAGTTCCCCTTATCCAACCGTCCATTCTGAATGGAGGGTTAAGATTGCCTCAAACACAATGTCACGTCTCTACACTATTTATTTTTAATTTTTCTATAAACTATTTTGACGCCAAATTTTGAATGTCCAATCCTCTATTAAACTCGCACTCGCGAAAAATATAAAAAAAATGTTTTCAATAAATTAAAATGACCAAAATACCCTTGAAAGCTTCAAGGTGTATTTTGGTCATTATATTTATCGAAAAACTAATTTTAATATTTTTTACAGGTGCGCCCTAATGAGAAGATGGCGCGTACCAAATTTCATATTCATACAATTTGTATAAACAAAACTAAAAATAAAGTACTTTAAGATGTCGGATCTAAGATCAAACGGTGAGTGGCTCTCTTGATCAAAATTGGATGGCTGGATGGTAGGGGAAGCATAAATCTTCTATGATATAGGGGAAGTATATATATATATATATATATATATATATATATATATATATATATATATATATATATATATATATATATATATATATATATATATATATATATATATATATATATATGGAAAAAGCTAACAATTGCTGGCCATCTATAATGAATGGTGCTATAGGTGGAATGGGAACCGTCAGATTTTCATCGTACGGTTCATAATACATGTCACTGTTTTAAATTTAAGTATTTTTCTATAAATTGGATCTTAATGAAATTTTGGATATGTATACTAAAATGTAGGGCGCACAAATAAAAAATATATAAAAATTATTTCTCAGAATATAAAATGATCGAAATTCCCCTGAAAATGATGGGGGTATTTTGATCATTTTAAATTATTGAAAATAATTTTTTTATATTTTTATATGGTACGCAATAGTATTAGGTATATACACTCAAAATTTTATATTAATCAGATTTATATAAAAAAAATATAAAATTAAAATAATGATGTGTATTTTGAACTGCATGATGAAGATCTGACGGCTACCATTTCACCTATATACTATTCATTATAGCTGGCCAGCTGTTGTAAGGTTTACATCTGCTATATCAGGTTCAGATGTATAAGTGGGTATTACTACATGATCAGCTGTACGTTTTACTCCTTATAGTTGTAAGTCTGAAGATGTGGTAGGTATTGATGGAGAAGGAAAGATTATAACCTCTGGGGTTGTATGACAAGATTTTCTTGTAGGAACTAAGGGTTTTTAATTCTTTTTCTGTTTAGTTCTAAATCATCTTGTGATTTATTATTTTGAAATTTTATTTCAATATTTCCATCCTGATGTTCTATTATTTGACTGGGAATATTATTCTTCGAAATTTCTTTTGGTTGGTTTTCATTTTGAATGGACCATGTTTGAGGTAGCATCATATCAGACCAAGTAATAGTTTTTGGAATAATTGTATTAGATTTTTCTATATTGGTTTGAAATAAAATAGTTTGATCTTTCTTAATTGTTTGCATCATAATATTTGGGCAAAAGGTATTCATAACTTTGTAATATATTCGATATACGATAACTAGATTTTGAGATCCAGGAGTCATATTGAATCTATGGGTCTTAAGGTTTATGGTTAAAATATCTAGAATATTTGGATCTGTTAGAGAAATAGAAAAATTTGGAAAACAGTTGAAATAAATGGGTCCACTACAGAGGCTGGATTCAACCATGCCTAGGAGTGAGTCCGAAAACTTATTGTGCCTCATATCTCTTAGGCATACTAGCACTGAGTTGTTTAATCCTAAACTTGTTAAAGGTTTTATGGCTATTTGTATTAATCCAATGTGTAAATACTTATAATTATTTTCTTTATGTTTTTCAATTATTTTTCTTGACAATAGTTGGAAGTCTTCTTGTTTTTGCGTTACTGATAGACTTTCCTCTACTTTTTTAATAGCATATCCAAGTTTAAATTTAAATGTTCCTTTTTGATAAATATCTTTTATAGGTACTTTGAGAATATTCCAGCTTTGCATATGTTTTTCAACATCATTGATTATTATCTCTTCCTTATTTTTAACTCTTAAGGTTTGAGGTTGAGTTACTATGTTACTTTTAAGATTCCTAATTAAATTTGTCATCTGTAGGTTGCAGATAATGATAATCTGGACGACCAAGGGTCCAGCGTGTTCCCTTAAGCGGCTCTTCCTGGCCTTGGCGGGTACTTTGCATAGACGTCTTTCGTCTCTTGCCTTAACTCTCGGACCAACTTTCTTAGATGTAAATTTAGTTAGGTTTCTATAGTAATACTGTAACTTTGACTCTTAAATTTTTCACTGTTGGCTCTGATACCAAAACGCGCCAGGATCTACAGTGAATGCTTTTGACTGATTTTAGAGTAGGTATGTGAATAAGAAACTATTGTACTTTACTATTTCTTGTAAAATACGTTAATAGTTTAAACAGAAGAGTATTATACAGATGAACAGAATAAGAGATATATCGATAACAATCCACTGTGTGTGATTGTGATTTCCTATTTTAATGATAAATACAAGTTTAAATTGCATAATAATCAAACCATCATAACTGTATACATTAATATCTTGGACTGTATACAACAGACATTTATCAAAGCAAATATAGACAAAGTTTATACAGACTTGTTCATGTAATAAAGTTTATACAGACCTTTATACAGAAGGCAAACACAAATGATAAAGACACAAAAACACACTTACAATGTGCAAATACAGTAACTGGAAAAGAGTTTCCAGTGCTGAGGACAGTATGAAGGCAGTGAAGAAAAATTGCAATCGCACATACTTGAAATATAAGAAGAAAGGAGAATATAGAACCTGGGATTTTAGAGTAAAATATGAGACCTGGAGAACATGAGCTATGAGGTCAAGATAACTGTTGCAGTAGAAGGAGCGTAAAGATAAGCAATAAGAAAGAAGGCAGAGTGGCAGAGCAGAGTCTGGGAGAATTGGAGCAGAGTAGAGCAGATGAGAGTAGAGCAGAGCAGAGTAGAGCAGAGCAGAGCAGAGCAGAGAGAGAAGAGAGGAGAAGCTCCTGAACGACTTGCTTCTTTTGAAGTAGAAGACTACCTTTTATAGGCGAAGAGAGGTGCCTTCGTAGCGAAGGTAAGGCAAAGGAAAGGGATAGGAAGGGACATAAAGCAAAGGATAAGAAAAAACAAGAGGAAAAAGAAAAGGAATCTTCTTTTGGTCGGGTGTGAGGACAAAACGCCATCTGGGAATAGTATGTCTTTTGTCGTCACGTGTTGGTGGCTTTGTTTTTTCCTGTGGCTACAGTGTCGGTGGCTTTGTCGTTTCCTGTGGCTACAGCGTCTTGGTTTTCTTTTATGTCAGTGGGAACAGTGACTTATTTGTCTCGTCTGTCGGTGGTTATAGGAGTTTGTCTTCTTATGGAGTGGCTACAGTAAATCTTGTCGGCCTTTTGTCGTCTTATGCATTGGTGAGAATAGTGATTTGTACGGCAAGTATGAGTCTTGTCGGTGGACTATTTGTGGTGATGGTGGTATCATGCAGCATAGTATCAGGGTCTTTGGCTACATTCATCCGGATCATCCTCTTCTTCTTCTTCGGGATCAGTTTCTTCAAGTGGGAAGTATCGATTGGTACGAGCTGGTGATGATTGTACGGTCTCTTATGATGAGACTGGCTTTCTTCCTGCTTCTGCAAAAATCTCCCTCATTTGTTGTTCAAGGGTTTCTTTGGAAGCATTAGGATTTGTTTGCAACAAATTTCGCAAGTATGTGGGAAAATCAAAGGAAGTATTAGCAGTATTATATCCTGTTGGATTGGGATTGTATATAGGTTTTTGTGGAGGAATTCGTTTTAGAACTATGGTTGTGGGGTCCATATTGAAGATGTCCCACCACTTGATGGAAATGGTTTTGTCAAGTCTAGGAATATAAGTATGGTCGGCTGTATTATTCACAGAGATCGAATATTCCCATTTCATGATCCATGGGATTTGATATAATGCAACAAAGTAAAGGTGAGGGTCTGTATGAATATCAATATTGTTAAAGACAGCAAATTGCTCCTGTGCTTTTTGAAACTCAGGAGGTAAAATCTCAGTGGTTGATCCCCAAATTAAAAACCAATTTTTAAACCAACTTGGGAATCTTTCGAAAATTGGTAGCCTAAATTGAATATACCAGCTATGAGCATAATTGGGGTTTTGATAATAAAATATTTTATGCCAAGCTTCTATGTACTCGGCATATTTATAATATTTGTAAGAAAAATCATTATTGTTTAACTTTTTTCCCTGAGTGGGATTGCAACCCACTCCTCATAAGAAAACAACTTCTTAATTTGCATTTTGGAGTATGCAATGCTTCTTGTATTTTGTTGGTAATAATGGACAACAGATATGGACCCTGTTTCTATCAGAATGGCCTCATAGTATTCACGGGTTTTTACTCCATTAGTAGGATTCAAATAATTTATGAGGTATAAGGGAGCAAGTTTAACATGATCCATATTGGTATGGTGATCCTCTATGGTAATATCCATAAGGAAGATCGAGGAATATTAGGCCTTTGGGTCGGCCTTGATTGAGCCGGAGAAAAGGTTGAAGTAGATGTATTAGCTTCTAGATAGGTGATTTGATGAATGGGTGAAATGGAAGGTGAAAGGGTGGCCAAAGGCGGAGTTTCACCTTCAATAGGTATTATTTCCAGCGGGCGTTTCTCATTACTTGAAGAGTTGCCACGAGTGCCCGTAAGAGTAGGTGGATTGGACAAAGTATTATGTTTATTAGCTGCAAAGAGCTGTAGTGCAAGTGATAATGGTGTTTCTTCGTCGTTGGCGTCAGTGTGGCCCCCTTGCAAAAATTCACGGGTTAAAAAATCAGGAAGGGAATTGGCAGAACCGTGAAGGTGTGGTGAAATCAAAAGCAGAAAGAATTGCCTGCCAGAGAGCAAATATTTGTTTAGAAACAAAGTTTTGAACATCTTTTTACAGAATGTCTTTAGCAGCTTTGCAATCAGTACGTATGAAAAAATGTTGATTAAGTATATCACTTTGAAATTTTGTGACACAATGGACAATAGCAAGTAATTCCTTTTTTACCATGGAATAATTTTGTTGGGTTGGATTCCAGGCTTTAAAAGTATACCTGAGTAGTTGTTCATGACCATCCACTTGTTGTTTTAGGATTCCTCCTAAACCCAACTTTGAAGCATCACATTCAATAATTTTGAAAGCAATAGGGTGAGGAAGAGAAAGGCAAGGGAGAGTTTTGACTTTCTTCTTAATTAGTTGATTTGCTTTAGTGGGAATATCTGTCCATGGTGGCGGATTCTTTTTTAATCTATCATGTATAGGTTTAGCATCTATGGCAAGGTCTTGATAAAAATCAATAACATAATTAAGACATCCTAAGAACCTTTAGAGTTCTTTTTTATCTAAAATTTGATCAGGAAATTTGTCAGCAAATTGTATTGATCTATCTATAGGGATAATGATGCCATGATGGATATTATGTCTTAAAAATCTAATAGTTGTTTTGAATAAAGTAATCTTTTTTGCGGATACGACTAATCCAGATAAATGTATTAATATGTTTTATATGTTCATCTATGGATTCAGAAAAGATCAGAACATCATCAATATAGACTATCATAAATTGATAATAAGCATTAAAAACATCATTCATTATTTTCTGAAATTCAGATGGGGCATTTTTCAATCCAAATGGCATTACATTCCATTCATATTGACCAAATGGAACATTGAATGCAGTTTTATATTTATCTTGACTTCATATCAAATTTGGAAAATATACAAGCATTTGCTACTCTATCTAATAAATCTTTTTTTATTAGGGATTGGATATCTTATCCACTGTAACACTTTATTTAATGGTTTATAGTTAATAACTAGTCTAGGAACTCCTCGTTCCTTTTCAGCATTTTTATTGGCATAGAAAGCTGCACAACTCCATGGTGAGGAGCTTGGTCTAATAAGCTTTTTAGTTTGGAGCTCAGAAATTTCTTTTCTACACATTTCTAGTAGGGTAGTATTCATTTGAATTGGTCTTGCTTTTGTAGGGATTTGTCTTTCATCAAATCCTGGTTCATATGGGAGACTAATATTATGTTTTTTTCTTTCCCAAAAGGTAATGGGATGTTCACTACAAATAGAAGTTTCTATCTGTTGTTGAAGTTGTTGAATTTTTTGTAGTATTAATGGATTTTGTAATTGTTCTTCCACATGTTTATATTTAATTTATTGTTTTAAAGTACATAGAAATTTTTCTTTCTTTTGTAATTGGATTTTAACATTATTTATTTCTTTGAGTTTAGGTTTATGGATGAATTCAAAGTGTATGGGTACATCTTGATATATGGATGTGATTCATATATGGTCTATAGATAATGGATATAATAATGTAAGGAATGGGACTCCAAGAATAACTGCTTGGTTGAGTCCTTTTACTATGATAAATGGGGTTTGGATACATTGGTGATTATTGCATACTGAAGCATTAGATAATTTATAGTATATAAAGAGTCTGCTGCTATCGGCAGTATTTAGGATTTGAGTTGTCTTATCAAAATATTTTGTTGGTACTAATCCTTCATTGATACAATTTAGATCAGCACCTAAATCTATTAAGGCTGATGTTTGAAACCTATAGTCTTCTGCCATTATGATAGTTACTTGAACAAACTATTTTTGTATAATAATTTTATCCAAAAGGTTAACTGATGGAGACTGTTAAGTTATCAGAAGTGGTTTATTTTCTGAGGTTTATGGAATATCTCTGGGTGGATCAGGACTGTATGTAGTTACTAGATGATTAAATTCTATTTCATCTGTGTCGGAATTATGATTGGATAGATTTTGTAATTCTAGAATTTTAATTCTATTTTTGAGCTGATAAACTTCTTTCTTGACTTCATTTATCTCTTGTTTTAGGTCTGAGATAGAAGGTTCTTTTTGCTTAGTGAGGTGTTGTTCACTAACTCTTTTCATAATAAAGGCAAAATTATATTCATCTGGTGTTTTACTGATAGGAGGTGTTTTTGCTTTTGTTTTGGCTAGATTTATGAATTTCGTAATAACAGATCTTTTTTCATCTGGATCTGTAATTTTCTCTATGAGATCTAAAATTAAATTATCTTCTTGTGATAAAGTATGAAGATTATGTGAGGGGATAAGACAAGTACAAGTGGATTCTTCCATTGGATGAGACGATTCTGTATCGGTAGAAGAATCTGATGACTCTGTCCAGATGAAATCTTCATCTTGGATGTTTCTTAGTAGCGATTTATCAGAATCTGTAGTTGAAGAAGAGGTATCATATAATTTTGATTTTACTGATTCATCTAATTGTAATGCATCTATTTTCTTTTTTAATTTACATTGGTGTTTATAGTGACCAAGTTTTCCACATTTATAACATACTGGTATTTCCTTCTTATTTTTAGGATTGGGAGAAAATTTCTTTATAAATTTTTGTTTATACTTTTTATTCTTTTTATGTACTTTATCTGGTCTATATTTGTCTTTCTTATATTTTTTCTTTTTCTTATAGAGTTTTTCAGGTTTATTTTTTCTATCTATATGATAACCAAATTATTCACAAAAATCACCAAGTTCTTTACGCTTGGTAATTTGTTGTTTATCTAGTTGTCTTTTAAGCTTAAGATCAGTACATAAAGCTAATCCTCAAGCACATATTTTTGCTGATAATGCTCCAAGTGTATATGCAGAGTATATGATAACTCCATTATGTTTCTTTCTAAGTCTTTCTTTGACTTTTTCTGCAAATAAATAAGGTAGACCAGCAATGAATTTTTCTTTCCAATGGTCTAGTTGACAATTTTCTCGTATTAGTAATATTGAAAAGAATACGAATTTATACCATTTATAATGGGATAGAGTAGGGCATCGTAGGTTTGACAGCAGATCTTCTGATCTTGCTGCTAATACAGCTGTACTCCCTACGAAGTGTGTCACTATCAGGTATGATCTGTGATCTGTCAAGAGGGCTTCTTTCAGGTGCGAACTGCCCTAGTGGTGGGCTCCTTTTCTCCCCCATCAACGTACGTCTTTGGCCTGTCTGATTGGGCTAGAATGAGTTGGAGCATTTCTTATGCTCCGAAGGTCAAATTAGGGGGAGAATAAGATCTCTTCGGTCTGGGGAGAATAAGATCTCTTCGGTCGGGATTCGTGCTGACGACAGATGGTGGCGATGTAGTGCTGCACGATTTCCCGCAGGGTACGAAAGGCGATGCCATCTTCTCGATGCCTATTTTGAAGGCGGTAGATAGCAAGAACTTTGCCATTTTGCACGCTAGGCTGAAGGAAGTAGATAGAATTTCGGTCACAGCCATTGCGATTATGCTAACAGGTCTTCGCCTTCGGTCGACGGTTGTGCTCCAAGTGGTACTCGTTGTTCTTGCTGTCATGCATCCCCTGTGGCAATGTCAAGCAGCTAGGAAGGACCATGCAATTCAAAGGTCGGTTTTTTATCCATTGACTGTGAACTTGATGGCATTGGTGGTAGTAGATGACGAGGTCGAGCCTATTGCAATGGTGTAAGAGGAGGTGATGGGAGTGTCCCCAATGGCTTTAATAGAGGATGGACTATCGGTGCAGATGGAGCAACAAGCGATGGTAGCAATATTGGAAGATGAAGTGGCTAACCCTTGTCTGTAGTTCGTGAAGATCGGCCATTACACTGTCTAAGGTGTTGACTTGTGAAGCAATTGTGGTTGCTCCTGAATTGTTGTCCTAGAGTGCTCACGATGTGGCGACCGGTGGTTCGTTGGCAAATAAGAATCGACCTCAGAGTGATCAAGTGGAGGCCAATGTGGGCTCCCTATTGCTCGATAGCGGGATAGATTTTGACTTTCCAATAGGGTTAAGGAAATTGTTGACAAACTCAGGGCTGAGAAATCGAGAGTCGTTGATGCTAAGAATAAGAAAACTGAATTGGAGAAGCACGGTGGTGTCACTAAGGAGAGGACTCCCGCTAAGGATGTGGCAAATAAGAAAAAGTGAGGCAACAACCCTATGAAGGATCCGATCGTCTGCTCGACTGATGGCTCGTGGACATCGTCCTGGTGGTGTGGCTGGTATTGTTATTCGAGACGAATAGGTGATTGAAGTCCCTTCTTCTCCATCTTCTTTCGAGGATGCTTTTGATGAGACCATAGAGGAGGCTTCGATGATGGAAGAGGTCTTTTTTGGGTCCAAGGAGGATGGTTCAGGTTCTTCCCTTCCTTAGTTTTCTTAATGCTTTTGCTTTCTTGGAATGTAAGAAGTTTGGGTGGCCTCTGATGGAAAAACGATGTTAAGTTTTTGGTTAAGAAGTATAAACCTACTGCTCTTATTTTGCAAGAAACCAAACTTCCTAGCCCCACTCTTTCTAGGGTGAGGGAAGTCTGGGGTCTTGGAGTAGTAGATTTTGTGGATATCGATTCAGTAGGTCGGTCTGGTGGTATCTGGATTTGTGGGACCCTTCTGTCCTACTCTCTTTTTGTGTCGTTAAAAAAGACTTCTTTTTGCTAGTGGGTTTTGTGGGTCGTGTAGCTGATTTTCAATGGGGTCTTATGAACCTCTATAGTCCCCATTTCGTTGCCCAAAAAGAGAGTTTTATTTTGGATATGTCTGAAGTTATTTCTCAGTTTGATTTTCCAATCTGTATTGGGGGGAATTTAATTTTATTAGATGGCTGGAAGTTCTTCTGGATGGGGGGGGGGGGGGGGGGTACAACGGTCATGCGTCTCTTCAATATGTTCATAGAATCCCATGCTCTCATAGATTTACCTATTGCAGGTGTAAATTTCACTTGAACTAATGAGAGTATTTCTAATCTCTTTATGTCTAAGATTGACAGGTTTCTTGTTTCTGTTGAGTGGTCTGAAACCTTTTCTTTAGCCTCTGTGAAAGGCCTCCCTAGACTTTCATCTGATCATACTCCTATCCTGTTAACCTCTAAGCTTTGTTCAGGGGGCACAAAACCTTTCAGATTCGAAATTGGGTAGTTACAGGAGAAGGATGTTCTTGACCTTATCAAGAGTACCTGGGAGAATTCTATTTTTGGTGGCACTCTTAACTTCCAAATCCATAAGAAGTTGTTGAATATTAAACATAAACTTATGGATTGGAAAAGAGATAAGTGTTATTCTGTTAAAAGGAAAGTGGAAGAAGTGTTGGGAGCTATTGAGGAGGCTGATAAAGTTATACAGCAGTCTGGGGAGTGGTCTGAAGAGACGGCTGGTGTGAGAAGTGCCAAATTGAATGAGTTGCAGAAGCTAAGAAGAGTGGAAGAGGTGTACTAGAAATAGAGGTCAAGGGTGAAGTGGCTGAAGGAGGGTGGTATGAACACTAGAGGCGTCATTCTATGGGAAATCTGTAAAGAGAGAAATATGAGAGGTTTTTAGGAGAAATGTCTGCCTTTTGGAAAAATCTTAGAGAGAGTTTTGCACTTAATTTAGAGAGAGTTTTGCACTTAATTTAGAGAGAGTTTTGCCTTTGTGCTTTATCTATAAGTTCAGTCTTTGAGAGGTGATTATTGTTGTGGTAAAATGGATTTAGGACCACAGCATAGTAATAAAAAGACTCAAGACAATTAGGAGACCAGGAGTTCTTTGAGGTCTGCATGGTCTATATGCACAACTGAGCATTGAGGAGTGGTCTAGGCAGGTGCCTAGAGTTGCTGCCTGCACCAACGCCGTATTCTCCTGGAATGCCTCCATGCTTAAGCTCATGTGTCCATTTGGGGGCTTTTGACTACAGAGAGTCATTGCTTGTCTTGAGATGACTTGTAGCCTTGTAGACTGATATTGCCTCCAAGAGCAACTTTGGCATTCTTACAACTGTATATTTGAGAAAATGCTGGACTTCATGTGGCAGCTGGCTTTTGCTTTGGGCATGGATGTGGCTGCTTGGTTGTACTTGTTCTCTATCATCATAAATAATGTTTTTTCACCATATAACTGTTGTTATACATCAACTGTAACTTTTAATTCTCTGTGGAAATATATATTTAACTGGTTTTTAAGGTTTTTATTTCTTTTTGTCTAACCTAATTTTACAACCCAACAAGAAAGATCAAAATTGTTATGAGCATTAACAATGTTTGAACTTATTGAATGGCATGTCTTGTGTATAGTTAAAGTTTGATTTTGGTTGCATTGAAAGTTGTGTATATGCATGTGACCTGCTGGATGATTGTTTGGAAATACCTCATGAAGGGCTATTGACCAATTGAAACACATCTAGTATTATGTAAGAAGTGTTTTTTTTTTAGTATGTTAACCTTTATTATTTAAGAAGTGTTAAATGTGCAGTTTTTTATGTACCAATCAGAAATAACACACAAAGTGCTAAATGTGTAGTTTTTTATGTACCAACCAGTCTCGCCCTCATGGTCCTCGAACCAGTCTCTCCCTCATGGAACAGATCAACAATATAAGAAGATAAAGATTAAGCTCTGCTATGCACCTTTGAGCTAAAAGGACAGGGCAGGGAGGAAGACTGTGGGTGATCTCAAGAAAGATAAGACATGCCAATTCAAGATAGCAGCTCAACCTTACAACCCCAACAACTCAACAACCGCTGTCTCTTGGCTCATAGAGAGAGATATTCCTACTGCTACTTATTTCATTAGAACTTATGCCTTAGATTCTCAAGACAACGAATTGGCCCATGGCCAAACCACTAATCTCTTTGAAATTCAAGCTCGGGGGCTGGTGAACAAGCAAGAAGGGTTGTCTTGATGTTCTTAGAGCAGCTTTCCCACCTTTCTGGTCTAAAAAAATCAACAAAGCAGAACGAAACAATGAGATGGTGGCTCGAATATCTAACATATGGAGAACAAGCTGAGATGGAAGTGCTGATACAACACTTTGAGCCTCATTTGCAAAATTGGAGAACAAGCTACCATCGAAAAGGGTGGTATCTTTGAGGTGTTTGACCTCCTTGTATCTTTCCAGTGGTTTGTAAATGATTGTAATTGGTCATTGTTTAATTAATGGTAATCCAATGGTTTGTAAATTATTGTAATTGGTCGTTGTTGAATTAATTGTAATCTTTTGTGAATGAAATTCTCTGGTTTTTGGTATTATTCAGTTTTTGGTTTTTTTTTTCTTGAGACACATATAAACAGAGAGAGAGAGAGAGAGAGAGAGAGAGAGAGAGAGAGAGAGAGAGAGAGAGAGAGAGAGAGAGAGAGAGAGATAGATCTGGTCATCAGCTACAATGAAACACACATAATCTTTTGTGAATGAAATTCTCAAGTTCTTTTTTCTGCACGCCCTCTGGTGTATTCACATAAAGAGGTCCTTTACATGCCCCCATAAAGCGGTCCTTTTCATATCGCATAAAGAGGTCCTTTACATGCCCCCATAAAGCGGTCCTTTACATGCCCATAAAATTACATGCATATTGAATATTCACATAACCCCCTAATACTTCTACAAAAAGGGGTATTTACATATCTCCAAAAATCAAAAAATTACTCTAGTCCTTTACTTTTTCCACAAATTAGTCAAAAAATTAGTCAACTCGGCTCGAGGTCCTCAGTAGCTCTACATCCCACGCACCCTCATGGGGCAGTTACATTTGTCATGTCCACTCTTATTGCAAACTTTACACTTCCTTCTAATGGGTGACCCTTCCTGCGACTGCTTTTTTTGCGTAGAAGCTTTTGGCCCTTTGTCCCATGAAGGTTTTATCCTTTTAGTCCTTGGTTGTCCAACTGCTTGTGCATATGGTGGACCCAAATACTGCCACATATTTCATCTTCAGCGGCATGGCAATGAGTGGAGGCTGACGGTGCTTGAGTATTTGACAAAGACTCCCTTGTTGCATTGACCTCCTCAACTAACTTGGAGAAACCCAACTTCACTTTTTCAAATAGATCATCATTTTCTAATGCTGACTTTACAATTGTTCTCACAAGATCATAAAGCTCATGACGTCGAATGAAACTCGGAAATTTAGATATAGTCGAACTACTAACACCACATTTATCTTTGACACCCTTCTTTGCATCCACTCTCCAACGGCTCAAAATGTAGTTAGATGGGATCTTCAATACATTCATCGTGTTGAACACTTTGAGCATATGTGAACAAGGGATCCCAATACGCTCAAAGAACTGATATGTGCATGTACACTTCTTCCCTGATTCAATGAATGCAACCATCAGAGAGATTGGCACATCGCCAATGTCTTCCACCTTATATTTGGCGAATTCATCATTGCCTTCTATTAATTTGCTAAGGCAATTTGAAGACCTTATATCCTCTTCTTGGAACTTTCTAAATACTTTTTGAGTGTATGTCTTTGCTGCATGCTCCTTGATAAGGAAGGTTTTCTTTAGAACAGGTGTAGATATAAGATCTTTACTATCTTTCTCTTTTTCTTTGATGAACTTTTTGTTTTGCAACTTTTCAATAGCATTCATGAATTTTTGTAAACCTGTACCAGAAGTGACGTACATCTTTAAATAACGATTAAACCCTTCACTTCGTTGTGTGGTTTTCATGCCGACTGTGAACCTATTAGCTATGTATGCATCAACTATTGAGTGCCACAACCATATAGCCACTTGAGCCAACTTTCCTCTTGAAGATCATATTTCTGAATCATAGTCAACCAATCAGCCTCAAACTGCTCAACTGTGTAGGCTGCAATACACTTCTTAAATACCTCTAAGAATAATGGGTGCTCACGCTCAACATGGCTTAGATGTGTTTTAAACTTTCCTATGATATGCCACTTGCAATAATGATGATTAGTATTCGGAAAAACTGTCTTGACTGCAGCCGTTATGGCTAAAGCTTGACCAGTGATAATTGTACCTGGTTGACGGCCTCCCATTGCCTCTAGTCAGTTTTCAAATAACCAAATGAAGGTTTCTGTAGTCTCATTGAATATGAGATCACATACGAGGAAAATTGTGTTAGCGTGATGATTAACTCCAAGGATTGGGCCAAAGGCCATACTGTATTCATTTGTTTGGTATATGGTGTCAAAGGTTACCACGTCATTAAAAAATTGGTATGACGATCTACACTTTGAATCAACCGATAAAACACCAAACGACCTCCCCATCTCATCAAGTCGAACTCTATAAAAGAAATTAGGGTCCAATTCATTCTTCGTATGCAACCAATTCATAACAACATTACCCTCTTTCCCTTTCAGTTGTTTTTTTTTTCTAGTTATGTGATTCTCAAGGTCTTTCGCAATTAAAGTGACATTTTCTGCCCTACCAACCTCTTCAACAAGGTAATTCATCATAACCCTAGACTTAGCCATAGAAGACTCCATTGTGTCAATCACCCTTTTCACTGTGTTTGATATCTTTCGGTGAGAGCGAATGAATCTAGTAATATTGGGTGTTGTGAGAATGTGATTATGCTCTTTTACAACCTTCGCAATAACGCATCTATTATTTTCATTCTTCTTAATGCAGATCTTTGCTTGACATCCATATTTTGTGTGGGGGCGAGCATTTTCACTACCATCATACATCTCACTACGAAAACCTTGCCTACAGTATTCTAAAATCCGACTAATTCTTCCACCATGTTTCCATATGGTCCTTTCCTTTCTTATACCAAACTCTACCAATTTTACGTATTTATTATAATAATCATAAGATTCATCTTCGTTAGTAAATGCCATTCCTATTGCCAGTTCGATACTTGCACACTTGCTAGGGCTGCTTCAACATCTATAAGTAATGGATCTCCTTCTCCATTTATTGCAACTATGTCCTCATCAGATGGAAAATCATGACAAGCTTCGTCCACTATAGCCTGCGCACCACACTCATTTCCATTTTTTGAATTAGTAATGTTGAGGGAAGAGGAACGAGATGCTGATGGTGAGGCATCCATGACACAAGCATAGTATAACTGTTCAACCTCCTCTGTTAGCGCTGGTATAGTAATGGGCTGTGTCAGGATCTGATCCTTCGATCGGAAGCTACTCTCTCCAATGTCCCCAAGTACATCATCCTTCGCATTGTTCTCCTGCGGTTCCTCTAATGGAATTGGATAATACTTTCATATGGAGCCAAATGCCTCAAGAGGTCTGTGCTACGGTGGATGTCCTCCCACTACATTATAACACCAAATGTTAATTGGCAAAAATAACACAATAATGAATACTAAAGCAATTTAGAGAAAACAAAGACTACTACTTATCTATCCGATTAATTATAACAGAGAAAACAAAGACTACTGCTTATCTATCCCATACCAGAGATTTTCGTCCCTTTCTTTGTTCTCCAAGGATCTGCAAACCAGAAATGCAGGCTCGTATGAAATGGCGCTTGTTTTCACTACTCTCAAGCAAAAGACATGTCCAAGAGATAGATTCAATTGCCGATTGCAATCACTTATCATATTTTTTTTTTGTACTGCAAGACCCCGGATGACAAGAACAACCTCCAATACTTGAGACAAAAGCTCATCTAGCATAAACCTATTTGCACCATTAATAGTAAGTAAGCAACATAAAACCCCAAGATTTCATTTCAAACTCCAACTCCGGAACCTAGAGCTGAAGCTGAAATTAGATTTCAGTCTATTAAGAATTTAAGTTGAACGAATAATCAAAGGGCGACTACATAATCTCTTTAGATTCTTGGCTGAACTTCACCCAAATCCTAAATTCAAATGCATGAAAATTCACCATTGTCATAAAAAAGATGAGAAAACCAAGTTCATATCTTGGTTCAATTATGGCCAATACGGCTAAAACTGGTGAATGGCTGACAATCATATGCTTGCCATCAGCTGCATTAACATTTCAGCATCTTGAAAAACAATTTAGAAGTCTATCAGCTGAAAACACTCAAGAACCCCTCCCTGCATTTTGATGAAAAATGCCCAAATCACTTCCTTCAGTCTCACTAGCCAGTTGGACATGAACCCACTTCCCTAAAAGAGAACAAATAAAATACATGGAGGCGACTAAAGAAATTAAATGAATATGACCAAAAAATTCCATTTCTCAAATTCAAATTCCCAACAAAAAAACTCACAAAACAGGGAAATGAATACTGAACCCATATTTATATAAAAAATAAAAGAAAAAGTTGCATTGTGAAACAAAGAATAGAAGCATAACATAAAATCAAATAATTGTATTAAAATTTCAATTGAAAGTCAGGAATTATTTTTTCTTTTCGGGCATTCAACCGTATTCATTACAACTTCTTCAAGTTATAGATTCAACTGTATTCGTTGCATTACCGATCAAAAGACCTGTAAAAGATGAGAGAAATGAAAAAACAGATTCACCCAAAATAAATCATGTTATCCATTAATCCTTCCAAATACCATTGTAAAAATGTAACTGCCCTCCAATTTCATATAAAAAATGGTTATTTAAATCATGAGATTCCAAATTAAATGTTTCTAAATCAAACCCATGAAATATTATTTGGTAACATCTAGAATATGCTATGAGGCCATAAAAAAATGAGAAAGAAAACCTAGTTTGAAAAACAAAAGAAGAAATGCTAAAAGAAACTCAATTATTAAATTTTCCAATCTTCTGCAAGTTCACGACGCATACGGATTCATAGAAAAAACCAAAACCCACATCATAATTATCTGGATATTCATCACATACCCCAAAAATTAACTGAACAAAAACTGATATTCCCCTGAAATTTTCTTGCATGAATAAAACGAATGAAAAAAGAAAAAAATTCTAATTTACCACAAGAAAGACATGATTGACTGGGAGTTCTTCAGTAGCTAAGAGGTAGCACGCATTTTGGTACATCCTCCTTCTTGTGATTTGGCTTTCCCTCTCTTCACTAAAACCTCCATGAAGAAGCTTTCTTCTCTCTAAAGCGTCTAGGAAGTTCGCAGAGAGAATGTGGGGCAGCAACACAAAGAAAGTGAGGGGACCTTCGCAGAGCAGTAGAGAGGGCGACAGGAGGGAAGGGACCTTCGCAGAGCAGTAGAGAGGGCGAGCGAGAGAGAAGGGAGGTTAGCAGAGCAGGGGACGATAGCAGGTGAAATATGGAAGGTTTGAAGCTTTTGAGCCTTCGCGCGCTGGGTTTTGTTCGCACATCTGAACCGTTCGCAGGTGAAATATTCGATTTAATTTGATGTAATTTGAACGAATGGTCGATGGTAATGTGGCGATATTACTGTTACTTTTTCACCTAAAGGCGTTCGAAAGTGTTTTTTTCATATATATATATATATATATATATTCTAAACTTCACAACCTTTCAAATTGCAAAGGCTCAAGATGGTGAGAGTTGTGAATGGCGGATTTATTAATTTTGTAGTTTATTGTTTAAAAAAAGTTACTTTTGTAGAGCAATTTTTTAAATATTACTACAAAATAAAGGGTAACTTTGCCATCTCCATAAGGGGTAAAATTGAAATTTTAACTGAAGGACAAAGGCACTCTACAAATAAAATTTCAGGATATTAACTTCTAAAATACTATTTTTCTTTTTAAAAATTTCAAATTCACCCTTGCTTAATGGTAAAGTTACTTATTTAAATAATTTTTTAATAAAAAAGTAACGATTATTTTGATAAATACACCCATAACAACCCCTTCTAACTTGAACCCTTGTATTTTGAGGGGTTGTTAATTCTAGACAAATCCATATATATATATATATATATATATATATATAAGTAATGATCATGTGAGTCCTTGCCACACCCCAACGGCATTGGACCTCTCAAGATCACCGTTAAACCTCTATTCCCAATCTTGAGATATGGAATAGGTTCACCAGCTAACCCACTCAAAATCGAGTTACCGGTGACAATAAAGTAACCACACCCATCTCTTTTCCAAACTCTTCTAATGGCTCTCTCTTTCTCTCTCTCTCTCTCTCTATAATCAAGAACCTCCCTCTCTCTAAAGCCCAGGCATGCTCCCATCTCTCTCTCTCTCCATAGGAGGCGTTGGCAGAGAGATGGAAAACGACCACCACTCTTTGAAACCTGGGCACATAGAAAGTTATTCTAGGGCAAAAAATCCCCAATCTTCAAATGAAAACTTGCAAAGTTCAATGGAATCCATAACTTTCAAAGAAAGTATTAATCACTAACTATCCAATCTTTGATATGAGCTCCATTTCTGTAACTGATATGGAGAGAAACGAGAGGGAGTAAAAGAAGATACAGAGAGTAAGAGTTGCAAATGTCAATGAGTAAGAGTGTAAAATAAATTAAGGGGTAGTCTTTGGGGAGAAGATCCACATTGATATATTTGAGTATTTCTCTCGCTTTTTAAGGGGAAAGAGATAAGATTTGATATAGAGAAGAGTAATCATGTTCATATTTCTTTGATCTAGATAAAGGGGAGAGATTGGAGGGATTCAAACAAGTCTCCTCTATTTTCCCTTCAAAGGTCATAGCTTATCATGTGAGATTTTGGGAGGATCTACAAAACACATAGGTAAAGTGATTGGATAGAAGAGGTGATGGGAGAGGAGAAAATGAAAGAGGCTATGGGAGAGAAGAGAGAAGAAAGTGGTAGTTAGAGAGAGAAGGTACTTGCTAGATGAAAATATGTGCCTCGTTTTAGATAAAAAATCTCCATCCAACTTGATTTTAAAGAGAAAAATCCTTTTTAGAGAGAAAATTCGTTTCAGCACTCCTTTGCCCTAATTTTAGAGAGATAAAAAGCCTTTCAATACTCCTGTGCCCCAATCCTGGTTGGAGAAAAACCACCCTTGGAACTAGATTTTAAAGACAGAAAAAGCCTTTCAATGATTAGATTTTAAACAGAAAAGGCTTTCAAATCTCTTGTGCCCCATCCTGGTTGGAGAAAAACCACCATTGGAACCAGACTTTAGAAAATGCTCATATTTTAGAGACAAAAAAAGGGCCTTTCAATGCATCTGTGCTTGTCTTTAGAAAGGTGGACTCCTTTTCTATTCTCATGCCTGTGATTCTTAGAGGGAAAGACTTCAAAGATTCATGCCATTTTTGACTTGAGAGAGAGAGAGAGAGAGAGAGTTTCAATTAGCGTATTTTAGAGATAGAAATAAGATGAGATATTCAATTAGCATATTCAATTATTTCTTGCTCTTTGGTCTTCAAAATGTCACCTTCGGGCTAAGTGGTTTTATGGTTAGCTATGTATAATCGATTACCGAATTCATCAATATTTCAGCAACGAGGTATACACATGGCTACTATTTCCCCTTTTTGTAGAAACAATGATGAATATCTATGTCACCTTTTGTTTCACTATCCTTTCTCACTAGTTGTTTGGCGATCTTTAACTTGGCGATGTGGCAAGAGATTTGTGCCTGATAGTACGGTTCTAGATATTCTTCGCTAGTGGTTAGCCTTCAAATTCAAATCACATGGGTTACTTGACATTTGGACGGCTATTTTTTTCACAACAATATGCTATTTGTGGGAGGAGCGGAATAGCCTACTTTATAGATCTAACCCTTTAAGGAAGGAGCAGGTCGTATTACTACACATGTCAAGGCTCTAGCAAAAGTTAAAAAATAGGCATTCCATTTGTCAGACGAGGCGGTTATTGAAAACTTAAAGATCAACTAGATCCAGCAAAAGTCAAAATCCTCAGTCCCAGTTGCATGATCATTTCCTGAGGTTCAATGTTATAAGTTGAATATTGATAGTGCGTCATTGCATAATCTTGGTTTTGCAGGAGGGGGTGGGGTCATAAGAGACAGCAATGGTGGATTTGTGACAGCATTCGCTAAACACTTTGGAGTTACATCTAATAATTATGCAGAATTCCAGGTTCTTGAGGAAGGTATTCTCTTAGTTATGCAGATGGGTTGCTTCCTGATACAGATAGAAAGTGATTTATCTTTGCTAGTAGATGCTATTCAGGATAGTTGTAGTTCCTCATGGAAATTACGAACAATAGTTGATAACTGTCGTTCAAGGCTCTCGGCACATATGTGGACTATTGCTCAAGTTTTTTGCGAGGCGAATATAGTAGCAGATGCTCTAGCTAAGAAACCATCAGCTTGTGCAGGTGCAACAATTTGGCACATATGCGGACTATTGCTCAGGTTTTTTGCCAGGTGAATATGGTAGCTGATGCTTTAGCTAAGAAAGCGTCAGCTTGTGCAAGTGCAACAATTTGGCGCCGTCGTTCGCTAGACTTTCTTTCTCTTTTATTATTACATGACGTGGCGCAACTGCCCTATTATAAGGTTGTAAAATAATGTGTTCTTCTTTTTCCTACTAATGAAAAAACCGGATAGGGTACCTTCTCCCCCACTGACTTACCTAAAAAAATAAGAGAGGGCTAGAGTTTTAATAGAGGAGAGGCATTCACTTGCCCTTCTTGACAGGTCAGCCGGTACCACTTGATCTTGTGTTGAGACTTGAGATTTGATTCAACGGCCTAGATTAGGGGTCCCATACTGTTAAGTGTGGCAGAGTCTCACAAGGTCATTTCCCAACATAGATATATATATATATATATATATATATATATATATATATAGGAAGTGGATTCTGTATACCCACTAGCTGACCGCTAAAGTAAATACCAATGGCTCAGATTGAATCTAGGCCGATCTGACGGTCACGATCTCTTTTCATGTTTTAATTTTAAGTTTTTTTTTCTATATATCCAAATTACTTGAAATTTTAGGTGTATATTCTTCTCATAAAGGCGCACCTAATAAAAAAATAAAAAAAATAATCTGTAAAACAAATTGACCAAAATACCCCCGAAAATTTATAGGGGCATTTTGGTCATTCTTTTTCATGTAAAATATTTTTTTATATTTTTCAAAGATTCATCTATTTTTTATGTATATACGTTCCAAATTTTAAATTAATCTGATTTGTAAAAAAAAAAAATTAAATTCAAACACTACCAGATATTTGGGATCGTCAGATCGGCCCAAATTGAATATGGGCCGTTGGCATTTACGGTAGCAATACACCCTTGGGCTAACAGGATCCTTTTCCATATATATATATATATATATATATATATATATATATATATATATATATATATGGGCCGATCTGACGATCCCAAATATCCGGTAGTGTTTGAATTTTAATTTTTTTTCTACAAATCAGATTGATCTAAAATTTAGAGAATGTGTACATAAAAAATAGGTGAATCTTCAAACATTATAAAAAAAATATTTCACAGGAAAAATATTGACCAAAATACCCCTATAAATTTTTGGGGGTATTTTTGTCAATTTGTTTTATGAATATATATATATATATATAAACTTTATTTTCTTTTAAATTTTTCATTACTAGAAACCTAATATTTATACATGCAATCTAAACTATTTTTTCTTTTTTAGAGATTAATTTGTTGTTTCTTCCATCCCAATATCATCAAAAATTTCATTTTGTAAGGTAATTTGTTTATTAATTTTTATTTTTCTTCTTTTGGCATTCGTAAGAGACATTGCTTGGAAAGTTAAATATTAGGTAAAAGAGAACTATCCTTTATTCATTTTTTTTACTACCAAATATTTTTAAATTTTTATTATTTTAATACTTTTAAAAATTATTAGAAACTAATTTCTAGAAATTTTAAATACAAAATTTTCCTTCCAATTTTTACTTTCAGAAAAGTAAAAATTTATTCCAAAAAATCCTTTTTATATTTTTTCAAGAACTATCATCATTAATTTCTCTTTTGTAAATAAAAATTAGAATTTCATTAAAAAAAATTTGTGCATTTTCATGATTGTTAAGGGCCAGTTTAGATGTACCTAAAATTGAAATATTTTTGGATTGCAATCCAAAAATCTTGTGAAAGTGACTTTGACCGTTTGGACAACTGCATGTTTTTGTAAGAATTTTAGATTGCAAGAAAAAAAAATCCCATCTCAACCCAAAAACTGCTTGAGTAGTGTTTCTCACGCCTCTCTCTCTTTAAGTAGTGTTTCTCACGCCTCTCTCTCTCTAACCCTCATGCTCTACCCTCTCGTCCTTGCTTTTCCCTTCTCTCCTTCTACTATCTCTCATGCGCAAGAAGAAAACTCAAAGTTGTGCTCTCTCTTTCTCTCTCTCTTTCAAAAGCTCTGCAAACATGGAGCTATGCTCTCTCTCGTTCAAAACCCAAAGCTCTGCTGCATAGAAACTCTCTTCTCTCTCTAGTTCAAAACCCAGAGCTCTGCTGCGAAGAAATTCTCTGCTACTGTCAAGAACACCTCTCTCGCCCAAGATCAAGCCCTCTCTCTCTCGCTTAAAGCTCACAAGGCATCAAGGTAGTTGTAGAGCCAAAACAGGCACGCCATTTTTCTGGTTTTCTCAATGTCTTCCTCTCTAGGGAAGCTTAGGGCTTTTTCATTAGCGAATCTGTATTCTGCAGTCTCTCTCTGTTTCTCTAGGGAAGCTCTTCTATATTGTTTCCCTCCAGAGAGCTCTGATTTTTGCCTCCATCTTTCTAATATTGAGAAGGAATGCATGCGTGGAGGGTTAGTAACCATGCGAGGAAAAAGGCGGCAATTCAATAGGGCGGAAATGGGAGCCATGGCCATGACCTCCACCCAATTAGACATTTCAGCCCTAGTCCCTAATCTTGCACTCAAAACTGCCATTTACAACTGGTGTGATGAATGGGGCTTGAAGAATCCTAATACCCCTGATACCAAAACAGGAGGTGGTGTAATATATTCATAAATACTGAGATTTCCCTATCTTTGGAGGCCAAAAAAATATACATTATTATTTATTACAGAGTTGCAGGCTGAGTGGTTTTATACACAAACCATAGAAGAGCAGTTCAAAGTAAAAAAGGGGCCCAAATACCCTTCAAAAAACAACCCAAAAACACACAACACAGACAAAATGAAAGATGAAAGACAACAACAGATCATACACAGAGAGTTTCATAGGGAATTAGAAACCAATGGCCCTTATTTAGAGAGAGAAAGAGAGAATCACCACCGAAAACACTTGAGGAAGGCTTGGGACGAAGAAAATCATGAGAAGAGCTCTCTGGATACTTGTCTATCTTTTGCCCTCACCCTTTCTCTCTCATCAGAACCCAAGCCAAATACCGGACACTACAACTAGGGCAATCCCCTCTCTGTCGGTACTAGCCTAGTAGCTGTCTAATGGGGTTTGTCAATCAATGAAATTAAAAATCCAAACAATTTACCAACATAAAAAACTTTTTACCTTACCTTTTGTAATTGCTTTGATTATGTTGGATTGATTTCTTGGCAAGGTGTTGGATATAATTGATTTGCATTATTACCATCACGCTTCATTCCATGTTGTGGGCATGTATTTGAGATATATCGATTAAAAATACTAAAAAGCACATAATAAAACTTCCAAAAATCATGGAATGAGACCCATGCATGCATACTATACTTAGGGCTCGTTTGGATCTTAGGGTAAACAAAACTATGTTTTGGAACATAACTTAGTTGTGCAAACTTTGGTTATGCTGAAACTCTTTGGATAGCTTGTAGAATACCGAGGTTATGCAAATCCCTCGTTTGCGTCATCTATTTGAGTAACTTGGGTTTACCCTATTTAGGACACATTTGGTAGGTATGAAACATTTTCGTGCAAAATATTTTAATGTGAAAATTACGTTACACATATTTGGTATGCAACAATACATTTAAAAAAAAAATCCCATTATAATTTTTTTTTTCGAATTTTAGAGAGAGAAACTACTTACAAATTTTTAGAGAGAGAAACTCTCAACAGTTTTAGAGATAAAACTGTCTAAAACTTTAAATTTGATATAGTTTCTCTACAAATATTTTGAGATAGTCTCTCTTTAAAAATTTGAAATTTCATATAGTTGAAAATTTCTCTCTCTAATATTTTTGAGATAGTTGTTATCTCAAAAAATTTTCAGGTAGTTTCTCTTTCTAAAATTTGATATAGTTTCTCTCAATAACTTTTAAGATACTTTCTCCCTCTAAAACTTAAAATTTGAGAAAGTTTCTCTCTCTAATTTTTTTAGGTAATTTCTCTCTCTAAAACTTGACATACTTTCACTCTCTAAAGTTTTAAGATACTTTCTCTCTAAGACTTGAAATTTGATATAATTTCTATCTCTAAAATTTTTGAGATAATTCTTTCTCTAAAAAGTTTCAAGTTCTTTCTCTCTCTAAATTTTGATGTAGTTTCTATCTCTAAAACTTAAAATTTGAGATAGTTGCTCCCTCTAAAATTTTTAAGATAGTTACTCCCTAAAAATAATTTAGGTAGTTTCTCTCTCTAAAATTTGATATAGTTTCTCGTCCTAGAATTTTAAGGTACTTCATCTCTCTAAAGCTTAAAATTTGAGATAATTTCCCTTTAAAATTTTGATTTCTCTCTCTAAAAACTTAGGTATTTTATCTTTCTAAAGTTTTAAGATATTTTCTTTTTCTAAAACTTGAAATTTAAGAGTTTCTCTCTTTAAAAATTTTGACATAGTTTCTCTCCCTAAAATTTTTAAGATTGTCTCTCTCTAAAATTTGATATAGTTTATATCTCGAAAATTTTATGATACTATCTCTTTAAAAGTTGAAATTTTGAGATACTTTCTCTCACTAAAAGTTTTTAGATATTCTCTCTCTAAAACATTTAGGTAGTTCCTCTCTCTAAAATTTGATAGAGTTTCACTCTAAAATTTTTTACAATACTTTCTCTCTAAAACTTCAAATTTGAGATAGTTTCTTTCTCGAAAAAAATGTTAGGTAATTTCTCTCTAAAATTTGAGGTAGTTTCTCTCTCTAAAGTTTTAATATTTGTTTTACCTCTAAAACTTGAAATTTGAGATAGTTTCCCTATCTAAAAATTTCGAGTTGTTTCTCTCTAAAATTTGATTTGCTTTCTCTCTCTTAAATTTTTGAGATACTTTCTCTATCTAAAACTTAAAATTTGAGATACTTACTCTATCTAAAAATTTTGAGATAGTTTCTTTCTAAAGATTTTCAAGTAATTTTTATCTCTAAAATTTGATTAGTTGCTCTCTCTAACGTTTTAAGATACCTTCTCTCTCTAAAAATTCAAATTTGATATAGTTTTGCTTTCTAAAATTCTTGAAATAGTTTCTCTCTAAAAAATTCAAGTAGTTTCTCTCTCTAGAATTTGATATATTTTATCTCTCTAAAATTTTAAGATACTTTGTTCATCTTAAATTTATAATTTGATATAATTTATCTCTGTAAACTTTTTGAGAAGGGTTCTCTCTCTAAATATTTTAGATAATTTGATATAGTTCTGGTTTCTAGAATTCTTGAAATAGTTTTTCTTAAAAAATGCAGGTAGTTTCTCTCTTTAGAATTTGATATATTTTATCTTTCTAAAATTTTAATATACTTTGTTCATCTTAAATTTATAATTTGATAATTTCTCTCTCTAAAAATTTTTAGGATTCTCTCTCTAAATATTTTAGGTAATTTGATATAGTTCTGCTTTCTAAAATTCTTGAAGTAGTTTCTCTCTAAAAAATTCAGGTAGTTTCTCTCTCTAGAATTTTATATATTTTATCTCTCTTTAATTTAAGATACTTTGTTCATCTTAAATTTATAATTTGATATAATTTCTCTCTCTAATGTTTTTTGAAAAGGTTTCTCTCTCTAAATATTTTAGGTCATTTTCGAGAAGGGCTCTCTCTCTAAATATTTTGTGGACAGACAGATGAGGAATGAAGAAGATGGTTGCTACTGAAGGTGCCCTGGGGGAAGGGTTGGGAACGTCTTCCTTCCCCATGGTGCGGGTTGAGAGATCAGAGTGGGAACAACTTAATATTAAGTTGGACTTCTTTGTGTCAGGTTCCTTTTATCCACCTATTTCTGACTTTTTCGGCCTCTTTGACTGGGCACAGAGAGAATCTTCCTTATGGACCTAATGTTAAGGTCATTGGGTTGAACAAAGTCGTCTTTAAACTTCGTTCCAAGGAGAAGGTGAGTAGAGCTCTCCAAAATTGATTTTGCAGAATCAGTGGGAGTTTACTTTCGTTAGACTTATGGAAGTCTGCTGATCATGGCCCCTTTACTCAGAAAGAGTGTATCTGGATACGTCTTTGCGATATCCCACTGTACGCTTGGAACCTGGCCATCATTAAAAGGATTGTGGGTGGTTTAGGGGCCTACTCGAGCATGGATTGAGATTCGTTTTTTAATCCAGTCTGTAATGCGGCGCGAGTTAAAATCTTGAAAGCTAAAGGCTTCCATGTCCCAGAGAAAGTTTGTTTGGCCATTGGCGATGACTTTTTCGAAATTCTAGTTCTTTGTGAGACTAATTCAAGGTGGGCACAAGATTCTGGTAAGGCATTTGGTGTTCGACCCTTGAAGGACAGTCAGATGCCGGAGAAGGTGAAGTCGCCTGTCAATGATTTCTTTTAGAAAGGTTTCAGCCGAAGAGACATTTCCGACGGTATTCATGAAATTTTAATTTTCAAAAACCCGTAACTCCTAAAATTTCAAAAAGATGGATTCCTGTGGGAAGGTTTTCGGATTTTACAATGGGCTTTTCAAATTCAATTCGTAACCCCGAAGAGTTGATTAAGGGAGGTAATAACGGCATGAAGATAAACAAGGAAGTATGTAGTTCAGATGCTGTTATGGAAGTTTCAAAGGATTGGATTTTGGATGATATTTCTCGGGAACATTTCGGCGAGCTCAAGTGAAGGTTGTTGGTGATCGTGCAGGCTCACCGAATTTGCCGAATAAGGTTGGTGAGAAAGGTGATCTTTTTGGTTGCAAGGTCTGGTCCCGAGATCTTCTTGCATGGGGAAAGGTTCACTTGTCAACATTTATCTTGTGGGAAAGATATCCCCACACAGGTGGCAACCTTCTCCTTTGCTGTTACATGTGAGCATGCGGTGCTTTTAGAAGCGAAAAAGGAAAGTAGATACCTGGCCTCTTCCTCTCCGACGGTTTCACTGGTGTGCCTTTGCACACCAGAAAGAAGTGGGTCAAGCCTGGTGCCTCCTGCTCGTTCTTATCATCTTCAATTCTAATATGCATCCTCTTCTTTCCCAACTGGTAGCAGCAAAGAGTCAGGCGAAGAAAAGCTACTCACGATTCGATCCTCTGCTGATCGACCCTGACTATTGTGGTTGTTGATTCAGAGGAGCCACAATTATTTCTAAAGGTTGAAGCTATTGTTGTTTAGCCTTTAGAGTTGCCCTTGGTGGTTTCCCCTACGGCTCTACCCCTGTATGTTAATCTTCCTCCCGCAGACAAGGCCCCTCTAACCATGCAAGGACCCATTGATGACTCACCTCTAGTGGAAAAAATGATGTCGGACATGGAAATGGAGGAGGTCCCGATTGCTGTGGTAATGGAGGAGATTAGAAAGCATCGAAAAGCTAAGTCTACGGTGGATGATAAGGTGGAGCAGCTTGTTTCTGGCGGATAATCAAAGAAAGGCTTGGATAGTAGCCCGGCAGACAAAGCATCGGTTTCGGCTAAGAAGAAGAAGGTCTTTCAAAGAGGCGTGTGGTCCTCGACGCGATTGGAGGCACGTGGTATCCCTAAAGGAGGCTTCTTGGCTGTTGCGATTGCCTTTCGCGACCTAGTGGTGGTAGACATCGACTCGTCCTCTTCGTCATCCTCAGCAGATGAAGAGTTATTTGAGTCTATGATGCTGGAAGATGCGTACTTTGGTGGTGGTCCTTTTGGACCAGATTCTTCTTCTTTTCCCTTTTCTTCTTTTTAATGAATATTTTGTCATGGAATGTTAGGGGGTTAGGTGACTTCAGGAGGAAAAGAGACATTTTGTTTTTTGTTACTAAGTACGAACCTGTTGTTTTGGCTTTATAGGAGACCAAACTTCATTGTCCTACTCTTTCTGAGGTTAGGGAAGTTTGGGGCTTAGGGGCGGTCCGTTTTTGAGGGATTGACGTTGTTGGTAACTCTCGTGGGATTTGGATCCTTTGGGATCCTTTGGTTGTTAATAATTTTGAGTCTGTTATAAAAAACTATTTCTTACTTTTGGGTTTCATGGGTCCTATTTCGGGTTTTTCATGAGGTTTTATGAATGTTTATGGGTCATATGTCTCTTCTTTGAAAGTTGGTTTTATTAGTGATATGAATGATGTCATTCATTTTGTTTCTTATATGGTGGTAATTGGTGGGGATTTTAATCTTATTAGGTAGCCTAATGAATGTTTAGCAGGCTACCCAATAAACACTTTTATGAGAAGGTTTAACAGTCTTATTGAAGATAATGCCTTTTTAGATCCTCCTATTATTGGCTTTAAATTTACTTGGTCCAATAATATTGTAGGTAATCTTACTATGTCCAAATTGGATAGGTTGTTTATAGCTGTGGACTGGGTGGAGGTTTTCCCTATTGTTTTTGTAAAATCTTTGGTGCGATTATCCTCTGATCACCTACCTATTTTACTAAATA
The DNA here is from genome assembly GCF_054954075.1 of Amborella trichopoda. NCBI lineage: Eukaryota > Viridiplantae > Streptophyta > Magnoliopsida > Amborellales > Amborellaceae > Amborella > Amborella trichopoda. Next base: position 34,131,687 of record NC_142344.1, read on the forward strand.
CAGGGAGCCTCAGAGGTGGACCAAACCTTTTTAGATTTGAGGTGAGCTGGCTGGAGGATAAGGAGGTGGTCGACCTTAATAAAATGACCTGGTTAATACTGAGGTTGTAGGTACCATGGATTTTCACCTTCACAAAAATTGTTGAATGTTAAACATAAACTGATTCGTGGAAGAAAGATAACAAGGTTGACGTAAAGGTTAAGATAGATGGGATTCTAGCTGAGATTGAGTTGTTAGACCTTAACACTCAAGTGAATGGAATTCTAACTGAGCAATCGGTGATTGAGCATAGTGTGAAACTTAAGGAGTTATAGGAGTTACAGAGATTTGAGGAATTTTATTAGAAACAAAGATCTAAAATAACTGGCTGAAGGAAAGAGATCTCAACACTAAGTATTTCGATGCAATTGCCAATGCTAGAAGAAAACAAAATGATATTTTGGGCCTGACCATTCCACGGATTGATTCTGAGGATAGTGATGCTATGGAAGTGGGTATTATTCATCATTTCAAGGCTACCTTTACTAAGGAGGTGACTTTGACCCCAAATTTTGCTAATGTTCCTTTTAAGATGCTGGATGTGGAGCGTAAAAGTTTTTTGGAGAGGGATATCACCATCGAGGAATTTAAAAATGTTGTTTTTGCAATGCCAGAAGATAAGGCGCCAGGTTCGGATAGCTTCCCGTTACTTTTCTTTCATAAATTTTACAATCTTATTAGGGAGGAATTGTTGATGTTCGTGAGAGAGTTTATCAAAGGCCATATTTTTAAGGGTATTAATTCAACCTTTCTTACATTGATTCTTAAAAAATAGCATGCTTATCGATTTGCTTACGAGTGTTTATAAAATTATTGCTAAAGTTTCAAAGGTGTCCTTCCATTCCTCATCTCAACCTCACAATCTGCTTTTATTCAAGACCGCCAAATTACTGATATTGTTTTGATGGCGCAATAATGTATTCATTCTCATGTGTTGAGTAAGAAGGCGGTTGTTTTGTTGAAATTAAACATGGAAAAGGCGTCTGATACGGTGGAGTTGGGGGTGTGGTTAGAGATTACGAAGTTGATAGGTTTTGGAGTTAGATGGAAGAGTTGGATTTATAACTATCTTTCTTCTGCCTATATCTCTGTGCTTTTCAAAGGTAGCCCTATTGGTTTTTTCAATGCTTCTAGAGGACTTCGTCAAGGTGATCCACTCTCTCCCTTCTTATTTACCATTTAAGCTGAGTGTTTTAGCTTGATATTGACTAGGGTTGAGAGTGTAGGAGCCTTTAGGGGTTTCAAAATTACAAATTTTGTATTATTGTCTCTCATTTACAATATGCTGATGATACGCTTATTTTTTGTGATGCGGAGGCAGTGTAGTTGGGAAATATCATTAGATTTTTGAAAATTTGCGAAGTTACTCTAGGGATTAAAGTTAATTTACATAAGTCATTCTTGGTAGGCATAAATTGTGCAAGGTCGGTGATGAATAACCTACCATTTATAATGGAGTGTAAAGTGGGTTCTTTCCCCATCATCTATCTTGGTCTACCTATTTCAGATTCTAAATTCTTCTTATGTACCAGATGTATGCGATCCAAATTCCAGCCTCGATAGGGTAAAGAATTGAGAAGATGATGAGATATTTCCTATGGGGTTCGTGTGGTGAGAGTAGGAAATTCCATTTGTTAAAGTGGGATAGAGTCTGCACCCTAGTGCGAAGGTGGTTTGGGTATCCGGAATGTCAGAAAGTTTAACCAAGCTTTGATGTGCAAATGGTGATGGCGAAGTGTCATTTTGAAGGATCATCTTTGGTATCAAGTCTTGGTTTCTAAATATGGGATGGATAGTTATGATTTGTGGCTTGGTGGTGCTAGAGGTAAGGAGACGTCTTATATGTGGCGGGCTATTTCCAACTGCAAGCCAATGATCTTTGGTTACTTTAGATGGAATGTTAGAAGTGGTAGGCCGGTTCTGTTTTGGCATCACAAATGGATTGGAGATTTTCCCCTTAAATATGTTTTCCCATACCTATTCCGTATGGTATCTAACCCAAATCTTTTGATTTGTGACTCTGTGGAAAGGAGAGGCCAGTTGTTTTCATGGAACATATCTATCATATACATGCGTTTAAATAAATTTTTTTTGTCTCAATGGTATTCACTGATGGAACTCTTGGATAAAGTGCATATCTCACAAGATGCAGAAGATGTCTTAGTATGAGAGATTGAAAGTGATGGCATGTTCTCTGTTAAATCCTGATATAACTTGTTTTCCATGATCGGTGGAGATGGTACTGCCCTAATATTGTACAAATTTGGAAATGGCCAATTCCCCATAAAGTCCAAGTCTTTATTTGGCTGACTGCGCAAGATAAAATCTTGACTATTGATAATCTTCTGAAAAGGGGCAAGATTTTGCCAAACATTTGTTTGCTATGTAAACAAGATGGGGAATCAGTTGCCTATCTTTTGATTCATTGCCCTTTTACTTTAAGAATTTGGCATTGATCGATGAGCATGGTAGGAGTTTCCTTGGTGCTGCCTCAGAGTGTGGTTGGAATTGTTTTTCAATTTACTCTCCCCTTTCTGCCTAAAGTTGGATACGTGATTTGGAAGATTGCAAAATGAATGATCCTTTGGGAAGTGTGGAAGGAGAGAAATAGGATAAACTTTGAGGGGATGGCTTTGCCGTTTGACAAGGCTGCCCATTTAATAAAACTATTTATCTGGTATTGCCTCTCAGTGTCCAAAGAGGGTTGGGGGATTTCAAAGGTAGATGTTTTGGTCAACCTCTCTAACCTATTTTCTCTTGGTGTGAGTAGATGTCGGCCTTAGGGGTTGTGGTTTGCTCCGCCTATGGGCTGTCTCAAGATAAATTTTGATGGAAGTTCTCTAAGGCATCCTGGCCCAGCTGGTAATGATGGTGTTATACGTGATTGTTTTAGAAGTCTTATTTTATCTTATGCGAGACCGATTGGTATTGCTACGGCTAATTTCGTGGAATTAAGTGCCTTGCTTAGGGGTGCGAAAATTTTCATTGAGAGGAATTTGGGTACTAGATGTCTGATTGAAGGAGACTCTTTGAATGTCATTAGATGCTGCAAGAAGGAGCAGAAGGTGCCGTGGGAACTTCGGTCTTTATGGTTACAGGCTATTGATGCAACTGCGTTTGTATCAGTTTCTTTCTCCCATATCTATCGTGAAGCTAACGGCGCTGCTGATGCCATAGCCAAGGGTGGTGTTTCTCTTACTTCTTTTACTATTTCATATGATGTAATTTCCTTTTAGTTTATCAATAAAATGCATGAAATTTGGACAAAAAATATATATTTTAAGTAGTTTCTCTCTCTAAAATATAATATAGTTTTTTTTCTAAAATTTTAAGATATTTTATCTTTTTGAAGCTTGAAATTTGATGTAGTTTCTCTCTTTAAAAATTTGAGATAGTTTCTTTCTCTAAAATGTGATATAGTTTCTCTTTTAAAAAAATTTAAGATACTTTCTATCTCTAAAACTTAAAATTTGAGGTGGTTTCTCTCTCTAATTTGTGAGGATATTTTGGTATAATTAATTGTGTTTAATAAAGTGGGCAGCTCTGGTGTATTCCCTCTTCCATGCTTACACAAAACAATGTTTTGTATAATCCAGTTTTTTTCTTAGTTTTGAATACCCATGTTTTGGCCATCTTTTTTTACTACAGAAAATACGGTTATGTATCCAAAAAGTTGCCAAACATGTTTTTATACAAGATACCTTGGGTATACAAAACATGTTTTTGGGTACCTTAGGATCCAAACGACCCCTTAATTCTTTTGATCATTGTGCATAGGATGCTTAGTTCTCATGAAATTATTTGTTATCTTTTTTAGAATATTTAATAAAAAAAACCCTTAATTTTTTTTAGGATACAAACGACCCCTTAAATTATTATTTTTTCTCTCTTTGTCAAAAAATAAATAAAATAATTAAATGTCTTTTGTCATGGTAAAAAAAATATTAAGGATTTTTATTATTATAAATACTCTCTATTGCATATTTTCATTATTATTTATGAAATCACTTATCCAACTAGTTATATATTAAGCAAGATGAGGTCCCCCCTTATTATTTTGTCATGTGTCTTTTTAAATTCCAAATTTTCTCTCATGATGTAAGTTATACCATGTTGATCCTTTCACTCCTTAAATATCTCCCGCTCAATTAATGTGCATCACCCCTCTCGTACATCCACGTCTCTCTTTCCATTTCTTTCCCCCAAAGATGGGGATTCACGTATTTATTTCAGAAGTCTCTCTCCCTGAAGTGAGATACACATATCTATAAAGATAATTAATCATTAATTCAACATAATACAATAAAATATATAACCAAAAAAAAAAGAAAAAAAGAGCAAAGACTCATGTTACAATTACTAGTTAGATTACGTGCGTTGTATGTAAGAATGAAATATGAAAATATATAAAATATTTTTTTGATAATTTAAAAGTCTTTAGTACACTAGAAAAATTAATCGTGAATCTTGATAAATTTTAAACTTTACACTATATAATATAGATTTATTAAAAAATTCCTAAAAGATACAAAGTTGAATTTCTACTTCGTGGTAAAGACAAAAAATTATTTTCTTACTTTCTAAAATTTATAATAATAGTAAAAATTCATTATGGTTAATTAGGGATCATCATTATCATCATTTTAGCTTTTTTTCAATTAATTGGGGTTGGCTTAATTATGGATACATAATAATTCATAAAATTATATTTAAATTTTTGAAATGATGATATGTAAAGTAAAAAAAACGTCAAAATATTTGCCATAAATATAGAAAACCACTATTTTGTCACTCCAAAAAGTTTATTCATATTTAAAAGGGAAAAAAATAGTAAAGCTCTAACTCTGTAAGATATTACTTTGTTTTAATGCTCTTAATGATTGTCCTTGGCAATTTTTGTGGTTTTGATAATATTTAATACGGTTTTCTAATAAAGGATCATTTTTCAAAAAACTTACATGTAATATGATTTTCATCATTTTTTTAAAAAAAATTAGTTGCATATCCAATAAGATTTTAAATGTGGAGAGAGAGAGACACCAAGTTGGGAGAGAGAAAAACCAAGTTAAAAGACGAAGGGAGAGTGACCACATAAAAAGAGAGAGAGAGAGAAAGGCTAGGGTAACTAAAAAAAAGAGAGAAAGGCTATGTTGTAAATGTGAAGAGAGATATGCCAATAAAAGAGGAACTTGTATATATATCTAATGTGGGATTATCCCAAAAAATTTGCATTCATATCTAATAGGGTTTTAAATATGAAGAGAGAGATAGGCCATAAAAATTTACATGTATATCAAATGTGGTTTTAAATATGGAAAGAGGGTGTGAGGACAAAAAAAGAGGTGTTTACATACGTATCTGATAAATAAAAAATTGAAAATAAATTTAAAAAAAAGACACTTGTCAACAAAATAAGCAAGGTTGGATGATGGGAGATGTTTTGTCTCTAGTGTGTTTCATTTCTATTTATAATTTCATATCATATATTGATTAAAATAAGAAAAAGAAACATACTAATTTCTCTCCCTAGCCTGTTTTTAAGGTTCATATATTAGGGCATATATTAAGGTATTGAATATTTCATGGATTTTTTACTCGGAGAAAAGTTTTGGAATTTAAAAAGAAAAAAATTCAGAAAATAATCTTCCAACAAAGGAATATTATATAATAATATATAATATAATATTACTCATAATACAAATATAAGTTAATAAAATATATAGAATAATTTTTATTATATAATGTTATATATATTATATATTATTATTATTATTATTATTATTATATATATAATATTTATTATATTATATATATTATAATATTATATATTATTTATATCTTAAAATTCAACTACGAAATGAGGTGGTAATCATCAGATCGGCTCAAATTCAATTTGGGCCATTGGCGTTTACTGTAGCAGTCAGCCTGTCACCGTATGGAATCCATTCCTATATATATATATATATATAAATATAAGATTATGTAATAAGCAAATTACTAACACAATTTTTTTTTAGATAATATTCCTACCTTTGAGATAAAAATATAAAATATTATAATTACTAATAAGTTTTTTATCAAACATAATCCATTATACAATGATTAGAATCTCTGATTCCGTAAGGAATCTCTGATTCCATTACTAATATGTAATTCAGTACCTATAGAAAGCTTGCATAAAGTGTTCCTACAAAATGTTCATCATATTGAGAGAAAATGGTTGAGAGAGGTGTGAGCGGCCTCTCCCATCATATTGAGATAGAGAGAGAGTATGCATTGTCTATTATTATTATTATTATTTATTTGTGTTGGATATCATTTAGAGTTTTTCTTTTTTTGTTGATTTATCTATTCTCATAAATATTTTTATTTGTTTGCTATTGTACAGGTCAATGATGCTATAAATATATCTAAAGGACTATAAAAATATGTCAAATTTTTTGTTTATTTATTTCATATTTTTTATAAGTTTAAAATCATGCATGTTGTTATTATATAATTTTTTAAGAATGAATCTTGAAATTCTTATTTTTTACATTAACTTCTCATTCTTTTAATTTTTCCTCCTAAATCATCATCTTGTTTTGTTATTATATTGAATATGAAATTGAAATTTTTGACAAAAGTTCTATGCCTGAAAAATAGATTATAGCCAATTTTTACAAAGTTATATGCCTGAAAAATAGATCTTGATTATGAAATTTTTTGTCAAAAATAAATAAATAAAGATTATGACCAATTTTCACATTTATTATTATTATTATTATTATTATTATTATTATTATTATTATTATTATTATTATTATTATTATTATTATTATTATTATTATTATTATTATTATTATTATTATGAATTTTTAGATATTTAAAAATATTCTATTGATATGACGAGATGAAAAAGGTATCCATGTTTATCATTTATTTTTCTTAAATGCCTTTAATAGTTTTTACTATTATTAATTAATCACAACGAATTTTGACTATTATTATAAATTTTAGAATGTCAGAAAATAACATTTTGTCTTGACAACAAAGTAGAAAATGATTATGACGTTTCTGTCAAAAAAAAAAAAGAAGAAAGATTATGACCAATTTTCATATTGATTATTATGAATTTTTAGATAAATAAAAAATACTCTATTAATATGACGAGATGAACAAGGTATCCATCTTTTATTATTTATTTTTCTTAACTACATTTAATTTTTTTACTATTATTAATTAATCATAACAAATTTTTACTATTATTATAAATTTTAGAATATTAGAAAATAATGTTTTGTCTTTACCACGAAGTAGAAATTCAACTTTGTGTCTTTGAAGAATTTTTTAATAAATCTATATTTTATAGTGTGAAGTTTAAATTTTTCAAGATTAATGATTAATTTTTATACTTTTACTAAAGATTTTTAAGTTATCAAATTTTTATATATATTTTCATATTTCATTCTTACGTGCAACACGCATAATCCAACTAATAATTAAATTGCCATAAGTCTATATGACGAAAATTTGGATGATCGGGTTAGAAGGAGATGATATAGATGTCTTCCATTTTCTTGAAATTATATATGACGAAAATAGTGTTTTTGTCTCTTACATATCTTTTCTCAATTTTGAGGAACTTCAGATATTTTTAGAAAACCAAATTTGTGAGAGAGAGAGAGAGAGAGAGAGAGCAATTCTATACCTAATCACATAATTTCATAATTTCTGAGATAGACTAATTTTTAAAAAAAAATTAGATGATGAAAATAGTGTTAGAAGGAGATGAGCTAGATTAAGAGAAATTCAAAGAAAGGATCTAAATGGGTGATATTGTAAATATTTTTTTTAAATAATATCTTTCTAAGGAAATAAACCCACAGACACCATATTGTCTAAGATATCTCTTCGTTGCTTTTATTTTATTTTCCAAGTAAAAAGTCCACGAGATATTTGATACTCTAATATATGAACCGTAAAAACAAGTTAGGGAGAGAAAACATCTCTCATCACCCAACCTTGCTTATTTTGTTGACAAGTGTCTATTTTTTTCAATATTATTATATTTATGAGATGCATGTAAACACCTCTTTTCCTCTCACTCTCTCTCTCCATATTTAAAACTGTATCCGATATACATACAAATTTTTTATGGCCGAACTCTTTTTATGTTTATCTATGTCTTCTCTTTCTCTCTTCTATGTTTCTCTCTGTTTTTGTTCGCTGTCCTCTGTCCAACCTTGCCATCGTTCCTATGCCGATGATCCTATTCTCTCTCTTCCCAAAAAAATTACCCAACATGCTCTCTTTCTCTCTCTTCTCTTTCTCTCTCTACCCTCGTTCCCTTCATCTATGGCTCCATCCACTCTCCTCCTACGAGCAAAACCCAAGATGGAGCCACCCACCATGCTATATTTCTCTCTCCTCTCTATAACCTCTTCGTTCACAGTAAACATATTGCATCGAATCCATAAAAGGCTCTTGTTGAGGTCAAAATTCATTGCCCTGGTTATTGTTGCTCTTCGGAACCGCGACTTCTGCTTATCAAGTCGAAGGAGAAGCACATGAAGATTGTAAAGGATATATGTTGGGTTTATGTGGCCTTTAAAGGCATTGTGAGAGCTTGTATGAGCATTTTATATAGCGAAAAATAAACTCAGTGGGAGTGTAGTCCTGTTGTGGACCATACTAGGCAAATGAGAGTTGCTGATGCTCGGACTAAGCTCGACGTGCTAGGCAGCCGAGGTTAGAAAAACTCAAGATACCTAGGCATAGGGATCTACCGAGAATGTTTAGTAGGTTAGCCCTTGATGAGGTCGGAGTATACTGAGAAGAGAGCTGAGAGACCGTGTGGCCCTTGCATATGATAAATAGCCTCTATAGACAGAGCTAAAACATCATTGTTATATCATCACACGGCATGTACATAGATAGCTCTTTTGAGATTTGCCAATGAGGGTGAAGCGTGTACATGTGCGAAAGATTACCCCTATGCACCATAGAGTCATGGTTGCATCATGGTCTGAAGGACCATAATTTTTTTGTCTCTCGGAGAGAACTTAAAATCCTTTAATCGTGATTGTGTCCCCTAGTCTATTGATTGACTTTGATGGTTATGAGCCCTTGCAGTGGACTGTCGGTCATGGAAACTGCTAGGTCAGTTTGAGAAAGCTAGGTGGATCGTGATCCGCAGTTGAAGGTGGAGTAGTCCCTGTATATTGATAAATTTCTAGATCTAACGGATCTAATTCCCATCAAAATTAATTAGTTTTAATTAATTTTATGATATATAATTTTTAGAATGTTTACTTGAATTTTTTTTTAATCTTATGATATTTTATTTTTGTCATTTGGATTTATAAATTAAGATAAATTAATTTTTCATTGTTTTAAATAAAATTAAAAATTAAAAAATTCTAAATACAAAACGAAATATTTTTTAAAATTATATGGGACCCTTCATAAATATGGGGGCCCAATTTATAACATGTTTGATTGGGTGGGGCCCACGTGTGGCCACCAAAGGGTGGCATGCCCCACCCATAGGGATTAACTTATTTTTCAAGAAAATAAAGATTTGATATACTAAATTAAAAAGTAAGATATATATTTTATTTTAAAGAATTGATGGGAATAGATCTAGAAAATAGATGAAGAGGTTTTAGCTCATCTATTTGAATCTTAATGGTGCATCAAAAAAATTGATGACTGAAATCTCTCACCCCACAAGTCTTATTAGATCAACGGTCAAGATTTGGCCTTACAAATTGAGGCAAACCCCTAGGCATAGAAAATATATATAAAGAAGCTCTCCCACTTCATAAAATCTTCACCTATTCTCTCTTATCTCTCTAATTATCTCTCTCTCAAAGATCTCTCTATAAGTGGCACGCCCCACCTAGGGCTTCAAGATTTCTCTCAACTTTTTTTAATGGGGGCACTTCAAGGTCTCTCCTAACTTTTTCTAACGATGCACACTCCAACCAAAATATCTCTCTCTCTCTCACGTTTCTAATTGGCACACCCAAGCTAAGGTTAGCTTGTAGGCGGTTTGATTTTTTAGGCTTGAGCTAAAGATCAAACCAAATGTTTGAGCAAGACTAAGGAATTAGGACCCTAGGTAAAGCATTAAGGCTTTAAGTAGTTGGATTTAGATCAAGATTCATATGCCATTAAGAGGGTTTTTTCTTAAATAGGAGAATCAAGAGACCGAATATAGATCACGAGCACCATCAGAAGGAGGAGATTCAATATGGGGTGTACTAAGCTTGGTTGAAGTAATCTCCGGCAATTTTACTTCTTTAAATCTTTATTTGTGATTTGATCTTCTCTTCCCATAAATCAATGAGTTAAGGTTTTGAATTATATTCAATAGTGGTAGCAAGTGAGAAACATGTTTTTTTTCTTTTATTTATTTATTTCAAGTGTTATTTGTGTTGGCACGTATGGGTAACCATGGGGCCCTCAAATATTTATCTCATTATCTTAAAGTCTATGTTTATCACTAAAATAGGGAGGCTTCTTAAAGAGAGAAAGTGTCATTATCTAACGGGTAAAAAATAATCACCCACATCCCAGGATTACAAGCCACGATTCTTAGAGTTTTAAAGAGAAAGCTGAGAACGACCTCCCCCATCCTCTATAACTAAGTCTTTTCAAGGCCATGCAGAGGTACACACACAAAGAAGCCTGAGTTCTCATTGTTCTGAAAACCCTTCACTATGCGATCCTCAGTCTCACGACACTGACCCTAATCTTGGGAATTTAAGGATCCATCTCTTCCCTCATAATCCAACATTGGTATCAGAGCCAAGTTGTGGAAGCATGGTGGGCTCATAACCTACTGTCCCAAGTTCTATCTTTCGTTTTTATTGGTGTTTTATATTTTATTTTCCTGCTTTTAATTTACAGTAACTTTGATATTGTGCTTTTCCATTCACGTATATCTTGTTGTAAATTTTTTCTAACATTAGATTTAATAGTTTGAATTTTTTTTTTTTTGAACTCCATTCTCCTTTGCTCTTTCATGATCCTTTCTTCTGTTGAGTTTTTTTTTTTTAAAACCCAATAGGTGAATATGTTTCTCAAAGAAACATTATTCTCTCTTAAAGATATTCTCCGCTCTGTGAGATATTCTCTGCTTATCTTTTTTCTTTTAAGATATTCTCTGCTTATCCCTTTTTAAGATGTTCTCTCCTTATCCTATTTTATCTCTCAAATATTCTCTGATTATCGCTTTTAAGAAATCATCAGTATTGAATGGAGAAAGAAAAACTTTGAACCAATTCAAAACTCTATTATCTTCTCTCTAAATAAAGATAAAAAAAAAAAAATCTTTTTTCTTCAATTTTTGGGTTCGGTTGTTGAAACCGTGTTTTTTTCTTGCCTTCATTATTTACTCTTTCTCTCCAATTAAGTGAATATCAGTGAAATTCACTGAAATTTCAGTGACCTTCGTTGTTTGATTTTGAATACCTCCATATCACAACCTCACGAATTCACGAATTTTTGTGAAACTCATTGCAAGATGTAAAAAGCAGAATGCAACTAAAAGTTCGTCAGTAGTCTAGAATTTATCCAATCAGCCGTGCAGAATTTCGTTGTTGTTTTTTATTCGCCTTTTATTTTAGAGAGAAAGATAGAGCTATTGCTGAAATTTTAGAGAGTCAAAACTCATGATATTTTTAGAGAGAGATACAGAATTGTTGTTGTACTTTTAGAGAAAGACAAAGAGACACATAACTGCTGAAAAGCAGTTGGCTTGCATCTTTCTTTCTTCCATACTATGTTGCTGAAAATTAGTGCATACTTTTTTATTGGATTATTAAAAAAAAAAAAATGTTATGTACACAACAACTATTCAAGTAAAGGTTGTAATATCAATTACATGCATTTTTTTGTGGCTTATAATTTAGGGATTTTCTGCATATTTTATTTGCATAATAATTATCATTGCATTGTATAATTATTATATGCTTTGATCTTTTTTTTTAAGTAAGTAAATTTCATGATCTTGATTTTGTGAATTCAATGTTTATGATTTATATTATGCCATATTTTTGTTGAAAAATATTAAATATTATTCTAGACTCTCTCTCTAGAGCTAAAACATATATTTATGAAAATTATTCTTATGCAAGATTTGACAAAAAATAGTTGTTGCCTTACTTTATAAATTTTTTGTTGCTTCACAGCAGTGCGAACATAAACTGATCAAGAAATTTTTTTTTTGAGGTTGCAGCTCATTGAGAGTCGACAAACCTATTGATTTAACTAGCAGACAACCTTTTTTAAAAAATTTAAAATGACATCTAGGCTAGTCATGTCAGAACTGTCAAAACGTGAAAAATCCAATGGAACCAATATTTTCTACGTGGAAAAGAAAAATTGGATATATTATCTTTCAAGATAGAGTAGATTATGTCCTAGATACAGAACCACCAGTTTTAGAGCCTAATGCCAATGGTTAAGCCAAAAGGCGACTTGAGAAATGGTTAAAAGATGATAAAATAGCTAGGACTACTATGTTAAGCTTTATAGTAGATGATTTAATTAGAGTATTTGAGGATCACACCACAGCTCAAAGTATGATGGGTGCCCTATCTGAAAAGTACGGGACCACTTCTGAGACCCATGTTGAATTGTTGTTAGAAAAACACAATTCTTGTAGACTGAAAGAAACGGACTCAGTGACTGAGCATTTTAATATCGAGTATGTTAATAAAATGACAGTGCTCGCAAATGACCTTGCTGCAGCTAGGAATCTAATCCTCAATCGCAAGGAAGTGTCTATTGTCCTTAACAATCTCCCTCCATCTTCAGAGTCTGTTGTAATTACATTGAACTATTCTGTACAAGGGATATCATGTTAAATCTTCCCATGCATCTCAGTGTTGAAGCTAAGACAAGAATGAGGAAGAAGTCAAATGAGCTCCACTTTGTCCAAAGTTCCTCTTCTCAGATCTCAAGAAACCTTTCAATAATCAGAAAAATAATAAGTATAACAGAAAGGAGAGAAATTTTAAAAATCAAAAGAATAAGGTTAAGAAGACCTGTTTTACTTGTAAGGAAATTGAGCACATCAAGTTTAATTGTCCAAAGCTGCAAAATAAAAATAGGAACTAGAATAATAACCCTGTTCGAAATAATCAAAATAAAAGAAAGGACTTGATATGTGTAGTCCTAGAATCAATAGTTGCTGACCATAACCTGAGACATTGGTGGGTCGACTTAGCCTCCACTAAACATGTCTCGAGGACCAAGGATGGATTCACATAATTAAAAGAGATTGCAGCCGATAACCAGCAGATTTACATGGGAAATGACACTTACTGTGATGTACTAGGTGTCGGTACTTTTAAGTTGTGTTTACCAGGAGGAACAAATCTCTTATTGACTGATATATTGTATGCGCCCAATATAAGGCGCAATTTGATTTCTGTCCCTAGGCTAGACGACAAGGGTTATAAAATAAGGTTCAAGTCTGGTCGGGTCACTATTGGGAAGCATTCTATAGTATTGATGTATGGTACTAAAGTTGACAATTTGTACCGATTAAATATTAATGAAAGTTCATCTTTTTCTGGTTATTTTGATGCCTCTTTTGATGCTTTTGCTTGTATAGATGATTCATATTTATGACACTTAAGATTAGGACATATCAATAAAGATAAAATGAATCAATTGATTAAAAGAGGCTTACTCCCAAATTTAGGAGAAATTGTGTTCAAAACATGCGAGCCATGTATTTCTAGTAAATTAATTAAGAAGCATTTCTTTAAAAAGAAAGGTCTAGTGAACTACTTAGTATTGTTCACTCTGATATATGTGGGCCATTAAATGTAAAAACAGATAAGAGGTATGGAATATTTCATAAAAATTATAGATGATTATTCACGATATGGATATGTATACCTAATTAGTAAAAAATAAGATACTTTAGAAACATTTAAAGGATATAAAGCTGAGGTAAAAAATAAATTAGGTAGACATATTAAAATTCTTCAAACAGATAGAGGAGGTGAATATTGCTTCACCTTGTGTACCAAATTTTGTAAATAGCATGATATATTTCTCCAAACAACCATGCCATATACACCACAACAAATGGTGTAACTAAAAAGAGAAATAAAACTCTAATGGACATGGTTAGGTCCATGATGAGCTATTCAAATTTATTAGTCCATTTTTTAGGTGAGGCTCTCAACACTGCAATGTATATTATTAATCGTATGACTTAACCCCAAATGAATTATGAACAGGACCTTACTATCTTGAAAGTTTAAGGTTTTTGGGCACATGTGCTAATACCACCACAAAATAGAGATAACTTACAAAGTAAAACTATAAAATTCTCTTTTATATGCTATTCAGAAAATTCTGAGGGCTATAGATTCTATAACCATAATACTAGATCATTAGTAGATAGTCGTGATGCTCATTTATTAGAAAATATAAAGGATGAAAATATTTTAAATAAACATGTTCACTTACATGAAATTGATAAAGATAATGGCTAAAAGAATGATTCAATTGAATTGAATCAAGTATACCATACAGGCCTAAAAGAACTAGAGCCCCACCTATGACTTTATAAGAATTTTATGTATTTATGAATGAAGATAATTATTCTTTAAAGAGTGAGGATACGATAGATGAACCTCGAAGCGACAGTGAAGCTATTAGTTCACATGATTCAATTGAATAGACTCAAGCCATGAATGATGAACTTGATTAAATTAAAAAAAATCAAGTTTGGGAGTTGGTTGACCTCCTTAAAGATAGAAAAGACATCGGTTACAAATGGGTCCTAAAGAAAAAGCTTAATACAATGGATCCATTGATAAATATAAGGCTACTTTGGTAGCTAAAAGATTTACCCAAAGTGCGGGTACAGATTATGTAAAGACTTATTCTCCTATAACAAAATTTTCATCTATTAAAATCATCCTAGCATTAGTTACATATTATGATCTAAAATTATTTCATATGAATGTCAAAACAGTGTTTTTAAATGGAGAATTAAACGAAGATATATACATGAAACAACTAGAAGGATATGTAATTAAAGGCCAAGAAGACAAAGCATATAAACTTAAAAAATCTTTATATGCTCTAAAACAGTCTTCTAGGCAATTGTACTTTACTTTTCATAATGCAATTACTAAAATTAGTTATATAGCCCATAGGTTAGACCATTGCGTATATGTCTGGAGTAGTGGGAGAAATTTTGTTATATTGTCACTATATGTTGATGATATTTTGATAGCCGGTAATGATATTGGCATGATTAACTATACCAAATCATGGCTAAGTTCCCACTTTGAGATGAAATATATAGGAGAAGCCTCATATGTAATGGGCATTACAATAACAAAAGATAGAAGTTCAAGACTTCTATGTTTATCTCAAAAAAATTATTTAGAAAGTATTTTAAAGAGATTTAAGATGGAAAATTGCAAGCCCATAGATACACCAGTTTGTAAAGGCTTAAAATTGTTAAAAAAAATGTGTCCATTAAATGATAGTGACAGTTGAAATTGAAAGAATTCCATATGCTCAAGCTATAGGATGCACAAATTATGTCATGTTGTGTATAATACCTGATTTAAGTCATGCATATAGCCTTGTATGTATATTTCAGAGTAATCCTGGGATGGCTCATTGGCAAGCCGTAAAAAGGATATTCAGATATATTCAGAAAACTAAAAATTACAAGTTGTGCTTCCAATTTAGAGGTTACTAGGTACTCTGACATAGATTTTACAAGAGACCTAGATGATAGAAAATCAACCTCAGGATTTGTATTCCTCTTTGGAGGTGGATGTGTTTCTTGGTCTAGCAAGAAACAAGGTTGTGTAGCTCGATATACTATGGAAGCCGAGTATATTGCTTGTAGCAGTGCTACAATTTATGTCATCTGGATTAAACGCTTCATAAATGATTTGAAGCTAGATATAACCGACGGACCTGTTAAATTTTTTTTGTGATAATCAGGCTGTTATTTCATCAATTGGAATTGGAGCTTATACTTCCAACGGTACGCACATTGAAATTGACTATCATGACATTTATGATATTATTGAGAAGAATGAAATAATTGTAAGTTATTTACTATCTTCAAATATGATTGCAGACCTTTTAACAAAGGGTTTGAGTGCAGAAATATTATCAAAGCATGTAGCTTTGATGGGACTTAAAAATATTTAAGTCAGGAACTCCCCAATGGGATGTTTTCCTTTGATGTCTTGGTCAAGAGAGGAAAAACCGCATTAGCGTGAAAAACCCATGACATGACTTTGGATATTTTTTGTTATGAGATGTATAATCGTACCAATGTGAAAAGCCTCATGACAATAATATGCTTATAAATGTTAGATCCCTAAGTGATATTATTTCAATATACCTGACCCTCATGGCCAAGTGGGAGAATATTGACGCATATGGGTAGTCATGGGGCCCTCAAATATTTATCTCCTTGCCATGGGGCCCTCAAATATTTATCTTCTTTTCTTAAAGTCTATGTTTACCACTAAAATCGAGAGGCTTCTTAGAGGGAAAAATTGTCGTTATCTAACGGGTAGAAAATAACCACCCACATCACAGGATTACAGGGTCACGTTTCTTAGAGTTTTAAGAAGAAAGCCGAACGTTAGAGAACGGCTTCCTCCATCCTCTATAACTAGGCCTTTTCATGGCCATGGAGAGGTACACACACAGAGAAGCTTGAGTTCTTATTGTTCTGGAAAACCCACCACTCTGCGATCCTCAGTCTCACGACACTTCTCCTAATCCTGAGAATATAGGGATCCATCTCTTCCCTCATAATCCAACAATTTGTTTGTTAATTGGACATTGTGTGTGATCTTGCCGGTGTAAGAATAAGAAAAATTTTAATTTATATACACCGTGTTTGATCACATAGTCCAACTTTCAGTATATGGGATGTGTTTATTCAACAACCCAGTATAACACCAAATAATGCTACATGAGAGGTTTCTGCCGATGAGTACCATCTTTACAAGGAAGATGTGGATATCATGGCAGATATGAACATGGATGCTTACAGATTTTCTATCTCACGGTCTCAAATATTTTCGGAAGGTGTAAGACAAGTTAATCAGAAAGGAGTGGATTATTACAACATAATTGATTGATTACTTGCTTGAAAAGGGTATTACTCCTTATGCAAATCTCTATCCTTATGATTTGCCACATGCCCATGAGAACTCCTACAATGGACTGCTAAACTGCAGAGTTGTGGATGATTTGCCACAGGCCTTGAGAACTACTACAATGGGCTGCTAAACTGCAAAGTTGTGGATGATTTCGCTGATATGGAGACTTTTGTTTCAAAACTTTTGGAGACAGAGTCAATAACTGGATGACTTTCAATGAGCCTAGGGTTCTTGCTGCTCTTTAGTTGTTCTGAGCTAGGTTTTTTAGGCCGGCCCCTGTAGCTAAATCTAGAGGTGTGTTTGGTGGTTCTTTTAGCAGGGATTTTAGCCTACAGAATAGAGATTGGAGAGAGAGAAAGAAAGGGACATGTCCATTCGGTTGACCGGACATCGGGTAACTTGGGGGGAAAAAAACACGAGGTGGGGATGTGCCACCAGTAATTAGGGAATAACGTGTTCCCATTTTGTAATAGGCCAAAGAATAAAGTAACATAAAGTCTTTACTAACTTTAATATTCATTACAATCAAAAGAATAAGACAATTACCAAGTATATTTTTATCAATAGGCTAGAAGCCACAAAAAAAAATGAAAAAAATAAATATTAGAATAAAATTAACTATACAAAATTAATATGTCAATGTAAGCTGCAATAAAAATGAGTGGAAATCAAATTTTGTAATACACAGTGCTAGCAAGCAATTAGCCACTTTGATTTTACATTATAATAAAAAAAAAATTTAAAAAAAACCATTTCATATTTTTCTTAAAAAAAACTAAAAATTAAGATGTTTTAATATCATAGAAAAAAAACTAAAAATCAAAGACAGAGAAAATGAGGTATCTTAAAATTTAGCCAAACAAATAAATAATTAATAGAAAATAAAATAAAAAATATGAAAAAATATTAAAAAATGAAAGTTCCGGTTTAACGAAAGTAAAAACTTTTATAAAATATTTTTTTTCATATTTTCTTATTATATCTGAGTACTTAAATGATGAACATACTTTCTTTTTTAAAAAAATACAAATAAACATAAATGTTTAAATCCTAAGAGATGCATAAAAATGAAGAAAGAATATTTTGAGGCTTTCTTTAACAATCTCTATGGCTCTAACCGTGGTGGGCATTTCGTGGGATTATCATATATAACTCTATCACAAACTAACCATACTTTGTTGATTAATGCATCTTTTTTTATTGTACCTTCAACGATCCTATGCTGCACCATACAAAAAACAAATTGTTAGCTGAATCTACCTAAGCAATGATAGAAAACCATGTCTTAGAGTTTTAACTAATAATTCTATAAGCTTAAATTGATATAATCAGTTATCACGATGCATGGCATCGCCATTCCCTGAATGTAAAGCATACCTTATCAACTTGAAGCAATGCATGATACACATAATGATCTTTTTAGATGAAGTAAAAAAATAGATCTCACGGTAGTGTTTGCCGACAATTGGATGCAATCCCCATCTTTTGAGAAGATAATCTCGTGATTTGATTCAATCTAAATGAAAAAATTTATTAGAAAATTGGGTGAAAAACGGCTGCTCCTATAATTTTGTAATATCTTCTATTTCATGTCTATCTTGCAAATTAGAAAGAACATCTTCCTCTATTTTCTCTCACACAACGCTTTTCTTTCTATTCCTTCTTGCATTATATTGGGATATATCTTTATATTATTTTTTGTTTATCTTCTCTTTCATGTGTATCTTCCAAATTAGAAGGAATATCTTTATATAATTTCTTTTTCATCACACAACAACTTCTAAACTCCCGTTATATTTTCTTGGATCATCCGGAGGTCTATACAGAAATCCATGTACACCTCCTAAAATTTGTGCATGCATGGAAATCCATGTAGGCCGCCTACTATTTGTACGTGCTCTCTCTCTCACACATACACACACATTTGCCTTGTATCTAATTAATGGAGGAACGTGGCTTCTCTCTATCTCTTTAGACATCTATGATTTAGGAAAAAACTCCCTATAGATACAAAAAAGAAACATGGCCACTCTCTAAAATTTAGGGTTTCACTCTATCTCTTTAGATATACACTTGTAATTTAGAAACTCTCTCTCTAGAATTTAGGATTTCTCATGACCTCCCCCTAAATACATACTCTAATTCTTGAGCCTCTTTACCCTATATTTTTTCTAACCGTAGGGTCCACTTTATTCTTGTGAGATGTGTCTACCCCTTAGCTCTTGCTTAATAGTGTAGTATAGATAATATCATTTCTAAGTCACCTAATTTGTTACATTAATTTTTATAGGTTATTTTAAATATCACATAAATAATTTACTCAATTAACACATTAGCAATAAAACACTAAGATTAGACCTGCAAAGCAGGTGCATCTCACTAGTATATCTCTTATGAGCACACTATGAAGCTATGGGAGACAGTGATTGAGCAACAATCAAAGCACGAAACGAGTGTATCATAAAACCAATTCAGTTTTATGTCAGAGAGGTCAACAATTGACACTATTTTCCTACTTAGGCAACTAATTGAGAAGTTTAGGACGAAGAGAAAATGCCTCCACATGGTCTTTATTGATCTAAAGAAAGCTTATGACAGAGTATCATGTGATTAAATTTATCGGGTGTTGGAAAAGAAATGAGTCTCTAAATACTACTAACGACTTGGTGACAATAAATTTTCATACCATCACAAGGCTTTCTAGCACCGAGACTACAATCTTTCATTATAGTTTCGAGGTGCTCCTAACATCAATAGTATGACAAGAAATTGATGGGTACCTAAGATTCGATAAGATTCAATGCCACAATTACAATACTTGGCCAATTTTTATAGGGGAATTCATCGCTACACATATTGACCATTGTCTAGG
This sequence comes from Amborella trichopoda, assembly GCF_054954075.1. Lineage (NCBI taxonomy): Eukaryota > Viridiplantae > Streptophyta > Magnoliopsida > Amborellales > Amborellaceae > Amborella > Amborella trichopoda. The sequence continues at coordinate 34,151,760 of NC_142344.1, forward strand.
GGCTTATTTTTCTAAAAGGACATGAAAACCATGCATTCTCCCGGAGAGTGACTAACCTATAGATTTCCCTAGCCATAAAAAAATGGTCCTTCATAAATACCGCTTAAATCTTCCTTGTGTGTCCGTTGTTAGCAACATGGTCATCACGCTCAATTTGAGGCACTCTTTCCAAAAAAATTTATTTCGAATAATTTACCTGAGTGTTATATGCAGGGTTCAAGAGTTTCGGATTCCATGATTTTCCTCAAATCTTCGGAGTGAACGATTTTGGTCCCTCGGAACCACGCAATAAATATACTTGATTATGATTGGCTAGGTGGGAGTCGTTAATGGGAGTCACGTCTCTAGTAGTAGTTAGTCCATGTGGCGCCCGCCCACCGGCCACTGGAAAGCGATAGATAATGGTGCGGGCAGCGGCAACAACCGTTTCGATTGTTAGGTGGTGATGCCACTCGAAATCCTAACCACACCATGTTAAAATGGGGTGGCCGGAGCCGCCAAATTCTCATCTCATCTCGTTATTGTTCACAAGCGTTTTTGCTTCTTCTACAACATAAAATTTATATATTTCTTTTTATCCAACCGTCTATTTTAAATGGGAGGTTAAGATTGACTCAATCACAACATCGCATCTTTATATTATTTTATTTTTAATTTTTTTCTAAAAATTATTTTGATACTAAATTTTAAACATCCAATCCTCTATTAAACTTACACTGGCGAAAAATATAAAAAAAAAATCCAATAAAATAAAATAACCAAAATACTCCTGAAAGTTTTAAGGAGTATTTTGGTTATTATATTTTATTGAAAAGTTATTTTTAATATTTTTCATAGGTACGCCTCAATGAGAAGATGCCACGTACCAAATTTCATATTCATAAAATTTGTATAAAAAACCTAACAATAAAATACTTTGAGACGTCGGATCTAAGATCAAACGGTGAGTGGCTCTCTTGATCAAAATTGGATGGCTGGATGGTAGGAGAAGCATAGATCTTCTATGTTGTAGGGGAAGTATAGAAACCTTTCCCCTTATTGATTACGGAAAAAGCTCATAGAAGGTTGTACATTAAATGTAGGATTAACGATGCACCTCAAAAATCCATAGAAAAATGTTATTTTAATGTTGAAAAACTCTCTAATTGATTATTTCGACATCGAGATGTATGAATATGAGAAAAAAAAAAAAAGATTTTGAGTCCCAGAAATAGTACATATTGTAACACATTATATACACTGTCCATTTTCAAGATTTTCATGTGTTTATAGATCTACTTGATTTTAACCATTTTTGTAGTTTAAATTTTTATAATTAGATATGAAAATAGATTTTGAGATAATCCGGAAAATATTTTAGGCCAAAAATTACATGTCATGATAAAATTTGGAGGTACGCCTTAATTGGATTGTTTAAAGTTGCAACTTTATAGAAACCACACCCATTTATTATTACTATCATTGGAAAAAGTGTTATATAAAGGGGGTGTGGGCCTTATGCCATAAAAGTATGGTGCACCTCAAACTTTTTGAAAAAGATTATTTAGACATTAAAAAAACCTCTAGTCGGTCATCTAGACCTCAACATGCATATAAATAAAAAGAGAAGAAGAAGGAATTTAAGTCCTAAAAATAGTGTATTTTGTAATGTACTTTTTAGACTATCTATTTTCAAATATTCAAATATTTATAGATATACTTGATTTATACAATTTTTGGAGTTTTATATTTTATAATCACCGCAGGGGTTTCCAATGCTAGAACTGCATCTTATTTTGATGGTTTAAAATGGACACTTTGTACAAACCATATCCATTATCAATAAATACAGCACTGCAATGAAATGACACCCCCTCTTACTTTACTTTGATCCTTTAAAGTGGACACTTCGTAGTTGTACAAACCATATCCGTTACAAATAAATACAACACTACAATGAAATGACACCAATCCCGCCCCCTTCAAAGGCAAGCACCCACTCTTTCTTTACCTTTACTTTAGGGAGAACCCACCCTCCCTCCTTGTTTGTTTTGAACGCAACAAGAAGTAATCAGAAAAGGGCAGAAAAAAAAGGAGAACAAAATGTATCTCGATGTAACCCTCTCCTTGTGTGTTTGAAACAGAAATACATGGGTAAAACACTTTCGGGAATTTTTAAATTTGGTGTTTTCTTCTTCTTTTTTTTGTCCCTTAGGGGTACTTTAAATTTGGCTAGACTCAGGGAAAATTTTTATATAAGGTTGATGATCCAAACAATCAAATTAAGGTGCACCTCAAAAAATTATTAGAAGAGGTTGCTCGTTGTCGAAAAACTGTCAAATTGATCATCTTGACCTCAAGATCTTTAAATGTGAAAAAAATGGATTTAAAGTTCAGCAAATAATATATCTTGTAATGCATTATTTGAACCGTCAATTTTCAATATTTTCAAGTGCTTATAGATCTACTCGATCTAAACTATTTTTAAAGCTTTCAATTTTACAATTAGAGATGAAAACACATTTTCAGACCATCACATATTTTTGCTACTGAGAAATCATATTTGGAAACGATTTTAAGTTACATTGTTTAGGGCCTCAGCCTTATAGAAACCACACCTCATTTGTAATAGATGGAACGTTTCTAGTTAACCGTTGCAATCAAATGTTGAGATCGTTCGCCGAGGGCCGTTAGGTATTATTATTTGAGCATTTGTAGTATGGAAACCTTATGACTATGAGCGAGGAAAATCGTTATGAATATTTTTTCTTTTGATAGGTCAGTGGGATTACAGGCCCTATCCACTTTGAAAATATCTAAATTTTGTAATGAGTTAAAATGGAAGTTGTGACCTTAAACCGGAGCACGGTAGTACTAGCACTCTGATGCTAGCAACAATCTCAAATCCACCGTGAGTATGAGCAAGGAAAACCAAAGGAGGCTGCATGTATGTACTTACAGAAATTATTGCGGGGTAGGTGTTGACTACCGTACTTATACTACAATACGATTGTGTCATGGATATAGACCGTATGCACATATGGTCTCTCAGCATCATCTAATCTCCACCACCAACTTTTCTATGGCTTGGCCAACTCTACTCGAAGTCTGACGAGTTATTCGGACTCGCCCCAAAGGGCCAGGTCTATGGCAACTTGCCCTACCATTTTAAATGTAGTGATAAAAACAATAAAACAATTAGGAAACACCACTAGATTTGTTAGAGAAACGTTTTTAGATGATTTTGGAAGTTTTTAAGATGACTTAAGAACTTTCATATTTTTATTGTTTGTTTTCAAATTTTTGTGAAATATTCAAAATCCAAATCAAAATTTTCAATAATCTATATTTATAGATCTTTTCATTTGTTTAGTCTTTGAACGTTTTCTATTACATATTTTAATTTTTTTCCTTATTTTTAACTTATTTTCAAGTTTAACTATGTTTTTGAACTTTTTTTAATTGTATGTGAGTCGGCCAAGTTACTCGCCTCAGCTATGGACCGATTACCTTTGCCGAGATGAGTTTCTGAACCTTGCCACTGTCTATGCTCATCATTGTCCAATCTCATGCTCCAGGGAAAGCCTACCTGCATTATGCCTTGTTGGGTTTCTGTGGTCATTAAAGGCTTATGAGAGCGTATAATTAATATCCTGATATAATGGAACATAAATTCAGTGGGAGTGTGGTCCTTTGTAGACTATAATAGGCAAATGCTATTTACTTACGATACTCAAACTTGGTTTAACGTGTTAGACCAGTCGAGTTGAAAATCCCAAGTTACTTCGGCATAAAATTAAACTGATGAGGGTTTGATGAGTCATCTCTTGATGGGGTCGGAGTTGCCCGGATGTGTGAGTCGAAGGACTGCGTAACCCTTATGTGTGATAGTTAACCTATATAGACGTGGGTCCAAAGCCTCATCACTGAACCATCACACGGCATGTACATATGATAGCCATATCGAGAAAGTGAGCCACCTTTCATGGTAACGCGCGAGATTACTCATATGCACTATAAAGTGTTGTTGCATTAGGTCTAGGTGACATTGGTTCATCTCTAAGGGAGAACCTATAGTCCACAGACAGAGATTGTGTCCCCTTACTTATTAGCTGACTTTGATGACCCAATCATGAACCCCTGCGGTGGTTTGTGGGTCATGGAAATCGTTGGATCAGTTTGAGAAAGCAAGTGTGAATTATAGTCTACAGTAAAAGGTGGAGTGCTTCAATAATATTATAATTTCTAAACCTTGTCGAATATGATTCCCATCAAAATTATTTCGTTTTAATTATATTGATGTTATATGATATTTAGATTGATTGTTTGAATTTTTATAAGTCTCTAAATTTTTTATTTTTACAAATTGAATTTATAGAATAAGAGATTCAATATTTAGTATTTAAATAATTGAAGAGAAATAAAGCTTATTTTCAATTTTCTAAAAATCAATTTCATAAATTTTTAATTCACTAACTATATGGGGCCCAAATGAGGCTTACTTATAGTGGCACATCCTACACATAATGAATTAGCTTATTAAATATTAATCAAGCCACCAAGGCTTAGAAATCAAGTTGAAAGTAAATGGTAAGGTTTGAAATAAGAATTTATTTCAAAGTAATATATCATGTGTAAGAAAACTATGGAAAATTAATATCTATAACTACATTTTTCATATTTCAATATTCGATGGGATCAAGTTTTGGAAGCTGAAGGATAATATTCTAACACCTTCCTTTAAATTATGATGGCTGATCTAAAAATGGGATGACTCAGATATCTCACCCTACATGTATGCTATAATCAATGGTATGGATTCAATCTGCATAAAGATAGCTAACCCTAAAAAAATCGTAACCCATGAGAAGTATATAAATAGGGGTCCCCTCTCCCTCATATCTTTACACCTCTCTCTTCTCTATCTACTCTCTCTTTAGAATGGGTGGCATGCCCCCTAGCTTTTCTCTCTCTTCTCTCATGTTGAGATTTCTCTTCCTCATCTCTTTAGCTAGTAAGAGAAAGGGGCACACCCCACTCATATAGTTTGGTTCATGGCATTGAGGCATTGATCTATAGAAGTTCTATGTTCTCATATTATTTTGTAAAGATTTAGCCTTAAGCTTTCTCATACTTGGTAGATCCGAGATAGACCATTGATCCCGTGCGCTACTGAAGGAGGAGTCCCGATGTGGGGCGTATGAAGCTCGGTTGAGGTAATCTTCAGCATCTTCTTTTATGCTTTCTTGTGATATTTTATTCCCATGAGTAGTATGTGTTTCATGATCCCAATATTAAGTTTATGCAATTTTATTTGTGTAATAAAAGAATTGTTAAAGTAAGAGTCCTTGGGATTCTTTGTGTTTTTATTGTTTCTAATTGTGTATTTGGACATCTATAACTAATCCAAGTGGTGAAAATAAAGAAAAGATAAAAAATTTTAATCGGTATACATATACCTAGGTTATATAGTCCAACTTTTATTGGTATCAGAGCTATATCACTTGTTGTAATATCTATTTTAGTGATTAGAGAATCAAAGATTCGAGAGCCAATGGTTTTGTGGTCATATCACAAACCTCCAGAATGCTTATTGGCATGAATCCTACACCGAAAAGGTACTCTACAAAATCGATTATTCTTTGCTTTTTTGGAGCATTGATATGAACAAGAGAATGAAGTATTTCTCTAATGCATACTTAGTGATATTTTGTATTTTTGAAAGTAGGATCGTCCTGTAAAATTTATTTGGAGAATTGAGAATGATGGTCTCATCATTGAAGGGTGTCAGTTTTGACCCTGCAAAATCCAGGAATTGTACATTGGGTTCCGTTAATTTTTCCACCAAGAAAACAATTTTATTTCTAGGTAATATTCAATTGTAACTTATGAAATTGAGTTTATTGTCAAACAAAAATAATTTCATGAAGAAGACTATTGTAGTTTGAAAGATATGATTATTTTATTAAAGGGTACATAAGTACTGCTTTCTACAAAGAATATTGTTTCTATGACATAAATGTCAAGATTTTATTTCCATTCTTAACAGAATGATTTGAGCACTACACTAAGTTTTCAAGTTGAATTTTTTAGTCTATTTTCTAATAAAAAATATTTGAGAGAGAAAAATCCATAGGAAATAAAGAAAACAAAAAAATTATTGTAGATGGGTCATCTTGAATTTTTACAGTTTGATGTGTTTAATTGAGATGTGAATTTTTTTATTTGCCAAGCCTACTTAACATAGTGATATGAGGTGAGCATAATAATATTTGTTGTTATTTTCTGTCTACTTTCAAAAAAAAAATATTTGAAAAGGAAACTCCTTATGACTAAAGAGAAAATGCAATTTTACTAGATAGTGTTCATCATGGAATTATGTTGTATGATATATTTTGTGATGTGCATGTCACATATTTATTTCACTGAAAAAAATATTATATGGGATTCACACCTTGATACTATATGTTGATTTTGAGTCTAGTTTTCAAAAAAAGGTACTTCAAGAAGAAATTATTCGAGGATTGAAAGAAACAATTATTTATTAAGAGGTATGCAACCTAATTTTCTTATGTGAAAACTGTAGTGCGCGCGTGTTCTCTAATTGATGAACTCACTAAATTGTGTGATTTGGGGATGGCACTAAGTATTGATTTTGTAAATTTTAATCTATTTCATACTCAAAAGTTTCAAAAATAAACTCTTTGTGAGTTGAGAGATATCATAATTTTATCATTAGATGTCCATCTTCTATTATGCCATAAAGCAAAAGATGTGACATGTTAAGACACATCTTTGTGTTTCTTATAATTGAAGCCTTTTTCAGGAGCTTTCAAAGTTTTATAGTGTGCCATGAACAATAAAACTTTAGAGAGAAGTAACACAATATTGGGGAGAAATGACACTCTATGTGAAGAATGCTAAATCTGGGAACTGCGTAAAATAGAAGAAGCATAATACATATAAAAACATCTTGGTTTCTGTTCGTAATAAAGGGATATGTAAATAGGACTTGGGGTAGTATAGAAACTTTAAAAGATCAGTGGGTGAATCAAAATTATAATTTTTGGAATGATGGGATGAAGAAAAGTATATTTTCAAGATATGAGAAAGGGAGAATCTACGGGCCGAAGTGATAGACACTTTGTTGACATGTAAAACCGATGACCAAGAGATTCTTCATCAATTATGGGTTCTTCTAAGATCACAAAAGTTTGTCAGCAAACAAAACAATGATCAAGATTGACCGGGTACCACACTACATGGTTTTAAAGTATGAAATCTGTCTCATTTTTTACATGGTCAGGTCATATGGAGAAAGAGGATTCAACAATTTTTTTCTCCCCTTTATATTTCTTTAATTATATTTTGATTTTTTGTTTTTTTTATGAATATGTATGGGGTGTATGGACATTAGTTGATAGATGCTAAAGAATTTGAAAGAGCCAGCTTTTGGATACCCTATGTTTTTATGCCTTCTTATACTTGTGTGTGAACTACGTAAGATAATAAAACACATGGAGATGTGGTTTGATCAAGATCGATAGACTTAAGTATCAAACACGAAATATAGGTATGACTCATTCAAATATGTAGCACGAAGAGAGTGTTTCGATGGAACCCAGTCTTGGTGACCATCATATTGACGGTGTCCAGGTGATAATGGTATGTTGCATGTGATGAAGATCTCATGTTAAAAACTCCAAATATTTATCAAGAAAATATGTGTATTTTTTATATTTATTAGTTTTTGATAAACATCTTATTTGTTTTAGTCGTGTTTCATTTTTGATAAAATCATAGATGAATTTTTTATGATTTGTTTTGTGGCTATAACATGACGTGGTAAGTAATTAAAAGTGTATGTGGTAAAATGTTTTTTTAAAGGCTAAGTATGTTCTTTTGGGAATCGGATTGGACCTTTTATGTTGAAAAACCTAGGTCTATGGATATAGTTTTGAAAAAGCCCCATTGTCTTGCTAGATCCACTAAGTATTTATGGGAAATCATTTTAAACCACCATCCTATTTTTTAACTATTGCTTGTGAAAATATACCAAGTCAAGCATTTTTTACATAAAGAAAAACATTAGGTCTTAAAAGTATTTTATGTACATGTGAGAAAATGTCATTTATTTATGCAATGTTTTTAAATACCCTTATATCTTGACTCATGTTTCATAGTATCAATTATATGACCTATTTTTTTGAGTTCTTTAAAATTCTCGATTATCTAAGACTATGAACCATAGGGTATGTCATAGGATGACCATCTTGCTAAGCTTCCTTGACACATATTGTGTTGATAAGATAGTTTGGTTTGTATAGATTTACAACCAAGAGAGTAGTGTGGTTGAACTATTGTGGTTCAAAAAAATGGTTTTGCATTTTGTGAAACCAAATGGGCATTGAATTATTATTTGGTATGAGACCTGCTATACTACCTCATGACACATGCGTGAGAATATTGAGATAATATTTTTTTTATGTGTTATGTTTGAGTGGGAGCTTTTAACTATCACATAATTATTTTTTAGCTTCTTGGATATTCACATACACATGTATCTTATTATAAAAGATCAAGATAGCTTAACATTCTAGTGGGGGTACATGTTTGTGTTTGGCAAGCCAGCTGGAACACCATACTATAATGTTGTTTACCCATGAAACCTGGATATGTGGTGCTAGTTGTATGGCTGTAGAAGGGAGTAGTTTAATTGAAGAACTCCTTTGTCCTGCTGAGATACGACCCTATACAATGAGTGCAAGTGATGACCTTCAACGACAATAAGTCCTTGATTCACAATGCGACATGAAAAGATGGACTACGACCACGTTCATAATGTGATCCGAGCAGTAAAAAGAAAGAGGCTTCATGATTCCCTCAAAAGCTACATCTATAAATTCTTTTATAAAAGATTGATGGCAAAAGAGTTAATGTAATGAGTAAGAATAAGTGAGAAATGCTTAAGAAAGAGAGAATACAACTGGGGGATGCGAATGTGAGGACGAGATATTGTAAGGCCTTCAAATGTCAAGTGGGAGATGTTGAGTTTATATGGTCATTAAAGGCCCTATGAGAACTTGTAACTAACATCTTGATGTAGTAGAACATAAACGCATTGGCAGTTTGGTCATTTGTGAACCATGATAGGCAAATGCTATTTGCCGATACGCAAACTTGACTTGACGTGTTAGATCAGTCGAGCTAGAAAACCCAAGTTACCTGGGCACAAAATTAAATTGATAAGGGTTTGATGGGTCATCCCTTGATGAGATCGGAGTTGCCTAGATTTGTAGACTGTGTGACCTTTGTGTGTGATGGTTGGCCTCTAGAGACGAGGGCCAAAGCCTCATCATTGAACCATCATAAGACATGCACATATGATAGCCGTAATAAGAAAGTGAACCACCTTTCAGGATGAAGCGTGTACATGTGTGAGATATTACTCATATACACAATAGAGTTCTGGTTACATCAAGTCTAGGTGACATAAATTCATCTATGGAGAAGAATATGTAGTTCATATATTGGGATTAAATCCCCTTGCCTATTGGCTGACTTTATCATGAAACCCTACGGTGGTCTGTGAGTCATGAAAACCGTTGAGTTAGTTTGAGAAAGCAGGTGTGGATTATAGTCCACAATAGAAGGTGGAGTGTTTCAGCGATATTATAATTCCTAGACCTTGTCAGAGCTGATTCCCAACATATTACTTGGTTTTAATTATTTTGATGTTATATGATTGTTAGATTGATTATTTGAATTTTTATAAATCTCTGGATATTTTATTTTTACAAATTGGATTTATAGAATAATATATATTCAATTTTCAGTATTTAAATAATTAGAGAGAAATAAAGCTTATTTTCAATTTTCTAAAAATCAATTTAATAAATTTTTAATTCATTAACTATATGGGGGCCCCACATTAATATGTGAAGCCCACCATTTATTAAGCTCATCATAAAATTGGGTGGCGCCCAATGAGGCCACCTGGGGTGGCACGCCCCACCCATAATGAATTGGCTTACTAAATATTAATCCAGCCATCAAGTTGGAAATCAAGTTGAAAGTAAATGGTGAGGTTTGAAATTAAGAAGGAATGATTTCAAAGTGATATATCGTGCGTAAGAAAACTATGGGAAATTAGAATATGCATAACTATATTTTTTCATATTTTAATATTTGATGGGATTAGATTTACAAAGTTGGAAGGTAATGTTCTAACACCTTCTTTTGTATCATGATGGTTGATCTAAGGATTAGATGACTCGGAACTCTCACCCCACAGATCTCCTATGATCAATGGCCTAGATTCAATTTGCATAAGGATGACTAACTCTCACCCCATAAGTCTCTTATGATCAATGGTCTAGATTCAATTTGTATAAGGATGAATAACCCTAAGGAAACCCTAGCTCATGAGAAGTCTATAAATAGGGGTACTCTCTCCCTCAAATCTCTACACCTCTCTTTTCTCTCTCAAGAATGGGTGGCACATCACCCTAGCTTTTCTATCTCTCCTATCATCTTGAGATTTCTCTCTCTCATCTCTCTAGTTAGTAAGAGAAAGGAGCACTTCCCACCTACGGGATTAAGAGGGGGTACACCCCACTCATATGGGTTGGTTCAAAGCATTGAGGCCTTGATCAATAAAAGTTCCATCCTCTCATATTATTTTGTAAGGGTTTGACCTTACTTGGTAGATCCAAGATAAACCATAGAGGCCGTGTACCATTGGAGGAGTAGACCCGGTGTATGGTGTAGTAGGTTCGGTTGATGCAATCTCCGACATCTTTTTTTTATGATCTTTTATTCCTACCAGTATTATGTGCTTCATGATTTTAAGATCAAGTTTATACAATTTTATTTGCATAAAAAAAGAAAATTTAAAGCGGTAGTAAGTAAGAGTCCTTGGGATTTTTTATACTTTTATTGTTTTTCATTATGTATCTGGATATTTGTAAGTAATCCGGGTGGTGAAAATAAAGAAAAGATAGAAAAAAATTTAATCTGTATTTACTTGCCTGAGTTATATAGTCCAACTTTTACGCCTCTTATGAAGCACATACTAAACGAAAAGATTTTTTCTTCTCTCATGTGCCTCAATGCAAACTATACATATATGCAAAAGCCATAATATTGGTGGTACGCCATCTTCCATCTGTTCATACAAAAGGAAAGTGGAGATTAAACCGTGCTTTTGTTAGATATTTGGCATACTTTATCAATGGAGAAAGTTTATATAGTGTGTCAACGTTATGTTATAAATGTAAGGCGCACCTCAAGAATCCACTGGAATAGATTGTTTTGACACTGTAAAACCCTCCAAATGATCATCTTGACCTCGAGATGTATAGATATGAAAAATAATTATATTTGAAGTCTTGAAAATAATGTATCTTGTAGCACATTATTTGGACCATCCATTTTTAAGACTTTCAAGTGTTTGTAGATCTACTTGATCTGCACTATTTTAAGAGCTTTAACTTTCATGATTATGGATAAAAATGCTTTTTTAGGTCATCACAAAGTTTTTTGGCACTAAAAATAATTCTTTTAGCATAATTTAGTGATGTGCGTTACTTGGATTGTTTAAGGTTGACACCTTCTACAAACCACACCCTTCATTAATATACCCATAATTTATCTCCATCGTTGTTTATTATGGATGGATGGTTGATGTGCAAGCTTTAGATGGTAAACCTACACATAATTGGATTTACAATGCTACATCTTAGGCTCAGTTCCTACCAAGGGTAAGGACCCTCTCCCTACTGACTTATCCAAAAAAAAAAAAAAACTACGCACAATATCTCACATACAAGAATAACGATTTAAATGAACGACTCAATTCTTTTTTAAGCCGATGGTCTAAGTCACCTTATCTGTTTATCTGATCCATTCCAACTCTTTTGAGGACTTTTCAATTTTTGCTACTTTAGTTCTTGGTGGTCATCCGGATATCATGCTCCTTCAGGAGCATTTCCTATGTTCACTCCCCAGGGTTAAAACTCAATGTAGAAGCCTTAAAATATTTGCATGATTAACCTCTTCACACTAGGTGTGGCATTGGACTCGGACCCAACCCGGGACCCGTTGGGTTTACTCGAATGGTTTCGGGTATAGGTTCAACATTTGGACCCAGAGGGTCAAGTCTTGGTACAAAACCTGGACTCAAACACTATTCCGGTCTAGGTCCGGGTTCGGTTGGACCAGACCAGTACCTGTAAATTGTTGAAGATAAAATACTTCAATCTCAATTCGTTTGGGTGTATTAAGGATCGTATACAATAAGACTTTATAATCATCTTTAGCTATTAAACAATAAATAAGATGGCTTTAAATTTAATGGCAGGTTGTGACATTGTTGCCAATAATTTGGGTATATGATGGTAAAGAAAGGGGGAAAAAAAAAAACAAAAAAAAAAAGAAGCTCATAGTGAGGGTGGCAATTGATCCGACTAGACCCAGGACCCGACATGATAGACCTAAGACCCGAAGGGTACGGATATGGGTCCAACTTATGGACCCGACGGGTCATATCTGGGTCCAAAGCCTGGACCCGAAAACATTTGGATTTGGTCTGGGTCCCGGTCCAGTCGAACCCGACCGTTGCCACCCCTACTTCACACTAGCAAAACAACCACCAAAATAAACAAACAAAAACAGAAAGAGAGAGAGATCAAACGCTCTTATGCGTGGTTGAAAAAGAATAATGCCATATCCATTTTTAAACATGTGATCTAAGTGTTTAAAACCTCAAAACTCAAATATGTTTTGTTGAGCATAAGGCTTAAAAACACGGATTGGTGACTCAAATCGCCTATCTATAAATCGATCAAGATCAGTGGATCAACGATTCTAAGTAGTATTGGCTGATAGAAAATTTAAAAAGTAAAGAACAAAAAAAATTGAAAAATTAAAAATAAAGTGGGACCGGTTCTCTGACAGAGAACTGATTGGTTCCCGATATTTAGTAGAACTAGATTGGCCTGATGATTCTCTATTCAAACCGATTGGTTGCGGTCTGGTTCACCCATTTTTTAAATCTTGTTGAGCCTAATCATGGATGATAATGAGGTGGATACCAAACTTTAAAAAAAAAACTGTCCTAAACCTTCCCTATGGAAGTAAGCGTACAGTATGATCCATCTGGAGCATCCCATACTTTGATGGCAAAAAGAAAAGAAAAAGCAGGTACGCAGGCAAAAAAAAAATCAACTAACTACTCCGATAATCTCTCCTGCTACGAAATTGTCCAAATTATTTCAAATTATAACATTTTCGCCCTCATGGGGCTTCATAGCTGGGCGGGCTCGCCGATTATTTCGGTAACACATTTATTTTGTATCTCAGTAACAAATAAAAGAATAAGTGCCTTTTCTTGCTTTCGTCCCTCACCCTTCATGATTATACCATTTTATTTATTTATTTATTTGTTTTTAAGGTTTTGACGTGCATTCATTCATCCTCTCAACCTAATCTCCCTCTCTCTCGTTGTATACTATACGAACGATGTTTTGGATTTTAGTTCTTTTGTTTAATTTCGGGAGTTATTAAGATTTGAATGTTCCATCATTCATTTATTCCTCAATAGGTGGTTATTAGGGCTGGGAGTTTTCAAACTTTCTTTTGTTCTCTTTTGCTCTTTTTGTTTTGTTGTAATTTCTTTTAGTATCTTAATGAAGCTTATTGTTTCAAAAAAACAGTAGGGCTGCGAATTTGACTACCTGACCCGATTTGGGTCAGGGTAGGGGTTAAAAATTTGGACCCATCGGGTCTCATCCTGGTCCAAATCTTGGATTTGAGTAGTAAAAAATATTATTTTAAAAAATTATATGATGTTTATATATATATTTATAAATGTTAATATAGTAATATATACATACTCTTTTATCTTTTTTGGGCACTCTTTTTTTTATAGCATTACCCATCCCTTCTATATATATATATATATATATATATATATATATATATATATATATATATATATATATATATATATATATATATATATAAAATATAGGAAAAGTTATAAAAAAAACCCCATGACCACACTTTCTATGCAACTTAACTCCAACTTAACTTTTTCTCTCGATTTTTTTCTCAAAACAAACTTTCTATGCAAATACTCCCAAAGGAAAAAGTTCATTTATTTTAGACAGAAATGCCCTTTACGTACATAAAAATCATTTTTCGCCAAATTTGACATTGACTTTGGACTCCAGTGACACATTGCTGGAGCGCACCATCACATTGTCGAAATGCACAAGTGCCGGACAGCCCTAAGACAACTACCGGATCGAAACTAACTACTACTGGACCACCTTTTACATAGTGCTAGAACCCTGGAATCCAGTAACATCTACTGCTGGACTGCCTTTTGCCACTGTTGGACTACCATGTACAACTGCCGGATTACGTTTTATACCGTGCAGAAGCCCTACTGCCTAACAACATTTTACATAGTGTTGAACCCCTACGGTTAGACCGTACTTTACACAGTGCTGAAGCCCTACTACTAGACTGCACTTACACAGTTCTGGAGCCCCTAATTTGGTGGAATAGTAGAGAGAGAGGTGTGGGTAAAGTAAAAGTGAGAGAGGGTAGTTTAAGGTTTTTTTTGGTCGGGAGTTATTTGCGTACAAAATGTACTTCGGGAAAAAAAGTAAGAAAAAGTTAGGTTGGGTAAGTTGCATAGAAAATGTGGTTTTGGTTTTTTTTCTTTTTTTTAAATTTTCTCATGTTATTTCGGATACGAGGTCTAGTACTAGAGTAAGGATATTTTGGGTAAATTAAAAATTGATCCAAAATAGGTAAAATTACAAAAAAAAAAGAAAAAAAAAAAAAGAAAAAATCCCAAGACCACACTTTCTGTCTAACTTACCCCAGTCTATGTCTTTCTTTCACTTTTTTCCCAATAAGCTTTCCATACAAATACCCTTAATTGAAAAAGTTCATTTTTTAGACGGATATGCATATCTTGTACACAAAAATCATTTTGGACAGATTTGACGTTGACTTTTAGACCCAGTAGCATAACCAAACCACATTTTACACAGTGATCATTTTGGACAGATTTGAAGTTGACTTTTGGACCCAATAGCATAACCAAACCACATTTTACATAGTGAAAGCGCTACTGCCGAATCGCACTTTGCATAATGCCGATGCCTTGCTGTCAGACTCAACTAGATAGTGCCGGAGCGCTGATGCTGGATTGCATTCTCCCTATTTTGGTGGGATAGAGGAGAGATATGCGTGATTAAGGTAAAAGTAAGAGAGAGTAGTTTAGGGATGTTTTTTATTTTGATAGGGGGTTTTTGCATAAAAAGTATATTTTGGAAAAAAAAATGAGAGAAAAAATTCGGTTGAGGTAAGTTGCATAGAAAATGAAGTTTTGAGTTTTAATTTTTTTTGTTAATTTTCTCATAAAAAAACAACTCAAGAAAATGTGAAAATATCATAGACTTATAATTTGAAAAAGTAAATATGATTTTAAATAAAAAAATATAATAAAACCATTCACATTTAATACAAAATATCATTAATAACCCGTACTAATATTACTCATTTAATTACAGCTAAGTTAACTAATATGTGCTGCTGTATCCTAATTGCTGTCAATTTCATTGCCATTGTTCTGTACTTAACGCGATTCACCATAAAGGACGCAAAAATAGACAAATGACCCCAACACTATTCTAAATGATCGAAACATCCCAACCCTTCTATGGATATACCCAGAACACCCTCGCCAGCTATTAAAAACAAGCGAAAGGGCATATCTGAAACAAATAGGAAGACAAGGGTATTTTCTCCGGGGATGAAAACGGAAGGGCACAATGATTAGTAGGTTGTGGGAGTGGGTAAAGTAAGGAAACAAATAAATACGTTCCCAGATTTATTAATGTATGGTTTGCGTCGACTTTTTAACTCGTGAATTTTCTCTTGCGTTTTTGTTTCTCTCTCTAATACTTTCTCTCTCTAAAACTTGTTGGTGCGGCCTGGCTGGCTTTCTTTTTGTAGAGAGAAGGAAGAAGGCTTGGTGACCGATTCAGCCGCACCTCTCTTCGCCAAAGGTACGCTCCTCCATTCTTCTCTCCTCCGCCAATCTCTCTGTTCCAGGGTGTTAGGGTTAGGGTTTCCGACATCCCTTACACCCAACCATTTCCCTCTTTTCATCTGATTTACGCGCCCTCTCTTCTCGGATTAGGGTTTCTCCTTATCGCTTTCTAACTGCACGCTTTTCCCCTCCCTTTGTTTCTTTCTTCTCTTTCGCTACAGAATTTCTCTCTCTAGGCTTAGGGTTAGGGATTAGGGTTCTCGGGATCTGCTGATTTTGGTTATTCTCTTTTGAGTGGTGGTGTTTGCTTTCGAAGGATGCCTTTTGGTAGATTCAGAGAATGGAGGTCTTTTTAATGACATTGTCTTAGCTGAGGAGGAAGAATAGGAAGGTTCTTTGCAGAGACAGCCATGAGTGCCTCCAGGTTCATAAAATGTGTTACAGTTGGTGATGGTGCCGTAGGAAAAACCTGTATGCTCATCTCGTACACCAGCAACACGTTCCCCACTGTAAGTCTTCACCTTAATCTGGATTTTCGATCCTTTACATTTCTCTGATTTTCAAAACAATCTTCTCTTTTTTTTCGTTGATGTATTCTTTCCATTGTGGTTTCCTTGATAATTGATTTGTTTTTATGAACAGGACTATGTACCTACTGTTTTTGATAACTTTAGTGCGAATGTTGTTGTGGATGGGAACACTGTGAACCTTGGATTGTGGGATACGGCTGGTGAGATCGGGAGTTTCTTTGTGAAAAATTGAGTCTCTTTTGTTCTTTTTGGCATTTCGAGGAAGATTTGGGATTTTAAGGTCTCATGTGAATCTGGATCGCAGGTCAGGAGGATTACAATAGGTTAAGACCTTTGAGCTATCGAGGAGCAGATGTGTTTCTTTTGGCCTTTTCTCTTATCAGCAAAGCCAGCTACGAAAATGTTGCAAAGAAGGTAGCTTTTTTTTAATATCATTTTTATGACAATTTTTTATTTGTACCTTTTGCTGTCATACTACAAGGAGAAAAAGGACACTTAGATGACTTTGTCAGTGGTTTGGTCTTTTACTAGTTGTTATTTTTTTTATCAATCTTCCCTGCTGTTGCCTCCTTTGAAGGAGTAGAGTTGATTTGCACTGTTTGTCATGTCTGATGGTATTTGATTATGCAGTTGGGTTCTACAAGCCTATATATATATATATTTGTTTTTGTTTTTATAGAATTTTTTAACAGAGTTCACTGTTTAACTTTGTGTGAATTAAGCGTTTTCTTTCTATCTGTTGCAGTGGATTCCTGAACTTAGGCATTACGCTCCTGGTGTTCCGATAATTCTGGTTGGGACAAAGCTTGGTAAGGTTTTCTAAACAACTTTATTTTTTTTTTGATAATTTTCACAGGCTTTGTTTTATTACATTCTAACATAATTCATATGTTGAAATCTCCTTAACTGTGCATGCGTGCCTAACATTGTTATTCATGCATCTTTCATTCCGTCTTACTTCTTATGGAATTTACAGGAGTGGTAATTTGTTTTTAGTTTACCAATGCTGTGTATATAGGACCAATTATGTTGCTCCAAAGAATCACACAAGCTTTACTTTAGGCTATTGATTTTTGGTAACTTTATTCTAGATTGATTTGTCTAGAAAATGGGTATTGGCTGAAACCTGTCATTGTTTGTGTTCATATTTGTGCTTTCTTATTATGTGAATGGACATGGCACTCTTTCAAAGGCATCTAACCGTATGCTAACCATCATTCATGTATTTATAGGGCTTTCTTTATATTGCTGTGTGGCTGCTTTTGACGCTATTTTGGGTGTGACCTTCAAATAGTTTTCTTTGATTGCATTTTAAAGCTTTTATTTGTTATTTTATTTTGGGTGTCATTTGTTTGTGATGAGAACGTATAAACTCCAACTTTTTTCCAAGATAGAATCTTATTGGCTGATTTATCGTTTTTTGAATGTTTCTGGGTCTGAAAATGCACATTGCAGCTGTTATCGGCTGATTTAATCCAATTTAAATTGATTTGACTTAGATTTGGACAGATTAGGACCTAATTTTTCTTGTTCTTTCAAGAAAGTAATTATTCTCATTTTTTCCTTATGCACAATTGAGTTGTGTCATGTAGAATAATGCCTCCCTATATTTGAATGTAATTCAGCTTTGTAATCAACATTGAATCTTGTGAATGGGTGGATGCGCATTTAGGTGGTGATGGGGCTACCCTGCCTAAGCAGGCGCCTTTGAGTTCCTAGGCAGTGAATATCGGGAAAAAAGTCATCAATTTGTAATTTATGTAGTGGTGTATGTTTCTTATCCTTTTTCTCAAAAAGCCAAAATATGTTTGTGCTGTTATGTACAATCTTAAAAGTGCTATATACATGCATGCAAATACATAATAACATCCCTGCATATTATGACGAAGTATGGTTAATTTACACTTGATGAAACCTTAATATACTATTCTATTGGTCTTGGCGGTTTTTAGAACCTACAAGAGGCACCTGGGTATGCGGATTAGGTGCCTGCTGTTTAGGTTTGTCTTTCTGATAATCTTACTGCACCCCCTCTCTAGGCGGTGCCTAGGTGAGTGCTTTTACTGACATTGGTTAGATATATACTATCTTAAGATGAATGCTTTCTTCAGAGTTATCATCGTAATAAAACTGTACCAGAACAAACTAGCAGGACCATGTGTCCAATAAAAAGAAAAAGTGAAATGCTTACAAGAACTGGCTTGAAGAACTATGTGGTATGATATGGATTTGGGATGCAGTGCTGCAACTGTTGCACCTTAACTAATGATGATGAAGCTGGAACCCTACTAGTCTTTTGTCCATATGAGGTACATGTATCAATTTGCACACTTGTACCCTTTCTTCAAATATTTTGTAGTCATGTTGTTTTGAGGCCTGAACCATTGCCCATGTTGATACCGTTGGCCAAGTATCAGTGCGCATACTTGTGCCCTTTTTTCAAAGATTTTGGCCAACGTTGGTTGGAATTTTTTTCCCTGAATTTTTTAACAACCCCTTCCCCCAAGAAATGGTGGGTTTTAAAGAGGAAACCTTCTCTTTTGGATAAGAGAGTTCTTTCTGTTAAGGATTGAAGAAGAGAGTGTACATTTGGGCGCTTGACTTTTTTACATCTCTTGTTGCAATGGTGCTTGAGTGCATCCATGGCTCCCCATCCATGACCCCCCATCCATGACCAATCTATGCATCATTGCTTTTCCTATGTTTTTGAAGTCTTGACATTTTTGAAATAGCATTTTTGAATGTTTTGGTTATTGGGGGGGATTTGGTTTTTGTGTTGTCCATAATTTAAAATAGTGGTATCTAGTTTCCATAGGTCCTCTGTTCTGTGACCTCTGCCTATAAGATGCACACTGACCATCCAATGGGGCCTTGAAGTTCCTATGGTTCCTCATTTTATCTTTTTATTTTTTGTACTTGTTCCTTTTTCTTATCTTTTATCTTTGCATAAACATTTTACTTTTGTGATTGCTAATTGGACTAAAAATATACCAAATTGGATACTCCTTTACTGTTTTCCTGCTTCGGTGCTTCTTGTTTGCTTGGGTGATAGCTTTTCATGTTGTTTTTCTTGTTTGATATAGGTAATTATTTATGTTGACATCCTTTAAATGTTTTATATGTATGGAGAATTTGTGTAGATCAATGCCGAAAGCATATTCTGAGGAACCTGAACATGTTCCCAGAATAAAGCATTATATTTACAGCATGGTGAATTCTTGCCTTAGGTGGGACATTGTAATCTCTTTTTTCTTGATTGCTGCCTTTCTCTCTATCTCTCTCTTGATAAATCTAGTTGATTTCATTTCTATTCAAATTCAATGGTGTGTTAACTCTGATATGGAAGAAGCACAGCCACTATGATGGGCTTTCTACTTTCAGGGAGGCACAGGAGATTGGAAATCGATGATCGAGAAAACGTTATTTTTCTTGTTAGGGAAATTGAGCAAATTTACTTTATGAATTTTAGTTTCTTAGCCTTGTTTGACACATTAAACAACTCAAAATCAGATGAGTATGTGGTACAAAAATTTGTTCTTGAATGAGATTCTCTCTGATGATATGTTTATGGATTTGTGAGATATTGGATTGGATGCATTTTGAATTGTACTGTGTAGTTTGCCATTTACCGATGGAGTCGTAATGTCCATGGAGAACATCACTCGGCTTTGTGCTTGATTTTGACTTCAAGTCTTTCTTTTACAGTTCTAGGGAACTAATGACCACCCAGGGAGATGTATTAACCAAGGTTCAGAAACTTGTCTTGGCCAACTTACCCGGCCCTTGGCCAAGGGAAGTAACTTGGCAGAGTCCGAGTGGACTTCGCTGAGTCACGTAGAACCAGAAAAAGGTCATTTTTTGTTAAAATAGTTAAAATAAGAAAAAAGTAAAAGAGGCGATAGAAAGCATTAGAAGACTAAAAAGATGAAAAAGATCTATAAAATATGGATTATTGAAAATTTTGATTTTGATTTTGAATATTTCAGAAATTTTTTTTAAAAAAGGGAATTTTTTTTGAAAGTTCTCAAATCATCTTAAAAACTACCAAAATCATGTGGGGCAAGTTGCTATGGAACTTGGTGTTACATGGCCTCACCCGAGGCGAGTCAAAGTAACTTGCTCGAATCCGAGTGGACTTTGGCGAGGCACGGAATGCTGGTGGAAACATTTTGATGCAAACGTGCCGAGCTTTACAGAAGGAGATATGTGAGAGAGATGCATAATGATCTCTTTTACATCTAAGAATATGGCAAATTGCTGTTAGATGAAGCTTGACAAAGATTAAAGACAAATGACAAATTTATTGACATTGTGAACAATATAGATAGTGACTCATAGGCAAATATACGAAACTTCTGAAATGTATTCCTATAATGTGTAGGATCTTCTTCAGATGCTGCATGGAATTTGACTATGTCCATCACATTCTTTCCATACTTGTTTGGATAGAGATATATATGAGATTGTTTTGTAACTTCGAGGTTCGAGTACACGGATATATTGCATCTAGAACTAGTATTCCTTGTTTTGAATTTTGATTACTCTTTCACCCACACAGACCAATTAATGCACACTCTCCTTCTTGTAGAGCTTAAAAATAGAGGTCATGTCAAATTTAATGCCGTTCGAGTCATGAATTAGTAGTCTTCTCGGACCAAGCTCCTAGTGCATGGTGGATTCCATATACTGCCTTTTGATGCTTTAATACTTAGCAAGGAAGACTGATTACTTGGAGGTAGAGAAGGTGTACCTCTTAACACCCCATGGTGGAAGACATTGTCACATCCATACGGAGATGCCTACTGTTTTATGGAAACCAATTGCATGAGTGTGTGAATAATAATATTTTTCAATAGTAGTTTTAGAATGCAGGAGAAAAATATTTCTTTTATCCATGCTATGTCCTTCCCTGAGCAAAACTCTGTGCCTTAGAGTGACTGAGTCCACCATCAGACTTGATTTTTGCAGTTATATACCAACTTTAATCCTTTTTTAAGCCATATGGTGAATGTGATTATGGTTAATTTCTTCAAATCTTCTACTGCATCTCCTAATATTGGGATTAGGAAGGAATTTAGTCGATAGATGCAAAGATTGATGAACATGTTAGTTGTTCACTAGTAATGGAAGGGATACTTGATTCAGTACCCTGGTCCTGTAACTGGTTCAGGATGTGACAAGGCTTAGTAGGAGCTACCTGTCGCTTTTTTTTTTTTGGTACACCTAGAGAGGTTTGGGAGCATCCACATTGGCGTGTCAATGTCATAAGAGAAACTGAGATGTCATTTTCTGAAGGAAAGAGAACTGAGAATCTGAGAAACTGAGGAAGGAATGTGAAAAACCATCCATAGATGCAAAGATTGATGAACATGTTAGTTGTCACAAGAATGGAAGGGCTACTTGATTTAGTACCCAGGTCCTGTAACTGGTTCAGGATGTGAAGATGCCTTAGATGGAACTACCTATCAATTTTTTTATTATACGTAGAGAGGTTTGGCAGCATCAAGGTGGGATGTCAATGAAGTAAGAGAAACCAAAATATCTCTTTTTTGAAGAGAGGAGAAACTGACAATCTGAGATATCATTTTTAGTAAATATATCAACACAAACATCATGTCCCTGCTGAGCAGTAACCTTTCAAAGAACTTTTCCTTCCTGTTCACTTTCCCTTGCATGATTGGGATTGCATTCATGCTTAATTGAGAACTTGCTGTTGCTGATCACTTACCTTTGCTATGCAGTATCTCTGCACTACATTCATTTTAGGTTCATGCATAACTGATAACTTTCTTTTGGTGATCCGGTGAGCATTGTAAAATATCCCTAAGGTGCTTTTCATGGCTCGGATTGGCCATTTCTCAATTTCCCACGGGTTGAAAGTTAATTCCCAAAATGTTGGAGATTGCTGTTATTGAAATTGGGCCACCCTGGAATTTCCCGGATGCAATATTTTGTTCTAGGAGGTCCTTGCCTCTTAGGTTATATTCTATGTGATTGTCTTATTTTGTTTCTGGATCAAAGTCATTTTCCATTGGAACTCCTCAAATGATACCTAAATATCTAAAATAGCTATAGGTAAGCTTACTTTTGCAGATGTCTGGAATGTTTGGTATGAATTTGGGCCAAAACAGTCTCGTAAATGTTGTAGATATGTTATCATTTACATCCAGAAATAAGTAGTGTTGATATTTTGGTAGGATGGATCTGAAAGCCACTCCTGTGTGAAGAGGCTAGTTTGAGGCAGAATTCCCCAATCTTTACCATAATTTCAATTTTTATCCATGACATTGCATTTGTGCCAGGTGTTGGAAAACATCGTTTCTTTTTCTTCAAACGCGTAGTCGGAGTCATGCAGAAGGTGGGTGGGAGAATCTTCTATGAAATATTTTTATGAATTTTATATGGTTAGCTGGGACCCTCTTTCTCTGGGCTGGTTCCATCTTTTATTTGCAAAGAAAGTTTTGGAAGATGAATTGCTTGACATTCTTTGATATGTCTGGGACAAGGCCGCTGCCTCCTGGTTTGACTTCCCTAGAGTTGTCATCCTTAATAGTTGAACATGAGCATGGTTGATGACTAATGGGTGAGAATTTTCCTCGGTGGCCAAGATTAAATGTTACCCGCATTTCTTTATTGCATTACTGGGATTATGTTCAGGAGTGAACTAGTAAATTGTTTTTGAAGTACAAATGTCTTCAGTAAATTTTTGGTACTTTTTGGCTATCAGTTTCTCATGGATGGGACATGCTGATTGAAACGATCTGAAACTATGCCCTTTTTTGGCAAGGATGAGAAACTTTGCTCTGAAACTAAAATAGATGGTGGGAGGAACAGTTATTAACGTAGGGCCAGTTTGGATTTATGCAAATTTGGTAGTTTGGAGGATAACGCAAATAAAATCTTGAGGGGTTTAAACCCGTTTGGATATTGCTAGATTTTTTTATGGAAATAAAAAAAGCTACCAATTTCATGCTAAACAATCTGCATTCCAAAATATTCTACTGGGAGTTGATTTTGTTATTTTTTTTTGGCTAACTAGTTTCTTGACTTGAAGTTGTCAGGATCTATCTTTTCATACCCACCCTTCCTCTCTTAGGGTAGAGGAAAGGTGCCCAGCCACCCGCTCCTGTCACAAACCTCCTCATGTCACAACTCTCTAATTTGGTTTGCCCCACTAAAAGTAGGGATTCTAAGAGGCATTTTTTAATATGAAAAAGCACTCGAAAACCTTGTTTCTCCCACTAAACTCTAGAGAGAGAAAACCTACTCTTCACAATTGAAAAACATGGGAAAGTGTTACTGATAAAAAGAATCGTAGGAGCTCGGTTCTCTCTCACAGAGCTATGATATGCTTCTCCTTTTTCAAAACCATGGGACTAGAATCACAGAGGCTCTCTCTATCTCATCAAAATCAACTGTCACTGCTCATCTTCCCGCTAGAAACCCTGGGAAATGGAGCCATGGAACCACCTCTCTCTCTCTCTCTCTCTCTCTCTCTCTTTTCATCTTTCCACCCAAAACCCTGGGAAATGGAATCATCTCTCTCCCTCCCCCTCTTGAAAACCAAATCTACTGTGCTATGCTTCTTTTTCAAAACCCGATCACCCCTCTCGCTTCTCACGTAAAAATCAAAATCATCTGCAATGTGCCTCTCATTCTTCTTCAAAAACCCTGAGAATTGGAACCAGGAAAGGCTGATCTAAAGACCTTCAAGGGGGACAGAAATGTGAAGGCACTCAGCTACAAGAAATAGGGGAAAGAGAGACACCCTGCATAGATTGAGATAGAGAGAGAGAGAAATGGTTTGATTAGAGAGGAATATTGGGCTGTGAGTGTGTGTGCATGTGTGTGTGTGAGAGAGAGAGAGAGAGAGAGAGAGAGAGAGGTCTACAAAAGAATGAACAGTCAATGGGCATGATAAAATAAAATGGTAAGATTTGTCATTTAGGGTGGAGAAACTTGCAAGTTTTTTTTGACGAGAATAATTGTAATTATGCATTCAACCTGGCCCTTCTATTGTGGCTTGAGGAGCTGGAAAGATCATTAATGGATGTGTGGAGGTTATAAGAGTTACTGGTAGTGATCTTTTTGTATATGCTCTTCTCTAGTTGGGGTCTTGCACTATACATTATGAGATGGATAGGAGATATAGGAAGCATTAACTTATTAATTGCTGGAAACCTGAAAGTTTCATGTGAAGCCTTTTGTCCCAACCTAACCAAAGTTAAAGCATTTGTTCCTGTTGGAAATCTGTGTCCTGAATATTACGTGAGGTTTTTTACTCACCTAAAATTATGCTAGGTTCCTTCCATGAATTTCATAATTGCAAGATGGTTCATATTTACATTATATGGTTCAAAATATAGTTAATTTGCTATTGAGATCTATGCGACCTTGGGTGCCAGGTATATCTTACTAGGAAGATTTAAATCTGAATTACTTATTGACTTAGAGCTAATATCAATGTTTTGGGCTGCTGCAAGTGATTGATCTGTTAGTCGACAAGGGGCATGATGTATTTATGTCAAATGAGTGATTTGGTAGTTGCTGCCGAGATGTTAGACCACTCGTAGCTTTATTTTGGATGATGCTTGTAATTTTTTTTTCCATAAATTTTGTTATCAGTTTCAAAAGATCTGCAGTTTCTTTGAATACTAATACCTTTTATTCATTGGTGTGTGTGGCTGGTTTAGCTTGATAAAATCTTCGTTGGACCTAGCTCAAATGTACATTCTCCTTTGCTTCTCTACTTTCTGTTACATCCTAAGGATTTTGTTCTCGGGAAAATCAAGATAAGGATATGATGCAATTAAATAACTTAGAGTAGAAGATTTTCATCCCCTATTTATTCAAGGAGTTACTGTTGTTGACGAAGAAAGTTCATTATTTTTTGGAAGCCTATATCCTAAAAACTTTGTTCTAGGAACTGGTACAATCCTATTCCCCGAAATTGTGGAAAATGCACTTTTCCTGTATGTTTTCTTCCTGCATTTCATTCAATATCTTGTGTTTCCTATGCACATCTGTTGATTTCAAAACCTGTTATTGAGGATTACATTTCTTATTTACTTCTGTGCTTCTCAAAGCATTTGCTTAATCTCTCATGTTTTTGACGCTATCTCCCTTTACTGCCTCTCTCTCCCTGAACTATCTCAAATGGTTTCCACTAAAAATATCCATATAAAAATATCAAAACCCAAACCTCGTCTATTCGATCACCAAAAGTCCTCACTATTGACCACTAGAAGCTTCGAAAACTACGAAGCATTGCCTTTGATTTTGGAAGAAATTGAAAAAGTAAAAAATTTATCAATCTTTCGATAAATCACTAAATAGAGGTTTTTGGGGGTTTTTTCTCTCTCTAGATGGCACGGATTTGGTTTTGGGGCTTTAGAATGTTCCCCAAAACCGTTTTCCCCCATTTTTTGGGACGAAAAATTACTATTTAGACCGTATCGGAGGGCATTTTTCTGCCCTCGGAAACTTGCATTGAGGCGGCCGCCTTGACGCTAGCCCCCTAGGTGCCGCCCTCGGCAACTTGCATCGAGGTGGCTGCCTTGACGCAAGCCCCCTAGGTGCCCCTCCTAGGTTCCGCCTAGGCTGTTGGGCGGCCAAATTTTTGAACACTGCACCCCATAAAGCAAAGCTGGTCTAATAGCTGTCCAGCTTTACTTTATGGCACAGCAAAGATCCTGTTACACAATCTGTGGGTGTGCAAACATGCACATCACAAGCTTATGTTGGTGACTTGTGAGGGCCCCAACCTGTTCAATATATTCCAAACTTTGGTGCCACTGAACAACAAATTGTCTCCATCATTTCTATTTCGTAGTTTGTCTTTTTCACGATTTTTTTGTCTGTATCTTATTTTAGAAGTAATAAGGCTCCATTTTGACATTCTCAAAGCTGTTTTTTCTGTTGAATGTATTGTCTTGCATTTCTGATCGCTAACTTCTATAAATCTTGTGTAATGAAACATTTTTCCTGCTTGGTGAAGTGAGTTTGAGGGTCCCTACCTGTTCAGTACATTCCAAACTTTGCTGCACTGGACAACAAATTATCTTTATGATATCTATTTCATGGTTTGTCTTTTTCACAGATCTTTTATTTGTATCTTCTTTAGAAGTAACAAGGCTTGACGTTCCCAATACTGTTTTTTCTGTTGATTGTGTTGTTTTGTGTTTCTGATTGGTCAGTTTCCCTGCTCGGTGAAGTGAAAAGTTTGGACTTTAATGTTTTGTGTTCACCCTTTTATTTTTTATTTTTTGGGGTTACAACTTCCATAGATTTCTTTTGCTTCATGACATCCTTGATTTGATACTGTGGAAAGTGATTCACAAAGAATGAAGTTTTTGGTAATTTGGGTAGAGATGATGATGAAGCTTGAGACTGCCAAATATACCATTGATCCATGTTGTTTGCATGGGAGTTCCCTCTGGCACTGTGTGTATTAGGTTATTTACAATCCATTGGTGGGTTAACTGTTTATACCTGAATGTACTACAAGTTTTGTGGTGTTTCTGGTTTTTAGGTGCTTTTCTCTCTCCCCCTCACACACACAACAACAACAACAACATAGACACTTTGCATGACATGAAGTTGAACGAGTCTAATATGCACAACTACTTGGAAATGGTTGAGTTCGGTGGATATTTCCAGGACATATGCATCCTCAACAAAAAATTGTCTTAATATGTGTCCTTTGCTTTACCCAAACATTGATACCATCAAAAGTGATTCACAAATATTTCTGATAATTTGGGTAGAGATGATGATGAAGCTTGAGGCTGCCCAATGAGCCTTTGGACTCTATGATTGGCAGAGTACTCTCTTTCCCCCCTCTCTGATAAACACACACAAAAACATATCTACATGGATGAGACTAAAGATATACTGATACTTGAAAATGGTTGAGTTGGGGGATGATATTCAGAGATGTGCGTTGTCAACAGAAAATTGTCTTGGATATGTCCTTTGTTGTACCTGAGCATCATAATTGAAAAGCATAGTTAATAATATGCTGAGCATGTTTACAGTAGGTGCTACCTTTGCATTTGTCCTTTTAAGGTTACAAAGGTCATAGTCTTTCATCAAATGTTTTTCTCTGTAACGACACTTCCAAAGTGAGTAATAGAGGTTTGTTTGTGCAGATCTTCGAGATGACAAGCAGTTCTTTATAGATCACCCAGGTGCAGTGCCCATCACTACTCTCCAGGTACCTTACCATCCATTTGAAGACTCCTCTCCTTTTTCTATGTGCCATCTTATTGTACTTTCTGACGGTTGTGTTTTGTAGGGAGAAGAGCTGAAGAAACTGATTGGAGCTCCTGCATACATAGAGTGCAGTTCCAAGACGCAACAGGTTTCTGCTTCTTTTCTTGGAGACATTTTGGTTTGGTCTATTGCATTATGTGTGAGGTATTGTTAGTTGATGTACATTTTTTGTTGTCTTTTATAATTGTGCAGAATGTGAAGGCAGTTTTCGATGCAGCCATTAAGGTGGTTCTCCAGCCGCCCAAGCAGAAGAAGAAAAAGAAGAGAAAGGCACAAAAGGGCTGTTCCATCTTGTGATTCTAGCGAGAGAAAAAGGCCACCGACCCACCGTTCATGCTATCTCTCTTCTTTCTCTCACCATCTCTCTCTCTCACTCTTAATCTCTAAGGAAGCTGGTCTTGGGGTGTATAGTCCTCTGACATTTTTAGAGCATGGAAAATCATCAGGTGAATTGTTTCTATTTTGGGTTTTGTGGTGATCTATATGAAGGCTAACTCAGAGATGCTTCTTCTAGGAAAGATTTCTAGCAGAGGGAGGTGAGAAAGACCCTGCCTCGTGACTATTTCCGTGCATGGACCATGCAGCTCTTTCACATTCTGTGTATCTTTATCTTTTATATATTAAATTAGTACAAGGTTTGCACATGACCATCACCAGTTCTCTTTGCATGATGATGTGGTGTACTGGCACGTTCATGGAGGCACCTTATTTTTTAGTTCGATGATGGATGCCCCAGTGCTCGTGTTTCTGCTTGTTTACGGACTTGACTTATTTTTACGATCCATCTGCAAAATATTCACGTGTCCTGTGGCGATTATAATTTGCATAGATGGATGATGGGTGGCTTTTTCTTCCACGGGTGGAGTTTGGACATTGAGATGTGGCGCCTCCCGTGTCGATTCGTTCTCACCCGATAGACAGCTCGTTCTCACCGGATAGACAGCTAGTGTATGTATGTCGAGAGAGAGAACTTAAGCAAAATAATAGATTGTTGAGATTAAACAGAGAGAGAGAGAAAGAGAGGTAACATGAGCAAAATAATTGATGGCTGAGCTTAGGGGTAGAGAGCGAGAGAAGATGAGCAAAATAATGTCTGATCTTCCTTTAAATTGTTTCGCTTTCTATTTGTGGGTTTATTTTTGGACGCTAACGGGCTTTGTAAATTTTAATGAGGGAAAACTCGCACGAGTAAAACATCAGCATATTGACTCGCTGAGTGGGGGGATATTTGTGCGTGCTCCACCAGAAAAAAAAGATGCGGGGGCTAAGCACGAATATGTGCTGTTTCAATATTGAAAGTCAGCATGATTCCTGATTACTTTTCACTGGCTTCATCTGGACCGTACACATCAAATCCAATGGTCCGCAGGGATTTGAATGATGGTTGGCAGGGATTTAAATGATGGTTGGCTTTCGGGGAAAATCAACCCACTTGCCCTTTGGATTTTTTTTGCAAATTAAAGAAACTTGAAGCTTGCAAAGGTTCCTGCACTACATGTTCCCAGTTTTCTTTTACTCGATTCTGGATACCTCAATTGTTTTAATTCGGATGCTATCCCTACCCAGGTGCCAAATATTTGTAGAAGGGATTGTCTACAATGTGATTATTTATCTTTGATACGGAGAGGTCACATTTACATACGATTATTTATTTTTGATATGGGGAGGTTACAATTACATACAATCATCCGATTTGAAATCTAATAGCTTGAGTGTATCACAAAAGTCAGGAATGAAATAGTTGGAATATGCATGCCTTTTTATGTTTTTTCTCTGCTTCAATTTGTGAGCCCCTCAAATCGGTAGCGGTCAATTGTATTCTTGTGATGTCCAAGTCTTGCCCCGCCCCACTTCAACTAATAAAGCTCAGTGGAGATATATATATATGTTCAGCATAAAGCGGTAGAGTAGCACACTTGAAAACATAAGATTCTTGAATGACTGCTTTTCTAGATGTCCCACTCGGCGACCATCTTCCAGATTCTCTATCTCTCCCCCTCTATATACCACCCTTCCCCCTTGAACCTGTCATCCATGCATACCCTTCTCCCTCCAATGGCGTCCAAAAGGATCATCAAAGAGCTCAAGGATCTCCAGAGAGACCCACCAACTTCATGCAGTGCAGGTGCTCTCTCTCTCTCTGCATTTGCTTTTCTTCTTTTGGTTTGCTCTTTCAGAGAAAATATAATGGGGAAGAAAAGAGAGAGAGAGGTTTGAGTATGGAAGGTTAAATTGGCAGGTCCTGTAGCAGATGATATGTTTCACTGGCAGGCAACCATCATGGGTCCTAACGACAGCCCATATGCTGGCGGTGTCTTCCTCGTCAACATTCACTTCCCCCCTGATTACCCTTTCAAACCCCCTAAGGTAGAGGGGCCTTCTTCCTCCTACTTCCAAATTTAGAGGTTATATCTCCAGGATTGAGAGGTGTTTGTGGTGAAAATGCAGGTTGCATTCAGGACCAAAGTGTTCCATCCCAATATCAACAGCAATGGCAACATCTGTCTTGACATTCTCAAAGAGCAGTGGAGCCCTGCTCTCACTATATCCAAGGTCCCTCGCTCAACCACTTCTCTACAACTCTGTAAACCTCTTTTGATCACTCGAAAAATGGTGTGTTGCAGGTATTGCTGTCAATATGCTCGCTGCTCACAGACCCCAATCCTGACGACCCTCTGGTTCCTGAGATTGCGCACGTGTGCAAAACTGACCGATACAAATACGATTACACCGCCCGAAGCTGGACTCGGAAATATGCAATGGGATGACACACACACATGCACTCTCACTCTCTCCCATGAGAGAGCTGTTGCCATTATGGCAAGAGACCGAATAAAGCGGAACAAATCCATCGGAAGGTGTTTCTGGATGTGTTGTTGTATGAGTAGTTGATGACTGCGCTTAAGTGCACTTGTGTGTAATGGCACTTCGTCTTTATAATTGACACTGCAAGATTTCCAAGTTTGTTTCTTGAATATTTTCTTCATATTTTTAAGAGTTTGGGGTGGTGGAACTTTTTATATTGCTGAATTATTGTATAATTTTATACATGAAACTACCGCATACACCGTGGCTTTGACGAAACGCCTATGATTCTATTCTAGCACCTTCAATTCTACAAAGTTATTTGCATTTCAGGAAAATAAACATGGACTACAACTTTCAAATCACCCACCCAGCCGGGTGGCTTTGGAAAATGTCAATCAGGTTGGCTTGACCCATACATCAACCCAGCCCTGGTCTTGGTCTGGGTCTGGACTGGGATATTAGACCCAACAAGTTAGGTATGGGTCCATTTGACTTAGATCAGATCCAGGTTGGGTCATGATATTTAGAAAATTACATGAAGACTACTGGTTAGGTGCCTCGATCTCGCCCTCTAGATCCGGATGATCAGGTGACAGGCGTCTCAGGTTTCAAGGGAACCCGAGACTTTGATATCGCTCTCTTGGGAATCTTGCTAAAAAACAAGGGCAGGTAGACCAATCGATGAAAGAGGAATTTAAGATGGGTTTGAGACTTACTCAGGCTGGCTTGCGTGGGCACCCTATTAGATCACGAAAAAAGCCCCCCAGTCGTAAAACTGGTTCGAAATCGCCTCCCTTGACTTCTCCTGCTTCTGCAATCACATACACATAACAAATGTTACAAGATAAGCGGGTCAAGGGACCCCACCTTGCCTTTCGGGAACGTGCACGGACGTGCACATTCAAAAAGAGGGAGAGAAGAATGAGAGAAGAAAGATTGGGGTTAGAAGAATTTGACCAGAGGTGAGACCGACACAGTAACTAAACTAGGAAGTAATTGACCCGTCGTGGCAATAAAATGGGTTCGGTAACTCAGACCGGCTCAACAGAATTACTACTAGACGACAATACCAATACCGACTAGCTAAATACAGGCACAGTAACTCTGACTGGCACAACGACATTATGGCTAAATGACATGACTACCATGGAAGGCTAGTCTCGACTTCTCTTGGTCAAACGAAAGGGTAAGAGAAAGAAAGAAGAAAAACAGGAAGATAGAGAGAAAAGAAGAATAAGAAGAAAAGAAGAGAAAAGAGAAGAATAAGAGGGAAAATAATGAGAGAATAAGAAGAGAGAGAAGGGAAGGAAGGGAGAAGGAGGACACAGACGGCAATGAGATGGGGAGAGAGAAGACTCAGAGGGCAATGACTTCCACTGGCTATGACGTGAGGAAGAAGAATGAGGTGCAAACACAGCTGGCAACAGGCTTCCGCCGACTGTGACATGAGAAAGAAGTAGATGAAACTCCGCTGACTGTGACATGAGAAAGAAGTAGATGAAACTCTGTCGGCTGTGACATGAGAAAGAAGTAGATGAAACTTAGGCAGCGATGGTCCTCCATCGGCCGTGACATAAGGAGAGAAGAGAGAGAAAGAATATAGGCGGCGATGTGCTTCTACTGTCTGTGAAAAGAGAGAGAGAGAAGGAACACAGGCCGCACTAGGCATGCATCGGCTGTGTCAGAAGAAAGAGGAGAGGGAAAGAACATAGGTAGCGATAGGCTTTCGCCTTCTGTGATAGAAGAATAAGGATGAAAAATACAGGCGGTGCTAGCCTTTCGCCGTAGCGCTGCCTATGACAGAAGAGAAGAAAGAAAGAGAAAACACATGCGACACTAGGCTTGCACCGTCTGTGACAAAAAAGAGAAAGAGAGAGAAAACATAGGGGGGATAGACTTGCACCGTTTGTGACAGAAGAGAGAAAGAGATAGAGAACACCGGCAGCGATAGACTTGCACCGTCTGTGATAGAAGAGAGAAGAGAGAACTTTGATAAAGGCCCGGCCCGCCACTCGGGCTAAGGCCCGCTTACTGTTCATGTCTCATGAGCAGATAGGCATCACACCAGACGATAGGTCCGTCATGCGTGAATGGAGAAAGAAAGAGGAACAGGGAGAGAGAAACATGATAGATTAGAAAAGGAAGAGAGAGAAAGAGATACAGATGAGAGAAAAGAGAAAGGGAGAAATGAGAGAGAAAAGAAGTGAAAGAAAGAGAGAGATAGAGATGAGAGAGAAAAGAGGAGAGAGAAAGAGAGAGAGATGAGAGAGAAAAGAGGAAGATAGAGAAAGTTACCTTATCGAGGGGTACCGGCCCTTTTATTCTCTCTCCTCTCTCTCTCTCTCTCCAAGACGCACCCACGATCTTAAGCAGGAATTGAAATCATTATTGAATGGTTGAAGAATGAACCCAAGGTTTTTTTACAATTAGGCATTGCGTGTTTATATAGAATTGGGCACAAACATGGGTGGATAGCAAAAAACTACCTAAAATTGAAGATAATTATATTTTAATTGAATTAAATGAAATTCTAAAAATGGGTATAAAATGACTGTTTTGCCCCTGCCTAAAAATGTGTGGAATTCCAGAACAGTCCCTATTTCTGCTCGAGAACTTGCGTGATCTTTCATGACTGATCCGGGGTTGCTCTGATGCCCATTTGATTGAAAGATAATTGTTTTCATGTAGGGCTCTGCATGACGATCGATTTGATACCAACTTCGAGCCATGAATCATGTTTTTAAGCCATGATCATGAGACTTAAAATTTAAAAACTTTGGATCAATAGTGTACTCGTTTCTTGATGTTTTTCTTCGTTTCTTCACTGAATCACACTAAGCATGCCATCACGATCGCGTGGCAACAAACGCAGCTCGATTTCGTGTCCGGATGAAGATTTTGTCGTCCTGAGTTTTTGATCGAAATCTTGAAATCCGACAGCCGGAATTTACAGCAGTTTTGATTCCTTCATGTGTAAAATCCAACCATTCATCGTACACGGGGTACGGACCAGGGATAGCCTCAGACCTTACGCATATAATGTAATTGGTTTCGTGTTGATCAAGTATGCGAGCGCCATGATTTGGCAGCTCGAGTGAGGCATGCTGCTGCTGAATTTTTTGAAATTTTCTTTACAGATCAGCAACTTCTCTCTAGTTTTTTCTCCTTGCTCGGGCATCGCCATGGGGCGTACCATATATCGAAACGTTCGTCTTGATGAGACGAATACCCTCAAAGAATTTGAGAGCGATCCGACTTAGAACGAGTGAGATATGGGCCCCGAAAGTTACTGCCCGTGACTATGAAAATAACCATCTTTAATGGTGTTTTGGTGCCAGGTGGCTACACGGGAATAGTGTGCAGCCTATCCCTTTTTGATATTTTATCCATAACTTTGTCTTAAAGTGCTCGATTAAGCCGAAACTTGACCCATAGGGTTTTCGACCATGCCGAATCCAATGGTGGTGGTCCTACAGCTGTTTGATATACCAAAAATATAGTTCTAGTTATGGAGTCTATTTTAGGGTGCTACATGCCGATTTTACCGAAATTGTTTCTTTGTGTTCACTGCCTTAGATATGTCTGATTGCAATGAAACTTGATAGGTGGCCTTTTGAAGTGCTTATGAAGATCTTGACCTGTTCTGGGGCCATTCCGAGACTGTCAAAATTTCCACTGTATGTTGAGGTTTTATTGACCTGCTTCCTCTTTATTCTGCATCAGGGAAAAAGGTGCTAAAAAATGTGTTCAAACAGCATGCCCCGTCGAATGTTGTGCTTCGAGAGAAGCGAGAAGGACAACATTCAAAAAATTTCCTTCGACTTTATTACTTTTTTCTTCCTAGCCACATGACAATGTGAACGCCGAGGAGATTCACGCAATGCTGCAACTAGGATGCTCAGACATTTGGATGAAATGCATAGGTCCATCCGTGGAGGCTTTAGGGGGAGAAGAGACTTTTTTGAGGGATCCTATCGAAGTCCTCACCCTCAAGGGATTAATTGTGACTCTAAAGCCGAGGATTTTGTACGGACCTCGTTAGTCAGAATCAAGCATGTCTGGTAGTCGAGTGACATGTTGAAGGGCATGTTTCCCATTTGGTCTGGGTTTCTTTGTTTTTGGATTGACAGCCAAAGAGCCTTTGGTCAGCGTTGTTTGTTGCTACACCAGGTTTGCATTTGACAAGCAGGGTACCTCTGTGGTCCCTCTCTTGCCGGGTCCAGTCGGGGGCTTTTTGTTGGCATGTCCTGAAAGTCTGGGCCTGTCGGCTAGGGAGGGATTTTGACGAGGAGGCTCATGGCGAGGCATCACCCTTAAGTCTCTAGCAGGTTCAGCTCTGGCTTGGTCAGTTTCTTACCTTCGTGGATATCTTTGGTTTTTCGGAATGACTTCTTGTTTGTTTGTTCTGAATGGTCTGTTGAAGGGCCTTTTGTTGGCATTTGTCTGTGTTGTTTACTAGATATTCCTTAGCGGGCAGGGTACCTCAGTTTATCGAGGTGACAGGCTTTGGGTATAACCCCTACCCACTGTTAACAGTCTCGCGTAACAGGTCCAAAGTCATGGCTGATTTAGCCTTCTTAAGGCATCTCCGGCATCTTGGAGTGCGTTTGTAACCTCCTGGGAATAATGCTCTTCTTCATGAGACTTGTCTTGCTTTCTTGGCAAATCTTCTGCTCATCGAGTCCTTATCTAAATGGACTCAGGTTGTCAGAATCTTTCCTTAAAGCTCGTATTTTTTGAGTCCTAGTATTGCGACACCATGGATTTTTCTTTTGAATGTGGGCTGAAGCCACCTGCGGAGGTGAGCGCTGCATCAACCTGCTTATTGGTCCAAGCGTCCTTTGTGGATTTTCACTTAGACTTGGGAAGCCATGCTGTAGAGAAGGATTTCACCAACTTCCTTTTATTTGGAGCTCTTTTACCCATGACCCTTGGCCATGTACACCTTTTTCGTCTATTTTTACTCACGATGCCCTTTCGGGTTCTCACTGTGACTATTTTTTTTTATTTTATTCTTACGGAACTCTTTTACTCATGGTTTCATGACCATGCCCGTCTGTCATTTTTACTCATGGCGTTCCCTTGACTAGGTATACACCATGCCCTTTATTATTATTTTTCTCTTTTTATTATGACCGTGTTTAGGGTCATGCCTTCGAGACCTGTGTGAAGCCTTTTAACGTCATGCGGCTTGGACGTTCACTCTAGTTTAAGGTCATACAGCTAGACCATAATGGAGATGGATGGTAGTCTTTTGAGGCCATGGAGTAGGTATGATTTCAGCTCACTTTGGGGAGATAACACGAGGCTACCTGTGAAAGATGGATGATGTCCGAAAGGTGGGTGAAAGGTGGTGATCCAGTAGCTTGCGACGAGTACGGGTGGCGGGATGATTCGCTGTTTTGTGAGCACGGGTTAGACTCACTGGGGAATGATGAATGATGATGAAATGGATGGACTCACTGGGGAGGTAGTGAAGGTGGTGCGCGCACACGAACGGGTCGGTTAGGGAAGACGTGCGAGACAATGCACATAAAAAGGTGTGTGCACGTATGTGGGGGCGTGTTTAATGTCATGCTTCCGATCCATATGCAAAGCAATTTAACGTCATGCGGCCAGGACATACACTATGGTTTAAGGTCATACAGCTGGACCGTGGTTATGCAGTTTAGAGTCATGCAACTAGGACCATGCAGTTTAAGGTCGTGTAATTAGACCTCCGCTATAGTTTAAAGTCGTATAGTTTGGAGTCGTGCACCTGGACCAAATCTGTGCAGTCAGCCAAGAACAAAGTTGTGAGGTTTAACGTCATGTAGCCAAGACCAAAGCTGTACAGTTTAAGGTCATGTAGCCAAGACCAAAGCTGTACAGTTTAAGGTCATGCAGTCAGGACTAAGGCGTGGGTCGCCATGTGGGCAAATCTGCATGGGGAATTAGTCTGTAGATGGGAATCTGACTCCTTGGGGATAAAATGGTTAAGGCCAAAGAGGTTCATATGGGAAGACTGACCTCATTGGGGATAATGGGATCAAGTGTGGGTCCCTTATAAGTGAAAAATGGTACTTGACTCCTTGAAGATAGGATAACTAGGTGTGAAGCAGACCCGCTAAGGGTTGCAATGGTAAAAATGACCCTGGCTCCACTAGGGATAATGAGTTGCAGTACGAGTATGACTCCTACTGGAGATGAGAAGTCATGGCCTGAGTAGAACGACCTGGGTACCACTTTGCTGAGGATAATAGGTCATGGTCAAGGTGCAACTCTACTAGGGATGAGCATGATAGAACACGCACCACTTTTAGCATGGGGCGTGCCGCAATGACAATTTCTTGAACACTCAGCCGGCACTGAGTCTGTTGAAAACATAGTTAGCGCCGATGTCGACCAACATTACTTCTTGACCACTCAATCGGCACTAGAGTCATTAGAAACACAACCGGAGCTGAGGATAGCTCGTGTTATCTCTTGAACACAACCAGCATTGAGTTGCTGAGAACACAGCCGGTGTTGGAGTTATTGAAAACACAGCCGACGCTGGGTAGTTTCGACAACTTAACCGACGTTGGGTGTGGGTTAATGTTCGGGCTCTGGCCTGATCTTAGTCTCTGTTGCATAAGATTTCATGGGCGGCGATAAACTTTGCTCGGGCCTTGGGTCAAAGCCCGATCCGATCCAGCCCATTAATGTTTGGCCTTCTTAGACGTGGCTGGTGTTCTCGGTTTGCGAAGGGCAATTGAGGGAAGCATCGGCTATAAAAGAGGGGGGGGGGGGGGGGGGGGGGGGGGGGGGGGGGGGCACTCACATTTTTACTGTTTCATGAAAGGAAAAAACAACTTGAGGTAAAAAATTGCTTTTAACGGTGAGGGTGAAGTTTTTCGGTGAGAGCTTCGGCAAGCACAAGGTGTTCCGGCAAGGGTTAACGGAAAGATTGTGCTTAGCATGAGCTTTCTGGCAAGGGTAGTGAAGCAAACATGGAGTCTGCCGGAGTTTGCCGAAGTTGCATGAGCTTGCAGTGAGAAAAGGAAGTTCTTTGGGAAAAACAGGGAACTCCAATTGTGGTTTTGTGATATCTGGTGAAGGGAAAAAAGGGTAGATGTTGTAGCAGAGGGTTGCTCAGGGATTTCCAGTGATTTTAGCAGTTTTCCAGGGGGCATAAGTGGTTTCCCGGTGATTTTGGTAGTTTTTCGGGGGGCGTAAGTGTTTCCCGGTTTGAAGAAAAGGTCGCAGAGGGTTTCCGGGTGCAAAAGGGAATTTATGGCGGAGATCCAAAGGGCACAGGAAATGGACCGTCGCTGGAGGTGGGCGGTTGCGGGAAGGCGAACGATCATCATTCCACACGTGTGAGGCCAGGACGTGGTGGTAGTTGTCAGGCGGCGCAATGGGGTGCGTGCAGAAACTGTAGCACATGCGAGAGATTTGAACTCAAGCGGCAATTGTCTTTTGAAGACACAGTTGGCGTTAGAGGTTGGCAAACACAGCCGGCGCTAAGCATTAGCGAACCCAGCCTGCGGCAGGCGTTGGTAAACACAGCCGACGCTAAGCATTAGTAGACACAGTCGGCACTAAGCTTTGAGTGCACAACTGGTGCTGGCTCCCTGGAAACACAGTCGGCGCTAAGCATTTGAAATCACAGCCAACGCTAGACCTTCATAAATGCAATCGGTGTTAGGCTTCTAGAACACTGCTAGTGCTAGACCTCTGATAATACAGCTGATGCTTGAAGATACAGCCGACACTTACCCAGTGCCTTCAACAATTTTGATTTGGCAGTGAATCCTTGAGTCTTTTATAATGGCTGAGTCTTCTTACCAAATTTCTGACATAAAGAACCTTCAAAGGGGAGGAGAGGTCGGTACCAATGATTTTACAGGTGAGGCATTAGTAAGGGGCGAACCTATTTGACTGACAGAGCCAGTATGCAAACCAGAGTGGCCTCTCAGTGTTACTTTTATAACTAACCCGGTTCGTTTTGAAGCCCAAGAGGACAATGAAGGCAATCACGGACCCGGTTCATTTTGAAGTCCAAGTGGACATTGAAGGCAATGTCAGTATTGAAGAAGGGGTGGTGCTTCTTTATTGTATGCATAAGAATATAGCTTATGGGGAGAACTTGCCCACCCTAGGGAAGCGGATGGTGCAAACAAAGGGACTAATGTGGTCAGGCAAAGGTCTTCGAGTACAAGGGGAGCGCCAATACTTAAAGGGATACTCTTCCTAGACCACCAGGGTATTGATGTCGCACAGGAGCAGTCTTGAACGTGCTTCTCTGTTAGCAGCGGTTCAGTGTTCGACCAGCTACTATGATCGGTGCTCCAATACTTTGAAGGTATTATTGGAGACATGGAGCCATGTTAGCAATACCTGGCTTCTTGGGCATGGGGAAGCAGTAATCTCTTTGCTAGATCTTCATTTCATTGGGGGCCTTCCACTGATCAGGGCCATGTATGATGAGTTCGTGCTCCAGAACTCGGTCATCTTTGGTGGCGCTAGCTTGGGGGAAGAGGAACCACCTGCTAGTCTTCAAAATATTTTTGAGGTTAACCAATTGCTCCATGCCAAGTCTAGAAATGGTCGGGTAACCTTTACTGAATGGGTGAAATTCTTTTGTGGGGACTATCCTGAAAGCGGTCGAGGTACCCCAAAAGGGAAAGGGAAGGTCGTTGTGAAAGGGATGCCTCCCATGTATCAATCCGAGACCAGCGACGAATGTGTCTTCTTGGCCACATATTTGGCCTTATTTTATGCAAATTCGTGCTCCCTGGGGGGGCAGATGACATTCGTCTAGGCACCTTCTATGTGGACATGGCAAGAGGGCGTTAGTATACCCTTGCTCAACCAGTTTTGTGCAATATTTACCATGGATTGGGGGCCATCTCTCATGGAAAGGCTTACAAAGGCAAGGAGCGAGGGAATGACATTGTCAGAGGAGAAGAGTTTCCTGGGGACTTTAAGACTCCATTCCCCATCCATTATATATATGGGTCGCTAGGGGCCCATTTCCCTGCCACCTATGTCAGGAGCCAGGGCTCAGGAGATAAGATATTCCCCTTCTTGATGAGGATTGTTGGCTAAAAGGCTACCTTTCATAGCCTAGGGGAGGCTCGAAGCTTGTTCTTGCATGACTTCTCAAATATGCATCGGGTCCCATTCCCAGTTGGGAGTTTCACTGATCGTGCTTTTATTGAT
Source organism: Amborella trichopoda (assembly GCF_054954075.1). Classification (NCBI taxonomy): domain Eukaryota; kingdom Viridiplantae; phylum Streptophyta; class Magnoliopsida; order Amborellales; family Amborellaceae; genus Amborella; species Amborella trichopoda. The sequence continues at coordinate 34,191,609 of NC_142344.1, forward strand.
AAATTGGGGAAGGAGCTAGACAGTGCTCCTACGACCATCAGGGAGCTGATGTTCATCTTGAGCATTAGAGGGGGAGTTTTACCTTATCGGACCCCGCATAGTACCAGATTGGAAGGGTATTTCCCTCATCGCTTCGCCTGTCAACATGGGCTTGATCAGAGCTGCCCCTTTTCTGTGTTTTTCGAAAAGCGTAGGGGCAGGATAAACATAGGAAAGACGGAAGAGCTTGGGACTCTTCGAGAGTGCTGGCTGCTAGGACATATACGGACCGCTTGGTCCACATGTCTAGAGATGACAGAGATAAGCAAGTATGTGATACCTCACTTCGACAGAAGGGTCCGCGTGACCGCGGCCTATGCCAACTAGTGGAGAATTACCAGTTGAGGATACTGGGATGTGATCACTCCTGGAAAGGGGAAACCGACAACTGGCGTCAAGAGACTAGACACAGGAGACTGGTGGATACTTCTGGTCTTGATGAGGTCTTTGTCTTGGGATATCCCTTGATCTGGGACATAACGGTCGATAACACTTTGCCAAAATTTCTTGCCATGAAGAAGAAAACTGGGAGCATCTTCGATAAACTCAGTTCCTTCTTCGAATGGAGTGAGGGGCGAAAGGTCCAAGGTCATGAGGAGCGCCCCATTCAGGACTTGAACACACTGATAGGGAGTGGTCCTCATAGTAAATTGGCTGCGGACCCTTCTCAAGGAGGGAGTACTGAAGCGTATGCTCTGACAGGGGGAAAGAAAAGGAAGAGATCTACCCCTATCGGCACTCGTGCACCGGCTCAAGCTGGCAGATGTACTCCTGTGATTTTGGAGTCAGGTGGTAGCTCTCCTTCTTCTGATTCATTAGTAACTCCACCAGCGTCATCTTCTACGCTTTCTCCACCATCTTTTGTCTCTTTTGAATGTCTTCTTATTCTTCAGAGATTGAGGTGAACGACTCCGGCCCTCCCAAACCTATTGCTATTGCTTTTGATCGAGAGATGACTTCGAAACTTGGAGAGGCGTCTCTAAGTCAAGGGGCAGTTCCTGGGTCAGCTCTGGTTCACATGGAGACTAATGAGACTGAAAGCTCTGGAGGTATTCCTCTAGGAAGGGAACCGGCTAACGACATGGCCTCTGTGCTTCAGGAGTTTAGTGCCTCGACTAAGGCAGGGATGATGATTCAAGAGGAAAGGCATATGGTTAATGATGCCCCTGAGTACCAAGAGACTGCTGTTCCCGAGGGCACAAATCGTGAAGATGAAGGGGTTGGGCTTTTTGTGGCCGAGGTTCTGGCTGTCGATGAAGCTGAGAAAACGGAAGGGGCCATGGCTAAAGCTGAATCAATGATCAGCGAAAGCGAAAGGGAAGAGGCATCTCCTGAACCTGCCGATACTGACGTGGCAGTTCAGGAGGGTGAGAAAGAAGAGGGAAATACCGGCCATGGCTAGGGTGAAAGCCCAAGGGAGGAGGCTTCTTTGGAGGATGCTTGGACAATAGTGGTGACCCCCATAGGTGAAGGTCAAGGCCACAGTGTTGGTATCGAAGAATCAAGGCAGGTTGAACCGGGGGCTGCTTTTGAGTCTGATGTGCATGAAACTCCAGATTTTTCCATCATTTTAAAAGACCTGGTGGCTCAGATGGCTATCACTTCTTCAAGCCCGGTCCTTGAAACCAAAGTCTCTTAAGGAGTGGTAATCCCAACAGCATCATCTAGGCTCATTTTTAGTGGGGTTTCGGGTATAATTGCAGGCATGCTTCGTGGAGGCCTTCAAGGTTTAAGGGAACTGCCTTTCAATGAGCTGAGCTAGACTCTGGCCAAACTCAGGGAATTTTCTGTCGCAACCACTATTGTTGGGAGTGCATCAGAAGTCCTTTCCCAACCCTTAGTGAGTTGGAGAGTTAGTGGTCGGGAAGATTACATCAGGCGGAAACTAGCTGCCTAGCCTCCTTGGAGGAGTCGATCTTGCATCGTTGTGAGGAGATAGATTCCTGCAATGAGAAGACGGCCACTATGACTGGCCGTCAGCTGGATCTCGTAAGGGAGGGACAAGCTTGCTTCAAGAGGATGTTCGAAATAAGAGAGGAGATTCGAATTTTAAGACAGGAATTCGCTGAGCTTGAGAAAGAGATGATTCAGAGCAGGGCCATGTAGACTTCTCTGGTTGCGGATTTATCAGAACTCACTCGCACCAATGAGTCCAAAACTGTGGTGGTGGAGGAGGAGACTTAAATGGTGGCCAAACTGAAGGAACGTATTCTGGACACTGAGGCTTCTTCCGCAGCATGCAGAGCAGAGATCAATAAGATCATTGATCATTTTTGAAAATGTCTTTTCTTTTGCCACCACTTGTAAAAAGTTTTGAACTCATGAATAAAATGCTTCTTTTTCTCTTTTGGTTGACTTTGCTGCATGATTTCATTTTCCTCTTTACTTTGCTGCACCTCATGTGCTCGTTTGGGGCTTGAGCGCCTCTCGGCATATTTATTGCCTCAAGGGGATAATACCGTAGGTCTTATTTAGTCCAGTGACGGGCAGCTATGGCTTTAATTACTTTGAAATGGGGAGTCATTGCTTTTTCTTCGCTTAATGTTTGATTGGCCAAGGGCTCATAATTTATTTTCCTCATCATTTGATGAGCCTGCTCACTATAGATTGTCCAATCAGGAGGGGCTTTGACCTCCATTAGTGGTGCATTCACTTCATCATAGCTTTTGGTCTCAGGCATGAACTCCTTGAGATGTTTTGAAGAAATACACATAACCTCCAATTAGCTCTGGAGACTGCGAACTTCGTTTCTTAACTCTACTAGGGGACCCTGCTCTTGAGAGGAGGAAGACAATCCTTTCTCAAACTGTTATCCTCTCGCAAAACCAGAGAAGTGCAGAACTTGTGGTTGGTCACCGGTCTGTATTGACCCTGTTGTGGGACGAGGAGCATCCTCTATGCTTATAACAAACGGATTTTGAAAAATCTTTCGCAGCGGTTGGCGTGCCACTTTTGCTTTCAAGAGCGCAATAGGGATATGTAGGACTTTTTAATGGTCTGGCGTATAGGTAATCTTTGGAGCTGAGAATTCTATCCTCATGACTTGCTTAATCTCAGGAATGACCTCTGGTTCATCTTTTGGCCAAGGTGGCTCAGAACTGGGGGCAGAGGTCAAGGACTCCTCTCCAAGTGAAAACGAAGTTTCTTCAGGGATAATTATAGGGATGCTAGAATGGGTAGGGGTTAAAGGAAGAATTATGCATTGCCTTTCTTCCTCTTTGAACATGTTTACCAATGTTCTCCCCACATCCTCAACATCTTCATGAGGCGAAGATCCTCTCTTCATTGTAGACTTGTGATCCCCATCATTCGGCTTCTGGGGTGACACAAGATATGTGAAGTAATACTTAGCATCCGCATAGTGAGTTTCGGCTACAGGAAATGGTCTTTTGTCAGCATAGACCGTATGCTGTCTCCCATCTCGACTATATTTGAGGCACTGGTGCAATGTCGATGGAACCACTCCTTGGTCATGGAGCCATGGTCGACCGAGCATAATGTTGTAAGAAGTGTTGGAGTCGTTTACATGATTCTGAGCGTAATCGTTTAGCTCACCGATCTTAAGACGAAGGTGAACTGTGTCAGCTGGCTTCTCTTCTAACTGGTTGAACCCTTTAACTGTAACATGGGTCGGAGTAAGATCTTCTGAACCTAATCCCAACCGAGTAAGGATCCTCCTTGGGATAAGGTTGATTGCCGACCCTCCATCTAACATAATTCGGTTGATGGGGCATGCATGTCATTCGTCAGTCATGAAGAGAGGGCAATTATGAAAATTTTCTCCCAATTGCAGGTTGTCCTCCAAAAAGGTTATTGCATTCATCCTCCTAAAATCGCGGGGTCCACCTCAATGGGTTCCACTTCGGTCTCGTACACCTCTGGATTAGAAAGAGCCTGAACCAAAGCCATCCAATAATCCTTTGAGAGCTTGAGGGCATCATAGATGTTGAGAAGGGCTAGAAGCTTCCGCAGATGTCCTATCACATCATATTTCACCTTCTCTTGGTCAAGGCTTTGTGCTCCTTGTCCTGCCATTGGTTTGGGTGGTATGCTAGGTTGAGGAGCGCGTAAGGGTGGAGGAGGTTTATTTTGGCATGCTGGCTAACTTGATTGCACAACGAGCTCAGTTTGGGTAGGCTAGTTAATCAGGATAAGGATTTGTATTGGAAGAGAGGGTGTTCTAGGTTGGGGCTTAGAAAATGATTGAGTATATGGGATCAAAGGTATCCAAGGGAATTAGAGAATAGGTGGATTGTTTAGGGTATTTGGATTAGGAAGGAGCCCAAGGAGCTGTAGGATAGGCAGATTGGTAGTTGGATTAGGGCGAAGTGGCGAACTAGGAAACTTCTAAGTGCTTGACTTCTACGATGGAGGTTGCAACATCTTCCCCGATCTGAGGCTCATTTGCCCTATGCTGGGTGATGCTCTTGAGATTTGCACCATATGACAAGCCTCTTGAGAATAAAAGATTTGCCCCATTGATTCTCTCAGTCTCTGTTCAAATTCCGGCTCAGGGGGCCACTGCGGTTTCTTTGGCTTTGATGTTTTATGGTTCTTTGAAGAAGGTGGCTTTGCTTTGGCTTTAGCTACCAGTGCATCAGCAACCGTTAAGAATCCAGCTGCCTGGGCCAGGGTCATTTTCAACCGCTTCCGTTGCGTCCTGCTTATGTTGATTCCTTTAAATTCTCTATCCAGAGCCTCGAAGTCTGGACATTTCATGGTTGTACATGCAGGGGACATTGGGGAAGAAGGATGAGAAGAAGACGAAGAAGAAGGAGAAGGTGGGGGACTTTTAAGGTCGTTCCCCCCATCAGACCAATCTGGGCAGCTTTATACGTCATCACCAGGGTTGGACATGTGCAGGGAATCTTTCAGGTCTTTCCCCTGCTTAGACCGTTGGGGAATGCTTTTAATGTCATCATCCTCATTAGACATAATCTGAGGAGAAGATGACTTGGGGACGTCCTCTTGATGGGATGGGGAAGGAAGGAGGATAGTGCTGGGGATAAAGTCTACTAAAGTTGTCAATGGAGGAAGAGGCCTGAGAAATTCCTGCTCGACTGGCAGTTGAGCCGTCTTGTTTCTCTGGTGAGCAGTCCTTGGTGCCAGTCTCCCTCTAGTTTTCTGAGGTGGTGCTTGATTTGTCTTGCTAGGCTTATGAACAACCCTAGCTTGGCGAACTGCTTCTTGCTTTAAAGACTTGAATCTGCTTCACCCATGGTCGACTATCCATGGCTAGGAAGTCCAAGGTTCAGCAAGAGTCATCTTTACCTAGGTCTTGAGTTGGGAGGTCCTACCATACCGGTGGAGCAGTGACTTGGGAATCACTTACTGGAACGTTGTAAGACTCTTGACATTCCTCTATTTTATTTGTGATTATATCATGGAAACTGGTACATTCGCACAAGTAATGCCCCCCTATTTGGTGGTATGGACATCAATGGTCCTCAGTTCCCCAGGTAAGGCGTCGGGCTGCCTTGCTGGTTTCGGTGTGATAAGACCTTCTTAAAGTATTATAATGAAATAGGCGTGAAGGAGATCAGGGGCTTCGTCTTCCTCTTGGATCGTTACTGCATGGGAGGCTTCTGCTGCGTCAAATACCCTTTTTAGCTCTTCAAGCTTGATCTGACCCTTCTGAATCAGAGCCTTGATAATGTCTTTCAGTGTGAAGCAGTCATCTGTGGGGTAGTTGACCCTTCGATGGTAAGCACCATAATTTACCTGGGTATCGAGTCCAACTTGATCAGGGAACTTGGCCTCTGGAAGCTCGATCATGTTCTGTTCCAATAATAATCGGAATAGCACAGGGACCCATTTCTTCTCAAAGGGGTAGACTTTATTCCTATGGCTGGTTCAATAATCATCTCGAGTAAGGTTCGCAGGTGGGGGCACTCGGTTGTACGACTTTTGTTGCTTGCCTACCTGAGGCATTGTCTTTATTGTGCCCATGCCTTTGAAGAGGTCCAAAGTTTGGGAGGGAGGCTTCTTTGGATCAGTGATTGTGACAGCTGCACTGATCACTTCTTTTTGTTGGTTGGCTCAGGTGCTAGTCCGAGCATTGCCATTGCCTCGATTGTTTCTCGAGCTTGTAGATGGTTGTCATGACCCGCCGTGGTGCCGTGATAGGCTTTCTATGCGGACCAATTTAGAGATTAGCTCTGACATGGAAGTCGGATTGGTGGCCTCAACATGTAGAGCAATTATGGGTCACATGTTCTACACACAAGTTTGAACTGCTTCCTTTTCAGGCATAAGATTGGGATGGCGAGTAGCCAAATTTCTCCACCTCGTAGAAGTGCTGGTGGAAGTATTTCTCCATTTCCTCCCAAGTATGCACCAAGTTTGGGGGAAGTCGAGCGTACCACTGGAAGGTAGGGCCGTCAAGGGTTTTAACGAACTGACCAAGAAGGAGTCTCCCGTTACCCATTGTCTCTCGACATGTTGCTTAGAAATGGGCGATATGCTGGTTCGGGGAGGTGGTTCCGTTGAATAGGGTAAATTTCCCTTTCTTGTAGTCTGAGGGAAATGGCACCTGGTCAATGTATGATGGGTACAACCTTTGATAAGGCGTTGCACCTTGTATCCCCGAAATTTGTCTGTTCTTTAAGCTATGGGTTATCCTAGCATCAATGTCCGAATGTGAGATGAGGTGAGGGACAGAATTATCCTGTGAGGCTGAGGGAAGGGGCTGCCTTGGAGGTGGACCTTCTGAGCGATGGTAATTGACCTCATGGTTAGCAGATTGTCGTGCGACGTCTATATGATCTATCTGCTTCATCGTTGCGCACACCATATCTTCAAACTTGTTCATGCAGTCTTCGTGCGAGTCAGGTTCATTTATAACCATTATGCTGACTATTTCTCCAAGGAGGTCAGCCTTAGTTGCATTTGAGGGCTTGCGAACTTGACGGGTCAGGCGCAGTAGATCGGTCAGCAGGGGGTCAGCATGCCCTGATTGCACTCGATTCTCATATACCGATCGCGTGAGGACTGGTTCTCGACGGTCTTGGGACCGTGGCTCCTGAGTGGCTGGGTCATTTTCTACAACACTAACCACAGTGCAGGGCTCATGTACTTCTTCTTCAGGTTTCGTCATCTGAAGAGGGTAGAAGGGTTCAGGCGAAGAGGGTCATCAGAGGTGGTTGCCCCAACCGTCTTGGTCACTTTCTTGGTCAAAATTGACAGACCTCTATCGCGTTTGACTTTGAGGTTTTGATGGACCTCACTCTAAAACTGTGATTGGGACTGCAGTTGATCTGCCCTTCTTGCACAAGAGAGAGCTGTCTCCATCAGGTGCGGCAAAGGATGAGGGTCAGAGACTGGAATCATCCTGGGCTGGGGAGGATGAAGGACTTGATCTTTCATAAGGTCTTTGCCTCGAGCTCTCTTATGAGCTCCAGAGACAAGACCGAGATGACGAGGATGGTTCAGGATGATACTCTTGGGGAAGGTCTTGGAGTACCAAGGCTGGAGGTGCTTGCTCGAAGAAGGAGGAGCAGGCAAGAGTAGGGTTGGCTCATGAGGATGCCTGAGTCAAGGGCGAGGGGCTGTCTGTGGCAGAGACATGTGTGCGCCGCTTAAAGAAGGATCACAGTTGACCTGGGGGTTAGCCTGGGCTCGAGCAAGTGGTTTGGCCTTAGGAGGTCGAGAACTGCGAGCAGGTGTCTATATGAGGACAGGTGGGAGCTTGCCCCATACAGGGTGTGCTAGTGTGTGCTGAGTAGGTGGACGAGGGGGTCGTCTTTCGTGTACTCGGGTTGGCGCAACGACGATGTTGCCTCGAGTAGTGGGATGCATATGAACAACATGTGCAGGACCTAGCCTTGGGAGGTCTGATCCTGGATGTTGACTCATAGTAACATAAGGGTTGCCTCGAGGTGTGGCTTGAGGGGATGACCCACGAGCCTTATAGTGTGTACGAGAGGTGGAGGCCCCAAGGTTTCTTCCACGATGTGTGGAGCCTCTAGGGATAGAGACTCGTGGTGGTGCAAGAATGTGGGGGGGGGGAGGGGTAGTCTTGCGGTGACCCACAAAAGCAATGACAACTTGTTTACTTTTTGCAGAAAGGGATTGGGCAGTCTTTCGATGTACCTCGGCAATAGGACCAACAAGTGACTTGTCGGTGGCAGGGTGCATGCTGTGTGCAGCAACCGATGTGCTGTCGATGCAAGGGGCCTCGACGAAAGTTCGACTAGAGCTAGGAGACGGGGAGTTCGGGACCTTTAAGTCCCTCCTCACACCAATCCAGGTTAAGACGTGGGAGCTAGACCTGGGGTCTTTGCTCAAAAGGAAGGCTGGGAACGAAGTTCGAGGAACTTGTCCAGATACAGAAAATGAAAAGAGAAACTAGCAAAAAACATATGACTCGACTTAGGGGTAGTAAGTCTCCAATGGAGTCACCAAGCTGGTTAGGTGACTCGATCTCGCCCTCTGGATCCGGATGAGCAGGCGGCACGCATCTTAGGTTTCAAGGGAAACCGGGACTTTGAGATCACTCTCTCGCGAACTTTGCTAAAAAACAAGAGCAGGTAGACCAACCAATGAGAAAGGAATTTAATGTGGGTTTGAGACTTACTTGGCTGGCTCGCATGGATGCCCTCTTAGATCACGAAGAAAGTCCCCCCAATCGTAAAACTGGTTCGGAATCGCCTCCCTTGACCTGTATTCTCCTGTTTTTGCAATCACACATACATGGTAAATGTTACAAGACAAGTGGGTCAAGGGACCCACCTTGCCTTTCAGGAATGTACACGGACGTGCACATTCAAAAAGAGGGAGATAAGAATGAGAGAAGAAATATTGGGGTTAGAAGAATTTGACTAGAAGTGAGACTGACATAGTGACTAAACTAGTAAGTAATTGACCCGGCGTGGCAGTAAAAAAGGTTCGGTAACTCAGATCGACTCAACAGAATTACTACTAGCAATAATACCAATACCGACTAGCTAAACACAATAGCTAGTCTGTCGTGGCAATAAAGCGGGCACAGTAAATCTGACTGGCACAACAACATTACGGCTAAATGACAGGACCATCATGGAAGGTTAGTCTCGACTTCTCTTGGTCAAAAGAAAGGGTAAGAGAAAGAAAGAAGAAAAGAAGGAAGATAAAGAGAAAAGAAGAAGAAAAAGAAAAGAAGAGAAAAGAGAAGAATAAGAGAGTAAGAGGGAAAACATTGAGAGCATAAGAAGAGAGAGAAGGGAAGGAAGGGAGAAAGAGGACACAGATGACAATGAGACGGGGAAAGAGAAAGACGACAATGGCTTCTGTTGGCTATGATGTGAGGAAGAAGAATGAGGAGGAAAAACAGGCAGCAACAGGCTTCCACCGGCTGTGACATGAGAAAGAAGTAAATGAAACTCCGCCTGCTGTGACATGAGAAAGAAGTAGCTGAAACTCAGGCAGCGATGGTCCTCTGCCGCTCGTGACATAAGGAGAGAAGAGAGAGAAGAACATAGGCGGCGATGTGCTTCCACCGTATGTGACAAAAGAGAGAGAGAAGGAACACATGTGGAACTAGGCTTGCACCGGCTGTGTCAGAAGAAAGAGAGAGGGAAAGAACACATGCGACGATAGGCTTCCGTCGTATGTTATAGAAGAACTAGGATGGAAAACACAGGCGGCACTAGGCTTGCGCCTACTGTGACAGAAGAGAAGAAAGAAAGAGAAAACACAGGCGGCACTAGGCTCACACAGTCTGTGACATAAAGGAGAAAAAGAAGAAAGCACAGGCGGCGATATGCTTGCACCGTCTGTGATAGAAGAGAGAAAGAGAGACAAAACACAGGCGACGATACGCTTACACCATTTGTGACAGAAGTGAGAAGAGAGAATTTTGATAAAGACCTGGCCTGCCACTCGGGCTAAAGCCTGGCTTACTGTTCATGTCTCATGAATAGGAAGGCATCACACCAGACATAGGTCCGCCATGCGTGAATGGAAAAAGAAAGAGGAACATGGAGAGAGAAACATGATAGACTAGAGGAGGAAGAGAGAGAAAGATAAAAAGATGAGAGAAATGAGAAAGGGAGAAATGAGAGAGAAAATAAAAGGAATAAAGAGAGAGATAGAGATGAGAGAGAAAAGAGGAGAGAGAAAGAGATGAGAGAGTAAAGAGGAGAGAGATAGAGATGAGAGAGAAAAGAGGAGGAGAGAGGAAGTTACCTTATTGAGGGGTACCGACCCTTTTCTTCTCTCTCCGCTCTCTCTCTCCAAGATGCACTCATGAGCTTAACCAAGAATTGAATCTTTATTGAATGGTTGAAGAATGAACCCAAGGTTTATATAGAATTGGGCCCAAACATGGGGGGATACCAAAAAAACTACCTAAAATTGAAGATAATTACAATTTAATTGAATTAAAAGAAATTTAAAAAATGGGTGTAAAATGACTGTTTTGCCCCTGCCTAACATTGTTTGGAATTCTAAAACAGTCATTGCTACTGCTCGAGAACTTGCATGATCTTCCATGACTGATCCAGGGTTGCTCTAATGCCCGTTTGATCGAAAGATGATTGTTTTCTTGTAGGGCTCGGCATGACGATCGATTTGATACTAACTTCGAGCTATAAATCATGTTTTTAAGTCATGATCATGAGACTTGAAATTTGTTGAAATCTTGAAAACTTTAGATCGATAGTGTGCTCGTTTATTGATGTTTTTCTTCGGTTTCTTCATTGAATCACACTAAGCATGCCATCACGATCGCGTGGCAACAAACGTTGCTCGATTTCGTGTCCGGATGAAGATTTCGTCATCTTGAGTTTTTAGCTGAAATCTTGAAATTCGACGGCTGGAATTTATAGCAGCTTTGACTCCTCTATGTCCGATCATCGTACGTGGGGTTTGGACCAGTGATAGCCTCGGAGCTTATGCACATAATGCAATTGGTTTCGTGTTGATCGAGTACACGAGCACCATGATTTGGCTGCTCGAGTGAGGTGTGCTGCTGCTGAATTTTCTGGAATTTTCTTTATGGATCAGCAACTTCTCTCTAGTTTTTTCTCCCTGCCATGACATCGTCGCAACGCATACCACATATCGAAACGCTCGTCTTGATGAGACGAACACACTCACAAAATTTGAGCGCGATCCGACTTAGAACAACTGAGATATGGGTCCCAAAAGTCATTGTCAGTGACTGTGAAAACAACCACGTTTAATGATGTTTTGGTGCAAGGTGGCCACACGGGAACAGACTGCGGCCTACCCCTTTTTGGTATTTTACACATAACTTTGTCATGGAGTGCCCGATTAAGCTGAAACTTGACCCATAGGGATTTTCAACAGTGTTAGATCCAATGGTAGTAGTTCCACATCTGTTTGATGTACCAAAAATATAGTTCTAGTTACGGGGTCCATTTCAGGGTGCTAGAGACCTATTTTGCCAAAATTATTTCTTTGTGTTCACTACCTTAAATATGTCTGATTGCAATGAAACATGGCAGGTAGCCTTTTGAAGTGCTTATGAAGATCTTGACTAGTTCTGGGGCCATTCTGAGACTGTCAAAATTTTCACTGTATGTTGAGGCTTTATTGACCTGCTTCCTCTTTATTCCGCATCAGGGGCCAAGGTGCTAAAAAATGTGTTGAAACAACTACCTTCGTCACGCAACCCTTTTTTCTTTCCAAAATTGCCCAGTTGTCTGACATTTTCAACACCTGATAAGTGGGAAATCCTGCAAGTTTTCGGTCATTTCTCTTAGTCAGGGCCTGTCTGATATAAGCAGCACCGAACAACTGCGTTGTTCGATATTTATGATGTTAGATAACTCAATTTATAAAACTTTATCTTATTCAAGGCTTGTTGTTATTTAAATTCTTAGAATAGTAGAATCTATTTATTATAATTAATTTTATTTATTTATTATATTTTTATTTATATTTAAATGTATTACATTTCAGTAGACTTTATTGAAATAAACTTTAGCTCTAAACATTAAATTAGAGCCCACCTTAAAAATTTCATTAGAAAAGATTGTTTTGATGCCCAAATATTCTCAAATTGATCATATCGACATCAAGATGCATGGACATGAGAAAAAATGGATTTTAAGTTTTGAAAAAAATGGATTTCAAGGGTAGGAGCCCTCTCCCCACTGATTCACCAAAAAAAGAAGAAGAAAATAGTGCATCTTGTAATGCATTTTTGGACCATTAATTTTCAAGATTTTCATAGATGTGCTCAATCATTATTTTTTAAGCTTGAAATTTTACAATTAGAGATGAAAATATATTTGAAGACTATCACAAATATTTTCAATATTAGAACCACATTTCTCAACACTATTTTAAGGTGCGCTTTACTTTGATTGTTTCGAGCCTCGGCTTCAAAATTGTTTGGAGTTGCTTGTATGAAATAAGCTCGCGAGAAGGGATGGCGTGCTGGGTTTCTAGAGGCAGAATGCAGGAAACTATATGTTGATGAAATGGGGGAAGCTCTGTGTAGGTCTAGCTGCCCCACGGTATGGATCTCAAGATCCGGGTGGGAGAAGCTCATTATTAAGTCTGAGTTGTTTGTGACTGGTTCGTTTTCTCCTCCTATTTCTGATTTTTTTGGAGCTTTTTGATTGGGCTAAGAAGGGATGGAATCTCTCGTCCCCTCCTGATTTGAAGGTAATTGATATGAACAACGTCGTGTTCAAGCTACGATTTAAGGAGGTGGTCAGAAGAGCTCTTCAACATCATTTTTGTAGAATAAGGGGAGTCTTCTTTCTTTAGACTTATGGAAGCATGCCGATCATAGCTCCCTTATTCAGAGAGAACTTATTTGGATTAGTCTTTGTGGCATCCCTCTATACGCATAGAATTTGACCATTATAAAAAAGATTGTGGGAGGTTTGGGAGTCTATATGGACATGGACTGAGATTCTTTCTTGAACCCTATTTGTAAGGTGGTGTGGGTTAAATTTCGAAAGCTATTGGTGATCCCCTACTTGAGAAAGTTTGTCTAGCCTTGGGAGACGATCTATTCGAGATTGTTGTGGTTACTGAAAACTGTTCTAGGGGGACACAAGTTCATGGTAAGCCTGCTGATATGCATTCATTGAAGGAGGTTCAAGATCTAAATATATAATAGTTGCCGAAAATCAAGAAGGCACCAGCAGTAGGGAAATTGCCTTTTGGAGGGACGATGAGATCTCGTCGAAGAGGTTCACGAAATTTGAATTTCAAAAAAAGGTAACCCCCAAATTTTCAAAAAGATGGATTCATGTGGGTAGATTTTCGGATTATACGGAGGGTTATTTGTGCGTTTTTCATAACCCCCAAGAATTAGTTAAGAAAGATAACTACGACATGTAGATATCTAAGGAAATAGAAAGTTCGAAGACTCTTTAGAAATCCCCAAGGACTGGATTTTAGATGACCTATCTCGTACTCGTTTTGGTGGTCCTACGGTATTGGGGGGCGATGATCGCTCTAAACTACCAACTTTTCCTATGCAAGACTACGGGAAAGTTTCCCTTAAGGAGGCAGATGGTTGTCCTGAGATCTCCTTGGGAAAGGAAAAGCTTCCGTGTCTGCGAAATCTAAGTAGGGAAGATTTTACGGTATAGATGGCACCATCATCTGTCCTTACTATTTCTTTTGAGGTTGGGAAACTGGCTTAATCAGATAAGGGAAGCTCTTTCTTAACCTGTCCTTCCCATTCGGTGTGTAATCTGGTGCTTCTTCTTGCTCACTAAAATCGATCGGTCAAGCTTGGTGCTTACTACTAGTGTTTTGTCTATTCAATTCCAAAATGTACCCCCTCCTTTGTTGCTTGGCTGCAACTAAGAGAAGCCATTCACGTTATGATCCTCTTCTCATTGATCCGTTGGCCATCGTGATGGTAGAGCCGGAGAAGCCCAAGCTTCTTTTTGAGAATGCAGGTTCAACGGCACATGATGTGGAGGTAGCTCCTTCTGAGCTGCAAGTGTAGGTAGCTACATCTGATTTGCAAGTGGTGGTTTCCCCTGATGCTAGGCCCCTTGACGCTGATCAGTCTCCTGTTATCAAGGCCCCTCTGTCCATTCAAGGTCCTATGGATGATTCACCTTTGGTGGAGAAAATGATGATTGACATGGGCATGGAAGATGTCCCTCTTGTTGTGGTGATGAGCAAAATTAGAAGGCGTCATAAAGTTAAATCTATGGTAGAGGTTAAAGAGAAGCAGCCGGTGGCTACTGATTATTCTGAGAAGGTTGGGAAGTGTACTCCAGTAGGCAAAGTTCTAAATTCTGCTCAGGAGAAAAAGGTGTTTTAGCGAGGTGTACGCTCATCTACGAGACTTGAGGCATGCGGTGTCCCCAAAGGAGGTTATGTGGTTGCTGCACTCGCCTTCCGTGAACCTATGGTGGTGGACATTGAGTCGGACTCCTTGTCCTCAGCTGATTAAAAGTTTCATGAGTCCCTGATGCTTGAAGATTATTTTGGTGATGGTCTTTTGGACCGGGTTCTTCTTCTACCACTTCTTTCTTTTAAATGAATATCATATCGTGGAATGTTAGGGGATTGGGTGACCCCAAGAGAAAGAGGGATGTCTCATTTTTAGTTTCCAAGTTCAAACCAGTTATTCTGGCTTTACAGGAGACCAAACTTCCTAGCCCTACTCTTTCGAGGGTGAGGGAAGTTTGGGGTCAAGGGGTAGTTTTTTTTTCTGGTATGGGCACTCTTGATCATTCGAGTGGGCTGTGGATCCTTTAGGATCCTACTGTGGTTTCTAATTTTGAGTCTACGGTCAAAGAAAATATTTTATGTTTGGGTTTCAGGGGTCCTACTGTGGGTTTTTCATGGGGTTTCATGAATGTTTATGGATCTACTGTTTCTTCTTTGAAAGCTGGTTTTATTAGTGATATGCATGAGGTTATCCATTATGTGTCTTATCCAGTAATAATTGGGGGGAATTTTAATCTCGTTAGGTGGCCTATCGAATGTTTAGCAGGCTACCTAATAAACTCATACATGAGAAGGTTTAATAGATTTATTGAAGACAATGCTTTTTTGAACCTCCCTATTATTGGCTATAAATTTGCGTGGTCCAATAATAGTGTTGATAATCTTGCTTTGTCTAAATTGGATAGATTCTTAATCGTTGCGGAATGGATGGAGGTGTTTCCACTTGCTTTTGTGAAATCTTTGGTGCGGCTTTCTTCTGACCACACTCTTATTTTACTTAATACGGGGTGTCTCAGAAGGGAGCCTAAGCCTTTGAGATTAGAAGTGAGCTGGTTGGAAGATAAATATGTGGCTGAACTCATAAAAAGGACGTGGTTGAATACTAAGGTTGTGGGACGCATGGATTTCCAAATTCATAAAAATTTGCTGAATGTCAAACATAGGCTGTTAGAATGGAGGAAAGAAAACAAGGTTGATGTAAAAGCTAAGATTGACAGATTCTTAGCTGATATTAAAGCAGTAGAGGGTCACACTTAGGACAATGGAGTTCTTACTGAGCCTTTGGTTATTGAGGGCAGTATGAAACTCAAGGAGCTTGAGGAATTGCTGATATATGAGGAAATCTATTGGAAACAAAGGTCTAGAAAAAAATGCTTGAAGGAATGAGATCTTAACACCAAGTTTTTCCATGCTATTGCTAGCTCAAGGAGATGACAATGATATTTCATGTCTGACTATCCCTGGGATAGATTCTGAGGACAATGCGACCATGGAAGGGGGATTTATTAATCATTTTAATAATGCGTTTACTAAGGAGGTATTTTTAAAACCAAGTTTTGCTAATGTTCCTTTTAAGGTGTTGGAGGAGGAACAAGCGGTTTTTTTGGAAAAGAGTATTTCCATTAAAGAATTAAAAATGACAGTTTTTGCAATGTCTGGTGATAAGGCGTCAGATCCAGATCGTTTCCTTATGATTTTCTTTCATAAATTTTTGCTGATTCTCAAGGATGACTTACTGATTCTAATGAGAGAGTTTTTTTATCGGGGGTCACATCTTTAAAGGCATTAACTCAACATTTTTGGCTTTGTTTCCTAAAAAATCTTTAATCAGTGAACTTTCCAATATTAGACCTATTAGCCTTCTAACGAGTGTTTATAAGATCATTGCCAAAGTACTTGTTGAGAGCCTTAAAGGTGTTCTACCATTTCTCATCTCATTGTAACAGTCGGCTTTTATTCAGGATCGACAGATTATTGATAGTGTTCTGGTGGTGCATGAATGTATTTACTCTCATGTGTTATGTAAAATGGAGGGAGTGTTGTTGAAATTGGACATGGGGAAGGCGTATGACAGAGTGGAGTGGGGGCTGCTGTTAGAAATTATGAATATGATGGGTTTTAGAGTTAGATGGAGGAGTTGGATTTATGGTTATCTTTCTTCTACACATTTCTCTGTGCTTTTCAAAGGTAGTCTTATTGGTTTTTTTAATGCCTCTAGGGGACTTCGTCAAGGTGATCTACTCTCTCCTTTCTTATTTACTATCTATGCAAAATGTTTCAGCATGATGTTGAGTAGGGAAGAGAGTAGTGGAGCCTTTTCAAGTTTCAAAATTGCAAAATCTGATATAACCGCTTCGCATTTACAATATGCTGATGATACACTCGTCTTTTGTGATGCGAAGGCAGTACAATTGGAAAATATTGCAAGATTCTTAGAAATTTGCGAAGTGATTATGGGGATTAAAGTTAATCTTCATAAATCCTCCCTTGTGGGCGTTAACTGTGCAGGTTCTTTGGTGGAAAATTTGGCAAGGGTTGTTGGACGTAAAGTGGATTCCTTTCCCATTTTCTATCTAGGTTTACCCATCTATGATTCTAAATTATCTGTTGCGGTGTGGGATAAGGTTATTGAGAGGGTGCAAGTCAAACTTGATTTATGGAAACATAAATATTTATCTTTGGGGGGTAGGCTCACTTTGTTGAGATCTTGCTTGGCTAATCTTCTAGTATATCAGATGTCTGTGATCCAAATACCAGCCGCGATAGGAAAAAGAATTGAGAAAATGATGAGAGATTTTATGTAAGGGTCTGGTTAGGTGCCTCGATCTCGCCCTTCGGATCTGGATGATGATGTGGTATGTGTCTCAGGTTTCAAGGGCACCCGGGACTTTGAGAACGCTCTCTCGGGAACCTTGCTAAAAAACAAGGACAGGTAGACCAACCGAAGAGAGAGGAATTTAAGGTGGGGTCGGAACTTACTCGGCCTGGCTTGCGTGGGTGTCCTCTTAGATCACGAAGAAAGTCCTCTAGTCGTAAAACAGGTTCGGAATCGCCTCCCTTGGTATGTATTCTTTTGTTTATGCAATTACACACACATGCCAAATGTTACAACACAAGCGGGTCAAGGGACCCCACCTTGCCTTTCAAGAACGTACACGGATGTGCACATTCAAAGAGGGAGAGAAGAATGAGAGAAGAAAGATTAGGGTTAGAAGAATTTGACAAGAGGTGAGACCGACACAGTGACTAAACTAGTAAGTAATTGAACGGGCATGTCAGTAAAATGGGTTCGGTAACTCAGACCGGCTCAACAGAATTACTACTAGATGACAGTACCAATACCGATTAGCTAAACACAATGGCTAGTCTGTCATGGCGATAAATTGGATATAGTAACTCTGACTGGCACAACGACATTACGGCTAAACGATAGGACTACTATGGAAGGCTAGTCTCGACTTCTCTTGGTAAAACGAGAAGGTAAGAGAAAGAAAGAAGAAAAACAAGAAGATAGAGAGAAAAGAAGAAGAAGAAAATAAGAGAAAAGATAAGAATAAGAGAGAGAAGGGAAGGAAGGGAGAAGGAGGACACATACGACAATGAGATGGGGAGAGAGAAGACTCAGACGGCAATGGCTTTCGCCGGCTATGACGTGAGGAAGAAGAATGAGGAGGAAACACAAGCGGCAACAGGCTTCCGCCGACTGTGACATGAGAAAGAAGTAGATGAAACTCCATCGGCTGTGACATGAGAAAGAAGTAGATGAAACTCCATCGGCTGTGACATGAGAAAGAAGTAGATGAAACTCAGGCAGCGATGGTCCTTCGTCGGCCGTGACATAATGAGAGAAGAGAGAGAAATAACAAAGGCAGTGATGTGCTTTTGCCGTCTGTGATAAAAGAGAGAGAGAAGGAGCACAACCAGCATTAGGATTGCGCTGACTGCGTCAGAAAAAAGAGGAGAGGAAAAGAACACAGGCGAAGAAAGAGGAGAGGGAAAGAACACAGGCGGCGATAAGCTTCCGCCTTGTGTGATAGAAGAACATGGATGGAAAACACAAGTGGTGCTAGGCTTGCGCTGGTTGTGAAAGAAGAGAAGAAAGAAAGAGAAAATACAGGCGGTACTAAGCTCGTGCCGTCAGTAACATAAGAGTAAAAACACAAGCGGCGATAGGCTTGCACCGTCTGTGACAGAAGAGAGAAAGAGAGAGAAAATACAGACGGTGATAGGCTTGCACCGTTTGTGACAGAAGAGAGAAGATAAAATTTTTATAAAGGCTCGGCCCGCCACTCGGGCTAAGGCCGGCTTACTGTTCATGTCTCATGAGCAGGAAGGCATCACACCAGATGATAGGTCCGCCATGCGTGAATGGAGAAAGAAAGAGGAACAGGGAGAGAGAACTTGATAGACTAGAGGAGGAAGAGAGAGAGAAAGAGATAATAATGAGAGAAAAGAGAAAGGGAGAAATGAGAGAGAAAAGAAGAAAAAGAAAGAGAGAGATAGAGATGAGAGAGAAAAGAGGAGAGAGATAGAGATGAGAGAAAAAATAGAAAGGGAGAAACGAGAGAGAAAAGAAGAGAGAAAGAGAGAGATAATGATGAGAGAGAAAAGAGGAGAGAGAAAAAAAGCGATAAAGATGAGAGATAAAGGAGGAGGAGAGAGAAAGTTACCTTATCGAGAGGTACTGACCCTCTTCTTCTCTCTCCTCTCTCTCTCTCCATGACGCACCCACGAGCTTAAGCAAGAATTGAAATCTTTATTGAATAGTTGAAGAATGAACCCAAGGTTTTTTACAATTAGGCATTACATGTTTATATAGAATTGGGCCCAAACATGGGTGGATGCCCAAAAACTACCTAAAATTGAAGATAATTACAATTTAATTAAATTAAAAGAAAATCTAAAAATAGGTACAAAAAGACTGTTTTGCCCCTGCCTAACAGTGTGTGGATTTCTAGAACAGTCCTTACTGTTGCTCGAGAACTTGCGTGATCTTCCATGACTGATCCGAGGTTGCTTTGATCTTTGATCAAAAGATGATTGTTTTCTTGTAAGGCTTGGCATGACGATCAATTTGATATCAACTTCGAGCCATGAATCTTGTTTTTAGGCCATGATCATGAGACTTGAAATTTGCTTAAACCTTGAAAAATTTGGAGCGATAACATGCTCCTTTCTTGATGTTTTTCTTCGGTTTCTTCACTAAATCACACAAAGCATGCCGTCACCATCCCGTGATAACAAACGCCACTCGATTCTGTATCCGGTTGAAGATTTCATCATCTTGAGTTTTTGGCCGGAATGTTGAAATCCAACGGTCAGAATTTACAGCAGCTTCGTTGCCTTTATGTGTGAAATCCAACTATTCATCGTACGCGGGGTTCGGACAAGGGATAACCTCGGACCTCTGACATATAATGCAATTGGTTTCGCATTGATTGAGTATGCGAGTGTCGTGATTTGGCTGCTCGAGTGAGGTGTGATGCTGCTGAATTTTCTGTGACTATCTTCACAAATCATCAACTTATTTCTATTTTTTCTCCCTGGTCGAGTATCGTCACGGGTCGCGCCACATATCAAAACGCTCGTCTTGATGAAACGAACACGCTCACCAAATTTGAGAGCGATCCGACTCAGGATGAGTGAGATACGGGCCTTTGAAGTTGTTGCTCGAGACTATGCACATCAGCCTCCTTTAATGGAGATTAATGTAGGGAGGCCGCATAAGAATAGCGTGCGGCCTATCTCTTTTTGGTCTTTTACCCATGACTTTGTCCTAAAATGCCTGATTAAGCTGAAACTTGATCCATAGGGGTTTTCAACCATGCCGGATCTAATGGCGATGGTCATATAACAGTTTGACGTATCGAAAATAGAGTTCTAGTTATAGGGTCTATTTCAAGGTGCTAGAGACTGATTTTTCCGAAATTGTTTCTTTGTGTCCACTGCTTTAAACATGTCTGATTGTGACGAAACTTGGCAAGTGGGCTTTTGAAGTGCTAGGGATGATCTTGAATAATTTTGGGGCAATTATGAGGCTATTGAGAATTTCACTGTATGTTGAGGTTTTATTGACCTGTTTCCTTTTTATTTCGTGTCAAGGACCAAGGTGCCGAAAAACGTGTTAAAACATCTTGCCTCATCGAATATTGTGCTTCGAGAGAGGCGAGAAGGACAACGTTCGAAAAATTTCCTTCGACTTTATTACTTTTTTCTTCCTAGCCACAGGACCATGTGAATGCCAAGGAGATGCACATAATGCTGCAACAGGATGCTCAGACTTTTAGATGTAATGTACACGTCCATCCGTGGAGACTTTAAGGGGAGAAGAGACTTGTTTGAGGATCATGTCGAAGTCCTCATCCTCAAGGGACTAATTGTGATTTTGAAGCTGAGGATTTTGTACAGACCGCATTAGTCAGAATCAAGCCCGTCAGGCAGTCGAGTGTCGTGTTGAAGGGCATTTTTCCCATTTGGTCTGAGTTTCTTTGTTTTGGATAGACAGCAAAAGAGCCTTTGGTCGGCATTCATCTTCGTTGTACACCAGATATTCCTTGGCGGGTAGGGTACCTCAGTTTATCAAGGTGACCGGCTTTGGGTATAACCCCTACCCACTGTTAGCAGTTTCGAGTAACAGGTCCAAAGTCATGGCTGACTTAGCTTTCTTGGGGCATCTTTGGTTTGTCGGAATGACTTCCTTGTTTGTTTTTTCTTGATGGTCTGCTGAGAGCCTTTTGTCGGTGCTTGTCTGCATTGTGCACCAAATATTCCTTGGTGAACATGGTACCTTAGTTTATGGAGTTGACTGGCTTTGGGTATAACCCCTACCCACTATTAGCAGTTTCACATAACAGGTCCAAAGTCATGGCTGACTTAGCCTTCTTAGGGCTCCTCCAGCATCTTGGAGTGAGTTTAATGGCCTCTTGGGAATGATGCTCTTCTTCATGAGACTTGTCTTGCCTTCTTAGTGAATCTTATATCATTCAAGTCCCTTTTGAGAATGGACTCAGGCTGTAGGAATCCTTTCCATGATGCTCGTATTTTTGGGTCCTAGTGTTGGGACACCAAGAACATTTTTCTTTGAATGTGGGCTGCAGCCGCTTGTTGAGGCGAGCACTGCATCAACCTATTTATTGGTCCTAATCGTCCTTTACGGATTTTCTCTTGGACTTGGGAGGCGGTGCCTTAGAGATGGCTTTCACCAACTTCCTTTTTATTTGGGGCTCTTTTACCCATGACCTTTCGGTCATGTCCACCCTTATTTTTTGATTTTTATTCACGGTTCCCTTTCGGGTTCTCACTGTGCTCGATTTTTTTTTTATTCTTACAAAACTCTTTTACTCATGGTTTCATGACCATGCCCGTCCGTCATTGTGTTTCCTTGACCAGGTATACACCATGCCCGTTATTATTATTTTTCTCTTTTTTTTTTTTTTTTTTTGTGAAGGCGTGTTTAGGGTCATGCCTTCGAGACCTGCGCAAAGCCTTTCAACGTAATGCGATACTACAGCTTAAGGTCATACATCTGGACCGTAATGGAGATGGATGGCAGTCTGTTGAGGCCATGGAGTAGGTATGGTTTCAGCTCACTTTGGGGAGATGACACGAGGCTACCATTGAAAGATGGATGATGTATGAAAGGTGGGTGAAAGGTGGTGATCCACTAGCTTGTGACGAGTATGGGTGACGGGATGGTTCGCTGTTTTGTGAGCAGGGGTTACACTCATTGGGAATGATGAATGATGATGAAATGGATCGACTCACTGGGGAGGTAGTGAAGGTGGTGCGTGCACACGAATGGGTCTGTTAGGGCAGACGTGCATGAAAATGCATGTAAAAGGTGTGTGCGCGTATGTGGGGGCATGTTTAAGGTCATGCCTCCTGGACCTGTGCAAAGTAGTTTAACGTCATGCGGCCAGGATATACACTATGGTTTAAGGTCATACAGTTGGACCGTGGTTATGCAGTTTAGAGAAACTAGGACCATGCAATTTAAGGTCATGCAACTAGACCTCTGCTGTAGTTTAAGGTCATATAGTTTCGACCGTGGTGCTAAGGCTTTTATCATCATGCAGCCAGAACATGCACTATGGATTAAGTTCATATAGCTTGGATCGTGCAATTTAGGGTGGTGCAGCTAGACCTTCGCTACAATTTAAGGTCGTATAGTTTGGACCATGCAGTTTAGGGTCATGCACCTAGACCAAGGTTGTATAGTGAGGAATAAGTCTGTAGATGAGAATCTGACTCCTTGGGGATAAAATGGTTAAGGCCAACGAGGGGTTCAGATGGGAAGATCGACTTGGGGATAAAATGGTTAAGGCCAACGAGGGGTTCAAATGAGAAGTCATGGCCTGAGTTGAACGACCTAGGCATCACTCTGCTGGGGATAATAAGTCATGGTCAAGGTGAAACTCTACTGAGGATGAGAATAGTAGGACACGGACAAATTTTAGCATGGGGCATGCAGCAATGATAATTTATTGAACACTCAGCCGGCGCTGAGTCTTTTGAAAATGCAACCGGCGCTGATGTCAGCCAACATTACTTCTTGAACACTCAATCGACGCTGGAGTCATTAGAAACATAGCCGGCGCTGAGGACAGCTCGTGCTATCTCTTGAACACTGCTAACACTGAGTTGTTGAGAACACAACCGACGCTGGGGTTATCGAAAACACATCCGGTGCTGGGTAGTTTCGACAACATAGTCGGCGCTGGGTGTGGGTTAATGTTCGGGCCCTGACTAGAGTCTGACCCGATCTTCGTCTCTGTTGCATAAGATTTCATGGGCGGCGATAAACTTCGCTTGGGCCTTGGGTCAAAGCTCGACCGGCCCGGCTCAGCCCATTGACATTTGGCCTTCTCGGATGTGGCTGGTTCTTGTTGCAAGGGGCATTTGAGGGAAGCATTGGATATAAAAAGGGGGGGTAACTCCCGTTTTTACCGTTTTATGAAGGGTAAAAACAAATTAAAAAAAATTGCTTTTAATGGTGAGGGTGAAGTTTTTCGATATGGGCTTCGGCAAGCACAAGTTGTTTCGGCAACGGTTAGTGGGAAGGTTGTGCTTTGCAGGAGTTTGCCGGCAAGGGTAGTGAAGTAAACAGGGAGTCTGTCGGAGTTTGCTGGAGTTGCAAGAGCTTGCAGTGAGAAAAGGGAGTTCTTCGCGAAAAATAGGGAACTCCAATTGCGGTTTTGTGATTTCTGGCGAAGGGAAAAAGGGGCAGAAATTGCAACAGAGGGCTACTCAGGGCTTTCCAGTGATTTTGGCAGTTTTTCAGGGGGCGTAAGTGGTTTCCCGGTGATTTTGGCAGTTTTTCGAGGGCATAAGTGGTTTCCCGATGAGTTGAAGAAAAGGTCGTAGAGGGTTTCTGGCTGCAAAAGGGAATTTTCGGCGGAGATTTGAAGGGTGCGAGGAAACGAACCGTCGTTGAAGGTGGACAGTTGCGAGAAGGCGAACGGTCATCATTCCACACATGTGAGGCCAGGACATGGTGGCAATTATTAGGCGGCGCAATGGGGCGCATGCAGAATATGTAGCACGTGCAGGAGGTTTGAACCCGAGCGGCGATTGTCTTTTGAAGACACAACCAGCGTTAGACGTTGGCAAACACAGTCGATGCTGAGCATTGGCGAACACAGCCAGTGGCAAGCATTGGTAAATACAACCGATGCTAAGCGTTAGTAGACACAACCGTCGCTAAGCTTTGAGTGCACAATCGGCACTGACTCCTTGGAAACACAGCCCACACTAAGCATATGAAATCACATCCAACGCTAGACCTTCGTAAACCCAATCGACGCTAGGCTTCTTGAAACACAGTTGGCTCTTAACCACTGAAGATACAGCCAGTGCTTACCCAGTGCCTTTAGCAATTTTGATTCGACGGTGAATCCTTGAGTCTTTTATAATGGCTTAGTCATCTTACCAAATTCCTAACATAAAGAACCTTCCAATGGGAGGAGAGGTCGGTACCAATGATTTTACCGGTGAGGCTTTAGTAAGGGGCGAGCCCATTTGGCTAACAAAGCCAGTATGCAAACCAGAGTGGCCTCTCAGTGTTACTTTTATCACTGACTCGTTTCGTTTTGAAGTCCAAGAGGACAATGAAGGCAATGTCAGTATTGAAGAAGGGATGGCGCTCCTTCATTGTATGCACAGAAACATAGCTTCTGGGGAGAACTTGCCTACCCTAGGGAAGCGAATGGTGCAACCAAAGGGGCTAATATGGTCAGGAAAAGGCCTTTGAATACAGCGGGAGCACCAATATTTAAAGGGATACTCTTCTTGGACCACCAGGGTGTTGGTGTCTCACAGAAGTATTCTTGAACTCGCTTCTATGCTAGCAGTGGTTCAGTGTTCGACCAGCTATTATGATCAGTGCTCCAATAGTACTGCTGAAGACATGGAGCCATGTTAAAAATACCTGGCTTCTTGGGCATGGGGAAGCAGGAATCTCCTTTTTAGATCTTCATTTCATCGGAGGCCTTCCGCTGATCGAGGCCATGTATGATGAGTTCGTACCCCAGAACTCAGTCATCTTTGGTGGTGCTAGCTTGGGGAGAGAAGAGCCACCTGCTAGTCTTCGAAAGGTTTTCGAGATCTACCAATTGTTCCATGCCCAGTCTAGCAATTGTCGGGTAACCTTCACCGAATGGGTGAAATTCTTTTGTGGGGACTACCCTGAAGGTGCTTGAGGTACTCCAAGAGGAAAAGGGAACGCAGTTGTAAAGGGGACGCCTCTCATCTATCAATCCGAGACCAACGTTGACTGCGTCTTCTTGGCTGCATATTTGGCTTATTTTTATGCAAGTTCGTGCTCCTTGGAGGGGCAGATGACATTCGTCCAGGTACCTTTTATGTAGCTTGCGACATGGCAAGAGGGCTTGAGTATGCCCTTGCACAATATTTACCATGGCTTGGGTGCCATCTCCCCATATATTATGTATATGGGTGGCTAGGGCCCTATTTCCTTGCCACTTATGAGGAGCCAGAGCACGGGGGATAAGATGTGGCCCTTCTTGATGAGGATTGTTGGCCAAAAAGCTCTCTTTCACAGCCCCGGGGAGGCTCGAAGCTTGTTTGGTCATGACTTCTTAAATATGCATTGGGTTCCATTCGCGGTTGGAAGCTTCACTGATCGTGTTTTCATTGATGAATTGGGGAAGGAACTAGATGGTGCTCCTATGACCATCTGACAGCTCATGTTCATTCTGAGTGTTAGAGGGGGAGTTTTACCCTATCGGACCTTGCACAGTGCCAAATTGGAAGGGTATTTCCCTCACCGCATTGCCCGTCAGCATGGGCTTGACCAGAGCTGCCCCTTCTCTGTGTTTTTTGAAATGCACCAAGGTAGAATAAACATAGGAAAGACAGAAGAGCTTGGGACTCTTCAAGAGTGTTGGCTGCTAGAACATATACCGATCGCTTGGTCCACATGTCTAGAGATGAAGGAGATAAGCAAGTATGTGATACCTCACTTCAGCAAAAGGGTCCGAGTGACTGAGGCCTATGCCAACTGGTGGAGAATCACCAGTCGAGGATACTGGGATGATGATCACCCATTGAAAGGGGAAAATGGAAACTAGAGTCAGGAGACTAGACAGAGGGCGAGGTCTTTGTCTTGGGATATCCCTTGAACTGGGAGGCTCTTGAGCTTCCTCGGGAGATAGCGGCCGATGACACTTCACTGCAATTTCTTGCCATGAAGAAGAAAACTAGGAGTATCTTTGATAAACTCGGTTTCGTCTTCGAATGGAGTGAGCGGCAAAAGGTCCCAGGTCATGAGGGGCGTCCCATTCAGGACTTGAACGCACTGATAGGGAGTGGTCCTCACAGTAAATTGGCTGCGGGCCCTTCTCAAGTAGGGAGATCTAAAGCAGTTGTTCCTCCTTTGGCAAGGGGAAAGAAAAGGAAGCGATCTACCCCTATCGACACTCATGCACTGGCTCAAGCTGGCAGAATTACTCGAAGATGTAGGGGTGTCAAACGTCCTACGATTTTGGAGTCAGGAGGTAGCTCTCCTTTTTCTGATTCAATGGTAACTCCATCAGCGTCACCTTCTGCACTTACTCCACCATCTTATGTCTCTCCTAAATTATCTTCTTCTTCTTCAGAGACTGAGGTGAACGACTTCGGCCCTTCTGAACCTATTGCTATTGCTTCTGATAGGGAGATGACTCCGGAACTTGGAGAGGAACCTCTAAGTCCGGGGGCAGCTCCTGGGTCAACTCTGGTTCACATGGAGACTAATGGGACTGAAAGCTCTTGAGGTATTGCTCTAGGAAGGGAACCGGCTATCGACATCACCTCTGTGCTTTAGGAGTTTAGTGTCTCGACTGAGGCAGGGATGATGATTCAAGAGGAAAGGCATGTGGTAAATGATGCCCTTGACTACTAAGAGGCTACTGTCCCCGAGGGCGCGGATTGTGAAGATGAAGGGTTTGAGCTTTTTATGGCCATGGTTCTGGCTGTTGATGATACAGAGCAGATGAAAGGGACCATGGCTGAGACTGAATAAGTGATCAGCGAAAGCCAAAGGGAAGAGGCAGCTCCTGAACCTGCCGATACTGACGCGACAATTCAGGAGGGTGAGAAACAAGAGGGGAATACCGGCCCTAAACTTGTCGAGGCCATGGCTGAGCGTAAGGACCAGGGGAGGAGTCTTCCTTGGACGATGCTGAGACAATAGTGGTGACCCCCATAGGCGAAGGTCAAGGCGACGGTGCTGGTATCAAAGAATCAAGGCAGGTTGAAGCGGGGCTGCTTCTGGGTTTGATGTGCATGAAACTGTAGACTTTTCCATCATTTTGGAAGAGCTGGTGGCTCAGATGGCTATCACTTCTACAAGCCCGATCCTTGAAACCGAAGTCTCTTCAGGAGTGGTAATCCCAGCAGCATCATTTAGGCCCATTTTTAGCGGGGTTTCAGGTATAATTGCAAGCATGCTTCATGCAGGCCTTCAAGGTTTAAGGGAACTGCCTTTCAATGAGCCGGGCGAGGCTCAGACCAAACTCAGGGAATTTGCTACCATGATCACTGTTGCTGGGAGTGCGCCAGAAGTGCTTTCCCATTTTGATGCAACCCTCAGTGAGTTGGAGAGCTAGTGGTCGGGAAGACTGCATCATGAGGCAGAAACCAGCAAGCTAGCTTCCTTGGAGGAGTCGATCTTGTGTTGTCGTGAGGGGATAGATTCTTGCACTGAGAAGAAGGCCACTATGACTGGCCGTCAGATGGATCTCAAAAGGGAGGGACAAGCTTGCTTCAAGAGGATGGTTGAAATAAGAGAGGAGATGCAAATTTTAAGGCAGGAATTCGCTGAGCTGGAGAAAGAGATGATTCAGAGGAGGGCCATGGAGACTTCTCTAGTTGCGGATTTATCAAAACTCACTCGCACCATTGAGTCTGAAAAGGTGGTGGTGGAGGAGTGGACTCAATTGGTGGCCGAACTGAAGGAACGTATTCAGGACACCGAGGCTTCTTCCGCAGCATGCAGAGCAGAGATCATAAAGATCATTGATCATTTTTTAAAATGTCTTTTCTTTTGCCACCACTTGTAAAAAGTTTGACCTCATGAGTGAAATGCTTCTTTTTCTCTTCTGGCTGATTTTGTTGCATGATTTTCATTCTCCTATTTACTTTGTTGCACCTCATGTGCTCTTTTTGGGCTTGGGCGCCTCTCGACATATTTATTGTCTCAAGGGGCTAATACCCTAGGCCTTGTTTAGTCCCGTGATGGGCTGCTGTGGCTTCAATAACTTCGAAATGGGGAGTCATTACTTTTCTCCTCTTAACTTTTGATTGGGCAAGGGCTCATAATTCATTTTCCTCATCCTTTGGTGAGCCTGCTGACTATAGATAGTTCAATAAGGAGGGGTTCTGGCCTCCATTAGTGGTGCATTCACTTCAAACCCATCATAACTTTTGGTCTCAGCACGAACTCCTTGAGATGTTTTGAAGCAATACGCATAACCTTCAATTGGCTCAAAAGACTACAAACTTCGCTTCTTAATTCTGCTAGGGGATCCAGCTCTTCAGAGGAAGAAGATTGTCCTTTCTCAAAACTTGTGGCTGGTCACCGGTCTGTACTAACCCTATTGTGGGACGAGGAGCATCCTCTATGCTTATAGCAACAGGATTTTGAAAAATCTTTCGCGGCGGTTGGCGCGCCACTTCTGGTTCAAGAGTGCAATAGGGATATGCAAGACTTTTTGTTGGTCCGACGTATAGGTAATCTTTGGAGCTGGGAATTCTATCCCCATGACTTGTTCAATCTCAGGAATGACCTCTGGTTCATCTTCTGGCCAATGTGGTTCAAAACTGGGGGCGGAGAGCAAGGATTCCTCTCCAAGTGAAGATGGAGTTTCTTCAGGGATAATTGTGGGGATGTTAGAATGAATTGGGGTTAGAGGGAGAATTCTACCGTGCCTTTCTTCCTCTTTGAACATGTTTACCAATGTTCTCCCTTCATCCTCAACATCTTCATGAGGCGAAGATCCTATCTTCGTTGTAGACTTGTGATCCCCATCATTTGGCTTTTGAGGTGACACCAGATATGTGAAGTAATACTTAACATTTGTGTAGTGAGTTTCGTCTATAGGAAACGGTCTTTTGTCAGAAAAGACCGTATGTTGTCTCCCATCTCGACTATATTTGAGGCACCGGTGCAATGTCGATGGAACCAGTCCCTGGTCATGGAGCCATGGTCGACCGAGGAGAATGTTGTAAGAAGTGTCGATGTCGATTACATGAAACTAAGCATAATCGTTCAGCTCACCGATCTAAAGACAAAGGACAACTGTGTCAGTTGGCTTCTCTCCTGACTAGTTGAACCCTTGAACTGTGACGTGAGTCAGAGTAAGAGCTTCGGACCCTAATCCCAACCGAGTAAGGATCCTCCTTAGGATAAGGTTGACTGCCGACCCTCCATATAACATAATTCGGTTGATGGGACACGCATGTAATTCTCCAGTCACGAAGAGAGGGTGATTATGAAACTTTTCTCCCAATTGCAGGACGTCCTTTGAAAATATGATTGGCATACATCCTCCTAAAATCGCCAGGTCCACCTCAATGGGTTCCACTTCGGTCTCGTACACCTCTGGATTAGAGAGAGCCTGAACCAAAACCAACCGATAATCCTTTGAAAGCATGAGGGCTTTGTAGATACTGAGAATGGCTGAAAGCATATACAGATGCCCTATAACATCATATTTCAGCTTCTCTTGGTCAAGGGTGTTTGCTCCTAGTCCTCTAACTGGTTTGGGTGACATGCTGGGTTGAGGAGAGGGCTTGGGTGGAAGAGGTTTATTTTGGCCTGCTGACTGACTTGATTGCACAACAGGCTTAGTTTGGGCAGGCTGGTTAACCGGGATAATGATTTGTTTAGGAAGAACTAGTGTTCTAGGTTGGGGCTTAGAAAATGATTGAGTATATGGGATTAGAGATATCTCAGGGAATTGGAGAATAGGTGGATTGTTTGGGGTATTCGGATTAGGAAGGAGACTAGGGAGCTATAGGATAGGCAGAATGGTATTTGGATTAGGGCGAAGTGGTGAACTAGGAAACTTCAAAGTGCCTGACTTTTGCGGTGGCGGTTGCAATGTCTTCCCTGATCTGAGGCTCATTTGCCCTGTGCTGGGTGATGCTCCTGAGATTTGCACCATATGACAAGCCTCCTGAGAGTAAAAGACCTGCCCCCTTGATTCTCTCAGTCTCTGTTCAAAGTCCAGCTCAGGGGACTACTGGGATTTCTTTGGCTTTGAATTTTTGTGCTTCTTTGAAGAAGGTGGCTATGCTTTGGCTTTAGCTACCAGGGCATCAGCAACCGTTAAGAATCCAGCTGCTTGGGCGAGGGTCTTTTTCAACCGCTTCCGTTGCATCCTGCTTATGTTGATTCCTTCAAATTCTCTGTTGAGAGCCTCGAAGTCTGAACATTTCATGGTTGTACCTGCAGGAGACATTGGGGAAGAAGGATGAGAAGCAGAAGAAGAAGAAGCAGGAGAAGGGTCAGAAGGTGGGGGACTTTTAATGTGGTTCCCCCATCGGACCAATCTAGGCAGCTTTTGACATCATCACCAGGGTTAGACGTGTGCAGGGAATATTTTAGGTCTTTCCTATGCTTAGACCCCTCATTGGACGTATTCTGAGGAGATGATGACTCGGGGACATCCTCTTGATGGGATGGGGAAGGAAGGAGGATAGTGCCTTGGGATAAAGTTCAGTAAATTGGCAGTAGGGGAAGAGGCTTGAGAAATTCCTACTCGACTGGCAGTTGAGCCGTCTTGTTTCTTGAGCAAACAGTCCTTGGTGCCCGTCTCCTTCTGATTTTCTGACGTGGTGCTTGATTCATCTCGTTAGGCTTGTGAATAGCCGTAGCTTGATGAACTGCCTCTCGACTTAAAGACTTGAGTCTACTTCACCCATGGTGGACTATCCACGGTTGGGAAGTCGAAGGTTCAGCAAGATATGAGTCATCTTTACCCAGGTCTTGAGTTGGGAGGTCCTGCCATACCAGTGGAGCAGTGACTTGTGGATCACTTACTGAAACGTTGTAAGACTCTTGACATTCCCTTATTTTCATTGTGATTATATCATGGAAACTGGTACATTCGCACAGGTAATGCCCCCATATCTGGTGGTATGGGCATCAACGATCCTCATTTCCCCGGGCAAGGCGTCCGGGCTGCCTTATCGGTTTTGGTATGATAAGACCTTCTTGAAGCTTTATAACGAAAAAGGCATGATGGAGACCATGGGCTTCGTCTTCCTCTTGGACAGTTACTGCATGGGAGGCTTTTGCTGCCCCGGATGCCCTTTTTAGCTCTTCAACCTTGATTGGACCCTTCTGAATTAGAGCCTCGATAATGTCTTTTAGCGTGAAGGAGTCATCT
Source organism: Amborella trichopoda (assembly GCF_054954075.1). Classification (NCBI taxonomy): domain Eukaryota; kingdom Viridiplantae; phylum Streptophyta; class Magnoliopsida; order Amborellales; family Amborellaceae; genus Amborella; species Amborella trichopoda. Next base: position 34,222,697 of record NC_142344.1, read on the forward strand.
GTGGGGTGGCTGACCCTTCGATGGTAAGCACAATAATTTGCTTGGATATCGAGTCCAACTTGATCAGGGAACTTGGCCTCTAGAACCTCGATCATGTTCTGTTCCAATAATAATCAGAATAGTGTAAGGACCCATTCCTTCTAAAAGGGATAGACTTCATTCCTATGCTTGGTCCAACAATCATCTTGATTAAGGTCCGCAGGTGGGGGCACTCGGTTGTACAACTGTTGTTGCTTGCTTGCTTGAGGCGTTGTCTTTATTGTTCTCACGCCTTTGGAGAGGTCCAAAGTTTGGGAGGGAGCCTTCTTTAGATCAGTGACCGTGACAGCTGCACTGATCACTCCTTTTTGTTGGTTGCCTCGAGTGCTAGTCCGAGCATTGCCATTGCCCCTGTTGTTTCCTGAGCTTGCAAACAGTTGTCGTGACCTGCCTTGGTGGCGTGATAGGCTTTCTATGCAGACCGATTTGGAGATCAGCTCTGACATGGATGTCGGATTGGAGGCCTCGACATGTAGAGCGATTTCGGGTCACATGTTCTTCACACAAGTTTGAACTGCTTCCTTCTCAAGCATAGGATTGGGATGGCGAGCATCCAAATTTCTCCACCTTGACATGAACTGGTCCACGAGCTCATCAGGGTCTTGGGTCAGGGTGAGAAGCTCGATGGTTTGAACCTCTCTCTTGACCTCTTAGAAGCGCTGGTGGAAGAGTTTCTCCATTTCCTCCCAAGTTTGCAACGAGTTTGGGGGAAGTCGTGCGTTCCACTGGAAGGTAGGGACGTCAAGCGTTTCAACGAACTGACGAAGAAGGAGTCTCCCATCACCCTCTGTCTCTTGACATGCTGCTTGGAAATAAGCGATATGCTAGTTTGGGGAGGTGTTTCAATTGAATAGGGGAAACTTCCCTTTCTTGTAGTTTGAGGGAAATGACACCTAGTCAATGTATGATGGCTATGACTTTTGATAAGGTGTTGCACCCTATATCCCCATAATTTGTCTATTCTTTAAGCTATGGGTTACCATAGCATCGATGTCTGCCTGTGAGATGGAGTGAGGGACAGAATTGTCTTGTGAGGCATAGGGAAGGGGAAGCCTTAGAGCTGCACCATCTGAGGGATGGGAATTGACCTCATGGTTAGTTGATTGTCATCCGACATCTATATGATCTATCTTCTTCATCATTGCACGCACCAATTCTTCGAACTTGTTCATGCAGTATTCCTGCGAGTCCAGTTTGTTTATAATCATTACGCTTACTATTTCTCCATGAACGTCAGCCTTAGTTGCAGTTGAGGGCATTCGAACTTGACGGGTCACGCGCGGCAGATTGGTCAGCAGGGGGTCAACTTGCCCCGACTGGACTCGATTCTTATATGTTGATCGCGTGAAGACCGGTTCTTGATGGTCTTGAGACCGTGGCTGCTGAGTGGCTGGGTCATTTTCTATAACACTATGCATAGTGCAGGGCTCATGTACTTCTTCTTCAGGTTTCGTCATCTGAAGAGGGTAGAAGAGGTTCAAGCGAAGAGGGTCATCAGAGCTGGTTTCCCGAACCGCCTTGGTCACTTTCTTGGTCAGAATTCGCAGACCTCTATCATGTGAGCTTTGAGGTTTTGATGGACCTTACTCCAAAACTATGATTGGGACTGTGGCTGATTAGCCCTTCTTGCACAAGAGAGAGTTGTCTCCATCAAGTGTAGCAAAGGATGAGGGCTAGGGACTTAAGTCATCCTAGGCTGGGGAGGATGAAGGACTTGATCTTCGATAAGGTCTTTTCCCCGTGCTCTCTTATGAGCTCCAAAGACATGATCAAGATGACGAGGCTGCTTCAGGATGGTACTCTTGGAGAAGTTCTTGGAGTACCAAGGGTGGAAGTGCTTACCCGAAGAAGGAGGAGCTGACAAGAGCAAGGTTGGCTCATGAGGATGCCTGAGTCAAGGGCGAGGGGCTGTCATTGGCGGAGACACGTTGCACCCCTTTAAGAAGGATCACGGGTGAACTGGGGGTCAGCCTGGGCTTGAGCAAGTGGTTTGGCCTTAGGAGGTCGAGAACTACAAGCATGTGTCCGTAAGAGAACATGTGGGAGCCTGCCTCTTACAAGGTGTGCTAGTGTGTGCTGAGTGGGAGGACGAGGGGGTCGTCTTTTGTGTACTGGGGTTGGCGCAAAGGCAACATTGCCCCGAGTAGTGGATTGCATATGAACAACGTATGCAGGACTTGACCTTGGGAGGTCTGATCCTGGACGCTGACTCGAAGTAACATAAGGGTTGCCCCGAGGTGTGGCTCGAGCAGATGACCCACGAGCCTTATGGTGTGTGCGAGAGGTGGAGGCCCCAAGGTCTTTGCCTTGATGTGTTGAGCCTCTATGGATAGAGACTTACCAGTGGCAGGGTGTATGTTGTGGACGGCAACCGATGTGCTGTCGATGCAAGGGGCCTTAGCGGAAGTTCCACTAGAGCTTAAAGACGGGGAGTTAGGGACTTTTAAGTCCCTCCTCACACCAATCCAGGTTAAGGCCTGGGAGCTAGACCCAGGGTCTTTGCTCAAAAGGAAGGTTGGGTTTGTTCGAGGAACTTGTTCCCTAGGGACACTCGAGAATGCGAGGATAAGAAAATCCCTGATCCGGATGACTGGGTTATAGAACCCGGAAGCCATAAGTGCAGCTATAGAAAATAAAAGGAGAAACTAGCCAAACAAGTACGATCCGAGTAAGGGGTAGCAAGTCCCCAGTAGAGTCGCCAAGCTGGTTAGGTGTCTTAATCTTACCCTCCAGATCTGGATGATCAGGCGGTACGCGTCTCGAGTTTCAAGGGAACTCAGGACTTTGAGATCGCTCTCTCGAGAACCTTGTTAAAAAACAAGGGCAGGTAGACTAACCGGTGAGAGAGGAATTTAAGTTGGGTTTGGGACTTTACTTGGGCTGGCTCTTGTGGATGCCCTCTTAGATCACGAAGAAAGCCCCCCAGTAGTAAAACTGGTTCGAAATCGCCTCCCTTGGCATGTATTCTCATGTTTCTGTAATCACACACACATGGCAAATGTTATAAGTCAAGAGGGTCAAGGGACCCCACCTTACCTTCTGTGAACGTACACAGACGTGCACATTCAAAAAGAGGGAGAGAAGAAAGATTGGGGTTAGAAGAATTTGAATAGAGGTGAGACCGACACAGTGACTAAACTAGTAAGTAATTGACCTAGCGTGGCAGTAAAATAGGTTTGGTAACTCAGATCGGCTCAACAGAATTACTACTAGACGACAGTACCAATACCGACCAACTAAACACAATGGCTAGTCTGTTGTGGCGATAAAGCAAGCACAGTAACTCTGACTGGCACAACGACATTACGGCTAAACGATATGACTACCATGGAAAGCTAGTCTCGACTTCTCTTGGTCAAACGAAAGGGTAAGAGAAAGAAAGGAGAAAAATAGGAAGATTGAAAGAAAAGAAGAAGAAGAAAAGAAGAGAAAAGAGAAGAATAAGAGAGTAAGAGGGAAAACAATGAGAGAATAAGAAGAGAGAGAAGGGAAGGAAGGGAGAATGAGGACACAGACGGCAATGAGATGGGGAGAGAGAAGACTCAGACGGAAATGGCTTCTGTCGTCTATGATATGAGAAAGAAGAATGAGGAGGAAACACAGGCGACAACAGGCTTCTGCCAGCTGTGACATGAGAAAGAAGTAGATGAAATTCCGTCGGTTGTGACATGAGAAAAAGTAGATGAAACTCAGGCAGCGATGGTCCTCCGCCGGCTGTGACATAAGCGGAGAAGAGAGAGAAAGAACACAAGCGACGATGTGCTTCCACCGTCTGTGACAAAAGAGAGAGAGAAGGAACACAGGTAGCACTAGGCTTGCACCGGTTGTGTCAGAAGAAAGAGGAGAGGGAAAGAACACAGGCGGCGAAAGGCTTCCGTTGTCTGTGATAGAAAAAGAAGGATGGAAAACACAGACGACGTTAGGCTTGAATCGATTGTGATAGAAGAGAAGAAAGACAGAAAATACGGGCGGCACTAGGCTCGCATCATCAGTGACAGAAGAGAGAAAGAGAGAGAAAACACAGGTGGTGATAAGCTTGCGTCGTCTATGATAGAAGAGAGAATTTTGATAAAGACCCGGCCCGCCACTCGGGCTAAGGTTCGACTTACTGTTCATGTCTCATGAGAAGAAAGGCATCACACCATATGATAGGTCCGCCATGCATGAATGGAGAAAGAAAGAGGAACAAGGAGAGAGAAACATGATAGGCTAGAGCAGGAAGAGAGAGAAAGAAATAAAAATGAGAGAAAAGAGAAAGGGAGAAATGAGAGAGAAAAAAAGAGAGATAGAGATGAGAGAGAACAGAGAAAGGGAGAAATGAGAGAGAAAAGAAGAGAAATAAAGAGAGAAATAGAGATGAGAGAGAAAAGAGGAAAGAGAAAGATAAGAGAGAAAAGAGGAGGAGAGAGAAAGTTACCTTATCGAGAGGTACTGGCCCTTTTCGTCTCTCTCTCCAAGACGCACCCACGAGCTTAAGCAAGAATTGAAATCTTTATTGAATGGTTGAAGAATGAACCCAAGGTTTTTTACAATTAGGCATTATATGTTTATATAGAATTGGGCCTAAACATGGGTGGATGCCCAAAAACTACCTAAAATTGAAGATAATTACAATTTAATTGAATTAAAAGAAATTCTAAAAATGGGTACAAAAGGACTGTTTTGCCCCAGCCTAACATGGTGGAATTCAAGAACAATCCCTACTGCTGCCCGAGAACTTGCGTGATCTTCCATGACTGATCTGAGGTTGCTCTGATGCACGTTTGATCGAAAGATGATTGTTTTCTTGTAGGGCTCGGTATGACAATCGATTTGATACCAACTTCGAGCCATGAATCATGTTTTTAAGCCATGATCATGAGACTTAAAATTTGTTTAAATCTTGAAAACTTTGGATCAATAGTGTGCTCATTTCTTGATGTTTTTCTTCGGTTTCTTCACTGAATCACACTACGCATGCCGTTACAATCACCTGGCCATAAATACAGCTCGATTTCGTGTTCGGATGAAGATTTCATCGTCTTAAGTTTTTGGTCTGAATCTTGAAATCCGACGGCCGGCATTTACAGCAGCTTCGTCGCCTTTGTGTGTAAAATCCAACCGTTCATCGTACGGGGAGTTCGGACCAGGGATACCCTCGGACCTTATGCACATAATGCAATTTTTTTCGTATTGATCGAGTACGCGAGCGCCGTGATTTGGCCACTTGAGAGAGGCGTGTTGCTGTTGAACTTTTTGCAACTATCTTCACAAATCATCAACTTCTTTCTAGTTTTTCTCCTTGTTCAGGTATCATCACGGATTGTGCTACATATCAAAATGCTCGTCTTGATGAGACGAACATGTTCATCAAATTTGAGAGCGATCCGACTCAGGATGAGTGAGATACGAACCTTTGAAGTTGCTGCTTGAGACTGTACACATCAGCCTCCTTTAATGGAGATTAGTGTAGGGAGGACGCACGGGAGTAGCGTGCGGCCTACCCCTTTTTGGTCTTTTACCCATAACTTTGTCTTGAAATGCCCGATTAAGCCGAAACTTGACCCATATGGGTTTTCAACCGTGTCAGATCCAATAGCGGTGGTCCCACAACTGTTTGGTGTACCGAAAATATAGTTCTACTTACGGGGTCCGCTTCAGGGTGCTAGAGACTGATTTTTCTGAAATTGTTTCTTTGTGTCCACTACCTTAAACATATCTGATTGCGACAAAACTTGGCAGGTGGGCTTTTGAAGTGCTTGGGAAGATCTTGACTAGTTTTAGGGCAATTTTAAGACTATTGGGAATTTCATTGTACGTTGAGGCTTTCTTGACCTGCTTCCTTTTAATTCCGCGTTAGGAACCAAGGTGCTGAAAAATGTGTTCAAACAGGGTCGTGTAAAGGACGCATGAAACTTTATTTGTTATGATGGGATAGAGTCTGCACCCCTAAACACGAAGGGGGCTAAGTACTCGGAATGTCAGAAAGTTTAATGAGGCGCCACTGTGTAAATGGTGGTGGCGAAATATTCATTTTAAAAACCATCTTTGGTACCAAGTTCTATTTTCCAAATATGGGATGGATTGCTATAATTTATGGCTTGGCGGTGGTAGAGAAAAGGAGATTTCTTATACATGGAAAGCTATCTTCAATTGTAGACCTATGATCTCAAGTACTTTAAATGGAATGTTGGACGTGGTAGATAAGTCATGTTCTGACATCATAAATGGCTCAGGGATTTCCCCCTTAAAGTTGCATTCCTAGATCTTTTTCATGTGGTCTCTGACCCAAATCTAGTGATTAGTGATGCTGTGGAAAGGAGAGGACAGGTGGTATCCTGGAATACTCCTCTCATTTATAGGCGTTTAAATAACGTTATGCTGTCTCAATGATGCACACTGATGGAACTTTTGGAAAAAGTTTATATTTCGCAAGATGCAGAAGATTTGCTAGTGTGGGAGATTGAGAGTGATGGTATTTTCTCAGTTAAATCGTGCTATAATTTATTCTTCCATGACCATTGCAAATGGTCTTGCCCTAAGATTGTTCAAATTTGGAAATGACCATTTCCCCATAAAATTCAAGTTTTCATATGGCTGGCAGCGCAAGATAAAATTATAACTAAAGATAATTTTATGAAAAGGGGAAAAATTTTGTCAAATATTTGTTTACTCTATTAACAAGATGGGGATTCTGTTGCGCATTTGTTGATCCATTATTCTTTCACCTCAGGAATCTGACATTGGTTGTTTAGTATGGTTAGGATTTCATTGTTGCTGCCTTAGAATGTGGCTGGTTCTCTCTCAATTTTCACTTCCTTTTTAACCTAAAGGTATGATTTTGTGTGAAGTATGGAAAGAGAGAAACAGGAGAACTTTTGAAGGTTTGGCTTTGCCTTTTGAAAATGTTATTCACCTAATCAAATTGTCTATTTGGTCAAGTCTTTCAGTTACCAAGGAGGGTTGGGGGGTCTCAAAAGTTGATGTGATGGTCAATCTTTCTAACTTATTTTCTCTTGGTGTGAAGAAATGTTGGCCTAAGGGTTTGCGGTTTGTTCCTCCATTGGGTTGTCTTAAGATCAACTTTGATGGAAGCACTATGGGGAACCCGGGCCCAGCTGGCATTGGGGGTGTTATCCATGATTGTTATGGGAATATTGTTTTATCCTTTGTAGGTCCAATTGGTTTAGCAACATCGAACTTTACAGAAATGAGTGCTCTACTTAGGGGTTTGAAAATTTTCTTAAAATGGAATCTGGGTTCCACTTGCCTGATTGAAGGAGATTCTTTGAATGTTATTAGGTGGCATAGAAAGGAGCAAAAGGTACCTTGGGAACTCCTGTCTTTGTGGTTACAGATTATGGATGCTTCTGCATCTTTATCTGTTTCTTTCTCCCATGTTTATCACGAGGCAAATTGTGTCACTGATGCATTGGCTAAGGGGGGTGTTGCTCTAGACTCCCTTTCTATTTCAGATGATGTAATCTCCTTTTAGTCATTCAATAAAATTCTTGAACTTTGGTAAAAAAGAAGAGCCTCGACTCTATACAGACCGCACCTTTTAGAATAATAGAATATTTATTTTTATTCTGAAATAGTTAATAGATACATACTCTAGCCACAACCATCATGAGGCGCTCTCATTGACCTTGACTAGAGGGAACACTCAAAACTCTCGATCTCTAATAAAAAGGCCCCACACAATCGCCTCATGATCAGGGGTTTTCAGCCCTAACCCAATATGCACATATTCCAGTATCCTCACTGTTCTTCGGCACTCGCACCGTAATTGAGAGAATTGCGCTGAAAAACACAAGGCCTTGAAAGGACATAATTCCAACATTTTCCTATTTGTTCTTTTGAGGCATTGAAAATAAACAACTTCAATTACCACGAGCAACATTTTTCTCTTTCTCATGCCAGTAACAATTTTCGTTCAATTTTCGCATTTGAGCACACTTCGCTCCCCATACACTCATATGCACACATGAATATCCATATAATCAAACAAAGGGGCCCATGCATAACATCCCATCATGATGAATCATATATTTGTCTCATATTTTTGTACAATTAGGCCTTAAACCCCTATGAAGATGTATTATTGAGCTTAACAAAGATGTGAACAAGAACCCCAATTTATAAGGTAACAAAATTGTATAATACTATAGAAACTAACATATGCAAGGAACTACATTCCTAATATATGAGAACACATAAAAAAAAGGAAAATATTATTCCTAAAAACGAAGTGCAGGTTTCTAATTTCCACACTCCCCCTCAAACTCAAGATGAGTTAAGAGAGAGAACCTTGAGTTTGGACATCTGAACGCAATCTTCTATACAAAGCAGGTATAGAAGACCAGTTGCATAAATGAACGAGTTGGATCTTCAAGTCTTCAGGTGCATGGTGTGACTGACAGAAGCAGTGACCTCAGGAACAAACGGCATCAGGTCTCAGGAGTAGATGACCTCAGGAGCAAACGGCCCCAAGAACAAAAGATGGCCTCAAGAACATCTGGGATCGAGAAATTCGGTCATCAAACAGGAGGCCGGTGGAAGAGCCAATAGAAATCAGCGGTAGATCAATAGTTGGACATTAGATTTAGAGTTGAGAACAATAAAATCCAAAATAAATCAGGGAGTCGTAACACAACTTGATAGAGAGACAGATCAGAGAGTCAAAACACGACTTGACAAAGAGAGAGTTAAGACAGTTGAACCACGACTCGGTAGAGAGACAGATCAAAGAGTCGAAACATGACTTGACAGAGAGACAGATCAGATAGTCAAAACACGACTCGGTAGAGCGACAAATTAAAAAGTTGAAAACACAACTCCGTGGAGAGAAATAAGAGAAATCATGCCATTTCTGACACTCAAATTCTAGATAGAGTGCCATTAGCTTAATGGGAACAAGCCGAAAAGATTCGGATTTGTCCATAGGAAAGAAAATTGAGTCGGTATTTTGGGGGTCACAAAAGTATGGTGCTGATTTTTTTTTTTTTTTTTCAATTTGGTCGAACAAAAGAGACAATAGGAATCTCCAATCTTGCAAGTCCAAATGACCAAAGTGGACCATCAAAAAAACCAATATGGACCACCTACGCTGTTTTTTCAAAGCAAAAGAACGCCTTCAAGGAAACATATGGAAAAGAAAGAACGGGAAGAGAGGGAAAGAAGGGAAGAGAGGGAAAGGCAGGGTTTTCTGATGGGCTTGCACGCAAAGAATGACAGAGATGTTACAGGGAAGAAAACGGGGGCAAATAGAGACAGAGTTCAACACGGATAAGAGAGAGAGAGGAATGGACTGAGACAAATCAGAGAAAGAGAGAGATCAGAGAAAGAATTAGTTCTGAAGTTTGGTGATATGGAGAGTTTGAGAGGGAGACCCGCAAGAACAGGGCTCTGTTTTCTGGAAGTTTCTGAAATTTTAGAGAGAGAGAGAAAACAACCCAGAATTCCGAGTGTTTGCGGTGGAGAGAGAGAGTGAAAGAAGACCGTGACAACACGAGAACAGGGCTGGAGGGTTTTCCTTGGGTGTCAAGAAAAGAGAAGAGAAGAGAAGTAAAAGAATCGTCATGCCATCTCCTTTGCTGCTCTTCTTTTCTCTCTCGATCTGTTATGACCAAATTGGGTTCTTTGATTCGCAGGCTGAGAATGTGATCGCCTCTATTACTTGAAAATGGGTTCCTTTCGTATCCTTCAAATTGGCCCCTGCCAAAGACCCTAGAACTACGGCCTCTGGTTTCATGGGGATTTGCAGACAGAGAGGGATTTCTGGGTTTAAAAGAGATTTGCAGATATAGGGAGAGAAGGTTAGGGCTTCAGAGAGAGAGGACAGTACAGAGACATAGCGAGAGCAAGAAAGAGAAAGAGAGAGAGATCTGAGAGGCAGAAATAGAGAGAGATCTGAAAGGCAGAAAGAGAGAGAAAATAGGGATATCAGATCTCACATCTGCTTTGAGAAATAGCAGAGATCTTGAGAGAGAAAGATCAGAGAGACAGATTAGAGAGATAGATGGCAGAAGGATATGGATTAGGGCTTCGATGAGAGTGATAGAGGGTTGCAAAGCCCTGCCGTGAAGGGGGTTAGAGAGAGAGGGCGCATCAAGCTTCTAACAAGAGAGCTGAAGGGTCGTTGCAAACACAACTTTTGACGTGACTGTTGTGGTTGCCAACGTTGGGAAAAACTTTTGTGGATGCAAACGAAATTGGGGAATTACAGGTAAGGAGCTGATATCAATGGTACTGGAATTTTGGAAACAAATTTAATTCGTAAGTGACTCTTATGGGAAACTATATTTCTGTATAATAGTGCATTAAGCCCTTATGAAAATTAATTATTGAGCTTAACAAAGATGTGAACAATTTATAAGGTTACAAAATTGTATAGTACTATAAAAACTAACATAGGAAATGAACGACCTTCTTAAAATGTGAGAACACATAAAAAGAAGAAAAATATTGCTCCTAAAACCTAAAACCTAAATGCAAGTTTTTAACTTCCACAGCAACTTCATCACAGGGTCAATGTTACTATTTTTCCCGGGGTTAATTGATCAACAAATTAGATCACCTGAAATTTCTGACACAGCTTGTCAGGCTATGACCGTCTTTACAAAACTCTAATCAGCATCAAAATATTTTGTGGGATCACCTTGATAGTATTTCTTGCTCGTCAGCAACGAGTCTACTCACAACAACCGCATAATATTTGAATCATATTATACTTATTTAGTCTATTCACAACCACCTCATAATATTTGAATCATATTATACTGATTTTGGGTGGTTATCAGATTGCAAATAGTTGCATGGTGTTTCTAGACACTGTGCCACTCCCATTGATCCGGTCATTTATCAAAGGTTTCAACCTCTATTAAGGTGCATACTCGAGGTTTATTTATGTTCTACTCTTGTCTCTTACAATGTAGCTATCTGTTACAAATGCCATGATTTTCTAGGATTTCACATGCTTATACACATGTATATGTTTTATTTACGATTTCAACGGGAGAACACAGGATCATAGGGAATATTTGATTTCTTTCTGTTGTTTAGAAAATAATATTGATACTTTGTTTTATTTGAAGGGAAAGAATCAGTTATTTCTGCTGAAATATCCAGATTTTAGGAAAATCCTATTATACGAGGATTTTTATGTGGCATCAAATCAATAATTATTATCTTGGAAATATGACATATCAGGCCCTTTTCTATTGGGAATTTATTTTTCTATAATAGTACAAAATCCATATTGTAATATATGTGAAATTTCATGTGGTTAACATGGGGCAATACCATATGCTTGAATCCATTTTTTAGCTTTAATAGGATATAACACTGGAGGGAAAACCTAGTGTCAGTGGAGGAAAAACCTAGTCATGTATTTAGATTCCTTGTGAAAATTGTTTTTCCTATGTTATATACATACTTAATTTATTTAATTGCTAAATATCTTTTTATCAAATTGTAGAAATTATTGGATGACATCCTATTATGTGAGTCATTAGTTGACTAATGATAGGTTTAGCTCATTACATAGGATTAACAGTTTGGTGACAACTTGTTGATCATAATTAGCTGCACTTAAGAAAGGCAGGAGTTACACTTGGATCTCAACTCCTATAGACCATGAATATGAGAGTTAAAAAAGAAATGTGTTCTCTATAAAAAAAAGAGGTTAACCCCTCAAGAAATGATAAAGAAAATAAAAAATAGACAAGGATGAAAAAAAGATATGCAAAGTGAATCTCATTCACTAAAGGGAACTCTCGAGATTACCTGTCACCGAATGGCGTAGTTTATAGCATTTTATATGAAACCTTAGGTCTTTCGTAATTTAAGGACAAATTTGAGTAAGTTGTTCATTGATTTATTTGTTTATTTATTTATTTATTTATTTATGGATTTTTTTTATTTTATTTTTGTATCGGGACTAACATGTGATACTCTTGCCATTTGAATTTTGATCAAGGGAAGATGTTTATCTATATACTTTACTTCAATGACTATGTCATAGACTATGGTTGTGAACTCATCATTTAAGATATGGAAATGGCTACTGTTGCTTGATTATCACAATAAATTATTGTGGTTTCATGATCAAACTTGACTAACAGCACTAAGAAAGTGCCTTAAGAATATCGCTTCCCTTGAAGCATGATGTAAAGTAATATATTTTGTTTCCAAAGTGGAATGTGATATACATTTTTACTTTTTACTACCCCCAGATATGCATGCCCCACCAAATATAAACACCCATTATGATGTGGATCTATAATTGTTGATGTCTCCTCCTAGATTTGCATCACAATAGGCTTTTAAGATTAGATCCTTAGTCCCATAACATAGATCATAATTACGAGTCCCCTTTAGATATCTAAATATCCTCTTTACCAATTTCCAATGTTCAATTCCGGGGTTAGCCATATATTGACTGGTAACCCCATCTGCATAAGCTATATCGGGTTTAACACAATTCATCAAATAGTTACAAGAATCAACTTGTGCATAATGATATTTTTTCATAATTTCCTTTTCTTTGTCTCTTTTAGGACACATTTCGGGGTGGTCATAGTATTATACATTATTTTTTATATAATTGTATCCCTGGGGTGAATAAGGAGAGAGCTGGTAGTAACCTGCTCCCGCCGGTGCCAATTACACCGCCAGACCATAGGATGTAGCAATAAGCCTGATATTGGGCAACCTCTGAAGAAGTGTCAGAATGGCCTCAAATCTCATGAAATGATATTTTTGGATGCTCTAAGGACGCCCGTAAATTTTTGTCGAATTCTGACAAGCTTTGAGTAGTTCAAGACGAAGCTCAGTTTTCTAATCCAATTCCTATGATGCTGAAAATGAACCCTATAACTATAGCCCTATTATATGCTTTCTCTGATGCAGACTGGGCTGGGTGACTAAGCACTCAGCGTTCAACCACAAGTTTATGCACCTATCTTGGTTCCAGCTGCATATCTTGGACTGTTAAGAAATAATCAACGTGGCTCGTTCAAGTGTTGAAATGGAATACCAGTCTACAACATCCACTACTGCAGAATTGACATGGCTTTTTTTTATTCTTCGGGATATTGAGGTGCCTCTTCTTCAGCCACTAACACTTTTTGGTGACAATATAAATGCTCTTTACATGACAGTTAATCATGTTTTTCATGTACTAATAAAGCACATTGAGTTAGACTATCATTTTGTGTGTGGAAAAGTTGCTCTTGGATTACTTATCACACGATTTGTTTCCTCTCACAATTAAGTAGCTGATATCTTTACCAAGTCTTTGCCACAAGATGTTTTTCAAGATCTTTACTTCAAATGCATCCTCAATCAAATTTGAGGAGGTGTAATGGAAACAACATTTAAACAAGATAGGAAAGTATATTTCTCTTTCCTTTTGAGACGAGACTGTAACAAGATAGGAAAGTGTATATAACATGTAACAAGATAGCAAAATGTATATTACAGCATTGTATTATCATTATATATACAATAAAAGAACCACCACAAGAAGTGTGTGGTGCACAATTATTTTCTCAAAGAGATCATCTCTCTCTCTAAAAATTCTACAATTATCTCCACTCATATCAATCCTAAAGAGAGAATGTAAGTTTCTCTTCATGTTTGGGCCATACAATACATCAGTAAGAGTCAAATTGTCATCGGTTGGAAGCGGAAGTATAATAGTGCCCTCTCCAAGAATGTTGATGCTAGACATGTTACCCATATAATGTTTTTCAGCACCGTAACTCATTTATTTGAAGTCTACCACATCGTTATTAGTAGTGGAAATGTACTGAGTAGTTCCCAAGTCCACCCACTACTCATCGTGAGAACTCATCATCAAGAAATCTTCAACCACAACGTAAAATGCTTAGCGTCACTCGCTTGTCCAGCATCTTTCTTCTTGGGTTCCATGCAATATTTGGCAATATGACCATATTTATTACAATTATAACATTTTTTAAATTTCAAAGAAGTTTATCCTTGAGGAGGCTTCTTAAATTTCTTTTTAGATTTTGCTTTCTCATTCTTGTTAGCCATTGGTAGATAAGCTTGGTTTCTATCCCTTTGATTTTTTTCCTTAACTTTATCATTTTCTTCCATTCTTTAGTGTCCTCTTAAGATCATCTAAAGTATGGCCAGATCATCTAAAGTATGGATAGTCTCATTATGATACAAATTTTCTTTTAAATACTTTCATGAGATGGGGTTATTTTCTATAATCTTTATAATTTGTTAATATTCACTTATGGGTTTGCCAAAATCAGCTAGTTGGTTAACCATGATGTACATATCATTAAAATATTCAAGTACCGATTGATTTTCTTTCATCTTATACATATTGTATCTATCATATAATTCACACTTAGCCACATAGTTATCATCGGTGTGTCTTTTTCAATAATAGCCAACAAATCTTTAGCATTATCATAGCATTCAAACACTTTATGCAGTCTATCACTAAGGTAATTTAGAATGGTACCTCTACATATTAAATTATCATTTTTCCACTTAATAAACATTTGCCTATCTCTAAGAGTTGTATCATCATCGGGTTCAATTGGTTTTTCTTCATCAATCACATATAGCAATTTCATACTATGGAGCAAGAAATACAACTTACTTTTTATAATTGAAAAGTTGAAGCCATCTAATTTATCTATCTTCACCAAATCGGAAAGAATAATCTTTGTAGCAGCCATTGAAAGTAACCAAAGCTCTAATACCAAATATTATGATCAATTTAAGGTGGTTATTAATATGGATTAATGCAAAATCAGATTTAAATCAAAATCTCTAATTGAACCTTACTTGAAAATATTATCAAGCACGTCACTACGTATACATAAAAGCATAAGCATATATCTATAACTAATAGCTCTTGAAATTATCAAATCAAATCTCAAAACTGTTATCATCTATTTCATGTTTTATCCTAAGCATTCATACCAAATGAACAAATACAAAATATGGAACGAACTCACCAATATTGTCTATCTAGGGTTTATAAAGAATAAGTAAATCCATAACTCAAAAACATCAAAAGCACGTCAATATCTTGTTGAAAATTTTACAACATGAAGAACTTAGTAGCAATGTATATAGAGAAAGTTAAAGACAACGATGCATGAGAAGAGACTCAACAGTGGCTCGTCTCAGGGTGACCTTGTAAGGCTTTGGGTGTTCCCTTGTGACCAAGATACATCTGAAACTTGGAGATAGAGAGAGGAATTATGGGTAGTGAGAGACAGATTAGAACACCATAACTTTCTCTCAATCCATTTTTCTTTAAGCTTCAAACTTCCAACGTGTAGGCTTTGGAGAAATAAGTTTTTTTTTACTTTTTAACACTTGGCAAAAAGGATACATACAAAATATATTATAATATATTATATATAAGCCAAAGATATTTTGGTTATAAAATATGAGGTCTTTTAAAAAAATAAAAAATGGTGAAAAGAAACTCACGCCAACAGCATAAAGCCCAATTCTGGTACCCAGTCTTCTTATCTTAATAAAATTGTCATATATTTGCCTTCTATTTCTTGGCAATAATATTTGTTTTTCATATATTTGCCTTCTATTTCTTGGCTATAATATTTGTATTTTTTGTTTATGCGGTAGCATAGCAATAGCTACGAAGAATCACAAGAGCATACGGGGTCAGAGAAACTTTAGTGACCAGAATATGGGGGATGGCAAGTTCTAACTCTCAGACCTAGAAAATTAAGGAAACCTTCATTTTTTTTTTATATATTTCTTGGTGTTTGTGTTAGTAAAAGGAAAAGTTTATATAGAGCCGAGGCTCTAAACAATCAAAATTGAGTCTACCTCAAAAAGTTCATTAGAAGAGGTTGTTTTGATTCTCAAATATCGTCAAATTGATCATCTCAATATCAAGATGCATGGACATGAGAAAAAAATGGATTTCAAGTTTTGGAAATAGTGTACTTTGTAATGGATTTTTAGACCATCAATTTTCAAGATTTTTAAGTTTTCATAGATCTGTCAATTTACACTATTTTTGAAACTTTGAACTTTATAAATAAATATAAAAATATATTTTAAAACTATCATAAAGATTTCCAGTAGTAAAACCACATTTCTCAATATTATTTGAAAATAGGCTGTGATTTGATTGTTTAGAGCCCAGGCTCTATACAAACCACACCCTTTAATAAAAGCTAAAAGCGAATATTTTCCCCATTTTTCCATCCGAAAAGACAGGGAAAAATAGCATACCACCTTGGGGCTAGTATGTGACTTCCCAAAAGACATGGAAGGCCTACGATAGGCTCTCGTCTCTTTCTCTCTACCCTCCACTCTCACTTCCCTTTTCCTTAGCCTAGATTGGCTCTCTCTCCTCTCTCTGTCTCCCACTGCAACCCAACTCTCTCTCTACTCTAACCCACCTTAAAATAAGTTAGGATCTCTGCAATCTTATCGAATCTCTACAAACGTTTTGTCTCGAGCAATTTGAATTAGAGGGTGAGTTTATTGATTAGGCACTACTTACGGAATGGTTTCGCTCAAGGGTCGTAGAATCCTCAAAATGGCAAACTCCTACTAAAAAACAGCATCAAGTAATTTTTAAAAAGAACTAATGAATTGATTCGAAATGAAATGGAAGCTAACAAGCTTGGTGTCAATGGCTCAGCAAAATTCATAATATTTCAAGGAAATAATATTTCTAAGCAGTAACTTAAATGTAAACTGAAACCCTAACTTAACCCCTATTCATAGGCTTCATTAAGACTTCTTAATCTTAATTCTAATGTAATTAGAACTAAGGTTTAAACAAACAGATCGGTGACTCGAATCGGTCACACCCATACCCGTGTCGGATCAGGAAATCAATGGATCAGATGGGAGAATCGGTGGAATTGGTAATTTTTGTCCCAAAAAGTTTCCAAAAAATCACTATAAATCTCTAAAAATATTGTTCTTTTACTTTCTAAAAGAAATCAAGAGCGGTGCATTATATACTTTCATTACTTTGTAAAAATAAGAGAATATTGAGACATTGTTTTCTTGTATGGATATCTGTATAATATTATAATATTACATCAAAATAATTTTAAAACATTAGAAAACACTTAAATATTATAAGATTAAAAATAATGATTTTCCATAAAAGTGAAACTAGAATCACATCAAAGTATTAAACATTTATTAATTCTCATCAGTCTCAACGATTGAAAATATTACTTGCAAGCAAAAGGTCTTCATTTTTTGCATCTTACAACCCCCTAGATCCCTTTGACTATCAATTTTTTATCCAAAGAAACACTAAAATGACACCCTCTCCAAAATTTGTTTTTTTTCATTAACGTTCTCTCTCTCAAACCACTCTCTCTCTAAAACCCAAATTTGTAGAGAAATTCCCTCTCTACATCATTTCTCTCTCCTCTCTTTAAAAATTCCCTTCTCTTCAAAGAAAGTTATACCAAACCGGTACAGCCAATCTTTTACTTTGATATGTCTTTGCAAGGAAAGTCAAGGGAGATAATTTTTAGAGCGAGGAGAGAGAGACGATGTCGAGAGGGGAACTTCTCTACACTTTGGGTTTTAGAGAGAGATGGAGTTGAGAGAGAGAGAGTGATTTGAGAGAGAACATTAATAGAAATGAAATTTTTTTTGGAGAGGGTGTTATTTTAAAGTTTTTTTGGGTAAAAAATTCATGATCAAAGGAGTCCAAGGGGTTGTAAGATAGAAAAGATGGAGACATTTTACTTATAAGTAATATTTTCAATCCTTAGGTCTCATGAGATATAGAAATAAAAAATAAGGGATAAAAAGATATTTTATTTAGTAGGATACACTAAGGCTCATAAAAGAAATGGCATACTTCAATGACACGTTATCAAATGACACGCTCAATTTAGTATTAAGGCGGTTGTGGCAATTAATCATGTACCTTTAATGTCAAGATTCGAGAGAACAAAAGAGTGAATCCCACATCGAATTTTCAAAAGTGCACAAGGAACTATAAAGTCTATGACACAACCATATTTATTGTGCACATGATATGTTATGATTGTGATGTGGAGTGGCACTTCTTCCGATGTTAGGTGGGTTGGACTTTTTTATTGACTATTTTCAAAATCATGGGTTTATTGTCAGGGTTTCAATTTCTCGTATCTGCGTTCATTTTTGTTTTAGATTAGAAAGTAACAGAAAAAAGGTGTAGAAAGAAAGTGGGGTGGACTTTTTTATTGACTATTTTCAAAATCATAATGACACGTGGGTTTATTGACCTATTTTCAAAAGGGTACTGTTGGCATACGGATGCATCCTTACCTAGAGGTAAGGTTGAAGCAATCTCCACCGTTTAAGCATTTCAATGGCTGAGATTGCGCACTAAGACCAAGGGAAGACCAGCGCTCATCGGTGCCCCGGTTTCTTTCCCTCTACCCATTAACTAGAGAGAGAAAGAGGGGCAGCTGGGTTTTATTAGAGAGAGAAAAGGTCTGATATGCATTTTCTCTCAGATCTGCATCCATCTTTGTTTTAGATTAGGAACTAACAAAAAAAAGGTGTAGAGAGAAAGTGTTTGGTGAGAGAGGATGGAGTGCTCAATTTCTGTTGCACTCTTCCGCCATTGTTGCGTAATTTGCTCTGCAATTTTGTTGAATTGCAGTGGTTTTTGCAATACATTCTGCGATAATTGAAGAAGAGGTGGAGAGGGGCTCTAACGGTGAGGCCTGTAAATTTGAGAAGGAAGAAGCCAGTGAAGAAGTTGAGCTCTATGTTCTTCTGAGCCACACCAAGGTGTGGTCACTGGTAATACTAGCACCAAATTTGTGTTGTGGGTCTTCAAGGTGTTGTGAAAAAACTAGTTGGTCTTGGTGGGTAGATTTGGCTTGTTCTTACCAATGGCATAGAGGTGAAATTACAGAGGAATCCCTTGAGTGTTATTGAAGCCCCCACTGGGTATTCCCGATTGGAAACCAGAGCCCAAAGCAAAAACCACAAAAAGTTCTTACCAATGGCATGGAGGTGAAATTACAGAGGAATCCCTTGAGTGTTATTGAAACCCCCACTGGGTATTCCCGATTGGAAACCAGAGCTCAAACCAACAACCACAAAAAGATGGGTTTATATATATATATATATATATATATATATATATATATATAAATGGGGCTGACGCGAAACCGCCATGGACTTTGCAAAGAGAGCAAAAAAGGTAAGGTGATTTTCTTAAGACATGGTTCAAAAAAAGGGAGCCAAAAACACCACTATTGACACCACTAAAAACCGCCTTTAAAACCACTACGGAGCTTTCACCTGAAAAAGCTTCCAAAAGCTTCCACTTTTCTCAATTTATGTCAATGATCAAGACCCATATAAGAGAATCATGCAATGCAAAACCGCCATGGTTTTGATGAAAAAGTGGCTAGGGTGGAGAGAAAGAGAGAGGCATAGGGTGGAGAGAGAGAGAGCACAGCTAGAAGGGTAATCAGTTGCTTCCAGTTGGAAATATTAACATAGAACGTTCAAATGTGAAATCTGAACCATCCAAAATATTGGACGTTTTATAAGGCTGCATCCTTAGCTATTGACGTAAAACCTTATATAAACTTTCCCATTTTCAAAACTATAAAGGAGCATGTGGTTGACCTATTTTCAAAACTATAAAGCAGTGGTGACAAAACCGGTAAAAACGATATATTTTGGAATCCAGGACCGGTTGAACGATACTTGATCCAGATAGCCCAACTCCATATCGGGGTCACCGATTTTTCAAACACAAAATCATAATAACATGTAGGTTGATTAACCCATTTTCAAAACTATCAAACACAAAATCCTGTTTTGGAAACTATCAAACACAAAATGATATATTCTG
This sequence comes from Amborella trichopoda, assembly GCF_054954075.1. Taxonomy (NCBI): domain Eukaryota; kingdom Viridiplantae; phylum Streptophyta; class Magnoliopsida; order Amborellales; family Amborellaceae; genus Amborella; species Amborella trichopoda. Next base: position 34,242,588 of record NC_142344.1, read on the forward strand.
GAATCCGGGACCGGCTAAACAATCTGGATAACCCAATTCCAGATCGGGGTCACCGATTTTTCAAACACAAAACCATAATAACATGTGGGTTTATTGACCTATTTTCAAAACTATCAAACACAAAATCACGTGGGTTTATTGACCTATTTTCAAAACTATAATGACACGTTGCAGCCTGTGGTGATAGAACTGGTAAGAATGATATACTCTAGGATCCAGGAAACCTATTTTCAAAACTATAATGACACGTGGCAGTCGGTGGTGACAAAATCGATAAGAACGATATACTCCATGATCCGGGACCAGTTGAATAATACCGGATCCGGATAGCCCGATTCCAGATCGGGGTCACCAATTTTTCAAATACTAATTAGAACTCCTAATATTTTCAAAATCATAATGACACCGGGGTTTAATGACCTATTTTCAAAACTATGATGGCACGTGGCAGCCTATGGTGACAGAACAGGTAAGAACAATATATTTTGGGATCCGGGACCGACTGAATGATATCTGATCTGGATCGCCCGATTCCAAATTGGGTAACCGATTTTTCAAACACTGATTAGAATTCCTAAGTAAAATTAGATCGGATCTTGACACGTTTGCCCTTACCAAACTGAACTAAGACAAACTCATCCTAAACAACCCTAAAAATTACCTTTATTTCATCCAAACTCCATTTTTTCAAATAGCATGTCTGACAATTGGGATTGTGTGTGTTACTCCATGAACATCTTGATTCTCACACCTCCAACTCCCAATATTTTAAATGAGTCGTTATTTTCTATGCAAATAATGCCTCCATCACATACTTAGTATTTATAGAATCAATCCTTATGTGGATTTATATGAAAAGATGCACATAAATTAAATAGCTAATATTGCATAACTTCATCCCTATCCACATCAAACTTCTCCATCTTAAAAAAACTCAATTTTTTCTTCGAGATTTCCATCAAACTCAATTGAACTGAGATTCTCACTAGAACCAGACTTAGGGCTTCTTAGTTTCTTTTTTGTGTGTTATAGTATTTCTTCACCCAGCCTAAATTTCTATATCCCCCAAAATTTCAATTTCTTATGCCTTTTCAATTTGGACCTGATTGACCGCTTCCTGTAGTTCTCTCTATTAATTTACTTCATGCTACAAATACATTCCCAGAGGATAACTTACCTGACTTTCACATAGATGTCTCTATAAGAACTGTTGAAAAACAAAATCCAATTCAAGAGACTCTATACTATTAAGATCCATGATCAGTCTATCCCCTAATTTTGGCATAGAACAAAATAATGTGGTTGCCTTATCATGTTCATCAATTTTCATATCTAAGTACCATCAACTTTCTAATCAAGGCATTAAACTCATTTAGGTTTCCTTACAAAGAAGGACTATCACATATCTTGATAGTATAAAGTTGCCAATGAAGAAAACAATAGTAAGATTTTGAATGATTTGGATCAAATTATGCAATTAGATCATATCAAGATTGGATCAACTCTATGCTCTTTTTGCACTAGAGAAATTAACAAGAAGATTTTGCATTTTGATCAAATTTTCTTGCATGAAAATCATCAACAGTAAGATTTTACATGATTTGGATCAAATTATGTAATTAGATCATATCAAGATTGGATCGACTCTATGCTCTTTTTGCAGTAGAGAAAATAACAAGAAGATTTTACATTTTGATCAAATTTTCTTGCATGAAAATCATCATGCTTGAGTTTCAAATTGTTTTGAAGGCATAGATAAGACCGAGCTAGTTATTTTTCAAGGCGATCCGATTATTTCTTTAAATCAAAGAAAAAATATCTCATTTGAGAGTTCTTGATTTAGATATTTCTAAGTCCCATCAAAGCTAGATGTTTTGATAATATTTCTAAACTTAATCCCTTTGTTAAATGATTTGCAATCATATTTGAAGATGGTAAATAACTTACAGTTATTTCATTCTTTCTAATAATATCATAAATGTAATGATATTTAATTTCAATGTGCTTACCCTTGGAACTATAAACTTCATTTCTAATTGATGAGATCGCAGCCTGATTATCGCAAAAAAATTTAACAGGTCAGTCGGCTATCCAGCTTCAAATTATTTATGAAGCGTTTAATCCAGACGGCATAAGTTGTAGCAATGCTACAAGCAATATACTCAACTTCCATAGTATACCGAGCTACACAACATTGTTTCTTACTAGACCAAAAAACACATCTACCTCCAAATAGGAATACAAATCCTGATGTTGATTTTCTATCATCTAGGTCTCCTGCAAAGTCTGCATCAGAGTACCTAATAACCTCTAAGTTATCAGCTTGGAAGCACAACTTGTAATTTTAGTGTTTGAATATATCTGAGTATCTTTTTTACGTCTTGCCAAAGAGTCATCCCAATATTATTCTGAAATCTACTTACAAAACCATACACATTACTCAAATCAGGTCTTGTACACAACATGTCAAAATTTATGCATTCTACAGCTTGAGCATATGGAATTCTTTCCATTTCAGCTTTTTTGCTATCATTTAATGGACACATTTTCTTTGATAATTTCAAGCCTTTACAGACAGGTGTATCTATGGGCTCATAATTTTTCATCTTAAATCTCTTTAAAATACTTTTTAAATAATTTTCTTGAGATAAATATAGAAGCCTTAAACTTCTAAGAGGCTTCTCTCATATCTTTCATCTCAAAATAAGAACGTAGCTATGATTTGGTATGGTTAATCATACCAATATCATTACCAACTATCTAAATATCATTTACATATAGTGACAATATAACAAAATTGCTTCCACTATTCCAAACATATACACAATGGTCTAACATATTGGCTACATAACCAATTTCAGTGATTGCATTATGAAAAGTAATGTACCACTGCCTAAAAGATTGTTTTAGACCATATAAAGATTTCTTAAGTATATATATTTTATCTTCTTGGCCTTTAATTACATATCATTCTGGTTGTTTCATGTATATATCTTCTATTAATTCTTCATTTAAGAAAGCTATTTTGACATCCATTTGCAATAATTCTATATCATAATATGTAACTAATGATAGAATGATCCTAATAAATTAAAATTTTGCTACTAAAGAATAAATCTCTACATAATCTATGCTCTCCTTTTGCGTGAATCATTTTGCTACCAACCTAGCTTTATATTTATCAATGGATCCATTTGCATTAAGTTTTTTCTTTAAGACACATTTGCAACTAATGGGTTTTTTATCTTTAGGGAGGTCATCCAACTCTCAAACTTGATTTCTTTTAATAGAATCAAGTTCATCATCTATTTTATTGTGGTGTATATGACATGGTTGTTTAGTGAATTATATCATGCTCCTTACAAAATTCGGTAAATAAGGTGGAGCAATATTCACCTCCCATATCTGTTCGAAGAATTTTAATATGTCTACATAACTGATTTTCTATCTCAGTTTTATATTCTATAAAAGTTTTTAAAGTATTTGATTTTTTTACTAAATACGTATACATATCCGTAACATGAATAATCATTTATAAATGTTATGAAATATTCCATACATCTATGTGTTTTTACATTTAATGGGCCACGTATATCATAGTGAACAATACTAAGTAGTTCACTTGTCCTTTTCCCTTTAGGGAAAGACTTCTTAGTTAATTTTCTAAAAATACATGCCTCGCATGTTTTGAACACAATTTATCCTAAATTAGGGAGTAAGCATCTTTTAACCATTTGATTCATTTGTCTATATTTATATGTCTTAATCTTAAGTGCCATAAATATGAATCATCCACACACACAAAAGCATCAAAAGATGCATCAAAATAACCATAAATAGATTAACTTTTATTAATATTCAATCGGTACAAATTGTCAACTTTAGTATCATACATCAATGCTCTAGAATGTTTCCCAATTGTAACCCGACCAGACCTGAACCTTATTTCACAATCCTTGTCATCTAGCCTAGGGACAGAAATCAAATTGCGCCTCATATTGGGTGTATATAAAGTATCAGTCAATATGAGATTTGTTCATCTAGATAAACACAATATGAAAGTACCGACACCAAGTACATCACATTAGGTGTCATTCCCCATATAAATCCGTTGGTTACTGACTGCAATCTCCGTCAACTCCGTGGATCCGTCTTTAGTTCGCGAGACATGGCGGGTGGAGGCTAAGTCGACCCACCAATTATTCATATCATAGTCAACAACTAAAGATTCTAAGACTATGAAGATCAAGTCATTTCTTTTATTTTGATTATTTCGAGCATGGTTGTTATTCTGGTTCTTATTTTTATTTTTCTGCTTAGGACAATTAAACTTAATGTGTCTAATTTTCTTACAATAAAAATAGGTATTATCAACCTTATTCTTTTAACTTTTAAAATTTATCCCCATTCCCTTATACCTATTATTGTTCTGATTATTGTAAAGTTTCTTAGGAATTTGAGAAAATGAACATTAGGCAAAGTGGAATTCATTTGATTTCTTTCTCATTTTCCTCTCAGCTATAATATTGAGGTCCATGAGAAGATTCAACATAGTTATCCTTTATGTAGAATGGTTTAATGCAATTACAACAGGCTCCCAAAAAGGAGGGAGACAGTAAGGGACAATGGACACTTGCATGCGATCAATGACTGGATTCCCTGCCGCAGCTGGGTCCTTTGTGAGCATTGTCATTTTATTGACATGTTCGGTCACTGAGTCCAATCCTTTTATTTTGCAAGAATTATATTTTTCGATTAACAATTGCACATGGGTCTCATAAGTGGTCTGTAGTGTGATCTTCAAAGACTCTAATTAAATCATAATCCATAAAGCTCAACATAGTAGTCTTTGCTACTTTGTCATCTTTTAACCATTTGTCAAGTCGCTTTCTGGCTTGACCATTGGCATTAGGCTATAAAATTGGTGGTTTTGTATCTAGAACATAATCCACCCTATCTTGGAATATAATATATCCAATTTTTCTTTTCTACATAGGAAAATTGGTTCCATTGAGTTTTTCAAGTTTTGACAGTTCTGATAAGACTAAGCTTATATGTCATTTTAAATTTTTGAATAATGCCTAAAAGCTCAATTTTTTTTTTTAAATTGTGTTTAAGAAAAGGGTTATCTGCTATTCAAATCAATATGTTGCCGACTTGGCATGGGCAGTGACTTCAATGAGGAATTTTCTCAAAAGGTTTATATTCACACTGCTGTAATGCAAGAAAATCAAAAGATAAGGCAACAATCTACTTTATGTAATTCTTGCACAAGACTAATTTTCATAAATAGATGAATATGTTTTAGCTCTAGAGAGAGAGTTTACAATGATATTTAATATTTTTCAACAAAATTATGCCATAACATAATCACAAAAAATTGAATTCACAAAATCAATATCATGAAATTTTCTTACTTAAAGATACCAAAGCATAGGATAATTTTGCAATGCAATGACAATTACGATGCCAATAAAATATGTAGAAAATCCCTAAATTATAAACTAAGAAAATGCATGCAATTGATATGTAGACCTTTACTCAAATAGTTATTGTGTACATAATAATTTTAAATAATCCAAGAAAAATATACACTAATTTTCAACAACAGTTATGTGCCTCTGTCTTTCTCTAAAATTATAGTAGCAACTCTATATCTCTCTCAAAAATTTCAACAATAGTAATTATGTATCTCTCTCTAAAAATATCAAGAGTTGACTCTCTAAAATTCCAGCAATAGATCTATCTTTATCTCAAAAATTACAGCAGCACTAAAAATTCAAGGGGTCCCTTGTTTCTATTGGAAAAGCATGGACCTACTCGGTAGTTCAGAATTTTTTTTTTTTTTTTTTTTTGAAGATGAGAGAGGTGTGCAACTCAATATGCGAGAGAGGAAAATAAAAGATGTGGTATCTCTTGATATTGAGCAAAAGATATTGCGTCAAAATATCAGTGAAATTCACAAGATTTCAATGAAATTTTCAATGATAAACAAATAGAGTCTCGCATCCTATTTTGTTTTGGACCAAACTTTATTGTGCCAACAGTGATTTCATTGAAACAGATTCTGGAACAGTTATAGTTTTTGGAACAATTGCGGTTTCTCAAAGAAAAAAGAAGCCTCGTCTGCTAGACAGAGAGAGATGAAGAGGAATTTGGAGTGGAGAAAAGGCATTCATGCGTTGAACAAAAATAGGGTGTGAACACCTAGCAACAATTAATTAAGAAATTTAGACCCAATTACAATCAATAAGCGAGATCCAAGTAAATGATCAACAGGATTCTCAGCAAAAACAAAGACAAAAATTCAAAGAAGAATGCTACTGGACTAGTTTGAGATAAATCTAATAAAACCAATTTCATCCTTTTAACTATTTATTATTTTGACATACCTGAATTTTTTTATCAGCTTAGACACCAAGATTTGATAATAGAGAAAGAGGAGGCGGAGTTGAGAATATGAATGGGGAGTTCAATGGAGGGTGGATGTGTTTGTGCATAAAGGTGGTGGTGTCAACAGATTGTGAAAGAGAAAAATGGATAATGAAGTTAAAAATTTCCAAACTGATAAATTTAAGGTTAAAAAAAATTTACAGCAACATATACGGGAATGAAAAAGCACAATATCAAGGTTATTGTAAATTAAACTCATAAAAAATAAGATATAAACACCAATAGAAAATGAAAGATAGAACCTGCTTTTATATAAATGTTGGACTTGTAATGGGAAGCGATGAAAAACACCAAGCTCTTAGGATTAATAGCAGTGTCATGAGACTAGGGGATTGCAGAGATCAGGTTTTATCAGAGCAACTGAGAGCTCAAAAATAATTATCTATGTGTGCCTCTCTATGGCCATGAAAAACCTAGTTATAGTGAGATAGAGGAAGCCGATCTCCAACATTTAGCTTCCCCTGGAATCTTTAACGCTCTCTAATCCTGGGAGGTAGGTAGTTTTCATCTACCTGTTGGAAGAAGGTATATTCTCTCTCTAAAAAGCATTTTAGTGATAAATATTAAAACATAAAGATAAATAATAAGAGAGAAAAATATGAGATATGTGAGGCCCCATGGCCACTCACACGTACCAACACATAGCTTCTCTCTAAAATGTATAATATAGTTTCTTTGTAAAAAAAATTTGAGATAGTTTCTCTATTTAAAATTTAAAACTTGAGATAGTTTTTTTTTTTATAGTTTCTCTTCTAAAAAATTTTGAAATAGTTTCTCTTTTTAAAACTTAAATTTTAAGATTGTTTAATTCAAGGTCGATCGAAGAATAACCCTTTGTAATTTTCTGCCAAACTCGTCAGGTAGCGAGTTATTTTAATATGAAAATGATCATTTTAAAGTAAATATTTTTTGACATGAAATAAATAAATTTTAACATATTTAAAAGTACGAAACAAACATATCTAACCTCTATTTTCACGTGGAAGGGGGTTATTTCATACAAAAAAACGTGTATTACCCATACTTAACATGAATTTGTTTGGTGCGCTGCATTGACACTTTGAGAGTCAACAGGTAGGACCAATGGTTTAAAAAACGGATAGGTGACCCGGATCGGGCACCCAAAAAACGGATCCGGATCGGTGAATCGACTATCCGGATCGGGAATCGGGTGAATCGGTCAGAATGAAGCTTAAAAAAAATCCGAAAAAATTATTAAAATTCATTATAAATATTGTTTTTTAGGAATTCAATAAGAAATGAGGGTACTCCATTAAGAATTTTCATGTTTTTGAATGAATATGCGAATATTGATATGTTCTTTCCCTGCATGAACCGCCATTCAGCATTTAATTTACATCACACAAAAGGATAAACATAGAATTATCATGGAATAAGTATATCAACATGCATGGACTACAATAAAGCATAAAATTAGTAACATATGATCTAAAAATAAAATGATAGACGGCGTTATTGTTCTTCTTGGTCACGCTGGTGCCATTGATTGAATTCGTTTAACAATTCATTGATTCGATCTAAAAACGAATCATCAATATTAGCAGGCGTCTGACTATTCTCAAATCCTTGAGTGTTAGTGTTTTGTTGTGTTCCCAATCCAAAATCCCCGAAGCTTGTCCATCCTTCATGCTCACCTGCACTGTCGTGCTCATCCCTACACTGTTACTGTTGGAACTCGATATGTAAATAATATGGCTGGGATAGGGTGGCCTCAGAATCATCATCTCTCTCATTTTCTCTTTGAATAATATGGATTAAAAAAAAAAATTAACAAATTTTCAAAAAAATCGATCATGGATTAAAAAAAAAAAATCACAAATTTTCAAAAAATTCTATCATGGATTACAAAAAAAAATTCGATCATGGATTAAAAAAAAAAAATCACAAATTTTCAAAAAATTCTATCATGGATTACAAAAAAAAAACAAACATTTCGATCATGGATTACAAAACATTCGATCATGGATTACAAAAAATTCTATCATGGGTTACAAAAAACAAAAAAAAAAAACAAAAAATTCGATCATGGATTACAAGAAAGAAAAACAAACATTTCGATCATGGATTACAAAAAATTCGATCATGGATTACAAAAAATTCTATCGTGGGTTATAAAAAAGCAAAAAAAACAAAAATTTCGATCATGGATTACAAAAAAAAAAAAAAAACAATTCGATCATGGATTACAAAAAAAAAAAAAACAATTCGATCATGGATTACAAAAAAATCAATCAAGTATTACAAAAAAATCTATCATGGATTACAAACAAACAAAAAAAAAAAAAAAAAAAAATTATGTTCTTCCGTACAGGACTCGTCGATTTCGTACAGTGAATCGGCGAGTCACTGTGCAGAATCGTCCGGTTCTCTCTAGAACCGGATGATTCCCGTTTTTTTCACCGATTTGATCCGTCCATGACGATTCCCAAGTCGTGTCCGGTTCGACTCGGCGTTTTTTTAAACACTGGGTAGGACGGAAGGCGGCTAACACTCATATCAACCAAAGATAGTATATAACCATTAAACATTTGTTTCATGCGGGGACGGCATGTCTACAATATGCGGTTCAAGGTACAAAGCATTCATCTTGAAATGGATTCAAATCGGTGGTCCATCTAAAAACAATGGTAACTAATGGTTCGAATGTTTTTTTAACGAGAAATGATCCTATAGTACCCTCTCTTATCCATGTGTGTAGGATCTTTAAAGGATCACCATTAAAGTTGGTACAAATATCTAAAAAAGTCAAGTCTCACATCTACGTGATAATGTTTTTAGAGATCTATACTAATTTTAATGGTAATCTTTTAAAGTTCTACACACATAGGTGGAAAAAGGTCCAATAAGATCATTACTCTTTTTTAATAATATTATTTTTAATTTTTTATATTAAAAATTATATATTTTCAAATTTTTAAAATCAAATTATATTTAAAAAATATATTTATTATCGAACCCGTACTTCTACACTATACAGGCTGGCCGCATACTAACCACGTCCATAAACATAACATGGTTGAAAATTGTAATGATACATATTCTGCGAGGCTTATGTAAAGATTGGCTGTTTCTTGCATCTGATGTGGAATAAAATTTAAAAAAAAAAAAAAAAAATTATTTTTCTACTTCATGCCAATTGAGTAAGGCGTACCAAAGAAAGCAGGGCCCACCTCTCTCTCTCTTGTGTCAGTGCTGCCATGGATGATGTGTACACCAACAACGCCGCCTCAACAACTCCCACTCTCTCTCTCTCTCGTATTATTATTGTGTAGGCCCATAATTTGTCAAAGAAAAAGCTGATATAAGGGTGAGATCTTAAACAATCAAAATTAGGGCGCACCTCAAATATTTATTTAAAAAGATTCTTTCGATGTTAAAAATTTTTAAAACTTCGATCATCTTGAGGTCAAGATGTATAGACATAGAAAAAAATAGATTTCAAGTCTTTAAAATAATGCACTTATAATGTATTATCTAGACCGTAATTGTTTAGGTTTTTAAGTGTACATAGGTCTATTCGATATACAATATTTTTTTAATTTTAAATTTTATAATTAAAGATGAAAATAAATTTTCAAGCCATTAGACCGTAATTGTTTAGGTTTTTAAGTGTACATAGGTCTATTCGATATACAATATTTTTTTAATTTTAAATTTTATAATTAAAGATGAAAATAAATTTTCAAGCCATTAGACCGTAATTGTTTAGGTTTTTAAGTGTACATAGGTCTATTCGATATACAATATTTTTTTAATTTTAAATTTTATAATTAAAGATGAAAATAAATTTTCAAGCCATTAGACCGTAATTGTTTAGGTTTTTAAGTGTACATAGGTCTATTCGATATACAATATTTTTTTAATTTTAAATTTTATAATTAAAGATGAAAATAAATTTTCAAGCCATCATAAAGATGTATTATACCTAAACTACATATTTCGATACTATTTGAAGGTGCGCCCTACGTTTTGGGCCTCGCCTTTACAAACCACACCCATTTGTAAAAGAAAGAAGATATATATTGTTGTAATCTTCAGATTACGACGGAATATATCAATCCACAATATTAGTTCAAAAATATCAATCCACAACATTTATTATGTTTAGTTGGAGGAAATGTAACTCTCTTGCTCCCCAAGTGGGGTATTCATGAAGGTTTCAGTTACCTCCTCGTCGTCGCCTCTTTTTGTTTAGGAATAAATTATTTGTGAGTCAGCCCAACATGGGTGCATCATGGGTGCAAGAGGTCGCTGGCTCACCAACATCATATTCTAAAAGGTGCGGTTTGTATAGAGCCGAGGTTCTAAACAATCAAAATAAAGCGCATCTTCAAATAGTGTCAAGAAATTGTGGTTTCAAAACTTTAAATCTTTGCGATAGCTTTAAAATATGTTGTTATATCTAATTATAAAATTTTAAGCTTTAAAAATAGTGTAGATTGAGCAGATCTATGAAAACTTGAAAATCGTGAAAATTGATGGTCCAAAATATATTACATAATGCATTATTTCCAAAACGTAAAATCATTTTTTTCTCATGTCCATGTATATTGATGTCGAGATGATCGTTTTAAGGATATTTGGACATCAAAAAAAGCTCTTCTAGTGAAATTTTTGAGGTGAGATCTATTTTGATTATTTGAGCCTCGGCTCTATATAAACTTTTTCCTATTGTAAGGGTAAAAGACATGTCCGGCTAAAATAAATTTAGACTTTGTAGAATGTTCCTTAAAAAATCACATTTTAGATATTAAAATTTTTATTTTATTTTTCATATTCATGATTATTTTAACCTACCTCATGCATCTCTAAATCTTTAGAATAGAAATCTATTTTTAAAAGGGTGCGGTTTGTATAGAGCTGAGGCTCTAAACAATCAAATTAGAGCCCACCTTCAAATAGTATTGAGAAATATGGTTTCAATATTGGAAAGTTTTGTGATAGCCTTAAATTATATTTTCATCTTTAGCTATAAAATTTAAAGCTTCAAAAATAGTGTAAATCGAGCCGATATATGAAAACTTGAAAATCTTGAAAATTGATGGTCCAAAAATACGTTACAAGATGTACTATTTTTAAATTTTGAAATATATTTTTTCTCATGTCCATGCATCTTGATGTCGAGATGAACAATTTAATGATATTTGGGCATCAAAACAACCTCTTCTAGTGAAAGTTTTGAGGTAGGCTCTAATTGAATTGTTTAGAGCCTAAGCTCTATATAAACTTTTCCTTTTTTTTAAAATGGGTGTGGTTTGTATAGAGCTGAGGGTCTAAAAAATCAAAGTAAAGCACATCTTCAAATAGTGTCGAAAATGTGGTTTCAATACTAGAAATATTTGTGATAGATTTAAAATATATTTTTATTTTTAATTATAAAATTTAAAACTTCAAAAATCGTGTCGATTGAGCTGATATATGAAAACTTGAAAATCTTGAAAATTGACGGTCCAAAAATGTATTACAAGATGCACTATTTCCAAAATTTCAAATCTATTTTTTTTCTCATGTCCATGTATCTTGATGTTGAGATGGTCAATTTGAGGATATTGAGCATCAAAACGACCTCTTCTAGTGAAATTTTTGATGTGCGATCTAATTTGATTGTTTAGAGCCTCGGTTCTATATAAAATTTTTCCTAAGGGTAAAAGACCCTATGGGGCTAAAATAAAGGGAAAAGTTTATAGAGAGTCGAGTCTCTAAACAATCAAATTCAAGCCTACCTCAAAAATTTCACTAGAGGAGGCTGTTTTGATGCCCAAATATCCTCAAATTGATCATCTCGACATCAAGATACATGGACATGAGAAAAAAAATAGATTTCAAGTTTTAAAAATAGTGTATTTTGTAACGCATTTTTGGGCCGTCAAATTTCAAGATTTTCAAGTTTCCATAGATCTCTCAATTTACACTATTTTTGAAGATGAATATTTTAAGGCTATCAAAAAGATTTCCAGCATTGAAACCACATTTCTCGATTGAAGGTAGGCTTTAATTTGATTGTTTAGAGCCTAGACTCTATACAAACTGCACCCTAAAATAAATTTAGATCATGTAGAAATGTTCCTTAAAAAATCACATTTTACATATTAAAAATTGTATTTTATTTTTCATATTCATGATTATTTTAACCTATGTCATGAATCTCTAAATCTTTATATTAGAGATCTATTTTTAAAATGGGTATCGTTGAGGCACTAAAAATCAAAGTAAAGCACACCTTCAAATAGGGTTAAGAAATGTGGTTTTAGTACTAAGAATCTTTGTAATAGCCTTAAAATATATTTTTATTTTTAATTATAAAATTTAAGGTTTAAAAAATAGTGTAGATCGAGCTAATCTATGAAAAGTTGAAAATATTGAAAATTGACGGTCTAAAAGTACGTTACAAGATGCACTATTTCTAAAAATTGAAATTTATTTTTTTCTCATTTCCATATATTTTGATGTCGAGATAATCAATTTGAAGATATTGAGCATCTAAACAACTTCTTTTAGTGAAATTTTTTATGTAGGCTCTAATTTGATTGTTTAGAACGTGGCCTCTATATAAACTTTTTTCATATATCAATCCACAATATTTATTGTGCAATGTAACTCTCTTGCTCTCCCACGTGGGCTATTCATGAAGACTGCAGTTACCTCCCTTGTTGTGTGCTTGGTCATTATTGCTCTTTCTTTGTTTTTAAAAGGAGAAGTTATTCGTGAGTCAATGTTAACGTCCATTCCTAAGGTTGGCGTAGGAGACTCAATGGAGATGGACCTTGCGAAAAATCTATGGGCTAAAATGAATTTAGTAATTTTAAAAAAAAATCATATTTTAGATATTGAAATGGCTGTAAGGGTTGTAATCCGATGTAATCCCGCCTAAGCAAGATTTCGAAAGGAGTGGGTTAGAAACGGTCTTAACTTTTTGGCTTATGCACAAAATGGCCGCCCTCAAGACTCAAACCCACGCTCTTGCATTAGATACCCAAGTTTTTTTACTATCACACCAAGGGGATATTTTATTTTATTTTTTATAATCATGATCATCACCTAGATCATCAATTTCAAAATTTTAAATTGAAAATCTATTTGTAAGATATGTTTGAGTGGGAGCCCGCATGTGTACAGCATGAGTCAACTAACTCATGGAAATCCACCGCTAATATTAATTCTTGCCTCGTTTAAGTTTAAACGAAGTGGGGTATACCTTATTTAATGATGTTGCGGTTCCCCTTCAATATCGGTGGCGCCACCTCTTCCGAAATAACGGAGCACCGACGGTCCCCATGCAGAGGAGACCGGTTCTCTCGATAGCCCCTCACTGGATTAACGCTTTGGTGACCGGCTGACGCCTTCCCGCAAAAAGTTGCCGGTTAGAAGAATTGTGGCTGTTACTTTGTAAGATCGAATGAACGGGTGGGTAAGGACCCTTCTCTTTCTTTTCCTCCTCGGTTTTCTCTCTCTTTTTTTATTCACCCCCTCTCTCTCTAGAATTTCAAAAACTTTAAGTGAAAAAATTAAATTAAAGAAATCAATGCTCGCTTAGTTCATCTGTATCGTCATGGAAATGGGATTATTTGATTGTTTATTCGGTTTCATCGTTAGTTAGTCACAGTAGGTGATCATTTGGCGGCAATTTAGTTTAAAATATTGAGGGAGAGAGAGATGAACATGGTTGAGTGTAATATGCAGCACAAGGAAGGGGGTGATGATAAATAGACAGAGTTTCTTTGTTGGGTTTTAGGGTTTGGAGACAATAAGGGAAAGCAGAGGGGTGAGAGATATTATTGAATGGGGGGCAAGAGGGATGGGAGGGGGATAGAGAACTGAGTGGAATGTTGCACAGGATAATGATTGAGGAGTAGATATGGTGTTAATGGTTGTTGGGATTTGTACGTACGTTGCTGATCTCCTATCTCGAAAGGAACCATGGTGTGAGGACCTTCACTTCATAATTTACATTTCAGAGGTGGTTTTTCTCTCCTGTACATTACATTCTCTCTAGTTCTCTTTTTGTTGGTTCTGTTTTGCTATGAGTTTTTCATGGATTTTTTACCCTCCAGTTTGTAGTCGAATGTTTCTCCTTCTGGTTTGTAGTCGTCCACAATTTAAAAAGAAGGTGATGCCCGCTCGCAATCACTGGAACAACTCCTCAAAAAGCTGAAATGAAATGCATTGTCAATAAACAGGTAATTAACAAGAACTTAAAAACATTTCAAAAAATTTAGGGTTTGATAAAATAGGTATGGTCTCTCAAATTAACCAGGCTCTGAAATTTTTAGATTATCAGAATTTGCGGCTGTGCGACTTTCCAATGGGACACCCAGATTGTCGCAACTACAAGTTTCTAAAGCTCTCTTTCATCCACAATTGCGACAAGAAGAATTCAGGTTTGAGCTCAAAAGATGAATGGCACAGGGACCCTTCCTTGTTTGAAGAATGTCAAGACAAGGTGCATAGAAGAAGAAGTGGAGGGGGCCCAACTCCATAATGTGAACCAGGAGAGTTGTTCGAGCTCTATATCACTTCTGATCCGAGCCTTGCCAGAGGAATCAAGGCCTGGTTGGCCCCTCCTACAAAGAGCAAAATCGTCAGCAGGAGGAGGAGCATCAGCAGAAGCCAGGCAAATGTCTGTAGTCCAGTGGGCATTGCAATTGCCAGACAGATCAAGCCCCCATTCCAGCCTTGGATCAGAGGGAAAACTAAAACTGGGAGATCACTTGATGTTTAATTTAAGAGAAGAAGAAATCTCTGCCCTTAAGAGTGGGAACTTTAGGAATGGAGATGAAGATACTAACATCACAAAGGCAGCCATGGATTTGGAGTCTTTTCACAGGAGGAACCCCTCTGGCTGCAGAAGGTTCAGCTACAAGGAGCTCAAGTGCCTGTCTCCCAAGCTCTCTTCAGGTTCTTCTTCTTTTTCCTACTCATCCCCCTTCTGTGGCTGGCTATATTTTGAAAGTTTTGCAGACCCATATTTTTTTATTTTTGACTCAGTTCAATTGGGGGTTTCTCCTCTTTTTCTCTATCTTTAACAGAGAATTTAATAGGAAAAGGAGGTAGCAGCCAGGTTTACAAGGGTTATCTTCCAAATGGGCAGCCATGTGCTGTGAAGATTACGAGATTCTCAGGTGAAACATGGAGAGATTTCATCTCTGAAGTTGACATCATCACCTCTCTGCAGCATAAGAACATCATCTCTCCTATAGGAATTGGTGTCCATGAAAACAAGCTTGTATTTGTGTCTGACTTCCTACCAAGAGGAAGCCTGGAAGAGAACCTCCAAGGTAAGCTGTGTGCAACCTCCTAGTTTTAACAACAATCTTCATGTTGCCCTCCTCTCTGAAAGCAACCTCCATAACTCACTTAGGTGAAAAGGGAAAGTTTGTTCTTGGATGGGACAAGAGGTTCAAGGTGGCGGTGGGAGTTGCGGAGGCACTGAATTACTTGCACAGCTGCTGCCTTCGACCAGTCATACACAGGGATGTCAAATCTTCCAACATTCTTCTCTCAAACAACTTTGAGCCACTGGTCAGTAGATTGTTCTCTCAATACCCATGATAAATCAAAGCCAAAATTCATTTTTTGAGGTTTACAAATGTCCTCTGGATCACCAGTTGTCTGATTTCGGACTCGCGATTTGGGGGCCGACAAACTCTCCTCATGTCACGCACAGTGATGTCATGGGGACCTTCGGGTGAGATTCTTACTATTACTTTTAGTCTCTGGTTTTGATAGTATTTGGAGTTTTGAGAAGCATTCTCTACAATGCATCTGCAACAGGTACCTTGCACCAGAGTATTTCATGTATGGGAGAGTGAGTGACAAGATTGATGTTTATGCTTTTGGGGTGGTTCTCCTTGAGCTGATTTCGGGAAGGAAGCCAATCAGCACCGACAGCCCGAGGGGCCAAGGGAGTCTTGTCATTTGGGTAAAGGCTCAACTGTAATGATCCAATGGACATGCTTGAAAGGCCATACTAATTTTTCATGCTATATGAACATTTGTAATGTGCCCTACCTAATTTTACTATGTTTTTATCATGAGAAGGCAAAACCGATCCTCGAGAGTGGGAAGTTGGCCCATCTGGTTGATTTGAACTTGACTGGAAAATATAATGAGAAGCAACTTCATAGGATGGCACTTGCTGCGACACTTTGTATAACGAGGACTGCAAGACTCCGGCCTCAAATGAGTCTGGTACCATTATTCTCTCTCTCACAATTGTCATATAAGAGATGAATTTGCAGAAGCTCAACCGAAGAGATGATTTTTACCTTAGTCCCACTAATGTAGCAGTGTCAATTTATTTTTGATGTGTTACAATTCAATTTTACAGATCCTAAAACTACTGCAAGGAGAAGATGAAGACGTGATGAATGATTTCTGCCATGCAGCATCCGAGTGTAAGGAGTGCAATGGCGTCGAAGATGAAGAGGATGATCATCATCAAAATCTTCAAGGTTTCAGCATCCAGTCTTTGTTGAACCTTGCATTGCTAGATGTTGATGATGATGATACCACCTTGGAAAGTCGCACCGCCAAAAGTGCTCGTAAGTCCTTGGATGATTATCTGAGGGGGCGGTGGAGCCGTTCATCTAGTTTCAACTAAGACCAAATACAGAGAATGGTCCTTTTTTCTTCTCTTTGTACTCATTAGCCTTCTTTCTTTTCTTTTTTGGATATGTTAGTGGGAGTCGAGAGTTGAGGCATCCATCCTCATAACTACCAATGTCCCAAACCCATTCCCTTGGTTAGCCCTTTTAGACTCTCTCTCCCCGCTCTCTGTAAATGAGTATGTACAGTCAGTCATACAGGAGGATATCATTCCCTTGTTGCAGGTACACAGATAGTTGTGAAGGGTTGGCATTTCCAACTATGCATTTGGATGAACCGTTCAATGGAGATAATACTAAGAGCTCTTAATTCATGAATTTTGATTTTTCTTTCACTGGCCCTTTGGCTAAAGAAAGCAGGAGTTATTTTTTAAAAATAAATTTGTGAAATATTCAAATCATTTATTTGAATATGTCCTGTTTGTTGAGCATCTAGTTGGAATCCAGAAAATATTTTTTCGTTGTTTGGCTCAGTTACTAAATTGATTTCCTAGGAATAGGTAAACACAACATTGTTACAACTTTATATAAAAAACGAAATGTATACAGTGAGATCATTTACTTTTGCTACAAGGAGGTCAACAAATTTTATTAACTATTAGATTTGAAATCAGGTGGTTGAGAATGTATCTTTGAAAATAAAGTCCAAAATGATTTCTCTAACGTTGTAACAATACTTTTATATATTAGATCACCATTCAATAGACTCATCCAATAGCTAGAAGTGATTGTGATCTCTTTTTTATTATCATGATTTATTAGTTTGGGTTCCTCTCTCTCCTAAAATCACACCTCTTCTATCTCTCCCTAATCTCCAAGCCCGACAAGAGCTTGAGAAAAGCGTCAATGGCAAAGCCCTTGAATAGAAGTTCCAAAAGGAACGCAAGTGTCGATTTCCTTTCGTCACTCCTTTTGCATACTTTTTTGCCTTTTTCCTATGTCGTTATCTCTCTTCAATCTTTTTCTTTTTCAGATTTCCAACACTGTTCAATGTTGCTACTGTTCAAATGAAAATTTTGGGATATGCTTCTATCTCAGTGGATATTCTCCCTTAACAAGTCGTTGCCCTTGTTGTGAATTGTAGATTATCCTATATATATATATATATATATATATATATATATATATATATATATATATATATATATATAGGGTTTGTCTAGAGTTAATAACCCGTCAAAATACAAAGGTTCAAGTTAGAAAGGGTTGTTATGGATGTATTTATCAAAACAATTATTACTTTTTTATTAAAAAATTATTTAAATAAGTAACTTTACCATTAAGCAATGGCAAATTTGAAATTTTCACAAAAATATAATGCCATTTGGGGAGTTTGTGTTCTGAAACTTTATTTGTAAATTGCTTTTGTCTTTTAGTTTAAAATTTCAATTTTACTTTTTATGGAGATGACAAAAGTATTTTTTGTCTTGTAGTAATATTTATAAAATTGTCCTAACAAAAGTAACTTTTTTTAAAAAAATAAACTACAAAATTAATAAATCCGCCATTCACAACTCTCTCTAACTTGAACCTTCATAATTTGAAGGGTTGTGAAATTTAGATTATCCCATACATATATATATATTTAGATTATCCCATATATATATATATATCAAAAAACCTAATTTCTCTAAAGACCAAGTTCATTGACAAAAAGAGAAAGAAGAAGAAGCTTAAGCTTGCTCTGAAAAATAAAAGGAGAAAAAAACTATCAAAAACTGGCAATAGAAGACAGCCCTCATGATACCCTCATTAATAGAGATCTTTCCCTTTTGTTTTGGTATGATTTTCTCCCTCTAATGAGGATCATCTTTTAGCGTGGCTTTCCCCCTCTTACTATTTGGAGGAAAGATGAGACGAATGAAAGAACACCAGGATTGAATGGAGACAGAATGGAATTAAATAGAGAACTCTAGAGACTGAACTGATTTGTTGGTGCCCCAGTGGAGATTAAAAGAATTATACCCAAAACGAAATAGAATGAAATCAAATGGAAAAAAGAGATATTGCACGAGAAACAAACAGATTTATCGGCATAAAGAGAGAGGGAGAGACTTGTGTTAGGGAGATGCTAATTTAAAGAGAGACTTTTAGAAAGAGAAAATTGTTTGAGAGAAATCATTTAAAAGACTTAAAAAAGGGGTTGTATATGACCATTTACCTTTTGGGAGGTTACAATTACTTACAACTAACCAATGTGAAATTTGATAGCTTTGATGTATTACAAAATTCGAAAAAATTTCTTTTGACTATTGAAGTTGATCAATGAAATAAATACAGTCACCTGAGTTCAGATCCAATGGTCAAAATTAATTGTGACCACCTTGTACCAAAGAAAAATGGTCTACTTTCCCTTAAAAAATAAAACTTTTCTCGACAAGCTTTTCTCGACAAAATGCCCAGCCTTTGCTACTGGCTCTTTTTCCGTCTACGAGAGACTTAAGTTTCCATTAGTGAGACTTAAGTTTCCATTAGTGTTTAACTACTCGATCCGAATTTTTCCTTTACAAGAGACTTAAGTTTTCATTAGTGTTTAACTACTCGATCGGAATCCTGCTTAAGTTTCCATTAGTGTTTAACTACTCAATCCGAATTTTTGCTCTACGGGAGACTTAAGTTTCCATTAGTGTTTAACTACTCGATCCGAATCCTGCTCAAGTTTCTATTAGTGTGTAACTACTCGATCCGAATTTTCCCTCTACAAGAGACTTAAGTTTCCGTTAGTGTTTAACTACCCGATCCGAATCCTGAGTAAGGCAGGGGGCCTGAGTCTGAGTTTTCCCAAGTTGGGTCTCTAACTCTAACTCGGGGACATCTAAAAAAAATTAAAAATGATCAAAATCTTAAAAATTATCAAAAATCTTAAAAATTAAGAAATTTATTCACGATATGATTTTTATGTTTTTTATCATTTTGGCAACAGATTTAAAAGTATTTTGACCATAAATACTTATTTTTTCATTTTTTTTCATCTTTTGTGAATTATTCTAAAAACACCCCAAATCACAAATTGATTTTCTAAAATCTATTCTTTCACCATTTTAACCTCATTTCCTTTTTTTTTTGCTTAACTTACTTCAAACATATATTTCCTGTTTTAAAAGAAATTATATTTTTTATAACAGTTTTAGCCTTTTATTTTTGCTGCTACCCTACTAGGTCCTTTACTCGGGCCGGGTACTCGATCATATCCTGGTTTCCCTGTCCTCGAGGTGAAGAAAGATTTCCAGGATTATTTGGAGATTTATTTTTGCGATCTTTTTGACAATTTCCTGAGCCAAACAACCATGATGCCTTCTAGAAGAGAAAAACCCTTTAGAAATTAATTTACGAGGTTGAACTGAACTCCACGGCAGGAGCTAAACCTTGAATTTCATTAAATCAAAATGAAAGAATAGAAACAATGAGAAACTACACTAACTTATCTCTCTCACCAAACCCAAACCACCACGAAAGGATCATTCGGCTCAAACCCCCCCCTTAAAATTCTCAGCCAAGACAAAAACAGGCTGAGACTCCACCTCGCCTCTCTCTCTCTAAACACGTACAAATCCCACCATACACTTCATGAGCTCTTTCTCTTCCTCTAGAATGGAAGCACAAAAGGCAATGCATGAATACCTATGGACGGCATGTAAAAGGCACTTGATGAGCTTCCCAGGGCAGACTTAGCAACTCTGATGTCTTCAAGCTCATCGCTTCTCAGCTCCTGTTGCTGCTCTCTCTCATAAAGCCACTCCATGTTATCAACCCCCGACAGTTCCTGATGAATTGGAATAGGTTTCCACTCTTTGATCAATGTCGCAAACAGGTCTTCTTCACTTAGTTCAGTGTTGCATCTATTGCTGGTCTCTGCCCTAACATTTGTATCCTTTCTTCTTTGATGATCAGAGCCAACAGTGGGCAGGGGGGCCTCCTCTTCATCCAGCACTTGTGATGACTCTTTAATCTTAACCAAATGTGGCTGCGTTGCCCAGCTTTGCTTATTCAGCAGTTGTTGTAGATCTTTGGTCTTGACTAAAGGAGCCTGGGTGGCCTGGCGTTGCTTGTTCAACACTTGCGCCTCTTCTGTTTGAAGCAAACGAGGCCATGTTGCCTGGCTTTGCTTATGCAGCAGAAGAGGCTCTTTGGTTTTAAGCAAAGGAGGTCTGGCCTCGCTTTGCTTCTTTGGACCTTGTTGTGGCTCTTTGGTCTTACATATAGAAAGATGAGTGGCCTGGCTTTGCCTATTCAGCGGCGGCCGCTGCAATGGCTCTTCCCTTAAAACACTAGCCTGCTTATCTAGTAGCTGCTGTGATTTGTTTTTGAGTGAAGGCAATCGTATCCAGAGTCCACTTCCTTAAATTCATAAATGGATAAGAAAGATATCAATGCCCAAAGTGCAAGCATAACCATGGGCTCACCATAGACATTGACAGTTTTTCAAGAACGTATTTGTATGCACATACAGAGAGAGAGTTATATATATATATAGAGAGAGAGAGAGAGCGTTTCATTCTCCATGCATGGTGAAGTAACGAATTCACACACTACCCTAAACTCACCATGTGTGTGAGCAATCGATTTGAGCTTCTGTTCAAGTGGCTCATTGATTGAAGAGCCCATTTCATGGTGAACCCTCTTCCTCTTGTTGTCACAGGTGTTGATAGGGATGGAATGAGTACCGTAAAGCTTGTTGTTGTTGGTATTGCTGGCCATGGAATGAGCACTATCAAGATGGTTATCACAGGTCAACTGCCCATGCTCTTCAGTAAGCCCACTCTTTTCCATGTGTTCACATTCTTCCTCTTTCCTGCCTGTGCAGCTTTCCAACATAGAGTTCCTTTTTTCATGCTTGCTACCCCGATCACAATCACCATGCTTTGCTTCCTTCCTCTCCTGATTGGATATCTCTTTCTTCTCTATCTTCCGATCACAATCACCATGCCTTGCTTCCTTCCTCTCCCGATTGGATATCTCTCTCTTCTCTATCTTCTCTTTCTCTCTCTCCTTTTTCTCTCTCTTGGCCTTGCGCCTGTCCTCCTGGACCACCAAATACCAAAAACAGATCAGTGCAAAGCGCATGCGACAGAGGACAACCATACACTTGAAAGACTCCACAAGCAACATTGAAATGAAATACAGCCCCTTATTCACCCATATATATATATATATATATATATATATATATATAGCCCCTCAATATTCCTCTTTACTATGAGTGTTTGTATCACATTTTCAAGGAAGCAACTGGAAGGAAACACTAAAATATATCTGTTAAAATCATTATTACAAACCGGACATTGAAAGGATCAAATCCGTATAATCCCCAACCAAAACAGAGCCAATTACAGTTTACTGTAAAAGATGCATATCTTGAATGTAGTCAATGATAGGAATCACAAGCGCATGCAACAGTTGACAACTGTACACTTGAAAGACTCCACAAGTAATATTGAAATGAAATAGAGCCCCTTATTCACCCAAATATATATATATATATATATATATATATATATATATATATATATATAGCCCCTCAACTGGAAGACAACTCCAACACTAAAATATCTGTCGAAATCATTATTAAAACTGGACAATGAAAGGATCAAATCCCTGTAGTCCCCGACCAAAAAAGAGCCAATTACAGATTACTGTAAAAAATGCATATCATGTATGTAGTCAATGATAGGAATCACCAGCGCAACAATTACAGTTTTGGTGCTGCAAATGGCTTAACAACAAACAAGTTACAACCACAACCTAACAAGAGTTTGCTGGAAACAAGTGGCCCATTTGTGCCAGTCAAGACTCATCGACCGTACAAGTTTTATGTGACATTTGTCCCCCAACAAAAAGCTGAGATGCATTTCAAAACAAAAATAATAATAACAATAAAAGAAAAAAAATAAAATGAGAAAAAAAGCTAAGTTGTACAAATCATCAACATTTCCCAAAAAAAAAAAGGTCCATAGGTCCAAAAAGAAAAAAGGCCATCCACATCCATTTCAAACCGCCAGTCTATGGTTCCCAAAAAGAAAACCCACCAAGTATTGCATTTGGCATTAGCCACAACCAAAACCCCTTTAGAATTTAAACCACTAATAATCAACCAGACAAGAGCATGTAGTAGAATCCTCTACAGTTTCTAGTTCCTGTACAACAAAATAAAAAAATATTCACTCATAGCAGAAGTCAAAACAAGCACATGAAGGATTAGATCCACTAAGGAAATTTGGCTCTTACAAAATGGAAGTCTTATATAACAGTTTGTAGGGCTTGTATAATGGAAGTCCAAATATTTGCAGAATACACAAGTCTAAGGAGAGGAATTGTGAAACAAAATATTTGTAAGACAAGGATATCGGCCCCAATGACATTCCAGTAGCTTGACTTGCATAATGAATTATTTATATGAAAATTTTGGCTGGATGCTTGAGTTGCCAACCAACCCATGCTCTACAATGGTAATTCTAATGTAGAAAGAAGTGACCCACCTCGCATCCAGGCAGTGCCTCCAGGTAGGCCCAGCCCTCGGGCACATCCCCTAGGCCGAGAAGGCCCACCTATGAGGCCTTGACATTAGTGATAACTAAGTGGCCCAAGGCGGGCACCTTGGGCTGCCCGAGGCAAGAAATTGCCCTCTACCATGGGTGAAAAGACATTTCTTTCCCCATTATAAGGGGGTGGAGAAGATTGGGGAGAGTGGGCATTCCCTAAACTATATAATTGAGAGAAAACATCAAACTTGAAGTTTTCCTTCTTCTTCTTTTTGTTTTTCTTGAGTTCTAAAAAATCCAAGTTCAAGAAATTATCCCAAATCTTTTTTTTTTTTTTTGCGGGCAGGCAGGGGGTGGTTATTGTTTGATACAATTCATTGTGTATCATCACGAGAAGTTACAAGAGGATATTTTGGGTGACATTGAGCTCAATATTCATCCAAAACGTCAAGAATCCTAGTTCATTTCAACAAAGGAAAGTTAAATACCTCTACTTTTGAAACCTTTAATTCTATTGAAATGCCTTCTTTGAGTTCATGAAGTAGTGGGGGGGAAATACGACTTCTGCTTGAAAATTATCAACCAAAGATTAGTACAATTATTGTAACCAAGATACAAATACACCTCGCCAGTTTTAGGGGGGACATCGCCCCATCACATGTAAGGATGTTTTGGCAGATACTAGGAAGAACATGCTTGCTTATTTGGATGCCAGAAAGAAGAAAAAGACTACAAGGGACGCAAACATATTGCAAAATGAAAGGTCGGGGTGAATGTATTTGAAGACAATGAAGATTATGATAAAGGAGAGACTGAAGCTGGATCCTCTTGAAAATCTAAAGAGGAATTGGGTCTAAGAAGCCTCAAACGAATACAAGTATTTTTAAGAAGGTAAAATGAGCCAAGTAAATCTGTGTATTGCCTGGTTGATATATCATCCAGGAATTGTTGTCAACTCTACTTGCCTAAACAACTTCATACAATGTCAGAGCCCCCAATTGGCCAATATGGGCTTTGCCAAGGTTAAAGGACCCAACCCTTTACAAGCTTATGGAGCCATGGCTACAAAAGGAGGGACAACTCACAAAGGAATATGTCTAGGCCCATATGGATGCCTGAGTGCAATATGGGATTTAATAATCACAAATTCATAAAGTGATGGTGTATTGCCCTCTAGGAACAGTGTTTTTAAGGGTTATTGCTGCATCTGATGATATTCATGATGCACAATGTACACTTTCTTGGGTTGGCAAGGGTATGGAGGACATTGGAGAGAAGCATGTCATACAGGTACAAACAAACATGGCTGCAGTGCTGCACTAAAAGTGGCATTGTATTTTTTGGACACCATTTGCAACACACTGCATAGACCTCATGCTTAGGGTTATTGGTGAAGTGCAAAGCATAATGGAGACACTTAATAATGCCAAGGGTGTGACAGTATTCATCTAAAGTCACAACGTTACAAAAAGATTTTCAAGAAAATTTTGAACCAAACAAAGCAATCAAAAAATTCATTTTTATTTCATGAGATAAAGCCAGGTGAATCTACTATAGTCATCAATGAAAACCATATAATAACAAAAACCAGAATTAAATCTCACTGGTGAAGTCCATACATTTGAATGAATCAAATACAATGGAACATGAATAGATCGAGTCCTCTATGAAAAGGGAAGCAATCCACTCTTGCCCTGTAGGCAATTATGACAAATTGACTCCAAACTACTATTAGAAACAGGAATTTAACTTATGCAGATGCAAAAACTGAACCATTTGCTAAGAAGCATGACCCAACCCGAGATGCCACGTATCAATAGACACATGAGCAGCCCCTCACTACTCATTACTCCAGGATATTTTTAAAAGAGAATCCTCACCCAAGGAGAATAAAACGTTCCCCTAAAGATTTCCAGCAACAATCTAACAAGTCATACAGCAACAAAAATACAAAAAACCATTTGAAAAATCATTAGCAAGAGTTGCATATACAAACTACATAGGGAAGGACACATTAAAACTCAGTATTCTAAAATTCCCATAAAAACCTAAGCCATTTATACCTATTTATGAACAACTGATTTCGAAGGTTCAGTGGTGCTCAGAAAATAAGGCAATTACATTGCCAAAAGCCACACCACCAAGGACAATATACGTTCCTAAATTTTTGACAAGTATGTACGCCCAATATTTCTCTTAGCGATGCTAAGCATGCCGTCAGTTACCTAATTTACACAAGTTTCATTTTATTTGATGCCACACTATCTTTCCATGAACCAAGGTTTCAAAAAACACTAAGCAGCCTCAAGGGGGCTGCCGCGCCAAGGCGGGCGCCCAGAACCTCGGGTGCCCAATAGCTTTTTCACTTTAGGGTCATATATTGACGGTTAAAAATATACCCCATATCATTTTTATACAACCTTCGTTTTTATACAACCTTGGGGGTCAAAATGACCCCTTTGCCCTTTTGAGCGGTTTAAAACAAGAAAAAGGCAAGCGCATCCGCCCGAACGCCCGCCCAGGTACATCCACCCGCCCGCCCGCCCAAGTACATCCACCTGAGTCTAGGCGTGCGGATTTTTTATCCACGCCGCCCAAACGCCCGCCCATGTACATCCGCCCATGTAGGGCGGCCTAAGTCTAAGCATGCGGATTTTTCGTCCGGCAGATCGTTTTTTTAGAACATTACCATAAACATTTGAACATTTGTGTAAGGCTGACCGTTTTTTAGAACATTGCCATGAACATTTGCTTACACAACACCATTCTATAAAATTCTACACTTTTTTTAATACACTTTTCCCTGTACCCCAGCAATCAACAAAAATCATCATGGACTTTACCGGCAACTTGCACCCACCACTATCCCCTTCTTATGCAAAAATAATACTCCTAGCCAGTGTTCACGAACTTAGCCAAGTTACATAGACTCAATTCTGAGTAACTTGGCTACGCAACTACTTGGCTCCTTGCATAGCCGAGACCGAGAAATCAATATAGTCACGTTTATATATAAAATCAAAAAAATAAATTGATGTTAAATTGTGAACGCCATGTATAAATATTTTATATGTAATTTAGTTTTTTTATGATTTATGGGTGTTTCTTCCCATATGCCTTACTTTTATAATTTTCTATTTTTCTGAAGGTTTCTTGAATCTCTCCAACTATAAATTATTTTTTTCTAAATCCAAGTTTTATGGTGCGATTTGTATAAGGCTGAGGTCCTAAACAATCAAAGTAGGGCGCACCTTCAAATACTGCCAATATGTTGCTCAAAAATAGTGTTTAAAGTTCAAAAATAGCGTTTAAAGTTCAAAAATAGTGTAGATTGAGCACACGAACACCTGAAAATCTAGAAAATTGGCATTCTAGATAGATGCACAATTTTAAGACTTGAAATCTATTATTTCTCATGTCCATACATCTTGAGGTCAAGATGATTGAATTTAGGATTTTTCAAAATCAAAATAATCTTTTCTGATGATTTTTTGAGGCTCGCCTTAATTTGATTGTTTAGGGCCTCACCCTTATATAAATGTTTTCCTTCTTATTTGGACTTTTAATGTTGTTTTTGGTGAACTTTTATTTCTACTTTTCAATTTATTTTTGATATTTTTATTTTTTTATAGTTTAAGGGTTTTTTTTGCCTCTCACACTACTTAGGTCAGTCCAATCAGACTTGCCCAAGATACTCTGCTTCGGCAAGACCGAGTCCCAAGCCCATCAAAAGTTATCGAACATTGCTTCTAGCAATTGGGCAAAGGCCCTACAGTGAAAATTCAATACCCAGGCAAAAGCCTTACAGAGAAAATATCAATACCCGGGCAAAAGCCTTTCAATGAAAATATCAATACCCAGTTATATCCAAATTCTTGGATCCCTCAGAGTCCAATATGAAATAAGACCACCAGTTTGGGGTGTCACCACTTCTCATTTTTATTGCTCAGTACCATCAATTTGGGGTGTAACCACTTCTCATTTTTATTGCTCAGTTTAAGGTGGCCAATGCATTAATCCCATTGCTACTAGACTGAGCAATGAGCACCTATCACCCTGCTAAACTGAATAACCATGGATAATATGTATCAACTGAATTCGTTATGTCCCAAGAAGCATAATGACATGGCTGAATAAAAAAAGAAAATGAAAAGATATAAACCATATCATAATTATCATAATCGGCAAGTGAGATGCCCATATAGAAATATATATATATAAAAACTATATTGAATGCACCAATATTCTTAGAACTACATAACATGATCTTATACCTCAAGAAAAAAAACCCCCAATGACTAATTTCAAACTCTCTCTCTCTCTCTCTCTCTCTCTCTCTCTCTCTCTCTCTCTCTCTCTCTCTCTCTCTCTCTCTCTCTCTCTCTCTCTCTCTCTCTCTCTCTATATATATATATATATATATATATATATATATATATATATAAATATATATATGTATATATATGTGTGTGTGTGTGGTAGCATTAGGCAACTGGAAAAGGGCACTAACAAACCATCCAAACAACTTTAATAGTTGATCACCAACAGAAGCAGGCAGGCCATCAAAAAATCAAAATCAGACAGCAACCGCCCACAAACCTTTGAGGAGAGTGACAAGAAGCCACCATCCCTGCCGTTATCCCCGTAACCTGGAGGTAGAAAAGGAAAGCAGCGAGACATTGCAGAGCCTCTCCCAACCAAAACAAGATTCAACCCCCTAAACTTCAACCAAAAGGATGCTCTGCAACTTCTTGGCCCCAAAACAATCACCAGAGACCAGATTCTCAAAATCCCTCGAGCTAGGGTTCAAAATCCCTCAACCTAGGGTTTTATCGAATGCGATCTTGGTTGGCAAGGAAACCCCCTTTCCACTTTTGACGCCTGTGACCAAGTTTAATTCCCAAGGAGCTGAGTTATTGGTATCGAAAAGAAATAAAGTTTCTAGGTTTTCCGAATTCAGGGAAATACCCAAAACCAAAACAACTGAAAAAGCAGCGCGAAAACCAAAAATAAAGAACAAATAATCTCTTTCAGATAATAAGATTCAATCTCTCTCTAAGGCTATCGGATGCGCAGGCTTACAATCCCCCTTAACCCTAGAAGAAGGGAGGAATCCTCAAACCCCCTTTTGATAAAGAGAGCGCAGAAGCCCTAGGATCTCCTTCACCAGGGTCGGCGGGAGATAGTTATGAAGCCAATGGATGGCAAAGGGTGGGGATTTATCGAGGGAGCGAGAGGACTTAAGTGGGTTTTGTACTTTGTTTAGGTTTCCTTGTTCCGATAGAGATACTACAAATAGAAATAGTATAAAAAGAAAAACGAAAATAAATAAAGAAAAATCGGAAAGCAGTTTTTTTTTCTTTTTTTTTTGTACTTACTAATTATAGTAACATTACTATTTTGATCATTTTTATTTTTTAATATAACTTTTATTTTAGGTAATTATTTTTAAAAATAATTTTAATTATGTTATTACCTTTAGAATTTACATTTATTATTATTTTGTTTTTCCTATCTTTTACATTTACAATTATATCATCTATAAACTAAATTGTTTTCACTTGCAATATTAATTATATAAATTGTTTTCACTTGCAATAGTATAATTATATTATTGGGTGTGGTTTTTATAGGGCTCCAACCTTAAACAATCCAATTAAGGTATACCTCCAAATTTTATCATAACATATAATTTTAGTATAAAAATTTATTAAGATAATTTGAAAATCTATTTTCATATCTAATTATAAAATTTTAAAGTCCAAAAATAATTAAAGTCAAGTAGATCTATAAACATATGAAAATCTTAAAAAACGATGATCTAAATAATGTGTTGCATGATGCATTATTTTTGGGATTCAAATTCTTTTTTTTTATATAATCATACATCTTGATGTCGAGATGATCAAACAGACGGTTTTTAACATTAAAATAACCTTTTCTGATAGATTTTTTAGGGGCATCTTTAATTCTACATTTTAAGCTTGCAATCTTCATAAACTTTTTCCTATATTATTTACACATACATAAGCATTAAAATAAAAATAGAGAATAAATTATCTTTTTCCTTTTTGCATTTACCAATGTTTTTTTCTTTTTTATAACAATATTATATTATCAATTTATATAATTAGCATTTTGTTAATTATTTTCTTTTTATTTTGTATTTTCAATTGTATATTATTGATAATTACATTAGTGAATTATTATGTACTTGTAAGTTTATATTATTCTGAAAAATTATAAAAATGAAAATACAAACACAAACTTCAAAATATGATTATAATTCTATTTATAACGTATATTTACCATTAATTATTACTTTGTCAAAAATAGAGAGGGAGAAGAGAGAAAAATTTCAAGAGAGGGAAGGCAGTTTAAGAAAAAAATATAAATTCTAAAAAATAGTTGGCATGTAATGTAATTGAGATGGAGTTGGAGTGCATAAAAATAGGGACGAAAACCTAAAAAATAAGGAACCATATAAGATAAAGAGAGTATGAATTAAACTATGGACGTAAATCTTGTGGGGACAGAGAGCATATTGAGAAATAAATCTAAAATCAGTCTAAAAAATAGGGAAGCAATTATGACAAAGAGAGAAAAAAAGTACATGGGATCAGGGAGAAACATCCGGTGGAGAGTGAGCATATTACGAAAGAAATTCAAAATATAAAAAATAGAAAAGTATTTAATAAAATAAAAAAGTATAAAGTAAATTATTTTTAATTATATTTAAAAAATATTATATGTTATAAGTAAGCATTAAAAGAAAAATAAAAATTGAATTATCATTTTCTTTTTTGTATTTACCATTATTAGTAGTAACTTTTTTATAACAATATTATGTTATTAACCTTGCATTTTTGTTAATAAGTAAATATTATTATGGAAAACAGGAGAAAAAAAAAGTAAAAACATATCACATAAATTCTAAACATGACTGTAATTCCAAGTTAGGAAAAAGTTTATCTAAGGTTGCAACTTTAAAATATAGAATCAAAGATGCAACTCAAAATAGAGAATCAAATATACAACTCAAAAATCCATTGGAAAAGGTTGTTTTAATATTGAAATACCATCTAATTGATCATCTCGACATATAGATGTATGAATATGAAAAAAAATAAAGACTTGAGTCCCAAAAATAGTGCCTCTTGCAGCACATTATCTAAACCGTCCATTTTCAAGATTTTTCTATGTTTATAGATCTACTTAATTTTTTCCAACAAAGTTACATGTTATCATAAAATTTGCAAGTGGGCCTTAATTGGATTGTTTAAAGTTGCAACCTTATAAAAACCACATCCTTTTAGTTATAGTTAATTATTATTGGAGAGACACAAAGAGAAAAACATTTCATGGTCAGAGAGAGCGCATATTAAGAGAAAAATCCAAAATTTAAAAATCTTAAAAAACTTAATATAGAGTAAGAGTGCATGCAAATGGAAAATATATCTAAAAAAATATCGAAGCAGCATTTAAGTTATATATAAATTAAATTGTGTTTACTTGTATTAATAAATATATTATTTATTATAAGTAAGTATCAAAATAAAATTAGAGCAAGAATTGTCCTTTTTCTTTTTCATTTTTATTAATATAAGTATTGATTTTTTATCTTTTTGTAGCAATATTATGTTATCAATCTATATGATTAATAACGTTAGTTAATTATTATTTTATTTTCATTATTTTAATTAAATTTATTATGTACTTATAATAAAATATTATTTTGGGAAATTAGAAAAATGAAAATGCAGAATAGGTAAAATAAAATTCAAAATACGATAATAACTATATTTATATCTTGCATTATTTGGTATTCAAATTATGAAAAATTGTTCGGGACGTGTTACTATGCAAGCTTGGATATCTATACCATCCATCAAAATTGGGTCCCATAAATAATAGTCCTTCAAAGAAAAAGTAAAATCAACGGTTCAAATATTTTATCCAAAAAATATCATTTCTAGTTTTTAAAATTTATTTACTTTTTACATATTAAGAGGCCCGCATTTCTATATGTGAGCCTATGAACTCATAGAAAATGTGTCTTTATATTATTAGCTAATGTAAATATTATTTGTAGTTATAATATTGTAAATATTGAATTTTCTTTACACATGTATTCTCTTTATAATTTATTTTTTAGATTGGTAATTTTATTATATTATATTTTCTTTGTGACGTATTTAGTAGCTAAATCAAACCCTATAGTATTCACCCTTTTGATAAAAGGTATTCTCGTCAATGAAATAACCTTTTTTTTTGTGAAGGCCCATAAAAAAGGTTGAGAGGGAAAAACGTGGGTGAATTAGAGAAGGAAGGAAACCATGTAGAGAGAGAAGCTTGGGGTTGGATTGGGTTTTTTTGCAACAAAATCCTAGCTCCACCATTTGGGATTCATCTTGGGTTGTTTTGGGGTATTTCTTTGAGGCATAAATGAGTCGAAGAAAGGAGTCTATTGTAGGTAGTTTTGTGATAGGAAGTTCTTTGTTTGAGCATTCCATGATATTGTACGAGGTAACTATGTATAACTTCAATCTTGTATTTTTTATTCTTGATAGTGAATGAATCTTTGTTGTCTTGCCTGCGGACGTAGCCCATATTGGGTGAACCACGTATATGTGCGTGTCCCTCTCTATTTTCATTTGTGTTGTGCTTGGATGATTTCTCATATTGCTTGATTTATTGTTCTTATATTTTTTTCAATTATATTGCACTTGTTATTGCTTTTTGGGCATTTTATTTAAGTGGTGAAAGTGGGATTTGAGATATCCAATTTGCTCAAAGTGGAGATTGGGTTATCCCGATTTTTCTACAAGCGGTATCAGAGCTCAAGGAATTAGTATAGTATTTTTGGGGAAAATGACATCTCACGCATTTGAGGTAGAGAAGTTTAATGAGAAAGATAATTTTGAAATTTGGAAATTAAAAATGCAATGTTTATTGGTACATCAAGGGCAACACAAAGCATTACTTGGTAATAAACTGTTAAATATGACCGATGATGATTCGAATGAACTCGATATGAATGCACATGCCACTATTCATTTATGTTTAGCAGATAAAAATTTGTTTAATATTGTTAGGGAAAGACGGCAAAAGATTTGTGGGAAATTTTGGAAAGTTTGTATCAAACAAAATCTCTCACAAACCGAATTTTCTTAAAGAGAAAATTGTATACCTTGATAATGAAAGAAGGTGCAAATGTGTCACAACACTTGAATGAGTTTAATAACATCATTTATCAACTTGTGAGTATTGGTGTGAGAATGGATGATGAAGATAAAGTGGTCACCTTGTTCATTGCTAGAATCCTATGATAACCTTGTTACTATATTGAGTTGTAATAAAGAAGGGTTTATTGATTTGGGCTCGGTGTGTAGTGCCCTACTTGCTAATGAACTTCGAAAGAAAGCATATTTGAGAAGTTCGGTAGAATCAAAGACGGAAGCTCTTGTGGCAAGAAGTCGATCGAATGAACAGGGTGATTCATCGAGGAATCATTCAAGAAGTAATTCAAGATTTCAATCAAAATCTAGAGGACCCATTAACAAGAATGTGTGATAACATTGTGGGAAGCTCGATCATATAAAGAAGAATTGTTTTAAAAAAAAGGGAGTGAATTCTTCCAAAGCTCCTAATGCAGAAGGTGAAAAGCCAAGTGAATCCAATAATGAAGCAAATCAAGTTAAAGAGTCTACATCTGGTTTCATTGAAGATGAAGTATTGATGGTGGCATATAATTCAATATTCTATTGAAATTGGATATTTGATAGTGGAGCCACACATCACATGTACCCTCATAAATCATGGTTTGACTCATATGAGTCATGTGAAGGATGATCGGTATCCACGAGAAACAATTCCACTAGCAAGGTGGTTGGAATGGGTTCGGTTCACCTAAAGATGTTTGATGGGTCTATTCTGCCAATTAAGGATGTTAGGCATATGTCGGAACTAAAAAAGAGCTTGATTTTCATCTCTTCTCTAGATTCGGAAGGTTATAAGTTCACCGATCAAGGTGGAGTAATCAAAATATCAAAATGGGCTATAATTGTGATGAAATGAGTCCTAATTGGGAGCTTGTACAAGTTATTGGGAAGCACGATAACAAATGATGAAGTGAATTTCGTGGTTGAAGGTGATGAAGTTCCATATCGCCTATGGCATAGAAGATTGGGGCACATGAATGATAAGAGTATGGATGTCTTGATGAAGTTGAATTTTATTCCTATACTTAAAGTCGATGGATCCAAATTTTGTGAGCATTGTATTTATGGGAAACAACATAGACAACCTTTCAAGGTCAGGAAACATACAAGTAAGCGCAAGCTTGATTATATTTATTCGGGTGTGTGGGGCCCTTCACCAACCACATCTTATAGCAGTGCATTATACTTTGTTTCATTTGTTAATAACTTCTCAAGAAAGGTATGGATCAAAACTCTTAAATCCAAAGAGAAGTGTTTTGGTGCATTCAAGAGTTTTAAAGCCGAAGTTGAAAAAACTACAAGACATCACATCAAAGTTCTTCGAACTGATAATGGTGGAGAGTTTGTATCAAAAGAGTTCGATATTTTTTGCAAAGTCGAGGGAATTACAAAGCAATACACATATTCCTACAATCCTCAACAAAATTGTGTGGCCGAGAGGATGAATCGCATTTTGATGGAGCGTGCAAGGTGCATGTTAAGCAATGCCAGTCTAGAACAAGAATTATGGGCGAAAGCCATATCAATGGCTTGTTATCTTATCAACCGGTCACCTTCGATAGCATTAGGAAGCAAAACTCCTAATGAGGTATAGTATGGAACTCCAAGTGACTACTCCAGTTTAAATTTTTTTGGTTTGTGATGCATATGCACTTGTTCCAAGTTGCCAAAGAAACAAGTTGGATCCAAGGTCTTTGTGGGTTATAGCAAGGGTGTGAAGGGATACCGATTATGGGATCCAAGTACCTGAAAAAAAATCACTAGCAGTGATGTGCATTTTAATGAATCCAAGGTATTGGCGAAGGGGATGATGATAAATAACAATGGTCAATATGTGCAACAAAAGAGCCAAGAATTTCAAAGCAACCTCGAAATACTTCCACCAAGTACAATTCTGCCTTACGAGAATATACCCATTGATCATGGTGAAGAACATAAAGAACAAGGAAGTCAAGATAAAGAACCACATGGCCATCATGATGAAGTTGTACCTTTGGCACAAAGGCAATCTACTAGAGAAACTCGTGCACCTGCGTGGCACAAAGATTATGTAGATCTAAATACTTTGCATGCTTTGATAATCGTAAATGAAGAACCAATATCATTTCGTGAAGGCATTGATAGCAATGATGCCGAGCATTCGAAAAGAACTATGGAAAATGAGATATTGACCCTTCAAAGAAACAAGACTTGAGATTTAGTTGAGGTACCAAAAAGTAGAAAGACCGTTGGTTGCAAATGGGTGTTCAAGATAAAAAAAGAGCTTGATGGAAAGTATGAAAGATATAGGTCAAGATTGGTAGCAAAAGATTTTTTGCAAAAAGAAGGGATTGACTTTGATGAAATTTTTACACCGGTCAAGTTGGTCTCAATGCGCTTGGTGCTCGGGTTAATTACTATGCATGATTTAGAGCTTGAGCAAATGGATGTGAAAATAGCTTTTTTGCATGAAGAACTTGAAGAGGAAGTGTAAATGCAACAACCAGAAGGCTTCATAGAGAAAGACAAAGGACTTGTGTACAAATTGAAGAAGTCCTTGTATGGGCTCAAGCAAGCATCAAGACAATGGCATAGAACATTTGATATGTTCATGTTGAGCATTGGGTACACAATAAGTAAGTATCACCATTGCATCTGTTTAAAGTTCTTTGATGATGGTACATACTTGATTTTAGTCATATAAGTGGATGACATGATTTTGGTGTGTAAAGATAAGAGAAAAATCGATGAGCTCAAGACTTCTTTGAGCAAAAGATTTGAGATGAAAGATCTAGGGCCGGCAAGGCAAATCCTTGGAATTGAAATTGAAAGGGATAGACAAAATGAAATCTTGTCATTATCTCAAAAGAGTTACATAGAAAGAGTGCTTGAAAAATTTGGCATGAAAGATGCAAAGCCGGTGAAGACACCCTTAGCGCCTCACTTCAAATTGTCTTCAATGCAAAGTCTGAAGACGGAAGAAAAAAGAAGAAGCATGGTTAAGGTTCCTTATGCAAATGCGATTGGAAGTTTAATGTTTGCCATGGTATGTACAAGACTGGATATTGTGCATGCGGTTGGTGTTCTAAGTCGGTCTATAACAAACCCCAGAAAGGTTCATTGGGAAGCAACAAAATGGGTGCTTCGGTACTTGAAAGGTACAACTAGTTATGCAATCACATTTGACAAGAGCTCAATTTCAATAGAAGGTTTTGTGGATGCAAATTTTGCCGGTGATCTTGATAGAGGTAGGTTGACTACCGCATTTATTTTCAGTTTACAAATGGATCGATTAGTTGGATGTCAAGGCTCTTAGACATGGTAGCATTGTCAACTACCGAGGCCGAGTACACGGCGGCAACGAAAGTATTAAAAGAAGTGTGGCTTCAAGGATTGATTGGTGAGATGGGCATTGTATGCAAGCCCATGAAATTATTTTGTGACAATATATTGCTATTCATTTGGCCAAGAACCCGATTCACCACAAGAGGTCAAGACACATATTGGTTCAGTATCACTATATTCATCAAGTTGTTGAAGATGGAATAGTTCGATTGGTCAAGATCAAGATCGAAGACAACCTTACGGATATGCTTATCAAGCCCATCCAAGTAAAGAAGTTAGAATGGAGTCTAACCTCTCTTGTTTCAAGAAAGAAAGGAAGTGATGAATTGGCAAGTCCAAGGTATAATTTTGCATCAAGGTGGAGATTGTTGAGGTGTGATGCTAAATCAACCCCTATGGTATTCACCCTTTGATAAAGGGTATTCTCGTCAAAGAAAGAACCGTTTTTTGGTGAAGGCCCATAAAAGGGGTTCCTTTGAAAGGGAAAAACGTGGGTGAATGAGAGAAGGAAGGAAACCATGTAGAGAGAAAAGCTTGGGGTTGGATTGGGGTTTTTTGCAATAAAACCCTAGCACCACCATTTGGGGCTCATCTTGAGCTATTTTTTGGTATTTCTTTATTGCAGCAATGAGTTGAAAAAAGGAGTCCATTGTAGGTGATTTTGTAGTAGGAAGTTCTTTGTTTGAGCATTCCTTGATATTGTATGAGGTAACTCTGTATAACACCAATCTTGTAATTTTCTTCTTGATAGTGAACATCTTTGCCTTCTTGCCTGTGGATATAGCCCATCTTGGGTGAACCACGAATATGTGTGTGTCCCTCCCTATTTTCATTTTGTGTTGTGCTTGGATGATTTCCCATATTGCTTGATTTATTGTTCTTATACTTTTTCCAATTATATTGTACTTGTTATTGTATCTTGGGCATTTTATTTGAGTGGTGAAAGTGGGATTTGAGATATTTCAATTTGCTCAAAGTGGAGATTGGGTTATCCCAATTTTTCTACAATTCTATCATAGTATCAGAGCCATAGACTCCTCAACCTTAGATTTGAGCTCAGCGTAGCCTCTTTATCCAGCCTATTAGCATCGAGGCCTCAAATTCATTCCACAAATTTCATTTTGTTTTCAATAAACCTCTGATATTCTTTTCTGCTCAGTAAACCTCTAATCTTCTTTTTTGCCGAGTCATGTTTCGACTCTCTGTCATGGCTAACAAGTTAGAGACAATCAATAAATTAGCTCACCATAAAATCGAAAAGAAATTGTTTTCTTTTTTTAAAAGTCGGATGCAAAAAATACGGATCGACAAAAATTCTTCATGTAAAGATATCGCCAATATTTCGGACTAGGCTCAAAAAATCAGAGTCAAAAAATCGGATAAGTTTAAAATATTAGAAATTTTAAAATTCTAAAAAATAAAAATTATGTCAAAGCCATCAATAATTAATCCATCCATAAAAGTTTTACTAGACTAATCTAATTAAGTTAATTAATTTAAATGTCTCATTACTCTCATCCAATCATCCAATACTACATACATAATTAACTAGAAATGTTCAAAATTAAGCATCAAGCACGGTAGAATCAAAATAAAAGTTAAGAGTTTGGGAATGTACAATCCCCACGTCATGTAGCCATGCATCATCATCATCATCACCTGGGGAGTTGTTCTCATTTTCCGCATCTTCAATAACCTCTTCTGACAATTAACCAAGTTGTTCAAAATTAATTGTATTACAATCACACTTTTTTTTTTCACGCGATGCAGTCATCATCTTTGAGTTCACTCTTATTTAAACCAAGTCAGTTAACATAGTCGGT
Organism: Amborella trichopoda; assembly: GCF_054954075.1. NCBI lineage: Eukaryota > Viridiplantae > Streptophyta > Magnoliopsida > Amborellales > Amborellaceae > Amborella > Amborella trichopoda. Next base: position 34,280,513 of record NC_142344.1, read on the forward strand.
GTCAATTTATTCTTTTTTTTTTGGGTTGGCTCTAAGGCACTCCAAATTGTTTTGCACGCATATGAGTTACATGGTTGGATCAAAATCCAAATGGTAATCATTCAAACCAGTGGAATGATTTCTCGGCATACTTCCCACCAAACTCCTATATAATGAAGAATTTTTAGTCACATATTCAAGATACAATTAAAAGTGAGATAAAATTTATTTTCTTAAAATACTGAGAAAATAAATAATACAAGAAGATACAAACAACTAATAATTAAGAAGATACTTACAAGGATGAGCTGTTGATAATAATCCCAATGCAACCATCAAATATTTGAATTCCATGTATGATACTTCAACAACTTTGAAAAGAATTTATTTTTCTATTCTTTCTGGATTATTGTATTTGAAATCAATGCAATGTCAGCCTTCACTTCAGGATTATCAAGTTTAACAAACCCACCATACATTAAAGTTGGATTAAGAAATGCAGCAGAAGCATGAATGAGGTGAATTATATTTCATTTTTGCCTCTTTTCGTACATATTCAACAATTCAAGATATTTTGATTCATTGCCATTACAATTCATCTTTAGTGCTTCCCTTGCTCTTTCCATTGTTTCATATAAATATCCCATGATTGACCCCTCACTATCACCCAAATGAAGCATTTTTGATAAGAGGCTCTAATGTAGTGATTGCATCAGTCGTATCACTTCAAAATTTGGAGATTTAAATTATTTATGTGATTTTTAATCCATTTTTACCCTTGCTATATTCATATCTCTCCACTCAAAATGGCAAATCTAATTTTATCGTACTTTTTCAGTTCCCTTCCATTAATGTGCTTTCTCATTAAATTTAAAACAATGGTATGCCGATACATAAAATCCATTATTAACTTAGCATCATGAATAACATCTTGTACCCAAATAACATTTTTATCAATATTTTCTAGAAGCAAATTCAACCCATGGGTAGCACACCTTATTTTATGAATATGAGGGAATCTCGGTTATATTATATCACAAGCAAGTACATAATTTGATCAATTATAAGTCACAAGATGAACAATATTTTGTGGTCCTAACTCCTCGATGACTTGAACAAGAATCTTTTCAAGAAATAATATAGTTATGATATAATCAGATACCTCAAATGCAGTTATAAAAACTAATCCCTTTGGACAATGTGCAACAACATTGAGGAATGATCAGTTTTTCATATTTGAATAGAGATCTAACATCAAAGTACATCTTGATTGAACCCATAACTCTTTTATTGAAGCTACATATGCATTGATATTTGTCTTAAGTTATTGTACCAATTTACTACGAACAAATGAGTAACTTGGCAATGTGTAACTAACACCAAATTTGAGATATGCATTTATCATATTAACAAATGATTGTTCATTGATAATATTGAATGCAATATTATTCATGATAAATGTATGACCAACTTCTTTTTCAACAAAATCTTTATTTTTTCTATTCAACATTGATGGTAAAGAATTTTATTGCAAACGAGAACTAGCAATAAAGGCACCAAATGATGCATCATAATTACCTAGGTTTAACAAACCTTGATCAACATTTTGAACATATCATGTAATTTTGTTCTTCTTCTTTGGGGGCTTAAAAGATACACGCGTATGTCACATACATCCAAAGCTTGTACCTCATCAGGTATTTGAGGGTAAGCTTTTATATTATTCCATTGTTATCTTGACAAGTGATATTTGAATCTTGTTATCGTTGCAGAAAAGCCTTCACCGCAATATTGCATGGTAGGCTATTTAATTAAAGCATTGAAAGTATATGTGTGTTTAATTTGCAGTATACACAATTAAAATATCGTTAAGTAGAAATAAAAAAATAAGATAGTAAGTTCATGATAAATACACTATATGAATTTTCTCAATAAATGCTTTAACAACCATCACACCTACTTAGTATATAACAAAAAAAAAACACCATATAATTTTTCTCATTAAATGCTTTAACAACCATCACACCTACTTAGTACATACCAAAAAAATACACTATATAAATTTTCTCATTAAATACTCTAAAAAACATCACACCTACTTACTACATACCAAAAAAAAATATACCATATAAATTTATTCATTAAATACTTTAAGAAGCATCACATCTACTTAGTACATATCAAAAACAAATATACCCTATAAATTTATTCATTAAATACTTTAACAAATATTACACCTATTTAAGTACATACCAAAGAAAATATACACAAAAAAAAAATCCCATTAAATACTTTAACTATGGTATGGTCACTCTATAACTATGGTTAACGGTTGGGTTTAGGCCTTATAAAAAAGGGGTAAGTGTGCACAATTGATAATGGAGTTACTAAGATTAGACATTTGAAATTAGACTTAACCAAATTAGTAATTAGACATTTGAAGAAATTAATAAGGTGTTAGGCCAATTTTTTTGTTAATGTCCAAGTAATAGAAGCACTTAAGTCATAATAAAAACTGGGGCTCGTGGCATTAAGTCATAATTAATGAGGCGGTGGCCAAATTAATGGGTTTAGGCTCCATATACTACTTCTATTGAAAACAAGGGCTCGTGGCATTTCGGGGGTGTTATGTTTCTAGAGAGAGTCGCGGTGCTTTGTTTCCATTGAGAATCGGGGTGCTTTGTTTTGAGAGAGAAAAACAAACCAAAGAGAGAAACATGGGTTCGTAGCATTTCGGGGTGCTCTGTTTCTAGAGAGAGAAACAGGGGTTAGTAGCATTTGGGGGATGCTCTATTTTCTTGGGTTCGTCTGTAATTTCTTGGATTTTCCTTTATAATTTGCAGGAGCAAGAATATTCAAAGTTCGTGGTTCAATGGGGTACGAATTGAGTATTGTGGTTTTATCAAGAGAAAAGGAAATGGGGGATACAAGAATTGGTTTGTAGGAGCATGAACACCCCAAAACCCTAATAGGGTTTACAAGAAGAATCTGTGGTTGGCAAGAAGAATCCTTGTAGGTTTGCTGATTTTATGTTTTTGTTTTTTAAATTTGTGTATTAATTTTGGATTTTTTAGCTCTAATTTGTGCCATAAATAGTATTTTCATAGAAACAGTTATCACAAATAATCACAGAAATCTGCATGTATATGATTTTCTTTACACAATCATTTCTTTTACAAAATGATTTGCTGTAAATAGTATTTCATTTACACAACGATTTTCTATAATAACAACTGAAATATACATCTATTTGTTTAAGTTTTAAAAAAAAGGAAAAGAAAAATGCGTACATTCAATATGTAACTGTGGCTTTAAGGAACACGATTTCAACATAAACCACATAAACCCTAAGATAATAAATCCTAACAATACATCTATTTTAGGAATTTTTTTTTATATAATGCTTTTTTTAGCGAGTGTGAAAATAGCAATGGCTGAAATACACGAAACGGGAAAAAAAAAATCTTTAAAAAAAAATTACAGGTAAAAAAAGGTACGATTCTTTGGTCTGATTTAAATCGTTTTATGAAAAAATCGTGTTTTAAATGTTTTTATGAAAAAGGTATGATTTTATGCCGAGCTTTTTAAAAAGTCACAGTTTAAAAAGAACGCCGATTTTTTTAAAACATCGCCAATTAAATGATGATTTGTTAACTATGCTCTCTACCGATCCATTTGAGACCTACTCTTGACTTCTGAATTTATGTCGCGTCATATTTTCTTTACAGCCCCTTGACATCAATCAATCAAGTTCCGGTTGATCCAAGTTTTACGTTGCCCGCTATTGTTTATCGTCATGATCAGTAGGAATCTCATCAAAGCATTGCTATTTGCATTGCCCGCAATACCCAAGATACCCTTGCTCTTATTGTTTTCATTGATCTCAGCTTGTAGAGCAAAGATCTCCGCCTCACAGATGGTGATGAATAAGTTACAAAATCTTCAACAGTTGCACCATAGTTTGCACCTTGCGCCAACATGGCAATTTCTCTCTCTAAGAGAAGAGAAATTGGTGCACGTGGAGCAGCTACTGATGAGAGTGGGATTTGAAACCAGCCCTCTCAACTCCCTGTGCAAAAGTTTTTTTTGTTTTTGACAGTGCACTATACTTTGTGCCTCCCCCATGTTCATTCTTGCCCATCAATGGAACAGTTGTTCGATGACTACAACTGCTCTCTTTAACTATGAGTTTTCTACACTCGATGCTTGCCCACAAAGACGATGCACTCTTCATAGTTTGACTTAGCCTTAAAAATTAAGATTTTGTTATTATTATTTTTAACTGGTATTTTATTTTTATTTTTCTGAGACCTACGGCCGATGAATCCATCTCTGAAAAATGGCCTCTGAATTGGACAATCTACCCCATCTGAAAAATCGCCTTCCTATTTTTGCCACTAGATCTTGATCTCATGATCCACATTCATCAGAAATCTCACTCAGCCACTCTAATCTGATACTGTCATTGACCCTCTGAAACTCGACCCGAAAAAAAACCCTTCTAAAATTTTTTCCAAAAACAAAAAATACTATGTTTTATGAGTTCATCTTCGTGTTGTCTGTTCTTATTTGTATGATTGAGTGTGTTTGTTTTGTTACTCGATCATCTCTGTTCTGGTCTGCGACTATTGAATTTGTCTTGGATTCCCACTGAGTTCTATTGGCTCTTCAAAGTGTCATTCTGTTTTCTCGGCTATCTCAACCACTTTTTATCTCCAGTGAAGATCTGAAATTTTTGTCTGATTGCATATAACCATCTGTTGTTCTTGGAGCTTGCTTATATGTCATTGAGGCCTGCTGATATGTCACTGCTCGAGCATGTCATGTTCTGTTTCTAAGGCTTGTTGAGCCGCCGCTGCTTTCTATACTTGTTGATCAAGCAATCTGAGCATGACAACTACTGCTTCTATTGGTCACGCGATGCACATGAAGATCCAACTACTTGTTTCTGCAACTCAGTGTTCAAACTGTAGCTGCTCTCTCTCAAAGCATCTTGAGTTTGAGAGGGGTGTTATTGTATAGATATGCATAGTATGGATACATATATGTATGGATATATAGCCGCATGGATATATATCTCTTGATAAGATTAGGTGTGCTTGTATGCATAGGTTTCTCTTGAATATGATAAGATTAGGTGGTATCTATCTATAACTATTACTGGCTGTGTATATATAGTGGATCTTGTTTATTCTTTGATACATCAATATAGAAAGAGTTCTCTGCATATACTGAGATTCTATCAATGATCAACATTTCAAAATATACATATTGTCAAACCATTATTGTGATTTATCAATTTTATAACAAAAATTATTAATGCATATACTGCAATGCACAAAATAAGAATAAATCATTAAAAAATCAAAATGAATAAATTTTTCTTAAAATATAAATTAAATATCAAGGAAATATAAATTGAATATTAGGCAAACCTATAAAACATTCTATAAAAAATAAAATTATATAAAGCATATCTAATGTGAGCATCCATGTTAGTGCTCCATGATTGGAACTAAGAATATTATAAAAAAATAACTTCTATTTTCCATCTAAAACCCAATTATCCAACAAAAATAAAATTAACCACCTGGTAAAAATTAAATAACTTAAAAATAGAAGTTTTTTTAAAAATTGAAAACGAAGAACATTAGTGATTTCAAATATATGAATTTTTTTTATAAATAGTAAGCTATATTTTTTTGTCATACATTCAATTGTTCACTAAATAAGAAAAGTTTTAATTGAAATATCAAAGAAAGTAATAGTACAAATGTGTAAATGATAAATAAAAAAAGAAAAAATCACATGGAACTTGAGACAAAAATATATGTAATGAAATCTTAAAAATGGGACAAAAATTACAAAAATATAGAACAAAAAATATTCCAGATAGCAAAATGAATATAATGCAAATTTTTAATTTCAAAATTCAACACAAATTAAATAAAATACTAAGACTTGCTGCCATTGAAACTATAAGCATAGTTCTTATCCAATGACTTCATATTTTAATGAATCACGTAATTAGCCACTATAAAATTGTCCACACAACAAAAATCAATCATTTCAATACCCTAAAACAATAAAAAATAAAAAAACAAATTTATTACAATTTGAATAAAAAACCAAGAATACTACAAGTTCAGGGTTGTGACGAAAAGGTGAACCTCTTCTAGATGTGATCATGCCTTGCATAAGCAAGGCTTGTATCCACAAAGAACATGAATATGACAATAATCACATGAAGATAGATTAAGCTAACTAAAAATACTAACCGATTAGAATTCTAGAGAGCCTTCAAACAAGTGGAATGAATGGATTCAATACTTGTGCATCAATAGAATCGTAAACCACCATGAGAAAGAGAAGTAAAGTGGGCAGGATGTAAAAGAAGCCCATGTTGAGAGAGAGAGAGTAGAGATATAAAAGATATAGACAAAGATTATGGGAAATGGAAAGCTCTAAATAAAAAGATATAGAGAGAGAAATAAAGGTAATGGAATAAATGAGATTGTTTTTTACTATTTGATAGAGAGAGACGAAGAGAGAGTCCTTTTGTTGAGAGAGGGGGAACAAGACAGAATCTATTGAATGTGTGAGAGAGAGCAATAATTTTCATAACTATAGGAAAGAGATAAAGATAAAATAAATAAATAAAGATATAGAATTTAAAGAGACAAAACAATAAATGATATATAAGAAATTGAAGTTTGAATGTAAATTCATTGAGAGAGAATAAGTATTCCATAAATATAGAAGTCGAAATCGAGGGAAATAAATGAGATTATTTATAACTATTTGTGTGTGAGAGAGAGAAAGAGAGAGATGATCCATTGAGAGGGGGGAGAGGATATGGATACATAGTGATAAATATAAGATAAAATGCAAATAAAATTGGAAGAAAAATCAACAAGGACAAAATAAACATAATGTAAAAAATAAAATAATAGAATTGGAAAGTGAAAAGGATATTGACAAAGGAATAAGTGAGGTCCCTCCCTCACTTAATATATTTGTAATAGTATAGTATATCATATAGCATATTATATTATATTATATCATGTTATATTATATTACAATATATCACATCATATCATATTATCTTATTTTAAAAAGAAGAAAAAAATAGTAATACTATTGTGAATACTACTGCCCAAAATGTGCTTACGTGGCAGCAAATTATTTAATTGCTCCATTAGGTAAACCTCAAGCTAGGGTATTTTTTAGGACTCCTAATTTTAAGGATGTTAAAACACTAAAATTTATATTTATTTTATAAAATATCTCCTAATTTTTTATTTTTCTAGAAGGAGATTTTATTTCACAACATTTACTTTAAAATACAAAAATAGACATAAAAGATTAATTTTTTGAAAATTTAAATATGTTTAGTCTAATTAACAAGTAAAATTAAATTTAAATTATAGCATCTCCTACATAGGTGTTAAATCTAGGAGGGCAGTGCACAATGTGAAACCTTATGAGTTTGCATAGTTGAACAAATAGTTCTACACGAATCTTCATGTACAAATTATAGGACCCCAAACTAAGAGAATATAAATTATTTTAGAAGAAATCAAAGAAGAAATTCAATCATTAAAACAATTAAGCTTTATAGAAAAAGGTAGAGAACTGTTCAAGCAAATTTCACCTAAAGCTATAATTCCCAAACCTATGAAACAACCTTTACCTTTTGGAATAAATCCTCTAGTTACCTTAATATCTTATATTCCTAAAAGCAGGAACCTAATTAAAGAACTCTTAAAATTTTCCAAAGATGAACTTGACCCTATAACCAATCAATTATCAAAGTTAATCTTTATTTTCCAAAGATGAACTTGACCCTATAACCAATCAATTATCAAAGTTAATCTTTAGAAAACAAGTAAATGTTTTGTTCCAAACATAAAGTAGTAGCATAGAACAATCAGAATATAGTTTTTCTGACCACTTTTCAAGTCAAACTGATACTGACATTGATGATATAAAACCATAATATTTTAAAAATACAAATGAAACTGAAAAGATTCTCAACAATATGGATGTCACAAGAAATGTTAAAACAAAAAAACTATTATCCTCGTTTATCACCAGTAAATATTCAGTTTGAAGAAGTCCCAGATATTGTCACCTAGACATTTTCTGGTGATTCCATCAATGAATGGAATATTGATGGTATGACATAATACCAAATTTTAAATATAATCCACAATTTGACTATGTATGCTACAACTTGTTTATTGAGGAAAATTTCACATCATACCATAGGTAACGTAATAATGGTAGGATTTTCTGGATAATTACATGGATGCTGAAATAACTATTTATATGAATCCCATATGCAAACAATTCTCATTGACCACAAGACTTACCAAACACAATCACACTATTAAAAATGAGTTAAGACAACTACAACAAGATGCAGTCTTTACTCTCATTGTTATAATAACCCATCATTTTGTAGGGAAAAACATAATACTTAGATGAAAAGAACATGGAACTCTTACATAATCTAAGATCTCTCACTATATCTCATTTTTTTTAGTATAAATGTTAAAAATTGTATTTTTGTATATTTGAGCATTAGGCCCCCATGGAAGATTATTTCAGAATACTGTAGAGAACTCTCTCTTTATTGATTGAGTAATAAAGAATATACAAGGCTCATATAAATATACGGCCAGCAATAATTAAAGATAAATACCAACGTTATGGATAACTACTAACTAATCTTATCATAATCAAGAGACACCTAAGAGATATATCTATACATATACATATCTCATTATGTATTTATAATGATGTAGATATACATACTTTAATACTCCACCTCAAACTCACGATGCTTTTACACAAAACAGCTGGAGTTTGAACAATAAGTTGCATAAACGAACGAGTTGGATCTTTGAGCCTTCACGTGCATGACGTAACCAATAGAAGCAGTGGCAGCAGTGGTCTCTTGCTTGAAGAATAAGCACAGAGGAAACAATGGTCTCTTGCTTGAAGAAGAAACATAGAGTGGTACTTGGAAGAGCCAACAGAAGTTGGTGAAGATCCGAGACAGATTCAACAACTCGCAGTCCAGAACACAGGCCAGAAATGGCTGTTTTACAAAGAGTATTGCAGAGAGTCAAAGCACGACTCGGTAAAGAGTCAGAGAAGGACTCGGTAGAGAATCGAAGAACGACTCGACGGATAGTCGAATAACGACTTGACGGATAGTCGAATAACAACTCGACGAATAGTCGAAGAAAGACTCGATGGATAGTCAAAGAACGACTCGGCGGATCCGTTTCAGAGGCCATTTTTAGAGGTGGATTTAGACTGTGGGCAACAAACACCTCTGCAGCTACCTAAGAATTCACGCAGTTGCTTTGCTACTACTTGCTCCAATACATGCTCCAAAGAGCTCTTTGCAGCTGACTAAAGACCACATGCTTTTAAAGGAAAGTTTTTAAAGCAAAATCAACTGCCTTTGGAAGAAATTTTCCGTGTACATAGCCTTATCATGCATGCCTACCATATGCAAAACATGGATGCTCAGACGGATCACTTTGCCTTTCACAAGGCCTTGTGTGTTCTTATGGGTTGAAACTACGCCAAAGTACAAGAGAATTCAAATGCGTACTAGACTTGCAGCTGTGAATTAGAAGGACCATGTCATCTGTCCCCGATTGATATATGCAAATGGAGATTTGAAAAAGCTTTTGCTTTGCAATTATACAAAGATATAAGGGTGCTTGCAAAGAGAACAATTTATTGAGCAAACTTTGACCAAAATTTGAGAAGGTTTTGATGAGACTTTTCTAAAGAGAGAAACTGTGCAAATATGATAGAATAGGCCGTATATGATATTTTGCTCTGATACCATGTTAAAACTGTATTTCTGTATATTTGGGCCTTCGGTCCCCCATGGAAGATAATTTCATAATACTGCAGAGACCTCTCTCTTTATTGATTGAGTAATAAAGAATATACATGATCCGTATAAATATATGGCCAGTAACAATTAAAGATAAATACCAACGGTTATGGATAACTACTAACTAATATTATCATAATCAAGAGACACCTAAGAGATATATATCCATACATATACATATCTCATTATATATTCATAATACAGTATATCAATATAGATATACATATTCTAATAATAAAGATGTTTTCCTTAACCCGCTTTTAACACTTTATGACGCTCATAGCATCCATTGGAAATAAATATTTCTTTCAGGTTTACCAAAGTGTTTTGTAGATAAAGTATGCTCATTCACATGTGAAGAGAGGGGAGGAAGTATTCTCGCTCTTCTAACTTATACTGAGATTGTACAAAAAATTAACAAGGTTGGCTTAATGTTATACAATGATATCAAACTAAAAGAATAACTGAAAAAAAAAAATAATAATAAAAAAGAGTCAAGGGATTTCTGGTACTAGTTTGGTATAGACCCCATACACCCCTAAATATATATTTGTCATTATACTACTACAATATATTTATGATAATTAATTAAAAATATATTATAATTATAGTAATTTAATTATGATAAATAAATAAAATGAAAATATGTTATAGTCTTACAATGGCGTGAATTACATGTTAGAACTACTCACCGTATTTTCAACAAAAAGAAAAAAACTAAAAGCTTGAGTAAAATTTATCATGTAAGAAAATAGTAACAAGTCAAATACATATTTTAAAATTGAGGAATTTCATATGAGTCACAATAAAAAATTAAATGAAATGATTAAACCATTAATCAACCATAAGTTGTAATTGTAAATCAAATACTCTAAGATTGTGAAAAGTGATCCCATATAATAGGATGATTTTATAACAGGAAAATATAAAATATTTGTATTTAACAATCCCATTAAATTCTATAGAGAGATAAAAGAAAAAATGCATAAAAGGAAGAAGATTAATGAGAAGCTCACAAGATTTGCTTGGCTGGCACATGCCTGCCCGACTTCAAAATATATTTTTGTTGGGTAATATAGATTGAGAGAGAAAGAAAGAGAGAGAACTAAGGAAATGGGAGATTTTAAATAGGTGCTATGAATTTAGTTTTGTAGTTAGATCTACCTAGTAAATTGATGATATGTAGATTATTAGAGAGAGAGGTAATGTAAATTGAGAGAGAAAGATGGCCTTGTATATGGGTTTCTGCCCTTGAATTATGGAAATGAAAATTAAAGATGCATGCAAATAATTGGTCCTTCTATAAAAAGTTAAAATCGATGGTCTAAATTTTTAATAAAAGTATTATTTTAAATTTTATTTATTTTTATGTATTCATGATCTTCATATTAGAGATTATATATTCCTTTAAATCTAAAATCTATAAAAAATAGATTTTTAAGAGGAGACTTATTTCCCATGAGTCCTAGGACTCATAGATACATTGTCCTTTTATTTTTATTTTTGGGCACATATAGCATGCTCCTACATGAGCATACTTTTCATGTACTCCCTTGCTCAAAATATGTATTTAGGATTTATTTAGTCTATTTGTTTTTAAAAAAAAGTTCAAGTTTGGTGACACTTAGATCGAGCCCTTAAAAGATTGGACAGTTTCTAATGATCGAAGAAATTTATATAAGACTGCAACCTTAAAACGTAGAATTAAAGATGCACCTAAAAAATCTATTGAAAAAAATTGTTTTGATGTTGAAAAACTCTTTAATTGATCATTTGGACCTTGAGATATGAATATGACAAACAAAAAAGATTTTAAGCTCCAAAAAATGTTGGGTTTATGTGGCCTTTAAAGGCCTTATGAGTGCTTGTAAAATGAAATAATATAGTGGAACATGAACTCAGTAGGAGTGTGGTCCCTCATGGACCATACTAAGCAAACGATGTTTGCTAATACCAAACTGTACTTGACGATCTAGGCCAATCGGTTCAAAAACCCAAGGTATCTAGGCATAGAGAACAAACTGAGAAGGGTTCTAGGTTATCCCTTGATGAGGTCGGAGCTTGTGTGTGATGGTGGACCTACAGAGATGGGGACTAAAACCTCATCCATGATCCATCATACGGCATGCATATTTGATAGCTCGTTCAGAAAAGCCAGATATCCATATTTTAGGGTGAAGTGTATGCATGTGCGATGTGCCATGGTGCTGTGGTCGCATAATGTCTTGGTGACCTTGACTGGTCTTTAGGGGATGACCTAAAATCTACAGACTGGGATTGTGACCCATTAGTTCATTGGTCATACTTTAGTGACCTGCTAATGAGTCTCTTGGACTATGCGTCATGAGAAATACTGGGTCGGTCTGATAAAGCAAGTGTGGTCGGTAGTCCACAGTTGAAGGTGAAGTGCCTCGTGATTGTTAATTCAATTCCTAAACCATATGAATCCACTTCCCATCATATTAATTTAATTATGTTTGTTTTATGATAGAAATCATTTTAGAATTATTTGAATTTTTATGAGTCTTTTAATATTTTATTTATAATTTTTGGACTTATAAAAATAAAGTTATATATTTTACAAAAGTATGAAATTCAAATAATATTTTAGAAATTAATTTGTTAAATATCATGGGGGCCCATAATACACATGAACCCATCATGTACCATGTGGGTGGGGCCCACACGTGCCACACATGGGTGGCACGCCCCACCTCTTGGTTGTTTGCTTTGTTGTCAAGTTATTCAAATTTAGGAAATGTATCTTGTGGCATGTGATCTAATATTAGATATGGAAAAGCTTGACCACTTCTTATCCTAAATCTTGACTTGACATATATTTGAATAGTATGAGAAAGAATATGCTATTTTATAGAATGAATAATATTTAAATACGATTTAATTTATTTAAATATATTGGTGGGAAAATGGTTTAAGAAAAGGGTGAAAATGGTCCAAGCACATTCCATAATATTGATGGCCCATTTATGGAATTGATGACTCAGATCTCTCACTCCATTCATATTTAATCTCAAGAAAGAGGCAAACTATAAGAAACCTCAAGAAACCCTAAACTTAATTTTTCTCTATAAATAAAGGTGCACCCTCTCCCTATTCTCTACACTTTTCTCTCTCCTACAATTCTCGCTCTCCTCTCTCTCCCATAGGGGCATGCCCCACTCTCTCTCTTCTGAGTCTCTCTCCCTCCAACTGTCTTTCTTTAACCCCACTCTCTGTCCTAAGCCACTAGAGGGATACGCCCTCGCACTTTCTCTCCATACTTTAAAAATATTAAAGGTTGGGAAATTAAGGATAAGCCAAGCAAATTTTGGGGGTTAGAGTTTGTAGAGATTTAAGAGTGAATACTCAGATTGACCAAAATTTGATTTCCCGATTCGAAATTGAAGCTAAATCGTTGATCCCATGCCATTGGATGTTAGTGATTTGGTGTGGGGTGTAATAAGCCTGGTTGAGGTAATCTTCAACACTCTTTTTTCTTTGTTTCTTGTTATATTTAATTATATTGGTTTTATATTTTCAAGCATAAGAATTGTGGACATTTTCTTTGTTTAAAGAAAATTGGTTTAATGGCATCAAGGTTTTTAAGATCTTAGATTTGTTAGTTTCATTTTTTTTGAAGCAAGAATTATTGTAATAAGACTACTTGTAAGTGATCTTTGCCAAAAGAAAAGAAAAAGAAAAGAAAAGGGGTGAAAAGAAGAAAAGAAAAAAAAAATTTTCCCAGTAAAAGCGCATTAGTCTTTCTTTCATTGGCATAAGAGCTATTAATACTTGATTCCATTAGTTATTTTTTTCTCTTTACTGAGTCTAGATCAAGCTTGGAAATGAGATATATGAAAGCTAATAACCTTTATGGTCAAGTAATACACCCACGGTTAAAAATTATTGGAATATTGAAACACCGAAAAGACACTATGCATAATGGACATTTTGCATAATGGACATTCTGGGCTATTTTGGAGCAGTGATATGAAGAAGATAATGATGTATTTTTCTATTGCATACTTCAGTAATATTGTGTGTCTTTGAGAGTAGGATCTACCTACAAAATTTCAGTGGGAGATCCTAAGAAAGTTATGGACTCATCAATAAATGGTGTTAGTTCTAACCTTGTAAAATCCAGGAACTGTCTATTGAGTTCCATGATTTTTCCCACCAATGATATGATTTTATTTATTGCTGAAATTTTATTGTAACTCATAAAATTGAGTTTAATTTCAAATAAAAAAAAGTTTCATCAACAAATTCCTTTGGTTTGAAAGATATGATTGATTTACTGAAAGGTGCGCAAGTGTTAATTTCTACAACAAAAATTATTTTCATGACTTGGAAGTCAAGATTTTATTTCTATTATTAACAGAATGTTTTATGCCTCACATTAAGTTTTTAGACTTCCATTCTGAGTCTAGTTTTTAATAAAATTTATTTGAGAGAGAAATATTTATGGGAAGAGAGGAATAAAAATTTTGGATTGAAGAGAGGTCATCCTGAATTTTCTGCAATTTGGTATATCCTTCATTGAAGACATAAATATCTATATTTATCAAGCCTACTTAACAGAGTGATAGAAGGCTGTGAAAATCTATGTGTTACTATTATGTGTCTACTTTCAAACAAAATTGGTTTGAAAGGGAAACTCCTTGATGGTAGAGTGAAAAGACAATTTTACTAGATAGTGTTCATCCTGAAATTCTGCAGTATGATTTATTTTGTGACTTGAATGTTACTTATTTATTTATCTGAAAAAAAATATTATTGAGATTCACACTATGATGTTATGATTTGGTTTTAAGTCTAGTTTACAACACAAAATATTTTAGGAAGAAATTCTTTGAGGATTGAGAGAAACAAATTTTTTATTGAGAGGTGCTCAACCTGATTTTCAACTGAAAAAATTGCATTGTGACGTAAATGTCACTAAAATGAATATTCACTAAATGGTATGATTTAGGGATGGAACTGAGCATTATTTTATTTTTTTTGAGTCTATTTCAATACTCAAAAGAATTCGAATATTAACTCTTTATGAGTTCAGAGATATCATATTTTATCATGAGATGTTCAAGTTCTATTTTGCAGTAAATTAAAAAGATGTGGCATGTTAAAGCACATAAATAGATTCCTAATTATGGAGACCTTTTATTAGGGCTCATTTAAAAATGTTTTATAGTGTGCTACGAGTATGATTTATTATAATAAAACTTCGGAAAAAGGTAATACAGAGTTGGCAAGATATGACACTTTATGTGAAGAGTATTCGATATGAGAATAGTAGGAAGAAGAAAAAACACAATACGTATAAAAACATATTGGTTTCTTCGAAATGAAAAGATATATAGAGAGATTTGATGGTAGCATAAAAATGCTAAAGATCAGTGGGAGAATTGAAATCGTGATATTTGAAATAGTGGGATGAAGAAAAGATTTTCTTCATGGTGTAAGACAGGAGAATCCAAGTGCCGAAGAGATGGACACTTTGTGACATGTGAAACCGATGACCAATATATTCTCCATCAGTTGCGTACAGTTCCAAGATTACAAAAGCTTGTCAAAAAAGTAAAAGCGATGAATCAAGAAAGCCCAGGTACCACACTACATAGATTTGAGGTATGAAATCTATCACACATTATATGGGAATGTCATATAGGGAAAGTGGATTCAATAACTTTGTTTAAAATGCTTTGGTTATATTTTGGCTAATTGTTTTATGAATATATATGGAGTGTATAGACATTAAGTGATACGTGCTAACAAATTTGAAAGAGCCGATTTTGAATACCTTGTGTTTTTATGCTTCCTTGTGCTTGAGTATGACTTACTTAAGGTAGTGAGATGTGATTTAATCAAGGGCTTTGAGCCCTAAGGATGAAACATGAAAAATGGGTGTGGCTCATTCAAATATGTAAGCATAAATGGAGTGTTCTGATGGAACTCGATCTTGGTGATCATTCTCTCAATAATGTCTATAATATGATGTGTTGTATGTGATGATGATCTTTTGATAAATTCTACATAATTGTCGAAAAGGAGGTATTTTGTCAAGGCTTTAATAGACATTATTTAGTCATGCTATATATTGGATAAAATTATAAGATGATATATATGATTTGTCTTTGTGGTCATGAACTTGACTTGACAGGAAATTAAAGGTGAATACGGTAAAGTGATTTATAAAAGCTAAGCATTTATTTTAAAATTAAATTGGATGATTTGAGAAAAGCCTAAGTCTATGAATATGATTTTGAGAAAACCACATAGTCTCTTAAGGTCTATTAAGTCTTTATGAAAATCATTTTAAAGTGTCATACTATTATATAACTATTGCTTGTGAATACATATATATATACCAAGTCATTTTTTTTTTATTCAAAAGAAAAACATTGTGTCTTGAAGGTATTTATAAAAGTAGGAGAAAAACTATCATGCACGTTTTTTTAAAATACCTATATGCCTTGACTTATGTTTCTAGTTATTTAGAATCTTCAATTACCTAAGACTTTGAACGATAAGGAATGTTGTAGGAACGCCATCATGTTAGGCTTCCTTGACACATATTGTGTTGATTAGATAACTTGGTTTGTATGAATTTATTACCAAGATTTCTAGTATGGTTGAACCTTTGTAGTTCATAAAGGTTTTTACATATTGTGAAACCAACGGGTATTGAATTACATATTACATGAGACTTGATATGCTACCTCTTGATATATGCATAAGAATGTTGAGAATGTATAAATTGTATGTGCAATAATTGATTGGGAGCTGCTACAATCCCACGTTTTTTTTAGCTGTTTGGATATTCAAATATACAAGTGCAAGCTATCTCACGGATCCAGATGATGCGAAGTCTACATCTAGATATGTGTTCATACTTAGAGGAGGTGTAGTTTCTTGGAAATCAAAGAAACAAGATGTGACAAAATTGTCCATCATGGAGGCAGAGTACGTGGCGTGCTGCTTGGTGATCGAGGAGCCCGTATGAATTAATAAATTATTTAATCGACTTGAATTTCACCTCTTGCGTTGTGAGGCAGCAAGAAATTTCTTCGACAGCATGGCGGCGATATGCGTGTCCAAGGAGCCACGATTCCATAAGAACTCCAAGCATATAAAACCATGTTTTTATCACTTGAGGAATGATGTGAGATTGAGAAAGATCGAGATCTAGATAAACTAAATATTCTAGTGGGAGCACCTGCTAGTATTTGATATGCCAAATAGAACAACAGACTATAATGTTGTTCACTTATGAAGCCCAAATGTGTGGTGCTGGTTGTATGGCTACAAAAGGGAGCAGCTTATTTGAAGAACTCTTTTGAGCCCATGAACATATGACCCATGTGATGATAGTATGTGATGGTCTTTTACGACAACAGGTCTATGATTCATGATGCGATGTGAAAGATGAGCTACGACCACTTTTGGAATGATATCCGAGCAACAAAGAGAAAAATGTATTGCCTTTATAAATCCTTTTGTCAAAGAATTAATGGCGAAAACCATGATTAATGTATTGAGAGAATAAGTAAAAATGTTTGAGAGAGATTGTAATTCGGAGAGAGAGATGGGAATGAGAGAAAGTGAGAAAGAGAGAATGTAAGGCCTTCAAAATCCATGTGGGAGATGTGGGTTTATGTGACCTTTAAAGGCCTTATGAGTACTTGTAAAATAAAATAATATAGTAGAACATGAACTCAGTGGGAGTGTAGTCCCTTGTGGACCATACTCTGTGCTTGACGATCTTAGTCAGTCGGTTGGAAAATCCAAGGTATTTGGGCATAGAGAACAAACCGAGAAGGGTTATGTGTTATCCCTTGATGAGGTTGGAGCTTATGCCTAGAAGAATGAGCCGAGGGACCGTGTGACCCTTGTATGTGATGGTGAGCCTATAGAGATTAGGGCCAAAACCTCATCTATGATCCATCACGCTGCATGCATATCGATAGATTATTCGAAAAAGTCAGATATCCACCATTTAGGATGAAGCGTTTACATGTGCGAGAGATACCCTTATGTGCCATAGAGGTGTGGTCGCATAAGGTTTTAGTGACCTTGACTTGTCTTTAAGGGAGGACCTAAAATCCACAGACTGGGATTGTGACCCTTTGGCTTATCGGCCAGACTTTGATAACCTGCTAATGAGCCCCTGCTTGGATTGTAGGTCATAGAAAACACTTGATTGATCTGATAAAACAAGTGTAGTCCGTAGTTCACAGTTGAAGGTGGAGTGCCCCATGATTGTTTATTCAATTCATAAACCATATGGATCCATTTCCCATTATATTAATTTAATTATATTTGTTTTATGATAGAAATTATTTTAGAATTATTATTTAAATTTTTATGAGTCTTTTAATATTTTATTTATAATTTTTGGACTTATAAAAATAAAGTTATATATTTTACAAAAAATATAAAATTCATATAATATTTTAAAAATTAATTTGTTAAATATCATGGGGGCCCATAGCACACATGGGCCCACCATGTACCATGTGGATGGGGCCCACACATGCTACACATGGGTGGCATGCTCCACCTCTTGGTTGTTTGCTTTGTTGTCAAGTTATTCAAATTTAAGAAATGTATCTTGTGGCATGTGATCTAATATTAGATATGGAAAAGATTGACCACATTTTATCTTAAATATTGGAAGCATATCTTGACTTGACATATCTTTGAATAGTAGGGAAAAGAATATGCTATTTTATGGAATGAATAATATTAAAATAAGATTCAATTTATTTAAATATATTGATGAGAAAATAGTTTAAGGAAAGCGAGATAATGGTCCAAATACCTTCCATAATGTTGATGGCCCATCTATGGAATGGATGGTTCAGATCTCTCACCCTACAAGTCACATTGATCAACGGTCCATATTCAATCTCAATAAAGAGGCAAACTATGAGAAACCTTAAAAAACCCTAAACTTAATTTTTCTCTATAGATAGGGGTGCATTCTCTATAGATAGGGGTGCATTAATTTTTCTCTATAGATTGGTTTTATATTCCCAAAATAACCTTCACGGAAACCTAAAAAACCTTCAACTTTCATAAACTTGGCCCACACACTTTTTCTTCAAATTTTTTTGACCAAAATAACCTTCACAGAAACTTCCATGTTATATGGCATTTTAAGTACGCTAAAACCTAACCGATTATACCGCGGTACCTAAAAAACTAACCCATGTTATACTGTCCTCGAAATCCCGTAAACCCTTTTCTGTTTATATTTATGTCTTTTTTCTCTCTAATTCTTTTTATATATTATTTTTATCTAATTTTTTTTTATATTTATCTCTCTAATTCTTTTTAAAAGTTATCTCTTCTTTCTCTCTCTAATTTTTTCTATCTCTTCTTTCTCTCTTTAATTCTTTTTTCTCTTTAACTCTCTTTCTCTCTTTACTTACTTCACCAACTCAACAAAAGCGATTCTAACACGATACAAATCTCACCCCCTCTAATTTTCATAGGAGATGGGGAGTTTCTATAGGGGAGGGAATGTACTCACATGTTATACAAATCTCCTAAGAGAGAGAAAAGAGTTGGAGAGACAATTTAGAGAGAAAAAAAAAATATAAAAGAATTAAAGAGAGAACGAAGAGATAAATATTAAAAAGAATTAAAGAGAGAAAAAAGAAGAAATAAATATTAAAAATAATTAGAGAAAGAAAAAGAGATAAACATGAAAAGAATTAGAGATGAAAAAGATAAATATAAAGAGAAAAGGGTTAGATAAAATTGTTAAATATAAACACAAGAGAAAAAGGTTTACGGCCTTTCAAGTGGCGTGTATATTACCGTATTTAAAATGCCGTATAATATGGTTACGAGTACTTAAAGTACGATAATTGTGCTTCAAAATTGAACAAGAAGGGTAATACGGCTAGCTGAAAGTTATTTTAGTAAAAAATACTCAAAATCGAAAACAAAGAAAAGAAGTGTGGGTGAAGTTATTTTGGTAAAAAATACTCAAAATAAAAAAGAAAAGAAAAGAAGTGTAGGTAACGTTTATGAAAGTTAAAGGTTTTTTTTTAAATAGACGAAAAATTAAAATATATTTGTGATAATTTTACAATTTTTTACACCAAAAGTACATATTATGAAAAAATTTGGTTCGTTTAAGATTGCAACCTTATAAAAGCCACCCCCTTCTATTAAATTTTGGAGCATTATTGTTCCTAGTACACACAGTTTATTTTATAAATTTCTTTTTACTGAGATTATTCTACGGATTATGGAAATTACATTCCCTAAATTTGAGTTCCAAAAGGTCGAACTTGCATGTAAATTCCCGAGGGAGTTAGAAATCTTTTTTTTAAACATTTTTTAATTTCCTTTGAAAAGATTCCGTTCAAGGCGGCAACTAGCAAACCGTGCTCCTCATACCTGTTTGTCAGCTCTGGTCTGTCTGTGTTGTAGGGTTTTTGGTGTTTTCTGTGACTTTGATTGAAATCGAGGGTTCTTGGGAGTAAAATTGGTAAAAATGAAACAGAGAAACCTCAATACAAAGACTGAGTCAGCAATTTTGTGAGAGCATTCTCTTTCTCCTGTACAAAGGACACGTCTGAAAGAACTGGAGAGAGAGAGATATGGAGGATGGGGAGATCGATTTCTCGAACCAGGATGTGTTTTCGAGGCCGAGCATGGAGATGGGGCTGGGGGATTGTGATGATGGTTGCTCAATGGGTAGCTTCTTCGAAGACCTGTTCGTGAAAGACATCCATTCTCAATCCTGTACCCATACCCACACCTGCAATCCGCCCGCCGGCCCTGACCTCGCCCACACTCACACCTGCTTCCATGTCCACACTAAGATCCTCTCCTCTGCAGACCCCAACAATGACGACGATGCAGCTGCAACAACAGGTGAAGAAGAATCATCATCCATTAATGAACAGCAGAAGAAGAAAAGGCCGCTGGGCAACAAGGAGGCAGTGAGAAAGTACAGGGAGAAGAAGAAAGCTAGAGCTGCTTCTTTAGAGGATGAGGTTGTTCATCTTCGCGCTATGAACCACCAATTGATGAAGAAATTGCAGGGTCAGGCTGCCTTAGAAGCTGAGGTCGCGAGGCTCAAGTGCTTGCTCGTTGATATTAGGGGCAGAATTGAAGGAGAGATTGGTTCTTTTCCCTACACTAATAAGCCCCCACCATCATCTTCGGTTCTTCAACACCAGCAGCCATTAACTGGAGGTGGGTTTGCCCTGAATTCTTGTAATTTGGAGCAGTGTGATAATGAACAATTGCAATGCTTTCGCCCTTCTGATAAATCTGTCCAGGAGGATGTGCCTCTTCATAATAATGGGGGGTTGAGCCAAGGATTTGGGGTCTGTGATGTACCAGCGGTTCAGTGTGGAAACCCTCTGATAGTTGGTTCATCAAAGGAAGTTGGTGGTTGTGCTTATGGCAATCCATTACCTGCTGTTGTGCCCTCAACTTCAAGGAGAAGAAGTGAGTATTTCTTAATCCAAAGTACGTTGTTGTTGTCAGAGTTTAGCATTCCTCCTCTTGTTTTTGTTTTTCTCCTTTCTCTTGATTAAATGGGTGTGTAATAATTTCATATTTAATTTTGCTGCCAATTGTTGCTTGCTCAGGAACTCGTGGGACAGATGGTTAAAGGAATGGTTGCTGGAAATGTACGTTCTTTGCTTGAAGATTACCTCTAAAATAAATGTTGTATTGGGTTGAATTTTATTGGCTAATCGGTCTGGATTTGGACTTGGCATCCATGTGCTCGCAACTTGCAAGCTATTCATGGATGGTGGTAGCTTTGCTCTCTATTGAGGAAGGTGTTTGCTGACTGACCTCACTGAAGAAATAGGGATCCTCCATTTTTTTGTTTGTTTATCTTTCCCCTTTTTGTGATTGAGCCATGCACCGTTAGCCTTAATTTGTGATTGAGGGCGGGGTGTGCTTACACCATTAGCCTTAATTTGTGATTGAGCCATGCATCGTTAAACTTGATTCGGATGACACTTTGTTGGGAGGGAATGCATTCCTTTGTTGATGATGTGAATATTTACTTATTATTTGACTTGCTATTTCTCTGGTGTCAATGGAAAATAATTTGTTTAAATAGATCTTTGTTATGTTTTGCAAAAGTTGATGGACCCATTTTAGTTTATAGTGATTAATAGGCTGCAGAGTCAAGGAGGTACAAATCCTTATGGAATCTCAAATTGTTTGCTAAGCTTGTGAGGAACACTTCCACTACCGATCCAAATTACTACACTAAAAAACCCCCTCAAAATCAAGATGGACATGCAAAGCTTTCTTCTGAAGATTTTTCCATCATTGGCCTATCGTGATATCATATTTTTAATCACTATGCATTAAAGGTTGATTCTGTATTTTTCTGCTTTATGGCTTTACCAATTAAATTTGTTTTAGACACAACCATGCAGGCACAGAAACATATTGCATTTTGTGATCATGTTCTTACTTAAAATATTCGCGTTAGCTTTTGACTTAAGTTTACTTTTGAAGATTGGCTACATCAGGTTGTTATGTTCAGGTCTTGTTGGTGATTTAAATTTGGTAATTATGATAATTGGTGATCTCTAGTTTGGATTAGTGACTAGCCTATGCTTTCTTGTCAACTCTGGATTGGATTATGAGAAGTCATATATTTGGTCAATTCATGCCACTTCTAGTTTGTGGGATCAATGGAAATGGAGGAATAGATTGATCGTTTGGAATTATTCTTTCGCTCTTGAGACCATTTCTTAACATGTTAAGCCATTGGTGGTCCTTTTTGGGTGTTTGTAAGGTATGAAGCGAGGCCTAACTAGAGATATCAAGGAGATGATTCGATGGCTCCTTTGAAGAGGCTTGTAATTCCAACTTTGATGGCTTAAAAAATGTTGGCTAAATTGCATGGCTGCCTGACCCTTATTTGGACCGCCTTTCAAGAGATTATATCCTTTGAGTTACCATCAACTGATGATTTTTATTGGTCAAGGAAGAGGGTAATGATAGAAATCAATGTTTGGGGAGTCCAGTAGTTGTGTTAATGAGTTAGGGGGAGTGAGAAAGGCTTTTGGAGATTCAATTGGAAGAACATCCTTGATGTTGGCCAAGGCCATGGCTCCCTTTAGCTGAATGCAAACCTTTTTGTCAACTTTATTTGAGCACATGATTCTAGAAGGCATTTTTGTTTTGATCTAGGGTTCTCCGCTGGGGATTTTCTATGTGCTAGAGGTCCTTTGACACTCAGCTCCTTGGAAATCTGTCTATATCTATCTGGCTAACGTATCGGATAAAATCAAGAGCTTTGTTGCAGGGATACGAGTACGCGTGTCGGTGTAGGACACGGGTACGAAGTGTTCGATTCTTCATGGCCCAAAAAGTAGGATTCGGCTATATATATATATTGTGTATGTATGTATAGTTATGATAATAGGTACTTGCATAGACTAGCAAAAAATTCATAATATACCATTCATGATATAATAGAAGATAAGAAGTGTCAATATAAAACAAGATGCACCATGATTATAAAGTAACAAAAAAGAAAAGAAAAAGGCACAAAACATGTGATAGATAGATCATGGATACTGTTGATTCAACACCTGAATTGGAACCCATATGGTTTTCGCCCACCATGCTATTAGGTCTTTGGTATAATGGTCTGTCATAACCTCTCATTTCCCGAAATCGCCCAATCTATCTGGAATCCAAAAGAATCCGTCCCGGTCCACCTGTCCGACATGGGTGTGGGACCCTTGTCGAAGAATCCTTCTAACATAGATCAAGAGTTAAGGATGGGACTGGATCTGGAGGAGTTCATTCCCTTGGTTACCCACACATTATGTCAGTTGTTTCATATTTATAAAAGTAATAAACAAAAATAAAACAAGACCATTGGAAATAATTAATCAGGAAACTACAAGAGAAAAGCATGAGAAATTGGATATAAAACAGATGAGGGAAGTTATTAAAGTTTTAAATATGATAGCTTACATCCTTAATTATTGATCATATTTTTTTTGTTGATCATGACATTAATTTGTCATATTCTTTCTTATAGTATTATACTTCTGTTTTTTGGCTAAATATCATCATCATCATCATCTAAGCCTTATCTCAACTATTTGGGGTTGGTTATATGAATCCTGTTCCTCCATGCTGCTCTATCAAGGGCCATACCCTAAGTTAGACCATTCTATATATGTTTCCACTATTTTCATCCATGTCCATTTGGGCATTCCCCTTATCCTTATAGAGTAATTTTTGCTAAATATGAAACAAAAAATGAGTATAATCAGCGTTTTAAAAAACGTCGAGTCGAACCGGACTCGCCCGGTTCGACTCGAAAATAGTGAAAAAGGAACCGGATCGCCAAAAAATCGGAAATCGTCCGGTTCTAGAGAGAACCGGACGATTCTGTACAGTGAATCGCCGATTCACTGTACAGAATCGGCGAGTCCGAACAGTGAATCGGCGATTCCGTACGGAATTTTTTTTTTGGTAATCCATGATAGATTTTTTTGTAATACTTGATCGATTTTTTTGTAATCCATGATCGAATTGTTTTTGTTTTTTTGTAATCCATGATCGAATTTTTTGGTTTTTTGTAACCCATAATAGAATTTTTTGTAATCCATGATCGAAATGTTTGTTTTCTTTTCTTGTAATCCATGATCGATTTTTTTGTTTTTTTTTTTTTTTTTTGTAACCCATGATAGAATTTTTTGTAATCCATGATCGAATGTTTTGTAATACATGATCGAAATGTTTGTTTTTTTTTTGTAATCCATGATCGAAATGTTTGTTTGTTTTTTTTTAATCCATGATTGAATTTTTTGTTTTTTGCTTTTTTTGTAACCCATGATAGAGTTTTTTGTAATCCATGATTGAATTTTTTGTAATCCATGATCGAACTATTTTTTTCTTTTTTTGTAATCCACGATTGAATTTTTTGTTTTTTTTGTTTTTTTTTTTTGTAATCCATGATCGAATTTTATGTAATCCATGATCGAACTTTATGTAATCCATGATTGAATTTTTTAAAAATTTGTGATTTTTTTTGTTTAATCCATGATCGAATTTTTTTTTGTAATCCATGATAGAATTTTTTGAAAATTTGTGGTTTTTTTTTAATCCATGATCGATTTTTTTGAAAATTTGTTTTTTTTTTTTTTTAATCTATATTATTCAAAGAGAAAACGAGAGAGATGATGATTCTGAGGCCACCCTATCCCAGCCATATTATTCACATATCGAGTCCCAACAGCAACAGTGTAGGGATGAGCACAAAATACTGTAAATTAAACGCTGAATGGCGGTTCATGCAGGGAAAGAACATATCAATATTCGCATATTCATTCAAAAACATGAAAATTCTTAATGGAGTACCCTCATTTTTTATTGAATTCCTAAAAACCAATATTTATAATGAATTTTAATAATTTTTTCGAATTTTTTTTAAACTTTATTATGACCGATTCACCCGATTCCCGATCCGGATTGCCGATTCGCCGATCCGGATCGGTTTTTTGGAAGCCCAATCCGGGTCACCGATCCGTTTTTTAAACCATTGAGTATAATGTAATGATTTATATCGAACTTTTATTTTATGATATTTCATCCTTTTTTTTCATTAGCAAACAGTTGATTTTCTAATTTATTGATGTTTTAACTATCAATGTTTGTTGTATCCTTTTTGTCCTCTTTTATAGGTTTTTCATTTCCAAAAATTGCCATTGTCGATTTTCACGTGGCATCTTGCCAGTGTGTCATTTTTGTATGTGATAGCATAATAGATCATTATTATTATGTTTTTCTGCTTCCTTGTATAATAGTTTCCCTGACCCTCTTTTTATGTCAGAAAATATATGTGATGTTCTACTTTCCCTTGGTACCCAGGGCATAGCATATGAGAATAGAAAACCTGTGGTCATAAGTGTCATTATCTTCCAATCAATGAATGGATGATGATGGAGAGACCTAGAGAGGATCTAACTGAAAATGACATGATCCAGGTGCTGGTCCCACTAACTTCATCACTCTCCATCTGTTGACTTGATGCGAGAGACTTATATATATTGATATATGGATTTGGTACATAGTTACTAGGGCCTCCCAACCTAGGGCTGATCCCACTAGCTTCACTCTCCATCCACTAACTTCGTCACTCTCCATTCATTGACTAGTTGTGAGACACTTCTGACCATAGGTTCCATCAATGTGGGGTCAAGACTCCTTAGTTGTACTTGTACAATCAATTGTCCCTTTTACCTTATTTAAATAGGTCATGAATTCAAACCTGAGCATCAACTTAATACTAATTAGTTACCACATTGTGTATTAGTTAGCAGTTTTATGTATTATATAGTATATTGGTTGCTTGTTTTGTTCATGCACATAATTTCTGATAGTGGTAGACGATGATGTCCCTTTTGGGCTTTTTAACAAGAGGTGGGTTACCTTGAACTTCAACTTAATACTTATCTTAATACTTTTTATTGAACAAAGAAGAATGACCGTGATTCTTGTCACATAAAGTTGTAAGCTGCACTCAAAGAATGCATAATTAAATATAATGGTTTGCAGAGACGAGAAATCATTCAAATTGCATTTTGATTCTTCAGTCTCTAGGTCTGATTTGACTGGAATCAAAGGAAACACAGAGTTCTGGTAAGATTTGTATCATTTTATAGGGATGATTTTTTTGCTTGATTCTATGGTTTTTTTTGTGTAAACAAAGGGAATACATGAATTTAGTATATTGACATTGGTTTCCTTTTCTATGGCTTCTATTCCTGTAATTTCTTTGGATTTTTTGCTGATTTCTTTGAACGAGGTCTTGATTTCATGAGCTCAGCCGTAGATCTAATGGATCTCTTGCACTGTTGAAATGATAGAGATGAAAAGCTTGTGAAAATGGCATGTCCTTTGCTCCAAATGAGGGTAATTCCACCTTTTCTTCTTTTGATCTCTCATATAGTTTTAAGGGAAATAGTTGCAGAATTTTGATGGGAATGTTTGTCTCATAATGTACCAATTGAACTGGATCTGGCTCTGTATAGACTGCATCATCCAATTAAAGAGAAAGCTTTAGTTTTCTTTGAAGGTTTTAGTGAAGAAAAATCTTTAATGCAATAGAGATGACATTTCAACAAAGGGTTTTAGGAAAGCAAACTTCGAGCTCTAAATTTGTCAAATCTATACAGTTCTTAGAAAAGAAGCTTGATTTGATGATGAAAAATACTGCATGATCAAACCAGAGACAGAACTTTAGGGTATGCAAGAAGCAAACTCTCTAACACACTGGAAATCTCTACCACAGTGGAACTTTATGTTAATTTTTGTGATGTAAAAACTTAATCTTGTCCTCAAAACAAAAGAAAATGAAAACTCTTAACCCAGTGGAAACTACAGTCTAGGAAACATATTTTAGGAAGAACTATATGTAAGTACTAGTCGTTTAACTCAATAAATTTTATAAAAAGATGCTGAATGAGAGTCAGACACACAACCTGAGGTATCATGATGGGTTTAAGCCAGTAAAAAAGCTTTAAGAGAGTGCAGATCTATTTAAAATACTTTAGGAAGGAAGTGAGGCTTTATGAGAAAAAATAATGAAGTATAAAGTGCAATATGTACTTTTGAGCCAGAAAAGCAGCTTTATCTAAGTAAGGTTAGGGTTTTACAAAGGCTTTAATGAAGTAAGAGACTGGAAGTTTAGGGATCTTCAATGATACTCACAAGAATGGAATCACTAGTTCAGTATGGTTCAGGGTTTTATATAGGATTCAGCAAGAAAACAAAAAAAGAGGACTAAGTTTAGGGTTACCTCACTAGCTTTAGCAGTAAAAGAAGCATAAGCAGTAGTTTGATGCTATTTTTAGGTCTCAGGCTAGGTTCACCTACCAGAGTTTTCTCAAGGGATGTATCATGGGAGGAAAGGTTGTAGACTGAGAGACCATATTTGTAGGTTACAAGCTCTTTGAGGTTGTATCAAAATGAAGGAGAACTTTTAGAGGTAAGCTTCACGCTCTTTAATCTCTGAAATCTTTTTTTTTTTTTTTTTTCTGAAATAGTTATAACATGTGCAGAGTTTTTACTTTCCTTGTGGTTTTAGTTGGTGTTGTTTATTTTCTTTTTAAAAGTTAAAGCATAGAATGCCACAACTACCTGAGCTACTTGGATGGACATTGGGGATAACTTTGGTTTTTGACAATGGACTTTGAAGAGGATTTTGGAACTGTTTCAATGAAATGCAGTTCAGTTGTGGATAAATTTGGTTTTTGCATTGGGTTTATGTTGAATGGGTTGCATTAATTGTTACAGGCTATATTGAATGGGTTGCTTTAATTGTTATAGGATGTGTTGAATAGGTTGCTTTAATTCTTACAGGCTATGTTCTATTGCGTCCCTTTAATTCTTACAGTGTGTGCTGTGTGGATCATTGGGCACGTTTTGCTTGAAATTGTGAGCTGGTTACAGTGTGTGGTTCTATGTGTATCGATACCTCTTAAGATATCATGTTTTGTTTTCCATGAAAGAGATCTTGGGTCACCTTTAATTTTATTGCTTATTTGGAAAGAAGATTTGAAGCTTCTTACAAGATGTTCTTTCCGGTGTTTCAAAATGTGGGATGCGGCTGAAAGTAGTGGGGGCCCGATGAGGATGCATCGCAGCGATATGGTCAATAAATATAAAAAAATTCTAAAAAAATAGGTTAATGCATAGAAAAAATTATGGAGGTGATACATATGATTGTAGCTATTTAGTTTATTCATTAACTCCAAAAGTATTAGCTGTCGGCGTTTCTGTATCTACTATTCCTTGATAGAAACTAGAAACTTGAAACTAGCTTCATAAAACATTCAACAATCAACAACCATAAGCACAAATTTGCAACCGCAAACTTTAAAGTTACAAAATACTACAAACTAAAAATCCATGAAATTCTCAATTTGTTCACAGTCCTTGAAACCCTCGATTTGTTGTCACAAGTTCGCCTAAACTTCCTCAAATCAACAACCAAAAAATACAAATAAACAACCAAGCATCAACAAATGCACAAATTGAAGAACTTACAACAAATAAAATTTCTGCTCAAAATTGTTTTTGATTCAATTGATCCAATAAAAGCCACGGATGTGGCTGATAAATGTTGTTTGGGGGGTTTAATACCTCCCCAAATCCTTTCCCCCTATTTTCAAAGGTCAAAATGACCTTATTACCCCTGCCTGAGGGGTACAGTTCAGAAAAAAAATGGCGGAAGATCATGTGGCCTGATGCGATGAGATGCAGAATGCGGCTCTGATTCGGCGCATATGTGGGCGCATCTCTTCAAACCGCATATGCAGGGATTTTTGATGCACTGCCCAGCGCATAGCGCTTGGTGTGGCCGCATATGCAGCGATGCGGCCGCATTTTAAAACAATGGTTCTTTCTTCCAGTCTTGGTGATGCCAGTGAAAGTGGCAATACTCATGGATTAGTGGTCTTTTGGTCTCTCTCATCCTCTGTTATTCTTCCTTTTTTGCTTTCACAACGGAAATTCTGTATTGCTTTCACACCGTACTTTAAAGGAATCGTTGCTTTTGCACTTGCAGAGCGTAGGTGTTGTGGGCTTGTAAGTCCTGAATTCTATAGTATGATGCATTGTTTATTTGTGCATTTGGACTTCTAGTCTTTTTTTTTATTTTTTATTTTTGTTCTGGGCTTTGCCAATTTGTTATTTGTTGTGAATTGTTGCATGTTGCGTGGATTTGTGCAGATTTCATAGTGGTTTAACAATGAAATTTTACTTTAGTATTACTATTATCTGCCATTAGTTGCATGGTTTGTCTTTCAGTTTGTGTTTGAGCAGTTTAGAGGATCGCTTTGGATACTTGGATGGCTATCAATTGTTTCATTGTTGCCATTATCTATGAATGTGCTGAGTTTTGGAAGATAAATTGAGGTTGTAGCAGAGTCTCTTTTGAAAATCAAGTCCATATCGAGTCTTGAGTAACACTGTTATGCTATCTTTACTGCCTTCTTGACTGAACTTGTGCTAGTTCCAATCCTATGCATAGGAGTGTTAGCCTAATTGTTTGTTCATGTCAGTGATTCTTGCTTGATGCACACTTTCTTGATTCAGGATTGTTTTGCCTTTTCATATAATGGTCTCTCTCTCTTTCTTTCTCTCTCTACAAATGGATTTGTGTAGGTTTCATAGTGCCTTTGGCAATGACAGTTTACTTTAGTATTATCTGTCCCAAACCATTAGTTGCATGGTTTGCCTCTCAGTTTGTGTTTGAGCAGTTTAGAGGATCTCTGGATACTTGGATGCCTGTCAAGTGTTTTATTGCTGTCATTATCTATGAATCTGCTGAGTGTTGGAAGATAAATTGAGGTTGCAGCACAGTTTGTTTTGAAAATCACCTTCATATCGAGTCTTGAGTAACACCGTTATGCCATCATTACTTGCTCCTCGACTGAACTTGTGCTAGTTACAATCCTATGCATAGGAGTGTTGGCCTAATTGTTTGTTCATATCAGTGATTCTTGCTTGATGCACACATTCTTGATTCAGGATTGTTATGCCTTTTCGTATAATTGTCTCTCTCTCTCTCTCTCTCTCTCTCTCTCTGTCTCTCTACAAATGAATTTGTGCAGATTTCTTAGTGGTTTTAGCAATGACATTTTACTTTAGCATTAATTCATAGTGGTTTTAGCAATAACATTTTACTTTAGCATTATCTCTACAAATAAATTGCTCAGTTTGTGTTTGAGCAATTTAGAGGATCACTTTGGATACTTGGATACGTGTCAAGTGTTTTGTTGCTGTCATTATCTATGAATCTGCTGAGTTTTGGAAGATAAATTGAGATTGTAGCAGAGTCGCTTTTGAAAATCAACTCCATGTCGAGTATTGAGTAACACTGTTATGCCATCTTTACTGTCTTCTTGACTGGACTTGTGCTAGTTACAATCCTATGCATAGGAGTGTTGGTCTAATTGTTGTTCATGTCTGTTTCTTGCTTGATGCACACTTTCTTGATTCAGGATTGTTATACCTTTTCGTATAATGGTCTCTCTCTCTCTCTACAAATGGATTTGTACAGATTATATAGTGGTTTAGCAGTGACATTTTACTTTAGTATTATCTGTTCCAAACCATTAATTTGTGTGGAATAAATGCCAATAACACTGCACTTCTGCAGGTTCAAAGAAACAAAATCTATTGATTGAGCCTGTAGAAAATAACAATCAATTCACTGGAGAGAGGGTGGTGTCTTTCCAACCTCTGCCCTGCTTACTAAACTATTTACCAGTGAAAAAAATTAAGATGGAAAAAATCCTTCAATTATATCCAGCAATCCACTTGCCCGTTCCTCCTTACCTCTTTATGCCAAAACCATCGCCATCTTGTTTTCACCCCGTGGAAGAACTCAAAGCCCAACCCAAGCTAGAGCTACTCAATCTCCCAACCAAACATTAGAGGTATCATCCCCTAGTGCTTAACCTTGAGCTTAGCCATCTGAATCAAAAGGTTATTTCGGCTCATGGCCCCCGGCACATCAATTTGGAAAGAGACTACAATAGATCAATTTGGAAAGAGACTACAAAAGACTCCCCGTTGGGCAAGTTTCAACCCCCAAGTTTAAAGTTAAAATTTAAAACTTTGTAGGTGTAGACACCCTATTTTAAATTTGGCAAATTCGGTGGTTTTCTGAACATTTAGGATCATATTAACCTAGTAAACCCAAATCCATAGTTCACACAGCCTACCTTGTGATCCGGAACCAGTCTGCCTACCCGAAACCCTGCAAAAACCCTGTTTTAACCCAGATTCCTGTAAATACCCTTTTTTACGAAAAGAGCTGACGAGCACACCTGAAAAAAATATTTTAATTTGGACCACTTTTGAGTTGGGCCACACTAGCAGTGTTGCCCAGCATAAACTGGGCGACACTGCCCATGTTGCTCAGATCTGAGACCCTCAAAACGTGTATTTTTGGATGGGGATGTGTTTGTTACGTGGGTATATCCTTCCCAGTGGATTTTGACCTCTATAAAGCCTCTCCGTAGCCATTTGACGGAGGAGAGGGATTGAAACCTTAGAGCTTCAGAAGATTGAATCCCTAGCGACTACTTCAGAAAACCCTAGCCTCCTGATACCCTAACCCTTAAGCTTGAGGAAACCTAGACCTAGGGCACAATAACCCTATATCAAAACAAGACCAAGGGCATAACAACCTTAGATCTAACCCCTTACACCAGAGACTGGCTTGTCGACATCTGAATCGCAGAGGTAAAAAGAGGATCGGTTTTGATATGGGTGAGCCCTCGAAGGCTCGGGAGTCCCGGGCCATCCGGCTCTGTTCGATATTATTCCTTTCATTTTACTTCTTTTACTTTATTATTTTCATTTCATTTTGATCTTTTCATTTTGCTTAAAAATCGTATTTTATAATGTCTTGGATCATGCTGGCTCTGCCACAGATCTGAGAGTAGATTTGCTCGTTTCCCGGCAGATCTGGCCTCAGTTTTGAATTCGATTTGTCCCACTTTCTCTACCATTGCATTTTTATCAGTTTAAGGTGCTAAGATCAGTCAGATCTTCATCGGAGGATCTATCAGATTTTCATCGTAAACAGTTTGGCACTTATCGTGGGGCCTTCCAAGCTTGATTCAAGCGCCAAAATACAATTTTTATTAACTATTTTTCAACATTTTCAGTCACAAAAGGTCCCAAAAGCCGGCAATAACCATGATCCAAGGTTTTGGTTCTACGAAACCTTAATTTTTCTAGGCGACACCAGCAATGTCATCTGGGCGACACCACAAGTGCCGCCTAGATCCAGGGCGACACTCCCCATGTCACCTAAATTCAAAAGTTTCAGAATCTTTTGAAACTTTGCAGATCTGTTCTAGGGTCTCTTTTTTGACTTTTCACAAAATTTCAGAGCAAAATAAAATTTTTAAAAATACCAAAAAAATATTTTACTGTTCAGTCTGCACTATTCTACTTTACTTTTATTTCATCATAAATATATTTTTTTCTTGCTTCTTCCATGTTTAAAGTAGCCTTATTTCATCAACATTAACAAGAAAAAATAACAAACAAATAAACAAAATAATTTTGTTGGGCAACACTAGCAATGTCGCCCACCCTACAAGGGCGACATCAGTCACCACCTGTGTCGCCCAACTGCAAGTGTCCCATAACAATTCTGGGACCCCACAGGTCTATTCCAGAGCCTTTTGGCTCCATGTTGACCAAGTTTTGGCTTAAAATAAATTTTTTAAAAATATAAAAAAATATTTTGCTTCTGATAGGTCTGTCTTATTTTTTACTTTTTTATTTTATTTTAGTTTGTGAATTGTGACTGAAATCATGTTTTCCCTGCTTTCACCATGCATAGTTTAACCGTGTTTCATTAAAGATAAAAAGATAAAAAAATTTAAAAATAAAAAAAATATACATTGAGGGTTGCTTAAACGCTCCCTGAACCGTGTCCCATTTGAGTCACCCTCGACTCAGGCTGCGCTCGACTAGGGCCGCGCTCGACTTAGCGCGAACTGTGCTTGGTTTCATTGTTTTGACTGTACCTTCTCAGGGGTTGCTTATCCAACGCTCAGGTCTTCAATTAGAGGTAGAGTCCCAAGGGTCCACTCCTAATCCTGAGATTTGTATGGCCCAAAAAGCTAATTCGGCCCGAAAGACTCTGAATAGTCAGGGGTCCAACCAGGTGTCGTCTTACAAGGGATTTTAGGT
Source organism: Amborella trichopoda (assembly GCF_054954075.1). Taxonomy (NCBI): domain Eukaryota; kingdom Viridiplantae; phylum Streptophyta; class Magnoliopsida; order Amborellales; family Amborellaceae; genus Amborella; species Amborella trichopoda. Next base: position 34,314,162 of record NC_142344.1, read on the forward strand.
AACCAAAGTAGAAGCCGAGTGAGGGAAGAAATTCATGCAGCATATAACGCAAATTCCCATAACGCGAATCAAGATAACCCCAAGGTACAACGATCTCAAAACCAAGATCTGCCTAGGTGTAGGGGATCTAACCCAACCTCAAGCCACCATAATACAACTCATGATGTCCTGAACACTGTATGAAGCAGACGTGCCGACCCAAACTGATCCTTAGGCGAGATAGGTGTCCAAGCTGCCCTTAAAAGTCTAGTTGACCTAGGTTACACTGTTCATGCCCCAGCTTACAGGTTGAACCCAAACCAAGTTAGTGGTGTAGGTCAACCCTTAGCACAACCGAGTCAGTCGATTCTTCAATTGGTCCCTCTAGTTCATCTGGTCCAACAAACCGTGCAATTTTCGCAACCGGTGGTGACACCTGTGGGTCAGTACGCCCCTCAGGCACAAATGTATCAAACCGTCTCAGTGACCGTGGTCCATCAACCTCAGACCCAGGCAAGCCAACATGTACCCCAAATCTCTACTTACCAATCTACGCTTGGGAACCCATCGACCAGTGGGCCTACTGTCATACCAAATGCTCAACAAGAAGGCACTTTAAAAGCAATGCAGGATATGCTCGTAAGAATGGGCATGCATGAAATTCTACCCCCAAAGGCCTATGTTCAAGAGACCATTAGAGGCATGGAGGGCCTTCCCTTAGAATTCGTTGTTCCAGAATTTAGAAATAAGTTTAATGGGAAGAGCGATCAAGATGCTCACGTCAATGCGTATCTCCTCTCTATGAGAGCTTTGCGAGACATGCCTAACCAACTAAAGGCCATATTTTCGCAAACATTGATCGGCGATGCCTTAAATTGACATCGAAGAATAATGTCCGCTCAACCACACATCACTCCAGATGAAATGTTCAACCTATTCGTCTCTCACTACCGTGGGTCGACACCAAGACCTCTCTCCCTGAGCGAGCTCAGTGCAACGAAACAAACCTAGGAGAATCCTTCGAGGATCTCATTCGTTGATTCCGTGAGGCGGCGATGCGGATCATAGAATGTCCACTCACGGATCCAACCAAAATCTCCATAGTCTTAGAGAATTCCACTCCTGAATACATGACTTTCTTTAGCCAAGGTCTTATCCCCCACTCTTTCAACTCCATGATCGCGCGGGTAGCGCTACATGAAAGGGCAAGAGGGACACCCCTCAACACCAGGCCCGACAATAAACCAATAACGACTCCCCAAATAAGAGCAAAAACAATAACAAAGGGTGGGCTTCTAGTCAGGTTAATGAGACTGTTGTTAACGGACCGGCTCAAGGTTCATCTGCTCAACGTAATAAATAGAACCAAAACCAAAGGGGTCAGCCTAGAGCTAATGCTTAATATAGTAACCAAAGGCGAGAGGATATTTCACCCCTCTCAACAACCCACTAGAAATAGTGCTAGAATTACTCCTGGCTAGAAATATGGTTTATCTTTCGCCACCATTTGAACCACCATTTAAAGTTACAGATAAGAGCAAGTGGTGCAAATGACATCAAAACCATGCTCATGATACTCAAAACTGCATATATTTGAAACGTGTGATTCAAGGGTTAATCAATAGAGGGGACATCACTGTCGCACCTAAAAATCAAGCTATCCGGGCTTTGTATCTGGAGGCATTCAAAGCCTCGACCCTCTCGATACCCATCTTTCAAAACGGCCTAAGGTGAACCTTGAATCCCCAACGGGGAATAATTCTTCTTCTGCATCTCAGTACACATAAGAACTGGGAATTGAAGCCCTTTTTGCTGACCATAATTTTAAGGTATGCACAATCGGCTCTAACACAGCCAAACGTGCTCATTCGCCTATCTAAACCCAGGAACGAAATTGATCGATCATTCCTCTATCTCAAGAATCGCTGGAAGCATATCAGCGGCACCTTCAAGCCCCGGTGCCAAAAAATGGATAGGCGCAGGGTGGCCATCTAGCATCCAGTCCCCAACATTTCTCTCGCGAGTCTCATAAGGGACACCTCTTGCAATATTTAAAAAACCGTTGAAAATTTAAAACATGATAAGATTGATAAAAATGGAAAAGAATTTAAAAAAACGACAAACAATCAAGATAGCCTGATAATGGTGTATAATACCGAAGATAACGAATTGGACGACCAAGATGAAAATCAAGAGAACCAAGAGTCTGAAGAAATCTCTCAACTTGAGGAACTCACTTCCTATGTTGGGCAATTCAAGAAGAGGTTCGATGGTGACCTAATGGCTATCATCGAAGAGACAATTGACATAAATCTAGGAACTGAGAAGAAGCCAAGGTTAACCAGGATTGGAACCTTCTTATCTCTTGAGGAGCGGGAAAATATGATTTCCTTTCTTAAGGACTATCATGATGTCTTCGCCTAGTCATACGATGATATGCCAGGAATAGATCCCACATTGGTGCAACATCACCTAATATTCAACGAAGGGGCGAAGCCTGTAAGACAGAAACTCCGACGTCAAAAGACTCACATTGAGCTCAAAATTAAGGAAGAAATTGACAAACTGCTCAAGGCAAAGTCCATTACCCCAGTCGATTACTCAGAATGGTTGGCCAACATAGTGGTCGTACTCAAGAAAGACGGGAGGATCCGAGTGTGTGTCGACTACCGAAACCTCAACAAGGCATACCTAAAGGACAATTTTCCATTACCAAATATAGATGGCTTGGTCGACAACATTATGGGGCATGAGATGTTGTCAGTCATGGATGACTTCTCAAGCTATAACCAAATCCTCATGGCAGAAGAAGACTAAGCCAAGACATCTTTCATAACGCAATGGAGAACTTATTGTTACTGTGACATGACCTTTGGCCTAAAAAATGCAGGGGCAACTTATCAGCGGGCAATGACTAGCATCTTCCACGATTAATGCATACCATCATGGAAGACTATGTCGATGACATTCTAGTCAATTTGAAGACTAGGTCTAATCATCTCACCAACCTGAAAACTATTTTCGAAAGACTCCGGAAACACCAACTCAAAACAATCCATAGAAATGTGCTTTTGGAGTGGAATCCGACAAATTACTAAGTTTTATAGTAAGCCAAAGAGGCATTGAGGTGGACTTGTCCAAAATACGAGCCATCACTGAAATGGCTCCTTCCCTGAACATCAGAGAAATCCGTGGGCTTCAAGGTTACATACAAGCCATAAGGCGTTTTATTTCATAACTGGCAGACAAGTGCGTGTTGTTCAATAGGCTCCTTAAAAAGGATACCCCATTCATATGGGATAATGAATGCCAAGAAGCGTTCGATCAAATCAAGGAGTACCTTACCAAACCTCATATCCTTAGTCTTCCCAGTTCAGATAAACCCCTTTTCTTATACATATTTGTGAAAGATAAGACCATGGGGGCAATGTTAGAACAATACGACGACCATGGAAAAGAACAAACGATATACTGCATCAACAAAACCATGGTGGACTACGAGATAAGATACACGGATGTGGAGAAGCACTGCTTGACACTTGTGTGGGCCGTGCAGAAGTTAAGACATTATGTTTTATCTCATTCAGTTAAGCTCATATAAAAAATAAACCCACTCAAGTACCTATTGGAGAGATCAGTCCTTAACAGACGTTTGGCAAAATGGAGAATGTTATTGAGAGAGTTTGAGATTGAATACGTCACTCAAATCAGTCATAGGACAAGCCATAACTGACCACTTGACTGAACATGCACTGCCCGATAACACTCCCGTCAATACAATTCTCCTTGATGAAAATCTCTTCACAATTGAGGACTCAATCTGGGAGCTATACTTAAACAATGTAAAGAACAAATACGGGATTGGTATAGGAGTCATACTATGCTCACCCGAGAAGATTTTAATGCCAATAGCCATCAGATTGAATTTCCCATGTACTAATAACATTTTTGAATAGGAAGCCTTGATAGCCAGGCTCGAGAACGCCATGGGAATGAAAATCCAGCAAATACGAGTGATTGGTGACTCTTTACTCATCATAAACCAAGTTCAAGGGATTTAGAAGGTGAAAGAAGAAAAGCTTAACCCTATCAAGAAAAGGTGGAAAAGAAGATCCCATATTTCAAGAAAATCACCTTTCAGCACGTAACTAGGGAAAATAATCAATTCGTCGACACCCTTGCGACCCTTGCTTCAATGGTTGATATTTCTCCCGAAATCACCACGCTGCCATTCTACATCAAGAACAAACATGACCCTTCCCCATCAAGGATCGAAGAAGAAATAAAGCAAGGAAATGAGAACGATGGGGAAGTGTCTCTCGTGGCTTCAGATACGCTAGTTAAGGCAAAACCATGGTTCTACAATGTTTTGTCCCTGTTGAAAGATGGGTTATATCCCAAAGGAGCCACTAAAAAGGATAAAGAAACCCTTTGAAGGTTTTCTATGGGATTCTTAGTAAGAGGTGATCTTTTGTTCAAGAAATCATTCAATGACATCATTTTACGGTGTCTCGATCAACCAGAAATCGATCAAGTTCTGACAGAGCTGCACAATGAAGGAGTCATTCTGACGCAGCCACCTTAGCTCAAAAAATTAGGTGCCAAGGCTATTATTAGACCACCATGGTTGAAGATTGTTGGAAGTTCGTTAAGAGGTGTTCCAAATGTCAACTTTATGGACACCTCATCCCTGCACCGTCCGTACCCACTCCACTCAACACCGCCTGTATCGCCCTTTACCATGTGGGGTCTTGATATCATTGGAATGATCTCACCAAAAGCCTTAAATGACCACCGTTTTATATTAATGGGTACAGAGTACTTCACAAAATGGGTAGAGGCCGCATCATTTGTCAAAATTGAGGGACGACATGTCGTTCATTTCATAAAGAACAACATTGTTCTCAGATTCTGTGTTGCTGAGTCAATCATTACTGATAATGGATTCAATTTCAAGAATGAAAGGGTCACCAAGGTGTGCAAAAAGTTTAGGATAATGCAAAAATTCTACACACCTTATTACCCTCAAGGAAATGGACAAGCGGTGGCTACAAACAGAAGACTTCTCAGAATTATAGACAGAATAATAGAAGGTGGCAAAGATTGACACGAAAAGCTAAACGATGCACTATGGGCCTACCAGACAATCGAGAAGACTCCTACTTGCATGACCCCATACTCATTGGTATATGGTATGGAAGTAGTGCTACTCATTGAAGTTGAGATACTGTCTCTCAGAGTACTTATTCAAAAAAATTCATATGAAGAACAAAAGATCGAAGCACGAATCACTGCTCTTGTTAATTTGGATGAAAGACGATTACGAGCGACACAAAATATCTTTGCTTATTAGTGTAGAATTGAGAGGGCATACCAAAGAAAAGTTGTTCCTCGACAATTCAAAGGAGACATGGTACTCAAGAAAATCTTCCACACTCTTGCAAATTCACAATCTTTAAGCAAGTTTAAACCTAATTGGGAGGGGCCATTCGTGGTTACTCGAGTGCACGCAGGCAATTCTTACAAGATAAAAAATCAAGAGGAGTACAAGCTCAACGATCCCATTAATGCGATGTATTTCAGAAAATACTACCTGTAACGGGCTCAAAAGAGTGGTGAAAACTTGAAAAGGCGTCACAAAGAAAAAAAAAAACAAAAAAAAAGGAAAAAAAAATGTAGATGTGGTAAAAACCTGAAAAGGCATGACGGGTAAAAAACAATATATAAAAAATCTCCAAGAATGAGCTTTTGATTTAAAACACTCAAGTACGAACAAGTAGTTACAAGTTCCAACAATACTGCACAAGCAGACCCTGAGGATGAAGACTCATCCTAAACCCTGCAAGTTCCCAACAGAACCATCTCAGAAAGATACGGGAGAGTGACATGAATGGAAAACGAAGGTGACTTCGATGAACCTTGGAAGAACATAGAGACCTCTCCAAGATGGAAGCTCGGCAAGAATCCATAGAACTCTTCATAGACACACAAGATGAAAGCTCCAAAGGTAAAAGGACAACTTTGAGACTTTTGAGTTCTCACAATCCCACAAAGAAATCCTTTCATCATCTTTGGGTAAAATAAAAGAAAATGACCACCAAAGGGGCCACAGGTGGCAAAACTGTAAGGCCTGTCCCTTTTGAAAATGTCTTTTCAATTTGACTTTTAAATCCTCCATTTTAAAAAACAAAAATTTTAGAAAGAAAGGCTTGAAACTAGCCAACTTCCTACGCCTGTTATGAAGGCTTAAAACTAGCCAAGCACTCAATGGTTGTATGAGTATAACTACCAACTACCACATATCGGAGATAGGTAAACCTCGTTGATGACGAAATTGGCTAGTCTGGGAGCGCTTTTCTCTTGACTAGATCCCCTGAGGCAAATGAGGCAAGCCCATCCCTATGTGTGTGTATGATGCCCGCCAAGGAATATCTAGTGGACAATGCAGACAGATGTCAACCAAAGGCCCTTTAGCAGACCATCCAAAACAAATAACAAAACAAAATCCTTGAAATATGGACTAACACTAGAGGATACAAAAACCCAGACGGAATGGGAAAAATGGCCTTCAATATGGCGCTTCACCACCAGACGGGCCTGATTCTGACCAACGAGGTTCGTACAAAATCCTCAGCTGTCAAAATCACAAATGGTCCATGCGAGGGTGAGGACTTTGATAGGATCCCTTAAAAAAGTCTCTTTCCCCCCCTAAAGTCTCCACGTATGGACCTGTACATTGCATCCAAACGTCTGAGCATCCTAGTTACAACATTGTGTGGATCTCCTTGACGTTCACGTTGTCCTCTAGCTAGGAAGAAAAAAGTAATAAAGCCGAAGTGAATTTTTCGAATGTTGTCCTTCTTGCTTCTCTTGAAGCACAACATTCGACGGGGCAAGCTGTTTGAACACATTTTTCAGCACCTTGAGTCCCCAATGTGGAATAAAAAGAGAAGCCGATCAATAAAGCCTCGACATACAATGGAATTCCTGACAACCTCATAATTTTCCCAGAACCGGTCAGAATCTTTCTAAGCACTCCAAAAGGCCTCCTGCCAAGTTTCGTCGTAATCCGACATGTTTAAGGCAGTGCAGACAAAGAAACAATCTCGAAAAAATCAGCCTCTAGCACCTTGAAACCGTCTCCAAAACTAGAATTCTATTTTTGGTGCATCAAACAACTATGGGACCATCGCCATTGGATCCAACATGGTCGAAAACCCCTATAGGTCAAGTTTTAGCTTAATCGGGCGCTTCAGGACAAAGTTATGGTTAAAAGACCAAAAAGGGGTAGGCCGCACACTATTCTCATGCGCCCTCCCTACACCAATCTCCATTAAAGGAGACTGGTGTGCACAATCCTGAGCAGCAACTTCGAAGACCTGTATCTCAATCGTCTTGAGACAGATCGTGCTCAAATTTGGTGAGCGTGTTTGTTTCATCAAGACGAGTGTTTTGATATGTGACATGACCCGCGATGATACCCGGGCAGGGAGAATAACTAGAGAGAAGTTGACGATTCGTGAAGATAATTGTAAAAAATTCAGCAGCAACACTCCTCGCTTGAGCGACCATTTCACGATGCTCGTGTATCCGATCAACGCGAAACTAATTACATTATGTGTGTAAGATCCGAGGCTAAAAAATTCGCGTACGATGAACAGTTGGATTAGGCACACGAAGGCGTCAACATTACTGCAGATTCCGGCTAAAACCCAATACAACGAAATCTTCGTTCGAACACGAAGTCGAGCTGCGTTCGTTGCAACATGATCGTGATGGCATTCTCAGTGCAATTCAGCGAAGAAACCAAGAAGAAACATTAATAAACAAGTACACTATCGATAAAATTTTTTCAAGATCTATGCAAATTTCGAGTCACATGATTGTGGCCTAAAAACGTGATCCATGGATCGAAGTTGGTATCAAATCGATCGTCATGCCGAGCCTGACAAGAAAGCAATCATCTTTCGGCCAAACGAATGCCAGAGCAACCCCAAATCATCCATAGAAGATCACCCAAGTTCTAGGGCAGCAACAAGGACTGTTTTGAAATTTCTCACATTGTTGGGCAGGGGCAAAACAATCCTTTTGCACCCATTTTTGGAATTTCTTTTAATTCAATTAAATTGTAATTATCATCAATTTAGGTAATTTTTAGGTGTACACTTATGTTTAGGCCCAATTCTATAAGTACATGCTAAACGTAATTGTAAAGGCTTCCCTCATTCATCAATTGCATGAATAAGATTTAAGAATTTTACACTGAGATTGTGGGTGCGTATTGGAGAGAGAGAGAGGAGAGAGAAGAAAAGGTCTGATACCCTTTTATAAAGTAACTTTCTCTCTCCTCTCATCTCTCCCTCTCTCCTCCTCTCATCTCTCTCTTTCTATCTCCTTCTCTCATCTCTCTCATTCTCTCCTCTCATCTCTCTCTTTCTTTCTCTCTCTCCTCATCTCTTTCTTTTTATCTCCTCTCATTTATCTCTTTCTCTCTCTTCCTCTCGTCTATCTCTTCCTCTCTCCTCTCATCTATCTCTCTCTTTCCTCTTTTTTCCTTAATCTTCTTTATTCACTTTCCTTCTCTGTTATATCTTTGCTTTTCTTTTCTTCACTTTTCCTTCTCTCTCCTTGTTTCATCTCCCTCTTCTCTGTTCATGCATGGCGGAGCTTATTACCGGGTATGATGTCTTCCTACTCCTAGAACATAAACAGTGAGTCGGGCCTTAACCTGAGTGGTGGGATGGGCCCCTGTCAAAGTTCTCTCGTCTCCCCCTATGTCATTGATGGCGGGAGCTCATCGCAGTCCATATTTTCTCTCTCTTTTGTCATGGACATCGGAAGCTCATCGCCGTCCATGTTTTCTCTCTCTTTTGTCATGAACGATGAAAGTTTATCACCATCCATGTTTTCTCTCTCTTCTGTCATGGACGGCAGAAACTCATCGCTGTCCATGTTTTCTCTCTGTTCTCATTTATCTGTGTCATGGACGGTGGAAGCTCATTGCCGTCCATGTTTTATCTCTCTTCTCATTCATCTATGTCATGGATGGTGGAAGCTCATCACCATCCATGTTTTCTCTCTCTTCTGATTCATTTGCATCATGAACGATAGAAGCTCATCACCATCCATGTTTTCTCTCTCTTCTCATTCATCTGTGTCATGGACGGCGGAAGCTCATCACCGTCTATGTTTTCTCTTTTCTCATTCATTTGTGTCAGGGACGGCGAAAGCTCATTGTCGTTCATGTTTTCTCTCTCTTCTTGATTATGTATCATGGATGGTAGAAGTTCATCGCCGTCGATATTTTCTCATTCCTCTATCCTGGACGGCAGAAGCTCATTGTCGTTCATATTTTCTCTCTCTTCTCACTTCTCTATCATGGATGGTGGAAGCTCATCGCCGTCCATGTTTTCTCTCTCTTCTCACTTCTATGTCATGGACAGTAGAAGCTCATCGCCATCCATGTTTTCTCTCTTCTCACTCCCCTGTCATGGACAACAAAATCTCATCACCGCCCCATGCTTCTCTCCCTTTTTTTCTCCTGTCATGGACGACGGAAGCTCATTGCCGTCCATGTTCCTCTTCTCTCTTTCTTTCTCCCTCTTCCTTCTCTCCCTTCTTTCTTTCTTCTTCCCCCTTTTCTCTTCTTTCCAACTACTCTTCTCCTTTTCTTTGCCTCTCTTTCTCTTTTCTTTCTTTTCCTCACATGCATGGCATCGATAGTACTGTGCATGCCTTTTTTTCTCTCTTCTCTCTCTTCTTTCTTCTTTTCCTCGTGTTTGACCAAGGGAGGCTAAGTCAAATACTGCCATGGTAATCTTGTCGTCTAGCAGTATTACCGCTACGCCGATCTTAGTTACCGTGCCCGCCTTACTGCCACGATAGGCTAGCCGCCGTGCCAGGCCGATTAATGATCGTTCTATCGTCTAGTAGCATTGTTGTTGTGTAGGTCTAGTTACCGTGCTTGTCTTGCTACCACGTCGAGTCAATCACTTGTTGGTCTAGCTACTGTGTTAGTCTAGCCACTTGGCCAAATTCCTATCTTCCTCATTCCTTTGTTCTATCTCTTTCTTCTACTTTCATATATTCTTTTACTCATTTTCTTCTTTTGAATGTACATGCCTATGTGCATTTTCCCAAAGAGAAGGTGGGGTCCCTTGCCCCACTTGTCTTATAAATTAACCGTGTGTGTGTGATTGCAGAAACAGGAGAGTACAGGCCAAGGAAGGTAATTTTGAACCAGTTGTAGGACTGGGGGCTTTCTATGTGATCTAAGAGGGCGCCCACGAGAGCCAGCCTGAGTAAGTCCCGTTTCCTAACGAGGTTTTTGAGAGAGCGATCTCAAGTCTTAGGTTTCCCTAAAACCCAAGACACGGGCTATCATCTCTTGGTATACCATTACGTCGAAGAGGGCAGGAAATAGGCGCGGAGATAATTCAGGCGCAAGGGCATTGTCCACTGACTCCTCTGGGACTGTGACCATATGGAAGCTTTCAGAGTTTTGAAAACTTTCTTGAGGTCTTTCAGGTTTGGATTAAGGCCTCAATGTGCTCTTTCAGCTGAATGCAGTTCTGCACCGGATGACCTCGCGTTAGATGATAGGCGCAGTAGCTGGGGTTGTTTACAAGTTCCGCTTAGTCCGACCTTTTGATGGCAGGAAGGACCACCATATCTTTCTCGATCAGCATCCTTAAGAGGGTTGGTACCCATTCCTTGTTGGAGCTATATTTCTTAATCAATCTCTGCTCGAACTCTTCGGTTCGAAAATAGCTTTGGCGGGCAGGGGGGGGGGGGGGGGGGGGGGGGGGGGGGGAGCACTTTGTTATAATTTTGTTTTTGAGGCCGTTGTTGTTGCGTCCTCATCTGATTTTTTGGCTGCAGCCCCCGAGAGGTATCTAATGTTGGCAGAGGAGTAACATTAGATACATGTTGAGAGGTGGTCGTTACCACTGTGTTGATTAGATTCTTTTGTTGGTTAGTACGGGGGTTAGACCTATTGTCGTTGGCCTGACCCCCCTTGCAACTTCTCCATGATGTTGGATCAAGCTTTCGATCTAAGTTGCTTTGGTAATCATGTCAGAGAAAGTGGTGGGGTTGGAGGCTTCAACATGTAAGGATATTTCTTTCCTTATGTTCTTTATGCATGTTTGTACGGCTTCAATCTCGCCCATGGGATTGCTCTGGCACATAGCAAGATCTCTCCACCTTTGAATGTATTGGCCCACCGACTCCTCCGGATTTTGAGCCATTGTGAGGAGCTCTGTGGCTTGGACATCTAGCTGTGCTTCTCAGAAGCGTTTAAAGGACAACTGCTCCATCTCTCGTCAAGAGTGGATTGAGTGGGGTGGCAGGCGGGCGAACCACTTGAAAGCGGGCCCAATGAGAGTTTCTACGAACTACCGGAGTAGCAGTTTTGTCAGGACCCCACCCCCTCTTACCCTACAAGCTAGAGGGCGACAAAGTGTGGGATCGCGACCCGAGGTCATGTACGTCACTCAGGCCGGAGTGGCTCAACGCTATATAAAACGATAATCAGTGTAAACCACTAAAGAAAGCATAAACTCCTATAAGAAACAACAACAAAAGATGGATAAATTAAAACCATTCATGTTCACATGCATTCATCTATAAAATCTCTTTATAATCAGTTTAAGGCACTAATGGCCCACAAAAATACAATGTTGATATAACACACACATCTCAGCGGCATAAGCACCAAACCACTTACTAAAAACAACTCCTACAAGATCCTTCCACACGTTCGGCACACGAGCCCGTTGCCTTCCCTTTAGGTCAAGATTATCACTCTACAATTATGAGTGAAAAAAAATGGAATAAGTTAACAGCCCAGTAAGTAGATCTACACCATTGCATCTCGAATATCATAATAGTGGTAGCAGAAAGCAGTGCACTTATTCACAAAATATCAAGGGGAAACTTTCTAGAATGCCTTTCAATAATCTAACAATGAAATACGAAAATCAGTTCAATAGACAGAGTATAAGTCATAAATCACTCCACTTTAGGCCAAACAGTAAGGCTAACAGATCACAGTTATAGCAGCTAGAGAGGCCTACTCCTGAAGTGAAAGATTCATTGCTCAGGCTAAGCCAATCCAGCCGCTTGAAACCTCTAGCTTTACTCAGGAGGGAGGATATTGGCAAGTGGCTGACCCACTTTGTAATGCCCTCACACACACACACGTATCCCCAGCACGCTTTGGGGTTTTCGATAGGCAGTGGCCTTGCAAGACACGACCCTCTCATATGCCCTTCCAACGAGAGAGCATCACACTACCATTGGTTGACCCAATGCATAGTGCTAAAAATAATTGGGGGGTACGAGCCAGCCAATTTCTTAGTTTACTTCCCAACCCCAATCTTATCATTAAGGTCAAGGTACAGTCAACAGTTGCCAGCATCCAGTATCCAACTACCAACGGGTGACCCCTTGCGTAGTGGTCAGTCACAGTATATCACAGTTTATCAAGATCACAGTTTTCCTTAGTATAACAGTACCGACTACCAATGGATGTCCCATTGCGTAATGGTTAATCCCATGATATAACACAGTATAACAGTCTCATAGTGTGCCATATTATAGCAGCCCCCACTACCAAAGGGGTGTCCCATTGCATAGTGGTCAGTCACATAAAGATTTACAGTATCAATCACAGTGCTACAGTAATAGTAACAGTATCACAATAACAGTGGCAGTATCATAGTAACAGTGACAATATCACAGTAAGAGTGGCAGTATCACAGTAATAGTGGCAGTATCACAGTTAAGCATTACAACTCAATTTACTGCAATTATTGGCAATGCCATATACTCACAATTAGGGTTGTATCTTTTGGTCCATTTAGAGTTTGAAGACAGTTCCAAAACAAATTTTATACTGAACACACCTATCTTTCAAATGGGGGTAGTTTGAAGACAATTAAACCTCATTTGCCCTCTTAACATTTCCAGAGAGTGAGGGTTTATTCGCTATACCCTGTTCACATGGAACAAAGACATACACTACTTCGCATCACTATAAATCTCAAATCATGATGAATTTTGAGAAAATTTCTAATATCAAAGTTCAAGCCAAGGCATATGTCTTTCTAACAAGGCTAAATTGAAGGCATTTGGACTCCATTTGATTGTTCAAAAGTCTGTGCCAATCTAGGTGATAATTTTGGTTTTTATCAAAACTACATACAATGACATCTCCTCATAAAAAGATGCATAACTTCCAATCTAAGAGGAATTTCAAAATAGTATCTCATGCAATTTTTAGCCCACTCAAAGATATTTCAAGTGGATGTGGTTTGACAGGAAATGGACTTCATTTGGTTAGTGAAAACCAGTGACCACAGCAGGGTTAGTGCAAAATCCAGGAAAACAGTCAAACAATGACCTATATGTACATTTTGAAATATATCTTCATTTTCGTAAGGAATCTTGACAAGGAACAAACACAAACATTTTACTAGACTCACATAGCTTTCTAATGGCAGTAATTTTAGGTGAATCAGACCTTATTTGGCTTTTCAAAAGCCTCCTTCAAGAAGGCTCATAAACATGACCCATAATTGTTCCTTCACAGTATACACCCACAAACATGCATTTCCTACAAAATTTGCAAGCTATACATTCATTTCCAGTATCAAAATCCATCATAGAGTAAAAGCAATAATTTAAGTGAAAACAAACATAGAGGCCACTACAATGCATACACTTTTATTGCTCATTTCATAGGCATACAAATTCATGTGTTCTTATGGCCATAATGTAATGGTGATGGATCCACATACTTAACATGCAATGGTATTTCTAAATCCCCTTTCACAGTCCCCTTAAGTTTCTAACAATAGCTTATTCAAAGGAGTAATAGTGGGCTCAAGGGTTGGCTTTAGTGAGAGAGAGTGGGAAATGAGAGGCATGAGAGAGAGAGAGAAGGGCTTAAGTACCCTGTAGGGTGAGGTGGTAGTCTCAAGGTTGATAAGTGGTAGCACCATATATGCAGCAGAACAAGTGGCATGCGTGACAACATGCATTCAGCAAGTGGCAGTCTTGATCATACACAGTGGTGACACAGCCGACACTAGCTCATCTTGCCGCCGCTTGTGAAATTCCTCTTCTTCTCATACACTTTCGGCGCTAGGCGTCTTTACACACACGATAATGCTTCTTTCTCTATCCTCTTCACAGCCGGTGCTAGCTCTTCCAACCTTTTACACAGCCAGCGCTGGGTCACTTACACAGCTGACGCTGCATCTCTGACACAACCGGCACTGCGTCTCTTACATAGCTGACGCTGCGTCTGTTACATAGCCGGTGTTGCGTCTCTTACACAGTCGACAATAGCCTTTTTCCTTAGCATCGGGCGTGGGCTCCCTTCCTTTTACTGCCACAAGTGTCTTAGTCTAGAAATTTGTGGTCCTTATGTCATCCCCCCCTTTAAAAATATTTTGTCCTCAAAACCGCCAGTCAATCAAATAGATGGGGGTACTTATCCCGGATCTCATCCTCCCACTCCCAAGTCGATTCTTGTTTGAATGATACTGCCACAACACACGGATAAGAGGGATTTCTTTATTGCACAATATTTGTACTCTCTTGTCCAGTATCTCAATTGGTTGCTTGACACAAGTTAAATCTTCTCCACATCAAACTCGAGGTCTCTTCTACGATTATCGGCACAACTCTTCTGCCGACTTTGGGCTGTCCTGAGTCATTCTCGAATTAAAGCAATCTTTTCTATTGTCAACTGAACAATTTCTGGTCCTATCAGCCTTCTGTCACGGCCTTCGTCCCAACATATGGGTGATATGCACTTCCTCCCATACAGTGCCTCAAAAGGTGCCATCTGAATGCTGGCTTGGAAGCTGTTGTTATAAGCAAACTCTACTAGAGGCAAGTGATCATCCTAGTTTCCTTTAAAATCTGCAACACAGACCCTCAACATGTCTTTCAGTTTGAATAATCCTTTTTGACTGCCCATCAGTCTGGGGGTGAAAGGCAGTATTGAAGGTTCGTCTCGTCCCCAAGGCTGATTGTAGACTATTTCAAAATCTTGAGGTAAACTTAGAAACCTTATCGGATACAATGCTAACAGGTACTCCATGCATCCTTACAATCTCTTTGATATACAACTGGGCCAGTTTATCCAGGGAATAGGTGGTGCAGATCAGCAAGAAATGAGTGCCTTTAGTTAATCGATCCGCGATAACCCAAACACTATCGTGCCTAGTACCTGATCTGGGCAGGCTAGGCACAAAGTCCATAGTGACGTGTTCCCATTTCCACTCTAGCAAGGGTAAGGGCTGTAATAGTCCAGCAGGTTTCTGATGTTCAGCTTTCACTTGTTGACAAGTCAAGCACCTCGAAATAAACTGTGCTACTTCTCTCTTCATTTTATTTCACCAAAAGACCCTCTTCAGATCTTGATACATTTTCATACTCCCTGGATGTACCATGTAATGGGAGTGGTGTGCTTCTTCCAAAATAGCCCTCTTTACATATTTATCACTGGGAACACATATTCGATCCTTAAATCTTAACTATTCATTTCTGCCCATAGTAAAGTCTTCTTTTCTTTCTAATTTCTTTTCTTCGAGAATTTTCTTAAGCTAGGGATCATCTTTTTGTGTCACTCGGATCAGTCGAAATAGTTGGGGCTGCACCCTTAATCATGAAATTGTTCTCGCCCCATCACTAAAGGGTAGGTTCGGGTCCCAAGCTATTGCATCTTCTACCAACTTCATCTCCCGGATCATCATATGAGCTATCGATACCACAGGCTTTCTACTCAAGGCGTGTGCTACGACATTTGTCTTACCCGGGTGGTAGTTGATGGTACAGTCATAATCGTTTAATAAATCCATCCATCTTCTTTGTCTCATGTTTAACTCTTTCTAAAAAAACAAATACTTAAGTTTCTTATGGTCAGTAAACACTTTAAATTGGGTCCCATACAAATAGTGTCTCCAAATTTTCAAGGTGAACACCACAGCCCAAACTCCAAATCGTGAGTGGAGTAGCTTTGCTCATAGGGCTTTAACTGCCTAGAGGCATAGGCTATAACCTTTCCCCGCTACATTAACCCCCACTCGAGCCCTTTATGCGAGTCATCAGTGTAAACTACAAAATCCTCGTTCCCCTTGGGTAAAGTCAGTATGGGAGTTGTGGTCAGTCTATTATTTAGTTCTTGGAAACTTTCCTCACAGGCATCTGACGACACAAACCTTACATCTTTCTGGGTTAGGCTAGTTCGTGGAAGTGCTATCTTTGAGAAACCTTCTACAAAACATCTAGAGTAACCCCCCATTCCCAGGAAGCTATGGACTTCCGACACATTTGTTGGTGTTTCCCACTTAAGTACAACCTCAATTTACAAGGGTCAATTGCAACCCCATCCTTGGAAACAACATGCCCGAGGAAAGCCATGCTCGGAAGACCAAATTTGCTCTTACTTAACTTGACATACAGCTTTTCAGACTTTAAGGTCTAAGGGACTATCCTTAGATGCTGTTCATGCTCGTTCACATTCTTCGAATACACCAGAATGTCGTCAATAAAAACCACCACGAAATTATCTAGGAAGGGTTGAAAAACTCGGTTCATTAAATCCATAAAGACAGCTGGGGCGTTGGTTAATCCATATGGCATCAATAAAAATTCATAATGACCATACCGCGTCCTGAATGCAGTCTTGGAAACATCCTCTTCCTTAACCCGCAGTTGATGATAGTCTGATCGGAGGTCAATCTTAGAGAATACTTGGGCCCCTTGAAGTTGATCAAGCAAATCATCAATTTTGGGCAAGGGGTACTTGTTCCTTATCATGACCTGATTCACCTGTCTATAATCAATGCATAGCCTTAATGACCCATATTTCTTCTTTACAAACAGAACTAGTGTGCCCCTCGGTGATACACTAGGTCGGATGAACCCTTTGTTCAATAACTCCGATAATTGCTCTTTTAGTTCCTTTAACTCAGCTGGGGCCATCCTATAAGGAGCTTTGGAAATGGGAGCAGTACTAGGGGCTACTTCTATTTCAAATTCTATTTCCCTCACTGGAGGCAGAGAGGTTAACTCTTCAAGAAAAACTTTTGGATATTCCCTCACCACCGGTAACTTAGACTAGGCATCCCTTGTTCCCACCACATAAGCCCGGTACCCGACACATCTTTTGGACAACAGGCGAGAAGCCTAAAGGGATGAAATAAGGCGCAGAGGGGAAACATCCTTAACGCCCATAAAGTTTAGTTCAAGCAGAGGCGGGCATCTAAAGGTTACAGTTTTATCATAACAATTGATTGTAGCACGATGTGTAGATAACCAATCCATGCCCAAAATGATATCAAAATCCTGGATGTTTAAGAGTATCAAATCTACTGGTAGAATGTGCCCTTCAAGCACAACCCTACAATGTTTAAATATTATATCAGTTTCTAAAGATTCTCCCATGGGTGTGCGTACCACCAAGATCCAATCAAGTTGTGCAGGTTTAACATTCATGTGACATGCAAAATGTGGTGCGATAAAAGAGTGGGAAGATCCAAGATCAATTAAAATTCTTGCTTCTATTCCACAAAAAAAAAAGTACATCGAATAACAGAGGTTAACACTTTAGCCTCTTGTTCTGTTAGAGCGAAAACTTGACTTTGGGTCTTTGGTCGGTCCTCTGGTCTCTTCACCGGGCAATCCTTCACTAAATGGCCCTGCTTACCACACCGAAAACATGCCCTGGTCTTCCTGAAGCACTCAGTGTGGTTACTCAATCCATAGTGAGGGCAGGCTGGGCACCGATTTTCCCTTATGTCACCTTGGAAGGTTCTCTGAATCTTTAGCCATTGGGTTTTCAGGGTCTTCCCTGTCATGGCTCACCACTATTACCTCGACTTGCTCACCAAAGTCAGGTAGCACGACGGGCAGGGTGACTGGTCCTCTTTGTGCCTGGATCCGGCACCTCTACTAGCAAAGGCTGGGATTGCCTTGCTTGAGCCAGAGACTTCTTTAAGGCATGTGTGAGCACTGACTCTGGGCGGCCTTAAGGCTGGACTGGTGTCGAGCCTGAAGCTTGAAAGCCCTAGGGCCATCCATGGTTTGACGTGGATGGGCGTCGGATGGCCTAGGGGCCATATCTCGGCTACTGGCTTTTGACGGCCTTGGGGCTGTGGGTCAAGTGAAGTGGGCTCACCTTCCTGGACCTCAACGACATTGGAAATAACAACGTCATTTGTCTTGGGTTCCTCTGTGCCTTGCAACGGTGGAATGGATTTCGTTTTTGTAGGTCTTCTGAGACAGAAGACTCTAATTTTCATTGGAGGGGTGACACTTCCATCCCCTTTGCTTGTTTAAGCCGCAAACTCCAGTAAATCTTTCTCAAGAATCGAAAACGATCCTAGTCTTCTTCTTGACAGGCCAGCTCGAAGGGCGTGCGAGCAAAGATGATCAATTCGGCCAAGGTGTGATGTCCAGGAAGGAGGGAGTTCGTAGGTGGCCTCGGTGGCTAAGATCTGTTCGAAGTGGAGGGGGGCTGACTGTCATCGTCGACAGAGTCCTCCTATCTTGAGCTCTGCTCTGAGGGCTGGCTCGTGCGCACATGGAAGGAGGAGTGGAGAGGATGGTTCTTGAGGGGAACTTCTTTGAGTACCATGTAATGAGCAGCTTCGAGGCAGTCGGGGGGATGGCGGATGCCTGTTTCCTTTTTTGTCGACAGTGTCCCTGGACTTGTATGTGTGTGCATGATCCACAGTGGTGTTTGGGGCGGTTCTAGGTCCGACCCCTAGTGAAGCAGGGGGCTGAGTATTGACAATACTCGCCCATTAATTTTGGGAGGTTTTAGGGCCTCTAGCATGCAGGTGTATTTGTTCATGAGACTTTCAATTGTCTTGAAAGTCGTGTGCTCGTTTGGCCATAGTGCTTGGGCTGCCTTGAGCTACAGAGTTAGCATGCATGAGATGGGTGGTCTTAAGACCACGTGTGTTGCGTCCGGATCGGATGAAACTCGAAGCAATTGAGGAGAGTGGGGTGGGGCTGTTGCCTGCCCTGACTCGTCACATTGACGGCTATACTGTTTGCGATGAAGTATGTGAAGGTGCACGTGACGATTGGGGCACCGCGCGGGCTAGCGTAGAAACTGTCAGGGTGTGGTGTGTCGAGGGACGGGCCAACGCTAACGATGCCCTTATGCGACATAGGTGGGGTTACCTTTTGGTTACTCGTAAAGGCGGTGGTTTTGTTCGGGCCCACCAAGAGAAGGGGAATAGTGGTGAGAGGACGACATTAAAGTTTGTGACTGGTGGGGTGCCTGCCAGTGACAGGGTGCTTATGCGAAGTGAGGGGCACCCATGCACTTGACATCAAGGGATTTTCCTTTAATGTCAGGGGAGGAGGCGCAAGGGGCTTGAGTGCTCGTGCACTGAGCTTTCCTTGGTTGGATTAGGAAAGTAGGGCTAGCCAAGCCTCTTGAGCAGGATGTGGTGGAGGCAGGATCAGATGATCTGCTCGCCATTAGTAACGTCACAAATATGGGGATATAGAAGTCCTCAATCTGGACAAAGGAGAGATAATGGGATCCCATTGTAATTTTAGAAAGAGAAAGAGAAGAGGTTGTTTCCTAAAAATAGTTCGAGCCAATGATAGGGTGACATGTCTCCAGTGAAGTGGCCAGTTGGTCGGGGCCTGGTCTTCGTGTCACGGTGAAAGACCCTCTCTCAAACAACTGTGAGGGTCCACATGCGTGGGCTCAACTGTGTGCGGATAGGAACCAACAACAAGAGAGATTTTACAGTAGGGATGCGCTTGGATGCCTGCCTCATTGTTTGAGGTTCGTGGGACAAGCCCAAGTGGTTCGTCCTCTTAGAACAATCACGAAGCCCTTCGGCTGTCAGCCAGCGTGGTTTGGATGGGGACTCTCTTTAGGTCGTCAAAAGGTCTCTCCTCTCTCTCTCGTGTGACTGCAATGGGACTCGATTATCCCTCCCTGCGATGGTTACCTGCTAGAGGGGGCTGGATGGCTGACTAAACGGTGTCTTCCTCTTAAAAGGGATCCCGGCAACCGAGAGGGCTTGCTTTTCTAGTAAGCTGGGATTTGTATTTATTGGACCTTGGGTCAGGTACAATAGTTATACCAGGTTGCAGCTGTTCGCGAGGTGGTTGCTTTGGACTCGTCTTCAAGATGATCCTATGCACGGATTCCGAACTGTGTTTCATGAGGTTCGAGATGTCTTCCTCTTAAAACACTGATTTTTCTGGTTTCTTGGTCACCTTCTTTCTAGAAGAAGTTTGACTCTGGGTCATGCCACAGTGCATGCCTAAGGTCAAAATGACGGGGCTGGCGTTATCTAGAACATGTCAAAGTCTAAACTTTTTCTGGTTTTAGATGAAGGTACTGTGGGTTCTTGAAGTCCATCTCGAGATGCGATGTTGCAGTCTCCATGCTTGGGGACTGGTTCAGTGAAGCCGCATCGCGATTGTATGAAACCTACCCGTCTTGAGGCTGTATGGGTGTAGACCCCTTTTGAGTGGTCTGATTGATCCCAAATTTGGTCCTCGGGATTTTTTCGATGTTCAGAGTGTAATGGAGGTGGTCTGGTATGTTTTGAAGCCGCTATGATAAGGCTATAGCTGTAATATATCTCCTTGGCACGATAGCATTCCTCCCAGGTTGCTTGGTTCGAGACTTATTTCACAGCACAACTTTGGTCTGTCAGTGTCTTGAACACCAACGGACCAAGTTGTTACTGGCTCTCTCTTTATTTGTGTGGGAGATGTAAGTATGTCAAAAATTACTTATAACAACAATGGGAATGACTTATAGGGGGGTTGGAGACCCATGTGTGACTCACTAGGCATGAAGGGGTTTGAGTGAAGTGACTCCCCTCTGGTCTCTTATAATGGGTGATGAAGGTGTGTGATGTATGATATTTTTGGAAATTGGATGGGTTCAAATAGGGGTTTTAATGGTTTATGGGTTTGGGCAATTTATTGGATTGAAGGGTTAATGACTTGAAGTGGGGTTTAAAAGATTATCGAGTCGATCTAGTTTGATGAGCTAAAGGGTTAAATGGGTTTGAATGAGTTTAATAAGCTTTATGGGCTCAAGTGTTGAATAGGTTCAAATGTAGAATGGGTTCAAGGATCCCATCAATTTCATGGGCCAAATGAGCATAGTGTGTGCAAGCGGTGTGCTTGAGGTGATGGTGTGTGCATTGAGAAAGAGATGAAGATATTTGAGTGGGAAGAAAGAGATGAAGAGAAGAGATTAATGGGGCGAGAGAGACTAGGGAGTGAGAGGAAGAAATGGGAGAGGTAGAGAGAAATAAAGAGATGAGAGGGGGAAAGAGACTAAGAGAGAATAGGAGAGGGGTTTGGGTCCAGGTCAGTAGCTTGGACCCCTTTGTGAGAGAGAGGGAGAGAACGAAGAGGGGACAAGAGAGATGTGTTTGGGCCGGCGGCCTGGACCCTTAAGCGTGAGGGAGAGAGATGGGAGGGAAACAAGAGACAAATGATAGAGAAAGAGAGGCGCGGTGCCCTGGTTGGCGGCCTGGGCTGCCTGTGAGAGAGAAAGAGAGGGGCAGTGCTAAAAGCAGCAAAGCCTGAAGCTATTGCTATTCCCACAATCTTATGACACAGTGCTCGCTTGAAGAAACATGCGTGCCCAGTTCGATTTACATCGCATGATGGTTATCTCCATTGACATTCATCGAGTTCGGCTCACGAGTTGCCCCTAAATCCGCGTAAACCAGCCAAGCATGCTAAGTGCACGACATCTCCATGCCCATCATCTTTGGCAGAGACGACTCACTCTTCTTCAGAGATGGTAACAAATTTCGTCCCTGAGCCCGCTGCTTCTCAGGCATCCTCTGTACATTGTTTACGTTTTAACTTGAGTGGTCACCCTATTGAGAGTGACCCCGCTCACGTGGTGGAATCTATTCATGTTGTCGATGAGACAGCCGTTGAGGTCGAGGACAGTCCCATGGTGGAGGACGATTCTATAGTTGGGGTAGAGGCTGTTGAGTTTAAGGCTGAGACCTCAAGTGAGGGCATGGTGGATCTTTTGAGGACTGATGGGATTGTTGAAACTTTATGTATGAGTCTTTGATATCATGTTGCAAGTTTTTGTATAAGGCACTGATACCACTGATAATTAAAAATACGCACTCACTTTCTTTGTTGGAGAGATAAACACAAACACATTCATAGGTTACGTACAATTACATATTGGTTGCCTCCATAAGTTGCTTATAACTACAACCACAGGCACACATCACTTCAATACATGGAGCCCATATATATAGGCGTTTATAATAAAATTACCCACTACCCACATGTTGAATAATTATACATTATCTACATGAAGAGAGAGATAACTCCCCATTACCTACATGAAGAGAGATATAACTTCTCACTATCTTAACTACCCATACATTCCTATTTTTTTGCATCATATTTAACAGGGATGTCAGTTTTATCCCTAGTCTGTCCCTCATCAGGGCCCTCCAACGGTGAGGATGTGAGCAATGAGGATGTTGTTGAGAGGGTGTATGATATTTGCTCGGAAGATACAGATGCATCCGAGGTCTTGACATTCATGGCCTTAAATATTGAGTCCCGCACTGAGATTGTTGGGGCCGTCGATACTGAGCTGGCCATTGTGACTTTGGAGTAAGCAACGAGCACTGAAGTTGCCGCTATTGTAGAGGCACCTCTTGCCCTGAGTTCTTTGGTGTCAGCTCCTATTCAGAAAAGAGATGGAAACTATTCTTGTCATGCTTTGCGCTTGGTTCAAAACATACATGCATACTCTCTTCCTACTCTATAGATGGGCATAACAAATCTTTGCCGTTTTGCCATAAATTTCACAGGTAGTGAATTTATAAGGGCACCCTTCGTAGGTTTTTGTTCTCTCTTGGATGACCTAGAAGAGTGGAGGCCCCAGGTTATGAAGAGTGACCATGACATTCTAGAATTAAGAGGGGCCAAGCTAAAGGCCATGGATGAAGCAATTTCTCAATCTCTTCCAGTTTGGCCTAAGAGAGAGCGGGCATGGTGAATGAGCATTCCGATCTCAAGACCCACGTGGATGCTTGTGTAGTTGAGCTGAGGCACTTACAAGTAAAGATAACACGGTTGACAGCTCTATAGTCTGAGCAAGATACGAGAGATGGAAAGAAGAAAGTAAGGCTAGGTTGCCAGGTTGGAGGAGCCTGATGCGCGCATCAAGGAAAGTCGTGCTTTTGGAGGAGCTTAATGTTGCCACTGACAGTTCTAGGGAGGATTCCAGGGTGGTCTTTGAGCATTCAAGGGCATTGGTAGAGAAGATCCATAAAGCCATCAACAACTTTTGAGAGGGCTCTTGTTTCTTCCCTCCTCTTTTGTTTTTCCTTTTCCTCTCTTTGCAACTCTTGGGCCTATGCCTTATGATTTGTGCCCCAATTTTGTTATGAAATTGATGTCTTTCTTCTTGTCTTTATCTTTTTCTCCTCTTCTTTACTTGTAACCTTACATATCTAGCATTTACTTGCTTGAGGGGAACAGGGGTTCCCAGAGTTACTTCACATGGAATTGTCCTTGACTCCCATTCTGCTTGACTTGAACGCCCTTTCGGGTTTTCATCCAAGCCCTTAGTGTATATGTCATTTCTGGTTTTCACAAAACCCCGCAGATTATTTTGTAACTCTTTTACCCATGGTTATTGTAACATGTCTGCCTTTTATTTTATTTTATTTTTCACTTTTTTACTCATGATGCCCTTGCAGGTTTTTACCGTGCCCAATTTTTTGACATTTTTACCCATGGCTCCCTTACGGGTTTTCTTCATGTCTGTTATTTTTCTTTTCTTTTTGATCATGGAGCCATTGCGGGTTGTCGCCATGTCTGTCATCATTTTTCTTCTTTTTGATACCTTTACTCGTGATAGTGGATGACACTATCATGCCCGTCATTTTTTTGGGAGGCATTTTTAGGGTCATGCCGCCAGACCATAGTGGAGGCATGTTTCCTCCAGGAACGTAATGGAGACATGTTTAAGGTCATGCCCCTGAGACCGTAGTGCTAGTGTGTTTTATGGTCCTACACCAAGACTAAGCATCACGTAGTTAACTTCGTACTACGGGGATGTGTGCTATATTTTTGGGTCGTATTGCTTGGATGACAGTCATGCAGTTTTAAGGTCTTGCGGCTTGGATCAGTGATCATGAGTACTATTTCTTCAAGTGTCTCCCATTGATCAGGGGCATAGCTTCGTCTCCATTGGGATGAGCCAGTATACAGGTGTTGTTGGGGAAGATCCTCTTGACCACAAAAGTTTCTTACTTCCCTTTAGGCCGATTATGGGTAATGATGGGCCGCCTTATTGGCAATATGAGCTCTCCATATGTAAATGAATGAACCCTAACTGCTTTATCGAAGGCTCGATGCATTTGGCCTCGGTACACCTCAAGGCTTTGCTGGGTTTTGAATCACTTCTCATCAAGGGCATCTAACTCTTGGTAGTGAAGGGGTGATTGCTGCTTTTCAATCATGCTATGCTGAATGGCTACCCAAAGTGAGGGAAGCTGAACCTCAAGTCGTAGGATTGCTTCACTACCATAGACTAAAGAGTAAGGAGTTACTATAGTGGGGCTACGAGTAGTGGTTCGAAAAGCCCATAGGACCTCTATAAAGGCCACAATTTTCTCCCAAGCTAGTATCGCCGCACGAGAAGAGAGATGTAACGTCGAGAGAGAAGGCATAAGGATTTTTGCCACGTGCAAAGGGCATATAGAGTATTGCCGTCTGAGGCATTGCCGTGTGTGTTTAACAAGTAGCGCCAGTTGTAAGAGAAGAGAGCAGCTTCGGGTGGAGTAGCACCGGTTGGAAGAGAAGAGAGCAGCGCCGGTTGGAGCAACACCGGTTGGAAGAGAAGATAACAGCATCAGTTGGAAGAGAAGAGAGTAGCACGCCGGTTGGAAGAGAAGAGAGCAACGCCGGGTGGAGTAGCGCCGGTTGAAATAGCACCGGTTGGAGTAGCGCCTGTTGGAGCAGCATCGGGTGGAGCAGTGCTGATTGGAGCAACGCCAGTTGGATGTTATATAGTGTAGCATCAGGAGTGTCATAGTCAAACATACAGCCTCTGCACATGTTAGAGCCACCCCGTACATGTTAGAGCAACGAGTGATTGCGTCAGCCACAATGTTTTCTAACTGCCCTCTCATTTTAAGCCTTGGGCAACACGGGTCTCTCCCATTTTTTTTTCTCTCAAATTTTCCTCTCTCTTGAAGTTCACTGCTGCCCCTTTCATGATAACCCATTGGTGAAGCCAAGGAAAGCCCGTGAGGGCCACGAGTGAGGATTTGTGATACCGTGAGAAGTCAAGGTAAGTGGGTTTAGTTTTATGCATCCATGAGTGATGTAAAAATGTTGAAATGGATTAGATGATATAAAGGAAAATGTGAAGAATGAATGGGTTAACATGAGCTTGGAGTTTTAGTTTGTGTTTCTCGATGTCATGACTATGTCTACCGCATGTTTGATCTTTTTATTTATGGAAACTCATGAAATCGCTCACTGTGAGACTTCTTATCACAAAGGAGGTTCCAAGCCCAAAGTGTAGCTTGGCTAGGAATATTAAGTGTTCTTTAATAATATATTAACTTGAGAATGTGAATTTCTAGAACAGTGAATGTTTTTGCATCTATATGTTTGATGACCAAATAACATCCGAATAGGACCAAATCGGTCCCAAATGAAAGACATGTGTGTTACCCCAAGTTTACTTTTTGTCATGATAATATTTTGCATGGATAAGAAGATATGGCCCTAAATGTCGAGGCATGACTCTGTTCGCAGTCACTGCTATTTCCAGCAACTGTGGCCCTTTTTGGGCAATACTTTTGACCTAGCTAATGGTATCCAAAAACCTTGAAATTATTGCGATTGGAAAGGTTTATGAATGTACTTGAAGTTGTATGTTTTGAGATGTTTGAAACTCCCCGCGGATTTTGAGCTATGACTCGAAACGCTTGAACACATCACTGCGCACTATTGCAGGGAAATTCCCAGCAACTAAGGCACACTTTGTACTGAGCTATTGACCCGTCAAATGGCACCCAAATTTCTTCAAATCACTGTTTTTGTAAATAAATGTGTATTAGCTCAAGGTTTCATGTTTGAGGCATCCTGAAACTCCCCCTACATCGGGAGCTACACCCTCGCTAAGAGGGGAATGTCACTGCATCATTGTATGACCATGCGACGCTAAGTTATTATGATATATGATAAATGTGAATGCCATATGATAAATTCCATGAGAATGCCATAAAGATATGTGAATGTTGCCATGTAAACTGCACTTTGTGAGAAAAAGGGGCCACGAGCGCAATAATGATGAAATGAATTAACAACGAATGCCGAATGCTATTGAGAAAGCTTATGTGTAAATTCCTTGTGATAGCTTATGAAATGCATGTCTTTTGCTAAAAGCTATGATATTATGGTGAAATATGATTCATCTGTTATGAGGCAATGAATGGCCATCGGTTATATTGTTATTGACCATTATGCGATGGAACACTCACCAGTAGTGGATACTGTTATGATGATGTGATGAATGGCTACTGTTTATATTTATATTGGCCATTATGCAGTGGGACACTCACCGGTAGTGGATGCTATTATAATATTTCCTGCTACGCGATGGGATACTCATCGGGAGTAAGGAAACAAATACCGACATATCCTTTAACTTGCATAATGATAAGAACGGGTTAAGGGAGAGGATAAAGGGTCGCAACTTAGATTTATGAAATGATAAATGATTGATGCCTTGCAAGGTAAGGGCCTATCGAAACCCCAATGTGCGCTGGGGACTGTGTGAGTGTGTTGAGGGTATTACGAAGTGGATACCTCACTTGTCATTACCCTCATTCCTGTGTGATGGTAGAGGTCTTAAGCAATGGGATTGGCTTAGCCTGTTGGATAAGGCCTCTACTGCGGGAGCAGGTGATTTAGGGCGTGTGTGGGTAATGGTTGAATTTCTTTGTAATGAATGTTTAGCATTATAATGATGGAATGATTTATGATTTCACTAATTGACGGCTCTGATCGCACTGATTTAGTGATGACTGTCGTTTAAATGAAATTCTCATATTCGCTGTCTTGACTTGATATGCATTTATGCTAAATTATGACTTTATATTGATAAACAGTACTGTTTGTCACATATGGATAGAACCATCACAGATGCATAACACTAGACCTGCTTATTGGGCGGTATAGCTCATCCCATCATTTCTCCTCTCCTTGTAGATTGATAACAGTAGGTACGAGGCTGGAAGTTCGTGTTTGGCTATTGGAAGATAGAGCTAGTATTCTTGAAGAAGGTGCTTAGATTTTGTTTATGTCTGGGCAGTTGGCCCTGATTTTGTTTTGTTCTTGGTGGATATGTGTAATATTCGGCCTAGATGCCCCGAACTGAATGTAATATTTTGGAAGATTTTTATAATATGAATTTTGGTGTGCGGAGTGTTTCTTTACTCTTCAGCTAGTTTAGCTTGTAGCTTTAGCTCTCTTCCATGGTTTTCTTGATTTTCGAATATAAAGGTGTTGAGTCCATTCCTACCTGAGTGACAAATGTTACATTGAATCAAGAACCCGTGCTCGATCGCCCGTCGCCGCATAAGGTACGGTGGTTGGGGGACGGGGTCGTGACAACCTCGAAAGCCTTTCATGCTAATTCCTCTTTATCTTGGAGATTGACTTTCTCAGATTGTCACAAAGGGACTTATTGAAAGCATCGGCCAAGCCATTGGCTCGAGGATGGTACATAGTTGAATACTTCCACTCAAAGCTGAACTAGTTGATTAAACAGTCTATATGGTGGCTTCAAAATTGGGGATCATCATCCGATGTGATTCAGTCTGGGACACCGCATCGATAGATAATGTGGTTGCAAACAAAGTTGGTCACTTTGGTACTTGCTTGAGGGGAATTGCTTCAACCCACTTGGAGAAGTGATCAGTAGCAGCGAGGATAAAGACATGCCCTGAAGCAGAAGGCAGGTCGATCGGCCTCACGATGTCTATGCTCTAGTGTGAGAAGGGCCATGACATCATTGTGGGGTAAAGGGGAGCGGTGCTTGATGGATGAAACAAAGATGTATTTGACAAATTTGACATCTCTTGGCATAGGCTTCCGAGTCCTCAATCATGGATGGCCAATAATAACCTAACCTTTGAATCTGATTGTAAAGTTTAGGACCAGATTGATGCAAACCAAAGATTCCAGCATGAACTTCTTCAAGTACCCAACTTGCTTCTTTTAAGTCAACACACCTGAGGAGGATGTTGTCAAAGGAGCGTCTGTATAAGACATCATCTTTGAGTATCACGTACATGGTGGATATCCTTCATATGTTGTTGCGCTATACTCGATCTTCAGGAAGACGACCGTTCTTGAGGAAGTTGAATATGCGTTCCCACCAATCCCCCACTACTCTAGTTTAGTGCACAAGGGGTCCTAGAAGTCAGGTTCTTCTCCATCGAGCTTAGCAACAGGAGGCCGTTCGGCTTCTTTGACAACTTTGATAGCATCTCTTGTTGCGAGTAATGTCTTGAATGGGTAAGGAGGGCATTCTGGAAACAAGTACCACACTTCATCTACATCGACCCCATCTACCAGATTGATGTGACTCCATTCGGCAACCCATATTAGCATGGGCTGCGTTAATGTGATTTGGATGGTCACACCAATTTTGGCAAGAGCATCAACTTGTGAGTGGAGACTTCATGGAACATGCTCGAGGGAGACCTCTTCGAGTTTTGCCATGAGGGACATGGCGGTGTTGTAATAAACCTTAAGATAATCCTTTCTCACATCACTATTGAGTGTACTTTAATCATAGGTCAGATCATATGACTCATACTTTGCCTCTGGAAAAAGTTTGGACACTTAGTCCCAATGAAAGACTAAGAGTAGAACCACTTGGAGATAATGCAGTGAACCTAGGGAGGATGAATATGGTTCTCGCCATTCAAGTGTGACTATGATTCAAGCATAACTTAGTCTATGGATATCGAGAATAGGCCAGGGATTGTCTCAACGACCGTTTAAATCTGCACAGAGATGGCTTAACCAATCTCTGTTTCAGTGGCAGTCTAAATCAGCTCAGAGTTGGCTTAAAACCATCTCAGTCTCAACAGCAGTTTAAAGCTGCCCAGAGATGGCTTAAAACCACCTCAGTCTCAATAGCAGTTTAAAGCTGACAACAATCTTGAACTGCCCAATGTTGGATTAACCCATCGTCGGTATCATTATCCAGCAGTTAAAGCCTTAAAAGCTTTGCGGATCGCACGACCAATTGATATCTACAATAAGAGAATTTTTTCTTCAAGAACAAGGAATTCTCTCATCTAATAAGTTCTGTTGAACGCTGGGCTCCTTGCTTTATCACCCTTAAAAGGTTAACATGGATTGAGTTGAAACAACAGAAGTGGCTACAAACCATTGCCACCGTCATTGATGATAATGATGAATCTCTGGTTCTGCTCCTGCAAAATCATGGGGTTTGAAGGTTCGAGAAGTGCCAGCGTTTGCATCTGTGAAGATAACTTAGCAGAAAGATCTACAGCTGTTGTATGTCATTTTTTACGTACCTCTATGAGCACATGCGAATAAAGAGAGAGCTGACAACAGTCTGGTCTCGTGGGTTTACGAAATACCCGCAGGCCAGGATTGTGCCAACAAATAAAGCCTCTAGCCTAGTGACTTGGGTGCGGTGCCCTTGCACCAAAGAGGGACCCCTCACTATAGCTCTATGATAGTTGCTGCAACATAGCACCAAACTATCGCCATTGTGCTTAGAACGTCGAAAAACCCTCAAGTACAATATTTGGCCTCAATCGGACCCTCTAGAAGGGTCTATGCTCATGCGGCCTCGCAGCTCATGGGTCTTACCATAGTGCAATGTGATTTCACCAAAACAGTCCCGGAAATGAGGACTGTGACAACATTTTCTGGTAGCAACTTCTCCAACCCACGATGCCTTTTGCCCCGTCATTTCGACCTAAGGCACTCACTTTGGTGTGACCCAGAAGCCCCATTGCTTTGAGAAGGAAGGCGGCCGGAGAAACAAAGAAAGAAAAAAGGGTTCAGCAAGCTCCGAATTCGGTGAAGCATAGCTCGAAATCCAGGCCATGGATTAATACGAGCATGAGCTCAAAAGAACCACCTCGCACAGAGCTACATTCTGGTATAACTCTTGCATTCAATCCCTTGTTCAATGGATGTAAGCCCCCATGTCATCAAAACTTGGGGTTCCCCTGGGGTGAAAGTCATCAAAGAGAAAGGGATGTAGAACTCCTCAACCCGAAGGAAGGGATTCCAGCAACCGACTGGATTTTGGCAACCCGAGTCGGTTCACAAAACTTGCTGGACTTTCACCCCAGGGAAGAAGTCCACCACAACACGATTAAAGGGAATCAAAATGCCCGCAATCGAGAGAAGAACAAAGATATGTTGCTGAAAAAGCTGAACAGTTTCCACAAGTTGCAGGATCAGTTTCCAAGGTCTTCCCATGGTGGAGCAGCCTGCATGCAGGGATGATCTCATCATTCGGGCAAAAGATCACGGGGACATTTTGGTCATTTGAGCCTAATTTTGGAATTTCTTTTCAATTTCTTGAATTGTAATTAAGCTTGAATTCTGAGCGTTCACCCCTGTTTGGTGAATCCTCTATATAGGCAAGCTTAGCTTATATCACTCCAAAAGGTTAGCTTAGAAAGGTCTAGAAAATCACTCCAAAAGTCCCCTTTTTGGAAGCTCCAATACCCCAAGGGTTGGGAATAATCAAGGCTAGTTTATTCTTGCGGTCTTGTCTTACTCTATGAGTCCCTAATTCGTTTGGGGGAGGAGAGAAAGGGAGAGAGGGAAAAATTTGAGAAAGAGGGTGCCCATGAGTGTGCAGTCCCATAGACGCCTCAGTCGTGTGGGTCATCCCACTTCTCCTAAGCTGAGTTATTCATCCTCTATCTCTTTCTATCTCTTCCTCCCACTTCCGCATGTGTGACCCTTCCCCCACGGCAGTCCGCGCCCATCCGTGCGCCCGCAGAAGTGCCCTAGCTTGCGGGCCTTTGCCCTTGGCTTTTACCCACGTATCCCCTTTAGCGGCCAACAAATCCTTCTGAAGGGGCATCCAGGGAGGAGGGACATCATGATCTTTTCCCTATAGTATAGAGAGAGTGAGAGGAGAGAGATTGAGAACCTGAAGAGGGCTCCTGTCCAAACCACACTGACAAATAGTCGGAGGGTTTTGTAACTGCTCTAAGAGGGCCATCTGCCCGGGTGTGTCCCCAACCTCCTAAACAACGTAAGAGAGATTCACGTTCCAGTTGCAAAAATCTTTCTCACCGTCAGCCTCCTATCTGCAAATAGGAGGGTCCGCGCATCTACCGCATGTCAGACCTCTGCAGTTGTTCGAGAGAGGGTTTCCTTATTCCAGTGCAGAGGGAAACCAGGATCCCATCGACATCAGTTGGTGACTCCACTGGGGACAGATCACCTATCATTGGCTCGAGCCATCTCCAGGTATGAGTCTCTCTTTCTCCCCTTTCTTCTTCTACTATGGGATTTTCTTACCCCTCTTTCCTTAGGGTTGAGGAGTTCTACATCCCCATACCTGCGGGTACTCTTGGAGAGGCTCGATCGTTCGGTCCCCCTTCTCGTGCGTGCCCCCTATGCGACCATGCTGGCTTAGCCATCTCGGTGTCGGCCGAGGAAGCTCGGGGCACGGGCCCTCAGGCCCCTCGCCTTGCCTCTTCCAGCGTTAAGGGAGAACCCCTTAATACCTGCTGCATGGGCCACTCTACTACCGCCCCCTCACTAAAACGCTTTGTTGCTAACAAATAGGCCGCTAGCCATAGATCCCACTGTGGCCCCCGTGCCACCACTCTCCCTCACTTGGCTAGTGTCGACAGGACTGCCGTCGCCGTAGGCAACCAAAACGTGACCCCGCCTACTTCACGATGGGGTGTCACCAGCACAGGCACCCCCGCGCACATACCACCCCCTGACAATCACCATGCTAGCCTGTGCAATTACTCCACTGTGCATACCCATGTCTATAAAATCCCTGGTGGCCTGACCGCCATAATAATGAATCAGGGTAGGCGACAGCCTACCCGGTCCCTCAAACAGGTTTGGGTTGCTTTTGACCTGGGCTTAGTGCTAGTGGCTCTGATGCCGCCGGCGCCATGCATGTCGGCCCCATGGCTCCAGGCATCCCAAATGCTGACCTTCGACCGACACGTGACTTTCGAGACAATTGAAAGTCCTTCAATCAAATACAGGTGCATATGGGAGGCCCGACAGCCTCATCGGCTAAACGGGCGGCTATCACATGCACTCCATCTCTCACCACACAAGGGATCGACCCTATGGCCACCCCAAATGCCACTGTGGATGGTGCACACACATGCAGGTCTAAGGAAACCCTAGGTTGCGGAGAGGGACTAGCACCCATCGCCCCATGCACCACTACTGTGCCACTCATTGCATGGTACTCGGAGAAGTTCCCTCCGAGTACTATCCTCTCCGCGTCACGCTTGGTGCGTCCACGAGCCACTCCTCTACGCAAGATCCAAATGGAGAAAATGTTGCCCGTGACCGCTGGCCGCCCCATTCTCCCCGCCAGTGGCTCTCAAACTCCACTACCACTCACAAAACCCCTCTTCCCTCGGTGTCTCACTCTACCTCAGCTTATCGACTCCGTCTGTGCGTCAATAGAGCAGGCCTGCCGAGAGGATGACTGGACCTGATTTCAATTATGGGGGAAGATCTATCGAGGCCTGTAGCTCAAGCAAGCTAGGGAAACATATGTTACACTCTTCCCTCAAAAGGCAATGTCCTTCATCGTGAAGGGCCTCGCCAGTCAGAACCTGTTCAACCTCCTGCAAGGTACGGAGGAATCTGATGATTGTAGTGTCACTCACTCTAACGTTGTCGGGGCACAAGAGGGTGACCCCACTTTGCCAGACCTTCGGCCCCAGGGCCATCAAGAGATGGTGGAGGAAGATGGGCCCCAAGGCCTTCAAGCGCCAAGCCCGACAATAGGTCTCCTGCTGGGTCGCCCCGAACCCGTACTTACTCAGGCCGTCAAGTAAGCCTGAGCCTAGATGGGGCAGGACCAAACTCTGCTCTCAGGGGTCCCCGACCAGAGTACGAAGAGGACCAGACTCACCCCCCCTCCAAGTTGCCTGACTCGGACCGACTTGTCAAGGTCATGATGGTAGGCCAGAATGAAGAGGAGCCCATAAACTCGATGACCCGCTTCGAGAACCTCCTGAACAACATCCTAGATAGGCTCAAGGGGCTCGAGGAGGCATTGCAAACCGTCTCCTTCCACCAAGAAATCAACTCTTCCCCTGAACCACCACTCGGGGAGGAAGAATGACCTCAGCCTCCCCCTCTAGCTCCAGCATCGAGGCCTCCAAATCCACCTCCCACTCTTGAAGTCCGATATGATACAGCTCCTCAAGAAGCACCGTCGATGTTTACGTAGGAGGACGTTCAACAGGTGATCAATAGATTCATCTGAGAGCTACAACTGTAAAATACACAGTACAACCTCTCGAACCGAAAGCCTTATCCACCCTCTGTTGATCAGATTCCCTTCCCTGTCGGGTATCAAAAGGGAAGGTTGCCAATTTTTTATGGCATGGGCTCGTCTCAGCAACACATAGCCCAGTTCATGTCTTCCTGCTAGGAGTAGGCCTTAGACTCCATATTGCTGGTTCGACAGTTCATAGAGACCCTATTCGGGCCTGCTTTCAAATGGTATGCCTACCTACCACCCAACGCTGTCCACTCCTGACGAGAGATGGGACAGCTCTTTTACAAGCGCTTCTATGAAGCAGAGCTGGACGTGCAGGCCATATAACTCCTCACCCTGGCCCAAAACCCTGACGAATCGGTGGGCCAATACATCAAGCGGTGGAGAGACATCACAATGTGCCAAACCAACCCCATGAGTGAGGTGGAGGTCGTCCAGACAAGCTCAAGCCCACACGGGCAGGACCAACCTTTGCTCTCCGGGGTCACCGATCGGAGTAAGAAGAGGACCAGAGACACCCCCCCCTCCAACCTGTCGAGGTCATGATGGTAGCTCAGAATGAAGAGGAGCCTAAAAGCTCGATAGCCTGCTTCGAGAACCTCCTGAACAACATCCTAGACAGGCTCAAGGGGCTCGAGGAGGCATTACCAACTGTCTCCTCCCACCAAGAAACCAACCCTCCCCCTGAACCACCACTTAAGGAGGAAGAAAGACCTCAGCCTCCCCCTTCGGCTCCAGCACCGAGGCCCCTGAATCCTCCTCCCTCTCTTGAAGTTTGACCTGATACGGCTCCTCAAGCGACGCCGTCGATCTTTACCCAGGAGGACGTCCAGCAGATGATCAATAGAGGCATTCGAGAGCTGCAACTATAAAAAACACAGGACAACCTCTCGAACCAAAAGCCTTATCTGCCCTCTATTGATCAGGTTCCCTTCCTTGTCGGGTATCAAAAGGGAAGGTTGCCAATTTTTGATGGCACGGGCTCACCATAGCCGCACATAGCCCACTTCGTGTTGGCCTACTAGGAGTCGGCCTCAGACTCTAGATTGCTGCGTCGATAGTTCGTGGAGACCTTGGTCGGGTCTGCTTTCAAATGGTACGCCCACCTGCCACCCAACTTGGTCCACTCTTGGTGGGAGATGGAACAACTCTTTTGCAAACGCTTCTATGAAGCAGAGCTGGTGTGTAGGCCATAGAACTCCTCACCATGGCCCAAAATACCGATGAATCGGTGGGCCAATACATCAAGCGGTGGAGAGACCTCATAGTGTGCCAAACCAACCTCATGAGCGAGGTGGAATCTGTTTAGACATGCGTCAGAAACATGAGGAGAGAAATCTCCCTGCATGTTGAGGCTTCCAACCCCACCACCTTCTCTGAAATGATCACTAAGGCGGCTAGGATTGAGAGCTTGCTGAAGCATCATGGTGGAAACTCGGCCCAAACCTCAACAGGAGGCCAATTCCGAGGAAACAGGACTAACCCCCGCACCGGTCAATCCAAGAATCTGATTAGCTCGACGGTGACGATCGCTCCCCAACCCAAACCCAATGCAGGCCCCTTACGAATGTTGGACAACTCCAGAGGCATGCAACTATGGATTCAAGGGTCAATGCAACAATAGGCACCCCAAAAGCAGGATTACAGTAGGGTACCTCCACCGCTTAGCTACCAACAGAGTTCAGGTGGAAACTCAATCAAGATATGGTGACTCAGAATGGACCACTCAGAATGGATGGATCATCCCATCTACTATGCGTTCCACCAAATGCTGGGGCACCCCGTCGAGGACTGTATCTAGCTCAAAGATTATCTCGAAGCCCTGATTCAAAAGGGGTAGATCAACTTGGAGGACCTTAAGAAGGCTTTTGAGACACCTAAAGCCTGTCACGTTGTCACAATCCACGAAGAGCTGGACGATGAAGTCCCTGAGGCCGAGCCACAGCCCTGCTGGCTCCCTACTCTTTTCAACACGATGGTGCAGCACGAGATGATCGTTCCTCGTGCATCCAAGACACGGAGACGAATGGTCGGCGAAGGCCAAGGCCTGTGGTGCCCTTACCACCAGCTGAGTGGTCACGACTTGTGCCACTACTACGGGTTCCTGGACATCCTTTAAGGATACATCCAAGATGGATGGATAGCCTTGATTGATGAACAAGGATGCATCCAAGACTGAGCAAAATGCCCCATCAATGTCCTCATCCCCATCCGGGAACAAGGCAGGATCGAAGCTCTGTTACTAGTGCTTCCGAGTCTTCTATCTCCCACGATTCGCCTCCATGGTAGGTTTATCATGCTTGCTGAAGATCGAAGAACACCAATGGCAACACGGCTCATCACATGGGTGCAACACTTGCACCCCATGCACAAGAACCCGCCCAATCAGAATAGAGAGGGACGACCAGGAGGACATAGTCGCTCCAATTCGAGACACCCAGTCTCCCCCACACCCAAACGAGGCGGAGCTCCTACCCCCTTGACCTACCCTACTCGACTTCATCCCAAGGCAAGTCCTCTTCATCTAGGAAAGCTAGTATTCTATCTCTAGAAACCCTCAAGGTTCTCTCTACATGGGTATGAGGTCCTAAAGGTGCACACTATTGTTAGTTCCAAGGGTAGGACTTTAAGCGGGCCCTACTACAGTCGTGGGGGTATGACTCTAAAACTACCTCTTAAACTCGTAACTGTACATCGGCAGGAGTTCGCAACACCCCGGGAGAAGGCTCAGGCACCCTCCTAGTAAGCGCCCCAATCCTCGCCATGATTGCCCCTCTCTCTAAAAAAAAAGGGGGGATGTGAAATGCATAAAAAAGGAAGGGGGGGGGGGGGGGGGGGTGGGACACGAAAGGACGAAACCTCAAACGAATCAAATGCAAAAAAATTAAAGTAAGAAGTATCATTGTCTTATTCACACATAAATGAGGTTACGAGGCCTGGAGGGGCCATCTGCCTTACAAAGAGAAAGGGGGAGAGAAGACAACAATCAAAAGCGGTCGAGCGCCTCTCACATTCTCGTCTTCTGCTCTTCGACCTCCCTTAGGGTGATTCACACCTCCTCCTCATTTCGAGCGATGAGCGACTAGCTTAGAGTTGGCAGCAACCGTTGTTGCCTCTGAGTTCAGCTCCTCCAAATGGTAAGAGTGCATTGCCATCGCCTTCCGATAGCATTGGCGGCTCTGAACCAGGTCGGCCAGGCGGTTCTGATGCAGACTGATTTCGTCTTCGGAAGTCCTAATTTCGCGGCACTCCTCTGCCTCCTCACGCACGAGCTGAGCATGCCGGGAGGCGACCCGCTTCCTCTTCTCCTCACATTCCTCCACAAGGGCTTCCTGCACATCCAGTCTCACCCTCAAGGATGTTAGGTGCACCTCATGGGTCGCCCTTACCAAGGTCTCGCGTAATTGGGCTTCAGTGCCCCAATCCGGGAGATTTTACATAAGCCTTCTTAGACGGATGAGGGTCATCGCACCAGGTCCATGGCCCGTAAGTTGGCTGCATAGGCCTCAGTGCTTCTATCCCCTCTTGAAGGTCCAAGAGCGGGCATGCCTTCAACCATTGGAGCCCGACCTCGACATGCGCCTTATGGTCGGTGCCCTAGACCTAGACCTCGACGAAGTCAAAACTGGGGGACTCAGGGAAACCGGAGGAGGGGTGCTGAGAACTCCTCTCCCGCCCCCAGCAGCTAAAGACTTGGGAGGCGCATATGAGGGCTCACTTACCACGTGCTGACTGTCGACGTCGAGTAGAGAATCTCCGTCTTCATGCGCTTCGCTGCGTAAAAGAAAAAGTCAAAGGGTCAGTTCAGAAATGGCGCACCGGCCACGTACTTAGACCCAAATCGACGGCATCACGTAGTGGAGAAGGGGAAGGGCTCCTACCGACCATGGTCCCTGCTCGCACAATGCTGCTTCGAAAAGAGGCGAATGCTGAAAAGGAGGCCTGAAAAAAAGGCAGAAATGGTGTTTGCTCTTACTTAGGATCTAGACCCTGGGTAAGAATGAAAAGCAGACACTCCTTTTATAAAGTCTGGCAGCAGGAGAGCCAATCGATGAGTGACACCCCCAATCACAGAGGAACGCTGGCGGCACACCAAGCGAGGCATCGGAAGCAAGACACCAAAGCACCACCAGCGTGTAAATCGAAGTGTCGCACGAGCAAGAGCCACGTGCCTCGAAGGTACGGTCGTACGAATAGCATGCCAAACGATGTGCCACATGTGCGAAAGATTATGCTCAGTCCCGAGGAAGCACTGAGGGCATGTAATCGAACCGTTGTACAACATCAATGCCACCTCCCCCACTCGGCATTAACTATTGCATGCATGATGTTGCCTGTTAGGAATGGCGCGCCTAACGCCGTCCAAACACTGCCTAGCTCACGCATGCAGTCCCACTCCACCTGACTTGTCTACAACATGGGCCCACTTAGAGCTCCTGGGGTACGCCTCTGCACTGCTGTACTTCACGGGCAAGCGAACCCTGTTCCTTGTCTCGCCCATGTATGGGACCCCTTGCAGTCCTCCTCTTCCAAAAAAAAAGAAACAAAAAAAAAATTGTGGGGTCTTGCGAAAATAGGCAACGATGGATTCCCCAAGGGTTGGGTTGAAAATCTGCAAGGGCATCTCAACCATCACTACACAACAAGCAACAATCGCCCCAAGGGCACAACGTGCATTTCATCAGCCATTCCTTATCCCCATCATCAGCAGGGAGAAGGACTGTACCGGCCCACAAAAAAATAGAGAGCGAGATACAGCGGCACAAGGCAAAGAAGGTAAAATCAACACAAAGGGGATTTCATTTCATGAGAAAAAAGGATTACATGTTTGTTACAATGCACTTTGTGACACAAAAATGTTTACATCCGCTCTGAAGTGGATCCCTTCCCTTCAAGAGACCAACCACCCTCCTGCAGTGGTAGTGCCTTCAAGAGGTGGCATCCATCTCTTCAAGTAAGACTTAAAGAACATGGGGAGCACCGCCTCCTTCAACTCATCCTCCAGCAAGGATGACAGGCCCTCAGTGCCTCACATAAGGCCGTGAGCCTCATGCCATGGGTCCCGCACAAACAAAGGGGCGTCACAGCATCAAGCTTGCTCTCTGTCACGGGGTCCAACGTCACCTCCACGTGGGTAAACACCTTCACATGGACGCCCAACACCGGCGCGCACTTCAAAGGTCGGTGTCAAGCAGTCAACCCCTGTAGCAAGCATCGCTCACCGGCCAAGCTCTTCAAGGAAAACGAAGTCTCCGCGCTGCCTCCAGTCAAAGGAGCTTCAAAAAGGGACTTTGTCAAAAAGGGGGAAAAGCTGCCCTCATGCTCTCCTACCTAGTCCTTTTTTTAAAGGGCCTAGGCTAATCAAAGCTTGCTGCTTGCTGAGCATCTTGCCGCCCAGTTGCTTGGCCACGTGTCACCACAACAGTGCCTTGTTGACCGTGACATTTAAACTGTCTCACGCCTTACCTACCAAGCGTTGTTCACGAAGTGTCAAGGTCAAATCTCACTCTGCCATACTACCAGCTTGACGTTATCAACAGATCACTCAACTGGATCTTACGTCAAGGCACTGCCACCACGTGGCGTTCTCCATCTGACCTCGCCCACCATGCAGTTGCCTCGTCAGCTGAGCGCCGCCTCTACAAACTTCGCCACCTCTGGGTATGTCATCACTTCGCTCCCTCGAGGCTTGTCGTCACTTTGCTCCCTTAGGGCACACTTTCACTTCACCCCCTAGGGGTATGTCATCACTTTTCCCCCTTGAAGCATGCCTTCCCTTCGCTCCCTCAATGCAGACCTTCACTTCGCTCCCTCGAGGCATGTCTTCACTTCGCCCCCTCAGGGCAAGCCTTCACTACACACCCCGTGGGTGCCTCTTCATAACCCCCCCCCGCGGGTACCATCTATAACCCCCCACGGGTACCATCTTCAACCCCCCGTGGATACCATCTCCACCCCCTGTGGGTACCATCTCCACCACACTCGGCGGGTGCCTCTTTACAACCTCCCTGCGGGTGCCTCTTCACAACCTCCCTGTGGGTACCATAACCATCGCCCCCCAGTGGTACCATCTACAACCCCCCGTGGGTACCATCTCCTTCAGCCCCCGTGGGTACCGTCTCCATTACCCCCTGCGGGTGCCACTTCCATTATACCCCCCGCGGGTGCCTCCTCTTCACACACCACGGGTGCCTCTTCACTTCACACCTCCCGCGGACACCATTGTCATTGATCCCGCACGAACACAAACCTCCTAAGTCACCATAAAGCTACTCTTCGGGGCAACGCCTCACAAGGTGAAAAGACACCTTGCCTCGGCCCCCAGCCACTACAATCAACTCGAGGCAGGGTTGCACTCTCAAGACTCCTCTATCAAGGTTCACTGTATTGGTGGCTTCTTTCTCCGCCTCAAAAAAAAGAAGGACGAATCCGGGCGCGATGACAATCATCGTGAGTAAAAGAAAAAGAGCTTCAGGTGGACATAGCCAAAAAAAGAGGGGCTATGGGTAAAATCACCCAATTAAAAAAAAATAGGGGCATGGTGAAAACCCGCTAAGGGCACCATGAGTAAAAATGACAGGCAAGCATGGCCACGAAGCAATGATTAAAAGAGTCCTGAAAAAAAAAAAAAAATTCGGGCATGGCGAAGACCCGCATAGGGCACCATGAGTAAAAATAGAAACTAACAAGTGGACATGACATCAAAGTCATGAGTAAAAGCACCCTAACAAAGGATATGGTGAAAACCACTACTTTGCTGGCTCCATATCCCCTCGGTCCCGGTTAAAACCCGAAAAGGGTGCCTGGACCGAGCCCCCTACTTCCAGCCTTTGGGCTGAACACCCTGCTTCCGGCCTTCAGGCCGAACCCCCTGCTTTTGACCTTCGGGCCAAACCTCCTCATTTTGGCCCCATTGCGTTCCAAAAAACAACTCTAGCCCTAGCGCCTTCCAAAAAAACTCCGGCCCTAGTGCCTTTCGAAAAACAAAACTCCAACCCCAGTGCCTTCCAAAAAAAAAACTCTGGCCCAAAAAAAAAAACTCTGGCCCCAGTGCCTTAAAAAAAAAAAAACTCTGGCCTCAATGCCTTCAAAAAGACTCGGGCCCAAGTGCTTTAACAAAAGACTTTGGCCCCAGTGCCTTCCAAAAAAAAACTCCGGCCCCATTGCCTTCCTTCAAAACCATCCCCAGTGTCTTTTAAAAAAAAAAAATCCAGCCCCAATGCCTTCTAAAAAAAAAAAATCCGGCCCCAGTGCCTTTCAAAAAAACCTCCGGCCCCAGTGCCTTCCTTCAAAAAAAAAATTCCGACCCCAGAGCTTTCAAAACTTTTCGGCCCCAGTGCCACCTTTTTTTTTTATCCTGGGCCTCAGTGCCGCCTTCTTATTTCGGCACCGAAGCCGTAGTGCTCTGATTTCACTCTTTTATCCTAGGCCTTAGTGCCACCACAAAAAAAAAAAATCCTCTCCTCCTCTTCCCTTCCATCAAGATCCTGCAGTCAGGGTGAAGTCCCCTAAAATGGGACTGCCTCATAGGCCATTCTCCTGTCAAGCCTGGACAATCGGAACATGCCAAGAAACCCTCAGCCAGGCCAGTAGGGTGTAATCCAAAGAGGTACCTTGCCTGTCGTTCTTCTCATCAAACTCCAACATCCAAGGTGAAGTCCCCTAAATCGGACCGCCTCAAAGGTCATCTTCCTATCAAGCCTGGACAATCGGAACGGGCCGAGAAACCCCTAGCCAGGCTAGTTGGGCGTAAGCTGAAGAGGTACCTTGCCTGCCTTTTCTTCCTCCACCAACCTTCAAGCATCCAAGGTGAAGTCCCCTAAAATGGGACCGCCTCGCAGGCCATCCTCCTTTCATGTCTGGGTAATTTAGAAGATCCCCAACTAGACCTATAAGACGTAAGCCAAGAGGTACCTTGGTTGCTCCTAGCGTTTCTGTTTGGATAGGGATAAAGCTCACAAGAAGGGCCCTCACAACCTAGAACTTCAGGACCTCCCTGGCCATAATGGGATAAAGAACACAAGAAGGTCCCCCATTGATTGGAAAACCGGGAGTCTATGTTGAGAAGTCGTAAGCCCGTCGATGGCAGAATATCAACATGATCTCCCAAAAAGAAAAATGAATTCTAACGGGACTCGGAGAAAGCCCCTCAATAAGGCACCAGACCACTGGAAACCACTTTGGTCTCCCCCTGGTCAAGGGAAAATCTCAGCAAGCTCTACCCCTCGAGGTTTGCACTGTACCGGAGATCAAGAAAAAAACATATGATCGAGAGACAATAAACACGTCTTGGTAAGGATTCGTCAAAGGAGCTATGACGTTATATTTTTCCGAATGTTGCACTTCTCGCTTCTCTCGAAGCGTAACATCCGGCTTAGTAAGTTGTTGTACATCATTTTTGATGTACCTCCATGAGCTCATGCAAATAAGGAGAGAGCCGGTGATAGTCTGGTCTCGTGGGTTCACGAAACACCCGCATGCCAGGATTGTGCCAAAAAATAAAGCCTTCAGCTTAGTGACCTGGGTGCGGTGCCTTCGCACCAAAGATGGACCCTTCACTGTAGCCCTATGATAATGGCGGCAACAGGAAACTAGACCATCGCTATTGTGCTCAGAACGTCGAAAAACCCTCGAGGACCAAATTTGAGCTCAATCGGACCCCTCTAGAAGGGTCTATGTTCATGTGGCCTCGCAACTCATAGGTCTTACCAAAGCGTGATGCGGCTTCACTAAACCATCCTGAAAATGGGGGTTGTGACAACATTTTTTGGTAGCAACTTCTCCAACCCACTGCACCTTTCTCTGAAATCAGACATAGCACAAATGTTGACATGTTATAGATCATGCTAGCCTCGTCATTTTGACCTAAGGCACTCATTATGGCATGATCAAGAACTCTCATTGCTCTGAGAAGGAAGGCGGCCGGAGAAAGCAAGAAAGAAAAAAGGAGCTCTAGATTCGGTGAAGCATAACTCGAAATCCCGGCCAAGGATTAATGTGAGGATGAGCTCAAAAGAACCACTTCACATAGAGCTACGTTCTGGTATAACTCTTGCATTTAATCCCTTGTTCAATGGATGCAAGCCCTTAGGTCACCAAAGAAGCAAATCCAGTCAGTTGTCGGAATCCCTTCCTTTGACAACCTTCCAAATTAGGTAAAAACACAAATATGCACCAAATCATCCCCAACTTGGTGCAAAATAATTGCAATGATCTCCTCTCTAACTTGCAAGCAGAGCCAGGAGCTAAAATGACGCAACTCAAAGATGCATTGGCAAACAAAGTTCGCAAAACTGGTTGGACTTTCACCCCAAGGAAGAAGGCCACCACAACAAGATTAAAGGGCATCAAAATGCTCGCAATCGAGAGAAGAACGAAGGTATGTTGTTAAAAAATCCGAACAGTTGCCGCAAGTTGTAAGACCAGCTTCCAAAGTCTTCCCATGGCGGAGCAGCCTGCATGCAGGGACGGTCTCATCATTCGAGCAAAAGATAATAGGGACATTTTGGTCATTTGTGCCTAATTTTTGGATTTGTTTTTAATTTATTTAATTGTAATTAAGCTTGACTTTTGAGAATTCACCTCTATTTGGCGAGTCCTCTATATAAGCAAGCTTAGTTCATTTGTAAAAGGTTTCAAAAAATCGCTCCAAAAGTCCCCCTTTTGAAAGCTCCAATACTCCAAGGGCTTGGAAGAATGAAGGCTACTTTATTCTTGCTGTCTTGTCTTACTCTGTGAGTCCCTAGTCCATATAGGGAAGGAGAGAGAGGGA
Source organism: Amborella trichopoda (assembly GCF_054954075.1). Lineage (NCBI taxonomy): Eukaryota > Viridiplantae > Streptophyta > Magnoliopsida > Amborellales > Amborellaceae > Amborella > Amborella trichopoda. Next base: position 34,357,505 of record NC_142344.1, read on the forward strand.
GAGAGAGAAAACTTTTAGAAAGAGGGTACTCTTGAGTGCATGATCTCGCTGACGCCCCAGTCGCGCGGGTCATCCCCCTTCTCCTAAGCAAAGTCATTCCTTCTCTCTCTCTCTCTCTCTCTCTCTCTATCTCTCGATCTCTTCTACCCACTTTCACCCATGTGCACTTGCTCGTGAGTCAGTTCGTGCTTGTCCACGAGCCCGCAAATGTGCGCTAGCCTGCAGGCCTTCACCCTTGGGTTTTACCCACATCTCCCCTTGAGCGACCAACATATACTTCTAAAGGGGAATCCAGGGAGGAGGGACATCAGGATCCTATCCCGATAGCATGAAGAGAGTGAGAGGAGAGAGATTAAGAACCTGAAGAGGGTTCCCGTCTAAACCGTGCTGACAAACAGCCAGAGGGCTTCGTAATTGCTTTAAGAGGGTCATCCGATAGTGCGTGTCCCCGAGCCCCCCAAGCGGGTAAGAGCGATTCACGCTCTAATCGTAAAAATCACTCACCATCAGCCTCTTATCCGCAAGCCGGAAGGCTTGTGCATCTACCACGCCCGGACCTCCACGGTTGTTCGAAAGAGGGTTTCCTCATCCCTAAGTGGAGGGAAACCTGGACCCCATTGACATGAATAACTTGAGAAGATAAATATAAGAGGAAAATGGAAGGTAAATATAAGAAAATAAACGGTGTATGAAGATAAATATTGTGCCTTGCAACATTTTTGCTTCAATTGAGAAGATAAACTCAAGATGAAGATGGACGGTGAAGATCTGAAGATCCAAAATACATACGTATCCCTAATTCAGCACTATAAAAAGGGTTACTCATCAGTTAAAGAGGAGGCTACACTTTTTTTAGAGACATAGGTCACACTTTTTTGAGAGACACATAGTGCACTTCTAAGGAGATACAGCTTAAAAGAGAGAGTAGTGTTCAAGACACAAGGACAGAGATAATCGTCTCCTATGATTCACTTGAGACCCGTTCCCTTTTGAAGATCATACTTGATGATAGTCATTGCTTAACACGCACATGGGCCGATATACCCTCGACGTTATCTTTTCCCTTTAACGTGTCTGTATTTTCTTCTTTAGAAATGAATGTATAGGCTCCAAAGTCAGAATCAAAGGTGTTTGGCTTATTTTAATTCTTCAAAATCGATGTAAAGATAACAGATGATCAAACCTCTGGAATTGCTCAGTACATAGTATGAGTAATAAAGCCTGTGTTTCTGATATAATGTGCACGAATGAATTTGGCCTCGAATGTGATGTCTTATGATTTTCTATTTAGAGTCTAAGGTTTGTTTACAACATTGTGTATTTCCTTTAACACATACACATTTCAGAGCGACCAAATCTCTAGCGACTCCACTGGGGAGTAATTTACCTTTCATCTCTGATAGAGTCTAGGAAGTCGAATCTCTCTCTCGACAGGTCTTGATCTGTGATCCTCTATACTCTACTCTAGTGTCCTCTCTATTTACCTTGATGAGCCAACCCTTGTTGAATAGGTTATCAGAGGTGATCATGGATGGAGTAGTCACATCCTTTTATGTAGGAACAATGGAGGTTCCACTATGCCTCCCCAATCAAGGGACAACCTTCTTTTCCCGACGCCGCAGTTATCCCGCATGTGGAAAAAACAACGATTGGAGTGAAAGAAGCCAAGTCATGAACCTTGATGGTTCGGATAATAAGGAAATATCGCCATGAAGTGGATCTAATCCCTGGCAGCAAACCTTTGAGGGTAATTTTGACTTACCCCAATTGGCGTTTCCAACCAAATCCCGTTAGTGGTGTTATCGTTCTCAATATCCCAAAAGCAGCACGACCGTTGCGATCTACGAACCCAGCCTTCCCAACACTAAAGAGGTGTGGCCTGTCTATTCCTGCCAAGGCGAAGCCGCAATCTAAGTCGTCGTAGCACCGCGCGCATATGCCTTGGGGCTCCCGTTTCTTGCCTTTGATCATACGAGTGTCATGCTCAGTTGTTAAAGGCACTTAGACGCTGATGGTTCGACATTTCCATGGAGCTGACTCGCTAAACCTGTGTGACACTCATCGTGCAACTCAAACGCAGGAGGTTCGACGTTTCCATGGAGCTAACTTACTCAATCCCCGTGACACTTATCGGCAGGATGTTAGGAATCCTCGTGATGCTAACCCATCTAGATCACCGTATGCAACTTAGACGCAGGTGGTTAGACGTTTTTATGGAGCTAACTAGCACAATCTGCATGAACTTATCGGCATGTGGTAAGGAATCCTTGAGATGCTAACCCGCTAAGATCGTCATATGTAACTCAGACGCAGGGGGTTCGACATCTCTATGGAGCTAACTCGCTCAATTTGTGAGATACTCATCGTCCATTAGTTAGGAATCCTCGTGATGCTAGCCCACTTAGATTGTCGTATGCAGCTCAGACATTGACAGTTAGACAAGCTCATGATGCTGATTCACTCAATCTGTGCAACATTCATATGCTAGTCACTAAGAGCTCTCGAGATAAGCCACCCAGCTCATCTCGTATTATTCATGCGAAAATCACCTCAGCGCAACGTGATTTGAGGCAAGATGATTACAAGCCTCCTCATGTCCTCAAGGCAGAGTCTAAGAGGGAAGCAGTTCAAGCAGGTCAGTACCATACTCGACTGCAACAAGGCCATAGATCGAGACTAACTTGAAATGAGATCCTGCACGACCTAGGAGAAAAATTCCTTAAAATTTGGTCGTGCAACATGATCGGGGCAACTGCCCAAAAGTCCAACGAGGATGAAGAAACTTCGAGGGGTAAGAATGCCCTCGGCTTTGACGATGACTCATCCCTCTCGTCTAATGAAGAGCTCCCACCTGTAAGGTATCTTGCAAAGAAGGCAAGGCGTCATCTAGTTATTGAAAACTCGCACGTCACATGCAGCGTCTCTAAGGAGCGGAAGGATCCCCTTATGCCTCCGCTGTCTTTCCCTTTCAAAATTTCAGAATTCACTGCATCAGTCTCGGATAATGAGTCCATTGGACCATTTGAAAAGGACCCTGTTGTGAGTGTGCTGATGATGGAAGTAGGGAATGACCCACTTGAAACTGAAGAAGTGGAGCACCTCAGGGCAATTGTACCCCAAAAAGAAGCAGAATTTTGATCACAGACAATCGAGCTCGAGGTGTTGAGAGTTGTTAGGGAGGGGCTTAACCCCAGCGGCTCTTCAGGACAGTAGTCCTCGAACCCAGTCATGGAAAACCAATTAGCCCTTGCACCAATGCCGCTATAATCTCCAGCCAACATTGCTTTAATGGAGGGGACGGTGCCAAATTTATTTATGAAAAAGCTGTGATCACTCCATATTCTGGGGGTACAAATCCTTGACACTGATAAAAAACCATACCTAGCATATGTTGATGCAGTGCCGTATCCCATGGGATACCAGTGCCCCAAATTTTCAAAGTTTGATGAAGTGGACCAGGTTGAACTTGACCCAACAGTTCTGTCTAGAGCTATGCGGGTTACCTTTTATAATACAGACCTACAACTAGGGATGAAGCCCCATAATCACCCTTTGATGGTGGAGGGGACTTTACACGGCGTGGACATCAATCCAATAATGATTGATGGTGGGTCAACTATAAATTTACTTCCCTTAAGGACGTGGAAGTCTGTAGGGATGGATGTTCAGAACCTCCATGAAGGGCATATGGAGATACAAGGCTTCAACTAGGCTACCCAACAAGCTGTCAGGAGTATTATGTTAAATTTCAGGATCAACGACCTGGAGGCCTATGTGATATTTCAAATCATTGAAATCAAGGCATCATATAACATACTATTAGGAAGGCCATGGTTACATAACAATGATGACATCCCCTTAACCCTCCATCAATGCTTCAAATATTTTCATGAAGGAAAGAAACATACGGTCTATGCCGATCGAAAGCCCTTCACCAAGGTAGAGTCCCATTATGCAGATGCCAAAATTCTATAATCTTGAGAATTCTGACCCCCTATGCATTGAGGAATCAGAGAGTGAGAGTGATTTTGATGAAGATTATGGGATTGGGCAAGCATTGATCAAAGCCTTCGAAGGCCTACATGTCGAAGAAGGAGCCAAACCTCTCACCACCATCATTCCGGTGGATGTGGATCTAAAGAAGCCGTACCGAACCAAAGACGACGTACTCGATTCTATTTTGAAGACAAAGTTCAAAGAAGTACGGAAGGAGAAGTATGAACCTTGCCCCTTGAAAGATGTGGCTTCAAAACCACAATGGTCTCTCTATAGCCCTCAGGCTCACAAGTTCACGAGAGGTATGTATTACAACCCATCTACCAATCAAGGTCTAAATGGGGAAAAGGGGATGGTATCACCCTTTCAGGTGATTGAAAATGTATCCCAAAGGAAGTTCAATACTCAAGGGCTTGGGGATAAATTGACTCTTAGGACTATCTTAAAGAACATGCACAAAAGGAAATGGACAGCCAAATGTGCCATGGTATCTTTAAGCAATCATGATGACCAGAATCTAGATTCAGAAGAGGAAATGGAGCCTACCCCACACAAATTCGAGGACGGAGGCTAGGCCACATTCGACAAGCTGATAGAAGTCGAGCTGGGTGAAGAAGGAGATCATAGATCCACCTTTCTGAGTTTATCTTTAAAACCAGAAGAAAGGGAGCAATACATTGATTTCCTCCATCTCAAGTAAGACATATTTGCATGGAATTACCATGAGATGCCCGGATTGGACCCCACCATGATGACACACAAGCTCGTTGTCGATCGTCAGATAAAACTAGTGAAATAACCTGAGAGGAAGTTTCATATGGATATAGCACCTCAGATTGAGGTAGAGGTTAACACATTAGTTAAAGCCATATTCATTAGGGAAGTCCTATACCGTAAGTGGCTTGCTAATATGGTTCCAGTCAAAAAGAAGAATGGGCAGATAAGGATATGCATTGATTTTCGCAACTTCAACTCAGCTTGTCCCCAACGTGACCTCCCTCTGCTTCTCACCAAAATCATGATTGATTCGACTGTGGCATGTGAAACCTTCTCATTTATGGATGGGTATTCCGGCTACAATAAAATCAGAGTGGCCCTTGAAGATGAAGAATTGAGAGCCTTTAGGATCATGAAGAAAATCTATTATTATAAGATGATGCCCTTTGGGTTGAAGAATGCTGGTACCACCTATCAATGCGCCATGACGATTATATTTGAGGACATACTCCATGATGTTGTGGAATGTTATGTCGATGACCTTGTCATCAAGTCCAAGAATTGGTCCGCTCATCTTACGGATCTGGAATCCATGTTCAAGAGGCTGAGGAGATATTAATTACAGATGAACCCTTGGAAGTGTGCCTTCAAGATGAAATCAGGAAAATTCCAAGGCTTCATTGTGGGGCACCGGGGAATTGAAATAGACCCCCCCAAAATATGTGTCATTTAAGAGATGCCTCCGCCAAGAACCATGAGGGAGTTGAAATCACTCCAAGGTTGTTTGGCCAACATCTGAAGGTTCATTTCTAATCTTTCGGGTTAATGCAAACCATTGTTCAGGCTCATGAAGAAAGACATCCCCTTCGAGTGAGACGAGTCCTACCAAAATGCCTTCTAGGACATCAAGGACTATTTATTAAACCGATGGTTCTCACTACTCCAATATCTGACAAACCGCTCATTTTATATGTGACGGCCTTGGGGCTCAGCATAACAAAGAAGGGAAGGAAGTAGCATTGTACTATTTGAGTTGTACCATGATGTCAGCCGCGCATAACTATGCTCTCATCGAGAAGATGTGCTTGACACTGGTGTTTGCAGCCCAAAAGCTATGACATTATATGCTCGCCCATCTAGTGCACTTGATTTCTTGAGCTGATCCAATCAAATATCTTATGACGAGACCAGTCCTTTCTGGTAGATTAGCTAAGTGGAATTTTCTTCTTATGGAGTTTGACATCACCTATAACCCACAAAAGGCTATTAAAGGGTGAGCATTGGCCAACTTCATGACCGCTCATCCCTCGCCTGAAGGGTCCCTTTTGAATGAAGACCTACTTGACGAGGAAGTCATGAGCGTGAATGAGATTCCATCGTGGCAAATGTTCTTTGATGGTGCTTCTTAAGCGAAAGGCGTTGGAGTAGGTATAATATTTGTCACACCAGATAAAGGGCTCTTACCCTATGCTTTCTCATTAAAAGAGAAATGCTCAAATAATGAGGCAGAGTACCAAGCACTGATCATAGGTCTGGACATGGTAATAGAACTAGACTTAGAATATTTTGACATCTTTGGTGATTCCCAGTTGATTGTCTAACAGCTAAAAGGAATATACGAGGTCCGCAAGGATGAGCTTGAGCTGTATTATAATATTGCAAGACACCTCCTGGGAAAGATATATGGGGCCACTCTGACTCATATTCCACTAGGATCAAATGTGCAGGCTAACGCACTAGCTAAGATAGGAGCCACCATGATTATCAAGCCTGGGGTATCACTTCAGATACCCATACAAGATTGGTGATCTGTCTCTGTAATAGGGGATGTAGATGCTAAAGATGAAGAAGATTTGTGGATGGAATTTCCTCCATACCTTCAAGGAGCTATGAGGAAATTCATGGAGGCTTTTCCCTGATGATATCGTCGCAGTAGAAGAAGGCCCCTAGCTAGATTTGCAACAACCTTTCCTGGAGTATTTTTTCCATGGCCAACTCCCGGAGGATAGAAGAGACAGGTTGGCCCTTAAAAGGTGAACCACAAGACTCACCCTTTTCAATGATCAGGCATATAGAGGGTCGTATGATGTAGTGTTGTTAAGATGCCTTTCATATGAGGAAGGACTAGCGTCGTTGAAAGAAGTGCATGATGTTGTATATGACATGCACTAGTCTGGACCTAAGCTATACCACCAATTACATCGATTGGGGTATTTTTGGCCCACTATGACAAAAGGTGCATTTAAATATGTAAAGAAATTTCATGCGTGCCAAGTATGCTCTGACTATATTCACCAAGCACTGGAGCCACTGCATCCCACTCTTATGGCTTGGCCTTTTTCTCAGTGGGAATGGATATTGTGGGACTCATTACCCCAACATCAATAAATGACCATTTATAGATATTGACAGCCACTAAATACTTCTCAAAGGGACCAAAGTCATCTCACTATGAAGAATTATTAGCAAGATAGTGGCCGATTTTGTTCGTCACCACATCGTGTATCAATTCGAGGTACCAAATAGGATTATATCTAACAATGGCTCCCCATTTAAGAATGATCACATTCACTAATTAACCGATCGAATTCAAATTGACTGAAGGTATTTGTCCATGAACAACCCAAGGGCAAATGAACAAGCCAAAGCCTTCAACAAAATTCTATGCAAGGTATTAAAGAAGACTGTAAAGAAGGGTCAGCATGATTGGCACGAAAGACTCCCCAAGGCTCTTTGGGCCTACTGGATGACTTGGAAGAACACTACCTCGGCAACCTCATATATGTTGGTCTATGGGGCAGAAGCAGTGTTGCCTTTGGAAGTTCAAATGCCCTTGCTAAGAGTGGCAATCCATTATGGACTAACCGAGAACGAGTGAATCAAACTCCATTATGAACACACTCAATGAGAAGCGGTTAGAAGCTCAGCAAAAGCTAGAATTTTATCAAGCAAAGATAAGACAAGCTTTTGATAATAAAGTGAGGATACTGGCTTTTAAACCCAGGAATTTGGTTCTAACTGTAAGAGGTCCTATTGGCGCACCTCAGTCTACGTTTTAGCCTCAATGGGATGGACCGTATGTCGTTATAAAGGCATACTCAGCCGGAGCATAGCTCCTCTATATTGAGATGGGAGAAGATGCCATGCCTCCAATTAATGGAAGGTATTTGAAAAAATACTATCCTTGAAAAAGATCGAACAATAGTCCACGATGTACGACTCTAAACCACTTATCACAGTCCGAGCTGCAAGACTATAAACTATCTAACACATATTTGGTCTCTTTTAAAAGGATCGGGCTTTGATGATATGAAACGTCACCGCATAGTTCTTACTCGTGGCTATAAACTGAGCCAAGTTAAGGTCAGAGATGCATGACCCTAAAAGGCCTACCAATAGGTCCACAAGGGATGACTTAAAATATCACTGGGATGTCCTTCTTATATGACTCTAAACAACACGCTTGGGAGTCTTAAGGTTCTAAATATTGGCCACTTATGCTCCTTTTATAAAGAGTTAGGAAGGCTTTCAATATGGCCTTCCCAAATGATGTTAAACTACAGTATTGGTTTCTTTTCTCTAAAGGTTCTCGAAACTCGAAATACCAGGCCAATTATATCTTTCTGAGAAAAGATAAGAGAAGCTTCGGTATTACTTCTAAAAAAACAACCTATGTTTGAAGTATGCAAGAATGCATGCTAACTGGCAAAATACTGCAAAAATTTATTTGAATTCTAAAAATGCATCAAATGTGTTTATTGAGTTCAAAAATTCAAAAAAAAAAAAAAAGAGAGAAGAAAGGCATCAGGAGAGGAAGCACAATTCCTTTACGAACGACTACATAATTCCAAAAAGGAAAGAAAAGAAGAATCGAAGATGATTCAGAAGCTCTTGAAGTAATGCAAGTGGTTCTCTAGCCTTTCAGTCTTCTTTCTCATAGGCTTATTGGTCGCCTCCATGTCAGCCCTCATGTGCAAGACCCTCTTCAACAATAGAGATTACAAATGTTTCCGCATTTGACAGACGATGCTGGTCGATGATCTCAAGATACGAGATGTCTATTATTTCAACAATGGGCCACCACCATCTTGAGTTCCCTCTTTTCAGCCACTAGAAAGGTCTCCATTTTATCATTGAAGTCCAAAATTATAGTCTTGCGAGCCTCTGTCCGATCATACTGGTCACGGAGATTCTCCACCGAGCTCTTAAAGACTTTCAAGAACTGCCTTGCTTTAATAGCTGTTTCTTCAAGTATAGCGTAGGCTTCTTCCCCTTCGCTTATCAAAGTAGGGAATGTATGAACGAGCTTTTCTTGGTCAGAAGCTATGACTTCGGCATCTTAAATAACCTAGTTAAGTAGCTGCCGAAGCTTCTCTTCATCAGCTCCCCTGGACCCAACCCATGCTATCATCTAAGAGAGTGACGAAGAAATCCCTTAAAGATCGGAGAGGGAGATGTTCCCAATCGCTCTGAAGAGCATCCTCACTACACCAATGCCCATCTCCCTTTGAAATTAACTAAGTGAGGAAGGATCTTTGAGAATAGACCCTACAAGGCTCTCGAGATCCTCAACAAGTGCAACCAGGTCCTCTAGGGAATCATGCTTCAGCACCTCAGGGACTTTGGGAGCATTTGGTACTCTGGGAGCCATAGTTACGGTTCTTTCGGACCTGGTACCCGAGGGGTGAATTGCGAAGGTCACAACTTTAGTGCTTGCCACAGTTGCAGAAGCATCATCCTTTGGAGATCCTTGTAGCACCAACATTAGAACATGCTTGAGTAGCTTGAATCCTAGCCTTGTCTGTAATCTGAGTAAAGATCGAACCTAAAAATCGCAAATGAAAATAGCGAATAGAAACTGGACCGATTTGGCCCTCCTCAAAAGAATGAGAGGAGTTTTTTTTGTTGAACAACTAGAAGTTTGGCCCTGTCAACCTTGACTGGCAGAGCTGAACGTCTGGATTTAGGTGGATCACTAAATGAAAACTCGCCTCTCTCGAGTACACCATGAACCATGGCAAGCCCTGCATTCACATCAGCTTGGGTAAGCACTGACAAAGCTGATGATCCCACTTTCAACACGGAAACCACATTGGATGAGTCGATCACCAGAGGATCCTTCTCCTTGATTTGGGATTTTCCTTTTGCTTGTCTTAATTCATCCACCATGGGTTCAGCCTCCGAAGCGGAACTTTTTGTCTTGTCATGATCAACAAAAGAATCTTTCTTGACTCTGTGGGAGGACCAAGTTGCTTTAGGGTGGCAATAAGTCCCTCTTCTTGATCCACTAAAGTCACCATTTTCTCAGTCTCCATTCTCTAGCCAATAACCAGAGAATTTTCTCTAAGCACTATTGGATTCAAAGAAGAAAAGTTTGGAGAAGAGAAGGAGTCCAGTACAAAAACTTCTGGCTTTGTGGACTTTTTAGCCATTCCCTTCTGTTGAAGTACTAATCGAGAAGGAGCCGCCCAAGCCACAAAGCTCCGCGTGATTATACTAAGAATGACTATGACCAAAGTAGTCGATAGTGGAGGCGTAGCAAATGTCTCCCTGGTCTCTTCTCGGAGGTCTTAACTCTTTAATTTTTTAGAGGATCTCTTCAAATGAGAATAGTCATTTGGCTTCCTCTTCCCTTAAGAGTCTGGGTCAGCAGACTCCAAAGCCTCCCACAAGATTATCTATAATATGAAGCTCTTCTTGGCCAAAGGAGTAGCATGGCGAGCCACACTCGACCCTTAATGTTTTGAATTTTGTCTCAAGTCTTGAGCCCTACTGGTTTCTCTAGGAACAGTGGGGGAAGGAGAACGCACGTTCCCCATTTTCTCTGCCACTGAGCTTCCTCGAATAGAAGGAGGGTTCGACCCCTCTTCCTTCTTCTCTTTCCTATGATCAGATGGAGTAGCATCTGATGGAGCAACTAGAACCTTACGCGACCTATCACCTTTAGGTTCGACTATGAAAATAGGGGCCCAACGAGGTCGACTAGGTCCCCTGATCTTCTCATAGTCCCAAGACAGATGTGAATGCCCCAAGGTCTTCGACTTAGGAGCCAATAAGTTGTTAAGATGATGGTAGAAGGTTTGAGTCTCCCCATGCGCCCCTTCTGCGATAACCTCACTCTAGGGCTGATCAGTGCCTACCACAATCCATCCCTCGATGAAGCATAACCTACTAGCCCAATTTGATGGGAAACTCTCGAACATTGTTTTGAAGCTAGTTCGAGGAGTTTCGTAACTTTCAATGTCGTGAAGCCTCACTGATGTTCTTGATACTATGCACAGTAACTGCGGGTCATGAAGACTTTTTGACGGTTGCAGGGAATGATGAACCAACAAATTGACCAAGAAAGATGTTGGAATGCCACACCGACTTCACATGAAGATTCTACCAGAACCCATGCCTGGAGAAGTCGTAGAGAACAGGACAACCTTGGTCCATCTGATGCGGTCTTGTGAAGCGATGAGGGTTGCACAATGAACCTGCAGTTACACTCAATGGAAGAAAAAACCCTCGAATGTTCATGAGGGACATAATCTCCCAGTTCGTACTTCAGGGTTCTCTTACTAAACCCCAAAGCATACTCATACCTGAAAAGACCTTCTCGGTTACCCCCAATGAGAAAAGGTTTCAACCAAGAGAAGTTGTCCTCCCAAGATAGTCGTCTTGCTTGAGCAGATGAATGGCAGACTGTCCTACAGCCCATTGGGAGAAGCAAGAAAGGGAAGGTGGCATTATTTGTAGTCGAAGAATACTTGTAAGTGCCTAGAAAATAGGCACCAAGCCACCCATAAATGTAATGGATGGGGAAAGGAGTTTGGGCATCTCCTAGAATTTTCTCCGGATCCATTGCAGAGGTCGGCCCATTGCACATGCAACATTGCACGGGCTGAGTTAAGGCATATCTACTGCCTTCGGCCATATTGCAAGCAGTGTATAAGCACGTCGGCCTGACCACCTTGCCTCTAGAGTCTAGAAGTGCCAAGTAGCACAAGAACAGAGCAATGTATGATGCCAAATAAGTTGCCTGGTTCCTGACATGAAGTTGATGAGGCATTGTCATAGTTAGACGGGGAGGGGTTTCAGAACCATTATAGAGAGGATTTTTTGGCTCCCCTTCATCCTTCTCCATGTCGAAGAAGTGGTTGATCCCCTTTACTCTCGCTTGCATCAGCCAAGTTCACGTATTCTATGAATATGCTCTTCAAACAAATGGGTCTTGAACCATATCCAAATATGATCTCACTCTTCGGAGTGAATTCCTCATAGCTCTCTCCCAGAAGGGAGAGGCCACCAAGGAAGTACAACTCCAAGAGAGACATGCAGGTCTCTCCATAGTCGAAGAAATTGGTGTTTGTTTCAACAAACCAAGTCTCTAAGAAGGCTCATACACGCAGGCACTAAGAGGTCATGCACTCTCAAGAAGAGCAAGAAATTGTTCACATACATCCCGTGTCCAGGAGTAGTAGCCCAAGATGAATCCGCTCTCACCATCGCATCTGAAGTCTGCTTCTGACCAAGAAACCTTGTAGTCATGGATATTAGGCCCTAGTATCGGTAAGGTCTTGGGCTGAGTAGAATTTGCATGAGAAAAATGGAGAAGGAGATCTCATTGAGGCAAGGCATTGTATATGACCTGGTTCACTGAGAAATTGATGCCTCCATGCTAGGAGAGATGTGTTGGAAACTTGCCATCAAACTGGCAAATGGGAGAGTTCCATGATATCAAGATGTCGGTGCACTTCTTCTTCCAGTTTTCATCTTCCTTCGGAAAAGGAATGGAACGCATGATTCCTGCAATAAAGAAAAGAAAGGTCATATGACTGAAATAAGAAAGATGTGACTCAAGAAGTTTTTTTTGAACCGACGGACAATGAGATCGAGGTGCCACCCTATGGCCTCACTTATCCTAATCAGGATTCAAGACTTTCAAGCCTATGCCCGATGCCTTTGTGGCTCAAGACGAGGTTTGAACCTTTGAACTCCGAAGACAATTAATGCTCCTATCAGACCAATGAGCAGATGTATCAATACTAGAGTCTATCAAATTGACTCATCGAAGTTTCTTGACTTTCATATTACTACCGTAGGAAGGTTTTAGCCTGAATGTGAAAGAACACCCAAAGGAGTTGAATAGAGTTTGGTGAAATCTTTCCAAAAAAGCCTTGAAAACCAAGAGATAAATCTTTGAGATTCGAAGATTGAACGATGAATCATGTTTTCAGAAGCATTCAACCCAAATAAAAGGGAAATTGGTCCGAAAAGATGCTGAATCGTTTTTGGCACAAGCGTATGCTTAGGAAAGAAAGATTTTATGTAGGATAAAGAAAAGAAATAGGGATTAAAAAAAAGAAAAAAAAAAAAGAAAAAAAGAAAAAAAAGAAGACTTACATTGAATGATTTGATGGTCGGACGATTGCAGCCAGAAAGATCAGAGGACAAAAGCCTCAGAACTCTCTGAAAGATGGAGAGGACGAAGAAAGCTCTTCTTGAGAAGGATCACCTAGGAGTAAGGTCTTTCTTTCTTTGAATGAAGAATAGAAGGTTTATTTAGATCTGCTAGGAAGGAAAGAGGAAAGATAAGGCAGAAGATTTTCGAAGCAGTGGATAACGATTGAATGATATAAAGGGATGGTGTTAAAAAAAGAGAGTGATATGACGCTTAGCTTCCTCATCTCAGAAAATAGAAATGCCTTGATGACGGGATATTCATAGCCTGTGGACATCTTACCAAAACACCCCTCGTGGAATGTGAAAAGGCATTTTCATCTCATTATCGTATTTTGTAGTTGCCCTTGGCATTGTTTGAAAATAAAGGGTAAGAATTTCAAAATTTGAAATCAATCTTATCTACATAAAATAGGCAAGAAAGCAGTAGGAGGGTAAACCAACAACGTACTAAACAATATGGATTTTCGGAAGACGCAGGATGATGCAGAATGCAAAATTGTGCAATGTAAGCCATGAGTTCAACCCAAAGAGAAGATTCATTGACAAAAAGAAGGGGGGAACTTAGCTTACACATTAAAAAAAAAACAAAAAGGGAGAAAAAGTTGAAGCTCCGACTGTTTATACCTTGGGGCATTACTCCCCAAGGAAGATTATTCTATTGACCCTTGACAACTTCTACTTCACAGAAGTTAGAAGCTCCTTAACCCTCTCGACTTCTCCTCTATAGAAGTCGGATATGTTTTGGTGATGTTTCGCCTCTCGACGAAGGTGCACCACCATCTGCTTAAGGTCTGCAATTTCCTTGAACTTTGCATCCAGGAAAACCCCAACATTAAGAAGCTCCTTTGAAACCATGGAGGCAACATCAGTAGCTTGTTTAAAAGAAGAAGCTAGGCCCACAACGGTGAAGGTTGTGGAGTATGTATTTTCGACCTCGGTTAGGCTGCAGCCGTAGGAGTGTTAGGGTGAAACCCTCCTCGCTCTCACTGCCACGAAGAGCGGTAGTCAGTTCTTCATTTAGAGAAATGGAGAGATGTCCGGGAGGAATAGGGGAAGACATCTTTTAAGAGAAGAAGGAGAATCAAATACAGCTGAGAAGATGGATTAACTACCGGTGAAACCAGTGGATTTATAGAGCCTTATGAAGAAATCGAGGTGTCTTTTCCTCATAAATGATAATGACTGAGATGGATGTGATGATTATCCATTCTCATGTTAATTAAGATGGTTGGGAAAATATGCGCATGCACCGCCTTACTGAAGAAGGTGTAAGTCGTACGATGATTAGAAGTCCACTGGAGATTGGCCAAACGCTACACCCTTTTCGAGGTTTTCTTCTCTCACATGTGAAGCGTTCGAGGCGGTTTTGTTGGGTGTACTTTTATCATAGGTTAGATCAAATGACTCATACTTCGCCTCTGGAAAAAGTATGGACACTTAGTCCCAATGAATGACTAAGAGTAGAACCGCTTGGGGATAATGTAGTGAACCTACGGAGGATGAATATGGTTCTCACCATTCAAGTGTGACTATGATCGGAGCATATATTAGTCTATGGATTTTGAGAATAGGCTAGGGATTGTCTCAACAACAGTTTAAAGTTACCCAAAGATGGCTTAACCCATCTCAGTTTCAGTGGCAGTCTAAAGATGTCTAGAGATGGCTTAAAACCATCTCAGTCTCAACAGCAGTTTAAAGTTTCCCAGAGATGGTTTAAAACCATCTCAATCTCAACAACGGTTTAATGCTGCCCAGAGATGGCTTAACCCATCATAGTTTCAGCAACAGTCTTGAACTGCCCAACAATGGCTTAACTCATCGTCAGTATCATTGTCTAGCAGTTAAAGCCTTAAAAGCTTTACGGATCACACAACTGATTGATCTCTCATTTAATCAGCTTTGTTGAACTCTAGGCTCATTTAATCAGCTTTGTTGAACTCTAGGCTCCTTTCGAAGGTTCAAGAAGTGTCAACGATGGCATCTGTAAAGATAACCTAGCAGAAAGATCAACAACGTGAGAAGATAAATATAAGAGGTAAACTGAAGGTAAACATAAGGCGGTAAACAACATATGAAGATAAAGATTGCGTCTTGCACTATTTATGCTTTAATTGAGAAGATAAATAATGATGAAGATGGAGGGTCAAGATCTGAATATCTGAAAAACATAATTATCCCTAATCGAACACTATAAAATGAGATACTCCTCCGTTAAAGAGGAGGTCGCACTTGTTTTAGAGACACAGGTCACAAATTTTTGAGAGACACACATCGCTCTTTTGAGAAGACACATCTTAGAAGAGAGAGTAGTGTTCAAGATGAAAAGAGAGAGATAATCTTCTCCTACGGTTTGTTTGAGACCCATTCCCTTTTGAAGACCAGACTCGAACGATAACAAGTCCCTGCTTAACAAGTATATTGGGCAATATGCCCTCGACGTTATCTTTTCCCTTTAACGTATCTGTATTTTCTTCTTTTGAATTGTATGTATAGGTTCTAAAGTCCCAATCAAAAATGTTTGGCTTAAATGTAATAGAGCATCAAAAGTCTAAAATTGCTCAGTACCTAGTATAAGTAATAAAGCCTGTGTTTCTGATATAATGTGCATGGGTGAATTTGGCCTCGAATGTGATGTTCTTTGGTTTTCTGTCTGGAGTTTAAGGTCTATTTAAAACATTTCATATTTTCTTTAACACATACACATTTAGGAGCGACCACTCACACACCCCCTTGAGTTGTCGTATCACCAACTCTGAATCACCAAAAATCTCCAAACGTTCCAAGTCCATGCTGGAAGCAATTTCAAGGCCTATGATGAGAACTTGATATTCAGCTTCGTTGTGAGAGCTTGCCCCCATGAGGGAGAAGGATAGTTGTACTATACCATTTTGAGGGGTAAATAACACTACTCTAGCTTTGCCTCACTTTGATTGAAAGGCCCCATCAAAGTACATCTTCTAATCATACAGATCCATGATGCAAAATACCTCTTCGTTAGGGAATTCGTCGCACAAGGGGAATCTACTGGTAGAGGGTGTACAATCGGAAAATCCGCAAGAACTTGGCCTTTGACAGTTTTTGTGGCACATAGGTGATGTCAAACTCCATAAGGAGTAGTGACCATATCGTAAGTCAGCCCGACAGGTAGGGGCATGACATGAGAAACTTAATGGGATCAGCTTGTGAGATGAGCTGAACTTCATGTACGAACAAATAGTGTTGGAGCTTTTGAAAGGTGAAGATCAAGGTCAGGCACATCTTCTCGATCGGGGAGTAATTCTCCTTGGCCCCTTGCATCCTTCAACTGAGGTATTACAAGGTTGTCTTTTTCCCTTCTTCATTATTTTGTGTGAGCAGGGCCCAAAGTGAGTCATCGAGGGCTTTCACATATAGAATAAGGGTTTTCCTTGGGATAAGGGCTGAGAGTACAGGAGGGTTCAGCAAATAGGTCTTGATATTGTTGCATGCTAGATGACATGCTTTGTACCACCCAAAAGGCATGTCCTTCTTTATCAGAAGGGTGAAAGGTTTACATCAACCTGATAGGTTGTAGATGAACCTTCAAATATAGGTAAGCTTGCCTTTGAGTCCTCTAAGTTCTCGAAGGTTTCTTAGTGGCAGCATCTCCTAAATGGCCTTGATTTTGACAGGTTTGATCGCCATGACGCAATACCTGACGATAAATCTGAGAAACTTTCGTAACTGCATGCCAAAGGAACTTTAGGGGGTTCATATTTAACTGATGCAGTCGAAGACGTTCAAAGACCTTCTCTAGATCTCGGATGTGGGCACTGCTCTCGCTCGATTTCACTACCAAGTCATCTACATAACATTCAACTTCTTCATGCAGCATATCTTCGAGACAGTGGTCATGGCATGCTGATAGGTTGCATTGCATTTTGCAACCCAATTGACATCACCATGTATAAATAGACTCCCTTGGGAGTCAGGAAACCGTGGCTTCTTCGTCTTAAGGTGCCATCCTTATTTGGTTATACCCTAATTAACCATCCATGAAGTAGAAGGCCTAACAGTTGGTTGTTGAATCAATGAGCATCTCGGTGAAGGGAAGATGGAAGTCGTCTTTTAGTTAAGCGGCATTGAAGTCTCAAAAGTCTATGCAGACCTTGATTTGCCCATTCTTTTTCTTGACTGACACTATGTTGGCTAACCACCCTGCTTTGAGCATAGTTACCTCGACATCAATTTTAATTTCAAGGTTGGTTCGAAACCTTCTTGCTTCTGCTTTACGAGCTTAAAAGATGGGTCAATACCAAGTCGATGCACCGCGACTTGAGGATCAAGACCGAGCATCTTATGATAATGCCAAGTGAAGATATTCTTGTTTCCTCGAAGGAAGGTGGAGTACTCTTATTTCTCTTTAGTTGACATGACAACTGAGATGAAGATTGACCTTGAGTTAGCTTCATCACCAAGGATTATATCTTCCAATTCATTAGTTGTGGCTTGACCACTATCTTCTAATACCTATGGTCCTCCTCTATCTCCTCCACCTCAGAGGATAGGGGGTTCAAAGTTTCTTCATCAACTTCAATTTCCTCTATCTTTTGGCCAAGGCTTGGGAATTCACTCTATGTTTCCCATATTTCCAGGGTCTGGGATGGTTGGGGAGTGAAGAAGGTTTCCACTTCTCTTGCGGTCAGGGACGGGTCTATTTCTAGAAAAGAGGGCAAAGAAAGTGCAAGAAGAAGGTCTCGGGAAGCCAGGGTGGCTTGGGCAAGTTCTGTTTCAAGAAGAGGGGGGAAAGAAGGTGAAAGTGACAAATCTTGAGAAGTCAAGGTGACTTGGGCAAGATCTGTTACAAGAAGAGGGGGTAAAGAAGGTGAAAGTGTCAAATCTTAAGAAGTCAAGGTCACTTAGGCAAGACCTGTTTCAAGAAGTGGGGGTAAAGAAGGTGAAGGTGGCAGATCTTGGGAGGCCTGAGTTGGTTGGGTAAGATCCATTTCAAGAAGAGGGGGGACGTCGAGGATTGTCACTACATTAGCCATCTGGTCGTCCATGTGTGGTGGTGAGGAGGGATAAGAGGTTCGTAGATATCCGAGCCCCTTCTTGCTAGCATGATCGGTGGTGACAAATTTTAGGACTGCAATAGGTGTCATCAGTCCTTTCCCATCCTTTAATCCCTTATTGGTCGTGGGCTCATAGTCCATTCTCCTCATGATTTGGTCGGCTTGGGGATTGTAGAGGTCCCATCAAGGAGGGATTGTCGCATCAGAATAGACTGAGCTCTGAGAAGTCTCAAACTTGTCAAAACTTTGGGTTTCATGGATGAATCCAAGCAGCGGCTCTGAAGGGGTGACCAGAGGTGGAGTTTCTTTCACTTGGGTTTGAGGTCTTGAACTCTGATTGAAGCCTTGAACTCTGACGATTGGAGGTTTGAGGTCTTTGTCCCCCAAACCTATAAGGGTAAGAATCCTCCTTGGAATGAGGTTTACTGCAGAACCTCCATCAAGCATTATCCGGTTGATCGAGTGAGCATGCAGTTCATCGTTCACAAAAAGGGGCCGAATATGAAACTCAGCTAATTGAAGGTCTTCATCTGAGAAGGTAACGACCATGCAGTTATTGAGAATTGTCGGTTCCACTTCAATATGCTCAACCTCAGTTTCATACACATTGGGCTAAGAAAGAGCTTGAATCAAGGCCACTAAAACGTTGTTAAATTGAATGAGAGCATCATAAATGCTTAATAAGGCAGGAAGCCACCTTAGATGCTCGACCACATCATATTTGACCTTATCGTCCTCTAGATTATGAACTCTTAGGTTCACTGCTGACCCTAAGGGCATGGGGATTGGTGGAGCAGGCCTAAGTAAGGGTGGATTGGTTGTGGTTATAGGAGAGTAAAGAGTAGGGTGGTTAGATTACTCAGTCATAGAAGATGTAGATAAGGGTGGATTTGTCGTGGTCATAGGTTGGTCAGGAGCAGGTTGGCTAAATTTTGCAGCCTTGGTGGGAGAGGGTAAGATGGGACATGATGAGACTTGTGAAGGTCAGAGTGGTCTAAGGGGGGGAGGGTTAAAGATGACCCTAAGTATGGTATGAGTGGTGGGCCCAAATATTTTTGTAGAGGTTTGGCCTCAGGTAGTGGAGGTGGAGGGTTTGGCTATGGGACCAACGATGGTCTGGGATATTTGAGGGGTCTTGGATGTTTCAGTTTTTAGGCTAGCAGCTGGAGTCTTTTCCTTAACCTTCAATCGATCTGGCTAACATTGACTGTTCCCTTGGTGACTCCTACCATGTGGCATGTCTCATGATAAGAGAAACCCTCTCCTCTGACATCCTTCCACGGTTGTTTAAGATCATGCTCAGTGAGCCATTGAGACTTCTTTGGTGAAGGTTAGAGAATCATCGACGCTCATGAAATTGGCTTCTTGTGCAAGTGTCTTTCTCTACTGCATATGATGCCTCTTGCTGATGTTGCAACCTTTGAGCTCTTCATTCAGAGCCTCAATGTCTGGGTGTTCTAGGGTAAGTTTTGAGATAGACGGTCTAAGGGAAGAAGGGCTTATAGAATCAAGGATAGAAGGAGAAGGGGGAGAGCTTTTAGGGTCATCACTTGAGTTGGACTAAATCTGGTAGCTTTTAGGGTACTCACCTGTATTGGACTCAAATTGGATTTTAAGGGACTTCGTCCTATTGCAACCATGGTAAACTTGCCAAGGCTAAGACGTTGAAGGTTCACCTGAATCGGAGGCCTCCCAGGGTGGACCCTCATATGACGAAGTTACTTCAGTAGTATCAGGATCGAACGTATGGGGTACTGAAATGGTTCCTCACATCTAGGCTTCGCCAGAGTCATCACCACTTCACCTCTTGCTACTAGATCCTCCAGAATGGCTCTAGAAACCCAGCATTGGGATATATCATGACCTCTCATCAAGTGATATGGGAACCAAATGTTCTCGCATCCTTGAGCTGTGTCTTTGTTGTCTGGATGGACGAGTGCAAATCATCTCATGGTCGATCATCATATCAAACAGGAAAGGGATGAGCTCTGGGGCTAAGTCTCTCGAGCGTACACTCCGCGGTTGCTCCTCTGCGATGGTGATTGCATTGGAAGCCTTACTGCCTCAAATTCCTTTTTGAGGCTGTCAAGATGTTTCTGTCCCTTTTAGATCAAACCTTCAATATGATCCTTGTGGGTGCAGCAGTCTTGGACCATATGGCCCAACATGTGGTGATAAGGGCAGTACCTCTGGTTGCTTGTAAGGCCAGCCTTATCAAGCCTTCTTGCCTCCGAGAGAGTGATCATCCCTTGCTCCAACAACATCTCAAGGATCATTAGCACACAATTTTTTATCAAAGCCATATTTCTTGTTCTTCCTTTCTTCGAACATAGCTCTTTGATAAAAGTTGGGAGGCGGGGGCACCCGGTTGTAAGATTGAGGTTGTTGTGGTTTTTGGGAAGGTTGCGGTAGTATGCCCTAGGACATGTTTAAGGTTTGGAGGGGAGCTTAGGCAATAGGTGGATTGGGGTTGTTAGGTGTGATGGTAACTAGTGCACTCACCACATCCTTTTGCTGGTTGCCCCGGGGGTTAGGGCGGTTATTCTCAGCATTTCGGTTCGCCCCTCCACTCGAAGGTTGCAACAGAGGATTGCCATGGTGTCTAAATAGGCTTTCAATGCATATCACCTTGAAGATCATTTTAGAGGAGGTACTGTTATATGTCATTTTTAACGTACTTGTATCCTTGATACGAATAAGGAGAGAGCCAGTAACCTGGTCCTGCCGGTATACAAGACACCACCAGACAACGAGAGCACTACAACAATATGCCTAAACTGGGTGACCACTAAAGGAGTGTCAGAATGACCTCAAATTGCATGAGAGGGTAGTCTTGGACACCCTAAGGACATTTGCAAATTTTTGTTATATACTGACAAGTTTTGATATGATTAAGATGAAACTTGATTCTCAAATTTAGTTCCTCTCACGCCAAAAAATGGACTCCATAACTACAACCCTATTTTATTGGTCTCAAAAAGTACCAAACCACTTCCATTAAATCCGAAACATCGAAAAAGCCACAAGGACCAAATTTGGGCTCAATCGGACCCTCCAGGACTATTTTAAGTCTAACTTACCATAAAAGGGTGGGTTTGACACTATTATGGTGCAGCCTCGGAGACCGGTTTCTATTTATGGAAATAATTTTCAAATGCTCATAACTTGCTCGTTTTGAGTCCAATCAAGCTCAAATTTGAACATGAGTTAGATCCCGACGATATGATCATTTTGACAAATGGCACACATCATGATGTAGCCCAAAACAAGAGAATTTTAAGAGAGAAGATGAGCTCGAAATCATGAAAATTTAGATTTTATACAAGAGAACATCCCGTATTTTGATAGGCCATAACTCAAGATCCCGACGTCAGATTATCACAAATATGGGTCCGTTGCGATCGTATTGCAAAAAGCTACAATTTGGTATAACTTTGATGTATGATCGGAGGATGGATGACATAAATTTCAATGTCGAAAATGACAACATTTTTCGGCGACTTCCCAAATTTGGAATCCAAATTGGACGATTTTTTTTGCAAAATGATTGTGACAATGTCCTATTCAAATTTTGATCAAAATGAAGACTCAGAACATCATAGATTGTGTCGGGTTAGTGCTCAAAGAATTGCAAAGTTTATAGACTTAGCTCGATTTTGGGTTCTTCCTAAAAAATCCATTTCAAGACGAGCAAAGGGTATCAAAATGTGCACAATAGGTCAAGCATCGATTCTATGACGATTGATCACCTGAATTGCCACCATAAACATCCAGAAATGCTCCCAAAGTCTAGCAATGGCAAGAGGTCCCTCATGGAGCGATGGTCTGTAATTTGTTGAAAAGTACTTAGGGGTATTTTGGTCATTTTGTCAAAAAAGGAGATTATTATTTTAATTCAGTAATTATGTATTTTTTGATAATTTTGGGTACTTTTTAGCATTCCACCCTTGTTTAGTAGCTGATCTATATAAGGAAACATAAGTCAATTATAAAAGAGGTTCGTTGGGTTGGTCTTTGAAATCTTGAAAGGCTTGATTATTTTGATAGAAATTGAGCATTTTGAGTAAACTCTTGGCTTATTCTTTTGCTTTGCTTTTAAGTTCAAGATCAAGTGGAGAGGAGAGAGAAACATTTGGTAGAGAGAGAAAATACCCCTAGACCACCATACACCATAGCCCCTTCCTTTCACAATACACCACACCCCATAGTCCCTTCCCTACACCATACACCATACACCATTGCCCTTTCCCTATACCATACACCATAGTCCCTTCCCTACTGCATACACCATACAGCATAGCCCTTTTCCTATTCCATACACCATACACCATAGCCCCTTCCCTACACCATACATTATACACCTAAACCTTAGGCCTTAGCCTTGACCCAAACCCAACCCTTTTCTCTAATGTACATGCAAAGGGACTCATGGGTGTGCACCTAGGATAGAAGACACCTTAAGTCCATTCTCTCTCCTCTCTCCCTCTTCCCCTTCTCTCCCTTCCCTCTTTCTCTCTCTTCCCTCCTCTCTCACGTCCAACTTCAGGACTCTTGCCTGAGGGTGGGCCTAGCTCTCTTCTCTCTTGCTCTCTCTTCTATCGGTCTCTCCCTCACACAAACTTCTGGACCCACACCTGAGGGCGGGCCCAGCTCTCCTCTCTTTCTCTCTCTTCCTTCTCTCTCTCTCCCTCACACCAACTTCTGACCCGGCATCTTAAGGCGAGCCCAGCTCTCTTCTCTCTTGTTCTCTCTTTCACTCTCTTCTCTCCCTCCTGCCCTGCATGCCCCTAGCACAGACACGCACATAACTCTGTGCACCCAGGCATGCTCTCAACCTTGTACCCTAGCTCTGTGCACCCAGGCATGCTCTCAGTCATGTGCCCTAGCTCTGTGCACCTAGGCACGCTCTAAGATCTGTACACTCAGGAACGGCCCTAGCCCAGGTATATTCCCATCCTTACACACCTAGGCACGCCCCTAGCCCAGATATATTCCCAACCTCAGACACCCAGGCACACCCCTAGCATAGGCACGCTTCCAAACCTTGTGCACCAAAGCACGCCCTTAACCCAGGCATGCTCCTAACCCTGCCCACCCAGGCACGCCCCTAGCCCATACATGCCCTGAACCTTACAAACTCGGACATGCTCCCAGCCCAAACATGCTCCTAACCTTGTCCACCCAGGTACGCCCCTTGCCCAGACACACCCTAAACCTTAGACTCCCGGAAATGCTCTTAGCGCAGACACTCTCCTAGCCCTGTCCACCTAGGTATGCCACAGCCCAGACGTGCCCCAAACCTTACACACCCGGACACGCTCCTAGCCCAAATACGCTCCTAGCCATGTCTACCTTGGCATGCCCCTAGCACAGACATGCTCCAAACCTTACACACTCGAACACGCTTCTAGACCAGACATGTCCCTCTATTTCGTCACTTCACCCATCTCTTTTTGTTTGTTTCTGCTATCATTTCTTGAGCATTCGGCTTGGGGTCGTCATGAGATAGTGCCTTAAAGTCATAACTCTCGGATTGCTACTCTAACTTCCATTCTATACAATAGAGTCGGGTTGCAAGAGATATTGATTCTCTTACACTTGGTCACTCGGGTGGGGTCATCTTGAGTTAGCTTTATCTAGAGTTTCAACTCTTTCGCTACTCTAACCACCAGGTTTCACAGTGTTCGGATTGTAAGAAGCTCCCTTCTTCCTTCGATTTTTTGACCACTCATTCTTATCCCTTTCTTCCTTCTTTCTCCTTCTTGTCACTTTAATTGCCTTATCCCAAATACTAGAGCCACTCACTTACAAAGCCCATTAGAGAGGAGAATTTCATTTGAATTTCAATAACAGTTTCCAAGAAAGAATTGAGGTTTCTCCATCTTATCCTAGGAATGGATGGAGTTTGGTGGTAAGCAAGAATACCACTAAAAAGCGAGCCCAACCAAGGTTTCTACAAACTAGCGAAGGAGGAGTCTAGTGTCTAATGCCGACTCTTGACATGCAGACACGAAGTGTGCCACATGCTGCTGAGGTGAACCAGTACCATTGAAGACCGGTAACCAACACTTTTGGTAAGTAGATGGTAATGAAAACTGGTCAATGAAGGTAATGTATGGTTTATGATATGAGGTCGTTTCTTGGACCCCCGTTATCTACATGCCCAAAAGACTGTGATTGACCATTGTTTGGATGTCTTAATGGGTGATAGCAAGTGAGGCAACTTGGGGAATTGACACAGCTTGAAGGGGAGGGGTTTGCGCCATTGGAGGAGGCAGTGATCTATGTACCTTGTCCACAGAAGGTGGTACTAAGGGTGAACTAGCCCCATTACAAGATGAGTTTGCCGATGGTCTAGCATTCTCGACTTTCTTGAGTCTCTCCATGATCAGCCTGAGAGTCTCATTGACCTTAGCCATTGGGTCTTGCGGCTCATTAGCAGTTTGGTTGACCACCATGACAACGACTAGTTCTTCAGGGAGGGGTGTGGTTAGGTGCCTCGATCTCACTCTCCGAGTCGGGATGACCTAGTGGCACATGTCTCAGGTTTCAGTGGAACTCGAGACTTGAGATCGCTCTCTCGGGAACCTTGTTAAGAAACAAGGGCATGTATACCAACCGATGAGAGAGGAATTTTAATGTGAGGGTGGACACACCTCACCTGGGTCTGTGACTCGCTTGGGCTAACTTGCGTGGACGCCCTCTTAAATCACGACAGAAAACCCCTCAATCCTACAACTGGTTCAGAATCGCCTCTCTTGGCCTGTAGTCTCCTGTTTTTACAATCACGCATACACACAATTAATTTCCAAGACAAGTGGGCCAAGTGACCCCTCCTTGTCTTTGGGCGAATTCACATAGGCATGCACATTCAAAAGAAGAAAAAGGTAAGAGGATAGATGAAAGGAGAAGAAAGAGATAGAAAAGAGGAATGGGAAAGATAGGAATTTGACCAAGTGGGGTTTAACCAATCAAGAGAGAAATCGATTGGCATGATGCGCCTTCGTTTTAAGATCGGTGTGTTGAGCGATTACACCTAGTTTCATGTAATCGACACCGACACTTCTTACAATATTCTCCTCCGTCAGTCATGGCTCCATTATCAGAGGGTGGTTCCATCAACATTGTACCAATGTTTCAAGTATAGTCGAGGCGAGAGACAGCATACGGTCTATGCTGACAAAAGACCATTCCCTATGGCCAAAACTCACTATGCAGATGAAAATTATTACTTCACAAATCTGGCGTCACCTCAGAAGATAAGAAAAGAAGGTCACAAGTCTACAAGGAAGACCGTGTCCTTGTCTCATGAAGATGTTGAGGATGTTGAGAGGACGATAGTGAATATGTTCAAGGAGGAAGAAAGGCAGGGTAGAATTTTACCACTAACTACTCTTCATTCCAACATCCCAACTATCATCCCCCAAGAAACCCCTTCTTCGTTCGAAAAAGAGTCCTTATCCTCTACCCTCAGTTTTGAGCCACTTTGGTGAAAAAATGAACCTGAGGTCATTCTTGAGATCGAGCATGCCATGGGGGTAGAATTCTCGGCTCCAAGGGTCACCTATACGCTGGATCATCAGAAAGTCTTGCATATCCCCATTGCACTCTTGAAAGGCCAAAGCAGCGCGTCAACCGCCACGAAAAGCCTTTCAAAATCCGGTTGTTATAAGTTTAGAGGATGTTCTTCAGACCATTGTCCAACCAAAAGTTTTACTTTTCGCTAACCTCTCAAGAGAGAAGTTCGGAGAAGGGCAACTTCCTTCCCCTCAAGGGCAAGATCCTCTAGCAAGCTTGAGAACCGAAGTCCGCAACCTCCAGAACCAATTGAAGGTTATGCGTATCACTTCAAAGCATCTCAAAGAGTTTGTGCCAAAGATTGAAATCTATGACGAGCTCGAAGTAAATGTGCCACTAATGGAGGCCCGACTGGACTATCTATAGCAATCAGACTCACCAAATCATGAGGCAAATGGACTATGAACCTTTGGCCAATCAGACATTGGCGGGCATGGTTCTTAAGACCAGCATGACGGCTCTGCCTCCCACGGAGTCTCCCAAACCGACATAGATGCGATGGTGCCCCATAGCCTCATGAACAAGGTCCCAAGCATGCAAGAGAGGACCCGGTCTACCAGAAGTCGTACCCTTCGTACATTGACCAGGTGTCGTTTCCCCCAAACTACCAAAAGGGGAAGCTCCCTCTGTTCAATGGTACTACATCTCCTCACCACCATACCGCCCCACTTCTAAGCAACCTGTCGAGAGATGGTGACTGATGGGTGACTCCTTCTCCACCAGTTCGTCGAAACTCTCGAAGGGCCAGCCTTCCAGTGGTATGCTTAGCTGCCTCCAAAATCAATGCACACCTGGCATAAAATGACAGTTGTCTTATCAATGCTTCTACGAAGTCCAAAGGAGCATAGAGACCATCGAGCTCCTTACTCTGACTCAAGACCATGGTGAACCAGTTGATAAGTTCATCGCTTGATGGAGAGAACTGACAACCTTTCATGCCACCCCCATGGCCAAAAAAGAAGCTGTCCAAACCTGTATATGGAACATGCTTCTCAAGATCACTCTGCATGTCGAGGCATCCAATCTGCCTTCCATGTTAGAGCTCATCTCTAAAGCAGTTCGTATTGAGGGTCTGTCCAAGCACGATGGCAGATCTCGTCAGCAACCCTCTGGTTTGAATTCTCATTCCAACAGTCGGGGCAACCAGCAAAAGGAGGTGATCAGTGCGACCGTCACTATGACTGACACCAAGAATGTCGTCCCTCAAACCCTGGACCTCTCCAGGGCACAAATGCCTTAGGCCGGGGGCAAACAACAGTCTTTTAATAAGGTCCTGCCTCCTAAAAATGCTAGTCAAAGTGACTTCTGGATTCAGCACCAGAATAAGGTTTACCCCTTCGACAAGGAGTGGGCTCATGTACTGCTTCGACTGTTGTTAGAACATAACATGATCCAGCTGCCAGAGGTCAACACTCCAGAGCTGACTAGACAGGATAAGAATGAGAGGTATTGTGCCTATCGCAGGAAAGAAGGTCATCCCACTCATGACTGCTATAAGCTCAACGACACTATTGAAGCCCTTATTAATAAGGGTCAGATAAAGCTCGAAGAGTTAAAGAAGGCATTCGGGGCAACTGAAGCCTCCCACATAGTCACAATCAATGAGGATGAGGGGGCACCCGCTATCCTCCGTGCACTATTCTCCACAATGCTCGAAGGGAGACACATCACACCGAAGCCGACAAGGTAGACTAAGTTCCTACCCCTAAGAACTGAGAACCTCTGGTGCTCGTATCACCTGATACGAGGCCATGACATGAGCGAATGCACCAGCTTCTACGAACTCTTGGCAAAAAGTATGCAGCAATGCCAGGAAGCTCATGGTAACTCAGAAGGGTGCCCTCAAGTCCCTCTTCCGCTAATGCAAGAAAAACTTCCGACATAAGCCTCGGGAAGCACAAAGCTAGACCCTCTACAGGTTCGTGGTAATGCTCCAATAGGGCCTCATTACTTTCAAGCCCACTAGGCAGCCTAAGCACCTTGCCGAGGGTATGGAAAACCTCTTGTTCCCATATTACCAAGTATGGAGCCAAGAGTTGAAAGAATGCTTTGCGTTCGAAGCTATAGTCATGAAGAAAGTCCTGAAAGGCCACACTGTTTGCGCTGCTCTCCCGTAGCACTTCAAAGCCATTGCTCCAGTTCAAGAGGAGATCTTGTTACAGATCCCTTATGACCATACACTGGACCCTTCAAGGCCCTCGACTTCTCAGCCTTGGGAAGTCTACCATGGGTGAAGTAGGCTCAAATCCCTAAAGCGTGAGGCAGTCCACCAGGCTAGGACTACTCACCAACTCGATGAACCAGACCAAACGCTTCCTCAGGGGTCATGCCGAAGGAATCCCATCCCTCAGCCACCAGTCGAGGAAGAATTCCTTAGGCCCATTCCTCCACTGCCAACCTTGCAAGACTTCATTCCAGGCGCAGCTCGCCGTATCCTCTCGTCCAATCAGGCAGATGTCGCTGAGTTACCAATGGCTCGGGAAACCTCCAAAATGAATGACGACGCTAAAAGCACCCCACAATAGTCAAAGTCGGGGCAAGACCTAAAATACCCCTTGCATTTGTCAAAAATGGATGATGACACTAACAGCACCCCTCAAAGGCTAGAACCGGGGCAAGACCTAAAATACCCCTCGCACACGTCCAATTCCGACGACGATGTAACAAGCTGCCTGAAACATTCTAACTCTTCTTCTCCTCCCTCCTCTTTTATTTTTTCCACAGGTGCAACTCGACAGTGCCCAGACTTTGACGCTCTAAACAGAGAGCTCGGAGGCACCAGCCTCCGTAGGTCGTAGCAAAAGCACCTGAGAGAGATGCTAGCCCGGACGGCTGGATTCTCGACAGCCACTGATGCCTTAATAGTGGCTCCCATATGGTGCAGATTTTAGAAGTACCACCCAACACGGGGAAAATGTACCTGAGATCAGGGAAGAAGCTACAGCCCACGCCTCAAAAGCTCAAGGTCCTCAAGTTTCCTGATCCTTCACTTTCCCTAAACGTCAACCTCAAACCTCTACATCCCTAATACAAATCCCTATTACTTCCCCATCAACCCAGGCTGCATCGGCTGAACAACAAAGTCAGCTAGTGTCACAAACCAAAACCCAACCGAAGCTGGTTCTTAAGCCTACCCTGCCACCTACACCAGTGACTGGATCAGGAACATAGAAGACTAATGAGGATAAAGTGAAATACGACGTAATTGGGTATTTGATAAAGCTTTTAGCCCTTCTATGTATCTATGATGCCCTTATGCTGTCTAGAGGCTATCGTATGGCTCTGGTTCAAGCCCTTCTAACCCAGAGGTATACGAGACTAAAGTGGAGCCTATTGAGGTTCACCCAACTATCTTGAGTGGGTGCTCGGCAATCTCCTTTTACGAAGATGACCTTTAGTTGGGAGGTAAATTCCGCAACCGTCCCCTCTTTGTGAATAGTGAGCTGCACGCCTACCCAATCAACCGGATCATACTGAATAGAGGGTTAGCAATCAACCTGATCCCAAAAAGGATTCTCACCTAACTAGGATTAGGGTCTAACGACCTCACTCCCACCCACATCACCATGCAAGGGTTCAATCAATCAGGAGAGAAGCTAGCTGGTACGGTGGACCTTCATCTTAAGATCGGTGACCTCAACAATTACGCTCAATTTCATGTAATCAACACTGATACCTCTTAAAACATCTTGCTCGGCCGCCCATGGCTTCATGATCAGGGGGTGGTTCCTTCCATGCTCCACCAATGCTTCAAGTATAACCAAGATGGAAGGGAGCACACGGTCTATGCTGATAAAATACCATTTCCCGTAGCTGAGACTCACTATGCCAATGACAAGTACTATTTCACAGACCTTCCAACGCCAGAAAAATAAAAGATGATGATTCGAAGCCTGTGAGAGAAACAAGGATGTTGAAGATTTGGGGCGGATGATTACAGACATGTTCAAAAAAGAGGAAAGATAAGGCTTTACCCTCCCTTTGACTTCTATCTTCCCAAGTATACCTTGTCACCTCTCTGAGGTCTTGATGTCTTCCCCTGGAGATGAAGCCTCTCCCTCTACTTCTACTTCGCCTGAAAAAAGTGATGAGTTAGAAGTAACACCTGAGCCTGCGAAAGCCCTAAAGGTAGGCCTTCTAGCACCAAGGGTCACCTCTACACCGGACCAGCGAAGAGTCCTGCATGTCCCCATTTCTCTTTTTGAGGTAGAATTGACACACCAGCCACCAAGGAAGGTTCCCCAAATTCCATTCTCCTTAAGCAAGGGCATCATTAGCAGCCACGAGAGGGTCCTACACCTCTCAGAGGCTCCTGAAAAAAGTACAGACAGACAAAGGATAGCCTGCTGGCTCTCAGGAACAAGATCCCATGGTTGAGTTGAGAAGCGAGGTTCGTTGCCTCCAAATCAGTTGGAGGTTATGCACGTCGCTTCAAAGCATTTAAAGCGGTTCATCCTTGAGACTCAAGCCTATGACGAGCTCAAAAGTAATGCACCTCGAATCGAAGCCAAAGCTCCCCCAGACTAGAGCATTTACAGTAAATAGGCTCACAAAATTATTAGAACCATGAATTACGAGCCCCTGTCCAATCAAATGCTAAGGGGGGAGGAAGCAACTGCTCTCCCATTCGAGGTCATTGAAGCCATGGTAAGCTGCCATAAGACGAAGCAAGGAGTGGGCTTTTCTTTTTCGTCTCAAGCTATGAAAGGGTGGAAGCAATGAAATAGAAATAGAAGAAAAATAAGAGACATGCATCGCATAGATAAGAAAAAAACTATTTCATTCATCAAAAAGAATATTACAAATGTCTTTTCTTTACAAAAAAGAGAAAAAAATAGTAAGAAGATGCTATAAAAAATGATCAATGATCTCATTGACCCTTCCCTTGCACTCATCAGCCGAGGTTCTCGTTCTCTCGATGCCCACTCTGAATTCGGCCACTAGCCCAACCTTGTGCTCCACTAGGGCTAACTGCTCCCCCAAGGAGTACTCGAGGTCCAGCACCTTCTGGCCCAGTTCCTTATCTTCGGCCTCCCAAACTGTCATCTCCTCCTCCAGCCTGGAAAGCTCCTGTGCCCTTTTAGCAATCTTCGCCTTCAGAGCCTGCACCATATTATTGCGTGTTATGGCCTTCTCATTAAGAGCGGACTTTCGAGAGACTGTAGCTTCCACCTTCCCTACCTAGGCCTCTGTCAGCTCTTGGTTCTGTGTTAGGGAAGCTTCCAATGACTCTAGCTGCCAGCCCTCTAGATGAGTTGCGGCCTTTTCCACTTGCAGGGTCTTCATTCTCCATCCCTTCAGCTCATTGGCGACATTGTCAAAGTAAGGGAGGACTTCGGGCACACTCCCTAAGGCGATCCCCGTTAATTGTGGGATCATTATTCCAAGCTCTTCAAGAGACAGCTCTTTCAGCTTCTGAAGGCCCGTTCGAAGCATTTAAAAAATAACGCCTGGCAGCCAGATGAAACTAGGCCTGGGCAGTACAGTAGGGACAACCACAACAGAAGTAGCTTCAGCCGCAGCCAAAGCCTCGGAATCTCGAGGTTCAGGAGCAACCTCAGGCTGCTCTGGTACCTCCGCAATGGCTTTCGCACTTTGATCCCCTAGCATGACCGCGTTGAGTTCGACCCTTTCATGCTCGGACACCATAGCTTCATCCCTTGCAAGCTTCATAGCCTCAGCTAGGGCAAGGCTGACCTCCTCACTTGGAGCTACTACCTCAGTCTCAGGCTGCACCACAGTAGCCTCATCTCTGGGGGCAGTAGTCTCTCCTTGTGTACCCTCTTCTTAAACCGCCATCTCCACCTCAATAGGTTCTACACCTTCCCCCTCTCCTTCTTCGCCCTTGTTTTTCATGGCGACCACATCAGCTATAGGCTCTCTTATGGGGCCTGCCTCCTCTACAGGTATGAGTGCCACCTCTAGACCCTCCAAGCCTGATCCCTGAGGGTGTCCTACCACTGCTTCCCCTATAGCTACATCACCTAAGGGAGCTACTTCCTGCTGCTCGGGTGGTCCCTCTTCAGTCCTCGGGGAACTAGCCTCTTCTATGACCTAAAGATCTACTGAGGCTTCCCTTTCCTTGGTAGGAACAAAAGCCTCCAAAGCTCCAGGAGCCCACTCCACCTTAGCTGCCTCATCAAGGCCAGCCTCATCAGCCCCATTCACCTTCATCGGGACCGGGTCCTCCCCTTCAACAATGTACGTCACTTCCCAGTCCGAAGTAATTTTGATCAGGGCATTAGGATCTGAGGCACCAACTTGAGCCTCTAAAGGGCCATAAGAAGGTTCAGGTGAAGGACAAAGTGAATCCTCAAGAGCAGAGGACAATACAGAAGCACCAAGAGACACGTATTACTCCGAAGAAGCAGCTGGCGAAGAGCCATCTACCAGTTCTAAAACCACTTGACGCTTGGGCTGCTTACGTTTCGAAACCCAGTGAACATGTGCATGAATGACGGTCGAGGCAGCCTGCTTCCTCTTCTTCCTCTTTGCTTGAGAGGAAGCAACAGCTTCAGGAGTGCCTTTTTGAGAAGAGTCGTCGGCAAGTTTGCGATGAGAGCTGCTCCCTATCAACTCAATTAAATCCTAAACCAGACGCCCTTTATGACCTGCAACCTTGTGGCCCTCTTTCCATTTTAAGAAAGCAGAGAGATTGTCAAAAATGCTCTATGTCTTCTTCTCCATAAAGAGGAACCGCGGCAAAGACTTGTCTATGGTAGTCTGGTGAGGCCGCCTAATCGTGCGCTAATCATGGGGGAAGCCTAGGGTAAAGATTTCACCTAGGAGACAGGTCATCACCATTTGTTGTTGCCTTGTATCTTGGCTCCATCGGCCACTCTCCCCTTTCCATGGGTGGTCCCCGTCCCAATACCCCTTGCTCATGATTCTCCATCAAAGCTCGTGGGACTCAGTTGCCCGTGTCGCCCTGCCAAAATGGGGCAGCATGTACTTATTGACCTTGATGGCCTCCAAGCATGTGGCCCAAGCAGCGCGAATGTGCCTCGGGAGCCAAGTCTCCCGGAGCGTTCCCAATTGGTCTTTCTTCCAACGAGTAACCAGTGCTATTTCTTGAAGAAATCGGAGAATGGACAGCCTTGATCTAGCTCATGCTGCCGAAAAAATCGATGAGGAAAGTATCCCTCAAGCTTCGCGTTGTGGACAGTGCGATAGGCAAGGACTCCGCGTCTGACGCTCAGCATAAACATCAGTTCTTTGGGGATGGTCAAGTCACCATCCAGGTGATGGCCCATCTCGTAAAGAAATGCAAGCCTCTGTGAGGCCTCCAACCAGGAAGCCACCCGGTACAAGTGGAGATGATCGTTGTAGAGCAAGCAACGCGCATGACCTGGGGTATGGAAGATTGCTTTCTGCCCGATAATCTTCAGCAAAAATGGGCACACGATTTCCTCCAACTTTCTGGTTTTGAGATATGTGTCTGGAAAATAAGCACCAAGCCAGCCATATACATAATGGACTGGGAAATGAGTCTTGAAATCCCCTGAGAAGACCTCGCCATCTACTATGTCATTCCCTCCCTCATCCCCTTGATATTGTCTTCCCTTAAAAATGGCTCCCAAGTCATGATAAATATTGCACAGAACGGGTTGTGCAAGTGCGTACGCCTTCCCCTATGCCATGTTGCAGGCCACATAGAATGTACCGATGCGAATGACATCTGCCCCTCCTGGCAGGGCAAATCTACATAAGAAGAGCACCAAGTAAGCTGTCAGGAAGATATGCTCATTCTCCTTCCTCAGCTCAAAAATTGGTGGGTTTCCTTCTCCCATTTTCTCGACGACGGACCAGCTTCATCTGTAAAGTCATCATAGAAGAATGTTATCCATTTAGCGAGTTGACACGCCCACTTTTGGGCTCATCATAGAGTTGTTGGTAGATCTCAAACAATTCCCGAAGCCCAGTCGGTGGGGCTTCTTTGCCTACATTTTCCCCTCAAAAAATGACTTGAGATCGGGGGGATAAACTCGTCATACACCAAGGAGTGACAGCCCACCAACGAAGTGTAGGTCCATCAGTGATATCCATGCCTCCCCATAACTAAGCGACCATGTGTTTTTGACATGGCTTCAAGTTTCCAACAACACTTTGACTGTGTTTGAGCAACGGTCATAGTAGCCTGCCGAGTGCTGGAGGGTGACCGGCAAGGAAGCCCATCTCAAAGTATTTCAAAAACTCCTCAGCACTTTCATGGTCCATGAGGAGTACCCCTTTAGGTACTGGTGTTTCCCTTGTACCCACAGGCCAGCGAAAGACCACTTCATGCACGAGGTCTATACCATCCGTTTGCCTAGAGTCGGCAAGTTCCCATTAGAGGCTATGTTTCAGTGCGGGAGGCCTACCCCTTCCTCTACAATCGCATTGCCATTATTATCTTCCCCTGTCACCAGCCGGACAAGGTCACTAACAAAAGTGATGCTGAAGGGCTACCTTGGTTCACATAAGCTATCGGTGAGCTAGATTGGCTCACCTCTCACCAAGTTGTCGCCGGTGAATTCACCAATGCCAAGCTCCCCCGTTCATGGGAGGTTCTTCATGTCTGGAATAGCGCCTGAAGGCTCGACCATCAGGTCAAAAGATTCACAGTCAAAGGACGCTAAGCGGCCACGAAGAAATGTGCTTACAAAGGCGTATCGCCGACTGGTTACCTAAGGCGTAATGCTGACTAGTTGTCACCATCTTGTGGCTAAGGAACTATTGTTGTCTTCCCATTGAGATGGTATCGCCATGCGTAGAAGGCAGAGCTATTGTCGTCTCGAGACCAAGGGCCATCATTGTCTGTCGAAGTAAAGCACTTAATGCCACCTGCGCTCCAGCTGTGCACGTGCGGTGAACCACGTCCCTTGAAATGTGAGCATGCCACCTGACATTCAGGACATGGCCTGTCACCGCGCATGCTGAGGGCGACCATTCGTTGTCCCACGACCCTTTGTCTCTTTAACCGTTACGCCCCCACCCCCTTCGAGTTTCCACTGAAAACTCCCTCTACTCGCCAAAAACCCCCTCCGACCTGATCTTTCCCCTTGATCAACAGCCGGGAAAATTGAAAAAACCACTAAAATCTGTAGAAAGTCTCCTTGTGGCCCTGCGGGTCTCCCTTCTCCCTATTTTTGCACTTCAATAGCTCGCCACGAACTCACTAGAAATTTCCTGAGTTTTCGGTGAGCCCGCTGCTGTTCCTCCTTCTTCTCTTCCAAAAACCAGAGGACCGTCAGGTCCCCTGACTTCTCTGCAACCTTTCCTCCAGCTACGGGACTATCGGAAGAACACTCGAAACCCCAGCAGAAGCACCACTGCAAATCTTGCTAAGGCTCTGAGAAGCCATGTTCCCCCCTCAGAAAGCCTTGGCACTCTCCCAAAGCATTCGCAAGCATGGTACGAAGCTCAAGACCTTCTCAAGCTCGCCTAAAAAACTCCTGAAGGCCTGTCTGCTGCAAACTTGGTCGGAAAACTCTCGTCAGAAGTCTCTTACCAGAGGCTCAGGCTCTCTCTCTTTAGAAACTCTTTAACTATTTTACCCTTCAATAAAACAGTAGACTGGGGTTTTCCCCCTTTTATACTCAGCAGTGCTACAAACTTCCCTTCACAAATTCTATATGACGCTCCAGTCCTCAAAGCTCCTAACGGTAATAAGACCGAGTCGGGGTAGGTCAAGCCCAAGACTCGAAAAAGAAGTCGTTGTCGCACCCTTCATCAAAGAAGCTGCTACCATACCCTTCGTCAAAAGAAGCCGTCGTCGTGCCCTTCATCAAGGAAGCTGTCGTCGGGCACCTCGTCAAAGGACTATCGATGTGCGCCTCACCAAGGGACCTAACGCCATGCGCGGATCTATGCCTAATGCGCGTGCGCCATCCAACACTTAGTGTCTTGATCATGCCACGACACTCCCATATGGACCATTGTCCTGCCTCCTCAGGAAGTTCATTCCCTACACCATAGTTTCACTCCTCAGGGAGTCCAGATTCTGGTGACGGCTATGTTCCCCATGTAGTTGCATTCCTTCCCAACTATGGTCCGTGCTGCATGACCTTAAACTGCATTGCCATGGTCCACACTGCATGACCTTAAACTGTACAGCCCTGGTCCAGGTGCACAACCCTAAACTGCATGGTCCAAACTATACGACCCTAAATTGTAGCGAAGGTTTAGCTGCACGACCTTAAACTTGCACAATCATCAATGCACGACTCTAAACTGCACAACCATGGTCCAGCTGTATGACCTTAAACTATAGTGCACGTCCTGGCCTCATGACGTTAAAAGGCTTAGCGTTATGGTCTAAACTATATGACCTTAAACTGTAGCAGAGGTCTAGGTGAATGATCCTAGCTAAATGACTTTATCCTAGCTACATGACTTTACAACTATGTAGACATGGTTCGAGCTACAAGGCCCTAAAATTGTAATGCACGATGCAACAAAATAGTCCATGCACATAATCTTAACTGTAAGAGGGACCACCTCTTCGTCAAGTGTATTTTATTAACACCCTAGTGAAGTTAGGTGTATGAAAAGAAAAGTGGGGGGCACACTTACCCCTTTAATCCCCAGTGGCTCTCTTCGCATTGACACCCCAGCGTGAGTCACCCCCTATTGCGACCTGTTATCCCCAGCGAGCTAAGGCCATGTATATAGT
This sequence comes from Amborella trichopoda, assembly GCF_054954075.1. NCBI lineage: Eukaryota > Viridiplantae > Streptophyta > Magnoliopsida > Amborellales > Amborellaceae > Amborella > Amborella trichopoda. The sequence goes on from NC_142344.1 coordinate 34,393,928, forward strand.
TTTACCCCCAATAGGGTTACACCTATGCTCCGGCACGTCACCCCAGTAGGGTTGCTTCTGTGCTCTGGCCCGTCATTCTCAGCAGAGTTACATGCATACCATTACTCATTATCCCCGTGGAGTCATACTTACCCTTTAATCCCTAGCTAATTTTGCTTCCGCTTACCACTCCTCGTAGGGCCACCATCTTCATCAAAATCTCTTTATTTGTGTATAAACTTTACGATTTTTATCCCCAAGGAGTCAGATTATTATCCATAGACTTATCGCCCATGCAGCTTCACTTATATGGTGACCCACACCATGGTCCGTGCTGCATGACTTTAAACTGCATAGCCATGGTCCACACTGCATGACCTTAAACTACACAACCATGGTCTAAGTGCACGACCCTAAACTGCAGGGTCCAAACTATATGACCTTGAACTATAGCGGAGGTCTATGTGTATGACCTAAAACTGCATGATCCTAGTTGCATGACTTTAAACTACTTAACCACGGTCCAAGCTATATGACCTTAAAACCATAGTGCATGTCCCGGCCGCATGACATTAAACTGCTGGCCTTAGGTCCAAGAGGCATGACCTTAAAGATGCCCCCACATACGTGCACATGCCCTTTACGTGCATCTTCATGCACGTCTTTCCAAACCGACCCGTTTGTGTGCACACACCACCTTTATTACCTCCTCAGTGAGTCCACATATGCGCACACGCCCTTTACGTGCAGCTTCACAGACACCTTCCCTAACCGACCCGTTCGTGTGCACACACAAATCATCATTCCCCAGTGAATCTCACTCATGTTCACAAAATGGCAAGCCATCTCGCCACCCAAACTCGCTGTTAGCTAGTAGGCTATCACTCTTCACCCACCATTCTTCCTTCATAGGTAGCCTCATGCTATCTCCCTAAAGTGAGCTGAAACCATCACCATACTCACTCCATGGCCTCCAGAGACTGTCATTCATCACCACTACAGTCCACCTGTATGACCCTAAACCATAGTGCATGTTCTGGCCGCATGACGTTAAAAGGCTTCGCACAGGTCTCAAAGGCACGACCCTAAACATGGCTTAACAAAAAAAGGAAATGGTGTACACTTGGACAAGGGAACGCCATGAGTAAAAATGATGAACAGACATGGTCACAAAACCATGAGTAAGAGAGTTTCGTGAAAATAAAAACCCCGGCACGGTGAAAATCCCAAAAGGCCATCGTGAGCAAAAACAAAGGAAAAGGGTGGACATGGCCGCCAGATCATGGGTAAAAGAGCTAAAAAAGGAAGCAAGTTGGTGAAAACCGTCTTTACGGCACCACTTCCCTTGTTCGAGCGCAAAGGGCGCTTAGACCGACGAAGCAGGTTGACACACTACCACAGCCTTAGCCGACACCCAATTGCCAAACAAGCATGATTCTATGAGATCTACCTAAAATCCTCAGCCTCCAGCATTCAATCACAAAACAATATGGCTCATCTGGGAGCGAGAGCCGCATAAGATCTCCCACGTTTCACCTCCACAAACAACAAGAGTCCTTAAGGGTGAGGGCGACGACCGAAATATCACTCCAATACGCTAAATGACCGTCACAAAGGTAAGAAAATGACGAAGCCAGGGCCTAACCTGCCAGAGACTTCAGGGTTATTCCTCGTCATGAGATCACCTCGCCTAAAACCTTCCTAAGCTGACAGGCCTAGAGCTTCAGGACATGCCCCCGACTAGACCCGGCAGGATGAGGACCATGAGGCCGCCTATCTAAAATCCCTCTAGCCGACAGGCCCAGACTTGTGGGTAGGCCAGACGCCCCCCACTGAACCCCACTTGACGGGACCTACAGAGATACCCTAATCATTAAAAGCAAACCCGGTGTAGCAGCGAACAATGTTGACCAAAAGTTCGTAGCATTTGGCCTTCAATAGGCCTAATTATGTTCTATGAGGTCATTACAAAATCCTCAAGCTTTAGAATGGTGAATAGTCCCTCGAGGGTTAGGACTTTGACAGGATCCCTCAAACGTCTCTTCTTCCCCTACAATTCTCAACAGGTGGACCCATACATTGTGTCCAAATGTCTGAGCATTCTAGTTGCAGCATTGCGTGGATCTCCTCAGCATTCACGTAGTCTTGTGGCTAGCCAAGGGAAGTTTCTTGAATGATTGTGCTTATTGATTATCTCGAAGAACAACATTTGGCGGGGCATGCGGTTGGAAGATACTTTTCATCATCATAGGGACCCTGCTCAATAAAACCTTAGCAAATAGAGGAAATCACGACAGTATCATAATAGCCCCAAAACTGGTCAAGATCTTTATGAGGACTCTCAAAAGTCTCCTACCAGGTTTCATCACATTCCGACATGTCTAAGGTAGTGCAGACTGAGAAACAGTTTCGGCAGTGTCAGCCTCTAGCACCCTAAAACGGACCCTATTACTAGAACTATATTTTTAGTATCTCAATTTATTATGGGACCATCGCTATTGGATCGGCATGGTTGAAAACTCCCAGGGGTCAAATTTCAGCCTAAACGAACATCCCAAGAAGAAGTTATAAGAAAAAGAACAAACAAAGGGAGCCGCAAGCTATTCTCGTACGGCCACCCTACAGACGAGAGTTTCGATATGTGGCACGCCCCCCGACGACATCTGAGCATGAAGAAAAAATAGAGAGAAGTTGTTGATCCATGAAGAAAGTGGAGGACATTCAGTAGCATCGTGCCTCGCTCGAAATGCCAAATCACGCAGCTCGAGAGCCCGATCGACGCAAGGCCAATTCCATCGCGTGCGTAAGGTCTCGGGCTATCTCTGGCTTCAAATTTTGGCCAAATTCTAAAGTTGAAAAATCTTTATCCGGGCATGAAATCAAGCTATGTTTGTTGCCCCGTGATCGTAACGGCATGCTTAGTGTGATTCAGCAAAGAAATCATAGAAAAACACCAAGGAACGAACACACAATCGATTCAAAATTTCAAGATTTAATCAAATCTCAAGTCACATGATCGTGCCCTAAAACCACGATCCATGGCTCGAAGTTGGTAGCAAATCGATCGTCATACCGAGCCCTACAAGAAAACAATCATCTCTTGATCAACCAGGCAGCGGAACAACACCAGATCATCCGTGAAAAGTCATTCACATTCTAAGGCTACACAGTGACTGTTCTAAAATTCTACAAGTTGTTAAGAAGGGGAAAATCTGTCATTTGTACCCTATTTTCTATTTTTCTTAATTCATTTTAATCTTAATTTTTAACAGTTAGGGTTACTTTTGATCATCCACCCATGTTTGGGGCAAATTCTATATATACCATTCCATCATTGTACACAAAGGGGCTTGAACTCTTCACAAAAGAGAGAGTTTTTACTTAATAGAGTTTCTCTTTCTTCTCATTGTTGAGTCATGTTGGGAGAGAGAGAGTTAGGAGAGAGAAACTATTGGACTGGTACCCTTAGGCTCAAGGTAATTCTTCTCTCTTCTTTTTCTTTTCTTCTTCTCTCTCATCCTCTCCTTCTTCTTCCTCTTCCTCGTCTGAGCTCCCCTCAAAGGCCATGCACGGAAGTGGCAATGCCATGCATGCCTCTCCTGTAGTCTCACAGGTCTCTCATGGTAATGGCAGCGCCATGAGTGAGCCTCCCTTTTCTTCTGTTCGTCCATCTCTATGCCCTAGAGAGGTTTGTAGACGGCACTGCTCATCACCGTCCACAAACATATCCTCGATGCCTCAGTGAAGAGCGCAAACAGTGAAATCCATTGAAATCCATTGCCACCCACAAGGGTCTCTCGCTGATGCATGCTTATCACAGATGGCAATGCCTATCGCCGCCTGTGAGAGGTCTCGGCAATACCTATCACCATCCGCGAGCTTCCTTTGCATGCGCATTGCCTATCGTCGTGTGCGAGCCACCCTCGCGTGCTTGGTGCCCATAGCTGTCCGCGAGCCTCCTTCATGCGTTCGGTGCTCATTGACGTTCCTCCTGCATCCCACGCCTATCACTGTGTGCCTCATGAGAACTATCATTGCACGCTTCAAAAATGGCTATTGTCGCGTGCTTCATGAGAAGCTATCACCGCCGGTGCAGGGGCACGCTTAGTCCTACCAATAGCGATGCCTAACGTTGTCTGTAATTCCCTGGTCCCACTCAAGCCATGATCAGTAGTGTCTAGTGTCGTTTAAGGGCCATGACACTGCTACTCCACGGTCATGTGTGGTTATGCCTAGTGCCGACAGGACCCTATCCCTTAGTCGTCTCGTGCTTTCTCTTCATTCTCACCTCTTCTCACTTGATCGAGGGTTGACTTAGCCTAGCACTGTCACATCGGCCACGATTTCGAGTAGTATTGTCATCGTGCTAGTCTTGAGTACCATGCCCGTCCTGCTACTACTCCAAGTCAGTCATTGTTCAGCTATCAAGCGAATCTCGTCCCTTCATCAACTTTTCTTCTCTCTTTGACCTTTGTTCGAAATTTCCACTTTATCACTCTAACCCCTCACATTCCTAGGCACACGAATGTGCATTGCCCTAAGACATGGGTGCGCTCTTCGGCCCACTTGTCTTGCAAATTAGCCATAGTATTGTTGTACAAAAAAACAAGGAGATTACAGGTCAATGGAGGTGATTTCGAACTAGCTAAAGCAGCTGGAAGGCTTTTCATCGTGATCTAAGAGGGTGCCCACGTGAGTCAGCCCAAGTAAGTCATGGACCCAGGTGAGATTGGTCCCCACCTCACATCCAAAATTCCTCTCTCACTAGTTGGATACATGTCCATGTTCTTAAACAAGGTTTCCGAGAGAGCGATCTCAAGCCCCGGGTTTACCGAACTCGAGAAATTGTCACTCGAACACCTAGATCAGGGGAGACGAAATCGAGGCACCTAACCAGTTTCTCTCACTCTTCTTCTCCTTTCCTTTTCTCTCTCCCCTTTTTTCTATTCTTTTCTTCTCCTTTCCTTTTCTTCCTCCCCTTCTTTCTATTCACTTCTTCTTCTCTTGTTCTTCTTCTTTTCTCTCTCTTTGATCTCTATTCTTTCGTTATTCTTTTGTTTGATTAAGAGGGGTCAAGACTAGCCTTTCATGACAGTCCTGTCAGTTAACCGTAATGTCGTTGTGCCAGTCAAAGTTATTATGCCTGCTTTATCGCCACGACAGAGTAGCCATTGTGTCTTGCTAGTCCGTATTCGTATTGTTGTCTTGTAGTAATTCTGTTGAGCCGATCTGAGTCACCGAGCCCGTTTTACTGCCACGCCAGGTCAATTCCTTACTAGTTTAGTCACTGTGTTCGTCTCACCGCCTAGTCAAATTCTTTTAACCCCAATCTTTCTTCTCTTCCTCTTTTTGAATGTGCACACCCATGTATGTTCCCCAAAGGAAAGGTGGGGTCCCTTTACCCAGTTGTCTTGTCACATTTGCCATATATGTGTGATTGCATAAACAGGAGAATACAGGCCAAGGGAGGCGATTTCGAACCAGTTTTACAACTGGGGGGCTTTCTTCGTGATCTAAGAGGGCACCCACGCGAGCCAGCTCGAGTAAGTCCCAAACCCACCTTAAATTCCTCTCACATGGGTTGGTCTACTTGCCCTTGTTTTTTAGTAAGGTTTCGAAGAGAGCGATCCCAAGTCCCGGGTTCCCCTAAAACTTGAGACGCGTGCCGCCTGATCATCCAGATCAGGAGGGCTAGATCGAGGCACCTAACCACCAAGCTCTAAAAGAGTTTTCTTCGAGCAAGCATTCTCTCTATCTTTTGAGGTTGCATGCCCAAGGTAATTCTTTTTGTAGATTGAGATGGATTGACCTTGAATCCCAACACTGAACTTCTCTAAAAATAGACTTGGTTTTACATTCTTATTGCATGTCTTTCAAAAAATTTATCTTATTGCCAAGAATCCCATCTATTTAGCACTGTATAATTTTCAACATTAATACATGATTGAAATTTATTTTTTCCCCTTTTTTGGGTTGGGGTTTGATAAATAACAATCTACATGATGCAACTAGATTGTTAAAAGGAAAAGTCTTGTATTGACCATTGTATTGGGACAACGCATATCATATTGCCCCCCTATGTCCATAATCTTGCTAGATCTTCATCATCCAAACTAAATGTAAGGTTCAAATGTGTTGGCTAGCACCAAAATAAGTGCAACAGGGCCGGTCCATATAGTAACTAAGCCCTTGTTAAAAAATTAGATGAATATAGTCAGTTATCTAGGATAAAATATTTAAAGTTTTACATAGACGGTTGGGATAGACATATGTGATACTATAACTTGACCAAAATAATCTATGTAAAACCAAACGTATACCATAGCTGATATTATAGCTTAGTATTAGCTTGAAAGACTAAGATGTTGCATTTTCCTCAAAATCCAAATACCGCAAGTTGCTATGAATTTTGATTATTAACCCATTTCCTTCTTTTTTATTTTTTCTTTTAAGGTTTTAAGTCTATGTCCCACCAAATATACAATGAGACATATGGTAAGTATTTTACTTGGTATGTCGATCATCAAAATAAGCATTTTATTGATTACCCATCAAACATGCCCCACATAATGCTTTACTTGGTATATTTAATGATCAATAATAAGTATTTCTTTATTGCAAGCATCCTATATGAACATCTTACCTTAAGGTGAGACTGCTACCCAAAGGTCTTACCTTGAGGTGGGGATGCCACCCACTTTTTGATGTATAGATTGATAAATCTGTTGGATAACTTAGCAAAGGTTGTTGTATATGACTTCATCTTTCTCTCAATAGATCTCTTCTTGTTCCTCAATCTTTGAAGAATGTGGTGTTGCATTATTGTAAAATCTCTATTCCAAACATTTCCTGAAAGTACTAAGGCTTTTTTGCTCTCACAACGTCACAATCCTAAAATGCAAATCATGAGTATTTAACCTTGTACAAAATTGTGAAATGATACGAAAGGATTCTTGGAACTCCTCAAGTAACATAAGATCAGTTCTTGGAGCTCTTCCCGCCATATACAATATGTAAATGTATTTAATTCAACACTTGCGTATGAATCTTGATTCAATGTAATTAGAACTTGATTCGATGTCAGTCGAACCATTGTTCGGTGCATCTTAGAACTACGTCTCTTGATGATGAGTAACTCGCTTCCAAACAACATGGGTTCACAATTCCTAAAAAATTGAATCAATGTCTTGCACATGTTGAAACGTATTGTTGTGCAATTATGAATGGCATATTCTATGATATGGAATTTAGATTCCAACCTTCCAGGAATCAAGATTCGGATAATAATATGGAACGCATGCCATGAAATTGAGAAACATCTTGGAATTTTATAAAATTTTAATTTTAAGCATTTAACTTTATTTTTATTTTTGAATAATTTTCTCATTGTTCTATCAATAAAGCATGTTGTTCAAATGGAACTCTCGATTTCTTATTTTTTTCTGCTAATTCATGGTTAGAAATCCACAAAGTGCTGATGTCTTTAGATAATGATTCCCCGTTATCTATTTCATGTTCATGTGCTCTCAAATTGTTAAAAAAGGGAGACTGTGGATTCTATTTCTTTAAAAAACAATTCTTTGGAATTATCGATCAAAGTGATTGGATCATTTATAATTGAATCTTAATACAATTTTTTTATTGTTCTACAGTATGATTTGTTTAAATAGGGATCACACATTTTGGGTAAGCATTCTTTTTCATCATGATCATTGCATATTCTAACCCTTTATTAAAGCAAATCCAAAACAATATCTATTTTGCATGAATATTCAATATGTATATTACAACATTGAAGCATAAATCCATTTTCTTCTGTTTCATCTCTATAATTGATACAAAGTAGCTCAATGCTTCTATTGTCTATTGTAGGATTCATAATAAATCCTATGGATCTTTGGGATTGATAAATCATTATAGATCTTGTACTTTCGAATTATTGATGAAACCAAGGGTAACAATTTTTTCTACCCATCCTGTATGTTGTCGTCTTTGTTTCGTGTTGGAATCTAGACTTATTCCAAGAACATAAATTCTGCAGAGGAGGGACCAAATATTTATCTTTTGGATGAGAATTTGTCCACGACATGGGAAAATCTCATTTTTATTGAAAAAAAAGGGTTCTATCATCATATAGAATGAGCGATGCTCCAGATTCCAAAAAGGGAAATATAATCATTTCTTTTAACATTATTCCTCTCGTCCAGATTCGCTTCTCATCCTAGAAACTACAGAATCGCAATTCCAAACTAGAATCACGACCTTGGTACACGATGTAAGTAGCTATAATTTGGCTTATCTTTCTGTTTTTGTATGGAATTTTTATTAAAGATGACATCTCGACTAACAATAGCCTTGTGGTCACTAGGATCACACAATTTCTACTCCTTTCTTCCATTAGTATAGCTAGGAAAAATGCACATTTTAGATTTTGCATCCAATTTAGTTTTCTTCTCCTTTGGAATGAAAGAGTAAGCATCTGTAAGGACTACAGATTTTCTTGGGAATGTGATGTGTATGAAAAAACACATGGAATAAGAGAGAGGGAAAGGCGCATCACCGTGTGCGTAAAAAGTAGCACCGTGTGTAGGAGATGTCTAGCACTGTGTGTGTGGAAAGGGCCTAGCATCGTTTGAGAAGAGAGAGAAGAATGTCGTGCGTAAATGATAGTAATGACGCGCTTGAAGTGCAGTATCGTCGTGCCTAAATGAGAGTAATGCCGCATGTGAACTGGGGTATCGTCACGTGTGAATGAGGGTAACGTCACACGTGGAGTGGGGTATCGTCATGCGTCAATGAGAGTAACACCACACGTGAAGTGGGGTATTGTCGTCTGTAAATGAGAGTAACATCGCAAGTGTTAGGGACTAATGCCACGTGAGAAGGGAAGGTAGCATCGTGAGTGAAAAGGGAAATTTGACCACTGATAGCGCTACACGTGTCAGCGCCGCCAGTGTTAGTACTACACACATCATCTACAGTGACCTTCACCTACCCTGAATACTTAAATCCTTCTCTCTTCCTCTCCACAACCATTTTTCTTCCCTCACTTACTCTGTCTCTCTAGAACCAGACTAATTGCCCTTGGAGGAAACCATTTCTGGGAGCTCGAGGTAACCGGTGAGTAGGAAGTTGAAGACATCGTGGGCATCAAGAAAGTGGATTTAGGTTTCATGCATCAATTAACTTGTTCGTAACAGATTTCAAGGATTAAAGATGAGAAAAACAATGGAATAAAGAGTATGAATGTAGTTGAATAAAAATGAGATTGAATGATTATTGTACTTTTGCTAATGAACTTGTTAAGTTTATGAAGTAGTCCACTTGTAAGATTTGTTTAACATGAATAGGGGTTTGCATCAAAGCTTATCATAGCTTATGAAATGTTGCATTTTAATTTCGGCATGCTAAACTTTAAAAGTAAGTTTCCATGGATTGTGTGGGCTTTTACACCGAATCCTTTGGTGACCAAACGATGCCTAAATGGGCTCAAACCTGTCTTGAATGAAAAATATGTTTGTCAACTATAATATTACGCTTTGTACCATGGTAAAACCTTGCATAGATCTAGAGTTATGCCCAAAGTGTGGGGCCATACCACTGTTTACAGTAGATGGGAGTTCCAGCCACTGTCACTCACTTTGCATTGCAACTCCATGCTTGTATTGCTGCTTGTGAAACACCATGCATGTATTACCTCTTGTGCAACACCGTGCGTGTATTGCCGCTTGTGCAACGCCACATGGGTATTACCGCTAGTGTAATGTCGTGCGGGTATTGCCGCTTGTGCAACTCTGTATGAGTATTGGCGCTAGTGCAACGTCGTGCGAGTATTGCCGCTTGTGCAACGCCTTGCGTGTATTGCCGCTTGTGCAACACCGTGCACGTATTGCCGCTTGTGCAATGCCGTGTGTGTATTGCTGCTTGCGCAACGTTGTGCGTGTATTGTCGCTTATGCAATGTCATACGTGTAACGCCGCTTGTGTAATGTCGCGTGAAATTCCACTTGTGCAAGGCGACAGCGTAACACATAGAGTATAAAGCTGTGTGTGTAGCACCGGATGGGTCACTGCCACATGAGTGACGTTCGCGACCAGAATGACAAATTTCATGTGATGAATATTAATTGCCATCATGTTATGTGAATGATACCAGGCAGCTATGTGTTACGTGAAAATTGATGAATGACCTGCTACTGTGATAGTTCCATGACATATGTTACATGACAAGTATCGTACTACTAATGTTGAATTCTAAGCGTAAATGCAATATGATAGCTCTCATATAATGGGTATTTCATAAACGGCATAATGTTATGTGATTGATGGATAGTTCTGAGAAAGACTCACACTTTACATAATGAGGATTGAATTATCTATCATAAGGTATTGTTTCAGCATGAATGAATTAAATGCTTGAGCGTAATATGATGAAGTGATCTTGATCACTATGCAATGGGATACCCATTGGTAGTGAGTATTGTTCTATTATGATATTGTGATACTGCTAGTGTCGTACCGTGATTGTGATACTGGCCATTACACGATGGGACACCCATCGGTAGTGGATACTGTTTTACTGATACTGGCCATTACACGATGGGACACCCATCGGTAGTGGATACTGTTTTACTGATACTGACCATTACACGATGGGACACCCATCGGTAATAGATATTGATACATTGAAAATAATGATGCCGACTACGTCGCCTATCTTATTGAATGATAGGATGGAGTTAGGGGAAAGTGAAATGGGAGGGTCGCACCCCCCAAAGATTCATTAGATGAGACTAGTAACTGATGCCTTGCAAGGTAAGTACCTATCGAAAACCCCAATACGCCTTGGGGACAGTGTGCGTGGGTATGAGGGCTTTACGAAGTGGATTTACCAACTTATCATTGCCCTCCCATTTGAGAGAAGGTAGAAGACCTAAGCAATGGGATTGGCTTAGCTTGATGGATAGGGCCTCTACTGCGGGAGTAGGTGAACTAAGAAGTGTGTAGGTAATGATTAAATTATGATCATGAATGATGACCATTGTAATGATGGTATGATAAATGACACTGAATACGATGATTGATATTGATGTTCTGATCAGATTTCTGACGTATATGACCATTGTATTATGACTTTTCATAATTGGAAGACATGCTTATGATGCATGAATAGACTCAGTAATGATGCATGGCACTTAGATCTGCTTGCTGGGCTTTATAGCTCAGCCCACTATATCTCCCCTCTTGTAGATTGATAGCGAACAGGTCAAAGGTCTGAGGTGCGAGGTTCATGTTTGGAAGTCGAGGCTGCACTCTGCTAAGAAGAAATTCTGATATTGTATGTAATCGGGCAGTTAGTCTTGAATTTTATTTATTTTGGAAAGATACATTAGTGGGCCCGGTTGCCCCAAACTTAAGTGCAAGACTTTTGAGAAGAAATTTTAAGTATTGTCGTTTTAATAAGGACGATTTCTCGAAATTTTAAATGTTTATTTGTATTTAGAAACATTGATTTAGTTCTTTGCTATGGTTTGTTTTGATTACCGATATAACGGCGTTGAGTCAGCTCCGACCTGATTGACATGTGCTACCTCTGGATCACGAACCCAATCTCGGTCATTCTCCGTCGAGTACAAAATTGGGGTCGGGGGTAGGGTCGTGATAGTTATGGCATCAGAACAGCCAAGATAGGATCTTTGACCTAGGGGGATTTTAAAAGAGTCCTTAGGATAGTTTTAAGATAGACCAGTGACTGGGTGCTCCTGTGTTAGGTTGAAGATGTCGAGGGCTCGTACAACCATGCGAGTTCCTGCAATGAGAACACAAAAATGCTCGGTGAGTTTGATAGGACTCTGGGGCCAATGACCCAAATGATGGAATCGATTTCAGCTCAATCTACACCTACCCCAGAGCAAAACGACAATGGCCTAATAGAAAGATTTAGAAGGCTAGCGCCCCCAACCTTTTTGGGGCAAGGAGGAGTAAAGAAGGCTGAGAGGTGGAAGAAACAGATAGAAAAGATTCTAGAGGTGCTGCACTGCTCAGATGAATAGAAGGTCAGATTGGGAGCCTTTATGTTGGAAGGAGAGGCTGAATATTGGTGGAACTCAGTGAAGCGATCTTGGAGAGAGTCGGGGACCAAGACCACTTGGAACAAATTTTTTATGGCATTCGACGATAAGTATTTCCCAGGCTTTATCAAGGAGAGGAAGGAAGTAGAATTTATTGAGCTTCAGCAAGGGGGCATGGCAGTGGAGCAGTACGCGGCTAAGTTTGCGGAGCTGTCTAGATACGCACCCTACATTATCAACACCGAGGCGCGAAAGGCGGCCAAATTTGAGAGGGGTCATCGGCCGAACATCAGAGGGAGAGTACTGTCGGCCAATTTGAAGTTGTACTCCCCCTTAGTAGACCTAGCCTTAAAGATTGAAAGGGACTGTGAAGACCATGGATCAAGGAAGGAAGGACAGATGAAGGTCGTACCATCAGTAAAGTTTAGGAAGAAGCCTTGACAATTCCCAAGAAGGGATGTTAGAGGAGGGCCTTATCAGCATAGCCCGAGGGCCCGAAAAACTTTCCCAGGCAATAGAGAGAATGATCGATGCCCGGTCTACCTTCATTGTGGGAAGGATAACCATACTATTGCCGAGTGTTACCGAAAGCAGAATGTATGCCTCCGGTGTGGCAGGCCCGGTCACTGAGTTAAGGATTGCACTATGGTATAGGCAGAGGACAGACTGAAGACACAAGGGTAAGTGTATTCCCTCACTGAACAAGAAGATAAGGCGCCTACCTCGGTGATCAGAGGTACGCTCTCTATTTGTGGTATTAAAGCTAGAGCTCTAATTGATCCTGGTTCCTCTCACTCTTTTGTGTAGACACCCCATTTTAAAACTAGCAAATTCTACAGTTTCTGAATGCTTAGGACGATATTATCCTAGTAAACCCAAAATCCATAGTTCACACAACCTATCTTGTGACCCGAAACCCTGCAAAACCCTGTTTTGACCAAGATTTTGTAAACGCTCAGTTTTACAAAAACAAATCATTAAAAATAGTAAATAAATCCATTTTGATCGAAATTTTCTATGAGAGCTTCATAAGAGGCTAAGGAAAACACCCAAAGTGAAAAAATTAAATTTGGACAAGTTTTGAGTTGGGCGACACTAGTCGTGTCGCCCAGCCTGAACTGGCCGACAATGGCAGTGTCACCCAAGTCATTCCAGTAAATGTTCTGTTTTACCAAACAATCATTAAAAATAGTAAAAAAATCCCTTTTGAGCCAAATGTTTTCTGGTGGCTTCACAAGAGGATGGGGAATGCACTCAAAGTAAAAAAAAATGAAAATTTTCCAAGTTTGACTTAGGCGACCGGGCAATGTCGCCTAGCCTAGACTGGGTGACACTACCAATGTCGCCCAGGTGACACGGCCCCAATCACCTAGACCATTTTTCCCTAAAATGAAATTTTAAGGTTTTAGACATTTTTTTTACCTTTTTGGGTGACACGATCCGTGTCTCCCAAATCCGTGACCCTCAAAAGGTGGACCATTTGACCAGGGATTTGTTTATTACGTGAGTTGATTCTTCTTAACAAATTTTTCCCCCTTTGTGACGATTCAAAAAATTTCAGAGCAAAATAAAATTTTTATAAATACCAAAAAATAGTTTACTTGATACAAATCTGTCTTATTTGCTTTTGTCTGTTTACTCTGTTTTAATTTATTTCTTCAAAAATATATTTTTTTCCCTCTTCTTACAAGTTTAAAATATTCTTATTTCATTAATTTTGACACGAAAAAAATATAAAAAAAAAAAAAAAAAAAGTTTTTTGGTGCAAAGGCGACACCACCCGTGTCTCCAAACTGAAAAGGTCCCAAAAAATTTATTGGACCCCTAAGACTGTTCCCGTGCCTTTGGCCTACTTGTTGACCAAAATTTGGTTAAAAATAAATTTTTTAAAAATATAAAAAAAAAAATTTCCTCCGATAGGTTTGGCTATCTGATATTATTTTAGTTTGCAATTTTTCATCTAAGTCATGTTTTCCCTGCTTTCACCAAGCTTTCATCAAATTTAAAAAAAATAAATAAATTAAGGAATATATATATATATATACATCGAGGGTTGTTTGCACCCTCCTTGAACCGTGTCCCGTTTGAGTCACCCTCGACTCGGGCCGTGCTCGACTTAGCACGGACTGTGCCTAGTCTCATTGTTCTGAATTTACCTTCTTAGGAGTTGCTTTCCCCTCCAATTATACTGTGCTCCGAGCGTGTTTCACCTTGAAGGGTGCATCGATGGGCACAATCAGTGCTGAACGCTCACTTATTCCCCCTGAACCTTGTCTCGTTCGAGCCACCCTCGACTCGAGCCGCTCTCGACTTAGTACAAACTGTGCCTGATCTCATTTTTCTGACTTTATGTTCTTAGGGGTTGCTTACCCCTCCATCTATACTGTGCTTTGAGCGAGTTTTGCCTCGAAGCGCGCCTCACTAGGCACGATCAGTGTCGAACGCTCGCTTATTTTTCTTTCTTATTTTGTTTGCATTGTGTGCTTGACTTTATTTTTGATTGTATGCTTCTTTACACACTCCTGCACACACCGGACCAGGAATGCTCGACAAACTAGCAAACAAATATTTTGAAAACCCCCAAAATCCGCGTTAATGGCGTGAGGGGAACCTAGCATTGAGAACAGAGGTGGTTGAGATTCACATAACTTTAACTGTGAGCGCCCCTCCATAATCCTTTGCCTCAAAGCAACTCCGCATATGGTAGGACCTGGTGAACGTCTTATAACAGGAGGTCAAGACCTATGTGGGGACCTATATCCGCCTAGCCGCATTTCAATAGTTAGGAACCAACTCTCAAATCAAGCCTACCCATAATCAGACTAGGTCAAAAATTTTCATGTGCTTTGCTTATTTCTGATCGGTTAATCTTAGATTCCAATCCAACTTTTGATCCGAGCTGGAGCTTCTAGGTCTAAGTTCAGGCTTATACCCGCCTAGCCTAGGTCCAAACCAGGTTTCACCTTGATCCGAACTTAGGTCCCCCACTTGGTCCGAGCCGAAGGCTCAATCCTAGCTCATCTTTGATCCAGTCCAAGTCCACGCCAGGTCTAATCATTAAAACTCTCTGGGTCCAAGTAAAGGCTTATACCCAGACTAGCTTAGGTCCGAACCAGGTTCACACTCAGGTCTGAACCTAGGCCCCCTCTTGGTCCGAGCCAAAAGCTCGTTCCTAGCTCATCTTTGATCCAATCCAGGTCCACGCCTGGTCTAATCATTAAAACTCTTTGGGTCCAAGTCCAGGCTTGTACCCAGCCCAGCCCAGGTCCAAACCAAGTTCACACCCAAGTTCGAACCTAGGCCCGCTCTTGGTCTGAGCCGAAGGCTCGTTCCTAATTCAATCTTGATTCAGTCTGGGTCCATATCCGGTTTGAGTTTCAAAACCCTCTAGGTCCAAGCCCAGGCTTGCACCCAGCTCAGTCCAGGTCCAAACCAGGTTCACACCTTAGTTTGAACCTAGACCCACACTTCGTCCGAGCCAAGACTCATGGAGCATATAATCTAGATCTTAGTCTAGTTTCTAACAAAGGTCTAAGCATAGAGTTTCCTCTAGAGCTCGACTAGGCTTACCCTAGTTAAGGGCCCGAACCAAAACCCAATGAGTCTAGCAAGTCTAGGTTCCAGTCTAATCTTAGCCTAGGTCTTAGTCAGGGTTTTTCCCCTAGAGTTAGCATAGGTCTGCCTTAAATCATTGAGTTTAGATCTTACCTAAGTCTAAATTCTAGAACGCCGCCAAAGAGAATTACCATGTTGATTACTCAAAGCGACTGTGATGATTACTCCACGACCGACTCTAAGCCTAACCTGCCTAAACCTAGGGATCAGTATCCTGAAATCCCTTGGAATTATCAATAAACGTCAGGCCAATCCATTATCCAGCGCCCAAGTCTTCAGTTAGAGACAGAGTCCCAAGCATCCACTCCTAATCCTGAAATTGGTGTGATCCAAAAGGCTGGTTCAGCCCGAAAGATTCTGAATAGTCAAGGGGTCTGACCTGGAGTTGTCCTGCAAGGGTTCTTAGGCAACCAAAGTAGGAGTCAAGTGGGGGAAGAAATTCATGCAGCATCTAATGCCAATTCCCACAACTCGAACTGAGATAACCCTAGGGTGTAGCGGTCTCAAGACCATGACCCACGTAGGTTTAGGGGATCCAACCCTACCTCGAGTCGTCGTAGTACAACTCATGATGTCCTAAACACTGTACGAGGCAGAGGCGTTGACCCAAACCGACCCCAAGGTGAGATAGGTGTCCAAGCTACCCTTAAAAGTCTAGTTGACCTAGGTTACACTGTTCATGCCCTAGCTTACGGGTCAAACCCAAATCAAGTCAGTGGCATAGGTCTACCTTTAGCATAATCGAGTTAGTCGATTCGTCAAGCAGTCCCTCTAGTTCATCCAGTCCAACAAACTGTGTAATTTCTGCAGCCGGTGGCGACACCCATGGGATAGTATGCCCCTCAGGCACAAGTGTATCAAACCGCCCGGTGACTGCGGCTCATCAATCTCAGGCCCACGCAGGCCAACGTTTACCCCACATCTCGACTCATCAATCCACGTTTGGGAACCCATCGACCAGTGGGCCTACTGTCATGCTGAACATTCAACAAGAGGGCACTTTAAAAGCGATGTAGGATATGCTTGTAAGAAAGAGAATGCATGATATTTTACCCCCAAAGGCCTATGTTCAAGAGACTTTGGAGGCATGAAGGACCTTCTGCTGGGATTTGTTATCCCAGAATTTAGAAACAAGTTTAATGAGAAGAGTGATCCAGATGCTCACGTCAATGCGTATCTCCTCTCTGTGATAGCTTTGCGAGATAGGCCTAACAACCTGAAGGCCATATTTTCACAAACATTGACCGGCGAGGCCTTGAATTGGCATCAGAGAATAATGTATGCTCAACCGCACATCATTCCAGACGAAATATTCAACCTATTCGCCTCTCACTACAAGCTCAGTGCAACGAAGCAAAATCCAGGAGAATCCTTTGAGGATTTTATCCGTCGATTCCACGAGGTGGCAATTCAGGTCGTAGAATGCCCACTGACAGACCCAACCAAAATCTCCATGGCCTTAGAGAATGTTGCTCCTGAATACATGACCTTTTTCATCCAAGACCTTATCCCCCACTCTTTCGACTCCATGATCGAGTGGGTGGCACGACATGAAAGGGTGAGAGGGACCCCCCTCAGCACCATGCCCGACAATAAACCAATAACGACTCCCCAAAATAAGAGCAAAAACAATAACAAGGGGAAGGCTTCTGGTCAGGTTAATGAGATTTTCGTTAACGGATCAGCTTAAGTTCAACCACTCAGCACAACAATCAAAACCAAAACCAAAGGGGTCCGCTTAGAGCCAACGCTCGAAATAATAACCAAAGGCAAGAGGATAATTTCACTCCTCTCAAAGACCCGCTGGAAAAAGAGCATGTGGTGTAAAGATGCGCTGACCCTATCGAGCTTTAAGCTGGAGAGGTTGATTCCCTAGGCAGAGTGTTCAAACTCGTTCAATTAATGGCCGACACTCTCGATGAAAGGAATGGGAAACTCCTCAAGAGCCAAACAATCAACAAGGGTTGTAGATCACGAGCCGAACAAGGAAATTCAATGATCTACAACCATCTACGATCTACCGACTCATCTCGAGAAGATCCAGGCTCAAATCTCCATCTTGGTGCTGCTCGCCAACTCACCAGCACACAGGGCCCAGATCAAAAAGGTCCTCGCCAAGACACACATCCCGAGCAACACACAGCTGGATGAGTTGTGCGGTATGATCAACCAACTAATGGAACCAATGCCAATCCTGTTCACGAACGATGACATCACGGCCAGCTTCAACCGCTTTCATGTCCAACCTCTGCACATCATTGTTTTCATGCAAGGATATGAAATACGGAGAGTGCTTGTTGATAATGGGGCATCCCTAAACATATGCCCTATGAAAATGGTGAAGCAGATAGACAAAAGCCCAAATGACTTCGAGCCGTGTCAACTATCGTTGCGTATAATGGGACCAACAGATAAGCTGAGGCATACATCCTCTCACACTTAAGATCGGCCCAGTCATCCAAGTGATAAAGTTTTATGTCTTAGACATAAAACCTTCATTCAACATGCTCCTAGGAAGACCATGGCTGCATGAAAACCTCGTGGTCGCCTCTACGCTCCATCAATGCCTCAAATTTCCCACAAAAAATGGTGTGACGAAGGTATGCGCTGAACCCCCTACTTTTTTCAATCCTAGTATACATAACGAGAAGCTAGACGTAGGGGTCGAGCTTAGAGAAATCCCACTGGCTTCCTTTGAGCAAGCTAATTGTGCCACCTTACGCTTAGAGGTCGGCGACCCTGTTCTTCAAATTTTGCAAACTTCTGCATCGATGGAGAACATTATCCAATGTCAACATCGATATGGTTTCATGTCCCTTGAAGCTTGGCACATGCTCCTCTCCCAAGGCTTCCAACCAAGCCAAGGATTGGGAGTCAAGGGCAAGGCGTAACAGAGGCGATTTCTGAATCACCCCAAGCCAAAACCTAAAATGGGGATCAAAGAGGACTCGGGTGTTCTCTCACTTTATTTCAAAGCTGGATGAAGCCTTCAAGCTATCTAAGCTTTGTATCCGGAGGCAATCAAAGCCTCGATCCTCTTGATGCTCGTCCTTCAAAATGGCCAAAGGTGATCCTTGATTCTCCAACAGGGAATAACTCTTCTTCCACACCTCAGCACACACAAGAACTGGAAATTGAAGACCTTTTCGCATACCTAGATTTGAAGGTATGCACAATTGGCACTAACACACCCAAGCATGATCATTGGTCTAATCAAACGCAAGAAGGAAATTGGTCGATCACTCCTCTATCTTGAGAATCGCTGGAAGCATACTAGCGGCACCTTCAAGCTATGCCAAAAAAATCGATAGGCACAGGGTGGCCATCTAGCCGCCCTGCGCGTCCGGTCCCCAACACTTCTCTCGTGAGTCCCATAAGGGACACCTCTTGTGACATTTCAAAAACCGTGGAAATTTCAAAACATGATAAAGCTAATAATAATGAAAAAGAATTTTCAGAAATGACACTCACATAACGGTGCATAATACCCGAGACGATGAATTGGACGACCAAGATGAAGATTAAGAGAGTCAAGATTCTGCAAAAATCTCTCAACTTGAGGAACTTACTTCTTATGTTGAGCAATTCAAGAAGAGGTTCGATGGTGACCCAATGGCTATCATCGAAGAGATGATTGACGTAAACCTAGGAACTGAGAAGACCGAAGGCTAACCAAGATTGGAACCTCCTTATCTTTTGAGGAGTAGGAAAATGTGATTTCCTTTCTCAAAGAATATCGCGATGTCTTTGCCTGGTCCTAGGATGATTTGTCATGGCTAAATCCCACATTAGTGCAACATCACCTAATATTCAACGAAGGAGCAAAGCCTATAAGGTAGAAACTCCGACGTCAAAAGACCCACCACGAGCTCAAAATCAAAGAAGAAATCGACAAACTGCTCAAGGCGACGTTCATTACTCCTATCGATTATTCAGAATGGTTGGCCAACATAGTGGTCGTACCCAAGAAAGACTAGAGGATTTGAGTGTGTGTCGATTACAGATACCTCAATAAGGCATATCCCAAAGACAATTTTCCATTACCAAACATAGATGCCTTGCACGACAACACTGCAGGGCACGAGATGTTGTCATTCATGGACGGCTTCTCGGGTTATAACCAAATCCTCATGGCAGAAAAAGACCAAACCAATACGTCATTCATAACACAATGGGGAACCTACTGTCACAAAGTCATGCCCTTCGGTCTCAAAAATGCAGGAGCAAATTATCAACGGGCAATGACTAGCATCTTCCACAATCAAATGCATACAATTATGGAAGACTATATCGACGACATTCTGGTCATGTCAAAGACCAGGTCTGATCATCTCACCAACCTGAGAACCATTTTCAAAAGACTCCAGAAACATCAACTCAAACTCAATCTACAAAAATGTACCTTCGAAGTTTAATCCGCCAAATTACTAGGCTTTACAGTAAGCCAAAGAGGCATTGAGGTGGACCCGTCCAAAATACGATTCATCATTGAAATGCCTCCTCCCCAAAACATCAGAGAAATATGTGGGCTTCAAGGTCGCATACAAGTCATAAGGCGTTTCATTTCACAACTGGCGGATAAGTGCGCACCATTCAATAGACTCCTTAAGAAGGACACCCCATTCATATGAGACAATGAATGCCAAGAAGCGTTCGATCAAATCAACGAGTACTTCACTAAACCTCCCATCCTTAGTCCTCCTAGTCCAGATAAACCCCTGTTCTTTCAAATATTAATGAAAAGCGAGACCATGGAGGCAATGTTAGGACAATATAAC
The DNA here is from genome assembly GCF_054954075.1 of Amborella trichopoda. Taxonomy (NCBI): domain Eukaryota; kingdom Viridiplantae; phylum Streptophyta; class Magnoliopsida; order Amborellales; family Amborellaceae; genus Amborella; species Amborella trichopoda. Next base: position 34,414,370 of record NC_142344.1, read on the forward strand.
GACCATAAAAATGAAGAAACGATATACTATATCAGCAAAACCATGGTCGACTATGAGACAAGGTACACAGATGTGGAGAAACACTGCTTTACACTTGTGTGGGCCATACAGAAACTAAGACATTATCCCTTATCTCATTCAATCAAGCTCATATAAAAAATTGACCCACTCGAGTACCTATTGGAGAGGCCAGTCCTCAATGAATTTTTGGAGTAGTGGAGAATTCTATTGAGCGAGTTCGAGCCCAAGTATGCCACTTAAAAATCGGACAATGGACAAGCCAATGCTGAATACGTACTGTCAGGTTCTCGTTAACACGAATCTACTTGATGCGAACCTCTTCACAATTGAGGACTCAATTTGGGAGCTTTACTTCGATGGTGCAAAGAACGAATATGAGTCAGGTATAAGAGTCATATTATGCTCACCCAAGAAGATTTTAATGCCAACAGCCATCAGCTTGAATTTCCCATGTACCAATAAGGTTGCTAAATACGAAGCCTTGATAGCCGGGCTTGAGAATGCCATGAGAATGAAAATCCAGCAAATACGAGTGATTGATGACTCCTTACTCGTCATAAACCAAGTTCAAGGGATTTGGAGGTGAAAGAAGAAAAGCTCAAACCCTATCAAGAAAAGGTGGAAGGATGATTCCATATTTTAAGAAAATCATCTTTCAGCATGTAACTAGGGAAAATAATCGATTCACTGACACCCTTGTAACCCTTGCGTCGATGGTTGATATTCCTCTAGAAATCACCACATTGCCATTCTATATCAGGAACAAACATGACCCTTCCCCACTGAAGATCGAAAAAGAAATAAAGCAAGAGAATGAGAACGATGGAGAAGTATCTTTCGTGGTTTTAGATACGCTAGTCAAAGCAAAACCGTGGTTCTATAATGTTTTGTCCTTGCTAAAAGATGGTTTATACCCCGCAGGAGCCATAAAAAAGGATAAAGAAGCCTATGGGATTCTTAGTAAGAGGTGATCTCGTATTCAAAAATTCCTTCGATGGCATCATTCTACGGTGCCTCGATTAGCCAGAAATTGACTAAGTACTAACAGAGGTGCACAATGAAGAAGGTCATTCTGAGGTAGCCGCGTTAACTCAGAAAATCAGGCGCCAAGGCTATTACTAGACCACCATGGCTAAAGACTACTAGAAGTTCGTTAAGAGGTGTCCCAAATATCAACTCTATGGAGACCTCATCCATGCACCGTCTGTAACACTCAACTCAACATCGCCCGTATGGCCCTTCGCCATGTGGGGTCTTGATGTCATCGGAATGATATCACCAAAAGCCTCAAACGGCCACCGTTTTATATTAACGGCTACAAAATACTTCATCAAATGAGTAGAGGTCGCATCATTTGTTAAAATTGAAGGCCAACATGTTGCCCGTTTCATAAAGAACAATATCGTATTCAGATTCGGTGTTCCTGAGTCAACCATCACTGACAATGGATCCAATCTCAAAAATGAAAAGGTCACTAAGGTGTGTAAAAGGTTTGGGATAACACATAAATTCTCCACACCTTACTACCCTCAAGGAAAGGGACAAGCAGAAGCCACAAATAAAGGACTTCTCAGAATCGTAGACAAAATAATAGAAGGCGGGAAAGATTGGCACAAAAAGCTTAATGATGCCCTATGGGCCTACCGTACAGCTGAGAAGACTCCTACTAACATGATACCATGCTCATTAGTGTATGGTATGGAAGCAGTGCTACCCATCGAAGTTGAGATACCATCTCTCCGAATCTTTATTCATAAAAATTCCGATGAGGAAAGAAAGGTCAAAGAACGAATCACTGCCCTCATTAATTTGGATGAAAAACGACTACGAGCAACACAAAATATCGTTGCTTACCAACGTAGAACCTAAAAGGCATACCAAAGAAAAGTTGTTCCTCGACAATTCAAAGAAGAAGACGTGTTACTCAAGAAAATCTTCCACACTCCTTCAAATCCACACCCTTTAAGTAAATTCAAACCTAATTGGGAGGGGTCATTCATGATTAGCCGAGTGCATGTAGGAAATTCTTATAAAATTAAAAATTAGGAGGGGTACAAACTCAACGACCCCATTAATGCAATGTATCTCATAAAATACTACCCGTAATGGGCTAAAAAAAGTGGTGAAAATCTGAAAAGGCATCACAAAGAAATAAAATAAAATAAAAAATTAAACAAAAAAAAATGGACGTGGTGAAAACCTGAAGAGGCATCACGGGTAAAAGAGAGAATAAAATCTCCAAGAAGGAGCTTTTGATGCAAAACACTCAATGTACAAACAAGTACTTGCAAGTTCCAATAATACTGCACAAGTAGACCTTGAGGATGAAGACTCCTCCTAAACCCTGCAGGTTCCCAATAGAACCAACTGAGAAAGATGTAGGAGGGTGATATGAATGGAAAACGGAAGTGATTTCGACGAACCCTGGAAAACTTCGAGACCCCCCAAGAGGAAAGTCCTGCAAGAATCCGGAGGACTCTTCATGGATCCAAGAAGCTGAGGATGAAAGCTTCAAAGGTTAAAAGACAACTTTGTGATTTCTAAGTTCTCACGATCCTGCAAGGGAATCCTTTCATCATCTTTGGGTAAAATATAACAAAGAAAATCGCCACCAAAAGGGCCATAAGTGGCAAAACTATAAGGCCCATCGCTTTTGAAAATGTTGTTTCAATTTGATTGTTAAAATCATCCATTTTCAAAAGCTTTCTCCTTTTAGAAGGGACTTCCTCCATCACTACAAGAGGCTAAATTGTTAGTCAATCTGACCTCGCTCTTGAAGCCAACTTACTATGCCTGTTATGAAGACTTGAAACTAGTCAGGCACCCCATGGTTGTATGAGTATAACTACCAACTACCACATATCAGAGATGGGTGAACCTCGCCAATGACGATATTGGCTAGTCTGGGAGTGTTTTTCTCTCGACTGGATCCCCTGAGGCAAAATGTGTCAAGCTCATCCCTGTGTGTGCATAGGATGTCCCAATAGCTGGAAATTCGAGACAAAGATCCTACAACTAGGGGGCTGAGTTTGTAACAATTCAGTTTGGAAAGTGTGTGCAAAGAAAGTGTTCTACTCTACTTCAACGAGTCAACTGCACATGTATAAGTTAAAAGACCCCCCAACGGGGACAATAAAAAAAAAAACAGAAATCATGCAGAATGGAAAACAAAATTTTGGCTATCTCATAATTCTGACTTTATTCATCCGTTAAAAAATTAGCTTATTACAAGTGTTCACACCATCAAACTTGGTCCTACGACTGAAATTTATATTTTTCCAATGGACTTCAATAAAACGAAAAAGTACTGAAAATGATAATGATCACAAGATCAACTCATTCATGCCAAGAAAAAAAGTAAAGAAAAGAAAATAGTTTGGCTATTCAGTCTTCGACTTCGGATCAACATCCTTCTCCTTGAGTTCCGCCACGAAGGCCACCCATCGAGCTAATTCGACTTCAGCCTCTTCCAAGCTGATATCATATGTGTCCTCATTTGATTTGATTCGTTTATTTGAACAAGAGGCGTCATCTTCTCCATGAGGCACAAGATCCTGACCAAGAGAAAAAGACTCGCCATGAAGTCTCGAAGATCTAGGGAATAGTGGAAGAGGGCAGGCACGTTCCCACCAAGAATCATAGTTCGAAGTGGTCGTGGGCTTGTCTTACTTAGCTAATCCCTCACTAGAAGAGGACTTCTTCCCCTTCCATGATAAACTTTCCTTTATCAGAAGAGCTGAAGAGTGCTAACGAAAGATAGGGCGACGATCGATCGCCTCTTCGGAAGAAGTGTAATTTTGAATGTGGCGAAATTGGAGAAGAACCCTTTGAGGGAAATACCCCTCAGTGAAGAATTGTCATGCCAGTATAACACATGAATGCCCCATAGCATGCAAAAATAGGGACATGTTCTTAAGGCCCCTAATCACCCAATCAAAAGATGACAACTCGTCCAAAACTCGCCTATAATAATTGGTGTTTTGTGATTAGGTGGAGTCATTGACATATGCAAGTCCCAAAGCAGCAGATACAGACGTCATTAATCAAGGAGGACGGATAATGGCGATGTGTTCATACCTGTAGAATGGGATAGTTATACAACGTAATATAATGTAGTGATCTTGACCACTACGCAATGGGATACCCATTGGTAGTGGATACTATTCTAGTATAATACTGTGATACTGTTACTGTCATACCGTGACTGCGATACTCGCCATTACACGATGGGACACCCATCGGTAGTGGATATTGGTTTACTGATACTGGCCATTATGTGATGGGACGCCCATCGGTATTGGATATTGTTTTACTGATACTGCCCATTACGCGATGGGACACCCATCAATAGTGGATACTGATACATTGGGAATAATGATGCCGGTTATGTCCCCTAACTTGTTGAATGATAGGATGGAGTTAGAGGAAACTGAAATGGGAGGGTCGCACCCCCCAAAGATTCATGAGATCAGACTAGTAACTGACACCTTGCAAAGTAAGCGCCTATCGAAAACCCCAATACGCATTGGGGACCGTGTGCATGGGTATGAAGGCATTACGAAGTGGATTTACGCACTTGTCATTGCCCTCCTTCCTGAGAGATGGTAGAGGTCCTAACCAATGGGATGGGCTTAGCTTGATGGATAGGGCCTCTACTTCGGGAGTACGTGAACTAAGGAATGTGTGGGTAATAATTAAATTATGATCGTGAATGTTGACAATTGTAATGATGGTATGTTAAATGACACTTAATACGATGTTTGATATTGATGTTCTGATCCGATTCTGAAGTATACGACTGTTGTATTATGACAATTCATAATTGGAAGAACTGCTTATGATGCATGAATAGACTCACTAATGATGCATGACACTGGGATCTACTTACTGGGCTTTATAGCTCACCCCACTATATCTCCCCTCTTGTAGATTGATAATGAACAGGTCAAAGGTCTGAGGTGCGAGGTTCAAGTTTGGAAGTCGAGGCTACGCTCTGCTAAGAAGAAATTCTGATATTGTATGTAATCGAGCAGTTAGTCCTGAATTTTGTTTATTTTGGAAAGATGTATGATTGGGCCCGGTTGCCCCAGACTTAACTGTAAGATTTTTGGGAAGAAATTTGAAGTATTGCAGTTTTAGTAAGGATGGCATTTATTTGTATTTAGATTCATTGATTTAGTTCTTTGCTATGGTTTACTTTGATTAACGATATAACGGCGTTGAGTCAGCTCTGACCTGACATGTGCTACTTTTGGATCACGAACCCACTCTCGGTCATCCTCCGTCGAGTATAAAATAGGGGTCAGGGGCGGGGTCGTGACAGCATCACATCTAAAAATACAAAGGAAAAAGTAATCAACAGGTTTACCTTTCCAAACCTCTTATGATCTATAGTAGTCAATAGTAATATTGGAAGGCATGTTAATTAGCAAACAATTTGTGCGAACTGTGTCTATCCAAAAATATTGCTCTAACATTGGAGCAATCAACATACATCTGACATGTTCCATAATTGAACAATTCATCCTCTTGAGAATATTATTTTGATGAGGTGTTCCATGAATTCTCAAATGCTTAGTAATACCATGCGCCCTAAAAAAAATTACTAAATTCATCAGAACAAAATTCTCTCTCATTGTCAATTCTCAAACACTTGATGCTCTTGCCTTTCTGATTTTCTATGAACACCTTAAAATTTTTTAAACAACTTAAGGCATCTAATTTCTTTTTCAACATATAAACCCATTTTCTTAAAAATCATTAATAACAGTAACAAAATATGCAACACTTCGCTTGAGAAAACATGTGATTCCCATGTTCCTAAATGATTCAATTCCAAAAAGTCCTTACTTCTAGTGGTGGTTAAAGCAAAATACAATTCATTCTACTTTTCAAATAAGCACGACTCACAAAAATCTAAATAAACAAATTTTAAACTTGGGAGAAGGTTTTATCACGAAATACCTTGAGTCCAGGAATGCTCATGAGGCCCAAAGACACATGCATGTCATGCTAGAAGCTACCTCTACAATATCAGCTTTTCCCCAACTATATTTCCAACAAGTTTATACAAATTATCTATTAACTCTCCTTTTGCAAGTACTAGTGCTCCCTTTAAAAAATTTAGACATCTATAACTAAACGTAAACATGAAACTTTACTCATCAAAATTTTTCAAAAATAAGAAAATCCTTTTGAAACATAGAACGTATATGACACTCGAGATTGTGTATGTTACTCCATTGAATATATTAATTCTCACATCTCCAACTCCCACATATATTAATTTTTATTCACATGGCCTAAATTTCCATAACCCCAACACTTTACTTTCTTGTAGTTCTCTCCATTGATCTACCCCTTGCTACAAACACATTCCCAGATTCTTGACTAGTCTTAGACTTGGACTCCTCGGTAAGAAGTGTTGAAACATCATAACGAAATTCAAGAGAATTTGTAATACTGAGATTCATGATCAGTCTATCCCATGAGTATAGCATAAAGCAAAGCCATATGACTACCTTATCTTCTTCATCACTTTTCACATATAGTGTTATCAATTCGCTAATCTTGGAATTAAACTCATTTAAGTGCCTTTGCACATAAGCATCATTACTCATATTGAGGTTATAAAGTTGCCAACATGTAGACACACCCACCGAATTTAATTTTATTTCTAGAGGGCACTATCCTAGATATGATACATTTAGCAATAGTTCACACCTAGACCATACTCTAGCTTAGAATGTGCCTTAGATATCACATATACCCAAAATATCCCATTTTAAGAAACTAAATAATCCCAAATATCTTTAGATATCCCAAATATTTAAACTTAAAAACTAAATATTCTCTAAATGTTAAGAAAATATACCCTAGATATTCTAGATATCATTTTAAGAAGTCAAATATTTCCAAATCCCAATGTGGGCAAGTGAGTATTTTAGAATGTCCCAGCTAGAAATAGGTAGTTTACATAGCCTTAAAGGAAAACCTTGAGAATCGCAACCTCAAAATAATGCATGATTTTGATCAGACCTCCTTCATTGAACTCAACACGATCTGTGGAGCAAACTTGTACAAACCTATCAAGGAAATATTTTAGCATTGCACTGTTTGTCGTATCTTCTTTCTCCTAATACGCATATCGTGGTGCGGTCACATGTGACCCCCTGATTGGTCCAGAATCAAGACCTTCCTATCTTGGGACACTTCTACCTATAAATAGAGCATTTTTCAGCTGATTTTGGAGGCCAGCAGATAAAAACCCTACTCCCTAGTCACATAATCCTATAACCTTCAAACCTTAGACTTGGGCTTCTCAAACCCGAGTTTTAGGACCTTGCTCCAACCAACTTCAGATATTAAAACGGCCCAATTTCAGCCATTCAAAGACCTAGATGTAAATTCCTAAGCATCCCTCTCTTCCCTAGAGAGCAATCAATATATTCAAAATCATCAATCTCGATGATCAAGAAGTAAGGACTTCGTTTTGATCGTCTAATTCGACCCCAACTCCCGATGTTAGGCTTAAGGGCGCAACCACTAGGCTTGTTGTTCTTTTTACTTTATCCCTTTCATATATATTACTTTGCTTTACTATTTTTAAAATTTTATTTTCTAAGTAAATATGTTATTCTTGCTTTTCATTTTTTTCCTCTCGCTCTTTTTATTTGTCTAATTAGTATTTGTCTTTATTTTCATTGGCATTTATATTTATCCCTTTAGTAGATCTCTATTGCTTATTTCTCTCTTTGCTTTTTTAATTTTTTTAATTTTTTAATATTTTGTTTTTTATATCTTTCGAATTTCACACTGCCTAGTTGGCCTACCCATACATTTGCAAAGAATAAGCTCTTTTGGATTGATTTCTTTGTAGATCAGAATTTGAAGGGACCCGCCTCTTTCGACTTTTCTAAATCTTATGTTGGGACATGATCTCAAACTGATCAGACTTGATTAGTGTGCTTAGTCTCGGAATTGCATGTAAATATGATGAAGAAAAATCTTATTAGGAAGAGATTTGCCTTCATAAATAGTTTTTAGCCTCTCACATAAATCTTTGTCGTATTTTTTAAGGAAAAAATTAATTAAATCGATCCATTGAAAGGCAAGAGATTATTTGTCTTGGCCAACTCAATGCTCTCATCAAAGTCCTTATCAACCATCTTTGTTGGTTTATTTTCTTTGTCATTTAAAGCCACTACAGAACCATCTTATTACATGCATCTTTAACTTCCAAGTTCATAAATTTGAATCGTTGAATTTAGTATTTTATATCTGGTTGAACCTTCTGCAATCATCTTTAAAGATCTGCGATCCACCACAAACCTCATGCACAGTAAAGATCTTAAACCGTAAGGATCTGATACCAATTGAAGATGATAAAAACCAAGGTTTGAAGAAAAATAAAAGGGAATATAAAATAATGCAGAAAATTAAAAGAGTGAAACACCAAAGTTTACTTGCTTTGGCACATTGCCTTATATCTATGGGGCAGTACAATTCTATTATGCTAATTAGAAAAGCACCATACATGCTTGGATAATATAAATGTTTACAAGCCATCGCATAGTCTTTCTCTCTCTAGAGCATCCATCCAAAATGACTAAAGAAAACTCACCCTTCTATATCTATTTTCCTTGCCTACACTTTCTCTTTCTATCAAAAAAAACTTTAATAAACAAGAGCCCAAGAGTACCCACGTTGATGTCGTCCCATCTTTTTTCTCCTCTAGATAGATTTTTTAAACAATATCATTCTCGATATATATGGATATAAATAAAAACTAAGAATTTCAAGTCAAGTTATGTCGACCATTTATTTTCAAGATTTTCAAATGTTTTTAGATTTGTTTGATTTTGTAGTATTTTTTAATTTTAGATATCATAAATAAGAACAAAAATAAATTTCCAAACCATCATATAGTTTTCGATATTGAAACTACATCACCAAGTAAATTTTAGAAGTGTGCCTTATTTCTATAAGGAAGATGCCTTATACAAACCTCACTCACCCCTAGTAATAATACCATCATAGCAGGAAGCCTCATGGTTTATTAATATTTGAGATGGTGATCTTGGGAGAGCGAGTTGATGCTGCCAATAGGGTCACAAAATACATATTTATATTATCATCGTCATCATCAACCTTTTCCGATGATTTTTGAAGTGCATCTTTACTTCTACATTTTAAGGTTGTAATATTTTTTCTTTATATATAAATCACATTATATTTTTAAGGAAAAAGCTTAAATAAGGTTGCAACTTTAAAATGTAGAATTACCGATGCGCCTCAAATATCCATTGGAAAAAGTCATTTTAATGTTGAAAAGCGCTCTAATTGATCATCTCAACATGAAGATGCAGGACTATGACAACGACAAAAAAAAGATTTTGAGCATCAAAAATGGTATATTTAACAACACATTATCTAGACCGTTCATTTTTAAGATTTTCATATATTTATAGATCTATTTGATTTTAACCATTTTTAGAGTTTAAAATTTTATAATTAGATATAAAAATAGAGTTTCAAATAATCATAAGAATTTTTTACAGCAAAATTGCATGTTATGATAAAATTTAGAAGGGTTGAAACCAATGGTTTAAAAAACGGATCGGTGACCCTGATCGGGCACCTAAAAAACTGATCCGGATCGGCGAATCGACGATCCGGATCGGGAATCGGGTGAATCGGTCAGAATAAAGCTTAAAAAAAATCCAAAAAAATTATTAAAATTCATTATAAATATTGTTTTTTAGGAATTCAATAAAAAAATGAGGGTCCTCCATTAAGAATTTTCATGTTTTTGAATGAATATGCGAATATTGATATGTTCTTTCCCTACTTGAACCGCCATTCAGCATTTAATTTACATCACACAAAAAGATAAACATAGAATTATCATGAAATAAGTATATCAACATACATGGACTACAATAAAGCATAAAATTAGTAACATATGATCTAAAAATAAAATGATAGACGACGTTATTGTTCTTCTTAGTCACGCTGGTGCCATTGATTGAATTCGTTTAACAATTCATTGATTCGATCTAAAAATGAATCATCGATATTAGCAGGCGTCTGACTATTCCCAAATCCCTGAGTGTTAGTGTTTTGTTGTGTTCCCAATCCAAAATCCCCGAAGCTTGTCCATCCTTCATGCTCACCTGCACTGTCGTGCTCATCCCTACACTGTTGCTGCTGGGACTCGATATGTGAATAATATGGCTGGGATAGGGTGGCCTCAGAATCATCATCTCTCTCATTTTCTCTTTGAATAATATGGATTAAAAAAAAAAATAACAAATTTTCAAAAAAATCGATCATGGATTAAAAAAAAAAATCACAAATTTTCAAAAAATTCTATCATGGATTACAAAAAAAAATTCGACCATGGATTAAAAAATTAAAAATGACAAATTTTAAAAAAATTCTATCATGGATTACAAAAAAAAATTCGATCATGGATTAAAAAAAAAAAATCACAAATTTTCAAAAAATTCAATCATGGATTACTAAAAATTCGATCATGGATTACAAAAAATTCGATCATGGATTACAAAAAATTCGAACATGGATTACAAAAAAAAAAAAAAAAATGAAAAAACAAAAAATTCCATCGTGGATTACAAAAAAAGAAAAAAACAATTCGATCATGAATACAAAAAATTCAATCATGGATTACAAAAAATTCTATCATGGGTTACAAAAAAAAAAAAAAACAAAAAATTCGATCATAGATTACAAGAAAAAAAAACAAACATTTCGATCATGGATTACAAAAAATTCGATCATGGATTACAAAAAATTCTATCATGGATTACAAAAAATTCGATCATGGATTACATAAAATTCGATCATGGATTACATAAAATTCGATCATGGATTACAAAAAAAAACAAAAAAAAAAAAACAAAAAATTCGATCGTGGATTACAAAAAAAGAAAAAAACAATTCGATCGTGGATTACAAAAAATTCAATCATGGATTACAAAAAACTCTATCATGGGTTACAAAAAATTCGATCATGGATTACAAAAAAAAAAAACAAACATTTCGATCATGGATTATAAAAAAAAAACAAACATTTCGATCATGGACATGGATTACAAAACATTCGATCATGGATTACAAAAAATTCTATCATGGGTTACAAAAAAAAAATAAAAAATAAAAAAATTCGATCATGGATTACAAGAAAAAAAAACAAACATTTCGATCATGGATTACAAAAAATTCGATCATGGATTACAAAAAATTCTATCATGGGTTACAAAAAAAAAAAAAAAACAAAAAATTCGATCATGGATTAAAAAAAAAAAAAAAAACAATTCGAACATGGATTACAAAAAATCGATCAAGTATTACAAAAAAATCTATCATGGATTACAAAAAAAAAAAAAAAAAAAAAAAATTCTGTGCGGGACTCACCGATTCCATACAATGAATCGACGAGTCACTGTGCAGAATCGTCCGGTTCTCTCTAGAACCGGACGATTCCCTTTTTTTTCACCAATTCGAATCAATTCGAACCGTCCATAACTATTCCCGAATCGAACCGGACTCGTCCGGTTCGCCTCGACGTTTTTTTAAACACTGGTTCAAACTTTACATAAACCGCACCCTATTTTCAATATCATCTGGAGCTCTATCGCCGTCCAAAATAGGCGAAAGGGTTCCCAGGTTCATGGGCAAAGTGGACCATAATAAAAGAATGAAACTTTGTGCATGAGTACACTACTTTATGACTTGGGTTGGGTAGGACCGCATTTTAAAAATGTGGCCGTTAGAGGACAATGAACTCTTCAGAACCATCCCTCGAGAGACGTTGTAGAGCGAGAGAGCCGTTGGAGAGAGAAGTTTGCAGTTACCAATGGGTCGGTAAAGCAAGAGGCCCCCTTATCGATGTAAAGTGACAGCAGAGAAGAATAATAGCTAAATTTAAAATAAAAGGAAAAGTTTGAATAGAGGAGAAGAAAGAGCTGTCATCCTCTGTGATAGGGCATGTCATACATGTGCAGCGAATGGGCGGCAAGAACAGCGAGCCGGCCCCGTCCCGTCCCATCTTCCAAACTCATCATAACTTCCCATGACGTGGCCTATTCCTCCAATTACAATGGGGTAGCCCAGCACGCCATAACTTCTCTCTCCTCTCCACCTACGCTCAACGAGAGGGAAAAAAAAATTAGTCTAGAATGATTTTGTTTTTTTGTGCAATTTGATCGCAATTAATTTTGAATATTGATTGGATTTTATTTATGAGAAATGATTATATAAGACCATCTTCAATCTATATATGTAGGATTTTAAAAGATTACCATTAAATTTGATACAGGTTTATAAAAGTGTCAAGTTTTACATTCATATGATAATTTTTTTAGAGGTCCGTACAAATTTTAATGATGATCCTTTGATATCCTACACATATAAGTTATTGAAGGTCCTATAGGATCATTACACTTATTCTATTTCTTAAACTCAAAGTCTGAATTTTTTTTTTGAATTTTGTGACACACCTTAGCTATCAATTTAATTTTTTTATTTTTTGAATTTTGTGACATTCCCGACTATCAGATTTGATATCAGATATTTATAAGTAATTGTTATATCAAACCTACTGTGGTCTCATTGTATAAAATCTCATAAAACAAATCACCATGAAAAGAATCACTACGTTATTTTTATTTATTTTTATAAGAAGGCATCTACTATATTAAAAAAGGTTTTACTCGTATAGAGGCTCTAAATAGTCAAATTTGATCCCACCTTCAAATAGTATCGAAAAATATGGTTTCAATACTAGAAAGTTTTGTGATAGCCTTAAATTATATTTTCATTTTTAGTTATAAAATTTAAAGCTTAAAAAATAGTTACATCGAGCAGATCTACGAAAACTTGAAAATCTTGAAAATTGACGGTCAAAAAATGCATTACAAGATTTACTATTTTCAAAACTTGAAATCTATTTTGTTCTCATATTCATGCATTTTGATGTCGAGATAATCAATTTGATGATATTTAGACATCAAAATAGTCTCTTCTATTGAAAGTTTTGAGATAAACTCTAATTTGATGGTAGGCTCTAATTTGATTGTTTAGAGCCTCGGTTCTATATAAACTTTTCCCTAGAAAAACATACAACTCAACTGTACAATTCTGTGGTTGGGCGATATCAGGAAGGAATGCAAAAGAAAGAAAATCCGACCTCCTGGATCCCCAAATAGTGGGATATGTTCAGTTCGTTAAATAAAACATGTGTTGTCTTTCCATTAGAGAGAGGGGTTGGTGGTGACAGGCTGACACACTTGACAAAGTAGGCGAGGTGGGGGGTAGTGCATGAAAATGCAACGGAAAAAATTGTAGGGAAAGAAAGAAAAAGGTCAGATAGTCACATGGATGCTGCGTTGTAAATGGGCCATCCCCGTGAGACAGTTGTTATTAGGCCCCACCCTCCTCTTTTTTATTTATATTTCATAAAATTTACGGTGCGGTTTTTATAAAGTTGTAACCTTAAAGAATTCAATTAAAGCGCATTTTCAAATTTTATCATAGCATATCATTTTAGTGAAAAAGATTTTTAGAATTATTTTAAAATTTATTTTTATATCTAATTATAAAATTTTAAATTTTAAAAATAGTTAAAATCAAGTAGATCTATAATTATATGAAAATATTGAAAATAGATGATTTAGATAATGTAATGCAAGATGCATTATTTTTGAAACTCTTTTTTTTTCTTTTCATATTCATACATATTGATATCGAGATAAACAATTAGAGGTTTTACAATATTAAAACATATGGACTTTTGAGTGCAAGTATAATTCTACATTTTAATATTGCAACCTTATATAAACTTTTTTCTAAAATTTATTCCTTTTACATATTCACTAATTTAAAAAATACATTTAAAAATAATCAATTAAAGAAAGAAACCTCATCACTCCTGGCGCTCCCCATAAATACTGCACCCATCCAACGTCCTTCACCTTATCCATTGCTTACCATTCATTCCCAACCAGCCAAAGCCAGCAGATTCAAGAGAGATATGTCAAAGGAGGTGAGCATGGAAGGAGGAGAGCAGCAGGGGAAGGACTACCAGGATCCTCCCCCTGCTCCACTTTTAGACATGGGGGAGTTGAAGCTCTGGTCCTTTTACCGTGCTCTCATAGCCGAGTTCATCGCCACCTTGCTCTTCCTCTATGTCACAGTGGCCACCGTCATAGGCTACAAGAAAGAGAGAGACCCCTGTGGCGGCGTTGGCCTTCTCGGCATCGCCTGGGCTTTCGGAGGCATGATCTTCATCCTTGTCTACTGCACTGCCGGCATCTCAGGTAACATCCCCTTCCCCGACCTTGCTTATTCCTGTCTCTCGAATAAAAGAAAGTGAGAAACTTAGTAGAATCATGGTCCTTTTTGTTGTTTTTCAGGTGGACACATTAACCCTGCCGTGACTTTCGGGCTATTTTTGGCCAGAAAAGTTTCACTGGTAAGGGCCGTGATGTACATGGTGGCCCAGTGCCTGGGGGCCATATGCGGAGTTGGGCTGGTGAAAGCGTTCATGAAGCCCTTGTACAACAATCTCGGTGGAGGAGCCAACGAAGTTGTTCATGGCTACACCAAGGGAGTGGGTCTGGGTGCCGAAATCATCGGCACCTTCGTTCTCGTCTACACCGTTTTCTCAGCCACCGATCCCAAAAGAAGCGCTCGTGATTCCCATGTGCCGGTAAACTTCCATCCCCTTCTCCTCCATCTTTTCCTCCATTACCTTGCTTAGACAAATATGGAGGTTGGTGTTGGTGGTGCAGGTCTTGGCCCCATTGCCCATTGGCTTTGCAGTGTTCATGGTGCACTTGGCCACCATTCCCATCACCGGAACTGGTATCAACCCTGCAAGGAGCTTCGGAGCTGCAGTCATTTACAACAGCGACAAGGCCTGGGATGACCATGTAACTACTTGATGCCTTTTTCTGAATGTTTTACTTTTCTCTGTAACTAAAAAAGAGTTAACTATCCACCTATTTAAGACTCATCTGTGTGTCTAGGTTTTCATTTTTCTTTGTAACAAAAATTATTTGCAATACATCTAAAGACTGGGTGGTGTTTTTGTTGGTGCAGTGGGTGTTCTGGGTTGGGCCGTTTGTTGGCGCAGCGGCAGCTGCTGCCTATCACCAATACATTCTGAGAGCAGCTGCCATCAAAGCTTTGGGATCTTTCCGCAGCAATCCTCACAACTGAAGCTTGTGCGTCTTTTCTCATTTGTTTTGAGTGCGTGGGAGTGGGAAACTTGTTCTATTTTTTGTACTATTACTACTATATAGGATTGTTTTTTGTAGCGAATATGATTGTTTTTTGTAGCGAATTTCATCCGGTCCGGGACAAAATTTGTCCGTGGCCTGCTTTAATCATGTTCCTGACCGGTTTTACTTTGTGGGAGATTTGTACGTTGACGTTTGTCATATGCATTCTTTTCGGGCCTAGTCATTGTTCTTCTTTTCCTCTCTACTTAGACCAAGTTCGTTTTCTCTCTTGTTTTGACTACTAATGTGCCCAGATTAAGGCGAGAATGATGCGCCTGTCTGCTAGCTTTAATAATATGGAACTATTAAAATAAAATTTAAAATAAAATAAAAGCCAAAATGGGAACTGCGATACTTGGCTGTCCCAGCCAATCCGGTTCACAATGTTCCTTGGTAATGATGCATCGTGGATATAGAAAATTTGAAGAAGAAGAGAGTATCAGCAAATCCCAAGCAGGATCTCTTAGGAGAAATTTTGAGGAATCTAGAAAGAATTCCCTAATCAGGAATATTCTAGATGCTCTCTTAGTTCTTTATTTCAAAATCATGTCAATTTCCCTACAATTTTCTTCTAATCCCTATTCATATAACACCTACCTAGTAAACCCAAGAAATTTTAATAGATGTCCTAATTAAAACATAATTAAAAAGATTCTCCTGCATGCCTGGGACCTTGTTCTTAAAGGTCCCATAGAATCTATGTCGGTTTGGGAGACCCCGCAGGAGGTAGAACTGTCTTGGAAGGTTTGATGGAGGAGTTTGTCAGGGAACTGTGTCCTCACAAGATGGGGATTCGGTCGAAGAAGGGGACCTGGAGGCCTCTAAGCATTCCATCTTGCCAAGGATGGCGCAGGAGGTACAACTGTCTTGGAAGGTTTGATGGAGGAGTTTGTCAGGGAACTGTGTCCTCACAAGATGGGGATTCGGTCGAAGAAGGGGACCTGGAGGCCTCTAGGCATTCCATCTTGCCAAGGATGGCTTGCATCATTTCCTTAAACTTGTTCATCAGCTCCTCTTGAGGGTCGTTCAGGTCATTGATCACGATAACATTGCTCGTCTCTTCTGGAGGGTCAAAACCTGTCGGGACAGTGGACTACCGAGGTTGGTCAGTGGTTTGTGACAAGTTCGTCTAGAGGGCTTCAGCATGTCCCGGCTGGACCCGAGCCTTATATGCCGATCTTGTGAGGACCAGTTCTTGACGGTCTTGGGATGGTTTCCGAGTAGTGACGGTCTTGGGACCGTGGCTACCGAGTAGTGATGACCCAGCAATACTCTTGGACTCGGTTAGGCTCTGATGTTTGGAGAGGAAAAAAGGGGTTACGAGGCAGGAGGTCATCAAAGGTGGCGACCTTGACTGTGTTGGAGGCTTCTTTGATCAGGATTTGAAGACCTCTTTCTTGTTTAACCCTGAGACAGCTGTGGACTTCACTCCATAAGCGAGCCTAAGACCTGGACTGCCTTGCCTTTTTCGAACATGCAAGGGCCGTGTCTTTGAGCTGGAACGGGGAGTGGGGTCCAAAGACAGAAGGCAGCCTAGGTTTTTCCTTAGAGGTTGGAGGCCTCTGTCTGACATCAAGTCATTGCCCCGAGTTCCTTTGTGGGACGCACGTGCATGAATGACTCAAGGCTGGCTCAAGATAGTACTCTTAGGGAAGACCTTCAAGTACCAGGGCTCGAGGTGTTTGTCTGGTGTCGGGAGAGTGACAGAGGAAGGAGTTGGTTCACGACTCCATCTAAGTTGAGGTCGGGAAGGAACCTGCTAAGACAGTTCATGTGCACCTTTAGAGTTAGCCGTTCGGGTGACCTGGGGGTCGACCCAGGCTTGGTAAATGAGTCCGAACTGAGGAGGTCGAGATCCACGAGCATGTGTCTGTGAAGGGTGAAGCAGAAGCCCACCTCTCACAGGGTGAAGCTGTGTGTGCTGGGAGGGAGGATGAAGTGGTCGACCCAGGTTGCGTAGAGCTAGCACTGCCCCAGGTTGTGGAAAGCAAATGCATGGCGTATGCAGGGTTTAACCCAAAAATTCCTAGCCCTGAATGCGAGTTTAAGGCAATGTGAGGGTTTCCCCGTGGTGTGGCTCAAGTGGATGAACTATGAGCCCTTGGGTGTGTGCGAGGGGTGGAGATCTTAATACCTTTGCCTCTATGTCTTGAATCTCCAGGTGTGGAGGTTCGGGGTGATGAAGGAGCATAAGGGGTTGCCTTTCGATGAACCTCAGGAGCGACGACAACTTGCTTGCCTTTAACGAGAGTGATGGGGGCAGCCTTTCAGAGTGCCTTAGCAATATGACTGACAGTAGACTTCCCAGTAGTAGGGTGCGCGGCAGCAAGTGTGCTACCCATGTAAGGGGCCTTGGTGGAGAGTCCACCAGGGCGAGAAAGCGAGGAGGAAGTGACCTTTAAGTCCCCTCTCGCACCGATCTAGGTGAGAACCTGAGAGTTGAATCGTGAGTCCTGACTCAGGAAGAGGGTGGGGAAGGAGACTTGAGCAGCTAGCTTCCTCGGAACCGCCATGAGTGCGGGGATAAGGAAACCCCCGACCCGGATAAATGGGTTGAACAACCCAGATTCCATAGAAATAAGTGTAGAAAGTAAAAGAGGATACTGGTCAAACAAGAGCGAACGGACTAAGGGCTGATAAGTCCCCAGTGGAGTCGCCAAGCTGGTTAGGTGTCTCGATCTCGCCTTCTTAATTTAGATGATCCAGCAACACGTACCTTGGGTTTCTGTTGAACCCAGGGTTTGAGATCGCTCTCTCAGAATCTTGCTCGAGAGCAAGCGCAGGTATACCAACTAATGAGAGAGGAATTTTAGGTGGGTTTGAGACTTACTCGAGCTGGCTCGCGTGACTGCCCTCTTAGATCACGAAGATAGCCCCCAGTTACTTTAGCTGGTTCGGAATGGCCTCCCTTGACCTGCAATCCTCTTGTTTTCTGCGTAACACTTCTATAGTTAATTTGTAAGACATGTGGTTTAAGGAGACCCACCCATGTCTTAGGGCAACATACGTTCATATATGAGAGCATGATGAAACATAAAAAAGAGAAGAAAAAATCGACGGAGAGATGAAGCTAGTATGACATTCGGACAATTATCGACTCGGAGTGGTAGCAAGATAGGCATGATCCTCAAGACCTGCATGATGGCAATACTATTCAAAACCGAGACCGAGATGGCGGTGCTAAGCTAGATCTACCCTTAGTCAAGTTAGAAGAGAAAATGATGAAGAGAAGAGGAAGAGACGGCAGAGGAAGGAAGAATCCAGAAGGTAATGAGCATCGCCGTTGGCAGCACGAGGAGGCGACATGTCCCTAGTGAACAGGGAAGGCTCTTAACGAGGCTCACAACGATAACTTCTCATAAGTCTCATGGCGATTATTTCTCGTAGTGCGCACATGGAAGCACAGAAGAAGCCAGCGCACGACGACGAGTATTGCCTCGACGCTTTGTGGACGGCGATGGGTATTTGCCACCTACAATGGTTTGCCACCTACAATGGTCACAAGATAGGGTGAAGCCCCTGCGGACGACAATAGGCTTCGTTACCCGCGTCCTTCGATGAGGCACTTAGGATATATCTGCAGACGGCGATGAGCAACACCGTCTGTAGTCCTCACAAAGATATAGAACAGAGGGAGAAAGAAAATAGAAAATAGGATGTAATATGGTGTTGGTCAAAAGAAGAGGCTTGAACATATTCTTTGATGGCTTCTGGATTTTTTTTTTCACAAAGTTTCTTGATTCGTTTAGTCGAATTTAAGCTAGACTTATCATAAACATGATAACGATTAACTAATTGTGAACGAGTTTCAGAAAACTTTTCTGGGGTATAGGTTATTTCAAAAAGGTGTTCTTGTTTTGAAAACATTGGTTCTAAATCTGAGCCAGAAGAAGAGGTGAGGTCTAAAGAAGTATCTGAGACGTTTTCATCTGCCATTTTAAAGAATTTACAAAGTTGATTGTAATTGTAAAACAAAGGTCGGTTAAGGCCAACTTTCCTGATTTTGTTTACAAAGTATGAACTCCTTTCCAAGCCTTCTTGCAGACTTCAGAGCCCCTGTTAAGTAAACCTAAGAAGAAAGTATTGACAGTGGAATAACATCATCACAAATTAACCTTTAATTTGTACTCTGTTTTTTGATGTGAGATATCGTAGTCCAGCTACGCAGACGCAGAGCATACTAATCCAAGTACGAACTAAAAATTAACCCAGTCAACAGAGCAACTATGAATTTAATCTCAACAGACAACATGGCTCTGCAGATTTGCCCCTTCCTAACATTTTATGGAATTTCAGAACAGTCCATGTGTTGCCCTAGATCTTGCGTGATCTTGCATGCATGATCTGAGGTCTTTTTGATGCCTGGTTGATCGTAATATGATTGTTTTCTTGTAGGGCTTGGAATGAAAATCAGTTTGATACCAACTTCGAGCCATGGATCGTATTTCTAGTGCACGATCATGTGACTTGAAATTTGAATGGATCTTGAAACTTCGGATCGATAGTGTACTCGTTTCTTGATGTTTGTTTGATGATTTCGTCACTGAACTACACTGAACATGCCGTCATGATCGCAGGGCAACAAACGCAGCTCGATTCCATGCCCAAACGAAGATTTCACAACTTTGGAATTTTAGTTGAAATCCAGATTTTCGGCAACAGAATTTGCAGTTGGCTCGTGTGCAGAATCCAACCATTCATCATTTATAGGGTTTGGGTTAGTGATAGCCCAAGACCTTATGCCCACAATGAAATTGGTGTCGCATCGATCAAGATCGCGAGTGGCGTGATCTAGCCGCATGAGGGAGACACAACGCGATCGAATTTGTGGCACTTTCTTCACAGATTAGCAACTTCTCTCTAACTTTTCTTCGCACTTGGTTGTCATCATCGGATGTGTCACATATTGAATTGCTCGTCTCGACTAGCTGAACATGCTCACCAAATTTGAGCGCGATTCGACTTGGGACGGGTGAGATATGAGCATCGAAGTCACTAGTCGTGACTGTCCCTTCCATGGCGTGGAGTTGCAGGGTGGCCGCACGGGAATAGCGTGCGGCCCCTCCTGTTTCACTCTTTTTCCTATAACGTCTTCTTGGAGTGTCTGTTCGAGCTTAAATATGACCCTTACGGGTTTTCAACTATATCGGTTCCAATGATCATGGTCTCACAGTAAATTGAGATGCCGAAAATGTAGCTCTAGTTATATGTTCTATTTCAAGGTGCTAGAGGCCGATTTTATTGTAACCATTTCTCAGTATGCAATGCCTTAGACATGTCAGAGTGCAACGAAACTTGGCATGAGACTTTTGAGAGACCTCAGAAGATCTTGGCCAGTTCTGAGGCTATTTTGAGACTGTCAGAATTTGCACTTTTTGCTAGGCCTTTATTGAGCAGGGGCCCCATGTTGATGTAAAATACCTTCCAATACCCCCCAGTAGAAAAGGGAATTGATGCATGCTGAATGACTCATTCTAGAACAAACTTCGCGCATGCCTAGGGGTATGAAAAACAACCCTCTGCCTCGCAATCTTCATCAAATGAGGACACATTTTCTCATCCAAAGAAGGATTTCTGATATATGTGCTGGGAAAGTAGGTTGTCAGCCACCCGAACACATAATGAATAGGGAAATGCGTCTTGAAGTCCCCAGGAAAAGCCTCACCTCCCACTAGTTCATGACCACCTTCCTTCTCTTTATAAAGTTTCCCCCTTGACACAGCTCCTAGCCCATAATAGATGCTACACAGGACTGGTTGTGCAAGGGCATATTGGCGCCCCCTCACCATGTCACAGGCTATGTAAAGTGTGCCTGGATGAACTATATCCGCTCCACCAGGAAGAGCAAACTTGCAGAGAAACAAGGCCAGGTAGGCGGTCAGAAAAACGTCATCGCCCTCAGATTGGCATCTATAAACCAAAGGTGTTTCTTCTGTAAAAACCTTCCCTTTTCCCTCCAAGTAGCAGTCAAACTCAACTACATCAGGATGTTCTCCATAGAAGAACCTTACCCACAGGGTGAAGGTTACATGGCCGCAGTTGGACTGGGAGCTAAGGAGTTCGTAAATCTCGAAAATATCCTTAATCTTAGCTGGAGGCGTCTCGGTCCCCAAAGGTGGCCTGCCAAAGATGATTGAGTTCTGAGACACAAACTAGTCATACATTGCCCCCATCAATGATAGCCCACCAATAACGTGAAGATCTAGTAGAGAGATCCCTACCTCATCATGACCAAAGAGCCATGTATTGACAACATTACTCCATGTTTCCAATAGTACCTTGATGGTGTTTGAGCAACGATCGAAATATCCTACTGAGCATTGAATTGCCACTGACAAGGAAGTGCGCTCAAGTTTGTCTGCATGCAAGTGCAGCACATCAAGGGTTCAGGAAGAATACCCTCTCAAAAATTGGTGCTCCCCTTGCACTCAGAGTCCAGTAGGAGACCATATTAACCCCCTTGTTTTGACCATCCTCTACCCGAGGGTAGGCAGGTTCTTGCCAGAAGCTATCTCGCTATGAAGGAAGTGAAGGAGTACAAAACCTTCTTCAACTGAAACTGTGCCATCATTATTTTCCTGAGCTTTCAAGCGTACTGGTCCACTAATGAAGGTGACACTCAGGGGCCACTCCGGTCTATAAGAAGGCAATGTGAGCCAGATGGGGTCCCGTCTGACCAAACTTTCACCAGTAAAATCACTGGTCTCTAACTCCCCCACTCTTGGAGGATTTTTCACTTCTGGAATATTGGCAGAACCTCGGTCGTTTGAAAGCTCGACCATTAGGTGCATACACTTGCCCTTTGGAAAAGCTTGGCTATCGTGCGTTTCAACCTTGGGAACGTTTGCTGACGCACTCACCTTTTACAACCGAGCGCACCACACTGCTGAGCACAACTCTCTACCATGCACAATACTCCGTCGCGCACAATTCTTTGTCGTGCGCGCCCTTCATAGCCAAGCACACTGCACTGCTAGGCACAGTGCTTTGTCGTGCACAATACTCCACCACACGCAATTCTCTACCGTGTGTGCCTTTCACATCCGAGCGCACCGCACTGACGAGCACAACACTCTTCCGTGCACAAAATTCTGCCGTGCACAACTCGCTGCTAAGCGTGTCAATAAGATCGACGGGCACGTCACGCCACACACCTGTCTCTGTCACACGTGTGGCACATGGTGCCACGAATACTATGCACATCACCTATCGAACTACATGGCCCTGCCACGTTTGGACGCGTGTCCCTGCCTGTGGGTGCGGATGAAGACTCTTCGACTGCACACAACTGGCTGGCTTCCCTTGCTGGAACCCCTATGCAAACACCGTAAAACCTCCTGGCTCACTGGTGAGCCCTCCCTCCTTCTTCTTGGTGCTTCCCTGTCGTCAAAAAACCACCAATAGTCCATCGAAGAATCTTCGCAAGACTTTTCACCAGAGCTTCTTCCCTCACAAAACCAATCGGAAACTCTCCGATAAGTACTTGCCTTCACCTGCAACCCCTGTGATTGGCCGTGAAACTCCCTCACCTCTCCAAAACACCCCTAATTGTTCCCTTTATGAGGATCTCTTGATGAAATCTCTTCATCGGAATCTCCCTTTGCCGAAACTCTTATTGCCGGAACCCTCAGGTGCGCCCGTCAGAAAAGTCTTCTCCCACTATTAAGAAAAAAAGCCCTTAGCGTTTTACCTTAAGGTAAAACGATAAATGGGGTTTTACCCCTTTTACACATGGGGCTTCCCAAAACTGCCCCACGCAAAATGAAAATGTCACGCAAGTCAAAAACGCCAAACGGCAACAGACCGGGCCGGGTCGGGTTTAGGCCCAAGCCCAAAAAAACTACTGCCGAGCATGCCTCTCATCGAATGTTGCCACTGAGCGTGAATGATTGCCGCTGAGCATGTTTCCTCGTCAAATGCTGCTGCCAAGCGCGCTCTCTAGCCACATGTGCTACCGAGCGTGTCCCTTTGTCAAGAGCTGCCATGCGCTATAGCCATGCACACTCGGCTGCTCAATGTTGTGCACGCATTACTGTTGTGTGCACTTTGCTGGCAAGTGAACCTGACTGCCACGAGTTGCTGCTGTATGCACTTTGCTGGCAAGTGCACCTGACGCCCATGAGTAGTTACCGCATGTAATTTCCACTATTGAGAGCACCCCTTCTGCCTCTGTGCCAATACCTTTTGCATGTTGCTCCCCACATGCCTTCCGCAGCCGGTCCGTTCATGAGTGCATCGGCAATGTCCGACCATCCCCATGGGAGCCACATTCATGCCCTGGCCTCATATCCTCAGGGAACCCACTTCTTAATCCCCAGTGAGTCCATTTCCGCCAACCATGCCTCACTGAGCCACCTTCACCATCGGAGCCCACCGCTCATAAATAGTCTCGGTGACTTCATCCCTAATGAGTCAGACCACCATCCACATGTTAATTTCCCATGGAGCCTGATCCATTCATGGTCTAGCTGTACGACCCTGATCCACGTACGGTACAGTTGTACGACCTTAAACTATAGTGCACGTCCTAGCTACATGACGTTAAACTGCTTCACACAATGGTCCAGCTGTACAACCCTAAACTATAGTGCACGTCCTGGGCACATGACGTTAAACTGCTTCACACAACGGTCCAGCTATACGACCCTAAACTATAGTGCATGTCTTGATTGCATGATGTTAAACTACTTCGCACAACGGTCCAGCTATAACTGTAGTGCACGTCCTTGCCGCATGATGCTAAACTGCTTTGCCCAGGTCTCGGTGGCATGACCTTAAACACATCTCCATACATAGTTTTTACCACATTAATTACCTCCCCAGCGTGTCCATCTCCGTTACCCTTTATAAACTCTCCACATTCCCCAGTGAGTTAAACCCACGCTCACGAAACCACGGTAACCGATTCCATCATCCATACTCATCAAGAGTTAATGGGTTACTCCTTATCCACCTTCCATATATACACAATCCATCATTCAGTGACAGTGTTGTTCCATCTCATGCAAATGAGTCAAACCACCATCGTACTCACCCTATGGCCTTCATAGCCTGTCATCCATCTCCGTCACGGTCTAGCTATACAACCTTAAACTATAGTGCACGTTCTGGCCGCATGACATTAAACTACTTTGCCCAAGTCTCAGAGGCATGACCTTAAATATGCCCCATAAAAACAAAAAAAACAGGCATGGTGTAAACTCGAAAGGGAACGCCATGAGTAAAAATGATGGACGGGCATGGTCATGAAACCATGAGTAAGAGTGTTCCATAAAAAAAAACTGGGCTTGATGAAAACCCGAAAGGGCATTGTGCGTAAAAATGGAAAAGGGCAGACATGGACGTCAGGTCATGAGTAAAAGAGCCTAATAAAATGGAGGTTGGTGAAAACCATCTTTACGACACTTGTTCCCTCAGTTTAAGAGAAAACCCGAAAGGGCACTTGGATCAATAAGTAGGTTGATGCAAAGTCCACCATCATAAGCCGCTTCAGCTAGCATTTCAAAAAAAATTCTCGGTAGCAGATATCCTGCTATCAAGAAAAAAAAAAAAAAATCATTCAAAGGCAAGAAATTGGCAATCCTGATGATGCTGCAAAATAACGCCATCCACATATCCAAATCCCTTCAGATCCCACACAGGCAAAAACCTATCAAATCAGGTAATACCGGCCCACATCAACCAGGGTGAAGCCAATCGAGGCCTCCTCACCAAAATCCCTCCCTGGTCGGACCAGACATTTGGGACAAGCCAACAAAAACCCTCGACTGGGCTCGGCAGGATGGGCCCCATAGAGGTACCCTGCTTGTCAAAGAATAAACAACGTCACAAACAAGTCCGACAACGGTGAAGACTTTAAAAGCATCTTGTACCTCTAATAGGGTGTAGACTCTAAAATCATCTCCCAAAAGTCTCCACAACTGGAACCACAAGGCCCCTAGCCGTCTGAGCGCCTTGGTCACCCCCTTCGGGAAGCAGCTTTGCATGAGTATCCCTTTGACGTTGGTGTGATATGGTGGCCAGGAAGAAACTATAGTCGAATGGCCAATTTTGTTTCCAAATGTTTACTTCTCGCTTCTCTCGAAGTACAACATTCAGTGGGGCAAGCAGTTTGAGGTCATTTTCCATCACTTGTATCTCCGATCCGAATAAGGAGAGAGCCGTTCGTGACCTAGGCCCACAGGTACCAAAACGTGTATGGACTACAAAAGTCATAAGTCAATAAGACCTGATTTCGAAGTAAAAGTTCTGACAGTCTTATAATGGTCTAAGAAGGTTTATGATTGTGTTTAAGAGTCTCTTAAGAATAGCTGCTAAGTTTCATCGCAATTTGACGAGTTTTAACAGTGCATATGACAAAACAGTTTTGGGAAATTTTACCTCTATCATGCTAAAATGGACTTTGAACTATAACACCATTATTGGAGCATCAAATGGTCTCCAGACTCACACCATTGGATTTATAACATTTGAAAACCCCCGATTACCGAATTTCAGTGTATTCTGATGCTTTCGGAACAAGTTATGACCACATTACCCAAAATGGATAGGTCATACACTATTACAGTGCACCCTCGGTGAACCAGTTTTCATTAATGGAAACTGTGGCTCTCAATTTCAGGGGTAAACTTCACATGGCCGTATCTTCCTCATCTTGAGTCGGATCGAGCCCAAATTTTGGAAGCATATTCCTCTCGACGACCCGGTCGATTTGATATATGGCACACATGATAACACAGCCCGAGATGAGAGAAATCAAAGAGAGAAATTCACCGAAAAACTTCCAAAAGTAGCAGGAAATGTCCAGCAACATGTCTCCAAATCAAACGGCCATATAAAGACGCTCGCGCATCGAAATGACCTCAAACATGACCCATTACGAGCACAAGGTCAGAGGCTTTGTCTGAGCCAAACCTCACGTGTGATGGACGGTCAAATTCAACACATGATGAGTCCAAAGTTGCTGCAATTTCGGCCACCGAAATTCAAACTTCGGCCAAAGTTTCCCAATTTGAAAAATCATCGTCCGAGCACCAAATCGAGCCGTTCTTTTGGGAAAACACTCGTGGCAACATGCTCGACACGCTACAAAGAAGAAATCGACAAAAAAAAAACTGAGAAATGGGTTGGATCTTAAATCTATGGTTACACATTTTTCCATGTTTTTTCCACGTCATGATCTTGGCTCGAGAGTCTGATCTATGGCTTGAAATGGGTATCAAAACGATCACGTTTTCGAGCCGATCAAGAAAAGACCTATCTTTTGGCCAAATGAAGACCAGAAGGACCTCGAATGGATTCCGAAAGTTCATGAGCATTGTATGGCCATTGCAGGGACCTGTTTAGAATTTCATGGATTGTTGGTATAGGGGCAAAATCGTCATTTGTCCCCTATTTTTTTAATTTTCTTTAATTCATTTAATTGATAATTTCAATCAATTAGGTCAGAAATTAATCATCCACCAATGTTTGGGCCCACTTCTATATACGAACGTACCATCTACATGTAAAGGACCCTTCTTTGATCAATAAAAAATTTCCTTTTTTGCTTGAGTTTTGTGTCACGGCATGAAGAGAGAGAGGTGAGAGAAATTTTGGATGGTTACCCCTAAGTAACTTTCTCACTCCTCTCTCTTCTTCTCTCTCATTATCTCCTCTTCTCTCTTCTTCTATCTTCTGTTTCTCTCCTCTCTATCTCTTCTGTCTCTCTTCTCTTTCTCTATCTTCTTTTTCTCTCTTCTTTCTCTCTTATTTCTCTTCCTTCTCTCTCTTCCTTCTTCATCTTCTCTGTCGTGCACGACAGTGCCCATTGATGAGCATAATCTTCTTTTTCTCTCTTCTTCTCTCTCCTTCTCGCCCTTTTTCTCTCCTTCTCTCTTCGTCTTTCTTATGTTTCTCTCTTTTGTCTGTCTCTTCTTTCTCTCTTCTTTCTATCTTCTTCTCTCTTATGTTTCTCTCTTCTCTCTCTTTTGTCTCTCTATTCTTTCTCTCTCTTCTTTCTCTCTTTTTTCTCTCTCTTTCTTCTCTCTTCTCTGTCTCGCACGATAGTACACACTGTCAAGTATGATCTTCCTCTTTCCTCTTTCCTCTTTCTTTGTCATCTACTTCTCTCTCTTTTTTCTTTCCCTCTCATATTTTTCTCTCTTTTTCTCTCTCTTCTTTCTCTCTTTTTATTCTTCCTCTTCTCTATCTCACACGGCAGTGCTCATTGTCGAGCACAATGTTCTTCTTTCTCTCTCCTTCTCTCTTATCTCTTCTTTCTTTTATTTCTCTTTTTTATATCTCTCTTTTGTCTCTCTTCTCTTTCTGTCTTCTTTCTCTCTCTTCTTTCTCTCTTCCTTCTCTCGCTTCATTCTTTCTCTTCTCTATCTCGCACGGCAGTGCTCATTGCCGAGCATAATCTTCTTTTTTTTCTCTCATTCTCTCTCCTTCTCTCTTATGTTTCTCTCTTCTCTCTTCTCTCTTCCCTCTCTCTTCTCTTTCTCTCTCCCCTTTCTCTCTCTTCTTTCTCTCTCTTTCTTCTTCCTCTTCTCTGTCTCGTTCGGTACGAGCACGATCTTTCTCTTTCCTCCTCCTTTCTCATCTTCTTCTCTCTCTTTCTTCTTTCTCTCTCTTTCTTCCCTCTCTTTTTTCTGTCTCGCACACCTTCTCTCTCTCATCTCTTCTTTCCTTTCTCTTTATTCTTCTTTCCTTTCTCTTTGTCCTTTCCTATTCTCTTTCTTCTTCCTTCTTTTCTCTCTCCTCTTCTTTCTTTTCTTCCTCTCCATCTTTCCTTTCTCTCACTTTTTCTTTCCTTTCTCTCTTTTTTGTTCTTTCTCTCTCCTTTCTTTTTCTCTTATGTCGTGCACGATAATGAGCATTATCGAGCATGACCTTCTCTCTCTTCTTTCTCTCCTCTATCGCGTGCGGTAGTAAACATTGTTGAGCGTGACCTTCTCTCTTACCTTTCTTTCTTCCATCTCACACGGCAGTGCACACTGCTGAGCTCGACCCATTCTCTGTTTTCTCTTCCCTCTGTTTCTCACGATAGTGAGTATTACTAAGCATGACCTTTTCTTCTCTTCCCCTTCATGTCCTGCATGGCAAAACACGCTGCCGAGCGTGACACTTCTTCCTTTCTCCTTCCTCTTTGTCTTGTACAACAGTGCATAACGCCGAGCATGACCTTCCTCCTCCTCTCTTCTCTCTTTCTCCTTCATTTGCTTGGCCAGAGGGTAGGTTGAGCCTTATGCTGCCGTGTTAGTCTTGCCATGAGTGGTTTAGATGTCATGTCGGTCTGAGTTATCTTACCCGTCTAGCTGTCACGTCAGACTAGCCATTGCGTTAGATCAGCCGTCGTGCCAATCTTGTCATTGAGCAGTTTAGTCATCATACCGGTTTGAGTCACCGTGTTTGTCTAGCTGCTGCACCAGACCAGCCGTCGTGCTAGTCTTGCGCTATGCTAGCCTAGCTACCCGGTCAAACTTCTTCACTCCTCTTCTCTCTTTCACTTCGTCTCTTTTTCTCTCCTTACCCCCCCCCCCCCCCCCCCCCCCCCTCGTCCTCTCTTTCTTTATTTTCTCTCTAAAAAAATTCCCTTCTCTCTAACATTCTTTCTCCAGTTAACCACTCTTCTTTTTCACTTCATTGTAATATATGCACTAAGAGTCCATAGTCAAGGAGATGCCATGAGGTTACTGAATTGACATGGATTTTAACTCCTTCATCCTCTTTTGAGTATGCACGCATGTGTGCGCTCATCCTATGACAAGGTGGGGTCTCCAGACTCACTTGTCTTGTATTCTAATGTGTGTGCGCGACTGTAGGAAAAAATGAAATAGGCCAAAGGAGGCATTTTGAACCAGTCATAAGTTCGAGGGGCATTCCAATGTGATCTAAGACGGTGCCCATGCGAGTTAGCCCAAGTACATCATGGACCCAGGTGAGGTAAGTCCCACCTCACACCTTAATTCCTCTCTCAACGGTAAGTATTCCTACTTGTGTCTTCTTAACACGGTTCACCAGAGAGCTGTCTCAGGTCTTGGGTCTATCTCGAACCTGGAGCCACGCCACCAGGTCATCTCGACCTGAGGGTGAGATCAAGGCATGTAACCAGTATATTTTAAATTGAATATGCTAGGGTAATTGATAGTTTAACGTATGTAATGACCAATATGAGGCCTGACATTGCATATGCAATGGGAAACTTCATAGCTATGCAAATTGCCTAGGAAAATAGCATTAGGATGCTATATCTCAAGTATTAATATACTTGAAAGAAACTATCAATAACGAAATATACTACATAGGTTATCCTGGAGTGTTGGAAGCGTACAATGATGCTAATTGGAATAAAGAAATCTAAGATTCACTATCAATATCCAGATGGTTTTTTACAGTAGTGGGTGGTGCGATATCAAGTGTATTTCATAATCTACTATGGACTCTGAAATTATTGCTTTCGACTATGTCGATAAAGAGGCAGAATCGCTAAAGAATTTGTTATATGACATTCTTATATGGTTAAAGCTAATACCTGCGATCACAATATATTGCGATAACAAAGCTACTATTATGAGAGCATGTAATGATGTATATAATGAAAAATCAACACATATTGTGTTAATTGGAGATAGAGTGATTAGTGTAGACTATGTAAGACGAAAGGAAAATGTGGCTGATCCTTTGACAAAAGGCATTGCAAGGGATGACAACAATAAGATATCAAAAAAGATGGGGCTTGAATCATTTGAGTGATCGTTTACAGTGGGACGTAACCTCAAAATGGGGCTAGAGTCCTTTGAGTAATCATCTACAGTGAGAACCCAACCTATTCTTTTGTGAACTAGAATTTTAACCTCAAAATTCTAGGTTCAATGTGGTAAAAACAAACTGTACATATGATTAATTTAGTCACCAAACGACAAAATATTTTTATCACCTATTCTTAGAAAATCTATATAGTGGAGAAGTATAATAATGCCCTGTATGTTAGTAAGATGAATTATAGTGTTAATATTGTCTATGGCTATACATAAGTCGGAATGGTTTATATACATGGGAACTCTTGATAGACACACCTTTGTAAGTATGGAAGTGAAGCCACTTCCTATGAGATGAGACTCGTATCTAGGGCACTTATGAAATTAGAGTATAAGCACAAGAACTAAAATATGCTGGCAGCTAAAAAATACCAGAGTTGAATATTCTTTGTGAGTTATACTACTGGTCTGTTAAATAAGTAATCTGGTTCAAAGCTATATGCACCACAATACTTGATGGACTTTGTAATGTATACTCTAAGTGAAGGTTCAAATCAAAAGATACCTTCATGGTATGCAAATAATATGTTTCCTCTGTTTTTTATTATTGTTTTGAAATAGTGGAGGAAAATTTTAGTATTTTTTCTTTTGAAAAACACTTGTGTATATTTCAAAATAACAATGTGTTTTTGTGTTTTTTCCTAAGCTGTATTTTGTAGAGCGATAAAACTATGGGTTTTTTGTCCTATATTGACGAGGAGAGAGTTAATTGAGTAGTATTCAAGAGTAGGCATTTCCATGCCTTATATTCTTAATACAAAGTGAGAGAATGATGGTGCATGTCCAGAGCATGCGAAGTGTGCGACATGCACGTGCATGTGCGAAGGCATGGGTACAAGGGCGTTTCATGGTGTGCCCCTCGCTCAAGCACATGTATGGATCGGGCTCACGGCTCGATATCGTTTTATGATGATGACTCATGTGGGATATCCAACGATCTTCTAGCTATTAATGAAATTGAGGTTTGTAACAACACATTCAACTATCATCTAACCATTGATAAAATGGAGGCATGCAGTAGAAGCCTTAAAGGGGTGCATGTAATTTGTAGATGTTGGTGGTGAATATAACCACCACTATAGTAAATGTGCAGCCTCCTTGTAGCTCTATAATAAGGGCCTTCCTTCCCATAAGAGATAGAGACTTGAACAACACTTTTGCAAATCTCTCTTAACAGACCCTTTTCTATGAAAAATCTAGGAAACATAATGGTTGACTCATCTCTCTTTCTCTCTCTAAAGCATTTTAAGACTTTGGTATCTAGTGTGTGGTTCCAAGCTTGGGTGCATAAAGATTTGGAATATTAAAAGAGACATTTGTGTTTTTTTGTATCCCAGGGATGAATTTCCCTTCTTATGCACACCAAATACGTTATCGAAGGGGGGAAAATACATTATCGAAAGAGGTTCTATTACCAAGAACCCCACGTAAATAAAACATAAATATGTAACTAAAACTATAACTTCTTCTAAAAGAACCTAACAAGAAAAATGAAAAGAAAAGCTATCAACAAAAACTTTTTGTAATTCAATCTTTGCACAATCAAATGTAAAAATCCAAGAATAATTAAACATAGAATTTATTAAACAAAGAAATCCAAGAATAATTAAACACAGAATTTATTTACCAACAACACATAAAACATATTAAAATTTTGATGCATTTTCAAAATAATGGAGAACTAAACAAAAATAAACAAATTTCATTAAAAACTACAGAAAAAAAAAAAAAAAAAAAAAACCAAAGCAAAAAGTTATCTACATTCATCTTAGCACAATCTAGATAAAAAATCCCAAAATAATTCAATATTATATTGTTAAAAGGCTGGAAAAACTCCTGCATTGCTTCAAAAACTTTTGAATTGTCTATGATTCTTTCCTTTCTTGAACCTTTTGCGGCTGCTTTGGATGATGTAAAAGAACTATGCCTCCTCATAGAATGCTACCTCCTTTCTCTTTATCTTTTAGACTCCAGCAAATATATCGATGCTTTTAAGAATTCAAAGGAATTTTTGCAGCATCTCGCCAATTAGCACGCATTCTCGAATACTTCAAACATAGGCTTTGATTAGGCATACCTCAGCCTCTCATATTCTTTTGTGAAGAGATATGAGTAGCATGCTACCTCATACCTTTCGGAAAAAACACCGTAGTTTAACGTCAATAGGGAAGACCATATGAAAATCCTTCCTAACCCTTCATAGAAAAGGTATGGGTGGTCAATACTTAGAGTCCTAGGACTCCAAGGAGTACTATAGTTTAGAGTCATACAGGAAGGACAATCTTGAAAATCCTTCTTAATCCTTTATAAAAAGGGTATGGATGGCCAATACCTAGAGTCCTAAGACTCCAAGGAGTACTGTAGTTTACAGTCATACAAGAAGGACAATTTGGAAAAGCCTTCCTAACCCTTTATAAAAGGGGTATGGGTGGCCAATACTTAGAGTCCTAAGACTCCAAAGATATTGTAGTTTAGAGTCATACAAGAAGGACAATCTGGCAAAGTTTTAGGTCATACGTTGTTGACCTATTGATGGGCCTTTTAGGGTCATGCATCTCGAACCTTAACTTGACTTAGTTTATAGCCATGATTAAGGACTATGTGATGGATCTTTATATAACATCAAGGCCTGGTCTTTAAAAGAGACCCGATATATGCTAGATAGTTTAGAGTCTTGCAGCTTAGACTATATTGTTGAAAGATATTTTTCATCATCATGGGGACCCCCACTCAATAAAAGCCTAGCAAACAGTGGAAATCCCGACAGTCTCAGAATAGCCCTGAAACTAGCCAAGATCTTCATGCGGCCTCTCAAAAGTCTCCCGCCAAGTTTCGTTGAATTCCAACATGTCTAAGGCAGTGCAAACTCAGAAACAGTTCTGGCAAAATCGGTCTCTTGCACTCTGAAATGGCCCCTATAACTAGAGCAACATTTTCGGTGTCTCAAATTATTGTGGGACCATCACCATTGGATCCGACACGGTTGAAAACCCCAAAGACCAAATTTTAGCTCAAACGGACACTCCAGACAAGCTTTATAGACAAAAGAGTGAAACAGAAGGAGCCACAAGCTATTCTCGTGCGGCCACCCTACAACTCCACACTATTGAAGGAAAAGTCACGAACAGTGACTTTCGACGTTCATATCTCACCTGTCTCAAGTCGGATCACGCTCAAATTCTGTGAGCATGTTTGTCTCATCAAGACGAGCGATTCGCTATGTAGTACGCCCCGTGACGACACTCGAGTACAAAGAAAAGCTAGAGAGAAGTTGCTGATCGCTAAAGAAAGTGCATGAAATTCAATAGTGTCGTGCCTTGCTTGAGCGGCCGAATCACGCCGCTTGCGAGCCTGATTGACGCGAGACTAACTCCATCGCGTGCGTAAGGTCTCGGGCCATCTCTGACCTGAACCCTGTACATGATGAAAGGCCAATGAAACCATTGCAAATTCCATCACCGAAATTCCAGATTTTGGCCAAAATTCCAAAGTTGCAAAATCTTAGTTCAGGCATGGAATCGAGATGCATTAGTTGCCCTACGATTGTGACGGCATGCTCAGTGTACTCCAATGATGAAATCACATAAAAACATCAAGGAACGAGCATGCCATTGATCCAAAGTTTCAAGATTCAACCAAAATTCAAGTCACATGATCGTGCCCTAAAAACACGATCCATGGCTCAAAGTTGGTATCAAATCGATCGCCACGCTGAGCCCTACAAGAAAACAATAATCTTTCAATCAATCGGGCATCAAAACGATCCCAGATCATCCATGCAAGATCACGCAAGTTTTAGAGCAACACAGGGACTGTTATAAAATTTGAAAAATTGTTTGAAAGGGGCAAATATCTCATTTTGCACCCTATTATTAATTTCTTTTAATTCAATTTAATCTTAATTTCGAGGAATTCGAGTTACTTTTGATCATCCACCCATGTTTGGGGTAAATTTTATATATAGTACCATAATTGTACACAGAAAAGGGAGAACACACACTCAATCCCTTCCAAATAAGAGTTTTTACTTAATATAGTTTCTCTTTCTTACCATTGCAGGGTCAAGTTAGGAGAGAGAGAGTAAGGCGAGAGAAACTTTTGATTGGTACCCTTAGACTTGAGGTAGATCTTCTCTCTCTTCCTTTTCTTTTCTTTTCTCTTCTCACTTCTTCTTCTTTCTCTTCTGCTCTTTCTTCTTCCTCTTCCCCTTCTGAGTTCCTCTCAGATGCCATGCACGGCAATGGCAGTGTCGTGCATGCCTTTCTAGTGGTCTCACAGATCGTGCATGGCAATGGTAGCGCCATGCGCGAGCTTCTCTCTTCTTTTGTTCTCTCTCCCAACGAGTTGTGTAGACGGCACTGCTCATCGCCGTCCGTAGATGTACCCTCGGCGTCTCCGTGAAGAACACAAACAGTGATACTCATTGCCACCCATAGGGGTCATCCTCTATTGCGAGTCTACTGCAGACGGTGATACCTATTGCCGCCCGCTAGAGGTCTTGGCAACACCTATCTCCATCCGCAAGCTTCCTTCGCATGCTCGGTGCTCATCGCCATCCGCGAGTCTCCTTCGAGTGTTTGGTGCTTGTCGTTGTTCCTCTTGCGTCCCACGCTTATCACCGTGCACCTCATGAGAACTATCGCCGAGCACTCCATGAGACGGTATCGCCGCCCGCGTAAGGGAGTGTTCCCTTCTCATGATGCCAACGACGATGCCCATTGCTTCTTGGGTTTTTCCTCCTTATGTCGTCTGGCTCTCTTTCTTTTCACTCTCTTTCCTTCTCTTTACTCTTTCCTCTCCTTACTTGATTGAGGGTGGACTTAACCTAGCACCACCATATCTGCCTCGATTTTGAGTAGTATTGCCACCGTACCGATCTTGAGTACCATGCCCGTCTTGCTACCACTCCGAGTCGGTAGCTTTCTGACAGTCATGCTAGTCTCGCCCCTTTGTCAAGTTTTCTTCTTCTTTCTCTCTTTATTGGAGCCTTCTGTTTCATCACTCCATCATATGTGCGTACAATGCTCTAAGACCAGGGTGGGTCTCTTCGACCCACTTGTCTCACCAATTAACCATAGAAGTGTTGTGCTGAAAACAAGAGAATTCAGGACATGCCTCGCCTACAACCCTCCATAAACTGCGGTCTCTCTCTCTCTCTCTCTATATATATATATATATATATATATATATATATATATATATATATATATATATATATATATATATATATATATATATATATATATGGATATAAGCTCTCCTAGATTTGGAGGTTCATCTCAAACCTTTCTGGGCAATGCAGACCCTTTTCACACCTCTCGAAGAAGGATACTCCTTTCATATGGGATGAAGCGTGCCAAGCTGCGCTCGATGACATCTAGCATTACTTGTTGAACCCACCGGTACTCTCCACTCTAGTGTTACGAAGGCCTCTTATCCTTTACGTGACTGCCCTTGATGAGTCACTCGGGGCACTCTTGGCGTAGAACAATGATGGAGGGAAAGCGACAACGCTCTATTATCTCATCCGCTGAATGCAAGGAGTCGAGAAGAATTACCCTCCCATCGAAAAGATTTGCTTAGCCTTGATCTTTACAGTACGAAAGCTCCACCATTACTTGGTCGGTCACAAGGTCAAGTTAATCTCCAAGGAAGACTCGGTTAGGTTCCTTATGTCTCGACCATGCTTGTCAGGACATTTGGCTAAGTGGGTATTATTGCTGATGGAGTTGGACTTCACGTATGTACCGCAGAAGGCAATTAAAGGTCAAGTCCCAGCAAATTTCCTCGTAGCTCACCCAGTCCCTTCAAAATTTCCCCTGTCGAGCGACCTCCCAGATTAAGAAGGTTTTTATACGGCGCTAACTCAACCGTGGGAAATATACTTTAACGGAGCATTCCAATCTGATAGAGGGGGCACCGGAGTTGTGTTCATAACTCCTGATGGTGGAATGATCCCTCTATCCTTCTCACTTGCAGAGGCAATTTCTCATAACAAAGCCAAGTATCAAGCCATCGTAATCGCACTGGAAATCACTCAAGAGCTAGACTTGGAGCACCTGAACATATTCAGCTACTCTGAGCTGGTCATCCCATAGCTTAAGGGGATTTATGACATAAGGAAAGATACCGTCAAGCCTTATCATGACACGGCCAAATCTTATATGGCCCAATTGGATGATTTCTCCCTGAATCTCGTCCCTTGAAGTCTAAACTCGCAGACTGATGCACTCTCAAAGCTCAGTGCCACCATTCAATTGTCTTCATCAGGGCCCACTCCAGTTTGTGTAATCGAATGGAGACACGTCTACTTGAGAATCGAAGTTGATGCAGATGATGACAGGGATGTCCTCCCTGAATGCCTACATTACCCATTCGGGGCGCTTCTCCCTGCCAAATATGTCATTGAGGCAGAGCAAGAGATGCCCCAAGATAAAGAATCCGAGGTCAAGAAGAAGGAGCCCGAATTCTTTGACCCGATGTGTGCAATGGTTGAATAGGTCGAAGACTGGAGGGAGCCGATCACGGACTTCATAAATCCTGCAAGGCTATCTCAGGATCAGGCGGAACGTAAAGGCATATGACGGATGTCTACCAAGTACACCTTTCTCAACGAGGATGTTCTCTTCCGTCAGTCATTTGACAGAATTCTCCTCAGATGCGGTGATACACAAGAGGCAAGCAAAGTACTCGAAGAAGTTCATTCGGGTATCTGCAGGATGCATCAGTCTGGCTCGAAGCTCTACTAGCGCATACACGGACTCCGCTGTTATTGGCCTTCAATGGTGGCTGACCCCCAAAACTATGCTAAGAGATGCCAGGTGTGCTAGATTCACTCAAGCCTCATTCATCAACCCCTGGATCCTCTCCATTCTACATTAACATCATGGCCCTTTTCCTAGTGGGCTATGAATATTGTGGGACCCATCGATCTGCCTTGGGTCATGCCTTCATTCTAGCAGTGATAGACTACTTTTCCATTTGGGCTGAAACGATCCCTCTCAAGCAAGTTCCAGGGACCACTGTGGCGAACTTTGTTCGGCACCACATCATCTACCGATTCAGGGTTTCAGACCGAATAATCTCTGATAATGGCCCTCATTTCAGAAGCCATCATGTTGATCGCCTAGCCAACCAGTTCGGCTTCGAATGGAAATAATCGATTATGTACTACCCTCGAGCCAATGGCTTGACTGAGGCATTAAACAAAACTCTACGTGGGGTGCTCCGGAAGTCAGTTTCAAAGTCAAAGAAGAATTGGCACAAGAAGCTACCTGAAGCTCTGTGGGCTTATCGCACTACCACTCGGAATGCTACAAACTCTACTCCTTATTCCCTCGTCTATGGAGTTGAGGCGGTCTTACCCCTCGAGGTTCAAATACCCTCACTCCGTGTCGTTATACATCAGGGACTGACTGAAGATGAGAGGATCAAGCTCTATTACCAAGAGTTGGATGCCCTTGACGAAAAGAGACTAGAGGCTCAGCAGAACCACGAGCTCAATCAAGGAAGAATGAAGAGAGCCTTTGACAAATCTGTCAATGTTCACTCATTCGCCCGTGGGGATCAAGTCTTAGCAGTCAAGCGACCGATGTCATGCATGGGTGCCGCAAAGGAAAATTCGAGCCCTAGTGGGAAGGTCTGTTTATAGTAAAAAAGGTCACACTAAACGTGGCTTATGTACTGGCAAACTCGGATGGAGGGGAGGCAATACACCCTATCAATAGACGATACCTAAAGAAGTAACGTCCTTGATGTGTCCCTAAAATGCAGTGTGCGCAGCAAGAAAAGAAGGAAATGGGAAAGAAGAACATTAAGACAGTTCAAAAGAAGTTCATTTCTTTCATTGCATTAAAAAGAGTTGCAAGTTACAATCAAAAGCCCATTACTAGGGAAGTTACAAAGCTCTTGCATTTAAGGATAAGAGGACGGTTACAGGCTAGAAAGAAACACTCTCCTCGTGAAGAAGAAGCAAACCCACTAAAGAAATGATCTCCCCATAAAGAAGAAGCAAAACCACTTGGAGAAGTTAGCTTTAGTGCCACCAAAAAGGATGGTTACAGGTCAATGGCTAGCTTCTAAGGAACATAACCACGACGAAACAACATGGACTTCATAGTTATGCTGGAGGACTTGGCTTCCAACAGACCCCGACAGCACAGCCTTCTCATTTTTCATCACTCTTGACCCTCGTGAGACATCACTGTCCATGATCATCGCCACACGTGACTCAACACCATGCTCAACCATCGCCGTACGCAACACATTATCACGTTCTACCATCAACACGGGAGAGCCAACGCCGCGCGAGACCATCTCTATGACCAGCATGCTCCTAAACGTGGCTATCGCGGTACGTGGCCTAAGGACGTGCAAAGGCAATGCCGCGTGCAACTTATTGTCACACATGCCCTTGTTGTACCTCGGTTCCCACCGTCCCCAATTCCCAGAGGGCTTTTAACCCTTGTGCTTCTTTGGCCTCCCCAGCTACCTGCCCTCGGCGACCGTCCATCTTCTCATGACCTTTCATCTCCTCCACAACCCTTCAGGTTTATCAGGGAACACTCCTCGATAGCTAGAAAACCCTATCTGACCACCATGTTCTTTCCCCTACCGACATTGCCTTTCCCTGACAAAAGTACTTCACCGCCACTAGAAATACCCTGCCCCTCCTTCCACTCGTTACCAAAGTTAGCGGAAAACCACCGGAATCCCCAAATTTCCCTGTGACCTTGCAGGTCTCCCTTCTCCCTACTTCTACACTTCAGCAATTTGCCACAAGCTCATCATAATTCTACTGAGTTCCCGGTGAGCCCACTCTTGTTCCTCCTCCTTCTCCTCCAATAACCAGACGACTGACAGAGCCCTCTGAACTCTCTATAGCCTCCCTTCAACTGCAGAATGACCAAAGGAGCACTCAAACTCTGGCAGGGCACCTCTGCAAATTGGCTAAGGCCTTGAGAAACCATGTTCCTTGCTTAGAGAGCCTTGACACTCTCCAAAGATGTTCGCAAGCACCTTGCGAAGGCCCACAACCCACTTCAGCTCGCCAGAAAGAGCTCTCCCTCTGAGGTAGATTTCAATCGAGAAGTTCTAACCAGGAAATCTCTCACCAGATGCTCAGGCCCTCTCTCTCTCTCTAAGAAAACTCTTCAACTGTTTTAACATTCGGTAAAACAATAAAGAGGGGTTCTTCCCCCTTTTATACTCAGCAGTACCGCAAACTGCTCTTGATAAATCTGAAAAGACGCTGTAGTCCTCATCTTCTAACAGAAAAAATACCGGGTCGAGGCGGGTCAAGCACGATACTCATCAAGGGCTATTACCGTGCTCCTTCGTCAAGGGCCATCGATGCACGCCTTCGCCCAGAGGCTATTGCGGCACCGTTCGTCTAGGATTTAACGACGTGGGCCTCAACAGGTGGCTATTGCTGTGTGTGCATCATCTAGCCCTAATGTCGTGCGCACCATCCAACAGTTAGTGTTGTGATCATGTCACAACACTCCCATCTGGACCATTGCCCTACCACCTCAGGAGGTTTCCCTGTGCCACAGTCCCACTCCTCAGGGAGTCTAGTCTCCAGTGACAGCTCTATTCCCCATGGGGTCGCATTCCTTCACCTTGCTACGGTCTGTGCTGTATGACCTTAAACTGCACTGCTATGGTCCAAACTATATGACCTTAAACTGTAGCAGAGGTCTAGTTGTACAACCTTAAACTGCTTAGTCCTCGTGGCACTACTCAAAACTGTACAACCGTGGTCCAAACTACATGTGCTTAAACTGTAGCGAGGGTCTAGTTGCACAACTTTAAACTGCTTAGTCCTCGTCACACAACTCAAAGCTGTACGATCATGGTCTAGCTGTGTAACCTTAAACCATAATGCACATCCTGACTGCATGACGTTAAAAGGCTTAATGCCATGGTCGAAACTATATGACCCTAAACTATAGCAGAGATCTAGTTGCACGACCTTACACTGCATGGTCCTAGCTGCATGACTCTAAAATTGCATAGCGATGGTCCGAGCTACAAGACCCTAAAACTGTAACGCAAGGTGTGACAAATGGCTCACACACATAACTTTAACTGAGAGATGGACCACCTCTTCGCTAGGGTGTATTTCATCAACATCTCCGGTGGAGTTAGATGGCTGCATAAGGTCATACCTACCCCGTTAATTCCCAATGAGTTTGTTTCGCACCAACATCCTAGTGAAAGTCACACCCTATTGCGACCCACTATCCCTAGGATTTAGGTCCATGCTTATCTTCTCAACCCTCAGTGAGGTTACGCTTGTACTCCAGACTGTCATCCTAGTGGAGTTACATGAAGCCCCATCATATCCCTGTGGAGTCACACAGGCCCTCCTAATCCCTAGTGAAGATTGGCTTCCACTTGCCACTCTTCGTAGGGCCACCATCTTCATCTAAAGCTCTTCGCATGTGAATAGTCTTAACTATTTTATCCCCAAGGAATCAGATTGCTGTTCACAAATCTATCCCCCATGAAGCTTCATCCACATGGCGACCCACATAATGGTCCGCATTGCATGACGTTAAACATTGCATGACCTTAAATTGCACAACCATGATCTGTGCTGCATGACCTTAAACTGCACAGCTCTAGTCCTAACTGCATGACTTTAAACTACACAGTCATGGTCCCAACAATATGACCTTAAATTGTTGCGGAGGTCTAGTTGCACGACTTTAAACTGCATGGTCCTAGTTACATGACTTTAGATTGCATCACCATGGTCCAAGCTATATGACTTTAAACGATAGTGTACATCCTGACCGCTTGACGTTAAACCGCTTCACCAAGGTCCAGGAGGCATGACCTTAAATATGCCCCCATTCATGCCCGTCTCCCCTAACCGACCCGTTCCTGTGTGTGCACCACCCTCATTTACAGTGAGTCCATTCATTATTACCATCTTTCACCCTTCCCCAGTGAGTTTTACCCATGCTTACAAAACAGCGAGCCATCTCACCACCCATACTCGCCATCAACTAGTGGGTCACGATTATTCACCACTCTTCACCCACCATTCATCCTTTACAACCAACCTGATGCCATCTTCCCAAAGTGAGTCATAACCATCACCAAACTCACTCCATGGTCTCCACAGACGACCATTCATTTCAACTACGGTCTAGCTGTATGACCCTAAACTATAGTGCATGTCTTGGCCACATGACGTTAAAAGGCTTTACATAGGTCTCGAATGCCTTCATAGAAAATGGGCATGGTGTACACCTGGACAAGGGAACGCCATGAGTAAAAATGATGGTCGGGCATGGTCACGAAACCATGAGTAAGAGAGTTCCATGAAAAACAAAATCCAGGTGCGGTGAAAACTCCAAAAGGGCATCGTCAGCAAAAACGGATGAAAAGGGTAGACATGCCGCAAGGTCATGGGTAAAAGAGCCCAAAAATAACAGAAGTTGACGAAAACTGTCCTTATGGTGCCACTTCCCCTAATTGAAAACTCGCAAAAGGGCACTTGAATCGATGACACAGGTTGACGCATGATCGATGCCTCAGCCGACACTCAATTTCTAAGCAATCACAATCCTATTGAGGTTTACCTAAAATCCTCAAATGTCAAACATCAACTAACACAAAATGGCTCACTAGGGAGTGAGAGCCGCATAAGATCTCCAGTACTTCAAACATCAACAATGTGGCTCACCAGGGAGTGAGAGTCGCATAAGATCTCCCAACAACAACAAGAGTCCTCGAGGGTGCGGACGATGACTAAAAGATTCTTCTGAAATGCTAAAGACCATCATGAAAGCAAGAAACTGATGAAGCAAGGGTCTAACCTGCCACAGGCTTCAGGGTATACCTCACCAAATCCCCTAGCCTACATGGGACTAGACTTTCGAGATAAGTCAGAAGTCCCCGAATGGACCCCACTAGAGGGAAGCTACAGAGATACGTTGAGCATCAAAAGAAAACCTGGTGTAGCAGCGAACAATGCTGACCAAAAGGTTCTAAGCACTTGGCCTCACGTAGGCCTGATTATGTCTGAGGAGGTTCCTACAAAGTCTCAATCTTTAGAATCACAAATAGTCCCTTGAGGGTGAAGACTTTGACAAGATCCGTCAAGCCTGATTCTGTCCAAGGATGTCCTTACAAAGGCGTCACACTTCAGAATCACAGATAGTCCTTTGAAGGTGAGGACTTTGACAAGATACCTCAGGCCTAATTCTATCCGAGGAGGTCCCTACAAAGGCCTCACACTTCAGAATCACAAATAGTCCCTTGAGGGTGAGGACTTCGATAAGATCTGTTAGGCCTGATTCTGTCCGAGGAGGTCCCTACAAAGGCCTCACTTTTCAGAATCACAAATAGTCCCTTGAGGGTTAGGACTTTGACAAGATCCCTCAAACTTTTGGAATGATTGCACTTCTCGATTCTAGCGAAGCACAAAATTTGGCAGAGCATACTGCTGAAAGATATTTTTCATCATCATGGGGTCCCTGCTCAATAAACTACTAACAAACAATAGAAATCTTGACAGTCTCAGAATAGCCCCAGAACTGACCAAGATCTTCATGAGGTCTCTCAAAAGTCTCCCGCCAAGTTTCGTTGTATTCCGGCATATTTAAGGTAGTGCAGATTAAGAAACAACTTCGACAAAATCGGCCTCTAGTAACTTGAAATGGCCCCTATAACTAGAGATACATTTTCGATGTCTCAAATTACTGTGGGACTATCACCATTAAATTCGGCATGGTTAAAAACCCCAAGGGGCCAAATTTCAGCTCGAACGGACACTCTAGGAGAACATTATAGGCAAAAGAGTGAAATAGAAGGAGCCACACACTATTCCCGTGCTGCCACCTGCAACTCCACACCATTGAAGGGACAGTCATGAATAGTTACTTTCGATGCTCATATCTCACCTGTCCCAAGTCAGATCATGCTCAAATTTGGTGAGCATGTTCGTTTCGTTAAGACGAGCGATTCGATATGTGGCACGCCCTATGATGACACTCA
This sequence comes from Amborella trichopoda, assembly GCF_054954075.1. NCBI lineage: Eukaryota > Viridiplantae > Streptophyta > Magnoliopsida > Amborellales > Amborellaceae > Amborella > Amborella trichopoda. The sequence goes on from NC_142344.1 coordinate 34,457,511, forward strand.
AGCAGGAAGAAAAGCTAGAGAGAAGTTGCTGATCCGTGAAGAAAGTACAGAAAATTCAGCAGCGTCGTGCCTCGTTCAAGCAATCAAATCAAGCCGCTCGTGAGCCCGATCTTTGCGAGACCATTTCCATCTCATGCGTAAAGTCTCGGGCCATCTCTGACATATACCCCGTACATGATGAACGGTCGGATTCCGCACATGAAGCAAACGAAGCCACAACAAATTCTGTCGCCAAAATTTCAGATTCCGGCAAAAATTCCATAGTTGCAAAATCTTCGTTCGAGCATGGAATAGTGATGCGTTTGTCGCCCCGTGATCGTGACGGAATGCTCAGTGTACTCTAGCAAAGAAATCATAGAAAGACATCAAGGAACAAGCACACCATCGATCCAAATTTTCAATATTCAACCAAAATTCAAGTCACATGATCTTGCCCTAAAAACATGATCCATGACTCAAAGTTGGTATCAAATCGATCATCATGTCGAGCCTTACAAGAAAAAAATCATCTTTCAATCAATTGGGCATCAGAACGACCCCGGATCATCCATACAAGATCATGCAAGTTGTAGGGAAACACAAAGACTGTTATGAAATTCCACAAATTGTTAGGAAGTGGAAAATCTATCATTTTGCACTCTATTTTTTAATTTTTTTTAATTCAATTTGTATTTAATTTCCAGCAATTAGGGTTACTTTTGATCATCCACCCATGTTTGGGGCAAATTCTATATATACATACCATCATTGTACGCAAAAAACAGAGAACACACACTCAATCCCTCACAAAAGAGAGAGTTTTTACTTATTGTAGTTTCTCTTTCTTACTATTCTTGGTTCATGTTTGGAGAGAGAGTGCAATGTGACAGAAGCTTTTGATCGGTATCCTTAAGCTTGAGGTAGATCTTCTCTCTCTTCCTTTTCTTTTATTCTCTCTCTTCTTCTTCTTTCTCTTCTTCTCTTTCTTCTTCCTCTTCCTCTTCCCCGTCTGAGTTCCTTTAAGAGGCCATGCACGACAATGGCAATGTCTTGCAGGCCTCTCTGGTGGTCTCACAGGTCGCGCTTGGCCATGGCAGTGCCATGCGCGAGCTTCTCTCTTCTTTTGTTCTCTCTCCCAGTGAGGAGTGTAGACGGCATTGCTCATCGCCGTTCATAGACGTATCCTCGATGTCTCAGTGAAGAAAACAGATGGTGAAATGTGTTGCCGCCCATAGGGTACTTCCTTTGTTACGCGTCTAGTGCAGACGGCGATACCTATCACCGCCCGCTTTAGGTCTTGGCAACACCTGTCGCCGTCCACGAGCTTCCTTCATGTGCTCGGTGCTCGTCATCGTCCGCTAGCCTCCTTCGAGCATCCAGTGCTCATTGCCATTCCTCCTGCGTCACATGCCTATCGCTGTGCTCCTCATGAGAACTATCTCTGCGTGCTCCATGAGAGGCTATCACTGCTGGCGTAAGGGCGTGTTCCCTTTATATGATGCCAATGGCGATGCCCATTGCCGTCTAGGTTTTTCCTCCTTCTGTTGTCTCTCTCTCTTTCTTTTTGCTCTCTTTCCGTCTCTTCACTCTTTCCTCTCATCACTTGATTTAGGGTAGACTTAACCTTGCACCGTCATATCAGCCTCAGTATTGAGTAGTATTACCGCCGTGCTGGTCTTGTGTACTATGCCCGTCTTGCTACCACTCCGAGTCAGTAGCTTTCCAATCGTCATGCTAGTCTCGCCCCTTTGTCAAGTTTTCTTCTCCTTTCTCTCTTTATTTGAACCTTCTAGTTCATCACTCCCTCATATGAGGGTACAATGCTCTAAGACAAGTGTGGGACTCTTCGACCCACTTGTCTCACCAATTAATCATAGAGGTGTTGTGCAAAAAACAAGAGGATTGCAGGTCAAGGGAAGCGATTCCTTCTCTCCTCATTGTAGAGCCATTCCCAAAACACTTAAAGTTCTCCCCATGAAACCTTGTTTAAGGAGCTTGATAGTGAGATATGTGAGGAATTGCGAGCACCATTTCACTCAAGGTAAGTGGATCAACACCTTGCATGTCCTTAATTGTAAAAGCGTGAAATTTAAGTATGAGTTTCTATGAATTGTGAAAGGAAAAGGATGCATATATGCTATGTTTTTCAGGAAATTAGGCCTTCCTTTGCACGATATAATGAGCACTGAAATTCGTGTTGATTTCCTTGAAAATTTGGAGGATGGTGTTCCTATGCATCTAATTTAAGAAGAGAGAGGTTTCATATTGAAATATAGTATAAATTGGGAATTATTGACTGTTCTTTAGGGTATGTTATGGACACACGATGAAATTCCAAGGAATTTACATATTCTAGTGATGAATGTTTGACTAACCAAATGATATCCAAATGGCTCCAAGTTACCTTCATTTGAAAGATACATGTGTCTATTATGATTTTGGTGTTTAAACTCAGTTGAAATTCTTTTTGAATTGGGAGAGATGCTTCGATTTGTGAGTGTAGGTCACTGTTAGCAGATTTTAACAAATTTCAGAACTTTCATTTCAGTTGTACTGAGATTTTAATTGACTAAACGAGGTCCAAATGCTTTCAAACCACCTCCATTGATTGTTGGATATTGTGATTCCGTTCTATCGAGACTGATATATGTGATATTGACCACTACGCAATGGGTCCTCCATTGGTAGTTGGATATTGTAATTCGGTTATATTGAGACTGATATATGTGATATTGACCACTATGCAATGGGTCCTCCATTAGTAGTTGAATATTATAATTCTGTTATATTGAGACTGATATATGTGACATGACCACTACACAATGGGTCTTCCACAGGTAGTTGGAGATTGTGATTCTATTATATTGAGACTGATATATGTGACACTGACCACTATGCAACGTGTCCTCCATTGGTAGTTGGATATTGTAATTCCGTTATATTAAGGCTTATATATGTGGCATGACCACTATGCAAGGGGTCTTATATTGAGACTGATATATGTGATACTGACCACTACACAATGGGTTCTCCATCGGTAGTTGGATATTATAATTCTGTTATATTGAGACTGATATATGTGACAGGACCGTTATGCAATGGGTCCAACATTGGTAGTTCGATATTGTGATTCTGCTATATTGAGACTGATATATATGACATGACTACTACGCAATGGGTCCTCCATTTGTAGTTGGATATTATAATTTTGTTATATTGAGACTTATATCTGTTACATGACCACTCCATTGGTAGTTGGATAGATTGTACCTCGACTCCAATGATAGAAATGGACTCGGGAGGTGACTGTAAATAATAGAGAGGGTTGTGCCCCCCACATTGTTATGGTCACTACGAATTGGGTCCTCCAATGGTAGTGTAATGCCCTCTCGCTTGAAGAAATAAGGAGAAGGTTGTGTCTTGCAAGGCCACCACGTATCGAAAACCCCAAAGCGCTTTGGGGATTGTGAGTGTGAGTGAGGACATTACGAAATGGGGCCTCCATTTGTCATTGTCCGCCCTCCTGAATGAGAGTAGAAGTTTTAAGTTCAGGATTGCTTGGATTGATCGATGTGACTTCTACTTTAGGAGTAGGAAACTCTAGACTTTGCTTGTGTGTTCTTTCTGGGTACGAACCTATTACTATGGTACGAGGTGAAATAACTGTTAGCTCATACAATATGTATTGCTTTGATAACTGAATCATACTCCGTTTTATACTGCTAATGAATTGTGATGCATGACTTTACTCTGTGACTCGCATGAACTATGATGATCAGCGGAGCACATTATCTATATGTGTGCATGTAGGTGGGAATGCAAGGGCATTGATCTACTTACTGGGCTTTTAACTCATTCTTCTTATTTTTCCATCTGTGTAGAGTGATAACCGACCATTCTTGAGGGGGCAGCTGGATAGTGGTGGCAGGCAGTTGAAGTTTAGGATTTGACAAGGAATTATTTTATAGTAGGTGCCGGGTGGCGGTACCGGTAGTGCCTTGGACAGAATTGTAAAGAACCTTTGGAGATTGTATATGTATATAATGGCATTGATTTGTGCAGTTTTATGATGCATGATGAATGAGTTTTTATTTTTTTTTGTGGTATTCTTTGATTCACATTTTTAAACTCGTTGAACCACTCTCACCTAAGTCACGTTCGTGACCTCTAGTCACGATCTCGCGCTTTCTTGCCCTTCGGCAAGTACAGTAGGGATTAGGGGCGGGGTCGTGGCAGTTATGGTTTCAAAGCCACCAGGATAGGATTCATGGCCTAAAGAGTCTTAGGAATGTCTCTGGAATGGTCTTGAATAGGTTAGTAACTGGGTGCTTCTGTTTTAGGTCAAGGATGCTGAGGACTCGTGCCATTAATGTGAGCTACAGCAATGAGAATACCCAGGCCCTTGGTGAATTCTTCAAGACCTTAGGGGCCATGACTCAAATGATGAAAGACAGTATGCCGACCCTTACTACCCCTGCCCCAGTACTGACTGACAGCGGGTTAATAGAAAGATTTATGAGGCTAGCACCTCCGACGTTCTTGGGCCACTAGGGAGTAGAGAAAGCGGAATGATGAAGGACAAATGCAGAAAAGTTTTTAGGTGTTACAATATAATGATGAGTAGAAGGTTAAGCTGGGAACCTTCATGTTAGAAGGAGATGCTCGGTGAAGCAATCATGGGAAGGGTCAGGGACAGAAGTGACTTGGGAGAACTTTCTGAAAGCATTCAATGAGAAGTACTTCCTTGACTTTGTACGGGAAAGAAAGGAAGTGGAGTTCATTGAGTTGTAACAAGGAAACTTGTCAGTGGAGCAGTATGCAGCAAAGTTTGCTGAGCTTTCACAATATGCACCGCACATCACAAACATTGAGGTGGGAAAGGCGAATAAGTTTGAGAGAGGCCTCAGGCCAAAAATAAGGGGGAGGGTGATATCAACGAACCTCAAGACCTTCTCCCCTTTGGTAGATTTGGCTATGAAGATTGAGAGGGACTATGAAGAGTTCCGACTCGGAGGAAATAGGAAAATGGGACCAGCCCAGTTTGGGAACTTTGGGAGGAAGGCTCGACCACCTCCAAGGAGAAGCTTCAGGGGAAGATATAACCAAAGGAATAAGAAGATTCAAAACACCTTTCTGGGTGACATAAGGGAGAACCCGTGACTGACATGCCCATATTGTGGGAAGGACAACCACTCTGCGGTTGAGTGTCGAAGAAGGGCTGGAGCGTGTTTCATATGTGGCAATTTTGGCCACCTAATAAAAAACTATTTGGTCAAGGGACCAGCAAACCGACCAAAGACTCAAGGTCGGGTATTCGCCCTCACAGAACGAGAAGCCAAGGCTTCTACCTCTGTAATCCGAGGTACACTTTTTATTTGTGGCATGGAAGATAAAATTCTGATTGACCTGGATCTTCTCACTCTTTTGTTGCACCTCACTTTGCATGCCACATGAGTGCTAGACCTACACTTCTTAACTGGACTTTGGTAGTATGTACACCTATGGGGGAATCTATAGAAATTGATATTGTTTATAAACACTGTGGAGTCTTGCTTAATGTTGTGTCTTACTTATAGACTTGATATTATTACATTCAAGATTTTGATGTAATTTTGGGCATGGACTAGTTGTCCACACATTATGCTACAATAAATTGCTATGATAAAATTGTAACCTTTAGACGCCCAAATCAGCTTGAGTTGAACTTTGTGGGCATTAAGGATGGTTCCCCTCTACACCTTATTTCGGCCCTTTGGGCTTCCCGCCTGTTGGCCAAAAGATGTGTTGGGTATTTGGCCTATGTAGTAAAGAATCAAAATGTCCAGTTCGTGTTAGAAAAGATACCAGTGGTGAGGGAATATCCAGAAGTTTTTCCTAAAGAGTTAACCTCTCTGCCTCCATTCAAGGGGATAGAATTTGATATAGATATGTTTCCTGATGCTGCTCCCATCTCAAAAACCCCTTATAGGATGGCCCCAGTTGAATTAAAGGAGCTGAAAGAACAATTGCAAGATTTATTGGAAAAGAGATTCATTCGACCTAGTGTGTCGCCTTGGGGTGCACCGGTCTTATTTGTGAAAAAGAAAGACGAGTCTTTAAGGCTTTGTATAGACTGTAGATAGCTGAATCAGGTCACTGTAAAGAATAAGTATCCATTACTTAGAATTGATGACCTTTTTGACCAGCTTCAAGTGGCCTAAGTATTTTTTAAGAGCTATCATCAATTGTGGGTCAAGGAAGAAGATGTCCCTAAGACCGCATTCAGGACCCGATATGGCCACTATGACTTATTAGTAATGTCGTTCGGGTTGACTAATGCCTCGACTGCCTTTATGGATTTGATGAATAGCATTTTTAGACCCTTTCTGAATAATTTTTTGGTGGTTTTTTATTGATGATATTCTGGTATATTCAAAGAACCTGAAAGATCATGGAAAGCACTTAAGAAGGGTCCTCAAGACTCTAAAGACAGAGAGGTTGTATGTTAAGTTGGGAAGAGCGAGTTTTGGCTTCTTAGCGTGGCCTTCCTTGGGCACTTTATTTCTAAGGATGGGGTCCCAATTGACCCTTGTAAAATTGAAATTGTAGTTAAGTGGGGAAGACCAACAAATGTGACTGAGGTCCGTAGTTTTCTGGGACTGGCAGGATATTATAGGAGCTTCATAGAAGGGTTCTCAAGGATAGCGCTCCCCATGACTCGCCTAACCCAGAAGAAAGTGAAGTTTGTGTGGTCAAATGATTGTGAGAAAATTTTTCAAGAACTGAGGAAGAGAGTGACCGCGGCCCCGATACTGGCCTTACTTGAAGGATGCCTCTCATAAAGGGTTTGGGTGCGTGCTAATGCAATGGGGGAAGGTCATAGCTTATGCCTCCAAACAGTTAAAGTCGTAGGAACAAAATTACCCAACTCATGACGTGAATCTCCCGACTGTAGTGTTTGCCTTGAAAATCTGGAGACATTACCTCTATGGGGCCCAATTTAAAGTATTAACAGGCCATAAGAGCCTCAAGCATCTATTTTCTCAGAAGGATTTAAACATGAGGCAAAGAAGATGGATGGATCTATTGAATGACTATGATTGTACCATCAATTACCAACCGGGCAAGACTAATGTGGTAGCAGATTCTTTGACCAGGAAGCCTGTGGTATCAGTGGCACACTTGATGGTTCGAGAGATGAAACTGTTCGAAGATGCAGTGGGGTAGCACCCAACCCTGCCCCTTAGTGATGTGGTAGGAATGACTGCTTGTATGAGGATGGAGCCCCAAATCTTTCAACAGATCCGAATGACACAAAAGGAAGATCCCCAACTCATGAAAATTCTAGAAGAAATAAAGCTGGGAAGGAAGGACGATTTCTCTCTTACCAATGATGATCTGTTAATATTTAAGGATTGTATGTGTTCTCAATGATGAAAGTGTTAAACAGGCTATTTTGGAGGAGGCACACCACTCCCGTTATACTGTACACCCAGGGAGTACTAAAATGTATCAGGATTCAAAGAAGACTTTTTGGGGGAATGATGTGAAAAAAGAAGTGGCACAATTTGTCTCTAAGTGCTTGACATGCCAGCAAGTGAAGGCTGAGCATCAGAAACCCACCGAACTATTGCAAACCTTGCCCGTGCTAGAATGGCAGTGAGAACACATTACTATGGACTTTGTCTCTGGCTTACCTAGAACGAGTGCGGGGCATGATATCCTTTGAGTCATTGTGGACCGGTTGCTTAAAGCTGCTCACTTCTTACCGGCCTGCACGACTTATACTTTGAATAAATTGGCCCAGTTATACGTTAAAGAATTGTAAGGTTGCATGGAATACCTGTCAGCATCGTGTCCAATAGGGACAGTAGATTTACTTCAAGATTTTGGAATAGTCTGCAATACGTTTTAGGGACAAGTCTCACTTTTCGCTCAGCTTTCCACCCCCAGATTGATGCGCAGCCAGAAAGGACCATTCAGACCCTGGAGGATATGTTAATTGCTTGCGTTATTGATTTTAAGGGAAGATGGGATGACCATCTGCCTCTGATAGAATTTTCTTATAACAACAACTTCTAAGCCAGTATTCAAAAGCATTGTATGGGAGGAAATGCATTCACCTATCTGTTGGGATGAGGTCAGTGAAAGGAGGCTGTTAGGGCCAAAAATTGTTCAAGCGACCTCAAAAAATATTTCCTTGATTGGGGAGGGGCTCAAGACTGTTCAGAGTTGGCAGAAGAGTTACGCTAATAATCGAAGGTGAGACCTCGAGTTTGAGGTGGGTGATCGAGTTTTCTTAAAAGTATCGCCAACTAAGGGTATTATGAGATTTGGCAAGAAAAAAAAATTGAGCCCACGATTCATTGGACCTTTTGAAATTCTGGAAAGAGTTGAGAGTATGGCTTATCGACTTCCCCAACCACCTGAGTTGGCTAATATTCATGACGTGTTTCATGTATAGTTGTTAAGGAAATATCAATTGGACCCGTCCCATGTTCTGAGATATAAACCAATTCCGATCAAAGAAGACTTGACTTATATTGAACGACCGATTGAAATATTGGACAGGAGAGTGTAGGTGTTGTGCAATAAAGAAATTCCTCTAATCCGTGTGTTATGGCAATATCACACAAAGGTAGAATCTACATGGGAATGAGAAGAAGAAATCCGAGATAAATACCCCCAGTTGTTTGACCAACTGAGACACGATTTGAGGACAAAGTCCTATTTAAGGGGGGGATTATGTAACGACCAAGACATTCATCGCCAATTAGATGTGATTGGCAGTAAGCGTGCACAACAGTGGGTTCTCATGACAGCAAGAGAGAGGATGCGTGCGGTAGTAACCATGCGACAATGAGTGCACACGACAATGAGAAGAAGCAGAAAGAGTGTCGCCATGCGCAATGTCGTCGAGCATGTACATGACTCATGGATGCCACTTGCCTATTGCATGTTGCCACATCTGCCACCTGTCAAACTGTATGTCACTGGGCAGCCCGAGTTGCTACCTCTCATTCTTGAGACATTTAAGGCTCTCTCTCTCTCTCTTTCACACACTCCTGGTTCCTTCTCTCCTCTTTGTAAAGCCATCCCCAAAAAACTTAAGAGTTCTCCCCTTGGAGGCTTGTTTGAGGAGCTTGCTAGTGAGTTGTGTGAGGGATTGCGAGCACCATTGCACTCAAGGTAAGTGGATCAACACCTTGCATGTCCTTAATTGTAAAAGCGAGAAATTTTAGCATGAGTTCCTATGAATTGTGAAAAGAAAAGGATGCATACATGCTCTGTTTTTCAGGAAATTAGGCATTCCTTTGCACGATATAATGAGCACTGAAATTCTTCCTGATTTCCTTGAAACTTTGTATGATGGTGTTATTATGCATCTAATTTAGGAAGAGAGAGGTTTCATATTGAAATATACTATAAACTGGGAATTATTGACTATTATTTAGGGTATGTTATGAGCACATGGTGAATTTCTAGGGAATTTACATATTCTTGTGATGAACATTTAACAAACCAAATGATGTCCAAATGGCTCCAAGTTACCTTTATTTAAAAGATACATGTATCTACTATGATTTTGGTATTTAAACTTAGTTGAAATTCTTCATGAATTGAGAGCGATGCTTCAATTTGTGAGAGTAGGTCACTGTTAGCATATTTCAACAAATTCAAGGACTTTCATTTCTATTGTACTGAGCTTTTAACTAGCCAAACGAGGTCCAAATTCTTTCAAACCACCTCCATTGGTAGTTGGATATTGTGATTTTGTTATATTGAGACTGGAATATGTGATGCTTACTACTACGCAATGGGTCCTCCATTAGTAGTTGTATATTGTAATTTTGTTCTATTGAGACTGATATATGTGATACTGACCACTACGCAATGGGTCCTCCATTGGTAGGTGGATATTGTAATTATGTTATATTGATATTGATATATACGAGATGAGCACTACGCAATTGGTCCTCCATTGGTAGATGGATATTGTGATTCTACTATATTGAGACTGATATATGTGATACTGACCACTACGCAATGGGTCACCCATTAGTAGTTGGATATTGTAATTCTGCTATATTGAGACTGATATATGTAACATGACCACTACGCAATGGTCCTCCATTGGTAGTTGGTTATTGTGATTGTGTTATATTAAGACTGATATATGTGAAACTTGTTTATGATGAAAATTGGACAAATCTTCCAACGAAGATCTCTCGGATTTTAACACCTTAAACTGATAAAAATAATGGGGTAGAGAAAGTAGGACAAATCAAATTTAGATTTGAGGCCAGATCTGCCAAGAAATGAGCAGATTCGCTCTCAGATCTGTGGCAGAGCCAAAATGATCCAAAACATTAAAAACATGAGTTCAAAGAAAAAAACAGGCCAAAATTAATCAAAATAAAATCAAGACAATAATTATAAGAAGAAATAAAGGGTAAGAGAATAATACCAAACTGGGTCGGATGGCCCAAGAACCCTGAGACTTCGAGGGTTCACCCGTATCAGAACCAGCGTCATCTTTGCCTCTATGACTCTCAAGTTCACCAGAAGTTCTCTGATTGAAAAGGGTTGTTGTTACCTAGAGATGGTTTTGAACTTGGGGTCCCTAGGTTTAGGTTAAGGTTTCTCAGGCTTAGGGTTAGGGTTTTTTTATTAGGGTTTCATAAGCTCACCAAGTCTTTTTTTTTTCTCCTCTTCCCAATGGCCACAAAAATGAGGTTTATGATGGCCAAGGATCTGTTGGGAAGGGCATCTTTACATAACCAGCAAAATTCAAAACCTGGACTACCTTTCTGGGGTCCCGAGTCTGGGTGACCCAGACAGTGTCGCCCAGCCAAAATTGGCCAAAATGATGGAAAATTAGCTTAGAATGGCAGGGTATCATTCTTGTGCGAAAACTACCGTTTTCAGGTAGTCTGAGCTGGGCGACACTGGCTATGTCGCCCAGGTCATGACTGCTCAAAACGCTTCTTTCTGTCAAGGACTGACTAGTGAGTTGTCTTGTAAAAAACTGACAATTTCAGATCAAATTGGGTTGGGCGACACTGGTGAAGCTCCCAAAGAAAATTTGGGTTAAAAAGGATTTTTCTACTGTTTTAAAGGAATATTTTGGTAAAACAAGGCATTTGTAGTACTCTTGGTGAAAACAGGGTATCTGCAGGGTTCTGGGTAGGCAAAATGGTTCTAGATCACAGGGTAGGCTGTGTGGGCTATAGATTTGGGTTTACTAGGATAGTGCAGTTCTAAGAGTTTAAGAAACCACGAAATTTGCAAGATTTAAAATCGAGTGTCTACAGTTGCCCCTCTTTGGCACTCCCTGTCCTTCGAGGGACAGGTGAGTGGTAAAGAAGTAGACACTTTGGCTTTCCCTGTCCTTTGAGGAGCAGGTGAACGTCAAAGATAATGCACACACTTTTAAATTTCTTCCTGACATCACGTGGTTAGAGGGCACACTGACTAATCCCTCCAACTCATTGCGCTCACCGATCTTACCCACCTAGGGCATTTTCATCCTAGGGTTTTTGGCATGAGATGTTGGTGAGTTACACAAGCTTGAAACTCAAGTTGGATTTTCTAGCCATGCCACTTAACTTCAGGGGTTTCATAATTTGAAATTCTTTAACCCTGTCATCTTCTTTGATTTCATTAGGGTTTCATAAGGCTTTCAATAGAAAAGGCTTTCTATAGGAAGAGACTTGTCTGGCCCCTTCAGAAGAGAGAGACGAGGCAGCAATGCGATAATAATCATATACGGGTGTCCAAGCTCCTTCGTTTTTAAAAGTATTTTTATAAATTTTGAAAACAAGGGGAAATTTTGAAATAAAACCCAGAACTTGGACAGGTCACGATTTTAACAAATAAATTAAGGTTTTTGAAAACACAAGACATATAGTGAAATTTTTTAAAAAGAGAGATATTTCAGAAAACAAGGTTGGTTATCAATTTTAATTGCTGCATTCATAGAGCCCTCTAAGCAGTTTAGCGTCATGTAGCGATGGACATACACCCGACCTTTTTACGTCATACGGGGCTAGACGGTATACACCCGACCCTTTTACGTCATACGGGGCTAGACAGAATACACTCGACCTTTTACGTCATATGGGGCTAGAAGTTACCTGCCTCGGCTCTATTACATCGCACGAGTTTGACGTTGAACTGGACACAGTTGACGTTTTACCACGTATGGGGCTAGACAGAATACACCCAACCCTTTTATGTCATATGGGGCTAGACAGAATACACCCGACCTTTTACGTCCAACGGGGCTAGACGTTACATGCCTCGGCTCTTTTACGTCTCACGAGTTTGACATTTTTCCTGTCACGACTTTTTTACGTCGCACGAGTTTGAAGTTTTTTCTATCTCGGCTCTTTTACGTTGCATGACTTTGATGTTTTCTGAATTGGATTGTGGTTGGAAATTTAGGCTTGTGCCACCAAGGAGCATTTTCTTTTTGACTTTTTGAAATTAGTCGATAGTTTAGGCTCATGCCACCAAGAGCATATGAAAATTTTTGAAATTTAAATGTTTGAAAACTTTGAAAGAAAAATGCATGACAAAACCAAACTTAACCCCTCAAAGGCTCCAATAGTTGAGCGGGGGTATTTTAGACAACAGGTTTTTGGGCAACACTAGTGGTGTCGCTCATGGGGTATTGGTGGTGTCGCCCACACAGTGTTTTGGCTAGGCAACACCAGTTGTGTCGCCCATAAAAATTTATTTATTTTTTATGTAGTGTTTTGTTTGGGTGACACTAGTGTGTCGTCACAAAAAGTGTTTTGTCTAGGCAACACCAGTGGTGTCGTCGGGGCGACACGAGTAGTGTCTCCTCAAACAGGTTATGAACTTGGGCGACACTAGGCGTGTCGCCCAGACCACCGACCTCCAAAATTCAAATTTCTTTCCTTAGATGATCTTGAGGTTGCCTAAACCATCTGTTGGCCGAAATGGAAACCTGCAAGATAAGTTTTGGGCGAGATTTCTTATTTTCCATAAAGTCTCCCTCCTTCCCATTCTCCTTTCATCCTTCAAGCTTTCCTTTTTTCTTCCCATCTTCATCTTCTTCCTTCTTCATCATCTTCCCTCTGATCTTACTGGTTTTTCTTGTTCTCACTTTTAGGCTTTCAGGGTTCATAGGAAGGACAATGCAATTTCCAAGGGCAAAGGGAAGGTTTCTGAGTGGGCTGATAATGGAGGAGAGGAGGAGGCTCTTCCTTTGTTTTCTAGGGTTAGGGACTTCCTTGAAGGACTTCCCTCCCATATCTCATAGGACCTTCGATTGGGTGAAGTTCCTCGGCATGTTAATGGCTTCCCTGTCATTGGGCCTTGGTTCAAGGATTGGTTTCTTTCCGCTTGGCAATGGCCCGAGCTCATTGCCTCTTTTGCTTAAGTTTCGATGATAGGCATCTTGAATATGGTCTCTTTCCATGTGAACTTTCTACTCCTTGAGTCTCTTGCTGAGAGGTTCAACTATCAAACAAACACCTTCTTCCTTCCTACAGGCGAGACAACGCCAACTTTGGAGGAAATTGTCAAGGTTTCTAGCTTGAACTTGGTCGGGATTGCATATCAGCCTTCTACTGCCACCGACGATCATTCCATCATGGGTACGCAGCTCTTGAGTCTTACCTACTCTTCACATGGTCAGTGGGTCGATATGGCATTGCTGTTCCGGAATCGAGAGCGGTCTTGGGCCACCGAACAAATCCGTATTTTCCTTTTTGTGCTGTTGGGATTCGTTCTTTTTTCGAGCGATCGTAAGACGATTCGTAGTTCTTTTGTTCCTTTAACTCATGCCTTTTGGAAGCGAGCAAGATATAGCAATGTTCCAACCGTGTTGGCGGGCATTTACCGGGGTCTTCATGACCTAATCACACGAGGTGACCGATTCATCGAGGGTAGTACCTTGATTTTGCAAGTATATTTTCAAAATTAATTTTATTTTATTTTTGTCCCTGCGACTTAGGTTTTCTTCAAGTTTTTGCTCCTAGATCCCATATTTTTGCCACAAAAAGTTACTGGAAAGGGCCTGGATCTCCCACACAATTTGGGTGACACCAGTAGATTCACCCTGGTAATCTTATTCCAAATGGTTTTGAGGTTCTTGGTTGCTATCTTGTGACCCGTTGGGGTGTTTTTGGCTCCTATTTTCTATAGTTTTGGGCCTATGATCACATTGCCATTGTCCATCCTCCTCGATCAACGACAGTTGTATCTATTGCCCTAGAACTGGCTTATGTCAATGACTCCACTCGACTTCGAGACATTAATTATTATCGCTGGGTTTTGGACGAGTTGTCGTCCATTGATTGGGTGATCAGGGGTCTCGAGAATGTGCCCATGTTTCTGCCTGCTATAGGGCAATCACGTCTTATTCTGGCGGAGTAGTTCTTCACAGAGGGGTATTTCCCTCTGAGGATGCTTCACCAGTTTTTCCATACTCAGAATTACACTTCCTCAAGAGAGGCGATCGAACGCCGCCCTATTTTTCCTCTTCAAAGGGCAGTCTTCCACCCTTCTTGTCGACGTGGGTTTGTCATGGAAGGGGGAGAAATCTTCTTCTAGTGAGGGGTTGATCAAGAAAGATAAGCCCTCGACCACCTCCAACTATGATTCTTGGTGGGATCGTGCTTCCCCTCTTCCGTTGTGCTCAAAGTTCTCGAGACTCCGTGATGAATGACCTACCCCTGCTCGAGATCTCATGTCTTCTCGAGAAGACGATGCCTCTTCTTCAAATAAGCGAGTTAAATCGGATGAGGATGTTTTTGGCATTAGTTTGGAAGATGCTGAAGTTGAATTGGCTCGATCGGCGGCCTTCGTGGCAGAACTCAAGGAGAAGGATGTTGATCCGAAGCCGAATATTGAATAGCCAAAATATTTTTTTTCTTCTCGTTTTTTTTGGCATGAAATAGTTGACCTTGTAATCATTCTCATTTTAGTTATATTTTTCGTTTCATTGAAGTTCATTGGGACAGTAGAAATTTCGGTCATAGGACCAAGTTTAATGGGGTGAACACGCGTAATAAGTTTGTTTCAATGGATGAATAAGATTATAGTTTTGAGCTACCCAAAATTTTGTTTTCTGTTCTGCTTGATCTTCTCTGATTGTAGAATCACCTTTATTTTTCTCAAAATTTTATTTATTTTTTTATCTTTAAAATAGGTTGGGTGACACGGATGGTGTCGCCCTCACAGGCTGGGCGACACCAGTAGTGTCGGCCTCATGAAAAGATTTTTTTTTTTTTTTTTTCTCCTTGTTGTTGTCGTGTTGGGAGGTCTTTTTCAACTTTGCCCCTATTATGGGCAGTTCGAAAATGTTTTATTTTTTATTTTTTTTATTGACCCTATTGGGGAGTTCTTGTTCAACTTGCCCCTGTTGGGGGGTTCTTGCTCATCAGTAAGTGTGCGATTTTATTTTTCGAAGCATAATGGAATACTTTCTTGGCATGCACATTTCAATATGAATTCCTACACATTCAATCCCCTTGTTTTAGGGTTTTTGTCTCGAATTTCTGACTATTGGGTCATCGTACACAGATACAGGGATGAGCTTGCCTCATATTTCGTCAGGGGATCCAGTCGAGAGAAAAAGGCTCCCAGACTAGCCAATATAGTCATTTGGCGAGGTTCACCCATCTCCCATATGTTGTAGTTTGTAGTTATACTCATACAACCATGGAGTCCCTGACTAGTTTCCAGCCTTCTAGGCGTAGGAAGTTGGCCTCAAGAATGAGGCTAGATCGACTAACAGTTTAACCTCTTGTAGTGATGAAGGAAGTCCTTCATAAAGGGTTTTAGAAATGGACGGCTTTGACAATCAAATTGAAAAAACATTTTCAAAAGGGACGGGACTTACAGTTTTGCCACCTGTGGCCCCTTTGGTGGTCATTTTCTTTATTATGTTTTACCCAAAGATGATGAAAGGATTTCCTTGTGTGATCGTGAGAACTCAGAAGTCTCGAAGTTGTCCTTTTACCTTTGGAGCTTTTATCATGTGCTGCGTGGGTCCATGAAGAGTTCTTTAGATTCTTGTCGGGCTTCCATCTTGGAGAAGTCTCAACATTCTTTCAGGGTTTGTCAAAGTCACTTCATTTTTCCATTCATGTCACCCTCCCACATCTTTCTGAGTTGGATCTGTTGGGAACCTATAGGGTCTAGGAGGAGTCTTCATCCTCAGGGTCTGCTTGTGCAGTATTGTTGTGCAAGTACTTGTTTGCACTTTACTATTTTTCTTGTCCAATACTATTGTAACTCACAGGTACTTGTTTGTACTTGAGGTTTTGGATCAGAGATTTTTATATTCTTCTTTCTTTTTTTTTTTGTACCCGTGATTGTTTGAAGACATTTTCAGCACCTTGGTGCCCAGGTTAATAAAGCCAAACAAAACAGTGGAAATTCTGATAGTCTCAGAATAACCTCAAAATTGTCCAAGATCTTCATAACGACTCTCAAAAGTCTCTTGTCAAGTTTCATCACATTCCGACATGTCTAAAGAAGCACAGACTGAGAAACCGTTTCAATAGAATTAGCCTCTCGTACCCTCCAATAGACCCTACAACTAGAGCTATATTTTTGGTGTCTCAATTTGCTGTAGGACCACCGCCATTGGATCTGTCATGGTTGAAAATCCTTAGTGGTCAAATTTCAGCTTGAACGGACATCCCAAAAAGAAATTATTGGTGAAACGTGAAAAAGGTGGAGCCGCATGCTATTCCTGTGCGGCCACCCTGCAACTAAACTCCATTAAAGGGGCAGTCACGAATAGTGACTTTCGACACTTATATATCTCTCATCCGAGATCTGATCATACTCAAACTTGATGGAGCGTTTTCGTCCCGTTGAGACGAGCATTTCAATATGTGGCACGCCTCGCGACGACGCCTGAGCGTGAAGAAAAGCTAGAGAGAAGTTGTTGATCCATGAAGAAAGTGAAGAAAAATCAGCAGCTTCGTACCTTGCTCGAGTGGCTAAATCATAGCGTTTGGGATTCTGATTGATGTGAAACTAATTCTATCACGTGTGTAAGGTATAGGGCTACCTCTAATCCGAACCCCGTACATGATGAACAGTCGGATTCCGCACACGAAGTCGACAAAGTGACTACAAATTCTGGCACCAGAATTCCACATTCCAGCCAAAACTCCAAAGTTGCAAAATCTTCATCCGGGCACGGAATCGAGTTGCGTTTGTTGCCCCAGGATCGTGACGACATTCTCAATGTGTTCCAGTGAAGAAATCATAGAAAAACATCAAGAAACGAGTGTACAATCGATCCAAAGTTCCAAGATTCATTCAAATTTTAAGTCACAAGATTGTGCCCTAAAAACACGATCCATGGCTTGAAGTTGGTATCAAATGGATCGCCATGTCGAGCCCTACAAGAAAACATCTATCTTTCAATCAGACGAGCATCAGAACGATCCCGAATCATCCATGAAAAATCATGCACATTCTAGGGAAACACAAGGACTATGGCTTGATGGTCTTTTATGATCAATCGTTAGAAATGCACACCTATGACCGACGATGGATTAGAAAGTGTATCATACTATATCTAAACTCTTGATATCATGTGGAGAGACGTATTGTAGACTCGGGAGTATAAGTCCCAGAATTTTTCTTGAATTGAGATGGTTTGAGACCCCTTTATGATCGGTCATTAGCCAAGATACATATATTTGACTGACAATGGATTGGAAAGTTTATCGTGCTATAACCAAACTCCTCTGATATCATGTGTAGAGGTGTATGATAGCCTCGGGAGTATATGTTCTATAATTTGTCTCAAATTGAGATGACTTGTTACTCTTTGCTATCATCCAACTAAGATATATGAGTTGACCAACGACCAGGACTGCTAAGGCATATTGAGACCTTCACATGACAAGTCCCAAACACATCATATTTTGTTTATTATATCATGAGCATGGCTTGAAAATATCTTCAAGAATCATATCCAATAGGTTTTCTCAGTAATCCATTGTCTGCCAAAATGTATCAATTTGGCGTTCGCTTAGTACTTATCTCATGGTCGCACCCTTATATATTTATCAGTGCATTCTTCCAAATGTATTCAGTCTTGTAGCATGATTAAAAAATACACCCAACACATCGATATTTTTGTTTTTTACTTATTTATAAATCTAGCATGTTTTCCACATTTTTAGCCATTTCTCAACTTTGTGAACAAGAGTAATTTAATATTTTTCATGACATAATTAGGTGTTTAATAAGAATATCTATCTTAAATTAGACAGATCGTCTTATCCTGTCGTCCAATTAGATGGACGTCCCTGAGTCATCAACAGCTTGGGAGTTGTCCAATATGGGTGACGACGTTAAAAGTACCCTACAATGGTCAAAGCCGGGGCAAGACCTAAAATACCCCCTGCACACGTTCAATTCTGGTAGCAACATAAAAAGTTGCCCAAAATATTCTAACTCTTTTTCTACTCCCTCCTCTTCTATTTCTTCCACGGGTGCAGCTTGATAGTGCCCAGACTTCGACACTCTAAACAAAGAGCTTGGAGGCACTAGCCTTAGGAGGTCGCAGTGGAAGCCCTTAAGAAAGATGTTGGCCCAGGCTGCTGGATTCTTGACAGTCGTTGACGCCCTGTCAACCCAAACCAAGACGGAGCCATCTTCAAGCTACTCTTCCAAAGAGGCCTCCCACATGGTGCAGATCTTGGAAGTACCATCCAGCATTAGGCAAATGAACCTGAGATCGGGGAAGAAGCTACAGTCCACACCTCAAAAGCTCAAGTACAAAGAAGAAATGAAGATGAGGACCGTTAAGCCAACTAAAAGTAAGTTCATTTCTTTTATTGCATTAGAAAAAGTTACAAGCTACAATCAAAAGCCCATTATTAGGGAAGTTACAAATCTCTTACATCCAAGGATAAGAGTACGGTTATAGACCACCAAAGAAATGCTCTCCTCATGAAGAGGAAGCAAAGCCACCAAAGAAGATGCTTACAGGCCAAAAAGAAGAAGCCCAACCATTTCCGAGTCAGCTTCAATTCATCTGGCGAGGCATGGCTAGCTTCCAAGGAAGTGGCCCATGATGGATTCCCTTCCTTCGAAACAACATGGACTTCACTGTTGTGCTGGAGGACTTGGCGATCAACATACCACAGTGATCGAGCCTTCTCATTTGCCATCACTCTTGGCCCCCACAAGGCATCACCGTCCATGATCATCACCACGCTCAACTCAATACCGTGCATGATCATCGCCGCGTATGACTCAACGCCGTCGGTGATCATTACCGTACGTAGATCAATGCCACGTTCTACCATTACCACTGGCAGGCCAGCACCGCACGAGACTATCATCGTGAACGACATGATCCCGAGCGTGGCTATCATCATGCGCGGCCTAGAGACATGCGAAGGCAGCACTGCATATGACTTAATGTCGCACATGCCGTCACGGGGCCCCGATTCCCACTGTTTCCAATTCTCGGGAGGCATTAACTCCCACACCTCTTCGATTTCCCAAACCGTCACTCCTCACCGACAGCCCACCTTCTCACGACTTTTTGCCTCCCCAGGAACACTTCAGGTTTCACCGAAAATTCCTTTCGTCCACTGAGAACTCCCCCTGACCTTGTTCTTTCCCCCTTTTAATAGCTAGGAAAATTTAAAAAACCACTGGAATCCCCAAAAAGCTTCCTTGTGACCCGACGGATTTCCCTTCTCCTTATTTTCGCACTTCAACAGTTTGCCACAAACTCATTGAAATTCCACTAAGTTTTTCAATGAGCACATTGCTGCTCCTTCTTCTTCTTCTTCTGATAGCAAGAAGATCGTCAGCTCCCCTGATTTCTCTGCAACCTCCCCTTCAGCCACGAGACTATCAGGAAAGCTCCAACACTCCCGCAAAACACCACTACGACTCCTGCAGCTTCATTGGAAAAGTCTCGGTGAAGCTCTGAGTAGTCCCCGTCTCTTGCTCGAGAAGCCTTGGCACTCCCCGAATAACACCCGCAAACATGGTGCGAAGCTCCTCAACCTGTTCGAGCTCGTCAGAAAGCTCCTGAAGCACTGGGTATTGCAGATTTTGGCCGAAAAACTCTTGATGAAGGCTCTGACTCTCTCTCTAAAAAAATCTCTTCAACTATTTTACCTTAAGTAAAACAATAAGATGAGGTTTTCCCCCTTTTTATACTCAACAGTGTCGTAAACTGACCCTCACAAATTTGAAATGACACTGCAGTCCCCCACTTAACTAAGTCAGAGCAGCTCAAGCCCGAGACCCGAAAGGGTTATCGTCATGCGCTGCGTAAGATGCTATCACCTCGCACCTTCGTCAAAGGCTATCGCCGCGTGCTTCACCCAAAGGCAATCGTCGTGCACTGCATAAGGTGCTATCGTTGAGCGCCTTCGTCAAGGGCCATCACAGTGCACCTTTGCAAAGGGACATCGTCGTGCGCTTCGTCAAGGGCTATCGCCGCGTGCTCATAAGGAGTTAATGCCACGTGCCTCACCAAGTGGCTAACGCACCCTTCATCACAAGCCTAACACCGCTTAGTGTCGTGCGCAGGTCACGACACTCCCATCTAGACCTTCATCTTGTATCCTCAGGAAGTTCATTCCCAGCACCCTAGCCTCACTCCTCTGAGAGTTGAGTCCTCAATTACGACTCTATTCCCCCTGGAGTCACATTCTACCTACAAAATGGTCCATGCTGCATAACCCTAAACTACACAGCCCGAGTCTGTCCCGCACGACCCTAAACTGCACAGCCTTGGTCCTAACTGCAGAACCCTAAACTGCATAGCCACGATTTAGTTGCACGATCTTAAACTACATGGACCCTAAATTGTAGCGGAGGTTTAGTTGCACGACCTTAAAACTGCAGCTGTATGACTTTAAACTACGTAGCCATGGTCCAAGCTACAAGACCTTAAAATTGTAACTTATGTCCATGTAGTAAAATGATAAACAACGCGACAAATAGTCCACACGCATGACTTTAAACTGTGAAATGGACGCGCCCCTTCTCCAGGTGTATCCCATCAACATCTCTAGTGGAGTTAGGCGCATGCAAAAGAAAAAGGGAGTCATGCTTACCCCTTCAATCCTCAGTGGGTCTGTCTCACACCAACACCCCAGTAGGAGTCATACCCTATTGCACCCACTACCCCCAATGGGGTTGCATCTGTACTCTGGCCTATCATTCTCAGTAGAGTTACAAGCATACTATTACTCATCATCCCTAGGGAGTCACACTTACCCTCTTAATCCCTCGTGAAGTCTGCTTCCTCTCTCCATTCCTTGTAGGGCCACCATCTTCATCTAAATCTTTCTGCTTGTGTATAGCCTGAACTATCTTTATCCCCAGGGAGTCAGATTGATATCCATAAACCTATTCCCCATGCAGCTTCACCTACGTGGTGATCCACACACTGGTATGTGCTGTATGACCTTAAACTGCACAGCCTTGGTCCGCGCTGCATGACCCTAAACTACACAGTCATGGTCCAAACTATATGAACTTAAACTATAGTGGCGGTCTAGTTGCACAACCTTAAACTTCCTCATCCTAGCTCCATGACTTTAGATTGCATAGCCATGGTCCAACTGTAGCGAAGGTCTAGTTGCACGACTTAAACTTCCTTGTCCTAGCTGCATGACTTTAAACTACATAGCCACGGTCCGAACTATATGACCGTAAACTATAGTCTACGTTCTAGTTGCATGATAATAAAAGGCTCAGCATTACAGTCCAAACTATATGACCTTAAACTGTAGTTAAGGTCTAGTTGCACGACTTTAAACTGCATGGTTCTAGTTGCACGACTTTAAACTGCATAACCACGGTCCAAGCTATAGGACCTTAAACCATAGTGCATGTCTTGGCCGCATGACGTTAACCTACTTTGCACAGATCCCTAAGGCACAACCTTAAACTTGCCCCCACATACACGTATAACCCCTTTACATGCATCTTCACACACACTTTCCCTAACCGACCCACTTGTGTGCACGCACCACCTTCATTGCTTCCCCAGTGAACCCATTCACTTCACTACCACTATTAATCATTCCCCCAGTGAGTCTCACCCATGCTCACAAAATGGCGAACCATCTCTCTATCCATACTCGTCATCAGCTAGTGGGTCACCACTTTTCACCCACCATTCATACACCTTTCATCTTTCATAGGTAGCCTCGTGCCATATCCCAAAAGTGAGTCAAAACCACGACCATACTAACCCTATGGCCTCCACAGACTACCATTCATTACCATTATGATCTAGTTGTATGACCCTAAACTATAGTGCATGTCCTGGCCACATGACGTTAAAAGGCTTGGCACAAGTCTGAAAGGCATGACCCTAAACGCGCCTTCACAAAAAAAAAAATGGGCACGGTGTAAACCTGGACAAGGGAACGACATGAATAAAAATGAAGGGCGGGCACGGTCATGAAACCATGAGTAAAAGAGTTCCATGAAAACAAAAACCCAGGCACTGTGAAAACGCCAAAGGGAACTGTGAGCAAAAACGGATGAAAAGGGTGGACATGGTCACAAGGTCAAGGGTAAAAGAGCCCAAAAATCAAGGAAGTTGGTGAAAACTATGTTTACAGTGCCACTTCCCCTGTTCAAGTCAAAACCCGCAAAAGGGCGCTTGGACCAACAAAAGAAGTTGATGCAGCACCACAACCTCAACCGACTCACAATTGCCAAACAGTTGTAATCCTGACTGTTAAGGTCTACCTAAAATCCTCAACAGCTAGCATCCAATCACAACATAAAATGGCTCATATAGGAGTGAGAGCCCCATAAGATCTCGCACACGTCACCTCCAAAAATAACAAGAGTCATTGAGGGAGAGAACGATGACCAAAAGATCCCTCCAAAATATTAAAGAAACCCACGAACTCAAGAAACTGATAAAGCAAGGGCCTAACCTGCTAGAGACTTCAAGGTAGTGTCTCACCATGACACTGCCTCTCCAAAATTCCCTCTAACCAACAAGATTAGACTTTAGGGATAGGTCAGAAGCCCCCGACTGGACCCCGCTAGATGGGACCTACAGAGATACCCTGATTATCAAAAGCAAACCTGGTGTAGCAGCAAACAATGCCAACCAAAGGTTCATAGCACTTAGCCTTTAGATAAGCCCGATTCTGACCAATGAGGTCCCTACGAAATCCTCAAGTTGTCAGAATCGTGAATAGTCCCTCGAGGGTGAGGACTTCCACAGGATCCCTCAAAAGTCTCTTATCCCCCTAAAATCTCCACGGATGGAGCTGTACATTGCATCCAAACGTTCGAGCATCCTTTTCGAATGTTGTCCCTCTCATTTCTCTCGAAGAATAACCTTCGATGGGGCAACCTGTTTGACGACGTTTTTCAGCACCTTGGTCCCCCAATCAATAAAGCTTGACAAAACAATGAAAATTTTGACAGTCTCAGAATAGCCGCAGAACTGGTAAAGATCTTCATAAGGATTATCAAAAGCCTCCTGCCAAGTTTCGTCGCATTTTGACATGTCTAAGGCAACGCAAAGTGAGAAATAGTTTTGGGAGAATCAGCCTCTAGCAACCTGAAACTGACCCTACAACTAGAGCTACATTTTCGATGTCTGAATCTGCTGTGGGACCACTGTCATGGGATCTAAAATGGTTGAAAACCCCTAGGGTTCAAATTTCAGCCTGAATGGACATCACACAGAGCATGCCATCACGGTCACTGGCAACAAACGCCGCCCGATTCTGTGCCCGTACGAAGATTTTGTAACTTTGGAGTTTTGGCTGGAATTTGGAATTTCGAAGCCGGAATTTGCAGTCACTTCGTCGACTTCGTGTGTGGAATCCGATCGTTCATCACGTATGGGGTTCATATTAGAGGTAGCCTTAGACCTTACGCATGTAATGGAACTAGATTCACATCTATCGGGCTCACGAGCGGCGTGATTTGGTCGCTTGAGCGAGGCATGATGCTGCTGATTTTCTGCACTTTCCTCACTGATTAGCAATTTCTATCTAGCTTTTCTTCCTGCTCGGGCGTCAATGCGGGGCATGCCACATATCGAAATGCTCGTCTCTACGAGACGACCACGCTCCATCAAGTTTAAGCGTAATTCGATCTCGGACAAGGTAGATATAAGCATCAAAAGTCACTATTCATGATTGCCCCTTTAATGGAGTTTAGTTGCAAGGTGGCCTCATGGGAATAGCGTGCGACTCCTCCTGTTTCGCTCTTTCACCTATAACTTCTTCCTGATTCCAGCGAAGAAATCACAAAAAAAAATCAAGGAAAGAGCATACAATATATCCAATGTTTCAAGATTCATTCAAATTTCAAGTCACATAATCATGCCCTAAAAACATGATCCATGGCTCGAAGTTGGTATCAAATCGATTGTCTTGCCGAGTCCTACAAGAAAACAACCATCTTTCGATCAGACGGGCATCAAAATGACCCTGGGCAACACAGGGACTGTCTTGAAATTCCACTAGTTAGGAAGGGCCAAATCTTTCATTTTGCACCCTATTTTTTAATTTCTTTTAATTCAGTTAAATCTTAATTTCCAGCAATTCGGTCTTATTATGATCATCCATCCATGTTTGGGCACAATTCTATATATACCACATACCATCATTGTAGGCAGAAAAGCTTGAAACCCTTCACAAAAGATAGAGCTTTTACTTAATAAAGTTTCGCTTTCTTCTCATTGTTGGGTCACGTTTGGAGAGAGTAAAGAGAGAGAAACTTTTGGACTGGTACCCCTAGGCTCAAGGTAAATTTTCTCTCTCATCTTTTCTCTCTTCTTCTTCTTCTTCATTTGAGCCTCCCTAAGAGGCCATGCACTGCGGTGGCATTACCGTGCATGCTTCTTTCTTTCCCTTTTCTCCATCCTGTAATTCCACAGGTCACACATAGCCATGGCAGCACCATGTGCGAGCTCCTTTTCCTCTTCTGTTTGCGTGTCTCTATCTCTCGATGAGATTTGCAAACGGTGTTGCTCATCACTGTCTGCAGGTGTGTCCTTGACATCTCAGCGAGGAATGCGGGTAGCGAAGACTATTGTCATCTGTGGGTGTTTAACCCTGTCGCGTGACTATTATAGGCAGCGATGTCCATTGCCACCTGTGAAGGGTCGCGACAATACTTATCACCGTTTGTGAGCTTCTCTTTTGTGCCCAATGCTTATCGCCGTGCACAGGCTTCTTCCGTTCTCTAAAAACCTATTACCCGTGCGCAGGCTCCTTCCGTGCCTCTCCATATCTATCGTCGTGCTCAAGCTTCCATTGTGCCCCACGCCTATCGTCGTGCGCTCCACGAGTAGTAATCATCAGATGACCCATGAGAAGTTATTGTCATGCACCTCGTCAGAAGCTATTGTCATCCGCAAGAAATGTGTGGCGTTCTCTCATTGCCAATGGCGATGCTTCTTGACATCTGCAAGTTTCTCTCCTGTCCCAAGTCTAGAGTCGTGTGCCTCATGGGGAGCTTTCACCTTGAGCCTCATCAGAAGCCATCGTCGCCTGCAAGGGACACGGTGTCTTCTCATGATGTTAACGACGAGGCCCATTCCCGTCATGATTCTTCCCCTCCCTATGCCGTCTCTCCTTGTCTCTCTTCATTCCCTTTTCTTCTCTTCTTTCTTTTCTCTTCTCACTTGACTGAGGGTAGACTTGGCCTAACACTATCATATCGACCTCGATTTCGAATAATATGGTTGTCCCACTGGTCCCGACCGTCATGCTACCACTCAAAGTCGGTAACTTTTCAACTGTCACTCTTGTCTCACCTTTTCATCAAGTTCTCTTTTCTTTTCTATCTTTATTTGAACTTTTCAGATCATCACTCTAGCTTCTCACATTCTTAGCCATGTGAATATGTGTTGCCCTAAGATAAGGGTGGTCCTTTCAGAACACTTGTCTTGCAAGTTAGCCATAGTAGTGTTGTGTAGAAAACAAGGTGATCGCAGGTCAAAGAAGGTGATTCCGAACCAGCTAAAGCAGCTGGGGGCCTTTCTTCATGATCTAAGAGGGCACCCACAAGAGCCAACCCTAGCAAGTCCAGAACCCACCTTAAATTCCTCTCTCATCGGTTGGTATACCTGCCCTTGCTCTTGAGCAAGCTTGAGAGAGCGATCTCAAGTCTTGGGTTCACTAGAAACCCGAGATACGTGCCACCAGATTATCTAGATCTGGAGGGCAAGATCGAGGTACCTAACCAGTGATGCCTTTTCAAGATTTCGCAACGTCCATTTTTTTTTTTTTTTCTTTGTGATGCCTGTTTAGGTTTTCACCATGCTTTTGAGCCCGTTACCAGTAGTATTTTCTGAGATACTTCACATTAATGGGGTCGTTGAGTTCGTGTGCCTCCTGATTTTTTATCTTATAAGAATTGCATGTGTGCACTCGGGTAACCACGAATGGCCCCTCCCATTTAGGTTTGAACTTACCCAAAGGGTGTGGAATTGCAGGAGCGTGGAAGATTTTCTTAAGTACTATGTCCCCTTCTCTGAATTGTCGGGGAACAACTTTTCTTTAGTGTGCCCTCTCGATTCTACACTGATAGGCAACGATATTTTGTGTTGCTCATAGTCATCTTTCATCAAAAGTAACGAGGGCAACGATTCGTGGTTTGATCTTTCGTTCCTCATCTCAATTTTTGTGAATAAGCACTTGAAGAGACGGTATCTCAACTTCAATGGGTAGCACTGCTTCCATACCATACACCAAAGAGTATGGGGTCATGCTAGTAGGAGTCTTCTCAGTTGTCCGGTAAGCTCATAGTGCATCATTTCTCTTTTTGTAACAATCTTTGCCACCTTTTATCATTCTGTCTATAACCCTGAGAAGTCTTTTGTTTGTGGCTTCTGCTTGTCCATTTTCTTGAGGGTAGTAAGGTGTGGAGAATTTTTACGTTATCCCGAACGTTTTTTATACCTTAGTGACCTTTTCATTTTTGAAGTTGGATCCATTGTCGGTAATGATTGACTCAGGAGCACCAAATATGAATACAATGTTGTTCTTTATGAAACGGGCAACATGTTGTCCCTAAATTTTGACAAATGATGCGACCTCTACCCATTTTGTGAAGTACTTTGTAGTTGTTAATACAAAATGGTGGACGTTTGGGCTTTTAGTGAGATCATTCCGATGATATCAAGACCCCATATGTCAAAGGGCCATACGGGCAGTGTTGAGTTGAGTGGTATGGACGGTGCATGGATGAGGTCTCCATAAAGTTGATACTTGGGACACCTCTTAATGAACTTTCAACAATCTTCGACCATGGTGGTCCAGCAATAGCCCTGACACCAGATTTTTTGAGCTAAGGCAGCTGCCCCAAAATGACCTCCTTCATTGTGTAACTCTATCAGTATTTGGTTGATTTCTGACTGATCAAGACACCATAGAATGATGCCATTGAAGGATTTCTTGAATAGAAGATCACCTCTTACTAAGAATTCCATAGAAAACCTTCAAAGGGCTACTTTATCCTTTTCGTGGCTTCTTCGGGGTATAACCCATCTTTCAGCAGGGACAAAATATTGTGAAGCCATGGTTATGCCTTAACTAGAGTATCTGAAGCCACGAGAGACACTTCCCCATCATTCTCATTTTCTTGCTTTATTTCTTTTTCAATCCTAGGTGGGGAAGGGTCATGTTTGTTCCTGATGTAGAATGGAAACATGGTGATTTCTGAAGGAATATCAACCATTGAAGCAAGGTCGCAAGGTTGTCGGTGAACCGATTATTTTCCCTAGTTACGTGTTGAAAGGTGATTTTCTTAAAATATGGGATCATCTTTTCCAGCTTTTCTTGATAGGGATTAAGCTTTTCTTCTTTCACCTTACAAATCCCTTGAACTTGATTTATGACGAGTAAGGAGTCACCAATCAGTCGTATTTGCTGGATTTTCATTCCCATAAGGTTCTCGAGCCCGGCTATCAAGGCTTCATATTCAACAATGTTATTGGTACATGGGAAATTCAATCTGATGGCTGTTGGCATTAAAATCTTCTCGGGTGAGAACAGTATGACCCTTACAGCTGACCCGTGTTCATTCTTTGCACCACCAAAGTATAGCTCCCAACTTGAGTCCAAGATTATGAAGAGATCATCATCAAGGAGATCCGTGTTAACGGAAGTGTTATCTAGCAGTGCGTGCTTAGCTAAGTGGTCAGCAATGGATTGTCCTTTGATCGATTTTTGAGTGACATATTCAATCTCGAATTCGCTCATTATCATTCTCCATTTTTCCAAATGCCCGTTGAGGACTGGCCTCTCTAATAAGTACTTGAGTGGGTCTATGTTTGAGATGAGCTTGACTGTTTGAGAAGAGTCATAGTGTCTTAATTCCTACATAGCCCACATAAGTGTTAAGCAATGGTTCTCCACATCCGTTTATCTCGTCTCATAGTCGACCATGGTTTTGCTAATGTAGTACATGGTTTGTTCTTTGCGATGGTCATTGTATTATCAGAGCATTGCCCTAATGATGTTGTCTTTATAGGAACAAGGGTTTATCTTGACTTGAAGGACTAAGGATGGGAGGTTTGGTGAGGTACTCCTTAATTTGATCGAGCGCCTCTTGGCAATTATTGTCCCATATGAATGGGGTATCTTTCTTAAGGAGCGTATTGAATGGTGTGCACTTGTCTGCCAGTTGTGAAATAAAACGCCTTATGACTTGTATGTGACCTTGAAGCCCACAGATTTCTCTGATGTTCTGGGGAGGGGGCATTTTAGTGATGGCTCGTTTTTTGGATGGATCCACCACAATGCTCCTTTGGCTTACTATAAAATCTTAGTAATTTGCCAGATTCAACTCGAAAAGCACATTTTTGTGGATTGAGTTTGAGTTGATGTTTCTGAAGTCTTTCGAAAATGATTCTCATGTTGGTGAGATGATCAAACCTGGCCTTCGACTTGACCAGAATGTCGTCAACATAGTCTTCCATGATGGTATGAGTCAAATCGTGGAAGATGCTAGTCATTGTCTGCTGATAAGTTGTCCCTGCATTTTTTAGGCCGAAGGGCATGCCTTGGAAGCAATAAGTTCCCCATTGCATTATGAATGAAGTCTTGATTTGGTCTTTTTCTGCCATGAGGATCTGGTTGTAGCCTGAGCAGCCATCCATGAATGACAATATCTCGTGCCCCGCAGTGTCGTTGACCAAGGCATCTATGTTTGGTAATAGAAAATTGTCCTTTAGACAGGCCTTGTTGAGGTCTTGGTAGTTGACACTCACTCGGATCCTCCTGTCTTTCTTGGGTACGACCACTATGTTGGCCAACCATTCTGAGTTATCGACAGGGGTAATGAACTTCGTCTTGAGTAGTTTGTCGATTTCTTCCTTAATTTTGAGCTCAAGGGAGATCCTTTGATCTCGGAGTTTCTGCCTTTCAGGCTTTGCCCCTTCATTGAATATTAAGTGATGTTGCATCAATGTGGGATTTAACCCTGACATATCATCATATGACCAGGCGAAGACATCGCGATATTCCTTGAGAAAGGAAATCATATATTTCGGCTCCTCATGAGATAGGGAGGTTCCAATCTTGGCTAACCTTGAGTCCTTCTCAATTCCTAGGTTTACGTTGATCGTCTCTTTGATGATAGCCGTTAGGTCACCCTTGAACCTCTACTTGAATTGCTCAACATGGGAAGTGAGTTCCTCAGGTTGAGGGATTTCTTCATACTCTTAGCTCTCTTAATCTTGGTCTTGGTCGTCCAATTCGTTGTCTTGGGTATTATGCACCGTTATAGGGAATGCTTGGCTGTGTCAGAGCCAATTGTGCATACCTTCAAATCCAGGTCAGCATAAAGGTCTTCAATCCCTAGTTCTTGTGTGTGTCAAGGTGTGGAAAAGGAATTATTCCCCATTGGGGATTCAAGGATCACCTTTGGCCGTTTTGAAGGATGAGCATTGAGTGGGTCGAGGCTTTGAATGCCTCCAGATACAAAACTTGGATAGCTTGAAGGCTTCATCCGGCTTTGAAATAAGGTGAGAGAACACCCGAGACCTCTTCGATCCCCGTTTTCAGTTTTGGCTTTAGGTGATTTAGAGATTGCTTTCGTTACACCTTACCCATGACTTCCCAAGCGCTAGCCTGATTGGAAGCCTTGGGAGAAGAACATGTGCCCAGCCTCGAGGGACCCGAAACCGTATCGATGTTGACATTGGATAATGTCATTCATCGATTCGAAAATTTTTAAGATTTGGGGAACAAGGTCACCGTCCTTTAGGCGTAAGGTGGCACAATTGGATTGCTCGAAGGAAGCGAATGGGATTTCTCCAAGCTCAACCCCTACGGCTAGCTTCCCATTACCCATACTAGGATTGAGAAAAGAAGGGGGTTCAGCACATACCTTCATGACTTCATTTTTAGTCAGAAATTTGAGGCATTGATGGAGTGTAGAGGCAACCACGAGGTTTTCATGCAGTCTTCTTAGCAGCATGTTGAATGAAGGTTTTATGTCCAAGAGATCGACTATATGGTCGATCGTGAGTGTAACCTGCAATATGCCTTCAGCTTGTCTCTTGGTCATTTGTTTAAGGATGCCCTATTATCAACAAGCACTCTCCGTATCTCGTATCCTAGCTTGAAAAAGGTGATGTGCAAAGGTTGGACATAAAAGCTGTTGAAGCTGGCTGGGATGTCATTGTCGTGAACAAAATTGGAATTGGTGCCATCAGTTGGTTGATTGTTCCGCACAATTCATCCGGCTGTGTGTTTCTTAAGATGTGTGTTTTGGCGAGGACCATTTCGATCTGGGCTCTGTGTGTTG
This sequence comes from Amborella trichopoda, assembly GCF_054954075.1. NCBI lineage: Eukaryota > Viridiplantae > Streptophyta > Magnoliopsida > Amborellales > Amborellaceae > Amborella > Amborella trichopoda. The sequence continues at coordinate 34,488,258 of NC_142344.1, forward strand.
GTGAATTAGCGAGCAGCTTCAAGATGGAGATTTGAGCCTGGATCTTCTCAAGATGAGCCGATAGATCGTAGGTGGTTGCGCATCCTTGACTTTCTTTATTCGGTTCATGATCTGTAAACCCTACTAGTTGTTTGGCTTTTGAGGTGTTTCCCATTCTTTCATCAAGAGTATCGGCTATCAATTGAATGGGTTTGAACACTCGACCTCTTCGAGTTAGGGAATCAACCTCGTCAGCCTGAAGCTCGACAGGGTCAGCCTTAGCGAGAGTAATGGGAGATTTCAGAGTGTTGACCCTTTGTTTGGGAGATGACGCCTTTTCATTGATTCTGACCATATCAATTTCTAGCATATCATCTTCGCCATATTGGTCTCATTTGGGAAGGTTATAGAGGTTTGGAGGTGAAGGGTTTTCTCTTAGAAGGCTCAAAAGATCTTCTTCAGACTCTTGAAAGTGATGATCACAAGCAAATATGAATTGACTGGGATCATCTTCTTCATCTCCACTCTCAATCATGTGAATGATGACGTTCTCTTTTTAGTTGTCTTGAGCTCTCGGCTTTTCAGTCGTTAGGACCATATTTTTAAGGAGAGGATTTGTGAAGATGCCCATCCTTTGATTAGGCTCTTCGACAGGTTGATTTCTAGGTACGACAGTGATGTCCCCCCTATTGATTAGCCCTTGAATCACCCGTTTCAAATACAAGTAGTTTTGGGTATCATGAGCATGGCTTTGATGCCATTTGCACCACTTGCTCTTATCCGTGACTTGAAATGGCGGTTCAGATGGTGGCGGGAGATAAACCATATTTCTAGTCATGAGTAATTCCAACACTTTTTCTAATGGCTCTTTGAGAGGGGTAAAATTATCCTCTCACCTTTGGTTATTATTTTGAGAGTTATTTTTAGACTGACTTCTTCGGTTTTTGCCCGATTGTTGTGCTGAGTGGCTGAACCTCGAGTCGGTTTGTTAACGACAATCTCATTAAACTGAATGGAAGCCTTCCCCTTATTATTGTTTTTGTTCTTATTTTGGGGAGTTGTTATCAGTTTATTGTTGGGCCTGGTGCTGAGGGGTGTCCCTCTGGCCCTTTCATGTTGCACCACCCGCTCAATCATGGAGTCAAAAGAGTGGGGGATAAGACCTTGGCTGAAGAAGGTCATTTATTTGGGAGCGGTGCTCTCTAAGGCCATGAATATTTTGGCAAGGTCTGTGAGTGGACATTCTATGACCCGCATCGCTGCCTCACGGAATCGACCGATGAAATCCTCGAAGGATACTCCTACGTTTTGTGTCGTTGGACTGAGTTTGCACAGGGAGAGAGATCTTGGTGTCAAACCACGGTAGTTAGAGACGAATATGTTGAACATTTCATCTGAAGTGATGTGTTGTTGAGTGGACATTGTTCTCCGATGCCAGTTCAAGGCCTCGTTGGCCAATGTTTGCGAAAATATGGCCTTCAACTGGTTAGGCATGTCTCGTAAAGCTGAAACGAAGAGGATGTACGCGTTGAAGTGAGTATCTGGATCGCTCTTTCCATTGAACTTGTTTCTAAATTCTGAGATGAAAAATCCCAGGGGAAGGTCTTCCATGCCTCCAAGGGTCTCATAGACATTGGCCTTTGGGGGTAGAATTTCATGCATGCCCATTCTTGCAAGCATATCCTGCATTACTTTTATGGTTCCTTTGTGTTGGGTATTTGGCATGATAGTAAGCCCACCGGTCGGTGGGTTCCCAAGCATAGGCTGATGAGTCAGCACTTGGGGTACATGCTGGTCTACATGGGCCTGAGATTTATGAGCCGCAGTCACCGGGGTTGTTTGATACATTTGTGCCTAAGGGGTGTACTGAACCATAGGTGACGCCACCGGCTGCAGAAATTTCACAGTTTGTTGGACCCGATGAAGTAGAGGGACTGATTGAAGAATCGGCTAACTCGGTTGTGCTAGGGGTTGACCTATACCACTAAGTTGGTTTGGGATCGTCCCGTAAGCTGAGGCATGAATGGTGTAACCTAAGTCACCTAGACTCTAAGGGTAGCTTGGACACCCATCTCGCCTAAGGGTTGGTCTAGATTGACACCTCTGCTTCGTACAACATTCAGGTTCTCACGAGTTTTACTATGGTGGCTCAAGGCTGGGTTAAATCCCTTAGACCTAGGTGGGTCTTGGTTTTGAGATCGTTGTGCCTCGGGGTTATCTCGGTTCGAGTTGTGGGAATTGGCTTTTGATACTGCATGAACTTCTTCCCTCACTCGACTTCTAGTTTGGTTGCCTAAAAGCCTTTGTAGGACGACCCCAGTCGAACCCCTTGACTATTCATGGTTTTTCGGGCGGAGCTGACTTTTTGAGCACACAGATTTCAGGATTAGGAGTGGACCCTTGAGACACTGCCTCTAATTGAAGACCTGGGCATTGGATAATAGATTGACCCGAGTTCTGTTGATAATCCCAAGGGATCGCGTCATATTGGCTTCTGGGTTTGGGCAGGTTAGGCTTAGAGTCGGACGTGGAGCAATCATCATATTCGCCTTGAGTCATTGACATGGTGATTGCTTTTGGTGGGGTTCTAGAATCTAGACTTTGGTAAGATATAGACTCAGCGACTTAGGGTAGGCCTAGCCTGACTCTAGGTGCAAAACCTTAACTAAGACCTAAGTTAAGACTATACCAGAATCTAGACTTGTTACACTCAACGGGTATTGGTTTAGACCTTGAACTAGGGTAAGCCTTATCTAGCTCTAGAGGCAACTCTAAGCTTAGACCTATGCTAGAACCTAGACTGAGATTTAGACTAGATGGGTACGAGTCTCGGCTCAAACCAAGAGTGGGTAAAGGTTCGGACCTGGGTGTGAGCCTGGTACAGACCTGGACTGATCTGGGTGTAAGCTTGAGCTTGGACCAAGTGGATTTTAAAGATCAAACGACCCAAACTGGGTCAAGGTTGGTTTAGGCATGAGCTTCTGGCTCCGGCCAAAAGGGGGTCTAGGTCCGAACCTGGGTGTGAATCTGGTTTAGACCTGGGCTAGGCTGGGTACCAAACTGAGCTTTGACCAAGAGGGTTTTGATGATCAGACCAGGTATGGACCCGAACTTGATCAAAGATGAACTAGGAACGAGCTTTCGACACTGACCGAGAGGGAGCCTAAGTTCAAACCAAGGCGAAACCTGGTTCAGACCTGGGCTAAGCTGGGTACAAGCCTGGACTTTGACCTAAAGGGTTATGATACTTAGACCGGGTGTGGACCCGAACTGGATCAAACTTGGTTTAGGCATGAGCCCCTAGGCTTGGACTAAGAAGGAGGCCCAGGTTCGGACCAAGGTGGAACCTGACTCGAACTTGGGCTAAGCTAGGTATAAGCCTGAACTTGGACCTAGAGAGTTTTGATGATCAGACCAGGTATGGACCTGGACTGTATCAAAGATGAATTAGAACGAGCCTTCGGCTCAGACCAAGAGGGGGCCTATGTTCAAACTAAAGCGAAACCAGGTTCGGACCTGAGCTAAGCAGGGTACAAGCTTGGATTTGGATCCAGAGGGTTCAGCTCGAACTAAAAGCTGGTCCGGACTAAGATCTAAGATTAACCAACATAAATAAGAGAGCATATCACATGAAACATTTTGACTTAGATTATAGTAGGCTTTGCTTGAGAGTGGGTTTCTAGTTCTTGAAATGCAGCTAGGCTGATATAGGTCCTCACATAGGTCCTGGCCTCCTGTTATAGGATTTTCACCAAGTCATACTATAAGAGAAATTTCTTTGAAGCAAAGGATTATGAAGGGGCGCTCACAATTAAAGTTACACGATTCCCAACCTCCTCGACTCTCAAAGCTAGGTTACCCTCACGCCGTTAATGTGGATTTTACGGAAAGTAGGGAAAACATGATTTTAATCAAAATTAACAAACTAAAATAAAATGAAAAAACAAAGAGCAAAACAGACCCATCTGAAGCAAAATAGTTTTTTTTATATTTTTTTAACAGCCTCTGGAAGAGGCATGTGGGGTCCCAGGAAATTTTTGGGACCACTACCACTGGGCGACATGTGTGGAGTCACCCGGCCAACACTACTGGTGTCGCCCTTATAGGCTGGGCGACAATGCTGGTGTTGCCCAAAAGAGTATTTTATTTATTTATTTTTTATTTTTATTTTGTTAACTTTGATCAAATAAGGTTACAATAAACTTGCAGAAGTAGGAAAAATAATATTTCTGATGAAATAAATTAAAATAAAGTAAAAACAAAAAGTGCACATAGACCATACCTATCCTTAATATTGTTTTTGTATTTTTAAAGATTTTATTTTGATCTGAAATTTTTTGAACAATCACGAGAGAGTCCTTGGAACAAGACTACAATGTCTCATAAATGTTTGAGACTTCTGAATGTGGGCGACAGGGGGAGTGTCGCCCTGGACTTGGGCGGCACTAGTGGTGTCGCCCGGGCGACACTACTGATGTCGCCCAACACAGACGAGGTTTCATAGCACTAAAACCCTAGGTTCTGGTCACAGCTGATTTTTTGGACTTTTTTGTGACTGAAAACAGTGAAAAAAAGTACCTAAAACTCGTGTTTTGGCGCTTGGATCAAGTTCGAAATGCCCCACTGTGGGCGCCAAACTGTTTACGATAAAAATCGGACAGATCTTCCGACACATATATCTTGATATTTGAAACCTTAAACTGATAAAAATAATTTGATAGAGAAAGTGGGACAATCGAATTCAGGTTTGACGCTAGATCTGCCCAGAAACAAGCAGATCCACTCTCAAATCAGTGGCAGAACCAGAATGATCCAAAACATTAAAACATGAGTTCAAAGCAAAAAACTAACCAAAATTAATCAAAATAAAATCAAGAAAATAAGAAGAAGAAGAAGAAAGAAAGGGCAAGTGAATAATACCAAACCGAGCCAGATGGCCTGGGACCCCGAGCCTTCGAGGGCTCACCCAGATCAGAACCGGCATCGTCTTTTCCTCTCTGACTCAGAAGTTGACCAGAAGATATTTGATTGAAAAGGGTTGTTGTGCCTTCGAGATGGTTTTGAACTAGGGTTCCCTAGGTCTAGGTTAATGTTTCTTAGGCTTAAGGTTAGGGTTTTCAATTAGGGTTTCACAAGCTCACCAAGTGTTTTTTTTTTTTTTCTCCTCTTCCCAATGGCCCCGAAAATGAGGTTTATAAGGCCAAAGATCTGTTGAGAAGGGCAAATTTCCATAACCAAGCAATTGCCAACCTTGGACTGCCTTTTTGGGGGGGTTCTGGGTCTGGACGACACTGGCAATGTCGCCTAGCCAAAATTGTCCAAAATGAGGAAAATTGGTCGAGAAAGGCAGGGGATCATTCTTGTGTTGAAACTGCCGTCTTCAAGCAATTTGGGCTGGGCGACACTGGCAGTGTCTCCAAGGTCAGGACTGCTCAAAACGACATCTTTCTGCTTAGGATTGACCAGTGAGCTATCCTGCCAAAAACTGACAATTTCAAGTCAAATTGGGTTCGGCAACACTAGTGGTGTCGCCCAGTCTAAGCTGGGTGGCACTGCCAGTGTCGCCCAGAACAAGTCTGATCAAAACTTATATTTCTTTATTCAAGTGTGTATTTCGGGCTCTTATGAAGCTGCCAAAGAAATTTTGGATCAAAAAGGATTTTTCTACTATTTTTAATGATTTTTTTGGTGAAATAGGGCGGTTACAAGACTTTGGGTGAAAACAGGGTATCTACAGTGTTCTGGGTAGGCATAATGGTTATGGGCCATAGGGTAGGCTATGTGCACTATAGATTTTCGTTGACTAGGATAATGCGGTTCTAAGGGTTCTAGAAATCACGAAATTTTCCAGATTTAAAATGGGGTATCTATTATACTGACCACTACGCAATGGGTCGTCTATTAGTAGTTGGATATTGTAATTTTGCTATATTGAGACTAATATATGTGACATGACCAATACACAATGGGTCCTCCATTGCTAGTTGGATATTGTCATTATGTTATATTGAGACTGATATATGTGATATGACCACTATGCAATGGGCCCTCCATCGGTAATGGGTTATTGTAATTTTGTTATAATGAGGCTGATAAATGTGACATGGCCACTACACAATAGGGACTCCATTGGTAGTTGGATGGACTGTGCCTCGACTCCAATGATAGGAATGGGAGGTGATTGCAAATAACAGGGAGGGTCGCGTCCCCCACATTGTTATGGGCACTATGCATTGGTTCCTCCAATGGTAGTGTAATGCCTTCTCGCCTGAAGGCATAAGGAGAGGGTCGTGTCTTGCAAGGACATCACCTATCGAAAAGCCCAAAGCGCATTGGGGATTATGTGTGTGAGTGAGGACATTATGAAATGGGGCCTCCATTTGTCATTGTCCTCCCTTCTGAATGAGGGTAGAAGTTCAAAGTTTAGGATTGGCTTGGCCCGGTCAATGTGACTTCTACTTCGGGAGTAGACAACTCTAGGCTTTGCATGTGTGCTTTGTGTGTTCTTTCTGGGTACTGACCTGTTACTATAGTAGGAGGTGAAAAACCTGTTAGCTCATACAACATGTACTGCCATGATATCTAAATTATACTCCGTTTTACACTGCTAATGAATTGTGATGCATAACTTTACTATTTGATTCGCATGAACTGTGATGATCTGCGGACCACATTATCTTATATGTGTGCATGTAGGTGGGAATGCAAGGGCAATGATCTACTTACTGGGCTTTTAGCTCATTCTTCTTATTTTTCCATCTGTGTAGAGTGATAACCGACCATTCTTGACGGGTTAGTTGGATAGTGGTGGCAGGAGGTTGAAGTTCAGGATCTGATAAGGAACTTTTTATAATAGGTGTTGGGTGGCAGTGCCACAATGTTATTTTGATGTAATATTTAAATTTTGTTGTCCTGTAGTTCCTTGGACAGAATTGTAAAGAAACTTTGAAGACTGTATATGTATATAATAGCTTTGATTTGTGCAGTTTTTATGATGCATGATGAATGAGTTTTTATTTTATTTCGTGGTTTGCTTTGATTCTACATTTTTAAACGTGTTGAGCCACTCCCACCTGAGTGACATTCGCGACCTCTGGTTGCAATCCCACTCTCTGTCACCCATCAACAAGTATTGTAGGGGTCGGAGCGGGGTCGTGACATTGGGTCTTCTTTTCCACTCACTATTTGGTTGTCTCCATGTCAGTCCTCATTTGTGCGAGGCACTATTGAGCCGTAAAGGCCACATATGTCACTGCATTTGACAAACGTAGCTAATTGTCGAGCTTAAGGTAGGAGATGTCCACCTTTTCGGATAGGTGGCATGAATTGGCCATGACCCTCTTGAGTTCCCTCTTTTGCGCCGATAGCAAGGTCTCCATCTTATCAATGAAATTCAGGATTATGGCTTTACGAGCCTCCTCTCGATCATATTGGTCGCTAAGATCCTCCACCAAGCCCTGAATGACTTCCAAGCCTTTCTTTTCTTTTACAGTGTCTTTCTCGAGCCTAGCATAGGCTTCCTCCCCTTCTCTTATCAGAACGGGAAATGTGTGAGAAAGACAATCTTGGTCAGAAGCTTTGACTTGGGCGTCTTGAATGACCTAGTCAATTAGTTGCCGGAGCTTTTCTTCATCAACTCCCATTGACCGGAACCATGATACCATTTGGGAGATTGCCGACGTAGTCTCTTGAAGGTCAGATAGGGAGTTGTTCCCAATCGCCCTAAAGAGCATCCTCACGATGCCATCACTCATCTCCATCTGAATTTTACCAATCAAAGAAGGATCTTTGCACACCGAGTCTACAAGGCACTCGGGATCCTCGGCAAGTGCAACAAAGTCCTCTAGAGGATCATTCTCAAGCACCTCAGGGAATTTTGTAGTGTTTGATATCTTAAGAGCCTCGGTCCCAGGTCTCCCTGACCCAGTATTTGAAAGGCAAGGTGCAAAGTCCACAACTTCAGTACTCGCCACAGTCGCAGCAGCATCATCCTTCTGAGCTCCTTGTAGCACCATGGTAGGCTTGAGTAGCCTGAATCAGAGCCCCATCCATGGTCTAAGTGAAGACCGAATATGAAATCACACATAAAGTAAGAAATAGAAATTTGTCCAATTAGGTCTTTCTCAAATAACAAGAGGAGTTTCGAATACTTTGAAGTTTGGTCCTATCAAATCTGACTGATGGAGCTGGAAGTCCCGACTCAGGTGGATCACCATAGGAGAACTTTCCTTTATCCAATATACTGTGGACAATGGTAAGCCCTGAATTCACGTCAGCATGGGTGAGTAATGATGTAGCCGACAAGCCCACTATCAAGACAGCGACTATAGTGGATAAGTCAACCGTCGGAGGATTCTTCATCTCAATGCGAGCTTTTCCTTTTGCTTTCCTCGGTTCATCCACCATAGGTTCAACCTCCAGAGCATGGCTTTTTGTTCTGCTATGATCAGAAGAAGAGCTTTCACTTGGCCCTGGGGAAGGGTTAAGTCCCTTCAAGGAATCAATAAGACCTTCTTCTTTCGTGATTGAGATCTCCATTCCCTCTTCTTGATCGACCGAAGCCTCCATTCTCTCGTCAACAACTGAAGAATTTTCTCTAGGCACTTCTGAGTCTAGCCAGAGAGTCTGGAGAGGAAAAAGAATCTATCTTAATAACCTCTGACTTTTGTGAATTTCTTGGTTGTCACCTTTTGACGAAGCCTCGACCTAGAAGGAGATGCTCTAGCCACAAAACTCCACGTGCTTATGCTCGGAACGGCCAAGGCCAAAGCAATCGATGGCAGAGGAGTAGCAGATGTTTCCCTGACTTCTTCTTGAAGGCTTGAACTTTTTACCTTCTTGAAGGATCTTTTCAAAGGAGAAGAGTCATATGGCTTCCTCTTCCCTTGAGAGTCTGGATTAGTAGACTCCAATGCCTCCCGCAAAATTATATTTGATATAAAGTCCTTCTTGACCGAAGGGTCAATATCACGAGCCACAATCAGCCTCTGATCTTTTGATATTTGGCTCAAGTCATGAGCCCCACTGGATTCTTTCAGGCCGGTGGGGGAAGGATAGTATCCCTTCCCCATTCTTCTCACCACCAAGCTTCCTCGAACGAAAGGACGACTCCACCCCTCTTCCTTTCTCTCTCTCCTGTGCTCAGATGGAGGTTCGTTTGAGGAGGCAGCTCAACCCTTCCATGGCTCAACTAGAGGTTCGTGTGAGGTCCACCAGATCCTCTTATCTTCTCATAGCCACGGGATTGATGAGAATATTTCGAGGACTTCGACTTCGGAGCCAACAAATCATCAAGATGATGATAGAATGAGGCTCGAGTCTCTTCAATCACCCCTTTCAAGACAATCTCACCCCGCGGATGGTTAGCACTTAACACGTTCCAGCCTTCAACGAAGCGCAACCCAAGTACCAAACTTGACAAAACTCTCTCAAACTTGTTTTGAGGTGAGTTCGAGAGGTTCCATGACTTTTGTCTTCTCGAAAGACAGGCATACCTTCAATAGGACCCTGAAAGAAGCCTCACTGATCTTCTTAATACCAAGCACAGTAGTTGCAGGTCATGAAGACTTCTCGACGGTTGTTGGGAATGATGAACCGACAAGATTGACCCAGCAATGTATAGGAGTCCCATGCTGACTTCACATGAAGATTTGACTAAGATCCATGCTTCGTGAAGTCGTAGAAAACAGGACAACCTTGGTCCATCCATGTCACACCCCAAGAATTTACAATACTGATATTCCTGAGATGTGACAGTCAAAACATATATACATCTCTTGATAGGACAAATTTACACTGACGAATTCTTACAAAGTAAAAAAAAAAAAGCTTAGACACAACTACAATATCTTCCAAAGTTGCCCTTGACGAGTACTCAAAATGAATCCGTAGTTATCCTGAAAAATGTTTACCATAGTTTGATGAGTTTGGCTACTTAGTAAGTGATCATCATAATCCTAAAAATAATCATGATTGAAAGATATCAATATTTTCCAAAATGAGATCTATTAACAGAAATGCATCAACAGTTTCACTTTCAATAAATGCATAATTAAGTATAATCCGAGTAATTGAAATGCTTATAACACTTTTAACGGCAGTACATAATTCAAAGGATTTCACAAAATACCCTACTGGCGTCCCAAGTAGGTCACCTATATACCCCATCAGCATCCTGATGGGTCCACTTAATCCCTATCGGCGTCCCAGATAGGTCCACTTAATCCCTGCAGGTCCACTTATACCTCACCGGCGTACCGGATGAGTCCACTAACCCTACCGGCGTCCCAGATAGGTCCACTTATACCTCATCGGCGAACCGGATGAGTCCACTTGCATACTTAAATTATTTCTAAATCTCTTTATACATTCGAAAGCAGCAATATCATGTACTCAACATATCACTGAAACCATTAATACTTAAATTATTTCTAAATCTCTTTAAACATTCGAAAGCAGCAATATCATGTACTCAACATATCACTAAAACCATTAATATGAATTTCACTTAAACCATTAATAACAGTCACTCTCTATAACATTTCAAAAATAACCAATCTAATATTTTGGGCTCAAATTTAGAAAGGTAGCAGTTTGTAAAGGCATTCTAGCATAATTGCCAATTTAATGTGTATAGAAAAACTCTTATAAAAATTCAAGAATACGGAATTATCACAATTTATGGAATATCAATTCACAAATAAACATTTCACAACAATACTATGATCAATTGCAAAAATGTCAATTTTTAAATAATAAGGCAGTCATTTGCACATGAATTTTACAATGTCTAAATATTCAAAATAGTAGAAAGAAATATCACAATTTTACTAAAAGCAGAAATATCACATTTATTTCTAACAATAGACAAGAAAAATAAATAAATTACTTTTCTAATTTACAACATTCAAAATTTCTAACATAGATAAAATATCACAATTTTTATTAAAAAGATTATTTTTCAAGATAATGGGGTCACGTGCGCATAAAATTTATCGCGCCTAAAATTCATGATAATAAGCAGAAATAATTATTTCATTTTATTTTTAAAAAGAATGGATTATTTTTCGAGACAATGAGGTCAGTTACACACAAAACTGATAAAATAAAGATCCTAGACGGAAATATCACTATTTATTAAAGATAGACTATTTTTCAGAAAGACGATGTCACTTACCCACAATTATTTGAGAGGGAGCTTCCGATAAAAAAATTCGGTTCGAGAGAGAAGTTCACTGTGTTTCGACCAGAGAGAGAGATCTCAAAATTTTGTTTTAGGGTGGGAGTGCTCACATCCCCTATTTAAATTCTTATAACGTATTATTATATTGTTTTATTACGCTCTACCTCATACCTGAGGTGTCGCGTTAAAAGCAGACTTTTATCGTACGAAAACCACGTCCGCTAAAGGACGTTGCCAGCTGCAAGCAGTAGGAGGCAAAAGCAGGCAAAAGAAAAAAAGTAAAGGCAAAGGCAAATCTTTTGAAAATAGTGATGGTCTTCAAGGACCATCATATTCAAACAGAACATCACCTATTTAAAAGCATATTTTCTCCCTTTTTTTTTTTTTTTTTTTTTTTTTTGAAATTTTAGGATTGTTACAATCCAATGCTGTCTTGCGAAGCAATAAGGGTGGGAGGGCTCGATCAACCTATGGTTGCCCACCCTCAAAGGAAGTAGACACCCTTGGATGTTCATAAGGGACATAACCTCTCAATCAGTACTGTTTGCGATGAAATCTAACAAATCTTTCGACGAAGATCCGTCGGATCTTACACCTTAAACTTGATGAAACTAAGTGGTAGAGAAAATGGGATAAATCGAATTCAGATCTGATGCCAGATCTACCCGGGAACAAGCGAATCTACTCTGATATCTGTGGCAGACCTAGCATGATCCAAGACACAAAAATATGATTTTTAAAGAGAACTAAACAAAATAAGAGCAAAATAAAATGAAAACAGTAAAAAGAAGAAGAAGGAAAAGTGATGAAACAATACCAAACCAGGTCGGATGGCCCGGGACTCTCGAGCCTTCGAGGGCTTGCCCGCATCAGCACCAGCATCCTCTTTGCCTCTCTGATTTGGATCTTGACCAGTAGATCGGTGGTTGTTGTTCCCTAGAGATGGTTCTAGAACTAGGGTTGTTGTGCCCTAGATCTAAGGCTTTATGGCTTAAGGTTAGGGTCTCAGGAAGCTAGGGTTTCTGAAGCAGTCTCTAAGTTTTCAATCTTCTGAAGCGCTAGGGTTTTCTCCTCTCTGAAGTCGTTTGCATTCCATCCCTATTTCAAACTTTATCTGCCCTTAAGTAGCCATGAAAAAGGAATATACAAGGGCCCGAGGCCTGTTGGAAAGGATATACATCCATAACCAACAAATCCCCATCCAAAAAAACCATTTTTGAAAGTACGGATTTGGGTAACACTGACAGTGTCCCCAAAAAATATCATTAAAAAACTGACCTAAAGTAGAAAAAAATGAATTTTAGGCAAAGGGGCTAGGCGACACTAATTCAGGTGACACCAGGCGTGTCGCCCAGTCTAAGCTGGGCAACACTGCCAGTGTCAACCAAACAAAAAATGCACCAAATTGAAAATTTTCTTTTTAGGTGTGTTCCTTATCCTCTTGTGAAGCTACCAGGAAATATTTGGGTCAAAACAGATTTTTTTACTGTTTTTAATGATTTTTTTGGTAAAATAGGGCATCTACAAGATGACTTGGACGATACTGCCAATGTCGCTCGAACGACACCAGTGGTGTCGCCCAAACCAAAACTTCTCCAAATTGATTTTTTTTCACTTTGGATGTTTTCTTCATCCTCTTTTGAATCGTTCAAAGAAATTTTGGTCAAAATGGATTTTGTTACTATTTTTAATGAGTTGTTTGGTAAAATAGGGCGTTTGCAGGATTCCGGGTCAAAACAAGACTTTTGCAAGGTTCCGGGCAAGTGAACTAGTTCTGGGTCACAGGGTATACAATGTGAACAATGGATTTGGGTTTACTAAGTTAAGTGTGATCCTAAATTTTTAGGAAACCATAGAATTTCCCATATTTAAAATGGGGTGTCTACAGTTGCCCCTCTTTGGCACTCCCTGTTCTTCGGGGAACAAGTGAGTGGCAAAGAAATAGACACTAGCGTTTCCTGTCCTTAAAGGGCAGGTGAACGTCAAAGATGTTGCAGACATTTTAAATTTATTTCTCAGGTTACGTGGTCAGAGGGCATACCAACTAATCCCTCCAAGTCATTGCGCTCACTGAGCTCACCCACCTAGGGCATTTTTCCTCTTAGGGTTTTCGACGTGAGATGTCGGTGAGTCATACAAGCTTGGAATTTGAGTTAGATTTTCTAGCCATGCCACTTAACTTCAGGGGTTTTGCAGCTTGAATCATTAACTTTGACATCTTCTTTGATTTTCTTTGGTTTTCCTAAGGTTATCTATAGGAAAAGGCTTCTATGAGAAAAGACTTGTCTGGCTGAATTCGAAGTGAGAGACGAGGCAGCAACGTGGCAATCGCTGCAACGTGGCAATTGTGACAACGTGGCAATCATGGCAACTCGATAATCGCGGCAACAAGGTAATCATCATATACGGGTGTCGAAGCTCGTTCATTTTAAAAGTCTTTTTAGAAATTTTGAAGATAGAGGGATGTTTGAAATAGAACCTAGAGCAGGGACAGGCTACGATTTTAACAAAGAAGTTAAAGTTTTTGAAAACATAAGACATATAGTGAAAATTTTGAAAAGAGAAAGATATTTCAAAAAACAAGGTTAGTTAGCAGTTTTAACTCCTGCAACCTTAGAGCCCTCTAAGCAATTTACATCGATACGTGGATAGATGGAATATACCCGACCCTTTTACATCATACGGGGATAGACTAAATACACCCGACCCTTTTACGTCATATAGGGATAGACGGTACCTGCCTCGGCTCTTTTACATCGCACGAGTTTGACGTTATTCTATTGAACAGGATGGTTGTGCCCTAGATACACCCGACCTTTTAGGTCGTACAGGGCTAAACGGTACTGATCTCGGCTTTTTTACATCGCACAAGTTTGATGTTTTTCCATTAAACAGGGTGATTGTGCCCTGAATACACTCGACCTTTTAGGTCGTATGGAGCTAGACGATACTTGTCTCGGCTCTTTTACATCTCACGAGTTTGACGTTTTTCCATTGAACAGGGTGGTTGTGCCCTAGATATACCTGACCTTTTATGTCGTATGGGGCTAGACGGTACCTACCTCGACTCTTTTATGTCACACGAGTTTGACATTTTTGCATTGAACAGGGTGGTTGTTCCCTAAATACACCCGACTTTTTGCATCATACGGGGCTAGACGCTACCTGTCTTGACTCTTTTACACCGCACGAGTTTGACGTTTTTCCTATTGAACAGGGTGGTTGTGCCTTGGATACACCCGACCTTTTGTATCATACGGGGCTAGACGGTACTTGTCTCGGCTCTTTTACATCATACAAGTTTGACGTTTTTCCTGTCTCGTCTCCTTTACGTCGCACGAATTTGACGTTGAAATGAATTGGCTTTGGTTGGCATTTTAGGCTCATGCCACCAAGGAGCATTTTCTTTTTTATTTTTATTTTACTTTTGAAATTTTTGAAAATTGGTTGGCAGTTTAGGCTCGTGCCACCGAGGAGAATTTTCTTTTTGAATTGTTTGAAGTTTCTATTTTCTGGAAAATTAATGAGCAGTTTAGGCTCGCGCCACCGAGAACGGACTGAAATTTTTGAAAATTAATTAAAATTGATTTAATGTTTGAAAACACTCGTAATAATACATGACAAAATAAAATTTGGTTCCCGGAAGTCTCCAAAATCAAGTGGGGCATTTTTGGAAAACCAAATTTGGGCAACACTAGGCGTGTCGCCCACCTAAAAAAGATTTTTTGTTTTTTATGTATTTTGCTGAAAATATTGGGCAGAAAAAAAAAAAGTCTTTTGGCAAAAACATTTGGGCGACACAGCTGGTATAACCCACCCCAAAAAAAATTTTCTTTTTTATCAAGTGTTTGAAAAAAATGGTTTTGCAAAGAAAAGAATTTGGCTACACACGTGGTGTCACCCCACAGGCTGAGCGACACTAGGCGTGTTGTCCAAATTAATTTTTATTTTATTTCTTATTTTTATTTCTTTAAGTGTTACTGCCCCTGTTGGGAGGTCTTTTTCAACTTTACCCCTATTATGGTGAGTTTGAAACAACATATATATATATATATATATATATATATATATATATATATATATATATATATATATATACTCATACAACCATGGAGTGATTGACTAGTTTCAAGCCTTCATAATAGGCATAGGCAGTTGGCTTCAAGAATGAGGCCAGATCGACTAATAGTTTAGCCTCTTTTAGTGAAGGAGGAAGTCCTTTCTAAAAGAGTTTTGATTTTGAAAATGGATGGTTTAAAGTCTATTTGAAAAGCATTTTCAAAAGGGACATGCCTTACAGTTTTGCCACATGTGGCCCCTTTGGTGGTCATTTTCTTTATTATGTTTTACCCAAAGATGATAAAGGATTTCTTTCTAGGATCATGAGAACTCAAAATTCTCGAAGTTGTCCTTTTACCTTTGGAGCTTTCATTCCATGCTTCGCGGGTCCATGAAGAGTTCTCTGGATTCTTACGGGCTTCCATCTTAGAGAGGTCTCGATGTTCTTCCAGGGTTCGTCGAAGTCACTTCGGTTTTCCATTCATATTATCCTCCCACATCTTTCTGAATTGGTTATGTTGGGAACCTGTAGGGTTTAGTGGAAGTCTTCATCCTCAGGATATGCTTCTACAGTATTATTGAAACTTGCAAGTACTTATTTGTACTTGAGTGTTTTGAATCAAAAGCACTTTCTTGGAGATTTTTTTTTTATTCTTTTTCCTTTTTTCTCCGTGATGCCTTTTCAGGTTTTCACCACATCCATTTTTTTTTTTTTTGCGCCCTTTCAGGTTTTCACCACTCTTTTGAGCCCGTTACGGGTAGAATTTTCTAAGATACATCGCATGAATGGGGTCATTGAGCTCGTACCCCTCCTGATTTTTTATCTTGTGAGAATTGCCTACATGCACGAGGGTAACCACGAATGGCCCGTCCCAAATAGGTTTGAACTTGCCTAAAGGGTGTGGATTTGTAGGAATGTTGAAGATTTTCTTGAGTACCATATCCCCTTCTCTGAACTGTCAAGGAACAACTTTTCTTTGGTATGCCCTCTCGACTCTACGCTGGTAAGCAACGATATTTTGTGTTGCTCACAATCGTCTTTCATCCAAAGTAACGAGGGCAGCGATTTATGCTTCGATCTTTTGTTCCACACCTGAATTTTTTAGAATAAGTACTCGGAGAGACGGTATCTCAACTTCAATGGGTAGCACTGCTTCCATACCATATATCAATGAGTATGGGGTCATACTAGTAGGAGTCTTCTCAGTTGTCTAGTAGGCCCATAGCACTTCATTTAGCTTTTTGTGCCAATCTCTATCACCTTCTGTTATTGTGTTTATAATTCTAAGAAGTCCTTTGTTTGTGGCCTCTACTTATCCGTTTCCTTAAGGGTAGTAAGGTGTGGAGAATTTTTGCATTATCCCAAGAGTTTTGCACACCTTAGTGACCCTTTCATTCTAAAAATTGGATCCATTATCAGTAATGATTGACTCAGGAACACTGAATCTGAATACAATGTTGTTCTTTATGAAATGGACAACATGTTGTCCTTCAATTTTGACAAATGAGGCTGTCTCTACCCATTTGTTGAAGTACTCCATAGCCATTAATATAAAATGTGGGTCGTTTGAGGCTTTTGGTGAGATCATTCCAATGATATCAAGACCCCGCATGGCAAAGGGCCATATAGGCGATGTTGAGTTGAGTGGTACAGACGGTGCATGGATGACGTCTCCATAAAGTTGACATTTGGGACACCTCTTAACGAACTTCCAACAGTCTTTGGCCATGGTGGTCCAGTAATTGCCTTGATGCCTGATTTTCTAAGCTAAAGCAGCTACCCCAGAATGACCTCCTTCATTGTGTAACTCTGTCAATACTTGGTCGATTTCTGGCTGATCGAGACACCATAGAATGATGACATCGAAGGATTTCTTGAACAAGAAATCACGTCTTACTAAGAATCCCATAGAAAACCTTTGAAGGGCTTCTTTATCCTTTTTGGTGGCTCCTTCAGGGTGTAACCCATCCTTCAACAGGGACAGAACATCATGGAACCATATTTTTGCCTTAACTAGTGCGTCTGAAGCCACGAGAGACACTTCCCCATCGTTCTCATTTTCTTGCTCTATATCTTCTTTGATCCTTGGTGGGGAATGATCATGTTTGTTCCTGATGTAGAATGGTAGCATGGTGATTTCTGAGGGAATATCAACCATTGAAGCAAGTGAGCATAGGAAATTCAATCTAAAATCTTCCCAAGTGAGCATAGTATGACTCCTACACCTAACTCGTATTCATTCCTTGCACTGTCAAAGTATAACTCCCAAATTGAGTCCTCAATTGTGAAGAGGTTCTCATCAAGGAGATCCGTGTTGAAAAGAGTGTTATCTGACAGTGCGTGTTCAGCTAAGTGGTCAGCAATGGCTTGTCCTTTAATCGATTTTTGAGTGACATATTCGATCTCGAACTTGCTCAATAGCATTCTCCACTTTGCCAAATGTCCATTAAGGGTTGGTCTTTCTAATAAGTATTTGAATGAGTCTATTTTTTAGATGAGTTTAACTGTATGAGATAAGACATAATGTCTTAATTTATGCATAGCCTAGACAAGTGTTAAGCAATACTTCTCCACGTCCTTGTATCTTGCCTCATAGTCGACCATGGTTATGCTGATGTAGTATACAATTTGTTCTTTTCCATGGTCATTGCATTGTCTGAGCATTGCCCCCATGGTCTTATCTTTCTCCGATATATATAAGAATAGGGCTTTGTTGGAACTAGGAGGACTAAGGATGGGAGGTTTTGCGAGGTACTCCTTGATTTGATCGAACGCTTCTTGGCATTCATTATCCCATATGAATGGGGTATCTTTCTTAAGGAGTCTATTAAATGGGGCACACTTATCTGCCAGTTGTGAAATAAAACGCCTTATGACTTGTATGCGACCTTGAAGCCCACGGATTTCTATGATGTTCCAGGGAGGGGGCATTTCATTGATGGCTCGTATTTTGGACGGGTCCACCTCAATGCCCCTCTGGCTTACTATAAAGCCTAGTAATTTGTCAGATTCAACTCCAAAGGCACATTTCTGTGGATTGAGTTTGAGATGATGTTTTCAGAGTCTTTCAAAAATGGTTCTCAAGTTGGTGAGATGATTAGACCTGGTCTTCGACTTGACCAGAATGTCGTCGACATAGTCTTTCATGATGGTGTGCATCAAGTCGTAGAAGATGCTAGTCATTGCCCGCTGATAAGTTGCTCCTGTGTTTTTTAGGCCAAAGGGCATGACACAGTAGCAATAGGTTCCCCATTGTGTTATGAATGAAGTCTTGGTTTGATCTTCTTTTACCATGAGGATCTGGTTGTAGCATGAGAAGCCATCCATAAATGACAACATCTCATGTCCTACAGTGTTGTTGACCAAGGCATCTATATTTGGTAATGGGAAATTACCTTTTGGACATGCCTTGTTGTGGTCTCAGTAGTCGACACACACTCAGATCCTCCCGTCTTTCTTGGGTACGACCACTATGTTGGCCAACCATTCTGAATAATCGACGGAGGTGATAAATTTTGCCTTGACCAATTTGTATATTTCTTCCTTAGTTTTGAGCTCAACGTGGGTCTTTTGACGTCCGAGTTTCTGTCGTACAGGCTTCGCCCCTTCGTTGAATATTACGTGATGTTGTACCAAAGTGGGATCTAGCCCTGGCATATCATCATATGACTAGGCGAAGACATCGCGATATTCCTTGAGAAAGGAAATCATATTTTCCCACTCTTCAGGAGATAGGGAGGTTCCAATCTTAGTTAACCTTGGGTCCTTCTCAGCTCCTAAATTTACATTGATCGTCTCTTCGATGATAGCCGTTGGGTCACCATCGAACCTCTTCTTGAATTGCTCAACATGGGAAGTGAGTTCCTCAGGTTGAGGGATTTCTTTAGACTCTTAGCTCTCTTGATTTTCGTCTTGATCATCCAATTCGTCGTCTTGGGTATTGTGCACCACTATTGGGCTATCTTGAGTGTTTGCCATTTTTTAAAATTATTTTTCATTATTATCAATTTTATCACGCTTTGAATTTTCCATAGTTTTTGAAATGACACATGAGGTGTTCCTTATGGGATTCACAAGAGACATGCTGGGGACTGGACACGCAAGGTGGTTAAATGGCCACTTTGCGCCTATATGTTTTTTGGCACTAGGACTTGAAGGTGCCGCTAATATGCTTCCAGCAATTCTTGAGATAAAAGAGTGCTCAACCAATTTCGTTCCTGGGTTTGGATAGGTGAATGAGCACGCTTGGTTGTTTTAGAGCCGATTGTGCATACCTTCCAATCCACGTCGACAAAAAGGTCTTCAATTCCTAAGTCTTGTGTGTGGTGAGGTGTGGAAGAATAATTATTCCCTGTTGGGGATTCAAGGATCACTTTTGATTGTTTTGAAGGACGGGCATTGAGAGGGTCGAGGCTTTGAATGCATCCAGATACAAAGCCCGGATAGCTTGAAGGCTTCATCCGACTTTGAAATAGGGTGAGAGAACACCCGAGACCTCTTATATCCCCATTTTTTGTTTTGGCTTGGAGTGATTCAAAAATTGCCTCCGTTACGCCTTGCCCTTGACTTCCCAAGCCTTGGCCTGATTGGAAGCCTTGGGAGAAGAGCATGTACCAAGCTTCGAGGACCTGCAATATCACGACCCCACCCCCTTCCCCCTCCCCTAGTAATCAGAGGGCGACAGTGTGAGGGATCGCGACCAGAGGTCGCGTACGTCACTCAGGTGGGAGTGACATTAACACGTGCTATAATTGCGAAATCAAAGCAAACCATGAATAAAAAGAAACACATAATCACATGGCCACAAACAAAGTAAAATTGAAACCATTTATATAGATCCAGCCCTCAAAATTCTTTTACAAAGGTTCAAGGCGCTACTGGCCTAATCAACAAAATACAATTCATCAAAATACATTGTGGCATAGCCACCAGACACCTACAGTCAAAATATTCCTGGACAGAACTTGAGCTTCAAAGATTTGCTACTACCGTCCAGCAGTCCTCACGCGAGCTATCCGTTCTCACTCTACAAAGAAGGGACAAACCCAGTAAGTAGGCCACTATTCTTGCATTCCTGACTATTAGCATATATGTCATAACATAGTCGATGGATTGTCAAAGACTATACTGGCATCAGAAAGTAGAGTTATGCATCAGAATATGCACACTAACAATATAAAGTGAGCATTGTTCAAAAGTCGAAGTATCTAATATTTCCTGGACTGGTAGTTACATTGATGCTTATCTCAGTCACAGTCAGATAGTCATATAGGGTACTTACTCACACACTTGATCCCCAGTGCGCTTGATGGTTTTGATAGGCTGAAGCCTTGCAAGACACGACTCTCTCCTTGCACCTTTAGGTGAGAGGGCATTACACCACCATTGGAGGACCCAATGCGTAGTGCCCATAACAATTTAGGGGGCGCGACCCACCCTGTTATTTACAGTTATATCTCGACTCTACTCGTATTATTGGAGTCGGGGTAGAATCAAAACATGCAAGCAAAATAGAATATCCACTACCAATGGAGGACCCATTGCAAAGTGGCCAAAAGTCACATATAACAAAGTTCATATAATAGCAACAGAATATCCACTACCAATGGAGGACCCATTGCATTGTGGCTAGAAGTCAAATATAACAGAGTTCATATAACAGAAACAGAATATCCACTACCAATGGAGGAACCATAGCGTAGTCGTCAGAAGTCACATATAATAGGGTTCATGTAACAGAAACATAATATCCACTACCAATGGAGGAACCATTGCATAGTGACTAGAAGTCACATATAACAGAGTTCATATGACATAAATAGAATATCCACTACCAATGGAGGACCCATTGCGTTGTGGCCAGAAGTCATATATAACAAAGTTCATATAATAAAAACAGAATATCCACTACCAATGGAGGACAAATTGCGTAGTGCCCAGAAGTCACATATAACAGAGTTCATATAACAAAAACAGAATATCCACTACCAATGGAGGACCCATTGCGTAGTGGCCAGAAGTCACATATAACAGAGTTCATATAACAGAAACAGAATATCCACTACTAATGGAGGACCCATTGCGTAATGGCCAGAAGTCATATATAATAGAGTTCATATAACAAAAATAGAATATCCACTACCATTGAAGGACCCATTCCGTAGTGGCCAGAAGTCACATATAACAAAGTTCCATGTATACGCATGCATAGAATTCATTCATTCGTACTTTACTCTTTTCAAAAGATCAGGACCATTCAATATTTGTGGGATCATAAGCATGATAATTAAATCACCTTGCAAAAGGGATTAAGATGTGTTCAGAAAGACGCATCGATGCATGACATGTGCATAATTCATGTGCAACTTAAAATTTATTGTTCTCGTTATCACTCATAGGCATATGCAAAATAAGGCATGGCACCCAAAATATGAAGGGAAATTCAATTTGCTAATAGAACAATACTGGATCAATTGAGGGTTCAATATATCGTTTCGGACCTTGCTAAATTCATCCAATAGTGACATAGGTTCACAATTCGAAACATAACTTGCAATCCAGCTGGAATTTCGAAACAACTTAAACAAGAAACTTTTAGTGGGCATTCAAATCATTCAAACGGTTGTTGTTTCGGAGCATATGAACCCCGTTTAGCCAGCCAAAATTCATGGCCACAGAGACAAAAATTCTGAGTTTCTATAAGGTTTGTCAACAATGACATACTAGAGCATTCTTGAGTATAGCTCTTCATCTACATAGAATTTGGGCAAGGTTGAAACATGAAAATCATAGAATACTCATCCATCTATCAAATGGTTGTATTTTTGTATCATTTGGACTTCATTAGGTTAAGAAAAGTATTAGTACAATAGGAGCAATATTTCTAGAAATTATCACAGTTTGCTAACAATGATATACATGCATAAAATAAAATATATCTTCCAAACTAGCAAGAACATCAACTGGACATAAACATCAACCTCAAATTACACTCAGAGATCTTTCAAATGGTGGCGATTTGTGGCCAAATGGATATAATTTTCTTAGTCAAAATCTCATTACAAGAACATGTAAAATCCCTTGAAAATCAAAATCCAGCCATCCCTTCCAAAATCATCTCCTAACTCTTAATCTATACGGGGTAAATACATGAAACAAATTTTAGCTTGAACTAGACTCACAAGAGTATCATCCCATAGAAATTTAAGGCCATCAAAAAGGATTTCAGTGTTCATTTTTATCACGCAAAAGAAGGAAACTTTCTGGAAAATACAGTCACCATTTTTACACATGCTTATACTCAACTAGGCTGGAACCATACTTTATTAATGTTCCATGCTTATGGGTCTGCAAGGTAGTGATCTACTTACCTTTTGTGTCCCCAAAGGTGATCCTAATCTCCTTCCATAGTCCCCTCCAGCAAGCTTTCCCAAACTCTCCAACAATGAAACAAAGGGCTAAGCTTGAGCTTCAAAATGTGAGGTGTAGAGAGAGAAAGAGTGGTTTTGTACTCTAAAGGTAAGGAGGTGGCTTTCTATGTTCACCAAGTGGCCTTTGCATGAAAGGAAGGTTGACATTTGGTGCACAAGGCAGCATGAAGTCAACAGGTGGCCGGCTTACTTTATGCACGGCCGTCTCTTCTTCTCCCTTTGTCGTGTGAACACTTTCCCTTTTCTCTTCCTCTATCCTCCTATCGCTGTGCGCTCTCGTCGCGGGACACTCCTATCTTCTTCCTCTCCGCACCTATTGCCGCGCGCACTCCTTCCTTCTCGCCTTGTGCCTTCTTCCTCTATCACTGCGAGCCTTCTTCCTCTATCACCATGTGCCTTCTTCCTCTATCGCCACGTGTTTTCTTCCTCTATTGCCACTCACCTTCTTCCTCTATCGCCGCATGCCTTCTTCCTCTATCGCCACACGCCTTCTTCCCTTATCGCCACGTGCCTTCTTTCTTCTTTCCTTATCATCGCGTGTGTGCACTCCCCTCTCTTCTTCTTCTTCTACTATCACCAAGCACACACTCGCGTGGCACCCTCTCTCTCTTCTGCTTTCACCACACGCTCTTCTTCCCCTATCGACACGCGGTAGCGACTTCATCATGCTCAAGAATTTTGGGTCGTTACATCATCCCCCCCTTAAAAATATTTTGTCCTCAAAATCATGTCTCGATTGATTAAAAAACTAGGGGTACTTATTTCGGATCTCATCTTCTCATTCCCATGTTGAATCTTCCTTTGAGTGGTACTGCCATAGAACACAAACCAGGGGGATTTCTTTATTGCACAAAACCTGTACCCTCCTGTCTAGAATCTTTATCGATTGCTCGATATAAGTCAGGTCTTCCTTGACTGTTAATAGCTCTTACTTCAAAACATGAGAGGGGTCAGGCTGATATTTCCTCAATAAAGACACGTGAAACACATCACGGATATTTGCTAACTCAGGTGGTAGAGCAAGCGGATAAGTCATACTTCCTACTCTTTCCAGAATCTCAAATGGTCCAATAAAACTTGGGGTCAACTTTCCTTTCTTACTGAACCTCATATTACCCTTGGTCAGTGATACCTTCAAGAAAAACTAATCACCTACCTCAAATTCAAGGCTTCTTCTTCTGTTATCGGCGTAACTCTTTTGCCGACTCTGAGTAGTTTTGAGCTTTTCTGGAATTAAAGCAATCTTTTCTGAGGTCACTTGGACAATTTTGAGACCTAACAACCTTTTTTCACCGACCTCATCCGAGCAGATAGGTGCTCGACACTTCCTTCCATACAGGGCTTCAAAAGGTGCCATCTGGATACTAGATTGGAAACTATTGTTATAAGCAATTCTATCAAAGCCAGATGATCCTCCTAGCTCCCCTTGAAATCAATAACACAGGCTCTTAACATGTCTTCTAGGGTTGCCCATCCGTCTGGGGGTGAAAAGCAGTACTAAAAGTGAGTCTTGTTCCCAATGCCGACTGCAAACTGTCCCAAATCTTGAAGTAAATCTAGTGTTCCTGTCGGACATGATACTAACAGGTGCTTCATGTAATCTTATAATTTCTTTAATGTATCGTTGGGCCAATTTGTTCAAAATATACGTTGTACGGATCGGTAAGAAATGAGCTACTTCGTTAGTCGGTCCACAACGACCCAAATACTATCATGTCTAGTAACTGTCCTGGGTAATTAGGAGACAAAATCCATGGTAATGTGCTCCTACTTCCAGTTCAACACGGGCAGGGATTGCAACTGTCCCGGTGGGTTTTTGATGTTCAGCTTTCACTTGCTGACATGTTAAGCACTTGGAAACAAACTATGCTACATCCTTTTTCATATCATTCCACCAGAAAGTTTTCTTCAAGTCCTGATACATCTTAGTACTCCCCCGGTGCACAGTATAATGGGAGTGGTATAACCTGTTTCACGCCCTCAACATTCAGGATACAAACGCGATCTTTAATTCTTAACCGACCGTCCTCACTAATAGAGAAACATTCTTTTCTTCCCAGCTTTATTTCTTCGAGAATCTTCATAAGTTGGGGATCCTCTTTCTATGCTTTACGAATCTGTCGAAAGTGCTGGGGCTCTGCCCTCATAGTAGTAGTTATTCCTTCCCTAACACTAAGGAGCAGAGTTGATTTTCACTCCACTACATCTTCTATCAGTTTCATCTCTCGAGTCATCAGGTATGCTACTGATTGCCCGGTTGGTAATTGATAGTACAGTCACAGTCATTCAGTAGATCCATCCATATTCTTTGTCCCATATTTAACTCTTTATGAGAGAATAGATACTTGAGGATTTTATGATCTGTAAATATCTTAAACTGGGTCCCATATAGTTAATGTCTTCAGATCTTCAAGGAAAATACTACGAACGCAAGTTCCAAGTCATGGGTTGGATAATTTTGCTCATACGGCTTCAACTGTCAGGAGGCATAGGCTATAACCTTCCCTCCTTGCATCAATACACATCCAAGCTCTTTATGGGAAGCGTCAATATAGACCACAAGGTCTTCGTTCCCTTCGGGTAAGGTCAATATTGGGGCCGTGGTCAGTCTCTTCTTTAATTCTTGAAAGCTTGCCTCACAATCATCTGACCATTCAAACTTTACCTCTTTCTGAGTTAAGCAAGTCAGGGAAAGCACTATCTTTGAGAACCCTTCAACAAAGCGTAGGTAATAACCTACCAATCCCAGAAAACTACGGACCTCGGACACATTTGTCAGCCTTTCCCACTTCAGAACAGCTTCAATTTTACAAGGTTCAACTGCGACCCCGTCCTTAGAAATAACATGTCCAAGGAAGGCAACACTGGAAAGCCAAAACTCACTTTTCTTCAGCTTAGCATATAACATTTCCGTCTTTAGGGTCTGTAGGACAATCCTCAAGTGTTGTTCATGCTTTTCCAGATTATTTGAATATAATAGAATGTCATCTATAAAAACCACCACAAAATCATCCAAAAAGGGCCTAAACACCCTATTCATCAAATCCATAAAAGCGGTCGGGGCATTAGTTAAGCCGAACGACATTACCAAGAACTCATAATGTCCATATCGAGTTCTGAATACGGTCTTAGGAACATCTTCTTCTTTGACCAGTAGTTGATGATAACCCGACCAAAGGTCAATTTTAAAAAAACTTGAGCCCCTTGAAGCTGATAAAAAGATCATCAATTCTAGGCAAGGGGTACTTATTCCTTACTGTGACCTGGTTCAGCTGTCTATAATCTATACAAATAAAACCGGTGCACCCATCCTTATTTTTCACAAATAAAACCGGTGCACCCCATGATGACACACTAGGTTGAACAAATCCCTTCTCCAATAACTATTGCAATTTCTCCTTCAGTTCTTTCAATTCAGCTGGAGCCATTCTGTAACGGGTTTTAGAAATGGGTGCAGTTGCAGGAACCACCTCTATTTCAAATTCTATCTTGCTGACTGGAGGTAGAGTGGTTAACTCTTTAGGAAAAACTTCTGGATACTCCCTTACGACTGGTATCTCATCTAACTTTGACTGGACATCCCGATTCTCTACTACGTAAGTAAGATACCCAACACATTCTTTGACCAACGGAAGAGCTAAGATAAGGTGCATAGGGGAAACATCCTTAATGTCGACAAAATTCAAGGGAGTCTAAAAGTTACATTTTTGTCATAACAAGTCGCATAATGAGCAGACAACCAGTTCATACCCAGAATCACATCAAAGTCTCGGATGTCTAATAGTATCAAGTCTATAGATAGAACACACCCTTCAAGCAAAACCTCACAGTGTTTATAAACAAGATCAGTCTCTATAGATTCTCCCATAGGTGTGCCTATAGTCAATGCCCAGTCAAGAAGTGCAGGCCTAACATTTATGTGGCATGCAAAGTGAGGTGCAACAAAAGAGTGTGTGGATCCAGGGTCAATCAACACTTTATCTTCCATGTTATAGACAGAAAGCGTACCTCAAATCACAGAGGTGGAAGCATTGGCTTCGAGTTCAGTAAGGGCAAACACTCGACCTTGAGTCTTTGTTCGGTCTCCTGGTCCCTTCACAGGACAATCCTTGATCATGTGGTCAGGCTTGCCACACCTGAAACATGTTCTTGTTTTCCTTCAGCACTCGGCCACCAAGTGACTGTCGTTTCCGCAATATGGACAAGCTGGGCGCTGGTTCACTCTTACTTCACCTGAAAAGGTTTTCTGGATCTTCTTGCTTCCTTGATTATTATTTCCCCTGAAAATTCTCTTTAGGGGTGGCTGTGTCCTTCTTCCAAAACTTCTAAACTGAGCTAGTCCCATCCTTCCCTCTTTCCTGAATCGGGACCCTTCATCTTCCCTTTCTATCTTCATGGCTAGATCCACGAGAGGGGAGAAGGTCTTTAAATTCGCCGATATTACCCCCCTCCTTATTTCTGACCTGAGGCCTCTTTTAAACTTACTAGCCTTTAGCGCCTCAGTGTTAATGATATGTGATGCATATCTTGACAATTCAGCGGCTAAGTCAGGGGAGTACTACTCGTTAAAGGCTTCTAAGAAATTTTCTCAGGTAACTTCTGTCCCTGACCTTTCCCAAGATTGCTTTACTGAGCCCCACCAGTGCTCAGCATCTCCTTCTAAAATGAAGGCCCCTAACTTAACCTTATGCTCGTCACTACAAGGCAACACTTCAAATATCTTCTCCACCTGCCTTATCCATCTCTCTGCTTTTTCTACTCCCCCATGCCCTAGGAACGTCGGTGGCGTTAGTCTCCTGAACCTTTCTATTAGTCCACCGTCAGTCTGTTCCAGGGCAGGGGTAACCAAGGTCGGCATATTGTCTTTCATCATTTGAGACATGGCCCCCAATGTTTTGAAGAATTCGCCAAGGGCTTCTATATTCTCGTTACTGAAGTTCTCATTATTAGCACGAGTCCTTCACTTCTGTAATCCTATAACATAGGCACTTCAGTCAGTAGTCTACTCAAAACTATTCTACAGACACCTCTACAATATTCTATGCAAAGAATCCAAACCTGGCAGCTCTGATACCATAACTGTCATGACCCCGCGCCCTGACCCCTCCCCTTCCCAACCAAAGGACGATAAAGTGTGGGATCTCGACCGGAGGTCGCGTACGTCACTCAGGTGGGAGTGGCATCAACACCGGTTATAATTGAGGAATTAAAGCAAACCATGAAAAAAAAAACACATAATCACATGGCCACAGACAAAGCAAAATTGAAACCATTTATATAGATCAAGCCCTCAAAATTCCTTTACAAAGGTTCAAGGTGCTACTGGCCCAATCAACAAAATACAATTCATCAAAATGCATCATGGCACAGCCACCAGACACCTACAGTCAAAAGATTCCTAGACAGAACTGGAGCATCAAAGATCTGCTACCACCATCCAGCAGTCCTCACGCGAGCTATCCTCTCCCACTCTACAATGAAGGGAAAAAGAGGGGTATGAGCTAAAGCCCAGTAAGTAGGTCACTATTCTTGTAATCCTGACTATTAGCATATATGTCATAACGTAGCCGATGGATTGTCAAAGACTGTACTGGCATCAGAAAGTAGAGTTATGCATCAGAATATGTACACTAACAGTATAAAGTGAGCATTGTTAAGAAGGCGAAGTATCGAATATTTCCTAGAATGGCAGTTACATTGATGCTTATATCAGCCACAGTCAGATAGTCATACAGAGTACTTAATTTAAACAGACAGAAACATAATCAGAATCATAAATAGAATCAGAAATAGAATTAGGAACATAATCATTTACTCTTGAAGTAGATGTCACATTAATCAGGCTAAGCCAATCCTGCAACTTGAAACTTCTACCCTCATTTGAGAGGGAGGACAACGACAAATGAAGGTCCCATTTTGTAGTTTCCTCACTCACAAGGCTGAGACCTTGCACGACACGATTCTCTTCTTGCGCCTTTAGGCTAGATGGCGTTACACTACCATTGGAGGACCCAATGCGTAGTGCTCAAACCAATTTGAGGGCACGACCCACCCTGTTATTTACAGTTATCTCTCGACTCCACTCCTATCATTGGAGTCAAGGCAGAATCAGAACTTGCTGGCAAAACAGAACTACCAATGGAGGACCCGTTACATAGTGGCCAAAAGTCACAGATAACAGAGTTCATATAACATAAACAAAATATCCATAACTAATGGAGGACCCATTGCGTAGTGGCCACAAGTCACATATAACAGAGTTCAAATAACAGAAACAGAATATCCACTACCAATGGAGGACCCATTGCGTAGTGGCTAGAAGTCACATACAACATACTTCATATAACAGAGCAGAATATCCACTACCAATGGTAGACCCATTGCATAGTGGCCAGAGTTCACATATAAGAGAGTTCATATATCAGAAATGGAATATCCACTACCAATGGAGGAACCATTGCGTAGTGGCCAGAAGTCACATATAACAGAGTCCATATAACAGAAACGGAATATCCACTACCAATGGAGGGGCCATTGCGTAGTGGAAAGACGTCCATATAACAGAGTTCCATGTATATGCATGCATAGCATTCATTCTTTCGTACTTTACTCATTTCAAAAGATCATGAGCACTCAACATATGTTGGATCATAAGCATGCTAATTAAATCATCTTGTAAAAAGGATTAAGTTGTGTTCAAAAAGAGGCATGCATTAACTTAAAATTTATTGTTAACCTTATCACTCATGGGCATATACAAACTAATGCATGGCACCCGAAATATGAAGGGAAATTCAATTTTCTAGCAGAACAATAGTCGATCATTTGATGGTTTAATATATCGTTTTGATCCTTGCTGAATTCAGCCAATAATGACATACGTTCACAATTCGAAACATAACTTGCAAGTCAGCTGGAATTTCAAAACAATTTTAAAATGCAACTTTTAGTAGGAATTCAGAGATTTCAAATGGCTTTATTTTCAAAGCATATGGAGGCCAGCCAAAATTCATGGCCACAGAGACCAAAATCTGCGTTTGCATAAGGTCTGTCAATAGTGACATACTGGAGTATTCTTGAGTATTTCTCTTCATCTACACAGAATTTGGGCAAGGTTAAAACATGAAAATCATAGAAGACTCATGCATCTATCAAATGGTTGTGCTTTTGTGTCATTTGGAATTCAATAGGTTAGGCAAAGTCTTAGTACAACAGAAGCAATATTTCTAGAAATTACCACAGTCTACTAACAATGACATACATGCATAAAATAAAAATATCTTCCAAAGTAGCAGGAATATCAACTGGACATAAACATCAACCTCAAATTAGACTTACAGACTTTCAAATGGTGGGGATTTGAGGCCAAATGGTTATCATTTGCTTAGTCAAAATCTCATTACAAGAACATGTAAAATCCCTGGAAAATCACAGTCCAACCATGACATCCCTTCCAAAATCATCTCCTAACTCTAAATCTATGAAGGGTAACAAAATGAAACCAATTTTAGCTTGAATTAGACACACTAGAGTATCATCCCATAGAAATTTAGGGCCATCAAAAGGGATTTCAGTGCTCATTTTTATCATGCAAAAGAAGGCAAGATTTCTGGAAAATGCAGTCACCATTTTTGCGCATGCTTATACTCAACTAGGCTCGAACCATGCTTTATTCATGTTCCATGCTTATGGGTCTGCAAGGTAGTGATCTACTTACCTTTTGTGTCGCCAAAGTTGATCCCAATCTCCTTCCACAATCCCCTCCACCAATCTTTCTCAAACTCTCTAACAATGGCACAAAGGGCTAAGCTTGAGCATCAAAACGTGAGGTGTAGAGAGAGAAATAATGGTTTTGTACTCCAAAGGTTGGGAGGTGGCTTTCTAGGTTCGCCTAGTGGCCTTTGCATGAAAGGAAGGTTGACATTTGGTGCACAAGGCAGCATGCAGCCAACAGGTGGCGGCTTGCTTGTTGCACAGCCTTCTCTTCTTCTCCCTTTGCAGTGCATGTGCTTTCCCTTTTCTCTCCCTCTTTCTTTCTATCGCCGTGTACGCTCATCGCGCCACATTCCTTTCTTCCTCCTCTCCGCACCTATCGCCACACGCATTCCTTCCTTCTCTCCACGCGCCTTCTTCTTTTATCGCCACGTGCCTTCTTCCTCTATCGCCGCGTGCCTTCTTCCTCTATCGCCGCTCGCCTTCTCCCTCTATCGCCGCTCGCCTTCTTCCTCTATCACCACGTGTCTTCTTCCTCTATTGTCGAGCGCCTTCTTCCTCTATCATCGCGCACCTTCTTCCTTCTCTCCTTATCGTCGTGCATGCGCAACCCCTCTCTTCTTCCAATTCTTCTATCACAGCGTGCACACTCACGTGGCACCCTCTCTCTCTTCTTCCTTCACCACGTGCTCTTCTTCCCCTATCACCGCGCGGCAGCGACTTCATCATGCTCAAAAATTTTGGGTCGTTGCTCAAAACCATGTCAATGTTGACATTGGATAATGTCATCCATCGATGCAGAAGTTTGCAAAATCTGAGGAACAGGGTTGCCGGCCTCTAGGAGTATGGTGGCACAATCGGCTTGCTCGAAGAAAGTGAGTGGGCTTTCTCTGAGCTTGACCCCTATGGCTAGCTTCCCATTATGTATACTAGGATTGAGAAAAGCAAGGAGTTCAGCATATACCTTCGCGACACCATTTTTAGTCAGAAAGTTTACACATTGATGGAGTGTAGAGGCGACCACGAGGTTTTCATGCAGCCATGGTCTTCCTAACAGTATGTTGAATGAAGGTTTTATGTCCAGGACATAAAACTCTATCACTTGAATAGTAGGGCCAATCTTGAGTGTGAGAGGTAGTATGCCTGCAGCTTGTCACTTGGTCCTGTCGTATGCAGCGATAGTTAGTTCGCATGGCTCGAGGTCATCCGGGCCTTTGCCTATCTGCTTCACTGTTTTCATAGGGCATAAGTTTAAGGATGCCGCATTATCAACAAACACTCTCCGTATTTCATATCCTTGCATGAAAATGATGATGTGCAGAGGTTGGACATGAAAATGGCTGGGATGTCATTGTCCGTGAGCATGATTGGCGTTGGTGCCATTAGTTGGTTGATCATTCCGCACAACTCATCTTGCTGTGTGTTGCTCGGGATGTGTGTCTTGATAAAGACCTTTTCGATCTGGGATCTATGTGCTGGTGAATTGGCAAGCAGCTCAAAGATGGAGATCTGAGCTTGAATCTTCCCGAGATGAACCAGTAGATCGTAGGTGGTTACAGATCCTTGAGTTTCTTTATTCGGCTCGTGATCTGTGGCCCTTGCTGGTTGTTTGGCTTTGAAGTGTTTCCCATTCTTTCATCGAGAGTGTCAGCCATCAATTGAATGGGTTTGAACACTCGGCCTCTTTGGGTTAAGAAATCAACCTCGCCAGCCTGAAGTTCGATAGGTTCAGCCCTAGCAAGAATATGGAGACTTTGGGGTGTTGGCCCCTTGCTTGGAAGATGATGCCTTTTCATTGGTTCTGACCCTATCAGTTTGTTAGCGTATCATCTTTGTCATATTAGTCTCATTTGGGAAGGTTATCGAGGTTTGGAGACAAATGGTTTCCTCTTAAAATGCTCAAGAGATCTTCTTCGGGATCTAGAAAGTGATGGTCACAAGCCAATATGAATTGACTAGGATCCTTTTCTTCTTCGTCTCCACTCTCAACCATGTGAATGACAACATTCTCTTTTGAGTTGTTGTGACCATATTTTTCGGTTTTTGTGACCATATTTTTAGGGAGAGGATTTATGAAGATACCCATCTTTTGATTAGGCTCTTCAATGGGTTGATTTCTCGGTGCGACAATGATGTCCCCACTATTGATTAACCTTTGAATCACCCGTTTCAAATATATGCAGCTTTAGGAATCATGAGCATGGTTTTCATGCCATTTACACCACTTGCTCTTATCGGTGACTTGAAATGGTGGATCAGATGGTGGCGGGATGTAAACCATGTTTCTAGCCAAGAGTAATTCCAAAACTTTTTCTAATGGGTCTTTGAGAGGAGTGAAATTATCCTCTCGTCTTTGGTTATTATTTCAAGCATTGGCCCTAGGGTGACCCCTTCGATTTTGGTTCTGACTGTTGTGCTGAAGGGCTGAACCTTGAGTCGGTCCGTTAATGACAATATCATTAACCTGACCGGATGCCTTTCCCTTATTATTTTTTTTGGTCTTATCTTGGGGAGTCGTTGTTGGTTTATTATCCCTCTGGCCCTTTCATGTTACACCACCCGCTCGATCATGGAGTTGAGGAGTGGGGGATAAGACATTGGTTGAAAAAGGTCTTGTATTCAGGAGCAGCATTCTCCAAGGCAATAGAGAATTTAGCTGGGCCTGTCAATGGGCATTCTATTACCTAAATTGCCGCCTCACAGAATCAACGGATGAAATCCTTGAAGGATTCTCCTGGGTTTTGTTTCGTTGCACTGAGCTCGCATAGGGAGAGAGATCTTGGTGTCGACCCGTGTAGTGAGAGATGAATAGGTTGAACATTTCATCTGAAGTGATGTGTGGTTGAGCAGACATTGTTCTCTGATGCCAGTTCAAGGCCTCGCCTGTCAATGTTTGCGAAAATATGGCCTTCAAGTTGTTAGGCTTGTCTCGCAAAGCTCTCACAGAGATGAGATACGCGTTGACGTGAGCATCTGGATTGCTCTTTCCATTAAACTTGTTTCTAATTCTGGGAATACAAATCCCAGGGGAAGGTCCTCCATGCCTCCAAGGGTCTCTTGAACATAGGCGTTTGGGGGTGAATTTCATGCATGCCCATCCTTATAGGCATATCCTACATTGCTTTTAAGGTGCCTTCTTGTTGGGTATTTGGCGTGATAGTAGGCCCACCAGTCAGTGGGTTCTAAAGCGTAGACTGATAAGTTGAAACTTGGGGTACATGTTGGCCTACATGGGCCTAAGATTGAGGAGCCGTAGTCATCAGGGCAGTTTGATACATTTGTTCCTTAGGGGCATACTGACCCATAGGTGTAGCCACCCGATGCGAAAATTACACCGTTTGTTGGACCGGCTAAACTAGAGGGATCAATTGAAGAATCAACTGACTCGGTTGTGCTAAGGGTTGACCTATGCCACTAACCTGGTTTGGGATCGACCCATAAGCTAGGGCATGAACAGTGTAACCTAGGTCAACTAAACTTTTGAGTGCAGCTTGGACGCCTATTTCGCCTAAGGGTCGGTTTGGGTCGACACCTCTACTTTATACAGTGCTCAAGACATCATGAGTTGTACTATGGTGGCTCTAGGTGGGGTTGGATCCCTTAGACCTAGGTGGGTCTTGATTTTCAGATCGTTGTGCCTAGGGATTGTCTCGGTTCAAGTTGTGGGTTGGCAATAGATACGGCCTGAACATCTTCCCTTGCTTGGCTTCTACTTTGGTTGCCTAAAATTCCCTGTAGGATGATGCTTGGTTGGACCCCCTGACTATTCAAAGTTTTTCTGGCGGAGCTGACTTTTTGGGCCACACAGATTTTAGGATTAGGAGTTGACCCATGGGATTTTGCCTCTAATTGAAGACCTGGGCGTTAGATAATGGATTGACCCAAGGTCTGTCGATAATCCTAAGGGATCGCGACATACTGGTCCCTAGGTTTGGGCAGGTTAGGCTTAGAATCAGTCGTGGAGTGATCATCATGGTCTCCTTGAGTAATCGACATGATGATTGCTTCTAGTGGGGTTCTAGGATCTAGACTTAGGGTGAGATCTAGACTCGACAGCTTAGGGCAGACCTAGCCTGACTCTAGGGGCAAAACCTTAATTAAGACCTAAGCTAAGACTAGATTGGAACCTAGACTTGCTAGACTCAATGGGTTTTGTTCAGACCCTAAAATAGGGTAACCCTAGTCTAACTCTAGAGGAAACTCTAAACTTAGACCTATGCTAGAACCTAGGCTAAGACCTAGACTAGATAGGTACAAGTCTCGGCTCGGACCAAGAGTGGGTCTAGGTTCGGACCTGGGTGTGAGCCTGATTTGGACTTGGATTGAGATGGGTGCAAACTTGGGCTTGGACCTAGAGAATTTTGGAAATCAGACTGAGTGTGGACCCATACTGAATCAAGAATGGTTTAGGCATGAGCCCTTGGCTCAGACCAAAAGGGGGCCTAGGTTCGGACCTGAGTTTGAACCTTGTTCAGACTTGTGCTATGCTAGGTACAAGCCTGAACTTGAACCTAGAGGGCTCAGTTTGGACCAAAAGTGGGTCCGGACTGGGAACTAAGATTAACCAACATAAATAAGTAAGCACAACATACGAAAACATTTAACCTAGATTTATAGGTGAGATTGGCTTGAGAGTGGGTTCCTAACTATTGAAATGCGGCTAGACTGATATAGGTCCCCACATAGGTCCTGGCCTCCTATTATAAGATGTTCACCAGGTCCTACTATACGCGGAGTTACTTTGAGGTAAAGGATTATGGAGGGGCGCTTACAATAAGTTACGCGAATCCCAACTGCCTCGACCCTCAAAGCTAGGTTCCCCTTACACCGTTAATGCTGATTTTGGGGGTTTTTGAAATATTTGTTTGCTGGCTTCCCCGGTATTCCCGGTCCAGTGTGTGTTGGAGTGTGTAAAGAAGCACGCAATCAAAAATAATTTTCAAGCACGCAGGTACACAAAACAAGAAAGAAAATAAGCAAGCGCTCGGTACTGATCGTGTCAGCGATGCACACGTTGAGGCAAAACTCGCTCGAAGCACAGTATAGATGGAGGGGTAGGCAACCCCTAAGAAAGTATAGTCAAAACAGTGAGACAAAGCATAGTCCATGTTAAGTCGAGCTTGGCCCGAGTCGAGGATGACTCGAACGGGACGCGGTTCAGGGAGGGTGGAAGCAACCCTCAATGTAATTTTTTTTTTTTTTTTTTTTTTATCTTTTTAACTTTGATGAAACACAATTAAAATAAGCATGGTGAAAGTAGGGAAAACATGGTTTTTGTCAAAATTAACAAACTAAAATAAAATCAGAAAGCCAGAAAAAGCACAGACCTATCTGAAGAAAAATATTTTTTCTATATTTTTAAAAAATTTACTTTGAGCCAAATTTGGTGGAAAAAAAGCCCAAAGGATCTCAAAAAGACTTGTGGGGTCCCAGAATATTTCTAGGACACTTGCAATTGGGAGACACGGGTGGTGTCGCCCTAGAGGCACTGCTAGTGTCGCCTAAACCTTATTATTTTTTATTTTTTTTATTTATTTATTGTTAATATTGATGAAATAAGACTACTTTAAACTTGGAAGAAGCAGGAAAAAAATATATTTATGATGAAATAAATTAAAGCGAAGTAAAGCATAATAGTGTAGACATAATATATATGTATCAAGTAAAATATTGTTTGGTATTTTTAAAAATTTTATTTGATCTGAAAGATTTTGAACAGTCACAAGAGAGATCCTAGAGTAGATATGTAAAGTTTCATAAGATTATGAAACTTTTGAATTTGGGCAACAAGGGGAGTGTAGCCTTAGATCTTGGCAGCACTAGTGGTGTTGCCCAGGCGACACTGCTAGTGTCGCCTAGAAAAAGCATGGTTACATAGCATTGAAACTCTGGATCCTGGTCACAGCTAACTTTTGGGACCTTTAGTGACTGAAATCAGTGAAAATAGTGAATAAAAAAAACGTATTTTGGCGCTTTGATCAAGCTCGAAAGGCCCCACAGTGGAAGCCAAACTGTTTACGATGAAAATCTGACAGATCTTCCGATCATGATCCATCGGATTTTACACCTTAAACTTGATGAAAATAAGTGGTAGAGAAACTGGGACAAATGGAATTCAAATTTGAGGCTAGATCTACTCGAGAACGAGCAGATCTACTCTCAGCTCTGTGACAGAGCCAACATGATCCAAGACACTAAAATATGATTTTTAAAGCGAACTAAACAAAATAAGATCAAAATAAAATGAAAACAGTAAAAAGAAGAAGAAGGTAGAGTGAAGAAACGATACCAAACCGGGCCAGATGGCTCAGGACTCCAGAGCGTTCGAGGGCTCGCCTGTATCAGCACCAGCGACCTCTTTGCCTTTCTGATTCGGATGTTGACCAATAGATCTACGGTTGAAAGGGTGCTTGTGCTCTGGAGATGGTTCTAGAACTAGGTTTGTTGTGCCTTAGGTCTAAGGTTTTATGGCTTATGGTTAGGGTCTCAGGAGGAAGCAGTCTCTAGGGTTCCAATCTTCTGAAGCTCTATGATTTTCTTCTCTCTAAAGCCGTTTTCAATCCATCCCTGTTTCTAACTACATCTTCCCCTAAGTATCCATGAAAGAGGGATATACAAGGGCCTGGGACTTGTTGGAAAGGATATACATCCATAACCAACAAATCCCCATCTAAAAAGACCATTTTTGAAGGTACGGATTTGGGTGACACACCTAGTGTCGCCCAAAAAAATAATTAACAAACTAACCTAAAATAGATAAAAATGAATTGGGGCAAAGGGGCAGTGTCACCAGGCGACACTGGTAGTGTCGCCTAAAGCTAAGCGACACCAGGAGTGTCGCCCAATCTAGGCTAGGCGACACTGCCAGTGTCCCCCAAACCAAGAATGGTCCAAATTGAAAATTTTCCTTTCAGGTGTGTTCCTTAGCCTCTTTTGAAACTTCCAGAAAAAATTTGCATCAAAACATATTTTTTTACTATTGTTAATGATTTATTTGGTAAAACAGGGTATTTACAGGATGACTTGGGCGACACTGCCAATGTCACCTGGGCGACACCACTAGGGTTTCCCAAACCAAAACTTGTCCAAATTGAGGTTTATCACTTTTGATCTTTTCCTCAGCCTCTTGTAAATCTCTCAGATAACATTTGGGTCAAAATGGATTTTTTTACTATTTTTAATGATTTTTTTGGTTAAAACAGGGCATTTACAAGAGTCAAAATAGGACTTCTGCAGGCTTCTGGGCAGGTGAGCTGGTTATGGGTCACAAGGTATATTATGTGAACTATGGATTTGGGTTTACTATGTTAAGTGTGATTCTAAAGGTTCAGGAAACCATAGAATTTATCAGATTTAAAATGGCATGCCTACAAGAACTTGGGGTCCTCTTATTATTCCCAATAGCATATTCGTTTGTAAAGAGTCCCTCTTGGGTGCCCCCACTAGGAAAGGGCTTAAATCGAAAGAAGTTATCGTCCCAGAAGAGTCGTCGTGCTTGGACGGATGAGTGAAAGACCGCCCTACAGCCCATTAAGCGAAGCAAGAAGGAGAAGGTGTCAGATTGTATGTCAAAAATATTTATAGGCGCCCAAAAAATAAGCATCAAGCCACCCATAAATATAATGGACGGGGAAAGGAATTCGGGAATCTCCCAGAAATTTCTTAGGATCCATTGTAGAGGTTAGCCTATTGTAGGTGCAACACGGCACGTGCTGAGTTAGAGCATACCTATGGCCTTCGACCATCTTACAGGTAGCATATAAGCACTCTGGCTTGACCACATGGCCTCTGGAGTTCGGAAATGCAAAGTGGCATAAGAACAAAGCAATGTAGGATGCCAAATAGGTTGGTCGGGCCCAAACATCAGGAGGACGAGGCAATCTCGTAATTAGAGAGGGAGGAGTTTCAGAACCATTGAAGAGGGGATTCTTTATCTTCCCATTAACCTTCGCCACATCGAAGAAATGGTTGATCCAGATTTGAAAAGGGATGTCTTTGCTCGTGCTCGCAGCAGCCAGTTTCACGTATTCTTTGAATACCCTTCCTAAGCAACTGGGCTTGTGAAGCCCTGAGTAAGTACCATCCCCAAAGATGATCTCATTTTATGGATTAAATTCCTCATGGCACTCTCCCTGGAGGGGAAGCCTACCAATGAAGTGCAACTCCAAAAGGGACATGCCGCTCTTGCAATAGCCAAAGAAATTTGTGTTTGTTTCAGCACACCAAGTTTCTAGGAAGGCTCGCATGACATTTGAACATCGGTCATATGGAAATGTTGAATACGTACAGGCTCCAAGAAGCCCTGCTCTTTCAAGAAGAACAGAAAACTACTCGCATACCTCCTGGGTCCAAGAGTAGTAAACCTAGATGCACCTGCTTTCGCCATTGCATCTGAAGCCTGCTTCTGACCAGGCAGCCTTTTAGTCACGTATTTTAGGTCCTAGGATTGGAAAGGTCTTGCGGCCCAATAGTATTTACATGAGAGAAATGAAGCTAAAGATTCCGTAGGGTGAGGCCATGGAGGGCGTTAGGTGTGAATTCCCTGCACTCAACCTGGTTTACTAGGAAGTTGATACCTCCAGACCATGAAAAACATGTTGGAAACTTGTCATTGAACCGGCACACAGGAGAGTTCCGTGATATTGAGATGTCAGTGCACTTTTTCTTCCAACTATCATCTTCCCTCAGGAAAGGTATGAAACACATAATGCCTGAAGCCATAGTAAAAAAAAAAGAGAGGTCATATGACCGAAAGATTAGAAGTTTTAAGCCTACGGTCGATGCCTTTATGGCTCAAATCAAGGATCGACCTTCTGATCCCACTCATCTTACACAGGTTTGAGATTTTCAAACGTACGCCTGATGCTTTCATGGCTCAGGACGACATCTGAACTCTTGAACTTAGAAGACGATCGACACTCCTATCAAACCAACGAACAGAGGTAGCCAAAAGCATCACCGACATAGATCTAAGGCCTCAGTGCCAGAGTCTATCAAAGGGACTCAATGGAAGTCTTTGACTCCCAGATCAACACCTTAGGAAGGTTCAACCTGACTCTAAAAGAACACCCAAGGGAGTTGAACAGAGTCTGATAAAATCTCTCTCAATAGCAATGAAAACAAGGGGAATAGTCCCCTGAGGCAAGAAGATTAAAGGTTAAATCATGCTTTTAGAAGCATCAAACCCGAATAAGAAAGGGATTAAACATGAAGATAATGAATCCTCTTTCAGGCATAAGCATGTGCTTTGGGAAAAAGTATTGCAGGCACGATAAGATAAAAAAATAAGGATGAAAAGGAATAAATACTCACCCTAAGTGATTTAAAGATTGGAGGTTTTGAAGCCGAAAACTTCTCAGAAAATTCAGAGAGTGAAGAACTCTCTAAAAGTCGAAGATGATGAAGAAAGCTCTCCTCGAAGAAGATGCGAAAGGTTCGTCCAGAGAAAGGACCTCCTCTTTGTAGAAGGTGCGGAAGGTTGCTGTAATGGAGAAGATCTGTTGGAAAAGAAAGAGGAAAGATGTCAGAAACCATTGCTTGAGGCAGAAGATTTTCAAAGCAGAGGTTGAAGATGAAACGAGGCGAAGGAATGTTGTTTTAAATAGCAATATGATGCTTGGCCTCCTCGCCTCCGAAACTAAAGAGTCCTGATGGCAGGATAATGATGGCCTATTGACAGTTTACCAAAATAACCTGGTAGAATGTGAAAACTCATTTTGTCGTATTAACATATTATCCAATTGCCCTTGCATTGTTTGAGAAGAAAGGATAAAAATTTTGATTATTGAAATCAAGCTTGTCTTGCATGAAATAGGCAAGAAAGTAGGAAGATGGACCGACAGCATAGGAAATGATATGCATATCTAGAAGATGTAGATATGATGCAGAAAATGAAATTATGCAGTGCGAGACACAAGTTCAAACCAAAAAGGCTTCATTGATGGCAAAAGGTGGGACATAGCCCTTACATGTTTTAAAAAAAAGGAAAAAAAAAAGGAAGTAAGAAGAAGGAGGAGCTCTGCCTTCCTACACCTTGGAGCATCACTCCCCAAAGCGGATCATCCTGTCGACCCGAGACAGCTCCAAAAGCTCCTTGACCCATTCGACCTCTCCTTGATAGAAGTCGGACATATTTTGATGGTGCTCCACTTCTTGACAGATATGTACCACCATTTTCCTCATGCTCGTGATATCTCTGGACTTTGGGTCCAGCATAATCCCGACCTTGAGGACCTTCTCTGCAGTGATGGGGGTGATCTCAACAGCAATGGTATCTTCTGATGAAGACACCAGACCATCAATAGCAAAGGCAGCTATGCACCATTTCTAGATCTCGGCTAGACCAGCAGCCGTGGGAATGTTAGTATGAAGCCTTTACTCTCCTTCGCAGCCATGAATGGTGACAGTAAGCTCTACTTTTAGAGAGATGGAGAGACACTTGGAAAGAACATGGTAAGACATTTGAAAGAAGAAGATGAAGAATCGAAAACCGTTGGGAGGATGGATTGACCACCAGGGTAGCCCACGAATTTATAGAGCCCCGTGCAAAAGCCAAGGGGTCTTTTCCCTGAAAATGATAATGGCTGTATCGAGAAGTGACGGATGATGTGGTTATCTGTTCTCGTGTTTAATTAAGATGGCTGGGAAAAAGCGCACATGCGCCACCTTAATGAAGAAGGTGTAAGATGTAGGATGTTAATGAGTCCACTAAATATTGGCTAAACGATACACCCCTTGCAAGGTTCTTTCTCTCATGTGTGAAGCATTCGGGGTAGTTTTGTTGGGTGTACTTTTATTACGAACAAGACCAGATACATTGATCGATTTGTTAATAACTCATACTTTACCTTTGAAAAGTATGAATACTTAATCCCAATAAAAGACTAAGAATAAACCACTTGGAGACATGCAACAAACATACGGAGGATAGGTATCGTTCTCATTATTCAAGTGTGCCCCATTTGACTATGATCGGAGCAGGGCTTACTCCATAAATCATGATATTAGACTAAGGATTCTTTCAATGGAAGTCTAAAGCTATCCAAAAATGGCTTAACCTATCTCAATCTCAATGGCAGTCTAAAGATGCCCTGAGATGGCTTAACTCATCTCAGTCTCAACGGCAATCTAAAGCTGTCCGAAGATGACTTAACCCATCTCAATCTCAACTGCCTGAAGATGGCTTAACCTATCTCATTCTCGACGGCAGTCTAAGGCTGCCTAGAGATGACTTAACCCATCTCAATCTCAATGGCAGTCTAAAGCTGCCCAGAGATGGCTTAACCCTCAATCTCAAGGACAGACTAAAACTGCCCAAATATGGCTTAACCTATCTCAATCTCAATGGCAATCTAAAGCTGCCCAGGGATGGCTTAACCCATCTCAATCTCAACGGCAGTCTAAAGCTGCCCAAAGATGGCTTAACTCATCTCAATCTCAAGGACAGTCTAAAGTTACCCAGAGATGGCTTAACCCATCTCAGTCGCAATGGTAGTTTAAAGTTGCCTTGGGTTAACCCATCTCAATCTCAACTACAGTCTAAAGCTGCCCAAAGATGGCTTAACCCATCTCATTCTCAACAACAGTCTAAAGCTGCTCAGATATAGCTTAACCTATCTCAATCTCAATAGCAGTCTAAAGCTGCTTGAAGATGGCTTAACTAATCTCTATCTCAATGGCAGTCTAAAGCTGCCCAACGATCGCTTAACCCATCTCAGTCTCAACGGCAGTCTAAAGCTGCCCAGAGATGGCTTAACCCATCTCAATCTTAACGGCAGTCTAAATCTACCCAGGGATGGCTTAACCCATCTCAATCTCAATGGTAGTCTAAAGCTGCCCAGAGATGGTTTAACCCATCTCAATCTCAAGGACAGTCTAAAGCTGCCCAAAGATGGCTTAACCCATCTCAGTCTCAACGGCAGGCTAAGGCTGCCCAGAGATGGCTTAACCCAACTTATATGACGAAGTTCTTGAATTGCCCAGAGATGGCTTAACCCATCTCAAGTATCATTGTCCAACAGTTAAAGCCTTAAAATCTTTGTAGATTGTACAACCAATCATTTGCTGCAAAAGGGAATTGTTTCTTCAAGAACAAGGAATTCTCTCATTTAATCTGCACCGTTGATCTTTACACTCCTTGCTTTATCACCCTTAAAAGGTTATCATAAATTGAGTTGAACAACGGAAGTGGTTACAGCCCACTAACACCAACATTGACGACAATGACGAATCTATGATTTTGTTCTTGCAAGATCATGGGGTTCGAAGGTTCGAGAAACGCCAACGATTGTATCTACGAGGATAACCCAACAGAGAGATAAACAACGTGAAAAGATAAATACAAGAAGGTAAATTGCGTT
Organism: Amborella trichopoda; assembly: GCF_054954075.1. Classification (NCBI taxonomy): domain Eukaryota; kingdom Viridiplantae; phylum Streptophyta; class Magnoliopsida; order Amborellales; family Amborellaceae; genus Amborella; species Amborella trichopoda. The sequence continues at coordinate 34,530,981 of NC_142344.1, forward strand.
ATGAAGATAAAGGTCATGCCCTACAAGATCTATGGTTCAAATGAGTAGATAAATTCAGATGAAGATGGAAGGTGAAGATAGGAAGTGCATGGTTATCCCCTGAAAAACTATAATTTAGCACTATAAAAAGAGGTACTCCTCATATTAGAGGAGGTTGCACTTTTTTTATAAACATAATCTAATAGAGATAAATAGTTCTTCAGAGGTTGTGCCTCGATAAGAACCAAGAGTAGAAAAGAGAGTGATATTCAAGACACGAGGAGGAAGATAATCATCCCCTACAATTCATTTCATTCTCTTCCGAAGACCAGACTCGAAGGATAACAAGTCCTTTCTTACATTTACAGGTATATGGGCTGATATGCCCTCGACATTATCTTTTCCCTTTAACATGTTTGCATTTTCTTCTTTAGAAACGAATGTATAGGTTTCAAAGTCATAATCAAAGGTGTTCGGCTTATTGTAATTCTTCAAGTTGATGTAAATATAATAGAGGATTAAACATTTGGAATTGCTCAGTACCCAGTATAAATAATAAAGCCAGTGTTTCTGATATGAAGTGTATGGGTGAATTTGGCTCCGAATATGATGTTCTATGGTTTTCTATTTGGAGTCTAATGTTTTTCTAAACATTCCATTTCTTAACACATCCACATTTTTCGGTGCGACCAGAGGTGTGCTTGGAATCAAACTATGGGTCATGGGTTCCCTAACCAGACTCATTGACAACTTGCACATTAATTGAGTTTCCGCACCTCTCATCGATTCAATATGTTTAGATCCCATGGTGAACTCACAACATCAAGTAATATTTCTTCAGAATAAACGTTCCCATACTTTAGAAAAAGAGCCTGGACTTAATTGGTTAGCACTTGGCGATTTGCAATGCTAATGGCATAGGCTCGATTCCGCCGAATGGGTAGGGGCCCTCTCCCCCATTGACTCATCTAAAAAGAAATGTTCCCATAATGAGCAGGTTGATCTGACTTATCTTCATTTAGGTTTCCCTCGGACAAAAAAGGGGATCCAAGTAACCAAGCACTTATGAGTCCCAGGCATTCTCACGTGAGATTAGAATTGATTCATTTCTTCATATAATGCAACTCTCAGTGATTCTCATATCAACTTTACTCATTTGCGATTCTCATAGAATTTCATTTTGGCTAATTTGTTTTATGCCATCCAAGGAGGCATTTTGTTGCTCCAAAACCGAACAATTCAAGGTCTACCAAAATGCCATTTTGATTACAAATAACTCACCATCTGAGGAATCTTGATTACGTGCCCATTTTTCTCACTTAAAAAATTCATTGTTGAATATGATGCCCCACACATATTCATGTACCCTTCCATGCTAATTCAATAATATCATAATGCTTATGAACTGCCCACTGAGCGGCCTCCTAGTCGCCAAGAGACCATATTAGGTTGGGTCCTGGACTCATGCACCCCTCTCCGGGTGTCGTTCTCGTGTGGACGGCAGTGAGTCGCACAGTAAAGAGTAGAGAGAAAAAACAAAAGGATAAAAAAATTAAAAGAAAAGAGAAGAATGAAAAAGGGCAAAAAAAAAAAAAAAAAAAAGAAAAAAAAAACAAATGATGAAGTGAAAGAAAAGAAGAAGAAAACTCCCCAAAAAGGGAGCCATATTTGAAGCAAATATAGATTGGTTAGGGACTATTCCCGAAAAGTCTGATCATAACATGCTTGTTCAAAAACAAAAAAATCAAAGTTTCATAGAAATCGAAAGGCTTCATTATGGCACGAGCTTAAACTGCCTGCCAATTCTTTCAAAATCTAACAGCTCCATGATATCGTGAGCTAAAACTACCTAACAAAGACCTCAAAACAAAAATACCAAAATGTTAAACTTGTGCGACGTAAAAGAGTCAAGACAGAAAAATTTATAACATATATGATTAAAAAGATTGGGAATTAATCGCAAATCAGATGTCAAACCTGTGAAATGTAAAAGTGCTGAGGGCATGTACAAAAGTTTTGTACTCATTGCAAGACATAAAACAATTTAGAGGGCTCCATGATTGCATGAGCTTACAATTCTAACCAAATTAAAATATGTTTTTTGAAATTTCTTCCTATTTTTAGAATTTTCACTTAAGTGCTTGTGGGTTTTCAATAATTTTAATTTCTTTGGTTAAAATTGTAACTTGAGACCCTGTGTCTATTTCACAAATTTTTCTCCCTAAATTAAAAATTCTCTAAAATGTTTTAAAAAACAAACGAGGTTCAAACTCTTGGATGTGATGTTTTTGTTGCCACCTACTCTTGGATGCTATGTTGAGAATCGATTAGTTAATAGACCCTTGAAAATCTCATTTTAGGAAGAACCAAACCATATGTTTCCAAAAGTTTAGCTTGAACCTACGGTCCTCAAACTTTAAAATCAAAGGCGAAAAAAAATTTGATTAACCAAATTTTCACCACCATCATCTTTCTTCTAGTTCAATTCCAATTCAATTGGAAACCAGAGCACCAAAACAAAGGTCTAAAGCAAAAAATGTCTATCTAACGTCCCAGATAGCATTATGGTAGCCTCATCTGAAGATAATCATCCCAAAATTAGGATGGTTTCCATTGTTGCCACTATGGATACCGATTGTCAGAGACCTCTTAACAAAATATAACTAACCTAGAATTAGTGCATTTTCCATTGATGTCGTCTAAATCAAAAACCATCAGTGCAACTTCTTCCCCAGGGGTACTTGTCCGTCAAACGAATAACTCCTCATTTATTCCATTATGTCTCAGGTTTTTTCTTCTTTCTCGTTCACCTGATGTCTCAGATGAATGCCAAAGAGGGGCCACTGTACATATCCCCAAGAATTTTTGGCTAATAGGATTCCTAGAAGCCATAATTCTGAGCCCTAGGGACCATACTAAACCTAGTGAACCATAGTGAATGCAGACCAGACCCCTTAGAATTGACTCAAATTGGCCCAAAACCTTTTTTAGATGATAAAAGTTCCCAAGAGCTTTCCAATAGCGAATAAACACCAAAATTTGACTTATTGTTTAAAATTTATAAGCTCAGTGAATTTGTTCAAATAAAAGACAAAAATGTTCTAGTGCACACCCCTCTACAGGTCACATACGGACCTCACAACTCACGGACATCCACAAACGCATTGGCTGCACACCCCTTCGCGAGTTGCACAGGCTCATTGGGCGCACCATACTGCATAGTTTCAGCATGGAGGAGGCTTGTTTTGGACGATTTTTCCCATGCCAAAAATAGGACAATTTTATAGGAAAAAATTCTGGCATACCCTTAGATTAAACCCATCAAAACTTCCCAAGAAATTCCTTTAGAAAATCCCTAGAAAATTTAGAATAGTCCATAGAAAATTAAGAAAAACCCCCCAAAATCCAAAAAAATAGTAAATACTTTTTTAGAAAATACTAAGAACCCTAATATTCTAGGAAAGCCTCTAGAAAACCCTTAGAACATCGGAAAAACCCTTAGAAAAACACTAGAAACACTACTTAGGTATTAGAAACCCTAAAATTCAATTATGAAAAAATCTAGCCTATTTCCAACAATAATTTTAGTCATAGAGAACCCACAAATCAGCCTGTCAAGAAAGAGCATCCAAGCAACGAGAAAGTGTGCTAAAGGCGGCCTGATCCGAACCTAAAACTCTGGGTTTTCAGTTCCTCAGGTTAGTTCTCTTCTTGCTGTATATTTCAATTTATTTATTTTCTAATGTTTCGATTTATTTCACAATTTAGGATATTTATGTAGAAGTTAGACTTTCAAAGATCTATTTTGGTGTCAAATTTGCAGCTACTACTGCCAGTAGATTCAAAAGGGCTTAGATCGGAGCCCATTTTGAATCTATAACTTGATTGGTACCATCCTTTCTACCAATCTATCATATTTAACTTGTTTTGCATGAATTTGAAGAGATCTTGTCAGATTTGTGCATAAAATAACATTACTTTTTCTTGATCTAGATTTGGATCTTAGCCTGCCATGATTTTCACATCCCTTTTCATTGATCTCCCTCTAGCCACTAAACCATCTACATGTTGCTGATGCATGTGGCTGAGCATTACCCTATCTCTGCCTCAACTCATTCGAAAGAAGAGTCCTAGTCACATCATCCTCCTCTATGGTATCTCTTTTATAAAACAATATTGTGACAAGATGTTCATAAAAATAAAGGAGTGAAGATAACAAGATTGTAACTTTATCCTCATCATTCATCTTCACACCAATGTTAAGATGATAAATAATTTTATTAAATTAATTTATGTGCTCATGGATATTTGTGCCTTCATTCATCCATATGGTGTATAAATGTTGCTTCAGATACTACAAATTAGTGAGGGACTTCGTCATATACAAACCCTCAAGTTTTGGTTCAAGGCTTGATGCCAATCCTCGATGATGCTAAACAACACTTTGCTTGATAGGAACAGTCGAATAGTGCTCATAACCCTTAAATCTAAGTCTTTCCGGTCCTCATCTAACATGGGCTCCAGTTTCTTGGACTTTTCTTGCAGTGTTTTGTGTAATGCTTGTTTCATTAACAAATCTCAAATATTGATTTGACAAATTCTAAAACTGTTGTTGCCATTAAATTTCTTCACCTCAAATTTTGCATTTGCAACATTTACCACCATACTAGCAATCTTAAACCAGGCTCTGATGCCAATATTGATGTGGAGAAACTCCAAAACCCAATGGGTTGATTTTTTATAAGTAAAGTGTGGGAAAAATAGAACAAGCAAAAAGCACACAACAAGCAAGAAATAAAAAGGAAATAGATAATGGAGAAGAATGCAAGGATTTTACACAATTCGTCACAAATGTGACTACATTCATAGGCGAAGATGATCAACTATTTTTTACTTAATTACCATTTTCTCTCTTTATAAAAGTAACCTAAAAACAGAAAAGCAAACCCCAAAAAATACAGACATGGGGGCCCTCCTACTTTTCCCAACGTTTGGACGCCTAACTTTATCTTGTTCTATATGAACTCACACACTATCCTATTCCAAATATGACTATACCCAAAATCAACTAATATATAATAGAAAATTGGTTAATAGAATTTGTAAATAATAGGAAACACTCCAAAAAACTAGGATACCCCAAAACAAATAAAAAAACAATTCCTTAATTACTGGGGTTCAAGACATATTTAACAGGCAATAGTTGCCACATTGTGGATTTTATTCCTACCAATAACACCACCCCCATTAACACCTTAAAAAATATAACTCCCAATCTACTTAAAAAATTGGGTAAGGCCTTGTCTTCCCTAGAATTACCCAAAAAAAAAGAAAAATCTCAATGTTGCGATGAGTAGAAAAAGGCGAAGTCCCTAGCACAATAAATAAAAAGTTTTATGAAAGAAAAGAATAGCACCACTAGAAAGTAAATACAACGCCATCTAGCCAAACAACTTCATGTAGCACGGATGTATGCAGATAAGTTCATCCCCTTACACCATTATAACACGCATGCAAGTAGAAACGCAAGTTCATGTATAGTATGGAAGCTACACGAAAGCCTCTCATGGAGTTAGTACTATTATTTAGTTATATATGGATCTTCCTAATTCTGCAATCACTGGACCCTGTTCGGTGAAGACTTGGATGGCACGTTAATGTATAATACTGGGTTGTTCATGGAGCAGTTCCCTCTAATCTCTCCACTGGGCCCTGTGAGCACATGCAACTGGCTCATCTTCACCATGCCCCAAGCAAATTCCTCGAAGAACAGGGCCTGCTGGTTTGAGAAGCTTTCGACTAAAGGCCGTGTCGTGTTATTCATGTAGAGGTCCTCGTCAGAGGTAAATAAGCCCTCGTAATTTAAGAGCTCCACATAGTACTTGTTGTCGAACCAGTAAGGCGTGTACCGGTCCATTGCAGTTGTGTTAGTTGAGTTCACAGACGGACACTTCGCGTATAGGAAAGTGGAATAGGAAGGAAGGAGAGTGGGGTCTAGTTGTGGGTAGAGCCTGTTTGTAAAGGAAGAACAATGTGCTACCCCGATCGTGTGTGCACCTGCATCACTTCTCATTTTATTTAGAAGCATTCAAAATCAATGTTTTAGAAAACGTTTTTTTGCTGTGGTTGTCATGGCCCTGGGCAGTAATAACAACAGGCCCAAATATATTTTTTGTAGTTTAGATACAAACTTTTAATAATGAATGTGGGATTGTTCATAAAATTATCATACTCACTGTGCAAAATTGGAATTCCATAAATAATTCTATTTAAGCTTCCTAGCCCAAGTTCTAAAACTCAGCGAAGGCAATGCGGACGGTCCGAGTAACTCGGCCTCGGCCCACATGGGAGTTAGTTGTACACAATTGTTTTAAACGTATGATATTACTGCAATTTCATATCAAAAGTGTTAGAATAGTGTGCTGGTTAGCTCCTCGAGTAAACTTTACCCTAGTCTACCCCAAAGCTCAGAACCTCTTATAAAGAGGTTCCTTTTATATTGCGCACTAACCAGCATCCCGTTTCTTATTTAGTTGACAAAAGAGACATTTACAATATATATGACCGCTATTTTTCTTTATTTTTTTTTTAAAAAAACTGAACCTGACTCGAGTGAGTTACTAAGACTTGCCCGAGTAACTCACCTCGCCCAGGTCCCAACTATCTTGGCCGAGTCGGGTTTTTTAACATTGTTCGTAGCTCATTTGAACCCTTTATCAAAATACTGATACCACGGAAGTTCAATAGACTCGATAAAAGTAATTGGTAACTTCATGGATTTATAACATGTCTTCTCTTGGTACACAACCCTTCCAAATCCTTTCACCAATTAGATGATCTTTTTCAGTTGATTCGTGGAAGCAATTTAGGTGACATGATTTTGCGTAGAGCTGAAATTTGCTATGACATGATTTCACATAGAGTGGTGTACCATTTATCATACAGCAATGGCCCTAGGGCTTTATGTAACACACGTTCCCATATTTATTATTTAGGGAAATTTAACAAGAAGCACCGAGGTCTGTCTGACACGTTTTGCCAAAGAGCCCATAGAATATACATGTACGAGGTGCAGTGGCATAGGATATTGGAAAAATTAGGTGCAGACTGAAACTTTTCATAGTAATTACGGTTTGGTCATTTTTTTGATATTTTACATGGAGGTCATCATTTTTTTAAAAAATAAATCTCTCATACGAAAAATGATTTAAAACTATGTGACGGCCCAAATGTTGCCAAAATTTATGCGTAGGTCTTTCTGCCACGTTTGTGGTTTATTATTATTATTATTATTATTATTATTATTATTATTATTATTATTATTATTATTATTATTATTATTATTATTATTATTATTATTATTATTATTATTATTATTATTATTATTATTATTATTATTATTATTATTATTATTATTATTATTATTATTATTATTATTATTATTATTATTATTATTATTATTATTATTATTATTATTATTATTATTATTATTATTATTATTATTATTTATTTACATTTTTCCTTTGAGTCCCAAATTCTTAGTTATTTTTTTTCTTTTTTTGTTCAAGTCTAGGGGCTGGTCCGATGTACTATTATCATTTTAGGTCGGTCCGATGTTCGAAACATCGAATCGCCTTAAACATTCAAAGAATAAGGTGCATGTTTTAAACCTTGAAAAGAAGAAGTTCTGAATACTTCAATAAAAGAGGTTCGCCTTTAGGTGTGGATTGAGCAAACTCATGTCGCTTTAAAACTTCAAAAAATAAGCACTACGTTTTAAACCTTGGAAAGAAGAGGTTTCAAATGTGGTCTGATATTTTTAATACTAAATCATCCCAAAAGCTAGGAATTATCTCCTTTTTTTAGGTCAATCCGATGTTTGAAGTATCAGACAGCTTAATTAAACCTTCAAAAAATGAGATTCATAAGACTGATCCGGAGATGGCCCTCAGGCCTATAAAACTGTCCTAAACTTAAAAAAAAAAAAAAATCAAATCAAATCAAATAAAAAACTAGTTCAATATTATAAATATCTGACGAGGGGCAAACTAGGAAAAATAGGAAAATTGTCATAAAGTTTGACAAAAATTTGAACAATCTTGCAGTTTTGAACCTTTCCACATTTGGACGTAATTTTCCCATGAAAAAAATACGACCGACGTCACCATTTATCTTTGGTACAATGTGCTCACAATTAATTTTGACCTTTAGATGTAAAATTGGGTGATTACATTTATTCTAATTACCAAGTTCAAAGTTAAAAAAAAAATGCTCTCGAATTTTGTGACAAACCAAAGCTATCAGATTTCATATCGGATGGTCATATATCGGATGGTCATAAGTAAGTAATTATGAATTCCTTGTAGCAAAAGGAAGTGGTCTCATTGTGTACAACCCTTTTCCTTTTTTCGTTGAAGCGCGAATACAACTTAGTTTTAGTTGGCGTAAAACCAAGAAACATGCGAGAGACGATATCAAGTCGATATGACCATCTCATTCTCTCTCATCCTGAAATCATCTCTTTTTTTCTCTCGTTTCCAAGAAAACAAAATCGTTTTACACTGCATTTGGTTCATGTGAAAATATTTTCTAGAAACTATTTTCACATGAAAAAATCTCCCATGTGGTCAAGTATAAGAATATTTTTGTATCGATTATTTGCAAATTAATGTGAAATGATACACTACGACCAATTGATATGGAAATATTCTTACACTTGACCATATGAAAGAATTTTTTTATGCGAAAATATTTTCAAGCGAACCAAACATGCTTAATAATTGTTGATTAATTGTAAATGAGATGTTTGGACGGTTTGTCAATAGCAACATTAGACCGCTCTGGTCTTTTCTTAAGTGAATTATGTACGGACATAAAATAATAAAATACGAAATAAGTGAATTTTGAGTTAAAATTACGAGAAAAGTCGGTTAACCTGAAGTTTTTTATTGTTTTTTATAATTGCATTTTGATCTAAGGAAACCTCTAGTCGCATATTTTTGTTTTTCCTGCAGTGGGGCAGTGCCAAGTCAGTTGGATGTTAACATCATGGGACTGCCTTTTGTGCCGCTCATCACACATCTTGCTGGTGGCAAAATTTAATTAAAAAAAAATGACAAAAGAGAGGGATCTTTAATATGGAACAAACTATAACTCCGATGAATTTTCAAGTTTATAGGTAATCTTAGGATATTTGATCTTTAATATGAAGCACTATCCCTTTTTTTTTAATCTTACTTTTTAGGGAAAATTATAGATAACCTTTAGACCATACTCTCAGGCAATGCCTACCCCCAATTTTTTTTTTAATCACACTACTAACCCTAATATTATTAGTTTTTCATGCATCCAAAGTGCGAAAGCAGTCTTTAAAGATTCAAGCGAAAGCAGTCTTTAAAGATTCAAGCACCCCATGAATAAAGCTGTAACCATTCCCTTCCCTTCACTCTGGCTTCAAAATTTTTAGACAGTTTCTTTCTCTAAAAACTTTAAAGTCGAGATAATTTCTCTCTAAAAATTTTGAGATGGTTTTTTTATATAAACTTGAAATTTGATACAGTTTCTCTCTCAAAATCTTTTGACATAATTTCTCCAACAAAATTTGAAATTGAGATAGTTTTTCTCTCTACAGTTTTTGAGATTGTTTCTCTCTCGAAAATTTCAAGCTTTTTGATAGAGAAACTATCTTAAATACACAAGGGTACGATTACTTTCTTACTTAGGGGTACATGCAAATAATAAACAATATTGATATTGATAATGTAGTTTAACAAGCATTGAGACGAGGCATGGTCCATTGATGTAAGCTCCTAAAAGCAGAACTACAAAAGTGGACGTTGATTCATGTGCCTTGGGTTTGGATGTGCATGATGAGTGAAAAGGAATGAGACTCACCAGAAAGGGAGACGAGGTCATGGGCATTGAGCCCTTTAGAAGCAAATGCAGCTATAAGAGAGGGTACGGTGAAATTAGGGGAAGGGATGTTAGCCAAAGTTGTAGACGTATTGGCTGCAACTAAGCTGTCCTTTCGACCCAAGGGGACCGGGTAGAATGGGCCTCCTACCTGGAGAAATAACAAAAACCTCTCCATCCGTTAGGGTGGCAACAGGCTGGGCCTTGCCCTGGCCATCCTTAGGCCTGGGTCATTGGGCCAAGATGGACCAATAACAAATAAAGAAAAGATAAAAGAAAAAGGAGTGATTTACATATGGATATTAAAATTTTAGGTAAAATACAAAATGCTCCTCTTATAGGCAGAAATTACAAATAAGATCAGTCAATGGGTTTTTTTTTTTTATTATAAAATTGTCCCTCAATCAACCCGAGTTTTAATTTTAATCTTTTAGGTTTTTCTAGATTTTTCATTAGTAAGGTAGTGCCCCAAACTTTAATGCATTGCGCTACTAACGAAACAACTAAAAAAGAAAAAAATCAAATTCTGGTTGACTGGGAGGTAATTTTGAAAAGAATTTAAAAAGGCAGGCTGACCAACTTTCTTTGTAAATTTCGCATATACATGGAGCATTTCTTATTTTACCTAAAATTTTAAGGTCCGTATGTAAATCACAAGAAAAAAAGATGAACGGGCCGGTACAGGCTCTAAGCCGGCCTTTGGGCTACAACTCCTAGCCCATGCCCTACTTTTTAAGGGGTCGGATCAACCAAGCCAAGCTGGGCTGCCCTGCTCATTGCCAGCCCTACTCTGCAGTAACCAACCAAAGTTAGTAAGAAAATAGAAAGAGAGCAACCTGGTAGACTGAATCTCGAGCAGCCAAGGCAAGGATGTCTGCACATGAGACTACAACACCACAATGAGCATCTACGAGAGACTTGATCTCTGAAATAAGTTGGAAGGCTTCTCGACGAAGTGTGAGGTTGGGTGCAGCATCCTGCTCTTCCGAGCGGGCTAGCAAGATTGATGCGTCGCACCCCTACAACCCACCATCAAAACAACACAACACCACCCAGCTACCAATAAACCAACAATTTACGACTATGTCATGCAAAAGGGAAGGGAAGGGAAGAGAAAACTGACTAGAACAAAGCAGTCGTGAAATTGCAGCCGAAGAATTGCCGGTGCAAGAGTCACATCTTGGCTGAGAATCGATGCTATCTTCTCCTGTACCAAGGGCTCGAGAGCGGGGCATGCGTTAATGTAATATGTCCAGGACAATCCTGGCGCTATGGGGAAAGCACCATTCCCTTTCTCCTGCCCCACGATGCCCAACCCACACAGAGGAAGCCACACCATAACCACCTTCATTAACAACATGTTGCACCTCGCCTCGACTCAGAAGAAAATGACTGATTTAAATAGAGCACACAAGAGGTAGATGTGGGTTTAGAATGTTGGTTGGATGTCAACATTGTTGACTTGGAAAACTAAGAGGGGCAGGTAGAGAACTGATGGGAAAATGGGGACTGTGATTTGCTGCATATTATGGGATGGGAGTGATTGAAGAGGAAATTGGAAATGGGCATGGATCAGAATTGGTAATGGCGCGGAGTAAATGGACTCCTTTAATGGGTACGTAAGTTAGGCAGATGGAAAAACTAACAGTCCTCTACCCCATTTTTGGCTCTGGTTGCTGGAGCAGGCTCAGATTGAAACGATGGATCACCATCTCATCATTTCCTCTTCCAATGGCATGGCATGAGATGATGGAACTCATAACCTAAAAGCCCCACTTTTTTATTTATTTTTTTAGTGATTTACGTATGGACCTTAAAATTTGAGGTAAAATACGAAACTCCACTTATAGTTGGAAATTACAAAGAAGGTCAATCAACCCATATTTTTTTTTTCTCCAAAATTGCTCTTTAGTCAACTTGAATTTTGATTTTTTTTAGTTTTTTTAATTTTTTCTTTTTTTTATTAGGGAAGTGCCTTAAAGCTTGGGGCACTGCCCAACTAACGAAAAAAAAAATTAAAATAAATAAGAATCAAAATTTGGGTTGATCGAGGGTCAATTTGTAAAAATAAAAAAAAATAGGTTGACCATTCTTCTTGTAATTTTTGCCTACGTATTTTACTTAAAATTTTAAGGTCCATATGTACATCACTATTCTTTTTTTCCTTTTTTTCTTTTTTTTTTATTTAGTAGATGGGGAATACAGCCCCCATACAAGCACATTCTTGGGTGAATAGTGATAACTGGGGCACAATAATATGATTAAACTTAATCGCTGCTTCACTGCTTGAGCAGCAACGATGATCGCTACTGCATATAAATTGCATGTCCTTATAATCCATTCAACATTCGTTGGCTACTCTTCAGCATTAAGGTTGGGAAGGATCACAGCTGGCTCAACAGGCCAGCCCTAGCCTCGTCCTTCACACCTTAGGGTTGGGCCGAAAACATAGGGTTGGGCCGAAAACATAGGAAGAAAGAATAGAAGAAAAAACAAGGACAAAAAAAAAAAAAAAAAAAGGCTGGGCGGACCAAACCAGCCGGCTTTGTCATTAAATGAGGCCCATTCCCATTTCTCTATGGTCGGGCCGATTGGGCCAATAGACAATCCATTTAGTATGGCCTATGATTTGTTGATGATGCTAAAAGGGGCTGTCACTTAGTGTGATGGTAAAAGGCTCAAGTAGCCAGTGCAAGAGCATGGTTCGAGTATTGAAAACGGTCACTTTATGCATAAAAGGCCAAAGGTTAGGACCATCTCCAGCCACCCCTGTCAAGACCCTGCGTAGGCAAGACTAGCACCTGTTTACGGCCCTTTTTTGTGATTTATAGGGGCTGGTTCCACACCATCAAGGGATTTGGCTGTGTTCTTGTCTCTCTCTGTGAATCCATTTCAAAGCTCCAATAAATTCGATTCCTTTTCTTCTGTGATGGTGAGACATTGTGGTTAGGGTTTATTGTCTGTAAAATGCATATATCGTGGAGTGAGAAAGAAGTAAAGTACAAATCAAAAGAAGTGCGAAAAGGAGGTTTGAAGAAAAGGTTAGGAAGGTGTGTCCTTGTGGATCATGCTCAAGCCACTACCTTTTTTGTCTTTTAATACTTAAATTTCTGATCTCCAAGAGAAAGAGAGAGATAGAAGAAGGAACCCCTTAACAAAGATAGAGAGAGGAAGTGAAATCAATGAGGGTGATGGGTGCCATGCCTTTTGGGATGCGATGGGTGGTTACAATCCACTGTAGATGATATTTGGGAAAGTAATGCAATGGATGGAGCGCTGCAATGTTGTTCAAAACAGATTGGAGAAGGAATTTGAGCAGGCCTTTCCGAACATTGTAAGTGTGTATTTTCCGTCGATCAGCTTTTTTACTTGATTGTATCCATGTTTGGTTGTGGATTAGGGTTTTGGGTGACATTTCATTCGAAGTGGTCGAAGGCGTGATCACTAGGAAGCATTTTTTAGGGTTTTAGTTGTAACAATAATCTTGATCCTCACTCACTCTCTCTCTAAGTGAACAATTTTAGTAAAAAATATAGTATTGAATGATGGAGAATTTGAGGGAAATCTAGAGAGGGATTAAGTTGGTGAGAAAATCATAGGGGATCTATGGAGTGGTATTAGAGATGCCTCATTCTTTAGTTACGGCTGATCAAGAGGTGTGGAATGAGGGCCTTTTGTTGGTAAAAAACTGTGTGGTGGGTTCTTTCTCTCCTCCTTCCATTGACATCTTTGATCTTAGAGATTGGGCCAAGCGAGGATGGTCCCTCAACTATGTTCCGGAGGTAAAGATCATTGATGAGAATAAAGTGGTTTTCATGCTTCATTCTAAGGGAGACGTTTGTCGAGCTTTCCATGCTAGATTTCCCAGAGTCTGAGGTAAACTTCTTTCGTTTGATCTGTGGAAACCCTCTGATCATCCATCCTTTGCTCAGAGAGTTTGTACGTGGGTGAGACTTTGGGGTATTCTTTTTAATGTGTGGAAACTGTCTATTATCAAGAGTATTGCTAATAGTTATGGTGAATACTGTGATTTAGATTAGATGTCTTTTGTAGGAACTGGCCGACGCTCTGTCAGGGTTAACGTTTGGATGGTGTTGGGTCAACCTCTACCACTATCTGTTTAGCTCCAGGTGGGAAAGGATACTTTTGTTATTAAAGTGGTGGCTGATGATGGATTGGTTCGGTCTTAAACTGGAAAAGAGGAGTTGCCTTCAAAGATCGTGGTGGAGGGATTGAAGATAGGGTTAGTGGCGAAAATTGTGAAGTCAGGACTGAGCTGTAATTGTGGAGATGCTAAGCACAAGGAAACTACTCAAAATCTACATGTTGCTGGGAATCTCGATGGCCGTCGCCGGAGGCAGCTCTTCAAAAAGAAGAAGAACAACGGCAATACTTTGAATTTGCATATTTCAATTTTGAAAAGGAAATGGGTGCCGGTTGGATTTTTTCCAGATTTTACTACTGATTATTCTAGGGAGTTTCCATGCATTGAGACTATGGATGCAAATACTTTGGGAGTGGTACCTGCCTCGAGTCCACCTATATCGATAGCTAGTACCATTTTCAGGATGCTTGATGGACCACTTCTTGGGGAGGAACTTGCTGATGTTAAGGGTAGGGCGGTTCTCATGCAAAATTCAAATTTGGATATTATGAAAGCTGAGTTTACAAATTTGGGTGGTCTCGTGGGTTCACCATTTCCATGGGTTGTTAGTTGTAAATCTAAAGGCTCGAACGACGGTGTTGTTCTGTCAAATGAGATGGGTGGAAGGTGGCACCTCTGTGCACGTGGCACTTTCCCCGAGTCCCAAGGTAAATCTCCATGATGAAGCCTTTGGAAATTGATCGCGAGATTTTTGCAGTGGATTTTCTACTACTGCATTTTTCCAAATTTAACAAGGAGTCTTGTCGGAAGCCGTGGAAGAGAAATGGTTTTTTTATCGGAGTCTCATTTTTCTCTCTTGGCAAAGGGCTACTGGATCTATTTCTCAAAGTTTGGGTTGTCGTGTGGTTTGTTTTATAAAAGAAAATAATGTATCCCCTGCCTTATTAGTGTGATGCTATTAAGGGGATCACCCTCCCAAGGCTAGAGCGAGGTTTGATCCGCTTACCATTGACCCTCTTGTTGTGATGGTGGTGGATTCTGACGAAGAGGATTTGGCTTTAGCTTTTGGAGATGAGAAGTTGCCTGCACAAATTGAGGGCGAGCAAGAAGAGGACAGTTCTTTTGACCCGAATACTGCGTTGGCTATTTCTGATGTTGTAGACCCTTTGAGAGTTATTTGGAGGCGTCCCCTCTGCGGCTTTTGGGGGGACCAACTGTAACTGATGACTCTGTATTAGAAGTTGAGGTTTTTTAGTCTGATTTTGTTGATGTTGTCACTGAAGAACCAAAAGTTGAAGCTATGGTATCTGATATGGGTATGGATTTAATATCCCCATTAGGGTGTTCTTTGATGAGGTGAAACAGATTAAGTAGGCTAGAAGGACTATGGATTCAGGGGCCGATATTGCTCAGAGCAATGTGGGGAGGTCTGAGAAAACCCCAATCGTCAGCAAGGCATCTAAGCATAAGAAGTTTTCTTCTTTGGGGTCGAGGTCTTCGACGTGGCTGGAGGCCCGTGGCATCATCAAGAGCACTGTAAGCCGAAACACCTTTGGGTAAAGTACCAGAAATTATTAATCTCTCGGAGGCCTCCTCTGCTTCTCTTGTTTCAGACTCTTCAGAGTTGTTAGATTCTGCTGCGTTAAATGAAGCATTGATGCTAGAGGAGATCTATTTCGGAGCAAGTCTTGATGGGCAAGGTTCCACCTTTAACCCTCCCTATTAATACATATTCTCTCATTGAATGTTAGGGTGACCCTAACCGTAAGAGAGATATTTTATTTTTGGTTTCTAAGTTTAAGCCTTGGATTTTAATTATTTAATAAACGAAACTTCCTAGTTCTAATGTTTCTAGGGCTAGGGAGGTCTGGGGCTCAATGGTTGTTTCGTTTTGTGGTATTGATGTTATTGGAGCATCTGGTGGCTTGTGGGTATTGTGGGACCCTCTTATTCTATAAAATTTTGAGACTGTTATTCGAGATAGATTGTTAGTTCTTGGCTTTCATGGTCCTATCCCGAGGTTATTTTGGCGAATTATGAATTTTTATGGTCCTAATGACCCTGCTCTTAAGGAAAGTTTTGTCAAAGATATGGATGGAGAGATTCAGCAATGTCATTTCCCTCTGTGCATAGAGAGGGATTTTAATCTTATCAGGTGGCTGGATGAATGTTCTGTAGGATCTTCTATTAATTCTTCAATGAAGTTGTTTAATATATTTATAAAAAGTAATTCTTTATTTGATCTACTGATTGCTGGGGCTAAATTTACCTGGTCGAATAATAGTACCTTTAGTCTTTCAATGTCGAAATTGGATAGATTTTTGGTATCTACAAATTGGGTGGATGCCTTTCCTCTTGTCTCTGTTAGAGCTCCTCCACGTCTATCTTTTAATCATATCCCCATTATGTTATATACTACCATGGAGATAGGTGGGCCGAAGCCTTTTAAGGTAGATATTGGGTGGTTAGAAGAGAAGGAAGTGGTAGAAGTCATTAAGACCACCTGGCATAACACAATTTCTATTAGTTCCTTGGATTTTCCATTGCACAAAAAGCTGTTCAATATTAAACATTAGCTTATCGTCTGGAAGAAAGAGAATAATTTCAATGTTCAGTCCAAAATCGATGAGGTCTTATATGAAATTGAAACTTTTATCGATGAGGTCTTATATGAAATTGAAACTTTGGACCAGCACGTTCAGTCTATAGGTGTGTTAACCGAGAAGTTGATGGGTAAAAGGAATTCAAAGTTGAAATCTCTTCATGATCTTTATAGAGCTAAGGAGTTATATTGGAGCAAAGATCAAGGATAAAATGGTTAAAGGAAGGTAATATGAATATTAAGTTCTTTCATTTTATTGCAAGTGCGAGAAGAAAGCAAAATGATATTTATAGTTTGACTATTCTTGGTATTGAGGCAGATGATAGTGTGGCAATGGAAGGGGCTATTATTGACCATTTTAATAAGGCGTTTTCAACAGAGGTGAAGTTCACTCCAAAATTGGTACCTTTTAAAGCTTTGACAGTAGAGATGGGTTCTAATTTGGAGCGTAACATCTCTATGGAAGAACTAAAGGGGGTCATTTTTGCCTTACCTAGTGATAAGACTCTAGGCCCATATGGTTTTCCCTTTTCTTTTTTTATAGATTTTGGAACTTGATTAAGTCTGAATTATTAGAGATGGTTAGAGCTTTTATGAATAGGGGTGAAATATTCAAAGGGGTTAATGTCACTTATATAGCTCTTATCCCTAATAAATCAGTGATAGCAGAGTTATCAGTCTTTATAAGATTGTGGCAAAGGTCTTGGTTAAAAGATTGAAGTCAGTGTTACCTTTTCTTATCTTTAACACTCAATCTGCAGAATCATCAAATCACTTATATTATTTTGGTGGCTCAAGAGTTTATTCATTATAGAGTGAGAAGTCAAATTCCTAGAGTCATTATTAAACTTGATATGGAAAAAGCTTATGACATAGTTGAATGGGGGTTGCCTATGGAAATTCTTAAGAATATGGGTTTTGGGGCTAAATGGAAGAATTGGATCTGTGGATATTTATCCTCTGCCCATTTCTCAATACTTTTTAAGGGAAGCCTTATTGGTTTCTTTAAGGCTTCCTGGAGTCTTCGCCAAGGGGACTCCATGTTACCATTCCTTTTTTCTATCTATGCAGAATGTTTTAGCTTGACGATTCATAAAGTGAAAGATTGTGGAAATTTCTCTGATTTTAAAGTGGCTGAAATGGGTCCAAGAGTTTCTCGTTTGCAACATGAGGATGATACGTTTATTTTTTGTGAAGCAGATGAGATGCAAGTGAAAAATAATGCTTGATTTTTAGATTGATGTGAGGTGGCTTTGGGTTTAAAGGTCAATTTGCATAAGACCTCAATGATACGTATTAATTGTTCTCCAACCTTGATTCAATATTTGACAAATCTTTTGGGTTGCTTAGTGGGCTCTTTCCCCTTTACTTATCTGGGATGCCAATCTCAAATTCTAGGCACTCTATAGCGGTTTGGGATAAGGTGTTACAGAGAGTCTAAGTGAAGTTAGATCTTTGAAAACCAAAATACCTGTCTATGGTGGGTAGGGTTACATTGCTAAGTTCTTGTTTAGCTAATTTACCAATCTACTTGATATCTCTTATTCAAATGCCAGCCTCAGTGATAAAGAAAATTGAAAGAATGATGCATAATTTTCTGTGGGGGTCTTTTGGGGTAGAAAGATAGAAAGGAAGTATTGCTTCCTTAGGTGGGATCTTGTTTGTACCCCTAAGAGTGAAAGTGGTCTTCGCATTAGAAAGATAAAATATATGAATAAGACAGTGCTTTGTAAGTGGTAGTAGAGAAGCTTTCAGTATACAGATCAGCTTTGGTTTCAGGTTTTGCCTTCGAAATATGGCCTGGATAGGCAGGGAATGTTGTTAGGAGGAGGAAGAAATAAAGAGATGTTTTATCTGTGAACGTCTATTTACAGATGTAGGCTGATGATTGCGAGTTATTTTCATTGGAATGTTGGTTGTGGTGACAACATCTCTTTCTGGTATCATAAGTAGATAGGTGATACCCTTTGAAGCTTACTTATCCGGAACTTTTTACTAAGGTTCCGCAAACTAATGCTAAGGTTTCTGATATGATTGAAGTGAGAGGTAATTATGTTGCTTGGAGTATTAATTTTCCTTATAATAGGCTGAGTGAAGATATTTATCTTCAATGGAACGATTTGATGGGTATCTTAGATTCGGTTTATATTTCCCAATGGGCAATAGATGAAGTGATTTGGGAAGTTGAGTGTGATGGGGTATTTTTGGTCAAATCTTGTTATAGGCTATTTTTTCACGATAGATGGAGATGGTCTTTACCTGCCGCAACCAAAGTGTGGAAATGGCATGTTCCCCATAAGGTGAAGGTGTTTTTATGGTTAGGTATCCAAAATAAGATTCTAACGATGGATAATTTGATTAAGAGGGGTAAAATTTTACCTAATATATGTTTGATGTGTAAATCGGATGAGGAATTTGGGGTGCATCTTTTCATTCACTGCTATATTACCTCAAGAATTTGGTACTGGTTATTGGGGCTACTTGGGGTTCATGCTTCACTGCCCCAATCTGTGATGGGTTTAGTGTCATAGTTAGCCTTTAATCATTTACCTTCCGAGGGTAATAGCGAGAGGGGATACTCTATGGGAACTATGGAAAAAAAGAAATAGACGGACTTTTGAATGAGAGAGTTTATCTTTTGATAGACTGCTGAGTAAAGTCAAACTGTCTATTTGGTCTTGGCTCTCAGTTACTAAAGAGGGTTGGGGGATTTCACAATCAAATGTTTTGTTGAATTTTCCAATTTTGTTTTTGATGGGTAGAGTAAATATGAGACCAATGAGTATTTGGGTGGCACCAGAGAATGGGGGATTTAAGTTAAATTTGATGGGAGCTCTCTGGGCAATCCAGGTTTGGCAGGCATTGGGGTTATAGTGCGAAACTGTTTTGGAGAGGTCATCTTCTCATATGCTGGCCCTATTGGTATAGCCACGGCTAACCAATCGAAGTTATTGCCTTTTTTGCAAGGGTTAAAAATTTTTATCTCTAGAAACATTCGGAATAACTGTATTATTGAAGGAGATTCAATGAACGCAATTAATTGGTGCAAAAAGGAGAAGCGTATTCAATGGGAACTAACGTCTAGCTGGTTGCAGATTATGGATCCAATGGCTCCACTTTCAATTTCTTTTTGTCATGTCTTTCGCGAGGCAAATTCCTTGACTGACTTTCTGGCTAATAGGGGGGGCTTCT
This sequence comes from Amborella trichopoda, assembly GCF_054954075.1. Lineage (NCBI taxonomy): Eukaryota > Viridiplantae > Streptophyta > Magnoliopsida > Amborellales > Amborellaceae > Amborella > Amborella trichopoda. Next base: position 34,550,771 of record NC_142344.1, read on the forward strand.
TTGTCCGCTCTAGCTATCTCCTCTGATGTAATTTCTTTTGAGTAGAATATTTGTCAAAGAAAAAAAAAGGAAAGCCCTCTCAAATTTTTTCCATGCCCATTTGGGGATATCAATGAACGTATTTCCTTCAAATACTCATTACATGGGAAATAAACGAAATAATCACCCCCTCATTCTATAATCACTCGTTAGTATCCATATTGGTTTGGAAAGATAAAGATTTAGAGATAGAAATAAACGTTAGCACTTCCTGCCCGTTAGAGGAAGACATAATTGTTATGACTTCTTTAAAAAGAGATAATATCAGCATAAAGTAGTTTATGTGTTAAACGCATAATTCTTTGGGAAAATTTAAAAACTCCTGAAAATCATACTTTCTTGATAGCTTCCACCAAACCAAATTTTTTTCGCAATTTTTACCTCACCAAAAAGTTTTCTGGCAAATACCCCCAAGTTAAAAAAGTTATGTTTTAGTCAAAAATACCATTTTCTGTACACAAGAGAAATATAGACATGGATTGTCCAAAAAAACCAAAATTACACTGATTGCTAGACCACACAACACAATTGCCAGACCGCAAAACATCACTGCTAGACCTTGATTAAAACTGTCGGGCCGCCCTCACAAGCTATCGGACCGAGGTTACAAAGTGTCGAACTGCTTTCCAATATTGCTGGACTGCATTTGATCATGGAATAGTTGTCAGACTACCGTTGTTTGCTTTCTTTGCTTTAACAAGATTCGGTGGCTGGTTTTGAATTTGGGTTGTAGAAAGGAATATACAAATAGGACATCTATTTAAGGGACATTTGTTTTCCATAAGAATGTTTTCCCCTTGGGATTTATAAAAATTCACAAGAAATTTATATAAATTAGTGTTCAAGAAAGGGTTCAGGTGCTTATGAGATAGCCCATTACAATTTACAATAGAAACAAAATCTAAAATAAGAAAGTTTATATTACAAGATAAGAAAGAGATATTATTATTTCCTTTTGAAAGGAGAATGTAACAAGGTAAGAAAGTGTATATTATATGCAACAAGATAGAAACGTGTATATTACACTATTGTATTATCATTATATATATAATAAAAAAATCACCACAAAAAAAGTGTAGGGTATAATTTTTTTTCAATAAATTTCTTTATCTATATTTTCTATATGATATCCGAGCCATTGCTTGCAATTCGAGAAGTACAGTCGAGAAACGGTCTCCAAAGGTTAGTACCTGTTGTCACCTTGCTTTTATCTTCACGCCACTCACCGCATAAAAGAGCTTCACTTTTTCGTTTTTCTTTAATATTTTGTCTTTCATTCATGCAACATTCTTTCATTAATCCATCTTGCAAAACTTCCACTTCCCCATCGTCCAAGCTCATACAAACCTCTCACTCCTTGCCCATCATATTTTCCCATCCTACATACTTTTCCCTATCATACTTTCCCCATCATACAAACTTTACATCTCATCCATAACGAAACCTTTTACCCCTAGCCCATCATACATACTTTTCCTGTCATACTATCCCCATCATACCGTCGTACTCTCCCCAATTATACATGCTTTACACATCATCCCTAACCAAACCTCTCACGCTTAGCCCATATTCTCTGAATTAATCTTCACCCACAACCTATACTCTCTTTTACACGCCTAAAAGCTCTAAAACTCTCGTTCACCTTTCTCAGTTCATCTATATGTCCTCAAAATACCTCTTAATTCTAATGGACACTTCATCCTCACTAAACAAATATCCCTATTCTTCCACCCTTAATATAGGAAATTTTGTGTCTATTAAGTTGACACATAACAACTATTTATTATCATAAACGCAAATGTTCTCTCTCATTGAGAGTCAGGAATATTTTGGATTCATAAATGGTGATTGCCCTACACCAAGTCAAAAGATTTCCTCTCTTGATGGCAAGAGTGAAAACGAAAACACAGACTACAAATTATGGCTAAAGTCCGACCATCTTTTTAAAGCCTAGATCATTGGGACATTGTTAGAAGAATACCTCAGTCTTGTGATTGGCCTTAAGACTTCTACAAAGTTTGGAAATTCACAAATGGTGATTGCCTTACACCAAGTCAAAAGATTTCATCTCCTGATGGCAAGAGTGAAAATGAAAACACAAACTACAAATTATGGCTAAAGTCCGACCAACTTCTTAAAGCCTAGATCATTGGGACATTATTAGAAGAGTGTCTCAGTCTTGTGATTGGCCTTAAGACTTCTACAAAAGTATGGAAACTTTTGAATAATGCCTATGCAGGTAATTCTCAAACTAAGGAGTTCTAACTTACCCAACAACTCCAACTCTATAAAAAAGGGAATTCAATCCTATCAAAATACATATCCAGATTCAAGAGTATTTGTGATGATTTATCTTCTATTGGCAAACCTGTACTATATAAAAATATGTTATTGGCTTTTAATGGACTCGGTCCAAAATATGAGAGTTTTGCTACCGCTATGCCTAAGCCATTGATTCCTTCATGTTAGGAAAGTATTCCACTTCTTCAAAGCCATGAGATTTGAAGTCAGCCTCATGTCTCTAAAGAACACTCATATCCAAATTAGAATATAGCCCTTGCTAGACAACAAGAAAATTTTAGACCAAACAGAGGCACTAAAAATTATAGAAGTAGAGTCATACACAACTTTGGTAGTCAATAGTTTTTCAAATCTCGAGGATGTGGATTGGCTCAAACATACCAGAACAATAATAGAAGACGTGGTGTGCCTTAGAGAAACTAAGAAAATAGTGGTACACCTATGCAACACGTCAATCAAAGGTTCCAACAAGATTCACAGATACAACAATCAACTTAGAAAACCTAGAAAAAATGTCAAATTTGTAGAAAGTTTGGACATACTGCATTAAAGTGTTGGCACTGATCAATCCTACATACCAAAAAAAGGCATTTCTCAAGCTCTTACTGCAGTGACTATGTCAAATTCCTAAGACTCGGAATGGGAACCACTGGTGCCTCAACTCATATGACATGAGACCTAAGTATACTACAAAATATTCACCATTATAGTGGTCGAGATACAGTCATAGTTGGTAATGGTGAACAATTATTTCACATGTTGGTGATGCAAATAATGATGTTGGTCTAAAAAATTTAATATTTCTAATATTCTTTTAATACCATATATGAAAAAGAATTTACTATCTGTTAGCCAGTTTATAAAGTATTTTCCTTGTATTTTTGAGTTCTCATTAAATGATTTTCGAATTAATTAAAGGAGCACAGGGAGAACTCTAGCCAATGGGAGTAGAAAAAACGGACTTTATGCACTTGAAGATGTGAATGAAGCTTAATTTTCTAATTGAAATAAGAGAACATCAGAATATGTGTGGCATCGACTAGGACATCCTCAAAATAAAGTATTACACTACGTAGAATATCAACAATTGATTAATGTTGATGCATGGAATAAATCTCATTTTATTGTACTAGTTATCAAATAGGAAAAAGTTGTAAACTCCCATTAGTAGTACTGATAAGACCACTCCATAACATCTTTTTGAGATTCATTCATATTTGTGGTGTCCTACTCTAGTTTTATCTAATCAAAGATATCTTTTTTATGTGCTATTTGTGGATGATTACACTCATTTTTCTTGGATTTATCCTTTGAAAAAAAATTTGAATTTTTCTCTTCATTTGTGAAATTTCATCGTATGGTTGGAAGGAGCTTTGAGAAACAAATTTGAATTTTTCAATGTGATAGAGGTGGCGAGTTTGCTAAGAAATAATTCATTGCTCGTCTTACTGATAATGGAATTGTGCAACAGATATTATGTCCGGGAAGCCCTGAACAAAATAGAATAGTTGAAAGGAAACATAAAAATATTGTAGAATTGAGTTTTACAATAATGTTTCGTGTCAGAATTCCTAAACGATTTTGGGTTGAAGCTTTTCATACCATAATCTTAGTAATAAACAAGATTCCCTTGACCAATTTGCAAATGGATTCACTACATTCTTTGTTGTTTGGTCACCTACCAGACTAATCTTCACTTCATATTTTGGTTGTCAGTGTTTTTTGTACTTTTAGGACTATGCTGCAGATAAATTTTGTCATCATTATCTTCCTTATGTATTTTTGTGTTACAATATTCATTATCAGGGTTATAGATGTATGCATCCACCCACAAGACGAGTTTATATATATAGACATGTTGTATTTAATGAAAATATCTATCCTGATGCTAACCTCAAATCTTTTTTTGCCACTCGGGTTCAGCGTGTTGTTCATTTATGCATAATGGTCAAAGTATTATGAGCCTAACATACAAACTCCATACTCTTCTGATTTATCACCTCCACATAAACTACCCATATGAGATGCCCTTGATCTATCCAGTCCCTTAGGTCCTGTTTTTCCAATCACCAATAATCGCTCTCTAACTTCTCCTATAGAGGAAGGTGTCACCACTGTGACACCAATCCAAGATGTTCAGGATGATACAACACACAATCTTGGTGATAAAAATATTTCCACTCAAGACACCAACCAATCTAATTTTTTATCACCCTCTGAGCATTCTCATTATCACATGAGCACAAGATCTCAAAATGATACTCGAAGAACGCATATTCTCTCATCCATGCAGCAATCTCAAAGTGCTCCTATCCCTTTTGAATCTAAAACTATTAAGTCTGTCTTGGGTCATCCTGGTTGGCATCATGTGATGGAAGAAGAAATTGAAACCCTATATGCTAACTCAACTTGAGAGCTAGTTCCAGGTCTTTTTGGTATGAATATTATAGGTTGTCGTTGGGTCTATAAAGATTAAATTAAAATCTGATGGTCGTCTAGAGAGACTTAAGGCCAGATTAGTTGCTAAAGGATAAAATCAAGTTACTAGAATTGATTTATCTAAAATATTTAGTCATGTTATTAAACCTGTCAATACTCAGATTGTGCTCACCATAGTTATTGTGCATCACTAGTCTATCAAACAGCTTGATGTGAAAAACACTTTCCTGCGTGGCCTTCTTAAGGAAATTGTATTTATGGAACAACCTCTTGGATTTGTGAGCTCAAAATATCAAAATCATGTCACAAATTAAAAAGAGCTTTATATGGTCTCAAGTAAGCACCACGAGTCAGGTTTAATCGATTTAGTATCTATTTATTATCATTGAACTTTTATTGCAACATAGTTGATTTTTCTATATTTGTTTCTCAGACTACTCAAGGCACTATTATCCTTCTCCTGTATGTTGACGATATCATTGTTACTGGTGATAATTCAAATATTCTAGATTGGTTCATTTCTCAACTTGGAAGGGAATTTGCAATAAAAGATCTTGGATCTCTTCACTTACTTTCTTGGTATAGAGGTACTTTATTTTTTATATTGGATTTTTCTCTTACAAAGCAAATATGCCCAGGTTCTTCGTGATTGTGCTCAGATGCTCAATACCAAATCTTTTTAAACACTAATGACAATGAAGAATAATATTCATGGAAATTATGATATATTTCCTTATCCATCTCGTTATCAGAGCTAATACATTATCATAACATTGCCAGACGTTCCATAGCGTTAATACATTGTGTTAATACATTGTGTCTATCTATACGTGCCCCTATAATTGCACATTTTTAGGCAGCTACACAATTTTGTTGTATAATAATCTTATCTGCTAGTTCCATTGAGTTGTATGCTTTCTCTAATACCGACTGGGCTGGGTGTCCAACCACTCAACGTTCAACCACGGGTTTCTACACATATCTTGGCTCTACATATCTTAGAGTGCTAAGAAATAGTCGACTATGGCTCGTTCCATTACTAAAGCAAAATACTACTCTATAGCATCCACTACTTCAAAATTGACATTTCTTTTATTCTTTGGGATATTGGGTTTCCTCTTCCTCAACCACCAAAATTTTTTGTGACAATGTTAGTTCTCTCTAAATGACAGTTAATCTTTTTTTTTTTATGCACGGACAATAAGTCAGAGTATCATTTTGTGCGTGAAAGGGTTGCTTTTGGATTACTTATCACTCTTTTTGTTCTCTCTCGCAATCAAGTCGCTGATATCTTCCCGAAGCCTTTGCCACAAAATTTTTTTCGAGATCTTTGCTTCAAACTCGTGCTTCAAATGCCTTCCCAGTCGAGTTTGAGGGGGAGTAATAGAATCTATATCCCGACTCTCTACTAATGATCTAGTATCATGGTTATAGAATCTATATCCCTAAGAATTTTATGAATAACCTATAAAAGAGCATTTTATAGTTTTACTTTGTAATTTATCTCTATTTTATGGTGATATAAGCACATGTGCCCAAGAACCCCAAACTTTCAATATAGTAAGGTCAGGTTTCCTACTTGTCCATAAGTCATATAGAGTCAAGTCTATAGATTTAGTTGGAACACGATTAATAATATATATTGCAGTGTTGAGAGCCTCACCTAAAAAATGAGGTGATAAATTTGAATGACTCATCATAGACCTAACCATGTCCATTAGAGTTCTATTTCTTCTTTCAGCTATACCATTTTGTTGTGGTGTATATGACATGGTTGTTTGGTGAATTATATCATGTTCCTTACAAAGTTCGGTATATAAGGCCGAGCAATATTCACGTCCCCTATCTGTTTGAAGAATTTTAATATGTCTACCTAACTGATTTTCAACCTCAGTACAAATTGTCAACGTTAGTACCATACACCAATACTTTAGAAGCTTCTCAATGGTGAGCCGACCAGACCTGAACCTTATTTCATAACCCTTGTCGTCTAGCCTAGGGACAGAAACCAAATTACACCACATATTGGGTGCATATAATGTATCAGTCAATAAGAGATTTGTTCATCCTGGTAAACACAGCTTGAAAGTACTAACACCTAGTACATCGCAGTAGGTGTCATTCCCCATATAAATCCACTGGTTACCGGCTGCAATCTCCGTCAATTATGTGAATCTGTCCTTAGTCCTCGAGACATGTCGAGTGGAGGCCAAGTCCACTCACTAATTTCTCAAGACATGGTCGGCAACTATTGATTCTAGGACTACACAGATCAAGTTTTTTTTATTTTATTTTGATTATTTCGAATATGGTTGTTATTCCGGGTCCTATTTTTGTTTTTCAGCTTAGGACAATTAAACTTGATGTGCCCAATTTCCTTACAATAAAAATAGATATTCTCAACCTTATTCTTTTGATTTTTAAAATTTCTCCCATTTCCCTTATACCTATTATTTTTTTGATTATTGAAAGGCTTCTTGAGGATCTGAGAAGATGAATTTTGGGCAAAATGGAGTTCATTTGACTTCTTCCTCATTCTTCTCTCTGCTTCAATACTGAGATGCATGGAAAAATTTAACATGGTTATCTCTTGTGCAGAATGGTTCAATGCAATTACAATAGACTCCCAAGATTGAGGAAGACTGTTAAGGATAATGGATACTTGCATGCTGTCGGGGACTGGATTCCTGACTGTAGCAAGGTCCTTTGCAAGCACTGTCATTTTATTGACATGCTTGGTAATTGAGTCTAATTATTTCATTCTGCAAGAATTGTATTTTTCTAGCAACAATTGTACATTCAGAAGTGGTCCCATACTTTCAGATAAGGCACCCATCATACTTTCAGTTGTGGTGTGGTCCTCAAAGACTCTAATTAAATCATCTTCCATAAATCTTAACATAGTAGTCCTAGCTACTTTGTCATCTTCAAACCATTTGTCAAGTCGTCTTCTGACATGACCATTGGCATTAGGCTCTAAAACTGGTGCTTCTGTTTCTAAGACATAATCTACCCTATTTTGGAAAAGAATATATTTAATTTTTTTTTTCCATATAGAAAATTTGGTCTCATTGAGTTTTTCATGTTTGGATAGTTCTAACATGACTAGCCTAGATGCCATTTTGAATTTTTAGATAATACATAAAAAATTCAAAAAATTTAATTGTGTTTAAGAAAGGGTTTTTTGCTAGTTAAATCAATAAGTTTGTCGACTCTCTCAATGAGCTGCAACTTCAAAGAAAATTTTTCTCGAACAATTTATGTTCGCACTGCTGTGATGCCACAAAAGATTAATAAAGTAAGGCAACAACTACTTTATGACAAATCTTGCATAAGAATAATTTTCATAAATACGTGAATATGTCTCTAGCACAAGAGAGAGAGTCTACAATGATATTTGATATTTTTCAACAAAAATATGTCATTGCATAATTACAAAAAAAATGAATTCACAAAATCAAGATCATGTTTTCTAACTTAAAGAGAACAAAGCATAAGATAATTATGGAATGGAATGATAATTATTATGCAAAAGAAACCAAAGCATAGGATAATCATGCAAGGTAATAAATTATTATGCAAATAGAATATGTAGAAGTATCTCTAAATTATATTCCAAACATATATAAATATATATATATATATATATATATATATATATTACAGCAAAAAATAATAATAATAATTATCGGCAACAGTTATATGCCTCTGTCTCTCTCTCTCAAATTTCAGCAACATCTCTCTAAAAATAAATAAGTAAAGGCTGCTTGAAGACGTTGGTGGGATGCGCTTGGTAAAAAAAAAAAACAGTGCCTGTTACTCTTTTTGGGTTGAGCTTGGGAACATTTACCTAAAAATTGTGGGGCCCCCTTTGAATTCTAGCGTGGGTTATAGATATTTCTATCTTTATACTGTCAAGTTTGATTAAGACTCAAATAACAAGAGAAAAGAGGCTCACAGTAGAGAGAGAAACATATCAATATCACAGTAGAGAGAAACATAGGAAAATAAAATATTTTAAAAAAGAAACAAAAAAAAATATTGTTTCTTTCCCCAAATTTTATTTTTTTCCTCAAGGCTTGAAATTTGCTTAAGTATAAGACAAACAACGAGGTAAAGAGTGAAAGGAAAAATAAATAAATGAGGGAAACGAAAATTTTTTGATAAAAGGGGACAAAAAATTCAAGCTGATCTAACTGGGTTCTCTTCCTAGAGAGAGAAAAATTGTCAGCCGAATGAAATTGGCTCATGAAATCAACAATGTCAGAGATAATAAATTTCAACAGAGTAAATAGAGAATTGATATCGAACAAAGACAAAAAAGAATTTTAAAAGAGATATTGTTCGATCCTTTTTTTTTTCTCAAATACGATGGAGCATGAAAATAAATAAATAAAATACAAACTCACATGAAGCCAAATAATCGATTTCGATCCTACAAACTCACATGAAGCCAAATAATCGATTTCGATCGTGGGACCTAATGTTGGAATATGTGGAAAAAGATCAACACCAAAATTTCCAAGATTGGTGGCGGTATCGTGAGACTGAGGATCGTAGAGTGGAAGATTTTCTTGAACTATGAGAACTCTATGTGTCTTCATCTCCATGGTCATAAAAAGCCTAGTTATAGAGGGATGGAGGCCCTATGGCCACCCATACGTGTCAACATGTAGACACCTCATCCAAATTTTAATTTTAATTTTATTTATGAATTATGAGACCCTGCAACACACTATCTCAGTACACCATATAATACATTAAACCACAATCCCTATCTTGACCAAAGTCTAGCCTAGAATATTTCCTAAATATTTTATAAATCCTAAACATCCCTAGTTAGGAAACCAAATCACTGAAAATATGCATGTTTCAATGCAAATTAGAAAGAAAATATTCTTAAGGCTTGTCAAATCAAGATTTTCCCAATAAAATTGACAAGAAAATACGAAAGATCAGAAAGTCCCAAAAAATCTACGTCAAGCAAATAAAATTAATGTCAATGAAGAATGATACGACTCAACCGTTGTATCCAGTGTTTTAAAAAACGCCGCCCGGTTCGACTCGGAAATCGTGAAAAGGGGACCGGATCACCTAAAAAATCGAAAATCGTCCGGTTCTAGAGAGAACCGGACGATTCTGTACAGTGAATCGCCGATTCACTGTACGGAATCGGCGAGTCCGAACAGTGAATAGGCGAGGCCGTACGAATTTTTTTTTTTTGTTTTGTAATCCATGATAGATTTTTTTGTAATACTTGATCGATTTTTTTGTAATCCATGATCGAATTGTTTTTATTTTTTTGTAATCCATGATCGAATTTTTTGGTTTTTTGTAACCCATAATAGAATTTTTTGTAATCCATGATCGAAATGTTTGTTTTCTTTTCTTGTAATCCATGATCGATTTTTTTGTTTTTTTTTGTTTTTTGTAACCCATGATAGAATTTTTTGTAATCCATGATCGAATGTTTTGTAATACATTATCGAAATGTTTTTTTTTTTTTGTAATCCATGATCAAAATGTTTGTTTTTTTTTTTGTAATCCATGATTGAATTTTTTGTTTTTTGCTTTTTTTGTAACCCATGATAGAGTTTTTTGTAATCCATGATTAAATTTTTTGTAATCCATGATCGAACTGTTTTTTTCTTTTTTTGTAATCCACGATTGAATTTTTTGTTTTTTTTTGTTTGTTTTTTTTTTGTAATCCATGATCGAATTTTATGTAATCCATGATCGAATTTTATGTAATCCATGATTGAATTTTTTGAAAATTTGTGATTTTTTTTTTTTAATCCATGATCGAATTTTTTTTGTAATCCATGATAGAATTTTTTGAAAATTTGTGATTTTTTTTTTAATCCATGATCGATGTTTTTGAAAATTTGTTAATTTTTTTTTTAATCCATATTATTCAAAGAGAAAAAGAGAGAGATGATGATTTTGAGGCCACCCTATCCCAGCCATATTATTCACATATCGAGTCCTAACAGCAACAGTGTAGGGATGAGCACGAAATACTGTAAATTAAATGTTGAATGGCAGTTCATGCAGGGAAAGAACATATCAATATTCCTATATTCATTCAAAAACATGAAAATTCTTAATGGAGTACCTTCATTTTTTATTGAATTCCTAAAAAACAATATTTATAATAAATTTTAATAATTTTTTCAAATTTTTTTTGAACTTTATTCTGACCGATTCACCCGATTCCTGATCTGAATCGACGATTCGTCGATTCGGATCAATTTTTTGGAAGCTCGATCCCGATCACCGATCCGTTTTTTAAACCATTGGTTGTATCTTAATATAATGAGATGGTGTGCCATTGGATTGTGTTGAATCCACCAAGTGAGATTGAAACCTCAAATTTCATTTGCCCGCCTCTATCTCCCGCCTTAAGCGATAAACCAGATTTAGAAAAGTCCTTTTTGAGAGAGACATTTTTTCTAGAGAGAGAGAGACGTGGAGACCATTGGGAGGGAGACGGAGAAAGAGGGAGGGTAGGCATTTTGTAGAGAGAGAAAGGAGGTATTTTTCTAGAGAGAAAAGGGAGGCATTTTCCTAGAGAGAGAAAGGAGATATCCTTGTCTTATACAGGTGTAGAGGAGACATCTTTAAAGCTTTTTGTGAGTGTTTCTCTGACATTGTCTCTCTTTCTCTCTCTTCCCTGCCATGGGCACCACATCTGTTGGAGTTGCAGCATCCGATGCCGTCGCATTGATGCAGAGGAACCCTTCTCTCTCTATATGTATCTAAATAATTGTGGCGATTTACAGATCTCTCCCTCTCTCTGCTCTTTCTCACTCTTAATTCTTGGTTCGAGATAGTGGATCTTGTGCTGGCTGGTAATTCCCTCTCCTCTAACTCCATTTCTATTCTTTTATATTGTGTCTTATTTGGATTGTTTTATTTGTGAAAGATAAATTTTTAGGGGTCTTCTGGTTTCAAGGAAAATGCCTAACCCTAGGCTGCATGGTCTCTGGATGTCTCCTGTTCAAAGGATTTTTCTTCATTGTTTCTTGATGTTTTCTCTGTTTGTTTGGATCTCTATTGTTGCTTAGCTAATTTATTTCCACTGCTTTTTGTAAATTCTACACTAGGAGTAAAGCAAGGGCATATGGCTCTGTGTTGCTTTGGGTTCTTCCTTTGGTTCATCTGATTAATGGGTCAAATCTCTGGACAAGTCTGAAACCACCGTGAAACTACACTCTGGGCTGCCTCAGAACTCACTAGGAGGACCCAAGTACTACCTGAACCCTAGCTGCTTCAGGCAAAGAATATTGCATCGCTGGGGCAGACCACTCTAGCAAAAATCTACGCATTGTTGGCTCAGTTCTGTCCCCCTGATTTCTCCTACCCTCAAGGATCCTATTCCAGTTCATTTTCAAATACTTTTATGCTTTCTTTTATTTTATAATTGTACATTTATACATATGTATATATGTATGTATATATATGGCAAAATCTGAGGTTAGCCCACTAGCTAAAGCTACAGTGGTCGGGCTAACACTGTAGTGGGCAACTAGCCCAAAGGCCGAAATTGAATATAGGCCGATCCAATGATCACGATTGCATTTGGTTGTTAATTTTTAATTTTTTTTTATACAAATCCGAATGACTTGAAATTTTAATCATATAATTTTTACAATAGAAAAATTTAATAGAAATATCAAAAAATAATTTACAAAAAGTAAATCGATCAAAATGCCTCTAAAACTTTTCAGAGGTATTTTGATCAATTTATCTCATGCAAAAAGAATTTAATATTTTTATTAGATGTGCCTTGATGATAAGAATGGACGTTTAAAATTTCATATTATATGGATTTGTAAAAAAAAATATATTGTAAAATGAGGTCGTGACCGTTAGATCGATCCAGATTTAATTTGGGTCATTGGGCTAACACTTTAGTGGGCTAATCTCAACATTTTCTATATATATATATATGGATTCAACCTTCAACAATTCAATCAAGGCGCACCTTAAAATTTTATCATAACTTATAATTTTGTTATAAAAAATTCTTAGTATTATCGTAAAATCTATTTTCATATCTAATTAGAAAATTATAAATTCCAAAAATGGTTAAAATCAAGTAGATCTATAAATGTATGAAAATCTTGAAAATGGAAAATCTTGAAAATGGACGGTCTAGATAACGTGTTGCAAGATGCACTATTTTCAGAACTCAAAAACTTTTTTGTTTCATATTCATACATCTCAATGTCGAGATGATCGATTAAAAGGTTTTTTCAACATTAAAACAACATTTTCGATAGATTTTTTAGGTGCATATATGATTCTACATTTTAAGGTTGCAACCTTTTATATATATATATATATATATATATATGTGTATTTGTGTGTGTATATACTTGCACACATATACATACATCCATACATACCTATATGTTAGTAATATTTTATTTAGATAGAATACTTTTTTAGTTATTATTATGTGCTTAACATGAATTTCCACCCACTCACAAAGAGTGATCTTTTCCAAACCTCTCGCACACACAGGTTGGTTTATTCGAGAAACCATCTCAAGGTCTCGAAAACCCTAAAAAGTGGCATTAAAGTCGTGAAGCAAACCTAGCTCCTAGGAGTCAGGATGGTGGTCACCTATGCATCCTTAAGGTGAGCACTCCACAATTTTCGAGCCCAACAACACCACACAGTAGTAGGATCAAAGCTCTACCTTAAATAGTAAACTTGGATCTATGTGGGTGTATCTAGACTTTAGCTACAACAGACATTTTAAATTTCGTCTTAACGTTTTGTGGTCAATGAGCACACCAACTATCCCTTCAAGACATTGCGCTCCCTGTTCACCCACCTAGGGCATTTTCATCATTGGGTTTTAAGCATGAGATGTTCTGGTGATTTATGCAAGTTTGGAACTCCAATTAGATTTTTTGGTCATGCCATTTAACTTTAGGGGTTTTCACAATTTCAAATATTTATACCTGGCATTTTTCATGATTTTCTTTAGGGTTTCTTAGGATTTCAAAGGCTTTACCTATTTGAGAAAAGATTTTCTTGGTCAATTTTGAAGAGAGAGATGAGGCGGCAATGTGATAGCATCATGTACAGGTGTCCAAGCTCTGTCATTTTAAAAGACATTTTAGAAATTTTGAAAATAAGGAGAGATTTGAAATAAAACTCGGTGCATGGATAGATTACGATTTTAACATAGAAATTAACGTTTTTTAAAACACAAGACATATAGTGAGCATTTTTAAAAAGGAAAAGATATTTTAAAAATGAATTTTTAGTTAGTAGTTTGAGCTCCTACAATAATAGCCCTCTAAGCTGTTTAACGTCATGCAGCGATTGACAGATACACCCGACCCTTTACGTCATACGGTGCTAGATAGACACACCCGACCTTTTACCTCATACGGGGTTAGATAGATACACCTGATCTTTTATGTGATACGGAGCTAGACATCTGTTGAATAAACCCTACCTTTAACGTCATACGAGGTTAGATGGATACACTCGATCCTTTACGTCATACAGGGCCAAGCGTTTTCTGATTACAACATCATACTGGGTTAAACGTTTTTGAATGACTTATCATTTGAAATTAATTGGAAATTTAGGCTCATGCAATCATCAAGTATTCATTCACATTCCAACCTCAACTCTTGTATTTCGATTCAAATGAGAGTTCTCTGGAGTTTTTTAATAGAAAAGATTCTTGGAGAATGCATGATACTGCCCTTGAGTGCTCAGAATATCATTGAATTTCCATTTTCGTTCCTCCACCACCTACCTTTCAAAGTCTAGTTGATCGAGGTCCTTGACCATGTTCTATCAAGCTAATGCTCATTGATTTTTTTTTTCTTTTTTTTTTTTTTATATCATTTTGACTTAAGAAAATGATTTTAGATAAGAGATGAAAAGACATGACTTTTTTTTTTTTTTGTCTCCCCGGGGTCCCTTTCGGGTGTTCAGCCCGATAGCCTTTTTTTCAATGCTTAGGGTTATTTTCGGTTCGGATTTTCATACCGACGAATTTCTTTTTTTATTTAGTTTTCATCGCCTCAGGGTCCCTTTCGGGTGTTCAGCCCGGTTGCATTTTTTCTAATGTTTGGGGTTCTTTTCGGATTTTCAGCTCAACGAATTTTTTTATTTATTTATTTTTGAAGAAGAAGACGACGACGAAGGAAGAGGAGGATGATGAAGAAGAAGAGTCAATGATTTTTTTTTTTTTTTTTGTGGCAATTATCCCTAAGATTATATAGGAATTCGATCATCTTTCCCTACTCTAGGTGGCAGAGAGGTTTTAATATTGGTTACCTTCTTATTTCCCTTATCTCAGGTTGGCATCCAATATCTCTTTGACAATGGTCGTCGAATTCCCCTTGGACCTGTCCATTAAACGACTCCACTTGAACTTTGATTTTGGGACTAAGAATTATTCTTAGTTTCCTAATGTCTCAATCTTTTGCGTGGACGGATAAGCTCATCAGGTTTTCCCTATTAATGAGATAATTTATGTTACTCATTAGGTGTTAATGCCTTTTGAAGTATGAGGCGTGAATGCCTCATTTGGTTTATTGCAAGGGGTGAGTGATCACCCAACTCCTTTTCGATTGTCTTTTTGAGTTAGAATTTTGTATTTCTTTTCAAGAGTTAATTTCGTAGTAAGCTCTTTCTCAGTGATTAAGCTCGGGTGAGACTCTCGCACAAGAAGAGTGGCTGAGTTAACATTTCATGACCTTACAGCATGTTAGGAGTTAACAAACAAGGATTGAATCTCATTAACTACCCCTATCATGCCCTCTTTATGGCCCCTATTGAGTAGTTTGATGGGATTCCCCTTGCAGGGCTTTTTATTATGTTAGGAACTTATTCATCATGAGATAAAATTTCTTGATATTGGGGTGTCCCAGTTATCAGAGTTGTGCTCATGTCGTTAATGATTTCCAGAGAGCTAGCCTCTTGAGGAGGCAACATGGTTGGATTTTCAATATCCATTTTCTTATCCCAGATTGATGGATCATTTAGGAAATCTTGCGAAGGTGGTTCGGGAGATCCCCTTAGAACTTTTTGATGGTCATCATTCCTTAGTAGTTCTAGTTTACGATGTGATAAGTTTTTTTCAAAATTTATTTTTTTCTTTCCTCGTGGATAATTATCCTTGAGATAGCCTTGTCTTCGTTATTCGAGAATCATTAGTTTTGGAGCTCCTTGAGGGTTTAATTCACCATCCCACATGTGTGGGTCATCTTATATCAAATTCACTTGTAATGATGGGCTAAAAGGATCATCAATGAGAGTGAATGCCCTTCCCATGAAAGTTTGCATCCTCCATGTGTTTGATTAAGTTTTAGTCTCTTCTCGTGGTAGGTTTGCAGAAGGGTAGCTTTTATCGATCAAGTTCACTTCTCCTTCTTGAGAGGATTCCTCACCAATTGAGGTCTCATTTCCTTCTTCTTGTGGAGGGTCGACTATCATTACGTTATGAAAAAGTTTGGCCTCATCCTCCTTGACTCGCTCATATTGCAATACTCTTTCAAGCATAGCATCAAACGAGTAAAAGATTGCCCCCTTACTGAATAAGGTGAAGTATTCTGGAGTCATAATCTCTAATGCCATGCCTTCCTTCTCGGCTTCAGGGGGTGGTGTTTTAGCGACTCGCATAACGACCTCTCTGAATCTTGTTATAAAATCAGAGAAAAATTTGCCTGACTTTTGTTTGATGGATGTTAACTTACTAAGGGTGACAATTCTTGGTATTCCCTAACAATAATGGGAAGAAAATTGTCTGAACATTTTGTTAGGAGTTGCTTGAGGGTTATCCTTCATGAACGCATCAGGGGCTCTTCTGATAAGCTATGAGAGAACTTGACCTTAAGTTGGTTAGGTAGGTCTTCCAGTGTATAGACAATTAATAGATAGGCATTGATGTGTGCCTCAAGATCCTCTTTTCCAGAAGATTTGTTTATGAATCGTGGCATCATAAACCCTACTGGTAGATCTTCTAATTGTCAGTAAAGTCTCTTATACTTAAGCTTTAAGAGCTGAGAAATCTTATATTCTCATTCTTTCAAAAAAATGTTGAAAGTCTTTTAATGGGTTAATTGAGTCGTTGTTTTAACAGTGGCCTGGCCTGGCTCAGTTGTATGGTTTGTTGGACCTGCGTTTGTAGTATATTGCTTGCATAGATTGGTTGTTGGGCCCATGTAGCTAGTTGCCCCAAGGATTAAGCTTGGAGAATGTATTGAACTTTGTGTGCCGGTTGTTGGCCTATAGACTCTTCCGAGTTGAATTAGGCCAGAGCTGACTCATCGCTTGGAGTTTGGAATACGTGGCCACACAAGAAGGCCTGCAGGGTGGGTTCATCACTTGATTGGGATGGACGACTCAAGCTGCTATCATGACTAGACCTCTGACCTTGGGTGGCTAGGTCTACATGCCCCTGACCTTGACTGGATGATCTATCCCTAGGGTTAGGATATGCTCTTACCCCAGCACTGTACTGAAAAAGTGAAGGAAGGCCATAATTATTACCTGATGGAGTTTGCCCTTGATGTAATCCTGAACTCGAGTGATGACTTGAGTTAGACTCCTGACCCTTAGCTGGTTGGATTGACAGGTTAGCATCCTTAGGGTTATCCTGGTTTGAGCTGATAAGTTGGACATAGCTTATAGCTTGAGCTTTTGACCTAACCTGTCTGGATTGATTACATTGGATAGTATACCCTCAGTCTAATAGGTCTTAAAAGAATGCATGCACCGTAGGATTGTCTTGATACCGGGTTAGGTCAAAACCCTAACATTTACGAGTGTTGGGTTACTTGGGTAGACTTTCCCTAGCTGTGTGTGAACCCACTTGCCCACTAACTAGCAGATTGTTAAGACTGGAATGCTGGGCTGCTAATTGAACATCAGGGTTTAACCCGGCTGGGATTGTTATTCTTGGTATGTCGACTGAACATAAGACTAACCCCTATATCTTGGAGAATTGCCTCAAGCCTAACTCTATGACTAGTCAAGGTGTTATAGACCTTTATGTGCCTGTTGGCTCGTGGCTTCTAAATCACAGCCTTGAGGGTTACCAATTAGGCGGCTCAGACCACCAGGTATGGTTCCATGCAGGTTGAGACTTGGCTCGCTGGCGTAAGTACTATCGATTTGTTATGACGGTGCCTCTCAGACTAACTAGGTTCCTTGAATCTAGTGTAGGCTAGAGCTGCAGAGTTGGACTTTATTTTGGTTTGATGGTGGGCCATGACTCCTAAACTTGTGCTAGACTAGATACTTGGATCTAGCTGGGAGATGGACATAGGCTAGACTTTGACTTGAGCCTTAATGGAACTAGTTGGACTAAGACTTGAACATGGCTAAACCTAGACTGAATACAGGTTAAACCTAAGCTTAGATGAAGGGGGAGTTACGGACAGACTTGAGTTCAAACTCAAGTGTGGACCTAAATCGAGAGTCGGGCTTAATTGAGCTTGAGCCATGTCCTAAACCTAGAAAGAACTGCGTCTTGACTTGATGGACTTAGGTTTGAACCCTAAACTAAGGTGATTCTAGTCAAGGTCAAGGGACAACTCTGAATCTAGACTAAGCTTGGACCAAACTTGATGGATCTTGCTAGACTCGATGGATTTAGGTTCGACCCTAAACTAAAATGGATCTAGTCTAGTCCTAGAGGCAATTCAATATCTAGAACTAAGTTAGGACGTAGACTAAAATCTAGACTGGATGGGCACTAGTCTTGACTCAGACTAAGAGATGGTCTAGGTTCGAACCTGGATGTGAACCTGGTTTGGAGCTGGACTAAGCTGGGTCCAAGCCTAGACTTGGACCTAGAGGGTTTTGAATTTAGACTAGGTGTGGACCCGAATTGAGATTTAGATGAGATTTGGTATGAGCCTTGACTCGCACCAAGAGGGAGCCTAGGTTTGAACTGTTGTGAACCCGGTTCGAACCTGGGCTGGGTTGGATGCAAGCCTGGACTCGGACCCAGCAAGTTTCAAATTCCGTCTGGATGTGGACCGGGACTAAGATTTATGTGAGATTTGGTGTGAGCTTTCGCTCGTACAAAGAGGGAGCCTAGGTTCGGACCTGGTTATGAACCTGGTTCGGACCTGGGCTAGGCTGAGTATGAGCCTGGACTCAGACTGTCAGAAATCCATCTTGATTGAGAGCTAAGATTTGTCAGCTATAATAAGAAAACAAAGTACTCGAAAACTTTGCCCTAAACTAGGAGTAGGTTAGGTTTGAGTGGTTCTAACTACATAAATACGGCTAGGCTGTGTGGGTCCCCATGTAGGTCTTAACGACGTGTTAAAGAAATCAGCCAGGTCTTACTATGTGTGGAGTTGCTATGAGGCTAAGGATTATAGAGGGGTGAGCACAGTTACTGTTACGCGAATTCCCACTGCCTCGGCTCTCAAGGCTAGATTCCCCTCATGACGTTAATGCCAAATTTTGGGGGTTTTCGAAAATATTTGATAGTTTCCCAGGCTTCCCTGGTCTGTTGTATGCAGTACTATGTAATAAAGCACGCAAGTGAAAAGAAGAAAACACACAGTGAAAAAAATCTAAGTACTTGGCACAAATCGTGCCGAGTGAAGCGCGCTTTGAATCGGAGCTTGATTGGCCGAGAGCACAGTTAAGGTGCGGGGGTAAGCAACCCCTATGGAAGTATGTGGTCAAGAGAGTGGCAACAAAGCATAATCCGCGCCTAGTTGAGGATGCCCCAAGTCGAGGGTGACTCGATCAACGCACAGTTAGGCAGCCGGTGTAGCTGACCCTTTGACAAATATTGTTTTCCTTCTTTTTACGCCTTTTTTTTCTTTTTAGTGAACAAAGAGAGAAGTGACAAATGCTAAATTACGAGAAAAGAAAAAAAGAAAAAAATTTAAAGAAGAAGATGCCTTAAAAGCGATTTTTTTTAAGTGAAGATTCCTTTCTTCTTCTTTTTTTATTTTTTACTTTTTTTTGGAAAAATGAAATGGATTTAAAAAGCAAACTTTGAGGAAAAAGTGATTTTCTATTTTTATTTTTATTTTTTGTTTTTGAAACCAAATAAGAATTTTTTTGTCCTGCAAAACAAATTTCCTTTTTAAGAATGCGAAAGGCCTAAAAATTGTTTTCTTTTGTTGAGAGCAAGATAGTCTTAAATTTTATTTTATTTTTTTGGAACAAATAGGTGAAAAAAGTACTGACTTTTTCTTTTTTTTTTTAGGAAAGTGATTTTTTTAAAATGAAAATGGATAAAGGTGTAATTTATTTATTTGGATAAGAAAGATGGCCTTACACACCCACTTTTTTTTTTTTGGAGATAGAATAACCTTAAAAAAAAAGCAAAACAATTCTTTCACAACAATGATTTATTTATTTATTTTTATTTGTTGAAAAACCAGTGTTTAAAAAAACGCCGAGTCGAACCGGACTCGCCCTGTTCGACTTGGGAATCGCTATGAGGGGATCGAATTAGTTAAAAACACGGGAATCGTCCGGTTCTAGAGAGAACAGGACGATTCTGCACATTGACTCGCCGATTCACTGTACGGAATCGGCGAGTCCATGAAGAACACGGGTTGCACAATGTTCTTCACGGGATTCTTCGAAATTTGTTATTTTTTGATCATTTTTTTTGTTTTTTTTTGGCATGTGATCTAATTTGCAGGCTATAAACAGCTTTATTCAGCTTTTACACGGATTAAATGGTTGAAAAATTTGGTGTTTTTGGATCACGAAACTTGCATTTTTAAGGTTTCTGCCTTTCCTTGTGTTTCATGCCAAATAGGGCATGAATCTTTCAAAATTTGTAGGCATTTTGATCGTAAAGTTGTGCATCAAAACCTTTTGTTACTAATTTGTGATAATCGTTGAGAAAAAAAGAGTTTTTTGGAGATTGAAGGCTTGGGTTCACAAAATCAGGTAAGAAGTTTGGGTTTTTTTTTTTTTCCGCCATATGATTTATTTCACGACATATTTTGAAGATAATGAGTTCAATTTGTAGGGTTTTTAATCTTTATTGTGTCTATTATGATTTAAAATTTTCAATTTTATGTAATTTGGTCAATTACAGCATGAAATTTGAGATGAACATAAAGATGTCTGCGGAACAAAAATTCTGCTGTTTTTTTTTTTTTTTTTTTTCCGCCTTTTGATTTTTTTTTCATGATATATTAGAAATAATGTGTTAAAAATTTAGGGTTTTGATTCTTTATATTGTTGTTTATCAGAAAATGTACTCAATTGGATGTAATTTATTCACTTAGAGGTGGATTTTTGAGTTAAAATGGCTTATGCAAAATGGCTCTGTGAAGAACAAATATTTTTTTTTTTTTTTTTGGTAATCCATGATCGAATGTTTTGTAATACTTGATCGGTTTTTTTGTAATCCATGATTGAATTTTTTTTTTTTTGTAATCCATGATCGAATTTTTTGATTTTTTTTTTTTTGTTTTTAACCCAAGATAGAATTTTTTGTAATCCATGATCGAATTTTTTGTAATCCATGATCGAATTTTTTGTTTTAATTTTTTTTTTTAACCCATGATCGAATGTTTTGTAATCCATGATCGAAATGTTTGTTTTTTTTTTTGTAATCCATGATCGAATTTTTTGTTTTTTGTTTTGTTTGTAACCCATGATAGAGTTTTTTGTAATCCATGATTGAATTTTTTGTAATCCATGATCAAATTGTTTTTTTCTTTTTTTGTAATCCACAATCGAATTTTTTGTTTTTTTTTTGTTTTTTGTAATCCATGATCGAATTCTATGTAATCCATGATCGAATTTTTTGTAATCCTTGATAGAATTTTCTGTAATCCATGATCGAATTTTTTGTAATCCATGATCGAAATGTTTGTTTTTTTTTCTTGTAATCCATGATCGAATTTTTTGTTTTTTGTTGTTTTTTGTAACCCATGATTGAATTTTTTGTAATCCATGTTCAAATTGTTTTTTTCTTTTTTTTGTAATCCACGATCAAATTTTTTGTTTTTTTATGTTTTTTTTTTTTTGTAATCCTTGATCGAATTTTATGTAATCCATGATCGAATTTTTTGTAATCTCGAATTTTTTGTAATCCATGATTGAATTTTTTGAAAATTTGTGATTTTTTTTTTTAGTCCATGATCGAATTTTTTTTTGTAATGCATGATAGAATTTTTTGAAAATTTGTGATTTTTTTTTTTTAATCCATGATCGAACTTTTTGAAAATTTGTTAATTTTTTTTTTTAATCCATGATCGAATTTTTTTTTGTAATCCATGATCGAATTTTTTGAAAATTTGCTGTACTTTTTTTATTTATTTCTTTTTATCCATGATCAAATTTTTTGAAAAATGATGATTTTCCGAAAAGAGGTGAAAATCGTGATAAGGTTTTGATTATCATGATGTATTAAACCCAATTTTTAATTTTTATTGTTTAAGTTTGCTGTACTTTTTTTTTTTCCATGATCGAATTTTTTGAAAAATGATGATTTTCCGAAAAGATGTGAAAATCGTGACAAGGTTTTAATTATCATGAGGTATTAAACCATATTTTAAATTTTTATTGTTAAAGTTTTTGTTGAAAAAATTGTATGTTGATAGATTATTTATGCAAAAAAATGCATGTTATTTTATTTTTAATGCAAAACTGTATTTTTTTTATCTGTTGTTCATGGATTTTTTAGTTGGAATAACTGATGTTAGTTGGCTCTGTGAAGAATTGTTTTTATTATTAATTTTTTAATGCAAAAAATGTATGTTCTTGATAATTGAGTTGTAGCCATGTTTGGAGCTTGCATTTTGTATTTTATTATCTTGAATGTTTGTAATTGATATGTACGAAAATATTATTGTCAATAAAGGTATTTTGCAGTAACAAATAACAACAAATATGACTACATGAACTACCGCAACATATTATCACTACACATGGTGATTATTTTTTTTTTTGAACTGTCAGGTTAATTTTATACTTTTTACATCTTAAAACAGTTGAATCATGTCAAGATCTGCAGAAGACGCTGCATGGCAACATGGGGTCAGACTTGATCCCAACAATAAAGACAAAATTATTTGTAATTACTGTCAAAGGGTGATAAGTTTCAAGCAACACTTGACAGGGGTTAAGGGAGAAGTTTCTGCATGCACTAGTGTCCCTAGTAATGTAAAAAACCAAATGGCGGCAATTCTTAATGCTAACAAAGGTAAAAAAATTGCCAAACATAGAATGAATGATGAGATAGTTAGTTTATATACACCATCAAGCAAGAATGATATAACAGAACAATATAATAATGAGCTGGACATGGCCACAAGATTGAGTTTACATGAACAATATCAGAGGGAACGTGGGTTTAGAATGCCCGGTGAGTCTAGCTCAAACATGCATGGTGGGCCTAGCTCAGATATACATAGTGGGCCTAGCTCAGATATGCATGGTGGGCCTAGCTTAGATATGCATGGCGGGCCCAGCTCGAGCATGTATGGCGGGCCCAGCTCAAATATGTATGGAAGAGTTGGTGACAATATGTTTCAAGGAGAATCAGTTGTTGAAGAAATTGTTTCTAGGTTATCTAGGAGTGTCAGCATTGCAGGTCATGGTAGTAAAGACCCATTTCTCTAAAAGCCTAAGTCACAACAGATGACTCTAAAAGGCATGGTTAAAGGTACAAGAAACATGTTAGGGAGATATGTTGGTAAATGGTTATACGATAAAGGGATTCCCTTTGATGCAGCCAATAGCCCATATTTTCCACCTATGGTCTGTGCAATCCAGAGAGTCAGGCTCGGGGTAAAACCCCCGACGGCTTATGAGCTCAGTGGGCCAATATTAGATGAAGAGGTGGAGGAAGTTAAAAAGTGGATTGAAGAATATAAATAGAGTTGGCCAAGGACAGGCATTACTCTCATGAGTGATGGTTGGTTGAATAAAGTTAGCAAAAAGGAGTTTTTAAACTTCTTGACCTATTCCCCAAAAGAGATAGCTTTTTTGTCTAGCAAAGACGTATCAGGGACGAAGAAGGATATAAACTTCTACGTACGACTATATGATCAGATAGTGGAGGAGGTGGGAGATAAGCATGTAGTTCAGTTTATTACGGACAATGCGCGTGCATGTGTTTCTGCGGGCAGCAAGTTGATGGATAAGAGGAAGCATCTCGTATGGACCCCGTGTGCTGCACACAGCATCGATCTTATATTAGAGGAAATCAGTGAGATCAAAATTGTGAAAGAGACTCTACAGGAAGCAAGGTTGGTGTCGAGATTTATACACAACCACTCTAAAACTTTATTTCAATTTAGAAAACACTCTAAAAAAAAAGAGATAATCAGGCCTGTCATAACCCGCTTTGCGATCGATTACTTAGCTGTGGACTCCATTTGAGAATATGAAGGTGTATTAAAGAGATTGTTTACCTGTGAAGAGTGGTTAAATGACCGCCTCTCGAAGTCCAGTACTGGTATAAAAGTGGACAACATAGTCTCAAATAGGCGGTTCGGGTCTTGATGTTCCAGTGTTGTAGAGGCCACTGCCCCTTTGGTTACGGTGTTAAGAATGGTAGATGCTGGCAAGAAAGCTACCATGAGTATTCTTTATGAAAGTATTGAGAAGGCGAAATCAGCTATTGGGGAGAAGTATAATTTTGTTAGCAAAGTGATCGAGATTACAGAAAGGAGGTGGAACACCAAATTTGGACGTCCAATTCATTATGCTGGTAAATATATACTTATATCATTACAATGTTTCAGTTTAAATCATTTTTTTATGAAATTGTAAATGACATTTTCTACCTATATATATTTTAGGTTACTACTTCAACCCAAAATTTTTCTATTTGACACCTGAACAACCCCACAAGATTATGGAAGGGGTCAGATACATTATTGCAAGGTTGGAGAGAAACCATTGAAACCAAGTAGCAGCAATACAAGAGGTATTATTTAATGTTTGGGTAAGAACTTCATTGAGTTGTTATATTTGTGAGGAATAATGCACTAAAACGTACTATATTTGTTTTAGCTTGCTATGTATAGGGATGCTATAGGATCCTTCGGAACTAGACTTGCTAGAAATTCTCGAACTATGATGGATCCAGGTTATCCCCTCGCTAATATTTTGTTCATTCATATATTTAATCGTATGAATTGTTCTTACGCTTACAATGCTTTTTGCATTTTAATCCAGCTGAATGGTGGGAGATATATGGTACTGATGCACCTCACCTAAAGAGGATAACAATCAAGGTGCTCTTCCAGACATGTTCTGCTACTGGTTGTGAGCGCAATTGGAGTACGTTCCAATGGTTGCGTACTGCTAGGAGGAATCGACTCGCTTCTGAGAAGCTTCATAAACTAGTCTACGTTTATTATAATTTAAACCTCAGAGAGCGACAAATAAGAAGGAAGCTTGAAGACTATGGGCCGATAGACTTAAACACAATATTTGTCACAGACACAGCAGACTAATGGGTAGTAGAAGAGGAAGAGCCAGTGTTGCACAAGAGAGCGTTCCTTGAGGCTATCGGTGATGAAGATCTTGAAGAAAGTGATGAGCAGCATGAAAGATGAAGCAGCCAGCCAACGTATCCATAATTCGTCGGAGATGTCGGTGATATTGTACCTAATGAGGGAGAGTGGAAAGGGGGTCTATGAGAAAATGAGAGAGATGATGATTCTGAGGCCACCCTATCCCAACCATATTATTCACATATCGAGTCCCAACAGCAACAGTGTAGGGATGAGCACGACAGTACAGGTGAGCATGAAGGATGAACATGCTTCGGGGATTTTGGATTGCAAACACAACAAAACACTTACACTCAGGGATTTGGGAATAGTCAGAAGCCTGTTAATATCGAGATTCGTTTTTAGATCGAATCGATGAAATATCAAACGAATTCCATCAATGGCACCAACGTGACCAAGAAGAACAACAACGTCGTCTATTATTTTATTTTTAGATCGTATATTACTATTTTTATGCTTTATTGTAGTCTATGTATGTTGATATACTTATTCCATGATAATTCTATGTTTATCCTTTTGTGATGTAAATTAAATGCTGAATGGCGGTTCATGCAGGAAAAGAACATATCAATATTCGCATATTCATTCAAAAACATTAAAATTCTTAATGGAGTATCCTCATTTCATATTGAATTCCTAAAAAAAAAATATTTATAATGAATTTTAATAATTTTTTTGGATTTTTTTTAAGCTTTATTTTGACCGATTCACTCGATTCCCGATCCGGATCGCCGATTTGCCAATCCGGATCGGTTTTTTGGGTGCTCGATTCGGGTCACCGATCCGTTTTTTAAACCATTGGTTGAAACAAATAGGACTTGAAGAGTTCTTTTTTTTCTTTTGAAACAAAGAGGCCTAAAAAAAATTTCTTTTAGCAAAACAATTCTTTTTTAAGAAAGGCCTTTCAAGATTTTTTTTTTTTTTTTGGGAAGACAAAAGACTTGAAAAATAAAATAAAAAAGATTTTGTCAAGGAAAGAAAATTGTCAGTTCTCTTTTGTTTTATATGTTTTTTAAAAAGAAGGCGAAAAATCCCTAGAATGATTTTTTCATGAAAACAAAAAAAAGAAAACAAAAAGACGCTTCTCTGGTTTTTTTTTTTTTTTTTTAATTTGACAACAAATTGAATGAGTACCCCTTTTTTCTTTTTATTGTTACTCCAAATATGAGAAATTAGACTCGAAGTAATACAATACAATTAATATGAACGATCAGCCATGGATAACAAAGAACATTAAAGGATAAAGTAAGAAACACTGCTTTGAACCTAATACAAGAGACAGTTAAGAATTAAGCCAAAGCGTTATTTACGGAGTAAATCTAAAAGAAAGCTCTTGATTTCACAAAAAACTTCCAAAAGAAAACTTTATCTTTTAATCAAAAGTTTCATCTCTTAACAAGATAAAGAAAAACCAAAGCGTTATTTATGGAGTAATTCCAAAACTAAGCTGCTGATTTCAGAAAAAATTCCAAAAGAAAGCTCTATCTCTTAGCCAAAAGCTCTATCTCTTAACATCATAAAGAAAATCTAACACACAACAAGGAGACCTGAGTGCAAAAGGCATAGAAGGTGTTTCTATAAATTATTAACTTTTTTTTTTTATGAGGAAAGAAAAGAAGACAACAGCAAGCTAAAAAAAAAAAAACCCAAGAACCTAAAGTAAGAATCCCAAAAAAAAATATCTACACACTCCCTTCTCTCTGCGTATATTCCTTTTCTCCATAAAAAAAATAATCACAAAAGTTCAAAGGAGATGAAAATAAAAGAGAAACATTGTGATCTGAGGATTTCCAGCAAAAAAAAAAAACATAACACTAGAAAATTACAAGGAAAAAAAGACCTAAGTCCGTAGAAAGGAATTGAGGGTATAGAGATAGGTACACGATAGGATGCCAAGGGAATGCAAATAGAGAAGTCAGAAAGACAGTAAAGAGTGAGAATCCTAATAAAGCGAAAAAAGACGAAGCTACAAAGCTTATACTCCAGAGAACTTCGAGCCCCAAATTTTTTTTATTTTTTTTTGCTTTCTTATTATTTTATTTATTTCATTCTTTTTTCAAAAGAAAAATTTCCCATAAAAGGAGATCTAGGACTTTTTAGCTTTTTTTTTTGGTTATGTTTTTTTTATGCATGGATCTAGCTCAAAATGCCCCATAGTGGGCATCAAATTGTTCACGATGCAAATCGAGACGATCTCAAGATGAGATTTGACCAATCCGAAAAAATTATTAAAATTCATTATAAATAATTTTTTTTAGGATTTCAATATGAAATGAGGGTACTCCATTAAGAATTTTTATGTTTTTGAATGAATATGCGAATATTGATATGTTCTTT
This sequence comes from Amborella trichopoda, assembly GCF_054954075.1. Classification (NCBI taxonomy): domain Eukaryota; kingdom Viridiplantae; phylum Streptophyta; class Magnoliopsida; order Amborellales; family Amborellaceae; genus Amborella; species Amborella trichopoda. Next base: position 34,578,397 of record NC_142344.1, read on the forward strand.
CCCTGCATGAACCGCCATTCAGCATTTAATTTACATCACACAAAAGGATAAACATAGAATTATCATGGAATAAGTATATCAACATACATAGACTACAATAAAGCATAAAATTAGTAACATACGATCTAAAAATAAAATGATAGACGACGTTGTTGTTCTTCTTGGTCACGCTGGTGCCATTGATTGAATTCGTTTGACAATTCATTGATTCGATCTAAAAACGAATCATCGATATTAGCAGGCTTCTGACTATTCCCAAATCCCTGAATGTTAGTGTTTTGGTGTGTTCCCGATCCAAAATCCTCGAACCATGTTCATCCTTCATGCTCACCTGCACTATCGTGCTCATCCCTACACTGTTGTTGTTGGGACTCGATATGTGAATAATATGGTTGGGATAGGGTGGCCTCAGAATCATCATCTCTCTCATTTTCTCTTATACCCCTTTTCCACTCTCCCTCATTAGGTGCAATATCACCGACATCTCCGACGAATTATGGATACGTTGACTGGCTGCTTCATCTTTCATGCTGCTCATCACTTTCTTCAAGATCTTCATCACCGATACCCTCAAGGAACGCTCTCTTGTGCAACATTGGCTCCTCCTCTTCTACTACCCATTGGTCTGCTGTGTCTGTGACAAATATTGTGTTTAAGTCTATCGGCCCATAGTCTTCAAGCTTCCTTCTTATTTGTCGCTCTCTGAAGTTTAAATTATAATGAACGTAGACTAGTTTATGAAGCTTCTCAGAAGCGAGTCGATTCCTCTTAGTAGTACGCAACTATTGGATTGTACTCCAATTGCGCTCACAACCAGTAGCAGAACATGTCTGGAAGAGCACCTTGATTGCTATCCTCTTTAGGTGAGGTGCATCAGTACCATATATCTCCCACCATTCAGCTGGATTAAAATGCAAAAAACATTGTAAGGGTAAGAACAATTCATACGATTAAATATATGAATGAACAAAATATTAGCGAGGGGATAACCTGGATCCATCATAGTTCGAGAATTTCTGACAAGTCTAGTTCCGAAGGATCCTATAGCATCCCTATACATAGCAAGCTAAAACAAATATAGTACGTTTTAGTGCATTATTCCTCACAAATATAACAACTCAATGAAGTTCTTATCCAAACATTAAATAATACCTCTTGTATTGCTGCTACTTGGTTTCGATGACTTCTCTTCAACCTTGCAATAATGTATCTGACCCCTTCCATAATCTTGTGGGGTTGTTCAGGTGTCAAATAGAAAAATTTTGGGTTGAAGTAGTAACCTAAAATATATATAGGTAGAAAATGTCATTTACAATTTCATAAAAAAATGATTTAAACTGAAACATTGTAATGATATAAATACATATTTACCAGCATAATGAATTGGACGTCCAAATTTAGTGTTCCACCTCCTTTCTGTAATCTCAATCACTTTGCTAGCAAAATTACACTTCTCCTCAATAGCTGATTTCGCCTTTTCAATACCTTCATAAAGGATACCCATGGTAGCTTTCTTGTCAGCATCTACCATTCTTAACACCGTGACCAAAGGGGCAGTGGCCTCTACAACACTGGAACATCGAGACCCGAACCGCCTATTTGAGACTATATTGTCCACTTTTATACCAGTACTGGACTTTGAGAGGCGGTCATTTAACCACTCTTCACAGGTAAACAATCTCTTTAACGCACCTTCATATTCTCGAATGGAGTCCATAGCTAAGTAATCGGTCGCAAAGCGGGTTATGGCAGGCCTGATTATCTCTTTTTTCTTAGAGTGTTCTCTAAATTGAAATAAAATTTTAGAGTGGTTGTGTATAAATCTCGACACCAACCTTGCTTCCTGTAGAGTCTCTTTCACAATTTTGATCTCACCGATCTCCTCTAACATAAGATCGATGCTGTGTGCAGCACACGGGGTCCATACTAGATGCTTCCTCTTCCCGCAGAAACACATGCACGTGCATTGTCCGTAATAAACTGAACTACATGCTTATCTCCCACCTCCTCCACTATCTGATCATATAGTCGTACGTAGAAGTTTACATCCTTCTTCGTCCCTGATACGTCTTTGCTAGACAAAAAAGCTGTACCTTTTGGGGAATAGGCCAAGAAGTTTAAAAACTCCTTTTTGCTAACTTTATTCAACCAACTATCACTCATGAGAGTAATGCCTGTCCTTGGCCAACTCTGTTTATATTCTTCAATCCACTTTTTAACTTCATCCACCTTTTCATCTAATATTGACCCACTGAGCTCATAAGCCGTCGGGGGTTTTACCCCAGGCCCGACTCTCTGGATTGCACTGACCATAGGTGGAAAACATGGGTTATTGGCTGCATCAAAGGGAATCCCTTTATCGTAAAACCCTTTACCAACATATCTCCCTAACATGTTTCTTGTACCTTTAACCATGCCTTTTAGGGTCATCTGTTGTGACTTAGGCTTTGAGAGAAATGAGTCTTTACGACTATGACCTGCAATGCTGACACTCCTAGATAACCTAGAAATAATTTCTTCAACAACTGATTCTCCTTGATACATATTGCCACCAACTCCTCCATACATATTTGAGCTGGGCCCGCCATACATGCTCGAGCTGGGCCCGTCATGCATATCTGAGCTAGGCCCACCATGCATATCTGAGCTAGGCCCACTATGTATATTTGAGCTAGGCCCACCATGCATGTTTGAGCTAGACTCACCGGGCATTCTAAACCCACGTTCTCTCTGATATTGTTCATGTAAACTCAATCTTGTAGCCATGTCCAGCTCATTATTATATTGTTCTGTTGTATCATTCTTGCTTGATGGTGTATATAAACTAACTATCTCCTCATTCATCCTATGTTTGACAATTTTTTTATCTTTGTTAGCATTAAGAATTGCCGCCATTTGTTTTTTTACATTACTAGGGACACTAGTGCATGCAGAAACTTCTCCTTTAACCCCTGTCAAGTGTTGCTTGAACCTATGTACCCCACTACTTATCACTCTTTGACAGTAATTACAAATAATTTTGTCTTTATTATTGGGATCAACTCTGAACCCACGTTGCCATGCAGGGTCTTCTGTAGATCTTGACATGATTCAACTGTTTTAAGATGTAAAAAGTATAAAATTAACTTGACAGTTCAAAAAGAAAAATAATCACCATGTGTAGTGATAATATGTTGCGGTAGTTCATGTAGTCATATTTGTTGTTATTTGTTAGTGCAAAATACCTTTATTGACAATAATATTTTCGTACATATCAATTACAAACATTCAAGATAATATAATACAAAATGTAAGCTCCAAACATGGCTACAACTCAATTATCAAGAACATACATTTTTTGCATTAAAAAATTAATAATAAAAACAATTCTTCACAGAGCCAGCTAACATCAGTCATTCCAACTAAAAAATCCATGAACAACAGATAAAAAAACTACAGTTTTGCATTAAAAATATAATAACATGCATTTTTTTGCTTAAATAATCTATCGACATTCAAATTTTTCAACAAAAACTTTAACAATAAAAATTTAAAATATGGTTTAATACCTCATGATAATTAAAACCTTGTCACGATTTTCACTTCTTTTTTGAAAATCATCATTTTTCAAAAAATTCGATCATGGAAAAAAGAAAAGTACAGCGAACTCAAACATTAAAAATTAAAAATTGGGTTTAATACATCATGATAATCAAAACCTTATCACGATTTTCTCATCTTTTCGGAAAATCATCATTTTTCAAAAAATTTGATCATGGATAAAAAGAAATAAAAAAAAAAAGTACTCCAAATTTTCAAAAAATTCGATCATGGATTACAAAAAAAAATTCGATCATGGATTTAAAAAAAAAATTAACAAATTTTCAAAAAGTTCGATCATGGATTAAAAAAAAAAAAAATCACAAATTTTCAAAAAATTCTATCATGGATTACAAAAAAAAATTCGATCATGGATTAAAAAACAAAAATCACAAATTTTCAAAAAATTCAATCATGGATTACAAAAAATTCGAGATTACAAAAAATTCGATCATGGATTACATAAAATTCGATCAAGGATTACAAAAAAAAAAAAACATAAAAAAACAAAAAATTCGATCGTGGATTACAAAAAAAGAAAAAAACAATTCGATCATGGATTACAAAAAATTCAATCATGGGTTACAAAAAACAAAAAATTTGATCATGGATTACAAGAAAAAAAAACAAACATTTAGATCATGGATTACAAAAAATTCGATCATGGATTACAGAAAATTCTATCATGGATTACAAAAAATTCGATCATGGATTACATAAAATTCGATCATGGATTACAAAAAAAAAAAAAAACAAAAAAAAACAAAAAAAAACAAAAAATTCGATTGTGGATTACAAAAAAACGAAAAAAACAATTTCATCATGGATTACAAAAAATTCAATCATGGATTACAAAAAACTCTATCATGGGTTACAAAAAAATCAAAAAACAAAAAATTCGATCATGGATCACAAAAAAAAAAAAAAACATTTCGATCATGGATTACAAAACATTCGATCATGGATTACAAAAAATTCTATCACGGGTTAAAAAAAAAAAAAAAAAAAAAAAAAAATTCGATCATGGATTACAAAAAATTCTATCTTGTGTGAAAAACAAAAAAAAAAAATCAAAAAATTCGATCATGGATTACAAAAAAAAAAAAAAAAAAAAATTCGATCATGGATTACAAAAAAACCGATCAAGTATTACAAAACATTCGATCATGGATTACCAAAAAAAAAAAAAAAATTTTGTTCTTCACAGAGCCATTTTGCATAAGCCATTTTAACTCAAAAAATCCACCTCTAAGTGAATAAATTACATCCAATTGAGTATATTTTCTGATAAACAACAATATAAAGAATCAAAACCCTAAATTTTTAACACATTATTTCTAATATATCATGAAAAAAACATCAAAAGGCGGAAAAAAAAAAAAAAAAAAACAGCGGAATTTTGGTTTCGCAGACATCTTTGTGTTCATCTCAAATTTCATGTTGTAATTGACCCAATTACATAAAATTGAAAATTTTAAATCATAATAGACACAATAAAGATTAAAAACCCTACAAATTGAACTCATTAACTTCAAAATATGTCGTGAAATAAATCATATGGCGGAAAAAAAAAAAAACCCAAACTTCTTACCTGATTTTGTGAACCGAAGCCTTCAATCTCCAAAAAACTCTGTTTTTCTCAACGATTATCACAAATTAGTAACAAAAGGTTTTGATGCACAACTTTACGATCAAAATGCCTACAAATTTTGAAAGATTCATGCCCTATTTGGCATAAAACACAAGGAAAGGCAGAAACCCTAAAAATGCAAGTTTCGTGATCCAAAAACACCAAATTTTTCAACCATTTAATCCGTGTAAAAGCTGAATAAAGCTGTTTATAGCCTGCAAATTAGATCACATGCCAAAAAAAACAAGAAAAATGATCAAAAAATGACAAATTTCGAAGAATCCCATGAAGAACATTGTGCAACCCGTGTTCTTCATGGACTCGCCGATTCCGTACAGTGAATCGGCGAGTCAATGTGCAGAATCGTCCGGTTCTCTCTAGAACTGGACGATTCCCGTGTTTTTAATTGATTCGATCTCCTCATAGCGATTCCCAAGTCGAACCGAGCGAGTCCGGTTCGTCTCGGCGTTTTTTTAAACACTGGTTTTTCAACAAATAAAAATAAATAAATAAATCATTGTTGTGAAAGAATTGTTTTGTTTTTTTTTTAAGGTTATTCTATCTCCAAAAAAAAAAAAGTGGGTGTGTAAGGCAATCTTTCTTATCCAAATAAATAAATTACACCTTTATCCATTTTCATTTTAAAAAAATCACTTTCTTAAAAAAAAAAAGAAAAAGTCAGCACCTTTTTCACCTATTTGTTCCAAAAAAATAAAATAAAATTTAAGACTATCTTGCTCTCAACAAAAGAAAACAATTTTAAGGCCTTTCGCATTCTTAAAAAGGAAATTTGTTTTGCAGGACAAAAAAATTCTTATTTGGTTTCAAAAACAAAAAATAAAAATAAAAATAGAAAATCACTTTTTCCTCAAAGTTTGCTTCTTAAAGCCATTTCATTTTTCCAAAAAAAAGTAAAAAATAAAAAAAGAAGAAGAAATGAATCTTCACTTAAGAAAATCGCTTTTTCTTTTTTTCTTTTCTTGTAATTTAGCATTTGTCACTTCTCTCTTTGTTCACTAAAAAGAAAAAAACGGGGTACAAAGAAGGAAAACAATATTTGTCAAAGGGTCACCTACACCCGCTCTCTAACTGTGCGCTGATCGAGTCACCCTCGACTTGGGGCATCCTCAACTAGGCGCGGATTATGCTTTGTTGCCACTCTCTTGACCACATACTTCCATAAGGGTTGCTTACCCCCGCACCTTAGCTGTGCTCTCGGCCAATCAAGCTCCGATTCAAAGCGCGCTTCACTCGGCACGATTTGTTCCAAGTACTTAGCTTTTTTTCACTGTGTGTTTTCTTCTTTTCACTTGCGTGCTTTATTACATAGTACTGCATACAACAGACCAGGGAAGCCTGGGAAACTATCAAATATTTTCGAAAACCCCTAAAATTTGGCATTAACGTCATGAGGGGAACCTAGCCTTGAGAGCCGAGGCAGTTGGAATTCGCGTAACATTAATTGTGCTCACCCCTCTATAATCCTTAGCCTCATAGCAACTCCACACATAGTAAGACCTGGCTGATTTCTTTAACACGTCGTTAGGACCTACATGGGGACCCACACAGCCTAGCCGTATTTATGTAGTTAGAACCACTCAAACCTAACCTACTCTTAGTTTAGGGCAAAGTTTTCGAGTACTTTGTTTTCTTATTATAGCTGACAAATCTTAGCTCTCAATCAAGATGGATTTCTGACAGTCCGAGTCCAGGCTCATACTCAGCCTAGCCCAGGTCCGAACCAGGTTCATAACCAGGTCCGAACCTAGGCTCCCTCTTTGTGCGAGCCAAAGCTTACACCAAATCTCACATAGATCTTAGTCCGGGTCCACATCCAGACGGAATTTGAAACTTGCTGGGTCCGAGTCCAGGCTTGCATCCAACCCAGCCCAGGTTCGAATCGGGTTCACAACAGTTCAAACCTAGGCTCCCTCTTGGTGCGAGTCAAGGCTCATACCAAATCTCATCTAAATCTCAATTCGGGTCCACACCTAGTCTAAATTCAAAACTCTCTAGGTCCAAGTCTAAGCTTGGACCCAGCTTAGTCCAGCTCCAACCATGTTCACATCCAGGTTCGATCCTAGACCATCTCTTAGTCTGAGTCAAGACTAGTGCCCATCCAGTCTAGATTTTAGTCTACGTCCTAACTTAGTTCTAGATATTGAATTGCCTCTAGGACTAGACTAGGTCCATTTTAGTTTAGGGTCGAACCTAAATCCATCGAGTCTAGCAAGATCCATCAAGTTTGGTCCGAGCTTAGTCTAGATTCAGAGTTGTCCCTTGACCTTGACTAGAATCACCTTAGTTTAGGGTTCAAACCTAAGTCCATCAAGTCAAGACCCAGTTCTTTCTAGGTTTAGGACATGGCTCAAGCTCAATTAAGCCCGACTCTCGATTTAGGTCCACACTTGAGTTTGAACTCAAGTCTGTCTGTAACTCCCCCTTCATCTAGGCTTAGGTTTAACCTGTATTCAGTCTAGGTTTAGCCATGTTCAAGTCTTAGTCCAACTAGGTCCATTGAGGCTCAAGTCAAAGTCTAGCCTATGTCCATCTCCAAGCTAGATCCAAGTATCTAGTCTAGCACAAGTTTAGGAGTCATGGCCCACGATCAAACCAAAATAAAGTCCAACTCTGCGGCTCTAGCCTACACTAGATTCAAGGAACCTAGTCAGTCTGAGAGGCACCGTCATAACAAATCGATAGTACTTACGTCAGGGAGCTAAGTCTCAACCTGCATGGAACCATACCTGGTGGTCTGAGCCGCTTAATTGGTAACCCTCAAGGCTGTGATTTAGAAGCCACGAGCCAACAGGCTCATAAGGTCTATAACACCTTGACTAGTCATAGAGTTAGGCTTGAGGCAATTCTCCAAGATATAGGGGTTAGTCTTACGTTCAGTCGACATACCAAGAATAACAATCCCAGCCGGGTTAAACCCCGATGTTCAATTAGCAGCCCAGCATTCCAGTCTTAACAATCTGCTAGTTAGTGGGCAAGTGGGTTCACACACAGCTAGGGAAAGTCTACCCAAGTAACCCAACACTCGTAAATGTTAGGGTTTTGACTTAACCCGGTATCAAGACAATCCTACGATGCATGCATTCTTTTAAGACCTATTAGACTGAGGGTACACTATCCAATGTAATCAATCCAGGCAGGTTAGGTCAGAAGCTCAAGCTATAAGCTATGTCCAACTTATCAGCTCAAACCAGGATAACCCTAGGGATGCTAACCAGTCAATCCAACCAGCTAAGGGTCAGGAGTCTAACTCAAGTCATCACTCGAGTTCAGGATTACATCAAGGGCAAACTCCATCAGGTAATAATTATGGCCTTTCTTCACTTTCCAGTACAGTGCTGGGGTAAGAGCATATCCTAACCCTAGGGATAGATCATCCAGTCAAGGTCAGGGGCATGTAGACCTAGCCACCCACGGTCAGAGGTCTATGCAAGCAATATACTACAAACGCAGGTCCAACAAACCATACAACTGAGCCAGGCCAGGCCACTGTTAAAACAACGACTCAATTAACCCACGTAAAACACTTTCAACATTTTTTTGAAAGAATGAGAATATAAGATTTCTCAGCTCCTAAAGCTTAAGTATAAGGGACTTTACTGACAATTAGAAGATCTACCAGTAGGGTTTATGATGCCACGATTCATAAACAAATCTTCTGGAAAAGAGGATCTTGAGGCACACATCAATGCCTATCTATTAATTGTCTATACACTGGAAGACCTACCTAACCAACTTAAGGTCAAGTTCTCTCATAGCTTATCAGAAGAGCCCCTTATGCGTTCATGAAGGATAACCCTCAAGCAACTCCTAACGAAATGTTCAGACAATTTTCTTCCCATTATTGTTAGGGAATACCAAGAATTGTCACCCTTAGTAAGTTAACATCCATCAAACAAAAGTCAGACAAATTTTTCTCTGATTTTATAACAAGATTCAGAGAGGTCGTTATGCGAGTCGCTAAAACACCACCCCCTGAAGCCGAGAAGGAAGGCATGGCATTAGAGAATATGACTCCAGAATATTTCACCTTATTCAGTAAGGGGGCAATCCTTTACTCGTTTGATGCTATGCTTGAAAGAGTATTGCAATATGAGCGAGTCAAGGAGGATGAGGCCAAACTTTTTCATAACGTAATGATACTCGACCCTCCACAAGAAGAAGAAAATGAGGCCTCAATTGGTGAGGAATCCTCTCAAGAAGGAGAAGTGAACTTGATCGATAAACGCTACCCTTCTGCAAACCTACCACGAGAAGAGACTAAAACTTAATCAAACACATGGAGTATGCAGACTTTCATGCGAAGGGCATTCACTCTAATTGATGATCCTTTTAGCCCATCATTACAAGTGAATTTGATATAAGATGACCCACACATGTAGGATGGTGAATTAAACCCTCAAGGAGCTCCAAAACTAATGATTCTCGAATCACGAAGACAAGGCTATCTCAGTGATAATTATCCAAGAGGAAAGAAAAGAACAAATTTTGAAAAAAACTTCTCACATCGTAAACTAGAACTACTAAGGAATGATGACCTTCTAAAAGTTCTAAGGGGACCTCCCGAACCACCTTCGCAAGATTTCCTAAATGATCCATCAATCTGGGATAAGAAAATGGATATTGAAAATCCAACCATGTTTTCTCCTCAAGAGGCTAGCTCTCTGGAAATCATTAACGACATGAGCACAACTCTGATAACTGGGACACCCCAATATCAAGAAATTTTATCTCATGATGAATAAGTTCCTAACATAATAAAAAGCCCTGCAAGGGGAATCCCATCAAACTACTCAATAGGGGCCATAAAGAGGGCATGATAGGGGTAGTTAATGAGATTCATTCCTTGTTTGTTAACTCCTAACATGCTGTAAGGTCATGAAATGTTAACTCAGCCACTCTTCTTGTGCGAGAGTCTCACCCGAGCTTACTCACTGAGAAAGAGCTTAATACGAAATTAACTCTTGAAAAGAAATACAAAATCCTAACTCAAAAAGACAATCGAAAAGGAGTTGGGTGATCACTCACCCCTTGCAATAAACCAAATGAGGCATTCACGCCTCATACTTCAAAAGGCATTAACACCTAATGAGTAACATAAATTATCTTATTAATAGGGAAAACCTGATGAGCTTATCCGTCCACGCAAAAGATTGAGAGATTAGGAAACTAAGAATAATTCTTAGTCCCAAAATCAAAGTTCAAGTGGAGTCGTTTAATGGACAGGTCCAAGGGGAATTCGACGACCATTGTCAAAGAGATATTGGATGCCAACCTGAGATAAGGGAAATAAGAAGGTAACCAATATTAAAACCTCTCTGCCACCTAGAGTAGGGAAAGATGATCGAATTCCTATATAATCTTAGGGATAATTGCCACAAAAAAAAAAAAAAAAATCATTGACTCTTCTTCTTCATCATCCTCCTCTTCCTTCGTCGTCGTCTTCTTCTTCAAAAATAAATAAATAAAAAAATTCGTTGAGCTGAAAATCCGAAAAGAACCCCAAACATTGGAAAAAATGCAACCGGGCTGAACACCCGAAAGGGACCCTGAGGCGATGAAAACTAAATAAAAAAAGAAATTCGTTGGTTTGAAAATCCGAACCGAAAATAACCCCAAGCATTGAAAAAAAGGCTATCGGGCTGAACACCCGAAAGGGACCCCGGGGAGACAAAAAAAAAAAAAAAGTCATGTCTTTTCATCTCTTATCTAAAATCATTTTCTTAAGTCAAAATGATATAAAAAAAAAAAGAAAAAAAAAATCAATGAGCATTAGCTTGATAGAACATGGTCAAGGACCTCGATCAACTAGACTTTGATAGGTAGGTGGTGGAGGAACGAAAATGGAAATTCAATGATATTCTGAGCACTCAAGGGAGTATCATGCATTCTCCAAGAATCTTTTCTATTAAAAAACTCCAGAGAACTCTCATTTGAATCGAAATACAAGAGTCGAGGTTGGAATGTGAATGAATACTTGATGATTGCATGAGCCTAAATTTCCAATTAATTTCAAATGATAAGTCATTCAAAAATGTTTAACCCAGTATGATGTTAAAAGTCTGGTGTAATCAGAAAACGCTTGGCCCTGTATGACGTAAAGGATCGAGTGTATCCATCTAACCTCGTATGACGTTAAAGGTAGGGTTTATTCAACAGATATCTAGCTCCGTATCACATAAAAGATCAGGTGTATCTATCTAACCCTGTATGAGGTAAAAGGTCGGGTGTGTCTATCTAGCACCGTATGACGTAAAGGGTCGGGTGTATCTGTCAATCGCTGCATGACGTTAAACAGCTTAGAGGGCTATTATTGTAGGAGCTCAAACTACTAACTAAAAATTCATTTTTAAAATATCTTTTCCTTTTTAAAAATGCTCACTATATGTCTTGTGTTTTAAAAAACGTTAATTTCTATGTTAAAATCGTAATCTATCCATGCACCGGGTTTTATTTCAAATCTCTCCTTATTTTCAAAATTTCTAAAATGTCTTTTAAAATGACAGAGCTTGGACACCTGTACATGATGCTATCACGTTGCCGCCTCATCTCTCTCTTCAAAATTGACCAAGAAAATCTTTTCTCAAATAGGTAAAGCCTTTGAAATCCTAAGAAACCCTAAAGAAAATCATAAAAAATGCCAGGTATAAATATTTGAAATTGTGAAAACCCCTGAAGTTAAGTGGCATGACTAGAAAATCTAATTGGAGTTCCAAACTTGCATAAATCACCAGAACATTTTATGCCTAAAACCCAATGATGAAAATGCCCTAGGTGGGTGAACAGGGAGCGCAATGTCTTGAAGGGATAGTTGGTGTGCTCATTGACCACAAAACGTTAGAACGAAATTTAAAATGTCTGTAGTAACTACTTCTTTGCCACCTACCTGTTCCTCGAAGGACAAGGAGTGCCAAAGAGGGGCAACTGTAGACACCCCATTTTGAACTGGTAAATTCCATGTGTTTTCTGAACCCTTAGGACAACATTATTTTTGTAGACCCTAAACCATAGACCATCATAGTCCATGGTCCCCATCCTGTGATCCAATATCCTGGCAAATCTTATGTTTTTAGTAGTTATCCATTCGACACCCCTTTTGAGTCTATAAAAAATTATTAATGCGCCTCTTTTAGGGGGAAGTTGGTTAGCCTATGAAAGGAGAGAGAGAGAGAAAAAAAGCTGGGAAACAGAGAGACACCAAAGCGAAAGCTTGTGAGAAACCCTAGATTAGCAAACCCTAGTCAGAAAACCTAAATTGGCAAACCCTCGCCATCAAACCTACAACCTTCAGCTTAAATCAGATCCAAAAAAACCATTCAACCAAGCTAAGGCTTGGTAAACATTGAAAAGAGACATAAAAGATCCACGACACAAATCAAAACTGTAATCCTGATATGGGTGAGACCTCGAGTTTGCCAGGCCAACTGGCCCAGCGAAGTATTTTTCTTATCCTCTTTTCCTCTAATTTTTTTAGTTATTTTTGTTATATTTAGGATTTTATTCACTTTTCATTCAATATTTCATGCTTTTGGATCAACGTTGTTTCTGTCACTGATCTGAGAGTAATTCTGCTCATTTCTTATTAGATCTAACCTCAGATTAGAATTCGATTGACCCTACTCTCTATCATTCTTAAAAAAATCAGTTTGTGGTTAGGAACTGGTCGAATCTCATCTTGAGATTGTCCCGATCTGCATTGTGAACAATATTGTAGAGACTGTTGCTCCTTAGTATTCTAATATGGATCAGGCGTATGAGGAATTTTTAAACTTATGGGTGTTGATTTTGGTGATGATCTGTCGTTGGTGCTTGATGCTCTAAGAAAGAAATATGGAGGAGAACAGAATGAGTTACACAATGATCTACTTATATCTGCTGCTATATAAGATACGATTAATGAGACGGTGGTGAGCAATGACAAAAAGAAAGCCGAACAGGGACATTCTGCTCATCTTGGCGCGAAGTCAAAAGCTTGCATTGGCCTAGCATTTACTGCAAATTATGTTGATCCAAGGTTGGGCAGTGCTCTAAAGGTAATGAAAATACTTAGTTGGAACGTGCGTGGCTTGGGAAGCATGCGCAAAAAGGAGATGTTCTTTTTTCTCAAGAAGGAGTGGTCATATATCTTAATGCTTCAAGAAACAAAGCTTCCAAGCCCAAAGGTAAAGTCTGTGTATTCCATTTAGGGAAGGGATTCTAGCCATTTTGTAGGTATAGATGCAATATGATCTCCTGGGGGTCTCTGGTGTATTTTGGATACTTCTACTTTGAATGTTGTTGATGTTATTTTGAGGGATAGACTTATTGGTATCATTTTGAAAGCACCTTTTTGTTAATTTAGATGGTTATTAGTAAATGTTTATGATCCAAATGATATTGCTCTTAAAACTGCTTTTATTTCAAAATTATCTGGTTTAATTTCTCATTGTCGTTTACCAATATGTCTGGGGGGGAGATTTTAATTTTGTACGTTGGTCTAATGAATCCACCTCAAATAATCCTATAAATTCCTCAATGAGTATTTTTAATAGCTTTATTTAGCATAATGAACTTATAAAGTTACCTTTGAATAGAGCAGAGTTTATTGATCTAATAATAATGTCACCAATCTTGTTATGAGTAAGTTGGATAGGTTTCTTGTTTCAAGTTCCTGGGAAAATTTATTTTCATTAGCAAAAGCTAATGTTGTGGGTTAATTTTCTTCTGACCATATAGCAATTATTCTTAAAACTGAGTACATTTGTACTAAGCATAGACCATTTAGATTGGATGTTGTATGGCTTGAGATACACGGGTTAGTATTGCTGTAAGAGGATGGATTGGGCATAAAGGTATCCAAAAATTAATGATTATTAAGAAAAAGTTACTTCAATGGAAGGAGGAGGCAAAATTTTACTTTCAACATAGAATTGAAGAGACAGTGAGTCGTATTAGTTATCTTGATGATGAATTGGCAAATGATAGAGAAAGTCCTATTAATAATATGCATGATTTAATGAAAAAGGATAAAATTTATTGGAGGCAGAGATCTAGAGTGAAATGGTTGAAAGAAGGGGATTTAAATACAAAATTCATTCACTCTATTGCTAATGCTCGTCGTCAACAAAATAATGTTTTTGGTATCTCTTTTGATGGGGTGGACCAATATGATAATATTGCCTGGGAAAATGAATTTGTTAACCATTTTCCAAAATCCTTTTGTAGTGAACAACTATGTCGAGTTAATTTAGAGGGTGCTCCTTTTAAAGTTCTCTCTCAAGATTTTGCATACGATTTATAAGAGAGGGTTGAAATGGAGGAATTTAAGAATGCAATCTTTGCACTTCCGAGTAATAAAGCACCAAGACCTGATGGATTTCCTTTATTATTTTTCCATAAGTTCTGGATATTACTGAAGGGTGAGCTTTTATCAATGGTCAATAAATTTATGTAGAGTAGTAAATTGAATAAAGGAATTAATTTCAGCGATTGCTGGAATTAATGATATTCGGCTAATGAGCATGTTAACCAGCTTATACAATATTATATCTAATGTCTTAGCAGAGAGACTGAAAAGTGTACTTCCTATAGTTATATATGGTAATCAATCTGCATTTATTAAGGGGAGAATGATAATAGATGGTGTATTGATAGCACAAAATATATTCATGTAAGAGTAGAAAGTGGCTTGCGGGGGGTAATTATCATACTGGATATGGAGAAGGCTTATAATAGAATGGAATGGGGAATTCTGAAGTCCTGCACAAAATAAGTTTTTGTTTGAATTGGAGGAAAGAGATTTCTAAGTGTCTTTCAACTGCTCACTTTTTCATTATGGTAAATGGTGGTCCCCAACGCTTCGTTAAAGCCACAAGAAGTGTTAGGCAAGGGCATCCTCTCTTCCCTTTCCTATTCACTCTTGTTGGTGAGGCCTTCAGTTTGATGGTTAACAATGTGGCTCATCGTCATGGTTTTTGTGGATTTCGAGTGAATAATAAGGGGCCTACTATCTCTCACTTACAATATGTTGATGATACCATTTTATTTTGTGGGGCAGATGTAGATCAGATCATGATTATTAGAAGGTTTATTAGATACTACGAATTTTCTTTGGGCCTCAAAGTTAATTTTGAAAAAGCTTTAATAATTGGTGTGGGATGCCAAGATGTAGTGGTCAATTATCTTGCTCTGATTTTGAAATGTAAGATGTTTTCCAATTACATACTTGGGAATGCCTCTATATATTGCAAGTTACTAAAGGCCGTATTGGATCCAATTATTAAGAGGGAAAGCCAGAACTTAAATATTTGGAAGGCGAAACACTTATCTCTTGAGGGTAGAGTTACTTTGATAAAGTTATCCCTGCCTAATTTGCCTATCTACTAGATGTCATTATTAAGCATACCAGGTGATATTATTAAACAACTGGAGAAGTTAGTGAAGAATTTCTAATGGGGCCCTATTAAGGATGTTAAGAAATATCATCTGGTCAAAATATGTACTCCAAAAATTGAAGGGAGTTTGGGAATTAGAAAATTAATATTTGTAAATAAAGCTTTGCTAGTGAAATGGTGGTGACGTACAATGCAAAATGATAAGTGTTTGTGGAAGGATGTACTTCAAGCTAAATATAGTTTGGACCCTTGTAATCTTATTATCGCTTGTGGACAAAGGGGAGAAGAATCTTATATGTGGAGGGCGATAACTTCTATGCAGAGTTTTGTTCTTTCTTATTTGAGATGGGTAGTTGGAAATGAGGATTCTGTATTGTTTTGACATTCTAAATGGGCCTCCTATATTTCTTTTAAATGGTTATATATGGATGTTTTTCGTAGAAGTTCACTTCTTATGGCTAAGGTTAATGAGGTGGGTATTAAAGAAGGGCTATCTGTGGTATGAAATATTAAAGGCACCCCCTAGTTTCTGCATCGTCCAACACCATAAATGAAACGTATATAGGCAATGTAATTAATATCTTGAGGATACAGTTATATGGTAATAATATTCCATACCACAGATAGCCTTTAATAAGTCAAATGAAGATTCCTGGGCTTCCAAAGATGGACAGTTTGTTATGGGATATATTGAGGGATGCTCTGATCTGGGAATATGGCGGGAAAGGAATAGGCGTATCTTTCATGGCGTCGCTATAGGAATGGATGAATTACAAAGCAAAATTAATTTTATTGCATGGAGTTGGTCTAGTATTACGAAGACAGGTTGGGGGATTTCAAGGAGCAATGTTGAACAAAACTTTGATAAATTGGTTTTGCTAAGATCTATGAAGGTTAAGCCACGGTGTATTTGGAATCCACTAGCGATGGGTTATATGAAATTAAATTTTGATTACTTTTCTTTTGGAAATCTTGTGACTTCAAGAGTTGGGGGTGTATGCCACAATCATGAAGGTCAGATAATATTTTGTTATATTGGGTCTTGTGGGGTGGTTTATGCTAATCATGCGAAATTTGCATCTTTGCTTTAAGGACTGCTGATATATAGGGAGATAGGTATGGAGAATAATTTGATCATTGAAGGAGACTCTCACAATGTTATTAATTGGTGTAAAGGCTTGTCAAGACCTCATTCGAGGCTTTTAACCTTACTATACAAAATGCTAGAGTTATCTTCAGATGTTCTTGTTGCCTTTCATCATGTCTATGGAGAAGCAAATAGCATTGCCGAAGATGTAGCCAATAAATGAGTTCAGTTGGACTCCCTGATTGTATCTACTTTGTTACTTTAATTTTTTTTCTAATTACTTTTATTTCTAATAACATTCATTACTCTTGTCAAAAAGAAAAGTTCATAGGTGGGTTTCCTAACTAATGTAAAGACTAAATTGTAGCTAAAGTCTAGATACACCCACATAGATCCAAGTTTACTATTTAAGGTAGAGCTTTGGTCCTACTACTGTGTGGTGTTGTTGGGCTCGAAAATTGTGGAGTGCTCACCTTAAGGATGCATAGGTGCCCACCATCCTGACTCCTAGGAGCTAGGTTTGCTTCACGACTTTAATGCCATTTTTTAGGGTTTTCGAGACCTTGAGATGGTTTCTCGAATAAACCAGCCTGTGTGTGCGAGAGGTTTGGAAAAGACCACTCTTGTGAGTGGGTGGAAATTCATGTTAAGCACATAATAATCAACTAAAAAAGTATTCTATCTAAATAAAATATTACTAACATATAGGTATGTATGAATGTATGTATATGTGTGCAAGTATATACACACAAATACACATGTATATATATATATAAAAGGTTGCAACCTTAAAATGTAGAATCATATATGCACCTAAAAAATCTATCGAAAATGTTGTTTTAATGTTGAAAAAACCTTTTAATCGATCATCTCGACATTGAGATGTATGAATATGAAAAAAAAGAAGTTTTTGAATTCTGAAAATAGTGCATATTGCAACACGTTATCTAGACCGTCCATTTTCAAGATTTTCATACATTTATAGATCTACTTGATTTTAACCATTTTTGGAATTTATAATTTTCTAATTAGGTATGAAAATAGATTTTACGATAATACTAAGAATTTTTTATAACAAAATTATATGTTATGATAAAATTTTAAGGTGCGCCTTGATTGGATTGTTGAAGGTTGAATCCTTATATATATATAGAAAATGCTGAGATTATCCCACTAAAGTGTTAGCTCAATGACCCAAATTAAATCTGGGTCGATCTAACGGTCACGACCTCATTTTACAATATATTTTTTTTTACAAATCCATATAATATGAAATTTTAGACGTCCATTCTTATCATCTAGGCACATCTAATAAAAATATTAAATTCTTTTTGCATGAGATAAATTGATCAAAATACCTCTGAAAAGTTTTAGAGGCATTTTGATCGATTTACTTTTTGTAAATTATTTTTTGATATTTCTATTAAATTTTTCTATTGTAAAAAATATACGATTAAAATTTCAAGTCATTTGGATTTGTATAAAAAAAATTAAAAATTAACAACCAAATGCAATCGTGATCATTGGATCGGCCCATATTCAATTTCGGCCTTTGGGCTAGTTGCCCACTACAGTGTTAGCCCGACCACTGTAGCGTTAGCTAGTGGGCTAACCTCAGATTTTGCCATATATATACATACACCTCAGATTTTGCCATATATATACATACATATATACATATGTATAAATGTACAATTATAAAATAAAAGAAAGCATAAAAGTATTTGAAAATGAACTGGAATAGGATCCTTGAGGGTAGGAGAAATCAGGGGACAGAACTGAGCCAACAATGCGTAGATTTTTGCTAGAGTGGTCTGCCCCAGCGATGCAATATTCTTTGCCTGAAGCAGCTAGGGTTCAGGTAGTACTTGGTCCTCCTAGTGAGTTCCAAGGTCTCTACAACAAGGTTTCAGGTAGTACTTGGGTCCTCCTAGTGAGTTCTGAGGCAGCCCAGAGTGTAGTTTCACGGTGGTTTCAGACTTGTCCAGAGATTTGACCCATTAATCAGATGAACCAAAGCAAGAACCCAAAGCAACACAGAGCCATATGCCCTTGCTTTACTCCTAGTGTAGAATTTACAAAAAGCAGTGGAAATAAATTAGCTAAGCAACAATAGAGATCCAAACAAACAGAGAAAACATCAAGAAACAATGAAGAAAAATCCTTTGAACAGGAGACATCCAGAGACCATGCAGTCTAGGGTTAGGCATTTTCCTTGAAACCAGAAGACCCCTAAAAATTTATCTTTCACAAATAAAACAATCGGAATAAGACACAATATAAAAGAATAGAAATGGAGTTAGAGGAGAGGGAATTACCAGCCAGCACAAGATCCACTATCTCGAACCAAGAATTAAGAGTGAGAAAGAGCAGAGAGAGAGAGATCTGTAAATCGCCACAATTATTTAGCCAAAAGAAAGCTGCTGATTTCAGAAAAAATTCCAAAAGAAAGCTCTATCTCTTACCCAAAAGCTCTATCTCTTAACATCATAAAGAAAAACTAACACACAACAAGGAGACCTGAGTGCAAAAGGCATAGAAGGTGTTTCTATAAATTATTAACTTTTTTTTTTTATGAGGAAAGAAAAGAAGACAACAGCAAGCTAAAAAAAAAAAAAAAACCCAAGAACCTAAAGTAAGAATCCCAAAAGAAAATATCTACACACTCCCTTCTCTCTGCGTATGTTCCTCTTCTCCATAAAAAAAAATAATCACAAAAGTTCAAAGGCGATGAAAATAAAAGAGAAACATTGTGATCTGAGGATTTCCAGCCAAAAAAAAAAACATAACACTAGAAAATTACAAGGAAAAAAAGACCTAAGTCCGTAAAAAGGAATTGAGGGTATAGAGATAGGTACACGATAGGATGCCAAGAGAATGCAAATAGAGAAGTTAGAAAGACAGTAAAGAGTGAGAATCCTAATAAAGCGAAAAAAGACGAAGCTACAAAGCTTATACTCCAGAGAACTTCGAGCCCCAATTTTTTTTTATTTTTTTTTGCTTTCTTATTATTTTATTTATTTCATTTTTTTTTCAAAAGAAAAATTTCCCATAAAAGGAGATCTAGGACTTTTTCACTTTTTTTTTTGGTTATGTTTTTTTCATACATGGATCTAGCTCAAAATGCCCTATAGTGGGCATCAAATTGTTCACGATGCAAATCAAAACGATCTCAAGATGAGATTTGACCAGATCCAAAACACAAATTGATTTTTTAAGTGTGATAGAGAGTGGAGTCAATTGAATTCTAATTTGATGTCAGATTTACTCAGAAGTGGGCAAATCAATGGCAGAGCCATCGTTGATAAAAAAACATAAAATATTGAATGATATATAAATAAAATCATAAAATCTAGTAAAAATAACTAAAAAATAAAAGGAAAAGAGGAAGAGAAAAATACCTAGTTGGGCCAGTTAACCCAACAAATCCAAGGCTTCGAGGCCTCACCCGTATCAGGACCGTAGCTTTGATTTCTACCATTGATCCTCCGTGTCTCTCTTCAATGTTGATCAAGCTTTGGGTTGGTTGGATGGTTTTCTTGGATCTGATCTAAGCTTAACGTTGCAAGTTTAATGGCTAGGGTTTGCTAATATAGGGTCTCTCGCTAAGGTTTGCTAATTTAGGGTTTCTCACAAGTTTTCTATCTAGTGACTCTCTTTTTCGCAGTTTTTTTTTTCTCTCTCTCTCTCTCTCTTCTTTTCCGGGCTAACCACCTCACCCTTAAAAGAGGCACGTTAATATATTTTTATAGCCTAAAAAAGAGTGTAGAATAGATAACCACTAAAAACATATGATTTGTCATGATACTAGATCACAAGACAAGGACCGTGAACTATGGTGGTCTATGGCTTAGGGACTTATAGAAATAATGTGGTCCTAAGGATTCAAAAAATCTATAAAATTTACCAGTTTCAAAATGGGTTCTCAGCAACCATGCTTCTGATTTTGAACTAGATGATTTGGTTTACGAAAAAGCAACATTCTCGGCATAGCAATATCACCAATATCAAGTTCCATTTCATTGAGGGGAGGAGGCACAAAATCAATTTTATCTTCGGACTAGAAATCAAGATATTTCCCCAACGACAAAGAAACATATTCGGGTGGTGGATATAAAATTTCATGATTGTTTCCTTCTTCATCCAATACAACTATAGGTAAACCTTGTTCTTCTGGAGCCATACTTGGATGAATCCGAGTCATTTTCTTGTGAGCAACCTCACGAAAAGGCAACAATCTTTCAGCCATTCTATTGAGAATCACACTCGATGTCTGTATATCTATATGCTCTATTGATCGAGAAATGGTCAAGAAAAATACAACGATTTCCAATTTTGTTCCCAAAATCCAGACCTCTAGTGTATTCTAATGTTGTTTCAACTTTTCTTCTACAGGAACATCCTCTGGTTTTAGTTGAGGATGAGTATCCCTTAGTGATTGTTTTTTGAATTTCCCGAGCAGTCGTATCTTGTTTTCCTTAGTGAGGATGAGTATCCCTTCGTGATTGTTTCAACTTTTATGCTATAGGAACATCCTCTGGTTTTAGGTGAGGATGAGTATCCCTTAATGATTGTTTTCTTGAATTTCCTATCTCGCCAATCAACTCCCTGTCATGCCGACTTCCATTTGCATGTGAGCCGGAATGTTTTCCCTTTGAGTTAGCACTAATATCATATGTGCCTTATTGGTTATCCTTTATTCAAATTTGAACTTGAAGTGTGGCATACGTCCAACTGGTCACCATTTAGAAAATTGGGGGTTTCGTGATCTGTTCGTACATGCATAAATAATTTCCAAATTTTTTGGACGTTTGATTTTTTTTTTTTTTTTTTGCAAACCGACACTCCTCCCAAATTCACTCCCTTTGCGCCATGTGTTCATTCATGTCCTCGAAACTTGGATCTCTAATTGTCCGCTATGGCAAGTTTCCCCTTCTAGTTGCTATGGCAAGTTTCCCCTTCTAGTTTCAACTGTTAGATCTATCAGCTCTATTAAAATTATGGATCTTTTTCTTCCCATATCTAGCCATGTGATCATTAAAATTGTCATGTATAGGAATAGAAGTTTCCTTATGCCAACTTTCCATCATATTCAAACCTTCCACTAATACATCAATCAAGAAATCTTCATAATTAATTGAAAGACGAATGTTTTTTGGAAAATGTAAGAACTTATTTCTATTTACCCTTACTCAGACATATGAGATATCAGAGCCATTCAAATCTCCCAATCCACTCCCATAACACATTGATTTCGAAGATGTTGGAACACAGCAATATTCCAAGCATCCAATGAATAAGCCCACTTTTGAATCAAGTAAATATGATCATTGCTCTTTCAGGCAGGCATCAAGAGTCAATAATTGTCCCCTTACTCTCTGAAAACAAACTTGAAGAATACGATTAACCTCAATATTCAATCTCAAGAAAAAACAAAACTTATAATTACCTAAGAGTTTAATTCGAGGTTCATATAATAAATTCCATACCCGCATAGCCCAATCATTTCAAAGATTCACCAAAATCTTCCTTATTCAAAATGATTGATGGAAAATCCTCCCTCTCCTATCCTTCATACCCCGAATCTCGAAACTCCATTGATACTCTCTCTCTCTCTCTCTGAGTGATTGAGAGAAATGTGGACCTTTGAGAAAAGAGACACTAGGAGAGAGAGAGATGTGGAACTATGAGAAAAGAGACATAATAGGAGAGAGAGAGAGCACAGGAATGAGGTTGAATTAGAAAGAGAGCCCACCTGTGAACTTTCCACCAATAGAAATTACGTCAATCATTTCAAACATTTTTGTGTGGTGATTGTTTAGATTAAACTAGGCTAGGTTAGTTCAAAACCAAAACTAATGTCCCATGACCAAACCTAGATGTGGTGTAGCTCATCCACTGAGTTTGTGGTTTATCCTCGTATGGATCCGCGACACCAATCCATCAGCACCATGCCTCTCAGACCTATGACGCCATTGTGGGAAGTCAAACCTCCACGTACATGGAATTACAACTAAACAACACGATCTCTGACGAAGAAAAAAATTTACAAAAAAAAAAAATTCAAAATTTAAGTATTATTGTTTATTTTTCTTTGGAATAAGAAGAGGCTCAGATAAGTTAGGAGGGAGGATTTTGATGCGTGAGTTGTTAAGAGGGAAGATGGAGAACTTTAGTACATGACTTGTTAAGTGGGAAGATTTTAGGGAATGGATTAGGAAGGGGATAAAGATTTCAGTGAGAGGAAATAGGGGAATAGACTTGAGAGGAAATAGGGAGATAGGCAGGAGAGAGAGAAGTCGAAAAGGTTGGATGAGATGAAGAGAGATTGAAATTATGTAAAATTGATTATGTGAAAAGATCCATTTAGGGTAGATTCCCTTACAGATCTTGAGAGAGAGTATATTCTCTCGCATTATGTGAAAATATCCATTTTTTTATATTCTCTCATAGTTCCCCTCGAGTACCACTTACGAATTGTGGTACTATGTTTACATGATTCGCATCACGCTCAATAGTCAAGGGATGAGACCAGTAGCATGTGTTTAGGAGTTAGTAGAGAATCAACCTGGTCAGTCTAGACGCGCTCTAGCTAACTGCCGCCAAGAGGTCTAACTTCAGTGATCAAACAAAGTCAAACCACTAGAGTCGTAGGGCATCTAATCAGGGATCCAGGTCGAGTCACAAGCCTTCAGGTCAAAACATCCTAGACCCATCAAACAAAGATCTAGTTCAACTCATAGGGGTCAATCTCATCGAACCCCAACCAAAACACAATACTCATAGGGACCAATCCCACCGAAAGTCATAGTCATTCCCGAGAATTAGTGAGCACCCTATCATGCATGGCTTGCTCAATAGCTTAGCACGGTTACGCTTACACTCTTCGAACACCAGATGCTTATCTGCTTGGTCAACAATCATCACGAGTAGCCTGGTCAGTCCCCCAACTCCAGCCCATGGGACAACTCAGCCAACCAATCCATCGAACATTAGAAAAGGCTCATACAACTTAAGTTCAGCCACATCAATCCATCATAAGCACCCAAGTATCAAGTTGGATCACTCTTACATAAACGATTTAGTTAGAAGGTACAAATTCTGGGGAAAGGGAGACCTAGACACCCATGTCCAAGCCAACTTACTTTCCGTGCTTGCCTACGACATTGCCCTAAAGGGGATGTTTCAACACACCCTTTAAGGGGGAACCTCCCATGTGGTATAGGAAGATCATGAGTACTCACTCAAACTTGATCCTTGATAGGATGTTCCAATGGTTTGTCAAACACTTTCACGGGGCAAAACCTAGATTGACTTCTCTTGCAGATGAGGAAGTACTTGATAATTTCTCGTCCTAATGGTCCCAAATGGAGGCTTTTGGCGAGCTCATGTTCGAGTAAAAAAAAAAAAAATTCCATGGTTATATGGGCCTAATCTGTTTACCAAGCTATTTTTCGAAATTTAAAAAATTTCCCCCTATGTGTTGGTAAGTTTTACAAAAATCTTAATTTCTTAGCCTAGGCTCTTGGTTTTGTTTTAAAAAAACAGAATTTGAAGCTCAAAAAGATAGTAAAGATCTTGCAGATACATGAATACTTACTTTTAAGGTGTAATGAACGGTCTACATAATGTGTTACAATATGCACTATTTTAAGATTTTGAAATCCTAACTTTGTATTTATAACCACAATTGTCAAGGCTCAGATGATAGATTTGAACGATTTTTTATGCTTGAGGTGCAATTTTGGGTGTGTTTGAGTGGAGGCTTTACTTATTTTGATAGCGCTACAGCCCTATCAAAACATTTTTCTTTAGGGCAGTTTAAATCCATGAAAAAATATTACCCAAAAAAATCTATTTCCTTTGAAATATATTTCTTGACAAAAGTAGTTCTTATAAAATAGATTTTTGTTGTTTGGATAGTACATCGATGCATTACATTTTAATGCCTTTTTTCCTCTGTTTTTTTTGCACAAAATACTTTTGATTGTATTATTCATCATAATGTCAATTTTTCATTAAATTTGAGATAATTTCTCTCTAAAAATTTTTTAGGTAGTTTCTCTATCTAAAATTTGATAAAGTTTCTTTCTAATTTTAAAATATTTTCTCTCTCTAAAATTTAAAATTTGAGATATTTTCTCTCTCTAAATTTTTTAAGATAGTTTCTCTCTCTAAAAATTTCAAGTACTTTCTCTCTCTAAAATTTAATATAGTTTCTCTCCCTAAAATTTTAAGATACTTCTCTTTAAAACTTAAATTATGAGATAGGTTATCTCTCTCTAAATATTTTGAGATAGTTTCTCTCTCTAAAATTTTTTAGGTAGTTTATCTCTCTAAAAGTTAATATGGTTCATCTCTCTTTCTAAGATTTTGAAAGTACTTTCTTTCTTTAAAACATAAAATTTGAGAAAGTTTCTATCTTAAAATTTGATTGTTTCTCTCTCAAAATTTTTAAGTACTTTCTCTCGCTAGAACTTAAAATTTGAGACAGTTTCTCTCTCTAAAATTTGATATAATTTCTCTCTCTAAATTTGTAAGATACTTTCATTCTCTAAAACTTAAAATTTGAGACAATTTATCTCTCTAAAAATTTCATGGTAGTTTCTCTATCTAAAATTTTTCAAGTACTTTCTCTTTCTAAAACTTAAAATTTGATATAGTTACTCGCTGTAAAAATTTTGAGACAGTTTCTCTTTCTAAAATTTTGAGATATGTGCTATATAAATATTTTCAGGTACCTACTCTCTTTAAAAATTAACATATAGATAGTTTCTCTCCCAAATATTTGATATAATATCGCACTCTAAATTTTTAAAATATTATTTTTCTAAAACTTAAAATTTGAAATAGTTTCTCTCTAAAACTTTTGAGATAACTTCTCATTTTAAAAATTTTCAAGTACTTTTTCTCTATAAAAACTTAAAATCTGAGATAGTTTTTCTCTCTAAAAATTTTGATATAGTTTCTCTTTAAAATGTGAGAAAGTTTCTGTCTCTAAGACTTAAAATTTGATATGGTGTTCCCCTTTATAAATTTTCAGATAGTTTCTCTCTCCAAGTTGTTATAGGGTATTTTTTACTGATTCAAACACCGGCACGAATAAGGAAGGATCTAGTTGCAACTTGGTCCTATCGGTAAGGAAAAAATTTATGGACTAGGGAAGCATTGATAGAATAAAAGTCATTTTTTTAAAAGTGGCAAATTGACCCCAAAACAAGTAAGATGGTGGCTTGGGTTGCCTTCACCCTCGCCAAGTTTCTTCATAATCCGACAAGTTTAAGACCGATCATGACAAAATCTCGTTCGAAAATTCAGCTTCTAACATTCTGAAAAAGACCTTATAACTAGAGCCTTAATTTTTACAGCATCCAATGAACACCAAACCACTTTCATTGGATTCAGAGGGTACGAAAACCTCTAGATACCAATTTTTAGCCCATTCGGACACTTTTAGACCTCCTTATAACTAACTTACCCAAAATGGGTAGGTTTTACATTATTCTGGTGAGGCTACAAAAAAACAATTTCTATTTATGGAAATGACTACATTTAAGCTCAGGATTTAATTTCAAATGGCCCTCATCCCAGATCAAGCCAAAATTTTAGGGCAAGGTTTGTCTCATCGACACAAGCGTTTTGATATAAAATTTGTCACGAGATGATGAGCGGATGAGAAGAATTTGAAGAGAGAAATTTGGTTCGAAAATGAATGGTTTGAAAAGAGAAAAAGGTGTTTGATCAAGAGGACATATTTTGAAATCTCGGCATTGGATCACCAAAAAAATGGGCACATTGCGAGAGATGAACATGAACATTATGAGGTAAAATTCAGACAAGATGGAGGGTTGGATTGCACGTAATTTCAAGATGAAAATGATAAGTTCTCCGATCACCAGAATCTCATTTTCCGACAACCTTTCAAATTGGGAGCAAGTTTAAATGACCATCAAAATTAATAATTTTTGTTACAAAAATGACTGTAATGGAATCCTATCCAAGTTGTGATGAAAAAATTTATCGGAAACATGATGGATTGACCTAAAAGAAGAATTGAAAGTTTCCATGTTCGCACAGATAGCCGGAACTTTTTTTTGCCATAAAAAAGTGTGATTTGGATATCAAAATGGATATCAAAACGATGTGCATAAATTGAATATCATTTCTATGACGATAGATCATCTGAACGGCCATCGAAAAGCCCCTAAATTGATCCCAAAATGATGTTCATGGCTTATGCCTTTTTCGAAAAAGACCAATTGGTCATTTCCTAGATTGTATGGGGGTATTTTTGTCATATTTTACATAAAATGAAAAGGCCTTTTTTATTCAAAAAACGGTATTTTTAATAAATTTTGTCTACTTTTGAACATCTACCCATGTTTTGGTGGATGTCTATATATTCATGTATGCTCATTGTGTAATGACTCTTGAAAAATGGTTGGAAAAATTGAATGAAGTGAAGGAAATTAACCGAGAGAAAGTGTTCTCTTGAGCTTGGTGGAAAACCCTTCACCCTTGAGAGAGATAAGAGAGAAAACTTTGCAAACACACCTCCCCCATACTCCTCACTTCCATGCACACTACACCATACATCACTCCTCACTTCCACACACCCTACACCATACAATACTCCTCATTTCCATACACCCCTCTCCTATACTCCTGACTTCCATACACTATACCTATTCATACACCATACCTTACACCATTTCATACACCATACTCACTTAATCATATAGTTATCCTTCCATACACCATGGCTAGGTCTACTTAACCTAACCCACCTAGGCTCACTCACACCCAAACCTAGACCCTAGCCTCTCATCCTAAGGTTCGGGCTCACCTTCAAGAGCATTCAAGGGACCATCGAGGGTGCATCTAGCCGCTCGGCCCAAGCCATCCTTCGAGCATAGTTATTCAGTCAATTTTCTCTCTCATCTTCTCTTCTCTCTTTTTTCTCTTCATTATCTTTCTTTTTCTCTCTATTTTCTTTTCCTTCTTTCTCTCTTTACTTTCTCTCTCTATTTTCTCTCTACTTTCTTTCTCTTATCACTCTTTTCTTTCACTCCCTCTTTTTCTCTCTCCCATTCTTATCTCTCTATTTATCTTTCTCCCTCTCTTCTCCTGTCACTTTCTCTCTCACTCCCTCTCATTTCATCTCG
Source organism: Amborella trichopoda (assembly GCF_054954075.1). Classification (NCBI taxonomy): domain Eukaryota; kingdom Viridiplantae; phylum Streptophyta; class Magnoliopsida; order Amborellales; family Amborellaceae; genus Amborella; species Amborella trichopoda. The sequence goes on from NC_142344.1 coordinate 34,606,249, forward strand.
CTTTCTCTCCCTTCTTTCTTTCTATCTCTCTCCCCTACGGACATCAGTAGGACTGCTGCCCCTCCTTTCTTTCCCTCGATCTTCCACCCTCTCTCTCTCCTCCCCCTAATCCCTCTCATCTCCTTCTCCTCACTCGCTCTTCCTCTACTCTCTTTCTCCAAATCTTCCCTCTCTCACTCTTCTCTTACTTTCTTTCTCTCTTCCACCACTCTCTTTCTCCAAATCTTATATTCTCTCACCGCAAATCACCTCTTCTCTCTCTCTCCCACCATAAGTCTCTCACTCTCTCCAAATCTTAGTCCCTCTCTACCACCATCAATCCCCTCTCTCTTTCTCTCATCACTCTCTCCCACTGTCAATTTCCCTCTCTCTCTCATCTTTCATTTTCTCTCGAGCCTGTTTGGAGCCACGCTTCCTTTCTCTCTCTTTCATCACCCTCTCTCTCCCTTTACCATAAATCATTGTCTCTCACTTGGGCCTTTGGTTTCACCCATTACTTTCTCTCTCTCCACATCTCATGGTCTTATTCTCTCTCTCCCTTCTCTCTCTCTCACTTGGGCCTACGACCCCACCCTCTCTCATGGGCAGTAGTAGGGCTGCTGCCCCTTTCTCTCCCTCTTATTCTTTTCTTTCTCTTTCAAATCTCTCTCTTCATGCAAATCTCACTCTCTCCCCTAAGCAAATATCACTTCTAACCCGCTAATCTCTCTTTTTCCCCACGCACTTCTCCATCTCTTTCTCTTCCATAAATCTATCTCTCTCTCTCTCCATATTTCATCCCCACTCTTTCCCATAATAATACAAAACTCTATCTCTCTTGTTTTTCTAAATTTTTATCCTTTCTTTTTAAAATCTTTTTCTTACTTCTTAAGAGCTATTCTACTTTCTTTATAAAACCTATTGTATTTTATTTCTTTCCCTTTCTCTTCTATCTCTTCTCTTTCATGTTCTATCTACCTTTCTCGCTTGGGAGTGCCCTACGAGGCTCTTTAGAGTCATATTCTCTTGGGCTTGTTCCCTTGGACTTTTGACTCCTAGAATCCTCCAGGGTGCTCTAGACTTTGATCGATGTCTAGGGACCTTTTCGACGTTCCCGGTTACCCTCTTAGAGAAGGGCACTAGAAAGATGTCTAAAGTTTGAAAGGCCTCCTTTCTGCCCTATTTTTCTCTTTATCTATTTTTCTCTATCTTCTTTTCTAAACGAACTCTTGCCACATTGGGTTCTAACATATATTGCTACCACACATTTACGATCCCTCATCTCATTTGTATTACTCATACCATTCATAACCGCTCACCACTCATGAATGCACAAAATCAGTTATCATTATTATCTGACATCATGCATAAGGGGGCTCTTCGAAAACGATTCACAAGGGTTCAACCTTCAAGACTCCAATCTCCTGAATCCTCGGGGGTACTTCGATCATAAATCGAATACCTTTCTCTAGTCTTCCGGTAATGCCTCTTAGGAGAGGTGACATCGACAGGCTGCCCATTTCATCATTTGACATTATGCAAAAGGGGACTCTTCGGAAATGATTCCCGAGAGTTCAACCCTCAAGACTCCATTCTCCTGAATCCTCCGAGGTACTCCAATCATAAATCGAGTACCTTTTTCCTGTCATCCTATAATACCCCTTAGGAGAGGTGACGCTGAAAGGCTGCCTATTTTTTTATCAACCTTTTTCATTGATTTATTCTTCACATGCTCATTATTCAGTATTATTATTTATTTGAGCCTAATTGGAGGAGATGCCTGAAAGCTAACCATACAGGAGTTTTAAAAGCAGACAAAAAAAACAAGGATAGTGATCTAAGAGGCTTGGGCGTGTCCCATGAAACCAAAAGGCAAGGTAAATATTTTACACCTCACTTGCCTTATTAAAATTCTCTCACTATTGGCTCTTATCCACACGTCCAACGTGTAGTTGTCCGAGAGAGGATTCTCTACTAAACTCGAGTCCCTGTCCCAAGACCTTTTTAGGCTCGCAGAAAATCATGGCCCAACCATAAGTATTTCAGGTACTTTCTTTCTCAGAAATTTAAAATTTAAGATAGTTTCTCACTCTACAAAATATTGAAATGGTGTATCTCTCTAAAACTTAAAATTTGATATCGTTTCTTACCCTAAAACTTTTGAGATAGTTTCTCTCCCAAAAAATTTACAGTATCTTCTCCCTCTAAATCTTAAAATTTGAATTGTTTTTTCGCTTTCAAAAGTTGAGATAGTTTCTCTCTCTAAACCTTAAAATTTGAGATTGTTTCTCTCTAAAAAGTATTTTCTCTCTTTAAAAACTTAAAATTTGAGATGATTTCTCTCTCTAAAAGTTAAAATTTGAGGTAGTTTGTCACTCTAAAATTTTTGAGATAGTTTCTTTCTCTAACAATTTTTAGGTACTCTCGTTATAAAGCTTAAGATTTGAGATAGTTTCTCTCTCTAATAATTTTTAGGCACTTTCTCTATATAAAATTTTAAGTTTAAAGAGTTTCTCTCTCAAAAAATTTAGAGATAGTTTCTCTCACTAAAACATAAAATTTAAGATAGTTTATTTCTCTAAAAATTTTGAGTTTCTCTCTAAAATGTTTTAGGTACATTGTCTCTTTAAAACTTAAAATTTGAGATATTCTCTCTCTAAAAAATTTGAGATAGTTTTTCTCTATAAAATGTTTTTAGATACTTATCTCTTTAAACTTTGCTATTGTTTTTCTCTATAAAATTTTAAGATATTTTCTCTATCTAAAACTTAAAATTTAAAATAGTTTCTCAATAAAAATTTTGAGATAGTTTTTCTCTCTTAAAATTTTTAGGTAGTTTCTCTCTCTAAAATTAGATGTATTTTCTCGCTCTAAAATTTTAAGATTTTCTCTCGCTCTAAAACTTATAATTTGAGATAGTTTCTCTCATGTTTTGTCATATTAATTGTATTTTATAAAGTGGGTGTCTCTGTAACAGAGAAATCTCATTGGGAATCAATTTCTGAGGGTAAAGGCAAGTATACAAATTTCTTTATTCTTGAAATGAGGAAAATAATTTTTAAGTAAAAATACTTTTCTATCCCAAAATTTTGATCGAAATGCCAAAAATGTGTAATCTCCATAGAAAAGTATTTTTGGAAATATATTTCCAGGTATCCAAATGGCCCCTAAAGTATTTTCTATTTTTGAGATGTAGAGCAATGAAAATGTTCATTGAACACTCCTCTTGTTAGCCTTTAGGGCTCGTCCGGTTCCTTGTATTCAGAATTTTAGAAGTCACTTTTCTTGGAAAAGCGGGGCCAATTGTGTTTGGTTCGCTTAGAATTGATATTTCCGTTAGAAATGAGATTTCTGTGGGATTCTTGAATGCTCATTTTAAGCCTAATTTTATAAATATTAGTTCCATCAAAATAGGTGGAATTAACATTTCATGGAAATGACCCATCTTGCCGAGAACAACAAAATAAACTATATGAAATTTTAGATATGGAAATTATATCAAATTTTAGAAAGATAAAGCATACGAAATTGTTTAGAGAGAGAAAATATACAAAAGTTTTAGAGAGATAAACAATTTCAAATTTTTAGAGAGAGAAACTATATCAAATTTAAAGTTTTAGAGATATCATATTAAAATTTTAGAGAGAGAAACTATCTCAAATCTTAAATTTTAGAGAGAGAAAGTATCTTAAAATTTTAAAGAGAGTGACCGCATTAAATTTTAGAGAGAGAAACTACTTAAAAACTTTTGGAGAGAAATATCTCAAAATATTTAGAGAGAGAAATTATCTCAAATTTTAAGTTTTAGAGAGAGAGCATATTAAAATTTTAGAGATTAGAAAAAATAAGGAAAAATATCTCTATATCCCTTATTTTTAGGTTTCATTTCTTGATAAACCCAGGCTTTCAAAAGATATCTTCTAACCCCCTGGCCACTTTAAACTTAATTTTTAACCTAAACAAATGTGAAAAAGGCATGCTGTTTCTAAACTCAATCCTTTCTCTCTCTTCATTCTCTCTCTTCCTACATCTCAGTCTTTCTCTCCTCCCGTGTTTCTCCAAGCACCTCTTTCTCTCCTCTCGGTAACCTTCGACCTCCATGAAGCCATTTTCTCTCTCTAGAAGTTTGGGAGGAGTATTTTTAGATTTGTTTGGCCTAAAAGAACATGCATAAATTAGTTCAAGGGGTTAGAAGAAATAAAATATATAATTTTTATACGTCAAGATATCTTTTAAACCTTGGTCTATTATAAAATAAAACCTAAAAAGTGGGGGTATGTAGATATTTTCCCTAGAAATTATTTCAAATTTTAGATAGAGAAACAACTTGATTTTTTTTAGAGAGATAAACCATCTCAAATTTTAAGTTTTAGATAGAGAAAATATCTTAAAACTTTAGAGATAAATTATATCAAATTTTAGATAGAGAAAGAACCTAAAATTGTTAGAGAGAGAAACTATTTTTAAAAAAATAGATGGAGAAACTATCTCAACTTTTAAGTTTTAGATAAAGAAAGCATATTAAAATTTTAGAGATAGAGTTTTAGAGAGAGAAACTATCTCAAATTTTAAGTTTTAGAGAGAAAAAATATCTTAAAACTTTAGAGATAGAAACTATATCAAATTTTAGATAAGAGTGCAGTTTGTATGGAACCTAGGATCTAAACAATCAAATTAGAGCCTACATTAAACTAGTATCGAGAAATATGGTTTCAATACTGAAAATTTTTGTGGTAGCCTTAAAATATATTTTCATCTTTATTTATAAAGTTTAATGCTTCCAAAATAGTGTAGATCAACAAATCTATGAAAACTTGAAAATCTTAAAAATTGAGAGTCAAAAAATGCGTTACAAAATACAACTTGAAATCCACCTTTTTCTTATGTCCATGCATCTTGATATTGAGATGATCAATTTGAGGATATTTGAGTATCAAAACAACTTCTTCTAATGAAATTTTTGAGGTAGACTCTAATTTGATTTTTTAGAGCCTCGGATATATATAAACTTTTCCCTTTAGATAAAGTACCTAAAATTTTTAGAGAGTGAACCTATTTAAAAAAAAATTGGATTGAGAAACTATCTCAAATTTTAAGTTTTAGAAAGAGAAAATATATTAAAACTTTAGAGAGAAAAATTACTCGAAAATGTTAGAGTGAGAAACTATCTCAAAATTTAAGTTTTAGAGAGAGATAAAGTATTTTAAAATTTTAGAGAGAGTGACTATATCAAATTTTAGAGTGAGAAAGTGCCTAAATGTTTTTAGAGAGAGAAACTATTTTAAATTTTTTAAAACGAAACTGTCTCTAATTTTGAGTATTAGATAGAGAAGTACTTTAAAATTTTAGAGATTTTATACTTGAAATTGTTTAGAGAGAGAAACTATCTCAAAAGTTTTATAGAGGAACTATCTCAAATTTAAGTATTAGAGAGAGAAAGTATCTCAAAAGTTTAGAGAGATAAATTATATCAAATTTTAGAGAGAAAATATATAAAATTTTTAGAGAGAGAAATTATTTCAAATTTTTTAAAGTGACTATTTCAAATTTTAAGTTTTTGAAAAATAGTGAAGTAAACTTTTAGAGAGATAAACTGTCTCAAAAATTTTAGAGAGAGAAAGAGAGGATTTGTATTTCCAAGAAAAAGATATTCTAGGCAATCGAAACAGGCAATTTGTATTTTCTTGATTTCTACAAGATGCGATCTAAATAACATATACCATATTCCAAGAAATATCAATTCCAGCAAATCTCAATTCCAAGATTGACTTTTCCCAAACTTGAAAAATCCAGGGATCCAAACAAACCCGTAATGAGCCGTAACTCTCTTCAATAATTCATAAGCAAGTAGGAAAGCACGACTTTTCAATAGAACCCGGTCCTCGGTTGGGCCGAGTTTGAATAATTTGGCTCGAGTTGGACAGGCCCCAGGCCAAAAAGTGCTAACAAATAAAAAATATAAAATCTTAAAATATAAAAATATATTTAAAGTAAAATGAAATAAAATACATCTAAATGAGGTTTAAAAAGTAGTGAAGAAATTATTTATGAAAAAATCAATTTGTGACGTAGGGTACCTTAGAAATAATCCAAAAATATGTAAAAATAAGTGTTCATAGCCAAAACACTTCCCAATCTTTGTCAAAATGATAGAAAACATAACAAAATATGTTACAAATAAATTGTTTATTTTAATTTTTTTATTTTTAAAAATTTTAAGATCCCGAGCTTGACCACAGAAGTCCAGATAGTTAGACTCGCTAAGGGGGCGAGGCTGAGTTTTTTTTTGTTTGAAACGGTATGCTTCATTAAGATAATGAACGAAAATACAACATATAAGAAAAAAAAGAAAGCAAGAGAATGGGAAGGGAGAAGAGGGGAGCAAAAGAAAGAGAGAGCAGACAGAAAAAGGGGCTCAAAGAAGAGCCCCTTTTTAGCAAGCATGTATGTGACCGAGTTCTTTTCTCTGAAGACGTGCTCGAAGATGACCTCTTTATCAGATAGAGCTATATTAACATGTCCATGGACGAGGTCAAATCCCAAGGAATAGATGCAGGAGCTTTGCACCAGGAAATGACATTTGTGAAGTTGCCTTCTATAATCAGCTTGTTCTGGATGGGTTTGAGTTTAAGCACTCCCTGGTCAGGCCTATATCTACCTCGCCTAAGCTTTTTTGGGAACCCGGGTTTGATTGAGGCCCTCTTGAACAACCGCCTGACTTTCATGAGTACGTATGCGGCTCGTGTGCCACGTGCGGATAGGTATGTCCAACTATGAGAGAATTTTAAAAGAAATGAAGAGATGAACTTGAGCACCTACCTCACAAAGGTTTGAGTTCGTGGGATAAGCTCGGGCTATTGCCCTCTTATATCAATAAATGAAAGGCCTTCGGCTGTCAAGCAGCACAGTTTGAATTTTGCCCCCTCTCTAAACTCAACACTTCACCTCAAATCTTACTAAAAACTGCTAATGAAATCTAAATGTAATGTACTCCTCTCTGATGTACTTTATGGGATAAGGGTAATAGTTTTGGGGGTACAGTGAGATAAGAGAAATAAGCAAGATAGAAGAGAATGAAGAGAATAAGAATAAGAACTTGATACGAACTTAGTTTAGGAGTGAGAAGAAGAAGAAGTTGAAAGAGACAAAGTAAAAAGAAAAGAAGAGATAAACTAAAGAAAATTGGGCAGTCTCTCGGCGTAACCTCTTTTAAGAGGTATTATTGGAGACCAAAAAAAGACCAGGATTGAAGCCTTGGTACCCAGAGGCTTTGAAAAGTGGAGTTACAAGACTGAGCTTATAAATATGTCACTAAACCAAAGAGGCCCCTAAATGTGATCAAGGGAGAGAAGAAAGTGAAAGAGAGAGAGAGAGAGAGAGAAAGAGAGAGAGATGAAAGTCTCTCACAACCCAAACACTGTGTGACTTGGTGGTTAAAGTAGTGAAAGGGTCAAAACTCTAAAGAAAGCTGACTAAAGATGACCCCAACCTGAGTGATCAAGTGTAAGCAAATCAGCATCTCTTATGACCTGACTTTACTATACGAGATGGCGGTTAGAGTAGCAAATCGAGAGTTAGAACCCTTGGACACTATCTTAGGATAACCTCGAGTCAAGTGCTTAAGAAGTGAAAGAAATAATAAGAAAGAGAAAGATATTGAAGAACGATGAAGTAAAAATAAAGTAAACCAGAAAATAAAGTATGATTTAGAGAGAGAAGAGAGTGAAAGAAGGGTTAATGGGGTCAAGGGGGTGATTGACCTAACTAAGGTACGGTCTGAACTCACATGGGGCGAATAGGGCATGAGAGATGAGAGAGACAGATAGGGCGTACAGGTGAAAGAGGGGCGGATAAGGATATAGGTAAGACAGGGGCGGATATAGCATATGGGTGAGAGAGGGGCAGACAAGGGTAAGAGAGGGGCAAATAGAATGTATGGGCATATAGGTGAGAAAGAGGACGATAGGGGTATAAGGTGAGAAGAAAAGGCAGACAGGGGTATAGGGCATAAGAGGGGCGGATAGAGTGTATGGGTGAGAGAAGGGCGGACAATGTGTACGATAAGAGAGGCGCAGATAGAGTGTATAAGTAAGAGAGGGGTGGATAGGGTGTATAAGTGAGAGAGTGTCACAGCCCAAGAATTTACAATACTGACATTCCTGAGATGTGACAGTCAAAACATATATACATCTCTTGATAGGACAAATTTACACTGACGAATTCTTACAAAGTAAAAAAAAAAGCTTAGACACAACTACAATATCTTCCAAAGTTGCCCTTGACGAGTTCTCAAAATGAATCCGTAGTTATCCTGAAAAAATGTTTACCATAGTTTGATGAATTTGGCTACTCAGTAAGTGATCATCATAATCGTAAAAATAATCATGATTGAAATATATCAATATTTTCCAAAATGAGATCTATTAACACAAATGCATCAACAGTTTCACTTTCAATAAATGCATAATTACGTATAATCCGAGTAATTCAAATGCTTATAACACTTTTAACGGCAGTACATAATTCAAAGGATTTCAAAAAATACCCTACTGGCGTCCCAAGTAGGTCACCTATATACCCCATCAGCGTCCTGATAGATCCACTTAATCCCTATCGGCGTCCCAGATAGGTCCACTTAATCCCTGCAGGTCCACTTATACCTCACCGACGTACCGGATGAGTCCACTTAAACCCTACCGACGTCCCAGATAGGTCCACTTATACCTCACCGGCGAACCGGATGAGTCCACTTGCATGCTTAAATTATTTCTAAATCTCTTTAAACATTCGAAAGCAGCAATATCATGTACTCAACATATCACTGAAACCATTAATATGAATTTCACTTAAACCATTAATAACAGTCACTCTCTATAACATTTCAAAAATAACCAATCAAATATTTTGGGCTCAAATTTAGAAAGGTAGCAGTTTGTAAAGGCACTCTAGCATAATTGCCAATTTAATATGTATAGAAAAACTCTTATAAAATTCAAGAATAAGGAATTGTCACAATTTATAGAATATCAATTCACAAATAAACATTTCACAACAATACTATAATCAATTGCAAAAATGTCAATTTTTAAATAATAAGGCAGTCATTTGCACATGAATTTTACAATGTCTAAATATTCAAAATAGTAGAAAGAAATATCACAATTTTACTAAAAGCAGAAGTATCACATTTATTTCTAACAATAGACAAGAAAAATAAATAAATTTATTTTTCTTATTTACAGCATTCAAAATTTCTAACATAGATAAAATATCACAATTTTTCTTAAAAAGATTATTTTTCAAGATAATGAGGTCACGTGCGCATAAAATTTATCGCGCCTAAAATTCATGATAATAAGCAGAAATAATTATTTCATTTTATTTTTAAAAAGAATGGATTATTTTTCGAGACAATGAGGTCACTTACACACAAAACTGATAAAATAAAGATCCTAGACGGAAATATCACTATTTATTAAAGATAGACTATTTTTCAGAAAGACGATGTCACTTACCCACAATTATTTGAGAGGGAGCTTCCGATAAAAAAATTCGGTTCGAGAGAGAAGTTCACTGAGTTTCGACCAGAGAGAGAGATCTCAAAATTTTGTTTTAGGGTGGGAGTGCTCACATCCCCTATTTAAATTCTTATTACGTATTATTATATTGTTTTATTACGCTCTACCTCATACCTGAGGTGTCGCGTTAAAAGCAAACTTTTATCGTACGAAAACCACGTCCGCTAAAGGACGTTGCCAGTTGCAAGCAGCAGGAGGCAAAAGCAGGCAAAAGAAAAAAAGTAAAGGCAAAGGCAAATCTTTTGAAAATAGTGATGGTCCTCGAGGACCATCATATTCAAACAGAACATCACCTATTTAAAAGCATATTTTCTCCCTTTTTTTTTTTTTTTTTTTTTTTGAAATTTTAGGATTGTTACATTCTTCCCTCCTTAAAGAAATTTAGTCCTCTAAATTTGTGTACCTGATTACTGAAAAAGAAAGGGATATTTTTTTTTTATTATTTTTTTTCATATTCTTTCAACTTCATTATTATTTTAAGTACATTTTTTTAAAAAAAAAAATTTCTTAATAATCTTAAACCTATTGCTATGATACCATATTTGTCACACCCCAAGAATTTACAATACTGATATTCCTGAGATGTGACAGTCAAAACATATATACATCTCTTGATAGGACAAATTTACACTGACGAATTCTTACAAAGTAAAAAAAAAGCTTAAACACAACTACAATATCTTCCAAAGTTGCCCTTGACGAGTACTCAAAATGAATCCGTAGTTATCCTGAAAAAATGTTTACCCTAGTTTGATGAGTTTGGCTACTCAGTAAGTGATCATCATAATCCTAAAAATAATCATGATTGAAAGATATCAATATTTTCCAAAATGAGATCTATTAACAGAAATGCATCAACAGTTTCACTTTCAATAAATGCGTAATTAAGTATAATCCGAGTAATTCAAATGCTTATAACACTTTTAATGGCAGTACATAATTCAAAGGATTTCACAAAATACCCTACTGGCGTCCCAAGTAGGTCACCTATATACCCCATCAGCGTTCTGATGGGTCCACTTAATCCCTATCGGCGTCCCAGATAGGTCCACTTAGTCCCTGCAGGTCCACTTACACCTCACCGGTGTACCGGATGAGTCCACTTAAACCCTACCGGCGTCCCAGATAGGTCCACTTATACCTCATCGGCGAATCGGATGAGTACACTTGCATGCTTAAATTATTTCTAAATCTCTTTAAACATTCGAAAGCAGCAATATCATGTACTCAACATATCACTGAAACCATTAATATGAATTTCACTTAAACCATTAATAACAGTCACTCTCTATAACATTTCAAAAATAACCAATCAAATATTTTGGGCTCAAATTTAGAAAGGTAGCAGTTTGTAAAAGCATTCTAGCATAATTGCCAATTTAATATGTATAGAAAAACTCTTATAAAAATTCAAGAATACGGAATTATCACAATTTATGGAATATCAATTCACAAATAAATATTTCACAACAATACTATAATCAATTGCAAAAATGTCAATTTTTAAATAATAAGGCAGTCATTTGCACATGAATTTTACAATGTCTAAATATTCAAAATAGTAGAAAGAAATATCACAATTTTACTAAAAGCAGAAATATCACATTTATTTCTAACAATAGACAAGAAAAATAAATAAATTTATTTTTCTAATTTACATCATTCAAAATTTCTAACATAGATAAAATATCACAATTTTTATTAAAAAGATTATTTTTCAAGATAATGAGGTCACGTGCGCATAAAATTTATCGTGCCTAAAATTCATGATAATAAGCAGAAATAATTATTTCATTTTATTTTTAAAAAGAGTGGATCATTTTTCGAGACAATGAGGTCACTTACACACAAAACTGATAAAATAAAGATCCTAGACAGAAATATCACTATTTATTAAAGATAGACTATTTTTCAGAAAAACGATGTCACTTACCCACAATTATTTGAGAGGGAGCTTCCGATAAAAAAATTCGGTTCGAGAGAGAAGTTCACAGTGTTTCAGCCAGAGAGAAAGATCTCAAAATTTTGTTTTAGGGTGGGAGTGCTCATATCCCCTATTTAAATTCTTATAACGTATTATTATATTGTTTTATTACGCTCTATCTCATACCTGAGGTGTCGCGTTAAAAGCAAACTTTTATCGTACGAAAACCACGTCCGCTAAAGGACGTTGCCAGCTGCAAGTAGCAGGAGGCAAAAGCAGGCAAAAGAAAAAAAGTAAAAACAAAGGCAAATCTTTTGAAAATAATGATGGTCCTCAAGGACCATCATATTCAAACAGAACATCACCTACTTGAAAGCATATTTTCTCCCTTTTTTTTTTTTTTTTTTGAAATTTTAGGATTGTTATATTCTTCCCTCCTTAAAGAAATTTAGTCCTCTAAATTTGTGTACCTAATTACTGAAAAAGATAGGGATATTTATTTTTTATTTTTTTTTTCATATTCTTTCAATTTCATAATTATTTTAAGTACATTTTTTTTTTTTTAAATTTCTTAATAATCTTAAACCTATTGCTCTAATACCATAATTGTCACACCCCAAGAATTTACAATACTGATATTCCTGAGATGTGACAGTTAAAACATATATACATCTCTTGATAGGACAAATTTACACTGACGAATTCTTACAAAGTAAAAAAAAAAGCTTAGACACAATTACAATATCTTCCAAAGTTGCCCTTGACGAGTACTCAAAATGAATCCGTAGTTATCCTGAAAAAATCTTTACCATAGTTTGATGAGTTTGGCTACTCAATAAGTGATCATCATAATCCTAAAAATAATCATGATTGAAAGATATCAATATTTTCCAAAATGAGATCTATTAACAGAAATGCATCAACAGTTTCACTTTCAATAAATGCATAATTAAGTCTAATCCGAGTAATTGAAATGCTTATAACACTTTTAACGGCAGTACATAATTCAAAGGATTTCACAAAATACCCTACTGGCGTCCCAAGTAGGTCACCTATATATCCCATCAGCGTCCTGATGGGTCCACTTAATCCCTTTCGGCGTCCCAGATCGGTCCACTTAATCCCTGCAGGTCCACTTCTACCTCACCGGCGTACCGGATGAGTCCACTTAAACCCTACAGGCGTCCCAGATAGGTCCACTTATACCTCACCGACGAACCGGATGAGCCCACTTGTATACTTAAATTATTTCTTAATCTCTTTAAACATTAGAAAGCAGCAATATCATGTACTCAACATATCACTGAAACCATTAATATGAATTTCACTTAAACCATTAATAACAGTCACTCTCTATAACATTTCAAAAATAACCAATCAAATATTTTGGGCTCAAATTTAGAAAAGTAGCAGTTTGTAAAGGCATTCTAGCATAATTGCCAATTTAATATGTATAGAAAAACTCTTATAAAAATTCAAGAATACGGAATTATCACAATTTATGGAATATCAATTCACAAATAAACATTTCACAACAATACTATAATCAATTGCAAAAATGTCAATTTTTAAATAATAAGGCAGTCATTTGCACATGAATTTTACAATGTCTAAATATTCAAAATAGTAGAAAGAAATATCACAATTTTATTAAAAGCAGAAATATCACATTTATTTCTAACAATAGACAAGAAAAATAAATAAATTTATTTTTTTAATTTACAGCATTTAAAATTTCTAACATAGATAAAATATCACAATTTTTATTAAAAAGATTATTTTTCAAGACAATGAGGTCACGTGCGCATAAAATTTATCGCGCCTAAAATTCATGATAATAAGAAGAAATAATTATTTCATTTTATTTTTAAAAAGAATGGATTATTTTTCGAAACAATGAGGTCACTTACACACAAAACTGATAAAATAAAGATCCTAGACGGAAATATCACTATTTATTAAAGATAGACTATTTTTCAAAAAGACGATGTCACTTACCCACAATTATTTGAGAGGGAGCTTCCGATAAAAAAATTCGGTTCGAGAGAAAAGTTCACTGTGTTTCGACCAGAGAGAGAGATCTCAAAATTTTGTTTTAGGGTGGAAGTGCTCACATCCCCTATTTAAATTCTTATAACGTAATTACGCTCTACCTCATACCTGAGGTGTCGCGTTAAAAGCAGACTTTTATCGTACGAAAACCACGTCCGCTAAAGGACGTTGCCAGCTGCAAGCAGCAGGAGGCAAAAGCAGGCAAAAGAAAAAAAGTAAAGGCAAAGGCAAATCTTTTGAAAATAGTGATGGTCCTCAAGGACCATCATATTCAAACAGAACATCACCTATTTAAAAGCATTTTTTCTCCCTTTTTATTTTTTTTTTTTTAAATTTTAGGATTGTTACATTCTTCCCTCCTTAAAGAAATTTAGTCCTCTAAATTTGTGTACCTGATTACTGAAAAAGATAGGGATATTTTTTTTTCATACTCTTTCAACTTCATTATTATTTTAAGTACATTTTTTTTTAAAAATAAATATCTTAATAATCTTAAACCTATTGCTCTGATACCATAATTTTCACACCCCAAGAATTTACAATACTGATATTCCTGAGAAGTGACAGTCAAAACATATATACATCTCTTGATAGGACAAATTTACACTGACGAATTCTTACAAAGTAAAAAAAAAAGCTTAGACACAACTACAATATCTTCCAAAGTTGCCCTTGACGAGTACTCAAAATGAATCCGTAGTTATCTTGAAAAAATGTTTACCATAGTTTGATGAGTTTGGCTGCTTAGTAAGTGATCATCATAATCCTAAAAATAATCATGATTGAAAGATATCAATATTTTCCAAAATGAGATCTATTAACAGAAATGCATCAACAGTTTCACTTTCAATAAATGCATAATTAAGTATAGTCCGAGTAATTGAAATGCTTATAACACTTTTAACGGCAGTATATAATTCAAAGGATTTCACAAAATACCCTACTGGCGTCCCAAGTAGGTCACCT